>NC_065443.1:209344060-212143500 GCF_917563875.1 Diabrotica virgifera virgifera
AAAATACATTTGTACTATGAGAATGATCTCCGAAAGGGAAATCGATAGGGTCAAAATAAACTAATTTTAAAGTAAAAATGTGGCTTATTCACAATAAAAATAATAAATAATAAATTTTCTTGCGCTCCTTATTGTTTTACGAAAGATACAAAAAAAACACGAAAAATACACGATACGTAGGTAGAAAATAATGTCATTATTAATTATGACTTAATCATTCTTTCGAATGTTTTTAGTACGCATGACTCTAAGAATTTACCCTGGTATGATTCTGGTTTCGAAGGATCTTTGGACGGTTTTAAAATAATTCGAACTAGGTTTCGAAGGATCTTTGGACGGTTTTAAAATAATTCGAACTAAATATATTCTTACCAACCATCTGGAAACTTAAGGTGTGTGTCGATATAATTCTTTATTTGCACTAACGCCATTACTACAATCGGAAATTTTCTTAATCATTCTATAAGTACAGTATTTTAATTGCATTTTAAACAGGTTTCTAATTCACTTATGGAAAAATTAGAATTAGAATCAGAATCAGATTAGAACTTTCATATTGTGATACATTTGTATATGGAAGAAAATAATACGGTATGTATAAGATACAAAATTCAAGCATTGGAAAAGCCATACAAGAGGCACACCAAATTCAAAAATCTTGACTATTTCGTCTAAACATGAATTAAAATTTCTAGTTCTATCTTCTAGCTTCTCATCCAGCTTGAAATAGGATATTAGTATTCATATTTATTATTTCAAAAAATTTTAAGATATCGTGTCTTTTGTTGTAGGTATACTGTCACATTTTCAATACATATTACCCAATTTTTACTTACCCATCATCGAGTTAATTTATAAATGCAATAAGTAACTCCTTAAGATATTATGCTTTCAAAAAACGCTACCAACCAATCTCCTTCATATTGGCTAGTTTCAAATGTATTTCTACAATTACACCATTATTTGCCGAAATATTTTAAAGCAGTGTTGACAACGTCTAAAAAACTGTACATAATTTGGTACATAAATATCAAAAATGATGATCAAAATTGCTTTTATTAGATGATTATTAGCTCTCTTTATCCAGCTTAACAAAATGAGAAAAGTGCTCTGCACAAGAGATCTAAGGTTAGAGCTAAGAATAAGGTTGGCTAGGTGCTACGTTTTCTCGACTCTGTTTTACGGAATGGAAGCTTGGACCTTGAATGCTGCATCAATGAAAAAACTGGAATCATTCGAGATGTGGGTATATAGAAGAATTCTAAAAATATCATGGACAGAACACGTCACAAACAAAGAGGTTCTGAGAAAGATGAACAAAGAAATGGAAGTCTTAAATACAATTAAAACCAGAAAATTGGAATATCTCGGACATATTACACGTGGAAAGAGATACAACTTGCTCCAACTCATTATGCAGGGAAAGATTCAAGGAAAAAGAAGCATAGGGAGACGCAGAATATCGTGGCTGCGCAACCTGAGAGAATGGTACGGATGTACATCAAACGAACTTTTCAGAGCAGCTGTCTCCAAGGTCCGAATAGCTATGATGATTGCCGACCTCCGTCGCGGAGATGGCACTTGAAGAAGAAGATCCAGCTAAAATAAAATAAATAAAGAACTTACATCGTCATATCCATATACTGTTTTGAAAACCGAGGACTTGGAAGCTCCAATAAGTCATAACTCGAAGTTTGAAATAGTAAATAGTATATCAGTGAATGTTTATGCTTTGGAATTAAATCAAGTTAAGGAAAAATAATTTTACGAATTAGTGCCTGCTTGCCTAAACAAAACAAACTTGATAGACATGTAAATTTGAATCTTATTCAGGATAAATATTTTCTAAAATTAAATGATTACCTACGACTCTCATCGTAGTGACGATGGAAATATTGAAATAAAATATCATTACTTCTGGAAAAAAAGGTGTCTAGGTTGTTACACTATATAACCAAAAAAGAAAACTAATTCACCCAGATTTATTGGAAAAATTTACTGTTTCACCGTATCATTAAAATCTTACAAAAAAAGAAATATCGAATTAAATAAACAATACATAATAGAACTAAGAAGTAAATTACGAATATCAGAGTGCATGAGATACGAAATAAACATCTTACAAGCAAAACTATCGATACAACAAATACATATTATATACATTATTCACTTGAAAATTTTAAAGTAATGTTGGCTGAATGTCCAAGAAACTGAGTATATTTAGCCTCTTTTACAATATTTCTGAAAAACTTCAACGAATTTGTCTATTTAGCGAAAAAAAATCTAATTCACGCAGTTTTATCGGAAAACTTTGCTATTTACCATTTTTATTCACTGTCTTTTTAATCTGTTGAGTAACATCTTTAATTTATTTTGATTTTTAAGAAGTTTTCTAACCTCCTCTAATTACGATTTTTTGTAGAATTTGGACTGGTTGTATTGAATTATGATAGGTATGTGTATCTGATTACGCAATAATTTCAAAGAGACATTCTTTGTAGCTTAGTATAAATTGGTCTTCTAATACTAAAATATTATAAAAAAATAATAGAGTAAAGCAATACAGGAGACTTAAAAAAGGTTTAAAATCTCATGAAATCTTGTTTATTTAGTCTAAACATGAATTAAAATTTATATTGTTCATACTTATTATTTCAAGAATTTTAAGATCGTTTCTAATTATCCATCATCCAGTTAATTTATAAATTATGAAATAGGTATCACTATGATATATTATGCAGCAATAACTATGTTTTCAAAAACTATACCAACCAATCTCTTTCATTCTGACGATGTATTTATACAATTACAACATTATTTACTTAAAAAGTTTAAAGCAATGTTGGCTGAATGCCCAAAAAACTGAGTATATTTAGCCTATTTTACAATATTTCTGAAAAACTTCAACGAATTTTTTTCTATTTACCGAAAAAAAAAATCTAATTCACACAGTTTTATTGGAAAAATTTACTATTTCACCATTTTATTCACTGTCTTTTTAATCTGTTGAGTAACATCTTTAATTTATTTTGATTTTTATGAAGTTGTCTAACCTCGTGTAATTACGATTTTTTTGTAGAATTTGGATTGGTTTTATAGGATTATGATAGGTATGTGTATCTGAAAACACAATAATTCCAAAGAGACATTCGTTGTAGCTTAGTGTAAATTGGTCTTCTAATACTAAAACATTATAAAACATAATAGATTAAAGTAATACAGGAGACTTAAAAAAGTGTTAAAATCTCATGGTACAAAAAAGAAAATGTCTCGAGTGTGAATTTAAAAATGGAGTTACTACAAAAAAGAAGATGGTACATACCTTTGAATATTAAAAAATATTTGAAAAATTTTAATTTTTTTTTGTAGATTGTGTAGTTAATACTAAAAATTAGTAAGGAAATAAAAATGATTATAAATTAAAAAAATCTTCGACGTTTGTTCTTAGAGCATGTGAAACATTAATAATTACCAAAAAATTTCAGTAGGTACCTTTAAATATTAAAAGTATTTGAAAAATTTTAATTTTTGTAGATTGTGTAGTTAATACTAAAAAATTAGTATGGAAATAAAAATACATATCAATTAAAAAAAATCTTCAGCGTTTGTTCTTAGAGCGTAGTTCGAGTATGCCCGAACTTTCCCGATCCCCAATATATCTACTTCTTCTTGTAGTGCTCATCCATTTTGGATGTTGACGATTATCCTAGAAATATATACTTTGCATACTAATGTACTGAAAAGATTTGTAGTTGTTGTGCTGCACCACATATATAGATTTTTTAGCCAGAAAATCCTTCACCTTCCTGGTTTTCTTCTACTTTTCTCTGTAAAATTAGTTGCAGCAGTTCATATCTTCGCTCTTTCTTACAATGTGTCGGATGTATTCGATTTTAACTGTTTTATTGTGGGTACCAGCTCTTTTTCTTTTTTAATTCTTAATAAAATAATCTAATTAGTTATGTGATCTGAGTAAGATATATACAAAAATAAGAAAAAAATGTTTTATTTCTTTGGAATAAAATAAAAAAGCCAAGTTGGTTGACTGGTTTAAAGTATTGCAGTGCAGGGGATTTGAACCTATGATCCAACACTTACTTATTTTCAATGCAATGTAACAAAGTCTTAAATCGCTCGACCAACGTGGCTTTGGAACTTTGCTCTAAAAACAACGATGATATTCACATGTTATGACATTCCTATTGACAATAAAAAGAAATAAAATGTTTTTCAAATAATATTTTATTCAAAATACTGTTATTTAGAGTGTGAGCTTTATGATTATAAATAAAAAAATCTTTGACGTTTGTTCTTAGAGCATGTGAAACATTAATAATTACCAAAAAATTACGGTACCTTTAAATATTAAAAGTATTTGAAAAATTTTAATTTTTGTAGATTGTGTAGTTAATACCAAAAATTAGTGTGGAAATAAAAATAAATATCAACTAAAAAAAAATTTTCAGCGTTTGTTCTTAGAGCGTAGTTCGAGTATGCCCGAACTTTCCCGATTTCCCAATATTAGCTGTGAGTTTTGGCTTAGGATACCCATATAAAAAGCATGGAAAACGAAAAGTTTCAGCGTTTGTTCTTAGAGCGTAGTTCGAGTATGCCCGAACTTTCCCGATTTCCCAATATTAGCTGTGAGTTTTGGCTTAGGATACCCATATAAAAAGCATGGAAAACGAAAAGTTTCAGCGTTTGTTCTTAGAGCGTAGTTCGAGTATGCCCGAACTTTCCCGATTTCCCAATATTAGCTGTGAGTTTTGGCTTAGGATACCCATATAAAAAGCATGGAAAACGAAAAGTTTCAGCGTTTGTTCTTAGAGCGTAGTTCGAGTATGCCCGAACTTTCCCGATTTCCCAATATTAGCTGTGAGTTTTGGCATAGGATACCCATATAAAAAGCATGGAAAACGGAAAGTTTACCTTGGACAAGTGACGGCGTCACTTGTCCAAGGTAAACTTTCCGTTTTCCATGCTTTTTATATGGGTATCCTATGCCAAAACTCACAGCTAATATTGGGAAATCGGGAAAGTTCGGGCATACTCGAACTACGCTCTAAGAACAAACGCTGAAACTTTTCGTTTTCCATGCTTTTTATATGGGTATCCTAAGCCAAAACTCACAGCTAATATTGGGAAATCGGGAAAGTTCGGGCATACTCGAACTACGCTCTAAGAACAAACGCTGAAACTTTTCGTTTTCCATGCTTTTTATATGGGTATCCTAAGCCAAAACTCACAGCTAATATTGGGAAATCGGGAAAGTTCGGGCATACTCGAACTACGCTCTAAGAACAAACGCTGAAACTTTTCGTTTTCCATGCTTTTTATATGGGTATCCTAAGCCAAAACTCACAGCTAATATTGGGAAATCGGGAAAGTTCGGGCATACTCGAACTACGCTCTAAGAACAAACGCTGAAAATTTTTTTTTAGTTGATATTTATTTTTATTTCCACACTAATTTTTGGTATTAACTACACAATCTACAAAAATTAAAATTTTTCAAATACTTTTAATATTTAAAGGTACCGTAATTTTTTGGTAATTATTAATGTTTCACATGCTCTAAGAACAAACGTCAAAGATTTTTTTATTTATAATCATAAAGCTCACACTCTAAATAACAGTATTTTGAATAAAATATTATTTGAAAAACATTTTATTTCTTTTTATTGTCAATAGGAATGTCATAACATGTGAATATCATCGTTGTTTTTTAGAGCAAAGTTCCAAAGCCACGTTGGTCGAGCGATTTAAGACTTTGTTACATTGCATTGAAAATAAGTAAGTGTTGGATCATAGGTTCAAATCCCCTGCACTGCAATACTTTAAACCAGTCAACCAACTTGGCTTTTTTATTTTATTCCAAAGAAATAAAACATTTTTTTCTTATTTTTGTATATATCTTACTCAGATCACATAACTAATTAGATTATTTTATTAAGAATTAAAAAAGAAAAAGAGCTGGTACCCACAATAAAACAGTTAAAATCGAATACATCCGACACATTGTAAGAAAGAGCGAAGATATGAACTGCTGCAACTAATTTTACAGAGAAAAGTAGAAGAAAACCAGGAAGGTGAAGGATTTTCTGGCTAAAAAATCTATATATGTGGTGCAGCACAACAACTACAAATCTTTTCAGTACATTAGTATGCAAAGTATATATTTCTAGGATAATCGTCAACATCCAAAATGGATGAGCACTACAAGAAGAAGTAGATATATTGGGGATCGGGAAAGTTCGGGCATACTCGAACTACGCTCTAAGAACAAACGCTGAAGATTTTTTTTAATTGATATGTATTTTTATTTCCATACTAATTTTTTAGTATTAACTACACAATCTACAAAAATTAAAATTTTTCAAATACTTTTAATATTTAAAGGTACCTACTGAAATTTTTTGGTAATTATTAATGTTTCACATGCTCTAAGAACAAACGTCGAAGATTTTTTTAATTTATAATCATTTTTATTTCCTTACTAATTTTTAGTATTAACTACACAATCTACAAAAAAAAATTAAAATTTTTCAAATATTTTTTAATATTCAAAGGTATGTACCATCTTCTTTTTTGTAGTAACTCCATTTTTAAATTCACACTCGAGACATTTTCTTTTTTGTACCATGAGATTTTAACACTTTTTTAAGTCTCCTGTATTACTTTAATCTATTATGTTTTATAATGTTTTAGTATTAGAAGACCAATTTACACTAAGCTACAACGAATGTCTCTTTGGAATTATTGTGTTTTCAGATACACATACCTATCATAATCCTATAAAACCAATCCAAATTCTACAAAAAAATCGTAATTACACGAGGTTAGACAACTTCATAAAAATCAAAATAAATTAAAGATGTTACTCAACAGATTAAAAAGACAGTGAATAAAATGGTGAAATAGTAAATTTTTCCAATAAAACTGTGTGAATTAGATTTTTTTTTTTCGGTAAATAGAAAAAAATTCGTTGAAGTTTTTCAGAAATATTGTAAAATAGGCTAAATATACTCAGTTTTTTGGGCATTCAGCCAACATTGCTTTAAACTTTTTAAGTAAATAATGTTGTAATTGTATAAATACATCGTCAGAATGAAAGAGATTGGTTGGTATAGTTTTTGAAAACATAGTTATTGCTGCATAATATATCATAGTGATACCTATTTCATAATTTATAAATTAACTGGATGATGGATAATTAGAAACGATCTTAAAATTCTTGAAATAATAAGTATGAACAATATAAATTTTAATTCATGTTTAGACTAAATAAACAAGATTTCATGAGATTTTAAACCTTTTTTAAGTCTCCTGTATTGCTTTACTCTATTATTTTTTTATAATATTTTAGTATTAGAAGACCAATTTATACTAAGCTACAAAGAATGTCTCTTTGAAATTATTGCGTAATCAGATACACATACCTATCATAATTCAATACAACCAGTCCAAATTCTACAAAAAATCGTAATTAGAGGAGGTTAGAAAACTTCTTAAAAATCAAAATAAATTAAAGATGTTACTCAACAGATTAAAAAGACAGTGAATAAAAATGGTAAATAGCAAAGTTTTCCGATAAAACTGCGTGAATTAGATTTTTTTTCGCTAAATAGACAAATTCGTTGAAGTTTTTCAGAAATATTGTAAAAGAGGCTAAATATACTCAGTTTCTTGGACATTCAGCCAACATTACTTTAAAATTTTCAAGTGAATAATGTATATAATATGTATTTGTTGTATCGATAGTTTTGCTTGTAAGATGTTTATTTCGTATCTCATGCACTCTGATATTCGTAATTTACTTCTTAGTTCTATTATGTATTGTTTATTTAATTCGATATTTCTTTTTTTGTAAGATTTTAATGATACGGTGAAACAGTAAATTTTTCCAATAAATCTGGGTGAATTAGTTTTCTTTTTTGGTTATATAGTGTAACAACCTAGACACCTTTTTTTCCAGAAGTAATGATATTTTATTTCAATATTTCCATCGTCACTACGATGAGAGTCGTAGGTAATCATTTAATTTTAGAAAATATTTATCCTGAATAAGATTCAAATTTACATGTCTATCAAGTTTGTTTTGTTTAGGCAAGCAGGCACTAATTCGTAAAATTATTTTTCCTTAACTTGATTTAATTCCAAAGCATAAACATTCACTGATATACTATTTACTATTTCAAACTTCGAGTTATGACTTATTGGAGCTTCCAAGTCCTCGGTTTTCAAAACAGTATATGGATATGACGATGTAAGTTCTTTATTTATTTTATTTTAGCTGGATCTTCTTCTTCAAGTGCCATCTCCGCGACGGAGGTCGGCAATCATCATAGCTATTCGGACCTTGGAGACAGCTGCTCTGAAAAGTTCGTTTGATGTACATCCGTACCATTCTCTCAGGTTGCGCAGCCACGATATTCTGCGTCTCCCTATGCTTCTTTTTCCTTGAATCTTTCCCTGCATAATGAGTTGGAGCAAGTTGTATCTCTTTCCACGTGTAATATGTCCGAGATATTCCAATTTTCTGGTTTTAATTGTATTTAAGACTTCCATTTCTTTGTTCATCTTTCTCAGAACCTCTTTGTTTGTGACGTGTTCTGTCCATGATATTTTTAGAATTCTTCTATATACCCACATCTCGAATGATTCCAGTTTTTTCATTGATGCAGCATTCAAGGTCCAAGCTTCCATTCCGTAAAACAGAGTCGAGAAAACGTAGCACCTAGCCAACCTTATTCTTAGCTCTAACCTTAGATCTCTTGTGCAGAGCACTTTTCTCATTTTGTTAAGCTGGATAAAGAGAGCTAATAATCATCTAATAAAAGCAATTTTGATCATCATTTTTGATATTTATGTACCAAATTATGTACAGTTTTTTAGACGTTGTCAACACTGCTTTAAAATATTTCGGCAAATAATGGTGTAATTGTAGAAATACATTTGAAACTAGCCAATATGAAGGAGATTGGTTGGTAGCGTTTTTTGAAAGCATAATATCTTAAGGAGTTACTTATTGCATTTATAAATTAACTCGATGATGGGTAAGTAAAAATTGGGTAATATGTATTGAAAATGTGACAGTATACCTACAACAAAAGACACGATATCTTAAAATTTTTTGAAATAATAAATATGAATACTAATATCCTATTTCAAGCTGGATGAGAAGCTAGAAGATAGAACTAGAAATTTTAATTCATGTTTAGACGAAATAGTCAAGATTTTTGAATTTGGTGTGCCTCTTGTATGGCTTTTCCAATGCTTGAATTTTGTATCTTATACATACCGTATTATTTTCTTCCATATACAAATGTATCACAATATGAAAGTTCTAATCTGATTCTGATTCTAATTCTAATTTTTCCATAAGTGAATTAGAAACCTGTTTAAAATGCAATTAAAATACTGTACTTATAGAATGATTAAGAAAATTTCCGATTGTAGTAATGGCGTTAGTGCAAATAAAGAATTATATCGACACACACCTTAAGTTTCCAGATGGTTGGTAAGAATATATTTAGTTCGAATTATTTTAAAACCGTCCAAAGATCCTTCGAAACCTAGTTCGAATTATTTTAAAACCGTCCAAAGATCCTTCGAAACCAGAATCATACCAGGGTAAATTCTTAGAGTCATGCGTACTAAAAACATTCGAAAGAATGATTAAGTCATAATTAATAATGACATTATTTTCTACCTACGTATCGTGTATTTTTCGTGTTTTTTTTGTATCTTTCGTAAAACAATAAGGAGCGCAAGAAAATTTATTATTTATTATTTTTATTGTGAATAAGCCACATTTTTACTTTAAAATTAGTTTATTTTGACCTATCGATTTCCCTTTCGGAGATCATTCTCATAGTACAAATGTATTTGATTTTTTTGATTGGATCAATAGAAGTTCGATTTTTTGCTTATTATTAACTTGTGTATACCCATAATAAGTAATTTTCTCAATCGGATTACTCTAATTATACTAAAAGACTTTTGCTTTGAAAATTTGCGACCTATTTCTATTAGATATCTTCCTTTTAGATATATTTTTTGTCTTTGTCATTTATATTGCACTAAGTCGAAGTTCTTTTTCATATCGATGAATTCAATTTGTTTTATGCATGGGATTTTATTTGAGATCACATTTAAAACGTACTTTATAACAAAAATTTGTATTCTCCAACTGATTAGAACTCTAAATCTGGTTTGAAAATAATATGAGAAATATCGGTGGTTTGGACTTAGCGAAAGAATTTATCTGATATGTATTGTAGGTATTATCGATATAATGATAGATTTAGCAATTAGTGGCTTGCATATATTTATGCTTCATATACTGACATTTTGCACCTAGGGAGAGATAATGTAAATATTGAGAGTTGCATGGTAAAAATAAGAGGTTTACTAGTTTGGACATAATGAAAGAACGCCTGTGTATAATAGAGTACGAAAGATTTGGATGTTTCTCAGTAAAAACGAAAATAATAAAGCCCTTTTGACATGCTGATGTATTTGATTTTTATGTCTGACTAGAACTCTAAATCTGGTTTGCATACAGAGTGAGTTTTATGTATGGAAACACTCAATTATCTCGGAAACGGCTTGCAAGATTTTTATAGATTTTGATGGGTATTAATTTTCTGAGGCGGTCTATATTATAGTGACAATTACATTGTTGTCAGATTTTCCGTTTTTCTGGAAATCCAATTCCGTATTTCTAATAGGACAAGAAGTCGTTATTTGAGTTTTGAAGTCCTAAAGAAATACTGATTATTTTTCATGTTATTTTCCCTACAACTAAATGCCATAATTTCGAAGTTATTGCTACATTTATTAAAAAAATTTAAACAAATTATAAAAACCAATAGTGTACAAAAGTATACAACACGATAGTATACGAAAAGTTTGGATGTTTCTTAATAGAAACGAAAATACTAAAACCCTTTTGACATGCTGATGTATTTGATTTTTATGCTTGACTAGAACTCTAAATCTGGTTTGAAAATAATGTGAGAAATATCGGTGGTTTGGACTTAGCGAAAGAATTTATCTGATATGTATTTTAGGTATTAGCGATATAATGATAGATTTAGCAATTGGTGGTTTGCATATATTTGTATTCCATTTTGATACACTGATATTTTCTAGGAAGAAATAATGTAAATATTGAGAGTTGCGTGTTAAAAATAAGAGGTTTACTAGTTTGGACATATAGAAAGAACGCCCGTGTATAATATTTTACGAAAGATTTGGATGTTTCTCAGTAGAAAAGAAAATACTAAAGCCTTTTTGACATGCTGATGTATTTGATTTTTATGCCATTGTATTTTATTGGTTGAGGTACTGTAAGTTACGATTGGACGGAAAATACGTATCTAAGACCCTTTTGACATGATGTATTTTATTTTTCTGTCACTGAACTCTATTGGTTAAATCGTATCATTTGAGAATTCGTATGTCCCTATTGCACCAAGAGGACCGAAGATACAGAACTCCTTTTTAACATTCTGCTCTATTTGATTTTTCTGTGTCTGGTGGTTAAATCATTTGTATCTAATGTCTTTATGGCATGATGTTATGTTTATTTTTTCTATATTATTCAATTTGTTAAATCACATGATACCTCGCATATCTCTCAGAGAGGGATGGATTGGACATATCAAAATACTGCTTCTATTATATCTTATACGTTATCAGGGGCATTAGTTACGTATTTTCAGGATACAGCCAAAAGGGCATTAGTTATATCTTCTGTTTTATTGGTCCAATCGTGACGTAAAAGTCGGGCCTCCACCACAAAACGAGACAAAAATGAGCAGAATGGACCTTAAATTTTTTTTTAATTTCCCCCAGCATCTGGGGAAAAATTGATTTTCTATCTAACTCTAATACACAGACTCTTATGGGAGGCGCTGTTGCTAGATGTTGCGAAATGCCCAGTTTGTCAGTAGATCTAGGAAATTTTTTTGTGCGCCCATACCGTTGGGCACTACATACCTACAACTTTTATTGTCTATGTCTCTCTACGTTACGCCATTTAGGCATGTCTACAACTTTTATTGTCCACGTCTCTCCTTACGTCTATGCCTCTCTACGTTAATCCGTTTAGGTACTACATGCCTACAACTTTTATTGTCTATACCTCTCTTTTTACTTGTGTATATATAATTTTCTCAATCGAATTACTCTAAAAGACTTTTGCTTTGAAAATTTGCTATCTTTTTCTATTAAATATCTTCCTTCTAGATTTTTTTTGTCTTTGTCATTTATAATGCACTCAGTCGAAGTTCTTTTTCATATCGATGAATTCAATTTGTTTTATGTATGGGATTTTGAGATCACATTTAGAACGAATTATGGTAGATTCCTTCAACGTAATATCTGTATCAGGACAAATTGGAATAAAAATAGCGAGTTTAACTAAAAATACTGAAATGGAATAAAAATGGTGAATTGGAATAAAAATGGCGAATTGGTGGCACCAAATGTTATGGCCGTAGATAAAATATAGTATGCAGCTCGTAACGGTTAGTTTATGGATTAAATAACATATTCGATACTCCCCACACCTTTAACGTACCACAATCTCCAATCAGACCAATGCTAATGAGATGTCACCATCGCTTACACATAAATTATGTTACGGTCGTAGATAAAATATATGCCTCTCTACGTTAAGCCGTTTAGGTACTACATACCTACAACTTTTATTGTCTATGCCTCTCTTTTTACTTGTGTATATATAATTTTCTCAATCGAATTACTCTAAAAGACTTTTGCTTTGAAAAATTGCAATCTTTTTCTATTACATATCTTCCTTCTAGATTTTTTTTTGTCTTTGTCATTAGGTACTACATACCTACAACTTTTATTGTCTATGCCTCTCTTTTTACTTGTGTATATATAATTTTCTCAATCGAATTACTCTAAAAGACTTTTGCTTTGAAAATTTGCAATCTTTTTCTATTAAATATCTTCCTTCTAGATTTTTTTTGTCTTTGTCAACTCAGTCGAAGTTCTTTTTCATATCGATGAATATATTCGTTACTACCCACACCTTTAACGTACCACAATCTCCAATCAGACCAATGCTAACGAGATGTATAGCGCCAACTATCGGATAATAGCTGAATTATGGTAGATTTCTTCGACGTAATGTCAAGGAAAATTGGATAAAAATGGCGAATTTGAATAAAAATTGACTAAAAATGGCGTCATTCAGCGGCTAATAGCTAAACTATGGTAGATTTCTTCGACGTAATGTCAAGGCAAATTGGAATAAAAATGGCGAATTGGAATAAAAATGACGAATTGGAATAAAAATGGTGAATGGGAATAAAAATGGTGAATTGGAATAAAAATGGCGGATTGGTGATGCCATCTAGCGGAAAATAACTATGGTAGATTCCATTATGGAAGATTCCTTGTGACGTCAGCATCTATCTCACTCTTACTCATTGGAAAGGTACTTCTCTCTCTAACACATTGATTTCTATATCTTGGTAGCAGAACCGGCATTCCCCTTCTACTATTCTGCTGGACTTAATTTTGGTTGTCCATAAATAGCCTGCCTTTTGTGATCCAAAGCCTCACACTCGTACAGTACATGATGTGCTGTTTCAGTTCCCCTATTGCACAGTCTGCAGTTAAGGTTCCCTTCGTACAGCCCAATTCTATTCAGGTGTCCTTTTAGGGCACAGTGACCCGTGAGAAGACCTGTAATTATGCGGAGCTGACTCCTATGTAATTTTATTAGTTCCTCAGCTCTCCGTTTTGAGGGTTCCCTTATTAAGGGCCTCCCGTGTCGCTGACCAGGTACGTTCCCCCAGTATTCTTTGTGTTTGTTTTTGACCCATTCCCTGACTTGTCCCCTAATTATTGTTTTAGGTACTCCTAGAGCAGGTTCTGGGCCAAAATATAAAGTTGATGAACCGTTCCTTGCCAGCTCATCTGCTTTCTCATTACCGTCTATCCCGGTGTGTCCTGGCACCCAGAATAGAGTTACACTATTTCTTTCGGCCAGTTCTTCCAGTTCTTGCCGGCATTCCCATACCAGCCTTGACGTCACTTTCGGGCTCATTAGTGCCTTCAGTGATGCTTGGCTGTCTGTGAGTATATTGATCCGTCTATTTTCATAGGCCCTCAAGTTGTTCATTGCGACACACTGCAGAATTGCGTACATTTCCGCTTGAAACACAGTTGTGTATGTTCCTAGTGAGAAACTGAGTCCTACATTCTCTGTTTCACTAAAAATACCGGCTCCAGTGCCTTCATCGGTTTTTGATCCGTCTGTATACCAGATCGATCCTCTGATTTTGCTACTGATGCTGTTCCATTCCCTTCGGTCATTGATTTCTATTCCGAAGTTCCTATTAAATGTGTATTTTGGTACCATGTGGTCAGTGTATGTATCAGATATACTTACCCCACCATAGTTCCAAATCTGATTATGGCCAAGGTTCTCGTATTTATCCCTTGGTTTTCCTTGCAGCCTGTATGCTCCCATCCTCGCTTCCCCTTTGATAAATATATCAAGAGGGGGTAGGTCTAACAGGGTTTCCAGTGCCGCCGTCGGTGTTGTTTTTATTGCTCCCGTTATTCCCAAGCATGCAAGTCTTTGTATCCTGCTTATCTTGTTTATAGCGGTTCTTTGCTGCATCTTTGTCCACCATACCAAGGATGCATATGTTATCATGGGTCTCACTATCGTTGTATATGTCCAGTACGCCATTTTCGGACAGAGTCCCCATGTTTTTCCATGTGTGCGTCTGGTCAGCATTAATGTCGCCTCCGCTCTTTTAATTACTCTTTCAAGCTGTCGGTTCCAGGTAAGTTCTGGGTCCAGTATAACCCCTAGATACTTTACCTCTTTAGACAGCTCCAATTGTTCACCATTAAGGATCAGAGGCCCTAAGTCCTCCAGCTTCCTTCTTCTGGTGAACGCAATTGTGACTGTTTTGGAAGGACTGACTCTCAGCCCTTCTTCCTCAGTCCATTTGGTGACAATATTAAGGGCCTGTTGCATGCGTTCCCTTACTATGTTTTGGAATTTTCCCTGAACAAGGACTACCAAGTCGTCTGCATAGCCCAGGGTTTCATGGCCGTTCAATTCCAGGGACTCAAGCAAATCGTCCATGACAAGGTTCCATATTAGCGGGGACAGAACACCTCCCTGCGGACACCCTCGTCGGACCTGGGCGATAATGCTCTCCCCTAGAATGGACGTATATACGAGTCTCTGTTGTAGCATGTGGTCTATCCACTTGCAACAAATTTCATCGATCCCTTTTCTCCTCGATGCTCTTGAGATTGTTTCTAAGGATATGTTATTGAACGCTCCTTCTATGTCCAAAAAGGTCGCTAATAGTACCTCTTTGTGCTTGAGAGCATATTCAGCTTTTTCTACAAGCTGATGTAATGCTGTCTCTGTTGACATTCCTGCTCTATATGCATACTGGTTCTTATGTATCGGTCTGTTTTCCAATACGCCATCCCGTATATGCCTATCTAGCAGTTTTTCTAGCGTCTTAAGCAGAAAAGACATAAGACTTATTGGTCTCAGAGACTTTGCCCCATCCTGTCCAGTTTTTCCAGGTTTTGGTATAAAAGTTACTCTGATCATTCTCCATGCCTTTGGAATATATCCTAGAGCCAAACTGCTCCGAAGCACTGTACATATTCTATTTGCCAGAAGGTCGGATCCCTTCTGCAACAGTACTGGATAAATCCCATCTAATCCTGGCGATTTATAAGGTTCGAATGAGTGTAGTGCCCATTTTACTTTTTCCCCAGTTACTACTTTCTTTGCTGCCTGCCATTTCTCCTTGGATGCCCACAGAGGGGTATCTAGTTCTGATTTCTGGCAGTTCTCCAAAGTTAAGTCTGTAACTTGGGAACCGGGGAAGTGGACTTTCAGCAGTTCTCTAATAGTTCCTTCCCCTGTTTCTGTGTACTCTCCGTTTTCTGTTTGGAGAGTATATATCGGGCTCTGAGGTCCTTTTGAGAGAATCTTATGGAGTCTGGCGTATTCTGGAGTTCTTTCTATATCCTCACAGTACCTTCTCCATGATTCTCTTTTCTGCTTCCTCAGAGTTTTATTGTACTCAGTTAGGGCCTTTCTGTATTCATCCCAACTGATATTCTTGTTCATTGCGTTGTTGAATTTTTTACGAACTTTCCTTCTTAATTCTTTAAGTCCCTCATTCCACCAGGGCACTTTCCTGTTGGATTCCTTATTGATTGAAGGACAGTTGTCATTATACGCCGAGATGATTGTGTCTTGCAGCTGCTCCACAACCATTTCGAGGTCTGTTGTATTTCTTATCGTATCCTTAGTCTGTTTTAAACTATATTCCAGGTCTGCTTTATAAGCCTCCCAGTTAGTTTTCCTAGGGTTACGATAGGTTTCTAGGGTACATGTTTTTTCCCCTACTTCAAATTGTATGTGTCTGTGATCCGAGCAACTCGCATCATCAGACACACGCCAATTTGTAATTTTATTGCTAACGTAGTTGGTGGCTATCGTTATGTCTATGACCTCCTTTCGAGCCCTAGTCACAAAAGTCGGTTTATTACCTGAATTTATTATGTTCAGCTCGTTTTCCATGACAAATTCGAGTATAGATTCACCTCTTACATTCGTGTTCGTACTTCCCCACGTTGTATGATGTGCATTAGCATCACAGCCGATGATCAGCTGGGTTCTGGATCCCCTGCAGTCTCTTACCAGCTGCTCCACTTCCTTAGTTGGAGGAGAACCAGGTGCATCATATGGAAGGTACGCCGATGCGAGCGTAATCGCTCTTGACACCCTTCCCTTCCCCGGCCTTATCTTGACTGCCGTCAAGTCTCTAAAACAAAAATTTGTTAACGGCAGTATGTTAAATTTCTTTTTGATAATAATGCAGGTTCGAGGGACCTCGGAGGTTCTGTCATATATGAGTTCCCCTCCAACTCCCCCTAACCCCATAATATTTCCCCTGTTCACCCAGGGTTCCTGAATAAGGGCCACATCGAATTCCCTTTTTGCAGCCGTAAGGGCAGCCGAAGCAGCCTTACTGTGCTGCAAGTTAATTTGAAGGATTCTGATTCTCCCCTCCATCTTTTGCTCCAAGGACTCTAAAGATGACCATTCCGAGTCTGTAATAAGCTCGGAAACGGTTCCTCTCGAGGGCCCTGAAGGACACTTCGTCTATAGAGAAGGCCAGGAGTACTCCTTCCTTCTCTACTTTTTTGTTTAGAAGGAGCCACCCTCCCACTCTTAATTCTGGGTTCTGTTGCCCCAGTCGTGTTCGGATAACTCCCTCTTCTTGTGTCTGGCCTGGTATAAACACAAGAACTTTGGGTCTTTTGGGAAGATCTTTGGATTCGACAGCCGTCAAATCCGCGTTCTCCCACAAACGGCCCAGCCGTTCCACTGCACCTACCAGCCAGTTTTTGGTGTGTTCATTAGCGGGGGTAATCCATAAGACGCCTCCGCTAAAGGTAGTTCTGGCGAACTGCAGTGGATTACTGCTCCCCGAAGGAGCTTCATCCATTGCATCCGCAATCCTACTCTGGATCAGGTCAGCTTGAGCCTGATCCAGTGTTACCTCCGGATGTCGTCGATCTATGATCGCCATCCTGAGTCTTTGTGCGGCCTCTGTATAAGAGTCAGCAGGTCTGGGAGCCTGCTTCGTCTTTTTGGAGACCTGGGGTGGTGTAGCAGAGTACTCTCGGGGTCTCTTCTTACTTTCTTTATCGGGTCCTTTGTCTGTCCCGATAGCAGGTCTAGAAGAGCCCTCTTTCCTCTGCATCCTTTTCCGTGGTCGTTGTTCCCACGTCCCTTCTGCCATTTTTCTTTCCTTTGTCTGTTTCCTCTTCTGAGCCCCAGACAAACGTTTTTTGTCTGACAGGTCCATTCTTTCAGCCCCTGTCGTGATTGTATCAGCGGTTCCTTGAGTTCCCGCTGATGCTTCACTGTCGTGTTCTATTGTGTCCACGACAGTGCTTGAGCTGGAGGACTCGTCTGAGTCCGAGATCACTCCAGCCTCTTTTTTTTTTTATTTTGTTGGTCCATGTTTTATCCCACGAGTAGCTAGGGAAGTTTTGGTCACCTGTGCCAGAGCCCCGCATTAACACAGGAAGGCTAATAAAACCAGGGATTCGCCCATTTCCCGGAGTTCGCATAATAGCGGCTTAGCAACCCCTAAGTCCCGTAGGAGCATCCTCTACTACGCCAAACCTTCGGCTTATGCTGTTCCACCTTAGCTTGAGGGGATTTTTATTGTGGTTACCTTCCACTTGGCCGGCCGGTTAAGGCAAGCCCCCACACCTGGCAAACATTTCCTCAACAACCACCCGTCTGCCAGGCACGGTATGATAGCAGTCATTCACTCTCTCATGGAAGGGCTCATGTGTCGCACGATTTGGGCTGATACCAGGTCCTTCCTCCCGCGACACACGGGTCCTCGTCATTCATCCTCTCAAAGCACAGGTCAGCTGCCTCCCCTAAACTGTGCTACCACATGATCCGCGGTGCCTATTCTGTGGAAGCCCACATTATTTAGCAATCTTACCAGCGAGTGTGCGAGGAGCGTCATGCTCTCCGACAAGTCCGGAACTTCATGTCGCACCTCCCCCTCTCACTGGCTCACCCTATCAGCCATTGGGACGCGCCAGATGGGTCGTGGTCAACCCCCCGTGGGTTTGCAATCCGCAGGAGGAGGGAACTAGTCCCAACTACCGCAGACTACAATCCCCGGCTGGAATTTTTGTCTTACAGAAAAACAAAAATTGAAACTATAATATTTATAAAAGCAAAACCTACATTTTTTACTCGGGATTTTTCGTATCACTAATACTTTTTTAGTTAGATTTTTTGAAAAAAGGACATTTTTCCAATATTTTAGACCATATTTTTACTATAAAACCAATTTGTTTCAAAAATAAGCACTTCCAACCGTTAATCCTTACAGATCTTATAAACAATACACATATAAAGTACATAAATTGTAAAGCGGTAACGATTAATTTTATTTAGGTTGCTAAATAGGAAGAGATTTTCACGATTTTTTTTTACCAAAAAAAGGAACCAACTTTATATTGAGCGTAACGCGCTTAGTTTTAATGCTAGAGACTTTTATATAAAACAAAAATAAACATTTTTTGAATCACTTTAAATAATTTCTAATACGTGCTTCCCGAAAATTGCTTCATTTTGTGATTATTTCATGTTGAAATATTCGATTTTGAATTTGACGAATAAGAACGTGTTTTTGATGAGCTACAACTTTGCAATTACTGGTTTTATAGACTTTCTGAACACACATTTTTTTTTGTTTTTTTATAAGCTACATTTCCGCTGAGAATATTTTTTTCGAAAAAATACTACTTCTTGAGTTATTTGCGAAAAACCGTCTAAATAAGTGTTTTTTTATCGAAAATAAACATTTTCAATCGCAAATTACTCGAAAAGTGTTGACTTAGTTAAAAAATTCTATAAATCAAAAATTGTTTAGAATTAGTCAGTTATCCATTTTGGGACTTATTTTAAACGTCCGTTTTTCACCCCCAAGAAGGGGTAACTATCACCCCCCAAGTAAAAGCAACCAACGGTACAAGTTCAACTTTGAAGTAAACGGTACGTAGAACCTAAAACCAAATTTTCATGCAATTCGGAGTTGACCCTGAAAATTACACTCCAATACGGTCATTTACTGGGCTATTGTTGTTTATTTGTCCCGATCTACAACCCTAAATCCCGATTTGTTTTACCTTATGTACCGATTTAAAACAAATCGGACCTGGCAACACTAGGTGATACACACGCGAGTAAGTACGCGAACTTATGGCTCGACAACCTTTTTCGCGCGTGTATCACCGGAAGCAGTGGCGTAGCTAGGGTGGGGCGGGGGGGCGGTCCGCCCCGGGTGTCACCCCTTCAGGGGTGACACCCGAGAGACCCAATCACAAAAGAATGAATCGTTACTTTGTGACTTTACTCACGTAACAATCTAAATCTAATCGATATTATTTTGTGAACACACAAAACCGAGAAAAGTCGAGGTCAAAGAAGCATTTCTTGGATTTTTTCCGTTAAAAGAAAAAATCAGTTAATCTAAGTTGATCTAAGTAACAAAATTCTCAAGAAGCTTGAAATTGATGGTGTAGAAATATTATGAAGTGTCGTTCACAGGGATACGATAATGCAGCTGTTATGAGCGGCGTACATGGAGAAATACAAGCTATTATTAAAGCAAAAAATCAAAAAGGTCATTTTCGTCGGATCTATTGATCATTTAATTAATTTATGTGGCCAGCACTCTTTTGCGCAAAATACACATCTTGTGTAACATTTTTCGGAATTGTAGCAGCAATTTTTAATTTTTTATCTGGTTCCATTAGCTGCTAGGAAGTGATTATTAAACACGGCAAAACATTTGTTAAGCGACTTTACACAACGCGTTGTAGTTCTCAGTCACTGCACACTATGCTGGCTGCAGTTAAAGTATTGGCACAACATTTTTATAGTATTGCTGCTTGAATTGAGGAATTATCTCATCAACAAGAAAATGTATACACCAGCGGTGCTGCACATAACCTTATGCCCGCTTTGTGCAATTAAAGGCATAACCGTTGATCAATCAGCGACCAAAATAGGGGTACTTCGTCTCTATATTAAATAAAAACGTAATCATATTATAAATGAAGCAAAACATATATTTTGCCACGAGAAAATATGAGGACGACGACATTTCCACTTAAAACTAATTCGATGAAGAAAACGAATGCATGGTGAGTTAGCTACCGATATAGGACTTACACTTCGAGCCCAACTTCAAAAAGATATGTTGGAAGGTTTTGACATATTCAATGTTGAACTCGAAACTAGATCAGTCCAGTCATATGGCTTTATTGTTCGAGGCTGTGCCGACACACACTTTGCTTTTCCGCGAACAGTGAACAGTTGAAATTAGCTGTTTCAACATTTTGTGACTTTTACTATGAAGAGGTATCAGGAGAAGACCTCCTGCTAGAAATACCAAGGCTCAGAAGACTTTTACCAGCGGCCAATATTACAGTTATCTAAATGGTTAGCTGTATACTTTTTAAAACTCATTGTTGAATGGGATTTCATGGAATCTCTCCCAAACTTAATGGTTGCCTTAAAATTGTCTATGACCATTTTTGTATCGGTTGCTTCATGTGAGAGAAGTTTTGGGAAGCTAAAATCAATCAAGAATTACTTGCGAGAAACTTGTGTCCCGAAAAGATTGCTCATAAATTATACCACAGATTCTGGGGTCTGTTGACCCCAGTCAAAACTGACTTTTCAAGAAAGTACTAAGAGGCAAAAAAGTGACGACCGCAAAGGGTTAACTATCGAACATAAAGCAACACAAAACATAAATATAGAAATGTGATTTTCAGAGTTTGTCGCTAGTAAAGCTAATAGACCTGGATTCCGCGTACCAAAAAAAAGTTGATTAATAGCAAGCTGAAAATTTGTTAATAGCTTAAGGGTGTCTTGTCAGATAAACTTTGATATATGGGAACACTGGAACAGTGGAAGTTTTAAAAGTGGAACAGTTTAAAAATTTGGAACGTGAGACTGCGAAAACGTTCCATATATTTTGTCGGACAGAACTTCCAATTGATTTGTTACCATCTAATTAAACTCTCATTTTCAAAAATCAGACTGGTGTTTATCACAAACTGGGCATTTTAATGAGTGGAACCCGAAGAACATGTCAAATGACAGGAATCATATTGGTTAATAATAGCAGTCTGATTTTTGCATGAGAGTTTAATGAAAGGGTAACAAATCATTTGGATGTTCTGTCCGACAAAATACATGCGATGTTTTCGTAATCTGACGTTCCAAATTTTTAAACTGTTCCACAATTAAAACTTCCTCTGTTCCAGTGTTCCCGTACATCAAAGTTTGTCCGACTACACACCGTTAAGCTATTAACAAATTTTCAGCTTGTTATTAATCAACTTTTTTTGGTACGCGGGATCCAGGCCTATAAAACAAAATATTTTAATTGATTCACATAGTGTAAAGCAAAAAAGTAAATGAACTGCTATATAGAACTGCCGGGAACTAGATAGTGGTAGCTCAAGATAGGGAGACATAGAGAAACATAGAGGAGGCCTATGTTCAGCAGTAGACGATTACGGCTAGATTATGATGATGATGATATACTATTTAATGCAGTTTCGTTAACTATAATTCCTAATTTTTTCATTACTCAAAACATACTTTTATCGGATTTTCGTTGATTTTAACAACCTATATTTTTAGGATTTGGGGTGACACCATCGACTATCGCCCCGGGTGTCACCCACGCTAGCTACGCCACTGACCGGAAGTACGCGTACTTTAAGTCCGCCGAGTAAGTACGCCGTCGATCCAACAAGTTTGAAATCTTACTCGTCGTAACCCGTACGTGTATCACTGCCACGAGCCGCGAGTCTCGAGCCATCATGCTATTGCGTTTAAAGTTACACTTATATTTTCACTAATTAAGCAAATTGTCTAAAAATAATTCAATCGTTTATTGTTGGAAGGAGACAAGTTACATTTTATAAGTTTTGAGAAAACCGTAAAACACTATTTTAAGTTTAAGCTATACTAAAGTATCTTCGATTATTTGTTTTTATAAAATTACACATAAAAATCCTACAGTACGCTGATGATGTTGCGATATATGCAGAAAATAAGTCAATAGATAGATGTAATAACTACCTTAAATCGACATTGAATATTATAAAAAAATGGGCTACCGATAATAACTTAACAATATCAGAGAGTAAATCAACCATTGTTACCTTCACTAAAAAACGATATGTTCCTCAAAGCCATCTACAATTTGATAATACTAGTATTCCTTATAAAACTTCAATAAAATTTCTTGGCGTATTTTTAGACTCCAAATTAAATTGGAAAGAACACACAAATTACATATTACGAAGAATGGAAAATGCAATGAATATCATGAAGACTGTAAGTGTCAGTAACTGGGGAGCTGATCCAAACATATCAATATTACTATACAGAAATTTGATAAGATCAATCTTAGACTATGGATCTATTTTTTATGGCTCAGCATCAAACTCTGTACTCCAAAAAATCGAGAGGATCAAAAATAAGGCACTTAGGTTATGCACTGGTTATCTTCGTAGCACACCTATATTGGTCATGGAATGTGAGCTTAATGAACCTCCACTTTCATTACGCAGGGAATACCTAAGTGAGAAATTTATAGTTAAAACAGCGGTTAACGATAAACTGCTATTAAATAAAATTGTTCATTTAACCACCTCATACCTAACTCATTATTACTGGGAAAAAAAGAAACTGCTTTTAGTTGTGGAAAGCTTCCTCAACGTTTCTAATTCCATTGGCGACATACACCAAATTGAACAAAGCTCGTCTCGAAAGCTAAATTATGAAGATTATTTATCTCCAGTTAACTGTCATTTAAGTAATATTCGTGCGACAGACTTCCTTACTAAAATAGACCACCTTCAGTGTGTACAAAAAAACTGGGGGAGTTATCAGAAATTATATACGGATGGTTCAAAAATGGAAGGAAAAGTTGGATATGCTATATATTACCCACAAAAAAGTATAAAAATAAACAACAGATTACCTGATAAAATGACAATTTTCACAGCTGAACTCATTGCAATCAAAGAAGCATACAAAATATGTATTAATCAAAAAGAACTCAATTATGTTATATTTACAGACTGCCAAAACATTGTAAAGACATTGAAATACAATGTACATAATTTTGCAGAAAATTATATCATCAGTGACATCATAGCAATGAACAGTGAAGCTTTGAAATCGGGCAAAAATATAATATTGTGTTGGATAAAAGCACACATTGGTATAAAAAACAACGAAATAGTAGATGATCTGGCTAAAAAAGCAACAACGAAGGAATCCACTCTGCATACTTATCAACTTCCTATGGGAGACATAATTTCTATTATGAGATCTATCAAACGGACGAAATGGCAGGAACAATACAATAATTCAGACAAAGGAAATTATTACAAAAAAATCCAGCCTACACTTCCCATCAAGACATGGTTTAATCAAGTTTCCAACAAAGGCTTTATCAAAACTATTTGTCGAATAAGAAGTAATCACTGTCTGACTCCAGTCTACAAAAGAGAAATAGGACTTGTAGATAATGATGAATGTTTATGTGGGGAGCTAGCTGATCTACAACATATGCTATTAGAATGTCCTTTACATTTTATTGAAATATCAAACTTTTTTGCCAATCTAGTTCAAATTAATGTACAATTTCCTTTTAATCTTATATACCTTTTACAATCAAACAATCTAGATGTTTATAAAATTTTGTACAACCATGTTAATTGTTTAAAATTAAAGCTCTGAGAAAAAAAGAAAAAAAATAAAAAAAAAAAAATAATAATTAAATAAAATAAAAAGTTACTAAGATCTAAACCTCCGCGAGGTTGAATCGGGTTTAGGTCTTAGCGCGATAAAAAAATATACAAAAAAAAAAAAAAAAAAAAAAACTAAAAAAAAAATAAAAAAAAATAAAAAAAAAAATAAAAAATGTAATAAAAAATATGTTAAAAAATATAATAAAAAAAATAATAAAAAAAACAGAGTAAAAAAAAACAGTAGTACTAATAGTTTTAAATTTAGATACTCATATATTTTGTAAAAGAGAGAATTCAAAACACATTGGCTGGCCAGTTGGTTGCTTAAACCAGTGCCAATAAAACATAAACACACACACACATTATTTGTTTTTGAGTAAACCTAATTATTTATAGGCTGTTTTATCCTCCTGATGAAAATATCACCCTCTTATCTATGATATTTTGTTTGTTACTTTTCGATTTCGTCTTTTTTTATTAGTATTAAAAATATATAACACGATAGGATACGATACGAAGTATATAATACGATAAAATTCCTAAATAGCACAAACCACCGACGGCGACCGCGATCTTTAAGACCGCGTACTTTAAGTCTGCCGTGTATCACCGACGGCGAGCCGATCTTTAAACCCGCGTACTTGAAGTTTGCGTGTGTATCACGGCTTTTACTGGCTCCTGTGTGCCAAAAAGGATCTTGGCGCCCCATAAGGCATTATGGATCATGTTTTTATTTATTTTTTGAAGGTTGGTAGGTGCTTGAAATAAACCAAAAAACTGAACTTTAAGAGGAAACAGTAGCGATCAACAGGTAGCGAAAACGCGTTCCAAGATTGCGGCTGTAATTTTGAATATTTTTTCGAGATATTTGGCACACGTATTCGTAATATAATAAAGAATGGCGGTATAGAGCCCAATTTGAAAAATATAATGATATGTGGAAATTACTCTGTAATTAAATACAATATTAAAAAAACGAGCCTGTACCGCCATTAAGAAGAACAAAAAAATACACTTTCTTCAAATAAACTTTTTTATCCGATGCCTAGATTTTGTGCCATTTTGGAACTACTAATGAAATAAAAAATTTTAGTAGTTCCAAAATGACACAAAATCTAGGCATCGGATAAAAAAGTTTATTTGAAGAAAGTGTATTTTTTTGTTCTTCTTAATGGCGGTACAGGCTCGTTTTTTTAATATTGTATTTAATTACAGAGTAATTTCCACATATCATTATATTTTTCAAATTGGGCTCTATACCGCCATTCTTTATTATATTACGAATACGTGTGCCAAATATCTCGAAAAAATATTCAAAATTATAGCCGCAATCTTGGAACGCGTTTTGGCTACCTGTTGATCGCTACTGTATCACCTTAAAAATCATATCTATAGTCCATTCACTCAAGGTAAAATATTGTAAAACCTACGAATTTTTAAGAACCGCTTGGATTGACATGACATTAGGCATACACATAGCTTAGCTAACGTGTCAAGGAATAAAGTGACATATTTTTTTTTATTTTATTCACCCCTTTTCGGGGCGAAAAAAGAGACGTTTAAAAAAGTCCGGAATTAGATAAAATGACTAATTTTGAACAACTTTTTTTCTACTTATAAAGTTTTTTCACTAAATCAATACTTTTCTAGTTATTTGAGAGTAAATATGTTCATTTTCCAACAAAAACAAACATTGTGCTTAGACCGATTTTCGCAAATAACTCAAAAAGTAAGTATTTTATCTAAAAAAGAATAGCTTATAGAACAGTGAAAAAAAATGGTGTAATTTATGAAGTCTGCTAACCCTGTAGAAACAGAGTTGTAGCGTAGCGTTACCAGGTGTCCCGATTTGCGCGGGACGTCCCGATTTTCAGGGGTCTGGGGACGAGTACCGATTTGTACCTGATCGGGACTCTAAATGTCCCGATTTTCGCACACGAAAACCAATTTCAGGAAGACTTGCAGTAAATTTTATAACTATGTTATAAAAACAAGGCACTCCTAAAAGCGGCAAAATCAAATGAAAAATATAATTTTAATAAAAAATAAATAATTTACTTAATGTACGATTTATTTTGTAATTTCGTCTGAATATTATTATTATGTAGGATTAAATAATACAGATGAATTAATTGCATGAAAATTTGTGTCGTTGATTGCTTTTACTCGGGGGGTGACAGCCAACCCTAGTTGGGGTGTGAAAAACCGCGCGTTTAAAATAAGTCCGGAGATGAATAAATTGACTAATTCTAAGCAATTTTAGTCCTATAGAATTTTAACTTAGTTAATACTTTTCGAGTTATTTACGATTGAAAATGTTTATTTTTCTACAAAAAATCACGTTTTCAGGAGATTTTCACAAATAACTCAAAAAGTATGTATTTGATCGAAAAAAATATTCATAGCAAAAATATAAAAAAAATTAAAATAAATTGTGAACTCGTAAAGTCTATAGACCCAGCAAAATCAAAGTTGTAGCTCATGAAATAACCAAGGAATGAAGTACTTTTCGGGAAAAACCAATTAAAATTTTTTTAATAAAGCTTTATTTTTATGTTTTAAAAAGTTTCTAGCATCAAAACTAAGCGAGTTATGCTCAAAATCAAGTTGAATCCTTTTTTTTTGGTAAAAAAATCGTAAAAATCTCCCCCTACTTAGCACCCCAAATGAAATTAATCGTTACCGATTTACAAACAATTTACTTTACTTATGTATTTTTTACATGATTGAAAGGTCCTGAACGAGTCACTAATCACGAGTGTATGTAAAATATGAACAGCCATATTTTAACCAATTTTTGTCTTACAGAAAAACAAAATGAATTTATAAAAGCAAAACCTACCTACTTTTTACTCCTTGGGATTTTTAGTATCGCTAATACCTACTTTTTAAGTTATTTTGAAAAAAGGACATTTTCCGATATTTTAGGAAATCTTTTTTTAATATAGAACTAATTTTTTTCAAAACTTAGCACTCCCAACTGGTAAACCTTACAGATCGTATAAACAATACACATATAAAGTAAATGGTAAAGCCGTAACGATTAATTTTATTTACGGTGCTAAATAGGGGGAGATTTTCACGATTCTTTTTTACCAAAAAAGAGGCCAACTTTATTTTGAGCGTAACTCGCTTAGTTTTAATGGTAGACTTTTATATAAAACAAAATTAAAGATTTTTTTAAACACTTTAGAAAATTTTCATAGGTTTTGCTCGAAAATTGCTTAATTTTTTGGTTATTTCAAGTTGAAAAATTAGATTTGGAATTTGACGAATAAGAACGTGTTTTTGATGAGTTACAACTTTGCTTTTACTGGTTTTATAGACTTTCTGAACATACAATTTTTTTTTTGCTTTTTTAAAAGCTACATTTTTGCTAAGAATATTTTTTCGATAAAATTACTCGAAAAGTATTGACTTAGTTTAAAAATTATATAGAACAAAAGTTTTTTTTGAGTTAATCAGTTGATCCATTTTGGGACTTACTTAAACGCGTTTTTTTACCCCCGAGAAGGAGTAACTGTAACTCTCACCCCCCAAGTAAAAGCAACCAACGATAAGTTCAACTTTGAACTCTTTGAAGTAGACAGTAAGTAGAGCCTAAAACCAGATTTTCATGCAATTCGGAGTTGACTCCCAAAATTACACTCCAAAACGGTCATTTACTGGGCTATTTTTGTTTATTTGTCCCGATCTACAACCCTAAATCCCGATTTGTTTTTGCTTATGTACCGATTAAAAACAAATCGGACCTGGCAACACTAGTTGTAGCTAATGAAAATAAGGTACTTATTTGTCAAATTACAAATCGAATATTTCAACGTGAAATAAGTGTTTAAAAGAAGCTATATTTTTTATTTTTTAGGTGTTTTTTTAATATCAAAAGTAAGATTAATACGCTCAAAATAATGTCATTCCCTTTTTTGGTAAACAAATCGTGAAAATTACCCCCCAATTAGCATCCCAAATGAAATTAATCGTTACCGGTTCACCACAATTTACTTTACTTATGAATTGTTTATATAATCTGAAGTTGCATCGATACAAAGTGTTTATTTTTGAAAAGGATGTAGTTAAAAGCGTTTGAACCAGTCACTAATCATGAGTGTATGCAAATTTTGAACAGCTATAACCAATTTTTCTCTTACAGAAAAACAAAAAATCCAAAAATTCAGACAAGCAAAACCTTACTTTTTACTGCTTGAAATTTTTACTGAGATTTTTGGTATCACTAATAATTTTTAAGTTATTTGGAAAAAAGGAATTTATTCAAGATTAAGATTAAGATTAAGATCAAGATTAATGACTTGAAAAATATTGACTTAGTGAAAATCTCTATGGAACAAAAGTTACTTATAATTAGTCAGTTTATCCAATTCCGGACTTATTTTGAACGTATGTTTTTTCACCCCCGAGAATACCCCCAGGTACAAAAGCACACATCGGCACAATATCACTTATTTTCTTGTTAGCTATGTGTATGACAAATTTCATGTCAATATAAGCGGTTCCTTAAAATTCACAGCAAAAACGGTGAATAAGTGGAATATTATTTGTAGACTAAAATATCAAAATGAAACAAGCAGAATAAAATCGTAACAAAATAAATTAAAATGCCTGACTTCTGATATATTCTTGCAAATGGGAATCGGCAGTAACTGGTTGATATACTAATAAAATTTCGTGTGTTTATACTTCATCCTATTTAATTTCTCAACTTTTATTTTAAAGTTAATTTTTGTTTCTTTGTTTTTTTTTGCAATTTTTGACCCTGGGTTTTGGCGCCCCTAAAGGATAGCGCCCGTGTGCATTGCACACTTTGCACATATGATAGCGGGGGCCCTGAATGCAGCTATCATTTCGCAACGGGTGATTTTTCCACAAATTTTCAGCCTACCGCGGTCAATTATTAGGGTTTTCGCTGCAGCGTTTTGAAACATTATTGAAAAATTTGTCACTGGAATAAAGTATTTTCTTAAAACAAAATAAAGAATAATTCGAAGATACTGTATAAACAAGTTTTATAATTCCCCAAAAATTAACTACTTAATAGACCAATCAAGTTAGTAAAAAATAAGCCGTTTTTCGACATCATTGAAAAGACGAGGTTTGACAGTTGAAATGTGTAGTATGAGATATTACAAAAAGGCTACCATCTTGGGATTCATCAATTTTTTAGTGGAACATTTTTTAAATAAACAATCAAAACGTCAAACTTAGTTTTTTGCTCATAACTTAAAAACTTGTTTATTTAGAAATTTGACGTCCACAGGTAACTTTTTCAGAAAAAAAAGATACATCGAATGAGATACACCAAATTAAAATCGGTTAATAAACAAAAAAGTTATTGCAAAACGGACGACAAAATCACTGTTTTTGAATATTGTAAATAACAATTTTATTGTTTGTTAAAATACGTTTTAATATACCCAAAATTGAGGGCATTATGGTGTTTGAATGGTGTGCAAAAAATGGTCCAGATCTGTTAAACAGTTTTTGCAAAATTTAATTTGTTTATAAAATTTTTTGAAAACGAGCTAAGTTCTGAGGCTGGTCCAGTTAATATGGCTGAATGTATCTCAATAATCAGGGACTCATTTCCTTCGTTAAGATGTATACTAATACCCTATGAAAAAAAAAAGGAAAAAAAAATTACATGTACGTACACAAAATTATTTGTTAATAAATAGCAGTTTTTAAGCTTATAAACAATTACAATAATTTCGTAGAAATTAGATCAAATTAAATGGCAATAAAAATACTGAAAGATGGTTAAAATACACAACTTCTAAAAAAAATTTTTAGGTCCTACGACCCTTGGGGTCTGAGATAGCCCCTTTTTTTGAAAAAATCACTGTTACGTTAATTAACAACACTAAGATCTGAAATTAACCAATCTTTTATAAGAAAAGTCAAAGTTTTTAACAAAGTTTTTTGCAAGAAAAAATGTTAAAAATTGTTTAAACAGTATTGTTATAAAGAAAGAGTATTTTGCGTTCCGACTAAAGTAAAAAAAAATGATGGGCGCAGCCGAATGAGAATAAATTCGCGGACTAGCATTCGCTAGCGCTAGACCGTTGCAGCCCATTTTTAACATTGACAGTATACCGGATTTGAAGCTTAATATTATATTTATATATTTTGGTAGAAACTTGAATTTTATGAATATTATTATGTTGCACATTTATTTAGTAAAATTATATTTTAAATAAATAAATTTAAAAAATAACAATAAAAAGGCCACAAAGTCAAAATATGCAAGAGAAAAAAAGTTACGCGACCTTATAGACGAGTGGTACGTGGTAGTCCCCCCAAAAAAACGCTTATTTCTCGAGATATCAACCACGGTGTGGTGAATGGCTAATTTTGGTCTTACTTTATACTTTTTATGGGGCTGAAAACGAAAATGAGTTTTATTTTCAATTTTAGATGGGGAGACATTGTCAAAATCGCAATTTTACCCTAAAAATAAAAAAAGGTGAAATCACGTTTTTCTTAAAATTAAAAGTTACACCATTTTTTTTTCTATAAAACATTTTGTTCTCTATATAACAAAATTAATTAAAAAATAATAACTTAAAATTAATTAAACAGCTAAATTTCAAATTTTGTTACTCAACTTTTGCGATTAAACTTTGCAATTCAAGAATCTGCACCTTTTACTTCAAACAATTTATAACTTTGTTTATGGCAAGATAGAAATATTGAAGCAGGTCCCATTGTCTTCAGAAAGGTGAGAAATATATACTATAAAAATATCAGAAAAAAATATTACAATGGAACAGAGTTGTAGCAAATTAAACTCAAAAAACGTGATTTTTTTTTATTTTTTGAGGGTAAAGTTGCGATTTTGATAATGTTCCCCACGTAAAATTCAAAACAACCCTAATTTTACTTTTGAGCACCATCAAAAATATAAAGTATGACCAAAATTAGTATCAGTATCTCGAGAAATAAGCTTTTTTTGGGGTGTGCCGCTCGTCTATAAAGTCACATAACATTTTTCCTATTGCATATTTTAAATTAAATTTTTTTGGAAAACTTCTTCATAAATTATATTTTATTTCTGTGTTAATTAAAATTATAAACTAAAAAGTTTGTCACTCAACTTTTTTAAGTAAACATGAAACTAACGAAATCTGACGACAAAATGTTTAAAAATTAACAACTTCTCTTTTAACGTGTTGAGTCATTTTGGACAAATCTCATTGTTATCTAAATGCTTCAAAGATAACACAGTAAAATTTTCAAAAGGAAATATTTACAGCGACCAAAAATACAGTGAGTTAAAACTGAAAAATCATCAAAATTGATTTTTCGCATTTTTGCATAAAATTTGATTTTTGAACATGTTCCACTAATTCTAGAAAAAAATTAACTCCATATTCGGATTCAGAAATCTCGAAAACATAAGGAATGACGAAAACTTGTCATTCACCTTAAAGTGGATTTTTGTGGTCGGCATAACGTAATTTTAATAGTTGCTGCCGCATGCCGGTCGCCAACCGCGCCCACTATTCAGTCAGTCGACTACGCCCGCTATTTTTTACTTTAGTCGGAACGCAAAATACTCTGTGTTTATAACACTCCTATTTAAACAATTTTTAACATTTTTTCTTACTAAAAACTTTGTTAAAAACTTTGACTTTTCTTATAAAAGATTGGTTAATTTCAGCTCTTAATGTTGTTAATTAATGTAACAGTGATTTTTTCAAAAAAAAAGGGGCTATCTCAGACCCCAAGGGTCGTAGGACCTAAAAATGTTTTTTGAAAGTTGTGTATTTTAACTAGCTTTTCGTATTTTTTATTGCCATTTAATTTGATCTAATTTCTACGAAATTATTGTAATTGTTTATAAGCTTAAAAACTGCTATTTATTAACAAATAATTTTGTGTACGTATATGTAATTTTTTTTACTTTTTTTTTTTCATAAGCTGTTAGTATACATCTTAACGAAGGAAATGAGCCCCGGATTATTGAGATACATTCAGCCATATTAACTGGACCAGCCTCAGAAATTAGCTCGTTTTTCCAAAAATTTTATAAACAAATTCAATTTTACGAAAACTATTTAACAGATCTGGACCATTTTTTGCACACCATTCAAACACCATAGTGCCCTCAATTTTGGGTATATTAAAACGTATTTTAACAAACAATAAAATTGTTATTAACTATATTCAAAAACAGTGATTTTGTCATCCGTTTTGCAATAACTTTTTTGTTTATTAACCGATTTTTATTTAGCGTATCTCATTCGATGTATCTTTTTTTTCTGAGAAAGTTATCTGTGGACGTCAAATTTCTAAATAAACAAGTTTTTAAGTTATGAGTAAAAAACTAAGTTTGACGTTTTGATTGTTTATTTAAAAAATGTTCCAATAAAAAATTGATGAATCCAAAGATGGTAGTCTTTTTGTAATATCTCATACTACACATTTCAACTGTCAAAGCTCGTCTTTTCCGTTATGTCTAGTAAAAACCTAACTTGATTGGCCTATAAAGTGGACAAACCGTTCTCAGATGGCAAATTTATGAAAGATCGTTTAGTTGAAGCAAGTGGAATTTAATGTCCAAAAGAACAACAAAAATTCAAAAATATCACCTTATCACGAAGAACTATGTCTGAAGACTTGAAGTGATGAATAATGTACAAAAGCAACTAAATCCATTTTAGAAGGTAAATTGATGTGGTATTCAATTGCTTTGTTGGATGAAACTGTTAGAACTGACACAGCTTACGTACTAATATTTATTCGAGCAATTAATACCGATTTTAATATTTATGAAGAACTGTATCAATGAAATAAATCCATGAAATCTCTAACAACTGGAAACGATATTTTTGAAGTAGTCAGGAAATATTTGAAAAATTATAAATTACCCCTTCTTAACCAACTAGTAAGAGAAAACTTAAAGATTACGTTCATTAACAATTTCCAGAACATGATTTATTATGTTTCACTGCATAATCCATCAGCAGGTATTGTGCACAAATGTTCTGAAATTAGACAACTTCATTCCAATTGTAGGCAATATTGTTATTTTTTTGTAGTTTTATTCGTACATGAGAATTAAATCATCGTGAATTCATAGCATTTTTGGGCATAATTTTTAATTTTCTAAATTTATGAGTTTTGAATCTTGATGTGATTTTGCGTTTACACTGGACATTGTTAATCATTCCAATATTTTAAGCAGAACATTGCAGGGCAAAAATTTATACGCACACAATATGATAACAGAGATAAATTCTTTTAAAATGAAACTCAAATTATTCATTGATTATACGAGTGTAAAAAAAAGAATTAGTTCATTTTCAATCATTAAATAATGTACCAGAAAAAATTAAAAATTTACAAAGAAAAACTTTGTAATTTGCTCACGGTCCTCACGGAATTGAAAATAGTTTCAAAGATTTTGAAGATATATTATTTTACTTATCACTTTTAAGAAATTATTTTTCAGTTCAAATTGATTCCATGCCAGTTGACATGGAATATACATGTAAAAAAGAGGATATTTCAGCATTTTACAAATATTTATGTGGAAAAAAATTTGCAAACATTCGAAAGAACATTTTTTGTGAACAAAAATTTTCAATAATGAATATAAATAAAATTCCAATGAAGATCAGAATTGGTAATAACTTAGTCGAAGCGGCAACTAGAAAAAATATCACATAATTTCAACCCGAAATAGAAAGAATCATGAACGAAGACATAAAACAACTTCATAAAAGCCAAAAAGTAATGTTCGTTTTTCGTATTTTAATAAAGTAAGTTTGTAAATAATAAATAATATAATAATCATCAATAAGTCATTACTCATTAATCATCAATAATTCTTAATAAATAATATGTTTCATACAATTGTTTATTATTTAATTCTTTCAAAGAGAGCAAAAACAACGGAGTGATCAATTTTTTTTTCGTATATAATATCACAAGAGAGAAAATTTTGCTGGCAATATTTTCGACTGGTATAAAAATTTGTTGCCTAGCAATTTTCGCGAATTAAATTTTGACTTAAATCACGAGACGTCAGTCGAGTGATTTTGTCAAAATTTCATAAGCGAAAATTACCAAAAGGCAACGAACTTGAATGAAACCAGGAGAAAATTTTGCCGGTAAATAATTTTCTCTCGAATGATATTCGACAAGACTATTTCACGAGACAATTAATGCACCATACCAACGAAATATAGTCTTTATTTATTTGTTATTACCAGACACTTTCGTGACGGATCTGTCATAATTTTGTCGCTGAGATTTCACATCGCTAAGGAGTTTTGTCAGTAGGAAACGATGCGTTGCTATGAAGTTTTATCAGTTAAAAACAGTCAAGTGAAATAGTCAAATTTATAACGTTTATTTTTATTTATATGACGTTTGCATCTAAATAAGCACGGAATTTCCCTTCAAGTATATAAGTACCTAATATCAATGTGAAAAGAAAAATGGATTCATAGATGAAATAAAAATAAATATACAGGGTGAGTTTTTAGTGCGGGATCGGTCGATAATTCCATTACGGTATAGAATATCGAAAAAAGTTATTTAGAAAAAATGTAGGCAATGATATTCTCCACGCTTGGAAAATATGTCCATTTCTACAGGGTGATCAATAACAGCGTGGTATATCAAACATATATTTTTTAAATGGGACACCCTATATATTTTTTCATGCTTATATTTCCCTTATAATTCTTGTTCATATAATATAGGGTTTTGCATTATTATACAGAGTATTTAACAAGTTATGACCATTTTTATTTCGAAATCCCTATGAGATTAACACCCTGTATATAAAGAAGTAATTCATAGACAATAATTTGTTTTATGTAGTAAGGTAAACAATATACTGTAGTTTTTAAATTAAGTCCAATTGAAATCATTGACGAATGTTTGTATACAGGGTGAACTACAAAACCAAATTACGATTTTCTCTATTTTTTTAAATGGATCACCCTATATTTAATTTTTCAAAAATATTGTATTTATTATACTCTTTCATTTTTATATAGCATTCCCTATATCTAAACTTATTACTTTCGGAGATATTTTTAATTGTCTTCAACTTTCGGGAATACATTCAATTTTTCTAGTAGAAATAAGTTGGTATTGAATGATAATTTAACAAAATTATTTTTATTCAATAAATAACTAACACAAAATATAAACCATAGCAATATGCAATGAATGTATCAATAAATGTGATATTAAGGAATTATCATATTTCCCTAATATACAAGAATCATACAATTCCTACAAAAAAAATAGGTATCTTGTGTATAATAAAATTACAAGCTTATTTTTATTTAATAAACAACTCACACAAAACATAAATCAAAACAATATACAACTAATTTAATAGTTTTTAGATTATTATATCAAAAGCATTCTAAGCCAAGAAGTTTTTAGTAACACATTCCTAATTGCAGATTGTGACCCGCAGTTATTAATAATATAATTTTCATATTAAATTTCATTAATATGCATCAAGAAATCCCTACTTTGTTAACACTCAAACTAGGTGATCTATAAATGTTTAAGGTGATATTGTTAGAGATTATGTGATTGGTCCACATTTTTTACGGTTGAGGTTTTTATACGACGGTGCTCCAGTTCTTCCAAAATTGATTTTTTTCAAGTGGGGCTATATAAAAAACCTTGTATACCAGAAGCATCCAACAACGCTTGATAATATGAAAAATAGAATAAAAGAAGCTTTTAATAATATTGACTTACAAAAATGTTAGAAATGAGGCTCGGTCATTTGAATATCGGTTACAAAATTGCATAGACGTTGAAAGTGGTCATTTTCAACATTAACTTTAGACTTATATCCTTAACATCACATTAGTTGGTACATTCATTAAATTTTGTTATGGTTTATTATTTTTTTGTTAGTTATTTATTGAATGAAAATATTTGTTATATTATTACATAATACTTATTTGTTAAGTTATTTATATTTTTAAGAATTGAATGTATTCCCGGCAAATGAAGAAAACTAAAAATATCTCAGAAACTAATAAGTTTAGGTATAGGAGAAGCTATATAAAAATGAAAGAGTATTATAAATACAATATTTAAAAAAAAATAAAATATAGGGTGATCTATTAAAAAGAATTGAGAAAATCGTAATTTTGTTTTGTAGTTTAAAAGTGCTTATAAAAATTAATGTTCTACTAAAAAATTCTTGGCTTAGAATGCTGTTGATATACCAATCTAAAAACTGTTACATCAGTTGTATATTGTTTTGATTTATGTTTCATGTAAGTTATTTATTCAATAAAAATAATCTTGTTATATTATTATATACAATAAAAAGTTTTTTTTGTAGGAATTTTACGATTTTTTAAAATAGGGAAATATGATAATTTCTTGATATCACATTTATTGGTATATTCACTGCATATTGCTATGGTTTATATTTTGTGTTAGTTATTTATCTAATAAAAATACTTTTGTTTAATTATCACTCAATACTAACTTATTTCTACAAGAAAAATTGAATGTATTCCCGAAATTTGAAGAAAACTAAAAATATCTCGGAAAGTAATCAGTTTAGATATAGGGAATGCTATATAAAAATGAAAGAGTAAATTAAATACAATAATGTTGAAAAATAAAATATAGGGTGATCCATTTAAAAAAATAGAGAAAATCGTAATTTGGTTTTGTAGTTCACCCTGTATACAAATATTCGTCAATGATGTGAATTGGACTTAATTTAAAAACTACAGTCTATTGTTTATCTTATTAGATAAAACAAATTATTGTCTACGAATTACTTCTTTATATACAGGGTATTAATCTCATAGTGATTTCGAAATAAAAATGGTCATAACTTATTAAATACTCTGTATATTAATGCAAAACCATATATTATATGAACAAGAATTATGAGGAGAATATAAATATGAAAAAATATATAGGGTGTCCCATTTAAAAAATTATATGTTTGATATACCACGCAGTTACTGATCACCCTGTAGAAATGGATATATTTTCCAAGCGTGGAGAATATCATTGCCTACATTTTTTTTAAATAACTTTTCTCGATATTTTATACCATAATGGAGTTATCGACCGATCCCGCACTAAAAACTCACCCTGTATATACATATAATTTTGAGGGGGGGAATAGCATGCCTAAATAACTGTGAACTTCATTGAAACAAAATTAGTAAAGTATAATATTTGAATATGTTACCGTAACAAATATTGCGGCCCTCGGTAATAGAACAAAAACTTTTTGTGGCCCTTACCACAAAAAGTTTGCCCACCCCTGGTGTACACAGATTTCAGAACGCTCCCAAACAATTGCAGACGTTTGCAATTTGTTTAGAACTTTGGTTTGCTTAATACCAAAGACTTTGGTCAATCTCACTTCCAGCGCCTTGCGACTCCTAACCGTCATTCTTCTCTGTTTAACCATAGTCCTGGGGGATTTCTCTTTCCTCTAGTTCTTTTTCAATTCCCTCCCTCCAGGTTCTTCTCGGCCTTTCTCTTTTTCTTCTCCCTTGTGGTGTCCATGCCAAAATCTGCTTAGGGATCCTGTAACATTTTCTCTGTTTTTTGTTTCATTGGCCAAACTTCACTGCCATATGTGATTACACTTTTAAGTATGGTATTGTACCCACAGGCACAGAATGCCGTTCATCATATATATGGCTTTTCCATACTGTATGTTTCTGTATTTTATAGCAGCATCGAGTGTTCCATCTTAAGTTATCTTCATGCCCAGGTACTTGTATTCATCACTGTGTTTAATCTCTACCCCATCGTCTAATGTAATGGACTGCACTGTCCCTCCAATATACATGGCTTCAGTTTTCTTAATGTTGACTTCGAGACCTCATCTGTTATTTATTCTTCTATGTATTAGCTTCCTCATAATGTAACTCAAGTCGTCATTATCCTGAGCAATTAGAATTCGTCATCAGCGAAACATAAAGTGTATAGTGTTGTCTCGTCATTGAGAAGGATTCCCATGCTATTACAATTTTTTTCCACAGCTTGAGTGCTTGTTCCAGATAAATTATGAAGAGGGTAGGCGAAATACAAAAACCTTGCAACAACCCTGCAACCCTGCAACAACATCCTTAATCCAGTTTTAATTTTTGCAGTCATTCCATTATAGGTACAGACTTTGGACTGCTTTGATAAGACCATGTTCACCTAATGTTGGTTTGCTGTAGGGATGACCACAGTTTGCTGCGGGGCACACTGCCATATGCTTTTGGTAAGTCTTTGTACACCAGGTGAACTTCTTTATTGACGGCTTTTTTTTTCTCAATAACTTGCGTAATAGAGTATAAGTGGTCTACTGCGGACCGCCCAGCTCTAAAGCCAGCTTGCTCCTCTGCTTCGTAATCTCTATAGTCATTTTCTATAATGTTTGATCCTTGTAGCCCTTTTTGTGGATAGATGACCTCATAGACAATTTCCATTCTTTTTGTAATTCGGCACCAATTCCATTCTTTCATTTTGGTATTTTTTTGGTAATTGTCAAGCTATGAGCCTGCGTTAGTCTATTCTGAAAAAATAAAGTCAAAAATGAAGTTACTAAAAGAGATTGAATGAAAACCATATATCACAAAAACCACGTAAGACACCACACCAAACATGACTTAGGATAAAGAATCAAGAAGAAACGAAATCAAATTGTTATGGCAACATGAACCTACTGGATTTAATTAGCATTAATAGGAAAAGAAAGATTTTTTTGCCTTGTTATGTACTTAGGAATGTGATAGGCATAGGTATTTGAAGAAAAACTTGTTTCATTTTATTTTCAATTTAAAACTTTGAATGTTGTGACACCGTGTACAGTTCTAGGTCGCTTGTAGAGAAAAATTGAATACAGTTCTTTAAATACTCTCTTTTCGGCCAAAATCAAAGCTCTATAATTTAGAAATTCAGATTGATTTGTTTGATGTTTTTGAATTAATCTCTTATATACCTATATATTTTATTAAAACCTTTTACAATATATGCCTTTACGAACCTTATAATTAGTAAATAGTTATTATGAAACAGTTCGTGAAGTATGCTTTTTGCGAACGCACGCGATGTTTAGAGCACGGGCGACAGCGGCGCGAGTGCTATACAACGCGTAAGTTCGCAAAAAGTACTTCACGCAGAGTTTCATACAATATTTTATCTACAATAAACAAATAAACAAACTGTAACTCTTCCTCACTGAAATTCATTTCTATTCTACAATTTTTAGAACTTTGACATTTAAAAATTCTAACTTCTTTCAAACCAAAAAACTGTCAAAACTTTTGTTGTAATTTATTGCTAATTATGTCATCACCATGACAACGCGAAAATTAAGGATATTTGATTATATGAAAGTGTGCCAAAAAACGGTGCGAAAAAGTAAATCCCATTTAAAATACATTGTTACTTCACGCACACTTTAAACCCTTCACGCACTGCTATCTATAATGACAGTTTTCACAAACTAAAAACTTATACATAATATGACATAGAGTAGATAAAATGTATTTTATCTACTCTATGTTACACTCAGGTAACCTCTAAATTTCACATAAACTTCTTCTTTTTCTCAATGGCCTGTTGCGTAAGCAATCATCCACTCGCACGAACTTGTATATTAAATATTATAATTATAATGAATAAAATAAAAAAAAATTAAAGGCACTCGTGGGAGTACCGACAGAAGTGAAAACTTCTTATAGTATATAAATTACGAGCTCAATGCTTTTACTTCATCCTAAAAGAAGTGCTATATAATTTATATCATATACGATATACGCGATGCGTATGCCCTACGCTATTTATGTATACATACACATAATTTACAATATATGTACAAAATGTATTTCAGCGAAGTGATGACGGTCGCAAATTCAATACTTTTTCCCCATCCAAGAAGTGCACAATGTCCCTAAAGAAATTTTCACTTCAAAAATTTATTTCGTCGAAACGATGACGGTCGCTAATTTAATACTTTTTTACATCGAAAAAGTGCACAACGTCCCTAAAGAAGTTTTACTTCAAATATTTTGTCGAGGCGATTATGGTCCCGAATTCAATAGTTTTCCCCTATCCAAAAAGTGCACAACGTCCCTAAAAAAGCTTTCACTTAAAAAATTTATTTCGTCAAAGCGATGACGGTCGCTAATTTAATAATTTTTCCTTATCCGAAAAGTGCACAAGGTCGCCAAGAAGTTTTCACTTCAAAAATTTATTTCGTCGAAGCGATGAAGGTTCGCTAATTTAGGATTTTTTCCATCGAAAAAGACCACAACGTCCCTAAAGAAGTTTCACTTCAAATATTTATTTCGTCGGAGCGATGACGGTCGCTAATTTAATACTTTTTTCCATCGAAAAAGTGTACAACGTCCCTAAAGAAGTTTCACTTCAAATATTTATTTCGTCGAAGCGATGACGGTCCCTAATTCAATACTTTGCCCCCATCCAAAAAGTGCACAACGCTCCTAAAGAAATTTTCACTACAAAAATGTATTTCGTCGAAGCGATGACGGTCCCTAATTCAATACTTTTCCCTCATCCAAAAAGTGCACAAAGTCCCTAAAGAAGTTTTCACTTCAAAAATTTATTTCGTCGGAGCGATGACGGTCACTAATTTAATACTTTTTTTCATCGAAAAAGTGCACAACGTCCCTAAAGAAGTTTCACTTCAAATATTTATTTCGTCGAAGCGATTACGGTTCCTAATTCAATACTTTTCCCCCGTCCAAAAAGTGCACGACGTTCCTAAAGAAGATTTCACTTCAAAAATTTATTTCGTCGAAGTGATGACGGTCGCTAATTTAATAATTTTTCCCCATCCAAAAAGTGCACAACGTCCCTCAAGAAGTTTTCACTTCAAAAATTTATTTCATCGAACCGATGACGGTGGCTAATTTAATACTATTTTCCATCGAAAAGGTGCACAACGTTCCTAAAGAAGTTTCACTTCAAATATTTATTTCGTCGAAGCGATGACGGTCCCTAATTCAATACTTTTCCCCCATCCAAAAAGTGCACAACGCTCCTAAAGAAATCTTCACTTCAAAAATTTATTTCGTCGAAGCGATGACGGTCCCTAATTCAATACTTTTTCCCCATGCAAAAAGAGCACAACGTCCCTCAAGAAGTTTTCACTTCAAAAATTTATTTCATCGAACCGATGACGGTGGCTAATTGAATACTTTTTTCCATCGAAAAAGTGCACAACGTCCCTAAAGAAGTTTCACTTCAAATATTTATTTCGTCGAAGCGATTAAGGTTCCTAGTTCAATACTTTTCCCCCATCCAAAAAGTGCACGAGGTTCCTAAAGAAGTTTTCACTTCAAAAATTTATTTCGTCGAAGTGATGGCGGTCGCTAATTTAATAATTTTTCCCCATCCAAAAAGTGCACAACGTCCCTCAAGAAGTTTTCACTTCAAAAATTTATTTCGTTGGAGCGATGACGTTCGCTAATTTAATACTTTTTCCATCGAAAAGGTGCACAACGTTCCTAAAGAAGTTTCACTTCAAATATTTATTTCGTCGAAGCGATGACGGTCCCTAATTCAATACTTTTCCCCCATCCAAAAAGTGCACAACGCTCCTAAAGAAATCTTCACTTCAAAAATTTATTTCGTCGAAGCGATGACGGTCCCTAATTCAATACTTTTCCCCCATGCAAAAAGAGCACAACGTCCCTAAAGAAGTTTCCACTTCAAATGTTTATTTCGTCGAGTGCACAAAGTCCCTAAAGAGAAGTTTTCACTTCAAAAATTTATTTCGCCGAAGCGATGACGGTCGCTAATTCAATACTTATTTCCCATCTAAAAAGTGCACAACGTCCCCAAAAGAAATTTTCACTTTAAAAATTTATGTTGTCGAAGCGATGACGGTCGCGATGAGGTTCGCTAATTCAATACTTTTTCCCTATCTAAAAAGTGCACAACGTCCCTAAAGAAATTTTCACTTCAAAAATTTATTTCGTCGAAACGATGACGGTCGCTAATTTAATGCTTTTTCCCCATCCAAAAGTGCACAACGACCCTCAAAAGTTTTCACTTCAAAAATTTATTTCTTCGAAGCGATGACGGTCACAATGACGGTCGCCAATTTAATACTTTTTCCCATTCAAAAAGTGCACAACGTCCCTAAAGAAGTTTTCACTTCAATACATATACGTACAAAATTTATTTCGCCGAAGAGATGACGGTCGCGAAATAAATCCTTTTTCCCTATCCAAAAATAGGTTTTACATTTATTTTAAATTTAAATACTTCTATACAATTTATGTATAGATACACATAATAATAGATACGTACAAAATTTATTTCGTCGAAGAGATGACGGTCGCTATGACGGTCGCGAAATAAATGTTTTTCCCCGTCCTAAAATAGGTTTTACGTTTATTTTAAATTTAAATACTTCTATATAATTTATATATCCATACAAATAATATATAGTATAAGCGATGACGGTCGCAATGACGGTCGCGATGACGGTCGCAATGACGGTCGCGAATGCTTTTCCCCTATCCAAAAATCGCACAACGTCCCTAAAGAAGTTTTCACTTCAAAAAACATAATTACTTTTGCTATTAATTCTGTGTATTCGTTCAGTAATCAGGTTACAATAATATTTCAGTTCATAATTTGTGTTTTTCTAGATAATATCTATTTTTCTCGTAGATTTCACATACACCAATTTTATAAGAAAAGTACAAGTTTCAAACCGCGACAGAGCGCTACCGTCGAAACTCAGACCCAATATCAGAGGCGTGCATCAGAGCATGGTTCCGCAGGTTCCGTGGAACCAGAACCCGGCCCCCGCAGGGTCTCGCTCTATCGTGCTTTTTGCTTCTTTTGTTTCTAATTTGATGGGGACATTTTGAACTACACAAGTACCTACTAGGAAATGTAACTGCTTAATAAATTTTAATTTTTGGGTAGGTATTTATAAATAAAAATGAAGAATACCTATTCATCAAAAAATTTTAAACAAAATTTATTAAGAAACACAGTCAACGCTTTTGTAAGGTTTCTTACTCATTTTACCTGCTTGCCGAAGCCCTTATTCCAATACTTGTTTAAAGACCTAACCGCCGGTGCCTGCCTACATGTGCTAACCCTTGTATTTTTTTATTAGGGACCGTTCAAGTATTACGTAACGCGGATTGGGGGGGTCAAAAATCTTCAAAAATTGCGTTACGCAATAGTTAAACTCCCATAAGAGTGCGTTACGGAATGGGGGGGGGGGTTAAAAATCTTCAAAAATCGCGTTACGTAATACTTAAACGCTCCCTTAGCACGATCCATGAATAAGTTGTAGGTAAACTGCAAAGTTGCAGAAATTCGGAAAAAGAGATATTAAATCCAACTTTTATACGGTGGGTCATAAAAATAATCCCAATACCATAGGCTCGATGCTGGATATTCGTGTTTATAGCACCCTCGTCCTTCAACCTGTACTTTTAGGTAATTCTTAATAACTGAAATTAAATTCTAAATATAGACAATAGTGGTAAGGATAATAAGGATAAATATAGACACTAATTTATTTTTAAGAAAATCTCGTCGTTCGATAAAGATATTAATTCACCGTTATCCACGGTTTTTTTGATATTTTTGTATTTAAACGCTTTATCTCCCTTGAGGTTTGTATGTAATTAAGCATTTAACTTAATTTACAAATCATATTATGCAATTTGAGAATCTATTTTGTTGATATAAACTTCATTACAATGTTCATTTTTTTAAAAGCTGTTTTAGTTTTCCGATATTATGGTTTTAAATTATGACTGGAGATTTAGATGTAGAAAATTTTTGAGTTTCATTATTTATAAAAACTGCTGGCGTAAAGCGATCAGTCATGTCAGTATAACAAGCAATAGGATTAATATTAACTTATTATTTTAATAGTCCATTGTTTTTTTAAGGTTTCTAACATCAAAAGTAAGTAGATAAGTTACGATCAAAATAATGTTGGTATCTTTTTCTGGGTTGGCAAAAAACTCGTGAAAATCGCCCCCTAATTAGCATCCGAACTGAAATTAATCGTTACCGCTTCACAAATCACTTTACTTATAGGTCTGGATCCCGCGTATGAAAAAAAAGTTGATTAATAGCAAGCTGAAAATTTGTTAATAGCTTAAGGGTGTCTAGTCGGATAAACTTTGGTATATGGGAACACTGGAACAGGGGCAGTTTTAACTGTGGAACAGGTTAAAAATTTGAAACGGTCAGACCACGAAAACGGCACATTTATTTTGTCCGACAGAATAGACTTAAACTCTCCGAATAGAGATTAAACTCTCATGCAAAAATCAGACTGCTATTTATCACCAAATGGGCGTTTTAATGAGTGGAACATGTAGAATATTTCAAATGACAGGAATTATGACAGGTGATAAATAGCAGTCTGATTTTTCATGAGAGTTTAATCTCTGTTTGGAGAGTTTAAGTCTATTCTGTCGGACAAAATAAATGGGCCGTTTTCGTGGTCTGACCGTTCCAAATTTTTAACCTGTTCCACAGTTAAAACTACCCCTGTTCCAGTGTTCCCATATATCAATGTTTTTTGTCCGACTATACACCCTTAAGCTATTAACAAATTTTCAGCTTGCTATTAATCAACTTTTTTTTCATACGCGGGATCCAGACCTATTATGTATTGTTTATAAGATATGTAAGATTTGTTGGTTCAAAGTGTTTATTTTTGAGAAGACTGTAGTTAAATGAGCTTGATCGAGTTAATAATCACGAGTGAATGCAAATTTTTGAACAGCCATAAGCCATTATAACCAATATTTGTCTTTAGGAAAGCAAAAAGTCCAAAATATTCACAATAGCAAAACCTATATTTTTTTACTACTTGAGATATTTGTTATCACCAATAATTTTTAGGTTATTTTAAAAAAAAATTTCAAAAAGTCTTAAAACTAATTTTTTTTTTTTTCAAAAATCAGCACATTGAACCGATAAAACTTACAGATGATATAAACAATACAAGTCAAGTAACTTGTGAAGCGGTAACGATTAATTTCATTTGGGATGCTAATTAGGGAGTGATTTTTACAATTTTTTACCAAAAAAAAAGGACCAACTTTATTTACAGCAAAAACCGTGAGTAAATGGACTATAAATTAGCTTGAGTTTTTATAAATATATGATATATTTTAGGATGTATGACGATTTATATTTAATGTTTATTAAAAACATTTGATATACAATTTGTGTTTTTATTGGTTAGGCGGGCCCGCATCACAACTGGAACCAGGGACCGCATCACAACTACGTTTTCTACGTAGTTGTGATGTTTTCTACGAAAGTTTTCTACTACCAAATCAAGCCGAGATAATTTTTTATTTTCTTTTAAATCATAGCGCGACTTTATTTATAACAATTAAGAAATTATTTTGGGGTTATTACTAGAGAAAGATTTATATTTTCTTATAATAAAAATTGTTTTAAAAGAAAATTATATTTAATCATTAAAAAGATTTTATTTCGATACTTCGGCCAGCGGCCGACTTTTATGAGGTGGAGTGGAGATTTATTTTTAGTTTGAGCGCTATTCCTACAAGCCCGGTTAAGAGCAACCGACACAATACATCACAATCCTAGATGACCTACGCGCGCAGAAATAAAACTAAATGCTTTATATCTCACTTTGCACATAGTACTTGCATATTAGCATGTGTATGACAGTCTCTTCTTCTATTTCGCATTTTATGTACCATGATTCATTTTGTTAAGAGGTGACGCTCATACTCAATTTAGCACCCGTACTTTCGCTTTAGGAAGTGTGGGACTTCAGATAGGTACGTCAATTTGACCTGACTAACTAAACAACTATATCTTTTACGGCATATTTCGAACTACTGTTATCGAGTGTAGCTAGCTTTTGTCTCTGTCTTATTTATTTAGTTCTTTTTATTCCCTCTGGTTGCCTATTTTGTAGCAACCTCTCATATTCTACTTTCTTTTTTATAATTTTCGTCACAGTCCTTACAAACAATATTATAGCTCGAGTATTAAAAAACATTTTTTAAACCATCGAATAATAAACAAGACTTTTTTATTACTCAATAAGAGCAACTTAACAAGCATATTGTACAACAAGCGTATCGTACTCATAAAGGTTCAGAATTTGAAAAAATTGCATATGGACCAAGTAGATACAAATAAGGTCCGAAAGCCGCCATCCACTTTGAATTAAAAAGTATTCCCGGAACTACTTTATGACTACAGCTGCAAAAGTGCAGTCAGTTCATATAATAAATAACATGCTCTGGCATTTTTGTTTAGATTACTACATATTTTTAATTTTTTGAATTTATTTTTGTTATAAAAAAAGTATTATCATCAGTGGTCTGCTTTCGGCCGCCCGTGTGCGATGCACACTTTGCACATATGTAGCGGAGGCCCTGATCAAGTTACTTTTATATGGCACTCATTGTATTATTAATTTTCTTATCTTAATTGGCAACTAACGTCTATCTCGACAAAAAAGTATATCTACTAAATAAATTATTTTATCTACTCTACCTCATATTATGTAATATAAGTTTTTAGTTTGTGAAAACTGTCATTATAGAGAGCAGTGCGTGAAGGATTTAAAGTGTGCGTGAAGTAACAATGTATTTTAATTTTTTTTTATTTATGTTTATTAGGCAATCTGTTATAACATATAACAATAGGCACATTTTATCTGAGAAATAATGACATGAAGAGAGATTGTGACCAGCGCCACACATCTCTATTGAGATAATATTAAATTACTGTATTACATAAATATATTAACTTAGCTACTGTAACAATGTTAATGTCTGTGCGGTAAATCTAATGGTGTCTGTCTCTTTAACCGTTTTGTTTCCTGACTGTTGTCTAACAAATTAATTGCAAGCACATTCGCGTGGCTTTCAAGACGTACGATGTATTTTGCACTTAACTCCACTATCACTTCACTGACGGTTTTCGTTTCCAGATCATTGTAAATATCCCTGTTAGTAACAAACCACGGAGCATCGATTATTGAACGTAACACCTTGGACTGGAATCTCTCAATTATGGATACATTCGACTTGGATGCTGTTCCCCAGAGCTGCAGACCATATGCCCATACTGATTTGAATATTGTGTTATAGACTAGCAGTTTATTTCTTGTCGTGAGCTTAGACTTACGCCCTAGAAGCCAATAATGCTTACTAAATTTTATGCCCAGTTGTTTCCGTTTGTTCCATATATGGGTTCTCCAGGTTAATCCCCTATCCAAGTGCATGCCCAGATATTTTACAGAGGTAACTGAGGGAATTACCTTATTATTTATTGTTACTGTATTTTGTGTCAATTTGCAATTTTGTGCCCAAGTATTTATTTGATTTAATACTCTCTGGAGTTTTGCAGCAGCTTCGACGGGATTTTTGTGTACTGCTAGTATTGCAGTATCGTCTGCAAAGGTGGTGGTCGTTGTGTCACGATTTGTGGGTAAGTCGGCTGTGTAAATCAGATACAGTTGTGGTCCCAGAACGCTTCCTTGCGGTACCCCTGATCTGATGGGATATAGTTTTGTATAAGCTGACTCAAACTTCACTCGAAAGTATCTTTCTGATAAATACGACTTAAGGAGTGTATATAGTTCCTCTGGTAAGTTCTTTTTCAGTTTATACAACAGTCCTTGATGCCAAACTTTATCAAAAGCCTGGCTAACATCGAGGAATGCTGCTGAACAGTAACTTTTTTCTTCAAAGGTTTTATTTATAACGTTGACCACTCTGTGAACTTGTTCGAAGGTACCATGCTCTTTTCTAAAGCCAAATTGGTGGTCGGGTATCATATTTCTGTCTGTTAGTATTTGTAGAAGTCTTTTTTCTATTATTTTTTCCATGATCTTAGACATTACTGGCATTAAACTAATTGGTCGATATGAAGTGGGCTCATTTTGAGGTTTTCCTGATTTTTGTATAAGGATAATTTCCGCAATTTTCCATTGGATTGGGAAGTGTTTTAGCCTTAGTACCGCATTACACAATTGAGTTAGCATTTTAATTGCTTTGGTAGGTAGATTTTTAATTACCTCACCTGTGATTAAGTCATAGCCAGGTGCTTTCTTTTTTATTAGATTATTGTTGATTATGTTTTGAACTTCTTTGGGTGAAGCGTGTAGTGTGTTTTCTCCTGTCGGGGTTTGGTTCTGTAGGAAATTGTAGATTTCTTGATCGTTATTTGTTGCAGCAGCTGGTATAGGTTTGAAAACTTCTTCTAGGTATTCGCCGAAAGTTTCTGCCTTTTCATTGTTTGTTCTAGCCCATGTTCCGTTGGATTTTCTAATTGGTATCCCACAATGACGATGTTGCTGTTTTAATTTTTTTGTAGCCTTCCATAGCGCATAATCGCTGGCATCTGACGGCGTGAAATTTTCTAGGTATTCTTGAACGCTGTTATTTTTTAGTTGTTTTAGTAGTTCCTTCAATAGGGCTTTTCATTCACAGTCATTTGTTTCGAGCTTCTGTCATGTGTCACATAATATTAATATATCTACGTCATACGTTATTGGTATTTACAATGATACAAACCAGAAACGTATGACGTAGATATAATAATATTATGTGACACATGACAGAAGCTCGAAACAAATGACAATCGATGAAAAGCCCTGTTGTCGTGCTGCTCTATTGAGCCTTAACTTGTCATCTGGATGTCTAGTTTGCTTCCAAGTTCTACTCAGATACCTTTTTTCAATTATTTTTTCTCTGACATTTATTGGACAATTAATTTTTTGTTTTGCTTTTGTTGGTGGAGGTGTTGATTTCCATGCAGCTTCCTGAATCGTTGTTGTGTAATTTTGGATTTCTTTTTCTAGTTCTTCTGGTGACTTTAGTGATACGTTTAGTTCAATATTTGCTTCAACCCTTTCTCTGAAAGCTTGCCAGTTGGTTTTGTAATTGTGCAACTTGGGCAGAGGCTCTTTTTCTTTAATTCCTGAATGTACAGTTGCTACTACAGGAGTATGATCAGACTCTATATCGAAATTTGATTCGATACTCAGATATCCCCTTGAGAACCCTTTTGTAACAAAGAAATCTAAACAGTCGGGAACTTTATGCGGGTCGGATGGCCAGTATGTAGGCTGATACGTAGACAAATGGTCCAAGTGTTGTTCTGATATGATTTGATGTAGTACTCTGCCTCTTCCAGGAGCGCACAGTCTTGAACCCCAACTAGTATGTTTGGCGTTATAGTCTCCACCTGCCAGGAAACGGTTACCAAGTTGGTTAAAGAGATTACTTAAAGAATTTTTGTTAGCTCTATAATTTGGTGGGCAGTATACAGCAGCTATCGAGATTGGTCCGATCCAATCTTCTATTTCAATGGAGACTGCTTGTAGATCTGGTTGTTCAATATTTTGTAAAATATGGTGTTTTATACCCTTTCTAATGATTATAGCTGCTCCAGCACTGGCTCTTCTTGCTGCGTCTGGATGGGCAGCATTGTACATTAAATAGTTGGATATTCTAAAACTATTTTCTGATGTTAAGTGAGATTCAGATATTAGAATTATATCTAGGTTGTGAAATTTTAAAAATGCCTCAATTTCATTCTTCCGATTTATGACCCCATTGGCGTTCCATAAAGCTATTTTAAATATTTGAGCCATTAATTATTGGATTTAGTGTTTTGCTGTACTTCTTCTTCTTCTTCTACGGCACTACAGCCCAAATTGAGCCTTGGCCTCCTTTATTTTTTGCCTCCACCCTTGCCTGTCTGTGGCTGCTCTTCTCCATACACGGACTCCTAAAAGGGCTTGTGCGTCGCTGTTTACTGTGTCTTCCCAGCGCTTTCGTGGCTTCCCAACCGGTCTCTTTCCTTGCATTCTAGCATTCAGTGCTCGTTTTGGTAGCCTATCCTCTCCCATTCTTATCACATGTCCGGCCCATTGCAATCTTTGTAATCTAATGAAGTCTGACAGGGGCGTTTCCTTATAAAGTTGATAAAGCTCGTTGTTGTATCGACTTCTGAAGATTCCGTTTTCCCTCACAGGTCCTAGTATTCTCCTAAGTACTTTCCTTTCGAATGTGTCGAGTTTGTTTTTGGATGTTTCTTTCAGCACCCAGACTTCACTGCCATAGCATGTTATTGGTCGAATTAAGGTTTTATAGATTCTCATCTTTGTATTTCGGTGGACACTTTTTGACCGAAATATATGGGAGAGGGCAAAATAAGCTCTGTTTGCCTGCGTTATTCTCTTCCTTATTTCTCCATCTTCTGATCCGTCGGCATATATTTCTACTCCCAGGTATGTAAACTTTTCAACCGTTTCAATGTCATCTTCATGTATAATGTTTTCTGGGACTATATTTCTTCTCGTCTGAGTCATTATTTTTGTTTTTTCTGTTTTGCTGTACTAGATCTCTCAAATGTCTTATTTCCTTGGTTAATTCAAGGATTGCTTGCTGTTGCTTTTCTATTTGTTGTTGTAGTTGAACGTTTTGTTGCAGGAGATAATTATTTTGCTGTTGAAGGAACGTGGTGAATTGATTATTTGTTGACTGCGGTAATAACTCTACCCTGTTTATATTTTGAACTTGATCTTGATTTGAAGCTGCTTGTGCATATGTTTTCACCTCTGCTGGAGCGTGTGAGCTGCTTATAGTGTTTTGTGATTCTTTTTCTTGTACTTTTTTTCTTGTCACTTGATTTTGTACAGCCACACCATTACTGGAGGGATATCTTCTATTTAAAATTTCAAGGTATACCTGACAACCTTTATAATTTGCAGGATGTGCTCCTCCACATAATGCACATTTTGCTGGATTGCCATCCTCTTTTTTCTTTTTGCAGGTACGGTAGTCGTGATACTCAACACATTTCACGCAGCGAAATTGTTGAGTGCATTGGTTTCGTGTGTGTCCATAACTTTGGCATCGTTTACATTGCACTATAATTTGCTTTTTGTGGGGTGTTTCGAATCTAACAACTGCATTTAACAATTTTGAGATTTTAAAGATATCACCGTTATTTCGATTTCTCTCAATGCCAATAAAGAACAAGTTTTTGGGTGATTTTGTTTGTTTGTCATGGACATTCATTATTTGTTTTACCTTATGACCTTCTTCTGCTAATGCTGCTGTTATGTCTTTTGTGTCTGTGCTGTGGTGTATGTTTCGTAAAACTACTCTGTACGATTTTTCTTCTGGTAGAGTATAGGTATGTCTGACGATTTTATTGTCGTCCAGCAGCTTCTTGATTGTTTTGTAATTGTCGATAGTAGTTGTATGGATTTTTATTTTGTTTTCTGATAACAATTTGTAAGCAAAATCTGACGTAGATGAGCGAATTAATGTTAGAAGAGCTGGTAAATTTGAGACTCCATATAGTATAAAAGGAGGAACTTTATCTATTTCCTTTTTGTTATTATTTCTTTGCTCTGTATCATCTTCATTTGATAGTGAAGAAAAACGATTTTGTGTGCTAATAGAATTTTCAACTTCACTTACCTTTAAGGATTTCTTTTTCATTTGTGGGCTGTTGCTATTTCTTCTCCGCTTCTTATATTCAATTTTTTGGAACTCATTTGGTTGAAATACTTCATTATCTGAACTTTCTGGCTCCATTTTTTCGTTTTCTGACAGTGCGACATTTGTTATTTGGTTTTGATTACTTGTAGTTGGATTTACTGCATCATAATAATAATTTATCTTCTGCTGAACTTTATTTTGGTGGCTTTGGTCGGGAATGGCCTGTGTTGACATCGTGAATGGTGTACATTGCATTTGTTGTTGAGTGAGAAACATCCCCTGTGCGTAGTTGTTATGAGCCGCATAATTTTGTGGTACCATTGGGATGGATTGATTTGCATCAAATGCAGTTGGATACTGAACATTTTGCGTGCTGTAAATGTTTGGGATGGGTTGCAATTGTATATATGGTGTAATTTCCCCTATGTTCGTATTTTGATACATTTGTGGTTTAATAATTTATTCACCTAATTTATTTAAGTTACGCCACTGATTAAAATAGTCATACCGATTATTGTGTTTAACTTGTTCACAGTATTAGGTATTAATTGTTATTTGTTTTGTTTCTTAATGATGGGTAATTAATAAATAAATAAATACCTTTATACGATCACTGATAACAGCTATCACAAAGCGATAACGCACCTGCACCGGTTTTCGCTGTCAGATGCAGGTAACTTCTTTTTATGTAGCGTAAGTTGTTGTTAAGTTTTATTTTTAAAACACAGCACAGTTTAAAACAGATTAAAAACAGTTTAAAAACGTTGTTTCGAATATTTGTATTTACATCGATTGGCCATTCGACCTTATCGGTCGACGTCTGAAACGAGACTTACCTATAGATAGCAGTGCGTGAAGGGTTTAAAGTGTGCGTGAAGTAACAATGTATTTTAAATGGGATTTACTTTTTCGCACTGTTTTTGACACACTTTCATATAATCAAATATCCTTAACTTTCGCGTTGTCATGGTGATGACATTGTCAGCAATAAATTACGACAAAAGTTTTGACAGTTTTGTTGTTTGAAAGAAGTTAGAATTTTTAAATGTCAAAGTTCTAAAAATGGTAGAATAGAAGTGAGTTCCAGTGACGAAGAGTTACAGTTTTTTTATTTGTTTATCGTAGATAAAATATTGTATGAAACTGTACGTGAAGAACTTTTTGAGAAACTTACGAGATGTATAGCACTCGCACCGCTGTCGCTCGTGCTCTAAACATCGCGTTCGTTCGCAAAAAGCATGCTTCACGAACTGTTTCATAAATAACTATTTTAAACTAGTTTGGCAAACAGTTTGAATTTTCAAACTGTACGATTGACCAGTTTGACTTGACTTGAATTATTTATCAGAAGGATTGACTTGAGTTTGACTTAAAATTAAGTCAAACTCAAGTCAAGTTCAAACATTCAAGTCAAACTTGTCCAACTCTATGCGTCATTCACCACCCCACACCTTACGCATCGATCGTCATTTGTCTTTTTAATTTTATAAGTATAGGTCCTAAAAGAACCATGGCCAATCACTAATTGTGTGAGATAAAAATTGGTAAGTCTAAATTTGCAGTTTATCCAGAGCTCTATGTTGGAGGTGAGCATCCTCGTCCAATTTGCTTTATTTATTTCTTCGGACCACTCTTTCTGCTACTCTCTGGCACTATTTCTTCTGCTTTTGTCTCTGATTTTCTTTATATCGTCCCTCCTCTTATTGTACATAGTCACCCTCTCCTTTACCATTGACTGGATTTTATTTTACTATTCTAATTGCCAATTGGGAAATAAGCCACAAAGTTGGAAAATTATTTTATTTACGTTTCGACTTCCACTTCGGATGTTATTAATAGGTGTAGTTAATTTAGTTACTTAGTTCGAACAATATTAACTGGATTGGTACAACCATGTACTTTTTTTCTTTATTTCTCCCAGACTGGTACCGCATATAGAACTGTAGAGTGTACTATTTCTAAAAACATCTTCGTTCTATATGTACTGAACACCCTTATCTTTAGCATTAAAACTGCGGATTTTCCTTTTTGGAATCCAAACTATTGTTTGATACTTATCTACTTTCATCCAATGCATTTTGTAATCTGTTTTTTATGAATATTTCGTATGTTTTTCAACAAAAGTTAAAAAGTGTTGTGGAAGGTATGATGCTCTCTTGCTTAAACCTCTTAGGTTAAAGTAAAATTTTTATTGTCTAAGCCAATCTATTTAAGTTGTGTAACTGCTTTTAATAATATCCCATTTGCTGGTAATTCTTCCTTCAAACAGATGTATAGGGCTGGCTACGTAGTCCAAGAGATTAAATGACAATGCATTGTAATTGACTCCCTAATAACAGCCTTACCAAGTTAATCTTGGAGGAAGCCCCGAAAGGAAAAAGGCTCTTAGGGCGTCCACAAATACAATGAAGAGATAACATATGGTGAGATTTAGATCAATGAGGATCGTGGACGTCCGTTCGAGATGGCAGCGAGTTGTGCCAAGACCTACCCCGGATTGTAGTGATACGAGAAGAAGAATGTAATTCTTCCTTCCTCCTCCTCCTCAATAGTTTCCTCATTGCTGAGTGTCGTGATTCCCTATAATACGAGCAACTATCTCTTTCCATCGGCTTCTGTCCTGAGCTTCCCTCATGGATTCAGAGAATGTTTTCCACTGGCTTTCTGTACTTGATCCGTCCATCGAGTAGGTGAGCGACCTCTACTTCTGCGTCCTTCAACGTTTCCCGAAATTATAAGTCTCTCAAGATTATCATCACTTCTTCTTGCAATATGGCCAAAAAATTTTAAGACGGTGGAGAGGCAAATAGAAAAAAGTCGAGTCTGAATATTAAGCTCTTGGAGGATTGAGTGATTTGTTCTGTGTTCCGTCCATGAGATCCGAAGCATTCTTCTCCAGCACCACATTTCAAAGGCGTCAATCCTTTTTCTGTCGTCTGATTTCATTGTCCATGTTTCGGATCCGTAATTAAATATGGGAAAAATTAAGGCACGTACTAATCTTATTTTGGTGTTCTTCGACAAGGAGCGATCTTTCCAGATTTTCGATAATCGACTCAGCGTTTTTGGCCATGCCTATTCTCCTACGTATTTCTGTTTCACAAGATCCTGTATTACTGATGTAGGATGCTAGATAATTGAACTCGTTAACCACTTCAAACTGGTCCAAGGCTCCTGTTGTCTGAATTCTTCCTTATCGGTTTTTATCTTCTACCACACTTTGAAGCACGACAAATTAAATAAACATAAAGATATACTTAGACATTATTGTTAGATCATAGGCTTGACAAAATTCGTGCTACATAATTTTTTTAATACCCCGGTAGCTACAGTCTCAGAGAATTTAGGGAGTGAGTTCTTACAATAATATTTAATATAAAGAAAAGAAGTTAATAATTTTTGGGCGCCATCAATAGATTAAAATCTATTGCCATATGTCTATACAAGAATTACAAAAAAAATTACTCAAAATGGTATCTCTTTGAATAGCAATCGGTACTTACCATTGGTGTCTGAGGTAGTCTGCATGTCCTATTACAATAAGGATCAGAGATGGATTGTGCAAAGAGAATAAGAAGACATATAAATTTAAAACATAATTATCGTTTATTCGTGTAGAAACATGTTCAGAAAAATAAAACTGATCTGGTAAGAAATAAAAAAAATTAAGTCTTTAGCGTTTCTTTTAAAAGTTCGAGAAAAGGGAATTATACAGTTTATTACAAATACCTGGTGGCGATCTGCTGTTGTTGTACTGCTGGATCTGGGTAGCTCGTTAGAGCTCTGGGCGATGCGGCGAACTCACTTTCACTTTACAATTTTAGATTTAAAGTACCATTACACAACTGTTATTTATTATATGAAAGATAAAAATTTCATAGTCTTGTTTTATGAAAAAAAAGTAACTGCGTATTTTGATTATTAGTGACACATTTCACTGACTTTATGGTAAAACAAACTTTGTTTAGACAATTGGTCGTTAGTCAAAAGACCAGGAACTACGTTCCGCGAAGATTGAATTAAGTTATTTTTGCAAAAGGCATACTAAACGCCGTACTAGGCGTAAACACTATTCCATTATTATACCGGACACAACACAAAGAATATACCGGTATGGTATTTACGACAACACATCGCACTTGCGACTTTCACTACAGAATCCTCAAGATTCCATTCTGAGCCTAACTCGGCACAGACCAAAAAAAATTGGACGTCTTTACTGCACGTCCGCTGAAACTTAATTGATTCCTCTTGTCCTAATTTCGGACAAGATTTCTTTCTCTCGCCTGAATTCACCTCCCATTCTGACAGTCATTACGTACTTTGTCCAATAATTATCATTCAAAACATTTCCCTACCAATCGGGTAGCGAGAGAATCATGATCAGGACATCCTACAAATGCCATGATTCTTCCTTTCGACCAATACAAAAACGCTATCCTTGCAATAACAAATCTATGATTTTTCACGAAATCCGCTGACTCGTAATCTCAAGGCTAGTTTTGAGAACTCAATACTTGAGGGTTTTATCAATATTATCGACTTATTTATCTCGACATTTCCTGTTCCAATACCAACAGTCTACAGACTTCTGTCTGAGAAAGCCATAAAAGCTCTTTATACTCTAGCCGACAACAACAGCACGTGTCTTTTCTAAGTATTTGTATTATTTAAAACAATACATTTCACAAAGATCTGTTTGTTTATATTGCACAGACATTTTTTTGTTTAAATTGTTTTCCATGAAATGTCGTTAATCAAAATAAATATTTCACTATTAATTGAATATTCCTTAAAATTTGTTTGTTTAAATGTAAAAAAGCAATAACACGAGCATTTGTAATCTAATATTAACAACTTTTCTTCTTTTATCTTTTTTTATATATAATATACTTGTTTATTTTTGTATTAAATTTACTTTAATGAATAATGTTCTGAAACGTAAATAAAATATTCTATTCACTTATGAAGTAGATCTATAAAATATAATTTGGCTACTTGCACTTAATCTGCAGGTATTATCTTTGTGTGATTTGGATTTGTAGCAAGAATATTGTTTTTTAATACTGTCTCTCCATCTCTATATATTTCCTCTTTCTATCTCTCTGTATTTCCTTTCTCTAATAATTTCTTTTCTCCCTTCTTTCTAAAATATGTTGAGCGTTGCACAAATTAATGTAAGATCGTTACATAATAATTTTGATTTGCTAAAAGATCACTTACAAAACAAAAACTATGATATCTTAGGTGTTACTGAAACTTGGTTAAACGGTGATATAAGTGATGAAGTTTCTGAAATCAATAATTATACATTTATTAGACAAGATCGTTTGCTGAATGCTGGAGGAGTTGGTATTTATATAAAAAATGGCTTACATTTCTCCGTAATCTTACAAGAATGTAAGCCCTTCATTGAGCATATTTGGATAAAAATCACCCAAAATCATAATGTATTAATAATGGGAATTATTTACAGGCCGCCAGGCTCAAGTCATAGAGAATTCTTGGATTATTTCGAGGATCTTTTACCACAGTTTTACGCTCAGTCGGGTAAAATTGTGTTCTTGGGTGATTTTAATATAGACCAATTAGACGTTAACTTTTCTTACACTTCCCAACTTAATAATATATTTGAGTCTTTTGACATAAAACAGTTAGTTAATGAACCAACTCGTGTGACTGACAGAACATCTACTTTAATTGATTTAATATGTTCAAGTTTTGATGGTGTTTTTGATGTGTAGAACTTAGATATCAATATCTCCGACCACTTTCTCACATGCTGTAAAATTAAGTTTGATAAGCCTCCGCCAAATAATGTTTCATTTACATACAGAGCATTAAGTCGCATTAATTTAGAAGAGTTTCAACGGGATCTTGAGGGTGCATCCTTGCACAGCCTATATTTAATTAATGATATTGATGAAAAAGTGACATTTCTTACAAATACATTACTCGGTATTTTTGATAAGCATGCCCCCTTAAGAACTTGTACAAATAAGCAAAAACCATATTGCCCCTGGATTACAGACAATATACGACTTATGCAAAAAATGCGAAACCAAGCTCTAAATAGATATCGTCGTAGTAGGAATCCGGAACACTGGAATTACTACAAACAGATTAGGAATTTAACTACTTCTACTATTAGACGTGAAAAAAAGATTTATTTAAACAATAAACTTCAAAACTACAACGTAAAAGAAAAGTGGAATGAGCTTAGGAAGATTAATGTACTTAACAGAAAACAAAATCATATTCCAGATAATCTTAAAGACGTTAATAAACTTAATCAACATTTTACAGCGGCTTGTTCAATTAATCAACAACCCAGTAATGAACTTCTAAGTTTTTACAGAAATCATTCTATGCCAGTTCAAGAACCATTTCGTTTTAATACAGTGTCTATGGAGGACGTTGCCGATATTATCTTGAGTGTAAAATCAAAAGCCTTTGGACAGGATGATCTTAATATAACTCTAATTCAACTTTGTTGCCCCTTTATCGTGCCTTTTATTACGCATATTGTTAATAGCTGTATCATTGAGTTTTACTTTCCCGCATCTTGGAAAAGAGCAAAAATTATTCCTTTACCTAAAATAAAGAATCCAACTGAATTTAATCACCTGCGATGTATATCTATCCTACCCACGTTCTCGAAAATAATCGAAAAAATTATGGAAAAGCAAATGAGCAATTTTTTGGAAAAAAATAATATTATTCCTGCTAAGCAATCAGGATTTAGGACAGGTTATAGTTGTGAGACAGCGATTTCCGATATAATTGACAATATAGTATCCGCAGATGATAGAAAGTATGCAACAATTTTAATTCTCTTGGACTATTCGAAAGCCTTTGATATGATCAATCATGAAATTTTAATATCAATTTTAAAACATATAGGCTTCGATGAAGCTTCATTGAATTTAGTAACATCGTATTTAACTCTTCGTACTCAAACTGTGGTAATTGACGAAAAGCGATCAAATATATGTAATATTCTGTCAGGGGTTCCTCAGGGAAGTATCTTAGGACCTTTGTTATTTAAAATTTATACTTTTAATATTATAAAGTCCTTAAAACATTGTGACTATCATCAATACTGCGATGATACACAACTAAAATATTCCTTCGCTCCTCATGAGGCGCAGTTAGCCAATGCAAGAATTAATTCTGACCTTCAGGAAATTTTAACTAGCTCTAACAAACATCTACTTAAAATAAATCCCTCTAAATCGGTAGCCATGTTGTTCTGTTCTGAAAATCAACGTGAGCATCTGTCAACGAATATTGTACCTTGTATAGATAACAACACTATTATTTTTCAAGCATCTGCCAAAAATTTAGGACTTACTATGGACACTAAATTAAATTTTAACAATCACATTAATTTGTGTTTAAAAAAGGCTTACTCCATGTTAAAGGCTTTATACCCCCACAGGCATTTTCTTAATATTAAAACAAAGGCAATGCTTTGTGAATCGTTGATTCTTTCTCATTTTAATCACTATGATCATATATATGGACCATTTTTAAGTGTTGTTAATAAAAAAAGGGTACAAAAAGTACAAAATTCTTGTCTTAGATATATTTTTGGAATACGCAGACGTCAGAGGGTTTCTCACAAACTTCTTGATCTTGGCTGGTTAAACATGTTCAACAGGCGAACTTTGCACTCGCTAAACTTTACATACAAGATCATTAAAACAAAAACACCCAAGTATCTGTACAATAAATTAAACTTCAGTAATGAAATGCACCGAAGAAACTTGAGACCTACAACCTTACTTAGAACTCCCCAGCATAATAAGCAAATCTTTAAGAAAATATTTTCTTATATCGCTCCATCACTTATTAATAAATATAAAATTTTTAATTATAATTTATCTCCTATTACTTTCAAAAAGAAAATTAAAGCTCTACTATTAAATTATCAGTAAAAAATGTGAAAACAGCTCTTTTCTTTCTTCTTCTCGTTTATTTTTCTCTTTCTCATCTTTTCTTTTCTTGTACTTTTCCTTTCCTTTTTTTCTTCTTCTTCCTTCTATGTGAATTTAGAATTAGATTTTTTTCTTTTTGTTTAGGTTAGGTTATTAGGTTAATTATTATTATAATGTAACAATTTTTTTATTTAGATAGTTGGCGTTCAACAGCCCTGTATTTTCTAGTAAAGTACAGATGCTGATATCAAAACGCATTGTTCCTACCACATTTCAAATCTATGTTTTTTTTTTGTAAATTTATATATTTTTTTTTGGAACAATAAACGTCTTATTATTATTATTATTATAAGTACTTGAATGTCGACGAAAATTATTAAGTCTTCACTTAGCATGAGACTTGTTGAAAAATATTTCGTGTGCAAACTGCGTCTCACTTTTACCCATCACGACAGGGTCGGACTTGGTAATATTTAGACGGTGAATTTGAGACTGTTTCGCTACCTCTCCCACGATTTCAACTTCGTGCAAACCAGTTTGATATCGGAAAAAGAACTCAAAAAAATGAAACGGTCAAAAAAAAGTATGAAAACCAACATTTGATAGTCACCATATCGTAATATCGTTTAGAGGCCTTAGGCTCACTCTAACAATCAACACATGTCTTACAATCTAGACATGGACGCGTTAACCATAACACAAAAAAATAACACATAACACAAGATTACAATGACGCAATGTGCCATCGTGCACAAAATAATAACACAAAAATAAAGCAAAATATGTTAACGTTTTTTCGGACGCATAGGCTTCTTTCATCCTTGACTTACACCACGAATAACATAAGAATAATTATGTCTTAGCATCATTAATGCCATAAAAAACACAAGATTAACATGTTACCCTTGACTCGGATGCATAAAGTCTCACAATCATGACTTATTTCAGAGATAACACAATATAATAACGCCATAAGCAGTTATTACTTACGAACAAACACAAAAAAAAGGAGTTACTGATAGTTTTAAGTTGGACCTTGTAATTCTATAAAGATAAGCCTATAATTAGTTTACTGGGGAAAAATGGGCACATTGCTTTTCAGAAACTTGTTACTCTTTCAAGAAACAGGGGGGGATAGGAAAATATTGATATTTTAGTTTTGTTGTGGTAACCAGAACAAGCGATATCTAACGCGTATCATACGCCTATAATAGGGACATTTTCGGTGGGGTCAACTTAAGGTAGGGTCATAGTCAGTAGAGTCTATTATTCAGGGTTACACAACCAAACGGAAGTTTTAGGAAATGACCTAGGAAGTCATCACCTAAGGTCTGTGGCTAAATTGAGATTATGAATGGCTTCTCATTCCGACGAGTCAACTGGCGAGAATCCGCTCACTTCATCCCTAGCCTTCCTCAGTGTCTGGCCATTCATACCGTAAGGGGGTTAGACAACATATTTTTAATAGAGGGGCCTGAAATTCATAGGTCCTTGAAGTAAGAATAAACTTGAGCAAAACGAACAGTTTCTATTACGAACTATCACTAGTAACTGTACAAAGGACTTCTGATATCAATCTAGATACCAAAAAAAATAAAAAACAATTTTCAAAAAAAATAAAAAAACATTTCCCATAAGCTTAAACTGGATTGCATATACACGAAAGTAGTATATCCTAGAAGGATATCAAAAAAAATAAAAAAAATCAAACTTTTTATTATATAGAAAAAAGTTTTATTTCTATGTCGGACTAACCATGACATAAAAACATTTGAAGAAAGATCTTTACCATGTCCTTTCAACAAAACAAAAAATTTTTATATTCTTATTAACTAAGGTAAAACAGTTCAAAGAACTGGGGTGTGAGCCAAACTGAGTTGCTCTGGAGATCAACGTGCGGAATCCCCTACACTACTTCCAGAGGCTCGTCTCCTCGTGACAACATCCAAAAATAAATCAAAAAGATAAACATTGACCGCAGCGGGACAATTCCCGACTATTGGTCTACACCACAACATCAAAAAAAAAGGTTGTCGAGACAGCTCTAAAAAATGAATACGCGTCTCTCGTCCTGAAGGGAAACGAGGCACTTGGGGACGGTTTTGCCGAAGCAAAGTGGTATTCAATGTACTACGTACTAGGGTATCAGTGCTTTACTGATCCCACGCCAAAAAATTTTTGGAAGAGAAACAAATCCCTTCCAGGATAAAGTTCGCAAAGCAACTTTTCCTTTAACACGAACCACGGAGGAAATGGGGTGTCGCTAAAAAAATTACCAAAGTATTTAGATTACAGTAGGCTTTCAGATCAAAAATTCATATGTCCAAAATCATTTATTTGAAATCACATTTTCCAAAAATGAAGAATCGACTAATAAAAAAATTTGGTGCACAAAACAAAAAAATTATTTCTCTCAAAAAACTTTACGCACCTGTGCTATAAGTAAAAATCAAAAATATCAAAAAAATTATATTTAAAATTGGTTCATATCACCCTGTAATAACGGAATATACATATCTACTCTGTATCGGACAAATCTGAATCATCTGACGAAACATTAACCGAATAATAAGCTTTTAAATCTTTTATGTGTCAATTTTCGGCATTCGATCCATCTGGATTCCTAAGAACGTAGACCAAAGGGGATAGTTTTTTAATAATGGTACACAGAATATATTTGGGAGCCAATTTTGTCATAAACTGTTTCGGGGCGCTAGATAAAACCATATTTTTTCTCCAAACTTGATCGCCAACGTTAAACTGTACGTCGCGTTTACGCAAATTATACGTTTTTGCATTTTGTTCATATGCACGAGACAGATTTTTACGCACGACAGTAAAAACTTCTTTTAAACCTTTGACCTCGGAAGCGTAACTATCGCGATCACCCGGTAGGAGTTCTATATCAACAAAATCATGGGGTATTTGACCGTAATAATTCGCAGATAATGGTACATGTCTAGCAAAATTTAAAAATGCCGGCATATATTGGGTTACTTCATGTTTCGCAGTGTTTATAGCCTGCCGAATTTCATATATGTGTTTATCTCAATCGCGGTGTTCGTCAATATAACTCCTAATTGCGGTACTAATAGTACGATTGCTCCGTTCAACAAAATTTACTTGGGGAGAATAAACTGCAGACAACCAGATTTTTTGGACTGCATATCTCTCACAAAGATCTTTAATTATTTTACAATTTAAATTAGAAGCATTATCACACATAAGATATTGTGGAACTCCAAATATGAGAAACACCTGTTCCTCTAAAAATTTACAGATATTCGAAGCAGTAGCCTTGCGAAGAGGATGTAACAAAGTGTACTTAGAAAACCAATCTGAGACCACCAGTAACCACGTAAAACCATTTCTACTTCTGGTTAAAGGGCCTATTAAATCAACGGCGATAATTTGCCATGGGTATTCGGCTTTTTTCTCTTTACCCATTTTACCCACTTACGCCATATTCGGTGCTTTTTGTGCTCCACACGTTTTGGAGGCACGGACATATTTAACAACATCTTTTCGCATTTTCGGCCAGTAATAATTTTCTTGGATTCGAGCAAGAGTTTTATAGACACCACGATGGGCACAGGTTGCAGGATCATGACACGAACTAATAACATCCTTACGTTGAGGTTTGGGAACAAGGACTTTCCACTCGATTAAATTTGAATTAAAAGGAAGACAAACTGGAATAAATTTATATATGAGGTCGTTCTCTACTTTCCACTGTGGATAACTTTCTGGGTTAGACAAAATGTTTGTACGCAAATTGTCGTACCAAGGATCGATGCGATCAGCATCAATTTCAAGATAAGCAATTTTATCATTCTCATGAATCCTACTAAGTGCATCAGGCACCTTATGACATGCTCCTTTACGATGGACGATTCGGAAATCAAACTGTTTGAGACGCACAGCCCAACGAGCTAAACGGCCTGTGGGATTTTTTAAATTTCTAAGCCATGACAACGAATAATGGTCAGTGATGAGGGTAAATTCAAAACCGTCCACGTAAGGACGAAATTTTTCAACAGCAAACAAAGCAGCAAGGGCCTCTTTCTCGGTGTTTCCATACGAACGTTCTGTTCTTGTCAATGACCGACTTGCATAGGAAATCACCTTTTCTCCACCGTCTATTTCTTGAGTCAATACAGCTCCTAGACCGGTGTTGCTTTCGTCACACTGAATAGTGAAGGGACGAGAATAATCGGGTTGTACTAGAACTGGGTAAGATACTAAAGCTTCCTTTATGCCGATAAAAGCATTCTCAGCTTCTGATGTCCAAACTATAGGTTCTTTCTTTTTCCTTCCTTTCAGAAGATCATTGATGGGAGAAACAAGGGTAGAAAAGTTTTTGACGAAACGTCTATACCAAGAACAAAGACTAATAAAATGTTTAATCTCCGTTGTGTTAGTTGGACGGGGATAATTAACCATAGTCGAAATTTTGTCGGGGTCCGACCTGAGAGAGTTATCACCAACGATATAGCCTAATAGACCAAGAGGCAGCGCTGAAAAATATATTTCAATTTACTAAAGCTAGATTTTTCACAGTTGATTACTGTGAGTGTGTAGAGAAACATACTGCGGTCGGTCAAGCGAAACGTAGAACAGGGGTTACTGAGAGGGTATAAAAGTTGCATTCCTACGAAGGTAATTATTTCCATTTACTAAGGCTGAAAATCAGTACACACATTCTAAATTAAATATAAATAAAAGTTATTATAGTCGGTCAGCTGTATGACGGGACAGAGCCGGTCGGTCGGCCCCAATAGTCGATTGAGGAAATGAAGCATTTTGGCTCGCAATTTTTTCGACCAGCATGGATTTACTTGAAATTTTCACAGAAGGTAGCGAATAGTCCAAGGATCATTTTATATATTATCATGCCGCTATCATACGCTAAAACCTTGGGGGTGGTTGCCACCCCATCTCGGGGGTGGGAATTTTTTATTACATTTTAACCATGTAATTCGATGGAAAAAGTGATTCTAAGAAAAAAATGTATTTTACATTTTCTTCGTAAAACTAATGTTTTTCGAGTTATTCGCGCTTGAAAATAACAGTTTTTCGACGAAAAAATCGACTTTTTTAGAGGGTTTTTTGAGAATACCTCGAAAAATAATCTATATATTTTTGGCGATAAAAAGTTTCTTTTGTAGCATTTTTAAAGAGCTATAAGATTGTGTAAATTAAATTCCGTAAGATCGCTTAGTTTTTAATTGGGGCGGGTTTAAAGGGCTCAAATAAGGGGGTGTTTGCTGGTAAATAGAGGTTTTAAATAGCTATATCTGGCTAACTGTTCACTGTAATGAAAATCTATGTACAGGGTAATTTTAGTCATTAAAAAAGCTACAATTTAGTAATTTTTAATTTTTTTCGTATCTTCAGTATTTTCGGAGATATTATGAAGTAAAAGGTGAAAAATACCAAATTGCAAATAAATCAATTTTTCTTTAAAACTCCAATGTTTCCAAAATTAGGCCATTTAAATAAATCAAACTCCGTGAGTCTATTGATAATATAAATATGAAAGGAACTACAGAAAGGTAAAGACCAATTTTGAATTAGGAAGGTAGTTAGGGGGTTGTTCTCACTGATTTTTTCGTAGAGAAAAGCAGGTACCGACATTTTTTTGATTATAAGTCGCTTAATTTTCATGCTAGAATCTTTTATTATCATTTTTTGAAACTAATTGTTTACTTGAAAAAAGATTATTTAAGTTTTCCTCGAAAAATGCAAATTTTTCCCATTATTTGGCTTTAAATATTTCAAATTCTTCATTTGACGAAAAAAGCTAATCTTTAACATGCCGTATCTCGGTTTGTATTGGTCTTAAATATATTACTGGAAAATAATATGGTTTGTGTTACTAAAAGGTACAATTTTGATATCTACAGTTTTTTTTTAATAAATGCGTATTTTTCGAGGTATTCTCAAAAAACCCTCTAAAAAAGTCGATTTTTTCGTCGAAAAACTGTTATTTTCAAGCGCGAATAACTCGAAAAATATTAGTTTTACGAAGAAAATGTAAAAAACATGTTTTTCTTAGAATCACTTTTTCCATCGAATTGCATGGTTAAAATGTAATAAAAAATTCCCACCCCCAAGGTTTTAGCGTATGATAGCGGCATGATATAGAAAATGATCCTTGGACTATTCCCTATCTTCTGTGAAAATTTCAAGTAAATCCATGCTGGACGAAAAAATTGCGAGCCAAAATGCTTCATTTCTTCAATCGACCATTGGGGCCGACCGACCGGCTATGTCCCGTCATACAGCTGACCGACTATAATAACTTTTATTTATATTTAATTTAGAATGTGTGTACTGATTTTCAGCCTTAGTAAATGGAAATAATTACCTTCGTAGGAATGCAACTTTGATACCCTCTCAGTAACCCCTGTTCTATGTTTCGCTTGACCGACCGCAGTATGTTTCTCTACACACTCACAGTAATCAACTGTGAAAAATCTAGCTTTAGTAAATTGAAATAGATTTTTCAGCGCTGCCTCTCCGTCTATAAATACTTCAAAGTTGTTTTGAAAAATGCACATTAAATGTAGACAAATAGTAGATGTAGATGTACAAATAGTAGTAAAATGTAGATAAATGCATCCTTTAGTTTATCTCGAACGTGTCCTAACAACAAGGCAACGTGTTCTTCAGCAGTGGAAGAACAAACAATAATATCCAAGTAAAAATAAAAGGTTCGAATTCTGGTCCAAAAATCTGATCTACTAATCTTTGCTGGGTTTGAGCACTATTACAAAGACCGAAAGGCATCACAGTAAACTGAAATGATCCGCGACCAATAACAGCAAAAGCAGTTTTTTCCCGCGAAGATGAATCAAGAGGGATCTGCCAAAAAGCTTTTTTCAAATCTATAGAACTGATATATTTAGCATTACGCAATAGTGACAAAATTCGGTCGATATTGGGGAGAGAATATGTGTCATGACGAGTAACTTCATTAAGATTTCTGCATTCAAAACAAAACCTTAACTCATCTGTCTTTTTCTTTACAAGCAGGACTGGACTACACCAAGGACTGTTAGACGGCTCTATAACTCCAAGTTTGAGCATCTCATCTAATTCGCGATTTAAAATATCAGACATGTATGGCGAGATAGAAAAAGGACGTTGTCGAAAAGGCTTCGCGTCACCCGTATCAATAGTCATTTTGATCTTATCCGTTCTACCTATTCCATTCTTTTTGTCTACCTCCTGAAAACTATGGATGACAGCATCCGCTAAAGGTCTTAACTAGGCGGCAAGAGAATCAATCGAACACAAAGATTGTCGGAACAAAACATCGCTTTCAGGTTTTGAAGTTACTATTTCGCAAAAAGGATTTCTGACACTCCATCTATTTTGTTCGAAATTTATCGCTAAAGAAAATTTTGAAATAAAGTTACTTCCTAAAATAAAATTTATTGGTAGCGATGGCACTACAAGACAACTAATCACATGATAAATTCCATTCGCCACAAACGGTAAATCTACAATACCAGAAACTTTTTTACTCGATCCGTCGGCTAAAGATACATTCTGACTACACGATAAATCGATCTCATCCTATTGTTCAACAACGTTGAATCAGAAATTCGAGAACGTTGCTAAAAAATTTGACGAGACTTCTCAAGTAATTAAAGAAGTTTGTAGACAGAGCAACGAGAAATTTGAAAGTGTTTCTCAAGTAATTAAAGACGTTTGTAGACAGAACGACGAGAAATTTGAAGAGGTTTCTAAAACATTCGATAAGATGCAGAAAAGTGTAGAGACCGTAGAAGAAAAGATCAAACAACTAGAGAGCATGATAACCGATACAAAAGTACAACCATCAGTTAATGCAGCAGCGTTAGATCCTGTAGTGAAAATCCTGTTGTTTCTCTCAAGAAAATCCAATCCCTTGGATCTGACTACAGTGGTGGAACACCCTGTATCTAATAAAAGCGTAAAGGTTTGCGAAAGAATCTGGACCTCCAAGTAAGGTCTGTTATCGAATGGCTTTGAAGCGATGACCGGAGACAATGTTGATGACTGTTTATAGAAATTGTTTACTTTACCTAGCCACTTGTACCAATCAGAGACATTAAAATTTTCTGGAAACTTATTATCGGCCGCAAAACATGTATATTCGGGGTTTGAAATTTTATTGTGAACACTCCTACCGAACCTAAGGGAGTTGTTTATTCGTTTTTTGGAGATTTGACACAGTTCGTGCATGTCCTTACCGTAACATCATCTGCGCCGCACCGGAAACAAAAATATCTGTCAAATATCTGTTTACAGTCGTTGAAAACGTGTCCGCGTTTTCGGCAATTAAAGCAAACGACCATCTTCAATTTATTTGAAGTACTTTTACTAGGGTTTTTCGCCTCGGAATTTCGCGGAGCGGAGCGATCGTCATTATTTTTAAAATTTGCTTTCCCGGTAGGAACATTGGCTTTTCTGGAGAAACCGGGGGACTCATGATTCACATAAGCGACGGACGTTTCCTTCTTGACACTAGGCCCGACCACATTATTCTCTAGTTTACGAATGACAGCAGACAGTTCCTCAACAGTATTGGTATCAACTAATGCAATCAACGGAACACATTCAGGGATAATATTTTGCCTCAGGTGTTTTACGATAGTTTTCTCCAGAGGCTGCACCGTCAGCCGTTTTGCCAAAGACAACCTGTGCCTGAAATAAAGCGAACGACTCATTTTTCTTCTGCTTCCTGGATTTAATCTGGTTCCATAAATCCTCGTCGTAATCTTGGGGAAGAAACGTAGCCTTCAAAAGACCAACCAATTCGTTCCATGAAGAAACGGTACCACGAACACTCCTGAACCACACAGCAGCGCTACCGGTAAATAACTCAACAGCTGATCGGAAAAGAACCTCTTGTCCTACAAAACGGGATTCAGCCAGGTCTCTAACTTTTTCTAGGAAAGAAAAAACTCCTTTAGAATCTCCATTAAATTTAATGTTCCAATCGGCTAAATTAATTGGATGCGACACCTGAACGACGGGCGTCGACGGGAGCTGGAATATTTACGACCGGCTGTGAAGGAATTACATTTGAAGAAACAGATGGCCCATCAGGAACGATTTTGTCATCTAATTGCCCCTCTAAAAGTAAACAATCTGCAGAAGCCTCTGCCTTATACTCCTCTTCTTCCTCAAACTCTACAGGTAACCTAGCTATTCTAAAAGATAAATGCGTAAGGTGAGCCTTTGCCCTACGATAGACCGAATCTCTAACATCACCTTCGAAATCTCCAATCAAGCTACTGATGTCAACATCATCAATCTATCTGCTTCCTCTCATCATTGAATATTAACCTATTTTCTTCTAAATCAATAACGGCATTTTTATTAAGTAATTTATGAAGCATTGTCTTTTTATCACAAAGATTTTTCTTAGTCTTAACCCCTCGTATAAACAAGTCATAATCAATTTCATCATTTTTCAAATATTGAACCACGGAGGATTCCATTTTGAATTATATACTTTCAAAATAATGCAAAAAAAATTCTAGAAAAAAATATTTAAACTCAAAATTTACTGTCAAACTTGAAATTGAAATCTAGCAGTTATTTTATTTTACCTTCGGAATTTTCTCTTTTCATATTTACATGATCTAAATACCATCTAATTTCTTATCTGCACATCCATCGAAATTTTATAAAGAATATAAAATCTCTGTTCAGACACCTTAAGACAACACATATTAAATTAGTGCGGGGAAAATACCATTTACGTGTAAAAACTTGAAAAAAAAAGGAATTGCAATGACGTTGCAGACGTCACTTTTAAGTATTCAATAACGAGGAGCAAAAAAACAAAAATGACAGAAACCTCTAGGCGCAGTCGCCGTTTTATGAATCAACCCTAGGTTGCGTTAAATAAAAGAGGCCTAGACGAATGGGTGCCATATTATGATTTGAATAACGAGGATAAAATAAAACAAAAAACAAAAAGGACAATATCCCAGGTTGGCAGCGTCATTTTATGAAGCACGACAAATTAAATAAACAACACTCTTTATACTCTAGCCGACAACAACAGCACATGTCTTTTCTAGGTACTTGAATGTCGACGAACATTATTAAGTCTTCACTTAGCGTGAGACTTATTGAAAAATATTTCGTTTGCAAACTGCGCCTCACTTTTACCCATCACGACAGGGTCGGACTTGGTAATATTTAGACGGTGAATTTGAGACTGTTTCAACTTATTAAAGTTGATCTAACAACTTTTTGCTCTGTGTAAACGGAAATAGAGACCAAATAGAAACCATTCCTTTCTTAATTCGCTCTTCTGACAAGTAATCGTAGTAGCCTGTCATTTTTCTTTTGTAGTGTAGTACTAACAACTCGCAGCCAAGGTAAATCTCATTTTACAGTTCAGAAACCTACCCTAACCAATACTTGCGAACTTTTTTTTTTCTGATTCTGGCCTTGGTTTAGAACTAGAACCTTTAGCCACGTAATTGTATAACTTATCACTAACTCAGGTGTAATGTGTAGTGTGTGTGTTGAGTAAGTGTCTTGTTACTTTACAAAGTCGATGTCATTGCCTTTGCAAAGAGACGCTAATTGTATCCGTACGTCTGCGGTCCCTCCGGTGAGTTACCTGCGAACTAAAAAATAAAAATGTTTATGCAAAACAATTTTGTTATCAGAGATTACGGAGCACCCGAAAACAGCAGGTTTATTTTTTAGACTCAATTACCAACTGATTGGAAATTCTCACTTCTCTGATTTATTCTTTACAGTTAGTTTTTGCTAGTCTAGAATGACTACCATTTGTTTACACGAGCTGAAAACTTGTGCATTTGTAAACAAATAAGACTGGTGCTTAGATGTACCTACTTATGTCTTCGGCTGAATTTATGTTCATCTAGTCTGGCAGAAATTGGTCGGTTGGTTTGTCCAATGTAATGTTTGTTAGATTTCTTATCAAGATTAGATCAGAATTAGATTAGTTAGATCAATTATATTGTAGTTGCTTTGATGTAAACTAAAACGGATTTTCAATTAATTTCTAGATCAATATGTTAGTTATATTGCACTGCTTCCTATGTAATATACAAACATCATAGGTTTGTTCCAACACGACGAAGAACCATAATGAAAAGATCACGAAACTGCGCAGTAAACAAAATAACCCATAAAACGTATTATTTTGCTATCTGCGCGCAGTTTGGTGATCATTTCGTGGCGGTTCTCGTCGTGTTGGAACAAACCTATAATAACAAACGTTGGTTATAGAAAAAGACAGCAAATACGAAATAAGTGATTGATGTAATCGTTCTTGGGCTTTTCATTCACAGTCATTTGTTTCGAGCTTCTGTCATGTGTCACATAATATTAATATATCTACGTCCTACGTTATTGGTATATAACAATTGTACAAACCAGAGACGTATGACGTAGATATATTAATATTACGTGACACATGACAGAAGCTCGAAACAAATGACAGTCGATGAAAAGCCCTATTCTTTCATTTTTCCGACTGTATATAGGTACTGCTCTCGTTGTAGATACCTATTTTTTTTCTTTAGTAGGTATATCAAAAATGAGATTTTACCAATAGTATGATAGAATTGATTCAAAAAATGACATAACCCAGACATCCAAAGTGAAAGTTATCCTCCAACACCAAATTGTTCTATATGGTCCATATAATGTTCAGAAAAAAGTCACACCTTTTTGAGCGTCGGGTTTGGGGGGGAGAGGGGGGAGAAGTCGGTAAATTCGTAGTTTTTTACGTTTTTCGTCAATATTTCTAAAACTATGAGGTTTAGCATGAACAACCTTCTATACAAAAATGTTCTACATTAAATTTGAAATAAGAAAGGCCCATACAAAATCCTTCTAAAATCAACGGTTTCAAAGTTACGGAGGTAGTATAGTATAATTGGTCCAAAAAAGGGCCTAACCCAGACATCCAAAGTAAAAGTTTTTGTCCAACACCAAATTGTTCTATATGGTCCACATATTGTTCAGTAAAAAGTTACACCATTTTGAGCCTCCGGTTTGGGGGGGAGATGGGGGAGAAGTCGGTAAATTAGTAGTTTCTTTACGTTTTTCGTCAAAATTTCTAAAACTATGTTTAAGCGTAAACAATGTTCTATAAAAAAATGTTCTACATAAAATTTAAAACAAAAATGGTCCTATCCATATTTGTTATAAAATCAACGGTTCCAGAGTTACGGAGGGTGAAATGTGAAGGTTTTCGATACTTTTTATATTTTTTGGGCAATTGATGATGATTTTGGGTGGTGAGGTTGACGTTTCTTCAAGGGCTTATCACTAACATACCATCGGCCACTGAAATAGCAAATCATGTTAAAGAAAATTTTTTTCAATCGGTAAAATATTATAAATTGTCCATGAAATAAAAAAGTATCGAAAACCTCCACTTTTCACCCTCCGTAACTCTGGAATCGTTGATTTTATAACAAATATGTATAGTATAGGACCTTTTTTGTTTTAAATTTGATGTAGAACATTTTTGTATAAAACATTGTTTACGCTAAAGCATATTTTTAGAAATATTGACGAAAAACATAAAAAACTACTAATTTACCGGTTTCTCCCCCATCTCCCTCCCCCCCAAACCGGACGCTCAAAATGGTGTAACTTTTTACTGAACAATATCTGGACCATATAGAACAATTTGGTGTTGGAGGAAAACTTTTACTTTTAATGTCTGGGTTAGGCCTTTTTTGGACCAATTATACTATTCTACCTCCCTAACTTTGGAACCGTTCATTTTAGAAGGTTTATGCATAGGGCCTTTTTTGTTTCAAATTTATTGTAGAACATTTTTGTATCGAAGGTTGTTCATGCTAAACCGCATAGTTTTAGAAATATTTACGAAAAACTTAAAAAATTACGAATTTACCCATTTCTCCCCCTCTCCCGCCCAAACCCGACGCTCAAAATGGTGTGACTTTTTTCTGAACATTATGTGGACCATATAGAACAATTTGGTGTTGGAGGATAACTTTCACTTTGGATGTCTGGGTTTGGATCTAGTTATACCATACTACAAAGCGTTTTTTAAAACTTTCATCAAAAGGAAAAGAATTACCAGTGAAATCAGTTTTTTTGGCGCCATTCAAATCCGAAATTGATGAAAAAAGTTTGTTGATTTCATAATATGAAATGAATGTTTCATAAATAATTCTGGAATCTATAAGAATTATAATCCAATTCGTATGCACAAACCAGTTCCTCCTACTAAGTAGGCAACCAAGAATAAGGGTCAAAACAATCATAAAAAACATAAATGAAACAAAGAACAATAATTAATTATGTCTCAAATACATCTTTTTTTTACTTTTTATTATAAGTAATCTTCCTTAGGAAATTTTTATTATTTGTAGGTAACTAGTTTTTTAACTTTTTCTTATTGCTAAATAAATATGCACCTACCTATAGTTTGCCTATTTATTCCAAAATGCATATTTTTTATAGCACCAATTATAGATTGTAGAAAAATTGTTAAAAACAAACTAAAATATAAGCTTTGGATACTAGATGGAAAAGGACTGGAATTGGAATGTACAGAATATAAAGTATATTATCTTATACAGAATAATACCAAGAAACTTTTACAGAACTAAAATGTTCAAATAAGAAAAAAATCAATCCGAAGAAATTCTACAAGAAGCACTAGAAAACGCAAATAGTCGGTAGTTATATTGACAAGAGACCTTAATTCAAGAACTGGAACAATGGATAATAACAAAATGGTAGGTCATATTATGGAAAGAGACTGATTGACCTATGAGACCAGTAAAGCAGTAGGTATTCGTTAAGAATCTGTAATACAGTAAGTATTTGTAATAATAATAATAATCTGTATCTTTAGGCACAAACAGATAAAATATACATAGGTATAGGTACAAGACCGGTTCTTAATCAAAAATCAATAATAGCCTATGTAAACGTTAGACAAGAATCAATGATCATCAAGGTCGAAGAAACGAGAGTATATAGAAGAGCCACCTGCGGCCCAGACCACCATTTGGTGTGATCAAGAATATGCATAAGAAATAACGATCACAAAAGTAATAAGAATAAAAGTAATGAAGGTGAAAACATAACATCAAAAAGGTACCCTACGGAAAAGATAAACCACAAGTTGATCTCTTTTCTTTATAAATTGAGACTATTCGTAATAAACAAAAGATGTACAAGGAGTAACAAATAAAGAACTATATGAAACATGAAAATGACCACATAAATTATAAACCAAATAAACCATATTGATGGACAACAAAGATAGAAAACCAAATAAAGGAAAAGAAAACTAAAAGTGGCTGACCACACGAGATTAAGAAGGCAGAAGGCAAACTTAAGGAACAAATAAATAAAAGAAATAGCGAGCAAAAAAACTAATTTTGGTAAAAAATGTAAAGATATGGATAGCTTAATGAGAAACTCAAAACTAATGGAGGCATGAAAAACGTTGACGAACTTCAGACAGTCACCATAAATGGGTAAAGATAAAACCAATACAAATGGACGAATGGGTAAAACATTACTCAATTAGTTATTACAAGAAAAAATATATCAATATACTCCACCAACTTACGAAATAAGGGACAGACAAACACAAGTTGCAAATATATCTGAAAACGAAATAAGAAATGCGCTAAAAAGGATTACAAATAATAGAGCAACTAGCCCTGGAGGTACCTATAACCACAAATGCTTATTTGTTGGAAAAATATCGAAAGAATGGAAAATGGGCTATTTAAGCCCCATACACAAAAATGGAAACAAAACAGGCCCCAGTAATTATAGAGGATATGCGTTACAACTCTTGCAACACTTGCGAAAACAATGTGACAACTACAGGGGTATTTCCGTTACACCAGTAATGAGCAAAATATACGGAGAGATCTTAAAAACGAATAGAAGACGAATACAAGACAAAGGAGGCAGAAGAACAAACACGATTTGGAGCCGGAAGATCTACAATTGACCATGTATTTGCAATCACACAGGTCATGGAAAAGAAAACAGCGGTCAACCAAGAGATTAATTTCGTATATATTGACCTGGAAAAGGCATATGACAGTGTACCTTTGGTAAAGTTATGGGAGGCAATGGAGAATACAAATATAAACATAGAAACCATAAAAATAATTAAATTTTTTTAACACGACCACGAAAATTAGACAAGGAAACAAACTCTCCGAAGGGTTTTTGACAAATAAAGGGCTCAAACACGGATGCTGCCTCTCTCCAACACTTTTTAAAATATATTTGGAACAAGCTCTGAAAAATTGGAAACGGGAATGCAGAACATTGGACTCCCATTGAATGACCATACACTATGTATATACTCTTTGTTTCGCAGATGACCAAATACTAATAGCACAAGACTACGATGATATCTGTTACATGACAAGAAAGCTAATACAGGAATACAGGAAATGGAGACTAGAGATCAACATTGGAAAAACCGAATATATGAATATCGGTGGAACGCAGCAGGACTTAATACTAGACGGAGGAGAAACAATCAGTAAATGTAATGAATATAAATACCTGGGTATGAAAGTCACGAATGATGGAACACTGGACAGAGCCATTAAAGAACGCAATATTCAGGGCAGGAAAGCAATTACGCTCCTAAACTCAGTACTCTGTTACAAGCAGATAAACAATCAAAACAAGAAAAAGATCTATAACGCCGTAGTGAAAAGCATCATAAACATACAGCTGCGAAGTATGGCCTATGAAGGAAAAATCAAAACAAATGTTAGAGGTCACCAAAATGGATTTCTGGAGAAAAGCTGCAGGAAGATCAAGAAGAGAACATGTCACCAACGAACGGATTCAAGAATCTAAACCTAAATCAACGAAATACAACTAAGATGGTTTGGTCATGTACATGGAAGTCCAAAACTGGAAACCGCAAGGTAGAAGAAGAAGAGGTAGACCGAGGAAAAGTTGACAGGCAGGAATAAACAAAGCAATGGATGAAAGAGGTTTGCAAGTAGATCAATATACGGACAGAGAGGAATGGCGAACGGGTATTGGAAGACGGAGTACGTTGTAAACCGATAGTATATACAGGGTGTCCCGAAAAGATTGGTCATAAATTATACCACACATTCTCGGGTCAAAAATAATTCGATTGAACCTAACTTACCTTAGTACAAATGTGCTCATAAAAAAAGTTACAGCCCTTTGAAGTTACAAAATGAAAATCGATTTTTTTCAATATATCGTAAACTATTAGAGATTTTTTATTGAAAATGGACATGTATCGTTATTATGGCAGGAACATCTTAAAACAAAATTTTAGTAAAATTTGTCCACCCCATAAAAAATTTATGGGGATTTTGTTCCCTTAAACCCCCCCAAACTTTTGTGTACGTACCAATTAATTCACTATTGTGGTACCATTAGTTAAACACAATGTTTTAAAAACTTTTTTGCCTCCTAGTATTTTTCCGATAAGCCATTTTTTATCGAGATGCGACTTCTTTTTCAATATATTTACGTAAAAATTTAATGGGGGTTTTGTTCCTTTAAGCCCCCCAAATGTTTGTGTACGTTCTAATTAAACTATTATTGTGGTACCATTAGTTAAACACAGTGTTTTTAAAACTTTTGCCTCTTAGTATTTTTTTCATAAGTCACCTTTTATCGAGATGTAGTTCTTTTTCAAAATATACCTAAAAATGTAAATTATAAATAAATTTTCAGATTATTAACAGGTCTCTATAATCGTACTTAACCATAAATATGTGGTGGATTCGACAAATATTCAAAATATCTCGATAAACACTGGCTTATCGAAAAAGTAATAAGAGGCAAAAAAGTTTTAAAAATATTGTGTTTAACTAATGGTGCCACAATAATAATTTAATTGGAACGTACACAAAAGTTTGGGGGAGTTTAAGGGAACAAAACCCCCATAAAATTTTTATGGGGTGCACAAATTTCACTTTAATTTTTTTGTAAGATGTTGCTGCCATAAAAATGCCACATGTCCATTTTTAATAAAAAATCTCTAAGAGTTTTCGATATATGAAAAAAAATCGATTTTCATTTTGTAACTTCAAAGGGCTGTAACTTTTTTTGTGTGCACTATTGTATATAGGTAAGTGAGGTTCAATCAACCTATTTTTGACCCCAGAATCTGTGGTATAATTTATGACCAATCTTTTCGGGACACCGAAATCATTAAACAAAGGATGGAGGAAGCATGAAATAGGTTCTTGTATACATTTCATTGACAGCAAGCTAAGTCACTAACACATACACATTTGATAACCAGTCATAACAAAAAATGAAGGGAACTCTGTCCTCTCAACAATTGGAAAACAAATAGAAAGAAGTCTTAATTCTCGCCCGATTTAGTCCTAGCCAATATGTACAAATAGTTCGATCAGCCAAAAAAACTATATATATATATTTGTCCTGTTTTAGGACGGTCAAGATATTGGAAATAAAGAAATAAAGGAAAACAATTTTTGAAGAAAAATCCATTGGATAAACAAGAAAAAGTTTCAATCAAAGTTTGAAGCTAGCTTATAAAACAGCTGCAATAATAAAAGAAAATAAAAGTAAGGACTGATTATCAGCTGGAAAATCATCACATTTATAATTATTATGCAGATTTTTACCATTCTTTTTACCACTTACCATTTATTTGAGGGGATTAGATGCTGAAGGGTACAAGTTACAAAATATTGGCAACTGAGTTAAGTGCACAAAATAATACTAGATAGTACTAAAAATTTAGTGGCAAAGAGATACAGGTGAATTACTACTGGTGGCGACATATCGCAGGTTGTAGTTTGACTACTTACGAAATATTTAAAAACAGTTTGGGGCAAACAGGTATAACTTCACTTGTATTCCTTTTCCTGTAAGGTGTTGAATATTATTTTTGGTTAATCGTTTAGTATCTTTGCAAATCAAGCCTTTAAAAAAGTATTCAAAATAAGTGAAATAATAACACAAAATGTACCAAGTAATTTTTCATAAATAAAAACGTTTAATTTTTACGTAATTTTTCTTTTATTTTGTTTTAAGAATTTAAGAAATTCGTAAGGTACGTAAGTGGCAAAGAGAAACAAGTGCAAAATTTGAAGCAGAGGGGTACAAGTGCGAACGTTTTTTTTTTTTTTCAAATTTCAAATATTTCGAATGAAAATAAATACTAACTTTAGTAAAAGGGCTAGGAGCGTTCTAGCTATTTCTCCATGTAAAATCCCATAAGAAATCGCTAAGGCCCATTCTGATCATTTTTGTCTCACTTTGTGGTGGAGGCACAGGTGACCACAGAGGGTACCTGAGACGTACAGACGTCATCAGAGACACGCTAACAGAAGACCACAGAGGGTACCTGACGACGTCTGTACGTCTCAGGTACCCTCTGTGGTCGTCTGTGTCTTCTGTTAGCGTGTCTCTGATGACGTCTGTAGGTCTCAGGTACCCTCTGTGGTCACCTGTGCCTCCACCACAAATTGAGACAAAAATGATCAGAATGGACCTTAGCGATTTCTTATCGGATTTTACATGGATAAATAGCTAGAACTCTCCTAGCCCTTTTACTAACTTTACAAAAGCTTTTACAATCAAATAAATAAAAGGTATAGAATTAATTCAGATTAAGTCCATAACTGATTAATTCGCTGTAGAATTTACTATGTAAATTTAACTTTGACTTCGTTTTTCTCAATTAAACCATTTTATCACTTGTACCCCTTATCATATAATCCCCTCAATTGTTATGCAGAATTTTTTTCTCAAAAATCGGTGTCAAAAAATGTCACATTACCTCTACAGATGCATATGAAATGTGACACGACATCCATGGTTGTCGTCCACATGTTTACAAATAATGTTAAAGAACTCATTATTTCCATAAACTATAAGAGCTAAAAGAAATTCAGCAATTTCCCTATTCTACTTTGCAAAATACATATAGTGTCACAAAACTTGCTTATACATTTGACGCACCACTGTCCATCAACGTGAAAAGAGAAATATTACGATTTAAAAAATATGGCCATTGCAAAGTAGCTAATCAAGTAAGTACATACATTTTTTAACGACTTTTTCTCGAAACTATATTTTTTGAATTGTGACACTTCAAGAAAATAAGACAGTACATTTTTTTACACCTTGCCATGTTGATTACATGAACATAAGTAAATATTCTAAAATTAAAACTTATTTATTTTTTAAAAAATTTTCAATCTTATCAGCTACAGTTTGATACAATTTACTAATATCACCAGTATTTTGTCTTATTGCTATAGGAATTCCCTCATCAGTGCTTGTAGATATACCAGGATCCAATGGAAAACTGGCCAAGACATTACATTTGAGATCATTGGCAAGTTTTGAAGTCCCTTCACCAAATATATTGATGTGATTTGAGCAAGACGTGCATTTGACATACTTCATATTTTCTACTATTCCTATTATGGGCACATTTAGTTTCCTGAACAAACCAGCTCCTCTTCTGGTCACTTCTAGAGCTGCTGATTGAGGGGTTGTTACCAAAACTACACCTGAAAGACAGAATATTAGACACACTCAAAAATAATTCCATGTATATCACATCAAGGTTATGAAACTAGTTTCTTGTGGCATGTTAAATGTTTATATGGGATTAAGCCACAATTGTTGGTGTAATGAAAATTACATTAATTTCTTAATTAACTACTGTTGACGTTTCGATTTCAACTCCGAAAATCATCCACAGAAAATTAAAAAGAAATTAGGTTTGAAAATTCTGGGAAAAATTTCATAACCTGATCTTTTTAGATTATAGTGTAGGAAACAGAGGTTGAACCTTGCAAAATGGACACAAGTCCGGTTTTATTTTTTTTGTGGTATATCAAGGGGTGCTTATTATGAGACTAACTTTTTCTTAAAAAATTTCGCCCCGGAACCCCCCTTTTCACCCCTTTAAAGGGGGTAATTTGTGCTTTTTGCGGAACGTAGCCCTTCCTGTACTTTTTGCAAAAAATTTCTTTTATAGAAGTATGAAGAGGACAGGGGCGGCCCGTCGGGGTAGGCAAGGTAGGCGCCGCCTACCCTCTTCAAATGTAGTACAATAATATAAATTATTAATATAAATTACTTATTTCAAAATTGTAATTTATAAATTTTGACACAATATCTACAATAAAATAGCAAAAATTATCCAAATTATTTTTAAAAATATCCAAAAAATTTTCTCCGTAGTTATAATTATTGTACGCTCCTTGTAGTATCAGTAGTACTGTATAGATTCTATATTCTCCTTGGTCAGGCACTCGGGAACGTAGCCTGAAATAGAACGACGCCAACACCGAATTGACGTGCGATCTCTCTCTGTTTACTCGTAGCGACCGTATTCTACGATTTTGAGCGGGCGGATAGGCACAGAGTCTTATAGCCGGACCTACAAAATTTTATCAGTTGCTTCTCTTGTGTCTTGTGAAACTGTTTTAAAATAATTGTTTTTTGATTTTGGCTGTTATTAGTAGGTTAAGTATTGAATAAAACTAGGTAGGACAATTTAAATTTGTTTATGAAAACTGAATAATGTGTTATTAGATTATATAGATAATTAAAAATTTAAAGCGAGGTTAATTGTTAACTTATCAATTTATTCGAATAGTAAATTATTATTTGATACATAAATAAAATAAGTAATATTTGACGTTGTTGAAACGTAGGTGTGTTAGTTTTATTGGTGGAAAAACTTTAGTCATCGAATATGAATATTTTAAACGATGTAATATGCAGTTTGATCGAGACGCCTTTTTCAAGGCGCCAAAATCAAGAAAGATTAGTAATTATTTCAATGGGCCGGCCTTTACAAAATTTAACAATTTTATCCACAGATAAGACAAAAGACAATCAACCATTTTCGAGATCGTTTAAAACAATATGGTATGAAAATCATAAATGGCTAAGCGGAAGTTATTTTAAAAATTCACTTTTCTGTTGGTCTCAAATTTGAAGCAAAATGTTTGGGTGAGTCAGGGATATTCAGATTTGAAAAATTTATCAGCTAGTGTAAAAAAACATGAATCTTCGAAAGAACATTTAAACAATTGCTTAGATTTAAAACGGTTAGAAAAAAATAAACAAACTACTGACAGTGCTTTCGCTGGACATATTTCTCTATCTAATAAGATATATAATGAAGAAGTTGAAAAAGATTGAAGAAGTTGAAGAAATTGATGCTACAATTCTTTTAGCAAAACAAGAACTTACATTTCGCGGTCGTGATGAGAGCCATAATTCTTCAAACATGGGTAATTTTAAAGAAATTTTTAATTTAGTAGTTAAACGCGATCAGGAAATCCAGGATCATGTTAAAAAATAGAAGGGGTGTTGCCGATTACGTAAAAAATGATATTTCAACAGAAATTAATGAAAGTCAATTTTTTTCTATACTAGCTGACGATACTACTGATATAACCGAAAAATCACAGTGTACTTTAACAATCCGTTTTGTTAACAAAGTTGGTCAGGTAACAGAAAGATTTTTAGGGTTTTTTTATGTTAGCGATAATAGATCTTCAGACGCTCTATATAGTTTAATTTCAAACGTGCTTGAGCCATATGATTACAAAAATAAATTAACTGCTCAATTTTACGATGGTGCAAGTGTAATGGCTGGCTCTTTAAACGGATTACAATCAAAAATTAAAGTAGATGCTCCAAAAGCAATTTTTACACATTGTTGCGCTCATAGATTACATTTAGTATTGCAAGACGGCTCAAAATGTATTACAAACTGTAGGATATTTTTTGTCGCCTACCCGAAGTATATGTGTAGCCTACCCGCATACTGAGGTCACAAGCCGCCACTGGAAGAGGACTATATTTTCTACGATTTATTTTCCAACAGCATATGTCTATCACCCACCGTTTAGTGGGGATGGGGCCCCAAAGTTGACATGTTTTTAAAAGATGTTTTTAAAAAAAATTATTTTTCCCTAACTGTAATGGAAATAAAGAAGAAATCCTGCGGAAATTATTCACAAATAAGTGACTGATTTTTTGGTATAGGTTTCACTTAAGGGTAATTGTCCTTTTTTTAATTACAGGGTAAAAACCCCTTTTTATACCATCTGAACCGTTTATGATAGAGTAAAAAGACTTTCAGCGATTACCCATGTACTGGGTCTATTTACAAATTTGTATAATGCACCCCCATTTTTCCCCGGAACCACCCCAAAAAAAGAAGAATTAATAAAGAAAGTGATTTTCTTGGAATCCTTCACACACAATGCCCTTTGTTAATATACTTCATATATCATTTTGTGCACGTTATTATTTCCCATGCATGGACACCAAAAGCGATTTTCTAGTGCAACCCCTGTAGCCAAAAAAAATAAATAAAATGGGGGATTGAAAAAAAATTTTTTTTTTGCTTTTTGATTCATATGGGCATATGCTTCATCAATAGTGTTTTTCAAAAATATATATGGTTATTGCAAGATCCCTGCGGAAACCACCCCTATCCTTGAAAATATACTGCATAAACTACCCCTATCCCTTGGCGAGCATGTTTTTACGATTTTCTCATTACCTATGCATTCTTTTTAAACAAAACTTATACAAGGTTAAAGACCACTATTTACTCTAAAAATTAGGTCCTATTCATTTTTTTCGTATAAGCAACCGTTACGGCACAGTGGCGCCGTAAACCTCAGATATGCTTTGGCGGGCTCCAGTTTTTGTTTTTTTTTCGTCACTTGTTCGTTTTATTAATAAAGTACTTATGTAAAATAAAACAACACAGTGTAACCTACAAATTATGACCTATGCACATTTTACATTTACCAAAGCCACAGTGGTGGCCCAAAATAAATTTTTGCATATTTTCGCCACCTACACGCATTTTATTGCATTAATGCTACCTTAATAGCACAATATTCACCCTTAAGTGGTCGCTAAGCAGTGGTGGATCCAGGGAGGGGTGATGGTGGCGATCACTCCCCCCCCCCTCAAACCAAGTGATATTATATTTAAAGATTATAAAAATATTCATTTATTTTTATAGAAATTTAGCCAATTGGCACCCCCCTCATAACGATGCTGGATCCGCCACTGTCGCTAAAGCATAAAAAGTAAGCCATTTTTATTAAAATAATAATATAATATAAGTATTTCTATAAAAATAAATGATTATTTTTATAATCTTTAAATATAATATCACTTGGTTTAAGAGGGGGTGATCGCCCCCATCACCCCTCCCTGGATCCGCCACTGCTTAGCGACCACTTAAGGGTGAATATTGTGCTATTAAGGTAGCATTAATGCAATAAAATGCGTGTAGGTGACGAAAATATGCAAAAATTGATTTTGGGCCACCACTGTGGCTTTGGTGCGCAAAGAATGTAAAATGTGCATAGGTCATAATTTGTAGGTTACACTATTTGTTTTATTTTACACAAGTACTTTATTAATAAAACAACAGGTGACGAAAAAAAACAAAAACTGGAGCCCGCCAAAGCATATCTGAGGTTTACGGCGCCACTGTGCGTAACGGTTGCTTATACGAAGAAAATGAATATGACCTAATTTTTAGAGTAAATAGTGGTCTTTAACCTTGGTATAAGTTTTGTTTAAAAAGAATGCATAGGTAATGAGAAAATCGTAAAAACATGCTCGCCAAGGGATAGGGGTAGTTTCTGCAGTATATTTTCAAGGTTAGGGGTGGTTTCCGCAGGGATGTTGCAATAACCATATATATTTTTGAAAAACACTATTGATGAAGCATATGCCCATATGTTTTGGCTACAGGGGTTGCACTAGGAAATCGCTTTTGGTGTCTATGCATGGGTAATAATAACGTGCACAAAATGATATATGAAGTATATTAATAAAGGGCATTGTGCGTGAAGGATTCCAAGAAAATCACTTTCTTTATTAATTCTTCTTTTTTTTGGTGGTTCCGGGGAAAAATGGGGGTGCATTATACAAATTTGTAGATAGCACCAGTACATGGGTAATCGCTGAAAGTCTTTTTACTCTAGCATAAACGGTTCAGATGGTATAAAAAGTGGTTTTTTAAAATGTAACACCCTGTAATTAAAAAAGGGTAATTACCCTTAAGTGAAACCTATACCAAAAAATCAGTCACTTATTTGTGAATAATTGCCGCAGGATTTCTTCTTAATTTCCATTACAGTTAGGGAAAAATATTTTTTTAAACATCTTTTTTAAAAACTTGTCTACTTTGGGGCCCCACCCCCACTAAACGGTGGATGATAGACATATGCTGTTGGGAAATAAATCGTAGAAAATATAGTCCCCTTCATATTTCTATAAAAGAAATTTTTTGCAAAAGGTACAGGAAGGGCTATGTTCTGCAAAAACCACAAATTACCCACTTTAAAGGGGTGAAAAGGAGGTTTCCGGGGCGAAATTTTTTAAGAAAAAGTTAGTCTTATAATAAGCACCCCTTGATATACCAGAAAAAAATAAAACCGGACTTGTGTCCATTTTGCAAGGTTCAACCTCTGTTTCCTACACTATTATGTGTACTTTCCATACTTGATCTCGATATTATGGTTGATCTGTATCTGTGATTGAAAAAACATTGTTTGAAATGATGTTATTGCCACCAGTGGTATCAAATTCTAACTGTTTTTGTGTGTTACTTTTGTGTAATCTGTATTTGATTGATTTGATTGTTGAAAAAATAAAATTTAAAATTAAATTAAATTCCATTATCAAATTTTTAAATTTAACAATAATCTATTTAAGACCTTTATTATAACAATAATTTATTTAATCACATGAAAAATGTAATATTTTGTTCAGAGTTGTGTTTGTGTTGCATATGTATTGGGTAAGACTTTCGACTGTTCTTAGGTTTATTCCAACACGACGAAGAACCGTCATGTAACGATCACGTTACTAGATAATTAACGTTTCATGGGTTCCATGGGAACGAAATATTACGTTCCATGGTACTTCGCAGGACAGTGATCGTAACATGGACGGTTTCTAGTTGTGTTGGAACAAACCTCTTCATTCGGCTATTGTTGGTATTTTCTTGTTATCGACTTCTTCTTTTAGTATTGGTGTATTAGTATTACTGCATTCTGCTGATGGGTTTGCCACATATTTTTCCTCATTGGGTAGGATGAGGGCTGCTTCTTTGACTTTTCTCTTCTTCATGTCTGTTTCTTTCATGATTATCGATGCATCTTTCCACTGTGGCCTGTGCTCCTTGTCCCAGGCATGTTTGCATATTTGGGATTTCTCGAAGTCTCTGTTCTTGATGTATGTTTCATGCTCGTTAACCCTGACACTTAGTGGTCTTGGAGTTTCTCCCACTTTGAAGTTGTCACATTCACACGGTATTTTGTAGGATATGTTTTTGGATATTTCTCGTGTGTTATTGGGTTTGATTTTGGAGTCTCAGATAGATCAGGATAGATATAGAGGCATATCCTTACTCTGTGTGAGTTATAAGGTATTTACGTGGATCATAAACCGAAGATTAAGCTACTTCACAGAACAAATCATAGGAGGATACCAGGCCGGATTCAGACCAGGACGGTCTACTATTGACCGGCCGTTCAACGTGAAACAAATATTAGTTAAAGCCTGGGAGCATGAAATCTTCTTCTTCAACTGCCATCTCCGCGACGGAGGTCGGTAATCATCATAGCTATTCGGATTTTGGAGACGGCTGCTCTGAAAAGTTCGTTTGATGTACATCCGTACCATTCTCTCAGGTTGCGCAGCCACGATATTCTGCGTCTCCCTATACTTCTTTTTCCTTGAATATTTCCTTGCACAATGAGTTGGAGCAAGTTGTATCTCTCTCCACGTGTAATATGTCCGAGATATTCCAATTTTCTGGTTTTGATTGTATTTAAGACTTCCATTTCTTTATTCATCTTTCTCAGAACCTCTTTGTTTGTGAAGTGTTCTGTCCATGATATTTTCAGAATTCTTCTATATACCCACATCTCGAATGATTCCAGTTTTTTCATTGATGCCGCATTCAAGGTCCAAGCTTCCATTCCGTAAAACAGAGTCGAGAAAACGTAGCACCTAGCCAACCTTACTGTTAGCTCTAACCTTAGATCTCTTGTGCAGAGCACTTTTCTCAGTTTGTTAAAATTCGATCTAGCCTTTTCTATTCTAATTTTAATCTCCTGGAAGTAATCTTGTTGGAATTGGTCTACTTGTTCTACATTGGTTCCGTTTATGAGGAGATTCTCGTTGTTTCTTTGAGCTTTAGATATTCTCATAAATTTTGTGTTCTTGATGTTCATTGTTAGACCGTATTATTGGCTATAATCGCTATTCTGTTAACCAGTCTCTTAAGATCTTCAATATTTTCGGCTAAGACGACAGTGTCATCCGCATATCTAATGTTAATGGGAACTCCGTTAACCTTTATTCCAGCTGTTTCAGCCTCAAGAGCTCTTTTTAGGATCTCTTCCGAGTAGGCATTAAAAAGAACTGGCGACAATACGCATCCCTGTCTCACCCCACGTCTAATTTCAATTTCCTCTGACAACTGTTCGTTAACACGTACTTTTGCTCGCTGCTTATAGTATAAATTAGATATGATCCTGAGGTCATTGTAGTCTATCTTTTTTAATTTTAGGACATTCATTAATTGTTCATGTCGTACTTTATCGAAAGCTTTATTATAGTCAATAAAACAGACATATATATCTTGATTGATGTCTAGGCACCTTTGTATTAGGATATTAAGTAAGAAAAGAGCTTCACGCATTCCTAGGCCTTTACGAACATGGCATAGATATCTACCAAATCTTTGTAGATTTTCGACAAGCCTTTGATAACATACATAGAGATAAAATATATGTAATTATGCAAGAATTTGGTATACCAAGGAAATTGGTAAAGTTAGTTCAAGCCACCATGACCCACACAGAAGCGCAAGTACGAGTTCAAAATGAATTGACAGATCCCTTCCAGATAACTAAAGAGCTAAAACAGGAAGATGGGCTGGCACCGACTCTGTTTAATATATGTATGGAATATGTCATCAGAAAAATGTCCATAAACCCAAAAAATTTATTGTTTAATAAGTCTAAGCAGATTGCGGTGTATGCAGATAATGTAAACTTGATGGGAAGAACCGCAAGAGACGTCTCAGAACTATATGTGGAGCTTGAAGAAAATGCGAAAGAAATAGAGCTGGCCATCAACATAGATAAAACTAAATCCCTAATACAAGCAAGGAACCAACGAAACTTGCAGAATTTAACAATAAACGGCGCTAATATAGAAATCATAGAAAAGCTCACATACTTGGGTGTGCAGATAACAGAGAATAGCAGCGAGGAGGAAGAAATACAGAAATGGATAATGCTTGCTAACAAAGCATACTTCTCTTTGTCGCAGGTGTTTGGATCCAATGACATCCATAGGGAAGTTAAGTTTAAAATATATAAAACCATCATACTGTCAATAGCAACATATGGTGTAGAAACGTGGATCATGACAGAAAAGACAATAAACCTAATTAATACTTTTGAAAGAAAGATATTAAGGAAGATACTGGGAGCATGGAGAATAAGGCTCAACCACGAGCTATACCAATATTACAGAGAACCCTCTATTGGGACAATTGGAACAACAAGTTCGGAAAAGCGACACCTGGTTTCTTAGCTCGGCAACATTTTTCGCACTTTTAATTATATTGGTCAATCATATTGGTCCTAGTTATTGGACAATTGTCAAGGCCATGGCCCAAAAAAATTATAAGAAGAAAAAGTAATATTAAGGTTATGTTCATAATCATACATCTCCAAGTGGAGCAAAGGGCACCTTGCGATGTTTCAAGCATAGATATATAATACTCTAGATTGCGCCCTGCCATCTTAAAATGGGTGACGGTTGCAACAGAGATAAATGAGCCTATTTGGTCGGTAGTTTCTTTTTAATTCAAGGGGAATATCCACGACGTGACTATCCCACCTTATCGAGTATTATGTATTGACAGTTCGAGCGGGTGGTGACGTGAAATGGTCTTTGGTTCAGGACGTGGATAATCGTGGTTCGAATCCCATACCAACTTAACCTTTTTTATTTTTAATTTAATCAATATTGCGTTTATTAGATATTTTTACATCTGAAAAATGGACCTAAGTAAATCTAGCAGATAATAAATGTATGTATAGTAAGTTAATATTGGAATAAATCATCATCATCATCACTGGCTCGACAACCCTTTCTGGGTCTTGGCCTGTTCCAGGATTCTTCTCCATTCTGATCTGTTTCGTGCTTTTTTTCTCCAGTTTTTTATTTTTAAGGTTATTATAGGTTTGTTCCAACATGAACTTTTGGACGGTCCAGAAACCGTCACGAAACTACTTGTACCGTTTGTTGTGCGCATGTTCGTAATTGTATCGCCCAGTTATCGTCCCATGACGGTAATCATATATTTGTCATTTTTATTGGTGACAGCTTGTGTGCTTTTAGTCGATAAAAGGCTCAAAAACTTTAAAGAATTAAGTCCTAGTGCGCAAGTCAGTCCAACCAGCACATTATGCATTTGCCCGATCATAGGCGTAACCAGGGGGAGGTTTTGGGGGTTGTAACCCCCCCCCCCCCATTGGGATGTACTTTGAGCTCTATACGCTTAACACCATAGCCCTCATAGACCTTCCAGTAGTTGTAACCCCCCCCTTTCAGGTAGTTGTAACCCCCCCCTTAGGATCATCCTGGTTACGCCTATGTGCCCGATTACTGAAATGATCATCACGAAACCGTCACCGAAAGATCACAATTCTTGTTGGAACAGTGGGAAGGACGATCCGATGACGATCATATTTTTGTTGGAACGGATTTTGTTTACTGCGCAGGAGCATTACCGTCTCGTGACGGTTCTCGGTCGTGTTGGAACAAACCTTATATCATTCTCTATTTGTTCTAAATATCTCAGCTTCGGTCTTCCTCTTGTTCTTTTTCCTACTGGCATCTGTTTGAATATTTTGTTTGGTATTACGCCTTCTTCCATTCTTTCTACATGTCCCATCCAACGCAGCCGCCCTATTTTAATGAATGTTATGATATCCGGATCCTGGTATATTTTGTATAGTTCAAAGTTGTTCCTTTTTCGCCAAATTCCGTTTTTTTTGTGCCCTTATATGTATATGTGCCGCCAGATTTTTCTTTCAAAGGTGGCTAGCAATGTTTCCTCTCTTTTAATGAGTGTCCAGGTTTCTGAGCCGTATGTGAGTACCGGTCTTATTAAGGTTTTGTATATTTGGCATTTTGTTTTTCTTGCGACATTATCTGATCTTAGTTGCCGGATTAAGCCATGGTAACTTTTATTGGCAATAAATATTCGCCTCTTCACTTCCTCCGCAACGTTATTATCAGACGTGACTAGGGATCCCAAGTATGTAAAGTTTTTTACCCCCTCAATGTTGTATTCTCCTATTGTTATATTTTGTGGCTGCCTTATTTCTGCGTTTTTACTTACCTGCATATATTTTGTTTTGTTCTGATTGATTTTAAGGCCACTATTTTGTGCAGCTCGTTCTATTTGATTGAATGCCTCTATCATTTCTCTTCTTGATCTTGCGATTATGTCCACATCATCTGCAAATGCTAGTATTTGCACGCTTTTATTAATGATTGTTTCTCGAGTATTGACTGTTGTGTCCCTCATTATTTTCTCGAGTACGATGTTGAACAAGATGCATGATAGAGCGTCTCCCTGGCGTAGTCCCTTTTTCACATCTATTGTTTCCGTTAGTTCGTTTTGTATCCGGATTTTACTTTCTACTTTTAGAGATTCTTTTATCAGTTCTATTAGTTGTGTTGGTATATTAAATTCTTTCATTGCTTTTATTAAGAATTCTCGGTTTATATTGTCATATGCGCTTTCGAAGTCTATGAACAGATGATGTGTGTCGATGTTATATATTATATTCACTTGTTTTTTCGAGGATCTGTCGCAGAATAAATATCTGGTCTATTGTTGACTTCTGTCTACAGAAGCCACTTTGGTATTTGCCAACTATTTTTTCAGCGTGTGGTCTAAGTCTTTCATAAATGACGTTGGACATTATTTTGTATGCTGCATTCAGCAGCGTGATTCCTCGGTAGTTTCCACATTCTAACTGATTTCCTTTTTTATGTAATAGTACAATAATACAATACCCCTATTCCACTCCGCTGGTAGCTGTTTATTTGACCATATCTTTGTTATCAATTCATGTATTGTTTTCTGTAGTAGGTACGTCTCCTCCTTCCTTCAGTAATTCCGATGCTACTTGATCCGATCCCGGTGATTTATTGTTCTTTAATTTGTCTATTGCTGTTCTAATCTCGGCTATTGTTGGTGGACTCTTTTCTCTGTTGTCTGCTTGGTCTAATGGTATATCAGGGTTCGTCTCACTCCCATCTCCTTCAAGCTTTTCCGTAAAATGTTCTGTCCATCTTCTTAGTATCTCTTGCTGTTCTGTCAATATATTACCTTCCTTATCTCTACACATCGTTGTTCTCGGTTTGAAGTCTTTTCTGCTTTTGTTCAGTTTCTGATAAAATTTTCTTGTCTCTGTTGATTTACTTAGTTCTTGCAGTTCTTGAAGTTCTTTGTTCATATATTCTCTTTTTTCTTCGGTGAGTTTTCTTTTCTTTACATTACACATTAGTGAAAAGACTGGTGATGTCAAAACGAACTAGCATATGTTTGGAATTGTATAGTACCCTCGGAGATCGGTGGGAAAATTTACACCCAAAATAACAAAAATCAGTTTGGCAACACTGTGTGAATGTTGATAGTAACATATACCTTTTAAGATAAACAGAACTGTAGTCAGACATTTAGTCAGACAAATAAAATATTTTTTTGCCAACAAAAATGAGATTTTTCAACCAAATAATGTTTCAAATATGATGTGCAAAATAATTTTGAATTGGGTTCTGCTAATGAGCTTGCTTTTTTTTGTCATTAAGTAAAAAAACTTTAAATTTATTCTTTATAATCATTATCATCCAGTTCTCGTCTTATTATTTTCACTGTACTAATATCCGTCAACTAATTTACAACGATTAATGCGATGTTAAAACATCTTGTCGTTAGCGGCTTCTGGAGTGTCTTAGACTAGACATATCTAATTTCATTGATAAAATGCGCAGTCCCACCGATTTACACTTAAACTATACTCTATTTTCATTTCGACAACAATTGTGACTTAATCTCATATAAACATAACACTCAATATATCACATATTTTACCTGAGATAGGTAGATTCTGCACAAGGCTCAACAATGTATCTCCAGTTCCTGGGGGTGTATCCACTACCAAATAATCTAATTCTCCCCAATACACCTGCCTCATCAGTTTTTCCAGTGCCTGCATTACCATTAGACCTCTCCAAATAACTGGAGCATCTTTTTCTACAAGAAAACCCATTGACATACTAAAAAAATTATTATAGTTCTTAAAGGGTCCCATTCACGTTGAGATTGGTATCGATACATGTATCACGATAAATTATGAAACATGTAACCTGAGATTTGTATCTGTATCTGTTACTGTAGGTACCTACACGTTGAGAGGGTATCATGAAACCTCATTTGAAATCAAATTTTCTTTAATTCACCTGTACTTTGAAATGGTGTGGCGCCTCTAAAGGCACAACAAAAGCTACGTATTTTCTTCACAACAAAATTGTGATCACTATTATAATAGGATACTTTTCTTTGCATTTCTTTACCAAAATTGTTATTGCTGACTCCCTAAGTTGTCTATTTGAATATTCTTTGCGCTTTGAATTCCATAAACATGGATACAATTTGTATAAATTGAAATTCCTCCCAAAACTAGTGACCTGCCATATTAAAAATCAAAATTGTGTATACAGTAGAACCCCGATTATCCGTGCTCCTCAGGACCGAAGGGTGGCACGGATAATTGAAAAGCACGGATAATCCGAACATGTATTTCTTATGTATAATACATATGTACGTATACACATATATATGTACCTACCATAAAAAATAACAGAAGACAATAAATCTTTCATTATGAGTCTCTCTTTCGTCATATAGAGTTTCCGTCAAGTGATCTACGATGACGCTATTTTGATAAAACCTCAAAAACGCAACTTGCGTAATAGAAAAACTAACTAATGGACCTTCCGTATCACAACTAACTTTGCAACCTAATTTTCTCGGTGATCTAGCTAGGTCACCGAGAACTCACCTGCTACTATCAAAATGTTCGCGGTTTAAATAGTAAAATTCATTTGTTTAATCGTAATATAAGTGACAGTTAATATGATCTAATCGCTTTAAGTGAAACTTGGCTACACAGTGATGTATTAAACTCTGAATTATTTCCTAATAATTATATTGTTTACAGAAAAGATCGCAAATTTCAGGAGGTAAATAAGAAGCCGGGTGGTGGTGTATTACTTGCGTTACAAGATTTTATTATTTCGGAAGTTACAGACACCTCTGCATTTGATTTACAATTTCCGTTGATTGATTTACTTATTGTTACATCTCAAATTAAATATAAGAAATTGTATGTACTTGTGATTTATTTACCAGACAAACTGAGTTTGCAAGAATTTGAATATTTTTTTGAGTGCTTGGAACAACTTGATTATTTACATAATGTCTAAAGGCCGGTTGTTCGAACGCTAATCAACAATGATCACTATCAAATATTTAATTACTGTCACAACTGTCAATGTCAACTTTGGTTGGGTTGCTGAAAACATAATTGATTATAATTATGAGATTAGTTAATCAATTAACATAACAATTATTAACATAATTGATTAACTAATTTCATAATTGTAATCAATAATTATGTTTTCAGCAACCCAATCAAAGTTGACATTGACAGTTGTGACAGTAATTAAATATTTGATAATGATCAGTTTTGATTCGCGTTCGAACAACCGGCCCTTATGTTAGGTGATTTTAACGTCCCTAAATTTATAGAAAATGACACTTTCCAGGATAAAACTTCTATAATTTTAAATTTCTTGCACTCTTTTGGTCTTGGTCAATTTAATGGGGTTGTAAATCACTTAGGTAGATCGCTAGATCTAATAATGTCTCATTTTGCCTGCGAAGTAACGCGTGACATATCCCCTTTAGCCTATGAAGATTCCCACCACCCAGCTCTTATAATTAATATTACGAATATTTTTGTAAAGGAGTCTAGGTTTAGGTTTGGTTCTAACCAGGTAACTTACAACTTTAAAAAGGCAAATTTTTGTGATTTATATAGGGAATTGTATGAAACGGATTGGGCTTTTCTAGATGACTACTCAAGTTGATAAAGTTGTAGACATTTTTTACAACAGAATTTTTCTTTTAAGGGGGAAGTCTACTGTGACAAGGCCGATTTTCCGGATTTTTTTTTCTAACAAAATGTGACTCGTACATTAAATTAAATTAAACCGTCATCTTCACTATATATTCAAGTATTTGTAAAACATTTTTCAAGTCGAAATATTCAAAATGGCCGTCGTGGCACTCCTTCAAGCGCAGGTCCGTTTTTATTTAGGTGCCCAAACGGTGTACACGAAATCTCACGTATGGGTGATCTGAAACAAAAATCAAAATATGGTTATCATCTACATAGTATTGACTCTCGTCTGACGGAGGATTTTTTTTGATATCGTTTTTTGTTTAATTATTATAAACAATAATAACATAAAATTTGGCCAAAAAAATAGAAAAAAATTTCAAGAACTTTTTTTTCGGCGCCAAAATTTTTTATCGAAAAAATCTTCCGTCAGACGATAGTCAATACTATGTAGATGATAACCATATTTTGTTTTTTGTTTCAGATCACCCAGACGTGAGATTTCATGTACACTGTTTGGGCACCTAAAAAAACGGACCTGCGCTTGAAGGAGTGCCACGACGGCCATTTTGAATATATCGACTTGAAATTTTTTTTACAAATACTTGAATATATATTAAAGATGACGGTTTAATTTAATTTAATGTATGAGTCATATTTTGTTAGAAAAAAAAATCTGGAAAATTGGCCTGTTTTTTCCCTTGTCACAGTAGACTTCCCCCTTAATTAATAAGTATGTTCCTGTCTACAAAAACTTCAGCCACACATATCCACCTTGGTTTGATGTCGATATTATTCGCTGTATCAAACTAAAGGTTAAGCACAGGAAGAAATTTAGACTACATAAAAACCAATCTGATCTGCTTGAATTTCAGCGCTTAAGATATCTTTCAAAACTAAAAATTAAATTGGCATACAACGAATACATCGAAAATGTACAAGTATTCCTTTCTGTAAACTCTAGAAAGTTTTGGTCATATATAAATGCTAAAAATAACACTTCACGGATTCCTGGTGAAATGAAATATTAAGGCTATGGTGGTTGCTGGATATTTACTATACTGGAATGGGGTTGACTATCAGGAATACACTATGTACTCATTACTACTTTATTTGATTAAACTAATACCATATAAATGTATTCAGTTGATAGGTGACATTATTCTGCTCTAACGGCAGCAACCTCTCAAACCTAACTAACTCATTCGACTGACCCACTAATCCCTCAAATCTGATCGTGTTCCCATATTTATCAAATACTTCGTTATGTAAATATGTTTGTATATATTCTCGTTAGTGTGTCAAATGAATAGTCACAACCTTGTTGAGTAAGCAAAACGTGTAATTCAGCTAAGGTGTTCTACTTTGCAATTATTATAACAAATATGCGTAATGTTTACTGTTTCATAAATAAATATCTAACGAATACTTTAAGGTAATTTAAGGATTTCTAAAATATCTAAATAATGAGATAAATCCCATTATATCATCCCCCTTAGAAAAGAAAATTTTCTGAGCCATGTACTGTGCTTCCTTTTTCCTCCCCGAAGAGAAGAAAATTTTCTTATTATCGTTGTTCTGAAGCTATTTCCTTGTGGCATTTTTATAATTACGTATTTTTTATGGGAAATAAGCCACAATTTTATCATTAAATATTCTTATTATCATCATCAACTGACTACGTTATATGTATAGATTTATACAAATTTTTACAACAAAAAAATATATAAACAAAATTTACATATATATACAATTTATTTTACTAATTATCAAACATCGTCTATTCTTAGTTAATTCTTTTCTTGTGACTCGCGAAAATCTATACTTAGAAATTGTATTTTATACTTTACTTTAATTTCAGAGGTTTAAAAAAAATTACAACTCCTTCATTTGAACTTACTTGTTAATTCTACTTCTTTACTAGACCTTTAAGACAAATATTTTGATGTTCTTCAATTTTTAATATTCTTCTATTAGAAAGTATCTCTTTTTCTTATTCTTCTTCTTGTCTGGTACTTCACAATAACTACATATTTCTTCATTTTCTTTATACCTAGTACTTTCTTCATCGTGTACTATCAAACAAAAATCTTCTTCTTCTTCATATTTCTTCATTATTTCTTTATCATTTACTTTATATTTCATATATCTTTCTTCCTATATTTGTATTATTTTCATAGTTCTTCATTTATATATCATTTGCTTCATAAATTCTTCATTTTCTAACCCTTACCTACTTGGTGGGTAGTTTTTCGCAACTTTATACCCTTGAATTTGCTTCCGGTCCTTTTGCACGTCCTTAGTCGTGAGAAGGTTTGTTCCAAAAAGACAAAATGGATAGTTGTGCGCTTAAAAAAAACTTCTACATCTTGCATCCCTAAATTCCTGTCTGATCTGATATACTCAGTCTAGGTGAGATCCAGTTAGTTTCAAAACACGAAATGGGTATGCTAATATTTTCTAATTTTCATTTTGTACCTTTTTCTTGAAAAGAGTTGGTTTTTATTGTCTAAATTGTCTTTAATTTTACTTTATTATAAAATATTTATACTAAAATTCGACAGATATTTAAAAAATTTAAATAAAAAGTCGGTATCAAAAAAATTCAGCATTCAATATTGAAAAAAAAAAAATCGAAAGAAAGTGTTAATAAAAATAGACCATATTTTGTTAAAAAACTATCATGAAAATCTCCTACTAATGAAAATCTCCTGAAATATCATGAAAATCTCCTATACATAAAGAAAATTTCAGCTTGGAATTGCTGAGTACCTAATTAATATTAAGTCTGGACTTCCATTAAAATATTTACATAAAAACTACTAATGAGAAAAACCTACAATAGCTAAATAGTTAATCTAAATTTTTTTTTACTAGCTAAATAGAAGTTCAGTTTCTTCACGCGAATAGTCACTTTTACATCACAAAAATAATCTCTATTTCTTTAATTGAAATACAGTCTTACAAGACCTCATTCGAATTAAATAAGTATATTGTCTATATTATATTAATTTAAAGTTATTTTATATATTATACTAATAATTATGTTACTCGAAGCCCTACAAAGTATTCTTCTTAAATAGTACTTTACTGTAGGTTCTGTAACTTTTTGTACTGTAGGTACAAAATTCTCTTCAATTATTCTATTTTTCCAGATCTTTTGACATTAATCTTCTTCAAATTATCCTTAATACTTGTCTTTCTCTAGGGTAACTTTTTAAATCTTAATATTTAATCTTCTTTTGTCTTTTTCCACAGATGGGATTTTCTTTTCCTTTATAAACTCCGTTACTTCAACATATTTTTATAACTTGTTTTGTCTTTATATTTCTTCTTATATCAGTTCATCATCATTTCTTAACTGACTTTCTTTTCGTCACAAAATCATTGTATATAAATAATTCACTCTCTCACGAGGAAATTCGTTTACTCAATAAAAACTCCATATGCCATTATGGCAGTAGTTGTGGGCTCTCTCACGAGGACGAATTTTATTAGTCCTATGTACGTGGTATAATCATACTCCTTGTATATAAAAAATTGACAATGATTATTCATTTAAAAAAAATAATTTCTTTTCCATAGTCATTTTTAATTTTTCCTTTTTAGGATTCATTTCTTGGTATTGTCATATTTATCATAAGTAAAAATCTTTGCATTTCTTTGTATTTACGTGCATTTCTCAACAAAAATTTTCATTGATTGAGACATTTCCGTCCCTAATATAATAAGTCCTTTATGCTGGATTTTCCAATTTCTTTCCAACATCTTAAAATATTTTCTTTTATCTTTCCTTATAAACATATTGTTCGAAAACTAATATATTTTTCAGGCTAATTTTATTTATCATAATAAACTTTCTTCGAAAAAATTTGTGGTTTTAGCGAATTCCTATGTAGTTCATTCGTTTCAATTTTCAATGTCAAACACGTCATATCATCATAATATTATACTCGAAGTACTTAGTTTAAAAATAGTAAATACTGTTATAAACAAATTAACTTCCTTATGCAAAAAGTGCAGAAAAAGCAGAAAAACATCAATCAAAATAAACTTATTTACGTACCCGTATGGTTAAAAATAATTATATTATTTCTTACGATATAATATATAAGAATTGTTATATTTCTATTAAAACAAAACTATCGATTAAGATTATCTATATATGATATATGTAATTCTTAAAAAAATCTTCTAAATTAGTGAAATACTTCTAAAGCTTAATAATATACGAAAAAAATTTAACCTAATTTAATTATATTTAAGTGAAAATTAATAAATTCTAGTTCTTCTTAAATGATTATATTTATATTATATTAATAAAAAATTCATATCTGTGAGACTGTATATGCAATTTAAAAAATAGCTAAAAAGTTACTCACGATTAGGTACACATTTGTCCACTAGGCATTGTCCATTTCTTTCCATTTGTCCTCTTGACGTTTGGGCGTGGTCCCAAGTCTCCAAACCTTCGTCCATGTCGACGTCTACTATTTGGACACCCTTATCGTTGGTCTCTCCAGCTCCATATAGTCTCCATTCCATCTAACGATACCAATTAATATGAGGATTGGTACTTTACCCCAAATTTTCTTCGTTTCCTCCAGTTTTTTGCCATCTTTGTTCCTGTTGTCTACTGCCTCAGAAGTCCAGTCCGTCTCTCAGGTCGCCATATGGTGGTTGCTGGATATTTACTATACTGGAATGGGGTTGACTATCAGGAATACACTATGTACTCATTACTACTTTATTTGATTAAACTAATACCATATAAATGTATTCAGTTGATAGGTGACATTATTCTGCTCTAACGGCAGCAACCTCTCAAACCTAACTAACTCATTCGACTGACCCACTAATCCCTCAAATCTGATCGTGTTCCCATATTTATCAAATACTTCGTTATGTAAATATGTTTGTATATATTCTCGTTAGTGTGTCAAATGAATAGTCACAACCTTGTTGAGTAAGCAAAACGTGTAATTCAGCTAAGGTGTTCTACTTTGCAATTATTATAACAAATATGCGTAATGTTTACTGTTTCATAAATAAATATCTAACGAATACTTTAAGGTAATTTAAGGATTTCTAAAATATCTAAATAATGAGATAAATCCCATTATAAGGCATTGCTACTTCTGAACCACAAAATATCGTTGATATCTTCGCTGAATACTTTAATAATGTTTATCAAGCAGCTAATGTACTAACTACCAATAATGTCTTAGCGGTCAACACTGAATGTCTAAATTTTTATCCTGTTCAAGAAACTGAAATAGTTATAGCCAGTAAAAAATTAAAAAATAAAATGATTTCTGGACCTGATAAAATACCCTCTTTTTTTATTAAAGACTGCATAGGTGCTTTAACCAAGCTATTAGTAAAAATTTTCAATTTGTGTTTATTATACAAACAGTATCCAAGTATCTGGAAGGAATCAAAGGTATGTCCTGTTTATAAAAATGGGGAAAAATGTTGTGTAGAAAATTATAGGCCCATATCTATTATATGCAATTTATCAAAGGTTTTTGAAATCATACTTTATAATCGCATATACTCTTTCACTCGTAATCAAATTTCAGAATATCAGCATGGATTCATTGCTACTCCAGGGCCGTAACTACCATTCGGGCAACCGGGGCGGTGCCCCCGGCCAAGGGGGGCCCCGCAGATGCCCCTTTTTGACCGTGCATAGATTTGAACGAGGAAAATAAAAATATGTATTTTAAAAGCCGATCCCAACAAAATATTTTCAAATGACACAATTTTAAAAAGACCTTAAGTCGACTTTACACTACATGATTTATCATGTGATTTGTCATATGATTTTTCCCATGACGAGCCGCATGACAATGCTTATGACAAAACGAGCCGTATAAACAATGCAAAATCATATGACAAATCACACAGTGTAAACATGTAAATTTCACTCCATGACCAAATCATATGACAAATCACATGATAAATCATGTAATGTAAAGTCGACTTTACAGTGGCACCCTAGACCTCAACATAAAGTCTTATTTTTTCACTGGGGAAATTGGTATTTTCGACTAAAATGCAATTGGAACAGAACCCTCAGAAGGGGCCCCTGGGGCCTGAACTAAGCTGGGGCTCCCGAGACCTTAACATAAAAATTTAAATTATTACTTAGAAAATTAGTTATGTCGGCGTAATAAAACCTAAAATGTCATTGGAAGAGGGGCTCGGGCTAAGCTGGGGACCCCGAAACCTCTCGTAAAGATATAAATTGTTATTTACTGAGGAAATTAGTTGTTTTGGCGAAATAAAAGCTAAAATGTAACCGGAATACGGGCCGCCGGTCCCAGCTATTTTGTCTTAACCAATTTACCCCAGACCACACCTTGGTACGTGAACGGAACCACACGGTACCACATAATGAAAAGAAAGGTAAGGGTAAGATGGAATGAGCACATTGGAATCAGCCCCACTAGTACTACAGCATAATAAATCTAACAGCAGTGACGGTACTCGCCTTCGAGAGTGTCACTGCTGAAGGTAGCGGATATCGTTTTCTAATAACTTCGTCAAATAGGATTCAGATCTCATTAGAGCTGTATATAATTACTTCCCGACGGTCTTCTCCTTTTTGACATCTTCCTTTTTCCTTCAATTTTTCTTCCACCTTTTACATATCGAATTTTACCGCATTCTTGAATTTTTCTTTCACCTTTTCAATTTTCTGTATCTCCTCAGCAATCTGGTTTACGTCTTCCTGTATTTTCTCTAAATAAACCTTCATATCTTCATATTTTTCTATTCGGTTTTGAAGTTTCAAGAAATTTTCATTTTATTGATTCATTATATTATTATCTCCTTTTGTTTTACTATCTGTTTATTTTGTTGTTTTTCTTTTAAATTTTTTAAAGCGAATAAAAAATAAGGTGATTTCAAAATTATTTTGTGTTGGTCAACTAAAATAGCAATATGTAGATCGTAGGTAGGAAGAAGAGGAAGAGGAAGACCTCAGATGCGATGGAATGACGATATTGTAAAAGCTGCAGGAACTAACTGGAAAAACGCAGCCAAAGACAGACGGAAATGGAAAGATTTGGGGAAGGCCTTTGTCCAAAGTTGGATAGAAATGGGCTAAAAGAAGAAGATCGTAGGTACAAGAAAGAATATTCAGTCATGGAATGCATTAAAATGCGTTTTCAAGGGGTTAAATATCGAACATTTTTCCGGACCCTGCCTTCCGCTGCTCTGGGGGTAAACCCCCAGACCTCCCGGTAGGGGCCCCCAGATCACCTTTGCCCCGGGGCCCCTAACATCGTAGTTACGGCCCTGTGCTACTCGATCCACAGTTACAAACTTATTGGGAATAACACAGTACATATCTGAGGCGTTGGATAGGAGATCCCAAGTTGACGTTATATATACTGATTTTTCAAAGGCCTTTGACAAAATTCATCATGGAGTTCTTCTTTCCAAATTGTCCCTTTTTGGTTTTTCTAAAGATGCTGTCGCATTCATAAAATCCTATTTGTCAGGTAGAACTCAATTTGTATCTTATAATGGTTATAACTCTCACAAATACATACCTACATCTGGAGTCCCACAAGGATCAAATCTAGGTCCACTCTTGTTTTTGTTATTTATTAATGACTTATGTGAGAAAATATCTGTGCCCTGTTTGTGTTATGCAGATGATTTAAAAATTTACTTAGAAATTAACAATATCAATGATTGTCACACTATCCAGAATGATCTGAGTGGTGTGCAAGAATGGTGTAAAGAAAACTATTTAAATCTTAATGCAAATAAATGCAAAGTTGTAAGTTACTCAAGGAAACAATAGTATACACTATGTTTATACTATTGATGGTAGCGAACTGGAACATGTGAATAAAATTAAAGATCTTGGCATAATTTTTAACTGTAAACTTTCATTTACTGAACATATATCTTTAAAAATTTCTGAAGCGTTTAAATCTTATGGATTTATGTCAGAAATAGCCGAAATATTACTAACATAAAAACTGTCAAATTACTATATTTCTCTTATGTATGTTGTAAGTTAGAATATGCGTCTATAATTTGGTCTCCATTTTATAATTCACATATTCAGTTGATTGAAAAGGTGCAGCGTAAATTTTTAAAATATTTATCATTTAAAATTAACGGTATATATCCAGAAAGAGGTATCAAAAATAGTGAGTTGTGTAATAGTTTAGACATGGCTTCATTAGAAATGAGACGAAATTGTGCTTCACTAATATTCTTATTTAAATTGTTGCATAATTCAATTGACTGCCCCGATATTCTTAAACAAATAAATTTTAATGTACCTTCTTATCCTGTTAGACATGTTTCCACGTTCAGAACTACACAAGCCAGCACAAACCTGATATTAAACTCCCCCATATTTATTATGTGTGAAAATTATAATTGTTTGGTAGACTATTGTGATATATTCAAGTGTAGTATAAGTCAACTTGTCCAATGGCTAAGTCTCATCTGAATTCTTGATTTATTTGGTAGTTTTTTCTTTTTTCTCTTCTTTAGTTATTGTAAACTCTTAAAGTAATGTAATTTAAAATTTAGTTTATAATTAATGTAAAATTGTTCTATAAATGGATACCTGTTGGACAATAAAGCTATTATTATTAAAGCTACTATTATTATTAATAGAAAATCATAGTGATAATCACTGATAATCCGCAGCACGGATAATCCGCACCCGGATAATCGGGGTTCTACTGTACTTATGTGTAATTGTGTATGCTAAAGTAGGATGATGCAAAATAATCGGCATACACGTTGAGACAAGTTGAGACACAGTGATACAAACAGCGATACCTTCTGATACTGATGCAGTGGTACTGAGACAGCCTAATACACTATGAGATTTATTGAGATACTGATACTTGCGATACCGGTCTCAACGTGAATGGGACTCTTTAGACACAGATAATACCATTTTACTCCATAATTTACTAAAGGTTCCATCAGATTATCTTTTGTTAAAAGGGGCTCGTCATCTAGGTTCATCATTAGGGGTACTGATGGGCCAAATACATCTGCATCTAGAAGACCAACTCCTTTGTTAGGATTTAAATCCTTTAATGCTGCAGCTAAGTTTACTAAAACCAACAAAAAGCTAAGTAGGTATATAAAATTTGGTAAACTTTTTATTTGATGTAAAACCAACACATGGACCACTAACACCAGAATCAAAAACGGCAAAAATTTCACTGAGGCATTTAATACTTCAAAAGGCCTCCGACAAGGATGTTGTCTATCTCCCACTCTCTTTAAAATATACCTTGACCAATCCTTACAAAGGTGGACAAAAGCAGTAAAACTGATGGGACTGAAAGTGGGAGACGACTCCCTATTTACATTATACTTTGCGGATGACCAAGCTGTTATAGCCTAAGATCAAGATGACTTAAGCTATATGATACGGAAGCTAAATGAGCATTACCAACAGGCAGGATTAGTAATAAATATGGATAAGTCAGAATACTTCATAGTGGGAAACGAAGACATTGAAAACCTACCATTGGAACAAGGACATTTTGTTGGTGTGAAACAATGCAAATATTTGGGAGCTATATTTCACAAACGAAGAAATAGTGAAGATGAAATACAACACAGGATCAATAAAGGTAGAAGCATCACTAGATCCCTCAATTCAATTTTATGGGACGAAGATATCAGGAAGGAAACAAAGAGAAGAATATATGAAAGTATAATGAAGAGCGCTACAATCTACGGTACAGAAGTTTGGGACATAAGTGCAAGAAATAAAAAGAAGCTACTTAGTACAGAAATGGACCTTTTGAGGAGAAGTTGTCAGGTTTCGAGATTAGAACATGTAAGAAATGAAACAATTAGAGAATGTATGAAGGTGGAAAAAACTATAATAGACGATATTGAAAAGAGACAGCTGACATGGTTCGGTCACGTTAAAAGAATGAATGAGACTCGCTGGCCGAGAAAAATATTAGAGTGGGTCCCACCGGAGAGAAGAAGAAGAGGGACCACGGAGAAGCTGGAGGGACAATATTCAGGAGTCAATGGATTCGAGGCAATTAGATGAAGATATGTGTTACGAAAGAAAAAATTGGAAGCTGGGTATGGTATGGAGAGGCGGCGACAGCCGTAGAAATCCATTATATACAGGGTGTCCAGAAACTCTACTGACAAACGAAGACAGGAGATTCCTCAGATAATTTTAAGACAATTTAACCCAATTCACCTAGTCCGAAAATGCTTCTTAAGGGAGCTAGAGCTCTTTGAAGATGGCGTCATGAAATTAGTTTTTCTTAAATACCTCCAGAACGCTTCTATTTAGAAAAACGAAAATTGGTATGCATATTTACTTTTCAGAGATGAATCGATTCCATCCATTGCAAATTTCTAGTACCGGTCATAGGCGTCCGTTTTGGGTAGAGCAACAGGTATTTTATTGCGTAACTTTTTTGTCCTTAACTTTTATGCATTTTTGACACCGGATTATTAAATTGTGAGGTATTCTAATACTAAAATGTACACCGTTTTCTAGAAAAATCGATTTGAAAGTTTTTCGTTTTTGGAATTTAAAAAGAAATTGAAAGAACTTTTCAACAAAAAACGAAGTATTATACCAACATAAAGTAAGAGTAACTTTTAGTACTCGAATACCTCATAATTTAATAATCTATTGTCAAAGATGCTCAAAAATTCAAGACAAAAGTTATGCTATAAAATAACTGTTCACCTACCCAAAACAGACGCCTATGAACAGTACTAGAAATTCGCAAGTAATGAAATCGATTTATCCCTGGAATATAAATAAATGTACCAGTTTTCGTCTTTCTAAAGTTTTTTTTTAATTTTTTTTTTTTAATTCAAAAAGTGAAAAAAATTTTAAATCGATTTTTCTAGAAAACACCTACCGTTATCCTACCGATTTAAAACAAGAGTGCCTTTTAGTACTAGAATACTTCACAATTTAATAATCCAGTGTCAGAAATGCATAAAAGTTGAAGATAAAAAAGTTATGCGATAAAATAACCGTTGCCCTACCCAAAACGTACACCTATGATCGGTACTAGAAATTTGCAATAGATGGATTAGATTTATATCTTGAAGATAAATACGCGTACCAATTTTTGCTTTCCTAAATAGAAGCGTTCTGGAGGTATTTAACCGTTAAGTACTAACATCTTAAATCAATGGCGCAAACACTAACTAACCGCCTGACAGACGGGTTTCACATTTTACTGGTTATTTTTCTTTTGTTAAATTCTATAATGCAAAAAAAATTTCGATGACTTACTGAAAGTATTACTTATCTAAAAAACACAGTAATTGATCGAGTTTTTCTGTATTTATTAAAATACAAAACATTATAACAAGAATGGAAGGATTGTTTGTGTGACTTTTTATTCCTGAAAAAAAGTGTGATAAAAATGAAACAAATTAAAGAATCTTGATAAAAATTTATAATTGAGTTAAACAAAGAGTAATAAACATGAAAATAAAAAACAATTTAAAAAATATTAAAACAAAAAAATACTGAGTCACTAAAATTTGTACAGTGTATCAATGGTAGTCAGTGGCAACATTTTCATCACAAATTGATCCCACTTCGCTTACGTCGTGTTCTACCTCATCAAGTCATTTCAAAAGAGTTTCCTCATAGTCTTTATCCCCTTATTTGAACTTTTTGACGAACTGGGGCACATTATGTTTAATGACGATCTGGGCACAAACACTAACACCCTGTCTATTAGATGGAAATCACACTTTGAGTCTAAATATCTTTTGAATAAAAACCTGCAGCAAATTGCCGAATTCAATACACTAGTAAATAACAACCCAACTTGAAAAGTCATAAACGGATGACCTTCAAATTTTTCTAGGAAGGGAAATATCCCACTTTCAACAAAGGATGCCTCTGAGAGACAGTGTGTTAGTACTTAAGGGTTAAGAAAAACTAATTACAAGACGCCATCTTCAAAGAGCTGTAGCTCCCTTAAGAAGCATTTTCGGACTAAGTGAATTGGGTTAAATTATCTTAAAATTATCTGAAGAATCTCCTGTCTTCCGTTGTCGGTAGAGTTTCTGGACACCCTGTATATATAAAACCAACACATACCTGAAGTAGTACTTTTTCCTACTCCTCCCTTCCCAGATGATATGAGAATTATATCCTTAACTCCCGGAATAGGTTTTTGTTTTGGTAAGCCCCTGGACATAATCTGTTCCCTTTTTTGCTTTATATCTACATTTTTCTTTGATGACAGCAATGCGATTTGCTAAAAATGTCTAGGTTATAATTAAGATAAATCTACAATACAACTAATTACCTGTAATTGTACTACGGGCTTATTATAATAGAATAGTTTTTGAAGCCCAATTTTTAATATCATGATTTCAATTTTAAAAAAAGTAAGGTTAGGTCATACGTATTTTGTATTTTGCTAAAAAAAATTAAATGTATGTTTAGTAGTCTAAGTCCGGGCGAATCCTTTACATATTTATTTTTTACGAAAACAATTATTTTCTTTTTATAAACTCTGGTATTAAGAATTTATGTTATGTGACAAGGTATTATTGGACAATTCTTTATAATTTTTTTGTGCAATTATTTGTTCCTATCTTTTTTAAATTTCCGTGTGTAAATTTTTAAAACGATTCACTAGATTTTCTCATAAGGAGAAGTGGCAGCTTCTGAAAAAGAAGATATGTTAACTGTCAATGTCAAATGTCAGAATGTCACCTATTTTACTAATTTTTAGGTTGTGTTGTGTTGATTTTAAATTTAATAAATTTTAGCAAAAATAATAAACAGTAATAAAATATGATCGAAATAACGTGTAATGACCGTTTAGGTAAAAAAGTCAGAGTCAAATGTAATCCGGACGATACAGTTGGAGATCTGAAAAAACTTATTGCTGCTCAAACTGGAACAAGATGGGATAAAATTGTTTTGAAGAAATGGTACACTACATTTAAAGACCACATTCAACTACAAGACTGTATCCTTTTAATAAATAGGTTTAATAGTATATATTTAGTTCAAATAAATACCAAATAGACTATTGAAATTTTGGAAAATCTTCTGACCCCCTAATATTTAACAGAAGACATATTTTAAATGGGAATTACATGGAAAATAACGCTCGCCCCCAATAAAAAACTATTGTGCAATTATCAGTAAGTGAAACAGAATTCATTGGTATAAATTTCATATCCGTAAACTGTCTACCCTTGTTCGGAACTAGAACCAAAAATAGTTTGTGTTATAGAAGCCAGGTCAACCATTACACATAATAAAAGTGAATAAAAATTGGCTTGGAATCAACAACTATGTAAAGAAATAGGAGAAAAGTGGTAATCGCAAATAAAGTAGGTAAATCCACAAGATAAAATAAAGTGAAAATTGGAGCAAAAGTTGGTCAGAAGATGGTGCTATATACAGTGATGAGTGCGCTAATAACTGGCAAAATAATGTAAAAGATGGAAAACAATATCAAAGAATATAGACGTAAGTAGAAGAGTACTGCCCTGTAACTTTTCAGCATAGGATTTGTGTTCCCACTGAGTAGAATCTATGGTGTAAAACCACTTGACAACGACTACGGAGCTTGTGCGATCTCCTCACTACTGCAGCCACAACATCACTCGTCAACAAGCCTTCTTCTAAAATATGGAAGAGTCGAGCAACTTTCTTTAGATACTTGTAACATATTTTCTTACCTAAACGCCATGTGGTAGTGTGCATACAATACTTGCCTTAAATCCCTTAAATTTTTGCACTTTATAAAATTAGAGATCTGATGCACCAAATTTTTTTGTAAAAAATAAGATATTATTTTTACTTTTAATAACTGAATTTTTTAGAAGTACATAAGCAATATTGTGATTCAAATTTTCAATTTAAATGTGTACAAATCTAGAAATAATCAGTGGTGTCATGGCAAAATTAGCAGTGCGGGAACGCAGTGCCGGAACGCATTGCTAATTTTTGTTTACAAAACCTAAATCCTCTATTATTTTTTTTCTTTTCTTAACCAGTGTGGGAACGGCGTTCCCACGCGTTCCCACACCATGACACCACTGGAAATAATATAATTAAAACTAAAGGTTCCAAACCAAGACCAGAAAACAAACCAAAAGAACTCTCCTCTTATAAAAGCTCACTGACTTAGGCAAGCTCTCAATTTACTATCAAAACGTCAGAGGACTTCGAACCAAATTAACTGAAATTAGTCTTAATGTATCAAATTGCTTTTATGGTGTCATCATTCTCACAGAAACTTGGCTAACAACTGATATCAACAATGCTGAAATAGGTTTATCTAATTTTAATGTCTACAGGCGAGATTGTTCACTGGAATCCAGTAGTTTTAGTAGAGCAGGTGGTGTGCTAATAGCAGTTAACAAGAAGTTGTCAACAAGTCTCATCCAATCTAATTCAGCAGTGGAACAAGTTTTTGTTCAGTTAAATAAAAACATCATTTTAGGGGCTGTATATATTCCACCAGGTCTGAAATTAATAAATATGAAATTCATTCTGAACAACTACTAACCACAAGTGAACAATTTCCTAATTCTACATTTTATCTATTTGGTGATTATAATATTCCATCTGCTATATGGGAACTAGAAGATTTCTGTTCATTAGCAACCTGTCAACCGACCTCCCCAGTGGCAGAGGCTGAAGCTATTGAAGTCGTCCCAAATATATGTGCCATTCATAATATTTTCTGATCCAGCAAGATGTTCACTATCCTCCGCTAGTATCTGCAGCAACTTGCCTTATTGACCAACCTTCTTCGAGTTTGGCAATTGCTCTTGTTTCTTGCCTATCATTCAATAATGCATTCTGGGAATTTCGGATGGATTTAATAGCTTTTTATATTTTGTTTTTCAATATGCATGAAGTTTTTGACAAGCTTTTTAACATTATTATTTTTTAACATGTTACAATGTAAAAATGAAGGTGTAACTTGTCTTATTGACCAACCTTCTTCGAGTTTGACAATTGCTCTTGTTTTTTGCCTGTCATTCAAATGCATTCTAGGAATTTCAGACGGATTTAATAGCTTTTTATATTTTGTTTTTCAATATACAGTAGAACCTCGATTATCCGTCAGGGCACCGGATCAAGGGTATGACGGAAAATCGAAAAGACGGTTAACAGAACATTAAAAAAAAACTTAAAATTCATAGTACAACTCTCAGATTTCATTTGTATGTTTTGTTTGACAATATAAGAGGGATTTGTGTTCGTACAATCGAATCAATTTAAAATATTCTGAAATCTTTGTTTTACTGTGGCTTCACATTTTGCAACGGCTGAATTTCCTTATCGGCATAAGATCATGCAGTCTACTTTATTGGCTTCTTCTTGTTGAGAATACCACCCGATGAATTATTGTAGGTATGTGTGATGCAGCTTCTCTAGATTATTTACGCAAATCTTTGTCAGTTACAATAGGTTCATCAACATATCGCACCTTTAATAAAAAAAAAGAAATAACTCAAAAAACACAGTTTGTGGGAATTTGCAGTTAAAGTTTTTAAGTTTTGCACAGTACAGGTTAAAAATTAATTTCACAAAAATCACACGGGTTAGAGGAATTCTAAAGGTTGGTGTGGAGAGCTTAATTAGTAAGCTCTTAGATTTTAGTAAATGCTAATCCTCTCGTCTATTGTTAAGGGTGCAAATGTGTTGTTCTTTTGATAGTTTAGAGTTATTTCACTTTATGATTAAACATATATTCTGCGCCGATGAAATAATTCTACATGATGCTCTTTTATTGCTAAATGAACTGTCATGTAAAATAAACAATTAGGTTTGTTGCAGTTTTTATGTAAAAACTTTGAGTTGACACTGAATTAATCCTAGTTGTTTCTATATTTTCTTAAACACAAAATGAATTTTCGTTTTCTTTATAATAAAATACTGATTATTCGTTTATTTATCTTTATTAACAAAATTGCCTGATTACAAAATTAAGCTAAAACATAAGTAACACTATAATAATACAATGAAAAGATGTTAATACATTTTAAAAATAAACCGAAAATATAAAATAGATTGTTTCAAGAAACTTGTGTGGCACCCGTGTTACCTTAGCCATAAATTTCATCCATAAATTTTTTTTTCATATTTTCACAAAAATTTGGTATAAATTTATCAAAAATGAATAAAACAGATAATATTGACAAGAAAAATGTTATATATGTTATATATATTTGGAAAAAAAAATTTAAACGGGCGATGTATTGACGGTGAGTAGATAATGCCACTCAAATTCAAAAATCCTTTATGGATGGTACGTTAGTCAACTTTTTTTCTCAGTTTTTTGTTAAATTCTCAAAGTAAATATAATAAAGCATAACATATAAAAAAATCGTGATGGAGGTATTTTCCAAAACAAGCGAAAAAAATTCTGAAACTTAGATGTATTGCGCTCTATTCGTTAATACGTCTCAAATTCAAAAATCCTTTATGGATGGTACGTTAGTCAACTTTTTTTCTCAGTTTCTTGTTAAATTCTCAAAGTAAATATAATAAAGAATAACATATCAGCCATTCCAGAAATAATGAGCCTAAATGCAAAATAATAAAGTTTTATAATAAAATGAAATTTCATTAGAAAAGGCATTAAAACATTCTAATAAAAATAAATCAAAACGTAAAATTAAAAATTTGTCTATTTATTTAGGTTTTTTGTGCACCCAAAGTTTGACAAGCTGATACTGTGCTCAAAGTCTCAAATGTAATCAAGTTGGCCCACCTGATTTCTTCTTTATTTTTTCTTAAATGTCATATGTTTTGTTTTGTTTATCAACATAACCTCAAAAACCAGCACTATCAACCTAAATTATGATGTTCAGTGATTTCAGAACTTAACAGAAAAATAAACTTTAAGAGTGATTTCGGTGTCCCATACGGAACCAAAAAGTTGGAAAAGTTAGCTTCCCGAGAGAACAAAATAAGACTAAAACGTCAAAACCTTCAAAAGTTAGGTAAGTGGAATTATCAATACACTCATATAGTTGATGTTTTTTCAAACTCGGTATTTTTATATGAAACAGTAGTTCCGTACGGGACAGTTCCGTACGGGAAATTTGTATTATGGATGCAAAAGTCACACTCTATGCCTGTTTAAATGTTTTATAGCCAAATTTTACAAGAGCCTTATAGACCTACATCATTTTAAGCTAGACCTAAACCACTTACATGTATTTATCTTTTCAGAAAATGGACAATAAAGAAAAAAAGAAAAGATATTTTGAGAAGCTACGATTGGATCCCCAGCGACTTGCTGCACATCAGGAAAAGGAGAGGCAACGTGTGAAAGCCGTAAGAGCAAAGGAGAGAGATCTTTTTAAAGATAGGCCAGATATCTTAGAAAGTAAAAGAAAATATGAAACATTAAGGAAACAAAAACAACGAGAGCGGAAAAGGCTAGCTAAATTAGGAGAAGAGTCAAATTTTCCCAGTGTAGCTTCAGAACTTGGCTCATATAAAAGGCCTCAGAGCTTAGGAAAGGCTGTAAATAGGGTTAAAAAAGTTTTACCAGATAGTCCTTCCAAGAAACAAGCTGTTGTACGGAAACTGATTTTGGAATACCCAAATTTGATATTGACCAAACCTCCTCGTAAGTGTACAACCAAACTCTCTGATGAGGTAAAGAAAACTGTCAAAGATTTTTTTATCAGGGATGATATAAGTTATCAGGCTCCAGGAAAAAGGGATACAAAATCAATTAAGGACCCTGTAACTAACAAAAGAGCTAATGTGCAAAAAAGGTTTCTTGTCATGTCAGTCAAAGAAGCCTATCAACAATTCATCCAAGAAACAGGCTTGCAACAAGTGACAAAGACCACATTTTATGATCTGTGACCAAAACATGTCCTTTTAGTAAGTGATACACCACACACGGTATGTGTGTGTAAATACCACGGAAATTTTAACTATCTTTTAGAATCCTTGCATAGTAATAAAGTATTAAACCAGGATCTTGTACCAAATGGCAAAGAACTATTAAGAAAACTTGTTTGCAGCTTAAACGAAGAAAACTGTATGTTAGGAACTTGTTCCCAATGCAAAAGTTTGGTTGAACATGAACTTGCACATGTGTTAACTGTCAGTGATTATGATGAAGGGAAAAGAATTGTCTGGAAACAATGGGTTGACATTGAAAAAAGGCCAAAACAAGTTGAGCACAGCGGTACTGTAAAAGATGTAATTTGTGAAATAAAAAAACAATTGCCTACATTTAGAGTTCATTGCTATATCAAAAATGTGCAATCAGAAGAATTTGAAGCAAGGAGACTTGAAAATAATCCAAAGTCAGGAACTCTGCAGATTGATTTTGCAGAAAACTTTTCCTTGATTTCACAGGATGAGATACAGTCCGCACATTGGTCTCATCAACAGGTAACTTTATTTACAGCTTGTGTTTGGACTGGTAGTGCAACTTCCTCATACACCATTGTGAGTGATGATTTATCACATCAAAAACTCAGCATTAAAGTTTTTCTGTATAGAATAATTGAAGATATTCTCAAGAGGTTCCCTAATCTGGAAAAACTGTCAATATTCTCTGATGGTCCCTCATCTCAATTCAAAAACAAATATACAGCTGGACTCTTGTGCTCAATGCAAAAACATTTCAAAATTGACTTTGACTGGTTGTTTTTCGCCACTTCCCATGGAAAAGGCTCTGTTGATGGGATAGGGGGCGCCATAAAGCACCGAGTATGGATCAAAATCAAATCAAGACAAAGAACAATTTCAAATCCCTTTGAGTTTTATGAATGTGCTAAAGAAGAAATAAAAGGGACACATATTATCTTTCTGCCTGAAGAAGATGTACAAAATCATGCCCAGGAAATGGAAAAAAAATGGGCAGACATAAAGTCTATTCCTGACATTCGGCAATGCCACTACTTTATGCCTTATGACTCTACGAGCATACTTGTTGCACGGACTGCAAAATCGTTAATGACTAAACACATTATTTCCAAAGAAGCGGAAGAAGACCTCTCAAGGCAATTAGATTTAAAACAGAGGCGCCTACGCTATGAGGATGTCTATTCCTCGTCTGATTCTGATGATGACAAAATGTGTACACCTACTGCACTACCAGTTGGTGAAGAGACAGTTGTAGGATCATGGGTTGGAGTGATATATGACAGCCAATGGTATCCAGGTAATTATTTATTTTATTATATATATAATAGTGTTGAATATTTTGAACCTACTGGTAACTTAGCAATTTTTGTATTTTTTTGCAGGGATTGTTGAAAATAAATCGGAGAAAGACATAACTGTCTCATTCATGGCCAGAGTGGGCCAAAGATTCTTTTGGCCATCAAAGCCTGATATCCAAACACTGCATCATGTCAATATAATGTGCAGGATCAAGGAACCGCCACACCCAGTATCAAATCGTCATTTTGAAATCAATGGAGTATCCCTATACGATGAGATTTTCAAAAAACTGAATGTTTAGTTTGCCTAGCCTACTCTTCATTATGTTTAGTAGCATTATTAAGTAGCATTAAAATTTGAAGTAGTTAGAATTACTTCATTGATAAATTTTCATTAATATTTTAGTGTAACTTATATTAATTATTCATTAATATTTAAGTTAATTGAAGGAAAACCTATTATAATAAGTTAAATAAATATATTTCACATTCATCACAGTCTATGTTTTATTTCTTAACAAATAAATGAAGGGGATGTTAGGAATATTTCACATAGGTCCCGTACGGAACCAGTAGGTGTCCCATACGGAACTGTTTATTTTAATTTATACCATTTTATTTTCAAACAGAGTATTGAACAAATAAGCATAACTACAAAAATTGAAGTCTTAGGAATCAAAGTGTATAATTACAGTAGGAAATGTTTAAAAACATCACAGAATTTTTAAGTTAATGCTTAAGTTGCACAGATAGGAGCTAAATGTTGTCCCGTACAGAACCGTGGATTGAACCAGTTTTACACTGAAACTAGTCAAGTTAAGTCTTTGAAATTAATTGAGCAAAGTAATCTGTTTGTTTTTCACCTAAGTCTATTTAATTTATAGCTTTCAATTGAATTGTTAAAAAATCTCAGCAAGTTTTGTTCAACAATGCATAGTCTAAATGTCCCGTACGGAACCTGGAATGGCTGATATAAAAAAATCGTGATGGAGGTATTTTTCAAAACAAGCGAAAAAAATTCTGAAACTTAGATGTATTGCGCGGTATTCGTTAATACGTCTCAAATTCAAAAATCCTTTATGGATGGTACGTTAGTCAACTTTTTTTCTCAGTTTTTTGATAAATTCTCAAAGTAAATATAATAAAGCATAACATATCAAAAAAACGTGATGGAGGTATTTTCCAAAACAAGAGAAAAAAATTCTGAAACTTAGATGTATTGCGCGGTATTCGTTAATACGTCTCAAATTCAAAAATCCTTTATGGATGGTACGTTAGTCAACTTTGTTTCTCAGTTTTTTGATAAATTCTCAAAGTAAATATAATAGAGCATAACATATAAAAAAAACGTGATCGAGGTATTTTCCAAAACAAGAGAAAAAAATTCTGAAACTTAGCTGTATTGCGCGGTATTCGTTAATACGTCTCAAATTCAAAAATCCTTTATGGATGGTACGTTAGTCAACTTTTTTTCTCAGTTTTTTGTTAAATTCTCAAAGTAAATATAATAAAGCATAACATATAAAAAAAATCGTTATGGAGGTATTTTCCAAAACAAGCGAAAAAAATTCTGAAACTTAGATGTATTGCGCTCTATTCGTTAATACGTCTCAAATTCAAAAATCCTTTATGGATGGTACGTTAGTCAACTTTTTTTCTCAGTTTCTTGTTAAATTCTCAAAGTAAATATAATAAAGCATAACATATAAAAAAATCGTGATGGAGGTATTTTCCAAAACAAGCGAAAAAAATTCTGAAACTTAGATGTATTGCGCTCTATTCGTTAATACGTCTCAAATTCAAAAATCCTTTATGGATGGTACGTTAGTCAACTTTTTTTCTCAGTTTCTTGTTAAATTCTCAAAGTAAATATAATAAAGCATAACATATAAAAAAATCGTGATGGAGGTATTTTTCAAAACAAGCGAAAAAAATTCTGAAATTTAGATGTATTGCGCGGTATTCGTTAATACGTCTCAAATTCAAAAATCCTTTATGGATGGTACGTTAGTCAACTTTTTTTCTCAGTTTTTTGTTAAATTCTCAAAGTAAATATAATAAAGCATAACATATAAAAAAATCGTGATGGAGGTATTTTTCAAAACAAGCGAAAAAAATTCTGAAACTTAGATGTATTGCGCGGTATTCGTTAATACGTCTCAAATTCAAAAATCCTTTATGGATGGTACGTTAGTCAACTTTTTTTCTCAGTTTTTTGTGAAATTCTCAAAGTAAATATAATAGAGCATAACATATAAAAAAACGTGATGGAGGTATTTTCCAAAACAAGAAAAAAAAATTCTGAAACTTAGATGTATTGCGGGCTATTCGGTAATACGTCTCAAATTCAAAAATCCTTTATGGATGGTACGTTAGTCAACTTTTTTTCTCAGTTTCTTGTTAAATTCTCAAAGTAAATATAATAAAGCATAACATATAAAAAATCGTGATGGAGGTATTTTTCAAAACAAGCGAAAAAAATTCTGAAACTTAGCTGTATTGCGCGGTATTCGTTAATACGTCTCAAATTCAAAAATCCTTTATGGATGGTACGTTAGTCAACTTTTTTTTTCAATTTTTTGCTAAATTCTCGAAGTATATATACTAAAGCATAATATATAAAAAAAACGTGATGGGGGTAGTTTCCAAAACAAGAGAAAAAATTCTGAAACTTAGAAGTATTGAGGTAATAAACCCGACGTCAAAGGATGTATTAAAAGGCATTTTCCAAAGTCTTTATAACGACATCAGCCTTATGTAACCCGAAAAAAAAATAAAAAATTCCAAAAAAGCAAATTAAGATATAGATTTCACCAACAATGATAATAAAAATGAAAATCACACACACACACACACACACACACACACACACACACACACACACGCACGCACACACACACGCTCACACACACACACCCACGCGCGCGCGCAAAATGAACCCATATCGAATCCCCTGGATCTGCAATGCCCAGGCCGGCCTGTGCACTTGGAGAGTAAAGAGTTTCGAACCACCACCCCCCTGAGCCATTCGCTCAGAGGCCTCATGTCTTTATTTGATTACTACCTTACTTCCCTGAAGGGGCTGACGCAAACCGTCTGTGTATGCTTCGGACTTCCCTGAGGGGGTTGTCGTCAGTTGTGTGCCGGCCTCGTCGCCAAAGTTCTTTGTTCAGGTGTTACGAATCCAATCCAAAGAACCTTAACCGGCCTGTCATTCAAACAGTACATGCATTCACACTTTCATCTACTCGCTCCGACGCGCAATTTTGTCGACCTGAAAAAAATAACCTGAAAGAGAAAACATTATTTTTGTTTTTTATATTTTTTTTTGGGTGGGAGAGCCTAGTCCCCAAGTAGTGTTCTAGTCGGTGACTAGGCCCTTCCGGTTTTTTTGGTTTTTTGGTTTTTTTGGTGTTGGAGTAAAGACTCCGACCGGTTACCCGACTGGAGACGTTACTCCTCCGTTTTGTTGGATTTTTCACCGTGGTTTTTTTTGGGTAGGTAGGCGAGGCCCCGGAGAACCGGCGCCTCGGCTATCTGGGGTTTTTGTGGTTTTTTCTGGGGTTTTTTTGGTGGTAAAAGTCCAGACCCCAATTTCAATTGAAGTCGGTGCCCGGACTCCTCCCTTTTTGGGTTTTTGTGGGTTTTTTTGGGAAAAAATGAATATCAAACGCTTTCGATCCTATAAGATTGAATTAATATTAAGAGGGCAGAATATTATATTTTATTGTTCCGTATCTGTACACTCGTCTGAAGAAGACTCTAAATGGGGTTCAATTACGATCGGGTTGATAGACGGCAATGTTCGATATTCATTTTCTTCTTTTATTACATGACCTACGCTATTTTTCCAGACTTGTAAATATTTTGGATTAGTAAATACTTTCCGTATATTTTCAATGACCACGTTATGACCATGTTATTGTTTTAGATAATGCGTCGTATCATTCGCGTCAAATGAATAAAATACCGAATTCAAATACCAAAAAATCGGATATAATTATATAATAGCATTTATGACACATAAAAGTATACCAATTCCTCAAAAAATGACGATAAAAACAAGATTGTTGGAAATTATAAAAACATAAATTACGTGGTTGATAAAATGGCGAAAGATGAAGGTCGCACGGTACTCCGCCTACCTCCTTATTACTGTATTTTCAACCCGATCGAGTGTGTGTGGGGTTGTTTAAAACAAAAAATTAAAAAAACTAATAGTGCGCTATCCTTAAGTAACATGGTCATTGAAAATATACGGAAAATATTTATTTATCCAAAATATTTACAAGTCCGGAAAAATAGCGTAGGTCATGTAATAAAAGAAGAAAACGAATATCGAACTTTGCCGCCTATCAACCCGATCGTAATTGAACCCAATTTAGAGGCTTGTTCAGACGAGTGTACAGATACGGAACAATAAAATATAATATTCTTCCCTCTTAATATTAATTCAATCTTATAGGATCGACCAGAGCCACGTTTTTAGTTTTTATATTTTGTAGTACCTATACTACTACCTTTACATAAAAAGCACTGGCTTTTAGCTACTACATAATATGTGTTATCCGCACAGTTGTCGTGTATAAACCTGTCACATGTTACACATTGAAATGACTTGGAAGATGTAGGGGAGAACATAATATCGCAACCGCAAACTAAACAGCGATGTTGCATGGGCAATGAACCCTGTAGAATTGCCCGTTGTAAATCTATTCTGAAGTTATCCAAGTTTATTTTATCGTTGATTAATTTATTATCAATAATACATTGGCTGACATAAATTACGCAAACACCACAATTGTGCTGGTCTTTCTGAATAATGGGACTTAGCACATTAACATTCAAATTTTGCATATTACATTTCAAAGTATCTACAAATGAACTCGGTCTAAAAAGTAAGAGGAAAACAAATTTCTATAACGGACAGCTTGAGTTTTGTTTACAAGTCTAGATGAATCGTATATATTAAACTGATAATGTATAAAGTCTATTTCACACAAGATCCAATGGTTTTGATTATGGTTAACGGGAATTAAAATTTTGTTATAATTTGAAATATTTGTTTTATTCACAATGAAATTTTCGGTTACGTTGTTATTACTATGGCTTAATATACAATATCCTAAACTTGCATAAATATATAAATCATCCTTTGAATTTTTTATATTTGTTGTGCTAAGAATAGCAGCGTCTATTACAGAGTCACTTAACCATTTTATGGGATTTAACGTTTCAAAACCTTCGTTGTATAATGTTAGATCTCCTAAAATATAATTGTATTTCGCAATTACAAAGTATTTATTTAAATTTATTGAATTGTAAAATTCAATTTTGTTTTGAAGACCGTTTTCAAATTTATTTTTGAAAGTTGGATTAGAATACTCGGTTGTAGTATGTTTTTTAATAGTTGAACATTCGTACTCAGTCTTAAAGTATTTTTTTAAGGGTTGTTTTTTAAAATATGTATTATTTCTTTTTATCCGTTTGCACCATTTTTCTTCGTTTATCTTTATTGTATTACGCGGTTGTTTTTTATTAACTCTTGTGGCGCAGCCCGTTTTTTTATGCTATACTTTTGTTCTCTATATCTGTTAATAACATATTTTCTTACAGTTCTAATAAAGCGCGAGCATTTTCTGTGTAATTTATTGTTTAATATATTGTTTTTAAGCAAACCGAAAAAATTTTCTACCGGTGCATTACTGCTTCGTTTGTAATTACAAATTCCCGTCCAGAGCGGAATGTAGGGAACAAAATGTTTTAAAAAATAATATACGAAATCTTGATTATACATAGGATTTAACGGAATATTTTTACGTTTATTAGTTTCGTTAATAAGTTCACATTTTTCAATTATGGAATGTTTTAAAATATGTTCGAAATGTTTAAAGAAATCGTTATTTTTGTAAAAAGCTGTGTGCTTAGCTGTTAAATGAAATTCGGGAATTGTTGTCATTTCTTCCGTATCATCAATAATTATTGTGTTTATATCAGTATTGATTAATGTTATTTTTAATAAATTTGTCCTCATTTCATTACTCTCAGTGCTTTCATGTTTTAATAGCAATAACTGAAACATCGATATGATAACTTCCTCAACAGATCCAAAGTCAGAAATATCAAACAGCGACGCTAAAACCTCCTTCAGAAAAGACCTTACGTTCTTGTCTTGCGAACAAAAATACTTATCCACACATCTAACGAATATTTTCATCAAATGGGCACAACACAATTTTAACACGACTAACCTATCCACTATTTTATTAGAATACCTAGATTCAAAAAACAGAGTGCAGTACCGTTGCAAAGTCATTAAATTCCAAGCCTCACAAATGGAATTTATAACAGCTAAACTGAAATCCGTTGTCGCTGTTCTAAATACAGGCCACCTTAGATTATTCCTCACACAAAAGTATTTAAATTCCTGTAACCAATTTAATATGGTAACAGTGTCATGCTTTTCAGCTACCATTTCAAAGACTGGAACCACCCTTTCCATTTGTACCTGAATAACACCAGTGTAATACAAAATCCTATTAGATGCAGGACCTGGTTTTCGGACTACTCTCCCTGTTGCATCAATATGAACATCCGGTAACTCACCGGTTTTACATTTCGCAAAGTTAAGTAAATGCAACTATTCTTTACTAAAAATAGTCACAATAAATGGACTAGATACCCTATAAATATAATTTTTATTATCGGTCCTCATCTCCACCATGTCCTTTAAATCGTCGTTGGATCTATCACGAAAAGCCTCACTTTCAGACTTTATTCTGCGATATACACATTCGCTCTTAATACGCTTTAAATTTTTAGTGACCATAGCTACTTTATGACACCTTATCAAATGTAAATATCGTAAAAATAAAGTATTAAATCAGTTATGTAAAATTTGTACCTAAAGAGATCTAAAATTTTATGTTATCAAATGTAAGTATCTCACTTTTTACCACAGGCATATAAATCTTCAAATACCGGCTTTACTCTTTCTATCCTTCAAATTTGCCACTAGAAATACTTTTCAATGCCCCACGTTGGGCGCCAGTTGATGTGATCTTGATTATTGATATGAGATAATATTCTTATACAGTGCGTAAATCGTTCAGCTGGACATAGGGAACATACATTGTATATATTTAGATACATAAATACGTACATTGTATTATATTAAGATAATTGTGGCAACTCCGCTCTCTCAATGACAATATAGTTGTTAGAATTAAGATGCATTAACCTCAAAATGGACAATTAATTTTATCTGACACAAATAAACGTCAAAACATGATATTCTAGAACTATTTTTGACCTAATGGGAAAACCGTGTCTGTTTAATTTGGAAATTAATTTTTAAATAAAAGATATTTTAAAAATTAAAGTAAAATTATTAATTCATAAGTCATAATCTTTGTTTTTTATTTATTTATGGACTGCCTTGCATTCAAAATCATTCATTCTATTCGTTGTAACAGCTCTATTGCACCAGAAACTCGTATTCGAACAGAAGTTTCAACTAACACAGGTTAACGCAGTTGCCACAATGATCTCAATGTATATTCCCTATGTCCAGCAGAACGATTTACGTACTGTATGTCATTTAATTTAATCAATGCATTAATAATAATCTAATTAATTAACCAGATCACATATCAATATGTTTTCAATCTCAGGGCGAATTATAAAATTAATTACTTACTTTCGTGGCTTCTAAATATTTCTCAATGGTTCCTAATCGGGATAGGAAAGAAAAGAGTAAAATAATACACACATATGGGTTACAATTATAATCAAAATATTGTTTATTTTATTTAAATGGCAATCACTGCTTAATATTTGCTAGATCTTATTATTCTTAAACATAACATTTACAAATGGGAATCTTATTTCCTTTTTGTTTCCAATTGACAGTTTTTATTAACATTTAACTATTAGGATTTATTAGCAACAATTCTATTTAAGTTTGATGAAGCTTTTCTGATATTATTGATTATGTTCTTCAATTTTTAATGTGGTATTTAATACGAAAAACCCATACATTCATGTCCAAACAAATGAGACTGACCTTTTTCTGGTGAACTGAGAATGTCTTCACACAAGACCCGTTTCCTGCTATCCTTGGCTGCGATCAAAACCTCGTCCTGGCTTTCAGTAATGTTCTCCTTTGAAAACTAGCTCGTATAGCTCTCGTTCCTGCTTCTGTCGTGATGCCGTGTTCTACCTTTTTCGAAACTTCAATCAGCTACCGGGACACTCTTGGCTCAAGGAGGTTCTTTACTCTCGACCCGGCCTACCTCTCGTTCCACGATAGATACTCCACACTCACGGAACTACACCGGCTTTCTCACTCTCCGTACACTACCGTCTACTACTGGACTTCACCTCTCAACAGCTCAAAACATTCTGATCTATCTTTTCATTCATTCCCCTACTTTCTAAATATCCCTTCCAGATTCACAAATCAACCTTCCACCACCAACTCTCATTCGCAGTATTCCTCAAAACCAATTTTTAATCTTTCTAAATATGCTTAATGGATTTCAAAAAAAAATAGTTAATTCCCATTCTAAAATTACTTTCTACTATTTACAAAATTTAATGACCTATTATCTATTTCAACTGAGTCTTATTTAGCATAGGCTAATGATCGAACCTTCCGCGAACAACGATAATGACCTATTATCTATTTCAACTGAGTCTTATTTAGCATAGGCTAATGATCGAACCTTCCGCGAACAACGATAATGGTACGCGCCATTCACTTTGTTTATTCTAGGCGCATTGTCCCGAGTTTCGTAAGCTTCTTCTAATCACTTCTTAAAATTAAATATAACAATTTGTTGTATACAGGTTGTTCTAAATTTATATGCCCGTGGTTGAGAAAATTGAAAATATTTTATATTAAATTGAATTTTGCTTATAATTATCAAAATTTAATTTTCAGATCAAATAGAAATATAACAATATATATATATATATATATATATATATATATATATATATATATATATATATATATATATATATATATATATATATGTATATTGATGTGATCTTGATTATTGATATGAGATAATATTCTTATATGTCATTTAATTTAATCAATGCATTAATAATAATCTAATTAATTAACCAGATCACATATCAATATGTTTTCAATCTCAGGGCGAATTATAAAATTAATTACTTACTTTCGTGGCTTCTAAATATTTCTCAATGGTTCCTAATCGGGATAGGAAAGAAAAGAGTAAAATAATACACACATATGGGTTACAATTATAATCAAAATATTGTTTATTTTATTTAAATGGCAATCACTGCTTAATATTTGCTAGATCTTATTATTCTTAAACATAACATTTACAAATGGGAATCTTATTTCCTTTTGGTTTCCAATTGAAAGTTTTTATTAACATTTAACTATTAGGATTTATTAGCAACAATTCTATTTGAGTTTGATGAAGCTTTTCTGATATTATTGATTATGTTCTTCAATTTTTAATGTGGTATTTAATACGAAAAACCCACACATTCATGTCCAAACAAATGAGACTGATCTTTTTCTGGTGAACTGAGAATGTCTTCACACAAGACCCGTTTCCTGCTATCCTTGGCTGCGATCAAAACCTCGTCCTGGCTTTCAGTAATGTTCTCCTTTGAAAACTAGCTCGTATAGCTCTCGTTCCTGCTTCTGTCGTGATGCCGTGTTCTACCTTTTTCGAAACTTCAATCAGCTACCGGGACACTCTTGGCTCAAGGAGGTTCTTTACTCTCGACCTGGCCTACCTCTCGTTCCACGATAGATACTCCACACTCACGGAACTACACCGGCTTTCTCACTCTCCGTACACTACCGTCTACTACTGGACTTCACCTCTCGACAGCTCAAAACATTCTGATCTATCTTTGTCATTCATTCCCCTACTTTCTAAATATCCCTTCCAGATTCACAAATCAACCTTCCACCACCAACTCTCATTCGCAGTATTCCTCAAAACCAATTTTTAATCTTTCTAAATATGCTTAATGGATTTCAAAAAAAAATAGTTAATTCCCATTCTAAAATTACTTTCTACTACTTACAAAATTTAATGACCTATTATCTATTTCAACTGAGTCTTATTTAGCACAGGCTAATGATCGAACCTTCCGCGAACAACGATAATGACCTATTATCTATTTCAACTGAGTCTTATTTAGCATAGGCTAATGATCGAACCTTCCGCGAACAACGATAATGGTACGCGCCATTCACTTTGTTTATTCTAGGCGCATTGTCCCGAGTTTCGTAAGCTTCTTCTAATCACTTCTTAAAATTAAATATAACAATTTGTTGTATACAGGTTGTTCTAAATTTATATGCCCGTGGTTGAGAAAATTGAAAATATTTTATATTAAATTGAATTTTGCTTATAATTATTAAAATTTAATTTTCATATCAAATAGAAATATAACAATATATATAAGTTATTAAAGAATAAAAGCCATTAACTAGAAAGTTAACTGATTTTTCTGAAAGGACATTCTACAAAAGTCACGTTGAAAACTGGACAAAGAACTCGTTATCATAATCTCTAAACAACTCTTACCCGATAATTAGGGCTAATTAATATTCACTTTCAGTGGTAAAACTCTACTAAAATAACTATAAATGAAAAACTAGTCGTTACTAATGACCACAATCCCAGGTAATAAAATCATATTATCTTAATCCCTCAAGAATGGTATTTTCCAAAAATTTACACAAAACATAAGAATATTAGATCTGTCTATAAAACAATTGTTAAGAATGTATTTGGTATTCCTACTTATTCTTCTATAATAACTCAAAATTAAAAAACAAATAATTTCAATTTTTCTAATACAAATTCGGCTAATTGACGAAGTCCCTGATCACACAAACAACAGCCCACACACATAAGAAATTTTTGAAAATGAGACGCATTACCTACACGCCGTTTAAAAATTTTTCCCTCGCTTTCGAATATACCTTGATCACGATATTTTATATCTCATGCTTTATTACACGTACTTCCATAAAATTTTATTATATGTACTTCCAGAATTTAACTAAAAATTAAAAAAAAAATGTTAACTAACGTACCATCCCCAAAGCATTTTTTAATTTGAGACGTATTCCCGAATAGCCCGCAATACATCGCAAGTTTCAGAATTTTTTTCGCTTGTTTTGAAAAATACCTCCATCACGATTTTTTTATATGTTATGCTTTATTATATTTACTTTGAGAATTTATCAAAAAACTGAGAAAAAAAGTTGACTAACGTACCATCCATAAAGGATTTTTGAATTTGAGACGTATTAACAAATGCCGCGAATACATCTAGTTTCAGAATTTTTTTCGCTTGTTTTGAAAAATACCTCCATCACGATTTTTTATATGTTATGCTTTATTATATTTACTTTGAGAATTTAACAAGAAACTGAGAAAAAAAGTTGACTAACGTACCATCCGTAAAGGATTTTTGAATTTGAGACGTATTAACGAATAGCCCGCAATACATCTAAGTTTCAGAATTTTTTTCTCTTGTTTTGGAAAATACCTCCATCACGATTTTTTGATATGTTATGCTTTATTATATTTACTTTGAGAAGTTAACAAAAAACTGAGAAAAAAAGTTGACTAACGTACCATCCATAAAGGATTTTTGAATTTGAGACGTATTAACGAATACCGCGCAATACATCTAAGTTTCAGAATTTTTTTCTCTTGTTTTGGAAAATACCTCCATCACGATTTTTTTATATGTTATGCTTTATTATATTTACTTTGAGAAGTTAACAAAAAACTGAGAAAAAAAGTTGACTAACGTACCATCCATAAAGGATTTTTGAATTTGAGACGTATTAACAAATACCGCGAATACATCAAGTTTCAGAATTTTGTTCGCTTGTTTTGAAAAATACCTCCATCACGATTTTTTTATATGTTATGCTTTATTATATTTACTTTGAGAATTTAACAAAAAACTGAGAAAAAAAGTTGACTAACGTACCATTCATAAAGGATTTTTGAATTTGAGACGTATTAACGAATACCGCGCAATACATCTAAGTTTCAGAATTTTTTTCTCTTGTTTTGGAAAATACCTCCATCACGATTTTTTTATATGTTATGCTTTATTATATTTACTTTGAGAAGTTAACAAAAAACTGAGAAAAAAAGTTGACTAACGTACCATCCATAAAGGATTTTTGAATTTGAGACGTATTAACAAATACCGCGAATACATCAAGTTTCAGAATTTTGTTCGCTTGTTTTGAAAAATACCTCCATCACGATTTTTTTATATGTTATGCTTTATTATATTTACTTTGAGAATTTAACCAAAAACTGAGAAAAAAAGTTGACTAACGTACCATCCATAAAGGATTTTTGAATTTGAGACGTATTAACAAATACCGCGAATACATCAAGTTTCAGAATTTTTTTCGCTTGTTTTGAAAAATACCTCCATCACGATTTTTTTATATGTTATGCTTTATTATATTTACTTTGAGAATTTAACAAGAAACTGAGAAAAAAAGTTGACTAACGTACCATCCATAAAGGATTTTTGAATTTGAGACGTATTAACGAATAGCGCGCAATACATCTAAGTTTCAGAATTTTTTTCGCTTGTTTTGGAAAATACCTCCATCACGTTTTTTTATATGTTATGCTTTATTATATTTACTTTGAGAATTTAACAAGAAACTGAGAAAAGAAGTTGACTAACGTACCATCCATAAAGGATTTTTGAATTTGAGACGTATTACCGAATAGCCCGCAATACATCTAAGTTTCAGAATTTTTTTCTCTTGTTTTGGAAAATACCTCCATCACTTTTTTTTTATATGTTATGCTTTATTATATTTACTTTGAGAATTTAACAAAAAAACTGAGAAAAAAAGTTGACTAACGTACCATCCATAAACGATTTTTGAATTTGAGACGTATTAACGAATAGCGCGCAATACATCTAAGTTTCAGAATTTTTTTCGCTTGTTTTGGAAAATACCTCCATCACGATTTTTTTATATGTTATGCTTTATTATATTTACTTTGAGAATTTAACAAAAAACTGAGAAAAAAGTTGACTAACGTACCATCCATAAAGGATTTTAGAATTTGAGACGTATTAACGAATACCGCGCAATACATCTAAGTTTCAGAATTTTTTTCGGTTGTTTTGAAAAATACCTCCATAACGATTTTTTTATATGTTATGCTTTATTATATTTACTTTGAGAATTTAACAAGAAACTGAGAAAAAAAGTTGACTAACGTACCATCCATAAAGGATTTTAGAATTTGAGACGTATTAACGAATACCGCGCAATACATCTAAGTTTCAGAATTTTTTTCGGTTGTTTTGAAAAATACCTCCATAACGATTTTTTTATATGTTATGCTTTATTATATTTACTTTGAGAATTTAACAAAAAACTGAGAAAAAAAGTTGACTAACGTACCATCCATAAAGGATTTTAGAATTTGAGACGTATTAACGAATACCGCGCAATACATCTAAGTTTCAGAATTTTTTTCTCTTGTTTTGGAAAATACCTCCATCACGATTTTTTTATATGTTATGCTTTATTATATTTACTTTGAGAATTTAACAAGAAACTGAGCAAAAAGTTGACTAACGTGCCATCCATAAAGGATTTTTGATTTGAGACGTATTAACGAATAGCGCGCAATACATCTAAGTTTCAGAATTTTTTTCTCTTATTTGGAAAATACCTCCATCACGATTTTTTTATATGTTATGCTTTATTATATTTACTTTGAGAATTTAACAAGAAACTGAGAAAAAAAGTTGACTAACGTACCATCCATAAAGGATTTTTGAATTTGAGACGTATTAACAAATACCGCGAATACATCAAGTTTCAGAATTTTGTTCGCTTGTTTTGAAAAATACCTCCATCACGATTTTTTTATATGTTATGCTTTATTATATTTCCTTTGAGAAGTTAACAAAAAACTGAGAAAAAAAGTTGACTAACGTACCATCCATAAAGGATTTTTGAATTTAAGACGTATTAACAAATACCGCGAATACATCAAGTTTCAGAATTTTTTTCGCTTGTTTTGAAAAATACCTCCATCACGATTTTTTTATATGTTATGCTTTATTATATTTACTTTGAGAAGTTAACAAAAAACTGAGAAAAAAAGTTGACTAACGTACCATCCCAGAAGGATTTTTGAATTTGAGACGTATTAACGAATACCGCGCAATACATCTAAGTTTCAGAATTTTTTTCTCTTATTTGGAAAATACCTCCATCACGATTTTTTTATATGTTATGCTTTATTATATTTACTTTGAGAATTTAACAAGAAACTGAGAAAAAAAGTTGACTAACGTACCATCCATAAAGGATTTTTGAATTTGAGACGTATTAACAAATACCGCGAATACATCAAGTTTCAGAATTTTGTTCGCTTGTTTTGAAAAATACCTCCATCACGATTTTTTTATATGTTATGCTTTATTATATTTACTTTGAGAAGTTAACAAAAAACTGAGAAAAAAAGTTGACTAACGTACCATCCCAGAAGGATTTTTGAATTTGAGACGTATTAACGAATACCGCGCAATACATCTAAGTTTCAGAATTTTTTTCTCTTATTTGGAAAATACCTCCATCACGATTTTTTTATATGTTATGCTTTATTATATTTACTTTGCGAATTTAACAAAAAACTGAGAAAAAAAGTTGACTAACGTACCATCCATAAAGGATTTTTGAATTTGAGACGTATTAACGAATACCGCGCAATACATCTAAGTTTCAGAATTTTTTTCTCTTGTTTTGGAAAATACCTCCATCACGATTTTTTTATATGTTATGCTTTATTATATTTACTTTGAGAATTTAACAAAAAACTGAGAGAAAAAGTTGACTAACGTACCATCCATAAAGAATTTTAGAATTTGAGACGTATTAACGAATACCGCGCAATACATCTAAGTTTCAGAATTTTTTTCGGTTGTTTTGAAAAATACCTCCATCACGATTTTTTTATATGTTATGCTTTATTATATTTACTTTGAGAATTTAACAAAAAACTGAGAAAAAAAGTTGACTAACGTACCATCCATAAAGGATTTTTGAATTTGAGACGTATTAACAAATACCGCGAATACATCAAGTTTCAGAATTTTTTTCGCTTGTTTTGAAAAATACCTCCATCACGATTTGTTTATATGTTATGCTTTATTATATTTACTTTGAGAATTTAACAAGAAACTGAGAAAAAAAGTTGACTAACGTACCATCCATAAAGGATTTTTGATTTGAGACGTATTAACGAATAGCGCGCAATACATCTAAGTTTCAGAATTTTTTTCTCTTATTTGGAAAATACCTCCATCACGATTTTTTTATATGTTATGCTTTATTATATTTACTTTGAGAATTTAACAAGAAACTGAGAAAAAAAGTTGACTAACGTACCATCCATAAAGGATTTTTGAATTTGAGACGTATTAACAAATACCGCGAATACATCAAGTTTCAGAATTTTGTTCGCTTGTTTTGAAAAATACCTCCATCACGATTTTTTTATATGTTATGCTTTATTATATTTACTTTGAGAAGTTAACAAAAAACTGAGAAAAAAAGTTGACTAACGTACCATCCATAAAGGATTTTTGAATTTAAGACGTATTAACAAATACCGCGAATACATCAAGTTTCAGAATTTTTTTCGCTTGTTTTGAAAAATACCTCCATCACGATTTTTTTATATGTTATGCTTTATTATATTTACTTTGAGAAGTTAACAAAAAACTGAGAAAAAAAGTTGACTAACGTACCATCCCAGAAGGATTTTTGAATTTGAAACGTATTAACGAATACCGCGCAATACATCTAAGTTTCAGAATTTTTTTCTCTTATTTGGAAAATACCTCCATCACGATTTTTTTATATGTTATGCTTTATTATATTTACTTTGAGAATTTAACAAGAAACTGAGAAAAAAAGTTGACTAACGTACCATCCATAAAGGATTTTTGAATTTGAGACGTATTAACAAATACCGCGAATACATCAAGTTTCAGAATTTTGTTCGCTTGTTTTGAAAAATACCTCCATCACGATTTTTTTATATGTTATGCTTTATTATATTTACTTTGAGAATTTAACAAGAAACTGAGAAAAAAAGTTGACTAACGTACCATCCATAAAGGATTTTTGAATTTGAGACGTATTACCGAATAGCCCGCAATACATCTAAGTTTCAGAATTTTTTTCTCTTATTTGGAAAATACCTCCATCACGTTTTTTTTATATGTTATGCTTTATTATATTTACTTTGCGAATTTAACAAAAAACTGAGAAAAAAAGTTGACTAACGTACCATCCATAAAGGATTTTTGAATTTGAGACGTATTAACGAATACCGCGCAATACATCTAAGTTTCAGAATTTTTTTCTCTTATTTGGAAAATACCTCCATCACGTTTTTTTTATATGTTATGCTTTATTATATTTACTTTGAGAATTTAACAAGAAACTGAGAAAAAAAGTTGACTAACGTACCATCCATAACGGATTTATGATTTGAGACGTATTAACGAATAGCGCGCAATACATCTAAGTTTCAGAATTTTTTTCGCTTGTTTTGGAAAATACCTCCATCACGTTTTTTTATATGTTATGCTTTATTATATTTACTTTGAGAATTTAACAAAAAACTGAGAAAAAAAGTTGACTAACGTACCATCCATAAAGGATTTTAGAATTTGAGACGTATTAACGAATACCGCGCAATACATCTAAGTTTCAGAATTTTTTTCGGTTGTTTTGAAAAATACCTCCATCACGATTTTTTTATATGTTATGCTTTATTATATTTACTTTGAGAATTTAACAAAAAACTGAGAAAAAAAGTTGACTAACGTACCATCCATAAAGGATTTTTGAATTTGAGACGTATTAACAAATACCGCGAATACATCAAGTTTCAGAATTGTTTTCGCTTGTTTTGAAAAATACCTCCATCACGATTTTTTTTATATGTTATGCTTTATTATATTTACTTTGAGAATTTAGCAAGAAACTGAGAAAAAAAGTTGACTAACGTACCATCCATAAAGGATTTTAGAATTTGAGACGTATTAACGAATACCGCGCAATACATCTAAGTTTCAGAATTTTTTTCGGTTGTTTTGAAAAATACCTCCATCACGATTTTTTTATATGTTATGCTTTATTATATTTACTTTGAGAATTTAACAAAAAACTGAGAAAAAAAGTTGACTAACGTACCATCCATAAAGGATTTTTGAATTTGAGACGTATTAACAAATACCGCGAATACATCAAGTTTCAGAATTGTTTTCGCTTGTTTTGAAAAATACCTCCATCACGATTTTTTTTATATGTTATGCTTTATTATATTTACTTTGAGAATTTAGCAAGAAACTGAGAAAAAAAGTTGACTAACGTACCATCCATAAAGGATTTTTGAATTTGAGACGTATTAACGAATAGCGCGCAATACATCTAAGTTTCAGAATTTTTTTCGCTTGTTTTGGAAAATACCTCCATCACGATTTTTTTATATGTTATGCTTTATTATATTTACTTTGAGAATTTAACAAAAAACTGAGAAAAAAAGTTGACTAACGTACCATCCATAAAGGATTTTAGAATTTGAGACGTATTAACGAATACCGCGCAATACATCTAAGTTTCAGAATTTTTTTCGGTTGTTTTGAAAAATACCTCCATCACGATTTTTTTATATGTTATGCTTTATTATATTTACTTTGAGAATTTAACAAAAAACTGAGAAAAAAAGTTGACTAACGTACCATCCATAAAGGATTTTTGAATTTGAGACGTATTAACAAATACCGCGAATACATCAAGTTTCAGAATTTTTTTCGCTTGTTTTGAAAAATACCTCCATCACGATTTTTTTATATGTTATGCTTTATTATATTTACTTTGAGAATTTAACAAGAAACTGAGAAAAAAAGTTGACTAACGTACCATCCATAAAGGATTTTTGAATTTGAGACGTATTAACGAATAGCGCGCAATACATCTAAGTTTCAGAATTTTTTTCGCTTGTTTTGGAAAATACCTCCATCACGTTTTTTTATATGTTATGCTTTATTATATTTACTTTGAGAATTTAACAAGAAACTGAGAAAAGAAGTTGACTAACGTACCATCCATAAAGGATTTTTGAATTTGAGACGTATTACCGAATAGCCCGCAATACATCTAAGTTTCAGAATTTTTTTCTCTTGTTTTGGAAAATACCTCCATCACTTTTTTTTTATATGTTATGCTTTATTATATTTACTTTGAGAATTTAACAAAAAAACTGAGAAAAAAAGTTGACTAACGTACCATCCATAAACGATTTTTGAATTTGAGACGTATTAACGAATAGCGCGCAATACATCTAAGTTTCAGAATTTTTTTCGCTTGTTTTGGAAAATACCTCCATCACGATTTTTTTATATGTTATGCTTTATTATATTTACTTTGAGAATTTAACAAAAAACTGAGAAAAAAGTTGACTAACGTACCATCCATAAAGGATTTTAGAATTTGAGACGTATTAACGAATACCGCGCAATACATCTAAGTTTCAGAATTTTTTTCGGTTGTTTTGAACAATACCTCCATAACGATTTTTTTATATGTTATGCTTTATTATATTTACTTTGAGAATTTAACAAGAAACTGAGAAAAAAAGTTGACTAACGTACCATCCATAAAGGATTTTAGAATTTGAGACGTATTAACGAATACCGCGCAATACATCTAAGTTTCAGAATTTTTTTCGGTTGTTTTGAAAAATACCTCCATAACGATTTTTTTATATGTTATGCTTTATTATATTTACTTTGAGAATTTAACAAAAAACTGAGAAAAAAAGTTGACTAACGTACCATCCATAAAGGATTTTAGAATTTGAGACGTATTAACGAATACCGCGCAATACATCTAAGTTTCAGAATTTTTTTCTCTTGTTTTGGAAAATACCTCCATCACGATTTTTTTATATGTTATGCTTTATTATATTTACTTTGAGAATTTAACAAGAAACTGAGCAAAAAGTTGACTAACGTGCCATCCATAAAGGATTTTTGATTTGAGACGTATTAACGAATAGCGCGCAATACATCTAAGTTTCAGAATTTTTTTCTCTTATTTGGAAAATACCTCCATCACGATTTTTTTATATGTTATGCTTTATTATATTTACTTTGAGAATTTAACAAGAAACTGAGAAAAAAAGTTGACTAACGTACCATCCATAAAGGATTTTTGAATTTGAGACGTATTAACAAATACCGCGAATACATCAAGTTTCAGAATTTTGTTCGCTTGTTTTGAAAAATACCTCCATCACGATTTTTTTATATGTTATGCTTTATTATATTTACTTTGAGAAGTTAACAAAAAACTGAGAAAAAAAGTTGACTAACGTACCATCCATAAAGGATTTTTGAATTTAAGACGTATTAACAAATACCGCGAATACATCAAGTTTCAGAATTTTTTTCGCTTGTTTTGAAAAATACCTCCATCACGATTTTTTTATATGTTATGCTTTCTTATATTTACTTTGAGAAGTTAACAAAAAACTGAGAAAAAAAGTTGACTAACGTACCATCCCAGAAGGATTTTTGAATTTGAGACGTATTAACGAATACCGCGCAATACATCTAAGTTTCAGAATTTTTTTCTCTTATTTGGAAAATACCTCCATCACGATTTTTTTATATGTTATGCTTTATTATATTTACTTTGAGAATTTAACAAGAAACTGAGAAAAAAAGTTGACTAACGTACCATCCATAAAGGATTTTTGAATTTGAGACGTATTAACAAATACCGCGAATACATCAAGTTTCAGAATTTTGTTCGCTTGTTTTGAAAAATACCTCCATCACGATTTTTTTATGTTATGCTTTATTATATTTACTTTGAGAATTTAACAAGAAACTGAGAAAAAAAGTTGACTAACGTACCATCCATAAAGGATTTTTGAATTTGAGACGTATTACCGAATAGCCCGCAATACATCTAAGTTTCAGAATTTTTTTCTCTTATTTGGAAAATACCTCCATCACGTTTTTTTTATATGTTATGCTTTATTATATTTACTTTGCGAATTTAACAAAAAACTGAGAAAAAAAGTTGACTAACGTACCATCCATAAAGGATTTTTGAATTTGAGACGTATTAACGAATACCGCGCAATACATCTAAGTTTCAGAATTTTTTTCTCTTGTTTTGGAAAATACCTCCATCACGATTTTTTTATATGTTATGCTTTATTATATTTACTTTGAGAATTTAACAAAAAACTGAGAAAAAAAGTTGACTAACGTACCATCCATAAAGGATTTTAGAATTTGAGACGTATTAACGAATACCGCGCAATACATCTAAGTTTCAGAATTTTTTTCTCTTATTTGGAAAATACCTCCATCACGTTTTTTTTATATGTTATGCTTTATTATATTTACTTTGAGAATTTAACAAGAAACTGAGAAAAAAAGTTGACTAACGTACCATCCATAAAGGATTTTTGATTTGAGACGTATTAACGAATAGCGCGCAATACATCTAAGTTTCAGAATTTTTTTCGCTTGTTTTGGAAAATACCTCCATCACGTTTTTTTATATGTTATGCTTTATTATATTTACTTTGAGAATTTAACAAAAAACTGAGAAAAAAAGTTGACTAACGTACCATCCATAAAGGATTTTAGAATTTGAGACGTATTAACGAATACCGCGCAATACATCTAAGTTTCAGAATTTTTTTCGGTTGTTTTGAAAAATACCTCCATCACGATTTTTTTATATGTTATGCTTTATTATATTTACTTTAAGAATTTAACAAAAAACTGAGAAAAAAAGTTGACTAACGTACCATCCATAAAGGATTTTTGAATTTGAGACGTATTAACAAATACCGCGAATACATCAAGTTTCAGAATTGTTTTCGCTTGTTTTGAAAAATACCTCCATCACGATTTTTTTTATATGTTATGCTTTATTATATTTACTTTGAGAATTTAGCAAGAAACTGAGAAAAAAAGTTGACTAACGTACCATCCATAAAGGATTTTAGAATTTGAGACGTATTAACGAATACCGCGCAATACATCTAAGTTTCAGAATTTTTTTCGGTTGTTTTGAAAAATACCTCCATCACGATTTTTTTATATGTTATGCTTTATTATATTTACTTTGAGAATTTAACAAAAAACTGAGAAAAAAAGTTGACTAACGTACCATCCATAAAGGATTTTTGAATTTGAGACGTATTAACAAATACCGCGAATACATCAAGTTTCAGAATTGTTTTCGCTTGTTTTGAAAAATACCTCCATCACGATTTTTTTTATATGTTATGCTTTATTATATTTACTTTGAGAATTTAGCAAGAAACTGAGAAAAAAAGTTGACTAACGTACCATCCATAAAGGATTTTTGAATTTGAGACGTATTAACGAATAGCGCGCAATACATCTAAGTTTCAGAATTTTTTTCGCTTGTTTTGGAAAATACCTCCATCACGATTTTTTTATATGTTATGCTTTATTATATTTACTTTGAGAATTTAACAAAAAACTGAGAAAAAAAGTTGACTAACGTACCATCCATAAAGGATTTTAGAATTTGAGACGTATTAACGAATACCGCGCAATACATCTAAGTTTCAGAATTTTTTCGGTTGTTTTGAAAAATACCTTCATCACGATTTTTTTATATGTTATGCTTTATTATATTTACTTTGAGAATTTAACAAAAAACTGAGAAAAAAAGTTGACTAACGTACCATCCATAAAGGATTTTTGAATTTGAGACGTATTAACAAATACCGCGAATACATCAAGTTTCAGAATTTTTTTCGCTTGTTTTGAAAAATACCTCCATCACGATTTTTTTATATGTTATGCTTTATTATATTTACTTTGAGAATTTAACAAGAAACTGAGAAAAAAAGTTGACTAACGTACCATCCATAAAGGATTTTTGAATTTGAGACGTATTAACGAATAGCGCGCAATACATCTAAGTTTCAGAATTTTTTTCGCTTGTTTTGGAAAATACCTCCATCACGTTTTTTTATATGTTATGCTTTATTATATTTACTTTGAGAATTTAACAAGAAACTGAGAAAAGAAGTTGACTAACGTACCATCCATAAAGGATTTTTGAATTTGAGACGTATTACCGAATAGCCCGCAATACATCTAAGTTTCAGAATTTTTTTCTCTTGTTTTGGAAAATACCTCCATCACTTTTTTTTATATGTTATGCTTTATTATATTTACTTTGAGAATTTAACAAAAAAACTGAGAAAAAAAGTTGACTAACGTACCATCCATAAACGATTTTTGAATTTGAGACGTATTAACGAATAGCGCGCAATACATCTAAGTTTCAGAATTTTTTTCGCTTGTTTTGGAAAATACCTCCATCACGATTTTTTTATATGTTATGCTTTATTATATTTACTTTGAGAATTTAACAAAAAACTGAGAAAAAAGTTGACTAACGTTCCATCCATAAAGGATTTTAGAATTTGAGACGTATTAACGAATACCGCGCAATACATCTAAGTTTCAGAATTTTTTTCGGTTGTTTTGAAAAATACCTCCATAACGATTTTTTTATATGTTATGCTTTATTATATTTACTTTAAGAATTTAACAAGAAACTGAGAAAAAAAGTTGACTAACGTACCATCCATAAAGGATTTTAGAATTTGAGACGTATTAACGAATACCGCGCAATACATCTAAGTTTCAGAATTTTTTTCGGTTGTTTTGAAAAATACCTCCATAACGATTTTTTTATATGTTATGCTTTATTATATTTACTTTGAGAATTTAGCAAAAAACTGAGAAAAAAAGTTGACTAACGTACCATCCATAAAGGATTTTAGAATTTGAGACGTATTAACGAATACCGCGCAATACATCTAAGTTTCAGAATTTTTTTCTCTTGTTTTGGAAAATACCTCCATCACGATTTTTTTATATGTTATGCTTTATTATATTTACTTTGAGAATTTAACAAGAAACTGAGCAAAAAGTTGACTAACGTGCCATCCATAAAGGATTTTTGAATTTGAGCCGTATTACCGAATAGCCCGCAATACATCTAAGTTTCAGAATTTTTTTCTCTTGTTTTGGAAAATACCTCCATCACGATTTTTTTATATGTTATGCTTTATTATATTTACTTTAAGAATTTAACAGAAAACTGAGAAAAAAAGTTGACTAACGTACCATCCATAAAGGATTTTTGAATTTGAGACGTATTAACGAATACCGCGAATACATCAAGTTTCAGAATTTTTTTCGCTTGTTTTGAAAAATACCTCCATCACGATTTTTTTATATGTTATGCTTTATTATATTTACTTTGAGAAGTTAACAAAAAACTGAGAAAAAAAGTTGACTAACGTACCTTCCATAAAGGATTTTTGAATTTGAGACGTATTAACAAATACCGCGAATACATCAAGTTTCAGAATTTTGTTCGCTTGTTTTGAAAAATACCTCCATCACGATTTTTTTATATGTTATGCTTTATTATATTTACTTTGAGAATTTAACAAGAAACTGAGAAAAAAAATTGACTAACGTACCATCCATAAAGGATTTTTGAATTTGAGACGTATTACCGAATAGCCCGCAATACATCTAAGTTTCAGAATTTTTTTCTCTTATTTGGAAAATACCTCCATCACGTTTTTTTTATATGTTATGCTTTATTATATTTACTTTGAGAATTTAACAAAAAACTGAGAAAAAAAGTTGACTAACTTACCATCCATAAAGGATTTTTGAATTTGAGACGTATTAACGAATACCGCGCAATACATCTAAGTTTCAGAATTTTTTTCTCTTGTTTTGGAAAGTACCTCCATCACGTTTTTTTGATGTTATGCTTTATTATATTTACTTTGAGAATTTAACAAAAAACTGAGAAAAAAAGTTGACTAACGTACCATCCATAAAGGATTTTTGAATTTGAGACGTATTAACCAATAGCGCGCAATACATCTAAGTTTCAGAATTTTTTTCGCTTGTTTTGGAAAATACCTCCATCACGATTTGTTTATATGTTATGCTTTATTATATTTACTTTGAGAATTTATCAAGAAACTGAGAAAAAAAGTTGACTAACGTACCATCCATAAAGGATTTTTGAATTTGAGACGTATTAACGAATACCGCGCAATACATCTAAGTTTCAGAATTTTTTTCTCTTGTTTTGGAAAATACCTCCATCACGTTTTTTGATATGTTATGCTTTATTATATTTACTTTGAGAATTTATCAAAAAACTGAGAAAAAAAGTTGACTAACGTACCATCCATAAAGGATTTTTGAATTTGAGACGTATTAACGAATAGAGCGCAATACATCTAAGTTTCAGAATTTTTTTCGCTTGTTTTGGAAAATACCTCCATCACGATTTTTTTATATGTTATGCTTTATTATATTTACTTTGAGAATTTAACAAAAAACTGAGAAAAAAAGTTGACTAACGTACCATCCATAAAGGATTTTTGAATTTGAGTGGCATTATCTACTCACCGTCAATACATCGCCCGTTTAATTTTTTTTTCCAAACATATATAACATATATAACATTTTTCTTGTCAATATTATCTGTTTTATTCATTTTTGATAAATTTATACCAAATTTTTGTGAAAATATGAAAAAAAAATTTATGGATGAAATTTATGGCTAAGGTAACACGGGTTTGTGTGGCTACTCTCAAATATGGCACAACGTTTATCTTAGAACTATGAATTAAAAAAACGATTAAATTATTGAATTATAAAATCGGGAGTAAAAAGAAGGAATCAATCCTTTAGATAGCAATGCTTGCAAATCTTTCCGTTTGTTTGTACTCAATTTTTGTTTTTCTGTATAGGCGGGTTGACTGCTATTTCCGTTATTGATCCTATTTTTTTTTCGTTTGTTCCTTACATCTACCTGTTTATAAGTCTCATCCTTGTATGATGTCTTATAAAAAATATGTAGGATTATCTTTGTTCACTTGTATTGCTTTGATTTCGTTTCAGTTAACATTTTCTCCCTCAGTATTAATCGTAAAGTTATACCCCAATTCTTCTTGCAAACCTTTTAAATCATAAAATGATTGGTAATTCATCTCGTGCACAATTAAAGGTGGGTTCGATTTTCTAGCATTCCTTGCTAAAGTTACGTATTGGTCTGGAGTGTAAATAGATCCAGATTTCAAGCTGTTTTTAACTTCTTTCTCAATAAGACTGTGCACACTATCGGCTTCGTTCTGACTGTGGCCCCTTATTAAAAATGTATGTGTAATTCTCTTCATTTTTAACGTGTGCACAGCGAATAAATACAGCGATGTTATATACTTATTCTTGTTTTGTTCCACAGCAATTGTCTGAATAGAATATGACTTTTTTTTCACCACCACCCTCTTCACTTATATTTTTTAAATAGGCCCATATGCAAGAACCGATTTCTATGGAGCCTCGTTTTGCATCAAATTTAGATCAAAAATAACAGTGTACAGTGTACATTTTTATACGCCTGCTTAGATTCTTTCTGTCAGTTGCGACACCGTTAAATTGTAACAGTTCAGTTTTGATTTATAATAAAATGAAGAAGACTGACCTGTATGACATTGCACTCTTACATTTTGGCTGACTTTGTTTCGGTCATTTAATTTCTCAGCCCTACTCCAGTTTTTTTTTCTTCTAAATTTGATTTATATTTTTGCTCCAGGTCTTTATTTTCATTAACATTGGAATTGTTGTAGGTATTACACAGATCGCATTTATCTTTTTTTTGGTTGGAAGAAACCGATATTAAATTCAGTAGTAAATATTTTATAATAGGTAATATATGTACCAATTTCTTTATTGTTCCGCTCTTGTTCTAATTTAAAATCATTGTATAAATCTTTATTGGTTTTGCTGCCTTCTATGTATTCTCTTGAATTAGAAACGCGTAGGCAGTGAGATTCGACCCTTGGTATAGAATTAATATGCCCCTTGATGTCGGTTATCAGTTCGGGATCATTTTTTCTGTTCGGGATCATTTTTTCAATGTTTTTCTCTTAAATCATCCAGTGCAAAACCATTTGCATCAATCTTAGTCTGTATTGTAAAAATCATGCGGTCAGAAATATCTAAAGTTGATTTAAAAAATGTTTTGCACACTCTAATTTTGACATCATTTATAACAAAATGGAAAGCCTGGTTGCAGCGCCTAGGATTCTCAGCGTTTGTGTACCTGTACTTAGGTTGAATATCATCCATACAAGAATTTATGTATGCTCTTTGCTTTAGCAAACTGCCCAATTCCTAGAACTTGCAAACAATACCATATCTGTTTGCTGTATTGATATTATCGGAGCACCTAAGTCTGCACTTTTCGGTACATGGCTCTTTCAGACAACGAGCGGGGATAGTTTTTTTTTGTATTTTTTCACATATATACGTAAGTTTACTATTATTACGTAAGATACTATTACTGTTTGATAGAAACAAGTAAAAGCCTTAGTTTATAATAAAAAAATGTGTGTTTATACATATATTAAAGTAATACAAATTGAAACTTACTTCTTCCGTAGTTTCACATTTATTATTAACGGGTTTTTCATTGATGGAATTATTATCCAATTAGGAATTTTTCGCTAATAACCCAAGTATTTTTGTGCTCTAGACTAGAAGACGCCACTCTAAAACAAGAGTATAAATATTATACCGGTTAGTTAGACAAGAAGCTGATAGTCAACAAGAATCTAATTTAATTGGATTATCAAAAAATAAGTACATAAGTATCAATACAAACATCAAACCATTGCATATTAAAAGTATTACTATTACAATAATTATTGTTGATTTTATAATAAAGTGAAACAAGTCAAAAACGTGAAGGTTTCTAACTACCTATCTAATAAAATAATAGTAGAATATTGAAATAATACTTATTGTACTTTAGTAATTTTCTAATTTTTAATTAGAAACTGCATAAAGTTGAAATAATACGGCACATAATAAGAAATAATTTCTACTAAAATGAACTAACTCATAAATGAACTAACAAATATTCAACTAGTTTTCTAATAAAGTGAAATAAATCTGAAAGAATACACTTTTCTAAAAAGCGATAGCAAATAATATACTTACTCGTTAGTAAAACACAGAATTGTTTCGTATTGTATCACTTTCTTTGAAAATACCGGATATCTTACCTCCAAACACAGCCGGAGTATAACTGAATTCCACCACTTTACCGGTACCGGTTTGTGCAAAGGCGTTAGTAAAAAAGAGCGGGAAAATCATTTATTTTTCTCATTTTCATCATTTTAACCTGGCTGTTAAACGGAACAGGTTCTTCTCGTCTAGTTATTTCACTTTATGATTAAATCTCGAAAACCATGAATTTTGAGTTATTTCGCTTTTTTATTAAAGGTGCGATATCTACAGTCAAATTCCAAGTCTGTGTCAGCTTCTGAATCTGTTTGGTCCGCCTTTGTTGCCATTTCAACGATTTCTTTATCTGTCAGCAATGGATAGCCGATGTGTCCTCATCACAAATCAAATTAACTTTTTTTTTATTTTTTAAATTAAAATTTTTTGCTTATGTAGTCAATACAACGTCTGTATGTACCCTGACGGTTAACAGAGGTGACGGTTAATGGAGAGACGAATAATCGAGGTTCCACTGTACATGAAATTTTTGACAAGCTTTTTAAGATTATTATTTTTTAACATATTACAATGTAAAAATGAAGGTGTAAAGTATTTAATGACCGCAGCTGTAGATTTGTCCTAAAATGGTCTTTTAAAATAAATGTTACACTTCAGAAAAGAGTTACACATGTTTATCTTGTTTTCCTTAATATAATTTCAGATGAAATCCATGATGGAATGAACATTGAACTCTACTATCAATAGAATATGAATACATTTAAGTTAGCCAATAATTTATAATTTTTTATGATTTTTGAATAAATGTACATACAATACTCAATTTTTTTTAATATATGTGTTCAAGACATGATTTCTAATCTCCAACAGAACACTAGAAGATTAAGAGAAGTGAAAATACCCTTACAACATAACAAATATGTTAAATTAATGGAATGTAATGGACTTCTACATATCAGCAATCAGAAAAATTAAAGAAACGCCAGAGTATGGTAAAATTACATTTCATCAAAAATGTCACTTTTAAACTAACAGCCAAGTACCAGTGAAAAGAAAGCATTTTCTTTACCTTACAAATTACCAACATACCTATTGCAGCACAAAATATTCAACAATTTTAAGAAGCTATATTCTGTTTTTAAACTAGAATGAGTAAACGCAAAAGGCAGATTCACACCCAATAAAATGTCACTAGAAAATTCACCAGAATCATATTTTTTGGTTGACCATGTTGGCCTTCAACGGTAATCCATAAATATATTATATATGTACTAATATGTCGCTAAAAAGTTCTAAAAGAACTGTTTTTTATATAAATGCAGACTAAAATCTAAAAATTAAAGAAATAACGTAGAAAACATAAGGAATTGCCTTGAATTACTCCTCCTGTTCTAAAAACTAGGTATAGTAATTCCCAATTTAAATCGCCTCTCCAAACATGTGGTTTGTTTGTAGTATCATGTGGTTGTTTTAGTGAGGTAATTTCACTGGCATTTTTTTTTTATTTTAGTTTGGCTGACACCAGTATTGATCGTTGACCTGTCCATGTTTAATCTTGTGAGTGACTTAAAAAATGTTTGCCAATAGTAAAAGTCGTGTTGGGAAAGAGAGTAATACAAATACTTCAGTAACATTAAGACATCACAAAAGACAAAAACGAATATAAGGTTAGTTTATGTTCATTAGCTGCTGAACAACCCTTCTACTCAACCTAAGACCTAAGATGTCTGGTGTGGCTCATCCCTTAAGGTCTTCTTCTTCTTAAAGTGCCTATCCGTTCCGGGTGTTGGCGATCATCATGGCTATCTTGACTTTGTTTACCGCAGCGCGAACAGTTAAATAATAGTCGTGTTATACCACTTTCATAAATTTTGAAGCCAGGAAATGCGTCTTCTTCCCGGTCCGCTTTTACCATTTACCTTCCCTTGAAGAATCAGTTGGAGAAGGCCGTAACGTTCTTGATTTCTCATTACATGTCCTAGATATTCTAATTTTTTTGTTTTGATGGTTATGAGAATTTCACACTCTTTCCCCATTCTACGCAGGACTTCCACATTAGTCATTCGGTCAACCTAGGATATACGTAAGATGCGCCTATAACACCACATTTCGAAAGCTTCGAGCCGATTCATAGATGCAACAGTTAGTGTCCACGCTTCCATTCCGTAGAGCAGAACTGTGAATATGTAGCATTTCAACTGACGGTATTTTGTTTTTAATGATATGTCTCTACTGTTGAAAATGGGTCTCATTGTAACATATGCTGCTTTCGCTTTTATTATTTGCTGTTTAATTTGTGTTGAGTGGTCCCATTGGCATTTAAATTCGTGCCCAGATATGTATATTGCTCAACTCTTTCGATATTCTGTTGGTTGATTTAAGTTGAGCGTTTAGTATTGGTTTTTTACTAATTGTCATAAATTTGGTCTTCTTTGTGTTAAGAGCTAGTCAGTATCTGTTGCTGACTTCTCTTATACGATTTGTTAATATCTGTAAATCATTCAGATTATCGGCAAAAACTATGGTGACATCTGCATATCTAACGTTATTCAACCATTCACCATTTATTAATACTCCTTTCGCACAACCGTCTAAAGCTTCCTTAAATACCCACTCAGAGTAAATATTGAATAATAGTGGAGATAAAATATAGCCCTGTCGTACTCCTCGTTCTATTGCAATTTTATCAGTTAACTGGTCTTCTATTTTGATTTTGGTCGTTTGATTGTAATAAATGTTTCTAATAATTCTCAGATATTTGTTGTCAATTCCAATTTCTTGCATTAGAGTTATTAATTTGTCATGTTTTATTCTGTCAAATGCGTTCTTGTAATCTATACAGCATACGTATATATCACAATTTACATCCTTGCATCTCTGAAATAGCACTTGTACAGCAAAAAGGGCCTCCCGTGTTCCCAGAGCATCACGAAATCCGAATTGTGTTCTTGTTAGTTCGAAGTCCGAATTCTTTTGTGAATGACCTTTAGAAATGTTTTAAGTAAATGGCTCATAAGGCTTACGATTCTATAGTCTTCGCACTTTCTCGCATTGGGTTTTTTTGGAAGATTTATAAAAGTTGATTCTATCCATTTTTGGGGAATTGTGCCTGTGTCATATAGGTATATTGTTAAATATATTTGTCAACCATTTTATGCCGTCGTTAAGGTCTAGGGAGTTTTAACAATGTCTATTGTGGTCTTTGGTGACACTTCTATGAAGTCGTAGGGCTTAATACGTAGGTTAATAATGCTCAACTAGATTAATCCATAATTTCTGTTCGATTTTATTCATGTACTCCTTATGCTGACCGGTGTCCTGTTGGAAGACCTACGAATACTATAATTCAGGGATTATTCCTATTCATATCTGGTAATAGATCTTTGGATCTCATCTTCAAAGGCTCATGTATAAAAGCCTTCAAATGTTTAAGATCCATCTGTTTGTACTACTCTACTGGTTACTGAAGTGCTTTTTGGCACTTCTAATGGCCGGCTTTGGACCAAAGTATTTTGTAGCTAATCCACTTTTAGTAAGTTCGTCAGCTCTTTCTTTGCCTTGTATTCCCAGATGACCTGGCACTGGCACACATACCAGTGTGCCACTGTTATACGCTGTGATTCTGTGCCATATAGTCATTGAAATAATAACTTGCCCAAGAAATAAAATTTATAAATTTTTATGTTTGTGTAGGTTTTAAAAAATTCAGGCCGAATATAATTGTGTATAAATATACCTAACAGTACCTAGGTATATTTCAAGTCAAATATAGGTACACAGTAGTTGGTTTTCAAGAAAAAATCCTCTACCCTGTAATAATTTTTGTTTATATCATAACATTAAAGCAATTTTAATGTTTTTATGTATTATAATTTATGTTTTGATACAATATCAAAATATACCATCAGATTTTATGAGCATAGAAATTTAATAAGCTCTGTTTTATATACATACTATAATTTCTCATTAAAATATATTATTGTACCTATGCCTAAAATAGCAAGGGGATTAAAGTGTTTATTTATATAAATATGTTTATGTTTAAAAAGTAGATAGCGTCCTAAATTATTTTATGATTTAATTCCAATGTTAAATGAAAAAGTAACAACTTATACCAGGAAAACGTATATTTTATGGCAAATTCTTGTCTAGATATCTCGATTCGTATGTAAAAACACTATTTAGTAATTAAATTACTGAGTATCCATATTAAATATTCACATAATTAGCCAAACAATAGTGATTTAACCCAGCCTGAGAGACTTGCTCACCCCTAAAAAATGACATTCGGGTGATACAATTCATTGGGAAGAGGAGGATTAATTCCTGTAAGCAGGAATGACTACACCCGCTCCAATTCTCCAGACCATCCACTCCCCCCCCCCCCCCCCGATAGCACTCTGATGCGCTATAGGGGCTCTCAATCAGCAAAGTGCTTATCACATTGGAGTCCTGGGTACACAGACTCCCACATGAAATCCTACCCCGATCAATGCAGGCCAGCGTGAGGCGCTCTATTCCCGCTATCTCTAGTGACTTATCTTCGATCTGTATTGCTTGCTCGGGCGCCGAGTCCCCGCTCTGGGCTATGTCCAGGTCGTTGACTCGGCGCTCGAGGATGTGGGCCCCTCATGCCCGTTTTTTGGATTTTTTACTATTTTTTTAGTGGCCGAAGCCGTTTTGGAGTTTTTTATAGATTTTTTTTTGAGGGATGTCTGAAACGTATAAAAATCAACGTTAATAAATATAATGAGATGCCAAAGGTGAGCAAATTGTCTTCTTTTGATAGAGCTACGATTATCTAGCCTTTATTATATAGGGTGTCCCAAAAGTAGTGGAACGGTCGAATATTTCGCGAACTAAACATCGGATCGAAAAACTAAAAAATACGTGTTCAATCATTTTCAAAAATCTATCCAATGACACCAAACACCAACCCCCACTACACCCCCTGGAGGTGGGGTGGGGGGTAACTTTAAAATCTCAAATGGAAACCCCTAGTTTTTCTTTCAGATTTGGATTCGTTACTAAAAGTAAGCAACTTTTATTCAAGACATTTTTTCGATGGATTTTCTGTGGATAGATAGCGCTATAATTGGGAAAAACAATTTATCCTGATACCAGAGGTAAATTATAGAAACGGTCTAATATCTCGAGAAATACACTTCCAAATGAGAAACCAAAAAACAGGTTTTTAATATTTTTCGAAAACCTATCGATAGACACCAAAAATGACCCTCCAACCCACCCCCTGTAGACGGGGTGGGGGGTAAATTTAAAATATTAAATAGCAACCCCCACTTTTTATTGCAGATTCGAATTCGTCATGAAAAATTAAGCAACATTTATCAGAAACATTTTTTAAAATTGCTGATAGATGGCGCTAATAAATCGTATTTTTCCAATTAAAGCGACATCTATTGACAATTCTAAAAAATGTTTCGAATAAATGTTGCTTAATTTTTCATGACAAATCCGAATCTGTAATAAAAGTGGGGGTTGCTATTTAAGATTTTAAAGTTACCCCCCACCCCACCTCCAGGGGTGGGTTGGAGGGTCATGTTTAGTGTTATTCGATAGGTTTTCGAAAAGTATTAAAAACCTTTGGTTTCTCATTTGGAAGTATATTTCTCGAGGTATTAGACCGTTTCTATAAGGCATAAGAATAGAACAAAAACTAAATGAAGTGCAAAATGATTTACAGCTCATGAAACTGGAAATCGCAGAATTAAAAGCTGAAAATATAGCATTAAAATCAGAAAATAAAGTACACGAAAAAAGAATAGAAGATCTAGAAAGAGAGGTAAGAAAGAAAAATATTATAGTATACGGTATAACAGAGAAAGAAGGTGAACAAGAAAATGATATGATAAAAAGTATACAAAATATGGCAATTAAAATCCAAGTTCCACTAAATGAACACACAAACATAATAGACATAAAACGCGTTGGTATACAAAGAGATCCCCTAAGACAGTTACCGAGACCTATACTACTGGAACTTAAAAGCGGTTCCAAAAGAACTGAAATATTGAACCAATCGAAAAGACTAAAAGGAACAGACATTTACCTAAGTGAAGATTATTCCAAGGAGATACAAGACCAGAGAAAAATACTGAAACAACACTTAAAGGAAGCAAGAGAAAGGGGTCAGAAGGCATCGCTAAATTATAATAAGCTAAAAATAAACGACAAAGCATATACTGTGGAAAGCTTAGGATACAAGAGGACACAAAGCGAAATGATGAATACTAAAACACCTTAAGGAAAACCCAGAGGAAGAACATATACGGAAAGATCACCAGGAGATGACGAAAATGAATCAGAAAATATGGCGAAAATAACCAAGACTGCACATAATTCCGGCACAAAGCCAAAAAACTGAGATTGTATGTAAAAGTAGCACATAGTAAAGAACAAACGACTAGTATCACTAAAACATACCGGCAAACGAATATGGAAAACGCATTTATGGAATGTAAAGAGACTGTAAAGAAAATGAATGAAAACCTGAAAACGAAACTAGCACGGAAAAAGAACAACGAATCAAACATAAGAAAAAGAGATAGAAAAAGAAAAACCAAGAAGAAAAATAGAGTAAAAGTAGGAACCTGGAACGTTCAAACATTATTGAGACCAGGAAAAATGGAAGAGGTAGCAAGAGAAATGCAAAGATACAGAATAGACATACTAGCACTACAAGAAGTACGATGGAAGGGAGAAGGAAATATCAAAAAGAAAAACTAAACAATATATTACTCGGGAGAAAACAAGCAAGGAAAAAACCGTACAGCATTCATGGTTAACAGTAAGATTAGGGACAAAGTTATAGAATTTAAAGCGATAAATGGACGAATGTCGTATATAAAAGTAGAAAACAAACAAGCCAATATGACAATCATAAACATATATGCACCCACAGAAAATGCACCAGAAAATGATAAAATTGAATTGTATGAACAACTGGAAGAATTATATGAAAGATTACCCAGAAATGATATAGTACTAATGGTTGGTGACTTCAATGCAAAAGTAGGCAAAGAAAACCAGTATAAGGAAGTAGCAGGGAAAGAAACTATTCATGACGAGACAAACGATAACGGAAGAAAATTATGCCAACTAGCAGCAATAACAAACAGTTACATTATAAGTACAAACTTCATGCACAGAAGAGAGCATAAAGTAACATGGTTGATACCTGGCACAACAGATGGCAATCAGATAGATCACATACTAATATCCAAAAATGGAAAGCAATAATGCACGATGTCAGATCATATAGAGGAGCAAACGCGGACACAGACCATTTTCTAGTAATAGGAGAAATCAAAATGAAGATAATTAAAGCAGAGAGAACAAGACAAAACAAAAGAAGATGGAATCTGGAGAAGTTAAAAGTACAGGAACTAAGAGAACAATATGAGAAAACCCTAAAGGAAAACCTAACACAAGCAAATAACACAGAGGACATATGGAAAAATATAAAAGAATCCATTTTGAATTCAGCTGAAGAGGTGCTAGGACAGAGGGAAATAAAAAGAAGGAAAGAGTGGTTTGATGCAGAATGCGAAAACAAAATCAAACAGAAAAACCAAGCAAGAGATAAATGGATATCAACTAAAGAAGTGCATCATCGAAACGAATATAAAGAAAAAAAGAAAGCAGCCGATAATTGTTGCAAGAACAAAAAAAAACTGTGGATCGAAGAGCTGTTAAAGGAACTAGAAATGAATAGTAAAGACAGCGCCAAACTATTTGGATACCTAAAAGCTCAACAAAGAAAAGGCAGACCAGTAGTTAAAATTGACAATAGATCATGGGAAACACACTTCACAGAACTATATAGATGCAAAGAAAGCCCGGAAGAGGAGGTAGGCGCAATGGAAGACATTAGAGATAATGAAATAGGGATGCCAACACATGATGAATATTTAGCCATCATTCAAAAAATGAAACAGAAAAGAACACCAGGCCCAGATGAAATTCCCAATGAGCTAATTAAAAACGGAGGGGAAAAGTTATTAACAAGCATCTATAACCTAATAGTTAGAATATGGGAAGCAGAAGAAATGCCCGAGGATTGGAAAGAAGGCAGAATTATACCAATATTTAAGAAAGGAGAAGTAACAAACTGTAACAATTATAGAGCAATATCTCTACTGAGTACAACATATAAAATTCTAACAGCCCTCATCAAACAAAAACTTAATCAATTCACAGAGAAAAAAATTGGGGACTACCAGCAAGGATTCAGAGAAGGCAGATCCACTACAGATGCGATCCACATAGTTACACAAACAATCGAAAAATGCCACGAACACAACATAGAACTCCACATCCTCTTCGTAGATTTCAGACAAGCCTTTGACTGTATTGGAAGAAATAAATTATTTATTGAAATGAAAAATCAAGATATACCAGCAAAATTAATCAGATTAACAAAAATGACCATGGATGGAGCTCGAGCCAAAGTAACAACAGAAGAGGGTAGCACAAAATCAATTGCAATAGAAACAGGAGTGCGACAAGGCGACTCCCTGTCAACCACATTATTCAACATAGCACTAGAAGGAACAGTCAAGGCCAGCAAAATTAAAGGAACTATAGCCCACTCCTCAACACAAATAGTTGCATATGCAGATGATTTAGTTCTTATGGGAAGAGACAAGGAAAGATTAAAAGAAGCAGTAACAATCCTGGCAAAAGAAGCACGGAAAAGAGGTCTAGAAATTAACGAAGGAAAAACAAAATATCTACTCTGCTCTAGAAGAGAAGATAACAGAATGAGAGAAATCAAAATAGAAAACTACACTTTTGAAAGAGTCCAACAATTTAAATATTTGGGAGTAATAGTGAATGGCCAAAACAAGAGAAGTGAAGAAGTAACGGAACGAATACTAACAGGCAACAAAACATACTGGAGATATCATAGGCTTATGAAGGACAAGAACTTATCCAGAAATACAAAACTGAAAATATACAGAGTTGCAATCAGACCAGTAGTTACGTACGCAGCTGAGACAATGTGCCTCACGGAAAAAGATGAAGAAAAATTGAGAATATTCGAAAGGAAAATCCTCAGACGCATTATGGGCCCGATAAGAATGGACAACGGAGAAATGAGAAGAAGAATGAACCATGAACTAAGAGACATAATGAAGGGAGAAGATATAGTTAGATTTATTAAATCACAGAGGCTGAGATGGCTGGGACACATAGAAAGAAGGAAAAACGACCGACTGATTAAGAAGATCACCAAATGGAAACCGGCAACTGAAAGACCAAGAGGAAGACCCAGAGAGAGATGGGAGGACCAGGTCATGAGAGATATCAAAATTCTGGAAGTGAGAAACTGGAGGGAACTATGCACATATCGAAATGAGTGGAAGAAAATAGTAACGAAAGCCAAGTCATACAACAAACTTTGACAACATACAAGTGGAATGCGGAGTGATTCACCGCAATAAGCGAATCTGAGAGCTCTAAGTAAGAGCGGCAAACATTCCACCTGGAATGAAAAGCCCTGATGATGATGATGATTAGACCGTTTCTATAATTTACCTATGGTATCAGCATAAATCGTTTTTCTCAATTATAGCGCCATCTATCCACACTTCGAAAAAATGTCTTGAATAAAAGTTGCTTACTTTTACGTAACGAATCCAAATCTGCAAGAAAAACTAGGGGTATCCATTTGAGATTTTAAAGTTACCCTCCACCCCACCTCCAGGGGGTGTAGTGGGGGTTGGTGTTTGGTGTCATTGGATATATTTTTGAAAATGATTGAACACGTATTTTTCAGTTTTTCGATGCAATGTTTAGTTCGCGAAATATTCGACCGTTCCACTACTTTTGGGACACCCTGTATATTTACTAATATTGGCTGTTTGGGTCTTCTGTGTTTCCATCTATGGTACACATCATACCTTAATATCTCTTGTAGGATCCGGTTTGGGTGGTTTTCTAGCTCAGCAAATTTTGTTGTGGCTTTTTTCGCCATCATATCTAGCACTCTTATTTGTTTTAGGTCTCTAAATAAGAACCGTTCGGCGACGTATCTGGCACGTTTGCAGCTTCTCTGAGGGAGTTGTTGTGTACCGCTTGTATCTTCTTTTTGTTTCTTTGACTTGTGGGACCCCGTGCAAGAGATGCGTATGTAATTATTGGCAGTATAATGCAATTTATCAGTCTTAATTTTGTTTTCATAGCTAATTTGCTTCTTCTTGTGAGTCCTCTTATTGCAGCTCTGGCCGCTGCTGTTTTTTGGACTGTTGCGTTGACATGTGATGTGAATGTTAGACCTTGGTCCATTGTGACTCCTAAATGTCTGTCCTGCAATGTTAGCTATTCTTCTGGGTTATCTCTTCTCTTTTTGAAGATAACCGCTTGGGTCTTATCTCGATTTATTGCTATTTTCCATTGGATACTTCATTTTTCTATTGTATCCAATGCCGTCTGTAGATTTTTTACAGCTATATCCAGGTTTATGTGTTTTGCAGCAATTACAGTGTCTGCATAAAGGCTGATTAATGTTCCGGGTGTTCTTGTAACATCTGCTGTTTATATGCTATACAGAAGGGGTGATAAAACTACCCCCTGTGGTACTCCAGCTTCCGGGATTCCGTGTTCTGATAGAACTGGTCCTATCCGGACCCTGAACTTCCGGTCGCTTAGGTACGAGGAGATGAGTTTCGTCATGGCCCCGCTGTATCCATAATCTCTCATTTTGTATGTCAGTCCGTCATGCCACACTCTATCAAAGGCTTTGCTTACATCAAGAAAGGCTGCTCCCGTGTATTGTTGGTCGTTGAATCCAGCTGCTATATATTCGGTAAGTCTTAATATAATTAGCTCAGGGCATTTAGAACAAAAAACACCGGAATAAATCTAATTTTTAAATACAGCACCTATCAACTTGCAACTTTTTGCATTGTGTTCAGGATGACCCCAGGAAAAAGTCTATACATAATAGAAAAATGGGTGCAAATTCATAATTGCACGTCATGTATTAACATGTCAAATGCAGTATATTAAGGGGGTAGGCGCAAAATCTTGGTCGAATGCTATTTAAATGCATTCATTTTTTTCGAATCCTTAGAAAACTAATAAGTATTTTTTTTAAATTTAAACGCTTAATGAAAGATTACCTACATTATTACCGTGGGCCAACAGTCACTGAAAACTTGTAGAATGTCTATTTGAATAAGTTACAAGGGTGAAGAAAAAGAGAAAATTTAGTGTGGTTTTTAATTTCAAATATTTCATTCAAAATAAACTTTTTGTTTATTCTAAGGCACTTTTGGTCCTCGGTAATAATGTAATCTTTCATTCTGCGGTTCAATTTTTTAAAAATATTTGTTAGCTTTCTCAGGGTTCGAAAAAAATTAATGCATTTAATTAGCATCGGACCAAGATTTTGCGCCTACCCACTTAAAGGCCAGATTTTGATACTCGGGAGTTTTTGGGATCGCTGAACACGAATACGCCATAAGAACCGCCGAAGATCTACTGAGCTTTATCACACTAATCAATCACCCAGGGAATTTTGCACTACAAACACTGGAATAAATCAATTTTTAAATACAGCACCTAGAGGTTTGCAACTTTTTGCATTATGTTCAGGATGATGTCAAGAGAAAAGTCTACTATAGAAAAATGAGTGGAAATGCATCGTTGCATTTTAAAGTGTATAGAATGCATCCAAATGTGCATAGACATGTCAAAATAAGTAGGTATATCAAGGGCCAGATTTTGTTACTCGGGGGGTTTTGGTGTCACTGAACACGACTACGTCATCAGAACCTACACTGCTGGAGCACCTGGTGCCCAGTGTCACTGTCACTGCTAAGGCACGTCATCTTCTGGAGTTTCGAGTAATTTCGGCACTAAATTGATGCAAACAGATTACAAGGGGTGGGGTTGCTGAACACGAATACTCCATCAGAACCGATCCCCTATCACTGCTGAGGATGTCACCTTCTGGAGTTTCGAAGGTTTTCGACACTGAATGCATGCAAATAGATTACCAGGCGATTTTGGGGATCGCTGAATACGAATACACCATTAGAACTGACCTCCCGTACCACCTGGTGCCAGGCGGCGGGTTTTTGGGCACCCTGTGTACGGGATGTCAGTTCCGATGGCGTATTCTTATTCAGCTACCCCAAAAACCCCCCGAGTAACCAAATCTGGCCCTTATTACACCTCTTTTAACCTGTTTATGTACATTTGGATGAATTCTATGCACTTTAAAATGCAACTATGCATTTCCACTCATGTTTTTATAGTAGACTTTTTTCTTGACATCATCCTGAACATAATGCAAAAAGTTGCAAGTTTCTAGGTGCTGTATTTAAAAATCGATTTATTTTCTGCTAAAAGCCCTGGTCAAATAAAACTAATGACATCGTCAGGAAACTAGTTTCGTGTAAACTAGAATAAAAATCAAATTAAATAAACGGCTACTATGATTATTATTATTCATAAAAAAGTACGAATGTCAAGGATAATTTGTCTGAAAAATTAAAATAATATTTACATCTTAATTACTACACATATGTTTTAAATTACTAAGTATTATGTATAAGCAGTAATAGAAGTTATTTTTTGTATTTAATCATTCCAGCCGAGCTATTTATATTTTATAATAATGTGTTAATGATTGTAATAAGCAATTATTTAAGTTCATTTCTCTTATCAATAACCGCGAGATTAATTTATTAAATTACACTTTTTTCAAGTAGGCACAGCTTTTATTATTTTTTTATTACATATTTGAATTATCTGTCTCAAGTATTGACATTACTACCGGTAGCTTTTGTGTTTTATAACAATAACAACACGGCAAAAATTAAAACAAACGACACCACTACGGCCAACATACCAACACCAGGGGGAATCAGGCAGGGAGACAGCCTCAGCTCATTTCTATTCAATAAGCTAATGGCGAAATAATAGAAGATGTGGAATCGCTTCAACTAGGATACAGACTCGGACACAGTAGAATCAGTATAGTGTGCTATGCGATGCGGATGATGCAGCCCTGATTGAAGAGGATGAGGATCATAGGCGTAACCAGAATGATCCTAAGGGGGGGGTTACAACTACCTGAAAGGGGGGGGTTACAACTACTGGAAGGTCTCTGAGGGCTATGGTGTTAAGCTTATAGAGCTCAAAGTACATCCCAATGGGGGGGGTTATAACCCCCAAAACCCCCCCCTGGTTACGCCTATGATGAGGATGACCTACAAAGACAACTTTATCGATTGTACGAAGCATGTCGATGACTCAACATGAACATATCCACGCATAAAACAAAATGCATTACCATTGCGAAAGATCCAATTAGGTTAGATGCAATCTCGTGGTAGAGGAGAAACCCATAGAAGAGCTAAACCAGTTCAAATATCTAGGTGTAGACTTATCAAGTTATCATTATCCAGCCAGTGACCTAAGAGGACAAATAAACAAGGCCGCATTCATGTCCGGATGTTTGAGAGATGTGGTCTGGAATAACCCATATATGAGAATGGACAGCAAAGTTAGAATTTATAAAAATTGCATCAGACCTGTTATGACCTATGGCATTGAATCAAGAGAAGACACCAATAAAACCAAAAGCATGCTACGAACAGCCCAAAATGAAGACACTAGGAGCAATAGCAGGGAAGACAAGAAGGGATAGAATATGAAACAACATAATCAGGGAACAATGTGGCGTGCAAGATGTAGTAAGATGGGGTAGGCAAAGACGAAGAGAATGGTTCAGACCTGTAAATAGAATGGAGGGGTACAGACCACCAAGAATTGCGCTAGAAGGAAAACCAGCTGGCAAGCGTCCACCGGGGAGAAAACCAAAAAGATGGAGTGATAACAGTCTACCTCTCAAGAAATACTTCAACGTCAGAATTAACAGATCGACAGATCTACAACAAGTATAAGAAGAAGAAGACACTTTTATGTTGTTATGTACAGGTCGTACCGGTCCAAAATACTGAGGATAATAGCAGATGATCCTTGATACTTATCCAATGAAATCCTCCATGGGGACCTGAGAATACCAATAATTATAAACGACACAATACATCAGTATGGAAGAACCGCACACGCGCATAGTAGTAAACACAACCTCAGGAGGCATATTCTTCTTACGATGCCTATCCGCTCTGGATGTTGGTGATCAGCATGGCTATCCTAACTTTACTTATAGCTATTCGGAATCGTCCGGTTGTAGACGTATTGAACAACTTTTTCAGGTTTTGAAGTCAACATATTCTTCGATCCCTTGTCATCTCTTCCTAAATACCTTGTCCTGAAGAACGAGTTGCAACAAGCCATATCTTTAGTCATTTCTCATAACATGGCCAAGATATTATAATTTCCGCTCTTTGATTGGGTTAATAATCTCGCATTCCTTGCCCATTCTACGTAGGACCTCAACATGAGTCACACGACCCAGAAAGGGATCAACATGAGTCACATAGCCTGGACACAAAAAGAGTCCAGGCCTCTGCTCCGTATAATAGGGTAGACATTGCATCTCATGATGAAGATTTTGGTACTAAGTGGTAAATCGTGACTCGTGACTTCTGAAAAAAAGAGACTTCATTGTTACGAACGCTGATCTTGCTTTTCTTATGCGGTATTTTCTTTCGGTAGACTGACCCCATTGACTGTTTATGTTGGTACCAAGGTACGTGTAGCTGTCCACACTGTCAATTGGTTGTTGGTTGACCAAAAACAGGGTATTTAATACACTCTTACCAAAAACCACAATGTGAAAATTCTGATATATCTACTGCGTTTTTACGTCTGAGGTCACATCTAATGTAAGCAACCTGTCAAGGGCGGCGTTTACATTGGATGCGAGTTCGTACGAAAAACCGATCGTAAGAATCCGTACGAAATCATCAGAGCGAAACAAATGCGTACAATGTTATATATGCACGGTTACCCCCCGATAGGGGCTTCACGACCTTGATGTTGGTTCGGGGACTTAAGCTGACTGTTCAGATAGGGATGTAGTCTGGCGCAGGAAGTGGATCAAGTATGTGTGTGTGAATGAATGGGATCTCCCTAATAAGGAGCTCTGCGTTGAATGAAGGCACCCCCTATAAACGGGCAAGGCCTGGTGAATGGTAAGTATGAATGGATGTGAAACAACCTCACTAGACCAGTTCCTGTCACGACTTAGCTCTCTGGAATATCTGGGTATCTTTCCTAGGTACTCGAAACACTAGGAATGTATGAACTGCTTCAGCGACCAAGAAGTACCCCGCCCTAAGTTAATCCACCCATATCTGGTTGTATCACTACCCTGGCGTAAATTTAAGTAGAAGACCCTCTGGTCTTCACTGCCACATCTCCAGTCTACGGCACTTCTCACATCGCCAATATATAGTCAACCGACCCGATATTGTCTACCAGTTGTATCTATCCTACACTCCGAGTACAACCAGAAAAGGCTATCCCTCCTTCATCCTTTTTCCCACTAAACCTACGCCTTCAACACACAAGGTAGGTAAAGGTTACTTGTACCGTGCCCAGGCCTGCATGACAGTTGTGTGCCTAAATTGAACTGTCTCAAACGGTCGACTTTCATTTAAGGCCTTACACCGGCACAGGGAGTGCTATTGGTACGGACAGTTTATTTCTCCCATACTAGTTGGATCAATATGGAACCATGCAAAAATTTAAAAGATTTAACCCTAGGAGTCTCGCAGGAGAACCCAACAGACACTCAAACTTCCACTGAGACTGTTCGGCAGAATCTGGAAGAAAATAAACCCACCACATCGGGTAATAAAAATACTGAGGACGCAATTCGGACTCCTTTAAAAGATACTGTGAAGGATGAGGTTTCTCGGCCAAAATATCTGGGGCACAGAGAAGGAAGCTTCGGAAAATGAGAGAACAGGCAATTGACACTTCTAAGGCCAAATTTTCCTCCTAGACCCAGAGGCGGCTCTAGCCCATGTAGCGCCCGTGTGCAGTCGACGCCCTGGCGCCCTTTGGTGGACGCGCAATCAAAATGGAATAGTCGAATAGGTACCTTACCTACCTAGTACTAGTACATGGGGTATTAGAGTGTATTAGGTACCTACGCTTATGATGTAAACAAAAATCCAGATGCAAATATTGCAATATTAAATGATGCCGGGAGCCAATAGGTATTCACGGCGTCAGAACAACCTACCCAAATCTGTTAAAAATACTTAATTAAAAATGAACTTTTTTTATCGATATGAGGTAAGGTTAAAAATTGGTTGAGGAAATTTGACAGGTAGTCCGATCAAAGAACACACAATTTTCCGAAAACCTCCAAAAAAATAAAGGAAGGATGAAAATTTGGGAATAGGTAGTTGAAATTGTCTATTTTTATATAACAAAAAGTTTACAATTCTACATCCCCTCCATTTTCCAAAAATTGGGAAATACGGGGTGAAAAATATTTTCTAGGGGGTGAAAAAATATTCATTCAAAATAAGTCTGGAATTGGATAAAATGACTTATTTTAAGCAACTTTTGTTCTATACAGTTTTTTCACCAATCAATACTTTTCGAGTTATTTGCCAGTGAGTATGTTCATTTTTAACAAAAAAAAAAACATGGTTTTGGACGGTTTTTCGCAAATAACTCAAAAAGTAAGTATTTTATCAAATAAAATATTCCTAGCAAAAATATAGCTTATAAGAAAGTAAAAGAAATGGTGTATACATGAAGTCTGTAGACCCAGTAAAAGCAGAGTTGTAGCTAATGAAAAGTAGGTTCTTATTCGTCAAATTCAGAATCGAATATGTCAACGTGAAATAACCAAAAATCGGAGCAATTTTCGGGAAAAACTATTTATAATTTTTTAAAGTGTTTAAAAAAAGGTTTCAAAATAAACACTTTTTTTTTATTTTGAAAAAAATTAATTTTTTTTTCAAAATAACTTAAAAATTATTAGTAATACCAAAAATCTCAAACAGTAATAAAATGTACGTTTTGGTTTTCTGAATATTTTGGATTTTTTGTTTGCTTGTTAGACAAAAATTGGTTATACTGTGGCTGTTCAAAATTGGCATAAACTCGTGATTAGTTACTCGTTCAAGCCATTTTAACTACAGCCTTTTCAAAAATAAGCACTTTGAACCAATGAAACTTACAGATCATATAAAAAGAATACATAATAAAAGTAACTTGTGAAGCGGTAGAGATTAAATTTATTTGGGCTGCTAATTAGGGGGAGATTTCGCTATTCTTTTTACCAAAAAATAAAAGGGACCAACAATATTTTGAGCGTAACTCACTTTTAATGTTAGAAGTTTTTTTAAAAAACAAAAATAAACTTTTTTTAAACACTTTAAAAAAGTTGTAATGAGTTTCCCCGAACAGTGCTCCGTTTTCTGGTTATTTCACGTTGAAATATTCGATTTGGAATTTGATGAAGAAGAACCTACTTTTCATTAGCTACAACTTTGCTTCTACTTGGTCTATAGACTTATGCATACACCATTTTCTTTACTCTTTTATAAACTATATTTTTGCTAGGAATTTTTTTTTTTCGATAAGATACTTACTTTTCGAGTTATCTGCTAAAAACCGTCCAAAATCATGTTTTTTTTTGTTAAAAATGAACATATTATTCACTCGCAAATAACTCGAAAATTATTGACTTGGGAAAAACTCTATAGAACAAAAGTGGCTTAGAATTAATCATTTTATCCAATTCTGGACTTATTTTGAATGTATATGTTTCACCCCCGAGAAGGGGTATCCCCCTTCATTTTTGTAAAATGGAGGGGATGTGGAATTGTAAACTTGTTCTTATATAATAATAGGCAATTTCAACTACGTACTCCCAAATTTTCATCCTTCCTTTATTTTTTTTTTGGTCAGATTGTTCTTTGATCGGGCTAAGGTTTGAGTACACGAGTAAATAGTACTTTTAGGAAGGAATTCGTTGTGATTATTTAAAAAAAATATTAATTTATTAACGAATTATTACAGGACGCACATACTATAACATATACATAATTATAAAAAAGATACTTTTCGTGCTTTTGCATTAGCAAAATCTTGAATAATATCACTCACTTCAATTTTTATTTCATGTTCAATACTTACTAGTCAATCTTCTATATAAATAAAAATGAATGTTTGTATGTATGTATGTTCCGTATAGACTCGCAAACTATGCATTTGATCGTATGATGACCTTAATCAAAGTTGTTGTGCATGAACCCGGGATGGTTTCTGAAGTGGAACGGTCTACCTAAGTGAAAAGAGGGCTTGCCCCCCCCAAAATTATTTTAAATTTTTTTGGCCAAATTTTTTTTTCTTAATTTTATACGATGTAGAACCAAAATATACATACAATCCTAAATTTTCACTTTTTTATTATAAAATTATAAAATTAATATTACAAAATTATTTTAAATTTTTTTGGCCAAATTTTTTTTTTCTTAATTTTATACGATATAGAACCAAAATATACACACAATCCTAAATTTTCACTTTTTTATCTTCAACCGTTATTTTTTAATAGCCATTTAAATATTTAACATCTATATATATAAAAAATTCTCTTTCTTAGTATTTGTTGCCATACTCCTCCGAAACTACTAGACCGATTTTTATGAAATTTGGCAGTTATACTCCCTGATGAGTTCGCTATCCAACGGTATATAAATCGTCTCTCTAGCTCAATTAATTTCCGAGATAACAAAACGAGCCCGTAGGACAACACGAGAGCACGAGAGACGACATTAAGCACACGAGAAGAACGGGCGAAAATTGTACTAACATCCGTGAAATTATGAAGTTTTTAATTTATCGATTACTATTTTTAATGTACCAAAAATATTTCAAAATTTTGCCGAAGGACCATGTCTCTGGTATAATAATCAAAATTTTGGCTGATGCTTTTATAGAGGCGCATCTCTGGTATAATAATCAAAATTTTGGCGAAGGCGTGTATCTCTACTACAATAATAATTTTTCCCCAAAAAACTAGCGCAAGAACACTTCGCTATCTGTCTCAATAGGTCCGTCCGTCAGTTTACTCTTTTTAATGCTTTTAAAATTTTACCAAAATACAGAAGCATAAAATCAAACTCTATTGTTGATCAAAAAATTTTTCTATAAAATATTTTGTAGAACACCTACGTTTTTTAGAGTTTATACAATTATTACAGAGAAAAGCAACTGCCGAAAGGTCACATTTACTCAAAGTTGATTGCTCGAATGAAAAAGAAAATTGTATATCTAAAATATTTATTCACAATAGTACAAAATATAGACATAAGAAAGATAGTATAATAGAACAAATTATATGATATTCCACATATATAATCGTATATTAATTTATGCTGAAAACATCTTTATTATAAATCTTAAATATGTTTGAGCTTTGGAAATATAAGAAAAATAACGGCAGAAATTTATTTCCGCTCTAGAACAAGAACAAAGTTTAAATGAACTAAAAATTGAACAGTGTGGTCCTTCTCAGAGGCATTTTTCAGTATGTCACAAGTAACCGCAAAAAAGGTAAGTCCGTGGTAATACACATTTATAACATTTATTAAAATCTGATATTTAAGTTAATTGTGACAGTTGTCAGAATCGTAATCAGCCAAATATGAAAAGGGTATTGCAGTTTAACCCTTTAATTTGCAATTTGGTATAAAAACAAATCAATTGTGTTTATTGCATTTATAAAATGTTATTTTCTTTGATTTGTATAGTCTTATAAATTGTACAGATTATAGTCGTATTTTGTTATATTTCTATTTGATATAAAAATTAAAATTTGATAATTATAAACAAAATTCACTTTAATATAAAATATTTTTAATTTTCTCAACCTCGGGCATATAAATTTAGAACAACCTGTATACAACAAATTGTTATATTTAATTTTAAGAAGTGATTAGAATAAGCGTACGAAACTCGGAACAATGTGCTTAGATAAACAAAGTGAATGACGCGTACCATTATCGTTCTTCTCGGAAGGTCGATCAATAGCCTATGCTAAATAAAACTCAGTGAAATAGATGATAGTTCATTATCGTTTTTCGCGGAAGGTTTCGATCATTAGCCTATGCTAAATAAGACTCATTTTAAAGAGAGAATAGGTCATTAAAATTTGTAAATAGTTAGAAAGTATTTTAGAATGGGAATTAAATATTTTCTTTTGAAATCCATTAAGCATATTTAGAAAGATTAAAAATTGGTTTTGAGGAATATTACGAATGAGAGTTGGTGGTGGAAGATTGATTTGTGAATTTGGAAGGGATATTTAGAAAGTAGGGGAATGAATGACAAAGTGAGATCAGAATGTTTTGAGCTGTCGAGAAGTGAAGTCGAGTAGTAGACGGTAGTGTTCGAGGAGTGAGAAAGCCGGTAGTTCCGTGAGTGTGGAGTATCTATCGTGGAACGAGAAGTAGGCCAGGTCGAGAGTAAAAGAACCTCCTTGAGCCCAGAGTGTCCCGGTAGCTGATAGCAGTTTCGAAAAAGGTAGAACACAGCATCACGACAAAAGCAGGAACGAGAGCTATTCGAGCTAGTTTTTCAAAGGAGAACATCACTGGAAGCCAGGACGAGGTTTGATCGCAGCCAAGGATAGCAGGAACGGGTTTTGTGTGAGGACATTTTCAGTTCACCAGAAAAAGGTCAGTCTCATTTGTTTGGACATGAATGTATGGGTTTTTCGTATTAAATTCCACATAAAAATTGAATAACAATCAATAATATCAGAAAAGCTTCATCAAACTTAAATAGAGTTGTTGCTAATAACTCCTAATAATTAAATGTTAATAAAAACTTTCAATTGAAAACCAAAAGGAAATAAGATTCCCATTTGTAAATGTTATGTTTAAGAATAATAAGAAATAGCAAATATTAAGCATTGATTGCCTTTTAAATAAAATAAAAAATATTTTTATTATAATTGTAACCCATATGTGTATTTTTTTTTACTCTTTTCTTTTCTATCCCGATTAGGAACCATTAAGAAATATTTAGAATCCACGAAAGTAAGTAATTAATTTATATTTCGCCCTGAAATTGAAAACATATTGATATGTGATCTGGTTAATTAATTAGATTAGTATTAATACATTGATTAAATTAAGTGACATATAAGAATATTATCTCATATCAATAATCAAGATCACATCAACTGTTTTTTTTTTTTTTTTTTTATGGTTACAATTATAATAAAAATATTTTTTATTTTATTTAAAAGGCAATCAATGCTTAATATTTGCTATTTCTTATTATTCTTAAACATAACATTTACAAATGGGAATCTTATTTCCTTTTGGTTTTCAATTGAAAGTTTTTATTAACATTTAATTATTAGGAGTTATTAGCAACAACTCTATTTAAGTTTGATGAAGCTTTTCTGATATTATTGATTGTTATTCAATTTTTATGTGGAATTTAATACGAAAAACCCATACATTCATGTCCAAACAAATGAGACTGACCTTTTTCTGGTGAACTGAAAATGTCCTCACACAAAACCCGTTCCTGCTATCCTTGGCTGCGATCAAACCTCGTCCTGGCTTCCAGTGATGTTCTCCTTTGAAAAACTAGCTCGAATAGTTCGAAACTTCGAAACTGCTATCAGCTACCGGGACACTCTGGGCTCAAGGAGGTTCTTTTACTCTCGACCTGGCCTACTTCTCGTTCCACGATAGATACTCCACACTCACGGAACTACCGGCTTTCTCACTCCTCGAACACTACCGTCTACTACTCGACTTCACTTCTCGACAGCTCAAAACATTCTGATCTCACTTTGTCGTTCATTCCCCTACTTTCTAAATATCCCTTCCAAATTCACAAATCAATCTTCCACCACCAACTCTCATTCGTAATATTCCTCAAAACCAATTTTTAATCTTTCTAAATATGCTTAATGGATTTCAAAAGAAAATATTTAATTCCCATTCTAAAATACTTTCTAACTATTTACAAATTTTAATTACCTATTCTCTCTTTCAAATGAGTCTTATTTAGCATAGGCTAATGATCGAAACCTTCCGCGAAAAACGATAATGAACTATCATCTATTTCACTGAGTTTTATTTAGCATAGGCTAATGATCGACCTTCCGAGAAGAACGATAATGGTACGCGTCATTCACTTTGTTTATCTAAGCACATTGTTCCGAGTTTCGTACGCTTATTCTAATCACTTCTTAAAATTAAATATAACAATTTGTTGTATACAGGTTGTTCTAAATTTATATGCCCGAGGTTGAGAAAATTAAAAATATTTTATATTAAAGTGAATTTTGTTTATAATTATCAAATTTTAATTTTTATATCAAATAGAAATATAACAAATCCCCGCCTTGTATTCGATAAAATTTATCTGCATTTTTAAATAAATTTTCTCGAGGCAAAACCAACTCCCTGTATATTTCCTTACTTTAATCTACGTCTTATACCCCTTCTTCTTGTATTACTCTAATTAGTCCCACCTGTAGAGTAATTGTTTCCTTATTTTCAGTGTCCTCATCCTGTGTTAGAGTGTCGGCTATTATGCTGTCTTTCCCTTTTTCCCATATTAATCTTCTGTCTTTTTCCTCAGATTTTTCACATACTTTTATCGTGTATTCTGCATCCTCGTTTTCATATGCCTCCTCTTCAAATGCCACTGTTTCGATCATATCTTTTTCGCTTTCATTTTTTTGCTTTATTTCTTCTTCTCCTGAGCTCGTCTCTTCTTTTGAGAAATCCCAGGTTTCCTTTGTTTCTGATACTCTCAAATTTTCTTCTTCTGGGCTCAACTCTTCTTTTGAGGAGCCACAGGTTTCATTTTCTTTTGTCTTTTTCTGACTTTTTCTTCCTTTTCTTCTTTGTCCTTGCTTCGTTGCCAAATTCATTTCCACTGTTTGTTCTTTACCTGATTCGTCCGTATTTTGTTTCTCCTGTTCCTTGTCCTGTTCTTCTTCTTTTTCTTCTGTTAGATTCATCGTATTATTTTTAAAATCTATCACTACATGTTTTTCTGCCAATTCGTCAACTCCTACTATCATGTCATGTGACATGTTTGGCATTATTACACATTGTAGTGCATACATCTTCTTACCCAGTCGTACCATTACTCGTATGCCTTCATTTATAGTTGCCAATGTCCGTTTGTTTGCGCCCACTAAATTTACCCTAGGTATTTTGTAAATTAAATTTGTTAAGTTAACTTCTTCTATTAGTTTTCTGTTGACCAATGTTATTTCAGATCCAGTGTCTATCATAATTTTAATTGGTTTCTCGTTGATAAATCCATCCACAAATTTTAAATTAACTCCATTTTTCTTTTCGTTGTTTCTTGCCAATTTAATAAACTCCTTGGGGTTACAAAAGATTCCTGTTTGATTTTTGGTTTTTAGTGAGCGCCGTCGTGAAAAAACGCCGGTTGCTCATCGTTGTTTATATTTTCGTCATAATGTCTCTCTCCGTCATATCCATCTGTCTGGGTATTATTTACTTCTCTTCTATTTTCTCTTGGTCTGTCGGATCTGTTTCGGTTTTCTTGATATCCCTGTTCATTTTGTCTACCATTATTTCTGTTTTCTTGATTTGAGCGTGTGGTGTTTCTATTCTGGTATTCTCGATTTCTGTCCTCATTCCATTGCCTATTTCTTTGTTCATAATTTCCTCTTCCGTTGTCTCTATTTTCGTTTTCCCTTCTGGGATTAAAATCTCGTCTTGTATAGTCCCTCCTATTTTGATTTCTATCTCTGTAATCCTGTGTTTCTCGGGGCCTGTAATCTTCTCGCGACCTTCTTGATTTTGTTTCTCTTACACGTAATTCTCTTATTTGTAGGAATTGGCATAAACTATCTATGTCTTTGTAGTTTTGCAATGTGATATGGTCTTCCAGCGTTTCTTCGAAATGTCTTGCAATCAGTTCGACTAATTGTTCCGATGAGTAATTATATTGTAAATGTTTTGCGTTATAGTAAATTTGTAATGCATATGTCCTTTCTGATATACCCATCCTATCATTGTATTTCCCATTTTGCAATTCCTTGTTAATTTCCAATTGTTGGACTTTTCCCCAGAAATAATTCAAAAATTTTTGTTCAAATTGTTGCCAACTGTCAAATTCTTCTTCTTTGCAATCGAACCATAGGCTTGCTTCATTTTTGAGATGGTTTCTGATAGTTTCTTTTGCTGTATCGAAATTTCCGATGTGTTGTATTTTCTTTTTCAGGCTATTTATGAACGGCACTGGGTGTAATCTTCTTACATCCCCGCCAAACCTTATCTTCACGTCATCTGTGCTATGTATAACCATTTCTCTTCTTTCTCCGACATTCTGTTGCGTCCTATTTTCGGTGACTTGTTTTTCTATTTCTGTGATTCTTTTTTCCACTTCTTCTCTGTCTACTTGGATAGCATTTTCCAACTTATTTTCCAAATTTTCTAGTTCCTTTTGCTGGCAATTCGTTATCTCCTTTATTTTGATTTTGATTTCTTTAATCTCTAACTCCTGTTTCTCGCTCTTTTCTGCAATCTCTTCTATTTTTTTAACCATTTCCTTCTTAATACTCTCTATATTTCTGTTGTTTTCTTCTATGGCTTGTTTTGTTTCCTCCTGATTTTCTTTCATTACTTGTTGTGTTTCATCCATTTTTCGATCCACTTTTCGTTGATTGTCATCCAGTTTTTGTGACTGGAGTTGCATCAGTTGTAATAGTTTATCTATTCCTGATAATTCTTGCTGTTCTGGTGCCATGATTGTCGTGTCTAAAATCTCTTCTTGGTCTGAATGTTCTTTTTGTTTTTTGTTGTCTTTGCTTTGGCTTCTTGTCACAGACATTTGTTTTCAAGAAGTACTGTCCCCGCCAAATATGAAATTTTACTAGTATGTTACCAAGACGACTTTTTCTCACCCAAATATTATAAATTGTCAATAAATATATGAAATGTAAATATCGTAAAAATAAAATATTAAATCAGTTATGTAAAATTTGTACCTAAAGAGATCTAAAATTTTATGTTATCAAATGTAAGTATCTCACTTTTTACCACAGGCATATAAATTTTCAAATACCGGCTTTACTCTTTCTATCCTTCAAATTTGCCACCAGAAATACTTTACAATGCCCCACGTTGGGCGCCAGTTGATGTGATCTTGATTATTGATATGAGATAATATTCTTATATGTCACTTAATTTAATCAATGTATTAATACTAATCTAATTAATTAACCAGATCACATATCAATATGTTTTCAATCTCAGGGCGAAATATAAATTAATTACTTACTTTCGTGGATTCTAAATATTTCTTAATGGTTCCTAATCGGGATAGAAAAGAAAAGAGTAAAAAAAATACACATATGGGTTACAATTATAATAAAAATATTTTTTATTTTATTTAAAAGGCAATCAATGCTTAATATTTGCTATTTCTTATTATTCTTAAACATAACATTTACAAATGGGAATCTTATTTCCTTTTGGTTTTCAATTGAAAGTTTTTATTAACATTTAATTATTAGGAGTTATTAGCAACAACTCTATTTAAGTTTGATGAAGCTTTTCTGATATTATTGATTGTTATTCAATTTTTATGTGGAATTTAATACGAAAAACCCATACATTCATGTCCAAACAAATGAGACTGACCTTTTTCTGGTGAACTGAAAATGTCCTCACACAAAACCCGTTCCTGCTATCCTTGGCTGCGATCAAACCTCGTCCTGGCTTCCAGTGATGTTCTCCTTTGAAAAACTAGCTCGAATAGCTCTCGTTCCTGCTTTTGTCGTGATGCTGTGTTCTACCTTTTTCGAAACTGCTATCAGCTACCGGGACACTCTGGGCTCAAGGAGGTTCTTTTACTCTCGACCTGGCCTACTTCTCGTTCCACGATAGATACTCCACACTCACGGAACTACCGGCTTTCTCACTCCTCGAACACTACCGTCTACTACTCGACTTCACTTCTCGACAGCTCAAAACATTCTGATCTCACTTTGTCATTCATTCCCCTACTTTCTAAATATCCCTTCCAAATTCACAAATCAATCTTCCACCACCAACTCTCATTCGTAATATTCCTCAAAACCAATTTTTAATCTTTCTAAATATGCTTAATGGATTTCAAAAGAAAATATTTAATTCCCATTCTAAAATACTTTCTAACTATTTACAAATTTTAATGACCTATTCTCTCTTTCAAATGAGTCTTATTTAGCATAGGCTAATGATCGAAACCTTCCGCGAAAAACGATAATGAACTATCATCTATTTCACTGAGTTTTATTTAGCATAGGCTAATGATCGACCTTCCGAGAAGAACGATAATGGTACGCGTCATTCACTTTGTTTATCTAAGCACATTGTTCCGAGTTTCGTACGCTTATTCTAATCACTTCTTAAAATTAAATATAACAATTTGTTGTATACAGGTTGTTCTAAATTTATATGCCCGAGGTTGAGAAAATTAAAAATATTTTATATTAAAGTGAATTTTGTTTATAATTATCAAATTTTAATTTTTATATCAAATAGAAATATAACAATATAATTCCTAAATCATTTTTTGTTCGATTATAGCGCCATCTATCAAAAACTAGAATAAATGTTATAACAAACTGTGATCACGGACGTACCATTTTTTCTGTCACTTCCAACTTAATGCGTTAGAAAGAAATCGAAAACCTGTGATGCACTGAAAGATGCCTCTGAGAACGAGTATCCATAAGTGGCAAACAACCTCAAAATGATCATAGAAGATATAGAGATAGTGTTGATAGGTTATTGCGTTTAATAAACAATTACATATTATGAACCACAAATTAATATCTGTGATTATATACGTAGAATATTAAATAATTTGTCCTATTAAATGTACCTCTCTTATATACCTACAAATTTTGCATTATTGTGAATAAATATTTGGACATATAATTTTCTTTTTTATTCGAGCAATTTTTATTTCGATCAATTTTTATATCGAGCAATTCATTTTCGAGCAGTTGATTTTGAGTTATTGATCTCTAGCAATTGCGTTCGACCAATTGATCTAGAATTAAAATTATGACACATTATCTAATTATGACACATTATCTAAGGTGCAACGAAGTTCACCGGGTCAGCTAGTACTAGATAAATTTGTTAATCGACTTTGCGACAATGTTGACCTTAATCTTTCACTGTGCGCTACTGCCACTGGAAATGTGAGGTAAATTCTAAGAGCAGTGAACAAATTTGGGAACACTGAAAGTAATTTATTTGTATACAAGTAATTTAAAATATCCAAAAATGTAGTAGAATCCAATGTAATTTTTCATTAATCGTTTTAAAGCATATTTTATGTTGAAAAACAAAGTAAAGGACCCGCTCTTTGGCGCTCGGCGCCCGTGTGCACCGCACACCCTGCACAATAGGTAAAGCCGCCCACCTCAAAATAAGGCTCCTGGGAATGCCGAAATCACACAAGCTGTTAAGCGGACTGTGTCTGATAGAAGCACTCCTGAGTAGAAATTAACAAAAAAGAGCAGAGCTGTTGCTGCCTCTTTCAAAGAGCTCAGCAACAACTACAAAGCAGCTCTCACGGGGATAAAGACGGCAATCATTCCCAAAGAATACCCAGATATATCTGTGATGGAAAAAGACGTTGGGGCAATAAAAAAAGTCCTAATTAAACTTATCGATGAGGTTCTTTGCCCACCTGGTTACGAAGGTACTCGGCTCATGGATGGATACTATGGATTAATATGTGCTGACGAGGAGTCCTTTAAGATTTCTTAAAGGATTTCTTGGAAGAAAAGACGGAGTGGAAGGTCATTAAGGCTGAGGAATCCCAAAATCGAAGCGTGTACTGATGTACCTTCCAGAGACTAAAAATGAGGAACTGAAGATGCCACTGGCACGAATTGGAAAACAAAATCCTGAACTAAGGACCAGTCGTTGGGAAATTCTGAGTTCCAAACCAGCAGCTGACGGAGGACTGCATGCGAGTCTCCGAATTGATAAGGAGTCAGAGTGTGTTGCCAATCGCATTTCTCTAGATTATCCGATGTTCGCACGAAAAATATCCGATTTGTCACGAAAAGGTACGCTAGGTCAAAAATTATTCTGTTATTAAAATCTTATTAAAATCAATGTTGCCAATGTTATTCTTTTAGTCCCCTTAACAACCATCAAATAACAAAATCCGTTGTTCGTACGCCAATCGGTTGATTGTAATCAATTATCATTATGATAATTAACATAATTGATTGATTAATTAATTATTAATTATCAATTAACGTAACAATCATTAACATAATTGATTAATTAATCAATTTAGCTCATAACTGTAATCAATTATGTTTTAAGCAACCCAATCACAGTTGACATTGTCAGTAATTAAATATTTGATAATGATCAGTTGATTCCATTTCTGATTAGCGTTCGAACAACCGGCCCTTTAATCTACTGGATTCTCTATTTAACAGTTTAAAAATTTTCGTTTATAGATGAAAATCTCGTATCCTAGCTGATTATTACCTAATTCATGTATGTAAATACTATTTCTTTACTATTATTATATTATTCGTATTTTGTATTATCGGAAGTGTTAAATTCTAAATAAATAAATAAATCTAAATATTTCATTACATACTTGGATCGTTATATTAATTTATTATAATTATTTGTAAAAAAAACACTTTTAAATATTATTTTATTAAAACGTGATAACTACCTAAAACTAGGTACTGGAAAAATAAATAATAAATAAATCAATACAAAATAAACTACAGCTACATTAATAGCATAGGCGCTAAATTTCTGGTCAATGCTTTTAAAATGCATTATTTTTTTCGAGTCCTGAGAAAGCTAATAAGTATTACCTATTTAAAAATGTAAACGCAGAATGAAAAATTACGTTATTATCAAGGGCCGAAAGTTCCTGAAACTTCTATAATTTAATATGTTACAGGAGTAAAAGGAAAAGAGAATATTAAGTGTGATTTTTAATTTCAAATATCTCATTCAAAAGAAACATTTTGAAACATATTTTCTCACAGAATATCTGACAGTAGTGTGCAGAAAAGTGACGTTTCTGTGCCGGAATAGCTATTTGTATAACAAGGGAGGAAAGTGCTACTTTTCCTCCCGAGAATCAGTAATCATTCAAGGGAGAAAAAGGCACTTTACTCCCATGTTATACATATGGTTTTTCCACCTTCCTCAAATAACAAGTCATTTTTTCATTTTTACTTAATTTATTTATGTAACTAACCAACAAAATTTATTAGAACTAAAACTAACAAGTAGTTGCAATATAACTGTCAACTGTCAAATATAAGTCAAATTATTAATGTAAACATTGCGAAATCAGAATAACAATTTACTGTTTTTTACCATTCTGCAAAACACATAGTGTTTTTAAATAAACGTTAAAATGTATAGATACTTACGTAATAGAAAATAGGTATTGTACAGGGCGTCAATAAGTTATATTTCATGAATGAAATACCATGACGTCACTTTTACTTTTCCTCACTAGGGAGGAAAAATATTTTCCTCCCTAGGGAGGAAAAGTACAACTTTGCTCCCTACAATCAGGTCCGAAAAAGTATACTTTCGGTAGAGGTAGGTGGAAAAGTTCTTTTCTGCATAGTACCATTACATTCCTCAAAAAAATCATAAATATAATTAGGTAAGTATAACATGTTTTGATGAAATTGTTTTGTTTAAGATATTAGATTTGATAGAACTTTACAAAAAAGAACTAGATTTAACTACATCTCATGTCAGAGAAATCTGGAAACGTTTACTTAAGCACTGCACTACATAAAATGAAAATAAAACTAAATCGTGCGTGAATTAGCTTTTATAAGTTTAAAGACTAAAAACTAAAAACTCATAAATAACATCGGACGACAGACGGTTTTTGAAATTTGAATTGGATTAGTATGCCTTAAGTGGATGCACTTGTGCATTTAAATTCTAAACAAAAGAATGGGCACATGTCCCTTTTGTCAGCAGATGAAAAGTATCGGATGTCACTAACATTCATCCAGTATAGGCTGTTTATAAAAATTTGGGTGGAACCAAACAAAATTAATGTGTTGTTGGTGTTGGGAATATATGGATGAGAAAGTTTTAGTCGATGGTAGATACACTGAAAAATATCCGCAAATATCCGATTTATTTAAAGATACGAAGAAGATACGAGAACTCTCAAAAAGGTACGCAAATCGGATAATTATCCGCCGATTGGCAACACTGAGTCAGAGGCACAGTTCTAAAGGCTTCAATGGAAGATTTATTACCTTTTACAGCTAGCAAGTATTATACCGTTGGAAGAGAGTAAAGCGAGACAGGCAGGGAACATTGGGGAACCAAAACCTGCAACAATTACTTCCGAACCGCAGGAGGCCGAAGGGGAATCTATGCAGGTGGAAGAAATTACAAGACGGCCTATTAGAGACCCAAAAAATTAATAAACTGCAAAATTAAGATCATACAGATCAATTTGCAGCACAAAAAAACAGTTCGGCACTTTTGTGCCAGGAAGTAGCTGAGAAGAACGTTGATATGGTGTTTATTCAAGAACCGTGGATAAATGAAGGTAAGATACGGGGATTGAATGATAGGGGATGGGAACTAATTTTGGGAGTACCTGACAATAAAATCAGAACTTGTATCTTTTGTAGATCTGACCTTAACCTGGTACCAGTTATGGAGCTCTGTAGGGGAGACATAACAGCTGCCAGAATTAAACTGAATTGCAATGGGTTGGTTACAGAGTTAATTGTTGCGTCTTTTTACCTTCCTTTTGACACTAAAGAACAACTTCCAGGGACTAACCTAGAGCACCTTCTAGAATACACTAATAATAAGCATACAGAGCTTATCATTGGAGTCGACTCCAACGCTAACCACATCATTTGGGGGAGCAGAGATACAATCAATAGAGGTAAGTTACTTTTTGAGTATCTTTGCATTAGTGAACTTGATTTTCTGAACAGGGGTAATAAGCCCACCTTCAGGACATCAAGAGCAGAATCACTGATCGACCTAAACCTATGTTCTATGGAGACTGGGAACATAATATCTGACTGACATGTGTCGGATGCGTTATCCTTATCGGATGCATATGCATACATATGCTTTGAGATAAACTCAGTCAAACCGGAACCAAGGTTCTATAGAGATCCTAAGGTGACCGATTGGGAATCCTTTAAGAGGGATCTTGGAACAACGGTACGGAATTATCGTAAAAGGCCAAAAAACAACGTTGAGGTTGAGATGGCAGTAGACTGGTTGCAGCATGCAATAGTCGTCTCATATGAGGAAAATTGCACGTTAAAATAAAGTCGTCCTCCCAGGCAAGTAACTTGGTGGAATAAGGAGCTGTCTGATTTCAAAAGAGAAACAAGACGGCTCTTTAATAGGGCGAAGAAATCAGGTGATTGGGAAGCATATAAGGCTAAACTGAAAACCTATAATAAGAAAATCGAATCCGCTAAGGAAAGATTCTGGAGAGAATTCTGTGAAAACATTGAAAGTGTACCTGAAAGCGCCAGAGTTAACAGACTCCTCAAAAGAGATAACATTAACAAACCCAAGTCAATGAAATTGCCCAATGGGAAGTATACGGACACAGAGAAGGAGGCTGTAGAGCATCTTTTGAGTGTTCACTTTCCAGGGTCGACGCAATTGACTGGTAATAACAATTATCAAGCAAACAATAGCCCAACCAAAAGGGACTGGCTGACCTCTGACGAGATCTTTGGTTCTCACAAGGTCAAATGGGCTATTGAAACTTTTGAACCTTATAAAACTGCGAGACCGGATGGTATATTTCCTAAGCGTCTCCAGGAGGGTCTTTAAATAATCATGGGTCTCCTGATCACAATATTTAGAGCTAGCCATGCTCTGGGATACATTCCCAAAGCTTGGAGAAGTGCAAGGGTGTCGTTTATTCCCAAACCAGGAAAAACAGATTACACCTTAGCAAAATCCTACACCTACAGGCCTATAAGTCTGACCTCATGTTGAAAACCATGGAAAAAATCTTGAATGAACACATCAAGAAAAACAATCTAAATGAAAATCCACTGCACCAACGGCAATGGGCGTATCAGGCAGGGAAATCAGGAGAAGCAGCCCTGCATAATCTAGTGTCGGAACTCGCAAGGAGTCTGCATCAGAAAGAGGTCGCCCTTGCTGAATTTTTAGATATAGAAGGTGCATTTGATAATACCTCAATCGAGTCTATACAATGCGCACTGGTGAGGAAGAAAATCAGCAACACAACAAGCAAGTAGATTATTCAGATGCTTCAGATCAGAATAATATCCACAGATACGTATGAAGATGTCATAAATCTGAGGGCAACTAAGGGATGCTCTCAAGGCGGTGTATTGTCACCGTCATTATGGGACATAGTTGTCAATGATCTGATTCATGGGCTAAGTGCCCAAGTAATCTGGGTCCAGGGTTTCGCAGATGATATTGTAATAGTAACTAGGGGAAAATTTTCCAGCACTGTTGCGAATCAGATGCGATATGCCCTTCACTACATAGAGAACTGGTGTCTGAAAGATAACCTCTCCGTGAACCCTTCTAAAACTAAACTGGTAGCCTTTACAAATAAGAGGAAGCTTACTGGACTGAGTGAGCTGAAATTATTTGGAGAGGTACTGGAAAAAACAATGAGGTTAAGTATCTAGGGGTAACCCTGGATTCGAAACTCAATTGGAATACTCATATTACCAATATAACCAATAGGGCTAAGCGACTCTTCTGGAACTGCAGACGAGTTGTAGGTAAAACCTGGGGATTGAAACCAAAGGTGGTCTGTTGGTTGTACACATTAGTGATACGACCGACAGTCACTTTTAGGTCAGTACTCTGGTGGAGAAAGACGGCTTTGCAATTTTGTGTGACCTTGGAGCTAACAGAAGCCTTGAATAGTACAGGAACGGCTTCATTAGAGGCTAGCACAGGTCTCCCTCCGCTGGAATTATATATTTCGGCGATAGCCTTTATGACCATCCTGAGACTCAAAGCAAACAATACTTGGAGGCCGAATTATGTATTGAATAGCCACACAAACACTACTGGGACTATACTTGAGGAATCCATCTTTATGATGGACTCAGATATGATGACACCTGAGATATGATGACTTCACTGAGAAGATTAACACAATTACACCATCTAGAAAACAAAAAGTCCCAAATATTAATGGGAACTTAATATGGTTCACTGATGGATCTAAAACTGCCCATGGTACTGGATCAGGAGTCTTTGGGCAAACATGTAACTACAGTAAATCTTACAGCCTAGGTCAACATACTACGGTGTTCCAGGCTGAAGTTTTTGCTTTGGTGGCCTGCATTGATGAAATTATTGATGAAGACCCTAAAGCTAAGAGAATCAACATTTACACAGATAGCCAATCGGCTATTCTAGCTGTAAAGAACTCTCTCACCAAATCAAAACTGGTGAGAAACTGCAAAGATCTCCTCAATAACCTGGCAAAAGACAATAAAGTGTCTTTAATATGGGTGCCGGGTTATGAAGGGGTGCATGGGAACGAACGAGCAGATATGTTAGCGAAACAAGGCTCGAGAGAAACTTTTGAAGGACCAGAACCTTTCTGTGGCATCACTAAAGATGCTACGAAAAACGAGGTTCAGAAATGGCTGATAAAGAATCATCAAAATAAATGGAGAACCACTCAAGGGCAAATCTAGACTAAAAAAATAATCAAGAATATTGATAAAAAACTCTCGAACAATTTTATGAACCTCAAGAAATCAGAGATCAAAACGGTCACTGAAATGGTGACTGGACATTGCCGCTTAAGAAATCACCTAACTAGGTAAGGTGAATGAACCATGGTGCAGAAAGTGCGAAATGGAAGAAGAGACTGCCATACACATACTATGCCATTGCAGTGTGCCAGGTGAAGTAAGGCAGGACTTCACTGGTCAAATGAGGTTGGAATCAGAAGAGATCCTAAAACTACCAATAAGAAAACTGTTAACCTTCGTTGAGGCCACAGCACTTATTAGAGTTTAAGGAGAAGAACAGGGTTTGGTACAAAGGTCTTATGACCATGTGCCAGAGACTAACGAGTCTCGCCTGAGTTAAGAAGAAGGAGGAGAAGATGCACGGTTACATTACTTACTTCTTATGAATTCCTACGAACTCGTACGATTTTCTGATGTGGTCAACATAATTTGTTTTTTCTGTGACTATTTGTACGAGAAGTCGATTGTATTTAATAATTTGTGTTGTCCGGCTGATTATAGTTACAAAATGGATATTGAAAAATTAATAATACTAGTCCAAGAAAGGCAATATTTATAGGATCAAAAAAGTAAACAATACAACAACCGAGATTTGAGTAAAAAATCATCAACCCAAACTCTGGAGTTTTCTAATAAGAGCAACTTTAATAATAACAATGTTTCAAAAAAGTAATACTTCACAGCGTCATTCATTGTTAATAACCAAATGTGAAAACTCTGATATATCTACTGCGTTTTTTCGTCTGAGGTCACATCCAATGTAACGAATCTGTCTTACGACTTAAATTAGTACGAATTCGTACAAATAAAGTTTCGTACGAATTCGTAAGAGTACGTACGAAATCATCAGAACGAAACAAATACGTACAATGTTATATGCACGGATACATTACTTACAAATATTACGTATGAATTCCTACGAACTCGTACGATTTTCTGATGCGACCAACATACCTAATTGGTTTTTCTGTGACTATTCGTACTAGAAGTCGATTGTATTTAATAGTTTTGCTGTGTTCGGCTGACTATAGTTACAAAATGGATGTTGAAAAATTACTAATACCAGTCATGAAAGGCAATCTTTATTGGACTAAAAAAGTAAACAATACAACAACCGAGATTTGCATAAAAATACTGGAAGGAAATAGGGGCGAAAATGAATGTAGCAGGTATTTTTTAAATTTTATTATTATTAATTAGTACTGTTAGGAATGTGACCAATTAATGAGTAAATACATAATTATGATTACATCTACTGCGTTTTTGAAGTTATACTTCTTTACGCGCGATATGAGGGCGAATTTTAATAGGATTAAAACCTTTGATCCCGGCGCAGTCGCATTACAACTTTTTTCTGATTGGATGTTCAAATTACATGACAAAAATTATCCAATATGGCAGCTGTGGGACTGTGGTTTGGTTGTTGCGTTTTAAAATTTGTAGGAAGAGAAACAACAAACAAAAAGTTAGTTAATGGTTATACTGCCTTTTTAAATAGCTTTCATATTATATTTTTGGACTTATTAACATAGAAGAGATGATTGTTGCATGCCAATGTGAAAGCCCATCAAACTGTGACTAGTATGAGTGCCGCAAAATTACTGATAAATAACCTATTAGCTCGAAAGCGTAGAGAACTGTGGATAACAACAATCAACCGGGACGATCTACGATCTCGCTTATTCAAAGCTAAAGAATCTTACACTGGTAAGTGTTTTAAGAATAGTTGATCAAATTTTGTTATGATATTTGAACATAGCACGATGCAAGTGATTGCGAAATTTATTAGTCGTTATATTGATATATAGTATGTAATACTTTTATTTACATAATTTGATTACCATCAAAATTTCTATCAATATTCACCTAATATATTGTTTTCTTACTCTATGTTTTGTTGTATTTTTTCAATTCTAAATCATTTCAATTCAAAATCAAAATAATTTGATTTACATAATTCAAAAATGTCAAAAAGTTTAATCCGTTTAGTTAGTCGATCTTCGCACATAATGACACACTGTCTCCGTGGCAAAGCGTTTAATGCGAGTGAACCTCAATACAATGCGAACGCGAATAACAGGAGCGCTGGAAAGTTGGTTCGAATCCCATTAGAAACTTTTATTTTTTTATTTTTTTTTATACATTTTATGATTGTAAGTATATTTATTATATAATTTTATTTTCAGAAAATACGTATTTGTGGCATTTTTAATGTGTTTGTGTGTGTTTTATTCTTTTAACGACTAGTGTTAGGACAGGTGTGGGAGAGACTTATAAATTTCATGTGAAAGTAGGATTGCACCAAGGCTCTGTGCTTAGTCCGTATTTATTCTCATTAGTTTTGGACCAGATAACAGCGAAACTACAGGGTAACATTCCATGGTGCTTAATGTATGCTGATGATGTCGTGTTAGTAGGAAATAGTGAAAAAGACTTAGAACAAAAACTGGAACAGTGGAGACAAGCTCTGGAGGAAAAAGGTTTAAAACTTAGTAGGACAAAAACAGAGTATTTGGAATGTTCATTTAAAGATGGAGCTACTACAAATAAAATGGTATCTTTGGATGGTGAAATGATTGTGAAAAGCAATAGTTTTAAGTACCTAGGATCGGTATTACAGAGCAATGGAGAAATAGATGGAGATGCATGCAGTAGAATTAGGGCTGGATGAATGAAGTGGAAAGAAGCGAGTGGTGTGTTGTGTGACAGAAAAATTCCAATGAAGCTGAAGGGAAAATTCTATAAAACAGCTATAAGACCGGCTATGATGTACGGAACTGAATGTTGGGCAGTGAAAAAGAAAGAGGAACAACGAATGCATGTGGTGGAAATGAGAATGCTTAGATGGATGAGTGGAGTGACAAAGAAGGATAAAATTAGAAATGAGTATATTAGGGGAAGTCTAGGTGTGGCACCAATTGATGTCAAAATGAGAGAGCATAGGTTAAGATGGTTTGGTCATGTTCAACGTCGAAATGTTAATCACCCAATATGAAGAAAAGCTGAAGTGCAGATTCCTGGAACGAGTAGGAGAGGAAGACCAAAGAAGACCTGGTGGGAGACGATAAGGCAGGACATGTTGGTAAAGGGGATTAACATTGATATGACTCAAGATAGAATTGTGTGAAGAAATGCAATTAGGGAAGCCGACACCACATAGGGATAAGGCAAAGAGAATGATGATGATGATGGTGTGTGTTTTATTCTTTTATTATTTTAATTTTTGGCACTGTTTTAATAAAAATGTTTGAGAAGTAGTAAGTATAAATTAGTTTAATATTTAAATAAAATATAAATAAAAAGTATATTAATTTCGTTTATAATCATATAATCATATAATAGAAGTATAACTTCGTACGTGCGTACAAAAGTACACACACATTCTTTTTTTTTTTTTTGTCTGAGGTCACATCTAACGTAACCAATCTGTCTTACGACTTAAATTAGTACGAATTTGTACGAATAAAGTTTCGTACGAACTCGCATCCAATGTAACCGCCACCTAATACGCATTCCTGTAGTTCTCCAATTATATAACAAAGTGGACAGAATGCATCCTTGCCTCAATCCTCCATCTATAGAGACTGCCTCTTGGCATCCACTAGGTTAATTGGCCATCCACTCTAATGTTGGCAGTGTGATTGTTTGTAATATAAATTGTATTGATTCTCAAGTCTCTATCATCCAAGCCCGCTTCCTTCAAGATGGTTATGAGCTTTTCAAGTTTTAAATAAAAAACAAATCATCATCATCATTCTCTTTGCCTTATCCCTATGCGGGATCGGCTTCCCTAATTGCATTTCTCCACACAATTCTATCTTGGGTCATATCAATGTTAATCCCCTTTACCAACATGTCCTGCCTTATCATCTCCCCCCAGGTCTTCTTTGGTCTTCCACTCCTACTTCTTCCAGGAATCTGCACTTCAGCTATTCTTCGTATTGAGTGATTAACGTCTCGACGTTGAACATGACCAAACCATCTTAACCTATGCTCTCTCATTTTGGCATCAATTGGTGCCACACCTAGACCTCCCCTAATATACTCATTTCTAATTTTATCCTTCTTTGTCACTCCAGTCATCCATCTAAGCATTCTCATTTCCGCCACAGGCAATCGTTGTTCCTCTTTCTTTTTCACTGCCCAACATTCAGTTCCGTGCATCATAGCCGATCTTATGGCTGTTTTATGGAATTTTCCCTTCAGCTTCATTGGAATTTTTCTGTCACACAACACACCACTCGCTTCTTTCCACTTCTTCCATCCAGCCCTAATTCTACTGCATGCATCTCCATCTATTTCTCCATTACTTTGTAATACCGATCATAGGTACTTAAAACTATTGCTTTTCACAATAATTTCACCATCCAAAGATACCATTTTATTTGTAGTAACTCCATCTTTAAATGAACATTCCAAATACTCTGTTTTTGTCCTACTAAGTTTTAAACCTTTTTCCTCCAGAGCTTGTCTCCACTGTTCCAGTTTTTGTTCTAAATCTCTTTCACTATTTCCTATTAACACTAAATCATCAGCATACATTAGGCACCATGGAATACTACCCTGTAGTTTCGCTGTTATCTGGTCCAAAACTAATGAGAATAAATAAGGACTAAGCACCGAGCCTTGGTGCAATCCTACTTTCACCTGAAATTTATCAGTCTCTCCCACACCTGTTCTAACACTAGTCGTTACTCCCTCATACATATCTCTCACAATCTTTAGATATTCGCCGGGGACTCCTTTCTTATTGAGTGCCCACCACAGAATCTCTCGAGGAACTCTATCATATGCTTTCTCAAGATCAATGAATACCATATGAGCGTTGGTCTCTTTATTCCTGTATTTTTCCATCAGTTGCCTTACAATGAAAATTGCATCTGTTGTTGATCTGCCCTGCATAAAGCCAAATTGATTATCGGATATTTCGGTTTCTTCACGTATCCGTCTATCAATTACTCTCTCCCATATTTTCATGGTGTGTCTAAGTAGTTTTATAGCCCTGTAGTTTGTGCATTGTTGTATGTCTCCCTTGTTTTTGTAGACAGGTACTAATATACTGCTTCTCCATTCGTCTGGCATTTGTCCAACTTCCATAATTCTATTAAATAGACCTGCTAACCAACTTATTCCTGTCTCTCCCAATGCTCTCCATACTTCCCCAGGAATATGATCTGGTCCGACTGCTTTTCCTTTCTTTATTTTTTGAAGCGCTTGAGCCACTTCCTCGTTTGTTATTTTGGTAACCATTGCTGTTACTGTCTCCGTTAACTCCACAGGCTGTCTGTCAAATTCTTCGTTTATGTAATAAACGGTCAAAATACTTTCTCCATTTCTTTTTGACATCCTTTTCGTGAATTAGTATTTTATTATTTTCATCTCGGATACATCTAATCTGATTAAAATCTCTTGCTTTCTTTGCTCTCTGTTTGGCTATTTTATATATCTTTGCTTCGCCTTCCCTAGTATCAAGTTGATCGTATAGGTTTGAATACGCTTCTGCTTTAGCTTTTGCTACTGCTACTTTCGCTTCCTTTTTGGCGACCATATAGTTTTGAAGATCTATGTCCGATCTGGTTTCTTGCCACTTTTTATACAATTTTCTCTTCTCTTTTATTTTTCCTTGTACCTACTTCATTTGACCACCACCAAGTCTCTTTATCCTCAAACTTCTTTCCTGACGTTTTCCCAAGTATTTCAATAGCCGTCTCTCTAATAATATTGGCCATTTTTCTCCAAATTGTGTTAGGGCTTCCTTTCATGTTCCAACATATTTTTCCTACTATTCTTTCCCTGAATAGACCTTCCTTCTCATCTTTTAGCATCCACCACTTGATTTTTTGTGGTCCTCTCCGATATTTTTGTTTAGTTTCGCTTTTTACTTCGATGTCCAGAACAAGCAACTTATGTTGTTGGCTTACTGTCTCACTAACTATTACCTTGCAGTCCTTGCATTCACGTATGTCTTCTTTCCTTATCATGAGGTAGTCTATTTGGGATTGATGTTGTCCACTTTTGTAGTTAATAAGTTGAGTTTCTCTCTTTTTAAAGAATGTGTTAACAATCGCCATATCCAATGCTGTTGCTAATTCTAGCATGTCATCTCCAGCTTCATTTCTAGTTCCAAAGCCTAATCCGCCATGTATTGTTTCATATCCTGTCTTGGCTTGGCCCACATGTGCATTGAAATCACCTCCTATTATAACTTTCTCCTCTGCTGGAATATCACTCAGTACGTCTCCTAATTGGTCATAGAAAGCTCTTCTTTCATTCTCACCCAGACCTGTTTGAGGAGCATACATACACAACATTCAATACCTCTTTATCAATTACAAATTTCACTGACATCATTCTATCACTCGTTCGTACAACTTCTACTACGTTATCTTTCATTTCACTATCAGCAATTATACCAACTCCATTTCTAGTGTTACTACTCCCTACATACCACAATTTATATCCATCACCTAGTTCTTTCGTCCTTTGTCCTTTCCACCTAGTTTCTTGAATACAAGCAATTTGAACTCTTCTTCATTTACTCATATTATTTTTGGTATAATTACGAAGGTCGACTTTAGCCAGCTTTAGGGGATTTTTTTTTCATACACCTAACTCTTCTAGGCTTGAATAAACCTGCAACTTTTTTAACTGTTTTTGTTTTGTGCATTTTGAATTAATCGTGTTTATGCTGCAATAGCTGTATTCCCGCACACTGTTCTCTTAGTCGTGTTTCCTTAGCTATTCTAAGGACTTTTTTGATCTCTTTCCCTATCGTTTTGTATAATGTCATTTTCTAATCTTTGAAAAACACTTTTTGATGACTACTAAGTGACTACAAGTAATGGAAAATTAGACACGCCAATTGGATGTAGTACGACTGATTTATAACAGTAATGTTTTAAATAATGATTAAACTATCACCCAAATCGGCCAAATCTAGTAAATAATAACAACAATAAAATGTGTTTAATATTAGATAATTAAGCCAAAGCTTCTCTTCGTCCGCAAATTGACTCTAGAGCTGCCGTGAACAATTTGGAGTACTTAGTGAATCCCAATCCAGTATCCCGAATAAAGTACGTGCCTCCTAGTGGCGGGATACGGGCAACAATACATTGGCTTATAGGGCAGTCCTTACAGTAGGGATCCTGGCCTATACAGAAAAATACAGGCGGTTGTGGGGTAATACTGCACTTTGGTTGCATTGGTGGTGTATTGGCTAAACGTGTAGGTCAGGGTATGGTGCTGATAGAAAAGGCATTCAGGCATCAAATATCCAAAAAATCTTTTCATGCCATAATAATGACAAGACCTTCTCCATACGCAATAAAAACATACTGAAATGATGGCATCTCCTGAGGTAAAATGTTCCGGAAGTAAAATGAGTCTCCGTTCGGATCTCCGGGTGAGGACTATCTCAGGGGGAACACCATTACAGGTTAGAAAAATCAGGATAGGGTCTTGGAATCTTGGTAGTCTTACAGGTAAGAGTCTGGAGTTAGTGGATGCGCTCAAACGAAGAAGAGTTCAAATTGCTTGTAACCAAGAAACTAGGTGGAAAGGACAAAGGGCGAAAGAACTAGGTGATGGATATAAATTGTGGTATGTAGGAAGTAGTAACACTAGAAATGGAGTTGGTATAATTGCTGATTGTGAAATGAAAGATAACGTAGTAGAAGTTGTAAGAACGAGTGATAGAATGATGTCAGTGAAATCTGTAATTGATCAAGAGGTATTGAATGTTGTGTGTGTGTGTGTGTATGCTCCTCAAATAAGCCTGGGTGAGAATGAAAGAAGAGCTTTCTATGACCAATTAGGAGACGTACTGAGTGATATTCCAGCAGAGGAGAAAGTTATAATAGGAGGTGATTTCAATGCACATGTGGGCCAAGCCAAGACAGGATATGAAACAATACATGGGGGATTAGGCTTTGCAACTAGAAATTAAGCTGGAGATGACATGCTAGAATTAGCAACAGCATTGGATATGGCGATTGTTAACACATTCTTTAAAAAGAGAGAAACTCAACTTATTACCTACAAAAGTGGACAACATCAATCCCAAATAGATTACTTCATGATAAGGAAAGAAGACATACGTGAATGCAAGGACTGCAATGTAATAGTTAGTGAGACAGTAAGCCAACAACATAAGCTGCTTGTTCTGGACATCGAAGTAAAAAGCGAAACTAAACAAAAATATCGGAGAGGACCACAAAAAATCAAGTGGTGGATGCTAAAAGATGAGAAGGAAGGTCTATTCAGGAAAAGAATAGCAGAAAAAATATGTTGGAACACGAAAGGAAGCCCTAACACAATTTGGAGAAAAATGGCCAATATAATTAGAGAGACGGCTATTGAAATACTTGGGAAAACGTCAGGAAAGAAGTTTGAGGATAAAGAGACTTGGTGGTGGTCAAATGAAGTACAAGGAAAAATAAAAGAGAAGGGAAAATTATATAAAAAGTGGCAAGAAACCAGATCGGATATAGATCTTCAAAACTATATGGTCGCCAAAAAGGAAGCGAAAGTAGCAGTAGCAAAAGCTAAAGCAGAAGCGTATTCAAACCTATACGATCAACTTGATACCAGGGAAGGCGAAGCAAAGATATATAAAATAGCCAAACAGAGAGCAAAGAAAGCAAGAGATTTTAATCAGATTAGATGTATCCGAGATGAAAACAATAAAATACTAATTCACGAAAAGCATGTCAAAAAGAGACGGAGAAAGTATTTTGACAGTTTATTAAATGAAGAATTTGACAGACAGCCTGTCGTGTCGAGTTAACGGAGACAGTAACAGCAATGGTTACCAGAATAACAAACGAGGAAGTGGCTCAAGCGCTTCAAAAAATAAAGAAAGGAAAAGCAGTAGGACCCGATGATATTCCTGGGGAAGTATGGAGAGCATTGGGAGAGACAGGAATAAGTTGGCTAGCAGGTCTATTTAACAGAATTATGGAAGTTGGAAAAATGCCAGACGAATGGAGAAACAGTATATTAGTACCTGTCTACAAAAACAAGGGAGACATACAACAATGCACAAACTACAGGGTTATATAACTACTTAGACACACCATGAAAATATGGGAGAGAGTAATTGATAGACGGATACATGAAGAAACCGAAATATCCGATAGTCAATTTGGCTTTATGCAGGGCAGATCAACAACAGATGCAATTTTCATTGTAAGGCAACTGATGGAAAAATACAGGAATAAAGAGACCAGCGCTCATACGGTATTCATTGATCTTGAGAAAGCATATAATAGAGTTCCTCAAGAGATTCTGTGGTGGGCTCTCAATAAGAAAGGAGTCCCTGGCGAATATGTAAAGATTGTGAGAGATATGTATGAGAGTATGAGGGAGTAACGACTAGTGTTAGGACAGGTGTGGGAGAGACTTGTAACCCTTATAGTAGGGTTATATTTTTTTTTGGTACTAAAATTTGATTGATGAAGAGAAAGGAGTAGTGAGAAACGGCTTAACAAGTTAAAATTAGAATGAAGATAACAAATTAATTATGAGGATGAGGATGAGACGTAAAAGCTCAGGAAGTGGAGATCGGCTTATTTTCGTGCTGTTGTTTAGGGGAGAAAGAGATAGTGATAAAGGAAGAAACCAGAAAAATTAAAAGTAATGAAATACTTAAAAAAAAAGAACTGACCTATGATCAATAAACCAAAGATGGGCGCCAGAAGTAAATGCCTTTTAGAGCCTTTACTTCGTTGATAGAACAGTGTGGGAGACTAGAAAAGAGAGAGAGAGAGATATAGAGAGAGAGATATATAGAGAGAGAGATATAGAGAGAGATATATATATATATATAGAGAGAGAGATAGAGAGAGAGAGAGAGAGGGGGAAAGAGAGAGAGAGAAAGAGAGAGAGAGAAATAAGGAGAAAGATATAAACAATCCAAATAACTTAATCCTGAAATAAAATATTATATGAACACATATAGTTGAGAGATATCAGGTGCAGGTGAAATGATACAAACCCAATAGGTATACCTTATTTTTATTGTGTAAAAAAAATACCTAGATATATGTAAAGTAAGATTTTGGTAACTAATGTATATATATATAATGTAAAATTTCTAGCTAAAAATATAAATAATGTATAATAATGTAAAACATTGGCTTGCAAGATGAATATATAATAGTAAAATTTAATTAATAATATAAATAATGAATATGAGTAATGTTAAAATTTTGGTTGCCAAGATATAAGCAGATAACGTAAAAGTTTCCGACTATTAAATGATTTCTATGAGTTTACGTTTCTTTCAGATACAAACAATAAAGAGACAGAAAAACAATAGTGAGTGCTAGTCAACAGAACCAGATGATATTCTTCATAATACCGTATTAATATACTTGTATATTATCTACCACAATACCTAAGTTATTATGTAATGAACCCTATAGAGACCAATGCTCTAGGTCTATAAGTACTTATGTTCCCTTACATGCATTGAGATTTAGATGAAAAATTGACAAAATATTATTTGTTGTGTAGACACAACCGATAGTAAAAGATATGATAAGGGAAGTTAAAAAATAATCTAATGCTTAACAACAAATGTAGAATAAATATATAATATATTGCGGAACACAATTCGGTCTATAAATGAGAACATTAATTAAGTACACTTATCTTTGTTCCAATCTAGATGAAATTCCTTCAGCTCTAATTCCAAGTGTTGGCTTATGGACGTGCCGGTTTATCAGACGGTAAGCGGCTCTATGAGTATACACATCTTAGGGAAGATTTACGTTCCAGATAATTAATAGGAATGTTATTCTTAGTGCATTTTCCATATAAGTTGTCTTTGTGGGATATTAAAAGCTTGGTTCTATTTTATAATTCTCTAGGTACGGCAGACGTTCATTTTAGGTATATTATATCTTTACAGATATATTTAGCTTGCTTTGTAATTGCAATTCCAAAATAGATTTATTGAATATCTCCTATTCTTTTATGTATGACATCTGCCGTTTTTTCTCCAACACATATTTGTCTGTATTTGACCTTCTTAAGTCGTTGGTTAGCTAGCACTAATTCTGTTTTCATTTTCGTACCTCGATCGTAAGGTAACTTTTTGTTATTCGATGTTAATTATTACGGTTGTCGGGAGTGGCTACTCGTAAACGTAGCGGAACGCTACATTCCCCCTCCACTCGATATAATTTTCCTTCAGAAAATTATTTTGGCAAAAACCAAAACGAAGTTTATTCTTGGCAGGGTTAGTACTTTAATATGGGTCAGGAGTAGTAGCTCCTAGCAGTTGTAGCTATAGTTACAGTCACAACCACTCCACAAAGTTAAAGATAGGATTAGTACATCAACTAACTAATCTAATCTAACCTAAAACATTAATTTTGAATTTGGCTCAAAGTGGGTAAACATCCCCATTATACCACATATTTACACAAGGGAAATAAAAGGCAACACTTCTCATGCTTCCGAGCATGGAAGAGTGCGGGCACAAAAGTATGACACACTTGTGTGGATCCAACACAAGAGTGCATCAAGGTAAGTTCCCAAGATTCCGGAACCGGTATGGTTTACGGAGATCGCGAGAAAGGAACTTTTCCTTCCTTAACGTAGACAAGGACTAGTCTGATGATCTGCATCCAGACTTTATTTACGAATGGACCGTATACTAGGTATCTTAAAGTTTACTAATAGTTATTCTTGCTGTACCATTACTTACATCAATTAAACTTATTAAATCGTTCACATTAAAGGCTTAGATTACACGTAACCCCAAATTGTTATCAACGTGAACTAAAGGTACTAGAAAAAAATATTCCTGACTAAAACAAAGTATCCACCCAACTACATAAAGAACCATTAAATTTGGCCTTACTCACTATCGGACTCACTATCGATTTGGATATTAGCACCTAAGTTAATCCAAAGATGAACACAAAATTTATTGTTGACATATTCAACCGAGAGTAACCAGGATATTCTCCAACCGATTCAAAACATGGTATCAAAGATAACTTAAGGTAAGGAAATAGAGATGTAACATAACTCTCTTAGGTAAGATAAGATAAGATAAGATAAAGTGAAGTACGATACGCTAAGTTAAATATATTATATATCCAATGTAGATATAAACCAGCTAGTTAAGAATGCACAGCAAAACAAAAAATGGACAAACAAAACAGTTCCACAAATGGATAGCCATTATCGTATCCATCCAAATATGGTTCCGTCAGTATAATTCATAATCCATTCCCGAATTGACTTAATATAATCACAGGTAATAATCATTGAAAGGTAACCTAAAGATAACCTAACTTAATATCTGTATCCGATAAATCTATAGCCTAAGGCTACAGCTGATTTCAGTGTACGATATACCAAAACGTTTGATAATCAGTGTATTTTTATACTAACACATGTATAAGCATCAACACAAGTAAGTTCTTAACTAAAATTTCTCAAAAGTAAAACTAAAATTTAAGAACCAAAATCAAACAATTTCATCCGAAACCGTATATTTATAGATCAGTTCCTAAAATCAATGACAGAAGAGGTCCGAACTGGACTACTATAGTGGACCAATGCATAAGAAAACGAAAACCAAATATTAGAGTAGTCACTAAACAACAGCTAATGAATGTATTCTCCCAAAATTATTGATACAACAACCATCAACGAAATTAATATTAAAGGTATTGGGTTATCGCCTTGTACAAGAAAAAAATCCATTGTATAACTTGATGAAGACTTAATCTATGCTACAGAACCGAAGATGGTCAACGACCATATTCGCCACATAGCGACTCCAGGTAAAAGTACATCCATCACAAAATATAGCATGGATTACGAAATCCGCTAACGATGTAGTCCGGAATTTGATCAACGAATTCGAACCCACGTATTATGCTTAGATACACCTATATACCCATATACAACAAAATTTACTAATAAAAGTGAAAAGACAATATTTAAAAGCAATTTACCTATAACAGTCTAATATTTTGAGAAGTGATAATAATGGAATACCCTGTATAATGCATTTATTACACCAGACAAATGTTATGACATTCCCTGTGCAAACGCTGAGTCCATAATATATGTGAACAACTTAACTATCAAAGGTAAAATCAAGAGCAGAGGTAAAAATAATAATTACCAAATAGCAAAAATAAGAGTTTTTTTTAGGAAACTAGCAAGTTGCAGACTGCGATAAAAGGTTCCAAAATTAATGCAGAACGCAAGTTAATACCTAATCATCCTCTGAGGTCGAGGACTCAGAATCCATGACTGTTTTATCAGGTAGGAGATCTTTGACATGAAAACGACCAATTCGTTTATTGGACGAATTGTCTTTTAGTTCATAGACAAGAGGCGATATGACTTTTAAAACCGTACATGGAATATACTTCTGACAAAATTTCGCCGCTATGGCATCATTTTTACTTGATTTCACAAAATTTCGTTTTAGGACTCGGTCTCCAGGATAAAAACGTAACGGTCTTTTCCTTAAATTATAATATTTCTGGGAACGTAAATAAGAATATTTCAATCTCTTCCGAATATCGGCAAATATAGGGGGTAGGTTTTGGAGATCCTCTAGTCGATGAAGATTCTCAGAAACTTGTGGTAAAGTAGTTGCATTATCGGAAATTAAACCAAAATAATCGCCTGAGAGAGGAACATTTCGACCAAAGTTAAGATACGCGGGAGAACATTTAGTGACCTCGTGAGTGGAAGTCCTTATGGCTTGGGCAACAGAATGAATGTATTGATCCCACGACCTATGGTCCTCAAATGTATAAGACCTTAAAGCGGTAACAATACTACGATTTACACGTTCTGAGTGGTTCGCTTGAGGGTGATATGCAGCATTATAGAAAATCTTCTGCACCCTATATTTGGACATAAGAGTCTTGAAAGCGTTCGAGATAAATTGGGGCCCATTGTCACAGGAGACAATTTGAGGAACACCAAATACTAAAAATACTTGTTCTTCCAAATACTTAATAATTGCTGGGACTGTGGCTTTCCGAAGAGGGCAAACCAAAGGAAATTTGGTGAAATAGTCCACTACTACGAGACAATAAGTATTTCCTGTATAGCTACGAGGGTATGGACCAATTAAATCGAGAGAAATCATCTGCCAAGGGAAATTAATATTTCTAAAAGAACCCATAAGACCAGCTTGTGGTAAGTTACTTGGTTTACAAGTAGCACAAACTATGCATTTAGAGATGTACCTTTTAATGGATTTGCGCATGCCAGGCCAATAATATAACTCAGCAATACGGTGGTAAGTTTTATAGAAACCAAAATGGCCAGCAGTAACTTCGTCATGACACATACGCAAAATATTTTCCCTGTTTGGCGTAGGTACAACTATTTTCCATTCGGTCATATTCGATAATACCTCAACAGGACTTAAAATGTGTTTGTACAGCACATTGTTCTCCACCTTAAAATCGGGATATCTTTGTGGGTCTTGAGTAACCTTATCGACCATATTTTGATACCACGCATCAGGAGTTAATGAAGATAGATCTAAAACATTAATATCAAAAACACGGGAAAGAGCATCAGCAACCACTACTCCGGCTGCCTTTCGATGGACAATCTTATACGAATAGGCAGTCAGTTTACATATCCATCGGAAAAGTCTCTGAGAAGGGTTTTTCATGCTGTGAAGCCATACCAAAGAACTATGGTCCGTAATTATCGTGAAATTACGACCCTCTAAATAATAACGAAAAGCTTCTAAACCCTGAATAATAGCTAATAGTTCTTTCTCCGTAGTCGAATAGTTTTTCTGCGCCTTATTCAGTTTCTTACTTGTATATGCTATTGGGTGTTCAGAGCCATCTTTCACCTGAAATAGCACGCCACCAGAAGCGGTGTTAGAACAATCGGTCATCAGATAAAAATGTTCGTTAAAATTAGGTGAGATCATGACTGGAGCGCTCGTTAGTGCATCTTTAACGCGCCTAAACGCTTCATCGGCCTCAGGAGTCCAAATAATCGTTTGGCCTTTTTTCCTATCCTTCAGAAGATCAGTAAGGGGTGATAGTAAGGTAGAATAAGACGGAACAAACCGACGATAATATCCACACATGCCTAAAATTCTGCGAACTTGGGTGGTAGTTTTTGGGATGGGAAAATCTCTTATAGCGGCGACCTTTTCAGGGTCTGTCCTAAGACCCTGGTTATCAACCATATAGCCTAAAAACTTCAAACTTGGTCGACAAAATTGACATTTATCAAGATTAACCGTTAAATTGGCCTCTTTTAACCGGACAAATAATTTATTCAAAATTTCGATATGAGTAGAAAAATCCGGGGTGACTACCAAGATGTCATCAAGATAATAAAACACGTAGGGCTCTAACTGAGGACCTATTACTATATCCATGAGACGACACATAGTTTGGGGAGCAGATACTAACCCAAAAGGCATTGTTACAAATTGAAACAATCCTTTACCATTGACGGCAAAAGCGGTATATTTCCTACTTTCAGTACTAAGAGGTATTTGTAAAAAAGCTTTTGAAAGATCTATAGACGATATGAACTTCGAGTTTTGAAGTTTGCTCAAGATAATATCAATTCGAGGGATCGGGTAAGCATCCCGATTTACTGTGATGCTGTTTAACTTACGTCCATCAAAACAGACCCTAAATGATCCATTCTTTTTTTTCGTGAGCCATAATGGACTACTATAGGAAGAGGTAGACGGTTCGATGATATTAAGTTTAAGCATTTCATCAATCTCTTGGTCTAAATCTTTTTGCCACGCTTGGGGTATCGGATATTGGTATTGCCTAAATGGTGTGGGATTATTCACTTCAATAGAATGGGAAAGCAAGGTAGTACGGCCTAACTTATCCGTAGAGGAGATAGAATTAAACTTGGAGATAGTTTCTTGTAACTGATTTTGTTCCTCATTTGATAAACTAGAAAAATCTTGTACGGCATTCAAGCTCGAAATATTAAATGAAGATATAGACATAGAAAAATCAGAGCAGTTAAGTGTGCTATTAAAAACATTAAGAAAGTCCATTCCAAGGATAACTGAATTTTGCACTGAGGGGATAACATAAAAAGTAACATTTCTGCGTATATTCGCTACAGAGACTTCTGTTACGAATTTTCCCGTGATGGGTTGTACAGTGCCATCAGCAGTCGATACTTGAAGAGAAGAAATCGGGTTAACTTTGACTTTATCGTTGTCTATTAAATGAAGAGATAAAGAACCTAGTAAAGATATGTTTGAACCACTGTCTAGAAGTGCTAAACAAGATTGACCTAATACTTCGATAGGGAGATACGGACGATTATCGTTATGTTTCCTAACTAATAGAGAATTTAAATCTAAGGTTGTTTTATCAATCACTATGGTGTTGCCAGAAAATTGAGATAAAGGTAGACAGGTATCTCCTTCCTTAATTTTTCTGGAAGAAGAAGGTAAAGGTAACGGAATTAACGCAGAGTTAAGTTCTTGCTCGAGACAAGGAGATGGGAGATTTAATGAAGATACTGAGAAAGAAACACTATCATTATCTGATTCGACATTAAAGGGTGTCTGCTTCAGATAACTTAATCTTGAGATAGGTTGTTGTTTGAAGTTGTTGTCTTTTTGGACGAAATACCTTTCCCTTTTCGACTGGTAGAAGGTACGGGAGGGCTTGACGTGTTGAGTCCTGTATTGTTTATGGAAGTTACGGAATTCCCTGATGGAGAGACTGTCAGAGGAGGGCTCAGGGTACAATCCTCTAAACGACCGTTTCCCTGACAATTCCTACACCTGGGTTTAGTGGTATTTTCAAGGCCACACCCAAAACAAAAGGGACGCAATCTGGGGTTTGGGCATGCAGAGAAGGCATGTCCCTGAGTATAACAATTCCAACATACGATCGTGGAGGTAACGGTAGATACATTGTGTTTCGGTACTTTATTTTGCCATGATCGATTTCGTGAAAAGGAATTCTGACTAGAAGACAGGAAAGGACGAGACGAAACTACAGTTGAGGGTTGATTAGACCAAGAAAATGTTTCTTCTAACCGCTTACATTTTTCCGTAAGTTCGTCGATACTACGGATTTCTACAAGAGCTAGTTGAGAGTGATATGAGGGTAACAAAGATTTCATGATGATTCTTACCTTTTCGGATTCCGTAAGAGGAATGTCAAGACGACTACACAACCCAAGGATGTTGTTGATAAACATAGTAACGGGTTCATTCTGGAGTTGTTTCCGTTTTTTAATGTCATCCAAAAGATCATCTTGGTAGGAATATGGTAGGAAATCAGCTTTAAGTTTTTGCACCAGATCTTTCCAGCAAGAAAGGTTAGAGCGATTATTCATAAACCAAGTGAACGCAGGACCGGTAAACAACTCAGCGGAGGCTGCAAATAAGTCATCCTCTGGAATACATCTAGAGATTCGCAAACATTCAACTTTCTCTAAGAAAGCGACAACAGTATCACGATCACCTGTACCAGAAAAAGAAATACCCCATTTATGAACTTGGGCAGATTTAGAAAATGGGAAGGGTGACGCATTGTGTATGGGTGCATTTGGAGTGGAGGTAGCAGCTGGGTTTCCCCGAGCATCGAGGTCACCTTCAATATCCAAGATTTTGACTGCGACGGTTTTCTGGTATAATTCCTGTTCATCGGTATCACACTCTAAGCGACTTACTCGTTCAGATAAATGAGCTACTCTAGACGACAATCTAGCAAAGGTAGGATCCAGTATTGTACCCCTGAATATCCCGATTTTCTGGGTAAGGTCTTTCAGTGTGTCCTCAATCTCCTCCTTATGTTTGTCAAAGGGAATACAGGAGGAAGAAATTTGCCGAAAACTCCTATTTTCCTTCTCCTGTCGCAGAGCTCCACGCAATATTTTGCGTTTAGCCTCGACGGTAGGATATTCAGTAACATCAATACTTCGGATTTTAAGCTCGTAATCTAACTCTTTTACCAGTAAATGATCAACTTTAAAAGTGGACATTTTAAAAAAGAAACTTTCAGTATCAAGACAAAACACCCCAATGAAGGTTTGATAGATAAACTCAATAAAAAAAAATTTTACAACTGGCACAAAGCCCGCAAATTTAATCGCATACAGTAATCTAAAATTGAGATAGAAATCAGAACCTAATAAACATATACCTATAACCCAAAATTTATAATTGTGTGGATACAAGTGCCAGTACAGGATATCATAATAATTATAAGATACCAAAAAATATGTAACGTATAAAAATGTAAAAATTCAGTTTATTAAATATTAACGTCACCTTCAATAAACATTTATATATTACCTTTTAACTTATGTTCGTATACCACCCAACAATTCATGCTACATCCTCAATTCTAAAATAATTTCCCTTACACCTGTATACTCTCTCAAAAAAAAACAAAATGATACACTGCTACTATCAACTTTTTCTTTTTTTTTTTTCCAAAACAACAACAAACTGTAAGTGATCATTCGCAATAACCAAATTGAATAAGAGAATGTAGTGTAACTAACACTAAATCACCACCTAAATGAAAACAACGGCTCCACGATGGGCTCGCCACTTTGTAACCCTTATAGTAGGGTTATATTTTTTTTTGGTACTAAAATTTGATTGATGAAGAGAAAGGAGTAGTGAGAAACGGCTTAACAAGTTAAAATTAGAATGAAGATAACAAATTAATTATGAGGATGAGGATGAGACGTAAAAGCTCAGGAAGTGGAGATCGGCTTATTTTCGTGCTGTTGTTTAGGGGAGAAAGAGATAGTGATAAAGGAAGAAACCAGAAAAATTAAAAGTAATGAAATACTTAAAAGAAAAGAACTGACCTATGATCAATAAACCAAAGATGGGCGCCAGAAGTAAATGCCTTTTAGAGCCTTTACTTCGTTGATAGAACAGTGTGGGAGACTAGAAAAGAGAGAGAGAGAGATATAGAGAGAGAGATATATAGAGAGAGATATAGAGAGAGATATATATATATATATATAGAGAGAGAGAGAGATAGAGAGAGAGAGAGAGAGAGAGAGAGGAGGAAAGAGAGAGAGAGAGAAATAAGGAGAAAGATATAAACAATCCAAATAACTTAATCCTGAAATAAAATATTATATGAACACATATAGTTGAGAGATATCAGGTGCAGGTGAAATGATACAAACCCAATAGGTATACCTTATTTTTATTGTGTAAAAAAAATACCTAGATATATGTAAAGTAAGATTTTGGTAACTAATGTATATATATATATATATAATGTAAAATTTCTAGCTAAAAATATAAATAATGTATAATAATGTAAAACATTGGCTTGCAAGATGAATATATAATAGTAAAATTTAATTAATAATATAAATAATGAATATGAGTAATGTTAAAATTTTGGTTGCCAAGATATAAGCAGATAACGTAAAAGTTTCCGACTATTAAATGATTTCTATGAGTTTACGTTTCTTTCAGATACAAACAATAAAGAGACAGAAAAACAATAGTGAGTGCTAGTCAACAGAACCAGATGATATTCTTCATAATACCGTATTAATATACTTGTATATTATCTACCACAATACCTAAGTTATTATGTAATGAACCCTATAGAGACCAATGCTCTAGGTCTATAAGTACTTATGTTCCCTTACATGCATTGAGATTTAGATGAAAAATTGACAAAATATTATTTGTTGTGTAGACACAACCGATAGTAAAAGATATGATAAGGGAAGTTAAAAAATAATCTAATGCTTAACAACAAATGTAGAATAAATATATAATATATTGCGGAACACAATTCGGTCTATAAATGAGAACATTAATTAAGTACACTTATCTTTGTTCCAATCTAGATGAAATTCCTTCAGCTCTAATTCCAAGTGTTGGCTTATGGACGTGCCGGTTTATCAGACGGTAAGCGGCTCTATGAGTATACACATCTTAGGGAAGATTTACGTTCCAGATAATTAATAGGAATGTTATTCTTAGTGCATTTTCCATATAAGTTGTCTTTGTGGGATATTAAAAGCTTGGTTCTATTTTATAATTCTCTAGGTACGGCAGACGTTCATTTTAGGTATATTATATCTTTACAGATATATTTAGCTTGCTTTGTAATTGCAATTCCAAAATAGATTTATTGAATATCTCCTATTCTTTTATGTATGACATCTGCCGTTTTTTCTCCAACACATATTTGTCTGTATTTGACCTTCTTAAGTCGTTGGTTAGCTAGCACTAATTCTGTTTTCATTTTCGTACCTCGATCGTAAGGTAACTTTTTGTTATTCGATGTTAATTATTACGGTTGTCGGGAGTGGCTACTCGTAAACGTAGCGGAACGCTACAGACTGATAAATTTCAGGTGAAAGTAGGATGGCACCAAGGCTCGGTGCTTAGTCCTTATTTATTCTCATTAGTTTTGGACCAGATAACAGCGAAACTACAGGGTAACATTCCATGGTGGTTAATGTATGCTGATAATGTCGTGTTAGTAGGAAATAGTGAAAGAGACTTAGAACAAAAATTGGAACAGTGGAGGCAAGCTCTGGAAGAAAAAGGTTTAAAACTTAGTAGCACAAAAACAGAGTATTTGGAATGTTCATTTAAAGATGGAGTTACTACAAATAAAATGGTATCTTTGGATGGTGAACTGATTGTAAAAAGCCATAGTTTTAAATACCTGGGATCGGTATTACAGAGTAATGGAGAAATAGATGGAAATGCATGCAGTAGAATTAGGGCTGGATGGATGAAGTGGAAAGAATCGAGTGGCGTGTTGTGTGACAGAAAAATTCCAATGAAGCTGAATAGAAAATTCTATAAAACAGCCATAAGACCGGCTATGTTGCACGGAACTGAATGTTGGGCAGTGAAAAAGAGAGAGGAACAACGAATGCATGTGGCGGAAATGAGAATGCTTATATGGATGAGTGGAGTGACAAAGAAGGATAAAATTAGAAATGAGTATATTAGGGGAAGTCTAGGTGTGGCACCAATTGATGCCAAAATGAGAGAGCATAGATTAAGATGATTTGGTCATGTTCAACGTCAAGACGTTAATCAGCCAATAGGAAGAATAGCTGAAGTGCAGATTCCTGGAAGGAGTAGGAGAGGAAAACCAAAGAAGACCTGGGGGACGATAAGGCAGGACATGTTGGTAAAGGGGATTGACATTGATATGACCCAAGATAGAATTGTGTGGAGAAATGCAATTAGGGAAGCCGACCCCGATTCAACTTATAGCCCGATCAAAGAACAAACTGACCCCAAAAAAAATAAAGGAAGGATGAAAATTTGGGGATAGGTAGTTGAAATTGTCTATTATTATATAAGAAAAAGTTTAAAATTCTACATCCCCTCCATTTTATAAAAATTGGGAAATACTGGATGAAAAATATTTTGTCGAGGGTGAAAAAATATACATTCAAAATAAGTCCGGAATTGGATAAAATGACTAATTCTAAGCAACTTTTGTTCTATTCGCTAGGTGCAAGTACTTGGGAGGGGATACGAGAAACGATCGTGCTCGGGAGAGAATAGCGGAGAAATTTTATAAGTATTACTTAAATAATTCATATTGTCAATTGAAATTGCCCTATTGGTATATTTATACTCATTGTCATTATGAAATCAGGCATTAATATTGCTCCACAATATTGATATGATATGCAATTATTAACAGTCCTGTCGCCAGGGGGGGTACAACGGCCTGCTTAATTCAGATGGACTTACCCAAGTTTTTTTTATGTATTTTGACCCGTAGAACACGAATTTTTTGGGTAACAGTTGATCCGGATGTCGATAAGACTGTTATAAACAAAGAACTTGAGGAATTACATAACAGCGATTTTTCGCAAAACAAAACATTTTTTTGTATTTTTTGGGTGATTCTCAGCAAAAAATGATCTTACAAGTGTTTTCGTAGGATGCATAGTTTCCGAGATAAACGTGGTTGAACTTTCAAAAAATCGAAAAAGTGCAATTTTTGAACCGGAATAACTTTTGATTAAAAAATAAAATAGCAATTCTGCTTACTGCATTTGAAAGTTCAAGTCAAATTCTATCGGTTTTGATTATTTGCATTGCTAAAAATTAAGTTTTTATTTGTTAAAACAAGCTATAAACACATAGTATTTCCCGTGCCCAATGCATGCGTTTTAATGTACCGGGTGTCCCAATAAGAATGGCTCTCGGCCATATCTCGGAAACCGTTTATAGTAGAGCTTTGAAAAAATTTTATAACAAAAGTTGCCTCAGGAAAAGCCTGGAAATTATTTTCATAATTGTGGGACCACCGCTAGAGGGCGTAATTAAATATCAAAAATTAAAAAATCTAAATTTTACAAAATTTACCTAATGAAGGGGCACTGGAAATCCGATCGTCGTATTCTTCATAAAATTCTACGCATATTTGATTTGACAAGTTTAGGTCTACCTTTAGAAATAAGAGGTGGGGGTGAGTGGGAACCTTGTTATGAAAAACTGGCTGTGAGTCCGGTTCTGCTTAATCAAATTTTGCAAACTTGGTCTTGTTGAAGACAGATCTTTTTCGTCAATGTAAAAGTTATGATTTCGAACCAACTTACTGAGTAATATGCCAGCTAGAAGGCGTTATTTAATTTTTTTCAGAAATCTAGTGTTCCTTGGAAAATATTAAATACAAACATGCATTTTTAATACCATATTACAAAATTAGACAAAATTAGCAACAGAATAGCGAAAACCGCATGTAATACCTTTTTTCTATCTCGAGATATCTTACAAAACGTGTAAATTTAAAAACATAACTGTTACTGTCACCGGTAAACGAAATTCATTAAAAGTAGTGTGCTATGGAAACAACAAAGAAAAATTTTCCAGCTGTCAACGTATATTAGGTCTTTTCAACGCTTCTCATTTGTTTGGAGCCTCGTTCATATCTCGTATATTAATATTATACACGGATTATACGGCATATGACAGAGGCTCGAAACAAATGAGAAGCGTTGAAAAGCCCTATTACAAAGAAATAAAAACAACTATTTAGTGATAACATAAACGTTCAAATTTTTGCCCATCATTTTCGTTGCAAACATTTACTCTTTCAAGAGTAGATTGAACAGCAGTCTTAATTTCTGCTCTCGATATGCTTTGAATGGCGTTTAGTATTTTCTGGATAATGTATTCTAGAGTAGTGTATGATGGGCAACAATTTGAATATTTAGGTCGTCACTAAGTAGTTCTTTTTGTTCTGTGTTATATTTAATTTTAATAGTATTGTTTCTCTTTATATTGTTGTTTTAATTAATTATATTTTTATACGTTGACATCTGGAAAATGTTATTTTGTTTTTTTCCACAGCACACTACTTTTCATTAACTTAGTTTACCGGTGATAGTAACAGTTCTGTATAAAATTTACACGTTTCTCGAGATATCTTGAGATAGAAAAAAGGTTTCGACATGCGGTTTTCGCTATTCTATTGCTAATTTAATCTAATTTTATAAAGTATGATTAAAAATGCATACTTGTATTTAATATTTTCCAAAGAAAACTAGATTTCTGAAAAAAATTAAATAACGCCTCCCAGCTGGCTTATTACTTATTAGGATGGTTTAAAATTATCACGCTTACATTGAAGAAAAAGATCTGTCTTCAACAAGAGCCAGTTTTCAAAATTTGATTTAGCAGAACCGGACTTACAGCCATTTTTTCATAACAAGGTTCCCAGTCACCCCCACCTCTTATTTACAAAGGTAGAGTTAAACTTGTTAAATCAAATATGAGCAGAATTTGATGAAGAATACAATAATCGGATTTCTAGTGCCCCTTCATTAGGAAAATTTTGTAAAATTTAGATTTTTTTATTTTTGATATTCAATTACGCCCTCTAGCGGTGGACCCACAATTATGAAAATAATTTCCAGGCTTTTCCTGAGGCAACTTTTGTTATAAAAATTTTTATTTCAAAGCTCTACTATAAACGTTTCCTGAGATATGGCCGAGAGCCATTCTTATTGGGACACCCGGTACGTAACATACGTAAAAATTCTGTATTCGCGCCACTTGTTCGATTTCAAATTAGAAATGCATTGAAAACATCATTCAATCACTATTTGTTTATAGCTTTGTTAAACAACAAAAAAATTCATTTTAATTTTTAGCAATGAAAATAATCAAAACCGATAGAATTTGACTTGAACTTTCAAATGCGGTAAGCAGAATTGCTATTTTATTTTTCAAACAAAAGTTATTCGGGTTCAAAAATTGCAATTTTTCGATTTTTTGAAAATTCAACCGCGTTTATGTCGAAAACTATGCATCCTACGAAAAAACTTGTAAAGACATTTTTTGCTTACAATGACCCAAAAAATACAAAAACATGTTTTGTTTTGCGAAAAATCGCTGTTATGTGATTCCTCAAGTTCTTTATTTATAACAATCTTATCGACATCCGGATCGACTGTTACCCAAAAAATTCGTGTTCTACGGGTCAAAATCCATAAAGAAAACTTGAGTAAGTCCATCTGAATTAAGGAGGCCATTGTAGCCCTACTGGCGACATGACTATAAAGTGAATTTAATTAATTGTAGGTATTTTACTTGTAATACTGCATTTTAATAATTAATTTTATTTACTAGGTACATACAATTGTTTACCTTTTAATAACATAACCTTAATCTTACTTTTTCTTCTTATTCTTTTTTGGGCTATGGCCTTGGCAATTATGCAGCAACCAGGACTAATATAATTGGCCAATATGGAAAGTGCTAAAAATGTTACTGAGCTATGAAACCAGGTGTCGCTCTTCCGAACTTGCACGATCCCAATAGAGTTTTTTCACTAAGTCAATACTTTTCGAGTTATTTGCGAGTGAATATGTTCATTTTTAACAAAAAAAAAGAATGTGTGTGTACTTTGTACGCACGTAAGAAGTTATACTTCTATTATATGATTTCAACGAAATCAATATACTTTAAACAGTGTATTTATATTTTATTTAAATATTAAACTAATTTTAATACTCACTACTTTCCAAAATTTTTTTTAAAACAATACCAAAAATTAAAAAAATAAAAGAATAAAACACAAGCAAACACATTGAAAAATGAAACAAAGAAATGATTTCTGAACAATAATTGTTGACAAAAATTTTAACTAAATACTTATTTCCTGAAAAAAATATAATAAATATACTTACAATCATAAAATGTATAAAAAAAATAAAAATTTGCATTGGGAATTGAACCTGCGCCCGGTAGCGGGTAGAAACTCCTTTTGGATAGTCCTATCAGGGAAAGTGAATCAATCCCTGCCTTCCGCAGATTCCAGGTGTTTCCTGACCCGAGAAACTAGTACCTGCTAAGGGTCCCTTGTCCAGGGTCACGGATGAAGCCCACAACGGCATCCAGGGCGGAGAAGAAGATCTTCACAACGGTCTGGAAGGCGGAGGTGGCAGCCCACTGGTTTTAGGGTTTGTATAAAATCGAGGGGAAGATTGATCTCCAAAGTCCAGAAAGACAGTCAATCTAAAGGATGAAAACCTTAGACAAATTTCCTGGCCCTCCAGGTTGGGGGTTGGATCATTGAGCTAGCTCCTTAATATCTAGAAAAAAACTACTGCTAAAAATCCCAAACCAAGCCTCGGAAATAGAGACGGATCTAAACAAAGACGAAAACGGCTACGAAAAAGGACCATGATGATAGGTACATGGAATGTACAAGGAATAAGGGGTAAAACTGAAGAGATCATCAAAGAAATAAAACAACTTGGCCTCAACATAGTGACCCTCACTGAAACAAAGAAGAAGGGCGTTGGATCAGTAATGATAGGAGACTACATACACCTGTATAGCGGCGTACCAAAGGAAGAAAGAGCTAAGAGAGGGGTATCCGTAATTATTAACAAAAAGTTTAAAAGGAAAATAACCAGCTGGACTGCAATAGATGAAAATATCCTGCAAGTAAATATGACCCTACACCATAAAAAAACAACAATACTAGCCATACATGCTCCTTCAGATAATGAGAATGTAACCACAAAAGACGAATTCTTTGCAAAATTAAACGAAGTTATCACGAGAATTGGAAATAACCGAGAAATATTTTTATTAGGCGATTTTAATGGAAGAACAGGAAACAAGCGCCACAACAATGTAATTAGACCTTATGGAGAAGACGTCGTAAATGATAACGGAGAAAGACTTATTAATCTGTGTGAAAGTAATAGACTCAAAATAACTAATGGATATTACTGTCACAAAAACATACACAAATATACATGGTTTCAACCAACAAGGAATCTTAAGTCTATAATAGATTACGTGATAGTTAAACAAAATTCACAAATACTCATTAGTGATATTAGAGCTATGAGAGGAGCAGTATGCGGATCAGATCATCACATGGTCATGGCGAAAATTGTTTTCCCATATAGATTAAATGAAAGGGTCTCACCAAGCCAAGACGAACAGCTTTTAGAAAGAATTGAACTTCCTCAATACAATCTGTCCAGTTTAATTCATGAGAGCACCCGTACACTATATAAGACTCGAATGGACTCCAAACTTGACGAAACACTAACAAATACCAAATACATATATGAGAACATAATATCAAGTATTCATCAAACAGCACAGGAGGTCTTAGGAATCAAACAAAATAAAATTAGTAACAAGCTTTGGTGGAATGAAGACGTCGAAAAAGCGGTAACAGAAAAGAAAAGATTATACCATAAATGGTTGAGTACAAAAGGTGACGCAGACAAAGACCGATATAATGAAATGAAGAAGAAAACTAGAAAGATAATTATGACCTCCAAAAATGAGACGTGGGACAGAAAATGCAGAGAGATAGAATCCTATATTGGAGGACGACAATGCACTGAGGTGTGGAAGTTTATAAACTCTGTTAAGAAGCCGACTAACGAGAAAGTGATTCTAAATCCCACAAATCCCGAGGATTGGACACATTATTACAAACATCTATTAAATGAGAACAGAGACGAATTTAAAGAAGATATGAATTCATCAAGAATCGAAATTCTGGGAGAGCATATTACCATAGATATCAACAGACTGCAAAAAGCTATAGCAGGGATGAAGAATGGGAAAGCAAGCGGACCAGAGGGAGTAACTACGGAACTAATAAAGAATGGCTCAGAGAAATTACACAGAATGATCACTGGGATATTTAACGAATACATTAATGGCCATCCAACACCAGATAAATGGAAAACAGCATATATGACTCCAATATATAAAAAAGGTGACAGGAGAAATTGTAAAAACTATAGAGAGATATCGGTCAAAAGTTCAATGAGTCGGCTATATGGTCGAATACTACGGGACCTGATAGAGGAAGATTATCAATCGTCTGAAGACGAAGAACAAGGAGGATTTAGAGCAGGTCGTTCATGTACAGATAACATCTGTTGTCTTAAACAAATTATAGAAAAGAAAGTTGTGACAAATAGAGAGTTACATATGACTTTTGTAGATCTTGAGAAGGCATATGACACAGTCCCTCTAAATAAACTATGGGAAGTCCTGGGCACATCAAACATACATTAAACATTGGTTAGTGCTCTCAAAGATCTATATTACGGCTCAAACTCCCAAATGAAATTCGGAAACCTCTTAGCTGAAAAATTTGCAGTTACTAAGGGTCTCAGACAGGGATGTTGTATCTCTCCGACTTTGTTTAAGATTTATATCTCTGCAGCTCTGAAACAATGGAAAAGGAAAGTCAAAGGAATGGGTATACAATTGAACGATCAGGATTGTATATATACTTTACAGTTTGCAAATGATCAGGTGGTGATCTCAAATGACAAAGATGACATGGAATATATGCTTAGAAAACTAATTGAAGAATACCAGAAATGGGGATTAAATATCAATTTAGAAAAGACAAAATACCTCTCAATTGGCGCTGAAGCAGAACAACTCGATATCGAAGACAATCAAAAAATAAATCCATGTGACGAATATAAATACCTGGGCGTCATCTTCGACCGTAGTGGAAAAGACGAACGAGAAATTGAACATCGAATCATACAAGCCCGAAGAGCTATAGCATGTCTAAACGGAGTTCTATGGAGTAAAGAAATATCAAAGAAAAGAAAATGGAACATATATGAGACAATGGTTAAAACTAGCCTATGTACTTTATGGAGCCGAGACATGGAGAATAACTGAGAAATATAAGAAAAAGGTCGAAGCCACGGAAATGGATGCCATCAGAATATCGATGAGAATATCAAGAGCCGAAAGAATAAGGAATGAAGTAATAAAACAACAAATGGGTGTAGAGGGCACTATAGTTGAGGATATTGAAAGAAAACAGCTCATATGCTATGGGCATGTGAGCCGAATGGGGGACGAAAGATTGCCTAAAAAAACTATGATGTGGCAACCCCCAGAGAAGAAAAAACGAGGACGACCACCACAGAGCTGGAATCTGGGAGTTAGGAAAGCGATTAGCGCTCGAAATCTAAATGAAGACCTAACTCAGGACAGAATACAGTGGCGTTTGGGAGTCGGACAACGTCGTAAGACGTTATAAAACCGAATATATATATATATATATATATATATATATATATATATATATATATATATATATATATATATATATATATTGAACCTGCGTCTATAAGGTTGTTAAATTTTGAACTCACCGCCCGCAGAACTTAGCTAGCGAGACATTTGAATGATGTGGGAAGATATAGCAACTAAACGTTTTAAACTTTTTTGACAGTTGCTTATTCTCTTAGTTTAATTAAAAAAGTTTGATTCTTGCGGAATTAAAATTAAAACACAACAAAATATAGACAAAAGCAATTTATTAGATATGAAGATTGGTAGAAATTGTATTGGTAATCAAATAGCTAGGTACTAGGTAAATACTAGCTAAGTACCTACATTTGCCAAATAGGTATGTAGGTTCTAATCTTTTATTACAATACTGAAACATTTAAAATTACGTATCTACCTGTTGCTTTTAAAAACTATTTAAAAAGTCACTACAATTATAAACTTGCTTTTTGTGTCTGTCTTCACAACAATAAAAACTAATATACTACATACAATTTGTTTACCCATAACCATTGACGTATTAATAAAATAACCGACATATTGGACAATAGGGCTTTTCATTCACAGTCATTTGTTTCGAGCTTCTCAGAGCTTCTGTCATATGTCGTATAATCCGTGTATATTAACATTATACACAGATTATACAACATATGACAGCAGCTCGAAACAAATGACAATCGATGAAAAGCCCTATTGTTGACAGGTTATTGTAATTACCCAATCAGAGGACGTATAACGTTTAAGCTGCGCCGGGTACCAAGATTCCGCAAGACGCGGATCAAAGGGGGGTCAATGGAGTCAATTGCCCCCTCCTTGAGACCTGACACTTTTTTTAAGAAAGAGATTACGATTGAACATAAATAGTGAGTTTTGTGTCTTGTTGATAACTGAAACATAATGTATGGCAGAATTCCTTGGAAAATTATTAAAAGTCTTTGAAACATAATAAATGAAAAATTCCCACAATAAATCTGTTTATTACAAATAGAGAGTTACATATGACTTTTGTAGATCTTGAGAAGGCATATGACACAGTCCCTCTAAATAATTTATTTAAATCTGTTTATTACCATCTATTCAATTTAATGCCAGAGACCAGATAAAAATATTAAATGCCGCTGCTATGTTATGGTAATTTGATCATTTAAGAAAACCCCCGAATAAGAGCCGCTTTTAGAAGGATGTCCAAGTCCAAAGTATTATGTAACAGAGACCTAAAACTGGCATTAAGGATCCGTATAAAATAGCCAAACAGAGAGCAAAGAAAGCAAGAGATTTTAATCAGATTAGATGTATCCGAGATGAAAATAATAAAATACTAATTCACGAAAAGTATGTCAAAAAGAGACGGAGAAAGTATTTTGACAGTTTATTAAATGAAGAATTTGACAGACAGCCTGTCGTGTCGAGTTAACGGAGACAGTAACAGCAATGGTTACCAGAATAACAAACGAGGAAGTGGCTCAAGCGCTTCAAAAAATAAAGAAAGGAAAAGCAGTAGGACCCGATGATATTCCTGGGGAAGTATGGAGAGCATTGGGAGAGACAGGAATAAGTTGGCTAGCAGGTCTATTTAACAGAATTATGGAAGTTGGAAAAATGCCAGACGAATGGAGAAACAGTATATTAGTACCTGTCTACAAAAACAAGGGAGACATACAACAATGCACAAACTACAGGGTTATATAACTACTTAGACACACCATGAAAATATGGGAGAGAGTAATTGATAGACGGATACGTGAAGAAACCGAAATATCCGATAGTCAATTTGGCTTTATGCAGGGCAGATCAACAACAGATGCAATTTTCATTGTAAGGCAACTGATGGAAAAATACAGGAATAAAGAGACCAGCGCTCATATGGTATTCATTGATCTTGAGAAAGCATATAATAGAGTTCCTCAAGAGATTCTGTGGTGGGCTCTCAATAAGAAAGGAGTCCCTGGCGAATATGTAAAGATTGTGAGAGATATGTATGAGAGTATGAGGGAGTAACGACTAGTGTTAGGACAGGTGTGGGAGAGACTGATAAATTTCAGGTGAAAGTAGGATGGCACCAAGGCTCGGTGCTTAGTCCTTATTTATTCTCATTAGTTTTGGACCAGATAACAGCGAAACTACAGGGTAACATTCCATGGTGGTTAATGTATGCTGATAATGTCGTGTTAGTAGGAAATAGTGAAAGAGACTTAGAACAAAAATTGGAACAGTGGAGGCAAGCTCTGGAAGAAAAAGGTTTAAAACTTAGTAGCACAAAAACAGAGTATTTGGAATGTTCATTTAAAGATGGAGTTACTACAAATAAAATGGTATCTTTGGATGGTGAACTGATTGTAAAAAGCCATAGTTTTAAATACCTGGGATCGGTATTACAGAGTAATGGAGAAATAGATGGAAATGCATGCAGTAGAATTAGGGCTGGATGGATGAAGTGGAAAGAATCGAGTGGCGTGTTGTGTGACAGAAAAATTCCAATGAAGCTGAATAGAAAATTCTATAAAACAGCCATAAGACCGGCTATGTTGCACGGAACTGAATGTTGGGCAGTGAAAAAGAGAGAGGAACAACGAATGCATGTGGCGGAAATGAGAATGCTTATATGGATGAGTGGAGTGACAAAGAAGGATAAAATTAGAAATGAGTATATTAGGGGAAGTCTAGGTGTGGCACCAATTGATGCCAAAATGAGAGAGCATAGATTAAGATGATTTGGTCATGTTCAACGTCAAGACGTTAATCAGCCAATAGGAAGAATAGCTGAAGTGCAGATTCCTGGAAGGAGTAGGAGAGGAAGACCAAAGAAGACCTGGGGGACGATAAGGCAGGACATGTTGGTAAAGGGGATTGACATTGATATGACCCAAGATAGAATTGTGTGGAGAAATGCAATTAGGGAAGCCGACCCCGATTCAACTTATAGCCCGATCAAAGAACAAACTGACCCCAAAAAAAATAAAGGAAGGATGAAAATTTGGGGATAGGTAGTTGAAATTGTCTATTATTATATAAGAAAAAGTTTACAATTCTACATCCCCTCCATTTTATAAAAATTGGGAAATACTGGATGAAAAATATTTTCTCGAGGGTGAAAAAATATACATTCAAAATAAGTCCGGAATTGGATAAAATGACTAATTCTAAGCAACTTTTGTTCTATTCGCTAGGTGCAAGTACTTGGGAGGGGATACGAGAAACGATCGTGCTCGGGAGAGAATAGCGGAGAAATTTTATAAGTATTACTTAAATAATTCATATTGTCAATTGAAATTGTCCTATTGGTATATTTATACTCATTGTCATTATGAAATCAGGCATTAATATTGCTCCACAATATTGATATGATATGCAATTATTAACAGTCCTGTCGCCAGGGGGGGTACAACGGCCTGCTTAATTCAGATGGACTTACCCAAGTTTTTTTTATGTATTTTGACCCGTAGAACACGAATTTTTTGGGTAACAGTTGATCCGGATGTCGATAAGACTGTTATAAACAAAGAACTTGAGGAATTACATAACAGCGATTTTTCGCAAAACAAAACATTTTTTTGTATTTTTTGGGTGATTCTCAGCAAAAAATGATCTTACAAGTGTTTTCGTAGGATGCATAGTTTCCGAGATAAACGTGGTTGAACTTTCAAAAAATCGAAAAAGTGCAATTTTTGAACCGGAATAACTTTTGATTAAAAAATAAAATAGCAATTCTGCTTACTGCATTTGAAAGTTCAAGTCAAATTCTATCGGTTTTGATTATTTGCATTGCTAAAAATTAAGTTTTTATTTGTTAAAACAAGCTATAAACACATAGTATTTCCCGTGCCCAATGCATGCGTTTTAATGTACCGGGTGTCCCAATAAGAATGGCTCTCGGCCATATCTCGGAAACCGTTTATAGTAGAGCTTTGAAAAAATTTTATAACAAAAGTTGCCTCAGGAAAAGCCTGGAAATTATTTTCATAATTGTGGGACCACCGCTAGAGGGCGTAATTAAATATCAAAAATTAAAAAATCTAAATTTTACAAAATTTACCTAATGAAGGGGCACTGGAAATCCGATCGTCGTATTCTTCATAAAATTCTACGCATATTTGATTTGACAAGTTTAGGTCTACCTTTAGAAATAAGAGGTGGGGGTGAGTGGGAACCTTGTTATGAAAAACTGGCTGTGAGTCCGGTTCTGCTTAATCAAATTTTGCAAACTTGGTCTTGTTGAAGACAGATCTTTTTCGTCAATGTAAAAGTTATGATTTCGAACCAACTTACTGAGTAATATGCCAGCTAGAAGGCGTTATTTAATTTTTTTCAGAAATCTAGTGTTCCTTGGAAAATATTAAATACAAACATGCATTTTTAATACCATATTACAAAATTAGACAAAATTAGCAACAGAATAGCGAAAACCGCATGTAATACCTTTTTTCTATCTCGAGATATCTTACAAAACGTGTAAATTTAAAAACATAACTGTTACTGTCACCGGTAAACGAAATTCATTAAAAGTAGTGTGCTATGGAAACAACAAAGAAAAATTTTCCAGCTGTCAACGTATATTAGGTCTTTTCAACGCTTCTCATTTGTTTGGAGCCTCGTTCATATCTCGTATATTAATATTATACACGGATTATACGGCATATGACAGAGGCTCGAAACAAATGAGAAGCGTTGAAAAGCCCTATTACAAAGAAATAAAAACAACTATTTAGTGATAACATAAACGTTCAAATTTTTGCCCATCATTTTCGTTGCAAACATTTACTCTTTCAAGAGTAGATTGAACAGCAGTCTTAATTTCTGCTCTCGATATGCTTTGAATGGCGTTTAGTATTTTCTGGATAATGTATTCTAGAGTAGTGTATGATGGGCAACAATTTGAATATTTAGGTCGTCACTAAGTAGTTCTTTTTGTTCTGTGTTATATTTAATTTTAATAGTATTGTTTCTCTTTATATTGTTGTTTTAATTAATTATATTTTTATACGTTGACATCTGGAAAATGTTATTTTGTTTTTTTCCACAGCACACTACTTTTCATTAACTTAGTTTACCGGTGATAGTAACAGTTCTGTATAAAATTTACACGTTTCTCGAGATATCTTGAGATAGAAAAAAGGTATCGACATGCGGTTTTCGCTATTCTATTGCTAATTTAATCTAATTTTATAAAGTATGATTAAAAATGCATACTTGTATTTAATATTTTCCAAAGAAAACTAGATTTCTGAAAAAAATTAAATAACGCCTCCCAGCTGGCTTATTACTTATTAGGATGGTTTAAAATTATCACGCTTACATTGAAGAAAAAGATCTGTCTTCAACAAGAGCCAGTTTTCAAAATTTGATTTAGCAGAACCGGACTTACAGCCATTTTTTCATAACAAGGTTCCCAGTCACCCCCACCTCTTATTTACAAAGGTAGAGTTAAACTTGTTAAATCAAATATGAGCAGAATTTGATGAAGAATACAATAATCGGATTTCCAGTGCCCCTTCATTAGGAAAATTTTGTAAAATTTAGATTTTTTTATTTTTGATATTCAATTACGCCCTCTAGCGGTGGACCCACAATTATGAAAATAATTTCCAGGCTTTTCCTGAGGCAACTTTTGTTATAAAAATTTTTATTTCAAAGCTCTACTATAAACGTTTCCTGAGATATGGCCGAGAGCCATTCTTATTGGGACACCCGGTACGTAACATACGTAAAAATTCTGTATTCGCGCCACTTGTTCGATTTCAAATTAGAAATGCATTGAAAACATCATTCAATCACTATTTGTTTATAGCTTTGTTAAACAACAAAAAAATTCATTTTAATTTTTAGCAATGAAAATAATCAAAACCGATAGAATTTGACTTGAACTTTCAAATGCGGTAAGCAGAATTGCTATTTTATTTTTCAAACAAAAGTTATTCGGGTTCAAAAATTGCAATTTTTCGATTTTTTGAAAATTCAACCGCGTTTATGTCGAAAACTATGCATCCTACGAAAAAACTTGTAAAGACATTTTTTGCTTACAATGACCCAAAAAATACAAAAACATGTTTTGTTTTGCGAAAAATCGCTGTTATGTGATTCCTCAAGTTCTTTATTTATAACAATCTTATCGACATCCGGATCGACTGTTACCCAAAAAATTCGTGTTCTACGGGTCAAAATACATAAAGAAAACTTGAGTAAGTCCATCTGAATTAAGGAGGCCATTGTAGCCCTACTGGCGACATGACTATAAAGTGAATTTAATTAATTGTATTTTACTTGTAATACTGCATTTTAATAATTAATTTTATTTACTAGGTACATACAATTGTTTACCTTTTAATAACATAACCTTAATCTTACTTTTTCTTCTTATTCTTTTTTGGGCTATGGCCTTGACAATTATGCAGCAACCAGGACTAATATAATTGGCCAATATGGAAAGTGCTAAAAATGTTACTGAGCTATGAAACCAGGTGTCGCTCTTCCGAACTTGCACGATCCCAATAGAGTTTTTTCACTAAGTCAATACTTTTCGAGTTATTTGCGAGTGAATATGTTCATTTTTAACAAAAAAAAAAAGAATGTGTGTGTACTTTGTACGCACGTAAGAAGTTATACTTCTATTATATGATTTCAACGAAATCAATATACTTTAAACAGTGTATTTATATTTTATTTAAATATTAAACTAATTTTAATACTCACTACTTTCCAAAATTTTTTTTAAAACAATACCAAAAATTAAAAAAATAAAAGAATAAAACACAAGCAAACACATTGAAAAATGAAACAAAGAAATGATTTCTGAACAATAATTGTTGACAAAAATTTTAACTAAATACTTATTTCCTGAAAAAAATATAATAAATATACTTACAATCATAAAATGTATAAAAAAAATAAAAATTTGCATTGGGAATTGAACCTGCGCCCGGTAGCGGGTAGAAACTCCTTTTGGATAGTCCTATCAGGGAAAGTGAATCAATCCCTGCCTTCCGCAGATTCCAGGTGTTTCCTGACCCGAGAAACTAGTACCTGCTAAGGGTCCCTTGTCCAGGGTCACGGATGAAGCCCACAACGGCATCCAGGGCGGAGAAGAAGATCTTCACAACGGTCTGGAAGGCGGAGGTGGCAGCCCACTGGTTTTAGGGTTTGTATAAAATCGAGGGGAAGATTGATCTCCAAAGTCCAGAAAGACAGTCAATCTAAAGGATGAAAACCTTAGACAAATTTCCTGGCCCTCCAGGTTGGGGGTTGGATCATTGAGCTAGCTCCTTAATATCTAGAAAAAAACTACTGCTAAAAATCCCAAACCAAGCCTCGGAAATAGAGACGGATCTAAACAAAGACGAAAACGGCTACGAAAAAGGACCATGATGATAGGTACATGGAATGTACAAGGAATAAGGGGTAAAACTGAAGAGATCATCAAAGAAATAAAACAACTTGGCCTCAACATAGTGACCCTCACTGAAACAAAGAAGAAGGGCGTTGGATCAGTAATGATAGGAGACTACATACACCTGTATAGCGGCGTACCAAAGGAAGAAAGAGCTAAGAGAGGGGTATCCGTAATTATTAACAAAAAGTTTAAAAGGAAAATAACCAGCTGGACTGCAATAGATGAAAATATCCTGCAAGTAAATATGACCCTACACCATAAAAAAACAACAATACTAGCCATATATGCTCCTTCAGATAATGAGAATGTAACCACAAAAGACGAATTCTTTGCAAAATTAAACGAAGTTATCACGAGAATTGGAAATAACCGAGAAATATTTTTATTAGGCGATTTTAATGGAAGAACAGGAAACAAGCGCCACAACAATGTAATTAGACCTTATGGAGAAGACGTCGTAAATGATAACGGAGAAAGACTTATTAATCTGTGTGAAAGTAATAGACTCAAAATAACTAATGGATATTACTGTCACAAAAACATACACAAATATACATGGTTTCAACCAACAAGGAATCTTAAGTCTATAATAGATTACGTGATAGTTAAACAAAATTCACAAATACTCATTAGTGATATTAGAGCTATGAGAGGAGCAGTATGCGGATCAGATCATCACATGGTCATGGCGAAAATTGTTTTCCCATATAGATTAAATGAAAGGGTCTCACCAAGCCAAGACGAACAGCTTTTAGAAAGAATTGAACTTCCTCAATACAATCTGTCCAGTTTAATTCATGAGAGCACCCGTACACTATATAAGACTCGAATGGACTCCAAACTTGACGAAACACTAACAAATACCAAATACATATATGAGAACATAATATCAAGTATTCATCAAACAGCACAGGAGGTCTTAGGAATCAAACAAAATAAAATTAGTAACAAGCTTTGGTGGAATGAAGACGTCGAAAAAGCGGTAACAGAAAAGAAAAGATTATACCATAAATGGTTGAGTACAAAAGGTGACGCAGACAAAGACCGATATAATGAAATGAAGAAGAAAACTAGAAAGATAATTATGACCTCCAAAAATGAGACGTGGGACAGAAAATGCAGAGAGATAGAATCCTATATTGGAGGACGACAATGCACTGAGGTGTGGAAGTTTATAAACTCTGTTAAGAAGCCGACTAACGAGAAAGTGATTCTAAATCCCACAAATCCCGAGGATTGGACACATTATTACAAACATCTATTAAATGAGAACAGAGACGAATTTAAAGAAGATATGAATTCATCAAGAATCGAAATTCTGGGAGAGCATATTACCATAGATATCAACAGACTGCAAAAAGCTATAGCAGGGATGAAGAATGGGAAAGCAAGCGGACCAGAGGGAGTAACTACGGAACTAATAAAGAATGGCTCAGAGAAATTACACAGAATGATCACTGGGATATTTAACGAATACATTAATGGCCATCCAACACCAGATAAATGGAAAACAGCATATATGACTCCAATATATAAAAAAGGTGACAGGAGAAATTGTAAAAACTATAGAGGGATATCGGTCAAAAGTTCAATGAGTCGGCTATATGGTCGAATACTACGGGACCTGATAGAGGAAGATTATCAATCGTCTGAAGACGAAGAACAAGGAGGATTTAGAGCAGGTCGTTCATGTACAGATAACATCTGTTGTCTTAAACAAATTATAGAAAAGAAAGTTGTGACAAATAGAGAGTTACATATGACTTTTGTAGATCTTGAGAAGGCATATGACACAGTCCCTCTAAATAAACTATGGGAAGTCCTGGGCACATCAAACATACATTAAACATTGGTTAGTGCTCTCAAAGATCTATATTACGGCTCAAACTCCCAAATGAAATTCGGAAACCTCTTAGCTGAAAAATTTGCAGTTACTAAGGGTCTCAGACAGGGATGTTGTATCTCTCCGACTTTGTTTAAGATTTATATCTCTGCAGCTCTGAAACAATGGAAAAGGAAAGTCAAAGGAATGGGTATACAATTGAACGATCAGGATTGTATATATACTTTACAGTTTGCAAATGATCAGGTGGTGATCTCAAATGACAAAGATGACATGGAATATATGCTTAGAAAACTAATTGAAGAATACCAGAAATGGGGATTAAATATCAATTTAGAAAAGACAAAATACCTCTCAATTGGCGCTGAAGCAGAACAACTCGATATCGAAGACAATCAAAAAATAAATCCATGTGACGAATATAAATACCTGGGCGTCATCTTCGACCGTAGTGGAAAAGACGAACGAGAAATTGAACATCGAATCATACAAGCCCGAAGAGCTATAGCATGTCTAAACGGAGTTCTATGGAGTAAAGAAATATCAAAGAAAAGAAAATGGAACATATATGAGACAATGGTTAAAACTAGCCTATGTACTTTATGGAGCCGAGACATGGAGAATAACTGAGAAATATAAGAAAAAGGTCGAAGCCACGGAAATGGATGCCATCAGAATATCGATGAGAATATCAAGAGCCGAAAGAATAAGGAATGAAGTAATAAAACAACAAATGGGTGTAGAGGGCACTATAGTTGAGGATATTGAAAGAAAACAGCTCATATGCTATGGGCATGTGAGCCGAATGGGGGACGAAAGATTGCCTAAAAAAACTATGATGTGGCAACCCCCAGAGAAGAAAAAACGAGGACGACCACCACAGAGCTGGAATCTGGGAGTTAGGAAAGCGATTAGCGCTCGAAATCTAAATGAAGACCTAACTCAGGACAGAATACAGTGGCGTTTGGGAGTCGGACAACGTCGTAAGACGTTATAAAACCGAATATATATATATATATATATATATATATATATATATATATATATATATATATATATATATATATTGAACCTGCGTCTATAAGGTTGTTAAATTTTGAACTCACCGCCCGCAGAACTTAGCTAGCGAGACATTTGAATGATGTGGGAAGATATAGCAACTAAACGTTTTAAACTTTTTTGACAGTTGCTTATTCTCTTAGTTTAATTAAAAAAGTTTGATTCTTGCGGAATTAAAATTAAAACACAACAAAATATAGACAAAAGCAATTTATTAGATATGAAGATTGGTAGAAATTGTATTGGTAATCAAATAGCTAGGTACTAGGTAAATACTAGCTAAGTACCTACATTTGCCAAATAGGTATGTAGGTTCTAATCTTTTATTACAATACTGAAACATTTAAAATTACGTATCTACCTGTTGCTTTTAAAAACTATTTAAAAAGTCACTACAATTATAAACTTGCTTTTTGTGTCTGTCTTCACAACAATAAAAACTAATATACTACATACAATTTGTTTACCCATAACCATTGACGTATTAATAAAATAACCGACATATTGGACAATAGGGCTTTTCATTCACAGTCATTTGTTTCGAGCTTCTCAGAGCTTCTGTCATATGTCGTATAATCCGTGTATATTAACATTATACACAGATTATACAACATATGACAGCAGCTCGAAACAAATGACAATCGATGAAAAGCCCTATTGTTGACAGGTTATTGTAATTACCCAATCAGAGGACGTATAACGTTTAAGCTGCGCCGGGTACCAAGATTCCGCAAGACGCGGATCAAAGGGGGGTCAATGGAGTCAATTGCCCCCTCCTTGAGACCTGACACTTTTTTTAAGAAAGAGATTACGATTGAACATAAATAGTGAGTTTTGTGTCTTGTTGATAACTGAAACATAATGTATGGCAGAATTCCTTGGAAAATTATTAAAAGTCTTTGAAACATAATAAATGAAAAATTCCCACAATAAATCTGTTTATTACAAATAGAGAGTTACATATGACTTTTGTAGATCTTGAGAAGGCATATGACACAGTCCCTCTAAATAATTTATTTAAATCTGTTTATTACCATCTATTCAATTTAATGCCAGAGACCAGATAAAAATATTAAATGCCGCTGCTATGTTATGGTAATTTGATCATTTAAGAAAACCCCTGAATAAGAGCCGCTTTTAGAAGGATGTCCAAGTCCAAAGTATTATGTAACAGAGACCTAAAACTGGCATTAAGGATCCGTCTACTTCGCTGCTACGTGTTCTCATTATTGTATGGTGTCGAGTCTTGGACTGTGAATAAAATCGATCTAAATCGCCTTGAAGCTCTCGAGTTGTGGTGCTATAGAAGAATTTTAAGAGTTTATTGGATGGAGAAGATTCGAAACTCCACAATACATACTAGAATGTCTCGGCAAGACTACGGCGATTATAAAAAGCATCAAGCAGAGAAAGCTGGAGTATTTCGGACACGTAATGAGAGGACCCAAATATAGGTTGCTACAAAATATTATTCAAGTAAAAATAGCAGGAAAACGCAGTCCAGGACGGACGAAGAAGAACTTCATGGTTGATTTAGGATGGCAGTAAATAAAATTAAGATAGGTATGATGGTAACCAACGTTCTGAAAGAACATGGTACATGAAGAATAAGAAAATAACAGCCCATCCCGAAAAAGAAACCTGCGTACGCCAGTGACGAGAAAGTTTTTATTTCATTGCCCCCACCTTGCAAGGTTGCTGGATCCGCCGTTGATTTACAGTCATTTGTTTCGAGCTTCTGTCATGTGTCACATAATATTAATATATCTACGTCGTACGTTATTGGTATTACCAATGATACAAACCGAAGACGTATGACGTAGATATATTAATATTATGTGACACATGACAGAAGCTTGAAACAAATGACAATCGATGAAAAGCCCTATAGACATTTTCAACTACGTATTCCCAAACTTTCATCCTTCCTTTATTTTTTTGGAGGTTTTCGTAAAGTTGCGTGTTCTGTGATCGGGCTATTAGACGTACCACAAGAAAACAATTTCAGAACCTTATTAAATAATTCACAGTCACATATTATTTTTAAAAGAAGTATTTCCACATTTAGATGTTCTCAATTCAATTCGTCTTTCATCATGTTTGAATAGGCCTTTTCATTCACAGTCATTTGTTTCGAGCTTCTGTCACATGCAGGAGCGTCATTTGAAATTTTGATAGGGGGGGGGGCAAGCATTATATATACAATATGCAAACAAAAACAATCGATTTTTAAATCAACGTTCGGTTGTGTGACAGTTCAGTGTGGAAGTGATAATTCAAAAAAAAACGCAGGCGGCAAAAACAAAATAGGAACTACATAATAGAGGTAACTAACAAATTTCCTATCTGTTGAACTCCTAAATTTCCTGTACTTTCTTTGAATAAAATAAATTATACATTATCTAGTTAGGTAAAAAAGAGACAGCTTTGCATTACAGGGTTAATTATGGGGGACTCTACGGGGGGGGCTAACCCCCCCGGTGATGAGGAGATGTTAGATAATATAGAAAACACTGAAAATAATAGTAGTTTAAATAATACACCATTACGTGATAGCAATGCTAATTCAATCACTAATAATAACAATGAAATAAAAAAAGGAAAAAAACATTTCTATTATCAGTACACTGATACCGGTCCCTTTGAGGTATTTATGGAGTCAAAAGGCGATAACGTCGGTAATTATAGTTTTTTGAAATTAGCAAAATACATAAATGACAAAAAAATCGAGAATGTACTTAAACTTAGCAAAAAAGGAAAAAATCGAATTAGCGTTGCTTTCAAGAAATGGGAGGATGCTAATAAATTTGTTTTAAATGACGTGGTCAGAAATGATGGATATGAATTGTTTATTCCGGCAAATAACGTAACATGTAGGGGAGTCGTTAATAATGTAGATACTAGTATATCTGATGCAGATCTAATCAAATTTTCGGGATTGGCTTCGGTCAACATTAAAGTACTAGAAATAAGACGATTTAAACGAAGGTCTAAATATGACAAGGAGAAATATATTGATACAGAAACGGTCGCATTTACCTTTTCGGGAAAAGTAATCCCGAAGGAAGTGAATATATATGGGATCCCTTTTAGGGTAAAACCATACATGATACCAGTGGTTCAATGTTATCGGTGTTTTCTTTTTGGACACACAAAAAATCTTTGTAGAGGGGGAGAAAAATGTAAAAACTGCGCGGAAAAAATACATGAAGGGGATTGTTCGATGAAATGTTTACATTGTAATAGCAGCTTTCATATAAGTACCTATGAGGAGTGTCCAGAGTATGTGAGACAGCGGAATATTAAGGCTGTCATGTCTCTGGACAATCTTTCATACTACGAGGCATGCGAGAGATTTCCTTATGTTTCTACTAGAAAATCGCAAGAGAATAATATATTCAGAATGAGCCAGGAGGAATTCCCAACATTACATAAAACTCAAACAAATAATTTAGAGACAATTCCCATCAATATGCGATGGATAGAAAATGTAAAGAGTAACCCTGAACACCTGTTTAGTAGAAAAATTGAGAATAACTCAAACAAAAATAAAAGAAAGGCTAATGAAACAAATAAGACATACAATAAAGAAGTACACAATCAATATTTATTATCTCCAAATGGGAGAAGCGAAGAGAGAGCTCGTGCAGTAAACAATGAGACTCCTGGATGTTCCCGTACAGAGCAACTAGAGAGGGACACAGAAAAAACACTGAATGCGATATTAAAAAAACTAGATTGGAAACATAAGGAACATATAATCAATTACTTGAACCAGCTATTTATACATGAAAGCTCATCGAACCAAAAGTTGCTAGATTTAGATGGATATCAAGAATCCACTTATTATCCAATGGAACATAAAAAGTTTAAGCAGTAACTATAACAGTCTGAAATATTTCATAAGCGAACATAGACCCAAATTAATTCTATTAAATGAAACTTGGCTAAAAAATAATCATCACTTCTATCTAAGAGGATATGAAATACATAGGTTGGATCGAGGGGATGGTTATGGTGGCCTAGCTACTGTGGTTCATAATAGTCTGGATCACAAAATAGTATATAGGTATAATAACAATGTTAGTAAAATTCAAATTTTAGCAACAAAAATAATAGATTGGGACATTACAGTTATTAACATTTATATCCATCCTAGGGCAAAAATAAATTTAAATAGTTGGGTTGGACGCATAAATAAAATCAGGGGAAATAAAATTTTAATGGGGGATATGAATGCACATAATGCACTTTGGGGAAGTCAAGTGTCTGTTAATGTTAATGGAAGAATAATTGCTGAATCCTTAGAGGATTTGGATCTAGTTTGCTGCAATGATGGGAGACCCACGCGGATTACCCTACCTGGACAGAATGCCTCAGCGGTAGACCTAACACTAATTTCCTCGGAAATTGCAAATATATGCCAATGGGATGTGTTAGAGGATTCTGGAGGCAGTGATCATTTTCCAACTTCTTGCAAAATCGCAATTGTAAATGAAAATATAGTAACACAAAAAAGTCATAAAAGAAATACAAAGAATGTCAATTGGGAGAATTATGCTTCAAAAATAGAAGACTTGATGAAGAATGGGTGTGAAGACTATAATTCATTTACACAAATTATGGAAATGGTGAGTGATGAGGAAATACCTCTCTTGAAAACAGAAAAATCTATAAGAAAAAAGAAAAGCCCTCCCTGGTGGGATAAGGAATGCTCTAATTTAATAAAAACAAGAAAAGAAAAAATTAAAAAATATAAGGAAGAAGCAAGCAATGAAAATTATATTGAAATCAAAAAAATATTTGCATACAGTAAAAAAATATTTAAAACAAAAAAAAGAAATAGCTTCAAAAGCTTTTGCAATGGATTGACAAGGGACACACCTCTATCTGAAATATGGCGAACAGTTAAGCTATTCTCCACATATCAAAATGCTGTAATCCCTGCTAAACTTCCCAACAAAAACATAGCTCAGAACATATTAAATAATTTGGCAATTGACATAACAGATCCTGAGTTCACGGTTACCCTAACTAACGAGGATGTGGAGGACATTTCAAGGCAGGAAATAATAAGTGTCATAAATAAAAAGGATAAGGCTACTGGCTTAGATCTTGTAACATATAGCATGATAAACAGACTTCCCCTGGTGGCGCTAGATGCATTGTCAAAAATATTTAATCAAATAGTTAAAAGAAACACAGGTTTTCCACAAGAATGGAAAAACACCCTTGTCATTCCCTTTTTAAAACCTAATAGAGACCCTTTATGTGAGGATAATTATAGAAACATAGCTCTAGAGTCATGTGTAGGCAAAATTTTGCAAAATATAATTAAATTAAGAATAGAACAAATAACGGAAAAAAAATCGATACTAAGCCCTAAGCAGTTAGGTTTCAGAAGAAACAAAGGGTGCAACGATAACTTAGCTTTAACAATTAATTATATTAGAACTGGATTTAGTAAAAATTTAAATACAATAGGAATTTTTTTGGATATCAGTAGGGCATATGATACAGTCAATATATATTTGCTATATAAATACTTATTAAAGTATGACATCCCAATAACTTATGCAAACTTGATCTTGCAATTTTTGCTCAACAGAAATATCTACGTTAAAGACAAATCAAATAATATATTAGGCCCAATGCAAGCATCCACTGGATTGCCTCAAGGGTCTCCACTCAGTCCAATATTATTCAATCTCTATACTAGATCCCTACATGATTTAATTAACCATGAGATGGAGTGTTTTCAATATGCAGATGATTTTGTAATTCTGGTGCAAGGATCTGATATATACAAGCTAATTAATTCCTTAAATACCCATATAATAAATTTACAGGAGTGGTTTGAGAAACACAACTTTAAAATTTCAGCACACAAATCAAAAGCAATAATATTTAGAAAAAGAAGTCAGGCTTATAACTTCCCACATTTGATATATCAAAATATGGAAATTCCATGGAAAAATGAAACAAAGTATCTGGGATTTCATTTACAGTGCAATTTGAATATGACAATTCAAATTAACGACATGATAACTAAAGCAAACAAAGGAATAAATGTCATGAGAGCAATTTGTGGTACAAAATGGGGAGCTGACCCGAACATTCTTTTGAGTTTATACAAAGGAATAGTTAGATCTCATTTAGATTACGCAGCCAATCTTTTAAACCCCTGCAGTAAAAGTTTGATGATGAGGTTGGAACAAGTACAGAATGTTGCCTTGAGAATCGTAACGGGTTGTCTACGTTCTACACCCATCTTAATATTGCAAGCAGAGTGTTCAGTAACAACGTTACAAGTTAGAAGGGAGATACTAGCACATAAATATATACTCAAACAAATGCCGGAAAAAAACAATATCATAGTAAAGAGTCTAAATAAGCTAAATGAAGCAATAAATGCAAACAATAGATTCTGGAGGAACAAGGTCATACCAGATTACTCACTAGCATATACAAATATACTCAAAAAAACAAAAAACATAATTAGATATAAAATCAATCCTATATATGAGGTAGAAAGAAAAACTCTTCTATACCCCATTACAATTAAAAGTCTAGAATTTGAAAAATATGAAATTGAATCGAACGAAAAGTTCATAGCTAAATATGGTGGAATATATAATAATCATACCCACGTATATACAGATGGATCAATAGACCCACAAACAAATCAATCGGGATTTGGAATTTACATCCCAAGCATCAATTATAAATATTCGTCACGACTCCATAACTATACACAAATCTGCACAACTGAAATAATAGCGGTATACAAAGCCATGTCGGTATGTATTGAAAAGGAAATCATGAAAGCAGTGATCTTTGTAGATTCAAAAAGTGCCTTATCCAAAATATCTAGTCACAAATGGGACCAAATGGATTATGTAACTATAATGACCAAAAAACTACTAGTTGATGCAAATAATATGGGATTTTCAATAGGATTAGAATGGGTACCGGGACATCAGGGGATTAAAGGCAACGAGGTGGCAGATAGCTTGGCCAATATTGGGAGAGAATTAAGAGTACCATATGATGTAAAAAACATCAGCGCAGATATCTTTTGTGTTACAAAAAAGAACATCTTGACTCAATTTTACAATAACTGGTATTCCCAAATTAAAGGTAAATATCCGGACTATTATGGACTGCAGGGTAGTTTCCCTATAAAACCTTGGTATAACAAATGTGGATATTTGGGTAGGAACAATATTACTAACCTTAATCGTTTACGAAGTGGACATTGCAAAACTCCTTGTTATCTCCACAAAATAGGCAAAACGGAAACACCGATATGCGAATGCGGTACTATGGGAACATTGGTACACATCATCTTTGAGTGCCCCATAAATAAACATAGAGATATGGATTTGTATCTAGAACTAATAAAAGCTGGAATAGACAGTCCAATATCTTTACAGAGCATTTTATATAAACCCTCGAATAAAGTTATTAAGATAATCAATAAATTTATCAAATTTTTTCAAGTAGATCTATAGAATTTTCAAAAAATAATAATAATAACAATAACAATAAATAAATACTTCAGAAAATACAGGGAATCTCCTAAAATGTCAAAAATTATATTTGTATCCTTAAAATCCTTAATCCTAACCGAAGGTAGCCAGCCCTAAACCTATGTGAAAATGTTTGGAAGCTACCCCCAAACGAGAAAAGTCTTAAGTTAACCTTAAATGTTGTAACACTTTTCCCCCTCTATCTACAGAAAAACAAGAAGAAGGACAAGGACCACATAGGACCAAAAAAAAAAAAAAAAAAAAAATAGATCTGAAGTTGACAGGACACCTGGTTGTGCATTGCCTTGAGCAAGACGCGCATAACCAATAACATGTACTGGGTAAATGATTAAAAAAAAATCGAAACCCAAAAAAAAGGAAGAAGAAGAAGAAGAACAAAAACAATCATAATACAAAATTGATCTATTTTTTGTAAATTTCAGTCATTTTCAGGGTCAGGGGGCAAATGCCCCCCTGACCCTATTAAATTACTCCTCTGGTCACATGTCGTATAATTCGTGTATTATATTAATTATTATACACAGATCATAATACATACAACATATATTACAGAAGCTCGAAATAAATGACAACAAAGGATAAAGGTTGTCATTAACAATCACTCACATACTGTGCACTAATTTTTTCCCTTGTCGAGATCAAGAGATCGGAGATCGATTTGTTTTGGCTCGCTTCTCAAGATTTTTCACTTATCTTATGAATACCTTACATCTAGGAAAGAAAGAAATGTTGGCAACGACGCAAGAAGCCGACGAGGACGACAACGAGCGGCTACTACCCCCACTCCCCAATTCTGCGTTGTGCTTTTCCTTTCCCGCCTCGCCGCTCGCATTCGAGTCGTGGCATCCGAAGGGGACGTGTAATCAGTCGTCTTTTCGAACCGCGCCTGTCATTTTTTATTCTCATTGTCGCGAATTCTCAAACAACAAATTCCGCTACAAAGAAATCTGACTCAAGTGGTCGTTCCTCCACCAACGTAGGCAAACTACCATCACAATTAATAGTGACCCGCTGAAGTGCAAGTGGCTTTTGGCAGTGGCAAGTGGATGAATAGTGCGAGAGTGTGTGGTAGAAAAATGTTTAACCAACGATAATAATAAAGAGCGATATTGTGTGTTTTGTCGTTTCGATTGCTATTTTCGTTTCTTTGCCACGTCGGATGTTATTTTTGGTATAGTACCGTTTGGTTTGGTGTAGTTTCTAACCAGTTCGGGTGTAAGAAACCAATTTCGCAGTGAAAAAACATGTACAGTGTGCGATGAAAATACAGTGGATTTAAGTTAGTGTGGCACTTTTCCAAAGGATTACTTTGTGATACTTTTTGTGGATTACGAGAAATTTCTTATCGATTGCTAAAGGTAAGTGGACTACCTGCTCTCAGCAGGGGATTTTATCTTGTAGATTACGAATGTTGCTTTAAAAATGAATCTCCTGTGAAAATAATTAATTATCGTGGAATTACAAAAGTAAAATGAACGGAAACGAGGTTATTCCCCTTTTCTTATTTTAAAACTACTATTTTTACACATCTAGCCTAATTTTTATTTCTTCTGTCAAAATCTGCGTGTCTTGTCATTTAACAGTCTTTTGTTTTAAACGCCATATTGATTGTCTTGATCTATTTTTAATTTATTTGTCATTTAGTTTTTCGCCATATTTCTTATTATTTGTATATTTTTACTTATCCTTTATATTATTGTTTGCTTATATTTTTCTAAAAATCTGGTTTATGGTTGACAGTTTTATCAACAAATTATGTTTTATAATTCCTTTAGATTTTAGATTTTTTTCAGTATATTCTTTTATCCTGCGAAGTCATCAGTTTCGTTTTTTTGCTTTCCATATTCGTTTTAGGTTTCATTCATTTTTTCGTTTTTATTTTGTCGTTAATATACGTAGCCCTTTCAGTATTTATCTGTTGATGTTGTTTGGTGTTTTCTGGTGTGCCTACGCAGTTTCAATATTAGTTTCTTTTGGTATATTGCGTCACATAAGTATGGCTGCTCTGTTACAACTTCTTTCTCTATTCGATACCATTTTGTGTTCAGTTTTTTCAACTGGAATGTTGTGGATTCCTATTTTTTCTCAATTAACTTAGTTTTCTTTTGTTTTTCTGTCTTTTTATCATGTTGAAAATCATGTATTCTACTTACTTCCAGAAATTCCAGATCTTTGGGCCTTAAACGTTTATTTTTTTCATTCTTTAGCAAAGTTTTGATTCGAAACATTGACCACTATTTTTATTTTTTATATCCTGACGTTTCTGGAATTCCCTATAGGACTTTTTGGTGTCCTATTTGTATTTTAAGACTTATTTGTCTTTCTATCGTTTTTTTTATTTTTAAGCACATCACCAATGTTGTTAAGACACTGCCTTTTATTGCATAGGCGTAACCAGGGTTTGGTTTTGGGGGTTATAACCCCCTTTTGGATGTACTTTGAGCTCTATACGCTTAATTCACCATTATTATTAAATACCCCCAGAGATCTTCAAGTAGATGTAACCCCTCCCCCCCCCCCTTAGGACCATTCTGGTTACACCTTTGTTTTATTGTGATTCTTTATTTGAGTGGGAGTTATTTTGGTCTAAATTTTTTCTATTTTGTTTTTCCCAAAGTTCTCAGTTTTATTTAGATTTTAATTCAGTGTTTTGATGTTTTATTTATTCTTATTTTACAAGATTTCCAAACAAACACTCACGCAAACATTATCTAACCTCACTTTAATGTCTTCAGTCGAAATCTGCGTGTCTTGTCATTTAACATTCTTTTGTTTTAAACGCCATATTATTGATTGTCTTGATCTATAGGACTGTTCATTCACAGTCATTTGTTTCGAGCTTCTGTCATAATATGTCGTATAATCCGTGTATATTAATATTATACACAGATTATACATGACAGAAGCTTGAAACAAATGACAATCGATGAAAAGCTCTATTTATAATTTTTATGTCAAGTAGTTTTTTTCATCATTTTCTTGTTGTTTGTGTATTTTTATATATTGATTGTCTTGATCTATTTTTAATTTATTTGTCATTTAGTTTTTCGCCATATTTCTTATTATTTGTATATTTTTACTTATCCTTTATATTATTGTTTGCTTATATTTTTCTAAAAATCTGGTTTATGGTTGACAGTTTTATCAACAAATTATGTTTTATAATTCCTTTAGATTTTAGATTTTTTTCAGTATATTCTTTTATCCTGCGAAGTCATCAGTTTCGTTTTTTTGCTTTCCGTATTCGTTTTAGGTTTCATTCATTTTTTCGTTTTTATTTTGTCGTTAATATACGTAGCCCTTTCAGTATTTATCTGTTGATGTTGTTTGGTGTTTTCTGGTGTGCCTACGCAGTTTCAATATTAGTTTCTTTTGGTATATTGCGTCACATAAGTATGGCTGCTCTGTTACAACTTCTTTCTCTATTCGATACCATTTTGTGTTCAGTTTTTTCAACTGGAATGTTGTGGATTCCTATTTTTTCTCAATTAACTTAGTTTTCTTTTGTTTTTCTGTCTTTTTATCATGTTGAAAATCATGTATTCTACTTACTTCCAGAAATTCCAGATCTTTGGGCCTTAAACGTTTATTTTTTTCATTCTTTAGCAAAGTTTTGATTCGAAACATTGACCACTATTTTTATTTTTTATATCCTGACGTTTCTGGAATTCCCTATAGGACTTTTTGGTGTCCTATTTGTATTTTAAGACTTATTTGTCTTTCTATCGTTTTTTTTATTTTTAAGCACATCACCAATGTTGTTAAGACACTGCCTTTTATTGCATAGGCGTAACCAGGGTTTGGTTTTGGGGGTTATAACCCCCTTTTGGATGTACTTTGAGCTCTATACGCTTAATTCACCATTATTATTAAATACCCCCAGAGATCTTCAAGTAGATGTAACCCCTCCCCCCCCCTTAGGACCATTCTGGTTACACCTTTGTTTTATTGTGATTCTTTATTTGAGTGGGAGTTATTTTGGTCTAAATTTTTTCTATTTTGTTTTTCCCAAAGTTCTCAGTTTTATTTAGATTTTAATTCAGTGTTTTGATGTTTTATTTATTCTTATTTTACAAGATTTCCAAACAAACACTCACGCAAACATTATCTAACCTCACTTTAATGTCTTCAGTCGAAATCTGCGTGTCTTGTCATTTAACATTCTTTTGTTTTAAACGCCATATTATTGATTGTCTTGATCTATAGGACTGTTCATTCACAGTCATTTGTTTCGAGCTTCTGTCATAATATGTCGTATAATCCGTGTATATTAATATTATACACAGATTATACATGACAGAAGCTTGAAACAAATGACAATCGATGAAAAGCTCTATTTATAATTTTTATGTCAAGTAGTTTTTTTCATCATTTTCTTGTTGTTTGTGTATTTTTAGGTTTCTTATATTCTTGTTTATATTTCTCTAAAAATCTATTGACTTAGTGTTATACAATTTTAGACTTGTGGGTGGGATTTTTATCTTTCCTCTTTTTTCTGTTTCGGTTGTTGTTCTTTTCATGTTCTTCATACGTTCCAGTGCCGGTTTAATCTAACTTCGGGCCCTGGGCACTAGAGATTTAAGGGCCCCCTTCATTGCTATTCGTTGTCAATTTTTTTAACAAAAAACGCATACATTAACCTGCATTAACTATAAACGTTTATTGTAAAACCCATACATTTTTAAAAAATTTTAAAAGTATTTTTAAAACAAACGAGAAAAATAGAATACGTAAAAAATACTCCAAAAAATACATTTAAAAATATAAAAAAAAAACAGAAAGTTCTAAAGAACAAAACATGACAAACAAAAAAACATATTCTAAAATGTATTTTTAGGTTTCTTATAGTCTTGTTTATATTTCTCTAAAAATCTATTGACTTAGTGTTATACAATTTTAGGCTTGTGGGTGGGATTTTTATCTTTCCTCTTTTTTCTGTTTCGGTTGTTGTTCTTTTCATGTTCATACGTTCCAGTGCCGGTTTAACCTAACTTCGGGCCCTGGGCACTAGAGATTTAAAGGCCCCCTTCATTGCTATTGGTTGTCAATTTTTTAAACAAAAAAACGCATACATTAACCTGCATTAACTATAAACGTTTATTGTAAAACCCATACATTTTTAAAAAATTTTAAAAATATTTTTAAAACAAACGAGAAAAATAGAATACGTAAAAAATATTCCAAAAAATACATTTAAAAATATAAAAAAAAAACAGAAAGTTCTACAGAACAACACATGACAAACAAAAAAACATATTCTAAAATATAAAGAAGACAAAAATTAGCTCACTTTTTTTCTTGACTAGGCATTAGCAAACTGCCATATTAGTACTATCAAAATTCTGTTGCTCCACTTCTTTATTTTTTATAATACGATAGTAATAATGCGTCTAGGTTTTCTTGACCCGTTGACCTTCAATATAATAATATGTATTATCTTTATTCTTTTTAAAGACAAAAGAGACCGCTCACTTGACGCATTAGAAAAATTGGTATCGTCAAATAAACTTTTAAAAATTGGCAAAAGTTGCCTTTACATCCTGGATGACACCAAATTTTCAAATGTTTATTTAAATTTTGGCATAACGTTATAAAATGAATAATTTTATTATGCATGTTCTCTTTGGTTTCATCAACATCTTTTTTATATTCCTCGCATAAAATATTAATTCACTTTTTGACTTTATTTAGCGTAAAAAAACATATAACAGCTGATGTAACATCTTTGTAGCATTATATTCTCTTTAAAAGATCTTGAGAAATATTGTGGCATATAACATTAAATAGGTATGTACCTACCGATGGCCTTTTGGTACATTGTATCAATAAAGTATGTCTCTCTCTCTCTCTAGGTACCTACTTCAATTCTGAATATCTCTTGCCCCTTTAAAATTGTTTCACTTTCAACTGATTCGTCGAAAATGTTTTTTCTTTGTTTTTTGAAGGCCAATTCTATAGAAATATGTTTAAGATTATTGCCTTCATAAAAAATATTTTTGGCTTCTAGTTCAATTTCGCTTAATTTATTTCTTACGTCTCCAACAAAGCTCGTCATTAATTCTACTCCAATTGACACGTTTAAGTCCACAGTTTCTAACGTTTTGCTTGTTGCATTCACTTGTTTTAAAATCCTTGCCCAAATCAGTGTTAATAGATTATCCAAGTTAACCTGTCTCAAAGGTATCCATTTTATTATGCAGTGCCTTTTATTGTGATTCTTTATTTGGGTCGGGATTATTTTGTTCCAATACTATTTATTTATTATCTTTTTCTTTATCAACTACTAATTTTGATATTTTATTTATTCTTATAAATTTACAAGCTTTCCAAACAAACACTCTTGCAGACACCTCTAGCTTAATGTTTATGTCTTTTGTCGAAATCTGCCTGTCTTGTCATTTCAGTTTTTTGTTTTAAGCGCCATATTGATTGTCTTGATCTATTTTTTGTCAAGTAGTTTTTTCATCATATTTCTTGTTGTTTGTAGATATATTTTTAGGTTTCCTATATTCTTGTTTATATTTTTCTAAAAATCTAATCACTTAATTTTAGGCTTGTGGTCATCAAGACTTTTTATCTTTCCTTCAGCTACTTTTTCAGTCTATTCTTTCATCCTGTTAAGTCAGTTGCTTTTTTTATATTCTTTCTACGTTTCATTCATGTTTTTATTCTTTATTTTGTCGTTCATATACCTACCCCTACCACTTTCAGTATTTGTCTGTGTACTCAGGTTCTTTTATGATTTTCTGATGTGCCTACGCAGTTTTAATAAAATTGATTCAGTTTGGTACCTACCTACATTGTGTCACATATATGTGGCTGTTCTGTTTTGTTCAACTTCGTTCCGTATTCCATACCATTTTGTATTTAAGTTTATTTAAACTGGAATGTTTTGGATTTCTATTTTTTTTTTCCATTACTTAACTTTTTTGGATTTTAGTTTTTAGCTTTTAGTTTTTTGCATATTAGTTTTTTCTGTTTTTATCTTGTTGAAAATCGTCTTTTCTACTTACATCTCCATATCTTTTGGTCTTAATTTTTTTTTTATTTTTAGCAAAGTTTTGATTCGATAACATTGACGACTAAGTATTTGCATTTTTTATATTCTGTCTCTACAAAATTTCAGTTTTTATGAGGTTTCTTCAGTTTTCAGTTCATGATGGTTGCTGTAAATCGAGTATGATATCAGTTTGATCTCGTGAGTTTTGGTTTCCTATTTGTATATTTGTATTTCTATCGTTTTTGCATTTTGAAGTACATACATCAGCAGTGTTGTTAGACATTGCCTTTTATTGTGATTCATTTGAATGGCACTTATTTTGTTCCAATACTATTTATTTAATACCTTGCTCTTTATCAACAATAATGTTGTTTTTCCTCAAGTTCTCAGTTTGATCTTGATTTTAATTCAGTGTTTTGATACTTCATTTACTTATTCTTTTTGCGAGCTTTCCAAACATAACATTCTGGCAAATCAAAATCATTCATCTTTTTCTTTGTGATGTATCTTTATTTCTGAAACTCATGATACAAATTAAAAAATTTCTTTATTTACGTAAAAATTTTAAAAAATCTTTATTTACGTAAAAATTTTTTGTGTGAGAAGACAACTCGATATTTTTTTTGATCGCATTTGCTGAACAAATTACGTAGATTATTTCATTCATAGGAGATTCTGACCAATAGAAAGCAACAGAAATCTGAATTAAATCGATAATTTTTGATTATTTCATTCATAGGAGATTCCGACCAATAGAAAGCTACAGAAATCTGAATTAAATCGATCATTTTTGATAATTGCCCGTCGTTAAGTATATTACGTCAGATGCCCTTCGTTGCTACGAAAAAATACATTCAGTGGCATTAATGACAATTAATGTTTTAAAAATTATAAAAGTGATGACTTTCAATCGTCAAATATTTATAAAAACTTTGTGTTTAATTGTAGATACTAATTTGTACTTACATAAATAAATTACAATAAAATTTTGGTTTTGAACAGTTTTATTCATCAGATAATCGCAACAAATTGCACTTGATCTCTAAAATTAATATAGAATTTTTGCCCTCGTGACACTTTGACATAATTTCACTCGCCTTTGGCTCGTGAAATTAAAACTGTCAAAGTGTCACTCGGGAAAAATTCAATAATTTTAGAGCTCTTGTGCAATTACTACTGATAAGTATGTAATAATACGAATGGGATTTAATCATGTCAACAAACAGAGTTAATATATTATTTGTGCAGTACAAATCGACGTAATTTTGTGCATCGGTAATACAAATCGATTATTTTTATAACTTTCCTTTTAATATTTTACTGTTTTCTTAAATTAGTTTATCGTTTTTTTGATACGTTATTGGTTTCTTTTTCGCAGTAATGGATCAATGATTTTTCTTGTTTACTATACCTACCTTCCCTTCAACGTTTTTCCCTGGAAGCCGTCTGTTATACATCGACCGTACTTACTGCAGTTAATTTACTTAATGTACATAATATTATTTCTCTTTAGTAAAGTGGGTAAAATATTTGTCCATTTGAAACAGTTAGGGCGTGGATGTTTACCTCCGGTTTGTCTCAAATACTCTATTCCAAGATTTTTTTAATTTTCGACTTCTTCATTGCATTCCGCCAGTTTTGATGAAGGCATCTCTCTATCTTGCTCTGCTCTTCTGTTTGTTTTTCTTCTCCTCACTCTACAGATAATTACCGCTTTATTCCGTTTTTGGCGGCTTATTTCTAAATGTCCCGCCTGTTCTTGTTTAGGCAATTACTTACTCAATTTCTTACATCACGATATAAATACTCGGACACGCGCCAACTCGTAACTTTTAATGACAAAAATTTTCAAGTCAAAATGTACACCGGCCAATTCGTAACTTTTCTATTATTGACCTGCCAACTCGAAACTTTCTTCAGGTGAATTCGAAACCATTGATTAAATCTAATACCTTAAATTATATAAACCGAATGTTTCTTGGTTTGCTTAAAAACATTATATTTTGTATTATATGTAAGGTATGTACCTATAAAAAATAGCAAAAATTGAAATATCTTAATAAAATAATTGAAATAATATTATAGTGTTCCATTAACACGTGTTATAAATATTATTTCCATCAAGTAGAGCTCTACAGGAGCTTGGTTTTTATTAAGTAATTGTAAATTCAATATTTAGATGTTTAGCAATGATAAATTATTTAAATCCATCTGATAATAATTTAAAAGCAAAGAGATTTTCCATATTATGTTTATTTCAAATCTAAAAGATTATACCTTTATTTAGTTACGAATTCACCGGTAGTTGATTCGTTACCGAAAAGTTACCTGAGGGCCAGAGTTACCAATTGGCCTGTAATTAGGATGGGGGATTAAAATAGTTAGATAGATAGATAGATATTTATTTATTTATCATAATAGATAATACACAAAACAGAAACATTGCACTCCACACCTGTACAAATTACATAAGAATTGTCAAGGCAAGGAGCGCTGTATAATTATCATAAAGTATTACAAAAATTTTTACAAAAATTAATTAATTAATTAAAATTAAAATTATGTGTGTGTGTTTATGTTTTATTGGCACTGGTTTAAGCAACCAACTGGCCAGTCAATGTGTTTTGAATTCTCTCTTTTACAAAATATATGCTTAGTATCTAAATTTTAAAACTATTAGTACTACTGTTTTTTTTTACTGTTTTTTTTATTATTTTTTTTATTATATTTTTTAACATTTTTTTTTATTACATTTTTAATTTTTTTTTTAGTTTTCTTTTTTTTTTTTTTTTTTTTTTTTTTTTTTTTTTTTTTTTTTTTTTGTATATTTTTTTATCGCGCTAAGACCTAAACCCGATTCAACCTCGCGGAGGTTTAGATCTTAGTATCTTTTTATTTTATTTAATTATTTTTTTTTTTTTTTTTTTTTTTTTATTTTTTTTTTCTTTTTTTCTCAGAGCTTTAATTTTAAACAATTAACATGGTTGTACAAAATTTTATAAACATCTAGATTGTTTGATTGTAAAAGGTATATAAGATTAAAAGGAAATTGTACATTAACTTGAACTAGATTGGCAAAAAAGTTTGATATTTCAATAAAATGTAAAGGACATTCTAATAGCATATGTTGTAGATCAGCTAGCTCTCCACATAAACATTCATCATTATCTACAAGTCCTATTTCTCTTTTGTAGACTGGAGTCAGACAGTGATTACTTCTTATTCGACAAATAGTTTTGATAAAGCCTTTGTTGGAAACTTGATTAAACCATGTCTTGATGGGAAGTGTAGGCTGGATTTTTTTGTAATAATTTCCTTTGTCTGAATTATTGTATTGTTCCTGCCATTTCGTCCGTTTGATAGATCTCATAATAGAAATTATGTCTCCCATAGGAAGTTGATAAGTATGCAGAGTGGATTCCTTCGTTGTTGCTTTTTTAGCCAGATCATCTACTATTTCGTTGTTTTTTATACCAATGTGTGCTTTTATCCAACACAATATTATATTTTTGCCCGATTTCAAAGCTTCACTGTTCATTGCTATGATGTCACTGATGATATAATTTTCTGCAAAATTATGTACATTATATTTCAATGTCTTTACAATGCTTTGGCAGTCTGTAAATATAACATAATTGAGTTCTTTTTGATTAATACATATTTTGTATGCTTCTTTGATTGCAATGAGTTCAGCTGTGAAAATTGTCATTTTATCAGGTAATCTGTTGTTTATTTTTATACTTTTTTGTGGGTAATATATAGCATATCCAACTTTTCCTTCCATTTTTGAACCATCCGTATATAATTTCTGATAACTCCCCCAGTTTTTTTGTACACACTGAAGGTGGTCTATTTTAGTAAGGAAGTCTGTCGCACGAATATTACTTAAATGACAGTTAACTGGAGATAAATAATCTTCATAATTTAGCTTTCGAGACGAGCTTTGTTCAATTTGGTGTATGTCGCCAATGGAATTAGAAACGTTGAGGAAGCTTTCCACAACTAAAAGCAGTTTCTTTTTTTCCCAGTAATAATGAGTTAGGTATGAGGTGGTTAAATGAACAATTTTATTTAATAGCAGTTTATCGTTTACCGCTGTTTTAACTATAAATTTCTCACTTAGGTATTCCCTGCGTAATGAAAGTGGAGGTTCATTAAGCTCACATTCCATGACCAATATAGGTGTGCTACGAAGATAACCAGTGCATAACCTAAGTGCCTTATTTTTGATCCTCTCGATTTTTTGGAGTACAGAGTTTGATGCTGAGCCATAAAAAATAGATCCATAGTCTAAGATTGATCTTATCAAATTTCTGTATAGTAATATTGATATGTTTGGATCAGCTCCCCAGTTACTGACACTTACAGTCTTCATGATATTCATTGCATTTTCCATTCTTCGTAATATGTAATTTGTGTGTTCTTTCCAATTTAATTTGGAGTCTAAAAATACGCCAAGAAATTTTATTGAAGTTTTATAAGGAATACTAGTATTATCAAATTGTAGATGGCTTTGAGGAACATATCGTTTTTTAGTAAAGGTAACAATGGTTGATTTACTCTCTGATATTGTTAAGTTATTATCGGTAGCCCATTTTTTTATAATATTCAATGTCGATTTAAGGTAGTTATTACATCTATCTATTGACTTATTTTCTGCATATATCGCAACATCATCAGCGTACTGTAGGATTTTTATGTGTTGAGGAAGTTTAGTTTCTAAGTCAGCAGTATACAGTATATATAATATAGGACTTAGGATGCTACCCTGAGGTAGTCCCAAAGATGTGTATCGGGAATTAGATTGATCTCCATTTAATCTAACGTGAACTGCTCGATTAATGTATAAGTTAATGATGTTCCATGTTACTATCTCGGGTATTCCTATTTCCAACATTTTCGCGTATAGTATGTGAAGATTAACGTTGTCGTAAGCCCCTTTTATATCTAAGAACAAAGCACTAACTGCTTTCTTATAAGTAAAGGAACTATAAATGTCTATTAAAAAGTGGCAGAGGCTATCTTGTGTGGATTTACCTTTTCTAAAAGCAAACTGACTTCTTGGTAATAGGTCGTTCTTTTCTAGCCAAAATTCCAGACGGTTTTTAATAAGTCTCTCATATGTTTTTAGTATACAGGAAGCCAGACCGATTGGACGGTAAGAATCCCAATTCTTTGATGATTTTCCTGGTTTTAAAACCGGGATAATAGTGTAAACGTGCCAATCGTCAGGAATCTTTATGCGGCGCATCCAAATTTCATTATATATATTTAGTAGTGCAGCCTTACCAATTCTTGAAAGATTTGATAGCATCGAGTAATGGATATTATCGGCACCTGGTGCTGAATTTGAGTTTTTCTTCAACGCAAAGTTTAGTTCAGTGGCAGAAAATGGTTTGACTAGGAAACGGATTGGTTCTGGATAGTCGTACAGAGCATTTAGTTGTAAATCAGGAATTACTAATTCTGCAGACGGCGGTGTGATATTTTGATGGAACTCTTCTATCCACGAAGCTTCCGACAGAATAACAGGCACTTTGTTCTTTGTTTTTCTATTTTTTATTCGGTTAACTTTTGACCATACATCTTTAATAGGGACTGACCTATTTAGGGATCCGACATAATCTCTCCAGCTATTTCTTTTAGTTTGTTTAGTGATCTTCTTGACATGTGCATCATCTTTTTTATACTTAAGTAGGTTTTCATGGTTTGGATTTTCTCTGAATATACAAAAACTTTCCTGTCTTCTTCTGACTGCTTCTTCACATTCTAAATCCCACCAGTATTTTCCTCTGGAAGTCGGTTTTTTTATTTTAAATTTGGAGATGCAGTAGGATGCAGTTGTATTTATATTGTGCAAAATTTGTTCATAAGAATTTATATCTTTAAATTGAGAGAATACATCTTCCGAATACTGTTCATATAATTTCCAGTCGGCATTCTTTAAATTCCACTTTTGTGAATATGGATTATATGTATGAGTTGGTTGATCCTCTAACTCTACTCTTATAGGTGTATGGTCTGAACCAAATAGGTCTTGAAGTGTTTTCCAAGTGATCAGGTGGTTTAAGTCAGGAGTACAAATGGTCAGGTCTATTGCCGATTTCGAGAAGTTCCTAAAGAAAGTAGGAGAGCCATCATTTTTGAATATTAAATTATTATCGTCTATACAGTCCATCAAGATTTTACCTTTCATATCTGTTTGGTTGTCTAGGCCCCAGGCAATGTGGTGAGCATTAAGGTCACCTCCTATTATAAATGGTCTTTCTATAGATGTTATGAAATTGTTCCATTGTTGTAACAATAACTTGGTTCCTGGGGGAACATACATAGATATAAATGTGACAGTATATGACTTAAACTTTATTTTTATTGCTACTTTATTGACGTTTATTAAATCTACTTTCATGGTGACTTCCTCGTAATATAGGTTTGAATTTATTAAAATTGCTGAGCCACCGCCAACAGTTACTGAAAAGCGGTCGTCTCTGACAATATTGTACCCGTGAAAGTTATAATACTTTTCTGGTTTAAATCTAGTTTCTGACAATAATGCGATATCAACTTTCTGGTCTTCTAATAGGTGGATAAGGTTTTCTCTATTAGAGTTAGCCGATCTACAATTCCATTGACAAATTACCAATCTATTCATTATTATATAAGAGAGAACTTAAAACTGATTGAATTGAATTTACTAGAACTGATTTTTCTGGAATTTCAAAATTTTTGTGATTTATATTAGAGATAATACTTGTAACTATATTTGATATTAATTCTGTTAATTCTTTTGATGGTTCATGTATTTTATATCCTTGTTCTGGATTAAATGTAGATTGATACGAAGAAGAGGTGATAATACCACCAGGTCTGTTGGACATGGGGTTTAACTTTATTATTTTTTGATGTTCCATTGTTACTTGGTCTGGTGAGGAAGAGATAGGTCGTTTGTATTTTGGTGGTTTTATTATTGTATATCTATTTGAAACTGAAGGTAGAGCGAACTGATTGGAAGATGTTTGAGACGTGGACAATTGAGTAAAGGAATATGAAGAGGATGGTGCATTCATATTTGGAGTTTGATGAGAATTTATTGAGGAATTATTGGCTGCTATAGATGCATAAGTTATCTTAGGAAAGAGTTTAATTGTTTCCTTAAAAGATAAGCTGTTTTCAGACATATAATGTTTTATTTTCTTTTGGCGATCAAATTCTGGGCATATCTCCCATTCATTAGTGAAGTGTTCACCTTCACAGGATAGACATTTTTTGTTAAACGATGATAAAGGACAAGAATCGGAAAGGTGAGATTCATGACACTTAAAACAGCGAGGATTACTTTTACACTGCTTACTCATGTGCCCATACCTATAGCAGTGGTAACAGATAATTACCTTTTGCTGGTATTTTTCAACAGTGTGTAAGACATGATTAATTACTACATACTTTGGTATATTCTGGCATTTAAAAGACACAATAACTGATTTTGTTGGATTAAATATTACTTTGTCATCTGCTACTATTTTTCTTGTTATTCGTTTCACATACTCAACCGAGAATTTGCAATGGTGATCAAATTCCTTTATTCTATTTTTAAGATATTCTTCCGATATATCTGAATCTATATCCCTTACTACACCTAGTTTAAACAATTGAAATTTTGGAATGTATGCGGTCAGATTTTTTTGAATAAGGAATTTGGAAGTAACTAAAGCATTTGCGCTACTATAATTTTTAAATGAGACCCTAACTCGGTTGCGTCCGATTGAGTCAATTTTTTTTATATAATTGTCAATTTCTGGATGTAACGTAAATAGGATCTCGCCTATTTTAACAGCGTTTAATTTTCCTGTAAAATTTAAACTAGAGTTTTCAATGAAAATGTAAAAAGGTCCTAAATCAATTTTTTCGTATAAATAAACAGGCCTGGTTTTTTCTGGTTGATCTGAGTTTACTAAAGTATTTTGTTTTTCATTAATATTGTTAAGATTAATACTACTACTTATCTTATTTTGAGGCTGGTTGGGTAGAAATCCATTTAAATCTTGTAAATCACAGCTACTATCCATCGAATTCTCAATATCAGGCGGTTCGCCTCCACTAGATGACTCCATAGAGGAGTTTTCAAGTAACGTTTAACTTATGAACACTTTCAAAATGTAAACTAAATAAGGAAAAGTTTAACAAAACTAAACAAACTAAATTAGAACGGTATAAATCAAATAATCCGCCAAAAATTAATATTTTTCGGAGAGATTTCCAAATTTAAATTAACTTTGACAATTATTTTGACGTATCTCCGAAATTAAAATTAAAAACATGAGACTAAACAAATAAAGAAATAAGCATTGTCAAATTAAATTAATCAGAAACATTCAATATATAAATAAAAAAAGAAAAAAATAAAATAAAAATAAAAACACTGGAAGTACAACAAACATTGCCAATTGGTTTCTAGGTCTTAGTTTTAATATAATGGACTAATAATCTCTTAAAGATAGTTGCATTATGGCTATTTTTAATGTGATAAGGTATATTATTGAACTGTACAATTCCTTTATGAAACAAGCTTTTCATTGAACTGGACTTGTTAGTTGTTCTAACATAAAAATTTATTGAATTTGCAGCTCTAGTGCTATGCTCATCTCATGAACATTTGCTATCGGGACCAACTGACTGTTCAAATACTCAGGCAATAAATGGTTTACCATCTTAAATAAGAATATCATAGATTGGACATACATAAAATGTTCAACTTTTAACCAATTTAAAGTTTTCAGCATATCTTGAATTCGAGTATATCGATTGCATCTCAATATTACTCGCATAGCGTTATTTTGGAGAATTTGAAGCCTGTCATAATTAGAACATCCTGTATAAATCAATGAACAACAATATAAAAAGTGAGGTAATATTAACGAATTATAAATTGTTAATTTAGTTTGAAATGTCAAAAATGGTGATACTCTTCGAAAAAAACCTATTTTTTCCCTATCTTTCTGCAAATGTAATCAACATGCTTACTAAAAGTTAGTTCCCTATCCAATATGAATCCCAAATACTTTATTTCCTGAACCATTTCAATTTTTTCATTATTTAATTTAATATGAACATCCAAACTTAAGAATTTCCCGAAAAGAGTATTATTACCAATAAACATGTATTTGGATTTTAACTCATTGACTTTCAATTTGTTTAACTTAAATGTTTCAGTTAATAAATGCAATTCACGATTCATCGTGTCCACTACATCAACAAAATCTTCCCCATAAAAATATATTAATGTGTCATCAGCAAAAAGATGAATTTTACATTTGCTTAATACGTTTCCCAAATCATTAATGTATAATATGAAAAGTAGAGGTCCAAGTACACTGCCTTGCGGCACACCAATATCATTTAACTGTGGATTTGACATTTCACTATTTAATTTAGTCCTTTGGTACCGGGACCCAAAATATGGTAATTCACCGGGACCCAAATACTCGTGTCTTATGGCAAATTAATGTTTTTTTTTTCAGTTTTTCTGATTTTGTAAAAAACACGATTTGCAATAGTACCTACGTCACTGTATGAATACTTTTTATTTTTGTTATTGCATAAAAGGGCATTTCTATTGATGTTAACTTACCGAATACTGTCTATGCAAGTGGTTTTTTTCGTTTGGTTTCCTCTGACTGTATGTAGCAGCCCCTGTAGGACGAATTTTTTATCCAAATGTAATACACATACTGACAATCTCTATATTTTTTTCTCCGATTTGTATTTGTCTTATATCTTCACGGTTTGCTCTTACTTTTGTTTTTGATATGTTTATTTTTAATCTTACTTTCTATGTTTTCCTTTGTAAGTTACCAAGCACTTTTTTCAGTTCCTTCATATTGTTTGATAACAGATTCGTCTGCAAATTCCTGGTTTATCATATTGCGTCCGTTGATATTTTATTATAACAAATAGGTTAACCGTTATAATGTCCTCATTGTACATGTCTTTAACAACCTGAAAATGTCTAGTCTATTCGATTTGTCTTTAGCTCATTTATTAATGAACATGTTTTCACTGTATCGAACGCTTTTTCGAATTTTATCGAATATTTATGCCATAATGTAGTAAGTATGTATATTGTATTAATTTGATTTCTCCATACGTAACGTGTGACCCAAAATTATTGTCACCATAGGTGGCTCTGAACAACAGAGATAGCTTATACAGTGCATGTCTATTATTAATTCAGATATACTTTCCAGTTTACGTCAACTTTGACAGATACGTGTCAGTGTACGTACGTCAGCTTAAAAAACACTATAATTGAACATAAAAAGTAGCAGAAGAAGCAACATTTTAACTTTATACGAATTAAAAGGTCTTGAGATCGGGTAAAGTGGGGTCCATAGATATTTCTCCCGTCGGCAAATTCAAACAGATAACATTTGTATGTTATTAAATTCGAGTAACCGATGTCCCTTTGTTAAGGCACATGCCGGTATTTTTACAACCGGATTACTCATCGTAAATCAATCAGTTTAACACTTGAAAATGTATACTTGGGCATTGGTACAGTTAAAATTGATAGACGATTATATTTAGATGAAATATTAAGCAATATAATTGAAACTTTTGTCTACTTTTAAGGACAAAAAAGCAAGTTCATTAGCGGAACGTGATTCAAAATTATTCTGCAGATTATAATTGAAGCAATATTTGATTAAAACATCTCATTTTTGGTGGTAAAAATATATTAAATACATATATTAATTTGTCTGGACTAAAGGTGGTAAAAGATGGTCTGGAGTTATATTTTTGTTTGAATTTGCCGAACGGACGATAGATAGATGGTGTCAACTTTATCTTTTCAACGTGTTTTCAATCTTGATTCTTTGTTTGGAAAAGTGATCATTGATCATAACAACACTGAATATAGCCGCAATTGGCCGTGACGTCACACTCCGGCGGTCTTTCAGACTTTCAGATTAACAAGACATAGGTACGTATTTTTTTGGAGGAATAGCTTTGATCCCAATAATTGTGGATCGCTCGTTATCTCACTGTATGTAGTGTATCGTCATGTATGTACACTTATCTAAACCGTGCTTTTTTTGGTGTTTGAAATTCGTCTAGTCTAATGCGTTGTATTTTATACTATGCATATGCATAATACTCCAATAAAAGGCTACACCTACTTTAAGAATATACTTAGTTTGATAGTTCTTTTAGTCCTGCTTATTTTCTTTTTTTGTAGATCAGAAAAATGTTTGCTTTTTTCCAATATGTGAAGACTTTTCCTTTCTCTATATGTACATAAATTGAACAGTGTGGCGATCTGTCTTATCCATTATTAGTTCGTCCAGCCTTGATAATTTATATATATCTTGATCTGCTCATGAGGATTTATTATTTGACATTGGAATAATAGTTACAGTTGTAGTTTTCTTCTGATAGTAGTAGGATATCTCAGTATATTTTTTATATATAGTCGTTTGTCAGTTAGTTCTTTCATTGCTCGGGCTTCTAGGGTGTTCTATATTTCTTCTCCCTCTTGTATAATATGGGTTGGTATAATTCACAAGGTCTTGTGGAAATCAAATATAGTGACAATATAATTTAGAACTCCATAATAGAAATTATTATGAAAATAATTTTTTTTTAATAAAAGAAGACAAGCAAAAACATTACAATAAGCCCAGAAACAGACGAACCACTCTGTAGCGCTACTCTGTGGCGCCACAAAGTAGCTTCTGACCACCACTGTCACCGATCGTCGATGGTAGTGGCGTCCACTATAAAATCATTGGCGCTACAAAATCGCCTGTCTAAGCCACTTTGAGGCGCCACAGAGTAGCGCTGCAGAGTGGCTCGTCTGTTTCTGGGCTAATAGAAGGATAAACTAGCAGTTACAATTTAAATAATTTTTAAATGTCAGGAACTGTACTAAAAATGGTTAGAATTGGTCTCCGTTGCCTATGATAATATGGTTATCTCTTTTAACTGTATCGAGTTTGCAACCTCTTACCAAAACAACATTATTTGCTTAAAAGCATACCTTATTGTTTTGTCTTTATTTTCACATGTGGCTATGATACGGGTAGTGATCCACGATCGCTCTATTGCGGGAAGTAATTCCAAATTTCGTGCAAAATGAGTAGGTATAGTGACGGTCCTCAGGAAACATTTCTTTGATAGTCAATAACAAGCCAAAAATCTTTCTTAAGTGTTTGTTGAAAAACTTATTATTTATATTGCTTTACTATTCAGTATTATCTGTAGATAGATCTCTTCCAATCAAGTCTAAAACTGCAGTTTAGTAAAATTTTGCATGTTTAATATGCCAATCTAAGATTAGCCATATCATTCAGATTATATTTTATCATAATAGTTAAACATTTGTAAATACTCAATAAATATCATTTCCACAAACTCATTTCTCTCTAGTCGCGATTATTATCTTTACTAAAACACTGAATAGAACTTTGTTTACCGTAATTGCACGCGTTGATTATTTGACCTCAATACATGTCACATGTTTTATGGCATTTTTCCAATGTTTATTGGTTATGTAACAAACAAAAAAATTGTTGTCATTGAAAATGAAACTCCTCAGCTAAAACGAAATTAGTTGAATAAATTAACAGCAAAATTACTGTCGATTCACGTCATCGATTCCGTGACATCATAAATAAATAAAACCGTCGTGTCCTTCCCTTCAATTTATCAAATTTCTTGGGCGAATGAACTTCCTACATCTGTGATAGGATGAAATATGTGCTATATTTTTATTTATACATGGAGTTTCATTAATAATTGGAAATATTTTAACTGTAGATTCCTGGGCTCAAAATATCAATGTTTAATCCAAATCACCTAGTCCGAAAGTAATGCTTCCTAAGGGAGCTAGACTCTTTGAAGATGGCGTCTTTTAATGAGTTTTTTTAAATGCCTCTAGAACGCTTCTATTTAGAACAACGAAAACTGGTACATCTATTTATCTTTCAGAGATAAATCGGCTCCATAAACTGCGAATCTCTAGTACCGGTCATAGGCTTTTAAGTAGGGCAACGGTTATTTTATCGCATAACTTTTTTGCAAAACGGACGCCTATAACCGGTACTAGAAATTCACAATTTATGATTTTTTGAATCAATTTATCTCTGGAGGAGAAATAGGTGTATATGTTTTAGAAGCGTTCTGGACGTATTTAAAAAAAAAACTAATTACTTACAATACGCCATCTTCAAAGAGCTCCCGCTCCCTTAGGAAGCATTTTCGGACTAGTTGATTTGGGTTAAACAGTAATATTTTGAGCCCAGGAATCTACACTTAAAATATTTCCAATTATTAATGAAACAACCTGTATTATAAATCTATATTTTTATTGCCCTCTCATTATCTTTCTTTGTGTAATTTAATATCTTTAACTGGAATTACATGATCAAAATTTTAGTTTATAATACATTATTTTGACATATTTTTAACTTCTTTCTCGTGATTGATTATTTGTCGTGGTGTGTCCTCTTTTTTACATATACAGTGTGTCTGCGTAACTTGGAACCATATGGGAAACTTTTTAATATCAATTTTACGAAAAAAAGTTAATCTTTATAAAGTGCTCTGCATAGTCTGAAACCTAAGATGCAATCATCGGATATCAAATTTTATCAATAATATACGAGGTATATCAAAACATTATGAATTGCGCTTAAGAGTAAAGTGCTTTTATATTTCACAATAACGAAAATTGATATTAAGAAAAGTTGTTTGGAATTTTTCTTTACGTTATAATATGCTTCTATATCTATATCTTCCAATAAAAAAAATTTAAAATTTTCCTCAAATTGCGGATACCTAACATCATTTTTATTTAAGATAACTTCGTTATTATTAATTTGGCGAAAAAAGTTATTCTTTATAAAAATGTCTGAATAGTCAAAAAACTAAGATGCAATCATAAGATATCATTTTTTTTTCAATTTTATACGAGGTATGTCATAAAACATGAATTTCGCTCAAGAGTAAAATACCTTTATAGTTCACAATATTTCAACTAGAAGGATGCAATTGCATATTGAAACATAGTTTTTATTTCGGAACAACTTTTTATAATAACAAATTTTAATATTGTGAAAAATAAAGATACTTTACTCTTCAGCGAAAATCATATTTTTTTACATACCTCGTATAAAATTGCTAAAAGTTGATATCTTGTAATTGTATCTTGGTTGCTAGACTATGCAGAACTTTTTATAAAGAATAACTTTTTTTCGTAAAATTAATAATAATGGAGCTATCTATCATAAATAAAAATTATGTTGAGTGTCCGTAATTTAAGGAAAATTTTCAAAATTTTTTTTTGTTCGGTTAGAAGGGTGTAAATGCAGATTATAACATAATTTTTAATTCCAAACAACTTTTTTTAATAAAAATTTTCGATATTGTGAAATATAAAGGCACTTTACTCTTGAGCGAAATTCATATTTTTTGACATACCTCGTATACTATTAATAAAATTTGATATCTGATGATTGTGTCTTAGGTTTTAGACTATGCAGAGCCCTTTATAAAGAATGACTTTTTTCGTAAAATTGATATTAAAAAAGTTTCCCATATGGTTCCAAGTTACGCAGACACACTGTATGAGTTTCTCCTGTAGGAGTTTTTTTATACCTAGCATGCTTCCCATTCTTTGTTCTGAATATTTAAATACTTTGTGTATTCGAATAATGGTAATAATTTTCCTTTTAAACAGTAGGTATATGGAAATACTATAATCAATGACCTAGTGAATTATTTGACAGTGTACTTATTCACATTTTTTTTAAACTACTCTTTCCACATTGCCTAAAGAAAAGTCAGTAGCATCACTCTCACGTGGGTTCGATTACTTACTTACCTTCAGGAAACACTTTAGATATTGTTGCTTTCTGCCTATCCGCTGACTTCTATAATAACATATCAGGACATCAAAAGTCGGGATATACAGGGTGTAACAAAAATGCAGGTCATAAATTAAATCACATATTTTGGGGCCAAAAATAGTTCGATTGAACCTAACTTACCTTAATACAAATGTGCACATAAAAAAGTTACAGCCCTTTGAAGTTACAAAATGAAAATCGATTTTTTCCAATAAATCGAAAACTATAGATTTTTTTATTTAAAATAGACATGTCGTATTCTTATGGTAGGGACATCTCAAAAAAATAATAACAGTGAAATTTGTATACCCCATAAAAATTTTATGGGGGTTTTGTTCCCTTAAACCCCCCAAACTTTTGTGTACGTTCCAATTAAATTATTACTGCGGTACCATTTGTTAAACATAATGTTTTTAAAAGTTTTTTGCCTCTTGGTATTTTTTCGATAAGCCAGTTTTTATTGAGATGCGGCTTCTTTTTTAATATGTTTACATACAGATTTTATGGGGGTTTTGTTCCCTTAAACCCCCCAAATGTTTGTGTACGTTCCAATTACATTATTATTGTGACACCATTGGTTAAACACGATGTTTATAAAACTTTTTGCCTCTTAGTATTTTTTCGATAAACGATTTTTTATCGAGATATAATGTTTCAAAATATACCTAAAAAATGTATATTCACAATAAATTTTCAGTAGTAATATATAATTGCACAAGAGCTCTAAAATTATCGAATTTTTGCCGAGTGATATTTTGACAGTTAAGGGGAGTGAAATTATGTCAAAGTGGCACGAGGGAAACAATTTGATAATAATTTTAGAAATCGAGTGCAATTTGCTGCGATTATTTCATGAATAAAACTGTTCAAAACCAAAATTTTATTGTAATTTATATGTAAGTACAAATTACTACAGTTAAACACACAGTTGTTATTAATATTTGACGGTTGAAAGTCATAACTTTTATAACTTTTAAAACAGTAATTGTCATCAATGTCACTGAATGTATTTTTTCGTAGCAACGAAGGGCATCTGACGTAATATACTTGACGACGGGATATTATCAAAAATTGTCACTTTAATTTTTATTTCTGTAGCCTTTATATTGGTTAGAATCTCCTGTGAATGAAATAATCATATTACTAACATATACCAGGTCTTTATAATCTTACATACCATGTAAAAATTTGTGTTGGATTTTACAAATGTTCAAGATATCTCGATAAAAATTGACTTATGGAAAAATTACAAAGAGACAAAAAAGTTTTAAGAACATTCTGTTTTACCAATGGCACCACAATAATAAATTAATTAGAACATACACAAATATTTGGGGGGGTTTAAGGGAACAAAACCCCCATAAATTTTTTATGGGGTGCACAAAGTTCACTTTTATTTTTGTTAAGATGTTCCTACCATAAGAATGTCACATGTCCATTTTTAATAAAAAATCTCAATATATTGGAAAAAATCGATTTTTATTTTGTAACTTCAAGGGGCTATAACTCTTTTTATGTGCACATTTGTACTAAGGTAAGTTAAGTTCAATCGAATTAATTTTTGGTCTCAGAATATGTTATTTAATTTATGACCTGTAGTTTTGTTACACCCTGTATATGTTCAGTCTATAACACCCTGCTTTCTCCTCTTCAAATTGCGTTTACAAATTATGACATACAAATGAAATAAGCAAGTAGACTACAGTAAGCTCTATTTATAGCAAGTGAAATAAAAGCAGAAAATATCACATAAGTATACATAGTATACATATCACATTAGTATAAGTATACTAACTCATTAGGATCTACAATATTAAAATATTCGACGTGACTCTGAGCATGACGTGAAATAGAGCAAGAACAAAAAAATACACTTTTTTATCCTATGCCTGGATTTTGTGTCACATTGGAATTATTAAAAATCGATTATCTATAGCAAAAAATCGAATTTAACTGACTTGGCAAAATTTAGCGCGCCTATGAGTGTAATAATTATTGTTATCACAATATTGTGCTTTTGTTTTTGATAGTATAGTGTCACTGTAGTACTGCCGACGCACTGTTGAAAGTTCGCAGAATTTTCGAAAAAAAATATTGATGACCCACTGATGTAGCGTCTTAATAATAAACACTAAAAAATATAAAAACAATTTGTAAGCAATTCCTTTGGATTCCGATGTCAATTTCGTATGTCTAGTAATCTACGCCATCTACTTAATTAGTTTAAAAAAATGTAAGAGCACTTTATCTCTAGGATGGTCTGCGAAGCTTTATAAATAAATAAACTTGACATCTCTGTTTTCTTGGATTACGACTGCTTGCCCACACAATTTTTTTCCTAAAAACACAAAAGAACATTAACATAGTGTTAAACTCAATGGTGGACTTGTGTTGACAATGATCAGTAATGAAAAAACAGCTATTAAATTTAATTTTATGACTCATACACATTTTTTGCAGGTAAATACTTAAATAAATACAGGTAAATAAAAAACTCTAAGCACAGATAATGATAACATTTTTGAATAAATCATTTAATAAGTGCCTACACAGGCTCCCACGAAGCAGTAAATGCCAATTATTGATTAATGCAATACTTGAATCGTATTTTTTATTTAAAATTTACATATGTCTTATTTTAAAAATGGCACCACTTGCAGATGAAGACCTTGTCTTTTAAAAATTTTAATAAATTCAAGTATTTGTTGTGAACTTTTAGCCTAAATTTGTATAATACATATGTATAAGTGCGACATAGACGCACTATATAGTGCGGCGCGCTGCGGCGGCCTAAAAATCGAGTGGACGCTCATAATTACAATTAAAAAACAACATTCCAAAATTGAAATAAGCCCCGATTACTCTTCAGAATCTTGAAATTGAATGTCTTAGGTTCAATTTAGGATCTTGGCAACCTTAAATAATAACTTACATACTTAATGAGTTTTCCAGCCTCGAAACTGCGTATTTTCGCATTTTTCAGAATTTAAATCGCGTATTACTCGAAAACTATTATCTTTAAAGAAAAATGACAACAGACCTTTTCTGTTCAAAATCACCCTAAAACCAAAGTGTTTGCCGGAACAAAAATGGTGATACTTGGAATATGTTTAAAAACAATTGTTTAAACAATTTGCGCCTAAAATTTTCGAATTCTGAAGAAATTCACTTCAAAATTCAGTGAATTTCGAAGTATTCGAAATTCACTGAATTAAATTCAGTTCGCCAGGCACTCTTCAGAATTGTTTATTTGTTTAGAGGGGACATTTTTAAGAAAAATCGGCAAAGAAACCGAATCAGAAAATAATTAATTTTCTTTCACTTTTTATTTCAAATTAAATTAAATATTCGTCTTCTCTCACAACTGTCACCAGTGACGTCACTGACTCTTTTATGAGTAACATTTTTATCAATTTAACAGTAACAACAGTTCTTTTTGTAACAGAGAGTAGCCTTTTCGATTTTTCATTATATTCCTAATTTATTATAATTTAAATTTCACTTAATACAGTTATTAATCTACATTCAGTTTAACTAATAATCTAAATTCTAAAAACACTATTTTATATTCATAACCAAAAATTGACTTCCTGTCTTGTCATGTCACTTCTGTCTAATAATTGGATTGTCATCTCCTTCACCTTTGTTGGTCTGTGTCCATTGAACTGGCAAGAACCACGATTTTTTATCGAGCAGGGAACCATGTTGCCCTTTGAGCACTCCTAACACATAAATTAATCCTTTAACATCGACTTGGAGTCGCTATAAATATTATAGAATTAACATGTAAACCATATTTCTCGATGTTACCATTTTCATAAGGTTGCTAGTTCCATGTACTAGGCAGAACGTGAGTATTACCACATTTTTTCTTCAACTAGTCACAATTTTAACCTTTTGCATTCATTCTAACGTGAAAATACTTCGTTCTAGGCACTGGAGATGATCTGATCTAGATCGAAAACATTTTGCAGATCCTTTTGGATGACTTTTAATAGTTTTTAATAAACTTTTTTTTATACCATTGTACAAATGAAGTTTTTTACTTCTGTATGATTTTTTAATTATGGTATACAGCCAGCTACTGGGTATTTTCCCATTGATTTTGTTTTAATTAAGAATTTATCGCAATTCTATTCCTTTTTAATAAGTAGCTTTGAACAAAAAACCAGAATGCTTTTGGTGCATTTTGTTTTTTTATATATTTAAAATATTAATCCAACGTTTTGTATTTCACATGTTTGTACCAAAACCGTAGTTGTTGTCACATTTAGAAACCAATAGATATAAATAACCACAAATCGAAACATGATTAAAAACATATTAAGCAATGAACTTATCATGATAAACAATTATTTTACAAGGATGACAATATTAATTAAGATTTAAATACCACAAGGTCAACGAATCACAGAAAGATATCTACTATCTATTTCATAATGAGAAAAATATTTGACATAAAAATATTAGAAAATTAAAAAAATACTCATAACCAATGACACTGAAAAAACTGAAGATAAATTGAAAATCAAGAATATTATAACATGCAGATAAACGATTGGTCAATATTAAACGAATAAATTCAATTTACCAGCTGTATAGTGAGTGTTTATAGTAGGCCAGTCTAGAGAAAAAACAGCTGAAAGTAATCTTTTTAAGTTTTTGAAGGGTTTAAAAGGTATACATATATGAGGGATTGCTGATGATAAATCCTTGAAGATGTACCTATAGCTGATTTTGCGTAGTTCTTTAACAATCATAAAACGTTCTTGTACATTTTAGGGAAATATCTGGTTCAAATAAAAGTTGTAGTTCTTTTATTTTTGCAGTAATTTATAAATGTTAATAAGTTTGTTTTTTGTACTAAATTTCCACGTTTTATCAAAATTGTTCGTTATCAAAACACCGTTTGAAAAAAAGCTGACTGTTTGTAAGTAAACATTTTATAATATCAAAGCAAGAATTGAACAGATTATAAACGAAGATCTAAATTTTATAATCTATTTTATAGATGGCATGTAAAAATATATAACCCGTTCAAGTGATGTTATGCTTCTTTTCATGAGCATTTTTCAGTGCGTCACAAATGATAGAAAAAAAGGTAAGTCCGTGATAATACACATTTATGACATTTATTTTAACATGACATTTTAGTTAAATCTAACAGTTGTCACATTTTATTTGCAATTTGGCATAAAAGCAAATCAATTGTGTTTATTGCATTTATAAAATGGTATTTTCTTTGATTTGTATAGTCTTATAAATAATTGTACAGATTATATTCGTAGATATATTATATAATTAGTAAATAATTTTTTTCCGATTATAGCGCCATCTATTGACAACTAGAATAAATGTTATAAATGTCACCGACAAAATGTAATCACCGACGAAATGTAATCACCGACGTGCGTTTTTTTCTGTCACATACAATTAAATGCGTTAGAAAGAAATCGAAAAACTGTGACGCATTGAAAGATTCTCATGAGAAAAAGCATACTCGTAAAATAACGCCTGTCCGAGCTCCGTTTTTTTTTAGAATGGAACTTCAAATTGGAGCGCGCTGCAAACATTTGCAATATCTCAGTTTCTATGACACACAGAAGTTTGTTTTTTTTTAAATTGTCATAGCCCGATAAAATAATAGGAACTGTGCTATTTTCACCTCTCGGAAAAATCAGTTAAGTATGTAGTTAAATTTTTCCATAAAGAAGTTGAATTTTACTATTTTTTCGTAAGAAATATTTAAATTTTATTGATTAATGTATATTATTTAATAAATATATAATAGTAATTATTAATTTATCTTGTAAAGTCCAAAAAGATTAGTTTCAATTTAAGTATGCAGTTTATAAAATTTCAACATATTCAATCATAATCTGGATCTAATTAAGTACTAATTATTATTGAATACTAATCTACTTATTGATTAATCTTTCTCATATACAGAGAGAGTCTGTAATTTGGAATAAATTCAATATCTCAAATACTAATTGTTTTTTTGAAAAATGCTCAGACCCGTCGATTAGTATTTCAAACTGTCCTTTTTGACATACAATAATAATGTATACGGGGTGTCCCAATTTAGAGATATGACGTCATCGTTGATTCTCTTAAATGGCAACACTGTCATTTTGATAGCTATTTTGATAGGGTGTGTAAAGTTATACACAAATGCAAAATATCAAATTTTTATTCTCTACCATTTAGAAGATAATAGAAAATAACAAAATTATGTCCGTAATTTGGAATAAATTCAATAATTAAAATACCAATTGCTTTTTTGAAAAATGCTCAGACCCGTCGAATAGTATTTCAAATTGTCCTTTTTGACATACAATAATAATGTATACAGGGTGTCTTAATTTAGAGATATGACGTCATAGGGTGACGATAGGGTGTGTAAAGTTATACACAACTGCAAAATTTCAAATTTTTATTCCCTACCATTTACAAGATAATAAAAAATAACAAAGTTGTGAAAAACAAGTACATAATCAAATAATAATTGAATTTAATTATTTCAATTAAGCAAATACTCATAATGTTGCCCTCAATTATTGTCAATGGGCAACGTTATGAGCATTTTCTTATTTGAAATAGTTAAATTTAATTATTTTTTGATTACATACTTGTTTTTCATAACTTTGTAATTTTATTTTATCTTGTAAATGGTAGGGAATAAAAATTTGAAATTTTGCAGTTGTGTAAAACTTTACACACCCTCTAAAAATAGCTATCAAAATGACAGTGTTGCCATTTAAGAAAAACAACAATGACGTCATATCTCTAAATTGGGACACCCTGTATACATTATTATTGTTTGTCAAAAAGGACAATTTGAAATACTAATCGACGGGTCTGAGCATTTTTCAAAAAAACAATTAGTATTTGAGATATTGAATTTATTCCAAATTACAGACTCTCTCTGTATAAAATTTAATTAATCATTCTCATCACCTCACATGATGAAATTTATTACCTGTCTACAATTTTAACGTTATTTGCGACCAGGCAATTGGTCTTTTTGTAAGTTTTAGATACACTTTGTTACTGAATTTTCACGATTCTTTCTTTTTGTCCGATTTTTTAAAGGCTGTCTTTATTTTTATAAGTATATAGTAATAGGATTTATTTAGCTTTTTTTAGCTATTACATTACAAATAAACATTTACATATATTTAAATAACTATAATTTAAAAACGAAAAATCAACTAATTCTTAAAATACAATTTTTTTAACCTACTTTTGAAGACTTTAACATTTGGTGAATCTTTTATGCTAGGTAGATGGTAGACTGTTATATATTCTTAGTCCTTCAACAAAAAGAGTTTTTTCCATGGCACTTGTATTGAACCTTTCAATATGATAATTATCAAATCTTAAATTATACTAACCTAACAAAAGTGATCTTTTAATGACATAATTATTGAAGTATTGAGGAGCTTGCTTGTTAATAATTTTAAATATTAACACCAAATATTACTCAGTAATAAGCTGATTAACATCTAAAAAATTTATTGTTTCTAGCATAAAGTTTATAGAGGTATACTTGCTACATCCAAGGACAATTCTCATAGCTTTATTTTGAAGCAACTGCAAACGATATACCTGTTCATTTGAACATGAAATAAACAGTGACATACAATAATTAAAATGCGGAAATATTATTGTATTATACACAACCTTCCTAGACCATCGGGAAAGCCCTTTAGATATTCTAGAGAAGTAACCGATTTTTTTACCAATTTTTTTACACAGAAAATTTATGTTTGGTAAAATTTAACTGTGGATCAATATGTCTTTAATTATATACCGTTTTCAGATTTATTTTGTTTGAGGTTTATGCTATAATTATTTAATAATACGAGGGTCGTTTTTTTTTCAACCTCCGTTTGTCCATAAAAAATTCCCGTGAAGCGTTTCGCCATTGCGGTGCGCAGTGGGCGACAGCGCATCTCCCCCGCTACACTCTACATTAATCCCGACTTCCAGGCATCAGTCTGTACTGTGCTACACACGAAACAACATGGCCGCGACAATTAGTTCTCCCGCCAAGTGTGAATTACGCGCTGGCATTCGCTTTTTGCAGGCAGAAGGCAATAGTGCAGCTGCAATTCATCGAAGGATGTGTCAAGTGTACGGAGAAGGGTTTATGAGTGATGGAGTTGTGCGTGAATGGTGCCGAAAATTCAAAGAAGGACGAAATGATGTGCATGACGAAGGGGGTCAAGGCCGCAATTCTGTCGTTACAGATGAGCTTGTTCAACGTGTTGATGAAGCGGTGAGAAACAACCGTCGCTTCACTTTAACATCGTTGGCAATGGAATTTCCACAAGTTTCATTTGACACACACACTTGACACATCCTTCGATGAATTGCAGATGCACTATTGCCTTCTGCCTGCAAAAAGCGAATGACAGCGCGTAATTCACACTTGGCGGGAGAACTAATTGTCGCGGCCATGTTGTTTCGTGTGTAGCACAGTAGAGTACAGACTGATGCCTGGAAGTCAGGATTAATGTAGAGTGTAGCGGGGGAGATGCGCTGTCGCCCACTGCGCACCGCAATGGCGAAACGCTTCACGGGAATTTTTTATGGACAAACGAAGGTTGAAAAAAAAATGACCCTCGTATGTTTGTATGCTGTACAAGTTGAGTCCATGATTCTTTACCCGTGCGTGATTAATATCTGGCGAGATAAAACACATACTTTTTATCTAGTATCATTGTCTTCCACGCATGAAACTAAAGACAAACCAGCTACCGCCTGTTATTAAGTCTTCTTCTTAAAGTTCCCTCTCCTATCGGAGTTTGGATATCATAATGGATGTTATTAAGTAGACATGTTATTTTTATGAACGCTCATAGACTCAGTAAGTACATCGAAAAGAGATAGGTACAAAAGAACGCTTGGGGACGTTTTCAGATTTTAAGTAGTTTGTGACGTTTCTGGATTATTTACTTGTGGCTATCAGTTTGTTGGATTTTTCGCTGTTTTTTTTTGTCCTATTTTTGCATTTAGAAGTTATTTATGTTACACAAACAGTTAATATTTTCACAACTAATTTTATATTAGAGTTTGACATTTTATGGTAAGTGTATTTTATTTTGCCATTAATTTACATACAAAGTTAACCTCATTGACACAGTTAAGGAATGGTTTTGTTTAAGTTTCCGCAAAAGTGAAAGAAAGAAAAATGGAAAATACTTTGACGCTTGGGGACGTTTTCAGATTTTAAGTACAATTTGTGACGTTTCTGGTTTATTTACTTGTGACTATCAGTTTGTTGGATTTTTCGCTGTTTTTTTTTGTCCTATTTTTGCATTTAGAAGTTATTTATATTACACAAACAGTTAATTTTTTCACAACTAATTTTATATTAGAGTTCAACATTTTATGGTAAGTGTATTCTATTTTGCCATTAATCTACATACAAAGTTAACCTCATTGACACAGTTAAGGAATGGTTTTGTTTAAGTTTCCGCAAAAGCGAAAGAAATACAAATGGAAAATATTTTATTGATTTTTTTTTAGATTATGCCTGGAAAAACTCTTACCTCACAAGCACACTTAATTTTAAATTTAATCAATATTTTAAAGAAAAACTAATATTTTACATTCTATTTATTTGATAACGTCAAATTTTATAATATAATCCGTGATCGGAGCAGTAGCCACTTTCTGTCACTTGCTGTTGCGTGGAGTAAATTTCCGACTTATTTCGCATGCTTTAAATAAATGATGCTGCACGGGTAAAAACCATGGGCTTAAGTGTAATTGTTGTATATTATCTTCCCATTCGTTAAAACTGAACAAGTAAATATGTTAAAGGCAATAAATAAATCAAAGTCAGCGTAAAAATAATACTACGTTACGTAGTGTACTTCTTCAAGTGCCCTCTCCTCAATGGAGGTTGGCTACTACAATTATGGTAAACTTCTCTTCTCTGTCTTCAGCTGTTCTTATTAGCTGTTGAAAATTTAGCCCTGTCCGTTGTCGGATGTTAGTCCGAGGGATAATGTTTCTGGGTATATTCCATCGGACGGGGTCGAGTTCGCTCCCAATGGTAAGAATTTTACCTGAACTAAAAAAGGTAGAGTCCGAATTGGCTCCCATAGACAAAATTTATTTTACCTAAACATGTCGAAAATATCACCCAGCGTTGTCACTTTCTATTGCAATTTTATCAGTTAACTGGTCTTCTATTTTGATTTTGGTCGTTTGATTGTAATAAATGTTTCTAATAATTCTCAGATATTTGTTGTCAATTCCAATTTCTTGCATTAGAGTTATTAATTTGTCATGTTTTACTCTGTCAAATGCGTTCTTGTAATCTATACAGCATACGTATATATCACAATTTACATCCCTGCATCTCTGAAATAGCACTTGTACGGCAAAAAGGGCCTCCCGTGTTCCCATAGTATCACGAAATACAAATTGTGTTCTTGTTAGTTCGAAGTCCGAATTCTTTTGTGAATGACCTTTAGAAATGTTTTAAGTAAATGGCCGATTCTATAGTCTTCGCACTTTCTCGCATTGGGTTTTTTTGGAAGATTTATAAAAGTTGATTCTATCCATTTTTGGGGAATTATGCCTGTGTCATATAGGTATGTATATTGTTAAATATATTTGTCAACCATTTTATGCCGTCGTTAAGGTCTAGGGAGTTTTAACAATGTCTATTGTGGTCTTTGGTGACACTTCTATGAAGTCGTAGGGCTCAATACGTAGGTTAATAATGCTCAACTAGATCATTCATGTACTCCTTATGCTGACCGGTGTCCTGTTAGAAGACCTACGAATACTATAATTCAGAGATTATTCCTATTCATATCTAGTAATAGATCTTTGGATCTCATCTTCAAAGGCTCATGTATAAAAGCCTTCAAATGTTTAAGATCCATCTGTTTGTACTACTCTACTGGTTACTGAAGTTCTTTTTGGCACTTCTAATGGCCGGCTTTGGACCAAAGTATTTTGTAGCTAATCCACTTTTAGTAAGTTCGTCAGCTCTTTCTTTGGACGGGGTCGAGTTCGCTCCCAATGGTAAGAATTTTACCTGAACTAAAAAAGGTAGAGTCCGAATTGGCTCCCATAGACAAAATTTATTTTACCTAAACATGTCGAAAATATCACCCAGCGTTGTCACTTCTTTCAAATTTTCTCTTTTTGTTAGAAACAGGTACCTTCCTAGAAATATCTATGGGAAAGGAGGAAGACCTAACCCTTCGGTCCTAACTTAACTTTCGGGTATTAGAGTGTAGAGCGCAAACCGGCCGATTTCAGGTAAGAGCGCAAAACGGTCGAGCGCATACCGGCCGACACCGATAATTTGTGTTAAAATTGCCACATATGCCAATGTTGAACTAAAACAAACTCTAAAAGTATAATTTTCCTATAAAAAGTCTATATCACTATGTAAATTTCCTAAGCAGTATAAATATTACACGATTTGGCAACAATGTCTAATGTTTCCGCGATTATATGAGAGCCTACCCGCATTCATGCGGGAGCCAATTCGTACCCTTCTAAAATATACCTGAACGAAGCGGAGCGAACTCGACTTCACCCATTCCATCTAGACGTGGGCTTTTAATTTGTTTTGAGCTGATTAATTGCATTTATAATTTCAGATTTCAGAATTCCTGGTCATTTTCCAATCTTCTTGGTTCTTCTCGTATGCCGTTAAAAAGAATTTTGATAAAGTTTTCCTATTTTTTCAGTTTATCTTCCGTTGATTCTAGCAGTTTTCCATCCGTGTTCAGCATGGTGTGAAAAGTTGTTCTCTTGGTAGTCGATGTAAACTCTTTTACCTTTTTATCTAAATTTAAAAAATCGTGCCTTTGTTGCAGTTCTTCTATTTCTACGCATTTTGTTTCTTCCAGCCATTTCTCTTTTGCTTCGGATATTTTTTTTTCGAATTATTCTATTTACTCTTTTGTATTCTCCGTCTTTTTGTCATATTTTCCTTCGTTGGTCCATTAATTATTGTAAAATCATTTTTCTATTCAATTGGTTATTAGTTCTTTCATAGTTTTCCACAGGACGTTTATGTCATCGGACTCGCTAATTCTGTGGTGGTCAATATTTCCTAAATTTTTGTTTGTGTACTTACACATCCCTAAATTAATTATAAAAGTTAAAAGCTTTGATCATGACATTTACGTTGTTGAATCCCCTTTCAACATTTTTTAGATGCTACAAAGCACAAACCGAAAAAATGCAGTTTGGTTAAAAGTAGTCTGTATTTTATTTTGATATAATTCGAATGTAGGCTTTTAGCATCAGACCTTGTAAACGGTAAAAGCACCGCCAAAACCAAATTAGTTGGTTAGTCAGATGAAGTGATGACGCGTGATCTCCAAACATTTTTAACTAAATTATTTACCAAATTAAAAATGTTTATTTTTAAAAAAGGATTTTAAGGCATTATAAATTATTTATATCTCAAAACAAACTCAAGTAGTTCTTACCGCTATAATAGTTGGAAAGGTTTCCGCGGTTAGTACAATTAAACCTAAAACTAAGATTCTTATTATTACAAAAATTAATATCAAACTCACCAGGCTTCCGTGTTGAACATTGATTTTCAGTGCCGAGCTTTCGACATCCTCTTTGATGTCTTCTTCAGGGTATCCGGGGTCTCAGTCTCCTGAACCTCAAGACACTACACTGTTCACTACTCACAGCAATGCAGTGAGTAGTAAAAAGTGTAGTGTCTGAGGCTCAGGACAGTGAAATGGCGGCCATAACGGCGCACCGCATCTATCCTTGACCATAGCATCGCTGAAGCAAAGTAAATACAAATATTGCCGTAAATGTGCGTGGCCACAACGACGCATTGCCCCTTTCTTCGCGCATCACTGGGTACCAACGCCTCGCCTACGTAAATTTAGCCGGTGGCGCCCAAAATCCCGACAGCCAAAACACCGACACGCTAGAATCCCGACACGCCAGAATCCCGACACGCCAGAATCCCGACACGCCAGAATCCCGACACGCCAGAATCCCGACAGGCCAAAATCCCGACATGCAACAATCCTCGCATAAGTAAAAATTCCGACCACTACATTTTGAATATTTATTGTTTCCTTTTCAAATGCAATACCAAATCATATTATAGAGCAGGGGTGGGCAAAGTGCGGCCCTTTAGACATTTTTTTTGCGTGGAAAAAAGTGAGTTATTTTCATTTAAAGATTTTTTTAAAATTATTGCTAATGTTAATAATTAAATATAGATAATGCAGCTATTAATTAACACTTTCGCAGCGGGTGATTTTTACGCATCCCGTAATTAGATAGATAGACATTTATTTATTTATCATAATAGATAATACACAAAACAAAAACATTGCACTCCACACCTATACAAATTACATAAGAATTGTCAAGGCAAGGAGCGCTGTATAATTATCATAAAGTATTACAAAAATTAAAAACATGAGACTAAACAAATAAAGAAATAAGCATTGTCAAATTAAATTAATCAGAAACATTCAATATATAAACAAAAAAAAAGAGAAAATAAAATAAAAATAAAAACACTGGAAGTACAACAAACATTGCCAATTGGTTTCTAGGTCTTAGTTTTAATATAATGGACTAATAATCTCTTAAAGATAGTTGCATTATGGCTATTTTTAATGTGATAAGGTATATTATTGAACTGTACAATTCCTTTATGAAACAAGCTTTTCATTGAACTGGACTTGTTGGTTGTTCTAACCCGTAACCACTTAGTAAGTATAACAACTGACGGAGCACCAAATTTAAGAGGAGCAAATATTGTAATGTTGAGAAAAGATTACGTTCATGAACAATTTCCAGAACATGATTTATTATCATGTATATATATGTATCAATACCAGCAGGTATTGTTCAAAAATGTTTTGCAAGTAGACAACGTCATTTCAATTACAACTAATATTGTTAATTTTATTCGTTCAAGAGGATTAAATCATCGTGCGTTCATAACAAAGTTGGAAGAGTTAAAGACAAATCTTACTGATGTTACCACAATAATAGGATTAAAAGGTCTAAAAGATTCTAAAAGGACTAAAAGGTTCTAAAATTTCTAAAAATTTAGAAAAAGTTCTTAAAAGATGCTGTAAGTTAGGGGAGGAAATTGCTTTATTTTAGAAATAAAAAATGCGACAAATTTGCTAAATTGATAAGTTTTGAACCTAAAATGAAACTCAAACTATTTATTGATCATATAAAAAAGAAATAATTAGTTCAATAATTATTTCCCTCATTAAAAGTATTCAATAATCTACAGAAAATAAGTTTAAAATTTATAAAGAAAAGCTTTGCAATTTGATGACAGAATTTGAAAATCGTTTTAAAGATTTTGAAGATATATCATTTTCCGTACCAATCCGTACATTCAACTGGAAATTATAAATTAATTTGCATATTTTTGCATTTTACAAATCTTTGCAAATTTCCGAAAGTACATAGCTAAATTATTTATAGTTAGGACCATATATTAGGATAATCCATTGAGGACCGGAATTGGTGATGAGTGATGACTTATTAGAAGCGACAATTAGCGAAATACAAAGAATTATGAACGAAGACATAAAACTAAACTAAAACTTTATACAACCCATTAAGAGCGTAGGCGCAAAATTTCGGGCCAATGCGGCACGAAATGGGTGCCGCCACGGCACCCGTTTCGTGTTGTTTTGTTGTTAATCGGTACTAGCAGTCGGATTTGTTTTAATTCATTTAGAGAAAGTCATATATACGCTCTGTCATGATAGCTTAGGAGCTTAAAACCGGGTAGGGTCTTTATGACACTCTTTGATTGAATTGAAATATAAGACGTATCTAGTTTTCATTTAACAACAAAATTATTATTTTTGAAAGTACATAACTTCAAGAATAATGTCTAAAAATTTTAGTTTGACTGGAGTAAAATTACCGGAAATACAGCATGGTTAATATCCCCACCTTCGACTCGCTTTGCAGCAGCTTGGACCTAGTGAGAAACATTCAACAGTTATTGCTTCTCTTTTGTAAATTTCTCCGCAATTAAAAAACATTTTCTGGTGTGCATCACTTTACGATTTGACAGACAAAAAAGACATTGAAAATAAAGGTTTTCAAAACTTTAAACGCGTTTTTCTCATAACTGTTTTTATCAACCGGTTTTATTAAAAGGCCAAAGGCCGTGGTAACCAATTCAACTAAAAATTTAACTCAAAAGTTACTTGACAGATCCACCTATCGTAGATTTTGTTTAGCCATTTCGTGAGGTAACGCTGTCGAGATGTTTTTTGTTTTATGTTTATTTTTTGTTTAATAATAATAAATATGTTGATTTTCACCCTTTCTTACAAAAAAATTTGTTATTGTGACTTCTGAGTGATATCAAAAATCGTCATAAAGAAAACACAAAAAACCCGACAGCGTTACCTAGAGAAACTCATAAGCTAAAAAAATATTTTTGACTCTTTTGTTTCATATGATCCAATGACGAGTCCTGATGTCTCCTGCAAAATCCATTTTTTTGAGGGTTCTAAAAATTTGCCACCGTTGGCTTATTTTTCAATATTATTTGAATTGTGCTGAATATGTCTATTTAATTTAAAATTAAAATAATTTTACCATAAACAAAATTCACAAAAATGTTGATTCATTCCAAGCCATACCCCCCCCCCCCAAACAAAATTAGTAAAAAGTTTAAAATTCGGACATGTTAAGGTAACAAATATTGCGGCCCTCGGTAATAGACCAAAAACATTTTGTGGCCCTAACTAAAAACAGTTTGCCCACCCGTGTTATAGAGTATTGAAATTGAAAAATTATTACTTACTATGTAATAAGTACGCGTACTAATTATTATGTAAAAGAAAAAATTATTTAAACACTTCATTTTATAATATAAAAGCTATACTTACTGAAATTGAAGGTTGTAAGTGACATGATAATATCTATTAAGTATATGAAAGTAAACTTGAATTCAGGATTTGATTATACATATATTATTGGACTATATATTGGCAAAAAAAATAATTTAATTCATATACCCATGTTAGAAATTTTATTTAGAAAATTAGTTCATATTAAATGGTAAATACTTTTGTTTAATAACAAAAAATAAAAAACAGATGACCATAAACAAAAAAACAACAATAAATAAATGTAATTATATTTTAAAAAGAAACTTATCAAACCTATTGGGATTCTGGCCCGTCGGGATTCTGGCGTGTCGGGATTTTGGGGTAGACCCAAATTGAGCTTAGTATTTTTCTGATCTTCTCACAGTGATTTCTAGGGGTGGATACAGAGAAATTAATTAGTTGTATATTTATGCGTGAACCAATTTGGAGCAAAAAAATCAAATGTCATCACAATAGTTTGGTTTAACAAAACTGGAAAAAAGTAAGGAAAGAAGTGGATTCGTCATAGGAAATTCGCTTCTTATTTAGATGATGCACCTCCTGTTCTTTGCAAAAACACCATGTCTTAAAATTAGAATTTAAAACAATGCTTTTTTGTCCGGTGTAAAGGAAAACGACGACAAGATTATAAAAAAAAACAGAATAAATGTGTGATGCACGGTACGTCAATACGGCCACTAATGTGCATTTGTTCAAAGCAAAGGCTAAGCTAGGTGCGAGGTATTGTGCTGTGCGTTGTGCTATGCGATGTGCTGTGCGCCGTTGTGGCCGTAGCCTCGAGGACATCAGAGAGAATATCGAAAGTTCGGCGCAGTGAAAATCGACGCGGTTCAACCTGTGACTGGTAAGTTTGATATTAATTTTTTTAATATTAATCTAAAATTAAGTATCAAAAACATCAAATTCAGAGATCGGCAAAGTGTATATACCCCATTCTACGAATATACGACCCTCTTGGATTATCGCGACAACGAATATTTTACTGTGCCAAATATGAAGAACGAAAGTAAATTGTAAATTATAATTGTTGTTTATTGAAGTAATTATTATAGCAAAATACTTTCGTACTTCTTATGTTGCACACTAAAATATTCGTTGTCGCGATAATCCAAAACAGTCGTATATTCGTGGAATACACATACATTTTTATATACAGAGAGAGTCTGTAAAGTGGAATAAATTCAATATCTCAAATACTAATTGTTTTTTTGGAAAATGCTCAGACCCGTCGATTAGTATTTCAAATTGTCCTTTTTGACATTCAATAATAATGTATACAGGGTGTCCCAATTTAGAGATATGACGTCATCGTCGATTTTCTTAAATGGCAACACTGTCATTTTGATAGCTAATTTGATAGGGTTTGTAAAGTTATACATAACTGCAAAATATCAAATTTTTATTCTCTACCATTTACAAGATAATAGAAAATAACAAAGTTATATCTGTAATTTGGAATATATTCAATAATTAAAATACTAACTGTTTTTTTGAAAAATTCTCAGACCCGTCGATTAGTATATCAAATTGTCCTTTTTGACATATAATAATAATGTATACAGGGTGTCCCAATTTAGAGACATGACGTCATCGTTGATTTTCTTAAATGGCAACACTGTCATTTTGATAGCTATTTTGATAGGGTGTGTAAAGTTATACACAACTGCAAAATTTCAAATTTGTATTCTCTACCATTTAGATGATAATAAAAAATAACAAAGTTATGAAAAAGAAGTAATCAAGTAATAATTGGATTTAATTATTTCAATAAATTAAGCAAAAACTCATAATGTTGCCCTCAATTATTGTCAAATTGTCAATGGGCAACGTTATGAGCATTTTCTTAATTGAAATAAATAAATTCAATTATTATTTGATTACTTTTTGTTCTTCATAACTTTGTTATTTTTTATTATCTTGTAAATGGTAGGGAATAAAAATTTGAAATTTTTCAGATGTGTATAACTTTACACACGCTATCAAAATAGCTATCAAAATGATAGTGTTGCCATTTAAGAAAATCAACGATGACGTCATATCTCTAAATTGGGACACCCTGTATACATTATTATTATATGTCAAAAATGACAATTTGATATACTAATCGACGGGTCTGAGCATTTTTCAAAAAAACAGTTAGTATTTTAATTATTGAATATATTCCAAATTACAGATATAACTTTGTTATTTTCTCTTATCTTGTAAATGGTAGAGAATAAAAATTTGATATTTTGCAGTTATGTATAACTTTACAAACCCTATCAAATTAGCTATCAAAATGACAGTGTTGCCATTTAAGAAAATCGACGATGACGTCATATCTCTAAATTGGGACACCCTGTATACATTTTTATTGAATGTCAAAAAGGACAATTTGAAATACTAATCGACGGGTCTGAGCATTTTCCAAAAAAACAATTAGTATTTGAGATATTGAATTTATTCCACTTTACAGACTCTCTCTGTATTATTAGCACATTTTCCATTCGTAATGTTAACTCACAAAGGCTAGTTAGTCATCTAGTCTGATGATCTTAAATAAAAACAATTTTCATTTATTGTTTACTATTATTTGCGCTAGTCGTAATAGTGTGATTCAGTCGCGCCAGAATATTTGTTAAAAGTCCTTGCAAGGCTGCTTTCTTAAAAAGAAACTAACCAGAATTCATCCATTTCTGAATCCCAGAAAAGTAACTTTGTCTTTTATTTTCCCTTCCATTTGACATTTTGGTGTTGTTTATCTTCTTGGGGGATTTAATCGTCCCAGAAGGTTTGTAGCAATAAAAACATCTACTATTCTAACTCTCCAAAAATTAAACTTTCTATCAGTGTATTTTTTAAAATTAGTATCATTGTGAGTTATTTTTTAGAATTACTACTATGGTTATGAGTTAAGAACGATATCGATTAAAAATATGTATAAAAATGTTAAAAAAAAAGGTAGTGTTTACAGAAACTAAAAAAAATGCGTTTAAAAAAGTTTTAGGATAGGATAGGCACAATCTGACAACAGTTTCTTTACGAATGGAAAAGAGAAGTGAATAGAAATATAAAATCTTCAAGGTTATAGTTACGATTAACATCATAAACATTAATTTCAATTTTCAATTAATTTGCTCAGTTGGTTGGATCGCGTAGAATTTTACTACGTTGAGTTTTCTGAGTCTCCCTCCCCTCTCTCTCCGGACATTTCTTTCCAAGGCTTCAGTTTCATAAGTCTGAGATCATTTTACTTGTACTCACTTCACTACTGTACTTGTATCAAGGTGAGGGATGTTGTTTGGGTTGGGGGTGGCGCGAAGATGTGATGACACCGGAAACTGGATTGACGGACGGACGGAACGGACGGTGTTTTATTATGATTACCGAGTCATTTCCATGTTGAAGCTAGCCGCTTTTATTGAGGCGATATTGGCTTTTTCATTCTCAGTGGCTTGTTGAAATGTTGGATGCTAACTTTGTTTTTATAATCCTCAGCTTATAAACACGGATGGGGAGGTCTAGAATTTTCAAAATATATTTTGTAACCTGTTTGGTTGAAAAAAATAAAGAGTGGCTTGGGCATCATTCGGAAAACTGTCTTATATTTAACCTTTCACTACACGCGCTGGCGTATTTTGTACGCCAGATATAAGAATTCTGCAAATATATATTTAAAAATTTAATTTTTGACCTTGTTTATCTCTCTAACCTCTCACTGGAATGTGCTTTACATTTTGGTTTTAGTTTCGTTATAATGGGCGTTCTGGGAAGATCGTAATTTACAGTTTATTATTTGTTGTTTCCGGTGGTGGACAATATACGCCACGAGTATATTATTATAAGTAGTAATATAAGTACATATTTCAATTGTTTTTTTAGTCATTATGGCACAAAATAGATTTTTCTTTATAAGCAATACTTTTTCTCCTGTTAAAAATCATATTTCAAAAAAATTTTTATTAGTAATTTTATTTATCATGGAATCCAGTTATTCCATGATTGCAGTTATAAATCTCAATTGGCTTACTGAGAAGGAACTCCAAGTATTCACTGATGCCGAATAAGGTTTATAACAAACAACTAAATGTATTTTTTCAAAAAAAAACAAATCCGCTGTTTTTAAGTGTATTTTCTTGTGGCGTATAAAGTACGCCACGCGTGTAGTTATCTTATAACTTCATGCGCGGGTAGTTAAAGGTTAACAGACAGGAAAAGAAACGACTGGATCAGTAAAAAAACAAAAGTGTGAGATATCTCAACCCAAGTAGCAAAGCTTAAATGCAAGTTCGCCAGACATACTCTAAAGCAGAAGGATGAAAGTGGACTACATTGGAGATCATGGAACCACAAACGAAAAAGGGAAACGCCACAAATGCGATGTTCAGATGACCTGAAGATACACGCCGAGTCAAAATGGATGCAAAATGCCCAAGATAGAGGCATGGAAGAAGGAAGAGGAGGCCTATATCCAAGGATAGATGTTTAGGGCTAATTAGATAGATAGAACCTGTTTGGATATGATGGGCTAGGAACAGAAACTGTATAGACATTGGTAGTGCCCTGTCCCAGATTTGACAACTTCTCAGCTCAGTCTGTCCTGCGTTGAATGTATATAGGTGCATGCTTTTATATACGTATATAGGTAAAAATACATGTCTTCCGACTTTTTGTGAAACTTTCAACAAAAAATTCAATTAATAGACATTGAAAACAACAGTGTTCCGTACATACAAACCAATAAAAGCTTTTCACACATTTGCATTTTTAAAACATTGCGATAACATTGCACTTCATAAAAAAATCTGGCTACAACGTGTAAACATCAATTATAGATAAAAAGTGCACACTATTTATATTTAAATTATCAAAACCATATAAAAATCAACAGTACTTATGCAAAAGTATGCAAACTATGAAGCACAATAATTATCCAAAACAAATTACGGAGTAAATTAATGATTGTTTTACTTTTAAAAACAAAATGTAAATAAATTGGTGATATAAATTTAACAGTTTTCATAACGTGCTGTGTTGTATTGGTGAAATTAGATATTTTCTTCTATCTATATTTTGGGCTTTTTTTATTCGCCTCGTCACTCAGCCAATCTTGTCCACTGCTTTACCTAGACATTCCTCAATCTCAATAATTTTTTTTCTTAATTGTTCTGATTATATTCTGATTCTCCACTATTATGTTTGTAATATTGGTTCACGTAATCATCGGTGGCCGTTCTCGGATTCTTTTGTTGTATTTGTCGAACTCATTGTTTACGATGTAACGAAAACATAAACTTCTTAGAACAGAATTATTGATTTGAGAATTTATAACCATTTCTTTGGACGGTCACTTGATAGGGATAGGGATTCCAGAAAGAAGCCCACAACCAGAAAAGATCACTTTCTCTATATTCCTACATTGCGAGACCGGAAGCAAACTGATAGAATACTCCAAAGCCATCTTCAGCAAGCTCAGGACCAGCCATCTGCTTATCTACTATTGTAGGGAGGTTAAGGAAACAGCGTTTGACAGATTGTAGTTCAGCAACAGGGCCATTACTCACTGCTGTTCACAATGTATGAAAAAGACTTCAGAAGTGCTAAAGATGCGCATGCTGTTTTCACTCGGTTGCACCGCGTTGCTTGTGGATCTCAGTAATAGTTTTGGCGAGGGATTTATTTTTAAGCAATTAAGCAATCTCATCTTGATTGAAAGAGGCTCTTTAATACATTCGCTGCTGACTTTCTTCGAGAGTTGTTATCCAGGAGCGGCAAAAATACACGGTATTGAAAATCAACGGGTCACTGTCCTCGATCGGAGTCATGCGCAGCGAATGTTTTAACAGCACATAGATACATAACGGGAATCCTACATCTTGTGATACCATATATTTTGCGTGCTATATTGGCAAAGGTTTTGTGCTAATGCGAGGTAACTCTAGACCACACACACCAAGAACGCTAACAGTCATTTTGAAGAGGTTAGTACTTATTCATATATACTTTAAGACCCTGCGAAGAGCTTCGAATGGCTCTGATTGGGTAATGGACCTAAAGAGGCACAGACATCACACATTTTTAAATTTCCAATTTAACTGAACTACCATCGTGCTTCGGAGGACACGTAAAGCCGTCGATCCGGGTTACGTAAGTATTACGCTGCGTTCTCGCTTTAACAACAAATGGCTTCTGAAAAAGGATATTCAAAAACAACACACCTATTGAAAAGTGATACTCCATATACCAGTTCATTTCTTCTTAAGATAACTAAAAAATACAATATTTCCCAAATTTTGTAGTTATCCCTTTCAATGATTTGCAACATGTCTCGCCTATTTCCATTTGAGCTTCAATGCAGATTTTTCTCTTTTGAAGAATAAAAAATGTTTCCTGGATCAAGTATAATCTATGTTCGATAAGTTTTCCATATCTTTTAGTAATCTTGTTGAAACCCCAAATATTACCTAATATCTAGTAATACATACATAATAATGTGGGTATATGATTGCGTAGATGCACTTCAAAAATATCTTTAACCTTTTGTAATATGTGTGTATCCTTGTATATTGTTACCGAAACTTAAAATATACTTAAATATGGAAAACAGGAAACACTTAAATCTAGCTGACACAATATTTACATTTCCTCATTTTCTCCATCTCAATTTCTCTAAAATATGTGCGAAAAGGGGATGAATGGGCATTGATAGCTATAGCTATGAACAGCTAGAGCAAATGAAAAAACAGATCGATTATAGAAAATGATAAAATCAGTTTAGTGTTTCAAACATGTTTGCAACAGTTGTTTTTGCAAAGAGAATGTTCCAACAATCTAGAACATATCGCACATCTATTATTATTATTAGTTGGAACTTCGCAATGGCATATAATCGATTAAATGCAAATTTCTGGTTTAACGCCGCTGAAACCCACGCCCGAAGCAACCGTCGAATTGTGTTGAGAAACATTGGAAGTTATTTCAAGTGCATTATAGTAATCAACAGCCAATTTTGAGAATAAAGGTCGATTTCCTTGAAAATTTGGATTTAGGTAATAATTATAACCTTTGTCAAAATCTACCCTACGCCGAACCGGGCTTTTGCCCTGGGGGTGAAAACAACCCCATCCAGGGGATGAAATTTTTTTCAATCAAAATAACTATGGAAGTCGATTGATTGAAGAATTCTAAGTAAATTTTATTCTATAAGTTTTTTGCAAAGTTGATACTTTCCAAGTTAATAACAATTGAAACTATCCATTTTTCATTGAAAAAACTATAACAGTTTTTCATGACTAATTTAAAAAAATTTAATTTTATAGAAAAAATCATTAAGAACAAAATTGTAGCGCTAATAAAAAACAAAGAGATTCGCGTCGGAAAGACTTATGTAAACCCAATAACGACTGAGTTATTGCTCTTTAAAAGATGGTTATTTTCGAAGAACATCGAAATGGAGAACTTTCAATCTCAAATAACTCGAATGTGGTGCAATTTTTTGGGAAAACTTAAGAGACATCTTTTAAATATCATTAAAAAACCTTTCAAATAATCTTTTGATTGCCTGATAAAAGTTTTTTGCATAAGAACTGACTGACTTATGACGAAAATAAAGTCGCTCTCTGCTTTTTTCTTTTTGAAATGAAAAAATTAAAGTCTCGTCATTATAATCCTGATAGAAATGAATAGCTTCCCACTTGAAATTAACTTTATAAATTATAAAACTGTCATTTTCGATTTAATCAATTATTTTTTCTAAACTAAGCATTCCAAACCGGTCAGATCACATGGATCGTATCAATTGTATCTAAATAAAGTTAATTTCAAGTGGGAAGCTATTCATTTCTATTACAATTGTATTGACGAGGGTTTAATTGTTACATTTCAAAAAGAAAAAAGCAGAGAGCGACTTCATTTTCGTCATAAGTCAGTCAGTTCTTATGCAAAAAACTTTTGTCAGAGCTTATTTGAAAGGTTTTTTAATGAACTTTAAAATATGTCTGTTAAGTTTTCTCAAAAAATTGCACCGCATTCGAGTTATTGGAGATTAAAGGTTCTCCATTTCGAGGTTTTTCGAAAATAACCATCCTTTAAAGAGCAATAACTCAGTCGTTATTGGGTTTACATAGGTCTTTCTGACGCGAATATATTTGTTTTTTATTAGCCACAATTTTGCCCTTAATGATTTTTCTATAAAATATTTTTTTAATTTATTTAAAAGTTTTTCATTGTTTTATTGTGAAATAAAAGGAATTTCCATCAAGTAACGGTCGAATCCATCACTGAGATTATGTTAATAAATTTTGTGAAAGGAAAAATGTTACCGAGATATTGAAAAATAAGGTGTAAAAACCAATACTTACAGTAGGTAGGTACCATAAATAGCTTACAGCTTACAGTATGTGGAAGCATAATATATCAAAACAGGGTTGGCAAAAACCAAGGTTGTTTCCAAAAAAGTGGGTTTTTTGTTGAAACCACGTTTATGTGGTTTAAACCAGGTGGATTTAATACAAAGTATTATAAGTGTAAATACTTTAAAAATGAATAAATTATTTTATAAAATAATAGTAATAATAAATGAAAAAAATGATTGACAACTTTTATTTTTATTTACACACACAAAAAATTAATATAACAAAAAAAACATCATCAAACGTAATAATATTCAAAATAACTAAGTTCGAAAATTTAAAAATATAATCTATTTATCTTCATTTTCTTCATTTGCGGCAGATCTATTAAAAACTTTAAATAAAAACACCAGTTCGGAGGCTTTTGCTGCGCCTAGGCTTTTTTCTTAAAAAACCAGTTGGTTTAAACCTGCCAATCCTGTATTAAAACATTTTTCTCATGTAATTTAACATACAGACACAATATCCGAATTTAATATTACGACCAGTTGCACATTCCAGGATCACGATTTTGATTAGATTCGATTTTCTACGTAACTAGATATAAAGCATTTTCAGTCAACATATATTTTTCATATTATGTTGCCGTTGTCATATCTGTTTTTATACTTTCTATCGAATAATTATCTCTTGTACCTATTTCTTCCTTTTGTTATTTCCTTAACAGAAACAAAATAAGTTACAAACAACTTAAATATGTCGACATAGAAATTAAACTAACAAAGTATGACAATGAAAAAAATGCAGGGAAGTGGAACCACTCGAAGAACAGCACAAGTGCACTCATTCCAGTTGTCCCACTTCTCTGAATTTTTCCTGGCAGAAATTTGAACATCTTAAAATCAAATACTACGGTGAAAAATTAAAAAAAAAACTAAATTGAAGCAATCCAAAAAAACAAAAGGAGATTTGGGAGACACATCTTCCATACCTTTTAAAACTTGATAGGTAACATACTCTAAGGTGAATGTGACTGAAGTGTTTTCTATATTAAAATCGGTAAGTCGTTTGTGCAATTAAAGATACAAAATGTAATATAACACTGGAAGAAGATTCATATTTTCGAACAGTTCCGACATCTATCGCGTCAATAATATACGTGATACGATTTAGTGTTCTCTAGACCTAGGCAATCTACTTATATGTATCTATAAAAGTCAGTGGATGTGTTTCATTTAGTACTCACTTTTATTTGTCTTGCGTTTGTTGTGACCTGTTTGACATGAACTTCAGCTAAGATTTTTTCTTTTCCTAGTAGTTTTTCTTCACATCTCTAGAGCCATAAGGTTATTTCGCTGGTAAGTACCTATGATTAATGCGATTCCTAATACATCTCCAGTGAAAATAATAACTCTTTGATAAGTGTTGGCGATACAATTTTTTTATATGCGTGTCCGCGAAGATTGTAATTCCTAAAATATTTAGATTTAGTTTCGATTTAGTTCATAATAGATGCCGACGAAAACAATTATTTCCCTTTCTGTTTCTGTTTCTGCCGACGAAAACAATTATTTCTGAAAACTTTTTAGTAATTATAATTTTCATGGACCCACAAACAGAAATGATGTTTTTTGCTGATACTCCTCAAAAAATACATTTTTTCGCCAACACTTTATTAGGGATTATAATTTTCACAATCATATAATCGAAAATAATATTTTTCGCGGCGTTCATTGAAAGTTCTACTCTTAACGGCATTTTTCAGAGTTATACTTTTCGTAGGCGGCGGCGATTTATTTTTCTTATTTTTGTTTATCTTTTATTTTTAGTTATCTTTCTTTCACCAAGAACCTTCATGATAATTTTCTTCTTAGTATAATTTGACCCTTTGACAGAAAGCCGTAACGGCTAATTAGTAAAGAACCAACGAGATGTAAATTAGAAATAGGAGATGTCGGTAATAAACAGGTAAGACAAACTATTAGCTGTACAACGAAGGAGACGTGAAGATAAAAGTGGGATATCAAGTACAAAGGGCCAATAGATTGGCAGTATGCCAGTAACGCTATATTGCAAAACAAACACTTTAATATTGAGATGAGCTCAAGAATTTACACAGACACTAGAAGACTAGGAGACATCAGAAAGAAATAAGAATAAATTAGTGGACACTAAACTCAAAAGAAGAAGAGACTAATCAGATAAGTAGAATGCAGGATGTCAGACTAGTCAAGAGAAAAAAGGACAAATCACTACATGGTACAGTCGAACCCGCTTATTGGAATAGCCTTGGTGACAATCAAAAATATTACTATTATAACGAGGATATTCTAATAACCGATCATTGGTCGCTAATAGAAAGGTTTCGGGACCTCAAATTGCTATTCCTTAAACCGGGATATTCCTTTGAGCGGTATTCTAATAAGCGAGTTCGACTGTATAAGTATCGGCCGACTTCGCAAAAGATGGGAGTATAACCTTCCATAGATGTATCAATCCGCCATTTAACAACCATAAGTACTTGTTTATAGAGAGGAAGAAAAATAAAACAGAAATCTTGTCTATTTTGTTTTTTTAAGAATTGATAAAACAGTTGCTCTATAATATGTTTTTCTTTTCTTTATTTTCCTTCAGATATCTAAAATTCAACTTTTCCAACATCGACCTTTAAAACACATCGAACAAACACTAACGCTTGGATTTCGCGAAAAGTTAGTGACTAATTTTAAAACTTTCCAACTCGAGTGTAAAACTTTAATGTCTGAGTTCCTGAACATAAAAAACTGAAAATTTACATACATCGCTCTATAAATAGAAAAGTAAAAAACCACAAATATCCTACCTATGGCTGGTTGTGAATGTGATAAATAGTATGCTAATAGTCGGTCGATAATAACTATAACATTGTTAATGAAGGCAGCTAATTATGAAACATAATCATTTAAAAATGATAATGTAATAAGGTTGATAAAACTTGATAAAAGTAATAAAATTCTTAGTATTGAACCACAATAGGAAATTCCCAAAAGAAGCTAACTACTTATATAATCACTTCTGAAAATAATACCGCGGTACTAACAGGGTTAAATACAGTTACAGACAGAAATAAAGAATAAAGCTACGAATAGGATATTTTTATATACTTAATTGTAAATCAGATATGGAGTTTATTATAAACTATAAACATATATGTAGAATGTAGAGAAAAAATATTATACTATACCAGCGGTTCTCAATCTGTGGTACATGTACCACTGGTGGTACATATCATTATTTGCGGTGGTACACAAAACACACAAAAAATTAAAATAGTAGTACTTAGTAAGTCTTGAGAATACAATCTAAAAATATAGGTGGTACCAAACATAATAAAAGGAACTTTAGGTGGTACATGACTCAAAAAGATTGAGAACCGCTGTACTATACTATACATTTCAAAGGCTTCGATTTATTCGTCGGTCTTGTGTTCCATCAAACATCCAGATTGTTCTGTTGAAGATACAATACAGTTCTTACTACTAGCATCTTTAGGTTTTTCATTTATTGTTGTAACTAATTTTAGTTCGCCCACCTCTATAACAGTGTTATCAGCAATTTCTCAAGGTTATTGTTGTATTGTACCTTAGGGTGCTAATCGTTCAGGTCAATGGATGAAAAATTTGGGAACTGATGTCATAAATAGAAGTTAAGCATGGGGATTTTTACTAAAATACCGTGGAATAAGGATTACGTCATCATGTATCAGCATCACACACATATTCGACACTAGAATGACTACACAAAAAACCAAAAACAATAAAGAAGGATACACAAATGGTATCTGTGGACTTCAACAGCTTACCACTTAGCACACAGATTAAACCTACAGGAAGCAATTGGAAATACTGTAACATAAAAATGTGTACCACAAAAAGAACGAGGCAGCGTTGGTCAGAATCAAAAGAGATGTGCGGATGGTTCTTTGCACATTCGTACTAGCACATAAACACAAATAAAATTGGAGAGAAGAAAAATTAGCAGATGATCTGCTACAACTAAACCACAAATACTGAATGTGGCGACACGTTTCAATTACTATTTTGCTAATTTTAATTTTTAGTAACTTTTTCAAAATGAAATAATACGTCCCATTTTAAAATTCACAAACCATATGCATAAAGGGCCTGTTAAATTTTAAGAAACGAAATATATCAGTATTCAGACAAAATGCCTTCTCAGCTTTTAAAACACCAGATGTTCATGGCCTGTTCAGTTTATGTATGGGAAACGCAAATTCCATAATAGATTACGGGACGATAAAGGTCCAGCCTCGTTATGTCAATAACTCAGTCTTCAACTTCTTTAAAAACCACAGAAATGTAAAACTAATGTCTTTAATTCATCCACAGGCAATCTGACACAAACCCTCGTCCCGCAAAAAGAATAACAAACCCTCTTACGAGATAATATAAGCACGCCTTTTTTAACCAAAAATAAATAAATATATTATTGTTCGTTGTCTTACACTTATTTTAATTTCATTTAATTCTTTCCGTCAATACACCACCCACGGAACATTAAATAAATCAAATAAACAAAACAATTTGACAAAAAGAGCGCCACGTCTTTTCCTCGAGAGACAAAGAAAACTCTTAAACCAAAATACATATCTAGCCAAATATCAAGAAACATTCACACTTGAACAGCAAACCTGTTGGCAATTACTTTTTTGTGTCCAAGAAAAAAAAAAGATTGTCAGTAGTAATTGCACAAGAGCTCTGAAATTATTGAATTTTTCCCGAGTGACACTTTGACAGTTTTAATTTCACGAGCCGAAGGCGAGTGAAATTATGTCAAAGTTCACGAGAGCAAAAATTCTATATTAATTTCAGAGGTCGAGTGCAATTTGTTGCGATTATTTCATGAATAAAACTGTTCAAAACCAAAATTTTATTGTAATTTATTTATGTAAATACCATTAAACATGTAACATTTTTTTATATACTAGGATTAGTTAATAATTAATTTACCCGTTGGATTAAATTTTAAACCCACTAGTACTCATTACGGGTACGCCTATGGCCGTTTCCGTAAATAACTACCCTTAGCTAAAATTGGCTATCATAACGGTACTGGCACAATTCGTGTCGGTATGACCAACGCAAATAACTGGAGTCCATTATTATAAACGGGACCATTTTTTTATTGCATTTTTGCCGGTACACAATGTTTTGGAAATAGACCCAAAGCATCTTATTTATGGTGTTATTGTTATCTGTTAGTATGAGAACAGTAAGTTTCCGTTAAGAAACCTCTCCAAAGTTTACTACCTACATTCCGTTAGGTATGTCACTTTATTCAAAGCGGCCAGGGTATTGCAATGTTTTATGGTTACTTTCGGTTTCGGTAATATTTCAATTAACTTTCCCTTTCGAAAACCCCCGTTAGGTTCGTTGCCTCCTCTTGCGGTCTGTTTGAAGCGCGACCCTATTTCAGAGGATCTATTTTTTTAACACTTTACAACTCAAATAACGTTACTTTACTTAAAAACGCAAATAGGTCGGTTCCTTTTGAAAAATGCATTTTTTTTTAAGTAGGGAGATTATATCCCCACTTTTTTAGAAGGAAAGCATCTCAAAGATTGCGAAGAAAAAAAGGACTTCGTGGCTGAGTATCGTGGGGTACAGACGTCTGTCTAGTATCTAATACCTTATCTACCATCTACCTTATCTACAATATATCTTATCTGAGTGATATTCACTCTCCGTATCCGTAATTGGATCTAACATCCGCTTAGATTCAATTACCAAATAACTTCAGTGTTTGCTTACTAAGTAAAGTAAATAATATAGAGTCAGTGCAGATTAAGAGGCAGAGCAACTGTAAGTGTCTTAATAATCCTACCTAAAACTATTTCCAAAAATAGAGCAATCTAAGGGCTATCTACCTCAACATATCTTCATCTGTGGTTAAGGCTAACCTCCGATGAATCTCATCAGCGATTTCATCAATACAATTTTTTATTCATTAATAAAACTTTTCATTATCAAAACCAAGTACAAACATTCACTAATTCGTTAATAGCTGTGCGATTGGCTTTTTGTTTATGAAACCAAGTGCGGGGTGGTTTTTGATTTTTGAACAGTAAACGTTTGTTAACTTTGGATGCTTGGCATTCAATTTTATTATATCTTTGTACGTTATATTTTCTACCAATCATTAAGTTTACCATATCAGTTATCTCGAGATAAGCCCTAAACCAGTAAAGAGAGGTTTCTCATTATAGATGCTTGATTTGTTTTTTTTTTATTCATAACCAGGCTCTCTTTACTGTGTTTTTAATTGTGCATGTTTTTGTTATAATATGATACTTGTGTTTATTCTATCATAATTATTGTTTATTTCTAACTGTACACCACAACACATTAATTGTTGGTGCAGTTCTTATTGGTGTATATTGTCTTCTCTTTATTTCTTGTGTTTTTTTTGGACTCACCCTTCTGGTGAGCCATTTGTTAATATATTGTTTTTTTATTTATTTTACTAGTTTTATTTATCTACTATTAATAAGTTCCCTGATAAAAGAAATTACCGCTAAATATTAACTAATTAACTGTCTATATCTTTTCTTGTATTTGGTCTCAGAACCTCATTATCTTTCCTTACCTACCTGTTTTCGTTTCTAAGGTTTCTTAATTTTCCCCTTTCAACCCCAAAAAGTTAAGTGGCGCCCTGTATCTCTTCTCTTATCTTAGGTAACTTTACCTATCTATCTTTTTATCTGTTTCTCTCTCTTCTCTAAGCTACCTTCTCTTGTCTTATCTTTACCTATTTCTTCTATTGGCTCCCTTCCACGTTCCAAAAGCTTGTTTCGAACCCACGACTCGCTCTCCACCTACCATCTGGCTGCCGTCGCAGTGTCTCCATTGGTGACCTTTCTAGCACCATCCAAAAAAAGGTTTCCGAGGTTACAAACACACAGTTTTTATAAATATTTGACGATTGAAAGTCATCACTTTTATAATTTTTAAAACATTAATTGTCATTAATGTCACTGAATGTATTTTTTCGTAGCAACGAAGGGCATCTGACGTAATATACTTAACGACGGGAAATTATCAAAAATTATCGATTTAATTCAGATTTCTGTAGCTTTCTATTGGTCAGAATCTCCTATGAATGAAATAATCAGAGAAATTAAACAATACAAAATTATTACATAAGTACTGGTTATATTTATTAGCTTATTACTAGCTGAATCATAAATTTACTTCTTACAATATTCACGCAGATTTAATAAAACAATAAAAAGACAATAATTCTCTTTTATTTTCGAGAGTCAAAAAATATATAAAAAAATAATATTCAGATGCACTGTTGGTTTTTTCACAACCCTACCATTAAAAATATTGACAAGTTTTTATTATTTGTAAAAAAATGGGTTGACCAAATTTTTCCATAGAAAATTTCATCTTCCATTGTTTCATCAAAAAGAAAAAAGGAACAAAAAAATATTATAACATACAGTTTGTCCTGCTTTCACCAAAAACTTCATAGATTTCAAGAATACATACTTTTTACCGGTATACTCGTATACTGCATCTTAGATATCTAAAGAATAACTTGCCGGTAAATATAATATGATTACTTCGTATTATTTCATTGACTACATACCTACTATCACCTAATGACACTACTGCCAAAGATACATTTGATTTCTAAAGATGTTTTCAAACTACAAAAGCCTGTAATGATCGACGGAAAACTCCTCTGACCGATCTGCTCCTTTACCAGCCGAAAAGTGAATCTCGGAAAAATATTATTTCTCAACTATCGAACGCTAAAACGCCGTCCACACTCTCGCCGAAGTCGATCGAGGTTCAACAAATACGAGAGTGTAGACGGCCACCTTGTGTAACTTTGCCTAACTTCGTTCTACTTCCGAAATCTGTCGGTCTGGCGCGTCCGAGTCAAAGGGATCTTTGTCGGTATCGCACCGCTTGAATGTGTTCCTCGCGAAGTAGAACGAGTGTGTAGAGACGTCCCGATTTTAAGGGGTCTGGGGACGCGTACCGATTTCTACCTGATCGGGATACTTAATGTCCCGATTTTCACCCACGAAAACCAATTTCAGGAGGACTTACAGTGAATTTTATAACTATGTTATAAAAACAAGGCACTCCTAAAAGCGGCAAAATCGAATGAAAAATATAATTTTAATAAAAAAGAAATAATTTACTTAATCTACGATTTTTTTTGTAATTGCGTCTGATTATTATTATTATGTAGGATTAAATACAGATTATAGAACCACCTTGTAGTCCAGTAAATGAACGGGAAATACGGCGATACCGTGTAATTTTCAGGATCAACTCCGAATTTCATGAAAATTTGAACGGCTTGTGCCGTTGGTTGCTTTTACTCGGGGGGTGACAGTCACCCCTAGTTGGGGGTGAAAAACCGCTCTTTTAAAATAAGTCCGGAGATGGATAAATTGACTAATTCTAAGCAATTTTAGTTCTATGGAATTTTAACTTAGTTAATACTTTTCGAGTTATTTACGATTGAAAATGTTTATTTCTCGACAAAAAAATCACGTTTTCAGGCGATTTTCACAAATAACTCAAAAAGTAAGTATTTTATCGAAAAAAATATTCTTAGCAAAAATGTAGCATAATATAAAAAAAAATTAAAAAAATTGTGAACTCGTAAAGTCTATAGACCCAGCAAAAGCAAAGTTGTAGCTCATGACAAATACGTTCTTATTCGTCAAATTCCATATTAAATGTTTCAACGTGAAATAACCAAGAAATAGAGCACTTTTCGGGAAAAGCCAATTAAACCTTTTTTAATAAAGCTTTTATTATGTTTTAAAAAAGTTTCTAGCACCAAAACTAAGCGAGTTATGCTCAAAATCAAGTTGACTCCTTCTTTTTTGTAAAAAAATTGTGAAAATCTCCCCCTGCTTAGCACCCAAAATGAAATTAATCATTACCGCACTACAAACAATTTACTTTACTTACGTTTTTTTACATGATTGAAAGGGCCTGAACGAGTCCCAATTTTTGTCTTACAGAAAAACAAAATAAATCTATCATATTTATAAAAGCAAAACCTACCTACTTTTTACTCCTTGAGATTTTTAGTATCCCTAATACGTTTACTTTCCAATATTTTAAGAATTTTTTTTTTTAATATAAAACCAATTTTTTTTAAAACTAAGCACTTCCAACCGGTAAACCTTACAGATCGTATAAACAATACACATATAAAGTAAATGGTAAAGCGGTAAAGATTAACTTTATTTACGGTGCTAAATAGGGGGAGATTTTCACGATTTTTTTTACCAAAAAAAGTGGCCAACTTTATTTTAAGCGTAACTCTTAGTTTTAATGCTAGAGGCTTTTATATAAAACAAAATTAAAGATTTTTATAAACACTTTAAAAATTTTTAATAAGTTTTGCTCGAAAAGTGCTTAATTTTTTGGTTAGTTCAAGTTGAAAAATTCGATTTGGAATTTGTCTAATAAGAACTTATTTTTGATGAGCTACAACTTTACTTTTACTGGTTTTATAGACTTTCTGAACATACAATTTTTTTTGCTTTTTTAAAAGCTACATTTTTACTAAGAATATTTTTTTCGATAAAATTACTCGAAAAGTATTGACTTAGATTAAAAATTATATAGAACAAAAGTTTTTTAGAGTTAGTCAGTTGATCCATTTTGGGACTTATAGACTAAGAGCCGCTATAGGTGAAATTTCTTAATCATTTTAGGCACGATGGGACCCTATAACTTAAATAGTAGAACCTAAAAGAAAACGTTTGAACACTGTGCCGTCACTTTTCAGTGGCACATGCGTCGACAGTGGCGCATCAAACTTTCCGCTTATGGACGGGATAAATAAATTAAAAGTTACCCTCCCTTACTCACAGAATTAAATTGTTTTTATTTTTTTTAAGTTCTCTGTGATTAACACATAGGATTGAGCGTAATTTTAACCCACCACCCCCTTCCCCCTGCCACCACCATCAAAAACTTCATTTTTCGTTTTTATTTTTTTTTTTGATGGGATGCAATCAATTTTAAAATTTCAAAAAATTCACACGCATAGCTGAGGCTTTTATAAAACATGCCTATTTTTTATAGACCCATAGGTAGAGTGTACATAACCTCAAAAAATTAAAAGACAATTTTTTTTTCAAAAAAGCTTGATAACTTTTTTTGAGGAATAGCTGCAGGTCATATTTTTTCTTAATCTTGTGTGTTTTATCAAACACTATCTTTTTAATTTTTTTCAGATTTTTCCGTAAGGCTCCCCACCTTCAGAAATCCGAAAAACTGTTTTTTGGGGGGTTTTGGGGGATTTTCCCTATTTTGTAGACTTCATAATATATCAAATAAATTTTGTTTTTATAGGTTATATGTAACCTGAAGTAACTGAGTCCTTTAGAATATTTAAAAATCAGAAAAACACGTTCAAACCCTCCAAAACCCCCTTAAAAACAGTTTTTTGGATTTTTGAAGGTGACCGGCGTTACAGAAAAATCTGAAAAAAAATTAGAAATATAGTGTTTGATAAAATACACAAGACTAAGAAAAAATTAGATCTGCAGCTATCGCCAAAAAAAAGTTATATACTTTTTTCCAAAAAAAAATTTTTTTGAGGTTATGCACACTCAACCTACAAGTCTATAAAAAATAGACGTGTTTTATAAAAGCCTTAACTATACGTGTGAATTTTTTGAAATTTTAAAATTGATTGCATCCTACCAAAAAAAATAAAATCGAAAATTAAAGTTTTTGATGGTGGGGGCAGGGAGAAGGGGGTAGTGGATTAAAATTACGATGAATCTTATGTCTTAATCACATAGAACTTAAAAAAATGAAAAAAAATAAATTCTGGTAATAAGGGAGGGTATTTTTTAATTTATGTATCCCGTCCATAAGTGGAAAGTTTGATGCGCCACTGTGGACGCATGTGCCACTGAAAAGTGACGGCACAGTGCTCAAACGTTTTCTTTTAGGTTCTACTATTTAAGTTATAGGGTCCCGTCGTGCCTAAAATGATTAAGAAATTTTACCTATAGCGGCTCTTAGTCTATTACTTTAAACGAGCGTTTTTTACCCCCGAAAAGGGGTAACTGTAACTGCCACCCCCCAAGTAAAAGCAACCAACGGTACAAGTTCAACTTTGAAGTAGACAGTAAGTAGAAGCTAAAACCAGATTTTCATGCAATTAGGAGTTGACTGAAAATTACACTCCAAAACGGTCATTTACTGGGCTATTGTTGTTTATTTGTCCCGATCTACAATCTACAATCCCGAGTTGTTTTTGCTTATGTACCGATTAAAAACAAATCGGACCTGGCAACACTAGTAGAGAGGCACTTCGGTCAACTTTGGCGAAGTAACTTTGCCGATAGTGTGGAGCCCGTTTAAGAGAGTTTTGTTTATCGTACGATTTAATTAGACCAATAGAAAAAAGTTATCAGACGCAGTTTAAATACAAAGTGCTTATAGCCACTTAATGAGGTTCTAAAGCTGGCTATAGACTATACACGATGCCAGATGTGTGATTCGTTGTAGTTCGTAGTAATTCGCGAATAAAGCATACAGACTATGCGTGTATAGTCGGTTCGCTAAACTCTAGACACAACTGGCTAGTGATTTTAGTAAGTAATTTTGACAATTTGGTAAAATTGGCAAAAAACAATTACTAAATAGTTAATAATTACTAAATAGTTATAGTCTGGGCTAATTATCGGAGAATAGGCCATTTTTGGGAAAAGTTATTTACCAGCAATTTTATTGCTGGAATCGAATTATAAGATCCTATATATTAATAATATAGGTATGCAAAGTCCTCAGATACTGTGCTACTTTTTTTATAAACAAAATGGCGCCCGAAAATCGTGTTTTTTTCAATTATTGCTCTATAACTCCGAAGATTTTAATTATACAACAAAAACTCTCAAATAAAAATTCACCGTGATTAAATTCTGCATAGAGACGTGTTTTTCTCGATCTGCTCCGATGAAAATTTTCCTCGGAAAATGTGGATTTTCCCAACAAAATCTTTAATTTTCAAATAAAGTTTTAGATAAGTAATTATCTACCAATATTTAAATAATTTGGTGACTTAAAAGCCTTCTTGGTTTAAATTATAGTTCCAGAAGCTGATGCAAATTAAACGAATATTTTAGCAACAATTCAATTGTTAATTAATAATTTACGGTCGCAATAATAACCAAAATAATTATGATACACTGATCAAACTTTGAAATCTTATAAACATGAGATTCCTTTTTAACATTTTGTCGACAAAATATAAATTTGTTATTTTTTTGCATAATCTTTAAATGTTAAAAAAAATAGTTATAAACAAATTAACGTTTCTCGGAAAGTTTTTATTATATTGTAATTTTAAAAAATAGCTAAAATGCGCATGTCCAATATCTTGAAAATGAATGCTTTAAAACTTTTTTGCAACCATTTACAAAAAAGTTATGAAACAGCAAAGTAAACATACGATTAGTACGGTGTTTATATATTTTTTTAATTCTTTCAAAGTGTAGAAGTGAGTATAATGTACAAGCTAATTATTTACAAAAAAATATCGATTATAAATTTAATGGTTATATTTTAATTAAAGATTATACATATATTTTTTTGTAATTTACACGCGCGAAAGTAGAATAATACAGCACTGTAGCTGAAATTTTCACTCGGAGCGACGGCCGGCCGCGCGAGACGTACACTTTTATAAAATAATATATGCTGCGTGTCAGTCGCTTCGAGTGAACATTTTAGCTCCGACTCTGTATCAGGCCTACTTTTGCGCTAAAAATTACAAAAAAAAGTATTTTTAATCTTTGATTAAAATATAAACATTGCACTAATTTTTGACATTCTTTGTGAGTAATTAGATTGTACCATAGACTCACTTTTAAGCTTTGAAACAATTAAAACAAATTATAAACAACGGAGATTTCGTATATTTATTTTGCTGTTTCATAACTTTTTTGCAAATGGTTGGAAAATTTTTTTAAAGCATTCATTTTCAAGAGCTATGAAATACGCATTTTAAGTATTTTATAAAATTAGAATATAATAAACAATTTCTGAGAAATGTTAATTTTTTTATAACAATTTTTTTTAAACATTTAAAGATTATGCAAAAAAATAAAAAATTTATATTTTGTCGACACAATATTAAATAGGCATCACACCTTTATAATCTTTCTAAGTTTGATCGATGTCTCATGATTATTTTGGTTGTTATTGCGACTGTAAATTTTTAATTAACAATTGAATTGTTGCTAAAAAAATCGTTTTATTTTCACCGGCTTCTGAATTTATAATCTATACTAAGAAAGCTTTTATCTCACCAAGCTATATAATTATTGATAAATAATTATTTGCCCAAAAAATTTATTTGAAAATTCGAGATTTTGTTGGGAAAAACCACATTTTCCGAGGAAAATTTTCGTCGCAGCAAATCGGAAAAAACATACTTCTATGTAGAATTAAATTGGGGTGAATTTTTATTTGAGTGTTTTTGGTGTAAAGTTAAAATCTTCGGAGTTATAGAGCAATAATTGAAAAAAATACGATTTGTCGGCGCCATTTTGTTTATAAAAAAAGTAGCACACTATCTGCGGACTGTGCATACCTATATTAATAATACATATGATCTTATAATTCGATTCCAGCAATAAAATTGCTGGTAAATAACCTTTCTTTGTACTTTACTAATTAGACCAGCGTATTATAACTATTTTTTTTTAAATTTAAAGATTATGCAAAAAAAAGAAAAATTTATATTTTGTCGATAAAATATTAAATAAGCATCTCATCTTTATAATCTTTATAAGTTTGATCAATGTATCATGATTATTTTGGTTATTATTGCGATCGTAAATTGTTTATTAACAATTGAATTGTTGCTAAAATATTCGTTTAATTTTCACCGGCTTCTGGAATTACAATCTATACCAAGAAAGCTTTGATGACACTAAGTTATTTAATTATTGATTAATAATTACTTACCTAAAACTTTATTTGAAAATTAGAGTTTTTGTTAGGAAAACCCGCATTTTCCGAGGAAAATTTTCGTCGGAGCAAATCGTGAAAAACATATCTCTATGCAGAATTTAATTGCGGTGAATTTTTGTTTGGATGTTTTTGTTGTAAAGTTAATATCTTCGGAGTTATAGAGAAATAATTGAAAAAAATACGATTTGTCGGCGCCATTTTGTTTATAAAAAAAGTAGCACACTATCTGCGGACTTTGCATAACTTGATTATTAATATATAGGATCTTATAATTAGATTCCAGCAACAAAATTGCTGGTAAATAACTTTTCCATGAATTTTGCTAATTAGCCCAGAGTATTAGTAATTTTGCCTATTTTGGCAAAATTGGCCAAAAACAAAAAAAAAATTACCGACTAAAATCACTAGCCAGTAGTGTCTGAGTTTAGAGAACCGACTATATTAACCCGCCGTTACACGCGTCTTCTATTGTGACGTGGTTGCACGCGTATGAGCGTCGCCCTCACCTACATAAATTCGACTTATTTCGAGGAAAAATGAATGTCAACATGTATAAATATAAAATGGGTTGTACTCACATATTATAGAAAGTCTCGTAAACCATTTTTTTATTAATTTCACAAAACAAAAGTAAAAATAATATAGTTCAAAAACAAGTTTTCTTAATTTTCAATTTCAGCAAGCCACTGAAGAAATTAACGTTCTTTACGCGAATTCATTTTACTAAAAATACAAATTAAAATTAACAACTGTTCTGAAGCTATTTCTTCGTGGCATTTTTGTAATTAACTATTAATATTTTGTATTTTGATAACGACGTCCGAGGTGGAATTCGAAACGTCAATAAAATCAATTTTTCAAGTTAAATTGTGGCTTATTTCCCAATTAGAATAGGTAAATTTAAAAATGGGTTCTTAACCAGTGGCGCACCTAGAATTTTCCTCTGGGGGGAGGGGGATTTGCTTGGGCACCGAAAGTTTTTTGTATTATTTGTGAAAGACAAGTTACATTTTCCTACCTTCTTTTATATATATTTCTATATGCTCTTGATGGGATTTTAACCCTCCAAACCCCCCCTCGCTGTGCCACTGTTCCTAACCTAATCCAAACAATAATATTTTAATTAAACCTACCTAAATTAAATAAAAACCTAAAAGTTTCTTTGAGATAACAGAAACGTGATTTCACCGTGATTGCACGCGCAGTGAGGAATTCCCTCACTTGAAGAGGGATGTCTCTTCTTTCAACTATCACACAGCACACTGACCGCCTGAAATATTCTATAACTTTTTCATACCCTCTCATGAACCATGCCAAAGGCATTCCTGGGTGCTTAAGGTTATCGTACTAGTTTACACAATTTCATTGGTTATAAACAAATATGGTGAGGGATTCCCTCATAGCGCGTGTAATGGCGGGTTAACGATTCGTAATGCGCGATGTCTGATTTATCCATGTTCGTCGGTTGGTGCTGATGCGCAGCCTTTGATATTCGTTAATTTACCGCTCACAAGAGCGAATTACTGGACACACAGGAATCATGTTGTTTACGAACCGATTTTTAATGAATAAGACCCTACACATTTTTCGTGAACTGCACGTGAATCACGCATCGTGCATCACGAATCGCGAACACGTGCATAGTGTGTAGCCAGCTCTCAGTCCTAGAAGAAAACTTAACAATATCCTGAGATAAACGGAGTTGACGAAGTCAGGTTAAGCCGAAGTATGAGAGAAGAAGGAAACAGCAGGTAAAAATGGAAATGTTTGGAGACGGAAAATGTAATACTCATGATATGGCAATTAAACAAGATTTTCACAATTCTGAAATGAAGTTATATTAAAAAAACGCTATGTTTACAACACTGTAGAAATAATTGATTTTTAGAAATTTCTTGAGGAAAATATCCTCATAGTTTTTTTAACTCACAAAAATTATATATTACAATTTATTAATATATCTAATAACAATCTATAATTACGTTTAATATGCACCCAGTGGTTTATGAAATCGGCAATAAAAGTAGTTTATTTTTATACTTAATTCCACAGCTGATAAAATTAACAAACATTGTTGCTGTTTTATCTCAGTAGCTAAAGGTCGTGTCACGCCAACCTCCCGCGTACATCACTCGATTTTTATTTTAATAAATTTGTCCTTTTCTTTTAACGCTAGTTACACACAACCAAACTTGTATGGAATCATCTGATATTTCTTAATATTTCAACTGAAATTAAAACAACGAGCATACGAAGTTTATTTATTTTAAAGCAATATAATCACCAATACTTAAAAATTAAAGAAAACAAAAGTCTGGAAATAACCAATTGAAACTATTTGTTTTAAAGTGAATATCATACACAATTTCAATGTAAAACGAATAATGTTTAAATTGTTTTTATTGATTTATGTTTTTTTAGTAGTCAGTGTTTATTACCACCCCTTAGCACCTAGTCCTTATGCGAGCTGTAATTTGCGGTGGTCGAACGCACCTGATCGAATTATCAAAATTTTGTTTTGGTAGGTTGTTCCATTCTTCAAGAGCCACTTATACTACCCGTGTGGATTATCCCGGCGAGCTCTAATTTTTATTTTGCGTATATCTCACAAATACTCTATAGCAGTGGTTCCCAACCTTTTATGTCTGGCGACCCACCTTCTGATATTTTTTCACATTCGCGACCCATCCCTCACCCATGATGATATATGTCTACGTTATTCAGCTACTGTAAGAGCCAAGCCACGACCCACCTGAAACCTGTCCGCGACCCACTAGTGGGTCGCGACCCACCGGTTGGGAAACGCTGCTCTATAGGGTTATGGTCGGGTGAGCAAGCAGGCTAATCCAAAACAGTGATATCTTCTACTTCAAGAAAGTCCTGTAGTAACTCTGTTATAGTCGGTTCGCTAGACTCAGACACAATTGGTTATATATTTTAGTAAGTCATTTTGCCAATTTGGTAAAATTGACAAAAAAATAATTACTAAATAGTTAGTAATTTTGCCAATTTTGGCAAAATTGGTCAAAAACAAAAAAATTACCTACTAAAATCACTAGCCAGTTGTGTCTGAGTTTAGCGAACCGACTATAGTATGTGGAGGTACATTATCATGCATAGAAATAAAATTTTCTGCAGAGCCTGAGTACAGGTTCTAGAACCAAATCAACATACCTGTGAGCTGTTTAAGTTGGTTGGATGAAAATTAAAGGAGCTTTTTTTACCGATCCTAATGTCTTCCCAAAACATGACACTTCCTCCTTTATATCTCTGAACAGATCTGACAGTTTCCGTTTTTGCTTTTGTCTTTCTCGCCCTCTAAATACACAAATTCTTCGGTCATCTGATTTTACACACATCCTGTTTCGTCTGAAAATACCACATTTTGTAAATTCCTAATTTAGGCGATCAATCTGGTGCTACCTTAATAACTCAGGAACCTGTAACTGTCTCCTGCTATAAACTCCTTGGGCACAAATTTTTTCTTATCGTTTCAACTAAAAGAGTTTGGAGCTGCAGGTGAGAATTTTTCTAGCTGTTTGGACAATGAAACCATCGTCGCGAGTAGTGTTGCCCAAAATCGGTCTTGGTCTTGCAGTCTTGGTCTTGTTCTTGCGTTTTCGCAAGACCAAGACCGCCTAATTTTAGCACGACCAAGACTTACCGTGCAAGACTTGAGCAAGAACAAGACTAAGCCTGCGAGACTCTTGCGTCTTGCAGTTAGAACTGAGGGTCGTTTTAGGGAGTATATAAGTTCGTCTATATTCTTAGATACTCTATGAGAAACAAAAAAAAATTGTAACAAAAATTTTGAAAATTGGACTTGTGCGCATTACGAACAATACCATAAACATACATAGCGAATCAAAATATCCATTAAAAGAACACTCGACACATTGGACATGTACTCAGAGGTCATTATTGTAATGTAAAAATAAATTTTTTTAGTAAATTCTTCTTTTAGTAAATTCAGCAGCCGACTTCTTTGCTCTGAAATTAATTGTCCTGGTTTTGAGAATAGTCGTCTTCGAATCATATTCATATAACACAACATTCCTGCGTTGCGACGCCTACAGTAATATCGAATATCATATCCAAACTTTTTAAAAATACGAGTATGTCACCTTAGCACTTATATAAATTTACATAAATATTTTTTTCATTATTTGTTTTCTAGGAATCTAAACACCAGAAATCTTATCAGTATACATTATTATAGTAAGACTATTATGTATTGTTTGTGCTGACTGTGCCCTTTGTTGTGAGGCCACTCGGCTAAACAAAATTTGCCGAATCAGCGCGGCTATTGTTTATAAGTATCATAACCAGACAAAAGTAAGTACATATAGAGATAATGCCGGATATCGAGAAAACATAATACCGAAATATTATTTTTAACAATATACACTTCTCCAAAAAATTAACGCACCACCTTAAAAATGGGTCATTTTTAATGTCTCAAATTTCCTAAACTCGTTGTCCAATTTAAGTGATTTTTTTAATATTTCGTCTTATTCTTTATAAATATCGCAGTAATAATAGATATTGTTGCTAGACAGGTAAATTATTGTCAGTGTATACCGGGTGTACCAATCAAACTGTGTTTTTTTCTCACTCTGTGGAATATTCTAGCATTATGCTAACTTTTTATTATAGCATGCAATAGCATACTGAAATTAAAGCCCAACTATAGCCTCATATTTTCTTAACATTATGTTTTTTATTCATTCACTTATATTGGATAATAAAAAAGTTAGTACTTTTTTAACTAGTAATGTTTTTCATCAATACATAATGTTTTTAAATAAGTATGGCAAACTTTAATGGGTAATTCTGCACGAAAAAGTAATGCCAGTTTGCTTCATAAACGTTTACTTTATAAATGCTTTGTTTACCAAATAGGGGGGGTTGAAATTTTTCTTACAAACTGACGATTTATTTATTGCTCTAAAACCGGTTGAGATATGCAAATGAAATTTTGTGGGTTTTAAGAAGTACTTAGTTTTAACTTTAGTTAATTAGAACATAGGCAGGGATCACTTAGATCGTGGGTTCAAACCCCACCCGGTGTCAGTTGTTTAGATATTTATTAATTTGGCTAGTCTTCACTATGGCTATGATATTCAAGCTTAAAATGTACCTCTCTGTTACGTTGTTCTAAGATATGCAATAGGCTAATGGGCAACTGCGAGACTTGCAAGACCAAGACCGGGAGCGCAATACCAAGACCAAGACCAGGTGTACTGGCGCAAGACCAAGACTGTTTGGTCTTGCGTTTGGGCAACACTAGTCGCGAGACGTTGATACTTTTTGGCAACTTTTCCTGGCTCTATTTTTAAGGTTACCTAAATCCTGATACATATCATAGGTTTTTGACACAACGCCCTGTGTTACGCCAACCACTGCAGCCTGCAGCTATGTCCCTTTAAGACTTTCCTTGATCCACAAGACTACTAATAATCTTTCACCTTTACATGTCTGATAACCTCACATAAGGCATATTTTCGTTTTTGAACTAAAAAGTTAGTTTATTTATTTTCGTTCAATTTACAACTTAAGCAAATAACCTATACCGTACCGAGCTGTGCTGTTTGTTTTATTGGTTTGTTTATTTTCAATAAAAAAATTTATTTTTGGCACCCATAACAAGTTTTTTTCAAAAGAAATAAATATTGGTTTGAAATACATGGTGATTCCATTAATTCCATATGTAAGTTTGGTTGTATTATGTTATGCTGATTTTTCTATCTAAACTCCTGGACAAAATTAACGCACCACTTTAATTAAGCTAAATATTTACAATATGAACACAAAATAAAACATTGTAAGTTACATTGAAATAATAATAAACACCTACAAATAAGTCCAACATGACTTTATCATGACCTTAATTTGCCTTATTCTTTCTTTAAAAAATTGTTTTTGCCGGAAATTCGTAAATAAGCTAGCATAACTCCAAATTGCAAAAAGAAAAAAATCAGTAAAGTAACACAATAAAATGCATCTGGGTCAACACTAATACCGTGTAGGCCCTCCTCTACTTCTTATGACTGCATTTATGCGTCGAGGCATGCTGGATATCAAATAATGTTCAACAAAAGCTTGCGGAATATTCTCCCATTCTTCAATAACGGCCTCAATGAGTTGATTGTGATTGGCAATGGGGGGTCTACGACTTCGAATCTTTTTTTTTTTAGATAGTCCCATAGATGCTCTATAGGATTCATGTCCGGACTGTTAGTTGGCCACTCTAATAATGGAATATCAACATCATTTAGGTTGCCAATAACCTGTCGAGCCACATGAGGACGGCGTTGTCTTGCATGAATAAAAAATTAGGCCCAAGAAACGGAGCAAAAGGCATTACATACTTACATGTTCGACAATAATGTTGTCTAAGTAATAATGGGCATTCATAGACCTCGTACGTATGGGGTCCAACTCCGTACGAGCTTCAAAACAAATTCCCCCCAAAACATTTTAGAGCCACCACCAAAAGGTACTTTAGGAGAGATATGGCAGCTGGCAAACCTTTCTCATCACCTTCGCCAGACACGCTCACGACCATCTGGAGCTTTTAGGCTTACTCTAGTGTCATCGGAGAAAATAAACTCGTGTCCAATCATCGATGGTTCAATTTTGATACAATCTTGCAAAATTCAATCTCTGAACCCTGTGTTCTCTGGTAAGCAAGAGTTTTTTGGCTGGTTTCCTGTTGCTCAATTCTGCTTCATATAAACGTCTTCTAACTGTTCGAGACGATATCGCGACATTTCGAACATCTGCTAGTTCATTTTTTAGCAAATTGCTGGTGACTCTTTTATCTCTGAGAGCACGTTGTCTCAAAAAACGATCATCAATTTGATTAGTGCAACGTTTTCGCCCTTGTTCTGGTCTTCGATGGGACGACCCTGTTTCATTGTATCGCCTCACCTTGCGACTGATGCTGGAATGATGTCTTCCTAACAAACCTGCAACGTATCGCATTGAATATCCTTCATCTAGTAGAGTCAATGCTCGCACTACCTCCTCCATTGACAAATTTCTGGCGGTTCATTTTTTTATTTGATTTTTATGCAAATGAACTTCCAAACATGCATGCGATGAAAAGTATCACAATAAAAAGCTTGTTTCTCATAAGCACTTTGCTTTAATCGGCACTTTTTATGAAAAGTTTAACTCACTTTTAGTCTAAAACTAAGTTTAATAGATACAAATTATTGTTAACACAAGACTATTATCAGCTTACATCTGACCGTCACTGTCAAACAAGGTCCATAGGCAACTTGTCGTAAATTATCAATAAATAAAAATTATTGAGAAAAATATGAGTGGTGCCGTGGTGCGGAGCACACTAGTTCGCTCCCATGGTCAAAAAACCCTCTTAATTACATACTAGTTCGCTCCGAAAACCATAACCTAGTTCGCTCCCGTAGTTAAGCGGATTAAGTATTTATCTATTCTATTCTAGGAAAATTAATATCAGGAAAATTGGTACTGTGACTTTTGTATTTTATATTAGAAATTATATAAAATATTGGTGGTTACCTATTTATATAAATACAGTGATAAGCGCGCTAATAACCAGCATTGGTAGCATTGTTTAAAAAGACTCATTCTTTTAAACAATGATAGTATTGTCGTATTAGAAAGTGTGGGTTGTGATTGCGCGCAGCGGTCAAATACCTACTGCGGTTCTCTCACTCTAATACCCGTAAGTTAGGTTTGGACCGAAGGGTTATGTCTCTCTCCTTTTTGACCTTTGCGCGCAATTGCAATCTGCCCAATACAAAGTTTGAGAAATATTTATTAAAAATTTTATTAATAAAATGTATCAAAGTATCTGCTTTATGAAGGCAACATTATCTATTTAAGCTGACCCTGGCTATTCATTATTATTCATTGTGTACCCAGTAAAGACATTATTCAACTATCTTTTCTAAGAAATATATGGCCGGAGCGAACTTACCTATGCCCCTTTTCTGTTGGGTATTAAAATCTGACCGCCGGAGCGAACTAGTATACCCCCCGTGGTGCGTTAATTTTGTCCAGGAGTTTATTAAACCTTTTTCTGAAAATGTTTAGATAAATCTTATCTTAATTTATTTCAACATTATGTGTAAGTATATGAAAAGGGAATAATAATATAGAAAACAATAAGTTTCAGTCTTTGTTGAAAAAGAAACGCGTTTCGAAGAAGCCAAAACAATGAAGAGAGAACATAACTCTCGTTAACATCACAAAATAAACGAAGAAAACCCGCTAAATAATCAGTAACCATTTTGGACTGATCGGAATCGCATGACTTTGGAAATGAGGACGAGGCGGCATATTATGGCAGCGATCACCATCATCGCTTCGCATCGCATCGCCTACCCGATTCCCCGTCCTCGTCGCCGGTTGGAATCGCTCGGGGCTGCACAAGGTAAAAGTTGGCGGCGTTGCCGCATCTATTGTGTATTCGAGTGTGTTTACAGTGGATATCACGCTTTGGACAGATTACGGGCCGCTAATGAGGATTTCACCTTGCGCTTTTTACGTTTTTGCAAGTTTTTTTCTTTCTTGACGTTTATTGCGATTGATTGATGAATGAAAGGCGGGGATGAGAAAAATCTCACAATTAGTTCAGTTAGATTAAATGATCGGCTTAGCTGTTTCGTTTTAACCTTATTAAAATATCAGTTAGGTACATACAATTATTGAAACTCACAATAACGTATTGAATTCCATGACATTAAAATGGATATTAAACAAAACTGTATTACTACTAGTAGAGAATCAGAAACAGTCAATCATGTCTTGCACAAAAATATATGGTGCCTGTTCACTAGACGTGGAGAAGCTGGTACAGGGTTCTAGAATTCTGGAATGGGTATCATGAAGGAATGGAAGATGTACAGTAAGCTAAGTGGCTGAACTGCGACCGGTTTATAACAGATGCCTTTAAAAAAATCTGCCATAAAACTTTAGTGCCATAAAATTACGTAGCCACTCTGAAAATATGAGAAAGAATCATGGATAAACGGATACGTGAAAAAAATATCCGAACATTAGTTCGCATTAAGCAAAGCAAAGGAACAACGGCGCAATTTTCACTATAACGCGTCTAACGGAAAATTAAACGAACAACAAAAAAACTGTCGTGCTACGTATTCTTTGGTTAGGTCTATAATGTGTGGTTTTGTGCAGAGCACTGAATAAGAAAAAAGTGTCCAATGCGTGTGTAAACATTGTGAATGATATGGAATAACAGAACATGCATAGGAGAGACTAATAAAGAGAATAATAAATCGCCATGTCATAAGTATTGATAAAATATTACAGAAATTTAAATGAGATATTTGTAGATGTTTAATGTACTTATTGTAATCGTGTCCATATTCTATTAGCTAAGAATAGAGAAATCATAGAGAAGAGAATCATCATCTTCAGTAGCACGACAACCCTTTGTGGGCTTGGCCTGTTCTAAGATCTTCCACCATTTCGATCTATTACAGGCTATATCCTTCCACTTGGCGATTTTTAAGGTTTTTGGGTCTTGTTTCAGTTTGGCCTCATATGCCTGAGTCTTCTTTTTGATCTTCTTCCCGTTGGTGCCTATTTTATGATTTTGTTGGGGGTTGGATATTCTGCATCCGTTCTACGTGACCCATCCAGCGCAATCTTTCAGTTTTTATAAACGGGTGATGTTCTTTATATGCATTGTACGAAAACATGTAGAAGAACTATAAACACTTTTTGAACTCAATCGGGAAGAAATCAGATGGCAAAGAAACAGTTCTGAATGAAATAAGTAAAAGTCTGACAATGTTACAATCTTCCAAGAGCTACCATCAAATTAATGGACCAGAAAAACTTGACCACTGACATTATAGAATTGATAGGGTAAGAACTATGATACATATCAGACGTTTAATTTAATATTCCTCATCATCATCAGTTGCCGCTACAGCCCCTCGTGACCCTCAAAACATTCATCCATCCTTCCCTGTCGAGTGTCCGTCTTCTCCGTCTCCTTACTCCAATCTTCTTTAAATCGTGCTGTACATCGTCCATATATCTGAGTTTAGGTCGCCCCCTTCTTCTTCTTCTTCTTCTTCTTCCGACCGGCCCATTTAACATAATATAGTCCAGGAACCGAAGCTTTTCACGTAGCAATTTTTACAGAATGGATTGATTTGCTTAAAAATTTGAGAATAAGTAGTATCAATATACTTCAGATACTTCAAGGATCAAAATCTATATGATGCCGAAAGGCGCTTTTACCATGGGGGTTACAATTTCATATTTAAACATTTTTTTCGTATCTCTGTTGCTAATCTTTCTATTCTGAAGAAAATGGCATTTTTACCAAACTACAAAAATAGAAGAAGAAGAACAAAAATTCGTTATTCGCTTTTAACTCCAGTTTTTTAAAAACAAATCATTCTAAGCCAGTCAAACTTCTAGAACTATTAACAATACATAAATAAAGAAAAATGAATAAGGCCAATGACCAAAAACACCGCCAACTTATATTATTATGCTTCCAATTGGATTTCTTTTTTTTTTTTTTCAAAAAAAAAATATATTGATTTTTTACCCGACCTTTTTTATTATTGTTCCTAGAAAGTTTGGTAAAAAAGAATTTTGTAGATTTTTACAAGATCTATAAGCCTATTAATATTGAATCTTTTTAAAATCCTCAGTCGCAAAACGAGGTGACTTTGAAAGAGTTGGTAAAGGTGGTTTTTGCGTGTTATTACAAGTTTTAATTGTCAATAACTCACTCAACTTTTGCCGTAAAAAAATTTTTGCAAACCAGGTTCTTGGAAATTAAATAAGCTACAATTTCATATTGAAACATTTTTTCGTACCTCTGATGCTAATCTTTCTATTCTCTAGAAAAAAAGCCATTTTTCCAAACTGCAAAAATTCTTTATTCGCTTTTAACTCATTTTTTTAAAAACTAATCATTCTAAGCCAGTCAAACTTCTAGGAACCTCTTAACAATACATAAATAAAGAAGACCAAATAAGGTCAATGACTAATCTTAATTAGGGTGGTGATTAGGAGGTTGCTTCCGATCACTTTTTCGCTGAAAAAAAAATAGGGACTGACATTCTTTTCATTATAAGTCACTTAATTTTTTAGCTAGATACTTTCTTTTAAGCTAGATACTTTCTTTTAAGTTAGATACTTTTTTTATTTCTGGAGATAGATACTTTAAAAGCCTTTGAAACTACAATATTTAGCATTTGACGAAAAAGAGCTAACATAATATAATGAAGTATAGCTCGATTACCATTGATCTTAAAGAAAAAAAAAAAGGTTTTGTTTATTTTTTCAAAAGATACATTTTTCTTAAGTAAAGTTGTTTTGATAAAACGAAAACTTTTTGAGTTATTAGCAGAAATCTTATTAAAAACATTGATTTTTTCGATATAAAACTAACACTTTCGATAGCAAATAAATCGAAAACTATTAATTTTATCAAAAAAATGTATACAACGTTTTTTGCTTAGAATGAATGTTTTTACCAAATTTGCAGTCAAAATATAATAAAAAATTTCCACCCCTGAGAGGGGGTGGCAACCACCCCCACCCCCATGGTAAAAGCGCCTTTCGGTATCATATTATAGATTTTGATCGTTGGACTATCCACTACTCATTATCAAAATCCTCAAGCAAATCGATTCATTCTATAAAAATTACGAGGTTTTGTCCTATCTTAAGCTTCATTACTACTTGGACTAATAGTTATTTTAACATGATCAATTTCATCCATCCTCATAATGTGGTCCATCCATCTTGGGCGGTTTATTTTGATGGTTTTCGAAACTATTACATATTAATTTAACTTTAGTTGTTTTAAAAATCCACAAGGAAAGAATTTTCCTGTAGCTGGCTGTATAATATTAATCACAAATTTTTTTATTGAAAATCCTTTATACCTAAAAGGTATATAATTTTATTAAAATCCCTTCAAGGGTTACATCAAATCACATAACGTTTTCAATATAAAAATATCATCATCAGTGCTAGTACAGGTTAATCACATGCTGAGCCACCAAAAATTGTCATACAATGTTCCTAATGTAAGGACAGATCCGTCTGATCAGCTACCCACGTGGTGTGGGGGAATCATACGATGTCTAAAGGCTATATTTTTAACAATAATAATTATTTCATCCATCGTTTGGAATTTTAATTAATAATGAAAATTTAACACATTTTCAAATCATTCAAAGGGTTTATAAGCGCAAGTATTTTTGGTGACGCAGCATGTGATTAACCTGTACAAGCACTGATGATGATATTTTTATATCGAAAACGTTCTGTGCTTTGATGTAGCCCTTGGAGGGATTTTAATAAAATGATGTAGGTACCTGATATAAAGGATTTTCAGTAGTAATTGCACAAGAGCTCTAAAATTATCGAATTTTTTTGAGTGACATTTTGACAGTTTTAGTTTCACGACCCGAAGGGGAGTGAAATTATGTCAAAGTGTCACGAGGGCAACAATTCGATAATAATTTTAGAGATCGAGTGCAATTTGCTGCGATTATTTCATGAATAAAACTGTTCAAAACCAAAATTTTATTGTAATTTATTTATGTAAGTATGTAAATACAAATTAGTATATACACAGTTGTTATAAATATTTGAGGCTTGAAAGTCATCACTTTTATAACTTTTAAAACATTACCTAATTGTCATTAATGCCACTGAATGTATGTTTTCGTAGCAACGAAGGGCATCTGACGTAATATACTTGACGACGGAATATTATCAAAAATTATCAGTAGTAATTGCACAAGAGCTCTAAAATTCTATATTAATTTTAGAGATCGAGTGCAATTTGTTGCGATTATTTCATGAATAAAACTGTTCCAAACCAAAATTTTATTGTAATTTATATAAGTAAAAATTAGTACAATTAAACAAACAGTTGTTATAAATATTAGTTTGACGGTTGAAAGTCATCACTTTTATAATTTTTAAAACATTAATTGTCATTAATGTCACTGAATGAATTTTTTCGTAGCAACGAAGGGCATCTGACGTAATATACTTGACGACGGGAAATTATCAAAAATTATCGATTTAATTTAGATTTCTGTAGCTTAATATTGGTCAGAATCTCCTATGAATGAAATAATCAGTAGTCATTGCACAAGAACTCTAAAATTATATATTAATTTTAGAGATCGAGTGCAATTTGTTGCGATTATTTCATGAATAAAACTGTTCAAAACCAAAATTTTATTGTAATTTATTTATGTAAGTACAAATTAGTACAATAAAACACACAGTTGTTATAAATATTTTACGGTTGAAAGTCATCACTTTTATCAGTTTTAAAACATTAATTGTCATTAATGTCACTGAATGTATTTTTTCGTAGCAACGAAGGGCATCTGACGTAATATACTTGACGACGGGAAATTATCAAAAATTATCGGGTATAATATCACAAGAGAGTGAGAATAAATTGAAAATAATGCGACAGTTTTTCGAAAATTTGTTGTCTGGCAATAGACACGAGAGCCCGCAGGGCCCGAGTGGCTATTGCCCAATGACAACAAATTTGAGTAAAAGCATTATTTTCTTATTTATTCTTACTGTCGTGTGATATTCGTAAGATTATTTTTTAATACGTATATTATGGATATTTTCTTAAATGTGACAGTTGTCAAAACTAGGAAACTGGTTGCCATTAAACAGAAACAATCTACTTAGGATTGGAAGGATTGGATGGATAGGATTGGAAGTTAAAATCATCAAAAAATAATCAGTTTAATTTGTATTTCTGTAGCTTTCTATGGGTCAGAATCTCCTATGAATGAAATAATCGCTGTAATTTTTATTTATGTATCTTTCTATTGGTCAGAATCTCTATGAATGAAATAATCAATAAAATTTGTAGTTGCTCTGTTCTGATGTTTTTATAGATGTCTTTCTTGTCCATCTATGTTCATATTTGTATGAGAGGTATCACGTCAATGTCATCTGATATGTTTTTGTATCTGTCTATAGTATAGTCTATCCAGAAATTTGTAACTGGCTTCTTACCCATCTCGGATAGAGTTATGATGGTAACACTCAAAACATCCCAGTCTAGAGTCAATATAATTCAAGTATATGCTCCCACAGCAGATAAATCGGATGAAGAACTCGAACAGTTTTATAACGAATTACAACAAGCTTTAGAAGTAACCAAGTCTAGAGACGTTACAATAGTAATGGGAGATCTAAATGCAAAAATCGGTAGAGGAAGTCAAGGTGATTTTATTGGAAACTTTGGACTGGGCACTCGTAACGAGAGAGGAGAAAGATTGGCTCAATTCTGCCAAGAGACCGATTTTATTGTCACGAATACTTATTATGATCTGCCGACCAGGAGACTCTATACATGGAAATCACCAGCAGACAACCAACATAACGTCATCAGAAACCAAATTGACTACCTTCTCATCTGCAAACGATACCGAAATTCCATAAAATCAGTAAAATCATACCCTGGAGCTCATGTGAGATCAGATCACAACCCAGTTGTAGGAAGGTTTAGAATTAATCTAAAGAAGCCTGTGGTTAAAACTAAAGTAGAGACGATACAAGTATCTTGTTTGAGAGATCCATCAACAAAAGAGCAAGCCACACTAAAAATTAAAGAAGAGCTCACCAAAATAGAAATTATTCCTACTGAAGATGCGAACAGGAAATGGCACATGTTAAAAGATGCTCTTATCCGCACATGTGAGACAACACTAACACCTAAACTAATTAAGAATAAAAATGAATGGATGACCGAGGAGATTCTAGATCTCATGGAAGCAAGGCGATCTTATAAAACCAAAGACAAAAACATGTATAATATTATACACACATAAATAAGGAGAAAGATGAGAGAGGCAAAGGAAAGATGGTATAGTGTGTAACAAAAATAAGAAAACTTCTGTTGGAGTGAAAGTAAAAAGAAAGATATACTCCAACAGAAGTAAGGAAAAAAAAAGAAGAAAAGAAAAGACTAAGGTAACTAGTTGGGGCCTCTTATGAAAATAAAAATGAAGGGGCTTCAGCGGTTGAGCCGAAGTAGGAAAAATAAAAAATACTACTTTGCAGTAGTACTGAAGAAAGGGGAATTAGAAGGGATAATAAGTAGACGTGGGAAGAGACAGAGGCAAACTGAATAGAGTTGGCTAGCTATAGATGCAAGAGAGCAACTTGACACTCAAGGATGGATACGGCTCGTTTGCATGCCTGTCGAAGAACAGTAGCTCTATGTAGATAGTAATAATGACTAAAATATGAAATAATAAAATAAGAATAATGTACTGAAGAGGAATGAAGATGAATAATTTCTAAAGACGAACAAGATAAATAAATCTAACAAATCATGGGCGCCATGAAAATGATCTTCGATCATTCTCCCAGGTATCTTATACTGCTGTCAGATATTAAATATATCAAACCTGTAATAATGAACATAAAGGAATAATAAAAATAAATGATATACAAAATAAATAAACATATTTATTAAAAATAACCACCAGATTTTTAACAATCTCTGAGTTAAGCAAGTTCATATTATGCTGTGACTCTAAAATGACATAAGTTATACAAGAAGATATATATATTTTAAAGATAACAACAATAATGTTATCTGTTACAAACTTAAATATAAGTACCTCTTACTAACATATAGGGTACAAAATTACATAAGTCTTCTACCAAATGGTTATAGTACGCCTGCTACGTACAACTAAAGGAAACCGACGAAGATGAAAATAATACAAATAAATAGGCCCAAGCCTCACTAAGAGAAAATACAATACTGAATAAAGCAAAATTAAATATACAAATGAATAAACGTTATAGAAGTGAAGTTAAGAAAAATACCGACAAAATGACCTAAATTAACCGAGCAAATGCAATGAAATAAAGTAACGACGAAGTAACCGAACAAACGAAATAAAGCGAATAAATACAATATTTGGGAAACAAGCAAGTAATGTTACAAAATAAATTTACCCGAATTACATAAACCAATATCAAAGCAATACTAAAGTATTAAAAACCTAATTTTCTCTAGGCTTATTCCTGTGCACAAGAAGTTACCGTAGATACAAAGTTTGGGAACCAAATAATCTAATATACAAATACATATGTCAAAAAAACAGAGGTAACCTAAATCTGGAAAAAAAAACATAGTGTATTTAACAGATAGTCTGAAATATAAAAAAAACCAATAGTTACTAAAACTCCTCACTAAATGTTCCCAAACGAGGTTGCGGTTGCATCCTAGAAAATGAGCATCACTATGATGCACCTCCATGCCCCCCCGTAGGCCCAGGTGGCAGGACGAAAAGGAGCTGGAATGTCCCCCAAAAAGCTTGTTCCCAAAACATACTCCCAGTTTGACTTGGCGGTAGCTGCAATAAGGTCAAGGTGGCTTCCCTAGGTAGTCAAAGTGGGTACGACATCACATGAGGGTTAGTTTTCTTCCAAATGGCGGTTAATTTTTTATTCCTCTTCCACTGATGGTACTCCCATCCTTACTCCAGGAAACCCGTACTCCAGGAAACAAGTGGTGGTAACTTTTTACTATACTTCCAAACTTAGTTGAAATAAAAATTAATTTCGAAGAAATTAACCGCCATTTACGGTACTAACCACCAACACCAACCTGTCAACCTCGCAGCCACCGGCCAAGTGCCTCTCATTCCTCCCACAGTCAGCGAGGAAAACGTCAAACTCTCACGGAACACGAATTAAACGACAAGGAACGGTTCAACAACTATGTTCCGTACAGTGTGACGTCACATGAGAAGTCCTTTACGATAAATTAAAGAATTTAAATGGGAGGTCAAGAGAAAATAATTATTTTTTTAAAAATAATTACAGCGCTAAAAATGATAATATAACGGGTGGACCGTTACAATCCCCTCCTACTCGGGGAAAAAAAATTTTTTTAACCAAAAAAAAATTTTTTTTTTTTAAACTTCAAAATATTAACAACTAAATTTACAATAGTCTAACAATCCACGTTGTTTCGCAAGATTACTTCTAAATATAAACTAATGGTCAAGGAAAAATAAATCAATACATGACTCAAACTCATACTAAAATGTTACTATGTTACTCTCTGCTACCAAATATTAACATATATTGCTCAAAAGTCAAAACAAAACTAAATATTGTACTTAAGTTCATAATAATAACTGAGTGTCGAATTGGGCACTAAAACCAAAATTGAACTATCCATGGACATCAGATTTATAAAGGGTATATCCAAGAACGGAACAACCAGGAAAAGGTGTGAGCCAATTCGAACCATATCAAAAGTAAATGTACCAAAGTGAATAAAAAAAATCAGTAACTAAAATAGGTAAAGAATTGAACACTTTATCCAAAACTGAACTAACAATGGACACCAGATTCATAATAGTATATCCAGAGAAGAACAATCAGGAAGATTTATGGAACAATTCTCACTAATGTCAAATAATACCAATAATAAACATACCAAAGGAATCCAAAACTCAATAACCAAAATAAATGTGGAATCGGACACTTAATCCAAAGTCGAACTATCAGTGGACACCAGATTCATAAAAGGCATATCCAAAGAAGAACGACCAGGCAAATTTATGGACCAATTCACACCAATACTAAACCACATAACAGATTAGGTCTACGTACACCCACATCCGGTAATACGAACCTATCCAACTAAATACACAAAATAAATGAAGAATCGGACACTTATCCAGAATCGGACTATCAATGGACACCAGATTTATATAGGAGTATATCCAAAGAAGAACGATCAGGCAAATTTATGGACCAATTCTTACTAATACTAAATAAACTAAATTATTGGATCCAATGGTAACTAATACTGAACAAAATAAATAAATTAGGTCTACATACACCCTCATCCGGTAATATGAACCTATCTGAACTAAGTAATCCAAAATAAGTCAGAAAAAAATTACTAACAGACTAAGTAACAGAGATGTAACCAAACTAAATCAAAGGTAAGATAAATACCTAAAGTGTATTGACTAAAGTATTCTAGAAAATACATAACTTAATTCATGCTGGTATTCGCGAACTATAGCATGTTGCTACAACAGATGTATGAGAATAACCAGACACAGATAAGGTACTAATATAAGAATAAGTAAGAAAGAAAACAGAATGAATAGTGAACTTACAAGGTCTATGGCACTATGATAAATAATAGGAAGAAAAAAAAAAAAAATATGATAAGTGATAGGGAAAAAAAATTGACGAGAACGAGCACAATTTTAAATAAAACTGCAAATTCATGCGTTCTCACATACGTACATAGAATTATTCAGGAAATATTCCAGAATCTGAATAACAAAACTAATGCCTACGAAAAGAAGTGGGAATATATTCAAATGAACAACTCATCTGTCTAAACACCTCAAATACTAAATTAAGGGATCTACTGTGTATAGGAATAGTCAACAAACAGACATACTATGAAGTACGAGACATAATATAAACTAAACACTTCCCTATCAAATAGTAAAAATGTAACTGGAATAATTGGAATAACACTAGAATGGTTAGGACCTGCTGCAGACATTTCCTGACCAGAAATATTATGATAGACTAACATCTGTCTACTCTGCAATGAAAGACATAGATTGCGAAATCGGATAGCAATGGCGCCTTGCTGAACTTCGAACCCACGTATTCACCAACTTTGAGCATCAACAGACTAAGTGGTTTCTAAGAAGAAATATGAAAGACTCAAAAATTCATACATACTTACATCAAAATTCCAAACTAATTCCAGAATCATACTGTGTAGGATAGAAGGATATAACTATTATAAAGTGTTTAAGATATTGGAGACAAATAATGTTAATAGAGTAACCCAATAACAAATTAAAAACCACATCTTTCCAATATGGCAAATTCAATAATAAGATATAAATATGATCAAAAAAAATTAGTAAGTAATCAAATATTCCAAATAATATAACACATAACCTGAAATAAGTAGTGCATAACATACAGTTCCATAATAATATCCATATTAAACAAGAGTACTTGTATGAGCTTACCTGTCCAAATAAGTATATAAATATATAATAATTCAACAACCCTACTAACTTAGGGAGTTAGGTGTGCAAAAACTAAACAAAAATACAAGTGAAGTTCTGATTAATTGTATAATCCTACTGACAGGATTAGCAATTAATAACATTGACTCATAATAATAATTACAATGCACCATGCCTAATACCAAAAAAAAAGTTAAACTCATACATAAAGTACTACATAATAATTAAATTAATAAGTAATAAATTAAAAGTCATCAACAACAAAGCCAAAGATGAAATCAAGCAATGTATGTAGGTACCTGCATTATCAGATGACAAAAAAAATATCAGACTAAAATTTCTAACCATACTAAAGATTGAGCTAAGCTAAAGACAAACAGAAGAAGAGATTAGCTTGAACAACACTGTTAAGGTAATCTTCTTCTGAAGACTGTTCTATAACTTAGTAGGAAAATAGTATCAATGTTTCCTAACTAATAAAGAATTTATATTTAAATCTCAACCTAAAGTATCTGATTTCTATGAGCATTATATTATGGTACCCACATTGATATAATATTATTATCAACAATAATAAAACTAGAAACTGAGATGGATAATGGAACTACTTTACTATACAATAATTATAATTGTTATATTTAACACTACCAATTAAAGAAAAATAGTTTGGATGACCATCTGTAACCATCCGAACCATGCGAATTCAACGTATCATGTATAGAAACTAATGTCTGGACTGATATTGCTTTGTGGTGTGTGCCTGTCTTACCAAACAACCCAAATATCAAAAATAACAAATATAAAATATAATCTAAAGTTTGTAAGACAAAGATACATATGGAGAAAATATTAGCGACACACCAACAAATCAAAATGCCAGCAAAATATATAAATAATCAAATCAATAGCGTAAATAAAATACCTAAATACTGAAAATGATTTCTAGTTATGTATAAAATATAACCATACTAGAAAAAAATGTATGCATATATTCAACGATTAATTGTACGCGCAAACGTACTACCATTGGTAGAAGGAATAAAAATTTAACTAATAGAACATAATGTCAGTTATGTATACTCAATCTAAATACATAAATAAGTTTCCAATAAAAATACAAAATCCAAACTAACATATGAGCTGTACCACTAAAACTAAAAATGAGGTATCAAAAATAAACTAACCAAAACCAAAAGAAGCAGTATAAGTCTACCTGTTTATTATTAATAAAAATTAAAGACAACAATAAATCAGAAATAACATATATACAAAGATATCAAAAAGTTAATAAAACAGAAAATTCCAATAAAAGAAAATTGAACTAAAAGAACTACTGTCTTAGAACCATAAACGGTTGGCCCCACGTTGGGCGCCAGTGTAACAAAAATAAGAAAACTTCTGTTGGAGTGAAAGTAAAAAGAAAGATATACTCCAACAGAAGTAAGGAAAAAAAAAGAAGAAAAGAAAAGACTAAGGTAACTAGTTGGGGCCTCTTATGAAAATAAAAATGAAGGGGCTTCAGCGGTTGAGCCGAAGTAGGAAAAATAAAAAATACTACTTTGCAGTAGTACTGAAGAAAGGGGAATTAGAAGGGATAATAAGTAGACGTGGGAAGAGACAGAGGCAAACTGAATAGAGTTGGCTAGCTATAGATGCAAGAGAGCAACTTGACACTCAAGGATGGATACGGCTCGTTTGCATGCCTGTCGAAGAACAGTAGCTCTATGTAGATAGTAATAATGACTAAAATATGAAATAATAAAATAAGAATAATGTACTGAAGAGGAATGAAGATGAATAATTTCTAAAGACGAACAAGATAAATAAATCTAACAAATCATGGGCGCCATGAAAATGATCTTCGATCATTCTCCCAGGTATCTTATACTGCTGTCAGATATTAAATATATCAAACCTGTAATAATGAACATAAAGGAATAATAAAAATAAATGATATACAAAATAAATAAACATATTTATTAAAAATAACTACCAGATTTTTAACAATCTCTGAGTTAAGCAAGTTCATATTATGCTGTGACTCTAAAATGACATAAGTTATACAAGAAGATATATATATTTTAAAGATAACAACAATAATGTTATCTGTTACAAACTTAAATATAAGTACCTCTTACTAACATATAGGGTACAAAATTACATAAGTCTTCTACCAAATGGTTATAGTACGCCTGCTACGTACAACTAAAGGAAACCGACGAAGATGAAAATAATACAAATAAATAGGCCCAAGCCTCACTAAGAGAAAATACAATACTGAATAAAGCAAAATTAAATATACAAATGAATAAACGTTATAGAAGTGAAGTTAAGAAAAATACCGACAAAATGACCTAAATTAACCGAGCAAATGCAATGAAATAAAGTAACGACGAAGTAACCGAACAAACGAAATAAAGCGAATAAATACAATATTTGGGAAACAAGCAAGTAATGTTACAAAATAAATTTACCCGAATTACATAAACCAATATCAAAGCAATACTAAAGTATTAAAAACCTAATTTTCTCTAGGCTTATTCCTGTGCACAAGAAGTTACCGTAGATACAAAGTTTGGGAACCAAATAATCTAATATACAAATACATATGTCAAAAAAACAGAGGTAACCTAAATCTGGAAAAAAAAACATAGTGTATTTAACAGATAGTCTGAAATATAAAAAAAACCAATAGTTACTAAAACTCCTCACTAAATGTTCCCAAACGAGGTTGCGGTTGCATCCTAGAAAATGAGCATCACTATGATGCACCTCCATGCCCCCCCGTAGGCCCAGGTGGCAGGACGAAAAGGAGCTGGAATGTCCCCCAAAAAGCTTGTTCCCAAAACATACTCCCAGTTTGACTTGGCGGTAGCTGCAATAAGGTCAAGGTGGCTTCCCTAGGTAGTCAAAGTGGGTACGACATCACATGAGGGTTAGTTTTCTTCCAAATGGCGGTTAATTTTTTATTCCTCTTCCACTGATGGTACTCCCATCCTTACTCCAGGAAACCCGTACTCCAGGAAACAAGTGGTGGTAACTTTTTACTATACTTCCAAACTTAGTTGAAATAAAAATTAATTTCGAAGAAATTAACCGCCATTTACGGTACTAACCACCAACACCAACCTGTCAACCTCGCAGCCACCGGCCAAGTGCCTCTCATTCCTCCCACAGTCAGCGAGGAAAACGTCAAACTCTCACGGAACACGAATTAAACGACAAGGAACGGTTCAACAACTATGTTCCGTACAGTGTGACGTCACATGAGAAGTCCTTTACGATAAATTAAAGAATTTAAATGGGAGGTCAAGAGAAAATAATTATTTTTTTAAAAATAATTACAGCGCTAAAAATGATAATATAACGGGTGGACCGTTACAAGTGACAGATGCGCAGAGATTGAACAGTTGGTAGAGAAACATGATAACTTAAACCTTCATAAGAAAATTAGGGAAATAACAGGCACAAATATTAAGAAAAAATCAAACATACTGCTGGATAAAAACGGCAAAATAATTATAGACGTCGGTGAAAGGCTTAAAAGATGACAGGAATATATTCAAGAGCTATGTAAAGACGAACGGACCGAGATAGTACTAGAGCAGGAAAAGTTCGACAACGGCCCAGACATAACAGAAGATGAGGTATTAGAGGCGATCAAGCGAACAAAGAACAACAAGGCAACAGGTCCTGACCAAATACCTGTAGACATAATACGGTTAATAGAAGAACAGCAAATTGGAATATTGGTCGACTTATTTAATACAATATACAGTACAGGAATCATTCCCAGAGATTGGCTGCTGTCAACGTTCATGACACTGCCAAAAAAACCAAACGCAAAAGAATGCCAAGACCACCGGATAATAAGTTTAATTAGTCATACACTCAAAATATTTTTAAAAATTATACACCGGAGAATACATAACAAACTTGAGCAGGACATAAGCGACACGCAATTTGGATTTAGAAATGCAATGGGAACGAGGGAAGCCCTGTTCGCTGTAAATGTACTTGTGCAAAGGTGCATGGATGTTAATCAGCCAGTATATATGTGTTTCTTGGATTACAACAAAGCCTTCGATAAGGTCAGACATAACCGCCTTATCGAATTACTTGAAAAGAAAAACTTAGATATGAGGGACATCAGGATCATTAGTGCTATCTATTATAATCAGATCGCTGTGGTAAAAGAGAACAACGCCTTTTCAAATGAAATACAGATTGAGAGGGGCGTCAGACAGGGCTGTGTCCTGTCTCCTACTTTGTTCAATTTGTATTCAGAGGAAATAATCCAGGAAGCACTAGAAGACCTAACCACGGGAATAAAAGTAAATGGCCGACCAATCAATAATATACGGTTTGCCGACGACACTATTTTATTAGCCGAATGTCTTGAAGATTTACAACAAATGGTTGACAGAGTGGTAGAAGTCAGCCAAGAAAACGGATTGTCCCTAAACACAAAAAAGACACAATTTATGGTAATCACAAAAGCTCAGCAGCGCCAAGAAAGCGTAGCAATACATGGAGAACAAATTAAAAAGGTTGAAAAATATAAATATTTGGGTACAATAATTAATTAAACTAATGAGTACACAGAAGAGATTAAAGCAAGAATAGGACAGACAAGAAATGCTTTCAACAAACTGAAAAAAGTACTCTGTAGCAGGGACATTACAATTTCTTTAAAGATAAGACTTCTGAGATGCTACGTGTTCTCCGTATTATTCTATGGGTTGGAGGCTTGGACATTAAAGAAGGATGTTTCGGACAGATTAGAAGCTTTCGAGTTATGGGCCTACAGAAGAATATTAAGAATAAGTTGGGTGGATAGAGTCACGAACATCGAGGTGTTGAGAAGAATGGGAAAAGATAAAGGGGTTTTAAATACAGTTAAAGTCAGAAAACTACAATATCTGGGACATGTTATGAGGGGCGAGCGTTATAACTTGTTACAATTAATAATGCAAGGAAGAATACAGGGTAGAAGGAGTCGCGGAAGAAGACGCATCTCCTGGTTAAACAATTTGAGAGCTTGGTTTAATTGCACTTCTGCTGATCTCTTTAGAGCAGCGGTATCGAAAGTGCGAATTGCCGTGATGGTTGCCAACCTTCTTAGAGGAGATGGTACATGAAGAAGAAGATAGTATATTTGTATATTTTATAGTTGTAATTTCTCCTCTAGATACTACATATTTTGAGATTTTCTCTTCTACTGGCAGACGCCAATTTAGTGCTTTTTGTGTAGTTGTTGACTACTACGAGTACTATTTACTTTTTTTAAATCCCTGTATGCCAGAATATGAAAAGTGTTATAGTTACTGGTTTGTCTATCAGATCAAGATTGTAAACATAGTAAGAAATTATTTATTACAAAATAATCAATCGTTCACCACTTGCACCACCTCTGTCCTCTAATGAACTGAAAACGTGCCTCGTCTCGAGTACTTCAACATTACCAATGAAATTTCACTGATTATTGACCTTAATACACACGCGTTTCGTACAAATTGTGCAAAAATGTCGACTGTTTTTCGTCGTTATGTCACAAAACGGATTACCTGAATCAGCTTTAAATTGCAGGGATCTGGGTCAGTAGGTGCACATCGGCAACGCAAGTCGCTCGTGATTTGCTGACTATTAAATATTTTTAAATAGCCTTATTAAGGTCAGGTTTTCTTCTTTTCTGGGAAGTTTTTGAAAGTTACTCTGAAAAATATGAGTTTATTATATTTATATTTTATTAAAAACGGAAAGTAAATATACGGAATTATGTATTATTATGAACAAATAAATAAAAAATGCAAAGAAATATAATAAAGCAAATCAGAAACGAAGGCTTTATGTGAAAGCATCAGATAGTATACAGTGAAACTTGGATAATTCGAATCTCAGGGGACCGTTAAAAAAATTCGAATTATCCAAAATTCGAATTAAAAAATAAATCTACGAAAACAAGGATTGCCTACAAAAACATCTGCAAATGATAAATAATATCAGTAGTTGATCAGCAAGAAAACAGTAGTTGATCATTTTTATCGCTTAGGAGATGTTTTTGTTCCTATTCTTGCCCGAGTTTTGTTAATCTAAAAAAATGGGCTACCAAAATTCGGCCAAAAATACCAATTACATACCATTTGCAAGCTATAAAAAAGACCGGGTGAAGTCGAGTTCGCTCCGCTTCGTTCAGGTATATTTTAGAAGGGTACGAATTGGCTCCCGCATGAATGCGGGTAGGCTCTCATATAATCGCGGAAACATTAGACATTGTTGCCAAATCGTGTAATATTTATACTGCTTAGGAAATTTACATAGTGATATAGACTTTTTATAGGAAAATTATACCTTTAGACAAATACTTTTAGAGTTTGTTTTAGTTCAACATTGGCATATGTGGCAATTTTAACACAAATTATCGGTGTCGGCCGGTATGCGCTCGACCGTTTTGCGCTCTTACCTGAAATCGGCCGGTTTGCGCTCTACACTCTAATACCCGAAAGTTAAGTTAGGACCGAAGGGTTAGGTCTTCCTCCTTTCCCATAGATATTTCTAGGAAGGTACCTGTTTCTAACAAAAAGAGAAAATTTGAAAGAAGTGACAACGCTGGGTGATATTTTCGACATGTTTAGGTAAAATAAATTTTGTCTATGGGAGCCAATTCGGACTCTACCTTTTTTAGTTCAGGTAAAATTCTTACCATTGGGAGCGAACTCGACTCCGTCCAAAAGACCGACTTTATTTTTTCCAAAGAGATCCGAAATTTTTAGCTGCTTTTTAGAATTTAATTTCTCAGTAATGACAAAAGATTCTAAGATATTCAGAAAAGATAGCAGAAAAGTTCGAATTATCCAAAATATTCACCACTTTTTACCATTACTTAAATAGGAAATGCTAGGGACCAGAATAAAAATTCGAATTAAAGAAGATTTCGAATTATGGAAGTTCGAATTAAACAGGTTCCACTGTATATATAATCATTCTCGTGAAAAATTGTTTAGTAGCCGAAAAGTATTTTATAACAATTTATAGATCTTCTTCTTCTCATAGTACTACAATCCGGAGTGGATGTTGGCTTACTGCACAACTTACTTCCATACTTCCATCTCGAACGGTCGTCCATGATAGTTGAGTCAGTGGGTAGCCCCATTGTTCTTAAATTTGACCATATGTTATCTCTGTATCGCATTCGTGAACGTCCTAATAAAGAGCCTTCTTCCTGTCGGGGCTTCCTCCCAGATTAACTTGGTAAGGGGCTTATCAGAGTCTATGGACATGGCCAGCCCATCTTAGACGTTGGTATTTAATCTCTTGGAATACGTCGCCAGCCCCCTATACATATTTTTGACCTCATCATTTGTCATTGATCATCTATTTGCAATCACACATGTCATGGAAAAGAAAACAGCGGTTGAACAAGAGATTCATACCGCATTGTGCCTTTGTTAAAGTTATTGGAGGTAATGGAGAATACAAATATAAACATAGAAATCATAAAAATAATTAAAAAAATGTTATAACAACACGACCACGAAAATCAAACAAAGAAACAAACTCACGAAGGGTTTTTGACAAATAAAGGGCTCAAACAAGGATGCTGCCTCTCTCCAACACTTCTCAAAATATATTTGGGACAAGCTCTGAAAAATTGGAAACGGAAATGCAAGAACATGGGACTCCCATTGAATGATCGTACACTATATACTCTTTGTTTCGCAGACAACCAAATACTAATAGCACAAGACTACGATGATATCTGTTACATCACAAGAAAGCTAATAGAGGAATATAGGAAATGGGGACTAGAGATCAACATAGGAAAAACCCAATATATGAATATCGGTGGGACGCAGCAGGATAGACGGAGGAGAAAAAATCAGTAAATGTAACGTATATAAATTAATACCTGGGCATAAAAATCACAAAAGACGGAACACTGGACGAAGCCATTAAAGAACGACATATTCAGGACAGGAAAGCAATTCGCTTCTAAACTCAGTACTGTGGGACAATCAGATAAACAACCAAAAAAAGATCTATAACGCCGTAGTGAAAAGCATTATGACATACACATACAGCTGTGAAGTATGGCCTATGAGGGAAAAATCTAAACAAATGTTAGAGGTCACCGAAATGGATTTTTGAGAAGAGGGCCGTTCAAGTATTACGTAACGCAGTTGGGGGGGGGGGGTAAAAATCTTCAAAAATTGCGTTACTCAATAGTTAAACGCCTATTAGAGTGCGTTACGTATGGGGGGAGCGGGGGTCAAAAATCGCGTGACGTAATACTTCAACGCTCCCAGAGCTGCAGAAAGGTCAAGAGGAGAACATGTCACCAATGAACGGATACGAGAAATAATGAAGCTAACACATACAATAAATGACGAAATCAACGAAATACAACTAAGACGGTTTGGTCACTTACAAAGAATGCATGAGGACAGAATCTCAAAACAAGTACAAAACTGGAAACCGCAAGATACAAGAAGAAGAGGTAGACCGAGGAAAAGTTGCAGGCAGAAATAAACAAAATACTCCTTAGGATTGACGTCATTAAAGCCGTGGCTTCACGTCTATTTATCTTTTTTACTTTCACCCCAAATTTTTAGAGTTAGGGGAATCTTCCTCCTCGACGGGGAATCTTTTGTTTGTTTTCTATTTAATCCATTATAATGACATAAAATGATAATCAAAATAATACAATTAAACATAAATACAAGATATTAATGAAAATGTATAGTGGAGTCACTGAAGGTTTTCACCTCCGATTTCGTTGAACCTCCATCGATTTTCATGAAAATTGGTGAGTAATTAGAGGATATCTCAAGGAACAAAGGTGACATAATGCCAACTTGCGCTTTTACCCTGGGGGTAGATGCCACCCCTTCTCGGGGGTGAAAATTATTTTATTAAAAATAATACCATAAATCGATAGAGGGACAAATTATAAGCAAAATTTGTTATATCAAGTTATTAATATAAATCAACACTTTTTGAGTTATTAAAGACCAAAGATTTTATTTTTTCGTAAAAAAATGCATGTTGTGAAGATTACTTAGGGTAATGATCTCAGGTTGTAGGGTTGATTATAAGAAAATCACGATAATCGAACAAAAGGTGTATTTTCGTCTATACGTTACAAGATCTCAATGCTAACTAACTAAAATAAAAACAGCAAACTGAGAAAGGTCTTTTGTATCTTTCTCAGGTAAATACATCCGTTTCCATCGATGCATTGTGCTACCTAAAAACCGTTGGTTCCCGGAAAGTCTTATCCTATGGTACGCGTCTTACCGACGCGTTCCCTACATAGACGGCGTAGAAGGGATCGTTTTGTTACAGTCTCCCCCCCTGGCATCGATATCGTTAGAGGAGAGGCCAGCAGAAGATGTAGTTTTCTTCCTGGGACGTCCTCGTCTTCGTTTTGGCACTACAGGGGTTGGAACTTCAGAGTCATTGAGCTTCGCAGGTGTAAGCGCCGATACGTGGAACACACCGAGGGCAGTAGGGGTGTCCACTCCACAAAGCTCATAACTTACAGGCGATACCACTCGCTTGATCCTATAGGGTCCATCTCTCTTCGGGTAGAATTTAGCCGTCTGTCCTTTCGACCTATTACTAGGAGCAGTTGTATTGGCCCACACTAAATCTCCCTCTTTGAATGGACTGGGTTCCTTCAGGCGTCGATCAGCATATTTCTTTTGCCTATCTTGGGCGTTGTCATGCTTAATCTTCGATTCATGCCATGTTTCAGTCATGCGTTTTAAGTATGGAGATATTTGAGGTATAAAATTCTCAGTTTCTACAACTTGGCGAATATCTCGATTAACTTGGTCTAGAGTTCGCAGCTCACGTCCAAAAGTTAAGTAAGCAGCGGTTTGTCCTGTAGACTCGCTCCATACTGAGTTCATGGCAAATCTAACCATTGGCAACTTCTCAGGCCAAATGTTATGCTCCGTTCCTACAAGCATAGCAAGTCTCGGCTTCAAGTCTCTATTCTTGCGCTCTACCATATTAGCAGAAGGGTGATAGAGTGGAGTAAAGGTCTCTTTGATTTGCAACACATAGCAAACTTGTTGCATCACGTCAGACACGAATTGCACACCATTATCACTGATAATCCTTCTCGGTAGGCCAAATCGTAAGAATACCTCGTCAATAAGCTTCATAGCGCATTCTTGTGCAGTTGCTTGAGTTAAGGCAAATAACTCCACCCACTTAGTACAGGAGTCTTCAACTATGAGAATCCAACGTTCACCTTTCGATCCTTCAGGTAACGGTCCAAATAAGTCGATGGCAAGTGTCTCGAAGCGTTGCGCATACACAGGGGTTTGTAATAGTCCACCTGGTTTCTGATTAGAGGCCTTATATCTTTGACAATCTTGGCATTTATCAATGTATTCAGCAATAAAACGACGCATGCCTGGAAAAAAGAATTTTTGAGCAATTCTTCTCAACGTACGTTCGATACCATAATGACCAGCCGTCGGTGCATCATGATATTCTCTCATAATGGCTTCACGCTCGTGTGTGGGTACTACTAACTGAGCCTCTTCTTCGTCTTCTTCCGATGAATAACGGTAGAGTACTCCTTGTGTAAGCAAGTATCCACGATCTGTCCATTTTACATATTCATTCGAATTTGGGTCTTCGAATGATTGAATTATTTTGGCGACATCTGGGTCTTTCAATTGTTCCACCCTGGTCTCATATGCCGATCGATGAGGCAAGTCAATTTGCACTTCACATATCTCGCAAGACAGTACATCATTGTGTTCACATGGCGGTCTGGAAAGTGTATCGGCTACCATGTTACGTTTACCTGGCAGATAATCGATGGTTAAGTTATAACCTTGGACCAATAGTGACCATCTTGCCAACCTTCCTGTGGGAGCTTTCAGGCTTAGCAGCCACCTTAAGGGTTGGTGATCAGTCTGCAGCGTTATCTTCGTACCTTCAATATAACCTCTGAACTTTTCTAAGGCCCATACAACAGCTAAAGCTTCTCTTTCCGAAGTAGAATAGTTGCGCTCGGCAGCGGTAAGAAGTCTGCTAGCGTATTCCACGGGATGCTCGTCATCGATATCTCCTTGTAGCAACACTGCTCCTAACGCGTAACCACTGGCATCAGTACGAATGATATACGGTTGGTTTTCATCTGCTTGCCGTAAAATTGGAGCGGTAATCAGTAACTTCTTAAGTGTTTCGAATGAGTTCTGTTCCAGTTCCGTCCACTTCCATGGCTTATTTTTCCTGGTTAAGTCACTCAAGGGTCTGGATATGTCCGCAAAATTATTTATAAACAGGCGGAACCAACTAGCCGTCTGAAGGAAAGATTGCACTTCCTTAACGTTTCTCGGCGGTAACCGTTCCGATATAGCAGCGGTTTTATCCGGATCGACCGAAATTCCTTGCTGAGTGATCAAATGTCCCAAGTATTTTACTTTTTCGCGAGCAAACACGCACTTTTTCCGATTTGCCCGAAGGTTAAATTGGTCTAGTCTATCGAACACTAACTTTAGATCGTTTAAATGTTCATCAAAAGAGCTGGATAGTACGATGATATCGTCTAAATAACCTAAAACCACTACGTTACTAAGACCACGACGAAAACGGTCCATGAGTCTTTGAAAAGTCATTGGGGCTCCCTTGAGACCAAAAGGCATCCGTAAGTATCGGAAAGTCCCGAACGGTGACACAAACGCAGTCTTATCACGGTCCGCTTCCGCGACGTTGACTTGATGATACCCCGATCGTAAGTCTATCGTAGACATGTAAAATGTTCGTTTCGCGGCGTGTAGTAAATCGTCCATACGCGGTAACGGATACGAGTCACTAGTAGTTACGGCGTTTAAACGTTGATAGTCAACGCAAAGTCTCGTACCGCCATCCTTTTTCGGTACTAATACTACCGGCGCGGCCCACGCACTTTCGCATTCTTCGATGATGCCCTCCTCCAGGAGTTTATCTAGCTCGGTTTTCAATACCTCTCTCTTTGCAGGTGACATCCGATATGGTGGCAGTGCGATGGGTGCATTATTTCCTGTGTTAATGCGATGCTCAGCGTAGGCTGTAGGCTCTCCCCCCATTCTGAAAGTATCCTTCCTACCTTCTAAAAATTCATCCAGTCGATTGCGTTCATAATCCGCTAGCATCGTTCCTTCATCTGGTCTCAAGTTTTCACAAAAATGAATTTCAATACATTCTGTACCTGTATCTTCAAAAAGCAACTGCTGTCGTGTGCTGTCATTTGCAAAATACCATTCTCTATTGTGAAAATCTAGAGCGATTTGTGCATTTATCAAAAAATCGATACCTAGCAGAGTTTTATTAGGTGCATCAGGAAAAATTATAAACTTTGTAGGCACCGTTTTACCTCTTATGTGTACATCGACTAAAGTTGTCAACACTAGTTCTGTTCTCCCAACACCATCAGCGAATTTTACAGAAATTTGCTCGGACTTAAAACTTTGTCCTTTGTTTTCTAAAAGGTTGTACAACGTTGTACCAGCTATACTTTGTTTAGCACCTGTATCTATTAACCCTTGGCCCTCATGACCTAATATATTAATACGTAGAACAGGTCTGGGTTGAGGTGAAATAAACGTGTCTAAGGAAGAGAAATCTAGCGAAGATGTTACTGTATGACTACAAACTGGGCAGTTGGCTCTGATAAAACCCGGTTTCCCGCATCCGTAACATGATAACGGGTTGTTTACACTATTTCGCGACGAGTTCGAAGTGGATGCTCCGACGGTAGCACTAATCGTACGCGGAGAACTCGCGGTTTCTTTCGGAATTGTCGGTGTGTCTTTAGATTGTTTATCACGTAACTTTCGACACTCGTCCTTAGAATGACCCGGAACGCGACAAAATCCACATCGCGGACGTCTTTCGTAAGTTTGTCGATTGTTTGGAGTTTTGTTATCGTCAGAACAAGGTTTCTCAAACACATCTTCGACCTTTCGTGCCGCCGTAAGCAGCGCGGTAAAAGTGGAAACGGAATCCCTCGAAATCTTCTCTCGAATCCCCTTGTTTAATAGTCCGTACACCATATCCAACTGGATCTCTTCTGTAAGGCTGCCTGGGTCTAGTTGTGCCAGAACCGCCCTACAACGACAAACAAAGACATCTACTGTTGTTTTTTCGTTTTGCTCCTCGGCAAATAACTCGCGGTACACGCGATAAGCAGGTTTTTTAGGACCGAACGTAACTCTAAGCAGACTAAGAAGTTCCTCCCATGTCTTAATAGTGTCTTTGACGCCTTGATACCATTTTGCCGCGAAATTATCGAAAAGCATACCGATTCCCCGAAAAGCATTCTCGTCCGACACTAATGCGCAATCTTTATAAATTTCGACAGCGCTGATGAAAGCATTAACGTCGGTGTCTTTGTGTCCATCAAAACGCGAATGGCATTTCGATAGGTTGCCACTTTGAACCGACGCCGGCGAAACGGGAGCACTCTGTACCGCTAATTTCGATAACAGCTCTTTAAATTGTTCGTTTGTCAATACTACGTTTTGAGCCATGTCGTTAATGTTTGTTGCCACCGATCTATTTGAAATAGAGTCCGACTTAGAAATAATTTTTATGGTACTCGAATGTTCAATGTTTTGCGTGGAACGCAAATTGTAAAAATGATTGGTCATGCAAAATTGGAATGTACTTGCCAGTAAATAGCTCTCCTGTGTCCACGCTTGGATAAGGGATACCTCCAACAGCTTTCTGCATACCACCTGTACAATTCTTGGAACAGCTCTAGCACTAATTCACTTCCGAGTTTCACAAAACACAAGGTTTTTACACGTAACCGAAAGCAATCAATCGTTTAATACATAATAAAAATACACAGAAGTGTCTGAATAACTAAAACGAATCACTTTGTTATTTATTAACAAACAAAAGTCCACTTGATTATTTATTTAACCAGCGAAGCACTTAAAATTATTTTAACTGGAGTTAGCGAGGTTATAACAGTGAAAATAGTCCGATTAAGTTATCGAAACTCACTTTTCACGCGAAAGAGTGTCCAAATATGCTGAAGCACGCTTTTTCATTCAAACTACCGAAATATACGATTTATCGCGAAATCCCCAAGCCACGAGTTGGGCGACAATGTGAAGATTACTTAGGGTAATGATCTCAGGTTGTAGGGTTGATTATAAGAAAATCACGATAATCGAACAAAAGGTGTATTTTCGTCTATACGTTACAAGATCTCAATGCTAACTAACTAAAATAAAAACAGCAAACTGAGAAAGGTCTTTTGTATCTTTCTCAGGTAAATACATCCGTTTCCATCGATGCATTGTGCTACCTAAAAACCGTTGGTTCCCGGAAAGTCTTATCCTATGGTACGCGTCTTACCGACGCGTTCCCTACATAGACGGCGTAGAAGGGATCGTTTTGTTACAATGTTTTAAATCGGTTTTTCACGTATAACCCAAAAACTATAAGCTTTTACAAAATAGTTATTATTACTGAAATTGATGATAATAAAAAACTGAATACATTCCTTACTTAAAGAACTAAACTAATGTTAGTTCAAAGCGAGTTATTGGCAATTGAATGTTTATTTTTTTCGACGAGTACTCAAATCTAAGTATTCAAGCTTAAATAACGGGAAAACGATGCAATGTATAAAATATACCTTCTAATCATTTGTCAACGTACTTCGAAATACCTATTAAATGTGCTTCAGAACAAGTTAATAGCGTCAAAATTAAGCAAGTTATAATGAAAATAAAAGAACCCTTTCGAATTTTTTAGGAAAAAGTGAAAAATGAAACATACGCCATTTCCACAAAAATTAACATTTGTAATAATCCTTACAATAACTTTTTTATATTAGCATAAGTAATGATTTCAATAATTATGATCGGTTTAGAATGCATATTTTTGAAAAAAAGATATAATTTAAAAAAATCATAATTTTTAAAATTATTGTAATTTTCATATTCTTTTGATAACAACTCCAAAAATACTCAATATAGGTAAAAAATGATACATACCCAAATTTTAGTTTATTCTGTGTCAAATATTTTACCTGTTTTACTATTTCCATAGGGTAATAAATAACCGAGATAGAAACGTTTAAATCTTAAATTTTGCTGTGAAAATCATGCAACCGAGGCCATTTAACCTTTTATTTTTAAAAAAGTGAGGGGTCTAAAAGATTAAATTTAACTCGGTTAAATATCCCTTGGAATTAACTTCCAAACGGTTTTTAGATAAACCTGATATCTTAAAAATAAACGGAGTTATTAAAAAAAACCATAACATTTTTTGGAAAAATTATGGAAAAATAAATTATGGAAAAGTTTTGGTAAATAAATTGTAATGCTATCAACATGGTCGGGGGCTCATTAAATATATATTTTTAAGTACTTTGACAAATGTTAAATAAGTTTATGTTATAAAATGCATCATTTTCCCGTTATTTCAGCTTGAATACTTAGATTTATTTACTAGCCGAAAAAAATATATATTCAATTACCTACAACTCACTTTTAGTTAACGCTAAAAGGTTTTTCTAGTAAAGAATTTATTTTATTTTTTATTAGCTTCAATTTTGGTAATATTAACTTTTTTGCAAAAACGTATAGTTTTTGAGTTATTGATGAAAAATCGGTTAAAAACATGGATTTTTCTCAAGAAAAATTAAAATCTTTGATCTTCAATAACTCAAAAAGTTTTGATTTATTTTAATAACTTTATATAAAAAATTTTGCTTAGAATTTGTCCCTCTATCGAATTATGGGGTTATTTTCAATAAAATAATTTTCACCCTCGAGAAGGGGTGGCATCCACCCCCAGAGTAAAAGCGCAAGTTGGCACCATGTCACCTTTGTTCCTTGAGATATCCTCTAACCACTCACCAATTTTCATGCAAATCTATGGAGGTTCAACGAAATCGGAGGTAATAGCTCATATCCGCCTCCAGTGACTGCACTAGTAAATGATGTCTAAATTCTATATTGTACATATTCAACAGATTTTGAAAATTACTAAAATTATTCAACAAATTTTTTAAGAAAAAAATTAAGATTTTTTAAATTTTAAAGAACTTTGAAATAACTAACCCGTTGTAAGGTGCATGCATTCTCTCGTCGGATATAAATCTGGACAAATATTTGTAAGGAGAAGATCCAATACTTACTCACTAATTAGCAGAAACATTCTTGGGAAGCTTTTAAAATAAATTATATCTAATAATCGTTCACAAATGCCTAAGTTTTATTTAGATGAAACTTGATTCAATAAGGGTCATCCCGGTAAATTTTTCACCAAAGGAGGCTAATTAACATTTGAATCAAAATAAACCGGTGCCTACCTTGAAGATATAATGCAGATGTTTTCGAAGAGTGGTTTGAATAAATGATATATCTTTTACCGACATGTTTGCTGATTTCTCTCCAGATCAATTGAAAAACTAGAAGGCCCCTCATGTTTGAAAATGTATCAAACTTTAACGGATTTTTTGTCTAAATGTATAGCAATTATTCAATATAATATGTCTCAACTACATTTTACATAAAACCATTAGACAGAAAACACGGAATCTCTTGGAACTACTTAGACGACTACAGGAAGAAACTGGCCGATATGGAATATGCGGATGATAAATGCCTGGTATCACATACAATAAATGATATGAAGAACATGGTAGGTCAACTGGAGAAAGAGGCGGCAGAAATTGGTCTCCGAATAAATGTCAATAAGACGGTTGAGATGAGAATAGGTCAATTCCGACAAGAAAAATTATATATCAATCAAGAAGAAGTAAAACAGGTATTGTTCATTCCACCAACATACGACTGTTTTGGATTATCGCGACAATGAATATTTCAGTGTGCAGCATAAGAAGTACGAAAGTACTAATAACACTGTTCTACAAAATATTTTTTTCTGGGGTACTGATGATTGATCCTAAATGGCCTTTTCGTTCTAAATCAGAATCTGTAATTTAAATTGCTCTATCAGATATAGATTTTGAGATATTTAGTATTTTATGGTAAAATTCAGGTAAAAATTACCCTAATTAAAATACAATTATGTAGGATAATATCTACCTGTTAATTTCTACCAAATTAGTAACCAAGGGCAAAAATATACCTAAAACTATATTTTCGGGATTATTATAATCCTCACAACACAATAGGGCAGACAAAAGAGAGGGATCTAATAATAATAGCACGAACTTTCGACAAGGCGGAGGCGGTACCTCTAACCCAGTGCGCATAAGCGCATGGCAGTTTATGAAACCTAATGTAACAATATGGGTGGGGTTAGTTTCATCTAATTCGTTCTTATAGAAAGTTGTGAAGTGTGTTAAGTGTCCGAGAAAATGTCGTCACGTTATAAATGCCGCAATAACCCAGACAGTTTCTGCTATATTTGTGGTGAACACATTTTTGAAAGACACAGAAAACAAATGTCTCCAGTTGTACATAAAGCCTACAAACTATATTTTGGTTGTGTCATTGGTGATCAGGATAAAAAATGGGCGCCATATTTTTGTTGTGCGAACTGTTATGTGAAGTTGATACAGTGGTGGAATGGAAAACCGGTTTCGATGGGCTTTGGTGTTCCAATGGTATGGCGCGAGCCCAAAGATCATGTTACAGATTGCTACTTTTGTCTAACAAATGTACGGGGTTTTACTAGCAGGAAGTCTAAACAACACATAGGACACCCCATAAACGTACCTTCTGCTATACGACCAGTACCTCATAATGCAGAAATTCCTGTACCACCAGTTCCCCGTGATGACGATAAAATCCGTGGTGTAATTGAGAATATGCCAGAAACAGAAGAAGAAACACCTTTGGACACTTCTGCGGGGGGAAATAACTCAAAGAATGAAGAGCCCTTGTCTGCATCAGGCCCAACATATGAGCCTTCTAAACACGTAGTACCGCATCTTTTGTCTCAGGGTGAATTGAATGACTTAGTCAGAGATTTAGGTCTAAGTACGAGTAAGGCAGAGCTTCTGAGTTCACGTTTGCAAGAATAGAAGCTTTTACAGCCAAACACACGTGTAACAGTTTATAGAGACAGAGAGCTTGATTTTGTCAAGTTTTTTGAGAAAGATGACATCATGACCTTTTGTAAGGACATCAGAGGCCTAATGACAGCCCTGGATAGACCATATAAAGCTTCTGATTGGCGCCTATTCATAGGTGCATCTAAAACAAGCTTAAAAGCTGTTTTACTTCATAACGGTAACTTAATATCTTCGGTTCCCGTTAGTTATGCAAGTTTGACGAAAGAATCATATGGTGTGCTTCAACATGTATTAACAAAAATTAAATATCAAGATCACAAATGGAAAATTTGCGGAGACTTTAAAATAATCTCAATGATACTTGGCATGCAAGGAGGATATACGAAGTACTGTTGTTTTTTATGTGAGTGGGATAGTCGTGCTCGAAAAGAACATTTTGTAAGAACAGTATGGCCAACCAGAAAATTAATAGTTGGAGAGAAAAATATGACGAATGAATCTCTTGTTGCCCCTAAAGATGTAATTTTACCACCGCTTCACATTAAACTGGGTTTAATGAAACAATTTGTGAAAGCATTGGATAGAAATTGCCAAGGATTTGCTTACCTCATTACCAAGTTCCCCCGCCTGTCTGATGCAAAAATTAAAGAGGGTGTATTTGTGGGACCACAAATAAGGTATCTGATGAAAGACGATAGTATCGACACACTTTTGTCTAGAAAAGAAAAGCGTTCCTGGATTGCGTTCAAGAAAGTATGTAAGCAGTTTTTGGGAAGACATCGTTCTGAAGACTATAAAGAAGTAGTTAAGGAAATGTTAAATGCATATAAAGATATGGGATGTAATATGTCTTTGAAAGTTCATTTCATGCATTCCCATTTAGACTACTTTCCAGATGATTGCAGCAAAGTACCAGATGAGCATGGAGAACGCTTTCATCAAGAGATAGCGGCAATGGAAAAAAGGTATGAGGGAAAATGGCAACCGTCAATGCTTGCAGACTACTGCTGGAATCTTAAAAGAGACTGCGACGATAAATACAAAAGAAAAAATAAAATATTGTGAAATTATGTTTTTCGATCTTTTTATATATTCTATTAGGTAGTATTAAAAAAATATATTTTGTAAAAACTTTTTAGTTTTCATGTTAAATATACAGCAGTTAATAACATACGTAAAATGTGTATTATTCTCACGTGGGGTATCTAAGGAGGAAAGGTGTAGAGGACACAAATATTTTTTTTAAATTTTTTAAATATATTTCCGTAATATATAATAGCTGGCATCAGTTAACCCACGTATAGTTGGTCCTGCCTTAAAAAGTCTTTCATTCCACTGGCGTATTTTGTAAAATAATGGATCAAACAAAAATTCAAATTACTCAAAAACGGTGCCTGATAGAGAAATTTTGAAAGTAAATCTGAATTTAGGAGACCAAAATCATTGATAATCAAGTGCCAGATAGTCAGAAAAAAAGAAAAAGTTTTTTTTTGTAGAACAGTGTAATTATTCCAATAAACAGCAATGTAATTTGCAATTTATTTTCGTTCTTCATATTTTGCACAATAAAATATTCGTTGTCGAAATAATCCAACACAGTCGTATATTCGTGGAAGGTATACAATAATTTTGCTACCTAGGAAGTTTGAAGTACATGTGGCATCGAGGCAGGCATTAAACATCGACTTAGAAAAGCCCAACAAGGTTGGGCTTTTCACGGTTGGGTACATGACAAATCTGGTACCAAGCGAAAATCCAAAAGTCGACGTCAACAAAATAGCATTGGTCCATAAATATAAATATTAGGGCATGAAATCCAAATTGCCAGGGACAATCAAACTGCCGAATTACAGAGAAGGATCACCTTAGCATGGGCCGCATATAGAGCTCTATCAGACATCTTCAAGAGCAACTTGCCAAATTATTTGAAAAGGAAGACGTTCAACAAATGTGTGCTTCCAGTCATGACTTACGGCGCCGAAACATTATCGTTAACCCAGACCACAGCAACGAAACTTAGAGTGGCCCAAAGAAGAATGGACCGGTCATTACTTGGACTATAATAATAATATCGTATGGCATTTTTGCCGGGGAGATCATTTCGGACAGTTCCGGCGCCATTTACATCTTTAACCCTGTTTTAAGTAACTAGTGCCGATGTACACTAGCCCAGGGGGACCGACGGCTTTACGTGCTCTCCGAGGCACGGTGAGACGGCTCGTGTCATTATTGGAAATGAAAATGGTTTGTCTTTGGCAGGGCTCGAACCCACGTGCACTGGCGTATGAGGCCAGCGATTATGCCGTTACTCCACGGCCGCTCACACTACTTGGACTGACTCTCAGAGACCAGAGACAGGGTCAGAAACGAAATCAGAGGAAGGACAGGCGTCACAGATGTCATAGAGCGAGTAGCATGGGTGAAGTGGAATTGGGCGGGCCATGTAGCCAGAATGAAGGACGGGAGGTGGACCCAAAAAAATTACAGTGTGGAGACCAAGAGAAGACAGAAGAAGTAGAGGTAGACCACCTACACGATGGACAGACGACGTCAAAAGGATTGCTGAGAATTGGTTGCAGAAAGCCCAAGATCGACAAAACTGGAAGAAATTAGGGGAGGCCTAAGTTCAACTTTGGATGCAGAAGGCTGGATGATGATGTTTCTTTTTGTAGCTGGTCGTTCCCAAGAATTTGCAGTTAATTCTGATTTTAAATTACAAGTCATATTCCCTTTTTTTCTGAAGCCGTCTGTTATAAACCGGTTAATTGGCTTGTACATTTTCCATTAATTCATGATACCCATTCCAGAATTCTGGAACCTTGTACAAGCTTGTACAGGTCTACTGGAAAGGTACCATATGTTTTTGGAGTCTCCAATACGAGTTTGCCGCCTTCGATGCCTCGCATTTATGCAAGATGTGGTTGATAGTTTCAGCTTCCCTGCTCTAGATTCTGCAGATTAAGTCTTCATGAGACTCTGGGCTGACACATGTCCAATAAAGAAGCCTGTTGTGACTCTGAGATGATTTCTGCTTGTTTTACGCACTTTCCGCAGCACTTCAGTCCTATTGGAGCATATCCGTCCAATATACATTTTGCCATATACTTGACCGGGTATATGCTTTTTTTATTACAAAAATACGCTTATGTCACTCGAGATTTTTGACGTCAGAACCCCACAGCGTTGCCAAGACATTAAAATGGTAAATAATAACTACACGGAACTACACTTTAATTACATCAAATTATTAAGAATAGTAAGATACGTAAGTTTTTGTTGCCTTAACGGACCTTGTTAATGACTATAAACCAGATACTTTTATACGAAATTCACATCGAAGTGAAGTAGTTTGTGCGAAACGCTGTTTTTAGGTCAAAACTTCTTCGACGCATGTTAGTAGTCAGTGAGGTCAGCAAACTTAACAGTCGGTTGGTTGGGTGAGTCGTGACTACTACACCAATGACACGTTTCAACGGTATTATATACTCCTTCGTACCCATAAACTGTTTAACACAGTTTATTATTGTTTTCGGCAATAGACAATATGACGATGGAAGAAGATATTGGACAAACACGGGGATTTAATGAAACGTGAAATACAACAAGAGAGATGCATAAAGTCAAACTAGTTTGATTTTACTCAACAAACTTGACTTGATTTCGATATATGTAGGTTTGACTTGAAATCAAACAGTTTGAGGTTTGAATATCTTATTGCGCAAGGTGTTCCAATTTTCAATTTACGCCTGGCTTGTTGGTCACGTTCGTTTTGAAGCGTGTGCTTTGTTCGATAATGTCTGAACCTGAACCTTTTTCGGCTCAGAATACGTACCAGCACAAAGTCAGTCTGATTTTGAAGATATCCCCACTGCAAAAATTAAGAGAAAAAAAATCTGTAGATGGCAGAATGAATGAGGCAAATAGAGGCAGGATGAATTATCAAGAAAAAAAGATACTGATTTATTTGATGTTGCGGCAGGCGATTCCAAAAATTGCTGTGTGCACATTATGTAAAACTAAAGAACAGCGTTATAATATATTATATTGGAACTAGTTCTTTAAAACGAAATTTGATGAAAAGCCACAAAAAATTGTATGAAGAAGAATTTCTGTAGGTGGCAACAACTTCTAGGACAAGTAAGTTGTGTTTGTGACCACCATAAAAGATTGGATCCAAAATTGTAAAAATGGCCTGATGAGTTTGGACGGGGTCGAGTTCGCTCCCAATGGTAAGAATTTTACCTCAACTAAAAAAGGTAAAGTCCGAATTGGCTCCCATAGACAACATTTATTTTACCTAAACATGTCGAAAATATCACCCAGCGTTGTCACTTCTTTCAAATTTTCTCTTTTTGTTAGAAACAGGTACCTTCCTAGAAATATCTATGGGAAAGGAGGAAGACCTAACCCTTCGGTCCTAACTTAACTTTCGGGTATTAGAGTGTAGAGCGCAAACCAGCCGATTTCAGGTAAGAGCGCAAAACGGTCGAGCGCATACCGGCCGACACCGATAATTTGTGTTAAAATTGCCACATATGCCAATGTTGAACTAAAACAAACTCTAAAAGTATTTGTCTAAAAGTATAATTTTCCTATAAAAAGTCTATATCACTATGTAAATTTCCTAAGCAGTATAAATATTACACAATTTGGCAACAATGTCTAATGTTTCCGCGATTATATGAGAGCCTACCCGCATTCATGCGGGAGCCAATTCGTACCCTTCTAAAATATACCTGAACGAAGCGGAGCGAACTCGACTTCACCCATGAGTTTTTATACAATGAAGTACATTTAGCACGGCACCGGTTTACTCCTGAAGCGTTGTTTTATAACGATCTATTTTGTTGTTCCTTTATAAATTTTTGTTGTAATCTTGAAGCAATACTCAAATAAACATAAAGTAATACCATTGACAGAGTAGTAAGGCATAAAATTATCACCGATAAAACGAGACTTGCTAGTAAGCAATTTTACGCGTAAATGAATCATTTTCTGGAATTTACGACTCTATTTTGACTTGAATCGCTACCCGTATCAAGTTATTTATTTTTATATGGGACTCATTGTATTTTTATTTTTGTTATTTTAATTGGCATCTAATTACATTTCTATGTCGAAAAAAATAGTATATCTAATAAATAAATTTTTCAAACTAGTTTGACAAACAGTTTGAATTTCCAAACCTGTAACCATTGGCCAGTTTGACTTGACTTGAATTATTTGTCAAAAGGATTGACTTGAGTTTGACTTGAAATTAAGACAAAGTCAAGTCAATTTCAAACATTCAAATTCAAAGTCAAACTTGTGTAACTCTAAAAGAGATGAAAAATGAAAACAGTAAAAAGAAGGAAGAGAAATAGAGACACAAAAGATAAAATTATATGAGCAAATATAAAAAATAGAGAAGACCAACTCATTAACCTTTCAGGTTAAGCTCATTCTACTATCATTTCATTTTACTTTTTTTTGGACTCCATAAAAGTAATTTTGTGTTTTGTATTTTTTGTATTTTCCCAATTTCCTATTATTATGTATATTTATTTGACATGTAATAAATCGGCTGCGATAGTATTGCATTTTTAAAATAGATGTGTAATTGAGATTGAACAATTTTAACAGTTTTTTTCATATAGTTATGCGATTGTATCTTCATGTTAACGTCAACACGATTTTTTTTTCCAATGACAATACAATATTTTTGGTATTCAACCTTTGTTTTTTGATTCGGCATTTATTGTTATTTGTTGTCCTCTTTTTGATAGAGTTTTTGTTTTATATTTTTGAGTTTATGGAACATATCATTTTTGTACGTGAAGGGTGTCATATTAAATATCGTTGATAATAGAATGATTTTCTGTATTCGCATTTTTTATTGTTACAGTCGTGACGAAACATTCGTACATTGTGTTTTACCATTGACTGTTTCCAGTTTTAAATATTACGACGCACTGGAATAGCGGAATTTAAAGTTACACATATAAACTTACAGTTGCCATCAAATTATTGCAGTAAAACCTTAATCTTAAGCTTATTACAAAGTCATTTATATTTGAGTGGTGTGGTTACGTTTTCGGCACAGGTAAAAAGTAATCAAATGTAAATATATTATACATTTAATTATTATACCTGCTATTCAGTATGTATGCCTCTTGAAACATAACGACACCACTCAAATACAAATGACTTTGTAATATAATAAAGATTAAATTGTTCTGGAATAACTTGATGGCAACTGTACTACAGTTGAGTCCCCGAGTCTTTACCCGTGCGTCATCATTTATTTAAAGCATACGAAATAAGTCGGAAATTTACTAAACGCAACAGTAAGTGACAGAAAGTTTGTATTATTCCGATCACGGATTATAGTATAAAATTTGACTTTATCAAATAAATAGAATGTCAAATTTAAGTTTTGCTTTAAAATTTTGGTGCATAATTACAGCTACCTTTGAAGTAGCTTAATAAATTCATTTATTATCATTGATTAATAAATAAATAAACAATTTATAAAAAAATTCGATAACATATTTTCTTTTTGTCATTTTATTCACTTTTAGTCCAGAAAGCCACTGCGCATCCGCTAGGAAAAATATTCCGATTCGGATTTTTTGCACAATCTTACTCAAAAAGGACTCCTTTTAACAAATTTGCATGTTGCCAAAACCAAAAATGAGTCAAAAAATTTTTAAACGTTTTTTTTTGTTTTTTTTTTCTAAAATTATTTTTTTAGCATGGAACAAAGTTTTTTTTAGGTTTTTTGGATCATTCCAAACAGAAAAGGTCTTTAGTGACTTTTCTCTAAAGTTGACAGTTTTTGACATATAAGCGATTAAAAATTGAAAAATTGCGAAATCGGCCAATTTTAACCCTCAAAAACTATGTGAAAAACTGAAAATTTGAATGTTGCCAAGGTAGGAAGATATTCTTTAAACATCGATTGATGAAATCCCGAATAGTTTTTTTGCAATACAATTGTCAAAACTCCTTTGTTTTTTAATTGCTAATCAAGCGTGCGCGACACTATTTTCCACCGTTGCATGTGTATACAGTATGTGTATGGTGCAAATGAAAGGAATAAATTCGTTATTTTGTAAACCGGCGACTTTAAGGACAAATCCCAAAACAGGTCGATTTTTATTTTTAAGTTATGATATTGTGGCATATATGGTATACTAGTGACGTCATCCGTCTGGGCGTGATGACGTAATCGATGATTTTTTTAAATGAGAATAGGGGTCGTGTGCTAGCTCATTTGAAAGGTTCTTTAATTCTCTATTCAATAATATAAACATTTACATAATTATTTATACAGGGTGTCCAAAAAAAGTTTTTAATTAAATTATTTGAAAAAAAGAAGAATGTATTTAATTTATTTAATTCAAAATACATTTTACTGTTACCCGAAAACTAAAAAATGTTTAGTTCACAAATAAACATTGCTTTTCGATTAAATTCAATGTTCAAGCCAGCTCCCGCCAGCCATCTGCGTCTTGGAAGTTTGAACATTTAATTTAAGCCAAAAGCAATGTTTATTTGTGAAATAAACTTTATGTTCTGATTTGTGAAAGCAGTAAAATGTATTTTGAATTAAATAAATTACATACATTCTTCTTTTTTTGTCAAATAATTTAATTTAATAAACAATTTTTGGACACCCTGTATAAATAATTATCTAAATGTTTATATTACTGAATAGAGAATTAAAGAACCTTTCAAATGAGCTAGCACACGACCCCTATTCCCATTTAAAAAAATCATCGATTACGTCATCACGCCCAGACGGATGACGTCACTAGTATACCATATATGCCACAATATCATAACTTAAAAATAAAAATGGACCTGTTTTTGGGATTTTTCCTTAAAGTCACTGGTTTACGAAATAACGAATTTATTCCTTTCATTTGCACCATACTGTACAGGGTGAGGCAAATAAAGGGCCTATTAGAAATATCTCGACAACTGAAGGCAACAGAATCATGAAAATTGGAATAAACGGGTTTTGAAGGATGATCTATTAAATGAAAATATTTTCATCTCTTTGCAACTTCCGGTTATACCGGAAGTTGCTTATAACTTCGTTTTTTTAAATAGGACACCCTGTATATTTTTACATTTTTGGATTCACTTCGATGCCTTCTTTCTTAAAATATGAGGTTTTGTAATATTATACAGGGTATTTTAAAAGATAATTACGTTTTTTTATTAATTTCGTAGCAAAATTAACACCCTGTAGAATTGTAGTAGTTTGACATCTAAAACTCTACTTACGTTCAAATGATTTTTAATATACTCTACTATTGTTAAGAATCATTAGTATAGCTAAATTTTTAATTTTAGTATACAGGGTTGGTCGAAACTCGGAATGAGTATTTTCTGAGTTTTCTTAAACGGAACACCCTGTATTTTAGTATTGTAATGAAATGATATTTTATGGTACTTTTTTATTTCTTAAGCATTCCCTATACCTAACTGCTTTAATTTGTGCTTAATTGTTAATCGCACCAACAATCTTAACTAAGTAGGTATTTCGATAGCTAAACCATTATTGGTAATTTTAAGGACCAGTCTGGATTAATATGTATTTATTTCTAAAAAATTATTTGGGATTGAGTATTTTCACGGCCAACCTAATAAAATTTTACGTATTTTTTGTTGCAATTAATGTTTAGCTTCAATCACCAATAACTCACAAATTAAAGCAGTTAGGTATAGGGAATGCTTAGGAAATAAAAAAGTACTATAAAATATATATATAAGTTGCCGGTATAACCGGAAGTTGCAAAGAGATGAAAATATTTTCATTTAATAGATCATCCTTCAAAACCCCTTTATTCCAATTTTCATGATTCTGTTGCCTTTAGTTCTCGAGATATTTCTAATAGGCCAATTATCTGCCTCACCCTATATTATATATGTGTATATTATATATGTGTATAATACACATGCACCGGTGGAAAATAGTGTCGTGCAAGCTTGATTAGCAATTAAAAAACAAAGGAGTTTTGAATATTGTATTGCGAAAAACTCTTCGGGATTTCATCAATCGATGTTTAAAGAATATCTTCCTACGTTGGCAACATTCAAATTTTCAGTTTTTCACATAGTTTTTGAGGGTTAAAAATGGCCGATTTCGCAATTTTTCAATTTTTAATCGCTTATATGTCAAAAACTATCAACTTTAGAGAAAAGTCACTAAAGACCTTTTCTGTTTGGAATGATCCAAAAAACCTAAAAAGACTTTGTTCCATGCAAAAAAAAAATAATTTTAGGAATAAAACAAAAAAAAAGTTTAAAAAATTTTTGACCCACTTTTGGTCCTGGCAACATGCAAATTTGTTAAAAGGGGTCCTTTTTGAGTAAGATTGTGCAAAAAATCCGAATCGAATCCTAGCGGATGCGCAGTGGCTTTCTGGACTATTTGGCGGAATATTAAACGCAAGCATTCCTTAATTGTGTCAACGCAGGTTATTTGTACGTTGTCAAAATTTATCGTAAAATAACATAATTTTAACATAAAATTTCTAACTCCAATATAAAATTAGTTGTGAAAACAACTGTTTGTATACTATAAAAAACTTCAAGATGCAAAAATTCGACAAAATAACAGCAAAAAATTCAACAAACTGACAGCCACAAAAGTAAACAAACCAAAAAGTCAGAAATTGTACTTAAAATATGTGAAAACATCCCCAATCGTCTTTCTTTGTACCTATCTATTTTCAATGCACTGAGTCTAGATCGTTCATAAAAATAACATGTGTTATGTGTTGTTACTTAATAACAAACGGCAGCTGGTTTGTCGTGAGTTTCATGCATGGAAGAGAATGATGCTAGATAAAAAGTATGTGTTTTATCTCGCCAGGTATTAATGACGCACGGGTAAAGACTCGCGGACTCAACTGTACATGCGTCATTAGTTATAATCGATAACAACACTTAAATAAGGGTATTATAATTCTAGACTCTTTCTATCTCTACATATCTATCCTTCATTCCAATTCATGCTAGAGCCACTTTATTATTCGACAACTTGGATAATTGCTGATAACATTTTATTGTCGATCTTGAGCTACTTCAACTACGTTCGACCATTTCTGCGATCCGCGATTACAAAGAAGAGATAGATACTTATGGATAAGTTAATTGCTTAAATATCCAAAGATGTAATTGGTATATTTTGGTAGAAAATCTACCTCTTTTCGTTTCTTACTATGCATAATTATTGCATAATGTTTAATTGCATAATCTACCTTAGGAACTAATAAGTTTAATAAGAATAAGTTCAAGCTGCTGCATAAAATATGTTCCTCCTCTTCCTCTTAAGCTGCTCCTCTTCCGATATCCTCTTGATAAGGCTATACATCCTTTTTGTAGTTCTTCCCCTCCGTTCATTTGTTATTTTTGATTTGAATCAATTGATTATACTTTTAATTCCTCCTTCAGTAGGTAGTTCTGTTATTATGCCATAAACCTCTATAAGGAACATCATTTCATTCCCATCAGTATTTTGCTCATTCAGTAGTTCACTAAAATGTGTCTCCCATATACCCCAAACACATCACTGATTATTATTTTTCTTCCGTGAGTATTCCATCTTCTTTTTTCTTAAAAATGTAAACTGCGGTAAACAAATGCGGCTTGAACATTACAACATATTTTAGTTTGCTTAACATATTATTATAGCTTGTATCTTTTAGTTTTCAATCTATTAATATACTTTTTGTTGCAGGTAAGAAGATAACCTTAACTTCAACGTAATATAATATTGGTAAGATATTTGTTTAACAATTAATCATATTAGTCCAGGCTGTGTGCTCGACCCCGTTAGGTAAATTATTCCGATTCGTTTTTTTGCACAAAGTTACTCAAAAACAATTAACAACACAAAATAAAATTAACAAAACAATTCAATAGCGGGTATGTCCACCCCTCGCAGCAACGACTGCTCGCAAGCTGTTTGGCATTGAATAAATATGTCTTATCCTTGCCTAAGGAATAGCCCGATATTCCTCTACCAAGGCCATAACTGTATCAAATTTTCTGGAAGCCTAGGATGACGGCGAATAGCCATTTTTTAATTCATCCCATAAATGCTCAATAGAATTGAGATTTGGGCTGCATGCGGGTCATTCTAATCTGATCAATCCAACCTCTATTTTTAAGATACATGTTTATGAGTCAATCAGTGGTTTTATTTACAAAAAAAATCTCTTTATTACAATAAAAGAGATATTCGGTTAATTCAAAAAACAAAATTTTAGTGATGCCTCCGGGATAATATGACAGGACTATGAAACAAAATCAGCTCTTCCATTTTTCCACAAAATTTTTTAAAGTTAGGAGAAAATACTTATGTTAACATCTAGTACATCTCATAAAAACATCTTAGTACATCTTAGTTAACATCTTAGTACATCTCATAAAAAACTCTTAAAATTCTGAATTATTGGTTCATTGAGCTTCCTATTCTTTCACGTCAGTCCATTAATTGTTTAGTATGTAGTATATTTAATTTTATTTAACTAAATTTAACTTTCATCTGGTCATTTCACATTCGATGATGTCACATTTTGAACCATGAAATAGACCTACATTAAATCTATAAAATCCATAAGTTTTTTCTGGAATAGAGAGTTGCTAATTGAGACTTTACAATAGATTATAATATTTAAATAATATAAATTTGCATTTTCAGATCTTTATTAACAACCTTTACATTTTACTAAAAATCCAAAATCAATCCACACTTTTTAAGCTTTAACCAAAAATTGGCTTTATCTTGTCATGTCATGTCACTCTTGTTATATTGAATGTCCATTTCCTATTTTCTCAGTTGGTCTATGCCCATTGAACTGACAAGTACCTAGCATTTTCGAGCAGGGAAGCATGTTGCCCTTTAGGCATGCATTATATTATATCTAACAACATCGACTTGTAGTCAACATATTCTACTAATATAAAATATGTAAACCATATTATATTATGGGGTTACCACTTTAAATAGTGTGCTAGTTTCAAAATACTCTGCAGAATGTAAGTATTACCATATGTTTTTTTTCTTTCTAACAGTCACAATTTAACCTTTTTGCTTTAATTTAACGTGGAAATACTTCATTCTAGGCACTGAAGATGTTCTGAATTAGAACGAAAACGTTTTGCAATCCATTTGGATGACTTTTAGAAAGTTTTAATAAACAATTTTATACCAGAATACAATTTGAAGTTTTTACTTCTGTATGAGTTTTGTATCTAAATATTAGTTTATTGCATGTATTATAATATATTAAATTTCCACATTACAAGGTATTTTAGTTTCCCGCACGCCGTGCGGGAAAGTGCAACTTTCGGAAACGAAATGCGTTCGTGAAAGTGGCTCTTTTAGCACGGCCGTAGAAAAAATGTTTATCCCGATTCACTTCGACGAAAATTTTCCTCGGAAAATGCGGGTTTTCCAACAAAATCTCGAATTTTCAACTAAAATTTTAGGTAAGTAATTATCTATCAATAATTATATAACTTGGTGACATAAAAGCCCTTTTGGTATAGATTATATTTCCAGAAGCCGATAGAAATTGAATGAACAGTTTAGCAACAATTAAATTGTTAATTAACAATTTACGGTCGCTATAATAACCACAATAATTATGATACATAAGAATAACTATGATTTTTGTATAAAAAGGCACTATACCTATCTGATGTACCTACTTTACAGAATTGAAATTGGACTATTTAAGCGGCCTCAGGAATATTTTAAAATTATAAACAGTTTTTTGTGAATTACGAGTGAAAAGTACCAAAACTACCAAAATTTCAATCAAAAATAAGGATGGAGAAAATGGAAGTTAAAAATTGGTATACGGTAAAAAATGCATTTTCTCGCTTCTCATGGAGAAATTTTCTTTTCTCATTCTTTTTTTGTTTCCAAGTAACTCTAGTAGAGCCACGTACAACTAACGCATTATTAATATGTTATAATAATGTTATAATTGTTATAATGTGTTATAATTGTTATAATTGTTTTGTTATAATAAATTGATTTATTTATATAACAAAATTTTTTAATTAGTTTAAACAAAGATTGTTTAAATAATTATACAACTTTCAAACGAGAAGATTTGTATTTTAAACGTTCAAAGGTACAGTTGTGGTACGTTTATCTAAAAAAAGTCTACAACTGGAAAAAATATGTAGTTTTATTTTCTTATAAATAAATTAATGTATTATAAAAAAACAAAAGCAACTTTGACATTTAATAATGCATTAGTCAGGTGGCTCTACTCGAGTTACTTTTGAACAAAAAGTGAATGATGACAATTGCTCCATGGGAAGCCGAGAAAATGCATTTTTTTAACGTATGCATGGTATCTCTGTTCTGTCTAAGATTTTGACAAAGTTGTGAGACAATTAGTGAGTTCCTGACCGCCGTATTTCAGCAGATTGTTCGGTATTTTATCAGTACCTGGTGGTCGTCTATTCTTTAAGATCTTCATTATCGCTTCTACTTCAGTTTCTTTATTGATATACCTGTCTTCTGTTTTGTAATCGTGTTCGTCATTGGCTTCCTCACCTTTGTAGAGTAGTTCTCTGAAGTATTTTTCCCATGTATCAGTCGAGATCCCCTTTGTCTGTACAAATTCATTTACTGGTTTTTTTCTTTTTTTAGCATTTTCCAAACTTTCCTCTGTGCGTCATAGATGTCGTAATTCACGTCACTTGGGAACTTGATCCAATGCTTTCTTTCTCTTTTTATTGCTTTTATTCGCACTGTTTCTGGTTTTATTTGTCAATGGCGCTTTGTTTCTACGTTCCGGTGCTTTTGTAACACAGATAGAATTTTCTCTTTTGTTCTGCGAGTTCTCGAATTTTATGTAAGTGTAACAATATCCACAATTCATATTTTTTTATATACCGCATAATATATAACTGAAAAAATTAATATCTGCTTATTACATTCTAGGATTGTAATTTTCTCAAATTATTTGATTTGGTACATCTGTGGTAAGACCACAATACCAGGATAATTACGTTCAGTTGCAGTTTAGTTTTAGTAAAGCTTGTGTAATAGTCCATAATATATTGACGTAAAACCATAGAGGACAACAGTACCCTACATCTTATCTCAGTTACTATGATGGTCTATATTTAGCTCTCATCTGCTGAAAGCTTAGTTTTTTTCATTTTTAGAAAAGGTATTTTTTCTTTGACTATTCTACTTTTGAGGTCAAACATGGGTAGCCATTTGCTATGCTACTAAGTGCGAAGGTACAGTCCCTGGCCATATTATTATGACCACGTATGAATTTTTACAAAAATCAACTGTTCCACTAGGTAAGTTTTATTTAAAATATTATTTTTAAATTTAGTTTTGTTATGCAATGTTAATGTTATGCATTAACTATAATATATTTAATAATAAACAACAATAAAATATTTGAAAATATTACATATTTATATTTTTTTAATATTTTGTTGAACTTCTGACCTTAATCAGATGGAAAATATTTGGGAGCTTTTAAAACGAGAAATTTCCGATGAAAAAGGCACTAGCGAAATTGTTTTGATTAAAAAACTAATATATCATTAAAACCACAATGACAAATTAAAGCAAAAAATATTTAACTGCATTCAAAGTATGCCAAGACGGGTACTAGCGGTAATCAAAGTTAGAAGGGGCTCAGCAAAATATTTAAAAAATGTAAATAATGTGATATTTTCAAATGATTTATTGCTGTTTATTATTAAATGTATTATATTTGATAATAAACACCAATAAAACATTTAAAAATATCACATATTTTTATTTTTTCAATATTTTGTTGAGCCCCCTTTAACTTTGATTAGCGCTTGTATCCGTCTTGACATACTGTGAATGCAGCTAAATTTTTTTTGCTTTAATTTGTCATTGTGGTTTCAATGATATATTAGTTCTTTAATGAAAAAAATTTCGTTAGTGACCTTTTTATCGGAAAATACTCGTTCTAAAAGCTCCCAACTATTTTCCATCTGATTAAGGTCAGAAGTTCAACAAAATATTAAAAAGTATATAAATATGTAATATTTTCAAATGTTTTATTGGTGTTTATTATTAAATATAATATAGTTAATGTATAACATTAACATTACATCACAAAATTTAATTTAAAAATCATATTTTAAACAAAACGTACCTAGTGGAATAGTTGATTTTTGTAAAAATTCATCGGTGGTCTTAATAATATGGCCAGGGACTGTAGTATAGTATAGTCCGATAATTTTATTAAAAGATGATATTTATAGTAAAACTCTTTTATTTACAAAGTTATGTAGTTCTAGTGATAGTAGTGAAGAAGTACAGGAATTTAAACACAATGTTTTATAATCAAGCCTAATTTATCTGCATTAAGTTTTGATTGCACCAGTATATGCAGTGGATTGTCGAAATAAGCAATAATGCATTGATTGGTTACAAGATACAATATTTGTTTTATATTCAAAAAATTTATAACTAATCCAAAACTGAATTTTTTTTAAATAGGATTTGTTTCAGTTCTTACAAGGTTACTGTCTGATCCAATAAATTAAAAACCAGTCCTCGTAAGCCACAGTCTTATCTCGTTTCACGCAGTCGGTCCACAATCGACCTGAACAATATTTCTCGTGTTCGGCACCAAGAATACTGCTGGAAGTTCCACAGGGCGAGCGGATCTACCCCGGTAGAGGTCGACGATCGACCTGTCGTTCGGTCGTTGTTGTTTAGGCGGCACGGGGAGGCTTCGGAGGGGTCAGAGCCCTTCTTCTTGAGCTGTTCAAGTGGTTGAATATCGGTTTAATGTCGACAACAATTTTAAAAGGAAAATGTGGCGGAAAAGTTCTTGATGTCCGTGGACTAGATGACTTCCAACTCGCGATGTTTTGAAGGTTGTAGGCATTAGCCGTGATTAGTAAACGACTAAAAACAGCGATTTATTATTCATTATTATATTATACACATAAAGCGAACTTTTATAATATCGATTATACATTTTCTTTTTGGTCGGTTCAAGGTCGTTATCCCGAAGGGCCGTTGTCACGTTAACAAAGGTTCTGTGATCTGTCGCTCTCACAGCTGTCATGAAATGGTTGCTTGCACGAAGGTTTTGATGGGAATAATAAAAAATTATCCAGCAGAAATTTAAATGCGAAGAGATCAAAAATAAAACAGGGATTTTATACATCCAAAAAGTACAAAATGTGTTATACACGAGTTTAGAAATTATAAAACGTTAAAATAATTAAGAAAAATGCAATTACGGGATGAGTGTCATCATTGTCATTACGTACTTTTAATTGCGTGTATCACTCCATCAAATGTATTCATTAGACATCAAGGAAACACAGTTATCTGATTCCATTTAGTATTTATTCCTGGTGGAGTCTTATTCTCATATGAAATTTTAGTCTTCCTCCGAATGAATATTGAAATGTTTATAATTATTTATACAGTATGGTGCAAATGTTTGAAATCAATTCGGTATTGTGTAAACCGGCAACTTTAAGAAAAATCTCGAAACGGGTCGATTTTTATTTTTAAGTTATGGATTTTTGGCATATAGCTATGTCATACTAGTGACGCCATCCATCGGGGTGTGATTACGTAATCGATAATATTTTTAAATGAGAATAGGGGTCGAGTGCTAGCTCATTTGAAAGTTAACTATTTTTAATGGGAAATAAGCCACAATTTTACTAAAAAATGATTTTGTTAACGTTTCGACGCCCAAATTGGGTGTCGTTGTCAAAATACAAAATACTACTAAATTAAACAAAAATGTTGTTGCTTAGTAAAAAATTCTTCTAATAATTTATTTAATCTGACTCACATTTATATCGGCAATTCAGACATATATTATACATTTTAAAGTAGAAGACTTTAAAATGATTTTGCCAATATTTCTGAGTTGCGTTCCTGAGACGACTTTACTAAAAGAAGTTCATTCAATTACATTTACATGAAATCAACCCCAACTCATTTGAAAGATTATTCAATTCTCTATTCAGTGATATAATCATTAACACAATTATTTATACAGGGTGACAAAATAATGATTTAAATAAAATAATGGGTTAAATTAGATTAATTGACACAAAAAGAACAATGTACTTATGTAATTTATTTAATTCATAATACATTTTACTGATGTGAGAAAAGATAAAAAATGTCTATTTCATAAATAAACATTGCTTTTCGCTTAAATTAAGTGTCCAAACTGCCAAGAGGCAAGAAGGTGGCAGCTTGAACATTGATTTTAACCGAAAAGCAATGTTTATTTTTGAAATAATTTTTTTTTGTTTTTTGAGATCAGTAAAATGTATTTTGAATTCAATAAATTACATACATTCTTCTTTTTGTGTCAATTAATTTAACTTAAAAATAATGGAATGAAGTACTTAATTAAAAATAATTATTTTGGACACCCTGTATAAATAATTGTGTTAATATTTATATTACTGGATAGAGAACTGAATAGCCTTTCAAATGTGCTAGCACACGACCCCTATTCTCATTAAAAAAAATCATCGACTACGTCATCACAATGTCTATTAAGCCAGATCATCCATTTCATAAGTCCATATTTGGAATAGTTTCATATTTTTTTGCTCCACCCCTAACCGAGAAACAATGGTTGATGTAGCTTAATATTATGTCACATCATCGATAGCCATATCTCGCGAACCTAAAGAGCTCGAAAATCGTACGACGCGGCATATTTTTTTGCTAATTTATTGCTGTCGATCTGCATATGCAACATACCCCAAAACCACCCCTGCTTCCCTTACAGCTAAACAACACCCCAAAAAAACAACGAAAAATCTTGAAAAATGATTTTTGTGATATAGTTGACGGTTGATATTTAATTGCTAATTTTTTGCTGTCATTAGCCGTAAAAAACAAATTTTTTGCTCCACCCCTAACCGAGAAACAATGGTTGATGTAGCTTAATATTATGTCACATCATCGATAGCCATATCTCGCGAACCTAAAGAGCTAGAAAATCTTACGACGCGGCATATTTTTTTGCTAATTTATTGCTGTCGATCTGCATATGCAACATACCCCAAAACCATCCCTGCTTCCCTTACAGCTAAACAACACCCCCAAAAAACAACGAAAAATCTTGAAAAATGATTTTTGTGATATAGTTGACGGTTGATATTTAATTGCTAATTTTTTGCTGTCATTAGCCGTAAAAAACAAATTTTTTGCTCCACCCCTAACCGAGAAACAATGGTTGATGTAGCTTAATATTATGTCACATCATCGATAGCCATATCTCGCGAACCTAAAGAGCTAGAAAATCGTACGACGCGGCATATTTTTTTGCTAATTTATTGCTGTCGATTTGCATATGCAACATACCCCAAAACCACCCCTGCTTCCCTTACAGCTAAACAACACCCCCAAAAAACAACGAAAAATCTTGAAAAATGATTTTTGTGATATAGTTGACGGTTGATATTTAATTGCTAATTTTTTGCTGTCATTAGCCGTAAAAAACAAATTTTTTGCTCCACCCCTAACCGAGAAACAATGGTTGATGTAGCTTAATATTATGTCACATCATCGATAGCCATATCTCGCGAACCTAAAGAGCTAGAAAATCGTACGACGCGGCATATTTTTTTGCTAATTTATTGCTGTCGATCTGCATATGCAACATACCCCAAAACCACCCCTGCTTCCCTTACAGCTAAACAACATCCCCAAAAGACAACGAAAAATCTTGAAAAATGATTTTTGTGATATAGTTGACGGTTGATATTTAATTGCTAATTTTTTGCTGTCATTAGCCGTAAAAAACAAATTTTTTGCTCCACCCCTAACCGAGAAACAATGGTTGATGTAGCTTAATATTATGTCACATCATCGATAGCCATGTCTCGCGAACCTAAAGAGCTAGAAAATCGTACGACGCGGCATATTTTTTTGCTAATTTATTGCTGTCGATCTGCATATGCAACATACCCCAAAACCACCCCTGCTTCCCTTACAGCTAAACAACACCCCCAAAAAACAACGAAAAATCTTGAAAAATGATTTTTGTGATATAGTTGACGGTTGATATTTAATTGCTAATTTTTTGCTGTCATTAGCCGTAAAAAACAAATTTTTTGCTCCACCCCTAACCGAGAAACAATGGTTGATGTAGCTTAATATTATGTCACATCATCGATAGCCATATCTCGCGAACCTAAAGAGCTAGAAAATCGTACGACGCGGCATATTTTTTTGCTAATTTATTGCTGTCGATTTGCATATGCAACATACCCCAAAACCACCCCTGCTTCCCTTACAGCTAAACAACACCCCCAAAAAACAACGAAAAATCTTGAAAAATGATTTTTGTGATATAGTTGACGGTTGATATTTAATTGCTAATTTTTTGCTGTCATTAGCCGTAAAAAACAAATTTTTTGCTCCACCCCTAACCGAGAAACAATGGTTGATGTAGCTTAATATTATGTCACATCATCGATAGCCATATCTCGCGAACCTAAAGAGCTAGAAAATCGTACGACGCGGCATATTTTTTTGCTAATTTATTGCTGTCGATCTGCATATGCAACATACCCCAAAACCACCCCTGCTTCCCTTACAGCTAAACAACATCCCCAAAAGACAACGAAAAATCTTGAAAAATGATTTTTGTGATATAGTTGACGGTTGATATTTAATTGCTAATTTTTTGCTGTCATTAGCCGTAAAAAACAAATTTTTTGCTCCACCCCTAACCGAGAAACAATGGTTGATGTAGCTTAATATTATGTCACATCATCGATAGCCATGTCTCGCGAACCTAAAGAGCTAGAAAATCGTACGACGCGGCATATTTTTTTGCTAATTTATTGCTGTCGATCTGCATATGCAACATACCCCAAAACCACCCCTGCTTCCCTTACAGCTAAACAACACCCCCAAAAAACAACGAAAAATCCTAAAAAATGATTCTCATGATATGGTTGACAGTTGATGTTCAATAACAAATTTTTTTCTATGATAAGTTCTATCGATCCAAAGCTTATTTTAAATGTTTTTTAATGATACTTATGCACGTATTATAAAAATTGAGTTATCCATCGCATTTTTTCGGTATGTCAAAAAAAAAGTGTTTCATTTTTTGTTTATTACATTTTCTGTTATATCTCGAAAACTGCTCGATGCATTTTAATGATCCTCATCTCTTTTTATTTTGTTAAACGTGCAAAAATATGAATTTTTCATTTTACCATATCAATGTATATCGAACCATATCTCCGAGATTTATCGATCGATTTTTGACTATTATTAAATATAAGTCACTTCGATACCACTCCGGCTACACTCATAAAAAAGTAGTTACCGATCTTAGAAAAAGCGTTCTTGAACGAAGAAAGGCTGTTTCTGCAGCAAAGAGTAAAATAAACTATAGCCAAGAACTTATTCTTCATAAGAATGTATTGAAAAAAAAATTCTTGGTTGTAATTTATTTTACTCTTGGCTCTAGAAAACAGCCTTTCTTCGTTCAAGAACGCTTTTTCTAAGATCGGTAACTACTTTTTTTATGAGTGTAGCCGGAGTGGCATCGAAGTGACTTATATTTAATAATAGTCAAAAATCGATCGATAAATCTCGAAGATATGGTTCGATATACATTGATATGGTAAAATGAAAAATTCATATTTTTGCACGTTTAACAAAATAAAAAGAGATGAGGATCATTAAAATCCATCGAGCAGTTTTCGAGATATAACAGAAAATGTAATAAACAAAAAATGAAACACTTTTTTTTTGACATACCGAAAAAATGCGATGGATAACTCAATTTTTATAATACGTGCATAAGTATCATTAAAAAACATTTAAAATAAGCTTTGGATCGATAGAACTTATCATAGAAAAAAATTTGTTATTGAACATCAACTGTCAACCATATCATGAGAATAATTTTTTAGGATTTTTCGTTGTTTTTTGGGGGTGTTGTTTAGCTGTAAGGGAAGCAGGGGTGGTTTTGGGGTATGTTACATATGCAGATCGACAGCAATAAATTAGCAAAAAAAATATGCCGCGTCGTACGATTTTCTAGCTCTTTAGGTTCGCGAGATATGGCTATCGATGATGTGACATAATATTAAGCTACATCAACCATTGTTTCTCGGTTAGGGGTGGAGCAAAAAATTTGTTTTTGTGGTAATAAATTAGCAAAAAAATATGAAACTATTCCAAATATGGACTTATGAAATGGATGATCTGGCTTAATAGACATGTCATCACACCCAGGTGGATGACGTCACTAGTATGGTACCTATATTTATGTCAGTTGCAGCATACTGTATATTTACTATACATCATATAGCCTTGCAAAACATTATTCGCGACTACGTTCCCGATAAAACAGATGTTAAAGATGTCCTCTGGCACGAGAAAAATCTTTAATTCTAGTCCGCAGTTCCGGAATGTCAGACGGTCGATCGGTCCTCCTTCATCATTATCGATATGTACGAATCAGGTGGCGTTAGGTGTGGTGAGTGGCGATTTTTCAAAATGATAGCGCACTCGCGCAGTATTCGAAGAGACTCCATGGCCGTGTGACAGGTTGTCCCGTCCTGCTGAAACCATCGTTGAATCTTTGGACCATTTCTGCGAACTTTTCCGATGACCGAAAATAGTACTCCACGAAACAAACATTTTTCTGCAAAACTGAAAACCATCGTGAAGCACCTAAAGGTACGTATCCATACGTGGGTGCTCCGTGCTCGGTGTAGCTACTCAAATGAATACGACAAGCGCTCCCCTACATATAAACCGCGAACCGGTTGAATCGAACAAGGTGAGCGGCGAGCTCCAACGTATCCACTATGTGGAGCTGCTACACCGAGCACGGAGCACCCACGTATGGATACGTACCTTTACATTAACACGACATTCACATACGTTATAACGACGATATGCGGGCTCCACACTCTCGGCGAAGTTACTTCGCCAAAGTTGACCGAAGTCCGAAGTACCCTCTACACCAGCGGTGCTCAAAGGGTCGATCGCGATCGACCTGTCGATCGCCAAAGTTTTTGAAGTCGATCGCTGAGCTGCAAGCAGTTCATATCAAGTTTGAAAGACGCTTCGCTGATTTTAAAAAACTGACAGATATCGTAACATTCATGTCTAATTCATTTCCTTGTGAATACGTGGAAAAATTTGTCACTGAAATATCCATTACTTTCAATACGGAAATCATTTCCGTCCAAAATGAGATACTGAAAATAATTTCGGATACATACCTTAAGTCCAGAGCGACCAATACGACATTTTGATCTTTTATATCGTCTGACAAATATTCATCTTTGAGGTAAGTATATCTGCAACTCTCAGCATTCTTTGCATCAACGTAATCGGCTGACCAGTAGAAGGTACAGTCAAGGCCAGCAAAACTAAATGAACTATAGCCCACTCCTCAACACAAATAGTTGCATATGCAGATGATATAGTTCTTATGGGAAGAGACAAGGAAAGATTAAAAGAAGCAGTAACAATCCTGGCAAAGGAAGCACGGAAAAGAGGTCTATAAATTAACGAAGGAAAAACAAAATATCTACTCTGCTCTAGAAGAGAAGATAACAGGATGAGATAAATCAAAATTGAAAACTACACTTTTGAAAGAATTCAACATTTCAAATATTTGGGAGTAATAGTGAATGGCCAAAACAAGAGAAGTGAAGAAGTAACGGAACGAATACTAACAGGCAACAAAAAATACTAGAGATATCGTGAGCTAATGAAGGACAAGAACTTATCCAGAAATACAAAACTGAAAATATACAGAGTTGCAATCAGACCAGTAGTTACGTACGCAGCTGAGACAATGTGCCTCACGGAAAAAGATGAAAAAAATTGAGAATATTCAAAAGGAAAATGATTTCATTTCTCCGACAACGGAGAAATGAGAAGAAGAATGAACCTTGAACTTAGAGACATAATGAAGGAAGAAGATATAGCTAGATTTATTAATGAGATGAAGAGACTGAGATGGCTGGGACACATACAGAGAAGGAAAAACGACCTACTGATTAAGAAGATCACCAGATGGAAACCAGAAACTGAAAGACCAAGGGGAAAACCCAGAGAGAGATGCGAAGACCAAGTCATGAGAGATATTAAAATTCTGGAAGTGAGAAACTGGAGGGAACTATGCACATATCAAAATTAATGGAAGAAAATTGTAACGAAAGCCAAGTCATACAACAAACTTTGACAACACAAAAGTGGAATACGGAGTGATTCACCGCAATAAGCGAATCAGAGAGCTCGAAGTAAGAGCGGCAAACATTCCATCCGGAATGAAAAGCCCTGATGATGAATCGGCTGACGAACATCTCTCATCACGCTTACATTTGGTCCTCGGTAATTACGTACCATCATATGAAAAATCTTGTGGAGGATATGCAGATGCAGTGCCATGCATCAACATTCAAATAAAATTAAGATGAAAAACATGACTTTAATTATAACTATCTGTAGTTACAACTTTTTATCAAGCTGAAACGTGCAATAAAGTTTTTTTATTTTCAAAATTGTTTCTTTTACTGGCAGTCGATCGCTGGATGCTTGCAGTTTGTGTGGTAGATCCCACGCAGTGTAAGTCTGAGCACCACTGCTCTACACACTCGTTCTACTTCGCGAGGAAGTGCGATACCGACAAAGGTCCCTTTGACTCGGACGCGCCAGACCGACAGAGAATTGAAGTAGAACGAAGTGAGGCAAAGTTACACAAGGTGGCCGTCTACACTCTCGTACTTGTTGAACCTCGATCGACTTCGGCGAGAGTGAAGTGCGGGCACGGGCATTAGGAAACCTTACTCATTACGTGGCGGCGCATGACACATACAAATTTGAGGCATACGCATTCCAGTACTGTTTATTTTGCCCCATACCATACCGTATTATTTTCTCAGTATAAAAATACATCGTACAAAGCTCAACAAAAAGTTTCAACACATTAATTAAAAGTAAACACCTCTCGATGTAAAAATACTAGCCATATGCGATAATCTAGTCGGAATGTAAAAGACTGCTTTCTCTCAGCTGTTTCAATATCGGAAATCAAACGTTATAAAAACGATACGATACTTGATCCGTAAGATTTTCTGCCTCATGATATCTCATAAACACTTCATTTTATCTGCAGAGTTAATCTAATCTAGTTGGAAACCAACTAGTATTATTGTGGCGTAGAGAATGTATTCATCTAATTACAAATTATAATAACGTAAGAAAACAAACTTGACATACTTATGGTTTACCGTAAGCAATATAGAAGTGTATACGGTGTAGAGTGTAGATAAAGTACACTCAACGAAATGGGAAACTTCTTGATCTAATGTTTCAGAGAATTTTTCCCATTTTGCTTTAGTAAAGTTGAACCTTCTCTTGAAAGGAACAATTTCGTATCTGATTGTCGCGTTGGAAAGACAAATTATTGGTCTGTGCTCCCAAAGACACAGCACAGACCAATAATTTGTCTTTCCAACGCGGCAATCAGATACGAAATTGTTCCTTTCAAGAGAAGGTTCAACTTTACTAAAGCAAAATGGGAAAAATTCTCTGAAACATTAGATCAAGAAGTTTCCCAGCTAGAACCTTGCCCTGATTCATACGATAAATTTGTAGAAATCGTAAAGCAAGTATCACGGAAATTTATCCCTAGAGGTTGTCGAACTGAGTACATAGCGGGGCTCAATGAAGAATCTAAACCCCTACTTAAAAGATACGAACAGCTATATGAAGAAGACCCTTTCTCGGAAGCGACAATACAGGCTGGGGAGGAAATGTTACATGCGATATCCGCCAACAGAACGGAAAGGTGGTGCAAGCTGGTCACGAGTCTGGACATGAAACAAAACAGCAGACGTGCCTGGAAGCTGATTCGGAATCTTGGCAACGATCCCGCTGCTCCGGCAGTCAACATGACAGAAGTCACACCCGATCAGATAGCCCATCATCTTCTAATGAACGGTAAGACGACATCAAGAAAGAACAAGGTGAGAGCTCAACGGAATATCGACGAAGAAAGAGATGTTCTAGGTACCTCTTTTTCTCTGGAGGAGATGAGAGGCGCGATCCATCAAATGAAAGATAATAAAGCGGCTGGCCTGGACGACATACGAACAGAGCAAATAAAGAACTTTGGACTAAAAACCGTAGAGTGGCTCGTAAAAATGATGAATTGCTGCATCCGTACATTACAAATCCCCAAAATCTGGAGAAAAGCTAGAGTGGTAGCCCTCTTAAAACCAGGGAAGGATCCGGCGGATACAAAGAGTTTTAGACCTGTATCTCTCTTGTGCCACCTTTTCAAGGCCTTTGAAAGAATGATACTGAACCGGATCGCAGAATATGTGGAGACTAAAATTATTCCAGAACAAGCAGGATTCAGACCCGGAAAGTGCTGCTGCAGTCAAATTCTTAATCTCACCCAACATATTGAAGATGGTTTTGAACGGAAGGAAATAACAGGAGTAGCGTTCATAGACCTAACTGCCGCCTATGATACAGTTAACCATCAACGGCTACTCGCAAAACTCTACGAAACTACAAAGGACTTCCGACTAACAAGGTTAGTGAAATGTCTCCTCCAGAATAGACGCTTCTACGTAACGCTCCAGTCCAAGAACAGTCGGTGGAGGGACCAAAAAAATGGGCTACCACAGGGAAGTGTCCTCGCGCCGTTTCTATACAACATATACACCAACGACCAACCCATACACCAACAAACAAGGCAATTTATTTACGCTGATGATACAGCGGTGGCAGCTCAGGGAAGAACCTTCAATGAAGTCGAAGTGAAGCTGACAGATGCCCTGGGAGACTTAGCTCTATACTATGATAAAAACCATCTGAAACCCAATCCCACAAAAACCCAGGTATGTGCTTTCCACCTGAGAAACAAGCATGCCCGAAGGTCGCTGGAGGTGGAATGGCGTGGTCAGATGCTGGAACACAACAAGACGCCAAAATACCTTGGCGTCCGTCTGGATAGAACTCTGTCTTACCGATACCACTGTCAAGATGTTAAGAAGAAAGTAAGTGCCAGAAATAATATAATCCGCAAGCTAACTAATACAAAATGGGGAGCACAACCACACACTCTCCGCACTTCTGCCTTGGCATTATGTTTTTCGGCCGCGGAGTTTGGAGCACCAGTATGGGCAAACTCTGCTCACGCAAAGAACGTCGACGTGGCTCTAAATGAAACGGTCCGTATAATATCGGGTTGCCTGAAACCGACACCTATCGAAGAGGTATACCCCATTGCTGGAATTGCTCCACCACCAATCAGGAGAAAGGTCACGTCAGAGGTAGAACGGAAAAAGCAGGAGACGGACCGAAGACACCCCTTATATGACCACCAAACTCAGCCAAGCAGACTAAGATCTCGGAAAAGCTTCCTGAAAACATCAAGATCCATCCCCGAAGCGCCAGAGACGCGCCGAATACACCTATGGCAAGCGTCAACTACTGCGACACATTTTCCTCCCTCGGAGGAAATGGCTGCTGGACACAATTTACCGTATCCGACTTGGAAAGCGCTAAACAGACTAAGAACCGGCGTTTCACGTTGTGCTAGTAACCTGAAAAAATGGGGATACCAGGAGGACGATACCTGCGACTGTGGCGCGGTTCAGACCAGCCGGCATCTACTATCATGCACAGAGATGAGAGAGACCTGCACAGAACAAGACTTAATTATAGCAAATGACAGGGCCATCTATGTGGCCAACCATTGGAAATACAGAATTTAAAGTTGTTGGTGTTCCGGACACGGAAAGTAAGTAAGTACTCAACGAAAAAGGTACGTAATATCAATAAAAATGTTAATTCAGACAACAAACGCAATACTTATCTAAAATTTGTCCAATTCTTGGTTTTATTGGGACAACAAAACGATGTTCATCAATTCATTATTTTCGTTCGTTGAGCCAATGTATTACGTTTATTGAATGGATGAACATTCATTATGTGTACCATAATATCACTTTATTGGTATTACGAACTCTGTTCACTGAGTCAACGAACACTATTTATTGATATTACGAACTCATGTTCACTGAGTCAACGAACAATATTTATTGAAACAACAACGTCGTTAATTGACCGACGAAGACTATTCGTTGTGTCAATAACAGTGTTATTTCTCCTAACGTATTTCGTTTATTTCTACAATTATTTCCGTTTATTGTTTCAATTAATTCCGTTCATTCCCACAATAAATAAGGTTTTTTGCACGATTGATCATTTTTGACTGTTTACCGTGACATATTTTACGTCAGTAGGTGACATTTACTAGCAACTCGACGGTAAGTAATCAAACTCGACGGTAAGTACTCCAACTCGACGGTAAGTAATTCATTTACCGTCGAGTTAAAAAATCTCTTAATTTTAATTTATTTTTTGAAAGAATAAAGAAAACTTAACGAATTATTTATTAGTATTGAAACTTATGGTACAATTTGTTAAATTATTTAATGAAATCCCACTTGTTTGGGCTGTGGTTTCACTTCTAACAGAAACTCCCGCAGAATCGCATACATTAGTAGTATTACTAGTATTAGAATAATTGCGGAACACCCTTCTTCCCAAGCCCGTTCAATTTCTTCAAATTCACTTTCGCTCATATTTTAATTTGTAATAATCAAAATTGTATTTAAAATTATTGACAACTAAATAAAAACTCAATTCTCCATTGTTGTTATGCACCCTAGTTACTACCTAACAACCAAAGTATCTATCTTGATAAAATGAATGAAACTAGTCAATATGACGAAAATGTTCAATTTTATAATTTATAATGGTATCAATCGTGCAAAAAACGTTATAAGCATGTCGAACGTTAAGGGTAACCGATCTCAGACAATAATTGGAGTCGTCGCTCCGCTCCTCCTCCAAACAATTGTCTTCGATCGGTACAAAACCCTTACCGTTCTCCATACTTAATATACTATTTCTTACAAGCAATTCTATTCATTCTTACAATCAGTTTCGTTCATTCCTACTATGAACGTATTTTATATTAATAATTACTGAATGCAATAACCCGATGTATGATATTAATTGATTAATAATAATTTTTTAAATCCGCCTTTTTTGTCCTTAACCTAAAGGACTTTACACTGTGTGATTTTTCATATGATTTCACTTGTACAGTGTACTGGAATAAGTGTTACACTCCCCCCACACCCTTATTAACTTATTTATTTTTAGCACATAAGCAAAACGCCCGGACAGGTCGATTTTTAAAATAATCAAAGTATATTATAACATCAATGTTTCGAACTTTACACGATCCTTCTTCAGGTGACAGGCGCGGCGTAACTTTGATTTTTTTTAATGGGAAAGTACGTCATGTGACAGCTTATTTAAAAGCGTTTGAAATATTGATTCCAAAAATGTATAACACTTTAATCCTTTTTAAGAGCGCAGGTGCAAAATTTCGATCGAATTCTTTTTAAACGGATTCATTTTTTTTGGAATTCTGAGAAAACTAATAAGTATTTTTGAAAAATTTAAACGCAGAATAAAATATTACATTATTACCGAGGGCAGAAAGTCCCTTAGAATAAACAAAAAGTTTCTGTTGAATGGTATGCCTATTTGAAATTAAAAATCATACTAAATTTTCTCTTTTTCCCCCCTGTGACTTATTAAAATAATCATTATAGAGGTTCTCAGGGACTTCAGACCCTCGATAATACTGTAATATTTTATTTTGCATTTAAATTTTCAAAAATAATAATCAGTTTTCTCAGGATTCGAAAAAAATTAATACATTTAAAAAGAATTCGACCGAAATTTCACGATAATAGACACACAAAAACTTCCTTCTACTACGGACTACACTTGAAAACGAAATGCAATTATTATTCGACACTTCGGTAACACAGAGAAGCTAGGGGTATCACGATAAGGAAAAGCCGTTAACTTTCAAATGGTCAAGCAAAACATTTATTGTCTCAACAACTACGATTATTGTCACAATAAACGCATTGATTGTGGGTATTAAATGCAGTAGTAGATTGATTAATGCATTCGTTGTCACAACAATCAATTTACATCTATTCAATAATCATATATTACTCTATATTAACAACATTTGTACATTGTTTTAATGAAATCTGTACGTTGTCACGATAAACCAAGGTAATTGCTTGTCATCTACGAAATCAAGAACATGAGTTGCTGCCAGAATTAACAGTATGTTGTGACAACGAAATACTATTCAGTAATCACTGTTAATCAATATTACGAACTAAATTTTTTTGAGTGTAGTATGCGCAACTCAAAAATATTGTCAAGTTCGCGCAAAAACTAGATATTTAAAAATTTGTTGGTGCTGGTACAAAATCGTGTTGTCCTGAAACTGTTTGAGCCATCTTAGGTTTTAAACTTCATCTTTATACTCATCTCTTCTTCTTACTGTTTAAGATTTTTTGATCTGTTATGTTATTACCGATTCATGAGTTTAATATTTCTTGGAAGTTAAATATTTTCATCTCTTCGGTGACGCCAAAGAATAGAGCTCGTTGCAGTACAGACATGCAGCATTTGATTCATCACGATCGTTCTGATCATACCATACATAACTTCCTCAGGACTATCTTCTTTTATTAGTTTATCAATTCGACACCCCCATCGAACAAGGTTGTAACTCAAGTTACATCTTTTTTCAGATTTCAACACAGGCGAATTCAGCAAAAAATTGAGCACACATCAATATAAACGACATAGTTTAATTCTCAATAGTTTGGCTAATACTCCATTGAAAAAAGTTGTATTTTAACAACGCGTGCCATTTTAGCGTGAAAAAGGCAGTAACACTGGATACTCCCTATGTAAAATATTTACTTTCTTTATACTTGACGATTAACAAGGTTTTTAAATGAGTTACAACTTTGTTGCACGTATGTTTAATTTATAACGTAGTCAATCATATGGTGCATCTCAAAAGTCAAATTATCGAAATAAAAGTAAAAACGGATTTACGGAGTTTTTTTTCTTTTTGATAGTTGCGGTGGACAAAATAAGTATCGAATAGTGTTTGCTACGTACTTATATGTAGTGGAAAAGTTTAATATTAACATTACACATGTATTTTTAGAAATAGCACATTCACAAAACGAGGGTGATTCAATGCATGCCCTTATAGAAAAAGGGAAAAACATTGAGTTGTATATGCTCCACACCAATGGATAACCATGATACGATACGCCAAAGCTTCAGGCAAGCCTAAATCCGTAACTGAAATAAATCAGAAGCAAATTCTAAATTTTAACCCATTTAATGACACACATGTTAATTTTGAAGTAGATATTAACAGTAAAAGAGTAAAGTAATACAGTAAAACGGTTTAAAATTAAATATTTACAGATACGCAATAAAAATTCGAAAAATTTGAGATATTTTATACCATGGTTTTTTCATAGTGATAGAATATTGTCGTTATTGTAAAATTTATAATTTCCAATTAAAATTGTGTAAACTGTGAGTTGATATTTTGTTTAAATATACCATAAAAACTAATTTTCTCCTAGCTATATTGCAAATAACTCAGAGAGTGAAAAATAATTAACACGGAGAGTGTAAAATGGTTGTTAGGCGATTACAACCATTTTCTACGAATACTCATGTTTAATCTCAAGGTTGTATCTCAATCAAACTCAAGATTCTCAATAGCTAATAAAATTACAAAGCATACATCTCACAGTAATTCCTTATTGTGTTATAAAAATATCATATCATATTAGTGTAAAAGGGTTTAATTATTTCGCTACAAATTTTTAAAAATTCATGTTTTCGTTTTTTGCCTCTCCTGTAAAATCGCTAAAAATGAGTTACAACCTTGTTCGATGGGGGTGTCGAATTTTTCTTCTGGCTGCATTTGCTGTTTTTCCTCTCTCTCTCTCTCTCTCTCTCTCTTTCTGATACCTACTTCTTTTTTGATTTCCTTGATTTCTTCTATATCTGGAATGCTATTGATAACACCTGACTTTCCACGTTTTCTTTTCCTTTGCGCTATTATTGTTGCCTTCGGAAGAGGGGTCAATTCTTCAATTTGCTCTCTGCTTATGTAATGTTTGCTAACTAGCTGACTTTCAATAAGATCCTCGATTTCATATTGCGGTTCTTTTTTTGCCATTTTAATTTATGAGTTGTGATTTATTCCTAGCGGCGCCGCTTGGTACTATTGTACCTCGGTTAACAGAATACTGACTCGTGGTCGAAATTATTTTCACTCATTTCGTCATTCCCCGTTAGAGGACAGTCTAACCACACTCCGCTGCAAATATTTTAATATCTGCAGCTCTTCTTCGTTTCGTTATGGTTCAATTCAGTCTCCTTGCAAAGCCTCTTTGAAAAAGGGTAGACCCCGAAACACGGTGTCAGAGGATGGCAAAAGACTCGAATTGAATCAAAACGAAAACGATTATTTTCTTTTCTTTTTTTCATACCTTACTCGGTTTAGAGTACAAAATGACCACGTTTCATTAAAGTAATCTGAGACGCATTATTGGAGTGTTCTCCTAGCGGCGCCGCTTGGTACTATTGTACCTCGGTTAACCTTCGGATGACCAAGCGGGGGAAATTGTGACCCCAGCGTATGTTTTTCTTTAATAAATTCAAAAGTATTTTTAATTTTTAACTCATTATTTTTTTTTTATTTGACTTTAATATCATTCTAGATATCCTCATATTTTGAAATAAAAAGAATTCCCTATATTTTACGAATAAAAAATATATTATGAAGTTGATGTTTAGTAAAATACCGTCTATTATGTGTAATTCCAAGTAGTTTTACGCTAATGACGTCGACTTTGCAAAGTAACAAGACACTTACTCAGCATACACACTACACATGACACTAATACTCATGTTGTGACTGGCTGAATGACATAAAGTCCATGCCATAAAAAAATAAAAAAAAAACTTAATTTTTGTTAATTGTCATTTTTGACATTTTTGACCTGGGTCATTTTCCCCCCTTTGGTCATCCATGTAACAAAAAAAGGTTGGTCATCGGAAGGTTAACAGAATACTGACTCGTGGTCGAAATTATTTTCACTCATTTCGTCATTCATAATAAGTTTAATTTTAATTTCATTTACAAACAAGTACTGAGGCCAGTATGGGTATATGGGTGCCAACTGTGGGGCTGTACCAAAGCTAGTAACCTACATATTATCCAGAGATTTCAAAACAAAGTACTGAGGAACATTGTTAATGCTCCTTGGTATATCCGTAACAGCAACCTCCACCAGGACCTGGGTATGGAAACTGTGACCGAAGTAATCAAGAGAACAGCAGCAACTCACGAGCAGAGGCTGCATAGTCATGGGAATGTCGAGGCAATCCAGCTTCTTGGCAACACTGAACTAAAGATAAGACTCATAAGGACAAAACCATTTGAGTTAGTGCAAGTGTGTAACAGTTTAGTGTAAAAAGCAGAGCATAGTGCTGTGATGTTATTGCATGTTAGTTAGTGCATTAGTTAATAGATAAAATAAGAGTAAGCCATAGTGTATGCCCTTAGATTTAAGTATTTGTTGTTTATTAAGTTAGGTCGGAGAATAACTGATAATTGGTCATTTCGTCATTTGTGACCAGATAGCAGTATACAATCATCGTACAGGTGTTAAAAAAATCGTTTCCGCGGACAAATGAAGGCGTGAGGAACGAATGTTCCTATGGCGTTCATACAACACACATCGGTAAAATTTTGTCCACGTTCAGCGCTGCCAATAATTCCAATTTGTTTCCTTCCATTAAGCGTTCTATGAAAATATAAAGCAAAGTGGAAATAGGCAACAAATACCTATGGAGCGGAGGTTAATGTCGGAAAAGACAACAAATGCCTAAATACTGGAATTAAAACGAAGAACAATTTAAGATTCATGTTCATTTGTTATAACATTTAGAAATCTTGCGGTATTCACTCAAGAAAAATACTTCAAAACAACTGAGTGGTCCATTTTATATAAAAATGTTTTCCTATGGGCATTAAGAACACGTTCGGTGCGTTCCATTCGTTTGGACTAAGGTATTGGACAACGAACCAAACTTTCTAGTGATTATCAAATATAGAATTTATAGAATATAGACTTTTCAATAATAATTGTATTTAGGAAATCATTGCGAATCATTCCCTTCTTTATATTATGATTTTAAATGTCCACAGTAAAGATAAAGGAACATAATCAGCACGAAGCTGAGAATCCAGGTCAGTTTAATGTAATATCGCGCATTGTCACACCCTTACGGACTCATACAATGGCTCTATCATATTTACATTCCATCTAAAGTTCCGAGAGTTCGTGTTCGAAACTGGGAAATCATAACCAAATATCTCCGAGCAATAGGTTTCGTCGGAGTGTCGATTCGAAAACTGCAAGTTGATCGCAATCGGCCTTCATACACATACACATGGGTTGCCATGGCAACGCAGGGTTGAATTCAGAACGAGCCCGCCGAGTTTTGTGCCCTATGGTACACAAACGCTGCGGGGTATAGGCTAGAATTGCTTCAGTTAGTGCAAGCACAAAACTATGTAGTATGTGCAGCGAAAAATGTGATGCGATGAGATGGATCCGATCGATTTGTTTTTAATGATGGCACATGTTTGGGGGATAAAGTGCCCGAAATTACGAGATTCTTCCACCTAACAAATACATATATATGCAAACATAAATAAATGAAATATATTAGGAACTTAATTACAATTACTATTTTAATTAATCTCAGTAGAATTGAAAACAAACAAAAATGTAAAATTACATATAATTACGATATCTGATCTGATTACGGATTTTTATTATATCTTAGGGTTCTTATTTGATCCCAGAAATACTTTTGTCTTTGTCTAGTTAGTGTTTGACTTTGTACTGGTATAAACTGTGTTAGTTTTCCATTTATCTTTGCCTGTATTCGATTATGGAAGTAGATGATTTCGATGGTTTGTATAATATTGATTGGTATGTTTCTTCTATACAGTAGGTGTAAGACGTCTTCGACTTGGATGCGCTCGAAAGCCTTTGTCAGGTCTATAAAACATAGATATGCTGGTTTATTGTACTCGATGGCCTTTTCTGTGATTTGTAGTGCAAATACGGCGATAAAGTTGTTAGTTTATGGATTTTGTTGGTTAGGACTTCTGTGGCAAGCTTAATTGCGGGAGATTTATACCTCTATAATGGTTGGGGTCTTCTTTGTCTCCTTCCTTGAACATTGGTATCATTATGCTGTTTCTCCATGCGTTTGGTATCTTGCAGTGCAATATTAGTTTTTGTAAAGTTTTGTTATCTCTAGGGTTATACTTTCTCCTCCGTGAAGCACGTTGGTTATGCCGTCTGGTCCTAGTGAGTTTCTATTTTTGAGTGAATTTATGGCTATCTCTACTTCCTGAAAACTGATTTCTATTTCGTGTCTTAATTCAGGTACGTTATTGTGTTTATTATTATTTTCCTGTCCTTTAAAGAGTTCCGTCAAGTATCTTTACACGTATAAACAAGTCAATTAAACATATCAAATGTATCCCTATCCTGACAAATTAAAATGCACAGATTAAATTAATTTAGCTTTAACAAATAACAAATACGACTTTACAGAAAATTAACAAATAAACACCATAAGTTTAATTTATTGTTTCGTCCCAAAACTGTATGCCTTTGCAATATTGTTCTCAAAAAAACAGTTAACTTTCAATTCTTTTAACTCTAAAATGTCTCTGTTTTCTTTATATTTAAATTTTAATTTTAGAAATGTTCTGGTATCAAAACGCTCTAGCTAAAACTCCTTCTTTTGTTCTGCTTTTATGGAATCTAGGTCAAAAAATGTCCTAACAATCCTTCCTATCTCTTTTGGCTGCCAAAATTCCTTGGCTATGGTTTTCCCGATGAATGATAAACTTATTCGTACTTACAAATACTGCAAAATTTTCATCTGCATTCCTCGTCCAAAGCTGCTACCACTTTTTAACCTTTACTCATAAATTACTTTTACACCGTCAAAAAAAAACTGCCGGCACTAGTTCACTTTCACAGGATTAGATGTTCTCTGAAAGGTTAACAACAGGTAACCTCCTTCTTCGCTACCAAAAATTTCTCATTCCACCCTCTTTTTCCAACCCATCCTTCAAAATCACCCAAAATCCCGAGTTCTCAAGAAATGTTCAACGTTTCCATTTTCGGTTTTTGGTAAACAAAATAGACAACAATAGATCTTCACAATAGGGAACTTGAATAACATTTTAAATTTGAAAAAAAAATGCTATAAATCACAACAGAACATAATTCAAAATTATATCAGAGAAAAAAAAGTTGTTTTTGCCTTTCGTTTGGCCCCTAAAAACGATTAAAATCGAGAGAAAATTCAAATTATAGCAGCCAGTCCCAAACGCCCTCATTGGTAGTGACGTCATAAAGTTAAAAATGTTCTAGTTCCGCGCCATTAATTCATTACATTTGATATTCGTTTACTTGTTGTAACCATTTTATGGTGTATCTCAGTTTTATAAATCTTTGGATAGTTGCTCTGAACTATATATTTCATAATGTTTGAGTGATTTTGTTAAGACATTTTTTTAAAAATGACCGAAGATGGTTTTGACAGTCCGAAGACAGTCTGATTCTTACCATTATGAACATAAAACTGTATTATTCTGACTATTTTATTTTAATTTTATAGTAAAAACCGTTCCAGAAAAATATTGTATAGGTAAATATCATTCAATCTGTAATTGTGCATCTACCAAAATATACCAAAATTTCTACTTCTGTGAGAAACAGGTAAACGATTTTTTAACGATTTAATACTGTTATAATAGTGTATATCTATATCTAATACTGTTACAGTTTTAATAAAAAAATATGTGAATGCATTACTCTATGTACACATACAAAGTAGAAATAACCAATTGTTATAATTTTTGGTAATTCTTCCTTTTCTCTGTGTCTTTTTAACATAATTTTCCACATTTGCGGTTATAACATATTATTTTAATGTTGCTCTGAAGCTACTTTCTTGTGGCATTTTTATAATTAACTAGTTTTGATGGGAAATAAGCCACAATTTTACTAAAAAAATGATTTTTTTAACGTTTCGACGTCCAAATCGGATGCCGTTGTCAAAATACAAAGAATATTAATGAATTAAACAAAAATGTTGTTGCTTACCACCAGAGAGGCGTTATTTGCTTTTAATGTGTTAGCTCAAAGATGCATGGACATGATTGTGGATGTGCATGTTTGTTACGTTGATTTTGAGAAAGTTTTTGACAAAGTAAGACATGAAAAATTAGTCCAAATTCTAAAGACAAAAAACATAGACAAAAGGGACTTACGAATAATAACAAACCTTTACTGGAATCAAAGAGCACAAATTGTAATAGATAACGAACCCAGTCCAGAAATTGAAATCAGGAGAGGAGTTCGGCAGGGATGTATTATGTCTCCATTACTCTTTAATGCATATAGTGAAGCCATTTTTGAAGAAGCATTGCTATCTCAAAGTGAAGGAATAATAATTAACGGAAGATCTATTAACAACATAAGATATGCAGATGACACCGTGATTATGGCAAGCTCTGCTGAACAACTTCAACTACTACTAAACAAAACAAACAATTTCTGTGAAGAATATGGACTAAAAATGAATATAAAAAAGACCAAATACACGATAATAACTAAGAAAACAAACATACAAACAAGCATACATTTGGGAAATGTACCGATAGAAAGGGTGGATAAATACAAATACCTAGGAACCTGGATTTCAGAGAAAAATGATCAAACAACAGAAATAAGGACCAGGATAGAAATAGCAAGAAATGCGTTTGTAAAAATGAAAACAGTTCTCTGCAACAAGGACCTTAGCTTAGAACTGAGAGTAAGAGCTTTGAGATGCTACGTGTTCTCGATACTACAATATGGACTTGAAAGCTGGACATTAAAGCTAGAACACATAAATAAGCTACAGTCATTTGATATGTGGTGTTACAGAAGGATGCTTAGAATAGCATGGACACAGAGGAAAACGAACACGGAAGTACTGCAAGAAATGGGTAAAGAATGCGAAATAATAAACACAATAAAAATAAGAAAGTTACAATATCTGGGACACGTAATGAGGGGACCGCGATATGAAATGCTAAGACTGATAATACAGGGAAAGATAAGAGGCGGAAGGAGCATAGGAAGAAGGAGAGTGTCACGGTTAAAGAATTTAAGGGACTGGTTTAGATGCAGTTCTATAGAACTCTTTAGAGCAGCGGTGGATAGAGTAAAGATAGTGATGATGATATCCAACCTCCGATTAGGAGACGGCACTTGAAGAAGAAGAAGTTGTTGCTTAGTAAAAAATTCTTCTAATAATTTATTTAATCTGACTCATTTATATCGGCAATTCAGACATATATTATAGATACATTTTAAAGTAGAAGACTTTAAAATGATATTGCCAATATTTTTAAAATGATATAAATGAGTCAGATTAAATAAATTATTAGAAACATTTTTTACTAAGCAACAACATTTTTGTTTAATTCATTAATATTTTTCGTATTTTGACAACGGCATCCTATTTGGACGTCGAAACGTTAGTAAAATCATTTTTTTAGTAAAATTGTGGCTTATTTCCCATCAAAACTAGTTAACATATTATTTATATTATATTCCTTAATCCTAAAAAATCCTAACCACTTCGTTGGCCTTCCAAAATGCACTCTTCAGTTTTTCTTTTCGGCGATAGAAAATTCTTCGTCTCGGGCTGACTTAAAATAACATAATAATAAAATCCCTGGAAGACATACTCGAAAACATGAGAACTGTGGAGAAGCCGGTATAAGGTAAACAATATAAACTCATGAATTATAACGAGGAGTTTAACGAATTGCTCTGAAAAGTGGAAAATGTAACGCGGCGGTAGGGAAATTTAGATCGAAGGTTTTTTGAATTTGTAGTCGGAGGAGATGATTTATATTTTTCTGCTATTGAGTCGATGATATATATAGGAGTGACATGGTCTTCTTTATGACACTGATGATACAAAGAAATAGAAGAATTTTAGAAAAAATCAGAATAATATTAATGAGAAATGCCGAAGAACTAGATTTGAATTTTAGTAACTGGAATTTTATAGTCACATAAATAGATCGTAAATATGGAAGCCGACGTTAGTTTCGATAAACAATTCTTTTTAAAGAATTTGACAGTTAAATGTTCGCGTAAATAAATTGTTAAGGCATGATTCTAGAGAAAAGACAATTTTCTGATGGGCAGGATAAATAAATTCGCATATAGAGTATGAGTATGATGCAAAAATATGGAATAAATTCATTATTTCAGAACAGGACTTTTAAAACAAATTTATAACACCTGAATTTTAATTTTTGAATGGCTATCAATTGCTATATTATATAGTAGGGGAGGAAAGTATGCTAAATGTGTAGTCACTCAAGCGCTTTGGGGACCTATTTGGTTGTGAAGAGTAATTTCTAAAACCAAAAAAAGTTAAGTAAAGTTTTCCATTTTAGTGGGGACTTTTCCATTTTTCCCCCACATCCGAGGGGGTCGTGTTTGGTGCCATTCGATAGATTTTTCAAACATACTGAATAAGTGTATTTTTCAGTTTTTCGATCTGATGTTCATTTCGTGAAATATCGCGGGATTCGTATTTAAAATTTTAAATTTACCCCCCACCCCTCTCCGTGGGCAGTCGTGTTTGGTATCATTCGATAGATTTTTGACAAATATTGAGCACGTATTTTTTAGTTTTTAGATCTATCGTTCATTTCGCGAAATATTCGCATTTTTCTTGTGACACTTTGTGACTCACCCATTTCCTTTCGCCCAAATTGTCAGATTTTTGAAACATACACTGTTTTGCATGTACATACTTAACTTACCTTATCTTAATCTGACGATTTCGAGTTTTTCTAAGGATAGATTTTTTTTCGGCCCCCCTTAACGAACTCCCCTGTGTTTATAGCCAATATATGGTTAGAGGTACATCTACAAATCTACAGGGTACTAGGGTTCTCCCCATATGATAATCTGACGCACTCGAGTTACTGCAAAAATCCCCGCTTGGGCTCTCCTACCAATATGTGTGGACATTACGTCCTCAGTGTTGGCGTAATGACGTAATTCATGATTTTTTTAAATACAAACCGAGGTCCCGAGATTTTAAAATATTTATTTCTAAGTACAGGATTAACCAAAATTATGTACTTATTGAGTAACACGGAATTCCAATAAATACCCATTCTCTAAACTAAATTACGCTAGGAAAGAATTTGCTGCCCGTGTGTCTCATTGCATGCTGGAGGTCGGCAGTTTCAATAAGTATATTAAATATAAACACCGTTCTTAGACGTCAACGCCCTTCGGTAGGAGAATCACCAAGACGCAAGCCCTTATCCCTTGCCGTACCGCTCCTCCATAGGCCGATCAGACGCCAGTTTATTCCAGACCAAGAATTTCAAATGACCTAGCTGAGGCTCGAACCAGCAGCGATCGCAAATCCACTAAACTTGTCGATCAACTGCGCCTCAGCTAACTGGAGCGTCTAGACCGAACGTCTAGTTTCAATAAGTATTTCTTATAAATTTTTTGTATATTGCTAAACATATTAACTATTAAATGAAATAAAAATGTATACCATTTGTATTCAGTTGCAATGCGAAGGCAAAACTGTCTTATTATTCACTTAGAACAGAGAGCGCCAGCCAGCACTCTAAATCGACGATTTTCGACTCTAGTTTTAGTCATCATAAGAGAGGCGTAGGCTTGCTGCTCTCTGCCTTAAGTGACGAATCTCCGAGATATTATCCTAGAAACTCCTAGAATTATGAGTTAGTTGCATTAATAAATCAACACTTTTGGTTAACTCTGTAGAAATAAATATTCAAATAATTTATTACATCGTTGTAAAGCCGACTACGATACCTTTCAAATGAGGTATCCCGTGACCTTGCTTTGTATTAAAAAAAAACTGATGTCGTAATGTCCACGTCCACATATAAAGCAATTGATAACTATTCAAACATTAAAATTGACATGCTTTAAATTTGTTTTAATCCTCTGTTTCTGAAATGATGAATCTAGTCCATACATTTGCGTCATACTGTATAATATCAACAGTTGAAAAGTTTATAATCGAAATACATTTATAAAACACCAGAGTAATTTCAAGATTAAAATTAATGAAAAAAAACTTTCTTGTAATTTATGCCACCAAAATTTCGCAGGTTTCCTTTAAAAGATGTGTATTTTCACGACACGTAAAGGTCATTAATTATGCAAGAACATAATTAGCAAAATGGGATGGATTCAATTTCTTTTGTTGGCACATTAGTCTTGCGACTCAGGTAACATGCAGAGCATTTATATTTGAAAAAAAAACATACACAAATGACAATTTTGCAATAATAGGGCTTTTCATCGATTGTCATTTGTTTCGGGCTTCTGTTATGTGTCGTATAATAATATATCTACGTCATAGGTCTTTGGTTTGTATCATTGGTAGGTATATACAAATAAGGTATGACGTAGATAATATTATTATATGACACATGACGGAAGCTCGAAACAAATGGCTGTTGTTGAAAAGCCCTATAATAATAGGTACTCCAAATAACTTAGATTTAAATTAGCAGATAGGTATATGGCAAGCTGTAAAACAAAATACCCATTGCAAAGTTAAAGTAACATATTTACGAAATAAAATAAAATAAGATCCTTAAATCAGAAAAGATATAGTGTAGGAAACAGAGGTTGAACCTTGCAAAATGGACACAAGTCCGGTTTTACTTTTTTTCTGGTATATGAAGGGGTGCTTATTATGAGACTAACTTTTTCTTAAAAAATTTCGCCCCGGAACCCCCCCTTTTCACCCCTTTAAAGGGGGTAATTTGTGGTTTTTGCGGAACGTAGACCTTCCTGTACGTTTTGCAAAAAATTTACTAAATAGTAAAATAAAGAGAACTATGTATATTTCCTACTATTTATTTCCTGACAGCATATGTCTATCACCCACCGTTTAGTGGGGGTGGGGCCCCAAAGTTGACAAGTTTTTAAAAAATATGTTTTTAAAAAAAAATTATTTTTCCCTAACTGTAATGGAAATTAAGAAGAAATCCTGCGGCAATTATTCCCAAATAAGTGACTGATTTTTTGGTATAGGTTTCACTTAAGGGTAATTGCCCTTTTTTTAATTACAGGGTGTTACATTAAAAAAACCCCTTTTTATACCATCTGAACCGTTTATCCAAGAGTGAAAAGACTTTTAGCGATTACCCATGTACTGGTGCTATTTACAAATTTGTATAATGCACCTCCATTTTTTCCCCGGAACCACCCCAAAAAAAGAAGAATTAATAAAGAAAGTGATTTTCTTGGAATCCTTCACACACAATGCCCTTTATTAATATACTTTATATATCATTTTGTGCACGTTATTATTACCCATGCATGGACACCAAAAGCGATTTCCTAGTGCAACCCCTGTAGCCAAAAAAAATAATTAAAATGGGGGGTTGAAAAAAACTTTTTTTTTTGCTTTCTGATCTACAGTGCGTCCATAAAGTAACGAATAAATTCATTATTTCGTAAACCGGCGATTTTAAAGAAAAATCCCGAAACAGGTCGATTTTTATTTTTAATTTCCGATTTTTTGGCATATATATCATTGTAGTGACGTCATCCATCTGGGCGTGATGACGTAATCGATGATTTTTTTAAATGAGAATAGGGATCATGTGATAGCTTATTTGAAAGGGTATTCAATTCTCTATTCTCAAAATTCTCAAAAAAACATGTTTTTAATTAAAATAATTGAGACAAAACGAAGAATGTATGTAATTTATTTAATTTAAAATACGTTTTAATGTTGTCAGAAAACAGGAAAAAATGTTTATTTGACAAATACATATTGTTTTTCGCTTAAATTCAATGTTAAAGCTGCCACCCACCAGCCTCTTGCCAGTTTGAACATTTCGTTTAAGCGAAAATCAATGTTTATTTGTCAAATAAATTTTTTTCTGTTTTCTGACAGTAGTAAAACGCATTTTGAATTAAATAAATTACATACATTCTTCGTTTTGTCTCAATTATTTTAATTAAAAAAATGTTTTTTGAACACCCTGTATAAATAATTATGTTAATGTTTACATTAGTGAACAGAGAATTGAATACCCTTTCAATTAAATCCTGTTCTTACGGTGTTGCAGTCTTCTGATCCCCTTTCAAGGTATCACAATCACCACTGATGGGATCAACTGATGGTAAAACATTCACGGGCTCAGATTGTGGAAATGACCATCAACTCCTAGTATTAAACGTCCGACTTCGTTTTATAGTCCTTAAAAAGAGGCTCATACTCAAAAATAATGAACTTACCGGTCTCCTACGTTTTTCTCAATACTGTTGCCCCATCGTACATCTTCTTCACAAGCTTCATCATTTAAGGACATAGGTGATCATCGTGGCCCATTTTACTGTGTCTGCAGTGGTTCTGAACTGTTGTTTTTCCACTCCACTGTTTTCAAATTTTCAACCAGGACGTGCGTCCTCACCCCTGTTCTCTTTTTCCTTCCATTTTCCCATTCCCTTGTATAACCAATCGCATCAACTCATATTTTTCATTCAACAGGAGTAGCGTTCATAGACCTTACTGCCGCCTATGATACAGTTAACCATCAACGGCTACTCGCAAAACTCTACGAACTACAAAGGATTTGCGACTAACAAGGTTAGTGTAATGTCTCCTCCAGAATAGACGCTTCTACGTAACGCTCCAGTCCAAGAACAGTCGGTGGAGGGACCAAAAAATGGGCTACCACAGGGAAGTGTCCTCGCGCCGATTCTATACAACATATACACCAACGACCAACCCATATACCAACAAACAAGGCAATTTATTTACGCTCATGATACAACTGTGGCAGCTCAGGGAAGAACCTTCAATGAAGTTGAAGTGAAACTGACAGATGCCCTGGGAGACTTAGCTCTCTATACTATGATAAAAACCATCTGAAACCCAATCCCACAAAAACTCAGGTATGTGCTTTCCACCTGAGAAACAAGCATGCCCGAAGGCCGCTGGAGGTGGAATGGCGTGGTCAGATGCTCGAACTCAACAAGACGCCAAAATACCTTGGCGTCCGTCTGGATAGAACTCTGTCTTACCGATACCACTGTCAAGATGCCAAGAAGAAAGTAAGTGCCAGAAATAATATCATCCGCAAGCTAACTAATACAAAATGGAGAGCACAACCACACACTATCCGCACTTTTGCCTTTTCATTATGTTTTTCGTCCGCGGAGTTTGGAGCACCAGTATGGGCAAACTCTGCTCACGCAAAGAACGTCGACGTGGCTCTAAATGAAATATATACGTATACACCTATGGCAAGCGTCAGCTACCGCGACACATTTTCCTTTCTCAGAGGAAATGGCTGCTGGACACAGTTTACCGTATCCGACTTGAAAAGCGCTAAACAGACTAAGAACCGGCGTTTCACGTTAGTAACGTGAAAAAATGGGGGATACCAGGAGGACGATACCTGCGACTGTGGCGCGGTTCAGACCAACCGGCATCTACTATCATGCACAGAGATGAGAGAGACCTGCACAGAAGAAGACTTAATTATAGCAAATAACAGGGTCATCTATGTGGCCAACCATTGTCTTCTTCTTCTTCTTCCTTCTTGTATGTAGGCTTTAAAGCCTGTTTCTTCTTCAATATTATCCTCCTAAATTGTTTAGGTTATCGCACCACCTTTTTCTTGGTCTGCCAATACTTCTTCGTCCATTTGGTGACTTATCTCGTGCTATTCGTACTATCCTATCCTCTGCCATTCTACTAATGTGTTCGTTCCACTCCTGTTTCCGTTTTGTCACCCATCCATTTATGTCTTCTATATTGCATGATCTTCTTATGTTTTCGCTCCTCTCCCTATCCAACAGACTTTTCCCTGATATTCGTCGGAGTATTTTCATCTCTGTTGTTTCTAGTAGTCGTCTCGTTTTAGATGTGTCAGGCGTTGTCTCCGCCGTGTATGTTAATATAGGTCTAATTGCTGCTTTATAGATTCTTGCTTTTGTGTCTTGTCTTAAGTGTTTGTTCTTCCAGATTGTGTCATTAAGAGATCCCGCCGCTTTACTTGCTTTTAAGCTTTGTTGTCGTACTTCCTCTTCAACATCTTCGTAACTGGTTATATCAATTCCCAGATATCTAAACCTTGCTTCCTGCTTTATTATTTTCCCATCAATTTCGATTTTACATCGTAGTGGGTATTTAGATGTTGTCATACATTTGGTTTTTTCTGCTGATATTATCATATTGTATTTCTTGGCTGTTTTATTAAAGATGTGTGTTAATCTTTGGAGATCGTCTTCTGTCTCGGCGATTAATGCGGCGTCGTCTGCATAACACAATACTTTGATTTCTTTATTCCCCATTCTGTAACCACGACCTTTACGTACTGCTTCTATTATTTCGTCCATTATTATATTAAAGAGCAGTGGGCTTAATGAGTCACCTTGTCTGACTCCACTTTGTACTGGTATAAACTGCGTTAGTTTTCCATTTATCTTTGCCTGTATTCGATTATGAAAGTAGATGTTTTCGATGGTTTGTATAATATTGATTGGTATGTTTCTTCCATACAGTAAATGTAAGACGTCTTCGACTTGGATGCGATCGAAAGCCTTTGTCAGGTCTATAAAACATAGATGTGCTGGTTTATTGTACTCAATGGCCTTTTCTGTGATTTGTCTCAGTACAAATACGGCGTCTACGCAGGATCTTCCGGATCTGAATCCTTGTTGTTCATCTGATAAAGTTGTTAGTTTATTGATTTTGTTGGTTAGGACTTTTGTGGTTAGCTTAAGTGCGGTGTTTAGTAGATTTATACCTCTATAATTGTTGGGGTCTTCTTTGTCTCCTTTTTTGAACATTGGTATCATTATGCTGTTTCTCCATGCGTCTGGTATCTTGCAGTGCAATATTAGTTTTTGTATAAGTTTTGACATCTCTAGGGTTATACTTTCTCCTCCGTATTTTAGAAGCTCGTTGGTTATTCCGTCTGGTCCTGGTGACTTCCTATTTTTGAGTGAATTTATGGCTACCCCTACTTCCTGAAAACTGATTTCAATTTCGTGTCTTAATTCAGGTAGGTTATTATTTTGATTATGATTATGGCCAACCATTGGAAATACAGAATTTAAAGTTGTTGGTGTTCCGGACACTAGGGCTTACAATACCGAGCCAAAATCTCAATACCGGTATTATGAATAAAAAATATACACGTTATGTTTATACTATCCTCAGTTGGTATATCGACTTGTTATTAAATAATATTTATGAAATCTATTAAATTTTGTTTTGAAATGAGTAAATGTTGTTTATAAGATTACATAGAGAGTAGGAATAGATAGATACAAAAAAATGTGCAAATAGAAAAACTATATATTTGATTCTAGGATGAATTTAGCATATAATAGGGTAGTACTTTTACTAATAAAATTTTCTATTTGTAAATTAATTTAACTTTAAAATATATTAATTACAAAGATTAACTTACTGTGACATACAGTATGTGTATATTTAATATAGATTACTATGTATTTAGACCGCTATATATTTTAAATTATTATAAATAATTCAGAAAATAAGTGAGCCCAATTTATACACCACAATACACAAAAAATAAATGAAAAATAGATCTGAAAATGTAAAAACCATTCTGATTAATAAATCTTACAGCTTTTATAAAATAAAGTAGTCTAGTTTTAAATATTTAAGAATTTTTATGTAACTCATTTGTTGACGAGATTTAATAATTTGGTTGTAAAACTGATATAACCCTTCGCCTTAAATTAACGACATTAACGCTTTTATTAGAAAGCGCTATACTTACTTGTATGTGTAATAAACGTGTTTTCGTACTTCCGGGCCTAAAGTGACAACTTCACTCCCTTGTGACAGGTACTAAAGTGTCACATTTAATCCCTCCGGGATTAAATATTGACGAAACTCCCGGAACGATTAAATCACAAACAAACGAATTTAAGGGATATTTTTTTGGAAATTTACTTATATCAATATCTTCTCTAATGTTAATAACCGATTTCAGCATTGAGTAATGTGCCCAGAGAGTTGAGGCACAAACCGCTTTTGATTTATCATCGAAGTAGACTAACAGCGCATTTTCAGTAGGTTGTCTCACATTTTTTAAGCGGCACCACTTTTTAAAAGCATCGTACTGCTGCTCGTATAGTTTTCTAGATTTCGGTGGTAACAATTCTTCACCTACTTCGGCTGCTCTTTTATCAATATCAGATACACCTTCTTCACTCATGATACCAATAATTATCAATAACAATGTTTCTTTACAATGACACTAGTAATGACAATGTTTCTAAATTATAACTGTCACAACGCAATGTTACTATGGTAACTTATTTTAAAGACAGTTTATTAAATGAGTTGAAGAGAGAAAAAACTGATTGAAATTATTGAAATAATTAATAAAATCATACCGGAAGTACGAAAAGTATCGTATATACCTTGCGACTGAAGTACATTTAATCCTTCAGGTAAATTATGGCCCTCCCTGCGGTCGGGCCATAAACTTTACCTTCAGGATTAAATGTACTACTTCAGTCCCGCGGTATATAATGTACTATTTCGTACTTCCGGGCCTAAAGTGACAACTTCACTCCCTTGTGACAGGTACTAAAGTGTCACATTTAATCCCTCCGGGATTAAATATTGACGAAACTCCCGGAACGATTAAATCACAAACAAACGAATTTAAGGGATATTTTATTGAAAAATATAATTAATTAGAATGGTAATTAACGTTAATATTCAAATTAATATTGTGACAGTTCGTCATATTGACCAGTCTTTCCTGGGTTAATGCAGCAGGTAACTGACGAGTAACAGATAGGTCCTTTTCATATTGAACTGGTGTTTGTTTCGAAGATCCTGCGGAAACAGGAAGCGAGAATGAGGACTGTGGCATAACTATAGTGGACGAATCGGCGACTTGACCAAATATTTTATCTGAAATTTTTTGTTTATTTTTAATAGACGATTCAATATATCCCTCGGCCACGTTGGAGGATTTCCATCCTCCATGTCTCTTCAGCACGTCTATTGTTGCTCCCGAATCAGCTAACAAAGACGCAGATGTGCGTCTAAAACAATGTCCCGTATAAGACGTCGCATTTTCTAATTTCAAGAAAGCTGCTATTTGCCGTGGAATTGTACCAAACATGTTTTTTCCTACTACTCGCGTAGTACATTCTTTGTTGATGTATTGAACAAAAAATTTTGAATGAGTTGTCCCTGTCTTTCGCAATGCCACATATTTCCGAAATATCGCCACAAAACTGATGGCACTGTTTTCTGAATTTTTGATCACAAAATTTCGGTCAATTTTATTTTTGGTGTTTCTAATCGCAATTAGGAAGGAATCGCCCAAATCTCTCACATCGTCGATTTCTAAATCAACCAACTCTTTTCCACGACAAGCTCCCGCAACGCCCAAAATAAGTGCAACCTACAAAAAAATTGATTTCTTAAAATTTCTGAATATAAACAAATTTCCAAATTTACCTTAAGCATTAAATATTTATCATCCGGAGCCTCCCGTAAGAACTGATCTACCTGCTCAGACGTGAGAATTCTTGACTTCTTTGGCTTAAATCCCTCATTTCTTCTCTTCAAAAAAGCTAATAATTTTGGAAATTTACTTATATCAATATCTTCTCTAATGTTAATAACCGATTTCAGCATTGAGTAATGTGCCCAGAGAGTTGAGGCACAAACCGCTTTTGATTTATCATCGAAGTAGACTAACAGCGCATTTTCAGTAGGTTGTCTCACATTTTTTAAGCGGCATGTAACAAAACGATCCCTTCTACGCCGTCTATGTAGGGAACGCGTCGGTAAGACGCGTACCATAGGATAAGACTTTCCGGGAACCAACGGTTTTTAGGTAGCACAATGCATCGATGGAAACGGATGTATTTACCTGAGAAAGATACAAAAGACCTTTCTCAGTTTGCTGTTTTTATTTTAGTTAGTTAGCATTGAGATCTTGTAACGTATAGACGAAAATACACCTTTTGTTCGATTATCGTGATTTTCTTATAATCAACCCTACAACCTGAGATCATTACCCTAAGTAATCTTCACATTGGCGCCCCACGTTGGGCGCCAATGTGAAGATTACTTAGGGTAAAGATCTCAGGTTGTAGGGTTGATTATAAGAAAATCACGATAATCGAACAAAAGGTGTATTTTCGTCTATACGTTACAAGATCTCAATGCTAACTAACTAAAATAAAAACAGCAAACTGAGAAAGGTCTTTTGTATCTTTCTCAGGTAAATACATCCGTTTCCATCGATGCATTGTGCTACCTAAAAACCGTTGGTTCCCGGAAAGTCTTATCCTATGGTACGCGTCTTACCGACGCGTTCCCTACATAGACGGCGTAGAAGGGATCGTTTTGTTACAGGCACCACTTTTTAAAAGCATCGTACTGCTGCTCGTATAGTTTTCTAGATTTCGGTGGTAACAATTCTTCACCTACTTCGGCTGCTCTTTTATCAATATCAGATACACCTTCTTCACTCATGATACCAATAATTATCAATAACAATGTTTCTTTACAATGACACTAGTAATGACAATGTTTCTAAATTATAACTGTCACAACGCAATGTTACTATGGTAACTTATTTTAAAGACAGTTTATTAAATGAGTTGAAGAGAGAAAAAACTGATTGAAATTATTGAAATAATTAATAAAATCATACCGGAAGTACGAAAAGTATCGTATATACCTTGCGGCGGTCGGGCCATACTTTACCTTCAGGATTAAATGTACTACTTCAGTCCCGCGGTATATAATGTACTATTAATAAATATTTTTACAATGATATTGTTTGTTAATCTTCAAAAATAATTTCTTGTAATAGCAAAAAATATTTTAGAAGAAAGTTTATTCTGCATCAATTCACTTTTTATAAATTAAGCTAATACCGAAATACCGGTATTTTTAATTTAAATACCGGTATCGAATACCGGACAAAAATCGTCCGGGATCCCAGAATCCCGGTATTGTAAGCCCTACCGGACACGGAAAGTAAGTATATTTTTCATTTCTGAGTATGTAGCTCATTTTTCTTTCCTTCTTAGTGTTCAATATGCCCTTTTCTTTTTTCACATTTCTTAATGTTTCCGCATTTGTTACGGTCGTGTCCATGAGATTTTACAAATTATTCGATAACACCACATCTCAAAGTTGGCAGGTCTTTTTTCAGTAGGGTCCGTAATTGTCCAGGCTTCAACTCCATATAAAAGGACAGAGAATACGTAACATCTCAATACTCTAGTTTTAATTTCTATTCCCAGTTTTCCATGGTATAATATATAATACTGCTTTTATCTTATTGAAAGCGCTTCTGGCCATCTCAGTGCGTCGTTTTATTTCAAAGCTGTGATCCCATTGCCCATTGTGGTTCATTTAGCTCACATCCCAAGTAATTGTATCTGGGTACTTTCTCTAAAGCTTTTACTGTAACATAGATTGTTTCGTCTCCAGTCTTGTTCTTGCTGACAATCATGATTTTTGTTTTGAGTTCAAAGCCATTCCATACCTCTCGTAGTATAATAATAATATCGTATGGCATTTTTGCCGGGGAGATCCTTTAGGATAGTTCCGGCGCCATTTACATCTTTAACCCTGTTTTAAGTAACTAGTGCCGACGTACACTAGCCCAGGGGGACCGACGGTTTTACTTGCTCTCCGAGGCACGGTGAGACGGCTCGTGTCATTATTGGAAATGAAGATGGTTTGTCTTTGGCAGGGCTCGAACCCACGTCTACTGGCGTATGAGGCCAGCGTTTATGCCGTTACTCCACGGCCGCTCACACCTCTCGTAGTACTCTGTCCCTTCTCTGTCCGCAAGGAGTATTGTATCTAGAGCTCCATTTTCCCGGCCCCTTTTGATTTCCCAGGAATCGGGAGTCAGTAATTTTAATTTCCCGGGAATTTCCGGGAATCGAAAAATTTAAAAACAAAAAATTCTTTTTTTTAATTCTTTATTATTTTTTCAATGCAGTCAGTATAAAATCGTATAAATTTGATTAAATATTAAAAAATTTCAGAAAAATTCAAAAATTTAAAAACAAAATTTTTGTTGTTTTTATTATTGAAATATGTTTTAAGAAAACATAAATTGTTGTGTGTTTCATCCTTTAGGCTGGCTCTTTTTTTTGTGCAGAAATTTGCTGACGTTGAAAATGTCCGTTTACTTTCTGTTGATGTAGGTCATATACTTTTTAATGCAGTGAGCAATTTTTTTAAATGCCCGGTCAGCTCATTTGAGTTGTCGTACAGCGCGAGCTCTTGTTTAACGACCTTTTCAAGATCATGTTCATCAACATTTAAAATCTTTTGAGGACGCATAGCTGTGGCAGACTCAATTGGAGACTTTTTTTTCAAATCATCAGTATTGGTATCCGATGAAACTGATGAATCCGTATCACCTTGATGATCGGTTGTTTCAGTAGATTCATCTTGATCCTGAGAAACCAAAAAGTTTATCAAATCAATAGCTAATCGATTTATTGTTCTTTTATTAGATAGTAGTGGCAAATGTCTGTTTTCGGTCAAGTCCTTGTTTTGAAGATGCCGCATCAATGTAATCAAATCAAAAGTCAAAGTTATCATCCTAATAAAAAATATTTTTAAGAGATAATTAATTGAAAGCTTATTGGACCATTTTCCTGGTAACACCTCCATGGCTTCTAAAAATTGCTAGCCAGATGGATGCTGAAGCGTAGAAGACAAGAGGAAATTCTAAAACTTGCAATTCACGACCCCGTCTGTTTAGCGTGGTAAATTCCAATGGAAAATGGACCTATGTTACTCAAAGGAGTAATACTAATATAAAATAAAAATGTATACCATTTTTATTCAGATGCAATGCGAAGCCAAAACTGTCTTAATTTTCACTTAGTTCAGAGAGCGCAAACCAGCACTCTAATCGACGATTTCGCCTCTAAGAGGCGAAAATGAAAGACAGTGGTTTAAAATGTATGTACAATTGAATGAATATGTAGTAATTGAAAAAGAAATATTTTAAGAGGAATAATTTAAAATGATTATTAAGCAGACAGAGATAATAATTGTATCATAATCATTTATTCGTTGTGAGTTAGTAATATCTCTGCTGATAATTTAAAATATAATATTAAAAAAAATCTCGGGAAATCTGTAAGAATTCCCGGGAATCGGGATTACTATTTTTTACTGATTTCCCGGGAAATTTGTCCCGGGAAATTCCCGGGAATGGATCCGTACTACATACCATACGTTTAGTTTTCAATTAGAGATAGACGACTGAAGGAAACGCTAAAATCGGCAACATTGCTTATGAGAATGAGTTGCATTGTCACTGTAGAATCGTCGAATGACTGATAGGTCTGGATCCCGCGTATGAAAAAAAAGTTGAAAAATAGCAAGCTGAAAATTTGTTAATAGCTTAACGGTGTCTACACGGACAAACTTTGATATATGGGAACACTGGAACAGGGGAAGTTTTAATTGTGGAACAGGTTAAAAATTTGGAACGGTCAGACCACGAAAACGGCACATGTATTTTGTCCGACAGAACAGACTTAAACTCTCCGAACAGAAATTAAACTCTCATGCAAAAATCAGACTGCTATTTATCACCAAATGGGCGTTTTAATGAGTGGAACATGTAGAATATGTCAAATGACAGGAATTATGACAGGTGATAAATAGCAGTCTGATTTTTGCATGAGAGTTTAATCTCTGTTCGGAGAGTTTAAGTCTATCCTGTCGGACACAATAAATGTGCCGTTTTCGTGGTCTGACCGTTCCAAATTTTTAACCTGTTCCAGAATTAAAACTGCCCCTGTTCCAGTGTTCTCATATATCAAAGTTTATCCGACTAGACACCCTTAAGCTATTAACAAATTTTCAGCTTGCTATTAATCAACTTTTTTTTCATACGCGGGATCCAGACCTATGAGTAAATTCGCACGACTCGGTTGTGGGAAACGGGGAAGCAGTGTTGCCATGTATTGGATGTACTCCTATATATCTAATTTAAAAGTAAACACACGGTATCTTTTATAATTCTCACAAAGTCACAGGGCATTTTATTCATTCGTAATACACCACAAAATCCTCTCGAGGTGTTCATTATTTTAACAGTTTAATACAATTTCATTATTATTGTAATACACAGTTGTATCAGAGCAAAAACAATAAAGAAACCAAGTCTGGTGCGAGTATTTCTTAACTGACCCACTTACTTTATTACACTTTTCGAAACGTAACCGTTGACCGAGTTTCTTGTTTCACTGTCAGGCGTTTTCGAAATAGGTAATCGCATTTTGCGGAGTGGCAAATACTTATCGACAGGTTCAGACCCAACTTCTCAAACTATTCGCTTTAAAGTAATCTCAGTTAGTATATTCTATTTTTCTTCGCAGACATAAAGTACACTTGAATTATATTTTGTGAGTGCCAGAAAAAAATGAAAGTCGAATAAGAATAACGTAGATATAAGGAGTAAGATTAACTAGAACTTGAAGAAATAGCTGTAAATCGTCAGGTAGATGTAGCTTGATGTAAACCCTGAAATGTGAAAAAGAGAGTTTAATTGTATTTACGTTGTATCTAAAACTTCTTCTTCTTCTTCTTTTTGTATAGACATGACTCTGTCTGTTTTTTCAATGTGCCTCTAGTAAGTTGTCGTCCCATCGTTTTCGTGGTCTTCCCACTGATGGTCTTCCTATTAGGGAACCGTCTCTCGCTGTCCTGACTATCCTATTTGTTGTCATTCGGCTTATGTAGTCATTGCATCTCCGTCGTATATCTATACTTCTAGCTCTGTCCCATAGAGTCTTACCATCGATTTTTCGAAGGTTTTTCATCTCCGCTGTTTAGAGCCATCTTTTTGTCCTTTTTGTGTCGGGTCGTGTTTCTGCCGCGTATGTCATGATTGGTCTGATGACCGTTTTGTAAATTCTACCTTTCATTTCTTTTCCAATATTTTTATTTCTCCATATTGTGTCATTCAGGCAACCTGCGGCTCTGTTTGCTCTATTCCCTTGATCTTCCACTTGTTTCGAGCCTTCCGTAGCTAGATAGTGTGATGCCTAGGTATTTAAACTCCATCAGTGGGTTCTATTATCTGACCTTCCAGCTCCAATTTACGTCTTATTGGATCTGCTGTTATAATCATGCATTTTGTCTTTTTTGAGGAAATTAACATGTTAAATTTTCTGGCGGTTATGATAAATTGGTGCAGCATACGTTGTAAATCATCTCCACTTTGAGAGATTAGTATTGCATCGTCCGCATAGCAGATTATGTTAAGTTGTTTTTCTCCCATTTGGTATCCTTTTTCTAGTTCTTACTTTTTTTATTATTTCGTAATTTCGTCCATTATCAGGTTGAACAATAAAGGACTCAAGGAATCCCCCTGTCTTATCCCATTGCCGGCTTCAATTGGGTCAGTTAGTTCATCTTCCACTTTTACTTTTATTGGGTTGTTCTGGTAGATGTTTTCGTACGTTTTAATTATTCCTAGAGGTACCTCTCTCGAGAATAACAAATGGATAACGTCCTTTAATGTGACCCTGTCAAATGCTTTCTTAAGGTCCACGAAACATAAATATGCCGGTTTGTTGTATTCCAACGATTTCTCTTGAACTTCCTCATTATAAATATAGCGTCAGTGCATGACCTTCCCGACCTAAAACCTTGTTGTTGTTCTGCTAATAGTATAATTTCATTTAATTTGTTTGTTATCACTTTGGTTGTTAATTTTAATGTTGTGTTTAATAAGTTAATTCCTCTGTAATTCTCCGGGTCCGATTTGTCTCCTTTTTTGAAGAGAGGTATTAGGATGCTTGATTTCCATTCTTGAGGTATTCTACATATTTTGTTCTATTTATTTTTTGTATTAGTTTTAATAGTTGTTTAGTTAGATCTTGTCCTCCGTACTTTAGGAGTTCGTTCGATATTCTGTCCACTACTGGAGATTTTCTATTTTTTAATTTTCCTAATCCTAATGCTTTCTTTACCTCTCCCTCCTCGATGTTTATTTCTTCGTTTGCCCTAACTTCAGGTGTTGGTGGTTCATTATCGTCGCCTTTAGCAAATAGAGATCGGAAGTAGTCTGCCCATGTTTCCTTCTGAATGTGTTTCGCTTTTATTAATTCGTTCATCTCCTTTCTTTGCCCTCTGATCATTCTCCATACTTATTTTTGTGTTCCGTAGAAGTCGTGTTCCATCTGTTTTGAGAAACTCTGCCAGTGCTCCCTTTTTATTTGTCTCACTAAAGTATTCGTTTCGTTTCTGATTCGTTTGTAGTGGTTGTATGCCTGTTGTGTTTGTTTTGTTCTGTATTGTAAAAAGGCTTTCTTCTTTTCTTCACATTTTATCTTCACTTCCTCTCTAAACCACTAAAACTAATAGTTTCTAATACAATAGTTTCTAAAACTAATAGTGTTCACTTATTATTGCTGTTGCAAAATTCGTTTTAATATAATTTCTGATGAAAAATATTTGACACATTAGCGAAACAGAGGCTCATCGTTTAATTTTCAACAGGTTTCAAATACCAATAAATAATTTAATATTTTTTACTTTCACGAAAATGCAGTTAATATGGAAGAAAAATCATGTGTGTCTACATACCACATAGGTGTGACTCTATAATCATAGCTATTTATCACACAAGGTATACGTATCACATACTAATTCAGTATTTTCACAAAATCGTGACATATTAGCGAAACAGGCTTGGCGTTTAGTAGGCATAAAAATTGTTAAATAAATTAATGTGTTTTCGATAAATTGACACTAACGAACTGCACAGTCACATCGCTACGTTAAATCGTTGTCGTGTATACGGGCTATAATGATCTTGTCTCTGTCCTCTGCATCTTCCACATTGGGCCTGCGCTTTGATTAAATCATCATCTTCCGATAGCATTTGCGGTTTGCGGTCGAACTTTTAATGTATTTGCAGTATTTGGTCTTGAACGGCCAATTTATTTATTATATCTTCCATCCTGATATCTTTCGCGGTATCCAGGCCATTTCCATTTTAACGTTAAAGCACGTTCAAGACCGTCAGTTTTGGTTTTGGTTTTGCACCATATCTACTCGTTTTTCTTTTTATCTCGTGAGTGATAATTTGTCTTTGTATGGCTTTAAGTTTTCTTTAATCCTTTAATCTATCGAAATTATTCTTGGTACATGTACATATCTGGGTCCCATTTATCAGAACAGAGGACTCACGCATTCAATCTCTCCATTGTTAATTTTAATGCGTATCTACAAGTCTTCCAAATATCACCCGTATTATTCTTCCGTAGGTCCGTGAACCTGGCCCCCCGAAATGCGAATATTCGTGTGAAAATTTGCGCATCGTTTGCCCATCGTTTGACCATGTTTGCCCACTAATTACTTTTTTTTGCCCACCTTTACAATAAGAGATACATACATGACATAAAAAACATAAGACCCAAATTTGCTCCGAATTGAAAAAAAGGTATGCTCTCGCTTGACCATCGTTTGACCACGTTTGCCCACCTTTTAATTTTTTAGATATTTATTATTTCTCGAGATATGACATAATTGACATTAAGGACATGAAATAAAATTTTTTCGAAAATCAAACTCGCGCGTTCGTTTGTCCATCGTTTGACCATGTTTGCCCACTAATTACTTTTTTTTGCCCACCTTTACAATAAGAGATACATACATGACATAAAAAACATAAGACCTAAATTTGCTCCGAATTGAAAAAAAAAAGATATTCTCTCGTTTGACCATCGTTTGACCACGTTTGCCCACCTTTTAATTTTTTTAGATATTTATTATTTTTCGAGATATGACATAATTGACATAAATGACATGAAATAATTTTTTTTCGAAAATCAAACTCGCGCGTTCGTTTGTCCATCGTTTGACCATGTTTGCCCACTAATTACTTTTTTTGCCCACCTTTACAATAAGAGATACATGACATAAAAACCATAAGACCCAAATTTGCTACGAATTGAAAAAAAAGATATGCTCTCGTTTGACCATCGTTTGACCACGTTTGCCCACCTTTTAATTTTTTTAGATATTTATTATTTCTCGAGATATGACATAATTGACATAAATGACATGAAATAAAATTTTTTCGAAAATCAAATTCGCGCGTTCGTTTGTCCATCGTTTGACCATGTTTGCCCACTAATTACTTTTTTTTGCCCACCTTTACAACAAGAGATACATACATGACATAAAAAACATAAGACTCAAATTTGCTCCGAATTGAAAAAAAAGATATGCTCTCGTTTGACCACGTTTGCCCACCTTTTAATTTTTTTAGATATTTATTATTTCTCGAGATATGACATAATTGACATAAATGACATGAAATAAAATTTTTTCGAAAATCAAACTCGCGCGTTCGTTTGTCCATCGTTTGACCATGTTTGCCCACTAATTACTTTTTTTTGCCCACCTTTACAATAAGAGATACATACATGACATAAAAAACATAAAACCCAAATTTGCTCCGAATTGAAAAAAAAGATATGCTCTCGTTTGACCATCGTTTGACCACATTTGCCCACCTCTTAATTTTTTTAGATATTTATTATTTCTCGAGATATGACATAATTGACATAAATGACATGAAATAAAATTTTTTCGAAAATCAAACTCGCGCGTTCGTTTGTCCATCGTTTGACCATGTTTGCCCACTAATTACTTTTTTTTGCCCACCTTTACAATAAGAGATACATACATGACATAAAAAACATAAGACCCAAATTTGCTCCGAATTGAAAAGAAAAGATATGCTCTCGTTTGACCATCGTTTGACCACATTTGCCCACCTCTTAATTTTTTTAGATATTTATTATTTCTCGAGATATGACATAATTGACATAAATGACATGAAATAAAATTTTTTCGAAAATCAAACTCGCGCGTTCGTTTGTCCATCGTTTGACCATGTTTGCCCACTAATTACTTTTTTTTGCCCACCTTTACAATAAGAGAAACATACATGACATAAAAAACATAAGACCCAAATTTGCTCCGAATTGAAAAAAAAGATATGCTCTCGTTTGACCATCGTCTGACCACCTTTTAATTTTTTTAGATATTTATTATTTCTCGAGATATGACATAATTGACATAAATGACATGAAATAAAATTTTTTCGAGAATCAAACTCGCGCGTTCGTTTGTCCATCGTTTGACCATGTTTGCCCACTAATTACTTTTTTTTGCCCACCTTTACAATAAGAGATACATACATGACATAAAAAACATAAGACCCAAATTTGCTCCGAATTGAAAAAAAAAGATATGCTCTCGTTTGACCACGTTTGCCCACCTTTTAATTTTTTTAGATATTTATTCTTTCTCGAGATATGACATAATTGACATAAATGACATGAAATAAAAATTTTTCGAAAATCAAACTCGCGCGTTCGTTTGTCCATCGTTTGACCACGTTTGCCCACCTTTTAATTTTTTCAGACATTTATTGTTTCTCGAGATATGACATGATTGATATAAATGACATAAAATATAATTTTTCGAAAATCGAACTCGCGCGTTCGTTTGTCCGTCGTTTGACCACGTTTTTCCACTTTTTCGTTTTTCGATACACCTATTATTTCCCGAGATACGACGTACACGACATAAATCACAAAAAGCCTATAAAATAAATTTTTTTCGAAAATCGAACTCGCGCGTTCGTTTGTCCATTGTTTGACCACGTTTGCCCACCTTTTAATTTTTTTAAATATTTATTATTTCTCGAGATATGACATAATTGACATAAATGACATGAAATAAAATTTTTTCGAAAATCAAACTCGCGCGTTCGTTTGTCCATCGTTTGACTACGATTTCCCACTTTTTCGTTTTTCGATATACTCATTGTTTCCCGAGATACAACATACACGACATAAATTACAAAAAACACTATAAAATTAATTTTTTTTTAAATCGAACTCGCGCGTTTGTTTGTAGATCGTTTGACTACGATAGCCTACTTTTTCGTTTCTCGATATACTTATTATTTCCCGAGATTCGACGTATACGACATCGATCACGAAAACCCATAAAATATAATTTTTTTGAAAATCTAACTTGCGCGTTCGTCTGACTAGCTTTTGACCAGTTTATATTATAGGATGCGACTTTGTGTAAATTTTTATCATAATTGTCGTTTAATTTTTATCGTAATTAATGAAAAATTTCATTTTATAGGTTTTTTGTGATTTATGTCGTGTATGTCGTATCTCGGAAAATAATGAGTGTATCGAAAAACGAAAAAGTGGAAAAACGTGGTCAAACGACGGACAAACGAACGCGCGAGTTCGATTTTCGAAAAATTATATTTTATGTCATTTATGTCAATCATGTCATATCTCGAGAAACAATAAATATCTGAAAAAATTAAAAGGTGGGCAAACGTGGTCAAACGACGGACAAACGAACGCCCGAGTTCGATTTTCGAAAAATTATATTTTATGTCATTTATGTCAATCATGTCATATCTCGAGAAACAATAAATATCTGAAAAAATTAAAAGGTGGGCAAACGTGGTCAAACGATGGACAAACGAACGCGCGAGTTTGATTTTCGAAAAAATTTTATTTCATGTCATTTATGTCAATTATGTCATATCTCGAGAAATAATAAATATCTAAAAAAATTAAAAGGTGGGCAAACGTGGTCAAACGATGGTCAAACGAGAGCATATCTTTTTTTTCAATTCGGAGCAAATTTGGGTCTTATGTTTTTTATGTCATGTAATTGGGTGTAAATCTTATGTAAAGGTGGGCAAAAAAAAGTAATTAGTGGGCAAACATGGTCAAACGATGGACAAACGAACGCGCGAGTTTGATTTTCGAAAAAATTTTATTTCATGTAATTTATGTCAATTATGTCATATCTCGAGAAATAATAAATATCTAAAAAAATTAAAAGGGGGGCAAACGATGGTCAAACGAGAGCATATCTTTTTTTTCAATTCGGAGCAAATTTGGGTCTTATGTTTTTGATGTCATGTATGTATCTCTTATTGTAAAGGTGGGCAAAAAAAAGTAATTAGTGGGCAAACATGGTCAAACGATGGGCAAACGATGCGCAAATTTTCACACGAATATTCGCATTTCGGGGGGCCAGGTTCACGGACCTTTCTTCCGTTTATTTCTTCAATTCAGTTACTTTTGTCTGCTCTGATAGCTGGTCCTAAATAATTGGACGTTTTTTTGTCTGTTTCACCAATAAGTAGTAATTACTGATATGTCTTCTGTATTAGCCATTATCTTTCTTTCTTTAAGATTCATTTTCAGTCCTTTTTATGATGACGTTTTTCTAGGTCTGATATCACTATTATTAGTTCTTCCATAGTTGCTATCAGAAGTAACTCATTAGCGAAACTAAGATGGTTTAAATATTTTCCGTTGACACAGATCTTTTTATTGTTCCGATCCATGAATCTGAATGTCTTTAAACGCAAGAGTAAACAGTGCGAGTGAAATTCTATCGTCTCGTTTTCGTTTTCTTATTGTGTTTATGGGTACACCCAGAACCTTCTGGCAAGTTTATTTTATAATCATTGTCGTCGATTCCTTGATGACCTGGCACTGGCACCCAGACAAGTGTTTTGTTGCGGTTTTATAGGCTATCGTCCAATCTATATAAACTCATTCGCGTTTTTCCCTTTACTATGATATGGAAAAGAGGAAGTTCCAATAGGGTTTCCATTGCTGCAGTTGGAGTGCCTCCCATGGCACCTGTTATTCTGAGCAAGTCTGTAAACTTTGCCTAGCTTCACATTGAACTTCTGTGTTGCACCTTTGCAACAGAAAAGGTCTGCATAACAAATGCAAACTTGCATTTGTTATTGTGGGTTTAACCACCATGTTATATACATGATGTCCGGTGTGAGTCTCCATGTTTTGCCGTGAGTGGATCACCATTAAGATAGTTACCGCTCTTCTGGTTATTCGTTGAAGGTGCTGGTTCCAGGTAAGTCTCGAATCTATTGTAACTCATAGATATTTTTACCTCAATTTACGGGCATATTTTCTCGATGTCAAAAAACCAACTCCATCTAAAGTTTTGCTTTCTCCTCCTTTAAAATGTAGTATTTGGAAGTTGAAGTTATATAATTGACAAATGACAGAGGCCATAAATAACAGCCCAACAAAAAAAATTTGTCTTGCTGCCGAAAAAAATAAACTGATTTTAGTTAATGCATCTGTGCTGATTCCAAAAATATAAACCTTTTCTTTGTATCAGCTCTAGTTTTTGAGATATAACATACTTATTAAATACTTAAATATTCTTACAGTTCTGTATATTCCACCACTATAATTGCAATACAATTATAAACAAACTTAACAAATTCTAAGACAAATGGGCAAATAAACAAAAGGGCCTATTTTGGTATTCATTTAGGAGATCAAGATAAATCCTGAGCTCCACATGTACTGTGCAAAACTTGTATTGAAATCTTACGACAGTGGACGAAAGGACAACGAAAATGTTTAAATGTGGTTTTCCAATGGTATGGAGGAAACCAAAAAAACATTTTGACCATTGCTATTTCTGTCTTGTGAATATAATGGGCATTAATCCTAACAATCGACGTACGAAGGTATCCTAACCTGGATTCAGCAATAAGACCAATTCCACATCAACTTGAGCAGATACCCATTCCAATATTTAGCAGTCTACCTATGTTACCAGAGGATAATGCCGAAACGGTATTTGACGAACTGCAGACTAATAGATTTGAGGAAGATGACAGTGATTTTGAAGGGGATTCAACACGTCCTGAGCGCTTTTCTCAGGAAGAGCTAAGCGAACTTATCAGAAATTTGAACCTTCCAAAGGATTCTTCCGAGTTGCTTACCTCCAGACTAAAAGAAAAGAATGTTCTTCACCCAGACACCAAAATCACGTACTACCGTAATAGAGATAAAAGATCTTTTGTCTTTTTTTCTCAGCAAGATGGTATGGTTTTTTATAACAATATTAAAGGCCTGTTAGAAAAAATGGGTGTATCGGAGTATACACTAGATCACTGGCGTCTTTTTATCGGCAGTTCCAAACGAAGTTTAAAGTGTGTCCTTCTACATAATGGCAACAAATATGGAAGTATACCAATTGGGCATTACAGTGGAATAAATGCTTAACAATTTTAACAAACACGATTGTCATATGAGTATTAAAATTCATTACCTCCACAGCCACTTAGACCGTTTCCCAGAAAATCTTCACCAAGATATCAAAACGATGGAAGAGGGGTATCAGGGAGATGGGGCTATCACATGATCGAGGATTACTGCTGGAGTCTTCAAAGGGACCGTTCTTTTAAAGCCTTTGCAAGAAAATCATATAAAAGGAAATTTTTATGTGACGCCGAATAACACCTTTTTGTTGCGATGCTGCCGGTTAGGTTAGATGAAAAGTTAAGTTTTTTGGCAGATATGTGTGATGATTTTTGTAAGTACATTATTGTACAATAAATATCTTACTTTTTATTCGTATTTGGTCTATTTCATGGGTAGCAGCACTACATATATGTAGGTAGTGCTGCGTTAAATTACCCTATATGTTAGAAATGTGATCTGTTGTCGTATTTTCTGAAAACGATCTGATGGAGCAAATCTGGTGGCATTTTTGGATTCAGCAGACCCAAATTACCTAGAAACAGTAAAAAAATTTCCGGCAGCAAACTGTGTGTTTACCAGTGTAATAGACTTATTACGGTTTTTTGTGTATGTATATCTACTAGTACTTATATTGATCGAAACACAGCATTTAAAACTGTTAAAACGATGAATCTCAATGATCTACATTCTGCCTATAGCTACCTTACATTTACCCATCAAAATATTGATTTAAACAACGCTAATCTTAGCATTTTCCATCTCTTTGATGGTAATCCATTGGTTATTAAATCCATCGCATAGTCAGAAATTGCCAGTTCTTATTTACAGTTGTCTGAGGTATATCATTATGTTCCTTATACGTAGAACCACTAGATAGCGATGCCAATGGATGTGCCATAAATTGTTTTCAAGTTTGCAACTCGCTACTTTCTCTCTTGACCAGTGGCGCAGTGGTGGAAAGCTTAGTCTTTCATGTAATGTGCATACTTGATTTTTACAAACTTTCGCGTATACTTCAATATTAAGTACCGAATAATTTGCTAATTGTTATCTTTTGATAGCGTTATTTTTAATTTAGAATTTTGCGATAATTATGTAGGTCACGTCCATTTTTTTCAATAACTGCGAGTATTGCACAATACTATTAAAATAAGTAAATAGAAACTTGAATTAAAATAAACAAATAGTTGATATTATGTTATACGAGTACATTGAAACTCAGTTTGCTCTATTTTTAAACCAGGAGAAGTGATTCAAATTTACCGCACCGTAATGCTTGTTTGTAATTGGTCCAACCTTAGGCAAGCACACTCCATTATTATGAAATTTTGGCACTAAAGACATTTATGAAGTTTTGACACTATTAGCTCTTGAATAGGTTATCAAGTTATATCAGCGATTTTTTGTGATTTCTGCGTTATTCTTTTAATTTTTAGATTTTTAGTCTGCTTTTATATTAAAAGCAGTTGTTTTTAGAACTCTTTAGCGATGTATTAGTATAATACCGGGTGTCCAATTATATCTTCCCCCATTTTAACTGCCTATAACTTCTAAACGGCTCAAGATAGAAATATGCGTTTTTCGCTGAAATATTTTATTTTAGCAAAAGTTTTGTTTGAATGGATTGAATTTTTTATATCTCTTTCAATTACGAAAAAAAATGGCGGATTTTTGAAAAGAACGTTGTTGACTTTTTTTAATGGAACACCCAGTATATTTTTTTGTAAATTGAACGGTTATTTACCTATCCAACGATATAAAGTTTTTTAAAATCGGTTCTCAAATGACTAAGTAATTAATTTTTAAAATAAGAGGTGGTGTAGTGGATATCACATAACTAAAATAAATATGATTAAAATAACTAAGCAAATTGATATTATGTTATGTGATTTCTACATTGCATCTCTCATTTTAAAAATTCATTGCTCAGTCATTTGACAACCGATTTTTAAAAACTTTATATCGCTTGATAGGTAAATGACCGTTCTTTTAATTTATAAAAAAATATACTGGGTGTTTCATTCAAAAAAGTCAACGTTTTGGGATCCCAACAATCCCAACAAATAATTTTCACTACTGTTATTATTTAAATATTAACATAAAATTTATATTCTTTTGGCTGAATTAACTACACATATTAGATTCTGTCAAGGTGCAGTGTCAGTCTGGTAATGACATCCTTCCGGGGGTCATTCCGATCAGTTGTCACCTAAACTCTGCCATGTAAGGTTCTACCTACAATTTTCCAAGCAATATGGTTGATGTCATGTGATGCCAGGGGTTAATCCCGAAATATTTTTAACATCCTTCAAAATAAGATGACATAATGTAACCCCAACTGTTTAAAATCAATTTAAGGGTTTTTACACGTACATTTTTGTGGCTTAAAGCATGTAAACCTGTAAATGTAACTATCTAATCACTTTTTTTACCTTTGTCAAAATTTAACCTCACGTTTGTTTTACTTATAGAGTTATACTTATTTTAGGTGATAACACTGATGATGGAATATTGATTCCGAAAACGTTTTGTGATACAGCCCTTTTTAGAGATTTTAAATACATATACCTTTTACAAAATAAGGTTTTTATTTTTTTTTAATAATAAAATCGATCGAAATAACGGCACGATGCCCGATGTCTAGTTACTAATAGAATAGAAATATTTAATAATTTTCTTCTAGGAAGCAAATAATTGAAACTGTCTTCGAAGAACAATTTTAATGATTATTTCATTCATAGGAGATTCTGACCAATAGAAAGCTACAGAAATAAAAATTAAACTGATAATTTTTGATAATATCCCGTCGTCAAGTATATTACGTCAGATGCCCTTCGTTGCTACGAAAAAATACATTCAGTCACATTAATGACAATTAATGTTTTAAAAATTATAAAAGTGATGACTTTCAACGTCAACTATTTATAACTGTGTGTTTAATTGTACTAATTTGTACTTACATAAATAAATTACAATAAAATTTTGGTTTTGAACAGTTTTATTCATGAAATAATCGCAACAAATTGCACTCGATCTCTAAAATTATTATCGAATTTTTGCCCTCGTGACACTTTGACATAATTTCACTCCCCTTCGGGTCGTGAAATTAAAACTGTCAGTGTGACTCGGGAAAATTCGATAATTTTAGAGCTCTTGTGCAATTACTACTGAATATTTTGCACTTATTTCTATTTCAATATTTTTAATTTTCACTACAAAAAATGGTTATTTTTAATTTTCCATATATTTCACCGGATTATGAATTTTTAGTCAGGCAGAGTATTTTATGAAGAATAATTTCAAAATAAACAATAAGTAAAAAAAATAAACGTTTCCTTCATTTGTGTACAATTTCTTCAGAGGACTTTTATAAAGTAAAATATTTTGCAGTTTATTTAATATCTGGTTTCATAACAGAGATATCAATAAAATTATCTCTTTTTAACGTATGACACATTCTCATTTATTCTAATTCTAATATTTTGATTTAGATATTTGATATTCCTTTTGACAGTCACAAATAAAATATGGTCATAACAATATGTATTCTACATTTTTAAATTATAGTCTTTTCACCGTAATTTCTTCTTTGCATAATATGTTACTTATGTGAATTTGACCTCATTTGTCAAGTTTTCATATTCTACCTATGTACCTATATATGGTTAAGATAAGGTTAGATTAGATTAAAGTGAATCTAAAGACCGGAAAAGATGTTTGTATAACAACTTTCCTTTTCTTTATATTTTGAAGGCGTTCACCTGGAAATAAAGAAAGTCGTATACATTTTACACATCTACGAATATGTCATGACGTTAAATGTTTAAGCAGCTTCGAATGTCAAACTATTATCTCCCTCTGTTGTCTTTATTCGTTATCTTTATCTTCACATATCTTCTTCTTCTTACCCTCTTCATTTTACGATAATTACTCGACTGAAAAATGTTTAAGTAGGTATCTAATTTTCTTCATTTTGTGAAGGTGTCGTTCAGAGCATTCCTTAAAGCTCATATGACGTATATGTTACGTATAACATTCATTAGTTCTATCTTCTACTACAATATGTACTCTGGGTCTGTTCAATTTCCCTTGGATTAATTAAAAATAATTGATTTTATTCATCCTTTAGCAGTCAGTAAGGCACGTAGCTCGATTGTCAAGATTTTTAGATTATTTTTACCGCTATCATATTTTAATTGATAAAAAATGGAAATGACAATATTCATGTTGAGCTAATAAAATATGGGCTTGACAAAGTTTATGGATTTACACCAACTATGACGGTACGAAAACTTTATACTAAGCACGTAACTGTACAAATAACGATATAAATGAAAGCGAGAACTATAAGAAATCTAAATTCTTTGTTCAATATATATTATATATGTTACAGTTCAAGTTGATTCTCAGTTAGAGTTGACTTTTCCTAGTTCGAGTCAACTCCAACTGAAACGAGCAGTAAAAGTGGATTTGAATATTTTAAATCAACTTTTACTAGTTGAAGTTGACTCTTCCTAACTCTTGTGAGTAAAAATAGATTATACAATTTATACGAGTATAATCTCACGTGCATTTTTGATGAGTGGAGTTTGCGTCTCTTTCTTTTGACCGTTTTTTGGTAGATAAAATATTGTATGAAACTGTGCGTGAATTACTTCTTGCGCACTTAGGCGATGAATGCACTCGGCCCGCTCGTGCTCTAAACATCGCGTGCGTGCGCAAAAAGCATACTTCACGAACTGTTTTATAAATAACTAAGTATTTCACTCCGGACATATTTTTTTAGATTATTTTGGTCATTCGGAACAAAAAAGGTCTGTTGTGAAAACGCGATTTAAAATTTGAAAAATGCGAAATGACCATTTTTAAGGCTTAATAACTCGATTAAAAATTATTATTATGAAAGTCAGAAAGTCACCTAATCAAAGTTTAAAGCCCCCCCTACAAGATCCTGAAGATATTTTTGTCATTATTTTATTACTAAGCTGTAATTTTTAATTATCAACAATGAGCGCTAAAAGTGTATTGAGGCGGCTGTCAATGTGAGTGCGAGTAAGATCCTCCATTCCGACCGTCCACTAGTGCATCTCAGTCGCACTCACATTGACAGCCGCCTCAATACGCTCCTAGCGCTCATTGTTAATACAGTGGAACCTCGATAAGTCGTCCCCCGATAATCCGGAAGTCCGGCTAACCCGGACCGATTTTCATCGGACAAATATTTCAACAATAAAAATGTATGTATTATGTTAAAACATTTTATCTGCAGCCGCTTCTGGAATGTCTTAAAAATATCGAATTTCATTGATAAAACTTCCCTTCAATCATAATATAATATTTGAGAGATAATGGGTATCTGTGTAATTTGAACTATATGATAGTAAAAATGACTCATGCACACGGCGGCGGCAGAGCGACATTCATTATTGCAAACAACAGGCACCTGTTATTCCTTTATTTATTTTCAACTGTCTTTTAAACAATGGTCTTTTAAACAATGAAAGAGTCACTGTTCTTAAATTACATAAGCAGACCAGACGAAATTATTGACACAACCAAACTGACTGAGTTTTTTTACCTAGAAATTAATAATACTCTATATTGTCTATACTAAACTCTATACAACCATAGGTAACTGTGCATATATATTTCATATTATTTTGCTTATAAGGGACTTTATCTATAAGTATACCGTATTTTATGAATTTTTACCATGCTCTCCGGCTAACCCGGATTTTCGATAACCCGGATCGGCCGCGGTCCCGATTAATCCGAGTTATTGAGGTTCTACTGTAATTAAAAATAACAGCTTAGTAATACAATAATGACAAATATTTCTTCAGTACCTTGTAGGGGGTCGTTAAAACTTGATTTGGTGACTTTCATAATAATAATTTTTAACTGAGTTATTAAGCCTTGAAAATGGTCATTTTCGCATTTTTCAAATTTTAAATCGCGTATAACTTGAGAACAATAAATTTTACAGAAAAATCACAAAAGACCTCTTTTGCTCCGAATGACCCAAATTAATGATCTAAAAAAATGTCCGAAGGGAATTTTTTTGTGAATTTGTTTAAAAAAAAATTGTTTAAACAATTTTTCGATTACGGTACCGCCTGACACCCTGTGGATTCGTTATAAGGACCTCTTTTTGAGTAAGTTTGTGCAAAAAAATCGAACTGGAATAATTTACCTAACGGGGGCGACGATACAGCCTGGACTATAAATATCACGATTTGAACATAATATACAGTAACATTTAATTTCTAGAATCGGTTGTTTGTGTGAATCAACTTTTACTAAATGGCATTGGGAAGAGTATACTTTAACTAGTTGGAGTCTACTTTTACTAGTACATGTTGAATAAAGATCTTAATTTTATATTTATAATCAACTTTTACTAAAACCAGCCGTTTGAGTCGACTCGAACTAGGAAAAGTCAACTCCAACTGGATAATCAACTTGAATTGTAACATATAAATAAACATTTATATAAGAGTACATTACATGGCAGACAATAAAACGGAAGAATTAGAGACGAATACAGTGATAGAAATACCCAACCATGAAAATTGAAATTGGTGCATGGTTATCGAATATATTGATGCGCTCAATAATAACTTTTTTCTGAAATGGAAAGGTTCTCAACGGGCTGGGAAAATGGATTGGATTCAACAAAGCAGGCTGGAATATCCACGGTTCCCACTGTTCTTAAAGAGAAGTGGTCCCAGCTTCCCTCCATGAACAGCTACTTTGCGGCTAACACCACCCCTCTTTATTAATACAAACATAGTGTCAGTGTAAACTGCCAGAATATGACTATGGTCAGTGGACCTGAAAATTGTGTTGATAAAGTTGTATGTAGATGTTACTGTTGCATTTGTCTACTTGGCCGTTACATACAGTAAAAATAGAGAACATTTGTCGTTCTTGCTATGTGATCTTCATTATATCGGTGATGTTATTCCGGCTTGCCATCTCTCTGTATGCACGCACTACCACCGACTACCACTACCATTGATGCTCGCTGGAGATGAAACACCGACAACGATACAAAACATCGTCAACCGCAACAGAGAAAGGATCCGGTGAACAGATCTGGTAAGAATTCCTACTCCAAGTCTTTGAGTATTGATCAAAGACCAACTGTCCCTCCCGCCTACGATCTAGTATCGATAGATCGCTTCCGATCCTTGTCCGTTATTCTCGACAGCAGCATTATCGTCCATTTAAGTTTTGTCCTGGATCTGTTTGAATTCGACGTTCTCTTTCCTTCAACAGGACTATTAGGTTCAGGCCTGGTATTACTTGCGCAGCTACTTTTGAGGCAGTTCCATATATGGATATTACTTTTAGAATTGGCGTTCGTTACATTGAATTAGTTTCGTTTTATGTGCTCTTATGGAATACAAATTTTTGGTCCAGTATTACTCAATTTTCTTGACAGGCGTAAGTAATTTCTAGATGTAGGTGGCATGTCAGATCTTTATAAATTATTATTTACAATTGTTACAGTGATTCTGTAATTTATACCTAGATTCAAGTAGATGACATCGTCTTATAAAATATTTCAAAGAATCGACACTAATATCTATCTCTATGGTACTACATCTGTAATGTCAATCTCTAAATCTTCTCTATGATGATTTTCCTGTTCTTATTCAATTATTTTATGTGATTTGTATGTTGAGATACCTCCATTCCCCATTTTTCTACATGATGTGTTGAATGCAGGACTAGTAGTGCTGCTATTTATTTCTTGTTATTCTTAATTTTTTTAACACAATATAATATGCTGCTAACATCCAAGCTAAGAGAATCGAAAAGAAGATGAAAATAGGTTATGTGTCTACATGTTTTCATTAATCCAATAATAATAGATTTAAGTATATTTATGGTTTATTGCAAATCTATTGTAAATATAACTCTTAAGGGTATAATCAACTATTTTCAATGTGAGATAAGCCACAATTTTACCAAAAAAAATGATTTTATTAACGTTTCGACGCCCAAGTCGGGTGTCGTTGTCAAAATACAAAATAAAACTAAATTAAACAAAAATGTTGTTGCTTAGTAAAAAATTCTTCTAATAATTTATTTAATCTGACTCATTGAAAATAGTTGATTATAAAAATGGCACAAGGAAATAGCTTCAGAACAACCTTAAGGGTATAGACGCAAAATGTTACCGGTCAAAATTTTCAATGTGTTTTAAATGTATTCATTTTTTTCGAATCCTAAAGATTACGTTATTACCGAGGGCTGAACGTCCCTGAAAACTTCTATAGTGTTTATTTTAATAAGTTACAGGGGTGAAAAAAAAATTTAGTGTGACTTTTAATTTCAAATATTTCATTCAAATGAATTTTTTTAGTATTCTAAAGGACTTTCAGCCCTCGGTAATAATGCTATCTTTCATTCTGCGTTTAAATTTTTCAAAAATATTTATTAGTTTTCTCAGGATCCAAAAAACATTGAATACATTTCAAACACATTGAACATTTTGACAGGCGACATTTTGCACTTATGCCCTTAAAACTGGTTCACTCTCTACTAAGAGGTTTTTTAGAGTTTAAATAATACCTCTCTATAATCCGATTATAATAAAAGCATTTTGATTATTTTAAACATGTCGATATGACTGCAAGTCGTAAAAAAACAACAAGATATAAAAATAAATAACAGTTGTACGATAATTATTTCCACCACAACATAGTCGCTTAATCTACACGAATAACGACGTGCTCGGCCTTAACAATTACCTGTATCCGTCTCTCTCTATGTATTCCAACGGCACCTGTCTTCCCATTTACCTGTAGCTCACGATCGAGAATTGTATAAAGTTCATTCTCCCTTAAAATAGCAAAAGCTGCGTTCGAAAAGCGAGCAAAAACTTTTGTCCTATACTTTGCCTTAGTTGAAAGTGTCAGATCCGAAGAAGGTGTCTGAATAGGGGAGCGATTATGGATGGACTTGTTCTAGTCCTTCGACAGAGGCGTCCAATGCAAGGGGAATGGAAGACATCGAGTCTTTTTCGATGAAATACATTTATGATCGCAGATAAAATATATATTATGATGTACAAATTTTCTTTTTTTATCTCTATATGAAGCAAATATAAAATTATACAGACATCATATTATGGGATTTACATACGAAAAACTTTTACATGTTTTTTTTACGTACACAGGCACATAAATCCACAGGGATTAAATAACACAAGCAATAGATTACATATTCTAAAATTACGTCAGGATAAATGTTTCGATGTTTATAAGTATAAAGAATTTCGTTGAAAAACTGCATAAAACGTACAAAAGGTTTTAAATAATATGGTAAATTATATCCAATACCTAACTTCAGAAATGTTACGTTACGTAGGTTACGTTCACTACGGAGACCATCGAATGGTATCATAGCCTAGAGCCTAGAGCATAGTATCTTACTCTTCATATTCGTGAATTCTGGCATTCAAAATAATGCATTTATTTTACATAGCGATCGATAATATAGTTTCGATCGCCAGGTAAAATAAATGCATTATTTTATATGCAAGAATTCACGAATATGTAGAGTAGGATACCATGCGATGGTCTCCGTAGTGAACGTAACCTACCCAACTCAGCTCAAGGGCGTATCCAGGACCGATTTTCGGGAGGGGCCATGAATTTTTTTTTGGGGATACTTTTCTGGGAAAATTTTTTAAAAATTAGGTTAGAATGGTGCTTTTAAGGCACTTTTCATATAGTACTTTAAATGTCATAAAGACATTTGCGTCACAAACGTAAAGCAACTTTGTTAGGTACTTCATCTGGTAGTAGGATAATCTTTGTCTGTGTATCACCAATGTCCATGATAGGTGAAAACTTTTCAACTACTTTCTTCAAATCTTTTATTAAATCCACTTCTTTTTCTCCTTGGGAATCAGTTAGGAGTGTGGGAATAATGCCCCGTAGCCACAAACATTCCAATGAGTGATTTTTTTTTATTTATTTATTTTTATTTATTAATATTACGGGAAAACCCCATGAACAGTTACAATTAACAAATAGTAAAATGTAAGATGTATGTAATAGATTGAGATTGTGATAGATAGATTGTGATAGATTGAGTGATATGTAGTCTTGACGTTAAATTGATAAAAACATTGTCTAGAAGAGGTATGTAAATTGAATGACTGTAATATTCTTCTGGTCGACCTGAATGATTGGCTCTCTTAGTCTGTCTAACCACAAATCTAGGTAACTTCACTTTAACATCCAATTCATCTGCTAAATCTTTAACTTCGGTAAAGATCTTACTAAAACTTTCTTCGCAGTTGGATCTTACTAAAACTTTCTTCGCAGTTGGATCTTCTGTCTTTCAAAGTCGGCATGGTATCTATTGGAAACAGCCTTAGTTGCCAGGTTAGCATCAAGAGATTTTGTTTGTAGAAGTCGTCTTAATGGCAATATTAATTTTAGTTTGTCAATCAGTGACATCATTGATACTAGAAACTCAGATGTGCATAAAGAATGTTGATGCAAGTGTAGCAGTCTTGAGATCTTTTCATGTTGAGATAGATGTTAGTGCTTAAATTGTGTAAAATGCCAGATTTGAACTGGATTAAGCTTTCATGGCGCTCAGCCCATCTTGTTTCACATAAACTTGTTAACAAATAGAGGAGTGCACGCTAACGAACGCTGCTGATGACGCCTGCAATGGTAGAAACAGCCGGTCCAGCGGGTGTGCATTCCTCTGAATCGAAAACAAGCAAAACCATCATTTATTATTAAACTTGTTAAATTTTGTCCGCGTTTCAGTTTTAAAACTTCATTTATCTGGGCTGACATGTTAAAAATGATATTACTGACTTCATTGTTCCCACTGTGTTTCTGATGGACGATACATTAATAGAAGGTGAAATAGAGTTGTTGAAAATATAAGTAATTCAAGCAAGGACATCTTACTGCATTTGTTGCGATCTTTTTTATTTCTGTTACTGCACCGACCGCTTCAGAGCTCATTACTCTACAACTGTAAGTTTTACTAATTATTTTTGTTCTCATAAGCGTCAATCAACTTGACAAAAGTCTTCACGAATGTTGTTATTGTATATGTATCTCAAATTTAGAGAAAGCTTTTCCACGTGGGATACGTCGGTCCTCTGTAAAATATGACACAGTAATAATTTGCACTTTGAACCTAATTATATAGTATATGTTTGAAACTAAAGACATTTGGACTGCAAATATATAAATTTATATTTTTCTCGGAGGGGGCCATGGCCCCCATGGCCCCCTCTCTGGATCCGCCTTTGACTCAGCTCTTAAATATTTACCTTTTATTCCTATGTGGGGTAGGTTTCCGTGATTAACTTCTACCCAATTATCTTCTCCATAAGTTTGTACATTGGATCATACCAATATCAATTCCCATCACAGGCGTGTCCTGTCTAAGCGTCTCCCATCAAGTATTATCTGTTTCTACTCTCCTACTCCTTAGAGTAACCTACAATTTGGAAATTATTCGTATTTCATCTCGACGTTGAAAATTTTCTGACCATCTTAACTTAGACACAGGCATGTCCTGCCTAAGCTTCTCCCACCAAGTCTTATATGGTATTCCTCTCCTACTCCTTTCAGGAACATGAACATGCAGTACATATTATATTCTTCATATTGGGTGATTGTGATTAATTAGTATCTCGACATTGAAAATTCTCTGACTATCTTAACATAGCCTTTCTCATTTTGATATTCAATGGTGGTGACAAAACAACTTCTCCCATTATATCCATGGAGATATATTGCTCCTAACACTAGCCAGCATTTAGTTATAAAGTGTCCCTATTAGTCCAGGAACCGAAGCATTTCACCTCGCAATTTTTACAGAATAGATCGATTTGCTTGAAAATTTGAGAATAAGTAGGGGATAGTTCAACGATCAAAATCTATATGATGCCGAAAGGCGCTTTTACCATGGGGTCGGTTGCCACTCCATCTTAAAGGTGGAAATTTTTTATTATATTTTGACAGCAAAAGTTGATAAAAACATTCATTCTAAGCAAAAAATGTTCTATACATTTTTTTGATAAAATTAATACTTTTCGATTTATTCGCTATCGAAAGTGTTAGTTTTATATAGAAAAAATCAATGTTTTTCGATATATACTCATTTACCAATCACTCAATTTTTGCCGTAAAAAAAATTTTTTCAAACCATGTTCTTGGGAATTAAATAACCTACAATTTCATATTAAAACATTTTTTCATATATCTGATGCTAATCTTTTTATTTTGAAGAAACTGGCATTTTTTACCAAACTACAAAAAGTCGTTATTCGCTTTTAACTCTAGTTTTTTAAAAACTAATCATTCTAAGCCAGTCAAACTTTTAAAATCTATTAATAATACATAAATAAAGAAGAATTAATACGGCCAATGAGCAAAAGCAAAGCTAACTTCTATTATTATGCTTCCAATTAGATTTCTTTTTTTTTTTGTTTTGAAAAAAATATATTGATTTTTTAACCGTAACCTTTTTAATTTTTATCTTAGAAAGTTTGTTAAAAAATAATTTGGTAGGTTTTTACAAGATGTATAAGACTGTTAATACCAAATCCTTTTAGAATCCACAGTCGCAAAAAGTGGTGACTTTGAAAGCGTTGGTAAAGGTGATTTTTGCATGTTATTACAAGTTTTAATTGTCAATAGCTCACTCAATTTTTACCGTAGAGAAAATTTTTGCAAACTAAATTCTTGGGAATTAAATAAGCTACAATTTTTATATTAAATATTTTTTTGTATCTCTGATGATAATCTTTCTATTCTGAAGAAAAGGGAATTTTTTACCAAACTTCAAAAATTCGATATTTGCTTTTGACTCCATTTTTTTTAAAACTAATCATTCTAAACCAGTTAAACTTCTAGAACCTATTAATAATATATAAGTAAAGAAGATGAAATAAGGTCAATGACTAATTTTAATCAGGGTGGTGATTATGGGTTTGCTTTCGATCACTTTTTCGCTGAAAAATATAGGGTCTGACATCCTTTTCATTATAAGCCACCTAATTTTTGAGCTAAAGACTTTTTTTTTTATTTTTGAAGATAGATATTTTTAAATACTTTAAATTAGTTTAAACAAGTGATCCTCGAAAAATGCATAGTTTTCCCGTCTTTTGACTTTGAAACTACAGTATTTAGCATTTGTCGAAGAAGACCTAACATATAATAAAGTATAGCTCGATTACTATTGGTCTTAAAGAAAATTTAAAAACACGGTCTTGTTCATTTTTTCAAAAGGTACATTTTTTAAGCAAAGTGGTTTTGATAAAACAAAAACTTTTTGAGTTATTTGCAGAAAACTGATTAAAACCATTAATTTTTTTAATATAAAACTAACACTTTCGATAGCGAATAAATAGAAAACTATTAATTTTATCAAAAAAATGTATAGAACATTTTTTGCTTAGAATGAATGTTTTTACCAACTTTTGCGGTCAAAATATAATAAAAAATTTTTGACCCCTGACATGGGGTGGCAACCACCCCCATGGTAAAAGCGCCTTTTGGCATCATATAGATTTTGATCCTTGGACTATCCACTACTTATTCTCAAATTTTTAAGCAAATCGATCCATTCTGTAAAAATTGCGAGGTTTTGTCCTATTTTAAGCTTCATTACTTGGACTATATTACTCTATAATACCGATTCTAATTACTTACAACAATTACTTTTCAGAATAGTTTCGCCATCCAAAAGTGTTATCTTTTATCTAGGTATAATCTGATTAAAAAAAATGTTTTGTTTTGTCATTGCTTCATATTTAGCTATTGTTAGGTGTCTTCATTTCACCCTCCCTGGTGTAAGTTGATCATACAATGTTTCTCTGATTCTGCTTCAGCTTTTACTATTGCTACTCTCTCTTCCTTTTTAGCAACGTTATAGTTTTATAGTTCTGAGCTATATTTTGACCACTCTTTATACAGCTTTTTTTCTTCTTTGTTTTTTCTTGAATTTCTTTTGACCACCACCAGGTATCTTTACTTTCAATCTTCTTTCCTGAAATTTTTCCAAGTGTTTCAATTGTAGTATCTCTAATTATAATAGCTATACCTATGTCTCCAAATAGGACCTCCTCTCATGTTTCAGCTTATTTTTCCTACTATGTTTGTCCTGAATAAATATTTTTTTCTCTCATGGTTTAACATCCATCATTTAATTTTTTGGGTCGTCTCAGTTTTTTCGTATGTTTTTCTTTCATTCCCACCCAGACAGGCTTGAGGGGCATACACAAAACATTGAGCACTTCTTTGTCAAGTACAAATTTCACTGACATTGTATAACTCGTTCTTACAACTTCTATTACATTCTTTTTCATTTCTCTATCTGCAATAATTGCTAATAGATGTGCCTAAGAGAAGGAGATTACCAATTCCATTCAATTTGTACACTTGACATAGTTCTTTGCAAGCAATTTGTAATCTCCTTCTCTTAGGCACATCTACCAACTTAATGCTGCCCAAAATAATATTAAATAGAATTAGGAATAAGGTATCAATATCTGTAGAACAAGTGTTTAATAGGGTTAATAGAGCAATGACCGATGAAGCATTTATTGTTTGTCAACCGATATAATAGTCAAGAGTTTAACAAATTTTGTTTGCTTGTTTTATTGATCTTACTAAAGCTTTTGATAGGGTGCGCCTATGTAACGTAATCAAGATTATAAAGCAGGATAACATGTACTGTAAACATCACATATGTAGTTATTAAAGAACCTATTACCAGAAATAGAATAATAAAAAATTACAAAGGGAATACTTGATAAGTGCAAATTAATGTGGAAATACTACAAAAAACTATCGTCTTCTTCTTAACATGCCATACACCAAAGTGCGTAGGCGACTATCTAATTACTAAGGTTCTGTTCTTGGCGGCGTTTTACAGCTCGCCTGTGTTGTGTATTCTTGTCCATTCCTTAATATTCTTTAAACAGGAGAGTTGTTTGCGGCCGACTCATCTCCTACCTTCGATCTTCCCTTGTAGGATTAACTGTGGTATTTCATATTTTGCTCCTCCTAATATGTGCCCAAAGTAACTAATCTTGCGTTTCTTAATTAATCCAAAGAGTTCTCTTTCCACGCCGGCTCTCTTAAGAACGTCATCGTTTCGAACTCTATTCACCCACGGTATGCGCATCATTCTTCTCAATGACCACATTTCAACTACTTCAAGTTTGTTGATTGATGTTCTTTTCAAAGTCCACGTTTTCATGCCATAAAGTAAGATGGACCATATGTAGCGCTTGACCATTCTGTAGCGTATTTCGAAATGTAGGTTTTGATTGTCTTCACTTTACTCTATTCAAAATTATCATGGAGCAAATCATGAATTAACCACGATCGAGCACCTTAACAACTTAATACTTAATCTGAAAACGTAAATTGACAACACATTTACTCAGATTAAATAATTTATTAAAATTTATAAATCACAGTGTTCTGAATTGAACAATTATGCAGATCTAAAATCGATAGGTGCGCCTCTGCAAGAGACCCTAGAATACTTTCTAGTAGGGAATAATGGGAGGGTTGCTAGTAAAATATGCCGGCGGTGATAGTTATATACAAAGGGTGTCTACGCGTGTACAGGGACAAGTGAAATATGTAATTGCTTCTGAAAAATGGGGTTTCGATAATACAAAGAAAAAATGAGATGGATATAATATAGTTATGATTATGGATTAAGGATGAGTAACCGCGAAGGTAAAATATTTTAAAACTTTGTTTTAAAAGGCTCTATTGGTGCCTGGAGGTTTTGTTTACATAATATATCTATTATTGATAATAGTATATAATTAAAAGTTTGGAGAACATTTTATATTCGTATTGTTTAATTAAAACAATTTTACTTTTTCGGAAAAATTATGACTTACACCAATGATTGTTCTCAAAACCAAAACTGTTTGTTTAAATAGTAAACTCCATGCAGTATCAGATTTTAACAGGCATATAACTCTGAAGTATTCTGATTTCGCTACTATACTAAGTTTAAATAAAACATGCATTACATGTAAATAACGATTTTACTTGATAAAGGTCTTCAAACTGTATCTACTCGTTCCATAGGGACCGTTCAAGTATTACGTAACGCAGGTGGGGGGGGGGGGGTTAAAAATCTTCAAAAATTGCGTTACGCAATAGTTAAACGCCCATTAGAGTGTGTTAGTGTGTTACATAGGGGGGAGGGTGGGTCAAAAATCTTCAAAAATTGCGTTACGTAATACTTGAACGCTCCCTTACTAACAGTATATTATTAACATCACTTTATCACTTTTTCTCTTTTCTCGATTATTAGATTTTATTGTATAGTATATAAATTATTGTAACCACTGAATGCATACTTAGATAGTGAAGAAATAATCCTTATATTTAAATTAATCAATAATTTACGCGATTATATAACTAACTGTTATCCAAAAATATTCAAAACCTGAACCAAATAGCCATCTCGTTCTTTGCTGGTGACGACATCGCTGTCAACTAAACATCTAGTGCAGTGGTGGGCAAACTTTTTTAATGGGGGCCACAGAGTTCAAGAAATTCTATAGGAGGGCCTCTTCTTCTCTTCTTCAAATGCAAATCCACTAATGGATGTTGGCGATCACATTTTCCATTAACTCTCTGTTTCTTGCAATGTGTATCAGTGATTGTATGTCGGTAATCCCTGTCCATTGCCTTATGTTTCGGAGCCAGGACATTTTCTTGCGTCCTATTCCTCTCTTGCCTTCAATTTTACCCTGGATTATAAGTTGAAGGAACTGGTATTTTTCGTTTCGCATGATGTGACCCAAATACGCCGTTTTTCTTTTCTTGTTGTTTTCGAAAAGCTGACGTTCTTGGTTGATTCTTTTAAGGACATCCACATTTGTGACTTTCGCCGTCCATGGTATCTTTAGGATACGGCGATAAAGCCACATTTCGAAGGCTTCTAATCTGTTTATATCCCTCGTTTTGAGTGTCCAGCCCTCTATGCCATATAGCAGCACTGACCACACGTAGCATTTAGTAAACCTTAGTCTCAGTGTAAGGTCGAACTCTGAGCAGCTCAGTACCTTCCTGAATTTTACGAAAGCTTGTCGAGCTTGCTCAATGCGACATTTTACTTCCCTGTCCGATGCCCAGTCTTCAAAAAGCCACGTTCCTAGGTATTTGAATTTGCTCACTCTCTCAATGGACTTAGTATTCAGTGTTATGGTGGAGTTTTCAAATGCATCCAAGTTTCTGGAGATGATCATGAATTTGTTCTTTTTAGTATTAATCTCTAATCCCATTCGCTTACTGTATTCTCCGATTATAGTGACAAGTTGTTGAAGATCTGCTATGTTGTCGCAAATTAAGACAGCATCATCAGCATATCGTATGTTGTTGATTAATACTCCATTCACTTTGATTCCCATCTCTGCATCTTCCAAAGACTCTTGAAATATGGCTTCCGAATAAATGTTAAATAAAAGAGGGGAAAGCACACATCCCTGCCGAACACCCCTTCTTATATGTATGGATTTGGATATAGAATGGTCTATTTTTAATTGTGCTGCCTGATACCAGTACAAGTTTTCAATGCATCTTATGTCTTTTTGGTCTATATCAAGCTTTTTGAGGATCTGCATTAACTTGTGATGTTGGACACGATCAAACGCTTTCTCGTAGTCTAGAAAGCACAGGAATACGTCCTTCCTCTGATCGTAACAATTTTGGACCAACACCTGTGTTGCTACTATTGCTTCTCTTGTTCCCAAACCTTGCCTAAACCCAAACTGAGAATCACTGATGTCCCATTCACATTTTTTGTATAATCTTTGATGTAGTATTTTTAAGAATATTTTTAAAGTGTGACTCATCAGGCTAATGAGTCTGTGATCCTCACATCTTTTTGCATTGACTTTTTTGGGTAGGGGAATAAATGTAGAGAGCAACCACTGCTGAGGATAGCAACCAGTTTCATAAATAAAATTAAATATTTTATGTAGTGCTGAAATTCCCCTTTCATCTAGTAGTTTGAGTATTTCTGAAGGGATTTCATCAGGCCCAGGTGCCTTATTGTTTTTTGAGTATAATATTGCCTTTTCTATTTCCTCTTTAGTAATTGAAGGGCCAGTCAGCTGGTCGTCTGTATAAACTTCACTCATGGGTCTTTCGTCATGAAAGAGCTCCTGAATATAGTTTTCCCATATATGAATTTTCTCTTTTTCACCTAGCACTACCTGGTTATCCTGATTAACTATAATAGTTGGTCTTCGTTTTCTGTATATTCCAGCAGTCTCCTTAAGCTTTTTATGTAAATTCCGATCGTCGTGCTGTCGTTGTAAATGTTCTAGATCGATACATTGTTGCTTAAGCCATTCATTTTTTGCTATTCTTATCTTTGCTTTTATTTGCCTGTTAATGTTTTTATACATATTGCTGCCATCTGGGTCATTCTTGTGTCGTCGTCGTTCATCCAGTAGGAATAGTATTTCTTCTGTCATCCATTTTTGCTTCTTGTTCTTTGGTTTGTACCCCAAGTTGCTTTTCATGATGTCTGTTACAGCACTTGTAATCGTATTCCATGTTGGTGTTAGATCTTCGGTAATGTTTGTCGTCAATATTTGAATTTGTGTGTTTATTTCATTACTTATTTCTGCTTGTATCATTGGATCTTTCAGTTTATCCAATGCGATCTGTTGTTGAGTTTCAGGCTTGTTTTTGCATGAAAGAGCGATCTTTATGACGGCCACTAATAGTACATGGTCAGAAGGCACATCTGCTCCAGGATATGTGCAAGCTCTTTTGACAGTTGTGCTGAATCTACCGTTGATGAGAATGAAGTCTATCTGATTTCTTATTATGTTCTGAGCTCTATCGGCTGGAGATTTCCAAGTATAAAGGCGACGGGGGTGGAGTTGGAACCATGTGTTGGTAACATTATTATAATCCCGACACCTTTTCTATGATCGCGGTCGTCATTGCCTGAGTAAAAGAATGTTCCGCTCTCTGTGGTGCATTTACCGGATCCAGGCCACCAGGTTTCTGAGATCCCCAGGATATCTAGATCGATTCTGCACATTTCTTAAGTTAGGTTAGCCAGCTTCCCGGCTTCAAATAAGCTGCGTGTATTCCAGGTGCCTATCTTTAATGTCTTTCTTAAGTTTGCTCGTACATTTCTAACATTCAAGACCGTTCCCCCCGGAGATCCGATTGGGGAACCATTTATACCTCCGGATATTTTTGAGTTGAATGTATTCATGTGATTCTCTTGGGAAAAAATAATGAAGGTGGTATCCCGTTGCCTTCCTTCATGCCACTTCCAGGCTTAGTTTTCAGCCGCCCACTATGGAACAGACGCCGTTTGCAACCGCCCATTCTGGGTACAGACGTTGCTATTTTCACCATATCTGGCTACCCTCACTTAGTTTAGCCTGCAGACCAATGCAGTTGCCCAGGGTGTGGCACGTGGAGCCATAAGTGAGAGTTGGGTGTCTTATGAGGACCAGTTATCAAGAACCATCTCCCGTCTATGACGCTCGATGTGGTCGTTCCGATTAAAGGTACTACCTCTATAACACAACCCTACACCCCATAGGAGGGCCAGAATTATAGAAAAAAATGCAATTTGTGTTAAAGCTATATGTATACTATCCATGTAGATGGACTCTCGGCGGGCCGGAGTAAATACTTTCGCTGGCCGTACTTTGCCCACCACTGCTAGTGCATATGGTATGCGAATAAACTGTAATATATGAATGCCAATCATTCAATGATTATGTGGCTGACCAAAAACTGCTACTGCTCCGGATATATTAGAAAAAGTATTTTATGGGATGTCCGTCGAGTATAAGTACGTGAAATAGCAGATATTTAGTCATATCTCCAATCTCCAACCTAATCTAATGTAGGTTTCATAAAAGTCAAACAAAGTCCAAAAACTGCTACTGCCCCGGATATGATTGAAAACGTATTATATGCGATGACCGTCGGGTATAAGTAGGTGAAATAGCAGATATAGTCGTATCTCCAACCTAATCAAATCTAGGTTTCATAAAAGACAAAAACAACAAGACCGACTGGATGGATAAGTTCTAATTCGAGCATCCCAATGCCCAATCGCACGTCCTCTGGATATGTAGAACAATAGTACAGGCGTGAATAATTATAGTAAACGCGTGCTGATCAACTGAGAACATGGAATAGGGCCATCAGCTAGGTATGTCATTATATTTGTTGACTTAACATGGTACCCATATTTGACCCTAAAAGTGTTTCCTCCCCCCCTGAAAAGTGTTTCCTAAGCGATGCCCTAGAAAACTGGTGCAATCTGGGTGATTATAGTCCTGACACGCATGGGCTCACTGCTGGCCAAACTTGCTGTCAAGCAGCCCCTATAGAATTATGCTAGGGCTCTTTTTTATCTCTGACGTAAGAGGCGTCTAATGGAATGGAATGAGAGGTGAGTAGCCGTCTTTTGAGGTGTGGAGATCGCAGAAACGCAAGCAGGACGCGTCACGTCCTGGTAAGTGGTTGAGATAGCGGATAGCAACACAGGTACTAGGGGTACTACCCACGCTAGCATGAGCATGCCACCCCCGACTGGTGTCGGACCTGTAGGGGCAATAGTTTCACTAACGGTCATATAGCCGAAAGGCTAGGAGGACCAAGCTTGCTGCATTCGAGCACGAGCTTCATGGCGGCCAAACTCCGTAGGTCCCAATTAGGGCCCTACAGGTAATTCAGCACCGTAAAGCAGTTTCGGCAGAACTTACTGTTCCAATTATTTAGCTTTGACATAAAAGCCATTATTACACCAGGGGTTAATTATTAAAGTTCCATCAGAGAAAAAAAATCGGCTGCGATGAAACTCTTGCCTTGGCAAGGGCCAAATCAAGTCCAGCGGGCGAGCATGAGCAGTGCAGCGGAGAAAAAAGTTTGAGTAGAGGTACTGGATTTTCTAAAGACCTTGAAAATATCTGCTAGAATTATTAAAATTTGTACTGTCGGAGCGTAAATGTGTACTCTGTGCATGCATGAGTCATCATAGGCCTTTAGATAATCTATTACCTCGACTTGTTGAAGCACTGCCTCGACTAATTTCTCATGTTGCAATGCTTATTAATAAAACTTTTTTATACGTTTACGTTTATAGTTTATGTAGTAAAAAGTAATTATTCTAAATGAAGACATTGAATCGTTTTAAACGATAATTTACGCTATAAACTTCTGTGTATATAACTTTTAACGAAAAGTGGGTCTTGCGATCGAGCAACGATCGTATGAAAATTAAAGAAGTGAAAGTTATCTCCTCATTCCTGTGTTAAAAGGAAAGCAGAGTCAAATCGATAACAAAAATGTGGTTTCCATAATGTTTATTGTTTATAAAATTACCGTGATATACTGGAAGTCAAATGAAATTTTAGTAATTACATTTTATTGATTATTTAATTATTTCACAATACATAGAAATCTTGATTGGAAATTAATTTTAAGTTTTATTTTGACATTGCGTTTTAGATAAAGAAGTGAAGAAAGGGAGTTACTGGGAGGAAAAATAGTTAACGTTATATTATACGTTATATTATATAACGTTAATCGTTATATACAGACGAGATAGAGGGTTATTATAAAGATAAGGAACTTTAGGCCCGGTGCACATGAGCGGACTCAGGACGGAACGGCCGCCGCACGGAGGCTGTTCCGTCCAACAACAAACTACTTTCACGGACATACTGCGGAACGGAAGAAACGACAGCAGTGGTGAATCATTTAAAATGGAAGCTCGATAATATGCGGTGGTCGCGTACTTCAGTTATCAACTAGATATTAAAAAGAAAGCTACAAAAAAAAATGTAAATACTTTGTATAGTAGGCTGAGAAGTCAGCTAGAAATTTTAAACCGAATATAACAAAATTCAGTTTGGCAACATTGTGTGAGTACTAAGTCCTAAGTGAGTACTATTGATTTTCTTGGAGGCTAGAAAAACGGTACCCTGCAGCGAGGCTACGGTCTGTGACGTCAGCAGTCGTATCGTCTTTGATCGACGACTAGTTTTGTATACTTATTTACGAAGTGTATTTGAATGTGTACAGTTCTTTACGTATTTAATTAGTAAAAATGTAACCAAATAAGTGGTGTTTTGTTCCTTGGTGTGTAAATACCTCTAAAAACAATTCTGACAAGATTTTTATTACAGTTCCAGCTAATTTAAATCGTAAAAAGAAACGTAAAAAAAAGTATATGTATCAATAAAAACCATACTTTTCTCTTGCGAAGATCACTTTTTTATTGTAAGTTATGGATCTTTTCCTAAATAAATGGGTTTTTAAATTAAGTACTCATGTTTTAGATTTAAGTTAGCTTAATTATAAAAAAATAAATTATAAAAATTCTTATTACCGACAGTCGAAAACTTCGTATTTTGGACTTCTAAATATCCAGGCAACGAAATTGGTTAGCAAGAAAATTTTTACAAAAATAAAAAGTAGCTATATAGTTTATGATCTTTCAATTTGTCTGGAGGTTTAAAAGACTTGGTGTCCATAACATAGTAATAAAGTATGTAATACCTATTTTTTACCGACATACCCTATAAACTAGACATCATTTAAATTAGTAGGGCAAAATCTATGCCAATGCTATTCAAGTGCATTAATTTTTTCGAATCCTGAGAAAACTAATAAATATTTTTGAACAATTTGAACGCAGAATTAAAGATTACATTATTACTGAGGGCCGAAAGTCCATTAGAATAAACAAAAAGTTTCCTTTGAATGAAATATTTGAAATTAAAAATCACACTAAATTTTCTCTTTTTTTTTCACCCCTGTACCTTATTAAAATAAACATTTCGCTACTCTGTGGTTGATTTATTTCTTTACAAGATGACAAGAAATCAGACACCATTGTTACATGTACAGTACGTAGGTTAAGCGAATCAGCTATTTTAAAACCTTTCATTTTATTTATTTATTTGTACCACCCAAAATATGTCCTTAGAAACAGTCTATCCACTTTAAACTAAACAAATTCACCATAAAACTCCACGTTAGCCCTGATAACACAATAAGAGAACAAAATACAAAATAAAATGACCCGAACCACAGCCTGAACTAACGTCAAACAGGTAAATACCCAAAGAGAAAGAATACTGTGGACATGCGCGCTGGAGTATACGAGTACGACTAGTGACGTCAGAAGCGTTTTCTTGAAATTTAAAATAATACTAGATTTCTAATGAAGTTTTTTCATATAAAGGCTTTTTTGATTTTCTTAATATCTTGAGACAATTATTCCTAGGGTGTTTCTTAATCGTTTTACATGTTTAAAATGACTATTAAATTTTTTGTGAACATCCCTATTGCCGAAATATATTAATCATATTCCAAAATATTTGTTAATGTTAACGAAAATAATGATATTCCATAAAATCAACTCTAGAATTGAAATTTGTGTAGCACAGCTAAAATACGACACCAACGCGGACCTGCCCGATATTGTATAAGCGTCCACATGATATTTTAATAAGAAAAACATAATCGCGATTACATTGAGAATTTTAGAATTATATTAATTAAATAACCAAAACATTTATTATTATCAATAATATAAATTTTCTAAAACAATTATTTAAGTTCAATATTCCAAAAAAATAATAATTTTAGTTAAATATTTTAGACATTCGTACACTACTCATACATTCAAACGCAAATGACAGTTCAGTGTTGCTGGTTGCGGTCAATTATGCTGTGAGCTGTGAAATAATCTATTTTAATGATTATACCTACACTATGATAATATTGTTGCTAATTAATGTATTTCGGCAAGTAATGAAAACCAGTTGACATCATTAATTAGAATAAATAATTATAGATATTATTTTTCTAGTAAACAAAAACAAAGAAAAATATCTCTAACAAGTAATGACATAAACGTGGCCATGATGAAAAGTCACATTCTAATGTTTTGACAGTGCTCATACGTCAAAAATTTTGACCTACGTAATCTTGCTTTTGTAGTAAACATACTATATCAACAAAACCGTAATTTACTCCAGACTCCAGACAAATTAATATATTTTTTTAACAAAAATAAGATGTTTTAACCAAATAACGTTTCAAAAATAATCTGCAGAATACATAATTTTGAATTCGGTTCAGCTAATAAACCTGTCTTTAAAAGTAGAAAAAAAGTTTAATTTCTCTTGCTTAATATTTTGTCGTCTAATAGTTTTAACTGTAGTACCTAATATACAAGTTGTAAAATGACTAATTTACATGATTAATGTGATGTTAAAATATAGGCAAGCTCTTATCGTTAAAGCGGCATCTAGAATTTCTTAAACATTTATACCCAGCATTGATACCGCCACTTTTTTTCGCATTCTGACGGAATTCCGTTTCTACTATACATCCTATAGTGGATAGCCGTTTACTAAAAGCTGTTTGTTACTGCATCAGGTAGATTTGAAAAGTTTGGAAAAAGTACAGAACAGATCCCAAACCACGCAGAATCTTTCAGATTACGGTCTCTGTATTGCTCCTTCCGTATTTCCGTATATCCCACATACAAGATCTTCTTTCGACCTCCATAATTAACAATTCGATATCCACGTTTTCAATTGGAAACAAAACAAAAGATACTGCACAAAGAAGACAATGTATGCGCTTGATGGCCCGTTAAAGACTGAACACAGACAAGGTTTCTTTTCTGTCGTGGCCCGTGGCACGATCCAAGATCCAATACACTTCAATAGAGATACACGGACGGTTTCCTACATGCGCTGCGGCTGGATTGCGAAAACGTTCCGCGGCCGCAGAACTTCCGTCTCATGTGTGCAGTTTGTCAAACTTGTTCCTAGGTTTGACAAACTGTACCTCCCGATTAGAACCTTCAGCCATAACATCACAACGGTGGTCGCACGGAAACTTTCGTGATGGGCTAACGGCAACATTCCGCCCATGTGCACCAGAGCTTAGAGTTGTATACAATCACCGTACTATTTATTTACTATTCATGAGTTGATCCAGGAAATCGATAATTGGATTTCCGTAAAGTCCATCTGTTAAGAAGAAAGTTGTACTCATAATACTTCAAAACAACTTCAATAAAAATCAAATCAAATTTAGGCTTCAGGCCCTTTCTCAGCCCCTACTAACTGTCGTCTCCCTACGAAGTCCCTTTCGCAGAATCCTAATAGTCTCGTCTTAAAAAACAACTCCAAATAGAAGAAAAATAAGTCAAAAGAAATCACTCGAACAGATTTTTAACTACCTGCTTGCCAAGTCCAAGTAAAACCCATCAGGAGGTGGTCGACCCTGGGGACGGCCTTGATTTTAGACGGAAGTCAGTAAGAATTCTCAACCAAATCTTTACAATAGAATCAAAGTGTGGGTATTATACTTCTAATGCTAATGCCAAACGAGTAATTTGCTACTAGGCTCATTATTTTAATTGGGTTATGTCTTTTTTATGATTTTAATTGAAGTATGATTAGATGTTTTACTACAAATAAACGACAATATGGCGAGAAGTTACTAATTGACGTGGATAATATATTTACCAGGGCTTTAAAAAGTGAATATTTTTTAATTTTTAAGTAGGTGACATAACTTAAGGGTACCCAAAATCCGAAAATTGAATTTTTAAGTTTTTTTGGGTTATATGTAATTGAAAATTATTCTCTGAAATCTTCTCTTTTCGTATATAATATCACAAGAGAGAAAATTTTGCCGGCAATATTTTCGACTGGTATGAAAGTTTGTTGCCTGGCAATTTTCGCGAATTAAATTTTTACTTAAATCACGAGACGTCAGTCGAGTGATTTTGTCAAAATTTCATAAGAGAAAATTACCAAAAGGCAACGAACTTGAATCAAACCAGGAGAAAATTTTGCCGGTAAATAATTTTCTCTCGAATGATATTCGACAAGACTATTTCACGAGACAATTAATGCACCGTATCAACGAAATATAATCTTTATTTATTTGTTATTCCCAGACACTTTCGTGACGAATCTGTCATAATTTTGTCGCTGAGAAATCACGTCGCTAAGGAGTTTTGTCAGTAGAAAACGATGTGTTGCTATGCCGTTTTATCAGTTAAAAACAGTCTAGTGAAATAGTCAACGATATATAACACATTATAGTAGAAAATATCCATGGTTACAAAATTATTTGTTTTTTGAACGTCTGCACTCAACTTACCGTGTACCGGTAGCTTTATAGTCTATTAGAGTGTTTTATGTTTTTGCGATTTCCCGAATACTCGGTTTTTAACTTTTGATGTCAAATATCTCTGGATCGTTAGATGATAGAAGGTCCAAATTTTTACAGTAGTTGTAGATAGATAATATCAAGACCCGCATAAAGTTTTATTAACAAAGGTTCAAAAACAAGTAAAATAAAAAAATAAAATCCAAACTTTTTTGGTTTTATTTGTAAGAGTATTTAAAAAAAAATAAGACAAATGTTTCTTTCAGTCTAACTTTACAGAAATCTACGCGGGACTAAGCAATGCATCTAGTTTCAAAATAAATAAAAAATTAGGTCTCTATGTGCTTTGGTTACAGAGATATGTGACATAATGTTAACATTGTCGTTAAATGGGACTTCGGGTGCCCTTAACATAAGAACTAGACTCACCACAACTATCAACTACAATACACCACTGAGATATTTTGGACATATAACTAGAAGAAGAGAAAGCATTGAATGAAGGATAGTTGAAGGCAACGTAGCGGGCAAAAAATCCAGAGGAATATATCCAGTACGATGGTCAGACCAAATAAAGGACATGACTGGTTACTCATTCTCCGAAGCAAAACAACACGCACAGGACAAAATAATTAGACAAAAATAGTCAAATAAATTACGTGACTACACTACATCTTTAACCCGGCACCTGCCACGTGGGGTGCTACTAGCACCCCATAACACATTTTTATCAAATATTTGGTATTTCAAGTTTGGTAACAAAGCTGTGCGTCATAGTAGCTTTCTATAATATTATATAGCATATATGTGTTAGTGTTTGAAGTGGTTATTTAGTGTCATTCTGAACTTGTAGCTCTTAAGTCGAATTGGGGTGTCATTATCTGGTACTTTAAGTTTTAAATGTTTTTTGTATTTTTGATAAACAGGTCAAATTTACATTTTTTATTGAAATAACTGATTTAAATTATTAATATAGACTCTATACTCACTAAATTTTAATTTTTTTTAGATATTTTACTTGATTTCATTTATTATGGTTTGGTACTTGCTAATTTGCTTATAACACCTTTTTCATTTTATTTTTTTTAACTTTTATAACATATTAGTGGCTAATAATTTAATAAAACATGTTTTTTATATTCTTGTGTTACTCAACACATTATTTTGTTTTTTAAACAAATAGCTCACAGAAAATTTTTAAGAGGTGCTGTGAGCACCCCACGTAGCAGTTGGTGCCTTGCAAAGCCACGTGGCAGGTGCCGGGTTAAGAAGGAGAAAATATAGAGGAGGGAGGATATGTGACCAGTGACTAAATCGTTCACTATATTATAACTATAGCAATATTAGCTGTTACACTTTGATGATACACAAAAGCTCCAAATATTTTGTTAACATTTTTTAATAATCCTTTAGCAGCGGCATACCTATGGTTTGTCTATAGCCAATTCTTTTTTTTTTCGGTAAGGTATTAAAAATATTGAAGGTACCGAAACAGGTGTAGTGACATTAATTTATAGTAAATTTTGTGGAAGTATTGAAAACACAAATTTTCAGTGTTTTATTGTTAGATTAAACATATTGACTCATGAAGAGTCGGTCTGAAGCTATTTTCTTGTGGCATTTATTTGATGTTTCCACTTTCACTTTGGGATATTATAGTGCAGGGGTTCCCAACCGGTGGTACGCGTACCTCTGGTGGTACGCGTACCTCTGGTGGTACGCGGGACGATTTCAGGTGGTACGCATCACGTGGGTGAAACAAGCTGGGCCTCTGTCTGCGGATGTGGCAGTACTGCATTCCTTGAAATATCTCAAGTACCAGATGTAGTGGTTGACATAATTCTTCATTTAGAATTCCTTCAAGAAAGTTTAAAAAAATATTTATTTGAAGATTATTCCAAACTTGACTGGATCAGAAATACTTTTGCAGGAACCTCACCAAGTGAGTTGTAATTGCAAGAAACATTCATCGATCTAACAGAAAATATGTAGTTCTATGAAACACAGCTTTAAAGACAAATCCTTAGTTGACTTCTGGATCAGGTGTAAATCCGAGTATCCAATGCTCTTCTGGCAAGCTATGCTTATTTGCATATATTTGCTGTATTTGATGCCATTTGTCTTTGGTTTTAAGTACTGGACTATTGTATATTGAAATTAGACACCATAATTGTGTCTATAAAACAAGCCACTGGACATGTTTCTGATAGTAAATATGTTTCTAAAAACAATAGGATCGACCCCCCCCCCCCCCCGATGTTTAGTGGTACGCCAAAATCTTTAAAATATTTCAGGTGGTACGCAATTACTAAAAGGTTGGGAACCCCTGTTATAGTGTATCAATATCTTTTCTCAGTCGCCAAATTTCACCGTGTACGATCAAATAGAAATAGATCTATGTATTTAGTATTTAGTTATAAGAAGTTTCATTCTTTTATTAATATCAGACTGTTAAAATCAAGGTATTTAAATGAAATTTTATCAAAATTTTATATTACCCCCTACCTAATTATTCATTTTTGTTTCAGGTATGTAATTTAATGATTTACTAAAATTGGTAAGTTGATTACAGAATATTTTGTAAGCACTTTGAAAATAGTTATAAATTATTACAGTATGTAAAAGCCAAATGGAATAAATTCATTATTTCGTGAATGAACGATTTTGGAAATAAATCCCTAAACAGATTGAATTTTATTTCTAAATTATAATTTTTTGGCAAATATATTACACTAGTGACGTCACCCATCTGGGCGTGATGACGTAATTGTGGCGACACGTTTCAATAACTATTTTTTAAATGCTAATTTTAATTTTAATAACTTTTTCAAAATGAAATAATACGTCCCATTTAAAATTCACATTTAATATACAAACCATATGCATAGAAGGGCCTGTTAAGTTTTAAGAAACGAAATATATCCCTATCCAGGTAAAATGCCTTTGCAGTTTTTAAAACACCAGATCTAATAAATTGTCGCCTGTCTGGCCATATGGTAGAACCACATAATGACAGATTAGTGTTTGTGGTCTAGTTCAGTAGAGTTACAGCGGACACCCCGTGCGGTCACACCCTCGCTAAAATAACAAACTCTCTTTCAAGACATTTTCACGTTCTTTTTACCGATTGAAATAAATATATTATTGACAGACTGTTTGTTGTTTTTACATTTATTTTAATTTCATTTAATTGTTTCCGTGGACAATAAGGTTATTACACGCAACTCAACCACCACGGAACATTGGTGACCCCGACGTGATTAATGAAAATTCGTCATTTCTTCGCACTTCATCGTAAATGTTTTTTGGCATTTACATTTATTAGTTTCGACCATTTATTTTCTATCATATTATCCAGTGTCCACCATTTATGTTATTCTTTAACCTTATGACCAATATATTTTACCCAGCTTCCGCTTAGTTTTAGGAAATTGCAGTTCCCGAGCATTTTCTATTTTAAGCGCGGCATTGTTTCATCAGTAGTCCAGTACAAGCAGTTCCTGCTGGTCTTAAATCCTCACTACCAGTGGCAGAAAAAACAGTAACCTGCGATCTTCATTTATAGAAGCAGCAAATTATGTCGAAATGATTACCATCACGAAACGACTAAGCTGGAAAAGCAAAGAATTTGGACTTCAACACAACACCGAAAAAACAAAAGAAATAATGATCGTAGACATTATACAGAGCAAATAATAGTCTACAGTCTACCACACATACACCAAGTGGCGAATTTCGAAGTAGTATACAGATTTGTATTCTTGCGCTCAAGGATAACAATAACGGCGATTGCTCCAAAAAGAAATCAAGCGTAGACTAGCAATAGTCTAGCGCCAAATAGAGGTCACCGTGTCCTTGTGAATTCTGATGGACAAACTCAACGGTTTCTTATGAATTTTTGGCTGCTGATTACGAATTTTGAGGGTGGATTTCGATCCACGTGGTCAAAAAATTGTTATAAACAATTAAATTGTTTATAAGGCTCTGGCTCATAAACTAAGAGATAAAAAAATGTTTCAAATAAAATTTGTTACTTAATAAAAAACGAAGAAAAAACCTTTACTAAACGTAAATCTAACAAGTAGAACTCAAGATATTGTAAAATTAGTGCACAATGCAAATTGCAAAATAAGTATTTTTCGAAACTTTATCGATCGTAACTCGGCTTCTACGCATACAAATGAGCCTTGGAAGGGCTCATTAATTAATAGGCTTCCAAAAGAAGCTTATTAAATTACTTTATCTTCACTTGTTTTAAAGTTATACCCGTTTGAAGTTATAATTTTCTTAAAAAAAAATGTACATTAATTTGTTTATAAGGGTTTCAAGCAAATTTGAGCTATGGCGTATTCCACGAAGATACGACTGTTTTGGATTATCGCGACATCGAATATTTTAGTGTGCAACATAAGAAGTACGAAAGTATTTTGCTATAATAATTACTCCAATGAACAACAATATAATTTGCAATTTACTTTCGTTCTTCATATTTTGCACAGTAAAATATTCGTTGTCGCGATATTCCAAGAGGGTCGTATATTCGTGGAATGGGGTATATAAACATTTATACTTTAATTAACAATAATGATAGAAGAACTCAAAAGGAACATTTTGAGCTTACGAAAATGTTCATTAGTTTGTTTTTGGCCAAGATATCGATATTTTGGCTACGAATTTCGTCACTTACTTGACTGTGAGCCGATCTTGCGCCTCATAGCACGCCAATAAAATTTCGATATCTTGGCTAAAAATAAACTTACGAACATTTTCATAAGCTCAAATTGTTTTTTTTTTGGGTTCTTCTATCATTATTGTTAATTAAAGTATAAATGTTTATAGCACAAATTTGCTTGAAACCCTTATAAACAAAGTAATGTACTATTTTTTTTTAATTATAACTTCAAACTGGTTTAACTTTAACTTTGTTTGGAAGCTTATTAATTAATCTTTAAATTGAGACCTTCTAAGGCTAATTTACCTACGTAGAAGCCGAGTTACGATCGATAAACCTTCGAAAAATACTTATTCTGCAATTTGCATTGTTCACTAATTTTACAAATTTAGGTTTAGTAAACGTTTTTTTCTTCGTTTTTTATTAAGGAACAAATTTTTTTTGAAACATTTTTTTTCTCTTTTAGTTTGAACCAGAGCCAGAGCCTTATAAACAATTAAATTGTTTATAACAATTTTTTGATCACTCGGATCGAAATCCACCCTATAAATTCGTAATCAGCAACCAAAAATCCATAAGAAAAAGTTGAGTTTATCCATCAGAATTAAAAGGACACGGTGACCCCTCTAGCGCCTAGACTACTAAATATGAAAAGACTAATTAAATATGAAAAGACCAACATTAATAAGGAATACTAAGCTCAGGTTGGCCAATGTCCTTATTTTCTCATTGCTCCATACGCAGCTAAAACTCAAAAAAATCGGTAGAAGTAAGATCGAAGTCTTTGAAATGGTGGTCTACAAAAGAATTATACGCATGTTCTGGACAGAACACAAAACCTAAAAAAGTAAACCGAGCATACGTAAATTACTGCTGCTACATAGCCAGAAGAGCGGGGCTCATGGAACTATTGCTAATAGAAGAAAAGGTAGAAGGAAGATCGCAGACCTAATGAAAACTCTGGTGGGAAACTCCCTACATGAAGCTGTACATCTGGCACTGGATCGCAGCTAATGGATACAGCAAGCTAACAATCTTTAGTGACACCACGGCCTCGCAAGGTTCAAGGAATGAGGAGGATTATTTTTCATGCCACTGCTGGTTTTTTTTGCGACCATATCTAGCCCATGGGTTTTAGTTTGTATTGGTAAGGAGGAATACGTAAAACAATAACTTTCTAAGGGCCCAAAGTGTGGTACGTGGAAGAATCTGAGAGAGGAGGATATGGGACTACTAATGAGGGGGAAACAATCTCCGAAACCGGTATAGATTTATATATCTCAGATTTGACCATAGTATTATGCAGCTGCTGCATTTTCGTGTTGCAAAGAAATTGAGAATGTTTATACATTTTTAATTCATTTACTCTTTTGTTTGAGTATTAAGGAATCTTTCTTGTTGGAGCTTTTACCACGCTGAACAGATGAGTTGTGAATTATTTAAAATTCTCTCATCTTAATTTCCTCGGCATTCTGTATGATTTATAAATTTTGAAAATCTACGGAGGTGTAGCCAAAGAAAGTATTCCACCTGTTGTCAATCTGGTGGTATGGAGACGATATTTTATTGTCGTTTTCTGTGCTACTTCGATTGATAACTTGCTTTGTCAATAACTTTCTTTTCTGTTGCCCTTTCATTAATTAAGTTTATTCTGTGTTGAGATAATAGTATTACAACATAACAATAGGAGAGGAGGAGGAGTTAAACACTATGGTGCAAAAGAGCTTTTACGATTAATACTAACTATTTATTGACAGTAGATATATACAAATAAAGCACAAAACAAACCTAAAAGAAAAGGAACCTAAGATCGGTACTCACCGGAGGGATCGCAGACGTTCGGATACAATTAGCGTCTCTTTGCAAAGACAATGACGTCGACTTTGCAAAGTAACAAGACACTTACTCAACACACACACTACACATTACACCTGACTTAGTGCTAAGTTATACAATTACGTGGCTAAAGGTTCTAGTTCTAAACCAAGGCCAGAATCAGAGAAAAAAAAAGAAAGGGAACAAAACATACATAAACAAAATGGGTGGATGAAACACTAGTGTTGATCGAGAGAAAACGAAATACATACCTACTACAACTACAATACGTACTTAAGAGGTAAACATGAGTCTTTCAGTCTGTGTGTGCACTATTGTCTATGAAAAACTTCACTGGGACGCAGGTCCTTGCTACGGTGGTGTGAGGTGGACGTGGCAGCGTTGATTGGCTTCAGCTAAAGGCGATGCAACTTCTAACACTCGTTCGCACAAAAAGGGACACTATTGACACTTTTAATAATTGATTGCTCTTCTAATAATTGGAGTAAGGTCGGGGACGGACTTTATTGAAGCACAACAGAGAGGTTGAGTCTTCTTTTTCTTAATTCACACTTTAGAGAGAGACGTGAAATTCCTTAGTCCGGCAACGGGGTGTTGCTCGGATCTCGACTGAGATCGCATTGCCCCTAAAAAGGCGAGGTTGCCCTGGTACTTGGAGGGTGAAATGGGTGGTGCCGAGATAGAAAGTCATTTCATAAAAACATGTCTTTTAGGCACATCATATTAAAACTACCACTTGCTAACACTGTTGTCCTTACATTTGCACTATTAGCAGTGTTGCATTTCAAGGATGAACTTAATTAAAAATATTTTCAATAATTTTTACAATGCTTAAATAATTATTCGAACATTCTGTACATCCCATTTTTCTTTCATAGTCTTTTAAACGTTGACTTCCTTACTTTTGTCATAATTGCCTACCATACTGTCGTTTTTTAAACTTTTTTAAAAGATTTAGCATAAGAACATTTATAAGCAGTTTCGCCATTTTAACTAAATAACGTAAAATAATTAACTACATTGTAATATAAATCGGAACGTTAGAGTACATTTGTATTAAAAATTCTTTACAATTTTCTGTAAACCAGAAACGCTTAATATTTATAAAGAACGTCAGGACGTTAAAATATTCAAAATGACCTCATGAAATTACGCTCTACTTTCCGACGAAGGAAATAAACCTCACGGCATTACACAATTTTCTCACAAAGCCCACTCGTCGTCTGCTAATGCAAAACAAGGCGACGGCGAAAAAGAGATACTTAAATAAACATACCTACTTGTCCGTCATCTTATTCCTCTTTACTTCCTGTCGGGCTGTTATCTGAAATAACAGGATTATTTTCTGTTCATTTTGATGTTCCAATTAAGAGAATTTTCGGGGACAATGGACATTGCAACCAGACGGATATTCTGTTTATCATAATTAGCTTTGAAACTACATCTACAGTAGAATTGCGTATTTCTACGGTGTTCACTATTGCATTAAAACATTAACTTGATAATTTTTCTCGAGTTTCAATTATATAGTTCAGAATACAGTCTTTAAAGCGAGTATAAAAGTGCGTATTCTAAAGCGTTTTTAACGGTGTGCATTTGTTGACATAGTGGTTTTCTGCTAGGCAAGCAATAACCTATTATTATATAACGATAAACTTGACACAGTAATGAAAAGAGTATAATATTCAAACATATTGATGTAATGAGAGAGTGAGAGGTGACGATAAAGATGTAATCATGACATTTTATGTGCAAGGTCCTCCTCTCACTTGTTTTTTAAACGTAATCTCCGTAACGGAAGTTAGCCATCATGATGGCAACTCATAAATTTCGAAGTATTTTTGTTGTTTGGAGCTGCATCCATACTTAGTTTCCTTAGCCAAGTTTATCTCTTAGTTTCCCTTCGTCTTTTACTCACCTCCTCCATTTATTTTACCGTTGGTCCGTATATGCAGTGGAGAATAAGAAATCTTTATTCTTCACTATACACAATAGTATTTTACTTTTATAGATTTTCTAAATTATCAAATTATTATTACGGTTTCATCGCCATATCTAATATTGCTAATTAAAAGCCCATTCACTTTTATCCGTGCTCTTTCTTATTCTCTGTGTATTTTGTCGTGTGTATACCATATATTTTGTCGTGTGATTTTATTTTGCACGTTTGCTAATGCAAAACAAGGATACGGCGAAAAAGAGATACTTAAATAAACATACCTACTTGTCCGTCATCTTATTCCTCTTTACGTCCTCTCGGGCTGTTATCTAAAATAACAGGATTATTTTCTGTTCATTTTGATGTTCCAATTAAGAGAATTTTCATAATTAGCTTTGAAACTACATCTACAGTAAAATTGCGTTTTCCTGCGGTGTTCACTATTACATAATAACATAACTTGATAATTGTACGATAAAAGCATGTACATATATATATATATATATATATATATATATATATATATATATATATATATATATATATATATATAAAATTATTGATATAATTTTAGGGGCGTGGACTATATGAGGTTAAGTGTGCTGGTTCAAGTGGAATTAAGAAAGGGTTATGATAAACAGGCAGTATTATAAGTTTATAAAAATCTTACCAAAATCCTGTGTTACTGATCACTGATCGCGTGATTAAACACATACGCCGTTTCACTCGCGGATTAAACTGGTTCACGAGCTTTAATTGTTCTTAACGGTTTAACGGTTATTTTATATCGGATTACTGTCTTATTTTACGGAAAGGTGTTGCGAAAGAAAGCTAACACACGAGATATCATAAGAGAGTTATTTGCACTTTTTGCTGCCTTTGCGGGTCAACAGAGAAGAGTTTGAATCCAAAGGAAAGGTTCAAGTATTTAGATTGATGTGTCCTCAGCTGTGACTGACACTCAAAATGAGATTACTGTTCACAATGTCCATTTTCGTACTTAGATTCCCAAAGAAAGGTTCGCGCATTTTGCCTTTAAGCGGAGAAGGCAGTGACTGAGAACTGCCCCCAAGCATAATAATTGTCTGTATTGGGTAGAGTAAATGGTACTATTCGTCAGGTTGGTTTAAGATTATTTAAAACTAATATAATGTAATATAATCTTATACGCTGTACAACATCTCCGTAAAAATTTGACACTACTTCCCAGAGTAATAACTTTACGATTTGACTCATTCAGATTTAAATTCTGATAATTAATTATTTAGAATATTTAGATGTATAACTACTACTCATTAGTAATTTATATGTGGTCTTTGTCACAGTCCTTTTATAAAGACAGTTTACTAAATTCGTTTGTAAGCGCCGTTTTATTGAAGTCGTAATAAAACGTTATTTACTGACATCATTTATAGATTCCGTGTACCAATTTAAGTTGTATTGATTTGTACTTTTCTCTTTTATAAATGCCGATTAATAAAGTTGTTTATAAGTATACTACACATACCGGTTATTAAAATAGTATAAAATTTTGTTTATTGGCTTGGCTAGCGCGGCTAGTTAATGGTGTCTCCTAGTCGCATATGCTGTTTTTAAGGTCATTAACATATTATGCCGTTTGCTGAAGTCGTTTATTGATGCCGTTTTCTGGGCCTCAGCATATGCTGTTTTTAAGACAGTCGATGCTTTTGAGATACAGCATGTTTAGTTTTAAATTAGATAAACGGCCTATAAATGGCAACACAGCGCACCCTCGAGTACCAGACGGTCCCCACTTCCCACGCTAATCCAGGTCGTCGCTCCGCCCGCTCCGCCGTCATTCGGCGATTAAACAACGATAGTGGACTAAGCACTGTTCCGATTTTAGCGGTTTTTTCAGTCACCAATATCTAATCGAAAACTAAACGTATTGTATAAAGCTTCGTCTTCTTTCTCTGTTATATTAATTATTATCTCACGTTACTCCTCTAGCGAGTGTTCTTTATCCTTAACATTTTTTTTACTTTCAATTCCTCTGCGACTCTCGATTTTAGCTTTCATTGCCTCGCAATTTTAGGTTAAGTTGTGGGTACAGAAGAATGATTGAATTTTCAGAAACCTTGTGCAAGCTGGTTCAATTTGGCGCTTAATCTTTTTACATGGGTCTATTTGTTCTGTAATGTAGCATCTCCCTTATTTAAATTAGGTAACTCTCTTAATGTTTTGTCTTGTCAATCTATCTGTATCTGCATTGTCGTGCGTTTGGTGGCTGAAAATCATAAAATTAATCATATCATTGATATTACATAACATATTCCATGGATAGGGCGCATTATTTCGATGGATGTTGCTATTTTTAGACGGAGGAGCCTTAGTAAGTACCCCTTGCCCATCAAATGGATGCCTCAGACTAGAAGCCGTGATTTTTGTTTTCATCACCATAGCAATGCCCTGGAAAATAGTTAACAGTATCGTTTCTCTTATCTTCACTGGCGGCTCCACCCAAAAGCCTGTAACATAAAGACATAATCTGTTTACAGTTGGGCAAGTAAACTCTGCTTATTTATAGAGGTATTACTCCTCTATCCCTCCTCTTTTCCGGGCTTGGGTCTGGTTGTATCGAGCGTAGAGCTAGTAGGCTTGTTCCAACTCGACACAAAACCGTGAACCCCGCAGTAACGAAAAATATGTTACTGCGCATAATTGTTCGTTATTGTGCGTGAGCGTGGCGGTTCAAGAACGGTTTTGTGTCGAGTTGGAACAAGCCTAGTAAGTTCACCCATCGCAAAATACCACATGCAGCTAACACAGCTAGAGTTGTAATACTACATCAGAATTTGGTTTTAAACATGAATTGAAGCTGTGTTAATTTAGAAGTAAGAAACAAATCGTACAAATCAATATAACCAAAAAGCTTATACAGCTTGTTAAATTAGTGATAAGGGAAAAATATTCGGAAGAAGACGTCCAGAAGGAAGAAGAACATGGTGGCTTTAAAACCTAATCACACAGACAAACAACAGAATTTTTTCCTGGTACCCTAATAGTTAATAAGCTCGCTAATATGGTACAGTAAAACCTCGATATAACGGACTAATTGGGGGGACGGGATGTCCGTTAAAGCCGAAAGTCCGTTGTATAAAAATATGATTAAAATCGATCAAATTTTTTTTGAAGTTATACTTCTTTAGGCGCGATTGAGATTGAGGGTGAATTTATATTGATCTGCGCGCATGCGCACACCGACAGTATGGTATTAGTCTTTATACGGGCTCTGATTGGGTGTTGAAATGATCTGTAAATAATTGTTCAATATGGAGGTTATCGGTAAACAAAAATGTTGTATAATATATTAGTTTTTATTGTTGTGAGGACAGAAATAAAATCAAATTTATAATTATAGTGACTTTTTAAATAGTTTTGAAAAGCCACAGGTACGTAATTCTAAATGTTTCAGTTGTATTCCAATAAAAAATTATCTTCATACCTATTTGGAAAATGTAAAAAAAATAATGTACTTACCTAGTACTTACTATGCTACACCCCTAGTAGGCAATGCTTTAATTTACATAATCTGATTACGAACAAACTTTCTACAAATTTTCATCTAAATTGTTTTCTTACTCTATATATTGTTGTATTTTAATTCGACAAAAATCAAACTAATAAAAATTCATTTAAACAAAATGTCAAAAAGTTGTTAAGTTTGTGTATATTTCCACATGACGTATACGCGAAGGTGGTGCAGTTTGAAATCGCTTCGACTCTCGTACGGCGGGATACACGGGAAGTAGGTTCAAGCCCAATGCAAGTTATATCATTTTTTTATTTTTTTTTATAGATTTTATGATTGTAAGTATATTATTATATAATTTTTTTCAGAAAATACGTATTTAATTAAAATTTTTGGCAACAATTATTGTTCAGAAATCATTTGTGGCATTTTTCAATGTGTTTGTGTGTGTTTTATTCTTCTATTTTTTTTTTAATTTTGGTATTATTTTAATAAAAATTTTTGGAAAGAGTAGAGAAACCGTTTAAAGTATATTGATTTCGTTGAAATCATATAATAGAAGTATAACTTCTTACGTGCGTACAAAGTACACACACTGATTTTTTTAATTATGTAGGAACCTATCTACTGTATTTAGATACAGTGCACAGTGTACAAATCTGTAAGTTAAAAAAGGAATAAAGGTTTGTTCGCTACTCTTTTACTTTTCTACTTCATCTAAAAACTTTCTTCTAAAAACTTCATCTAAAAATCAGTGTGTGTACTTTGTACGCACGTAAGAAGTTATACTTCTATTATATGATTTCAACGAAATCAATATACTTTAAACGGTTTCTCTACTCTTTCCAAAAATTTTTATTAAAACAATACCAAAAATTAAAAAAATAGAAGAATAAAACACACACGAACACATTGAAAAATGCCACAAATGATTTCTGAACAATAATTGTTGCCAAAAATTTTAATTAAATACGTATTTTCTGAAAAAAATTATATAATAATATACTTACAATCATAAAATCTATAAAAAAAATAAAAAAATGATATAACTTGCATTGGGCTTGAACCTACTTCCCGTGTATCCCGCCGTACGAGAGTCGAAGCGATTTCAAACTGCACCACCTTCGCGTTTACGTCATGTGGGAATATACACAAACTGAACAACTTTTTGACATTTTGTTTATATGAATTTTTATTAGTTTGATTTTTGTCGAATTAAAATACAACAATATATGTATAGAGTAAGAAAACGATTTAGATGAAAATTTGTAGAAAGTTTGTTCGTAATCAGATTATGTAAATTAAAGCATTGCCTAATAGGGGTGTAGCATAGCAAGTACTAGGTAAGTACATTATTTTTTTTACATTTTCCAAATAGGTATGAAGATAATTTTTTATTGGAATACAACTGAAACATTTAGAATTACGTACCTGTGGCTTTTCAAAACTATTTAAAAAGTCACTATAATTATAAATTTGATTTTATTTCTGTCCTCTCAACAATAAAAACTAATATATTATACAACATTTTTGTTTACCGATAACCTCCATATTGAACAATTATTTACAGATCATTTCAACACCCAATCAGAGTCCGTATAAAGACTAATACCATACTGTCGGTGTGCGCATGCGCGCAGATCAATATAAATTCACCCTCAATCTCAATCGCGCCTAAAGAAGTATAACTTCAATTTTAATTATGTAGGTTTTTTTAATTATGTAGGTACCTATCTACTGTATTTAGATACAGTGTACAGTGTACAAATCTGTAAGTTAAAAAAGGAATAAAGGTTTGTTCGCTACTTTTTTACTTTTCTACTTCATCTAAAAACTTTCTGCAATATACTCATTTGGATGACAAAATTATTCACTCATGGGTTGAATAAGCGATGTATTTTTTGGCAAAACATACAGTTAAAGTTGCCATCTTCTGAATTTAGCATACTTTCAGGGGGATTAGGAGGAGCTTTGTCTAAAATTAATAAATATTTCACCTCTTAAGCGGTATTACCAGTTTCTTCTCTCGAAATTTTTTCACTGCAGGTAAATACAAATCCTTTAAAAACCAATTTTTGAAAATATCTCTGGTGAACCTTGCCCAGATTATGCCTTATTATAATTGTTGTTGCAGTGCCGAGATGTTTGCTTCTAGAATTCGATTTTTCATATTTTTTTGCATTCAATTTTTCTTTTACATTTGATCTGATTTTTTGTCTGTTATATCCGAAGTCCGTTAAATAGAGGTCCGTTCTATCGAGGTTTTACTGTACAGTTAACGTCAGGTTCAGGTTTACAGTAGATTTGCGTAAAAGTTTGTTTTGTTGTTTTATTTACATAAAAATTTATTACAGTAATAATGAAGACTGCAAAAAATAAATTTCAAAAAACCAAAGTATTCTGCTCAGCAATAAAAATATTCTCTAAATAATCAGCAACTGGTTCTGCATACTTAAATGAGAGAGGTTAATAATTCAACGAACCGAATTTTATAGCACCATAAATTTGTCAACTATAAACCATTCGTTCAACAGTTTTGATTAAATAAACGATGTCGCATTTTTGTGTTAAACAGTCAATTCACACCTGCATATTTTACATCGTAAAATGGATCAAACATCAATAGTTGAATTATTAATCACTAGTCGGCAGATTTCACTCATATTCAATCTAATAATACACCAATAAATAATTTTTCATTAAATTAAGTAGCAAAACATGATTGGGAATTTCTACAATGTTTTTCTAAAACATCTCCCATCTAAACATTATCCAAATCCATATCCCAATCTCTAAATACATTATAGCTACAAGTCATTTTAGATCCATGAAAGATGAGACATGTTAAAGGGATTCCTAAAGTAATACCCAGATATTTTGATTTTTGTAAAGTTAGCATTAAAAATTAAAATTTATAGAAAGGTCTGTGTGTTGCCCTTTACCCCTCTAACAGATCAGTAAAAGAACTCAGTTCATCTGTAGACTTGAAGTGTGATACACACATATTTATGTTTTTATATCCTGTAATAATTAGTGTTTCAATATATTCGTCAACAAACCACAGGTCTACCAGTTATTATACAACAATACAATTGCAATTCCCTCGGTTGGTGATTGGCATATCTATGAATCACGATCACGTGGTTAGAAAGAAAGGCCACCATCATTTACTCACAACACTTATTAAGTATATCCAAGCGTGAATGGAAATATGTACAATTGGACTCAATAAGGGAGTATGATAGTTGCGAGTGCGAGAATCGAGAGAATAGCCACTAACAAACAAACGGAGGAAACTACCAGAGAATGGAAGTGACTAAATACGACTCTATGATGGTGATGATAAAGATGATCAATTTTTCATATGCAAAAAATAATCTTGTATTTTTTACTGTATAAAACCCATAATTGCAATCCTAAGTTTTAAATAATTGTTAAGCCAACCCTAACTAATAGTGCCTAGACCAAAATTTTCATCCCTCCCAATACACGCAAGTATGCTTGGACATTGCAAGAGAAGTAACTTCCTCTATTGATCGCATTCGTCTAAGATCCGTCTATTGATCGCATTCAACCTCAGTATTCAATCTCTTGTGTTCTAGCTTTCTTTGGCAAACCAACTATACCACTGTTGACCCGCAAAGGCAACAGAAGTGCGTCTAGACTCTATTGATTGTCATTCGCTGTTCAGAGCACATCAATCTAAGTGCGTGAACTCCTTCATCTTGTGTCGTCCACGGCCGCTGGCGAAAGTTTTTCATCACTGCCTTCTTCGCTTGAAGGCAAAATTCGCAAGCCTTTTTCTGGGCTCAATCTACGTACGAAAACGAACAATGTCAACAATAAAGACTCTCCCTTGTGTTAGCTTCAGTGCGCAACAGATCTATATCAGTTGTACCTTTATTTGGGTGCCATCATCTCTGAGCAAACGCGTTTTCTCTGCGCAAATAGTATACGACGCGAATTCGATATAAGCAATTAAAACTCGTACACGAAACACTTGTGAAACCTCATGTGAAACCGGCATATGTGTTCGCGATATGAAGGTGAAAACAGTGACCAAACAGGACTTTGAGTAAGACTTTTTACGAATTTATAATATTTTCTGTATTACCATAATTCCACACAACTAAAATTATATTAATAATTTCATATATTATGTACATGCCCTTATTGTACAGATGTTATTACTTGTTACCCATGTAATTGTCATTTTATGTGTTAAGGTCTTTCCCATCAGTTCTTTTTAAAACGTAATCTGCGTTACGGAAGTTAGCAATCACCATGGAACGATAACTTTCGAAGCATTTTTAAAGAATTGTTTTGAGCTGCATCCATACCATTCTTTTAGATTCTTCAGCTAAGATATTCATCTACCTACTACATACCTCATTCCCTAATCCCCTATCTATTTTACCGTTAGTCGTTATGAGCAGTGGAGAATAACCTTATTTGGTTATATATTATTCAAGCGTGTCATATAATCCGATTAGGCATTGGGACGCGTCATGTTGGAGTTGAGAACTTCCCCAGCTGTATGGAGTCCTACTCATAACATAAGGTTTGTTCCAACTCGATACAAAACCGTTCTTGAACGGTTACGAGTATGCGCAGTAACGAAAAATGTTTTACTGCGCATAATTATTCGTTATTGCGCATGCACGTAACGATTCCAGAACGGTTTTGTATCGAGTTGGAACAAACCTTATGTATATAGCTCCCATCACAGTCTCAGACCGGGGCGGGTTTTGGTTACTTACTATTAGGTTATGTTTTTGATAGCAGTTTGATATAAAATGCAAATAAAGGAAGTGAAACGCAAATGCTTCTTTTCTTTAATACTAAAGGAAGATTCATATTTATCCGTTCGGGCACGTAGCGTTTTGTTTCTGAAAAATATTGATTTTATGGTTTTAAATATGAACAATAATTAATACTGTCCGGAGCGTATAGTATCAGACAACTCTTTGTAAAATCAGGTTTTTCGGAGATTACGCTACGTGCCGGAACGGTGCGGGCATGATAATATGATTCTTCCTTAATATCAATCTTCCTTTAAGCAAGAATCATATCATGCTCGCACCGTTCCGGCACGTAGCGTAGTCTCCGAAAACCCTGATTTAACAAAGAAGTGTATGATACGATACGCTCCGGACAGTATGAATTGTTCATATTTAAAACCATTAGCGTAATCAATATTTTTCGGAAACGAAACGCTACGTGCTGGAACGGATAATATGATTCTTCCTTTATGATTTTTCCGGCGTCAGACAAAATTTAAATTGTTATTTTATTGTTTTTCATTTTTGTTTTAATCCAGAAATATTTTTTATTTGGTTTTGTATAACTCTTGATTGCTTTGTAATGTATAGTGATTTTTTTAATCACGTATAATTTAGTATAGAAAACTAGTAAGTATTACAAAAATGAAGCTAGAACAATTTCGATATTAATAATCTAGTAAAGGACACTGATAACAAAATAAACAAATCGTTTTTATTTAATAAAAGTGGTTATTATGGTGTTTAGATAACAGCTTATCAGCTTTACTACTGCGAGTTTTAAAAATAATCAAACAATTCTTAAGTAATTAATCTGAAGTAGGTCGTTTTATAACTTTACAAATCGATTTTTCGTTTGCTTGCCGACTTATGGCTGAGGCCATTTTAGAGTTCTCTTCGACGTTTCGCTAAATTTAGAAGAACAATTTTCAATCTTCAGAAGTGTAAAAGCCATTATACTAACTTAAAGAGTCTGAACCCAGAGGCGAAAACAAACAGTCATGGAGGATTCAGCACCAGAGGAATATAAATACGTGTATTCATCATATAAAGCGGAGAACACATCTAAGTCGGCGAACACAGTGGAAGCGGTTTCCGCTTACGGTTAAACCGCGCGGACCGCTTTTAAACGTTTTCAAACTGAATGCACATCTTTGAAAATGTACACGAACATAGTCAAAGCAGGTTCGCGCGGGCCAACCGCTTAACCCGCCTGGCCGCTTTTAACCGAATGAGAATTTAGTTTATTCTCGCTTTTTGTCGCGCGAGTTCAGTGATTTTACAATGAATAAGGAGGCATTGATTGCTGCAGTTTTTGAACGACCTCATATTTGGGACAAGAGGGAAAAGTTGCATTGCATTGCAACCGGAATGTCATTGATAAATGTTGGAGAGAAATAAGCATTCAAATGAAAGAAGATGGTAAGTGTTTACAGTATCTATTTATATATTGATGTGTAAAATAAAGGATTTTGTGAAAAATACGTTACAAAAATATCACGAATATTTTTTGCTTCATTGAGAGATCTTCCCGTGATTTGTCTCTCGGTATTTCCCCTGCAATGTTCGACAGATACATGGCTTAGATGTCGTTGAAAACCTTCCTTATCAATAATTATATTACATATCGTCGGCTTAGGGACACAAAAATGTAACTACATTTTTTCCATTTTGAGATATCTACACCATTGAAATTACCTTATTGAGTTCTTTTGAGTGACTCAAAATTTTATTTCTCCGAACACTTTAAACCCCAGTAAGGAGTTTTCGTAACTGCATTTCTTAGCAATCTTTGAGTGTCACAGAAATGTTAGTGGTCTTACATTTCTGTGATACTATGTTTAGACTGATGATATTGAGTTACATTTTTGTGGCATAAATTTTATTACACTGAATAGTGGTTGCAGGTAGCAACAATGGATTTAATAATTTGTTTCGTATATTTGGCAGCGTGGTCTGTTGCATTTTCAGCTCTGTTACAACTGTGAAGGCGTAAAAAAGTTAATATGTTGATAATTTCGTCGGCTTAGGGACACAAAATTGTATCTCAGAAATGACTGCTCTTCAGCAGAGCGTATCACAATCAATCAGGTGTGCAAAGTGATTGACACAATAAAAATTAATGTTTGAAAATGTTTTCAAAGTTGATGTTTATTTAAAAAAATAAATAAAAAACTGTTTATCAGTTCTATCAATATCTAAAGTCGATTACTTTTATTTTGTGATTTTAAATAAAGTTATAAAATGAATTATGATTATTACTTTTATTATTATTATTATTAGAAAATTGGCTAACCCTCAGTTGTAAAATTGGATAGCAATAAAGAATTACAAATAAATTACTGATCCCAACGGTAAGTCTCTATAATAATAGACGTTTCATTTAGGGACACAAAAATGTATCTCCACCACTTTTTCTCTAAATGTTGTTATTTTGAGAACACTATTTATCCATTATTGGGTATGATTGTATTACCTTAAAGTAAACATTTCTAAGATTAATAATTCGGAACAAAAAATTTGAGAATAAACTACAGACCATTACAAGATGCAAATCATTTTTTTAAAAACCTTAAATAAGTTTTGCTGAAAAGTAGTCATTTCTGAGATACAATTTTGTGTCCCTAAGCCGACGATATGTAAAATACAAATGCATTTAATAGCCTGCTTATGTAAATTACACCAGTTTTTAGTTAAACTGGTTAGTTAGTTTATAATATTAAAAGTCTCTTGATTCATTCTCATATACTGGAAGAATCGTTCATTATCTTCTTTTAATTTTTGAAATAAATGATGATATTCTCCATAAATTAATCTTTCTCGATTGATAGGATGTACAGCAACTCTCTTTTCCGTTTAGTCAAAACAGAATCTAAAGCAATTATATCGTCATCAGAAGACGAAATTTTGCTATAAGTTATAGACGCGACTGACAAATTTGAACCATTTTTCTCGCTTTTACCCGTCTTCACTGTGTTACTACTGTAAGGCTACGGCTCCACGGGCTGGAAATTGACGCTAGCAGTAGCCGCAAAACGAACTTAAGGTTCCGCAGAACGGAATAGGAATAGCCGAACTGTACCGACTACAGGACTTGTGCGTAGTCGGTTCAGTTCGGCTATTCCTATTCCGTTCCGTGGAACCTTAAGTTCGTTTTGCGGCTACTGCTAGCGTCAATTTCCAGCCCGTGGAGCCGTAGCCTTACGCGCTCAGACTCGCGCGGTTTGCCCGTAAGCGGAACCCGCTTCCACTATATATGTGTGCCGCCTAAGCGACCGTGATAGCGATCGCGTCCACGATGGCGATGGCGATCTCGGTTTCTGTAGAAAGCGAACACATCGGAGCCGTAGCGACCTGCGATTACATTAGTATAAATAATACAGTTGGAAATATTGCGTATCAAATGTGCGATTTACAAGAAGAAGAAGCACTGCTTGTTGCAGTATTGTTAAGCGAAAAAAGGCAGTTCAATCTAATTTGAAGGCATGTAACCTTCATTATTCGAAATTAATTAGGATAAAGAAAGAAATTTAATAAAAGGTATGAGTGGCCGTTCTATTTTTTCCATTTAATAATGAAGACATTTATGCAGTTTATTTTGCAGAAAAAGAAGAGATGTTTGGGTAGATATATGACATTAACCTGAGGTACAAGCAATAAGGACAATTTCACAAATTGTTCCCAGAACTTCGCAGAGATGTATAGACGGTTCTATACATATTTTAGAATGAATTTAGAAAGTTTTGATGAAACATCTATTTCTAATGGCTCCTCTACACATCGGCAGACGCGTCCGCGGACTAGATGGGGTAATTCGATCGTTTGTTGTTTATTTATATCACGTCGGCGGACGCGTCTGCGAAATATCCGATTGTTGTCGGTTTTTGCAGCGCAGATTAAAGGGTTTCGGTGAGAACGTCCGATGCCTCTCCACACATCTGAACTCTGACCTCTACGACGCATTAGTTTTCGCAGTGAATTCAAAGTAGATATTGCGTCTCTCGAGAATTAACACAGACTGAACGATTTACAGATGTATACAGTACAAATGTGTGGTCAGCTCGTGATGATACATAGGCAGATGCATCTCAGCAGACGCGTCTGCCGATGTGTAGAGGAGGCATAATACGTATGTTCTTATAACCTGGGTGGGACAGGTCGAAGAATATATCATATTATTTTACAATTTCAATAAAATTTTAGATATCCATTTTTATTTGCATCGTCGCGACCAGCGATAAATGTAACCTGTTGCGTTCTGAACGCTAAACTAATTATATCGCTGCGATCGCAGTCAGAACGCTGCACAAATTCCTTTGATCGCCACTAGATCGCAACAAGTATGTGCTGAATCACTTGTTTGCTTCAGACGAGTTGAATCGCGATCGCCATCGTGAACGCTATCGCGCCGTTATCGCCTCTGTGTATTTTCCGCTTAATGTGAATGCCTCTGTTGATAACGAATAAAAGATACACCTAATTTTAAAAATCTCCGAGTGTCTAGTTCCTAGATCGAGTTGATGAGCAATGGTCAAGGAAGACAGTGAGAAGAAACATGTTTGTGAAAGCGAAAGAGATTAACTTGGCCGTGTCCAGCATAAAAACAATAGGGAATCTACATGCAAAAAATAATCTTTTATATTTTACTGTATGATTTCAATAATTCTCGTATTCAATTTTAAAATATTCTCTAATACACTCCTTACTAATAATTCCTACTACTGTTTCACCCCACCCCCTACCTACCGATACAAACAATGCTGAGACATCGTATTGTGACCAGTAATCTCTATCTCGTATGTTAGCTTTCGTTTGGCAACACATCTCTACAATCCGTCACACAGTTAATCCACGTGTAAAACCGGCACATGTGCTTGATCAAAACGCGAACAGTGACTAATAAAACAGAACTTGGTAAGATTTTTATAAACTTATAATATTGTATGTTTATCATAACCCTAAAAATACAGTCCGCACCCCTGAAATTATTTTGATAATTTCAAATATGTACATGCCTTTATTGTACAATAATGCTTTTTTGAGATTACTACACGAAATTTGCATGATGTATTTTTCTTGGTCTTAATGATATTACTATTGTTTTTATTAGTATCATTGAGTAATAGTATCGCCTTGGAAAACACTAAAGCCGGGATCCCATGGAACGTAGAAAGAGAAATAATCTGTAATAGAAAAATATAAAAACTAAAGACGGGAATCAACGTAACGTGAAATAGCGTTATTTCCCTAAACATTTGTGATTTACCCTCATTGGGCTAGGATCGAACTCTCTATTTGTGGCTGGCGCGGATCGGCTTGAGTTCTCCCATCGTTTGTCGGTAAATGAACACCGTTCAAAGGAAGTTAAAAGCTGATACAGAGTAGACACGAACCCTTCCAATCCTTCCGACTCGACTATGGGCTGGTACGGTCAGTGCCGTGGTAATTTTATTATGGAGTGGTCTAACGATGTTGTGTTGGAATTGTTATCATTGTGTGAGTTAACCAACGTACTAACATTTCTACCGCCAACACTGGTGGTGTACCCTTGATACTGCAAGGGACATGCTCCATCAGAAAGGAGCAATTCCCAATTATGTTTTCCAACTTTCTTTGTCGACGTTAACTGGTGAAGAACGCCGTGCCACGTTCCATGGGATCCTGGCCTAATAGGTTGGCTGCCGTGCGACAAATGTTGTGTCTCATGTTGTTGATAGCAGCCGCGTGACACACCTTAGTTGTCTCAATCAATAGGGACCCATTTTTTAAACATTATTGCAGCCAACGTGTTAATAAAGAGCAAGTTATAAAAAGGTAGTAAAACTTGGGTGTTCGCATCGTTAGGGAGTATTAAAATCGCATATGTATTTCTTTGTCATTGATGGTATACATATAATTGTTTCATATATTTGTTGGCTAAGAGAAGTTGGTGTGAAAAGATACAAGAAACAACTATACATGATAATGGTAACAGGAAAAAAGATGGATTATAAAAAAAATTAGCGAATAGAAGAAGAAAATAACAAAAACAGATGTCTAGAAAGTATGCGGAAATCTTTTACTAACTGTTCTTGTTCTAACCGAGAACTTAACCGTAATATAGACAAATTCTAATAAATTTATACTATGTACAGAAATCTACAGTCGTATAATGAAATCATAACATGAACGATCACATCAATCACACATGATTCAGATTATTAATAATCTATCTCTCGTTTGTTATTAATGAAAAAAAAACAGCAAATGCAAAATATGTGATTGATGTGATCGTTCATGGGTATTCTTTCATTTTTCCGACTGTATGTACTTTGTACTATGTACTTTCAACACAATGAAACCAGCTCTATCTGTGTCATACGTTCTCTAAACACTACGTATTAGACAAAAAAGAAGACGAAAAAGGTTAATAATGACCGTAGTTGATAGCATTCGGGAGATTCCTGAAGCTAATACGTGTCAAAGGGATACACGGTCTCGTCTGTTCAAGATGTGATAAATAGCGGAGTCATTTAAGCCCAGCAGACAAGTGTAATCATAATTAATACTCCATTTTAGCCAGTGGTAGAGCTTCTTTGTGAAGGATTATCTCTTGAATAAATACATTTTTTATCGTCTCGCTGGAGTTGGAAAGTCATTTGAATAGTAAGTCAGATATTAGTCACTGTAATGACTTTAATATTATTTAGATCTTTTAGCTACACGTAACTTTTATAGAACGGGAACAATGCAATGTTTTTAAAAGTGCTGTTACTAAATATTACAAGGCTATAATAAAATTATGTAAGTATTGTTCTAAAGCTGTTTTATTGCGGAATTTTGTGTTTGCAATTAATGTAATATAATCTGGAGAGATGATCCAGCTTGGAAGATTCGATGTACAAAATGTAAAATATGTAGGTTGTGGGTGAAAATGGGATGTAAAAATATTTCAGAATTAAACCAGTTGGAAAAATTTACAGTGTATACATAATGGTATATTATGCAATAAGCATTTAATGATAGTCATTATGATGCGAGTGTATGACGAATACGAACCGCGTAGCGGCGAGTTTCGTATAGAATACGAGCTTCAAAATGATAATTAAATGCAAGTGATTTTTTCTATGATCATTCACAACAAGAAATATATTCAAATTTATTAATTTTGTAACGCTAACAAATTAAGTTGTTATATGGTTAAATTAATTGTTTAGTTGATAAGTTTATATTTTCAATATTACAATTATTAAAATGAATTTGAGGATACATTTTTAATATCTCTATCGTCTTCAGGCAGTTTCTTAAAAATATTTAATTTTTAAATTAGTCAGTTTGTTTATAGTAGGGAGGAAAGTATGCTAAATTTGCAGTCACTCGAGCGTTATGGGGATCTATTGGGTTGTGAAGATTAGGTCCTAAAACCAAAACAAGTTAAGATTTTTCAAAAATATTGAATACCTACGTGTATTTTGCAGTTTTCCGATCGGATGTTCACTTCGCGAAATATCGCGGGGTCCCTATTTAAAATTTACCCACCACCCCTCTCCGTGGATGATCGTGTTTTGTATCGTTGGATAGATTTTTGAAAAATATTGAAAACGTATTTTTTAGTTTTTCGATCTGACGTTTATTTCTCGAAGTATTCGCTTTTTTCTTGTGAAACCTTGTGACTTACCCATTTACTTACGCCCCGCTCAAACCGTCAGATTTTTTAAATGTACACTGTTTTGCATATACTTAACTTGCCTTATCTTAATTTGACCATTTCGAGTTTTTCTAAGGATATATTTTTTTTCGGACCCCCCTTAACGAACTCCCCTGTATTAAGATCCAATATATGGTAGGGGTACATTTACAAGTACAAGGTTTCTTCCCATGTGATAATCTGACGCGCTCAAGTAACTGCAAAAATCCCCGCTTGGGCTCCCCTACCATTACATATTGAGAACTGTCAAAGGGTATGTATTTGACTTGACATTGGTCACTACGCATGTGCCACCTTCATCGCGAATGTCATTCTGGTGATTCTATTGTTTAAAAATCTGTATCATAATGAAGCTCGTTATGATACAGGTAGTGAGTTATGATACAGGTAGTGAGTTATGATACAGGTAGTAATTGATATATTAGAGTATGAGAGTAGAAAAAAGCTTAAATGACAACTTGGTTCATACGATGATAAAAAAGTTACTGCTTACATGTCTTAAAATTGTACCAGTATAGTAGGTTCGGAAATCGGCTAGAAAATTTAAACCGAATATAACAAGATAAAGCTTACGAAAATGACAATGAAAGGATCGACTGCAGCAATAATTACAGATAACGGAATCACCAAAAATATAGAAATAGCAAGTGGAGTACGACAAGGCGACTCTCTATCAATGTCACTATTTAATGTCGCTATAGAAGGAACAATAAGAGCTACAGAAATAAAAGGTACGATTATAACATCGACGTCGCAACTTGTGACGTATGCTGACGACATAGCATTAATTAACAGAGACCTAAACAGTTTAAAGGAAGAATTTACGAAGTTATGCAAAGAAGCATCCAAAAGGGGTTTAGAAATAAATCAGAACAAAACAAAATACCTAACATGTTCAAGAAAAATCCCGGTTAATGTGATAAGCTTAAATATTGGTGAAATATGAATTTTAAAAGGTAGAACATTTTAAATATCTTGGGGTCTCAGTTAATGGAACTAATGATAGAAGTATCAAAATTAATGAAAGAATCCAGGCAGGAAACAGAACCTACTGGAAATACAGTAACTTCCTCAAAGATAAGAAGCTTACTCAGAATACAAAACTGAAAATTTACAAAGCAGCAATTAGACCAGTAATCACATACGGTGCTAAAGTAATGTGTTTGACACAGAAAGAGGAAGAAAGAATGAGGATCCTAGAAAGGAAAATAATTCGGAGGATAGGAGGACCACTAAACTTAGGCAATAATGAATTTAGAAAACTCATGAACCACGAAGTAAGAATACTTCTGAAAGGAGAAGACATCGTCAGATTTATCAAGGCACAGGGACTCAGATGGATGGGACATATAGAAAGGAGGAACCCAGAAGCCGTTATTAAGAAAATTTCTAAATGGAGACCTGTCTCAGGCAGACCACGAGGAAGACCCAAAACTAGATGGGAGAACCAGATGGTAGAGGACCTTAAGAAGATGGGAGTCAGAGAATGGGTAACCAGAAGCAAAAACAGGAACGACTGGAGGAAAATTGTAGAAGATGCAAAGTCACACAACCAATTGTAAAACCAAAGTGTTAATGCGGATTGATTCACCGCGACAAACGAATCGGAAGAGCCCAAAGAGGGCGGCAATCACTCCGCTAGGAGTGTAGATGCCATGATGATGATAACAAGATTCAATTTTTGAACATTGTGTGAAAACCAAGTTTTCTCGGGTATCAACAGAACCGTCCAGACAAATTAATATTTTTTTACCAACAAAAATGAGATGTTTTAACCAAATAATGTTTCAAATATGATGTGCAAAATAGTTTTGAATTCGGTTCCGCTAATGAACTTGCTTTTTTTTGTCCTTAAAAGTAGAAAAATTTAATTTCTCTTGCTTAATATTTATGGTCTAATTATTTTAACTGCAGGTAGGTACTAATATATGTTTCCTGTAAGTTATAAAATGAGTAATTTACAAAAAAAATTACAATTATTAATACTAATTTACAATTATTAATGAGATATTAAAGAGGCTACTCAAATCCCTTAAACGTTTATACCAAATATTGATACCGCCACTTTGTTGCGCATTCTGACCGATTTCTGTTTCTACTATACCTGCATCTGCTGTTGTACTAATCTAGGAACGGACAGGCAGTTTTAAATTTAAAGAACTTCATGTCATCCTCAGGGTTTAAAACCTAAAGTAATATTAATAGCCGAAATTTGGGTAATGTCGAAAAAGTCTGACACTGTCCATAATAAAAGTGGGTACATACCAGTGATATGGGAGAGAGGGGATACGACATAAGGGATGATTTTGTATTTACTAAATGGGACCACTTGATTTGACACTTTTGTGCTACATCCAATATGGCGACGGGCAGGTTTTTATATGTTATATATGGAATATGTTATTAATTGGTTATTAAAATTATTAATTATTTATATATTTATATAATATAATATAATATAATATAATTTTATAATTATATATTTTATAATAGAGCAGAATACACTACCAAAGAGTTGTTACGCCATATTGGATGGAGCGTTTTCGCGAGTGAAACCGAGCCCATCTACTTCACCGTATGCCGCATCCCCTCCCTCCCACATTACTGGTACATACTTCAGATTTGAATACAGGGTGATTGATTAGTGGGGTAAAGCTCAATAGATCCGCTAGAGTAATAGATAGCAATAAAAATTAATAGCAAAAATTGTAGCCAACTTTGAGCTTCATATTACAAAATTAGTTAGAATGTTACAGGGTGTTCAATAACACAGTGGCAGACCAAACTTATGTTTTTTTAAATGGAACACCCTATATTTTATTTTATATTCGAAATCCTGTTAACTTCTCCATCACAAAAATATAAAGGTTTGTTATGTTATACAGGGTATTTACAAAGTTATAACCAATTTTATATGAAAATCGTAACAAGTTCAACTCCCTGTATAAATAAAAATAGGCACAGCAGCAATGGTTTATTAATGCCATATTTTTTTATTTATTGTCAAAATTTTCAAGAATTATTGACATTGCTAATTTTCTTTATATCAAATACAGGGTGTGTCAAAACGCAAGTACATTATTTTCTCAGTAATGTTAAATGGAACACCCTGTATTTTATATCATTATTGAAAAGTACCATTACCGTACTTTAATTTTTATATAACATTCTCTATGTCCAAATTTATTAGTTTTCGAGTTATTTTCATTTTTCAGAGCAAATTATTTTAGGTGTCTAAATTTATCTAAATTTTAAGTAAGCCATGACTGAATTGACAATTGACGATTACTGATTATCAATCCGGTAATCAATGTAACAATGTAACAAATAAAGAAATAAAAATAATTTATTAGTAAACATGAAGAGAAGTATCCATACTTACTCAAATGTGGTCTCGAGGTAAACCAAATTACAAAAAACTCGAAGATGTACCACAAGGTTATTTTTTATTGTTAAAAAACATATATAAGGACGCGTTTCGGCTTAACACAAGCCATCATCAGCTTAAATACAGGACAAAAAACAACTGACTGACCTACAATGTAAAAATATCCAACGTTATATATGAGAATAAAGTAGATGGTGACAACGCCCACCTCAGTTTAGGAACTTACCAGAAAAAACAGGAGTATACAAGCTTTGCTGTTCTTCTTGCAATTCCGTTTATATTGGACAGAGTGGGAGACGTCTAGACACCCGTTTTGCAGAACATTTGAAATTCATTGAAAAATATAAAGACACGGATATCTCTAACACTAATTCTGCCTTTGCTAATCACATTCTAACTACTAATCATCATTTTTCTACCTCTGATTTTCAAATAGTTCATTCTTGTAATAAAGGCAATAGATTAAACATACTAGAAGCCTTCGAAATACATATAGCTACCAATAACTCATCTTTAAATGTTCTCAATGAACAACTCCTACCTACTGAACCTTATATTTGTCTTAATTTAGCGTTCTAATTAAGTTTTTTCAGTCACCAAGATATTGGACTTACCCACATTCTCAGTTAATATTATCTCATTCTTGTTTTTAACATAATCTATCTCTTTTCTCTTTTCAATAAACGGACTTGCAGGATGCTTCCTCCTATAGAACTTTTTTCATAAAACCTCTTACACTATACCTATTCATAATACACACATCTAGATATATCCTATCATTTATCCCAATATTCACCTCTTCCTTCCAGCCAGTTAAACCCTTCCTTTTATTTCAATATACTCTAAGGATTGTTTGTATGGTTGTCTGATAGTTGGGGTTTTGTTTTTGTTGCGACCTGCTTTAGTGTCTTAAAGATTCTTTTGCTATTTGAATCCCATCTTTTTAACTTACCTATTTTCCATATCAATTTTGTTAAATAATCAATCAATTTCAATATAAACAAATTTTATTCACATATTTTTCTCATGGTGTCACTCCCAAGTAACATGTTCAAAGACACTCATGGTCTTTTTGTACAATATTACATTTTTTCACCTAATTATTGTAGTCCATCACTTATGCATCTTCTTGTGATAGAACTGTTTTAACACCCATACTCTTACCAAATAACCTTATAAATTTAATCTATGTACTCTTTTAGTTTAACACTTTTGAGTGTACAGGGTGTTATTTCGGTTTTTTAAACCATTTTACCTAAACAGATATTGTAATATATATTATTTATTTATTTTTCTTCCTGACTGTGATACCTAATTTGGAGTATTATCTTATTGTAATTTATTTGGTGCTACCATAATATGTTTTTTTACCCTGATTGAATCTTTTTAATGACTGGCCTACTTCTATCCAACCTTACTTGGTCTCGTCCGCCTCAGTGGTTACTTACATAAAAGTTATTGCTATTCAACATTATTACAGACTTTCTCTGGTCGTTTCCATCTTTGTCACACTTTAATACAGTCTCAGTTTCCTTTCCACTCTGCTCAATTCACTTAAATTAATTCTGACGTTTATCTTCTTCTTTTCTTTCCTTAGTTCGAACAGTCTCCTAGTTACAAGTTTACCACCATTAATGACACTTCTTTGTTGAGTACTCTATGTCATCACTGACAGCAATTTGACTTTCCACCGGAAGGTCTTTACACCTGACCGGCTCACATGATGGTTCCTCTACAAGTGAAAGTTCTTGAGGTTTTTACAACACTATAATTACAAAATGCTATTAATAGCTAATAATTAATGAAGAAATGTGTACATCTATATATTTCATAATGTAAACTAGCTGATTCCTCCTCCTTCCTGTTTTTTCTGGTAAGTTCCTAAACTGAGGTGGGCGTTGTCACCATCTACTTTATTCTCATATATAACGTTGGATATTTTTACATTGTAGGTCAGTCAGTTGTTTTTTGTCCTGTATTTAAGCTGATGATGGCTTGTGTTAAGCCGAAACGCGTCCTTATATATGTTTTTTAACAATAAAAAATAACCTTGTGGTACATCTTCGAGTTTTTTGTAATTTGGTTTAATTTATTAGTAATACATTTTACAAAAAAAAAACACAACCACCATATGCAACATTTTTGAAACAATTAAAAACTACTTTTTTTATGTAAATGTAACAAATAATGAAAGAAAATTAGTAATAAATTTTACAAAAAACACACAAATACAAAATACAACATTTTGTGAAGACAATGAAACACTAATTTTGTATGTAAATGTAGCAGTGTAACAAATAAAGAACGAAAAATAATTTATCAGTAATACATTTTACAAAAAAAAAACATGTTTGAAAAAATTAGAAGCTACTTTTAATAAAATATTTTTAATATTTAATTACATAAGGTGTTCAAAATTACCTCCTAACACATTTATGCACGCCTAAAAACGATTATTGAATGAGCTACTTACTCTACGAAGCATTTGTAAATTAACACATCGAAATACACTTTGTATTCTATTTTTTATCTCATCCCTTGTTGTTGGAGGTATTTTATAAACTTCATTATTAACGTAACCCCAAAAAAATCAGTTCGGTTTATTAAATTCTGGTGATTTGGATGGCAACGCTACTGGTCCATTGAAAAATGAAAATATCTCGAAAACTAATAAATTTAGACATAGGGAATGTTATCTAAAAATTAAAGTACAGTAATGGTACTTTTCAATAGTGACATAAAATATAGGGTGTTCCATTTAAAATTACTGAGAAAATAACGTATTTGCGTTTTGACTCACCATGTATTTGATATAAAGAAAATTAGCAATATCAATCATTCCTGAAAATTTTGACAATGCGAAAAAAAAATATGGCATTGATAAACCATTGCTGTTTTGCTTATTTTTATTTATACAGGGAGTTGAACTTGTTACGATTTTCATAAAAAATTGGTTATAACTTTGTAAATACCCTGTATAGCATAACAAACCTTTATATTTTTGTGATGGAGAAGTTAACAGGATTTCGAATTTAAAATAAAATATAGGGTGTTAAAAGAACATAAGTTTGGTCTGCCACTGTGTTATCGAACACCCTGTAACATTCTAACTAATTTTGTAATGTGAAGGTCAAAGGTGGCTAAAATTTTTGTTATTAACTTTTATTGCTATCTATTACTATAGCGGATCTATTGAGCTTTACCCCACTAATCAATCACCCTGTATAGCAATCTAAAAATCATACGTCGTAGAATCTATCCCGTGCCCTTGAAATCTATGAGTATGTTTTGGACGTCAATGTCGTATCCCACGATTTGTTTAGAATTGGTTTCACTGTGAATAGCTGGCCAGTTGTAGATTTTTCGGACAAGGGTTTTGATATTCTCCGACAATATTTTCAGTTAATTTACAGTCAAACCAGTGGCACATAAAAACCTCATACTGATTTCGTACAATTAACAAACTACTTAACTAGACAAACGACACTTATTGGTGTGTCAATGTCGATACCTCACACCAATTTTTGCCTGTAAAACATAGAGATCGAGATGGAAATGAGAAGACAATGGAGTATGGAAAGTGTTCAGACAACACTTATAAACCTATTAACTATTGATGTTATTTATAAAAGCCTCCTAGAGGACATCAAACAGTCTTGGTGGACAACATCATGCAACTCCTGGTTTTGACCTCCAGATGTGAAGAGTACCCCGCACAAACCTTATGGAAATTAGGTCCCAGTGGATTTCGTTCATACTTTGGGAAAATACTCTTTGAAGCATCCTGATAAAAAATTCTCATGGGCACAACTCAATCGTATGAAGGATTTTCAAGATATAGAGGCACAAACTCGGAAAATTATAAGATTTACTGGGTATTCCAATTCCCTGAGTTACTGGTTATCTGGCAACATGTAGAAGTTTGGATCAAAGAAAAGTACTAGTAGTCTAGGATTTTTTCCTGGCTATCCAATTGCTGCCTTTACTTTGACCTTGACCTTCAACGGACTTCATCTTCTAGAGTTTCGAGGGTTTTCGGCATTAAATTGATATAAACAGATGACTCATGTATTTTTGGGATCGATAAACACGAATATGCCATCAGAATTGACCTCCGGAGGACGTGGTGGTCAGGGCCACTGCAAGGGACGTCATCTTCTAGAGTTTCGATCGTTTTCGGTATTTAATTGATTCAAATGAATTACTGGAGGGTTTTTTGAGGTCGCTAAACATGAATATGCCACCAGAACCGACTCCTGGAGCACCTGGTTTCCAAGGTCAATGAAAGGGGCTCCTGGAGTTGCGAGGGTCTTTAGTACTACATTAATGCAAACGGATTAATTACAGATTTTTGGGGTTGCTGAACACGAATACGTGATCAGCACAGACACAGGATCACCTGGTGCCTAAGACCGGTTATCGTCTGGAGTTTCGGAGGAATCAAATTGATTACTCTTAGGTTTTTAACTCCAGAAGATAACCTGTCTTAGGCGCCAGGTGATCCTGTGTCTGTGCTGATCACGTATTCGTGTTCAGCAACCCCATTAATGTAGTACCAAAGACCCTCGAAACTCCAGGAGCGCCGTTCATTGACCTTGGAAACCAGGTGCTCCGGGAGTCGGTTCTGGTAGAATATTCGTGTTTAGCGATCACAAAAAACCCTCCAGTAATTCATTTGAATCAATTAAATGCCGAAACGATCGAAACTCTAGAAAATGACGTCCCTTTCAGTGGCCCTGGCCACCACGTTCTCCGGAGGTCAATTCTGATGGCATATTCGTGTTTATCGATCCCAAAGACCCATGAGTCATCTGTTTATATCAATTTAATGCCGAAAACCCTCGAAACTCTAGAAGATGACCTCCGTTGAAGGTCAAGGTCAAAGTAAAGATCGCAATTGGATAGCCAGGAAAAAATCCTAGACTACTAGTACTTTTCTTTGATCCAAACTTCTACATGTTGCCAGATAACCAGTAACTCAGGGAATTGGAATACCCAGTAAATCTTATAATTTTCCGAGTTTGTGCCTCTATATCTTGAAAATCCTTCATAAGATTGAGTTGTGCCCATGAGAACTTTTTATCAGGATGCTTCAAAGAGTATTTTGCCAAAGTATGAACTAGATCCACTGGGACCTAATTTCCGTAAGGTTTGTGCGGGGTACTTTGTGGTAACTCCAGTATATCTGGTCACTTAGGGCTCGATAACTTAGTAAGAGCTGTTCAGAGATCGACCCTTTGGTAATTCTGGGATGCGTGGATTTTTCCTTTAAAATAAGTGAGGGACGTATGTATGGCTTAATTCATTTTAGTCCAGGGTAATAAGGTTTTTTCCATGACACTCGAACAGCCAGGGTACTGAAGCGTTTTTTCGACAGGTAATACCTATAAGAGCAAATTGTAACTATTTCGTGCATAGGATCTGGCGGCCATTTTTATTTATATTAAGTGTCAAAAAATGGCATTTTTCACTTTTTTTTAAATCAATGGAAAAGAGATAAACTTATGGTTTTTTTAGTACAAATATCTTCGAGATTATGGAAAAAGCTTTAAAATGACGTATTACAAAGTTTGATATACTCATTTATTGTTAATATAATTGCGAAAAAAGGTCGGAATTGCGAAAAAAATTATTTTCGCAATAACTGTTGTAAAAATTAGTGTACAGCTTTGAAATTTTTGTCAAATAAGGATTCTTTGGTGCTTAATATGTAATAAACATTTCGAAGCGATTCATTCAATTGTTTAAATTTTATTCAAATTGTTTATCCCAGAGAGCATTTTTTTTGCAATAACATAAGTCAGAATAAAATGACGTCCGAACCATTCCACAGATGTCAAATGAAAGAGCATGAGCTATATTTTCAACTTGGTTTAAAAAAAGTGAATAAAAAATGCATTTATTAGTAATAAATAATTATGCAAAAGTATCGTAAATCTTTCCTTATAAACTTTTTATTTTGTTATATAAGAAATTATACATATTTATTACAATTTTTTATCAATTATGATATAGATAACATTACTTGGTAGTTGTGCACTTAAAACAGGGTAAAGAAGTTAATTTTTTTGGAAAAAGTTCAAAAAGTTTATAAAGAAAAATTGACGATACTTTTGCATAATTATTTATTACTAATAAATGCATTTTTTATTCACTTTTTTAAACTATGTTGAAAATGTAGCTCATGCTCTTTCATTTGACACCTGTGGAATGGTTCTAAGGTCATTTTTTTCTGACTTATGTTATTGCAAAAAAATGCTCTCTGGGATAAATAATTTGAATAAAATTCAAACAATTGAATGAATCGCTTTGAAATTTTTATCACATATTAAGCACCAAAAAACCCTCATTTGACAAACATTTCAAAGCTGTACACTAATTTTTACAACAGATATTAAGAAAATATATTTTTTTGCAATTCCGACTTTTTTTTCGCAATTATATTAACAATAAATGAGTATATCAAACTTTGTAATACGTCATTTTAAAGCTTTTTCCATGATCTCGAAGATATTTGTACTAAAAAAATCATTGGTTTCACTGTTTTCCGTTGATTTGAAAAAAAAAGGGGAAAATGCCATTTTTTGACAGTTAATTGTTTATAAATACAAATGGCCGCCAGATCCTACGCAGGAAATAGTTATAATTTTTTCCTATAGGTATTACCTGTCGAACCCTGGCTGCTGAAGTGTCACGAACAGGGTATATTTTTGTCTTATTACCCTGGTCTATTTATTCAATTCAATTATTTCAATTTATTCAAAACATTATTCTGAGAAATGTCCGAACTTTATGAATAAAATATCTGGTGTACAAAATTTAAACATCTTATATTCAAATTTACTTAAAACTTTCGTTCGTAGTCGAAAAAAAAACAAACTTTATAATTTGATAGTGTTTTATAAATTCTACGACAAGTACTCTAGAGTTCGCATTCTTTTTGCAGTATGTTTATCTCCCGATGTGTATTTGTGGGATGTCCACCATCCCCTACTTCGCCCCAATTACCCCTAACATAATAAACTTCCCACCACTTATCAAAATTAAATGATTCATCCAATATGTAAGGGTACATTTAGAGGGGAATCGTGCCAAAATTAAACATCGCGAAAAGCCTAGGAATCGAGACGGAAACCCATTAGACATCTAAGAAATGACGATATTTATTTCAAAAGACGTTACAAAAACATTTCTAATTAAGATCCCTTTTCAAACTGTAATTCAACCTACGCGAAGCTATTGGGTGGGCAGGCTGTTTAATCGATTTCTGTAACAGAGACGATCTTTGATTGATGGTAAAATCAGTAAAATATAGTAAAAGTTGAAACAAAGTGCGGGAATATATAGGCTTGAAAATAGTGATAAAATGGGTTAAACGAAGTGTACACCGATGGTTTTACGATCATACACAAGCTGATTGATGTGTTTGGTAATTTAGTAATTTCCAAGAAGATTCTAAAAATAAACACTAATTGCGAAAATATTTCTAAAATTTATATATTTGTGACTGGGGTATCCTTTTTGTTTTTGTTTTTGGGCTCAAGTGCCCATTCAGCCAGTAGCAAATGTGTAACCTATTCTAACTAAACTAACTACACTATTAGTCCAGTCGGGTTAGACGAATAACAGACCTAACCTTGCATTAGGAGCTGCCCCAAATGTTATCTTTTTAATCTTTAGGGGGGTCAATAGTAGTGTAAATTTAAAATCTCGACTGAATTCCGCCATTGCGTTAGCCGCCATCTTAATTTTAACCGAGAACCGTTTTTGCTCAATATCTCCGCCATTTTCAACTTTTCGACAAAAAGTATAACAACCAAAATTGTTGAAAATGTAATTTTGTATCATTTCTATTTGTACAATTTTTTCGTGCCATCGATATTTTCCGAGTTATAGCGGAAAATAGTGACAGTTATATATAAATGGAGCATAATTATTGAATTATGTCGTTTATTGTTAGTTTTACGGCCAAAATGTTCCTATACAAAAATAGAGAATTGAATTCTACACAATTTTAGTTTCTTTCATTTTTTTGCTAAAGTTAATATTTAAGGTAGTATGTATGCGATAATGGCGCGAGCGTAAGACCTGATTGATTTTGTAGCAATTGTTTTTGTTCAATATCTACGCCATTTTCAACTTAAATTGTTCCAAATATGATTTGCTACAATTTCTTTTTAACAATTTTTTTCATGCGGTTGATATTTTCTGAGTTAAGTGGGAAAATAGTAAAAAGTGGTGGGGGGAGCATAATTACTGAATTGAATCTTTTTTCCGAGCTGCCCCAAATTTTATAATTCTATCCTTTAGGGGAGATCAATAGTAGTGTAAATTTAAAATCTCGACTGAATTTCGCGGTTGCGTTAGCCGCCATATTGATTTTAAAGGAAAACCGTTGTTGCTTAATATCATAATATCTCCGCCATTTTCAACTTTCCGACAAAAACGGTAAGAACTAAATTTATTGGAAACGCAATTTCCTACAATTTCTTTTCCACAATTTTTTTATCCGATCAATATTCTCCGAGTTAAGGAGGAAAATAGTGGAAGCGGAGGGGAAGCATAATTATTGAATTGTCTCATTTATTATTAACTTTACGACATAATTGTACATAAACAAAAAGAGAATTATATTTTATACAATTTTTGAAACTTCCAATGAAACACCAACCAAACTAAGTACATAAAAGGCATAAATAATAACTTATATGCATTAAGTTCACTTAATTTTATTAACCAGTGGGTTTTATTGGTTGAATTTGTCTGTCGATAATCAAGTTTCATGTCAGCTAACATATTTTAATATTTCAACAATTTTTTTAAATTTTGGACCCCGTTGGGGGGAATTTTCCCATTTCCCCCTCTTAGACCCGCCACTGGTTCTCTCGAAAATTTGTAGTAAATCGTAATTGCAACAATTTCAGTCCTTACACTTTTTGTCAAAAAGTTGAAAATGGGGAAGATATTAAACAAAAACAATTGCTTTAAAATCAATCGGGTCTTACGCTCGAGCCTGTACCGCATACGAACTACCTTAAATATTGATTTTATCAAAAAAATTAAAGAGATCAAAATTGTACAAAATTTAATTCTCTTCATTTTTGGATACGTTAAAATTTGTTGTAAAAGTAATAATTAACGAGATAATTCAACAACTCAATAATTATGCTTTAACTGTCACTGTTTTTCCCCATAACTCGGAAAATATGAACCGCACGAAAAAAATTATAATAAACGAAATTATAGAAAATCACATTTTCAACAATTTTGGTTGTTATACTTTTTGTCGAAAAGTTGAAAATGGCGGAGATATTGAGCAAAAACGGTGTCGTTTAAAATCAAGATTGCGGCTAACGCAACGGTCAAATTCAGTCCAGATTTTAAATTTATACTACTATTGACCCCCCCTAAAGATTAGAAAAATAAAATTTGGGGCAGCTCCTAATGCAAGGTCAAATGGTATCCCGACTGGGCTATATTATTCTGGAAATTAAATGAAGAATTACGATGGGGAGAGGAACTAGGATTACTTTTCGCATCTAGGGGTCATTCAAGGTAACTCACAGACAGAAAGGGTAGACCACGGAAAATACAGGTAAATAGGTAAACTATTTGGCGATATAACAGAGGTAACGAGCTTAACACCTACACTTAGCTTTAAGCTACACATTTTAATAAACTTAAGAATAATTTTGTATACCTGATACATATTTAATGATTGAAAGGGGGTAAAGTTTTGCAGTAATAAACTATTAATAAATTCCTGTCTTTGTATTTCAAATTTACTGCAAGCATAAAAAATGTGATCTAATTCGCTCACCACATTGCAGGTTTCACAAAGTTCGGTATTGACTAACTACACCGATTCTATATAAATGTTGACGAAAGCTTGCATGTCCAAATTTAAGTCTACAAATTGTCACAATATCATTCCTTGTAAAATCATACACTTGGTGCCACAACACTGTCGGAATACTTGAATGTAACAGTATTGAATAACCTTTCAAATGAGCTAGCACACGGCCCCTATTCTCATTTAAAAAATCATCGATTACGTCATCACGCCCAGGTGGATAACGTCACTAGTATGATAAATATATTATATTATGTCAAAAATCATAAGTTAAAAATAAAAATCGACCTGTTTCAGTTTTTTGCCTTAAGAGGAAACAGTAGCGATCAACAGGTAGCAAAAACGCGTTCCAAGATTGCGGCTGTAATTTTGAATATTTTTTCGAGATATTTGGCACACGTATTCGTAATATAATAAAGAATGGCGGTACAGACCCCAATTTAAAAAATATATTATTATGTGGAAATTACTCTGTAATTAAATACAATATTAAAAAAACGAGTCTGTACCGCCATTAAGAAGAACAAAAAAATACACTCTCTTCAAATAAACTTTTTTATCCGATGTCTAGATTTTGTGTCATTTTGGAACTATGTACTAAAATTTTTTATTTCATTAGTGTATTTCAAAGAAAGTGTATTTTTTTGTTCTTCTTAACGGCGGTACAGGCTCGTTTTTTTAATATTGTATTTAATTACAGAGTAATTTCCACATATTAATAATTTTTTCAAATTGGGCTCTGTACCGCCATTCTTTATTATATTACGAATACGTGTGCCAAATATCTCGAGAAAACAGGCTCGTTTTTTTAATATTGCCAAATATCTCGAAAAAATATTCAAAATTACAGCCGTAATTTTGGAACGCGTTTTCACTACCTGTTGATCGCTACTGTTTCCTCAAGTCGCCAGCTTACAAAATAACGAATTTATTCCAAACATTTGCACCGTACTGTCATATATTTCATTGCGACAGACTATCAAACTTTTCTATTCATCCATTATTACCTAAAAATATACCTCATTTTAACTACAATTATAACAAAGTGCATTCCTCATTAATAACCCGGCTAAAACTTAACCATGGCCTTTTTCCAGAGCATCTACATAGGATTGAAATCTATGAAACTCCCTTCTGTTCGTGTAACAATCGGGACATCGGGGATCTGAACCATGTATTCTTTGATTGTCTCAATCATAGGGATCAGGCTCGAAACTTATATTTACGTTTAATTGACCTCAACATTAGCCTTCCAGTTAACATCATCAATCTTTTATCTTATTCTGACAAATCTATATTATACAATATCTTAACCTTCGGATGACCAAGCGGGGGAAATTGTGACCCCAGCGTATGTTTTTCTTTAATAAATTCAAAAGTATTTTCAATTTTTAACTCATTATTTTTTTATTTGACTTTAATATCATTCTAGATATCCTCATATTTTGAAATAAAAAAAATTCCCTATATTTTACGAATAAAAAATATATTCTGAAGTTGATGTTTAGTAAAATAGCGTCTATTATGTGTAATTCCAAGTAGTTTTACGCTAATGACGTCGACTTTGTAAAGTAACAAGACACTTACTCAACATACACACTACACATGACACTAATACTTATGTTGTGACTGGCTGAATGACCATGCCATAAAAAAAACTTTATTTTTTTGTTAATTGCCATTTTTGACCCTGGGGTTATACACCCCCCTCCCCCCCCTTGGTCATCCGTGTAACAAAAAAAGGTTGGTCATCGGAAGGTTAATCAAGTTTATAAACGAATCTAAGATAAAAATTTAAACATCTTTATAACAAAATTCTTTGGCAAAAAGATTCTTTGTCTAATGCCATCTCTTTCTCTCCACACACACACACACACACACACACACACACACACACACACACACACACACACACACACACACACACACACACACACACACACACACACACACACACACACACACACACACACACACACACACACACACACACACACACACACACACACACACACACACACACACACACACACACACACACACACACACACACACACACACACACACACACACACACACACACACACACACACACACACACACACACACACACACACACACACACACACACACACACACACACACACACACACACACACACACACACACACACACACACACACACACACACACACACACACACACACACACACACACACACACACACACACACACACACACACACACACACACACACACACACACACACACACACACACACACACACACACACACACACACACACACACACACACACACACACACACACACACACACACACACACACACACACACACACACACACACACACACACACACACACACACACACACACACACACACACACACACACACACACACACACACACACACACACACACACACACACACACACACACACACACACACACACACACACACACACACACACACACACACACACACACACACACACACACACACACACACACACACACACACACACACACACACACACACACACACACACACACACACACACACACACACACACACACACACACACACACACACACACACACACACACACACACACACACACACACACACACACACACACACACACACACACACACACACACACACACACACACACACACACACACACACACACACACACACACACACACACACACACACACACACACACACACACACACACACACACACACACACACACACACACACACACACACACACACACACACACACACACACACACACACACACACACACACACACACACACACACACACACACACACACACACACACACACACACACACACACACACACACACACACACACACACACACACACACACACACACACACACACACACACACACACACACACACACACACACACACACACACACACACACACACACACACACACACACACACACACACACACACACACACACACACACACACACACACACACACACACACACACACACACACACACACACACACACACACACACACACACACACACACACACACACACACACACACACACACACACACACACACACACACACACACACACACACACACACACACACACACACACACACACACACACACACACACACACACACACACACACACACACACACACACACACACACACACACACACACACACACACACACACACACACACACACACACACACACACACACACACACACACACACACACACACACACACACACACACACACACACACACACACACACACACACACACACACACACACACACACACACACACACACACACACACACACACACACACACACACACACACACACACACACACACACACACACACACACACACACACACACACACACACACACACACACACACACACACACACACACACACACACACACACACACACACACACACACACACACACACACACACACACACACACACACACACACACACACACACACACACACACACACACACACACACACACACACACACACACACACACACACACACACACACACACACACACACACACACACACACACACACACACACACACACACACACACACACACACACACACACACACACACACACACACACACACACACACACACACACACACACACACACACACACACACACACACACACACACACACACACACACACACACACACACACACACACACACACACACACACACACACACACACACACACACACACACACACACACACACACACACACACACACACACACACACACACACACACACACACACACACACACACACACACACACACACACACACACACACACACACACACACACACACACACACACACACACACACACACACACACACACACACACACACACACACACACACACACACACACACACACACACACACACACACACACACACACACACACACACACACACACACACACACACACACACACACACACACACACACACACACACACACACACACACACACACACACACACACACACACACACACACACACACACACACACACACACACACACACACACACACACACACACACACACACACACACACACACACACACACACACACACACACACACACACACACACACACACACACACACACACACACACACACACACACACACACACACACACACACACACACACACACACACACACACACACACACACACACACACACACACACACACACACACACACACACACACACACACACACACACACACACACACACACACACACACACACACACACACACACACACACACACACACACACACACACACACACACACACACACACACACACACACACACACACACACACACACACACACACACACACACACACACACACACACACACACACACACACACACACACACACACACACACACACACACACACACACACACACACACACACACACACACACACACACACACACACACACACACACACACACACACACACACACACACACACACACACACACACACACACACACACACACACACACACACACACACACACACACACACACACACACACACACACACACACACACACACACACACACACACACACACACACACACACACACACACACACACACACACACACACACACACACACACACACACACACACACACACACACACACACACACACACACACACACACACACACACACACACACACACACACACACACACACACACACACACACACACACACACACACACACACACACACACACACACACACACACACACACACACACACACACACACACACACACACACACACACACACACACACACACACACACACACACACACACACACACACACACACACACACACACACACACACACACACACACACACACACACACACACACACACACACACACACACACACACACACACACACACACACACACACACACACACACACACACACACACACACACACACACACACACACACACACACACACACACACACACACACACACACACACACACACACACACACACACACACACACACACACACACACACACACACACACACACACACACACACACACACACACACACACACACACACACACACACACACACACACACACACACACACACACACACACACACACACACACACACACACACACACACACACACACACACACACACACACACACACACACACACACACACACACACACACACACACACACACACACACACACACACACACACACACACACACACACACACACACACACACACACACACACACACACACACACACACACACACACACACACACACACACACACACACACACACACACACACACACACACACACACACACACACACACACACACACACACACACACACACACACACACACACACACACACACACACACACACACACACACACACACACACACACACACACACACACACACACACACACACACACACACACACACACACACACACACACACACACACACACACACACACACACACAATCAAAAGCGATGCGGTAATGGCGTAATAGTCATCGCCTTTGATAATATATGCCGCAGATACAGACGAAGTGTAAAGAAAAAATAATAAACCACGTCCTATGAACCTGTAAAACAACGAACCATTACTTTGTACAATCGTTTTCGTTTTTAACCTTTTTCAGTTGCGCTCACCTCGTATACGAATTAGTTATTCAGGAAAGCTCGCGGTTGACCTTGCTTAGGTATAAATTAATATGGTTATTATATCGCGAGTGAAGAGAGAAACAGATATAATAATTCTCGACGTTTATTTAATGTGTGTGTAGAGAGGTTTGTTAACATTTGAATGATCTTTCTTCAAATCGGAGTTCATTAAATGTATGAGCCGTTTGCCGTTTGGAATAAAGAGATTTGGTTCGAAACTATTGTCCTGAAGGATTTTATATTTATTTTGTTAAGGAAGAGAACTTACGTGAAAGAAACTAAGCAACAAGTGAACGATAGGTCAAGGAGGGTCAGTATATGTGGTGTGAGTTTTTATTCAATCTCACCCCACCGTGGCAAAAATGGTTTAATTATTACCTTTTGCCTAATTGGACATAGGTGAATATTTTAGGACCACACCCGTATGTCCCGTCCTTCGATATAAACAAAATAGTGAACTTGTAGGAGAACTGGTTCTAAGATTTAATTTGATTTGGTCTGGTTTTAAAGGTGCTAATTAATACGATAGAAAGGGTTGTGTATTAGCGATAAATAAGGGTATTCGGCGAACAAAACATTTATTAACAACAACGATTTTGACAAATAAGCGGCTTAACGATAAATTATAGTCTTAATAGCGAACGAGAGAACGTAAGAGTCTTTTTAATCTATTAATTATTGCGGAGAGAGTATTTTTACGGCGAAAAGAGACGCACAAGCGAACAAAGTGTTCATCTCTGACATCAGAAAGAGACTGCTGAAATTCTATTCAAATCTCTGCACTATTATCTTTGATAGTTTAGTTTACACCATTCGCCCTGAAAAGGGCCAAACACATGTTACACTTCTTTGGCAAAATTACCTGCTTTTACCCCGAAACTATAAAAAATGCAGATGTATATTTTATGAAACACACAACGCTACACTCAAGTTTTTCAGAGAATTAAATATTTTAAACACAATACAGATTGTCCCAACAGATTTACAGAGAGATATTTTTATAAAAGCAAATTAATGTAAATAACTGTTGTTTTCACAACATACTCCCCCGCGTTGAAGCACTGGCTTTAACATAAACCTAACCTAACATAAATCAACTTACAATGTTCTTAAGCGAAAACACTAAACTTAACTTAATTTTAACAGTCATTTGGTAGAGGACACAATTTATTAATAGAGCGCTTGAAGACTCCATCTTTAGTTTTGACCGATGCAACTCTTACTCGGCCATCCTTTCCGGGAAAGACATCAATCACTCTTGCTAGAGCCCAGTAAAGAGGAGGAGTGTTATCTTCAATCAACAAGACGAGATCGTTGGGCTCTAGGTTCTTATGAGGAAGAAACCATTTAGGGCGATTTTGGAGTCTGTTCAAGTAGTCAATTGACCATTTTTTCCAAAACATTTGCTGGAGTTTAGAGAGATGTTGCCATAAACTTAATCTATTTTCGGGAATGTGGATTACATCCCTTTCAGGAAATGACGTAAGAGATTGTCCAATCAAGAAATGTCCAGGGGTCAGATAGGTTAGATCAGAGGGATCATTTGAGAGGGAGCAAAGCGGTCGAGAGTTGAGCACAGCTTCAATTTGAGTGAGAACAGTGGTAAATTCTTCAAAAGTGAGCTTAATATCACCCATGAGTCTACGGATATGATGCTTTGCGCTCTTTATAGCGCTTTCCCAGATGCCACCATGATGAGGGGCTCGAGGAACTATGGTTTTCCAGCGAATATGCGATGATGCCAAAAAATCATTAATAGAGCGAGAGTTTTCTTTTTCTTTTAAAAACTTATAAAGTTCAAACAACTGATTACGAGCTCCCAAAAAGTTCGTGGCGTTGTCACTGAATATAGTCTGAGGGAGGCCTCTACGGCTAATAAAACGATTTAGAGCGAGAAGAAACGTCTCTGTAGAAAGGCCGGACACGACTTCGATGTGAACAGCTCGAGTCGATAGACAAACGAAAAGAGCAATATAAGATTTTATCAAGGGAGCTTTGCGGAGTTTGGAAGCTTTAATCTGAAAGGGGCCACCAAAATCTAATCCTACATGAGCGAATACTCGAGAGGATTGCAAACGTTCCTTTGGCAAATCTGCCATAATCTGAATAGCGGGTTTGGCATTAAATCTAAAACAAACCATACATTGGTGTATGACCTTTTTAACTTCACGTAGTCCATTTAAAGGCCAATATTTAAGTCGAATTTGAGATAAAGTATTTTGAGGACCAGAGTGACAAAGTCTGATATGTTCTCTCTGAAGAATGAGACGTACTACACGATTTTTTGAGGGAAGGAGAAGAGGATATTTTTGATCAAATGTGACGTCTGAGTTACCAAGGCGACCTCCTACACGCAGCATTTCATTTTCATCCAAAAAGGGGTTTAAGCGTAAAATAGACTTATTGGATAGAGTTTTACCTTTTTTAATCTCAGAAATCTCAAGCGAGAAAGAAGAATACTGAAGCATCTTAACAATCTTCAGTTCAGCGTTTTGAAGTTCGCTTACTTCAAGAGAATTTGATAACTTATGAGAAGGCGATTTGGCATTATTGGCAAACCTGAATATAAATGCTAAAGTTCTTACAAACCTTGAAAAATTAGAGAACCTATCAGAAAGAGAGGTGAAAAAATCTATTTGATCATTTCGAATGTGAAGAGTTACTTTCCTTTCTTCGGGTAACTTGGAGGTATAAACTTTTGGATTGTATTTCAACAAATCCAACCGAGATTGATTCAAAAATTGAGGACCATGAAACCACAAAGAAGATTTAAGTATTTCAGCGGGTAGCATTCCTCGGGAGAGTATGTCGGCAGGATTCTCTTTGGATCGTACGTGCCTCCAACGAGCGTTAGGAGAATTATCTAAAATTTGTGCAACCCTATTTGCTACAAATTGAGTCCAACGAGAGGGATGCGAACGAAGCCAAGCGAGAACAATTTCTGAATCCGACCACATATTTATAGAGTCTAAGCGAGAGAGTTTTTCTTCAATAATATTAGCAATCCTTGCTGTGAGCTTACTACACAATAGCGCACCCATGAGTTCCAATCTTGGGAGAGTCAAGGGTTTTAGCGGAGCGACACGACTCTTAGATGCTAAAAGTGAACAAGATACTTGTTCTGATCTATAAATCACACGTAGGTAGATGCAAGCTCCATAAGCCTTTAAACTTGCATCCGAGAATGAGTGAATCTCAACACTGGTGATTTCTTGACTTAAGAAGAGACACCGAGGTATATTTAAATCCTTAAAATTAGAGAGACTGCGAACAAAATTTAGCCACTCATGCAACGTATCTGCATCTATGATATCGTTCCAATTAATTTTGGAAATCCAAATTTGTTGCATGATTAATTTAGCGACAACTGTAACTGGGTTAATTAGGCCTTGAGGATCAAATATTTGGGCAATCATTGACAGTACTTCTCTCTTGGTGTATGAGTCCTTTAGGGTAAAATTTGGGAGAGAGATTGAGAAGGTGTCAAGAATAGGATTCCAACATAAACCTAAAACCTTATTGGAGCCATTATCTGGAGCTATTACATAAGTAGTGTTCGAAGAGAGAGAAGAGATATTTTTTAAAAACAAGTCTGAGTTAGAACACCATTTATGGAGAGAGATACAAGCGGTTCCAAGCAAACTAGTTATTTCCTTATGAGCTTTAAGGAGAGTCTGTACATCATTAGCGCCATAGAGAATGTCATCAATGTAACAACTATTTTGAAGAGCATCACTGGCCAGAGGATACTCAATCTGATGAGTTTGTGCCAGTTCCATTAAACAGCGAGTACTCTGAAAGCTAGCGCTTTTAGTTCCATACGTGACGGTTTGCAATTCAAGACACGCAATGTCTTTTTCAGGGGAGTCACGCCACAGAATATTTAAAAGAGAGGTTTGAGCAGGATTTATTCTAACTTGTCTATACATTTTTTGTATATCCGTTGTAAAAACGAAGGAATACAATCTAAACCGTAGCAAAATGTCAAAAAGTTCCGGTTGAAGAGTAGGACCTTTGAGTAAAATATCATTGAGCGAATAACCACTAGAGCTTTTCATCGAACCATCAAAAACAACCCTAAGCTTTGTTGTTAAAGATTCTTCCTTAAACACACAGTGATGCGGTAGAAAATATTTATTTTCTAACTTTTCGTTGGTGAGAGAGAGAGGCACTATTTTCGCATGTTCGAGAAGAAGATATTCATTAATGAAAGATTTATATTGAGCGTATGTACTTTCGTTTTTTAAGAGCCTATGTTCTAATTTCATAAATCTTTTAAAGGCCATTTTAAAGGATTCACCTAACATTTTATTAGCGTTTTCAGAGACAAATGGAAGATTTACTTGAAAGCGGCCTGAAGGTAACACAAGAGTAGTTTTGCTAAATATTTGTTCCGCTAATTCTTCATCGGGAGTTAATTTACTAACGAAGGGAACTTCTTCAATTGCGAAAAATTGTTGAAGCAACTTATCCAACTGATTTTCTTCGGGTTCGGATTGAACAAAGAGAGAAACATTTGACTGAGAGATAGCCAAATGTGAATTACGGTGAAAAACCTGAGGATTAATTGTACCAAAAATAACATAGCCTAAGTGAGTATTCTGAAGAATGGGAAGATTTTTTCCTAACCGTATAAATCCATCCGTCAATAATTCACTATAGATATCACCAGCTAGAAGCAAATCAATTTTACCCGGAACAGAATACGAGGGATCTGCGAGAGTGAGATCCTGTGGGACTTTTATTTTACTTCTATCTATAGTAGCTCTAGGAAGCCTACAAGTTATACTATCGAGCACAGCGAAAGAAGTTTTAAAACTTCTGTCCTTTACATTATAGGGGAAAAATTCTAAGTTTAACATTTCGTTTGAGAGTGAGGTGTTTTCGGATATGGTTGATATCTGTAGCTGTTTAAAATAAGGGATGAGTTTTAACTTCTCAACCAAATCACGAGAGATAAACGAATGTTGACTCCCATTATCTAGGAGCGCTCTGGCATGCATGGGTCTGCCGTCTTTCGAATAAACGGTTACTAAAGCGGTAGCCAACAATACATCAGTTTTAACTGATAAAGCTGAGAGAGATGTGGCTGCCTGAGAATCTGGAGAATTTTGCATATCTAAAGGAGGTCTGGATGAGCTAGTAGAAGCTTCATTTTGGCTGCGATTATTAAAAGAATGCTGAGTAGATATGGGAGCGACAACACGAGAAGCACCTTGAGAATTTTGAGGAGTTTGAGCATTGCGCTCACGAGAGAGAGCTTGCCTATTGATGTTACTAGAGGAGGAGACATTTTCAGAGGTTCCATGGAGGGATGAGTGATGATGACCCCCACACAAAGTACATGATCGAGTAGAGCCGCAATCTTGAGAGAAATGTTTACTACCCAAACAATTAAAACACAGTTTCTTACCTTTTACAAAATTAAATTTTTCCTGTAAAGAGAGGCATTTAAAATCATTACACTGATAAACCTTATGAGCATTACTTCTGCAAAAAGTACAATTATTATCAGAGAAAGAGTGTGATGGTTGGTCAACTGATGAGAAGAAAGATGTTTTTGATTGAGACCTGTTATTAACCTTTTTATCATGATCTGAAACATTTAATTTTTCCTGAATATCACACTTTTTCTCGAGAAATTTAAAAAACTGTGAAAGGGTAGGTAAGGTCTTTGTCCCAATATCATATTCAAAGGCCCTATGTGTAGAAAAATCTAATTTTTGTAAAAATATTTCAATTAATAGTAAATCCCAATGCTCAATTGGTACGGACATATTTTTCAAAGCGAGCAGCGTCTGCTGAGCTAGAGTTAAAAATTCGCGTAACGCCTTTGAATTACTTTTAACTAGAGATGGAGCCTTTAACAATTTTTGAATGTGTAAGCTAATCACTGGCGATTTGTTTTCGTAACGATCTTTGAGAGTTTTTACAGCTATATCGAAATTTTCGTCGATAACTTCGATGTTGTCGATCAACTGGAGGGGTTCATTTCGCAGGAACGATTTAAGGTAAATAAATCGTTGCACATTATTGAGTTCTTCATTGTTCACTATTAGCGTCTCGAAGAGCTGGTAGAACGAGTTGAACTCAGAGAATGACCCGCAGAACGTTTGCATGGTGATCTCCGGAAGCCTAACCTTAGCAGTGGCCACAGTTGACTGAGTGCTATTTGATCTGAGAGGAGGGGGGCCCAACAATAACTCGTCCATCTTACGCTGTAGGCCCGCGAGAATAGAGAAATATTTTTGCTCAGTTGTTACCCTGTCTTCTGCTTCAGTACCGGCTTCATCAATCTCGTCTATCTGATCCATTATTTCTTCATATTTTAAAAAACAGGTTTTTAATTCTGTTTGCCGAAATTGAAATTGTAGCGCATCCTTTTCCGTACTAGCCTTTTGTGAGAGCCAGTTTTCGATTCTTGTAATTTTAGCCTTCAAAGGCGTCCTTTTTTTCTTGAGGTCTTCCATTTCTATCTCGAATTCGATTGAACACACGGCGAGAGAGAGTCTATCGATACGCGGCAAAATCTAAATTACACTGGAGAGTTTTTTGTCAATTAACAAGCGCGGCGAGAGAATAAGAGTCTAAGTTTCACAGAGAGATACAGCGTCTACGTTAAATGTCTACAAAAGTGTTTTTGACCGTAAAATGTCTTTGAGCAGAGTTTACCTTGGATCAGCAATAAAAGTTTTAAAAAATGGAAAAATCTCACCAAATTAGTCCAATTGATAAAGCAACAGGTGGCAGCTACTAACCACACACAATAACTTCACTTTCTTTTACTTAGAGTTTATCGCGACGCGAACTAACAAGTCTTGTAGAGGTATTACACACAAAAATGTCCGAAAAAGCGGCACAAACGCGAAAACCAAACAAAAATCCGGGTCGATGTAGACCATCAAATGATGTGAGTTTTTATTCAATCTCACCCCACCGTGGCAAAAATGGTTTAATTATTACCTTTTGCCTAATTGGACATAGGTGAATATTTTAGGACCACACCCGTATGTCCCGTCCTTCGATATAAACAAAATAGTGAACTTGTAGGAGAACTGGTTCTAAGATTTAATTTGATTTGGTCTGGTTTTAAAGGTGCTAATTAATACGATAGAAAGGGTTGTGTATTAGCGATAAATAAGGGTATTCGGCGAACAAAACATTTATTAACAACAACGATTTTGACAAATAAGCGGCTTAACGATAAATTATAGTCTTAATAGCGAACGAGAGAACGTAAGAGTCTTTTTAATCTATTAATTATTGCGGAGAGAGTATTTTTACGGCGAAAAGAGACGCACAAGCGAACAAAGTGTTCATCTCTGACATCAGAAAGAGACTGCTGAAATTCTATTCAAATCTCTGCACTATTATCTTTGATAGTTTAGTTTACACCATTCGCCCTGAAAAGGGCCAAACACATGTTACACTTCTTTGGCAAAATTACCTGCTTTTACCCCGAAACTATAAAAAATGCAGATGTATATTTTATGAAACACACAACGCTACACTCAAGTTTTTCAGAGAATTAAATATTTTAAACACAATACAGATTGTCCCAACAGATTTACAGAGAGATATTTTTATAAAAGCAAATTAATGTAAATAACTGTTGTTTTCACAACAATATGTTTGACAAAATGAAACGACACGATCTCCACCCAGCAAATCAAATGTAAACTAAACGTTATTTCAAGCTGTTAAATACACAATATTTAGTACGGTTTATAGCAACCTTCCACGGTTTACGAATTAATTTCTTATGCATGAGGATAGTTAATAACGATTCTTTCTAAATTCTAGTTATAAACAATCTTTCAGATATATTTCTACAAAAATCTAATATTCGACTAACTATAACTAATTGTAGCTATTTTTGTACTGTTATCTACTGGACTAATATCATTATTAATGAATCACGTTTTAGAAACGATATGTAGACATTTATTCGCATAGTTCTCAAGTACAAAACATGAATCAGCTCACCTCACCAAAATCTCCTACTTTTTCTCGACTCCAAGCATAACAAATACAAAATACAAATCAGAGAACATCACTAAAAGAAATAAAATCAAAATTTAAAAATAGGCAAACACTTTTTAAGAACGACAACCCGTTTTTAAATCTTTTACTTCTTTTTCTAATACTAATACAGAGTGATTGATTAGTGGGGTAAAGCTCAATAGATTCGCTATAGTAGGCCAGGAACCGAAGCTTTTCACCTCGCAATTTTTACAGAATGGATAGATTTGCTTGAAAATTTGAAAATAAGTAGTAGATAGACCAAGGATCAAAATCTATATGATGCGGAAAGGCGCTTTTACCATGGGGGGTGGTTGTCACCCCATCTCGGGGGTGGAAATATTTTATTATATTTTGACCGCAAAAGTTGATAAAAAAATTCATTCTAAGCAAAAAATGTTCTATACATTTTTTTGATAAAATTAACTCTTTTCGATTTATTTGCCATCGAAAATGTTAGTGTTATATCGAAAAAATCAATGTTTTGATAGGTATACTCATTTACGATTCACGCAATTTTTGCGGTACAAAAAATTTTTTCAAACCAAGTTCTTGAGAATTGAATATCCTACAATTTTATAATAAAACATTTTTTCGTATCTCTGATGCTAATCTTTATATTCTGAAGAAAATGGCATTTTTACCAAGCTACAAAAATTCGTTGTTCGCTTTTAACTCCTGTTTTTTAAAACTAATCATTCTAAGCCAGTCAAACATCTAGAATCTATTAATAATACATAAATAAAATAAGAATGAATAAGGCCAATGACTAATAACACCGCTAACTTACGTTATTATGCTTCCAATTGGATTTCTCCTTTTTTGATCAAAAAAATATATTCATTTTTTAACCCTGACACTTTTAATTTTGATCCTAGAAGTTTCGTAAAAAAGAGTTTTGTAGGTTTTCGTAAGGTCTATAAGGCGATTAATAGTAATTCTTGTTAAAATCCTCAGTCGCAAAAAGAGGTGACTTTGAAAGGGTTGGTAAAGGTGGTTTTTGCATGTTATTACCAGTTTTAATTGTAGATAGCTCATTTAATTTTCGCCCTAGAAAAAATTTTTGCAAACCAAGTTTTTGGAAATTAAATCGGCTACAATTTCATATTTGAACATTTTTTCGTATCTCTGACGCTAATCTTGCTATTCTGAACTAAAGGCAATTTTTTCCAAACTACAAAAATTCGTTATTTGCTTTTAACTCCATTTTTTTTAACAACTACTCATTCTAAACCGGTCAAACTTCTAGAACGTATTAACAATACATAAATAAAAAAAAAAGACCAAATAAGGTCAATGACTAATTTTAATTAGGGCGGTGATTAGGGGGTGGCTTCCAATCACTTTTCGCTGAAAAAAATAGGGACTGACATTCTTTTCATTATAAGTTACTTAATTTTTGAGCTAGAGACTTGTTTTTATTTCTGGAGATAGACATTTTTAATACTTTAAATTAGTTTGAACAAGCTGTCCTCGAAAAATGCATAGTTTTCTCGTCTTTTGACTTTGAATCTACAATATTTAGCATTTGACGAAGAAGAGCCAACATATAATATAGTATATCTCAATTACTATTGGTCTTAAAGAAAATCTAAAAACACGTTTTTGTTTATTTTTTCAAAAGGTACATTTTTCTTAAGTAAAGTTTTTTTGATAAAACGAAAACTTTTGGAGTTATTAGCAGAAAACCTATTAAAAACATTGATTTTTTCGATATAAAACCAACACTTTCGATAGCGAATAAATCGAAAACTATCAATTTTATTAAAAAAATGTATAGAACGTTTTTTGCTAAGAATGGACGTTTTTACCAACTTTTGTGATTAAAATATAATACAAAATTTTCACCCCTGAGATGGGGTGGCAACCACCCCCATGGTAAAAGCGCCTTTCGGCATGATATAGATTTTGATCCTTGGACTATCCACTACTTATTCTTAATTTTTCAAGCAAAACGACCCATTCTGTAAAAATTGCGAGGTTTTGTCCTATTTTAAGCTTCTTTACTTGGACTATAGTAATAGATAGCAATAAAAGTTAATAACAAAAATTGTAGCCAACTTTGAGCTCCACATTTTAAAATTAATTAGAATGTTACAGGGTGTGTGTTCGATAACATCGTGGCAGACCAAACTTATATTTTTTTAAATAAAACACCCTATATTTTATCTTATATTCGAAAACTTACCCATTACAAAAATATAAAAGGCTGTTATGTTATACAGGGTATTTACAAAGTTATACTTAACCAATTTTCTATGAAAATCGTAACAAGTTCAGCTCCCTGTGTAAATAAAAATAAGCACAACAGCAATGGTTTATTGGAGCCATATTTTTTTTTGTTGATTGTGAAAATTTTCTTTATATCGAATACAGGGTGAGTCAAAATGCAAGTTCTTTATTTTCTCAGTAATAGAACACCCTGTATTTTATGTCACTATCGAAAAGCACCGTTACCGTACTTTAATTTTTGTATAATATTCCCTATGTCTAAATTTATTAGTTTTCGAGATATTTTCATTTTTCAGAGCAAATTATTAATTAGGGGTCTAAATCATTCCAAATTTTAAGTAAGTCATGACTGAATTTTTTTAAACTGATAATTTAAGATTACTTATTATCAATCCGGCAATCAATGTAACAATGTAGCAAATAGAGAAAGAAAAATAATGTATTAGTAATAAATTTTACAAAAAAAGCACAACCTCAACATACAACATTTTTGAAACAATTAAAAACTACTTTTGCATATAAATGTATGTAATAAATAAAGAAAGAAAAATAAATTTATCAGTTATAAATTTTACAAAATCAGCACAAACACAAAATACAATAATTTGTGAAAACACTTAAAAACTACTTTTGTATGTAAATGTAACAATGTAACAAATAAAGAACAAAAAATAATTGATCAGTAAAATATTTTAGAAAAAAAACATGAACAAATAAATTCAACATTTTTGAAAAAATTAAATGCTACTTTTATTAAAATATTTTATATATTATGTTCTACTTTAACTATTTATTTAGATTGATTGGCAAATTCTTAATTCAATTAATTATTCAATTACTTTGATCACTGCCTATGTAAAACAAAAACTAAATTCAAATTAAATATTTCAATAAATTTTATTCTCAGGGCTAATTCTGTATTTGATACAATACCTATGATTTGGCTTCTAGTATTTCTAGTTGCTTACTTCTTCCAGGATGGAACAGGGAAATTAAAACATTAAATATCATATAAATGTAATATATTATTCATTTACCAAATAAGTCGTGTACATATATGATTTAAAAATACTAAATTTAACTTTGTTGCAACAATTTCTTACTTAATAAATCAAACTTTAATTCTGATATCTCTTTGTTTTAACAAAAAAAAATATTTAAATAAATTATTATTTTTTTTTATACTAAACTTAATAAATTTTACTTTTATTCATTTGAATTGAATTCTTTAATTTGAAATGACTAACTGCGTTATAGTATCAATAAACAAATAAGCAAATATGGTTCTGATATAAACAAATTATCTCCCTTCTGACAAATGATTTGACTAACCTTTTTGTTTCTTCACTTCCTCTTTTTCCGGATTGCGTGTTCCTCGATGTTCCTACCGTACTCTCTGGATGTTGCGAAAAGGTCCCTCTCGTCCAAACTGCTTCCACAACAACAAACAACACACAGGAACTTGCTCAAATTCTCTTACTCAATTTTCTCCTTGCTCGATATCTTATGCAAATAGATATCAATCAGCTACTCGTCCTAGACAAAACAAAGGAATCTCCCTCGGACCAGGAATATTAACTTTTCAACCGGTCGACGATTTGGTTTCAACTTGATTCTGCTCGCATAAGGCCGATCACAAACACTATACACTGATTTCTCACTTTTGAAAATTGGACTGCTCTCCTCAGATATCAATTATACAGTGACCCTCTCTTCTCTCGCAAATTCAGACTCCAACTTTCTTATCCCTTCTACCGTTCTTTTCCACCCAATTAAAAACAAGCCTCTCTCAAAACCTCTCCTACCCATTTCTCAAGAACCAAATATTTTTCTATAGAACTTTCCAATTTGTCAAATTTTAAGAAATATCATAATTAGATTTTTCCTACATACTACTTTTACTTCTAAATACTAAAACAAAGTGTTTACAATCATCAAACCTTCCCGAAAACATTTTCAAAACATTATTGTTCTCGCCAAAACGATATGTCCACTTTCTAAACCCGAAATTGTTTGTTATTGTACCAATTCATTTCGTCGAATCATTAGAGAGTTATTGCCAACGTCTTTTAAGTCGACCTGTAATAAAAGATCCTTTATTTTGACATATAAGCATGCGCAGTATTGCGTCTTTTATTTTTGTCTTTTAATAAAATACAGGCCGCCTGTATTTAAGGAAAATTAGAGGACACCTTTATTTTAATAAAAGTTCCTTTATTTTGACATAACGTGTCAAAAATGTGAAGAAAGGTCTAACTTCACTTGTATTTTGAATTTATCTTGTCGCTTCTTTGGATTGATAATTTATGTAATGTGGGATTGATATTTGATTAAACTTTCATCATTAAAGTTGTATGTTGGGTTTTTTTTATTAAAAACAACTCTAAGTAATATTCTGAGATATAGATTATTGATGTTTTGACCCAAACGAATATAGAAAAGAAAATTTTATTGAAGCTTGAGTTATTACAAGAAGTTCTAAAAAGGAATATTACGTAAATAATTTTAAATTGTTACTAATTACAATGATCAGACTTAAAATATCAGTAACTCATTTATTAAACTCAATATATTTTACATTTTTCTATAGAAATAAATATTTATTGAAGATATAAGAGATTGAAGATATAAGATCAATAAATTTTAATGAAAGTTAGGATTTGTTAAAATTCTAGATTCAAAATAGAGTTCTATTCAACAGATATATAACAACAGGTTAACAAAATAAAACAAAGGTTCAAGTATTTATTTTTGAAAATTTAATCTTTTATAGATTAGTATCTATAAAGTTTTTAATCAAAAGTATTAATACACTTTCATTTTCATGCCATCTTCTTCTTTTGGTTCTTATCCGTTTCGAATGTTGGAAATCAGATAGCAATCGTAACCTTGCTAGCTGCGATTCGAAACAGTTCCATTGATATTCTCCCTCTACCAGGTCTTCGCTTACCTTTGACTGTACCTTGCAATATGTACTGCAGCAGGGAGTAACGGTGCTGATTTATCATATGTGTCCCAGATACTGCAGTTTTATGCGTTTAATGGTAAACTAGGATTACTTTTCGCATCTAGGGGTCATTCAAGGTAACTCACAGACAGAAAGGGTAGACCACGGAAAATATAGGTAAATAGGTAAACTATTTGGCGATATAACAGAGGTAACGAGCTTAACACCTACACTTAGCTTTAAGCTACACATTTTAATAAACTTAAGAATAATTTTGTATACCTGATACATATTTAATGATTGAAAGGGGGTAAAGTTTTGCAGTAATAAACTATTAATAAATTCCTGTCTTTGTATTTCAAATTTACTGCAAGCATAAAAAATGTGATCTAATTCGCTCACCACATTGCAGGTTTCACAAAGTTCGGTATTGACTAACTACACCGATTCTATATAAATGTTGACGAAAGCTTGCATGTCCAAATTTAAGTCTACAAATTGTCACAATATCATTCCTTGTAAAATCATACACTTGGTGCCACAACACTGTCGGAATACTTGAATGTAACAGTATTGAATAACCTTTCAAATGAGCTAGCACACGGCCCCTATTCTCATTTAAAAAATCATCGATTACGTCATCACGCCCAGGTGGATAACGTCACTAGTATGATAAATATATTATATTATGTCAAAAATCATAAGTTAAAAATAAAAATCGACCTGTTTCAGTTTTTTGCCTTAAGAGGAAACAGTAGCGATCAACAGGTAGCAAAAACGCGTTCCAAGATTGCGGCTGTAATTTTGAATATTTTTTCGAGATATTTGGCACACGTATTCGTAATATAATAAAGAATGGCGGTACAGACCCCAATTTAAAAAATATATTATTATGTGGAAATTACTCTGTAATTAAATACAATATTAAAAAAACGAGTCTGTACCGCCATTAAGAAGAACAAAAAAATACACTCTCTTCAAATAAACTTTTTTATCCGATGTCTAGATTTTGTGTCATTTTGGAACTATGTACTAAAATTTTTTATTTCATTAGTGTATTTCAAAGAAAGTGTATTTTTTTGTTCTTCTTAACGGCGGTACAGGCTCGTTTTTTTAATATTGTATTTAATTACAGAGTAATTTCCACATATTAATAATTTTTTCAAATTGGGCTCTGTACCGCCATTCTTTATTATATTACGAATACGTGTGCCAAATATCTCGAGAAAACAGGCTCGTTTTTTTAATATTGCCAAATATCTCGAAAAAATATTCAAAATTACAGCCGTAATTTTGGAACGCGTTTTCACTACCTGTTGATCGCTACTGTTTCCTCAAGTCGCCAGCTTACAAAATAACGAATTTATTCCAAACATTTGCACCGTACTGTCATATATTTCATTGCGACAGACTATCAAACTTTTCTATTCATCCATTATTACCTAAAAATATACCTCATTTTAACTACAATTATAACAAAGTGCATTCCTCATTAATAACCCGGCTAAAACTTAACCATGGCCTTTTTCCAGAGCATCTACATAGGATTGAAATCTATGAAACTCCCTTCTGTTCGTGTAACAATCGGGACATCGGGGATCTGAACCATGTATTCTTTGATTGCCTCAATCATAGGGATCAGGCTCGAAACTTATATTTACGTTTAATTGACCTCAACATTAGCCTTCCAGTTAACATCATCAATCTTTTATCTTATTCTGACAAATCTATATTATACAATATCTTAACCTTCGGATGACCAAGCGGGGGAAATTGTGACCCCAGCGTATGTTTTTCTTTAATAAATTCAAAAGTATTTTCAATTTTTAACTCATTATTTTTTTATTTGACTTTAATATCATTCTAGATATCCTCATATTTTGAAATAAAAAAAATTCCCTATATTTTACGAATAAAAAATATATTCTGAAGTTGATGTTTAGTAAAATAGCGTCTATTATGTGTAATTCCAAGTAGTTTTACGCTAATGACGTCGACTTTGTAAAGTAACAAGACACTTACTCAACATACACACTACACATGACACTAATACTTATGTTGTGACTGGCTGAATGACCATGCCATAAAAAAAACTTTATTTTTTTGTTAATTGCCATTTTTGACCCTGGGGTTATACACCCCCCTCCCCCCCCTTGGTCATCCGTGTAACAAAAAAAGGTTGGTCATCGGAAGGTTAATCAAGTTTATAAACGAATCTAAGATAAAAATTTAAACATCTTTATAACAAAATTCTTTGGCAAAAAGATTCTTTGTCTAATGCCATCTCTTTCTCTCCACACACACACACACACACACACACACACACACACACACACACACACACACACACACACACACACACACACACACACACACACACACTATCAAAAGCGATGCGGTAATGGCGTAATAGTCATCGCCTTTGATAATATATGCCGCAGATACAGACGAAGTGTAAAGAAAAAATAATAAACCACGTCCTATGAACCTGTAAAACAACGAACCATTACTTTGTACAATCGTTTTCGTTTTTAACCTTTTTCAGTTGCGCTCACCTCGTATACGAATTAGTTATTCAGGAAAGCTCGCGGTTGACCTTGCTTAGGTATAAATTAATATGGTTATTATATCGCGAGTGAAGAGAGAAACAGATATAATAATTCTCGACGTTTATTTAATGTGTGTGTAGAGAGGTTTGTTAACATTTGAATGATCTTTCTTCAAATCGGAGTTCATTAAATGTATGAGCCGTTTGCCGTTTGGAATAAAGAGATTTGGTTCGAAACTATTGTCCTGAAGGATTTTATATTTATTTTGTTAAGGAAGAGAACTTACGTGAAAGAAACTAAGCAACAAGTGAACGATAGGTCAAGGAGGGTCAGTATATGTTTGACAAAATGAAACGACACGATCTCCACCCAGCAAATCAAATGTAAACTAAACGTTATTTCAAGCTGTTAAATACACAATATTTAGTACGGTTTATAGCAACCTTCCACGGTTTACGAATTAATTTCTTATGTATGAGGATAGTTAATAACGATTCTTTCTAAATTCTAGTTATAAACAATCTTTCAGATATATTTCTACAAAAATCTAATATTCGACTAACTATAACTAATTGTAGCTATTTTTGTACTGTTATCTACTGGACTAATATCATTATTAATGAATCACGTTTTAGAAACGATATGTAGACATTTATTCGCATAGTTCTCAAGTACAAAACATGAATCAGCTCACCTCACCAAAATCTCCTACTTTTTCTCGACTCCAAGCATAACAAATACAAAATACAAATCAGAGAACATCACTAAAAGAAATAAAATCAAAATTTAAAAATAGGCAAACACTTTTTAAGAACGACAACCCGTTTTTAAATCTTTTACTTCTTTTTCTAATACTAATACAGAGTGATTGATTAGTGGGGTAAAGCTCAATAGATTCGCTATAGTAGGCCAGGAACCGAAGCTTTTCACCTCGCAATTTTTACAGAATGGATAGATTTGCTTGAAAATTTGAAAATAAGTAGTAGATAGACCAAGGATCAAAATCTATATGATGCGGAAAGGCGCTTTTACCATGGGGGGTGGTTGTCACCCCATCTCGGGGGTGGAAATATTTTATTATATTTTGACCGCAAAAGTTGATAAAAAAATTCATTCTAAGCAAAAAATGTTCTATACATTTTTTTGATAAAATTAACTCTTTTCGATTTATTTGCCATCGAAAATGTTAGTGTTATATCGAAAAAATCAATGTTTTGATAGGTATACTCATTTACGATTCACGCAATTTTTGCGGTACAAAAAATTTTTTCAAACCAAGTTCTTGAGAATTGAATATCCTACAATTTTATAATAAAACATTTTTTCGTATCTCTGATGCTAATCTTTATATTCTGAAGAAAATGGCATTTTTACCAAGCTACAAAAATTCGTTGTTCGCTTTTAACTCCTGTTTTTTAAAACTAATCATTCTAAGCCAGTCAAACATCTAGAATCTATTAATAATACATAAATAAAATAAGAATGAATAAGGCCAATGACTAATAACACCGCTAACTTACGTTATTATGCTTCCAATTGGATTTCTCCTTTTTTGATCAAAAAAATATATTCATTTTTTAACCCTGACACTTTTAATTTTGATCCTAGAAGTTTCGTAAAAAAGAGTTTTGTAGGTTTTCGTAAGGTCTATAAGGCGATTAATAGTAATTCTTGTTAAAATCCTCAGTCGCAAAAAGAGGTGACTTTGAAAGGGTTGGTAAAGGTGGTTTTTGCATGTTATTACCAGTTTTAATTGTAGATAGCTCATTTAATTTTCGCCCTAGAAAAAATTTTTGCAAACCAAGTTTTTGGAAATTAAATCGGCTACAATTTCATATTTGAACATTTTTTCGTATCTCTGACGCTAATCTTGCTATTCTGAACTAAAGGCAATTTTTTCCAAACTACAAAAATTCGTTATTTGCTTTTAACTCCATTTTTTTTAACAACTACTCATTCTAAACCGGTCAAACTTCTAGAACGTATTAACAATACATAAATAAAAAAAAAAGACCAAATAAGGTCAATGACTAATTTTAATTAGGGCGGTGATTAGGGGGTGGCTTCCAATCACTTTTCGCTGAAAAAAATAGGGACTGACATTCTTTTCATTATAAGTTACTTAATTTTTGAGCTAGAGACTTGTTTTTATTTCTGGAGATAGACATTTTTAATACTTTAAATTAGTTTGAACAAGCTGTCCTCGAAAAATGCATAGTTTTCTCGTCTTTTGACTTTGAATCTACAATATTTAGCATTTGACGAAGAAGAGCCAACATATAATATAGTATATCTCAATTACTATTGGTCTTAAAGAAAATCTAAAAACACGTTTTTGTTTATTTTTTCAAAAGGTACATTTTTCTTAAGTAAAGTTTTTTTGATAAAACGAAAACTTTTGGAGTTATTAGCAGAAAACCTATTAAAAACATTGATTTTTTCGATATAAAACCAACACTTTCGATAGCGAATAAATCGAAAACTATCAATTTTATTAAAAAAATGTATAGAACGTTTTTTGCTAAGAATGGACGTTTTTACCAACTTTTGTGATTAAAATATAATACAAAATTTTCACCCCTGAGATGGGGTGGCAACCACCCCCATGGTAAAAGCGCCTTTCGGCATGATATAGATTTTGATCCTTGGACTATCCACTACTTATTCTTAATTTTTCAAGCAAAACGACCCATTCTGTAAAAATTGCGAGGTTTTGTCCTATTTTAAGCTTCTTTACTTGGACTATAGTAATAGATAGCAATAAAAGTTAATAACAAAAATTGTAGCCAACTTTGAGCTCCACATTTTAAAATTAATTAGAATGTTACAGGGTGTGTGTTCGATAACATCGTGGCAGACCAAACTTATATTTTTTTAAATAAAACACCCTATATTTTATCTTATATTCGAAAACTTACCCATTACAAAAATATAAAAGGCTGTTATGTTATACAGGGTATTTACAAAGTTATACTTAACCAATTTTCTATGAAAATCGTAACAAGTTCAGCTCCCTGTGTAAATAAAAATAAGCACAACAGCAATGGTTTATTGGAGCCATATTTTTTTTTGTTGATTGTGAAAATTTTCTTTATATCGAATACAGGGTGAGTCAAAATGCAAGTTCTTTATTTTCTCAGTAATAGAACACCCTGTATTTTATGTCACTATCGAAAAGCACCGTTACCGTACTTTAATTTTTGTATAATATTCCCTATGTCTAAATTTATTAGTTTTCGAGATATTTTCATTTTTCAGAGCAAATTATTAATTAGGGGTCTAAATCATTCCAAATTTTAAGTGTAAGTCATGACTGAATTTTTTTAAACTGATAATTTAAGATTACTTATTATCAATCCGGCAATCAATGTAACAATGTAGCAAATAGAGAAAGAAAAATAATGTATTAGTAATAAATTTTACAAAAAAAGCACAACCTCAACATACAACATTTTTGAAACAATTAAAAACTACTTTTGCATATAAATGTATGTAATAAATAAAGAAAGAAAAATAAATTTATCAGTTATAAATTTTACAAAATCAGCACAAACACAAAATACAATAATTTGTGAAAACACTTAAAAACTACTTTTGTATGTAAATGTAACAATGTAACAAATAAAGAACAAAAAATAATTGATCAGTAAAATATTTTAGAAAAAAAACATGAACAAATAAATTCAACATTTTTGAAAAAATTAAATGCTACTTTTATTAAAATATTTTATATATTATGTTCTACTTTAACTATTTATTTAGATTGATTGGCAAATTCTTAATTCAATTAATTATTCAATTACTTTGATCACTGCCTATGTAAAACAAAAACTAAATTCAAATTAAATATTTCAATAAATTTTATTCTCAGGGCTAATTCTGTATTTGATACAATACCTATGATTTGGCTTCTAGTATTTCTAGTTGCTTACTTCTTCCAGGATGGAACAGGGAAATTAAAACATTAAATATCATATAAATGTAATATATTATTCATTTACCAAATAAGTCGTGTACATATATGATTTAAAAATACTAAATTTAACTTTGTTGCAACAATTTCTTACTTAATAAATCAAACTTTAATTCTGATATCTCTTTGTTTTAACAAAAAAAAATATTTAAATAAATTATTATTTTTTTTTATACTAAACTTAATAAATTTTACTTTTATTCATTTGAATTGAATTCTTTAATTTGAAATGACTAACTGCGTTATAGTATCAATAAACAAATAAGCAAATATGGTTCTGATATAAACAAATTATCTCCCTTCTGACAAATGATTTGACTAACCTTTTTGTTTCTTCACTTCCTCTTTTTCCGGATTGCGTGTTCCTCGATGTTCCTACCGTACTCTCTGGATGTTGCGAAAAGGTCCCTCTCGTCCAAACTGCTTCCACAACAACAAACAACACACAGGAACTTGCTCAAATTCTCTTACTCAATTTTCTCCTTGCTCGATATCTTATGCAAATAGATATCAATCAGCTACTCGTCCTAGACAAAACAAAGGAATCTCCCTCGGACCAGGAATATTAACTTTTCAACCGGTCGACGATTTGGTTTCAACTTGATTCTGCTCGCATAAGGCCGATCACAAACACTATACACTGATTTCTCACTTTTGAAAATTGGACTGCTCTCCTCAGATATCAATTATACAGTGACCCTCTCTTCTCTCGCAAATTCAGACTCCAACTTTCTTATCCCTTCTACCGTTCTTTTCCACCCAATTAAAAACAAGCCTCTCTCAAAACCTCTCCTACCCATTTCTCAAGAACCAAATATTTTTCTATAGAACTTTCCAATTTGTCAAATTTTAAGAAATATCATAATTAGATTTTTCCTACATACTACTTTTACTTCTAAATACTAAAACAAAGTGTTTACAATCATCAAACCTTCCCGAAAACATTTTCAAAACATTATTGTTCTCGCCAAAACGATATGTCCACTTTCTAAACCCGAAATTGTTTGTTATTGTACCAATTCATTTCGTCGAATCATTAGAGAGTTATTGCCAACGTCTTTTAAGTCGACCTGTAATAAAAGATCCTTTATTTTGACATATAAGCATGCGCAGTATTGCGTCTTTTATTTTTGTCTTTTAATAAAATACAGGCCGCCTGTATTTAAGGAAAATTAGAGGACACCTTTATTTTAATAAAAGTTCCTTTATTTTGACATAACGTGTCAAAAATGTGAAGAAAGGTCTAACTTCACTTGTATTTTGAATTTATCTTGTCGCTTCTTTGGATTGATAATTTATGTAATGTGGGATTGATATTTGATTAAACTTTCATCATTAAAGTTGTATGTTGGGTTTTTTTTATTAAAAACAACTCTAAGTAATATTCTGAGATATAGATTATTGATGTTTTGACCCAAACGAATATAGAAAAGAAAATTTTATTGAAGCTTGAGTTATTACAAGAAGTTCTAAAAAGGAATATTACGTAAATAATTTTAAATTGTTACTAATTACAATGATCAGACTTAAAATATCAGTAACTCATTTATTAAACTCAATATATTTTACATTTTTCTATAGAAATAAATATTTATTGAAGATATAAGAGATTGAAGATATAAGATCAATAAATTTTAATGAAAGTTAGGATTTGTTAAAATTCTAGATTCAAAATAGAGTTCTATTCAACAGATATATAACAACAGGTTAACAAAATAAAACAAAGGTTCAAGTATTTATTTTTGAAAATTTAATCTTTTATAGATTAGTATCTATAAAGTTTTTAATCAAAAGTATTAATACACTTTCATTTTCATGCCATCTTCTTCTTTTGGTTCTTATCCGTTTCGAATGTTGGAAATCAGATAGCAATCGTAACCTTGCTAGCTGCGATTCGAAACAGTTCCATTGATATTCTCCCTCTACCAGGTCTTCGCTTACCTTTGACTGTACCTTGCAATATGTACTGCAGCAGGGAGTAACGGTGCTGATTTATCATATGTGTCCCAGATACTGCAGTTTTATGCGTTTAATGGTAAACTAGGATTACTTTTCGCATCTAGGGGTCATTCAAGGTAACTCACAGACAGAAAGGGTAGACCACGGAAAATATAGGTAAATAGGTAAACTATTTGGCGATATAACAGAGGTAACGAGCTTAACACCTACACTTAGCTTTAAGCTACACATTTTAATAAACTTAAGAATAATTTTGTATACCTGATACATATTTAATGATTGAAAGGGGGTAAAGTTTTGCAGTAATAAACTATTAATAAATTCCTGTCTTTGTATTTCAAATTTACTGCAAGCATAAAAAATGTGATCTAATTCGCTCACCACATTGCAGGTTTCACAAAGTTCGGTATTGACTAACTACACCGATTCTATATAAATGTTGACGAAAGCTTGCATGTCCAAATTTAAGTCTACAAATTGTCACAATATCATTCCTTGTAAAATCATACACTTGGTGCCACAACACTGTCGGAATACTTGAATGTAACAGTATTGAATAACCTTTCAAATGAGCTAGCACACGGCCCCTATTCTCATTTAAAAAATCATCGATTACGTCATCACGCCCAGGTGGATAACGTCACTAGTATGATAAATATATTATATTATGTCAAAAATCATAAGTTAAAAATAAAAATCGACCTGTTTCAGTTTTTTGCCTTAAGAGGAAACAGTAGCGATCAACAGGTAGCAAAAACGCGTTCCAAGATTGCGGCTGTAATTTTGAATATTTTTTCGAGATATTTGGCACACGTATTCGTAATATAATAAAGAATGGCGGTACAGACCCCAATTTAAAAAATATATTATTATGTGGAAATTACTCTGTAATTAAATACAATATTAAAAAAACGAGTCTGTACCGCCATTAAGAAGAACAAAAAAATACACTCTCTTCAAATAAACTTTTTTATCCGATGTCTAGATTTTGTGTCATTTTGGAACTATGTACTAAAATTTTTTATTTCATTAGTGTATTTCAAAGAAAGTGTATTTTTTTGTTCTTCTTAACGGCGGTACAGGCTCGTTTTTTTAATATTGTATTTAATTACAGAGTAATTTCCACATATTAATAATTTTTTCAAATTGGGCTCTGTACCGCCATTCTTTATTATATTACGAATACGTGTGCCAAATATCTCGAGAAAACAGGCTCGTTTTTTTAATATTGCCAAATATCTCGAAAAAATATTCAAAATTACAGCCGTAATTTTGGAACGCGTTTTCACTACCTGTTGATCGCTACTGTTTCCTCAAGTCGCCAGCTTACAAAATAACGAATTTATTCCAAACATTTGCACCGTACTGTCATATATTTCATTGCGACAGACTATCAAACTTTTCTATTCATCCATTATTACCTAAAAATATACCTCATTTTAACTACAATTATAACAAAGTGCATTCCTCATTAATAACCCGGCTAAAACTTAACCATGGCCTTTTTCCAGAGCATCTACATAGGATTGAAATCTATGAAACTCCCTTCTGTTCGTGTAACAATCGGGACATCGGGGATCTGAACCATGTATTCTTTGATTGCCTCAATCATAGGGATCAGGCTCGAAACTTATATTTACGTTTAATTGACCTCAACATTAGCCTTCCAGTTAACATCATCAATCTTTTATCTTATTCTGACAAATCTATATTATACAATATCTTAACCTTCGGATGACCAAGCGGGGGAAATTGTGACCCCAGCGTATGTTTTTCTTTAATAAATTCAAAAGTATTTTCAATTTTTAACTCATTATTTTTTTATTTGACTTTAATATCATTCTAGATATCCTCATATTTTGAAATAAAAAAAATTCCCTATATTTTACGAATAAAAAATATATTCTGAAGTTGATGTTTAGTAAAATAGCGTCTATTATGTGTAATTCCAAGTAGTTTTACGCTAATGACGTCGACTTTGTAAAGTAACAAGACACTTACTCAACATACACACTACACATGACACTAATACTTATGTTGTGACTGGCTGAATGACCATGCCATAAAAAAAACTTTATTTTTTTGTTAATTGCCATTTTTGACCCTGGGGTTATACACCCCCCTCCCCCCCCTTGGTCATCCGTGTAACAAAAAAAGGTTGGTCATCGGAAGGTTAATCAAGTTTATAAACGAATCTAAGATAAAAATTTAAACATCTTTATAACAAAATTCTTTGGCAAAAAGATTCTTTGTCTAATGCCATCTCTTTCTCTCCACACACACACACACACACACACACACACACACACACACACACACACACACACACACACACACACACACACACACACACACACACACTATCAAAAGCGATGCGGTAATGGCGTAATAGTCATCGCCTTTGATAATATATGCCGCAGATACAGACGAAGTGTAAAGAAAAAATAATAAACCACGTCCTATGAACCTGTAAAACAACGAACCATTACTTTGTACAATCGTTTTCGTTTTTAACCTTTTTCAGTTGCGCTCACCTCGTATACGAATTAGTTATTCAGGAAAGCTCGCGGTTGACCTTGCTTAGGTATAAATTAATATGGTTATTATATCGCGAGTGAAGAGAGAAACAGATATAATAATTCTCGACGTTTATTTAATGTGTGTGTAGAGAGGTTTGTTAACATTTGAATGATCTTTCTTCAAATCGGAGTTCATTAAATGTATGAGCCGTTTGCCGTTTGGAATAAAGAGATTTGGTTCGAAACTATTGTCCTGAAGGATTTTATATTTATTTTGTTAAGGAAGAGAACTTACGTGAAAGAAACTAAGCAACAAGTGAACGATAGGTCAAGGAGGGTCAGTATATGTTTGACAAAATGAAACGACACGATCTCCACCCAGCAAATCAAATGTAAACTAAACGTTATTTCAAGCTGTTAAATACACAATATTTAGTACGGTTTATAGCAACCTTCCACGGTTTACGAATTAATTTCTTATGTATGAGGATAGTTAATAACGATTCTTTCTAAATTCTAGTTATAAACAATCTTTCAGATATATTTCTACAAAAATCTAATATTCGACTAACTATAACTAATTGTAGCTATTTTTGTACTGTTATCTACTGGACTAATATCATTATTAATGAATCACGTTTTAGAAACGATATGTAGACATTTATTCGCATAGTTCTCAAGTACAAAACATGAATCAGCTCACCTCACCAAAATCTCCTACTTTTTCTCGACTCCAAGCATAACAAATACAAAATACAAATCAGAGAACATCACTAAAAGAAATAAAATCAAAATTTAAAAATAGGCAAACACTTTTTAAGAACGACAACCCGTTTTTAAATCTTTTACTTCTTTTTCTAATACTAATACAGAGTGATTGATTAGTGGGGTAAAGCTCAATAGATTCGCTATAGTAGGCCAGGAACCGAAGCTTTTCACCTCGCAATTTTTACAGAATGGATAGATTTGCTTGAAAATTTGAAAATAAGTAGTAGATAGACCAAGGATCAAAATCTATATGATGCGGAAAGGCGCTTTTACCATGGGGGGTGGTTGTCACCCCATCTCGGGGGTGGAAATATTTTATTATATTTTGACCGCAAAAGTTGATAAAAAAATTCATTCTAAGCAAAAAATGTTCTATACATTTTTTTGATAAAATTAACTCTTTTCGATTTATTTGCCATCGAAAATGTTAGTGTTATATCGAAAAAATCAATGTTTTGATAGGTATACTCATTTACGATTCACGCAATTTTTGCGGTACAAAAAATTTTTTCAAACCAAGTTCTTGAGAATTGAATATCCTACAATTTTATAATAAAACATTTTTTCGTATCTCTGATGCTAATCTTTATATTCTGAAGAAAATGGCATTTTTACCAAGCTACAAAAATTCGTTGTTCGCTTTTAACTCCTGTTTTTTAAAACTAATCATTCTAAGCCAGTCAAACATCTAGAATCTATTAATAATACATAAATAAAATAAGAATGAATAAGGCCAATGACTAATAACACCGCTAACTTACGTTATTATGCTTCCAATTGGATTTCTCCTTTTTTGATCAAAAAAATATATTCATTTTTTAACCCTGACACTTTTAATTTTGATCCTAGAAGTTTCGTAAAAAAGAGTTTTGTAGGTTTTCGTAAGGTCTATAAGGCGATTAATAGTAATTCTTGTTAAAATCCTCAGTCGCAAAAAGAGGTGACTTTGAAAGGGTTGGTAAAGGTGGTTTTTGCATGTTATTACCAGTTTTAATTGTAGATAGCTCATTTAATTTTCGCCCTAGAAAAAATTTTTGCAAACCAAGTTTTTGGAAATTAAATCGGCTACAATTTCATATTTGAACATTTTTTCGTATCTCTGACGCTAATCTTGCTATTCTGAACTAAAGGCAATTTTTTCCAAACTACAAAAATTCGTTATTTGCTTTTAACTCCATTTTTTTTAACAACTACTCATTCTAAACCGGTCAAACTTCTAGAACGTATTAACAATACATAAATAAAAAAAAAAGACCAAATAAGGTCAATGACTAATTTTAATTAGGGCGGTGATTAGGGGGTGGCTTCCAATCACTTTTCGCTGAAAAAAATAGGGACTGACATTCTTTTCATTATAAGTTACTTAATTTTTGAGCTAGAGACTTGTTTTTATTTCTGGAGATAGACATTTTTAATACTTTAAATTAGTTTGAACAAGCTGTCCTCGAAAAATGCATAGTTTTCTCGTCTTTTGACTTTGAATCTACAATATTTAGCATTTGACGAAGAAGAGCCAACATATAATATAGTATATCTCAATTACTATTGGTCTTAAAGAAAATCTAAAAACACGTTTTTGTTTATTTTTTCAAAAGGTACATTTTTCTTAAGTAAAGTTTTTTTGATAAAACGAAAACTTTTGGAGTTATTAGCAGAAAACCTATTAAAAACATTGATTTTTTCGATATAAAACCAACACTTTCGATAGCGAATAAATCGAAAACTATCAATTTTATTAAAAAAATGTATAGAACGTTTTTTGCTAAGAATGGACGTTTTTACCAACTTTTGTGATTAAAATATAATACAAAATTTTCACCCCTGAGATGGGGTGGCAACCACCCCCATGGTAAAAGCGCCTTTCGGCATGATATAGATTTTGATCCTTGGACTATCCACTACTTATTCTTAATTTTTCAAGCAAAACGACCCATTCTGTAAAAATTGCGAGGTTTTGTCCTATTTTAAGCTTCTTTACTTGGACTATAGTAATAGATAGCAATAAAAGTTAATAACAAAAATTGTAGCCAACTTTGAGCTCCACATTTTAAAATTAATTAGAATGTTACAGGGTGTGTGTTCGATAACATCGTGGCAGACCAAACTTATATTTTTTTAAATAAAACACCCTATATTTTATCTTATATTCGAAAACTTACCCATTACAAAAATATAAAAGGCTGTTATGTTATACAGGGTATTTACAAAGTTATACTTAACCAATTTTCTATGAAAATCGTAACAAGTTCAGCTCCCTGTGTAAATAAAAATAAGCACAACAGCAATGGTTTATTGGAGCCATATTTTTTTTTGTTGATTGTGAAAATTTTCTTTATATCGAATACAGGGTGAGTCAAAATGCAAGTTCTTTATTTTCTCAGTAATAGAACACCCTGTATTTTATGTCACTATCGAAAAGCACCGTTACCGTACTTTAATTTTTGTATAATATTCCCTATGTCTAAATTTATTAGTTTTCGAGATATTTTCATTTTTCAGAGCAAATTATTAATTAGGGGTCTAAATCATTCCAAATTTTAAGTAAGTCATGACTGAATTTTTTTAAACTGATAATTTAAGATTACTTATTATCAATCCGGCAATCAATGTAACAATGTAGCAAATAGAGAAAGAAAAATAATGTATTAGTAATAAATTTTACAAAAAAAGCACAACCTCAACATACAACATTTTTGAAACAATTAAAAACTACTTTTGCATATAAATGTATGTAATAAATAAAGAAAGAAAAATAAATTTATCAGTTATAAATTTTACAAAATCAGCACAAACACAAAATACAATAATTTGTGAAAACACTTAAAAACTACTTTTGTATGTAAATGTAACAATGTAACAAATAAAGAACAAAAAATAATTGATCAGTAAAATATTTTAGAAAAAAAACATGAACAAATAAATTCAACATTTTTGAAAAAATTAAATGCTACTTTTATTAAAATATTTTATATATTATGTTCTACTTTAACTATTTATTTAGATTGATTGGCAAATTCTTAATTCAATTAATTATTCAATTACTTTGATCACTGCCTATGTAAAACAAAAACTAAATTCAAATTAAATATTTCAATAAATTTTATTCTCAGGGCTAATTCTGTATTTGATACAATACCTATGATTTGGCTTCTAGTATTTCTAGTTGCTTACTTCTTCCAGGATGGAACAGGGAAATTAAAACATTAAATATCATATAAATGTAATATATTATTCATTTACCAAATAAGTCGTGTACATATATGATTTAAAAATACTAAATTTAACTTTGTTGCAACAATTTCTTACTTAATAAATCAAACTTTAATTCTGATATCTCTTTGTTTTAACAAAAAAAAATATTTAAATAAATTATTATTTTTTTTTATACTAAACTTAATAAATTTTACTTTTATTCATTTGAATTGAATTCTTTAATTTGAAATGACTAACTGCGTTATAGTATCAATAAACAAATAAGCAAATATGGTTCTGATATAAACAAATTATCTCCCTTCTGACAAATGATTTGACTAACCTTTTTGTTTCTTCACTTCCTCTTTTTCCGGATTGCGTGTTCCTCGATGTTCCTACCGTACTCTCTGGATGTTGCGAAAAGGTCCCTCTCGTCCAAACTGCTTCCACAACAACAAACAACACACAGGAACTTGCTCAAATTCTCTTACTCAATTTTCTCCTTGCTCGATATCTTATGCAAATAGATATCAATCAGCTACTCGTCCTAGACAAAACAAAGGAATCTCCCTCGGACCAGGAATATTAACTTTTCAACCGGTCGACGATTTGGTTTCAACTTGATTCTGCTCGCATAAGGCCGATCACAAACACTATACACTGATTTCTCACTTTTGAAAATTGGACTGCTCTCCTCAGATATCAATTATACAGTGACCCTCTCTTCTCTCGCAAATTCAGACTCCAACTTTCTTATCCCTTCTACCGTTCTTTTCCACCCAATTAAAAACAAGCCTCTCTCAAAACCTCTCCTACCCATTTCTCAAGAACCAAATATTTTTCTATAGAACTTTCCAATTTGTCAAATTTTAAGAAATATCATAATTAGATTTTTCCTACATACTACTTTTACTTCTAAATACTAAAACAAAGTGTTTACAATCATCAAACCTTCCCGAAAACATTTTCAAAACATTATTGTTCTCGCCAAAACGATATGTCCACTTTCTAAACCCGAAATTGTTTGTTATTGTACCAATTCATTTCGTCGAATCATTAGAGAGTTATTGCCAACGTCTTTTAAGTCGACCTGTAATAAAAGATCCTTTATTTTGACATATAAGCATGCGCAGTATTGCGTCTTTTATTTTTGTCTTTTAATAAAATACAGGCCGCCTGTATTTAAGGAAAATTAGAGGACACCTTTATTTTAATAAAAGTTCCTTTATTTTGACATAACGTGTCAAAAATGTGAAGAAAGGTCTAACTTCACTTGTATTTTGAATTTATCTTGTCGCTTCTTTGGATTGATAATTTATGTAATGTGGGATTGATATTTGATTAAACTTTCATCATTAAAGTTGTATGTTGGGTTTTTTTTATTAAAAACAACTCTAAGTAATATTCTGAGATATAGATTATTGATGTTTTGACCCAAACGAATATAGAAAAGAAAATTTTATTGAAGCTTGAGTTATTACAAGAAGTTCTAAAAAGGAATATTACGTAAATAATTTTAAATTGTTACTAATTACAATGATCAGACTTAAAATATCAGTAACTCATTTATTAAACTCAATATATTTTACATTTTTCTATAGAAATAAATATTTATTGAAGATATAAGAGATTGAAGATATAAGATCAATAAATTTTAATGAAAGTTAGGATTTGTTAAAATTCTAGATTCAAAATAGAGTTCTATTCAACAGATATATAACAACAGGTTAACAAAATAAAACAAAGGTTCAAGTATTTATTTTTGAAAATTTAATCTTTTATAGATTAGTATCTATAAAGTTTTTAATCAAAAGTATTAATACACTTTCATTTTCATGCCATCTTCTTCTTTTGGTTCTTATCCGTTTCGAATGTTGGAAATCAGATAGCAATCGTAACCTTGCTAGCTGCGATTCGAAACAGTTCCATTGATATTCTCCCTCTACCAGGTCTTCGCTTACCTTTGACTGTACCTTGCAATATGTACTGCAGCAGGGAGTAACGGTGCTGATTTATCATATGTGTCCCAGATACTGCAGTTTTATGCGTTTAATGGTAAACTAGGATTACTTTTCGCATCTAGGGGTCATTCAAGGTAACTCACAGACAGAAAGGGTAGACCACGGAAAATATAGGTAAATAGGTAAACTATTTGGCGATATAACAGAGGTAACGAGCTTAACACCTACACTTAGCTTTAAGCTACACATTTTAATAAACTTAAGAATAATTTTGTATACCTGATACATATTTAATGATTGAAAGGGGGTAAAGTTTTGCAGTAATAAACTATTAATAAATTCCTGTCTTTGTATTTCAAATTTACTGCAAGCATAAAAAATGTGATCTAATTCGCTCACCACATTGCAGGTTTCACAAAGTTCGGTATTGACTAACTACACCGATTCTATATAAATGTTGACGAAAGCTTGCATGTCCAAATTTAAGTCTACAAATTGTCACAATATCATTCCTTGTAAAATCATACACTTGGTGCCACAACACTGTCGGAATACTTGAATGTAACAGTATTGAATAACCTTTCAAATGAGCTAGCACACGGCCCCTATTCTCATTTAAAAAATCATCGATTACGTCATCACGCCCAGGTGGATAACGTCACTAGTATGATAAATATATTATATTATGTCAAAAATCATAAGTTAAAAATAAAAATCGACCTGTTTCAGTTTTTTGCCTTAAGAGGAAACAGTAGCGATCAACAGGTAGCAAAAACGCGTTCCAAGATTGCGGCTGTAATTTTGAATATTTTTTCGAGATATTTGGCACACGTATTCGTAATATAATAAAGAATGGCGGTACAGACCCCAATTTAAAAAATATATTATTATGTGGAAATTACTCTGTAATTAAATACAATATTAAAAAAACGAGTCTGTACCGCCATTAAGAAGAACAAAAAAATACACTCTCTTCAAATAAACTTTTTTATCCGATGTCTAGATTTTGTGTCATTTTGGAACTATGTACTAAAATTTTTTATTTCATTAGTGTATTTCAAAGAAAGTGTATTTTTTTGTTCTTCTTAACGGCGGTACAGGCTCGTTTTTTTAATATTGTATTTAATTACAGAGTAATTTCCACATATTAATAATTTTTTCAAATTGGGCTCTGTACCGCCATTCTTTATTATATTACGAATACGTGTGCCAAATATCTCGAGAAAACAGGCTCGTTTTTTTAATATTGCCAAATATCTCGAAAAAATATTCAAAATTACAGCCGTAATTTTGGAACGCGTTTTCACTACCTGTTGATCGCTACTGTTTCCTCAAGTCGCCAGCTTACAAAATAACGAATTTATTCCAAACATTTGCACCGTACTGTCATATATTTCATTGCGACAGACTATCAAACTTTTCTATTCATCCATTATTACCTAAAAATATACCTCATTTTAACTACAATTATAACAAAGTGCATTCCTCATTAATAACCCGGCTAAAACTTAACCATGGCCTTTTTCCAGAGCATCTACATAGGATTGAAATCTATGAAACTCCCTTCTGTTCGTGTAACAATCGGGACATCGGGGATCTGAACCATGTATTCTTTGATTGCCTCAATCATAGGGATTAGGCTCGAAACTTATATTTACGTTTAATTGACCTCAACATTAGCCTTCCAGTTAACATCATCAATCTTTTATCTTATTCTGACAAATCTATATTATACAATATCTTAACCTTCGGATGACCAAGCGGGGGAAATTGTGACCCCAGCGTATGTTTTTCTTTAATAAATTCAAAAGTATTTTCAATTTTTAACTCATTATTTTTTTATTTGACTTTAATATCATTCTAGATATCCTCATATTTTGAAATAAAAAAAATTCCCTATATTTTACGAATAAAAAATATATTCTGAAGTTGATGTTTAGTAAAATAGCGTCTATTATGTGTAATTCCAAGTAGTTTTACGCTAATGACGTCGACTTTGTAAAGTAACAAGACACTTACTCAACATACACACTACACATGACACTAATACTTATGTTGTGACTGGCTGAATGACCATGCCATAAAAAAAACTTTATTTTTTTGTTAATTGCCATTTTTGACCCTGGGGTTATACACCCCCCTCCCCCCCCTTGGTCATCCGTGTAACAAAAAAAGGTTGGTCATCGGAAGGTTAATCAAGTTTATAAACGAATCTAAGATAAAAATTTAAACATCTTTATAACAAAATTCTTTGGCAAAAAGATTCTTTGTCTAATGCCATCTCTTTCTCTCCACACACACACACACACACACACACACACACACACACACACACACACACACACACACACACACACACACACACACACACACACACTATCAAAAGCGATGCGGTAATGGCGTAATAGTCATCGCCTTTGATAATATATGCCGCAGATACAGACGAAGTGTAAAGAAAAAATAATAAACCACGTCCTATGAACCTGTAAAACAACGAACCATTACTTTGTACAATCGTTTTCGTTTTTAACCTTTTTCAGTTGCGCTCACCTCGTATACGAATTAGTTATTCAGGAAAGCTCGCGGTTGACCTTGCTTAGGTATAAATTAATATGGTTATTATATCGCGAGTGAAGAGAGAAACAGATATAATAATTCTCGACGTTTATTTAATGTGTGTGTAGAGAGGTTTGTTAACATTTGAATGATCTTTCTTCAAATCGGAGTTCATTAAATGTATGAGCCGTTTGCCGTTTGGAATAAAGAGATTTGGTTCGAAACTATTGTCCTGAAGGATTTTATATTTATTTTGTTAAGGAAGAGAACTTACGTGAAAGAAACTAAGCAACAAGTGAACGATAGGTCAAGGAGGGTCAGTATATGTTTGACAAAATGAAACGACACGATCTCCACCCAGCAAATCAAATGTAAACTAAACGTTATTTCAAGCTGTTAAATACACAATATTTAGTACGGTTTATAGCAACCTTCCACGGTTTACGAATTAATTTCTTATGTATGAGGATAGTTAATAACGATTCTTTCTAAATTCTAGTTATAAACAATCTTTCAGATATATTTCTACAAAAATCTAATATTCGACTAACTATAACTAATTGTAGCTATTTTTGTACTGTTATCTACTGGACTAATATCATTATTAATGAATCACGTTTTAGAAACGATATGTAGACATTTATTCGCATAGTTCTCAAGTACAAAACATGAATCAGCTCACCTCACCAAAATCTCCTACTTTTTCTCGACTCCAAGCATAACAAATACAAAATACAAATCAGAGAACATCACTAAAAGAAATAAAATCAAAATTTAAAAATAGGCAAACACTTTTTAAGAACGACAACCCGTTTTTAAATCTTTTACTTCTTTTTCTAATACTAATACAGAGTGATTGATTAGTGGGGTAAAGCTCAATAGATTCGCTATAGTAGGCCAGGAACCGAAGCTTTTCACCTCGCAATTTTTACAGAATGGATAGATTTGCTTGAAAATTTGAAAATAAGTAGTAGATAGACCAAGGATCAAAATCTATATGATGCGGAAAGGCGCTTTTACCATGGGGGGTGGTTGTCACCCCATCTCGGGGGTGGAAATATTTTATTATATTTTGACCGCAAAAGTTGATAAAAAAATTCATTCTAAGCAAAAAATGTTCTATACATTTTTTTGATAAAATTAACTCTTTTCGATTTATTTGCCATCGAAAATGTTAGTGTTATATCGAAAAAATCAATGTTTTGATAGGTATACTCATTTACGATTCACGCAATTTTTGCGGTACAAAAAATTTTTTCAAACCAAGTTCTTGAGAATTGAATATCCTACAATTTTATAATAAAACATTTTTTCGTATCTCTGATGCTAATCTTTATATTCTGAAGAAAATGGCATTTTTACCAAGCTACAAAAATTCGTTGTTCGCTTTTAACTCCTGTTTTTTAAAACTAATCATTCTAAGCCAGTCAAACATCTAGAATCTATTAATAATACATAAATAAAATAAGAATGAATAAGGCCAATGACTAATAACACCGCTAACTTACGTTATTATGCTTCCAATTGGATTTCTCCTTTTTTGATCAAAAAAATATATTCATTTTTTAACCCTGACACTTTTAATTTTGATCCTAGAAGTTTCGTAAAAAAGAGTTTTGTAGGTTTTCGTAAGGTCTATAAGGCGATTAATAGTAATTCTTGTTAAAATCCTCAGTCGCAAAAAGAGGTGACTTTGAAAGGGTTGGTAAAGGTGGTTTTTGCATGTTATTACCAGTTTTAATTGTAGATAGCTCATTTAATTTTCGCCCTAGAAAAAATTTTTGCAAACCAAGTTTTTGGAAATTAAATCGGCTACAATTTCATATTTGAACATTTTTTCGTATCTCTGACGCTAATCTTGCTATTCTGAACTAAAGGCAATTTTTTCCAAACTACAAAAATTCGTTATTTGCTTTTAACTCCATTTTTTTTAACAACTACTCATTCTAAACCGGTCAAACTTCTAGAACGTATTAACAATACATAAATAAAAAAAAAAGACCAAATAAGGTCAATGACTAATTTTAATTAGGGCGGTGATTAGGGGGTGGCTTCCAATCACTTTTCGCTGAAAAAAATAGGGACTGACATTCTTTTCATTATAAGTTACTTAATTTTTGAGCTAGAGACTTGTTTTTATTTCTGGAGATAGACATTTTTAATACTTTAAATTAGTTTGAACAAGCTGTCCTCGAAAAATGCATAGTTTTCTCGTCTTTTGACTTTGAATCTACAATATTTAGCATTTGACGAAGAAGAGCCAACATATAATATAGTATATCTCAATTACTATTGGTCTTAAAGAAAATCTAAAAACACGTTTTTGTTTATTTTTTCAAAAGGTACATTTTTCTTAAGTAAAGTTTTTTTGATAAAACGAAAACTTTTGGAGTTATTAGCAGAAAACCTATTAAAAACATTGATTTTTTCGATATAAAACCAACACTTTCGATAGCGAATAAATCGAAAACTATCAATTTTATTAAAAAAATGTATAGAACGTTTTTTGCTAAGAATGGACGTTTTTACCAACTTTTGTGATTAAAATATAATACAAAATTTTCACCCCTGAGATGGGGTGGCAACCACCCCCATGGTAAAAGCGCCTTTCGGCATGATATAGATTTTGATCCTTGGACTATCCACTACTTATTCTTAATTTTTCAAGCAAAACGACCCATTCTGTAAAAATTGCGAGGTTTTGTCCTATTTTAAGCTTCTTTACTTGGACTATAGTAATAGATAGCAATAAAAGTTAATAACAAAAATTGTAGCCAACTTTGAGCTCCACATTTTAAAATTAATTAGAATGTTACAGGGTGTGTGTTCGATAACATCGTGGCAGACCAAACTTATATTTTTTTAAATAAAACACCCTATATTTTATCTTATATTCGAAAACTTACCCATTACAAAAATATAAAAGGCTGTTATGTTATACAGGGTATTTACAAAGTTATACTTAACCAATTTTCTATGAAAATCGTAACAAGTTCAGCTCCCTGTGTAAATAAAAATAAGCACAACAGCAATGGTTTATTGGAGCCATATTTTTTTTTGTTGATTGTGAAAATTTTCTTTATATCGAATACAGGGTGAGTCAAAATGCAAGTTCTTTATTTTCTCAGTAATAGAACACCCTGTATTTTATGTCACTATCGAAAAGCACCGTTACCGTACTTTAATTTTTGTATAATATTCCCTATGTCTAAATTTATTAGTTTTCGAGATATTTTCATTTTTCAGAGCAAATTATTAATTAGGGGTCTAAATCATTCCAAATTTTAAGTAAGTCATGACTGAATTTTTTTAAACTGATAATTTAAGATTACTTATTATCAATCCGGCAATCAATGTAACAATGTAGCAAATAGAGAAAGAAAAATAATGTATTAGTAATAAATTTTACAAAAAAAGCACAACCTCAACATACAACATTTTTGAAACAATTAAAAACTACTTTTGCATATAAATGTATGTAATAAATAAAGAAAGAAAAATAAATTTATCAGTTATAAATTTTACAAAATCAGCACAAACACAAAATACAATAATTTGTGAAAACACTTAAAAACTACTTTTGTATGTAAATGTAACAATGTAACAAATAAAGAACAAAAAATAATTGATCAGTAAAATATTTTAGAAAAAAAACATGAACAAATAAATTCAACATTTTTGAAAAAATTAAATGCTACTTTTATTAAAATATTTTATATATTATGTTCTACTTTAACTATTTATTTAGATTGATTGGCAAATTCTTAATTCAATTAATTATTCAATTACTTTGATCACTGCCTATGTAAAACAAAAACTAAATTCAAATTAAATATTTCAATAAATTTTATTCTCAGGGCTAATTCTGTATTTGATACAATACCTATGATTTGGCTTCTAGTATTTCTAGTTGCTTACTTCTTCCAGGATGGAACAGGGAAATTAAAACATTAAATATCATATAAATGTAATATATTATTCATTTACCAAATAAGTCGTGTACATATATGATTTAAAAATACTAAATTTAACTTTGTTGCAACAATTTCTTACTTAATAAATCAAACTTTAATTCTGATATCTCTTTGTTTTAACAAAAAAAAATATTTAAATAAATTATTATTTTTTTTTATACTAAACTTAATAAATTTTACTTTTATTCATTTGAATTGAATTCTTTAATTTGAAATGACTAACTGCGTTATAGTATCAATAAACAAATAAGCAAATATGGTTCTGATATAAACAAATTATCTCCCTTCTGACAAATGATTTGACTAACCTTTTTGTTTCTTCACTTCCTCTTTTTCCGGATTGCGTGTTCCTCGATGTTCCTACCGTACTCTCTGGATGTTGCGAAAAGGTCCCTCTCGTCCAAACTGCTTCCACAACAACAAACAACACACAGGAACTTGCTCAAATTCTCTTACTCAATTTTCTCCTTGCTCGATATCTTATGCAAATAGATATCAATCAGCTACTCGTCCTAGACAAAACAAAGGAATCTCCCTCGGACCAGGAATATTAACTTTTCAACCGGTCGACGATTTGGTTTCAACTTGATTCTGCTCGCATAAGGCCGATCACAAACACTATACACTGATTTCTCACTTTTGAAAATTGGACTGCTCTCCTCAGATATCAATTATACAGTGACCCTCTCTTCTCTCGCAAATTCAGACTCCAACTTTCTTATCCCTTCTACCGTTCTTTTCCACCCAATTAAAAACAAGCCTCTCTCAAAACCTCTCCTACCCATTTCTCAAGAACCAAATATTTTTCTATAGAACTTTCCAATTTGTCAAATTTTAAGAAATATCATAATTAGATTTTTCCTACATACTACTTTTACTTCTAAATACTAAAACAAAGTGTTTACAATCATCAAACCTTCCCGAAAACATTTTCAAAACATTATTGTTCTCGCCAAAACGATATGTCCACTTTCTAAACCCGAAATTGTTTGTTATTGTACCAATTCATTTCGTCGAATCATTAGAGAGTTATTGCCAACGTCTTTTAAGTCGACCTGTAATAAAAGATCCTTTATTTTGACATATAAGCATGCGCAGTATTGCGTCTTTTATTTTTGTCTTTTAATAAAATACAGGCCGCCTGTATTTAAGGAAAATTAGAGGACACCTTTATTTTAATAAAAGTTCCTTTATTTTGACATAACGTGTCAAAAATGTGAAGAAAGGTCTAACTTCACTTGTATTTTGAATTTATCTTGTCGCTTCTTTGGATTGATAATTTATGTAATGTGGGATTGATATTTGATTAAACTTTCATCATTAAAGTTGTATGTTGGGTTTTTTTTATTAAAAACAACTCTAAGTAATATTCTGAGATATAGATTATTGATGTTTTGACCCAAACGAATATAGAAAAGAAAATTTTATTGAAGCTTGAGTTATTACAAGAAGTTCTAAAAAGGAATATTACGTAAATAATTTTAAATTGTTACTAATTACAATGATCAGACTTAAAATATCAGTAACTCATTTATTAAACTCAATATATTTTACATTTTTCTATAGAAATAAATATTTATTGAAGATATAAGAGATTGAAGATATAAGATCAATAAATTTTAATGAAAGTTAGGATTTGTTAAAATTCTAGATTCAAAATAGAGTTCTATTCAACAGATATATAACAACAGGTTAACAAAATAAAACAAAGGTTCAAGTATTTATTTTTGAAAATTTAATCTTTTATAGATTAGTATCTATAAAGTTTTTAATCAAAAGTATTAATACACTTTCATTTTCATGCCATCTTCTTCTTTTGGTTCTTATCCGTTTCGAATGTTGGAAATCAGATAGCAATCGTAACCTTGCTAGCTGCGATTCGAAACAGTTCCATTGATATTCTCCCTCTACCAGGTCTTCGCTTACCTTTGACTGTACCTTGCAATATGTACTGCAGCAGGGAGTAACGGTGCTGATTTATCATATGTGTCCCAGATACTGCAGTTTTATGCGTTTAATGGTAAACAAAATCTCCAATTCCTTCTTCATTCCTCCTTGTTCGTGATCCATTTCATGCCATCAGTATTTGTTTATTTAAACATTGCCAAAAAAATTAATAAAAACCAGCATAAAGCTTAATTCTTCTATTATCTTTTTGCATATCGGGAAGTTTATCTGACAGATTAGAGGTCTTTTCATTTTCAGATAACTAATTATTGGGAAGTTTATATAACAGTATCCTTAGTATCTGTCTTTTGAGCACCGGATAACTAGTTAACGGGAAGTTTTTCTCTGTCAGATATCTATTAGTATCTAATCTGTCAGATAAACTTCCTGATAACTAGTTATCCAGAGGTGAAAAGAAAGAAAGAGAGGGCCATAATGGATAAAAGATCAAACGCCAATAGCATGTATGTATATATTTATAAATTTATTATTTAAAACCTGCTAATGATCATAAAATACTTAAAATCAGTCACCAATATAATATTTATATTTATTTATAAATTTATTAACAAACTGCAGTCCAATAAAAATAAAATTAGTTTAAGCGCTAGCTTTAAATGTCGAACAATAATTTTAAACAAACACACACACAATTTAGTCGCATTAGATTAGCTCCTGGTTGAAAATGTACTGCCACAGCTTCTATATCAATATCAACAGCACACTCATTTGCCAGTATTTCAACGTTTTCTCTATTATGTACTACTGCAATATGTAAAACTGAACAAGCTGATATTATTCTTTGAATAAGAGGTAACTTGCATCTCATTACATATGGTAAAATGGGAAATCTCTTCACAATACCAAATGTTCTTTCAATAACATTTCTTGAAGGGATTTGTGATGGATTATAAAAACACAACTTCTGTCTGAAAATTCTGGAATGGTGTCATTCGGTAGTTGTAGTTGAGGAATGGATATCCACTATTCCCTAATAATATATTCTCCAGAAATTCCCCATTACATATACCCATAATGCAAAAGTATTTAAAAACTCCTAAAATAGTATTTCCAATTTATTGCACTTCCATATTATTGAACGATGAGTATTATGGGATATATTATGTTGTTCTCTAAACATCTTTAAATGACAAAATAATTAAATTTAACGTTTTACTCTTCAATTATCTTATTTTAATTTATATCGACAAATGGAATTTTATAGGTTATTTTTATATTTACAAAAATATTTCATGTCATTTGTCAAAATAAAAGATTCTTTAACTGCGTTTGCAATACCACTCTTTTAGACCCGTCCTGTATTTGTCCTTTATTAAAGTATCCTGTAATAAAGGATCCTTTATTTGCCGGTGGCAATAACTCTCTATTATCACTAATCGTCTTCACTTCCCCGAAACACTGTCTAATAGCTAAATTAGATTGGGATGAGAATCTATGATCTAATGGTCTTTGATATAAATTTAATTTTTTTTTAAATGATGAACTATAATTTTTTTTGAATTAAAAAAAACAATTCTACAACAATATGTAATTACACAAGGTGTTCAAAATGAGTTGAGTGAATGAGTTACTTACACTACGAAGCATTTGTAAATTAACACTTCGAAATACACTTTGTATTCTATTTTTCATCTCATCCCTTGTTGTTGGAGGCATTTCATAACCTTCATTCTTAACGTAACCCCAAAGCAATCAGTCAAGTTTATTAAATTTTGGTGATCTGGTTGGCCACGCTACTGGTCCGGTAATGTACGGTAATGGTACTTTTCAATATGGATATAAAATACAGGGTGTTCCATTTAAAATTCCTGAGAAAATAATGTACTTGCGTTTGGACTCATCCTGTATTCGATATAAAGAAAATTAGCAATGTCAATCATTTTTTAAAATTTCGACAATAAATAAAAAAATATGGTATCAATAAACCATTGATGTTGTGCTTATTTTTATCTATGCAGGGAGCTGAACTTGTTACGATTTTCATAGAAAATTGGCTATAACTTTGTAAATACCCTAATATAACATAACAGACCTTTATATTTTTGTGATGGGGAAGTTAAGAAGATTTCGAATATAAGATAAAATATAGGGTGTTCCATTTAAAAAAAAAACATAAGTTTGGTCTGCCACGATGTTATCGACCACCTTGTAACATTCTAATTAATTTTAAAATGTGAAGCTCAAAGTTCGCTACAATTTTTGTTATCAGCTTTTATTGCTATCTATTACTATAGCGGATCTATTGAGCTTTACCCCACTAATCAATCACCCTGTATGTATATCCTTGAACCTTTTCAGACATGTCCTCCAAAACCATTTTTTAAGTTCTTCTGACCGTTACCAGTTGTGTCTTTCGCTTTTATAGACTTTCAGAAGGCTTTTGACCTGGGCAAACTTGATAAACTAATAGATATTTTAAGGTTATGTAATATCGACGATAAATATTTAAGGATCATTTCAAACCTCTACCAAGAACAAATGGCTAAAATCAGAATAAAAAGCGAAACATCTGGAAAAATCAATGTCGAGAAGGGAGTAAGATAGGAATGTGTCCTATCACCTTTGCTGTTCAACGTTTACTCTGAGAAGATATTTAAGAAAGCTTTGGAAGACACCTCGGATGGTATAATTATTATAAACGGGCAATTTATAAATAACCTGCAATACGCTGATGACACGGTCATTCTGGCAGACAATTCTGAAGCATTGCAACACCTAATGGACCGAGTAATGACAGCCTGTAGAGAATTTGGAATGAAATTAAATATGTACAAAGAAGACAAAAACGATGGTGGCAAGCACCAAAACAGAAGGGTTAATGTCAAATGTCGACGGAACAGATCTGGAAAGAGTAACAAGAATAACGTACCTTGGAAGTAACCTTGATGAAACGACCAAAAGGTCTCAAGTTTCTCTCTTGAGTGTTTTACAAAATGCAAAAGGTCAATGGGATATCGCGCTAATTTCATTAAAAAATGAACACAATAAGATAAATTTGAAATAAATTAGTAAATAATATCTAAATATTAGTTTATTGCATGTATTATAATATTTATATTATAATGCCATATTACAAGGTATTTTACTTTCCCGCACGCCGTGCTGGAAAATTTACTTTCACGCACGCCGTCCGGGAAAGTGCAACTTTCGGAAACGAAATGCGTGCGTGAGAGTGGCTCTTTTAGCACGGCCGTAGAAAAAAGTAATTAATGAACAAAAATTGATGTATTACTATGAGAATCTGTTATGGTATAATCCCTAGCAGTAGTGTAGAAGAGGACTCCTTTTTGAGTGATACCTTCACCATTTATAATTTATCCATTTTTTGTAAACATCTAAGTACATACATAATGTATATAATTTTTCATTACCATATTTTTGACAAACGTTAGAATTAAAATTAGGGTTTTACGGTTTAATTAAATGTAATAGTGATACATTTAACATATTTACCTACTCCCCCTAATAAACCTTGGTTGAAGGACTTCCAGTAATCCTGTTTATCTTGCTAGTTTTTTAGTATGTTCTGTGTCGCAAGCTTTTCAAGTATATATACGTTTATATAGAGACTTTCTGAAGATAAGATTAGGTTATAGATTAGGTTAGGTTTCATAGATATTTGTCAATCAGATATTTCAATGCCAGGTATTTAAACAGAAAATGGAAGTATACAAATATTAATAGTATACATAGTATACATATACGTGTGCAATCAAACTAGGTTTTCACTTTTTCACGTTATTTCTAAAAAAGATATTTGATATTTTAAAATAAACCAGAAATGTAAAAAAATGAAAATAATAATCCGTATTGGTAGGATTACGAAATTGAAAAACATAAGGAAAAAGAAGGCATATCAAAAAGATTTAAATTCCAAGAATCAAGAAAACACAGTTGAATGTAAAAGTTAACATGCCATTGTCATGAAGAAAATAAGAGAAAAGAGGAACGAGTCATTGAAACGAATACAAAAATATACATATATCTTGTGCACAGCATATAGGCAAAAGATAGGATGGCTGGAAATTTATAAAGAACTTTAGAAACGATAAGATAAAGAGATAATACCACTAAAATCAAAATAATGAAAAAAATATTTCAAAACATTGGACGAGAAAAGAGCAGAATGCAAAGAAAATTAAGGTTATCAATAATTGGTGAAAGTAGAAGATCTGCATGATCCTTCACGTTCAATGTAGGTTCATCAGCTCATTTAGCAACTAAATTGTTGTGGAATTACGTTAGTGAATAACATTACGTCATTAGTGAATACTTTAGTATTTATACCATTCCAGCACAAATCTACTCCTGCTACTGTATGACCTTTTACTGTTCTAGATTGTGATTACGTGATTTAGTCTTGTGCTTGCGTCTAGATTACAAAGAAAATGTTATGATCCTCTACCATATGAGCACACATACTATTACTCCAGGGAAATAAGGTTTTTGTCGGGACACTTGAGCAGCCAGGTTGCAAATGGGTTTTTTGGGTACTATATACCTAATACATTATACATACAAAAATGCCCGTCACAGTTCGGACGAGAATTTTAGTTATTAACAAATAAGGGTCAAAAATGGCAGTTTTTTCGTTTAAATCGCTACAGGTAAAAATAGGATAATTAAATATCTTATTTATAGTATTCTTCTTTTAGTAGATGAGCCAGTGTTTAAAACGGCAGTTTTTTAATTTTGGTCCGATCATTTGTTGCTTCGAAAATAAAAAATTTGCTATAACTTTCGCGAAAGTGACTTTACGACTTTGATATTTTACAAAAAGTTGAATCAAAGAGTCCATATACTGCACAAACAATTTTAAGACGATTCGTCAATTAGTTTAAATTTTATTCAATTTGTTTATCCCAAAGAGCTTTTTTTTGTAATGTTATTGTTCAGAAAATAATAATTATATAGAAATTCTGTGAAAACGACGTGAAAGAACAATAGTCTTGTTTTCACGTTATTGAAGAGAATCATTAAAAAGTAATTTTTGTCACTACGAAAACATTTTACTAAAGTAGAGTCATTTTTAAATTGAAAACAATTGGAATAGCTTTGTTAATATTGACTGTAGAGTAAATTTACCTTGGAATTTCAAAAGCTGGTATTTTTACACAAATTTTCAAAAAAAAAAACTTTTCGCCTATGTTAATTACGGTCAAAGTTAGCCACTTTTATTATTTAATTCACAGTTACTTCAATATATATAAAATTCTCCTGTAACAGTGTTAGTTACCATACTACTCCGAAACGGCTTGGCCGATTTTTATGAAATTTTACAAGTATATCCTAGGGGACTGGGAATAGGTTTTAATCTATTTTTGATACCCATACGTTATAAGGGGGGTTGCCCCCCTGACATTTTTTAAGTTTTTTTGGACAAAACTGTCTATCTTAATTTTATATGATGTAGGATTAAAAAATACATACAACCCTTAATTTAGACTTTTCCATCACCAACCCCTATGTGTTAATACCCATCTATATATTTACATCTATAACATTCTCCTGTCACAGTGTTAGTTGTCATCCTCCTCCGGGACCGCTTGACCGATTTTTATGAAATTATATATGTATATTCGGTAGGTCTTAGAATCGGTCGTAATTTGTTTTTCATATCCCTGAGTGATAAGGGGAACTCCCCCTAACATTTTGAAATGTTAGGTGGGGATTTACGTACATAACGTACTCTACAAGACTACGAGTACATACAATTTAAAAAAAATTATGATCAAAATCCATCAACAAGCTCTGGAGATATTAATCGCAGCATATGTTTGAAGGATCAGTTTTATTTTTTGAGTGCACGGATTTTAATAATTCATTTCCACCGACCACAAATCGATTTCGTTAGAACTTTATTTTTAAAGCTTTATTAACAAGTCTGTTGAACTTTAAAGTTTACTCAAACTTTTACGCATAAATTATATACATACCTTCAACTTCGAAATGGCGCTAGCTGGGTTGCTTAATTTCTATAAACAAAGTAGCTGTCAATTAAATAAAAAAAGTGGCTAACTTTGAGTGTAATTAACCTAGGCAAAAAGTGTTTTTTTGAAAATTCGTATAAAAATCAGCTTTTCAAATCCTAAAGTAGTTTTAATATACAGTCAATATTAACAAAGTTATTCAAATTTTTTATGGACTGAAAATGAACCTACTTTAGTAAAATGTTTTCGGAAAGATAAAAATGCCTTTTTAATGATTTTTTAAAATACTCTGAAAACATGACTTTTCTTCTTTCATGTGGTTTTCACAGAATTGCTATTACATTACTATTTTCTAAACAAAATTATTGCGAAGAAAAAGCTCATTGGGATAAACAAATTGAATAAAATTTAAACTAATTAACTAATCGTCTTAAAATTTTTTGAGCATTATATGGACTGTTTGTCTCAACTTTTTGTGCAATATGAAAGTCTTAGGGATATTTTCACAAAAGTTATAGCAGTTTTTTATTTTCGAAATTTTAGTCTTATTTTGCAATTTCTGAAGCAACAAATGATCGAACCGAAATTAAAAAACTGCTATTTTAAACCTTGGCTCATCGACTAAAAGAATAACAGTATAAATAATATATTTAATTACCCTATTTTTACCCGTAGCGATTTAAACGAAAAAACTGCAATTTTTGACACTTATTTGTTAATAACTAAATTTCTCGTCCGAACTGTGACGGGCATTTTTGTATGTATAATGTATTAGGTATATAGTACCCAAAAAACCCATTTGCAACCTGGCTGCTCAAGTGTCCCGAACATGGTATATTTTTGCCTTATTTCCCTGGAGTATATACTGTGACTGATAACCACCAAAGAAATAGGAGTATATAAACCCTTTAAATGGTACACAAATTTGTTATATTAGCATAGTTGCTGAAAATTCCAAAGGATGTACAAAATTTATAAATTTTGTCCATCCTTTGGAATTTTAAACAACTATTTTACTTATAGACCAGGGCGCATCTGTAAAAATATTAGTACATTTGGACGTTGAGAGGTGACTCAAATTTTTTTGCAGAAATTGCTTGAAAATAACTCAAATAATAGATAATATTTCAGTTATCCTCCCTCTCAAAAAGGTCCGGAACATTGTTTAAATAATCAAAATCTCAAAAAATGAAGGAAAATTTCGATTTTTTTCTTCGTTTTTTGATTATAACTTTAAAAGTATTCATTTCCGAGGAAACTTGTACTGACATAAAAGTTGCGTATTTAAATTTCCAACAATATAGAATTGGTTAAAAGTTTAAAAAATAATCACCTTTGTTGCAAAATACCAATTATTGCGAAAAAACCATACAAAAACAAGTATTCGCATTTTACGTTTTTCAACCATTTATACTACACTTAGGACCTTCATATTTCACTCACAGAAACTATATGATACAGTAAAACAATACTGTAAATTTAACTAAGATTGGTTAAATAGATTTTGCAAAATATATTTTGCAATCCAGCTTTCGCAAAAAAAATTCATTTTTTCAAAATGTTACAGGACTGAAAATAAAGCAGATAGCAAGTTGAAATTTTTTTTGCTTATAGAAGTGTACTGTACCTTTCATTTTCAATTTGCAAAACTAAAATCGATTAACTACCACGGCGTCAGGAATTTTTTTAAATAAACATTAATTATTGGTGCTACGCGCAGGACAGCGGATAGTTTGCTCTGATTGGGCATTCCAATGACCTTTGATAATGATTGATACATTTTAATTTTTATTATATTTCGATATAAATAAATAAATTTGTTTATTGCAAAATAAAAACACATACTCTATCATTTTAAATAACACTTTTTTTAGCAAAAACTTTCTTTGTTGATATATTTTAACTTAGAGAATAAAAGTTTATTATTTTTAAACATATGCAATTGTTTAAACAATATTTCACAAACAATAATAAAATTAGTTTGATTTTTGTGGAATTAAAATATTAAAATACAACAAAATATAGAGTAAGAAAATAATATATTAGATAAAGATTGGAAGAAATTTTGGTGGAAATCAACTTGTGTGAATTCTACACCGCTGTCCTGCGCGTAGCACCAAAAATTAATGTTTATTTAAAAAATTTCCTGACGGTGGTAATTAATCGATTTTAATTTTGCAAATTGCAAAGGAAAGGTACAGTACACTTCTATAAGCAAAAAAAAAATAAACTTGCTATCTGCTTTATTTTTAGTCCTGCACATTTTAAAAAAATGAATTTTTTTTGCGAAAGCTGGATTGCAAAATTTATTTTGCAAAATCTATTAAACCGATCTTAATGAAATTTACAGTGCTGTTTTACTATATCATAAAGTTTTTCTGGGTAAAATATGAAGGTCCTAAGTGTAGCATAAATGGTTGAAAAACGTAAAATGCGAATACTTGTTTTTGTATGTTTTTTTTCGCAATTATTGCTATTTTGCAACAAGGGTGACTATTTTTTAAATTTTCAACCAATTCTATATTGTAGGAAATTTAATTACGCAACTTTTATGTCAGTACAACTTTTCTCAAAAATGAATAGTTTTAAAGTTATAATCAAAAAACCAATAAAAAATCGAATTTTTCCTTTCATATTTTGACATTTTAATTATTTAAACGGACCGGTTCCGGACCATTTTGAGTGGGAGGATAACTTAAATATTATTATTTGAGCTATTTTCAAGCAATTTCTGCAAAAAAATTTGAGTCACCTCTCAACGTCCATCTCAAAACAGATCCGCCCTGGACTATTATACTTATTTAAACTTTTAATATATTTAAAGCGTTTATACTCTGGTATTTCTTTGGGGGCTCAGCTTGTGATCAACCAGTTCTAAACACTGATGATGATATTTGAAATAACGAAAACGTTCTGCGATGTAGCCCTTAGAGGGATTTTAATAAATTTTATACCTTTTATTTTTATAAAGGATTTTTCATTAAATCTCTTGTGCTTGCTGGTATACAGCTACAGGAATAGCTATTTGTATAACAAGGGAGGAAAGTGTAACTTTTCCTCCCGAGAATGAAGTTTACTGCCCGACGCGTAGCGGAGGGCAGTAATCATTCAAGGGAGGAAAAGGCACTTTACTCCCATGTTATACATATGGGTTTTCCACCTTCCTCAAATAACAAGTCATTTTTTCATTTTTACTTAATTTATTTATGTAACTAACCAACAAAATTTATTAGAACTAAAACAACAAGTAGGTACAATATAACTGTCAACTGTCAAATATAAGTCAAATTATTAATGTAAACATTGTTAAATCAAAATAACAATTTACTGTTTTTTACCATTCTGCAAAATACAGGATGTTTTATAAATAAACGTTAAAATGTATAGATACTTCGTAATAGAAAATAGATATTATACAGGGCGTCAATAAGTTATATTTCATGAATGAAATACCATGACGTCACTTTTACTTTTCCTCCCTAGGGAGGAAAAATATTTTCCTCCCTAGGGAGGAAAAGTACAACTTTGCTCCCTACAATCAGGTCCGGAAAAGTATACTTTCGGTAGAGGTAGGTGGAAAAATTATTTCCTTGTGGATTTTGATAATCATTTGCTGCCTAACCTAACTAAAAATAACTACATTTAACCATGATGGTGACCATACTTAAAGTACATATTATTTCTAAAAACTATTACATAGATGTGGGTGGTTTTGACGTAAATTCCATTGTATAATCTGACTTCAAATGAGGTTCAAATAAACTTATGATGCATCTGTAAATAATATTTATGGGAGACACTAGGTGGTTTTGTTACTAGTTTTTTTATATTTATTGCGTATCTATTTGTCTAAAAATCCAATAGTTATACCTTTTTTATAGTGGATAAACCGAATTTAATTTGGCTAGCTCTGTATTCTTTATTTCTTAACACGTAAGCAATTTTCCTTTGTTATATTTCAAAAGTGGCTAATAATAGACACGTATTTACACTGTGCTTATATTTGTTTTTATGACTAATGTAATAAATATTGTTGCACGTGTGAACAATTCATTTTACATCAGTTTAATGGATATTCTGCGAATTTTAACAATATTGTTCTGAAGCTATTTTCTTGTGGCATCTTACTTAATACAATTTATTATTTTAGTTGGGAATAAGCCATAATTTTAGTTTGAAATTAGGTTTATTTGACGTTTCGATTTCCATGTCGAAAATACACTCACCGGCACAAAAAACCGCCACCCCAAAAAATGGGTAATTTTTAATGTCTTGTATTTCCTAAACCTGATGTCCGATTTAAGTAACTCTTTTAATGTGTTATAGCCTTATTCTTTAACAATATCGCTGTAATAATACAGGTACATTATCATTGTATACAGGGTGTACGAATCAAACTGTGTTTTTTTCTCAAACTTTGGAACATCCTGTGAAATGATCTAGCTTTTATAAAATACTGAAATTAAAACCCAACTATAGCCTCAGGTTTTCTTAACATTATGTTATTTGTTTTATTCGCTTATGTTGGATAATAAAAAAGTTAGGCACTTTAACAACTACCCCTGTTTTTCGTCAATATAGGGTGTTTTTAAATAAGTACGGCAAACTTTAAGGGGTAATTCTGCATGAAAAAATAATGACAGTTTGCTTTATAAACGTATGCCCGTAAATGCTTCGTTTCCGAGATAGGGGGTGTTGAAAAAATTGTTCTTACAAACTGACGATTTATTTATTGCTCTAAAACGGTGTATGATATGCAAATGCAATTTGCTAGATTTTAAGAGGTAGTTATTCCGCATTTTTTGGCATACAATTAAGAATTTTATATTCACCATTGGCGTGCATACGGGTATAAACATTTTAGATATATCCCGTATGCACGCCAATGGTGAATATAAAATTCTTAATTGTATGCCAAAAAAATGCGTAATAACTACCTCTTAAAATCTAGCAAATTGCATTTGCATATCATACACCATTTTAGAGCAATAAATAAATCGTCAGTTTGTAAGAACAATTTTTTCAACACCCCCTATCTCGGAAACGAAGCATTTACGGGCATACGTTTATAAAGCAAACTGTCATTATTTTAACATGCAGAATTACCCCTTAAAGTTCGCCGTACTTATTTAAAAACACCCTATATTGACGAAAAACAGGGGTAGTTGTTAAAGTGCCTAACTTTTTTATTATTGAACATAAGCGAATAAAACAAATAGCATAATGTTAAGAAAACCTGAGGCTATAGTTGGGTTTTAATTTCAGTATTTTATAAAAGCTAGATCATTCCACAGGGTGTTCCAAAGTTTGAGAAAAAACACAGTTTGATTCGTACACCCTGTATACAATGATAATGTACCTGTCTAGCAACAGTATTATTACAGCGATATTGTTAAAGAATAAGGCTATAACACATTAAAAGAATTACTTAAATCGGACATCAGGTTTAGGAAATACAAGACATTAAAAATGACCCATGTTTTGGGGTGGCAGTTTTTTCTGCCGGTGAGTGTAGTTATCAAAATACAAAACATTTATGTTTTGTATTTTGATGAAAATCCCGAATAAAGTAAAGTAAATGTGAATGTGCTATTAAAAAGAAAATGGGAATAATGAGTTACATATTACAAAATTTATGTTTACAAGATCAAGAAGAAGTAATCAGTCATATAAAAAAAGATACTAAAATCACTTTCAGTTTGACTCAGCTAGGTGATTGTCACCAAATAATTATCAGCTTCAATCAATAACCCTTAGAACTGGCTGCTCCTTGTAATTACCTAGCTTCTCAGTACTAAACAATTTGTAATATGGTTGTGTTCATGATCATCATCATCACAGCCGTTCAATCCTAGTGGATTATGGCAATGCCGGGGCATATAGTAATATATTTTTCCAGGTGGATTATTCCTATTTGGTTTATTTCTTATAGATCTATAATGTGTCTTTGCAGCGTTGGTTATGCATTTCCAATCTTTTTTGTTTCTGCATCTTGTCTTCCAGTCTTTTATTTTTATGTCTTCCTCTATCTGGTTCCACCATCTTATCCTGGGTCGTCCTCTTTTTCTTGGTCCCAGGGGTAACCAGTTCGTGATTTATCATTTCTGTGGGTGCTCTTCTCATTATGTGGCCTGCCCATTCTAGTCGTCTTGCTTTTATGTATCTTGCTATTTTCTCACCTTCCATTTCTTGTCGAATTTCTTTATTGGTCTTCATTTTTGTTTTTCCGTTGCTTGTTCTTTTTGGTCCCAATATTGATCTCGTTATGTTTCTTTCTACTATTCCTAGATCTTCTTCATCTTTTTTTGTCCGCGCCGTGGTTTCCACTGCATACGTGATAACTGGCCTGATCAGTGTCTTGTACATTCTGATTTTTGTCTGTCTGCTGAGGTTTTTATATCGTGAGTAATTGCTTATTCCTTCCAAAAGCTTGATTACCATAACCTATTTTAAGTTAAATCATCCGCATAAGCGATAAATTGTGTCCCATTCAATATTATCTCCTTTCCGTTTAGCTTGGTTCTCTCAAGACATGCTCCGAAACTAGGTTAAAGAGTGTGGGAAAGATTGGGTATCCTTGCTTCGCACCTCTAATGATATTAACTTCGTCTTATATTGTTCCCTGAAATTCGATTTTTGCTTTGGAGTTCTACAGGCACATCTGCTGTAGTTTTATCAGTTTGTTTGGGATTTCTATCTTCTTTAATACCCTTCCCATTTTGGTTCTATATATGGAGTCAAAGGCACTTCTGAAGTCAATAAAAGTTATATGTAGGTTCTTATTATATTCTCTGTAAGTATGATTTATTTGTTCTACTGTGTGTATTGCGTTTATCATTGATCTTCCTGGACGGAAACGGTCTTCGGTTATGTTACATACTCCTAATTGCGGCCCTGTGCTTTAGCGAATAAGCCAGCTGAGGCGGCTTTTGATTATTATTATTAGCGAACTGTTTTGTAAGCGATATCAGTGTGAATTTTAAGCGATAATAATTAATGTAATTAAAATTTATGATACATATTTGTAATTTAGTGAGTTTTGTGAAGTTACAATAAAGTTAGTTACTTACATCACGTTTGTTTCACTTATTCCCTGAAGCCATAGAAAAACGTAACAATATTTTTTTACTGACTGGATGACGCTGGCTGTCACAACATCTAGCAACAATTTCCATTCGGATTTAAGACGAAATTTATATTTGAAAGAGGAAATAAAAACGACAATAGAATAATATAAACTTTAATAAAAACTCAATTTGCATTATTTGTACTTGTTTACAAATCGTCCTATTACAGGTAAAACTCACTAACTACACTTTTCAGAAAGTTAAGAAAAATCGATTTAAAGGTACAAATTGTTTTTTAAATTCACCTGACTCTAATATTGGAATTTTTGTAATGCAACTTTAAAGAACAAATAAAAACAGATATTTGTAGCCATATTTCGTCACAGGAACTATGATACAATCAATATTAGATAAATTTTTGTACTTGATGAATTTTTCCATGAACACAATTATTGGATATTGATATCCTATTAGAGGTAAAACTCACTAACTACACTTTGTACTTGATGAGTTTTTCCTTGAACACAATTATTGGATATTGAGAAGTTAATGAATTTGTCTCTTAACAGACTGTTAATAACAGTCTATTATTTATAAAATGAACAATAAGTTTCGTTCTTCGAAAATAAATGCAATTCTTTCGGCATTTATGATAGCCACAAAAGTCGCCTGCTTAATCGCTAAATAGATTATGTTAGGTACCCTTTATATAAGCTATCACTGTTACAAAGAAATTTAAGCTCATATTTTTTTAATCAATCGCTGAACAGATAATGCACACAAATATAATGTACAGTTTCAACAATACAATGTAATACACAAGTCGCCTGCTTAATCGCAAAATGGATTATGTTATCTAATGTATCGTTTAAAAGATCACTAAGTACCGATTCGGCATTCCAGATTGTAAGGAAAAATTCACTAAGTGCAGTAATAAGTTTTAATGAGTTTTACCCTGAAACCGAAATTCACAATATTGCACTCCAGATTGGAAGGAAAAATTCACTAAGTGCAATAATGCGTTTTAATGAGTTTTGCTCTGAAATCGAAATTCACAGTAATGCACTTAGTGAATTGTACCATAAATTATCTTAGCAATTAGAAGGGTTAGAGCCAGAGGTGACTGCTCCAGCGCTGGGCTGTACCGTATTTAGTTCAAATTGATGAAAATGTCAAGTTCTCAAAAAAGTGCACTTAGTGAGTTTTACCTCTAATAGGCTAATAAGCTCTGAATTATGACTATTGATGTTTCAATTCCAAATTTAAGCATATTTTTTATCCTTCGAAGTTTTCAACATATCGTAGTTTCTAATCTTCGTTTAAAAAACTATTCCAACGCATAAACAATAATTAATAAACGGTCATAAATAGATAGACTGTATGTTGGCGTGAAGTGTCCTTGGTCAGTTCACGACAAATTATGTAATGCATAATATAGTGTTCCTCGGGTAATGGAGCGATTTACTCTGTTCAGGCCTGGAAATGAAACTTGAGAGTAATTAATAATGTCATGCACCATTTTTTATCGCTAATAATTAACGACGGTAGTTATTAATGTAGAAGTAGATATTGTAGATCGACCAGAAAATTGTATGGTACTATAAGAAAACATCCGTAAGTCGTAATGATGTAGCTTGTAAAATGAGAATATAATATGCATGGGCGTACACAATATGAGTGTTAAGTAAATTACTTTTTCGCAATACATCAGTAGCCAATTGGGATCGTGCAAGTTCGGAAAAGCGACACCGGGTTTCATAGCACTTTTAATTATATTGGCCAATCATATTGGTCCTGGTTACTGGACAATTGCCAAGGCCATAGCCCAAAAAAATTATAAGAAGAAAAAGTAATATGTATTAAGGTTATGTTATTAAAAGGTAAACAATTGTATGTAGTGAATAAAATTAATTATTAAAATGAACTACTACAAGCAAAATACAATTGACCATTCCAGGCCACGTGACTTTGACAGCGTCGCCGAGGGGCAAATATTGTGTTTTCAGTGCTATTCTTGCTATTTTCTCGTTTTATTATAAAAATTCTGTGGTTTTAACTACAAAAATGTCAAATATTGGATATTATAAAATTATAATACCTTTACAGTCACAGGGGATGCAAAAACCCGGCATAATCAGAAAATCGGTATACTTGACCCACAATTCCCGTCGTTCTGTTGACAGTGCATTTAAAATGATTTGATCTTGAAATGCGGCCGGGCCGGTATTCTAAAAAAACTCACTTTATCTCTTTTACCTTTACTGGAACACTTTACAACTGAAAAAACGCTGGTATTTTAATCATATTTTTAAATTAAACAATGGTTTTCTGCAATAAACGTACTTTGTTTACAAGATGTTTGCCCCTCAACAATATTATGGAGCAACATATAATTTTTTAACAATTATTTCAACAATTTGACAATTTCAATTGACAATGAATTATTTAAAAAAGTTGCAAGATTTCTCCGCTATTCGCGCACGATCGTTTCTCGTATCTCCTCCAAGTATTTGCACACGGCGAATAGCTTGGGTCAGCAATCAAGTTAATATACATAATATATTTTCTTTCTTCAAAATGAGTAAGAAAGATCTATATAATTAGACATAAGAGAAAATAAAAATAATAATTGAATAATAAGGAAGAACAAGAAGATTAAGGAAAACGAAGAATACTGTTTAGAAAAAATGTTACCCAATTTATATACCAGGAAGTGAAAGTAACTAATAAGATTGATGGCAATATACCTACTAGGATAGTTCGATCCTTACTTAGCATGAAAACGAAAATTTTGGGAAAATGGTGATTTATTTCTCAACATTGTCTTGCTCTAACTTCTTTAACCTAAAATATCTCTCTCTCTCTCTCTCTCTCTCTCTCTCTCTCTCTCTCTCTCTCTCTCTCTCTCTCTCTCTCTCTCTCTGCGTTTCTTAGCTAAAAGTGAAAGATGGCTGATTGGCTGGATCAGCGCATAACCTAAAATATATTTATTGTATAACCTATTTAGTCTAAAAATACGTTTTCTGGATGTTTATAATGTAGGTCTCCATTCGACTCATATGTCTACACGGTGAGTTACTTTTTTAAGTTTGGAAACAAAAAGTCACACAGGAGAAAATATGGAGAATACGGTGGTTGAGTCGGTGCATCGTCCGGCGTCGAAACGACTCAAGAATTCGGCATAGTAGAACCCTGTGACCATTTTGCCCTTCTCTAGGTAGTTGATGTAGACCACAGCCTACAAACTACAAACAGAGTCAAACAGTGCTCTGAAGTGGTCTCGCGATTGCCATTGTTGTCGGGAGTGACCAAACGCGGCACCCATCACACCGACAGCTTTCTCATGCCCAAAATTATAAGCATGATATGACCCACATCGTGTTTTGAGATACCTACTGTCTCAATCGACGCACCTTCAATGGGGTCAAAAGGGCATGGGTTTTTGTCACGTTATCCTCTGTAGTACATAGCTGTTTCGGGGGCACCGGTGCGTGGTACATCAAAAACCGACGTGTATCCACCTTTAAGCTCGTTAAAACAATTTTTGACGGTGTCCATCGAAGGAAAAGACTCCACGGCAAGAGTACACGTCCAAGAGTACACGGCATCCAAGCGCTGTTTGATTTCACTGCGCTCACTGCCTTCAAAAAAACATTTCATTAAATAATGAAGTAGCGAGATCCTTTGTTTTCTTCTCCACTTTTGTGACTGATATCCTCCCACAACTTTCCTTCTAATTATACAGGGTGTCCCGAAAAGATAGGTCATAAATTATACCACACATTCTGTGGTCAAATATAGTTCGACTGAACCTAACTTACCTTAGTACAAATGTGCTCATAAAAGAAGTTACAGCCCTTTGAAGTTACAAAATGAAAATCGATTCTTTTCAATATATCGAAAACTATTAAAGATTTTTTATTGAAAATGGACATGTATCATTCTTATGGCAGGATCATCTTAAAACAAAATTAGAGTGATATTTGTCCACCCCATAAAAAAATTATGGGGGTTTTGATCCCTTAAACCCCCAAACTTTTGTGTACGTTCCAATTAATTCATTATTGTGGTACCATTAGTTAAACACAACGTTTTTAAAACTTTCTTGCCTCCTAGTATTTTTTCAATAGTTTTTAGAGTTTTTATCGAGATGCGGCTTCTTTTTCTAATATATTTACATAAAAATTTTATGGGAGTTTTGTTGCTTTAAACCCCCCAAATGTTTGTGTACGTTCCAATTAAACTATTATTGTGGTACCATTAAACACAATGTTTTTAAAACTTTCTTGCTTTTTTTGATAAGTCACCTTTTATCGAGATGTGGCTTCGATTTCAAAATATACATAAAAATATAAATTATAAATACATTTTCAGATTACAGGTCTCTATAATCGTACTTAAGGGGATGGGTACGTAGTTTCTGCTCCAATGCTATTCAAATGGATTCATTTCAGCGAGGGCCGAAAGTCCCTGAGAACTTCTATAATGTTTATTTTATTAAGTTACAGGGGTGAAAAACTAAGAGAAAATTTAGTGTGATTTTTAATTTCAAATATCTCATTCAAAATAAACTTTTTATTTATTCTAATGGACTTTCGGCCCTCGGTAATAATTTAGTCTTTCATTCTGCGTTTAAATTTTTCAAAAATATTTATTGGTTTTTTCAGGATTCGAAATAAATGAACACAATGTCCGTGGTAATATTTTCCAAATCTATCTTTGTCATACAACGCACTCAGTCGAATAGAATATTGTCAGCATATTGTCAGTCAGACAATGACAATCAGTGACAATTTTAAATATTTGACATGGCATCGGGAATATTTTGAGTTGTTGACTAATAATATTGATAGTGTATTTGATAAATAATTGATTTAAGACGTGAACTTAATAAAAATTATTTATTGTTTATTATTTATGGAAGATCCAAAGCAGAGAATACACCAGGATATATTCAGTGATCCAAGTATTTTGTCGTTAAAGATGTTCAAAATTGTAAGCGTTTCATAGTAACAATATATCATTAAAAAATCACTTTATCACTTTTCCTCTTGTCTCGATTTATTATTAGTTGTTGTTGTACAGTAGATAAATTATTACAATCGCTGAATACATAGTGAAAAAATCATCATATTAATTAACTGATATAACAATAGGCAATTAATTATACAAGTAACAGTTATCCAAGAACATTCAAAAGCCTTAAAGTTAATGATGACATTATCAAGGAAAGTTTACATATCCATACCAGTGAGAATTTTACTACACGTAATTTGCCGTGTAAAGACAGAAAAAGTAGGGATAGCCGTAAAATATTTGCGAATTATGTACCGATGGCCTTAACCATATACAAATATGTGGTAGATTCGATAAATATTCAAAATATCTCGATAAACACTGGCTTATCGAGAAAGTCCTAAGAGGCAAAAATGTTTTAAAAACAGTGTGTTTAACTAATGGTGCCACACTAATAATTAAATTGGAACGTACACAAAATTTTGGGGGGGTTTAAGGGAACAAAACCCCCATAAAATTTTTATGGGGTAGGTACACAAATTTCACTTAAATTTTTATTTAAGATGCTGCTGTCATAAGAATGCCACATGTCCATTTTCAATGACAAATCTCTAAGAGTTTTCGATATATGAAAAAAAATTTGATTTTCATTTTGTAACTTCAAAGGGCTGTAACTTTTTTTGTGTACGCTATTGTATATAGGTAAGTAAGGTTCAATCAACCTATTTTTGACCCCAGAATTTGTGGTAAAATTTATGACCAATCTTTTCGGGACACCCTGTATAATAAAACAAGCAATTGGACTTCTAGGTTTCACCCAACGTTTCTAACTTCTAGGTTTTCACCCAACGTGACCGGTACAATCTATACTTGATATTTGAACTCTTCCTGTAACTGATAAAAATTCTTGTATAGCTTTTATAGATTTTTTTGTTAAAATATTTATGTTACATATATTTTGTTTTTGTTTCAGGTATAAACTTTACATTCTACGAACACAAACAACTATGGTATGTTTATAAATTATATTTTTCATATTCTACAATTATTTTTGTATGTTATTTCTTATATTTAACAAGCAAATAGACTTCATAAGTTCTAAGTTTTCAACCAACGGGACCGAAAGTAGAACTGGAAGTCGATATTTAAACTCTCCGTGTAACTTGCATCAATTAATATACGATTTCATTAATTTTTAGTCATTTTTACCAAACTTCCGGTCATAATTTTTGAACCGGAAATGACATCAAAACCGGAACTAAATATTCGAGCTCGTCTTTTTAATATGCGTCGATTTATATATTACATGTAGATACTATTTCTGTGCCTGTAAGATGGCCTCCGGTTAGCACTTTTTAACCGGAAGTGACATAGAATAAAACCGGAAGTATATATTTGTTCTGGTCTTGCGCGTCGAATAATATATCACTTGGACCACTTTCGGTTTTTGAAACAATACTTCCGGTTGCAACCCTGGAACCGGAAGTCCGAAGTCAAATTTCTCATCTTTAATACGATCTTTGGGTTAAGTAGGTATAGTAAGTTCTCTTTCGACATCTCATTTGCATGATCATCATCATCAATGGTGCTACAGCCCTATGAAAGAGCCTCGACCTTCCCAAGTCTATTACGCCAGTCAGTCCTATCCATTGCCAACCGTTGCCAGTTTGCTGCGCCTATTTTTCTCCCATCCTCATCTACACCATCTTTCCATCTAAGTTTTGGCCTACCCCTATTTCTACTTCCCACAGGTTGTGACATAAGGATTCTTCTAGGAGGGTTGTTATGCTGTGATCTTGCTAGATGTCCTGCATATCTTAGTCGTCCTATTTCCTATTCTTATAAGAGATACTACGTCTTTTCCACCAAATATATGTTTATATCTGTGGTATACCTCGTAGTTGTACCTCCTCCTCTAAATACCATTTTCACAGATGCCACCGAATATGCCTCTCATTTGCATGATATCTGTTCTTATAACGGAGGAGTTGTATTTAATTTAAGTCTACATTGTAAAGTGGGTGAAAGCAATATATGCAGGGTGTTTGGTAAAGAATGGGCCATAGCTTAACCTTAGATTCCTGAGCTTAAAATATGTCGATTTAAGCTAACTTACCTTGGTACAAAAGTTGATAATAACCGAAATACAGGGTGTCAAAGTTAAACTTTTATTTTATTTATTTTTGAATATTTCCTGACAGGCATGGGACAACAACACGAAATTTGCTAAGTGGTGCTGGTATTGTACAATCTACTAAATTATGTTAAACAAACGTTTCTGGCTACTACCAGAGGCGTACGTCGGGGGAACGTGAATGGTTGACCCTTCAAAAATTCTACGCCACTGGCGAAATTGCTATTTTGGTGCAATTTTTTGATTCTCCAGTACTTTTTATGTAAAAAATACCCTCTTTATTCGTAACGATAAAGCCATTAGTTTTCGAGATATTTGAAGCTAAAACGAAGGAGGATAATACATTAATCAAAATAAGTGTGCCTTTTCATTTTTAACTTCAAATATCTCGAAAACTAATGACTTTATCGTTACGAATGAAGAGTATATTATTTGCATAGAAAGTGTTGGAGAATCTAAAAATTATGCTAAAATGGCAGTTTCATCAGTGGCGTAGAATTTGGGAAGGGTCAATCATTAACTTTCCCCTGTCGTACGCCTCTGGTAGTAGCCAGAAACGATTATTTAACATAATTTAGTAGGGTGTACATTGCCTACACTTTCTGCCAAGTATCACACGGATATTTCAGATTATTTTAAAGTATTCTTTTTTTTTAATAATTTATTCTTTATTTAAAACTTTAAAAACTATGTGTGCCCGGTACTATAAGACTTTTTGACATATCCTTATGGTACTTGGCAGAAAGTGTAGGTACTGTACACCCTACTAAATTATGTTAAATAATCGTTTGCGGTTAATACCAGATGCGTACGACAGGGGAAAAGGAATGGTTGACCTTTCCCAAATTCTACGCAACTGATGAAACTAATATTTTAGCATGATTTTTAGATTCTCCTATACTTTCTATGCAAATAATATACTCTTCATTCGTAACGATAAAGTTATTAGTTTTCGAGATATTTGAAGTTAAAAATGAAAAGGCACACTTATTTTGATTAATGTATTCCTTCGTTTTTAGCTTCAAATATCTCGAAAACTAATGGCTTTATCGTTACGAATGAAGAGTATCTTTTTTACATAGAAAGTATGGGAGAATCAAAAAATTTCACTACAATAGCAATTCCGCCAGTGGCGTAGAATTTGCGAAAGGTCAACCATTCATGTTCCCCCGTCGTACGCCTCTGGTAGTAGCCAGAAACGTTTATTTAGCATAATTTAGTAGATTGTACAATACCAGCACCACTTACCAAATTTCGTGTTGTTGTCCCATTCCTGTCAGGAAATATTCAAAAATAAATAAAATAAAAGTTTAACTTTGACCCCCTGTATTTAGGTTATTATCAACTTTTGTACTAAAGTAAGTTAGCTTAAATTGACCTATTTTAACCACAGGAATCAAAGGTTAAGCTATGGCCCATTCTTTACCAAACACCGTGTATAATTAAACTTATTTTTTAATATTTTCTAAGTATTCTGACATACAAAACTAACTTCAGGAGGCTCTCAAAACACAACTGACACAACCTTGGGACACTCATCTAGGTCGATGACTTCCTATTATGCTTATGCCAAATTTTTATATCAACTTCAGCCCGGTGAAAAAAAAGGACCCCATTTGACAAAGAAGAAAGTACTGTCCCGTAAGGATAGAACAATATTCGTTAAAAGGTAAGTCATTATAATGAGCAAAATTCGTAAATGGAGTGTATTATTTGCTCTCTCTTTTTGATTTATCATCCGTTACTAAATATGAAAAGTTGCTTGGAGATATTGATCTAATTCTGAGATAATCTTAACTATTTTGAGAATTTCGATTCATCGGCCCTAAGTGTTTTTGTTGGGATTATGTAGTTATCAAAATATTGTACAAGTAACCTTTTTAGGGTACGTTATGTTTCTCCTTATACTTTTGAAGTCTATCTTAAACTAAATCTATTTCTTCCCAGTCTATCATCTTTCTTATAGTACTTGTTCTCTATCTAGTTTAATATAAAACGATTAAAAATTATCTCTACCATTAAAAATAAACGAACACTAAAATAAAACAGTTTCGCATCTAAAATTTATTTTCATACTACTGTATAAAAAACAAGTTTTTAGCATAAAATTCGCTGGTGAGCCAATAACAGAGAAGTCATTGACACCATTAAAACTTTACAATCGGATTCGCTTATCTTATCTGCAAAAATTTGACTTTCTAATGATTTATGCGACATTAATTTGTAATTACTCTATTGTCAAAATACTACAAGTCAGGATGTATTACTCGTGTAGTATTGGTAAACATGTGCAAAATAAATCAATAAAATATGTAAAAAAGTTTTGCCAAACAAAAGAGATGACTTCAAGCCGAAAATAACGTAATAAAAGAAAACAAACAATTTAGATGTCATGTTGGTCTTCCATGATCCTTATTGGTCTTCCATGATCCTTAGACATTTTGAACATTAAACCAAGTTAGACAATAGGCGAAAGCCACAAAAAAATATTAGTAACAAAACCCAAAAAACGGGCATGAGGGGCCCACATCCTCGAGCGCCGAGTCGCCGAACTGGACATAGCCCAGAGCGGGGACTCGGCGCCCGAGCAAGCAAAACAGATCGAAGATAGGTCAGTAGAGATAGCGGGAATAGAGCGCCTCACGCTGGCCTGCATTGATCGGGGTAGGATTTCATATGGGAGTCCGTGTACCCAAGACTCCCATATGATAAGCACTTTGCTGATTGAGAGCCCCTATAGCGCATCAGAGTGCTATCGGGGGGTAAGTGGATGGTCTGGAGCATTGAAGCGGGGTGGAGTGATTCCTGCTTACGGGAGTTAATCCTCCTCGCCCCAATGAATTGTATCACCCGAATGTCATTCTCTAGGGGTGAGCAAGTCTCTCAGGCTGGGTTAAATCACTATGCTTGCTTGCTTGCTTTAAACCAAGTTAGATGTCACCCAGAATCATAATCTAGGGGAGTGCATATAGATTTTCACTTCGGAAAAAAATCAAACAAGATAGAACTTTTTGTAATTTCATTAAGAAATGTTTAATAAACAACATATCAAAAAGATACTCTCACTCGAGAAGTGGGTGCTTCATTTTTTATTAAACAAATGAACTGCGAAATTAGATGTTTTTTTAAATAACTCCGAAAATATAAATTGTAGCAAAAAACTGACTTGACCGTTGAAAAATTCAGAAAATTTTACAAAAAAACCTTCTATACTTAAAGATTTTTCTAAAATTAAATCTGTAGCTTCTATAATTTTTATTTATAACTCTAAAGTCAGCCTTCTCACAAACATTGGCGCACTGTAAACTAGCGTTCGGCGAAGTGCACGGTTGAGTTATTTTAATGTAATTCTTTAACTAATGGATCAAATGAAATTCTATAAATTGATCATGAAAAAGAATAATTTAGTTATCTTATGGTTGTAATAAAAAGAAATAAAATTTATGGGCATAAGTATGGTGTGAATTACATGAATTTGGTTTCAAAATGATTTAAAAATATGTAACTAATACAATTTTTCTTATGAAACTCTCAATTTTGCACAGCTTACCTTTCAGACATCTTACTAAACGATGTTTCTCTCAAAAAAATCTCAAAAATTTAATTCAAATGATACGACGCGACGTCTCAAAAAATGTAATTTTTGAAAACTTCGTAGTTTTACAGAATTACCACCATTTTAAGACGGTATTACTCAAGTTTGAACAGATTTATTACAGTTTTTTAGGTGGTTTTTTAAAGCTTAGGATGTAATCTTTAAAATGCACTAAATTATTTTACTTTAGAAATTAAATAAACTATTTTTTTTAAGAAAATTAAGAAAGATAACAAAAACCGAAAATTACCAGTTAAAAAAATGTTTATACAAAGTGACCAAAACCTTTTTCTGTGAAACTTACCTAAAATGCATTTAATAATAAGCTTCAACAATAATAAATGTTCGACAAAAAAATTTTTTTTAGCTCTTATACAGTATGTCTGCCAGTGTTGCCAATCGCATTTCTCTAGATTATCCGATGATCGCTCGAAAAATATCCGATTTGTCACGAAAAGGTACGCTAGGTCCAAAATTATTTTGTTATTAAAATCAATGTTGCCAATGTTATTCTTTTAGTCCCCTTAACAACCATCAAATAACAAAATCCGTTGTTCGTACGCCAATCAGTTGATTGTAATCAATTATCATTATGATAATTAACATAACTAATTGATTAATTAATTATTAATTATCAATTAACGTAACAATTATTAACATAATTGATTAATTAATCAATTAATCTCATAATTGTAATCAATTATGTTTTCAGCAACCCAATTAAAGTTGACATTGACAGAAATTAAATATTTGATAATGATCAGTTGATTCCATTTCTGATTAGCGTTCGAACAACCGGCCCTTTAATCTGCTGGATTCTCTGTTTCAAAGTTTAAAAAATTTCGTTTTTAGATGAAAATCTCGTATCCTAGCTGATTACCTAATTCATGTATGTAAATACTATTTACTTACTATTATTATATTATTCGTATTTTGTATTATCGTAAGTGTTAAATTCTAAATAAATAAATAAATCTAAATATTTCATTATTTGGATCGTTATATTTATTATAATTATTTAAGTAAAAAAAAAACACTTTTAAATATTATTTTATTAAAACGTAATAACTACCTAAAACTAGGTACTAGAAAAATAAATAATAAATAAATCAATACAAAAAAACTACAGCTACATTAATAGCATAGGCGCAAAATTTCTGGTCAATGCTTTTAAAATGCATTATTTTTAATTTAAGTAGTATTTAAAAATTTAAACGCAGAATGAAATATTACATTATTACCGAGGGCTGAAAATCCCTGAAGATAATTTTTATTATAATAAGTTACAGGGGTGAAAGAAAAAGAGAATATTGAGTGTGATTTTTAATTTCAAATACCTCATTTAAAAGAAACATTTTGTTTATTCTAAGGGACTTTCGGCAGGTCCGTGAACTTAGCCCGAAAAAGTCGGGAAAAAAAATGCGAATGATGCCATTCGTTTGTCCATTGATTGTCCACGTTTGTCCACCATTTTATTTCGTTAGTCCACCCATCAATTCTTTTTTATAAACAAAAATTTTTTTTCGGGCTAACTTCACAAATCCACAAATTTTCGAAAATTTAAAAAAACTCTTGCTATATTGTTTGTCCATCGTTTGTCCATGTTTGTCCACCACATAATTTTTTTGTCCACCCTCTGAAACAACCCCCTGTTAATTGAAATTATTTTTTTATTTCTTTATTCGGGCTAACTTCACGTTCCCTTAAATGGGCATTTAAACGTTAATTCGGGTGCAGAATCACAACTACCCGTTTGTCCACACCTTCGCAGCGTTTGTCCAACCCCTTAAAGTGCGAAACAACCCCCTCGTTAATTGTAATTATTTTTTTATTTCTTTATTCGGGCTAACTTCACGTTCTCTTAAATGGGCATTTAAACGTTAATTCGAATGCAGAATTACATCTACCCGTTTGTCCACTCCTTCCCAGCGTTTGTCCAACCCCTTAAAGTGCGAAACAATCCCCCTGTCAATTGCAAATATTTTTTTATTTCTTAATTCGGGCTAGTCACGTTCCCTTAAATGGGCATTTAAACGTTAATTCGGGTGCAGAATCACAACTACCCGTTTGTCCACCCCTTCGCAGCGTTTGTCCAGCCCCTTAAAGTGCGAAACAACCCCCTAGTTAATTGTAATTATTTTTTTATTTCTTTATTCGGGCTAGCTTCACGTTCCCTTAATTGGGCATTTAAACGTTAATTCGGGTGCAGAATCACAACTGCCCGTTTGTCCACCCCTTCGCAGCGTTTGTCCCACCCCTTAAAGTGCGAAACAACCCCCCTGTTAATTGTAATTATTTTTTTATTTCTTAATTCGGGCTAGCTTCACGTTCCCTTAAATGGGTAGTTAAAGCAAGCCCGAATTAAGAAATAAAAAAATAATTACAATTAGTAGGGGGGTTATTTCGCTCTTTAAGGGGTTGGACAAACGCTGCGAAGGGGTGGACAAACGGGTAGTTGTGGTTCTGCACCCGAATTAACGTTTAAAGGCCCATTTAAGGGAACGTAAAGCTAGCCCGAATTAAGAAATAAAAAAATAATTACAATTAACAGGGGTGTTCTTTCGCACTTTAAGGGGTTGGACAAACGCTGCGAAGGGGTGGACAAACGGGTAGTTGTGATTCTGCATCCGAATTAACGTTTAAATGCCCATTTAAGGGAACGTAAAGCTAGCCCGAATAAAGAAATAAAAAAATAATTACAATTAACGAGGGGGTTGTTTCGCACTTTAAGTGGTTGGACAAACGCTGCGAAAGGGTGGACAAACGGGCAGTTGTGATTCTGCACCCGAATTAACGTTTAAATGCCCGTTTAAGAGAACGTGAAGTTAGCCCGAATAAAGAAATAAAAAAATAATTACAATTCACTAGTGGGTTGTTTCGCACTTTAAGGGGCTGGACAAACGCTGCGAAGGGGTGGACAAACGGGTAGTTGTGATTCTTCACCCGAATTAACTTTAAAATACGCGTTTAAACGGACGTGAAGTTAGCCCGAATTAAGAAATAAAAAAATAATTACAATTAACAGGGGGGTTGTTTCGCACTTTAAGGGGTTGGACAAACGCTGCGATTGGTGGACAAACGGGTAGTTGTGATTCTGCACCTGAATTAACGTTTAAATGCCCATTTAAGGGAACGTAAAGCTAGCCCGAATTAAGAAATAAAAAAATAATTACAATTAACAGGGGGGTTGTTTCGCACTTTAAGGGGTTGGACAAACGCTGCGAAGGGGTGGACAAACGGGTAGTTGTGATTCTGCACCTGAATTAACGTTTAAATGCCCATTTAAGGGAACGTAAAGCTAGCCCAAATTAAGAAATAAAAAAATAATTACAATTAACAGGGGGGTTGTTTCGCACTTTAAGAGGTTGGACAAACGCTGCGAAGGGGTGGACAAACGGGTAGTTGTGATTCTGCACCCGAATTACCGTTTAAATGCCCATTTAAGGGAACGTGAAGCTAACCCGAATTAAGAAATAAAAAAATAATTACAATTAACAGGGGGGTTGTTTCGCACTTTAAGGGGCTGGACAAACGCTGCGAAGGGGTGGACAAACGGGTAGTTGTGATTCTTCATCCTAATTAACTTTAAAATACACGTTTAAACGGACGTGAAGTTAGCCTGAATTAAGAAATAAAAAAGTAATTACAATTAACAGGGGGGTTGTTTCGCACTTTAAGGGGTTGGACAAACGCTGCAAAGGGGTGGACAAACGGGTAGTTGTGATTCTGCACCAGAATTAACGTTTAAATGCCCATTTAAGAGAACGTGAAGTTAGCCCGAATAAAGAAATAAAAAAATAATTACAATTAACGAGGGGGTTGTTTCGCACTTTAAGGGGTTGGACAAACGCTGCGAAGGTGTGGACAAACGGGTAGTTGTGATTCTGCACCCGAATTAACGTTTAAATGCCCATTTAAGGGAACTTGAAGCTAACCCGAATTAAGAAATAAAAAAATAATTACAATTAACAGGGGGGTTGTTTCGCACTTTAAGGGGCTGGACAAACGCTGCGAAGGGGTGGACAAACGGGTAGTTGTGATTCTTCACCCTAATTAACTTTAAAATACACGTTTAAACGGACGTGAAGTTAGCCTGAATTAAGAAATAAAAAAGTAATTACAATTAACAGGGGGGTTGTTTCGCACTTTAAGGGGTTGGACAAACGCTGCAAAGGAGTGGACAAACGGGTAGTTATGATTCTGCACCCGAATTAACGTTTAAATACCTATTTAAGAGAACTTGAAGTTAGCCCGAATTAAGAATTAAAAAATAATTACAATTAACAGGGGGGTTGTTTCGCACTTTAAGGGGCTGGACAAACGCTGCCAAGGGGTGGACAAACGGGTAGTTGTGATTCTTCACCCGATTTAACTTTAAAATACACGTTTAAACGGACGTGAAGTTAGCCCGAATTAAGAAATAAAAAAATAATTACAATTAACAGGGGGGTTGTTTCGCACTTTAAGGGGTTGGACAAATGCTGCAAAGGGGTGGACAAACGCTTAGTTGTGATTCTGCATTAACGAATTAACGTTTAAATGTCCATTTAAGAGAACGTGAAGTTAGCCCGAATTAAGAAATAAAAAAATAATTACAATTAACAGGGGGTTGTTTCAGAGGGTGGACAAAAAAAATTATGTGGTGGACAAACATGGACAAACGATGGACAAACAATATAGCAAGAGTTTTTTTAAATTTTCGAAAATTTGTGGATTTGTGAAGTTAGCCCGAAAAAAAATTTTTGTTTATAAAAAAGAATTGATGGGTGGACTAACGAAATAAAATGGTGGACAAACGTGGACAATCAATGGACAAACGAATGGCATCATTCGCATTTTTTTTCCCGACTTTTTCGGGCTAACTTCACGGAGCTACTTTCGGCCCTTGGTAATAATGTAATCTTTCATTCTGCGTTCCAATTTTTCAAAAATATTTATTAGTTTTCTCAGGATTCGAAAAAAAATACGTTTAAAGATTATTTCAAACAGACGTTTACTTAAGCACTGCACTACATAAAACGAAAATAAAACTAAATCGTGCGTGAATTAGCTTTCATAAATTTAAAGACTAAAAACTAAAAACTCATAAATAACATCGGAGGGCAGACGGTTTCTGAAATTCGGATTGGATTAGTATGCCTTAAGTGGAGGCACTTGTGCATTTAAATTCTAAACAAAAGAATTGGCACATGTCCCTTTTTTTTAAAGGATGAAAAGTATCGGATGTCGGATGTCACTAACATTCATCCAGTATTAAAATTTGGATGGAACCAAAGAAAATTAATGTGTTGTTGGTGTTGGCAATATATGGATGAGAAAGATTTGGTAGATGGTAGATACACTGAAAAATACACGCAAATATCCGATTTATTTAAAGGTACGAAGAAGATACGACAACTCTCAAAAAGGTACGCAAATCGGATAATTATCCGCCGATTGGCAACGCTGTGTCTGCGTAACTTGAAACCTATTGATAACTTTTTTATTATCAGTTTTACGAAAAAAAGTTATGCTTTATAAAATACTCTGCATCGTATATAATCTAAGATGCAACCATCAAATGTCAAATTTTATTGTTTTTATACGAGGTATGCCAAAAAATATGAATTTCACTCAAGAGTAAAGTACCTTTATATTTCACAATATCGAAAATTGTTATTAAGAAAAGTTGTTTGGAATTAAAAATATGTTTCAGTGTTTAATTACATCCTTCTAATTAAAATATTGTGAATAATAAAGGCACTTAACTCCTAAGTAAAAATCATATTTTTTACATACCTCGTATAAAATTATTGCAAAAGTTTGATATCTGTTAGTTGTGTCTTAGATTTTAGACCAGGTAGAGCATTTTATGAAGAATAACTTTTTTTCGTAAAATTGATAATAAACTAGTTATCATAATTGTAATAAAATGATGATGGGTACCCGTAATTTAAGAAAAAATTAAAAAAAAAATTTTTCCGATTAGAATAATGTAATTGTATATTAAAAATAGTTTTTAATTTCAAACAACTTTTCATAATAGCATTTTTTGATATTCTTGAATATGAAGGTACTTTACTCTTTAACGAAATTTATATTTTTGACATAACTCATATAAAATTGATAAAATTTTATATATGACGGTTGAGTTTTAAATTTTTGACATGACTATCCAAAACATTTTATGAAGAATACCTTTTTTTCGTAAAATTGATAATAAAAAAGTTTTGCATGTGGTTCCTAGCTACGCAGACATACTGTATAAGAGCTTCTGTATAAGAATTTTTAAATTGTAATGCCATATTCGGATTCAGTATAATCAAAAACAAAATAGAAACATATTTGATCAAAGCAAAATGATGAATTCAACGATATTTTTAAAATTATTTATACAAAACAATTGTTATTGTTTAAACAATAATTAATAAACAAAAATGAATAACCATTTCCAATTTCTGCGAGTCAGAATTTTTTACTTTAACATGTATATAAACTTTTAGAAAAATATAAGCTTGTTTGAATTTTTCCGAAACAATGCATGTTTTCGTTATAATTGCACTCCCCTAATCGTCAATATTTTGTTATTACCGAACTTTTTTGAACTCACATCAATTTTGATGGAATATACTTTTCGAAAAATCCTTAAATTTAGACCGTTCTTCTAGAAACATACCCGCCTACACTGTTATGGCATCATATTATGTTCTGACTATTTTCCTAAACAGCAAATTATGGATATAAATCCAAATTTCTATGCATGCATCATTTGGCATGGTTTTTACGGTACTTTTTGTTCAATTTAAGGCTTTAGCAATTCAACGCCCACTTAATCAGCATGAAGAACTACAACCTTTGCTACTCCCTTATGCCTCATTTTAAAAATAAAAGTTAAAGTACCTAATTGAATAATTAACACAATATTGTCAATATTGACAATAGCTATATTAACCAGAAAATTTGGTGTAAGAGTATTATTATCAATAGTGCATCCAGGTCTTGTCCCATAATACGGAAGTGAGCTGCACAATTGCTATCAGATCCTCTTTCATATTTAGCACTTGAAATTCAAAAATGAACTGAATACGCAAAGGAGATTATAAGTAGCAACTCTAGTGCCGTAGCGCACGAAATGGCAGGGGGCAGGGGCAGGGGAATGACAACTTGGGCTTGAACGCATCAATAACAGTTAAGCATCGCAGTAGGCATCCATGTAAAAACAAACTCATTTGATTTTCAAAAGCATCGATGTAAACCTCCTAGATGGCATCGCGCTAAACCTGTTCTCTTTAATTCACCACAATGTGTTTGTTTTACATGAATATCGACCGCGACCGCCACCTCCACCTCCACCGCGACCCACTTGTTCTGTTCTTACCCTTAGGCTCGATGCACAGTTGCGTGTTTTCAAGCTGAAGCTGTGTGCATGCAGGCATTGGCGGTCCAGCAGAACATGAGTTGAATTTATTCACTGCACACTCGAGCCGAGCCGCGGCGTGCAAGCTGCTTGTAAGTGACTTGCAAGCGGCTTGGACCGAGAATATGCCAGTTTCTACTACACCGTCACGTGCACGCAGCTTGAAATCAAGTCAGGCGACTCGGCAGTCTGTGATGGGCAATAATTCAGTACACGTTGACCGCGCGATCGATTTCAACGTAGATACAGAGCTCGATGCACATTTGCGTGTTTTCAAGTTGCGTACACGCTGCGAGCAAGCCTTGTTTTCAAGACAAGTTACCCGTCAATACACGTTTAAGCAGTTTGTCGGGGTCAATTCACACCAGAAATAAACAGCTCTATCTACGTTGAAAGTTGAAATCGATCGCTAGATCAACGTGTACTGAGTTATTGCCCACCACAGACTGCCAAACCTCCTGACTTGTTTTCAAGCCGCGGCTCAGCTCGAATGTGCACTGTGTACAGTGAATCAATTCAACTCATGTGCTTGAACCGCCGCGATCGCACGCAGCTTGCTCGCAGCATGCAAGCAGCTTGAAAAGACGCAAATGTGCATCGAACCTTAGACCTCCTAAGGCACGCCAATTGTATCACCTCTATCATACGGACTAGGCCCGTAGACTTGTCTTTCGTGTGGTACTAGGATTGACTCATATAAGGTGGAGTGGGGTAAGTTCGGACCGGTTTTCGTTAAGTTTGACTTTAAAATTTTTTTGTAAATTATATTTCAAATATTTAACATTTTCTTGGTTTCAACGTGAAGCAATATTAATACTCTATAATTCGCATTGCCAAAAACACCAATTTACATTGGAAATTAGAACTTTTGTAAAAAATTAGAAAAAACAGTAACTATTCCGAACTTGCCCCATACATGGGGCAAGTTCGTAAACAGCTATTTAAAACTCTATGAAATTTATCTTCATATGCTGTGGGACAAAATCGAAATTACTAATCCGTCATTTACGAAATGCTTTTTGCCAGATTAAAATAAGTTGCTTAGTTTAAAAGTTATACATTTAAATATAAAGAATGGTTTTTTGCATGGCGTCTATGGCCTCTCTGAATTTCTATCAATGCTCCTTTAATTTTTTCTGCTGATTACGCTCTTCGGTTCGTTTTTCTAACATAATATCTAACCATTTTGGATCTAAAAAAAGTTTTAAATAAATAATTTGAGCAAGAAACCATAAAAAGTACGAAAAAACCTTTAAAATTGACTGGAAAAAACACAAGTCCGGTCTTACCCCGCTACATGCTCCGAACTTGCCCCGCTACATGCTCCGAACTTGCCCCGTGCACTAATATTTGCCTAGCAAGACCAGAGTAGTGCTTTTTCCAGTAAATTTCAAATAATCGAAAGGAATTATTTCTTTAACGTAAACTGTAAGCAATGTTCTTAATACTTATCAAAAATAAATGCACAAGACACCAAATTTGCTGTAAAATACCGGCACTTTCTTCAACTTCTCTAGGTTAGATAGTTACTACTCATGTACTCACATTTTATAAATGGCAAAATAGTGGTAGAATTACTTCTGAGTGAGAGACATCTATGTCAATCAGTTCATACTAATCTAGTAGAGATTTCTACTTCTTAACTTGTACAATTAAATGGGTCGCGGACGTTTCCCCAACTGTCATCAATACGACTAACTTCACGCGTAACTTTGATACGAGCATTATAAAAAAAATATGCATTGAAATCCAGATCCCGTAATTCGTGAAGCGTGATGAAGTAAGTACAAAGACATACCATATTTGTTTGTTTGTAATTACAGCTTCAATTTACCGTACACTTCTCGGCTCTACCTTATCGGCAGAGTCGTTTTGGGGACAAGTCGCGCGCCCCAATTAAATGTATCTTATGATAGATTTAGAGCTAATACGAACTTGCCCCGTTTACGATGTTACCCCACTCCACCTTAGTCTTATTTTTGTTTTTTTGAAATTTCTCTTTAATCCCTTTTACCATTTCGTTTCCGTCACACGTCAGACCTTCGACTTTCAGTAATATTTTCATCTCTAAAGCCGTTATTCTTTTTTTTTAGATAACCTGTTAGAACCAAAAACCAATGATTCGCTCCAGACACTCTTATTTTTGCTTTGTTTTGAAATTTTGTTTGTTTGCTTGTTGTAGCCATTGTTTATTGCTAGTTGCTTAATGATATTCAATTCTACAACAATGACTTAACCAACAAACATTAAACAAAGTTTGAAACCAAAAAGTACATAAGAATGCCCCGAAATTAGTCTTCCCACCACCAGGGAGAAAACCCAGTGCCTTCTGCTCGATTACATATACAGGCAAGATATCAACAAAAATAGCCAAATGCATAAAAAGAAAGGTACAACACCAGCGTTTAGAACAAACAACAACTTAAGCAAATGTATTAAGGGGCTATCCTAGTGTAAAAGTACGAAATTCATATACTTTTTTAGGAATTTCTAAAATAAAAAGTACTATACCTATTGTTTTGAAAATTTGCATGAGCATTTATAATAAAAAGAAGTAGGTACATGCTAAACAATATTCATAAAAAATATTGAAAATTAAACGATTTATGTGCCAACTACTGGTACCGTGAAAATAAAAACATAGCTCCACTGCTGCAGTGATTGGGACTAATAGAGATCCTGAAACAAAAAATTTCAAAGTTATTATTGAAATATAATTTATTTTCTATACCATCAACTAAGGGTTTTTGATCAGATACAAAATGTCAATTTGGCGGTTTTTGAAACTGAAAATATTTTATCTAATTAAAAAAAAAATTTCAACACTTCGTCATTTTTCCAAATTTTAATATTTTTCAAAAATCCCAGTTGATGGTATAGGAAATAACTTATATTTCAATAATCACTTTGAAATTTTATGTTTCAGGATCTCTATTAGTCGCAATCACTGCGGCAGTGGGGCCATGTTTTTATTTTCACGGTGCAAGTAAATGGGCATAAATCGTTTAATTTTCAATATTTTTTTATGAAAATTGTTTTAAATGTACTTCTTTTTATAATAAATGTTCATGCAAATTTTCAAAGCAATTGGTACAGTACTTTTTATTTTAGAAATTCCCAAAAAAGTATATGAATTTCATACTTTTACACTAGGATAGCCCCTTAAGAACAACAAGACCCAAAAGAAAAAGCAATTACACAGTGGTGTATACAAAATGTCGTGATTGTCCAAAAACTTACATCGGTCAAACTGGCAGAACCTTTAATAAACGTATAGCAGAACACAAAATTTCAATTATAGAAAAACAGATTCTACGTACACACTTCACCTTCTAGATCATAATCATTCTTTTAATGACCGGTTTCAAATTCTCCATATTCAAAATAAAGGCCTTAAGATCATTATTAGTACCTATCTATGGAAATTAATAAATTAAAAAATACCGGTATAATTCTCAATGACATCCTTGAGACAAACAGCTTCCCACATTACATTATAGTAAAATACGTCACTTGAGAAAGGCACTCTGCCGAAACAGCTGTACTGACATTAATTTGCAATCAATTTTGGAAGTATTGAAAACAAAAGGTTCAGTGTTTTATTGTTAGATAAAATGAACTTCCATCAAGTAACGGTCGAAGCCATCACGCATTTCTTTGTGCTGGAAGAAAGTATTTGCACTTGCATTACAAGTTTAAGACTGCTTTAATAAACTTGGTTAATATATTCATGTCTAGTTAGTGACCAGTTTAACTTATATGCAAATTTTGTTGGGGATCTCTGATGATTACTGGGGATTTATGAAATTATATTGATAATAGGTACATATTTAGTTCCAGTTATACAGAAATTCCAGGATTTATCACCTTGCTGAATATATCATTTTGTCCAGGTGCTACCATCAATCAGCCGTATTTAAAGGCTCCACTTAAACTACGAATTACTACCCAGTAATAAATATATTATCCTATTTTATTGAATAGACTAATACATAGAAAAATACTAAGGCCCATGCGGGTGCTTGCTCCATGGATGTACCAAAGTTACATTGACACAATGACACATGTATACCACACCAATTATTGGGACCTTGATATTGATACTGTAGACAGAGTAATCAATAATATAGCACTAAATAATTAATATTTACTTCATAATCACATTTCCGAGATTATGCAATTAGTTGTCGGCCTTTACGAGGACATGGCCCTTAATATCGTATTTTTACGTGTATTGTTTGTTAGTATTACGACATTATTACGTTAGAATTAATAAGATTCCATAGTTTGTTGTTCAATTTTGACCAGAGGGTAACACTATGAAATAGTGTACAGAATAATGCTATGACTAGACTCATCATACAGGTATATTGTATTATGCAATGCAATTTACGCTGTAGATGTAAAATTGGAAATAAATAATGAAAAATACGAAACTAGGACAACAACAAACCAAGCGTAAGATGCCTGATAAAATAAAACTTCAGAAATAAACAGTGTCTATTTACGTGACAATAGGTCATTACGTGACAGTAGGTCATTGAGTCAAAACATGTACATGTAGCGGTTTTAAATTTCATTTAAAAAAATGAATTAAAAGATATTAATATATATTTTGTATATACCATTTTGAAAAATAAAATTACATTCCCTTAGTTTCCAGTTAGTCTGGTCAGATTATCGAAAAGAAGGCCATTTTTAGGAAAAGTTATTTACCAGCTATAAAACAAATTAGCACTCCGAAATCATCTTCTTTTCAATTATTGCTCTGTAACCCCGAATATTTTAACTTTAAACCAAAAAGACCCAAATAAAACTTCACAGTAATTTAGTTCTGCACTGAGATATTTCTTTTCAGATGTCCTTCGATAAAAATTTTCCTCGGAAAATCCGAGTTTTCCCAACAAAATCTTTAATTTTCAACTAACATTTTAGGGTAGTAATTATTTATGAATAATTAAATAGCTTGGTGCCCTTTTAGCTTTTTTCTAATAGATTATATATTTCCGGAAGCCTACTACAATCTAACAAATAGTTTAGCGACAATTAAATTGTTAATTAAAAATTTACGGTCGCAATAATAACCAGAATAATTATGATACATCAAAATAACTATGATTTTCGTATAAAAAGGCACTATAGTTATCTAACGTATTTTACAGCATTGAAATTGGACCATTTGAGCGGTCTGAGGAATGTTTTAAAGATATAAACAATTTTTTGGCTTATAAACAAATAGAATATCTCGTCAATTATTAGATTAGATTAAATTAAAGAAAACGGCATTGGAAATGACGCTTCTTTTAAAAGAAGCTTCCTGAGATAGTTCCTGAGATACGACCGGTCAAAGTTGACCGGCATTTGCTACAAAGTTATAAACAATAGAATGGTAATCTTCGAACCATTATCTTTTTATTTTGGTCCTCTTTCTACATACAAATTTTCATATCTTTAAGAGATTCATAACATATACTTATTATACTAATAAAAACGATCGACATTACGCGTGAAAAGTACCAAAAATACCAAAATCACAATCAAAAACTAGGTAGAAGAAAATATAATTTCAAAGTTCAAAATCGGTATACGTTAAAAAAATGTATTTTCTCGGCTTCCCATAGAGCAATTTTCTTCGTTTTTTAAATCAGAAGTAACTGGGGTAGAACCACCTAACTGTTTATAAGTTATAACTCATTTCTAAATGCCAAAGATGCTTCAGTTTTATTATAATAAATTAATTTATTTATAACAAAATACATATTTTTTATATAGATAATATTTATATAAAACATAAATATAAATATATATAAAATATAAATATATATTAAACTACATGTTTTTTTCTGTTGTATACTTTTTTTAGAAAATCTTACCACACCACACGTGTACGTACCTTTTACCGTTCAAAATACAAATATTCCCATTTGAAATCTGTATAATTATTTAAAGAATCTTTGGTATAATAGATAAATAAATTTATTATCTTCTTCTTCTTAAAGTGCGTCTCCTCAATGGAGGTTGGCTACTACAATTACAAACTCTTCGATGTCTTCAGCTGTTCTTATTAGCTGTTCAAAATTTAGAATCAGTTGTTGGTATTACTTTGTAACTTTCCTAGATTCAATGCCGTCTTCTTCTTTAAGTGCCCCCTCCTCAATGGAGGTTAGCTACTACAATTGCAAACTCTTGGATGTCTTCAGCTGTTCTTATTAGCTGTTCAAAATTTAGCCCTGTCCATTGTCGGATGTTTCTGAGCGCCGATAGTCTTTTCCTTCCCAGTCTTCTCTTTCCATCGATCTTTCATTTCACTATAAGTTGGAACATATTGGTACATACTTATTATTTCTCAGTATGTGGCCTAGGTATGATGTTTTTCTAACATCTAACTTGTTTGGAAAAAATTTATTATAACAAAACTAAAGCATTATTGGCATTTAGTAACGCGTTAGTTAGGTGGCTGTACTCGAGCTACTTCGGATTAAAGTAATAACAATTTAATTGTTGCTAAACTACTTGTTAGATTGCCGCCGGCTTCCGGAAATATAATATACTATGTATATAAAAGCTTTTGTGTCACCAAGCTATTTAATTCTTAATAAAATTAAAGATGTTGGGAAAACCCGGATTTTCCGTGGAAAATTTTCGTCGAAGGCAATCGGAAAAAAATTCTGTACAGAATTAAACTACGGTGAATTTTTATTTAGATGTTTTGCTGAAGATGGGGAAGGAATGCGAAGTCATAAAAACCATACAAACGAGAAAACTGGAATATATAGGCCACATAATGAGAGCGGAAAAGAACTCCCTGCTAAGACTCATAGTCCAAGGAAAAATCTCGGGAAAGAGAAATGTGGGACGTAGAAGGATTTCCTGGTTGCGAAATTTAACCCATTAGCGCCCAAATTTTTTTATTTAAAAATCTTTACTTTTAGGGTTAATTAGATGAAAATGTTAATAATTTAATCCAAAAAACAAGTTTTTCGGTTTCATGTCTTTTTTTTAATATGGTGTTATATGGTAACGCTAGGAGCTTAAGGAATTTTTAGAATTGTTAAAATCAAAATTTTTAATTTTTTTTTTTTTTAAATATTTATTTGAAAATATTTTCATCGTCTGGTGTGGTATCCTATTAAACAATTAACACGCAAACCAACGTTGCATTTTTGGCACATTGTTCGTCCAGATGTTGTACATCCGTCACCAGAACATCGCCTTCTACTGCTTGGTGTAACGAAATGGTCGAAGCGATCAAAACGAAGATGTGGCAAGTTCTGTCTATGTAGACTAGGTCTTCCTGTATATAAGGGAGGACTTCCATATTTTGCGAGAAGAACTTGGGCCAATTCTCTCCTAAACGATAGCAAGGATATATCTTTTTTTTATTTTTTTTTTTATATACATAATTGCCATGAATTATGGACTGCAACATCCAACAACCATGTTACAATTGGCCATCAGGTATTGGTAGGTTGAAACACCTTGATCTATCAAGTCGGTACCCCCCATATTTTTATTGTATTCAGCAATACCGTGAGGCCGACTTACTTGAATGTGGCGTTTTTCTTCACGAGAAAATCTTCCTACCGTGTCCAATGCTGAACCACTACAACTCGTAGATGCCATTGTAACAACAGAGTTATCTTTCCATCGCACCAGTAACACTATCGCTTCTGCTATCGAAAATCCACGACTGAAAAAAAAATAAGATTATGACTCCGTAAGCGCAAACCATATATGGTAACGGTGTACTTTGACTATTCCTACCAAATTCGCTACATTTAATTGTTGATAAAATACAACAATTTATAACAAGTTGGGGTATAATAAATCTAGTTTTTTTTAAATATGCAAATATAGTTACTAAAAGACTATCAAAAATTGCTTACGTAAAACAGACGTTCATCTTTTTCTATAAACTTAAACCACACTGTCATATGATTGTCTCTCGACGGTTGAGAGAAGACTAAAATACGAATCCGATACGTTTTATTCGTGCCTGAAGCATTCCTAGAAACGATAGTTTTCAAAATATGTGGCTGACTAGTTCCATGGGCAGAATTTTTAAAAATCATGTGTTTTACGTTACCATAATATAGTAACGATGGGCGCTAATGGGTTAAGGGAGTGGTACGGGTGCAGTTCCATACAGTTGTTCAGAGCTGCAGCCAGTAAAGTTAAGATTGCTGTGATGGTAGCCAACTTCCGATAGGAGACGGTACTGCAAGAAGAAGAAGAAGAAGAATAATTTCTATGCGGGTGTTTTTGGTTTAAACTTAAAATCTTCGGAATTACAGAGGAATAATTGAAAAACAAGACGTTTTCGGAGCGCTACCTATATTACTATGTATATGCAATCTTAAGATTCGATTAGCAATAAAATAGCTAGTAAATAACTATTCCTTGTTTTTACTAATTTGCTCAGAGTAATTAAAGTACCTACGCCGTTTCTTAAACTTTATGTCACCTAAAGTACAAATTTTTCATTTTTAAATAAACAAATTGTACAGGAATTTGCATTACTGTATTATCAATACTATTTTGTAGCAGAGATTATTTCTGACAAATCTTTTGACCTGCGCTCCAGCATTTTCTCTCATAAACGTGCACCACACATAGATAGTTCATAGTTATTTGCAAGGATTTCATCAGAACTTAATCAGTTTCATTTTCCTGTTTGTTCATTATGGATCTAAAAACAGATATTCCCATAAATGGGGCGTACAGAGACTGATCTATTTGGCAATTAAAAATTGATCAATTGGGTTGTTGCTGGAGAACCGAATGAAAAAGTATGAAAACATTCCGAAAACAGGATAAGCGCGGAATTAATGGATGTTCCACTGTTATAATATGAGAGCTGTAATTGATTTACACAACATATCGGTTCCGGTATTTCGTTTGTTTTAGATTTTAGATGGTGTTATTGATACATGGTTATAAATTTTTTGAAAAACGAATTTTTTTATTAGTTTTTATGCCCTAAATTCTCAAGAATTCGATTACTACAATGTGTGAGCTGATTGCAGAGTCGTGAAAGAAGTGCAACATGCCACAAAATAAAAGTAACGGTTTTGAGAACTAGGTGTCGGAGTTAGTTTAGAGTACCTTTTTATTTATTTCGAGAAGGCGGTTTGTTGCAGTAGTTGACTTTTATGGACCTTTTTGCTTGTTTTTGTCCTGGTGTGTTATAGTTTGAAACAGTCTCAAAAACCACAGTTTAAATATTTGAAATTTCGACCCAGTTTACAGTTGTACACTTTCGCTACACCCTGTATATTGAATCGGAGAAACGCAGTTTCAAATCGCTTTTCCGCATTGGTGTGAGTTTGTCATTTTGGCGTTCCCACAACATTACGAATTTTATTTCTTTATCCGTTCTTTGAAATAATACGCATTTAAGAAACGGAATATTTTTCAATAAACCCTTGAATTGTTGTAGTTTGCAAGGTAAAAAGGTTTTTATGACATTTACAGTCTTGGTTTATGTTCGTCGGTATATCCCAAATAGCTAGAGGAAGAACCCCTGCTATGCTGTAGACTGTTGCAGTCTAGAAGATGAAAGGTTTTTATGATATTCACAGACAAGAATCCTATTGTATGTGTATTGCAACAGGAAAGGCTTAACCTAAGCCGAGGCTTTTAGTAAAACTCTGAAATATTGTTTCTGAGGACTAACTGTAATATTCTGAGTCATCGCATTTGGTGTAAACTCAAGGGATTTTGTTATTGCGAAGTTTAAGTATTTGTAATTGTTGAAAGTAAAACCATCATGGCGTTCGAGGGATGTCTTGAGAGTTTTTCTGACCATTTGATTGGTAGGTAAATATCTGGTATGATTCCTATTGGTCTAAGTAGGAAGTCACTTTTTTTTGGGAGAAGGAACCCAACTTGAGAAGGGTCGAGTTAGCGGTCCGAGAAATCAGTTCCGTAGAAGTCACCATCAACTGAAGTTGAGTGATGAGTTCCACCAGGGCCATCATCGAGTTAAGTTGAGTTTTGGTTCCTTTAGGGCCATCGTCATGTGAGTTGAGTTCCATTGAGTGTTTCGGAATGTAGTTTTCCAGTTTCCCAGCCGGCTAGGTTGATTCCAGCCCGGCGAATGTGATGGTGTACCGTGAACCCCGGCGATTTTCTCGCTGTTTCTAAGCAAATCGTCGTTATCATTTCATACCAATTTTGGTATCCACTAATTTCTTTTAAGCAGTCAGAACCAGAAGTAGGAGAGAAGAGTTTCAATTTTCTCATTACTATGTTTAACAGTGCAGTTAAAACATGTAGTATGCTCACATACTTTATTTTGGTCAAAGTTAATGAACTTTCAATAATCATGTTCGAGTCTAACTAAATGATTTATGTTCGAGTCTTAACTAAATAATTTTGTTCGAGTAAAAGTAAAATTTGATCCAGTTTAACGAACTTTTAAACTATTTATGTTCGAGTTGAAAGCTGAATTTTTCTATAATAACGTTTGTTTATAAACAATGTACTGTTTGCTGTAGCTATTAACAGTGAAGTGTTTTCTCGCGTAGTGAAATGGCGTTTTGTACTTACCAACCAACCAACAGAAGAAAACAGGACATTCATTGTAAGGTATAATTTGTATATTTGTAAAACTGTTTCGTTTCATCTTTGTTTATTTGGTAATCTGGTCTCTAATTGTAACAGAGAGATCAGAGATTAATTTTTTTTGTTTCTAATAAATAATGTTCGATTTTCAACATAATTTATTTTCTTCCCTTCTCTCTTGAATCGTAAGAACATTAAAAAATTGACTGAGTATAGAATTCTGAATAAATAAGGTAAGTTACGTTATAATATTCTGTATATTATGTATATTTTTTTATTTGACTATTTTCTGTTTAATTTTGATTTAATACAATTTTTCTTTTAATATTTGTTTTTTTGTATAAATTCTGGTTCCTGAGATAACCAGTGGCGCCCAATATTTTATTTTTTTTTCTTTATTTTTTATTTCACATCCATATTCCGATTTTTCTATCTTTCTAATTTTTCTAAGCTAATAAGAGTATATTATAACACCTTATAATAATCCACTCCCTTAAATCTCTTGATGAGTTGAGCTTCCGAGGTACTAAAAAAATAATGTAGCACGAATTTTGTCAAATCTAAGTATATCTTCATGTTTATCTAATTTGTCGTATATCATAAAAATGACTTCCATTCGCGCAACGAGCTACAAGTTGTAGGTGATTATGTTTCCAGGTCCGCAGTTCCTCTCTGATATGGCTTTTCGATAGTCCACAGAAGGGTTCTGGACCTTGGACTGGGGTATTAGCCCCTTCTTTTGCGAGGCTGTCAGCTTTCTCATTTCCTTCAATTCCCTAGTCACCTGGTACCTGGTACCCACATCAAAGTTACTTTTGCGTTCCGCCAGCTTCTTGAGGGATTGCTTACAGTCCCAAACCAACTTTGACTCACAAGTAAATGACTTTAAAGCCTTTAAGACACCTTGGCAGCAGGGCACCGCTAAGGTGTTGGCCGCCCGTGTGCAACTTAATATTTGCCACCCCTTCCAATTTCAACACTTTAGAAAAATGTACTTACATACTAGTTTTGTGCATGATGCATAACAATAATAATTTGTAAATAGATAAATAGGGGAGTGCATTTAGATTTTCACTTCGGAAAAAATCAAACAAGATAAAACTTTTTGTAATTTCATTAATAATTGTTTAATATACAACATATCAAAAAGTTCTACTCGAGAAGTGGGTGCTTCATTTTTTATTAAACAAATGAACAGCGAAGTTAGATGTTTTTTTAAATAACTCCGAAAATATAATTTTTAGAAAAAAACTGACTTGTCCATTGAAAAATTCAGAAAATTTTACAAAAAAACCTTATATAAAGATTTTTCTAAAATTAAATCTCTAGCTTCTGTAATTTTTTATTTATAACGCTAAAGTCACCCTTCTCACACACATTGGCGCAATGTAAACTAGCGTTGGAAGAAGTGCACGGTTGAGATTTTTTAATGTAATTCTTTAACTAATGGATCAAAAGAAATTTTACAAATTGGACATGAAAGAAGATAAAATAAGCTATCTTATGGTTGTAATAAAAAGAAATAAAATGTATGGACATAAGTACGGTGTGGGCGGAAAGTGAAACTTACATGAATTTTGTTTAAAAATGATTTAAAAATGTGTAACTAATACAATTTTACTTACAAAGCTCTCAAATTTGCACAACTTACCTCTCAATCATCTTACTAAACGATGTTTCATTCAAAAAAAATCTCAAAAATTTAATTCAAATAATACGCTGTCTCAAAAAATGTAATTTTTGAAAACTTCGTAGTTCTACAGAATTCCCACCACTTTAAGACGGTATTACTCAAGTTTGAATAAATCTAATACAATTTTTTTAATATTTTTTTAAAGCCTAGGATGTAATCTTTAAAAAACACTGAATTATTTTAGATTAAAGATGAAATAAACAATTTCTTTTTGAGAAAACTAAGAAAGATAACAAAAATGTAATACAAAAACCGAAAATTACCAGCTGAAAAAATGTATATACAGAGTGATCAAAACTTTTTTCTGTAAAACTTACCTAAAATTAATTTAATAATAAGCTTCAAAAATAATAAATGTTCAACAAAAAATTTTTTTTTAGCTCTTATACAGTGTCTGCGTAACTTGGAACCTATTGATAACTTTTCTAATGTCAGTTTTACGAAAAAAAGTTATTCTTTATAAAATACTCTGCATCGTATATAACATAAGATGCAACAATCAAATATCAAATTTTGTTAATTTTGTACGAGGTAAGTATGTCAAAAAATATGAATTTCACTCAAGAGTAAAGTACCTTTATATTTCACAATATCGAAAATTTTTATAAAGAAAAGTTGTTTGGAATTAAAAACTATGTTCCAATATGTAATTATATCCTTCTAATCGAAAATTTCTTTTTTTAATATTGTTTCAAATTAATTATACCAAACATCATTAAATTTTCACTTATTATTTATGATAACTGATTTATTATTAATTTTATAAAGAAAGTTATTCGTCATAAATAGCTGTGCATGGTCTAACACTTAATATGCAAATATAAAATATTATATTTTATCAATATTATACGAGGTATTATGTAAAAAAATTGCATAAAAGTGTAATTGCATATTGACACATCGTTTTTAATTCTGAACAACTTTCCATAATAACAATTTTCAGTATTATGAAAAATATAGGTATTTTACTCCTAACTGAAATTTTTATTTATTGACATATCTTGTACAAAATTGATAAAAATTGATATTTTATGATTGCATTTAAAGTTTTAGAATATACAGAGCTTTTTACTAAGAATAACTTTTTATTTATGATTCCATTGCAACAATTTTTTGAATATTGAAGAGATAGATTTTGAATAATTGGTTCTTTCTTTCTAATATATTTTAATTTTTAATATTTTTGCGAAAATTATTTGTTTATCTTTTTTTTTAAGAATGAAATTCCATATTTGTTCGATTGGATTCTACTTGTTTTTCATTTAAATATCCGCCATTTTGGATCCGCCATTTTGAAATTTAAATTTTTAATCTTTAATTCAGATTCAACAACCTGTTAAAAATAAAGACAATAAATGTTTTAGAAAAATGTTCTTTTTTATGTTCTTTTTAGAAAATCCGCATTTTGGATTCGCCATTTTATAGTTTATAATGTTAACATTTAAGTTAGGTTTATCAAAGCTCTCAAAAATAAATATACCTATGTAGAAATAAATACATTTTGTAAAGAAATTATGATTTTACAACTATTTTTTAAGTTATCCGCCATTTTATAATGATCTGCCATTTTATAATTTAAATTATCAAAATTTGATTCAGGTTCAGCAACCTCTCAAAAATATCCACATATATGTAAACAAACACGTTTTATAAAAAAAATTCGGATTTTACAACTGCTTTTTAAGGAATTTTAGGAAAAAATCCGCCATTTTGAATCCGCCATTTTGAATTTGCAAATTGTAATGTCAGATTCGGGTTCAGCATAATCAAAACTAAAATAAAAACATTTTTTATCAAAATAAAATGTTGAATTCACCCATATTCTTAACATTATTTATACAAAACAATTGTTATTGTTTAAACAATTAATAAACAATTAGCGGCGAAATTTGTGAGTAGAACTTTTTACTTTAACATATTTATAAACTAACAAAAAAAGTTTTAGAAAAATATAACCTTGTTTGATTTTTTCCGAAACATTGTATCTTCTCGTTCTAATTGCACTCCCCTAAAATACTTGAACATTTAGACTAATGTCCATGATCCATTATACGTGTATCCTAATATCCTAATTTAAACGTCCATTTAATTAAAATAAACCGTGAATAGATAACATAAACACATAAAGAAACTTACTAAAAACGGACTTCTCAGGCTTTCTTTTCGGAAATCTTATTGACTGTTGACAGTGTCTAACAATGTTTTTCACAATGCTTTTTTTGTTTGTTTTCTGGCCTTGGTGTTGAACCTTTAGCCACGTAATTACATATACATACGTACATCTAGCTCAGGGGAGTTATTTGTAGTGTGTGTTGAGTAAATGTCTTGTTACTTTAAAAAGTCGACTTCATTGTCTTCCCAAAGAGACGCTAAGTGTATCCGAACGTCTGAAGTTTCTCCGGTGAGTACCGATTTCACAAGGATAGAAACTAATTTTACCTATTAATTTTTAATAAATGAAATGTCTGTCTGCCTGTTCTCTTTTCCCTCTTTTTATCTTCCTGTTCTCTTTCTTTCTTCCTCTCTCTTTTAAATTTTTTTTTAAATTTCGCAATAGATTTTTACTGTTTTTTTGTTTCTCTTCATTATTTTTATTTATATAGACGATTTATATCATTTTAGTAAATTGTATTTGTTATTTGTTATTGTTCTTATTTATGATTCTTGTAAGCTTTGTCTATAAAATTGTTAAATTTTTCATGACAATAAAGCATATTTCTCTTGGTATGCTGTTTCTCTCTTCCTTCCCTCTTTTTCCTCTTATCTTCTCTGTCTTTTCCATTGCTTTTGTTTGCGCGGGTTTTAGATCCGATTTATTCATTTTCTTGCACTTCTCGTCTTCAGCTTTTCTCCCTTCGAGTTTTGTCCCTTCCTCTTTTTCCCTCCTTCTTTTGTTTTCTCTTTCGCCCCGCTGCTCTCTCTTCCGCCTTTATTGTTTTTCTTTTTTTGTCGCATTTTTCTTCCCACGAGTTGGGTCGTGCTGATCGGTTCAGTGGGACAGTGCGTCCTTGCCCCACCAAGGCTGTTTTCCACTCGGGTTCGCCATCTCCCTTAGGCATCGCTTGTAACCCACTATGTTACCCCTGAACCATTACCCCTTCGGCATGATGGTGTTACACCTTGAGGTTAGGGTGGCGATATATTAGAATGATACATAGCCGTCATCCCTATGCATATCCGTTTGTTTTCAGTGGTTTCCTCCACTGGTTTCAGAGGTTTTCTCCTCGGGTATAGGTTTGGTATCGGGACGTGTATAATGGGTACGGGCGGGTGTCGTATGATAGTTTGGAGTATTAAGTAACTATCACATAGGGACAGGTTAGGAGCTTCTAGGTAGGGGTCGACAACTTCTTGAAAATTTCAAGATCTTGTCTTGATCTTGTCTTGATTTCAAAACAAGATCAAGACAAGAAGTAATTTTAGATTTCAAGACAAGACAAGAAATTCAATGTTAATACCAAGATTTCTTGTCAAGAAAACAAGAAATCTTGAAATATATTGACTATTACTAAAAAACTAGATTTTATTTTAAATAACAAATTTAGCACATTTTTAAATCGGAATGGAAAAGCCATGAAATAAGGCAGATAGCTTTTCCGCAGGTGCAGATGTTGCTGGCGTTCCGAGTTCCACGTTCCGCGTTCCACCAATCAAGTATATTCTCAGAATCTTCTGATTGGCTCATTTAGGCAAAACTTCGTTTTTGGGGTTAGGCCACTGTTGCTCTGAGCGCCTCATTTCTAGTTTGTCTAAAATAAATTTACTCCAATTACCGCTAATGGGAGTGTGCAATATTTATTCCCTTCGAGAATTGAAGAAAGTGTTTTAAAGCTACTCAGATACTGACAGAATTTACTGATCGCAACCATTCTTTGCTTCAGGGGAATCACCGGACCAGGTAATCAAGAAATTTCAAGATCTTGAAATTTCTTGAGTCAAGATAAGATATAAGATGTCAAGAAAACGTCAAGACAAGATTTTTTTAAATTTCTTGATTTTTTCTCAAGACAAGACAAGAAGTTGATGTCAAGACAAGAATTCTTGTCTTGTCGATCCCTATGAGCAGGAGAAGTTGTGTCTACTTGAGCGGCCCGCCTCCACACGGGGACGAGAAAAATAACTGAATGTCCGAAATACAATAAATAATATTTTCTGTTATTTTTGTTTTATTACATTAGGATGAAAAAAGAACACTATAAATGATAAATGAAACGCATTTTAGTATCTATTATCAGGTAATAATAATAATAGTTTACAGAATTATCTGAATCATTACTATTTAATTATTTGAATTTATTTTCGTTTTAAAAAAGTATTATCATCAGTGGCCTGCTTTTGGCCGCCCGTGTGCGATGCACACTTGGCACACAAGGTAGCGGCTTCCCTGCTTGGCTGTCTGATAAAATAAAGACTTGCACTACGAGTGTCTCGGTTGATACATTCTTGGGCACTAATGATTATATCATGTATTTCTGCCTGAAAGATAGCTTGGAATTGTACCTAGTAACTTCCACTCCTTCCCTTTCTTCTATCTTAGATCCATCCGTATACCATACGAGTGAACCTTCTTCCAATTTCTGTTCAACTTCTTCACCCATTTGGTGGTTTTTTATGACCGCTTCGAAGGGGTGTTTCGAAGCCGAATTTGACTGGCTGGCATCTATCGGCCTGTCCTTAGAATCCAATGGAATTTCTTCCAAGATATTTACGTGGCCCACTAGATCTCCAGGTTTCATTATTTGTGACTGTCGCAGCTTTAAGGCGGTGGTTACTGCCCCCCTCTTTATGCAGAACTGCAAGGGAGGAAGGTTCAGCATCGCCTCTAGAGCTGCAGTGAGGCATTGGCCCTGTTGACATTGCCCCTGTGATTCCCAGCCAAGCTAGCAGTTTTTGCAGCTTGGCGTTAACTGTTGTTTGTTGTATTTTTGGCCTCCATACGAGTGATGCGTATGTGATCGTGGGCCTAATAATCGTTTTATATGACCAGGGGGTCCTATTCGGTTTTAGGCCCCAAGTCTTTCGAAATGTCTTGCGGCAGGTCCAGCTTGCCACCAAGGCTCTGGATAAGATTTTTTCAAGATGACTATTCTAGGTAAGTTTTTGATCTAGGATTACCTCCAGAGTTGACAGTTTAGTAGAAGCATTAGGTGGTAAGGATAGTAACACTATTAATATCTACTGACAGCTTGTGTTAACAATAGAGAATATAATTGCAGACGGCACTGCTGTCGTCTTTTGTTCTCAACATATGTCACTTCGTGTTGTGATTTGTGCTAAAAAAGTAAGGCCACCACACATTTGTTTGTTTACTTGGATACCATTTGATACTTAATACGAGTGGCAGTTTAAAATTTCATCTTAAATGAACCCACAGTGTTTACTGTTCTTTAACCCACTTTAACTGTTCAAAATTGCTTCGAGGCCGTTCAAGTATTACGTAACGCAGATTGGGGGGGTTAACAATCTTCAAAAATTGCGTTACGTAATACGTGAACGCCCCATTAAGGTGCGTTACGTTTTGTTTCAAATACAAGTCAATCCATTTGTGACTAAATAATCGTGGATTGACTTGTATTTGAAACAATGTATTCAATCTTCGCGACAAAACAATTGCGCGACTAGAAAATCGCAAGTGGAGTCCGGCGCTTACCCTATGGCATCAGTTATAAATCCAGCAGGACGTATTTTCGCATTACAATTCTTTTTACAGCCAGACCAATCAGCTGTTTGAAGTCAAGCTAACTATTGGGTTGAACATATAAAGGGATAGATAAAGACATAAGGTTCATACAAAGGGATAAAAATAGAGTAGGCTAGTTAACAAAAATCAAGAGGAGCATTGAAGAATGATACAATTTTTGAAGAAACAAAGAAGGGTTACATTTGGGAAAAACAGTAGATGAACTAATAGATGCCCAGGCCCAGAGTATTTCGAAGAGATGCTTAGCGACAAGGAGCAAAAAAGCAAAATACATAATGAACATACAAGATATAAATACATTGATGTTACATGCTGCTCTTTACTTTCTTAAAGTACACCAAGTGGCGAATTTCGAAGTATTAGACAGATCTGAATACTTGGGTGTAGACTAGCAATGAACCGAACCGCAACAACTTAGTTTAATTAAATGATAAGCTCAGGTTGGCCGATGCTCATATTTTTTCCATTGCTACATATGTAGCTGAAATATGGACTCGCAAAAAAATCGATAGAGCTAAAATCGAAGCCTTCGAAATGTGGGTCTACAGAAGAATTCTATGAGTGTCCTGAAGAGAACACAGAACCAACTTGTCAATTCTGGACGAGCTTAATGTAAAACAAAGGCTATTAAGAAAAGTAAACTGAACATACCAAAATTACTTCGGCCACATAACCGATTTACTTAGTAAACACCAGTGACTTTTCAGTTTTTTACCTCTCCTAGAGACGGTATTACCTTTCTTTGAAACACCCTGTTTATCTAAGATTATAATCTTGGATTTTATATACAAATCATGAGAAGCTTTGCCTCTCTTAGTTGTTCTATGACGACTCATTCCCTTTCTTTATCATTGTGTCAGAACTTATAAAAACTAATAATTTCTCATATACACCTTGAAATTACAATTCTTTCGGTATCAATTGACATTTTACTGCACGTCTAACATCTTTTAAGCACCCGTTTTTATTCAACCGATCTGTAAAGGATCGTTTAAACACAGCGATATATCAAACAACTTATCAAGGTCAATCGAGTTGTTGCAACTTATCACTGTGTGTAAACGGTGCATCGCACAACTTATCAAAGTTGGAGTTGGGTTGAAGGTGGTATCGCATTGAATCGCAGCGTCTAAACAGCGTTTCAACTTGTCATCACAACTAGTTGCTGTGACTTATCGTTGTGTTTAAACGACCCTTAATAATAATAAAACAACGATCGCAAAAACCGCTCGGTTAGGTGTATAAACACACACAAGTCCATTAACCTCTCGTGGTTGTTTCACCGTCTTCGTTCCTTCTTAGCAGTACAGACCCATTTCCTTCAGTTGTTTAGTCGCAGCTCCAGCAACGGCAACATCGGTCATGCAACTTTGTTCCCTTGGGCCTTCGTCTACTTCATTCTTCTTTTTATAGTCAAGGAGCGTCCCACGAATCGTACCGTTCGAAAAAATGGGGGCGGGACAAACCAGACGCGACATTAAATAAAACCTTTTTCAATAGTAATAAAAATGTAATAAACTGTTTTTTAATGAAAATAAAACTATAATTTAGCAATTAAAAATAAATATACATAATTGTCAATATCCTTATTTAGTATTCCGCACTATTAAAAATGTAATGATTGAAACATTGCTTGATTGATGAAAACACTTTAGTAAGCGAAACATTAAACATTTTTTTGTAGAAACGTCTTTCAGAACGCCCCACATTTTCACAACTACTAGAGTCTGGGCGACACTCTGTCACGTAAATTATTTATAACGGTCCTCGAATACGCCTTTAAAATAGACAAAATAGATGGTGAAATGCTCAACCATCTGCGTTTTGCCGACGATATAGTACTTATTACCGAAGATCTGGGCGAAGCACAACAAATGCTACAAGAATTAGAAAACGTATGTTCAACAATAGGTCTAAAAATGAACCTCAGTTATACCAAATTTATGACAAATTTAGTTCCCAGCGAACACCTAACCATCCAAAATCAAGTGGTCGAATTGGCAGAAAAGTACATCATATCTCGCTCATGAAATCAGAATAAGCAAGGATAATCAGACCTGTGAATTTCAACGACGAATAACACTTGCTTGGGCGGCGTAGGAGACATCATAGAGCAACATCCCGATAGCTATGAAACGGAAGACATTTGACCAATGCGTTCTTCCTATTATGATGCTAGGGAGCAGAAACTCTCACGCTTACAAAAACAACAGCACTGAAAATGCGAGTTGCACCAAGGCTCATGGAAAGATGCAGTCTCGACGTGACAAAAAAAGACAAAATAAGGAACCAATACCTAAGGAAAAAAACAGGTATCACTGATGTCGTCGAACGTATAGCCAAGCTGAAATGGAATTGGGCAGGTCACGTAGTGAGACTAAGAGACTCAAAATGGACCAGAAAACTAATTGACTGGCGCCCAAGAGAAGACAAACGCAGCAGAGGACGACCACCAACACGCTGCTAGATGGACGGCATTAAACGAATGTCCAAGAAATGGCAACAATACGCACAGAACCGTGGAGAGTGGCGAAAAATGGGAGATACCTATGTCCAGCAGTGGAGGGAAGAGGTTGAATGATGATAATGATGACTAGAGTCTGAAAACTGCCTGCTTGGCACAATGGGAGAGCGATAACCTAGCTAGATTTAACTCGTTTGGTCGCGGGTTCGAATCTAGGAGGCACGGGAATTTTTCTTCATCTTCTTTATGCTTGATTCAGACCAACACTCACGCCACAGTCAAGAGACGGTACAGTCAAGATTGCTTCTGTGGTTTTCCAATGAGGTAATTCCCACGCACGGGTACATTACAGTCACAGTCGTCAGTCACTGCCTGTCCGGTCGTTCCGTCAGCGATCAAGACATGGGCAGGAAATTGGGAAAATAGGAAATACTGAAATACTAATAGTAAAATTACTCTCAACTAGGCCTCACTGTTTCTTCTTGTTTTTCCAAAAGTAATGCTATTTCGTAGAGTGTTTTTGTGTTAGGCATCTTCATCGACCTGAATACTGAAGACTCACGGTGATTTGCCCTGACTGTGTGTCTGAATAGTTGCCTCTTTACTTGACGGTGATTTTACTGTGATCTGATCGTACCGTGACTGTTGGTCTGAATCAACTTTTATCTGCATTATACGTATTGTCTGTTTATTCTTCTGACCATTCTTTCCGGCGTTATGGACTGCCACCTATCTCTTCATCCCTTAGGAGGTCTTTCGCTAGTGAATTTATTTTCTAGAGCTGATATGCAGAGACAGGAAAGAAATTAAGGAATATTGTAAAAGTCACACAACAACTGAATCGAAAAAGTCCGTGGAGGACAAGTGGAGAGAGGGTTATTGCATAGCCTTACCACACTATACTAAAATTTATAAAGTTAATGGTTTGAAAATTTACTTTTTTGTTACAAATTTTACAAAGTCACAGTATACAAATCAGTCGAGTAAAGTGAATGGGCACTATGGACAGTACAAATAATTCCATAAAATTATCTTTTTCTCGATTGTGAATCATCTTGGTTATCTCGAATATGTTTAAATGAACAAAAGTTTTCACAAATAATGAACACTTACAGCAAACTGAAAAACAAAAAATAATATCAAAAAGTAGCATGAAAACATTTTACAAAAAGAAAAATACGAATAACAGAGACAGTGACAAGAATATTTAAAAAGAAATTAACAGGATAGAGCAGAGAAATAAACCAGAGATAAGAATTATCTGTAAATCAGAAATAACAGAAAAGCTAAACGATATGGCATGAAATTTTTTAATATAATGGTAGTGGCAAACTATAGGTATTAGGTGTCCATAGAATAGAATAGAATAGTTATTATATACTTTATTTTAGAATACTTTATTTGTCCTGCAAGATCATTTACATGATTAGGATACGTCAGTTTAAAATACAAATATATGCATATACAGGGTGTAACGAAAATACAGGTCATAAATTTAATCACATATTCTGGGACCAAAAATAGTTTGATTGAACCTAACTTACCTTAGTACAAATTGCATATAAAAAAAGTTACAACCCTTTGAAGTTACAAAATGAAAATCGATTTTTTCCAATATATCGAAAACTATTAAAGATTTTTTATTGAAAATGGACATGTGGCATTCTTATGACAGTAGCATCTTAAGAAAAAATTATAGTGAAATTTGGACACCCTATAAAAATTTTATGGGGGTTTAGTTCCTTTAACCCCCCCCCCCAAACTTTTGTTTACGTTCCAATTAAATTATTATTGTAGTACCATTACTTAAACACAATGTTTTTAAAACTTTTTTGGCTCTTAGTACTTTTTCGAAAAGTCAGTTTTTATCGAGATATTTTGAATATTTGTCAAATCCACCACATATTTGTATATGGTTAAGTACGATTATGGAGACTTTGTAATAATATGAAAATTTATGTATGATTTACATTTTTAGGTATATTTTGAACCGTATTAAAAAAGAAGCCATATCTCGATAAAAGTTGCCTTCTCGAAAAAATACAAAGAGGCAAAAATGTTTTTAAAACATTTTATTTAACTAATGGTATCGCAGTAATAGTTTAATTGGAGCGTACACAAACATTTGGGGGGTTTAAACGAACAAAACCCCCATAAAAATTTTATGTAAACATATTAAAAAAGAAGCCGCAACTCGATAAAAACTGCCTTATCGAAAAAATACTACGTGCCAAAAAAGTTTTAAAAATACTGAATTTAACTAATGGTACCACAATAATAATTTAATTGGAACGTACAGAAAAGTTTGGGGGGTTTAAGGGAACAAAACCCCCATAACATTTTTATGGGGAGCACAAATTTCACTATAATTTTTCTTTAAGATGCTCCTGCCATAAGAATGCCACATATCCATTTTCAATAAAAAATCTTTAATAGTTTTCGATATATTCGAAAAAATCGATTTTCATTTTGTAATTTCAAAGGGCTATAACTTTTTTATGTGCATATTTGTACTAAGGTAAGTTAGGTTCATTCGAACTATTTTTGGTCCCAGAATATGCGATTTAATTTATGACCTGTATTTTTGTTACACCCTGTATAAAATATCACTTAAAAATTATTATAAGATAAAATACAAACAGTACATAGAATTAATTATTTACATCACCCATATATTCGCTTACACTATAGCAGGGGTGGCCAAACTGTGGCTCGCGAGCCACATGTGGCTCTTTGAAGGATTGTTTGTGGCTCTCAATAAGTGTACCTGAATTACTTTTAATTTTTGTCTTTCAAAATGTCTTAAATTACTGATAACAAACATAAAAGACTAAGTGCAACATCAGGACTTAGACAATGAGACCCCTTATCACCGTTGCTATTCAATTTGCCCTTAGAATATGTGTAATAAATAAAATATCGTCTGAGGTGACAGGGAGATTTGCGAATCGAGGATCTAAACTATTGTTGGCCTTCGCTGATGATCTAGGTCCAGTCGCTCATTCTACAAGAGACGTGAGAGAGTTGTTTTCACAACTCGAGGAAGAAACAGGTAGTCTGGGCCTTCAAATAAATGAAGAGAAGACGAAATACATGCTAGTAAGCAAAAATCCAAGACCAAGAGTTAGGCAGAACATAACTTTTAATGACCACAACTTCAAAGTGATAAAAGAGTTCAAATATCTGGGGGCGGTAATCACAGATGACAACCACATATAAAAAGGGGTCTCAGCAAGGATACCTGCGTGGAATAGAGCATTATACTCCTTATTATCATTATTAAGACCTAAGCTGCTAAAATGACAATCTAAATTAAGCCAATGTGCGTGCCAATAATTATTCGCCCTATTATTACATATGGAAGTAAAACATGGACTCTACACTCTACATAGCGGAAAATAAATTTGCTGCTGGTTTTTGAAAGGAAAGTTCTCAGAATGATATTTAGCCCTAAAAGACAAGTACGATAATTTGCAAATTTTATTGACAGGAGAGTGGAGAAGGTGCCTCAAAACTGAATAAAACTGAATTGGTGACTGTATGGTACTGAAAACATCGGCAGACATATAAAAACTAACCAGATAAGATCGGCAGGTCATGTGGTAAGATCAGAGAAAGACAGAGTGTTAAAGACAGTATTTTTTGATAGACCTGACGGTAGAAAATCAGTAGGTCGTCCCAGAAAAAGATGTAAGGATGATAAAGAATCGTAGTATCCTGATATAAAAAAGGCTGCTTGTAGAATTATTTTCATATTATGTGATACAACGATGTGAACCATTTAATTTCACTTTAAAATTAGTGAAATCCAAACACTGAGAGAAACAATTTTACACTTTTTATGGCTCGGAATATCAACCAGCTTGGCCACCCCTGCACTATAGAAACAATTTTGCAATAGGTACGATTTTAGTTTGCCTCGAAATTTATTTGGGTTTATTTCAGATCTAATACCATTGGGAAGATGATTGAAAAGTCTTATACCCATATAATACTGGGATCATATAAATAAAATTATTTAGTAAATACCTAAAGGATGGAAATCCCCATCAAGAATCAAACATATTATATTCTCAACAATCCCTCAAAAAGATAATAATAAAAAATGTTTTGACTATCACAGAATTTTGGTAACTCTAAATAGTAGATTCTCTGGAAAAATAAAAAATAAAATTGAAAAATAAAATAATATGAAAAAAATTTTTTTAAGAAACGCTTTTCTTTAGCTAGGAGTGAATACAATTAATAATATAAAAAAATTAACTAAAAAGCAAAAAATAAAAAAAAATTAAACTTTAAGGATTATTCGAAAAAAACTGTTATGACAGATTAAATATACAAAAATCTCACATATTCGTTAAAAAATTGAAAAAATCTAACACTAACACATTCGTTGAAGAAAAGCGTGGGGCGCGTCTTCATTGAATAAACGGTTTTCGCCCCACGCTTTTCTTTAACGAATGTGCTAGATTTTTTTAATTTTTAAATGCTTTTCTTTAGTTCAATCGTTTGGGTCAAATCAATCTTTAGACGTTAATTTGACTGCCTTTTCTTCAATGCAAATGAATGAAAATTTGCGGACATATGCATTCCCGGGAACAATACACCAATAGTCAATAAAAAAATGTATGTTTATTAATTGTTTAAATAAAAAAAAACGATTTTAATGGAAAATGCTTAAATTCCCTTGTTTTTTACAATGAAGAAACTTGAAACTTTTACAGATTGTAGCTAATTATATGAACTATACATAATTTTACTTTTTACTTTACGTTAATTGTTTACGTTATGCTTCATAAATAAACAACAAAGTTTCAAATTTTTGCCGGTTCCGACTACTTTTCATGTTTGTACATAATACGTTTTATACATATATTTTAATAAACATGACGATATATTTTAAAGTTTGAAAAGTGTAAGACTAAAAAGTTAAAAATAAAAAAATACGAAAAAATATTTTAAGAAACACTTTTCTTTAGCTAGGAGTGAATACAATTAAAAATATTATAAAAAAATCAACTAAAAAGCCAAAAATAAACTCGAAGGATTATTCGAAAAAAACTGATTAAATATCCAAAAATCTGACATATTCGTTAAAAAATTGAAAAAATCTAGGACATTCGATAAAGAAAAGCATGGGGCGAAAACCGTTTATTCGATGAAGACGTGCCCCACGCTTACCAGTACAAACTTAACAAACCAACAATAATAGATAGGCATATGGTTATTTTCATGAGGATTTTTCAGTGCGTCACAAATGATAAAAAAAAGGTAAGTCCGTGATAATATACATTTATAACATTTATTCTAACATGACATTTTAGTTAAATCTGACAGTTGTCAAATTTTATTTGCAATTGGGCATAAAAACAAATCAATTGTCTTTATTGCATTTATAAAATGGTATTTTCTTTGATTTGTATAGTCTTATAATTTGTACAGATTATATTCGTAGATATATTATATAACTAGTAAATAAATTTTTTTCTATTATAGCGCCATCTATCGACAACTAGAATAATCACCGAACTAGAATAATTACCAAAAGTAATCACCGACGTGCCTTTTTTTCTGTCATATACAACTTAATGCGTTATAAAGAAATCTAAAAACTGTGACGCACTGAAAAATGCTCATGAGAAAAAGCATAGCTCAGCTGGAACTCTTGTTACCATACACTTTTCACTGACACGTTAATTTGTTTGATCTAAAGTACTATTTCACAAAGTTTTATGATATGAGGATAAAATTCCAAAGCTTTTGTTTTATTTTTATAAAAGGTAACTGCTTAATTATTGATTTGTTAATGAAACATTCCAACATTGGAATGATGTAAACACTGTTCACTTGCACATAGCAAAATTTTGTTTAAAAAAATTGAATTTTTTATTTTAATAAAAAGTTGGGAAACTCGCTCCGCCAAATTGTATTAATTTCTTTTTAAAAACAAACACAACAAAATTGTTCCTTTCAATACACGGGAACTAGACACAAAACATACTATCGTGCTATTCACGTTAACCAACATTTGTTTTCTCACCAAGAGACTAAAAATATTGGAGTTCACTCCATCTGATAATTCAACTTGTCTCGCAGACCGAACTAAAAAACTGTCTCGCGGACTAAACAAAACGATCCGCCTTAACTCTACTCTGTCGTAGATAGATCTTGACTGACTTCTCTCGTCCTAATTCAAGACAAGATTCTCTTCTCAAACACAGAAATTACACTCCCATTATGACAATCACCAGATAGTTATCCAATTAAAAGAAACCAAATTTTTCTTCTACCAATAAAATAGCCAGGGTTTGTTACTACGTCACAGCCCACTAAACTCGTAAATCTTCTTTTAACCAATAAATACTCAATATTCCTACGCAGTTTGTAGGTTCACACCAAAAATTTTAACTCAGCTATGTCGACTAACCTCGACTCGAAAGACACTTGAACATCTTACCGCTACTATGGAATGTATCGTATAAACATTCTGGCTCAAAGTAAACAGAATTCAGACTCTAAGACTCCTCATTGAAGAAATTATGACCAAAATCCTTTTGTAATTTGCCGCGATAACGAACTTAAAAGATAAATACAGAGCGTGGAATATAAAAAAAGAATTTCGCGGTATTACACACGCGTTTAATTTCTGCGTCACTACAGGATCGGACCTGATATATTTGTACGACGATAAAAACATATTTATTGGGACCATTACACTATTTCATCTACAATTGGTGGAGGAGTTAGTCAATCAATGGGTTTACTGCTCTTACGGCGCCGTAAATTATCGCCCGTGTGGCCTTTCGCTTACAGTCATTTTCTAGCTATAAACTTTATAATCTTATAAGAAGAGGTAAAACAATGTGTTTTGCGATAACAACGCGACCTGTGTGGGTGTCATAAATGCCGACAAAATTGCATTTTCAAAAAACGATACTTATTGTTCATTGTATTAAACACAAATATTGTTCGATAGTTAGTTAGTTTTAGGTCAGCGAAGTTTTGACTAAAGGCCAGCACCCACTTATACGGAACAGCCCGCTACGGAACGGACCGCGACGATCCGCATTTTAATATTTGCGTGTATTCAAATGGCCCAGCGCGATGTGCTACGATTCCGTAAAGGAGGCGCTGAGCCATTTGAATACACGAAAATATTAAAATGCCGATCGTCCCGGTCCGTTCTGTAGCGGGCTGTTCCGTATAAGGCCTTAAGTATACCCGGGAAAAATAAAAATAACAAAAAAAGATAAATGTTGATCTCAACAGTAGGAATTAAATAAAAAATTCTGGACGAAGGGAGACAGGGAGAAAGAGCGAGTTGGAAAAGAACCCACTAAATTGAGCCAAACCACACGGACCACGCTGCAGCGCTACTCTGTGGATCCACAGAGTGGCTGAAACAGGCAATTTTCTAGCGCCGGCGACTACGCTGCAAAGTGGATCCTTTGGAAGGATGCGGCGGGTAATGTAATGGGTGAGAAAAAAAAGTTTGTTCAAATGATTAAAAACGTGCCGGCTAATATATTTTTTTAAAAAGTGTGTTCGTCAAAATCAGTGTTTGTAATGTCCATAGTTTTAAACATTTTATAAAATTTCATACTTAAATAACTTTAAGGCCCACCACACACGGTGAAACGCTAATGTAACGAAACTGAAACTGTCGGTTACTTTTGAATTTCATTTGAGTTTATGCAGTAGACGCCTATGAGAGACCACACATGATGAAACCATATGGACCATTTCAGACCGGCCGTTTGAAACGCATATATTTCAGTTTCATTGAACCCGGTGTGCAGGAAACTTGTGTTTTTATCGGGTTTCGTCTTTTTGTGTCGTTGTGGGTACTTTAAAAAAACGGCCAAACCCGATTTCGGCCAAACTAGTTTGTCCTAACCGCCTTAGGACAAACTAGTATGGCCTAGGCCAAACTAGTTTATCCTATCGCGCGTAGGCCAAACTAGTTTATCCTATCGCGCGTAGGCCAAACTAGTTTATTTTATCGCGCGTACGCCAAACTAGTTTATCCTGATATAAATAAACACACTTCAGGCCAAACTAGTTTATCCTGATATAATAAAGATTCACACTTCAGGATAAACTAGTACGGCCTTCTTCTTCTTCTTCTTGTAGTGCCTATCCGTTTCGGATGTTGGCGACCATCATGGCAATCTCTACTTTTCACACCGCTGCTCTGAAAAGAGCCTTTTTTAGATGCGTCTGTAAATACGATATGATGATTTTTAAAATAATTTTCTGTCTGAATTAAACATAATATTTCTCGCGCGCAAAACGCGCGCAAAGCTAGCGTATAAATCGCGCAAACGGCGCAAAACGCGCATAAAGTGCCCAAAACGCGCGCATAAAGAACGCAAAACGCGCGTTAAGTGCGCAAAACGCGCGCCTAATGTGCGCAAAATGCGCGCATAAATCCGCAAAATGCGCGCATAAATCCGCAAAACCCACGTAAAGCGCGCATATTGTGCCCATAACGCGCGCATGAAGTGCGCAAAACGCGCGCGTAAAATGCGCGAAACGCGCGTATAAAGTTCGCAAAACGCGCACGTAAGGCGCTCATAAAGTGCGCATAACGCGCGCGTAAAGTTCGCAAAACGTGCACGTAAGGCGCGCATAAAGTGCGCAAAACGTGCATAAAGCGCGCAGAACGTGCGCGTAAAGTGCACAAAACGCGCGCATAAAGATCGCAAAACGCGCACTTAAGGCGCGCATAAAGTGCGCAAAACGCGCGCGTAAAGTGCGCAAAACGCGCGCATAAGGCGTGCAAAACTTGCGCATAAGGCGTGCAAAACTCGCGCATAAATAGCGCAAAACGCGCATAAGACGCGCCTGACACGCGCGTTGTTGGTGCATTATGCGCGTGTTTCGCGCGCGAGAAATATGATGTTTAATTCAGACATAGAAAATTATTTTAAAAATCATCATATCGTATTTACAGACGCATCTAAAAAATATCTAGAAAAATCTACGTACGTGGTTCAACACAACCACTATAAGTCTTTTCAGAGCAGCAGTGTGAAAAGTAGATATTGCCATGATGGTCACCAACATCCGAAACGGATAGGCACTACAAGAAGAAGAAGAAGAAGGCCGTACTAGTTTATCCTGAAGTGTGTTTATATCAGGATAAACTAGTTTGGCCTACGCGCGATAGGATAAACTAGTTTGGCCTAGGCCATACTAGTTTATCCTAAGGCGGTTAGGACAAACTAGTTTGGCCTAGGCCAAACTAGTTTGTCCTGAAATCGGGTTTGGCCGGTAACAGATACATCCCTACATAGTACATTGAGAAGAATATCAATTATATGTCTGTGGCTGCCAATCAATGAAACTGATCTGTATGCGTTTCAAATCGTCGGTTTGAAACGGTCAAAATGGTTTCATCATATGTGGTTTCTCATAGACGTCTATGGCATAAACTCAAAAGTAACTGAGGGTTGCAGTTTCGTTACATTTGCGTTTCACCGTATGTGCTGGCCCTTATTTGTTTTGTTCAGTTCAAATGCATCCAATGTATAATAAAATGTAGGTAAATATAAATATGTAATCGAGAAAACATTGCTTATGGGATTTATTCTTTTCGATAGTACCTTCTTTAAAATCAGAAACAAATAGTTCAAAGATGACGTCCCACGGTTTTCCTTTTAATGACCTATAAATATGCCCTCGGGTTCTTGTATCACATATTATATCCTGTTTTGCACTTCAATCAAAAACCGTTCTGAATCGAGATTCATTTTAGGTGCTCACCCTATAACCTCTCGTAAACATCTGTGGCGGCTACAAAAGTGGTCCGTCTGAATTGGGTTTGCCACTAGTGGACGCCACTAGCGTCTGTGGCTGGCGACTGTGGCCGGCTACACTCGCTCGTGTGGGGTACGCCGGCCACTCTACATAAGAACCCACGGTAATCTTCGTCAGCCACTCTGTGGATCCACAGAGTAGCGCTGCAGCGTGGTCCGTGTGGTTTGGCCCTAAATCTTCGTCAGCCACTCTGTGGATCCACAGAGTAGCGCTGCAGCGTGGTCCGTGTGGTTTGGCTCTAATAGGAAAATGACAGTAGCGATTTTGGTTGATTTTTTTTTATAAGTACATGTACAGAAATTCATTATTATACTCAAATATGTACATACTTTCGACAAAATAATAAAGTAAACTCAACCAGGTTCACGGTCGGATTAGGAGACTTAGGAGATTCACTCTACAGATTTGTCGATCTACAGCTACAACTTTAAGGCACGTGTAGTTATTATTAAGCCCTCAATCGTGTTATTTTATAGCACACATCGTATATAAGTTTTAATTGTAACCACCAAACCATCGAATATCTATTAACCCGAACACTGTTGTTGTTCCAGCGCTGTTACTGAAGTAACGGTAATATTACGCGCCTAGACTATTATTGTTCATTGGCGTTTTCTCCTCCTCTTCTTCTCCGCCGTCTTCTCATTGTTCGCAGTTATGCTGAAGGATTTATGGGGCCCTAGACGAGCGCGAGTCGCAAAAATAGGATAATACGAATACGGCGTTTTGTGAAGGATATTAGATTTTAGTTGGAGAAAACATATTGTCTGTTTACAAGCGCCTCACGCCATTTTGTCCGACTTTAATCGACGATAATATTAACGTTTTATACGCGAAACGTTAACGTTTGATAAAGTAGGACAAGCAAGATTTTTATTGCCTTCTCGTAATGTTTGTATTGGATGTGCATACATAAATACAGTACGAAAAATGAAAGAATACCCATGAACGAACATATAAAACACGCTGTATTTTCCTGTCACCATGTCAGACAAAAAATTGGCCAGCGCAAGTATATGTACTAATAATTATTGTTACATGTACTTGCACTGGACAATTTTCTTTGTGACACGGTGACAGGAAAATACAGAGTGTTTTATATGTTCGTTCATGGGTATTCTTTCATTTTTCCGACTGTATTTAATGTTCGGAAATGTATTGCTGTATTTTTGAAAGAATAAAAAGTGTTTATATTCTGTAAAGGTAGATAATACGTATTTTGCTAATATTTCTAAAACAGTTGAACTAACGGAAAATACATTAGGATATTCTTAAGATTTATTGATTATTGTGTTCATTGTTAAACCATGGTCCTTACTAATAAAACTTGGTCGTAGCAGACACCCACTAGATACAAAGTACCAGTGGCGGCTGGTCAGGGTCGGCAGTGATGACCCTCACATTTATGGACACATTATAGATTTTTTAAATATTTAATTTATTCAGAGTTGATGATATTCGTTTCTGTGAAATAAAAAAATATCTGTGAGATAATACAGACTAAATTTTATTCATTGTTTTTAAAAGAATTCGATCGATCCTATACGTTAAGTGATCCCTGTACGCTGTGCGTAAGAGACTTTTCAAATTAATGATCCTATAGCCATGCACCCGATTGCGATAGGCCCGCTTCGGCAAGCCGTCCCCAGATTGACGATTTGCTTGTAATAAGAAGCTATGGAATATTAGCCGATAGGCAACCAATTATACACTCCCCGTATTCATTTGATTGGCAAGTCCGGCAGATACCAATCTGCCGATCAGTGATCTGCAAACGGCAGCAAGGCACGTACCTAGCCACTAGTGTTGCCAGGTCCGATTTGTTTTTAATCGGTACATAAGCAAAAACAAATCGGGATTTAGGGTTGTAGATCGGGACAAATAAACAACAACAGCCCAGTAAATGACCGTTTTGGAGTGTACCTAATTTTCAGAGTCAACTCCGAATTGCATGAAAATCTGGTTTTAGGTTCTACTTACTGTTTACTTCAAAGTTGAACTTGTATCGTTGGTTGTTTTTACTTGGGGGGTGACAGTTACAGTTACCCCTTCTCGGGGGTAAAAAAACGCGCGTTTAAAGTAAGTCCCAAAATGGATCAACTGACTAACTCTAAAAAACTTTTGTTCTATATAATTTTTAAACTAAGTCAATACTTTTAGAGTAATTTTATCGAAAAAAATATTCTTAGCAAAAATGTAGCTTTTAAAAAAGCAAAAAAATGTGTTTTCAGAAAGTCTATAAAAGCAGTAAAAGCAAAGTTGTAGCTCATCAAAAATACGTTCTTATTCGTCAAATTCCAAGTCGAATTTTTCAACTTGAAATAACCAAAAAATTAAGCAATTTTCGAGCAAAATTTTTTTAAAACTTTTTAAAGTGTTTAAAAGAATCTTTAATTTTGTTTTATATAAAAGTCTTTAGCATTAAAACTAAGCGAGTTACGCTCAAAATAAACTTGGCTCCTTTTTTTGGTAAAAAAAAAAATCGTGAAAATCTCCCCCTATTTAGCACCGTAAATAAAATTAATCGTTACCGCTTTACCATTTACTTTATATGTGTATTGTTTATACGATCTCTAAGATTTTCCGGTTGGGAGTGCTTAGTTTCGAAAAAAATTGGTTTTATAGTAAAAAAAAATTCCTAAAATATTGGAAAATGCCTTTTTTTTTCAAAATAACTTAAAAAGTATTAGGGATACTAAAAATATCAAGGAGTAAAAAGTAGGTAGGTTTTGCTTTTATAAATATGATAGATTCATTTTGTTTTTCTGTTAGACAAAAATTGGTTCAAATATGGCTGTTCATATTTTGCATACACTCGTGATTGGTGACTCATTCAGGTCCTTTCAATCATGTAAAAAATACATAAGTAAATTGTTTGTAAAGCGGTAAAAATTAATTTAATTTGGGTGCTAAGTAGGGGGAGATTTTCACGATTTTTTACCAAAAAAAAGGGGTCAACTTGATTTTGAGCATCACCCTATTAGTTTTGATGCTAGAAACTTTTTTAAAACATAAAAATAAAGCTTTATTAAGTAAAAAAGTTTTAATTGGTTTTTCCCGAAAGGTGCTTCATTTCTTGGTTATTTCACGTTGAAATATTTGATTTGGAATTTGAGGAATAAGAACGTATTTTTCATGAGCTACAACTTTGCATTTGCTGGGTCTATAGACTTTACGAGTTCACAATTTTTTTCATTTTTTTTTTATATTATGCTACATTTTTGCTAAGAATATTTTTTTCGATCAAATACTTACTTTTTGAGTAATTTGTGAAAATCGCCTGAAAACGTGATTTTTTTGTCAAAAAATAAACATTTTTCAATCGTAAATAACTCGAAAAGTATTAACTAAGTTAAAATTCTATAGAGCTAAAATTGCTTAGAATTAGTCAATTTATCCATCTCCGGATTTATTTTAAACGCGCGGTTTTTCACCCCCAGGGGTGACTGTCACCCCCCGAGTAAAAGCAACCAACGGCACAAGCCGTCAAAATTTTTATGCAATTCGGAGTTGATCCTGGAAATTCCACGGTATCGCCGTATTTCCAGTTCATTTACTGGACTACAAGGTGTTTCTATAATCTGTATTTAATCCTACATAATAATAATAATAATCAGACGAAATTACAAAAAAAAATCGTAGATTAAGTAAATTATTTATTTTTTATTAAAATTATATTTTTCATTCGCTTTTGCCGCTTTTTGGAGTGCCTTGTTTTTATAACATAGTTATAAAATTCACTGCAAGTCCTCCTGAAAATGGTTTTCGTGGGTGAAAATCGGGACAATTATTGTCCCGATCAAGTACAAATCGGTACGCGCCCCCAGACCCCTGAAAATCGGGACGTCCCGCGCAAATCGGGACACCTGGTAACGCTACTAGCCACGTACCTTGCTAGCGCACCCGGGATGAAACTATGAAATAAGTAGTTTTACATCGTTTAATTATTGACATTGTAGTTTTTTAAGTTGCCAGGAATTACCATTTAGGGGACAGGATGAATCTGAGAATTCGTTAAATCAAGTTAATTATAGAGAACAAATAAAATTGTTTAACAAATACGATCTGGAATTTTCTAATTTACTTTCTGTATCGAAGAGGTTTAGCGGCGTACCTAGAACAGCACAGAATGAAAGAATCAATTAGTAGTTACATTTTGATCCTTTTCGGTAGAAGTAGACGAAACTGATAGAGGTAACATGTCATTCACAATTATCAATATTGTTCTTCGATAAGAGTTACGTCTAATATTTATGAGAGGTTTTTAGGTTTTCAGACGTGAGTAGAAGCCATAATACAGAATATATTTTTGGTGTTTTAAAGGACAAATTAAAATGTTTTGATATCAAAAATAAATTGGTAAGGCAAACTTATGACGGCGCTGCCTTGATGTCCGGTGAATTGTATGGTCTCCAGGCAAAAGTTAAATCTATTACACTCCCGCTTTATTTAGTCACTGTCATAAGTCATATACCTCTTTGACGATTCAAAATTTAAAAGTCACGCCAAAGAATTTTCAAAATATCTATTAGACAACATTAAAAATTATCCATCATTCTTTAGTCAAATAAAATAAGAAAATGAAATTTTATATGCTGATTCAAATATTTTCGGAAGGTGGGATAAGTTACAAAATATGTATAATTTTATATAGGTACTGCAATTCATTAGGTACAACAAACTGTTCCCGAAATTAATAAATTATTGTTCTCAGATGTGGGCAAATTCTGCCTCAAATGAACGGGATTTCTCTTCTCTCAAAAGAGTAAAAACGTATGGTCGAAACACCATGAAACAAGAGATAATGTGCTTGTCTCAAATGTCAATAGAAAAAAAATTTTAAAATCTCCCCACCAAAACAATAATAAATTTTACAATGACGTTATAACCCATTTTACTACTTCGAAACAACATAGACTAGAGTTAATTTATAAACAGGTTTAGGTTCTAAATTTATAGGAAAAACAATATGGGAGGCCATTCTGTTGCTGTTGGGAACTATTGGTACTTTGCATTGGCGGCTCGTGGCTTTGGGGACAGGGTCGGCAAAGTTTTGTCTCCTCAGATAGGTATGTCATCTAATTAAAAGGCTGCAATTTCATAGGAGATTTTTGGTTTTTGTTTATTTTTATTTTTTTTTTGTTTTTTTGTAAGTCGATTAAAGACGTCTTCTAAATTCTTCAGGTGGTCTTCAAACGTCTCCCCCAAAACGATTATGTCGTCTAAATACACCAGGCACGTCTTCCAAGATAACCCTCTCAACACATTTTCCATAAGCCTCTCAAATGTCGCAGGAGCGTTACAGAGTCCAAACGGCATAACGTTGAATTCCCATAATCCAGATCCTGTCGTAAAGGCCGTCTTCTCTTTGTCCACTGGATCCATTTCTACCTGCCAATATCCAGACTTCAAGTCCAACGTAGAAAACAATTTACTTCCAGCCAATGTGTCCAACGTGTCGTCGATCCGAGGCAGAGGATAACTATCTTTCTTGGTAACATTGTTCAACAAACGGTAGTCCACACAGAACCTCGTAGTTCCATCCTTCTTCTTGACCAGGACCACCGGAGAGACCCATGGGCTCGTAGAAGTTTCTATCACCCCGTCTTTCTTCATTTCTTGAACAATCCTTTCAGCTTCCTCTCTCTTCGCCTGTGGTAATCGTCGAGCTGATTGACGAATTGGCCTAGCGGTACCAGTGTCAATTTTATGTTTGACAACTGTCGTTCTTCCTGTCTTTCCTCCTTTCGGTACGAATATGTCACGATATTGCCTAAGAAATTCCCTTAATTTCCTTTTTTCCATTTGATTTAGAGATTGGCCTGCAACTGCAACCATTTGGTCGAACTTGTCGTTGGAATTATCTGATGTTGTCGTCTGACGGATTATGGACGTCACGGGTACACAAGTTCCTACTTTTGTCTCCTTCATGATGGTCACTGGGTAGTCATTGACATTAATCAATCTCACGGGAATTTCTTTAGCAGAAGTAACCAATTCCTTTCCAATTATGATTCCTCGGCCAACCTCCTCGTCGTGGTTCCATGGCTCCATCATAATAGGTGTTCCTTCTTCCACAATTCCCTGTAGCCGCGCTACGATGATCGTTTCACTCCTCGCAGGCACAACTGTATCTTCTTTAATGGCTGCTAGCACAGTGATGTCATCATGTGGATGAAGAAATACCTCCTCGTTGCCAACTTTGATTACCCGGTTCTTAAAATCCAACTGAAATCCATGCAAATTCATTACGTCCATTCCTAATATAACATCTTCTTCGATGTCTGCAACTATGACAGTATGGACGAATTTTTCTGCTCCAATCCCTAATTGTATCTGGATTTCTCCGTGGATGTTGGCATTTTCACCGGTGGCAGTCCGCAGTCGCAACCGCGTTGGTAAGAGCTTCTTATGACTGTTTATAACTGACGGTCGTATAATGGTCCTGGTCGCTCCGGTATCCACCAACAATGTATACTTTTTACCATTTATTTCTCCATCTACATATACACTATCTTCACGACATTTCAAAGAAGCTATTAGTATGAGAGGGTCTTTGGAAAAGTTGCGGGTCGAAGCTGCCCCCCTAAGGCCGACCCGTTCTAGTTTTCCTGCTGGTGAGTCTCTTGACTGTTATTGTACCTAGGGTACTTACATGAACTCCGTACGTGTCCCATTTCCCCACAATTCCAGCACCTTATGGTCTTTGTTTTCTTGTATGAAATGCCCTTTATCATATTGACAATCTGGTCCAGTTTGTCTTCATCCTCTTCCTCTTTCACAGTCCTAACTTTACTGTACCCGCCAGAGGCCTGGGTAGCTGATTCGTATTCGAGAGCGGCAGACAAGACATCAACCAGCGTCTTGTGACGAGCTAATCGCAGTGTTCTTTGCATTTCATGATCACGAAGGCCATCAATGAATGTTTGAACAGCCAACTTTTCCATCATGTCTTCGGGAGCTGTTGGATATGCATATCGTACCAACCTGGCAATATCGACCTCGTATTCTTGAAGAGCTTCATCTTTCTTTTGTCTTCGATTTTTAAACTGCGACTGATAGACATGCTCTAAATGTTCGTGTCCGTATCGCATATTCAATCTCTTTTTAAGCTGCTCGAAGTCATCTGTCTCCTCTACGGCTATGGTCTGGAGGACATCCAAAGCGTCGCCTCGAAGAGCAATAGTGAGGTTTACAGCTTTTTCTTTTTCGGACCATCCGTTCGCTCTGGCCGCCGATTCGAACTGTTTCATGTAGTTGTTCCATGATGACTTTCCGTCGAAATTTGGCACCTTAACACGAGCATGACCTACACTCCCTTCAACTATCGACCGTGGCTCCAACTTGTATTTGGTTTCATCATCTTTAATATCTGTTAAGATGGGTTCCACCACTTTGTCCACTTTTTCCGTTTCCTCCAGTTTCTTTTCTATTTCCTTGATCTTTTCTTCAAAGGTAGATTTTATGGACGATATCTTGTCGTCAAAATCCGAAGTGACTTTAGAGATCTCGTTAGTCATTTTGCTGTCAAGGGATGAAATATCACCCGAAACTTTCTTCTCTAATGATGCAATGTCTGTCGAAACCTTCAAAACATCCGAGGAAACTTGGGAAATTTCACTAGAAACCTTTTTCTCTAACGATGTGATCTCTGTTGAAACTTGGGAGATTTCACTAGAAACTTTGCTCTCTAACGATGTAATGTCTGTCGAAACTTTAGAAACATCGGAGGAAACTTGGGAGATTTCGCTAGAAACTTTGTTCTCTAACAATGTAATGTCTGTCGAAACCTTCGAAATCGACGAGATCACAGCAGCATGCTTGTCTTCAAACAAATAGGTTTCTGGATCTTGACCCTCTTCTTGAAGAGCGTTCTTTAGACGTTCGACTAGATCAGCCTTTTTCCCAGTAGTGTCCATGTCTCTCTCTTCTAACTGGTTGCGGAGCTCCTTAACGATCAATTCAGTGATTTTCTTATGTTGTGAAGACATTGTCACACACTTTATTTATTACGATTTATATTTTATTTATTTTTAAAAGTTCCACACTCTATTTAAACCGAAATTTTACGTTAAATTTATGTATTTCAAGTATCCTCACTTCTGCACCATTTTGTTACGTTTTTAGGAAATATTACGCGAATTGACTTTTAATTATTATTAAATAAATAAACGACTCTTGAAATTGTTTATTTATAACACTTACAATTAACACTTATTTAACAACAATATCTAATTTATTTTACACTTTCTAACATTTAATTTATTTACAAATACGACTTATCTACTTTAAAAATACATACATTTCAGCAACCCGATCAAACAATAAAACAATATATCGCGTCGAATATATTAACTGACTCCTAATTCTAAAAATGTCTGTTTATATAGTTACATACAATTTCTACTGAGTTCCAGAAACATCAAAAAAAGGTAAACATTAGTTGGAAAGCAATTGTTACGTTGAAATGGAATATACCAGAAAAGGATGGAACATCATAAATCAAATTAGGTAGACACGCTTCTCTCACCCGCAGACAGTTCGTCGCGACAGCTTCTGTTGTGGACAGAGCCGGCCTGGGACCGTGACAATATAATCGAAAATAATATTTTTCGCGGCGTTCATTGAAAGTTCTACTCTTAACGGCATTTTTCGGAGTTATACTTTTCGTGGGCGGCGGCGATATAATCTCGTATTTGCAAAAAATCTAGTACTTCTCAAGTTTTTCAAAGTTATTATCATCATCATCATCTATCAGCCTATACTTGTCCACTGCTGGACGTAGGCCTCCCGTAGTTCACCGCACAAATGTGCCCTGTCCTGAGCCGTAGCCGTTTGCATCCAATTTTGGCGTATCCGCTTCAGGTCATCTGTCCATCTTGTTGGTGGTCGTCCTCCACTCCGAAAGGCGTCCTGTCTGGGTCTCCACACGAGAATACGTTTTGTCCATCTGCCATCCTTCGTGCTCGCGACGTGCCCTGCCCAGTTCCATTTTACGGTCGATATTCTTTTAATTGTGTCAAAGTAACATAGAGGTAACGTAAGACTTACGTTATTGGTTTAATGCCTTTTGAAAAATCACTGATTCTACACTGCTAACTGATTCAACAAAAAAAACTATCACCAAATCTCTGGAGATTTATTGTTTTACAGTTTTACCAAGAGTAAATAGCTGTGTCTTATATTAATACGTAAGTATACGACTATATTATATTTCTTAATAGAAATATTTGTTGCAAAACAATTATCTGGTTGCACTTCGAAATAAAAGCAATCTCGTAAAGTAGAGACGTCTGATCCCTTAAACAATCGTCACAATCAACGTCACAAACAAAACGTCTGATCCCTTAAACAAGTGGTGAATCGTTTTTCCTGTTAAGAAAGTTGTCAGTTAGAAAAACCACATAATATTATGATCAAAACTTTTTAATTTCATCCTCACCCATTACTGTAAAAAAAAATTTGGTTACTAAAATTTATGGGAGAAATATCGTGTGTATCTGGCGTTACAAATCTACCTCCAGCTGTTTTAAAGGCTGAACTTTTTATTACAATTTCAATTTCTTAACCTGCAACAGAAATTATGATGTGCTTTAGGCTACGGCCAGACAAGCGACAATTTACAGCGCTGTAAGAGCAGTAAAATGAAGCGCGAAAAATGGGCTCCACGGTGAGTGTAGTGGATGGCCAGACTGAGCTGTAAAATATCGCGTGGCAACATAGCAACATAGGATAGGACCTATTTTCCGCGCTTCATTTTACGGCGCTTTAAGGGCAGTTAAATGAAGCGGCAGTAGCTGCAGTAAAAAGCATAGCCAGATAAATATAGTGTTTTGGTCGTTGTTGTGGCTAGATGAGCTACAAATTTGGACCCAGATAAATTCGTTTGCGACCGATTTTCGCGCTTCATTTTACTGCTCTTACGGCGCCGTAAATTGTCGCTTGTCTGGCCGTAGCCTGAGGGTAAGAACAGAACAAGTGGGTCGAGGTGGAGGTGTAGGTCGCGGTGGATGTTACTAGTTAAAGTCGCGGTCGATGTCGACAGCACATAGCAAGGAGGTCACCTGCGCTGTCAGTCGAGCTAGAACCACTATCAAGTGAAGTAGTTTAATGAAATTTGAATGACAAAAAGACTGTGCTTTTGCGATGTTGTGTCAGTGAAGTGATAATACTGATGAAATGGCAGCTGTAAATAATCAGATATACAGAATACAAAAAAGGGATTATATTATAAAAAGTATCAACTCAGAGAGCGCAGTTAATGACAACTTGGCTTCGAACGGACCAATCACAGGGAAGCATCCTTGTAGGCCGCGAAGTAGACATCCATGTAAAACAAACTCATTTTAAAAAAAATAAAATAAAAATTCCATTTTTATTCAGTTGCAATGCGAAGGCAAAACAATCTAATTTTTCAATTAAAATACGGAGCGCAGTCCAGCCCTCTGAATCGACGATTTTCGACTCTTGTTGGAGTCTCATCGGAGAGAACGTCGGCTTCTCCATACTTCAAGTGATCAAAACTACTTCATCTTTCAAACTCATTTTATTTTCAAAAGCATCGATGTAAACCTCCTAGATGGCATCGCGCTAAACCTCCACCGCGACTTACCTGCTCTGTTCTCTTCCATTCACTACAATATGTTTTAGTCCATTCTTTCACGGTTTTAGAAAGATTAAGCACTTTTTGGGAAAAACCCATTATAACTTTTTTAAAGTATTTAAAAAAAGCTTTATTTCTGTTTTTACAAAAAGCTTCTAGCATTAAATTTAAGCAAGTTACGCTCAAAATAAAGTTGGTCCATTTTGTTTTTGCAAAAAAAAATCGGGAAGACCACCCCCTAATTAGCAACTTAAATGAAATTAATCGTTACCGCTCCACAAATTATTTTACTTATGTTGTGTTTATATGATCTGTAAGTTTCATCGATTCAAAGTGCTTAATTTTAAAAAAATTTGGTTTCAAAGTAAAATTTTAAAAAATTTAATAAAAATATGCTTTTTTTCAAAATAACTTGAAAATTGTTAGATACCAAAAATCTCGAAAAACAAAAAAAGTCAGATTTGCTTTTTTGAATATCACGTATTTTTTTGTTTTTCTGTTAGACAAAAATTGATTGAGATTTGGTGTTTCTAAATTTGCATACATTCGTGATCAGTGACTCGTTCAACCCATTTTAATTACAGCCCTTTCAATAATAAAGACTTTGAACCGATGAAACTTACAGATCATATAAACAATATGTACACGAATCAATAAACTTGTGAAGTCGTAACGATTAAGTTCATTTAAGTTACTAATTAGGGGGTGATTTTCTCGATTTATTTACCAAAACCAAAAGGGACTAACTTTATTTTGAGCGTAACTTGTTTAATTTTGATGCTAGAATTTTTTTTATAAAAAAAAATGAAGCTTTTTTTAAACACTTTAAATAAGTTGTAATGAGTGTTCCCGAAGTGTGCTTCATTTTTGGGTTATTTCACGTTAAAGTATTCCATTTGGAATTTGACGAATATGAACCTATTTTTCAATAGCTATAACTCTGCTTCTATTAGGTGTAGAGACGTAATATATACACCATTTTTTAAAAATTTTTACAGGCTATATTTTTGCTAAGAATCTTTTTTCGACAAAATACTTACTATTTGAGTTATTTGCGAAAAACCGTCTAAAAGCGTGGTTATTTTGTTGAAAAGATGAACATATTCACTGCCAAATAACTCGAAAAGTATTGACTTAGTGAAAAAACTCTATAGAACAAAAGTTACTTAAAATTAGCCAGTTTATCCATTTCCTGATTTTCTTTGGACGAATATTTTTTCACTCCCAAGAGGGGGTGAAAACCACCCCCAGGGCAAAAGCACATATCGGCACAATATCACTTTTTTTCTTTGACTTATTAGCTATGTGTATGCCAAATTTCATGTCAATCCAAGCGGTTCTTTAAAATTTAGAGGTTTTGCAATATTTTACCGTTAAAGAACTATTTGTTTTACATGGATGTCGACATCGACCGCGACCTCCACATCCATCTCCACCTCGACTTACTTGTTATGTTCTAAAGGATCGTTTAAACACAGCGATATATCAAACAACTTATCAAGGTCAATCGAGTTGTTGCAACTTATCACTGTGTGTAAACGGTGCATCGCACAACTTATCAAAGTTGGAGTTGGGTTGAAGGTGGTATCGCATTGAATCGCAGCGTCTAAACAGCGTTTCAACTTGTCATCACAACTAGTTGCTGTGACTTATCGTTGTGTTTAAACGACCCTTTACCCTTACGGCCGATTTCACAAAGTAAAGTTAACTTGTGGTTAAGAGATAACCTCAAAATTACCCCAAAATATGCGTTTCAGTTTCATAATTGTTACCCTTCTGGGTATACCCATAAGGGTAACCCACTCCAACCTCTGGTTAAAAATTCTGTGAGTTAACCATACTTCGCCGTTGACCTGAAACTAAAACGCATATTTTGACGTAACTTCTGGTTATCTCTTAACCACAAGTTAACTTTACTTTGTGAAACCGGCCGTTAGAGTTATAGTTAGTAAAAAGCAGTAAATAAATAAATATTTCAAAGCAGCATGGGACACTCAGTAGCGCCGTATGTTGGAAACATTAAATTTAAAATAATGTTAAAAATTTAATTAGGTTATTGTTATTACATTGACACATGTTTGCAAACTTTATTGAATTGACATAGTACAATGTGATAAAAAGCAAAATGTTTTGTATGGACATTTGAAAAATATTGATTTATTATTAATTTGCAAAACCCTTGAACACAAAAATTTGTCACCGAAACCGTCCAATTTATTACATTACCAAACTTCGCAACTTTTCTCCTAACTAACTAAACCACTTTTACTTCTTGTCGCTACAAAAAATCCTAATAACTTTTTTCTTTCTGTTTGCAGGTAGGAAAAGTTTAGTTCATCTCCTCGGAGACTTCGGCGAGCTGGAAAGAGTGTCTTGGTGAGTTGTTCGTTCCCTCATTTAAGAAATCACAATGGGAGCAAAGTGAAACCGTCAAGGTCAATTGGTAGATTTATGAGTTTATGCTTGGGTTGGTTATTTGCTTTTATCTCGGTGGCGCAATGAGGTTTGAACATTTGATTTGTTGGGAATTGCGAGGTGGGCTTTTGAATGTGAGTGACGGTTGACCGATTAATTTAGAAACAATTCAATTTTTTTTGTAGGAAACCGAATAGGATATGTACAATACGAGATGCTGTTACAGTTCGTGTAGTACAACTTTTTTATTATTATTATGTAGAGTAATATATAGAGTATCATTCTAATGAATAATCTCCTTTATAGTTATCTAAACCTAAGTTAAACATTGAGTTAAATCTCAAACATTCATTATTCATATCCGATATTTAACAGTATATTTTTATCACCCCGTATATCACATGAACCAATTTGTTATTGTATATTTTTCTATTCTCATACTATAATATATCAATTATGATGTCACTAACTGTATCATAATGAACTTCATTATGATACAGATTTTCATTATGATACAGATTTTTAACCAATAGAATCGCGATATTGTATTCGCGATAAAGGTAGCACACGCGCTATGACCAATGGCGAGTCAAATACATACGCTTTGACAGTTCTCAATATGTAAACAAACTGTCAAACTGACAAACTAGGTACTTAATTTGTTTGCGTTACAAAATTAATAAATTTCAATAAATTTTTTGTTGGGAATGATCATAGAAAAAATCGTGTATACAACTTGCATTTAATTATCATTATGAAGCTCGGACTCTATACGAAACTCGCCGCTAGGCGGCTCGTTTCGTAAAGGCGGCTCGTTTCGTAATCCTCATATTCGCTTCAAAATAACCATCATTAAATGATCGTTGCATAATATACTATTACATGTGCGGGTCTCTAATTTAGTTCACGAATTGTAAATTGTAAACAATAATTCGGGCAATTGCATATTTAATTTGATGATCGAATATATTTCTTTGTTCTCAATATTTTGTAAACATACTCAGCGCGTGGCCTGACACCAATACTAGTGCCACCGCTGAGAAAGAATACTTTTAGAATCATTCATTGGAATCAACTCAACCAGGCCAGATGTGCTTTTAACTTCATTCCTTCATACATTCAATATGTAGCATCATAGAGTCTTCAACTAATTCGCGTACAAGCCATATATCAGTACTCAACGTTCTCTCGGGGTAACTACCCTGGTGTCTACCGCTATCAATAAACAGTCTAAGTGATATTGGTGTTTCTATTACTGAAGAACAACCTCCACTGAGTAAGAAGATTAGACACATTGTTTGCGTGAATTTGTAAACATTTGCCTTAAAATCTAAACTTAAGTCTGTCATGTAGATAGATCGGCTGGCAGTAGACGTTTTAGCCTACGATTTCATTGGCATCGCGCACGTTTAGTTGGGCGGCTAACTGATTTGGATGCCCTGACACTCTTTCACTAGATATATTGTTGACACTAACGCTTTGGCCACACGGCGCGATAATTTACGGCGCCCATTGGTTTGACCACCTCCTCCACCAATTTTAGATGAAATCATTCCATCTTATTGCGCCGTAAAAAATCTCCCGTGTGGCCAAAGCCTTAAACGATGTATGGCTTATTTGATGGATTCTAAAGGGATGTCATCATGAGTGATTTCGTTATTGACGGTAGTAGGGAACATCAACAATAGCTCGCAGTACTTTATTTTAGAAACTCTGCAAGATGGATATGTTGGAGTTGCTAGCATTTTTCCACAACTAGATGCCATAGGTACACACGAGCCAATACATATTTCTTAGTTTAAGGCTAAGTTGCTTACACTTAGTGAATATGTTGTTTTGTCCAAGAGGTTTGAACATTTGATTTGGTGGGCTTTTGAATGTGTGTGACGGTAGACCGAATAATTTAGAAACAATTCAAATTTTTCTTAAAGGAAATCGAATAGAACATAATGCGAGATGATGCCAAATAGTTCGTGTAGTATAACTTAAAAATGGATTGATTCAATTTTAACTATATTATATTATTTTAATAACTCGTTTAAACCATGACATCAGAGGTAGGGCTTTTACATTGAGAAATACGAGTATATTAAATATTATAACGATCTTAGAGAAATCTAAATATACTTTCTGAATTCTGCTTCAGAATCTGCCAGTAGCCTCCACTTAAGATGGCAGGTTTTTGAGCCCTACCATGATCAAAAATTTTAATGTGTTTCATGTGAAAGTCCAATGTGCTGTTCTGTTCTGGATTAAAAACACGTTAAACAAGGTTAAAAACACCTTTTCACAATTTTAAATATAACAATTCAACTTCCAACCAAATTTTGCTAAAATTAAGGAATTGTTTCCAAAATGTTTTTCAATACAAAAAAAGAATGTGTGTGTACTTTGTACGCACGTAAGAAGTTATACTTCTATTATAATATAATTTCAACGAAATAAATATACCTACTTAACAGTTACAATACAAAAAATTAACAATAATTACCAAAAATGAACCAAAACTTAACAATGCCAAATATTAAAAAAAAAAAGAAAAAAATATGAATCGTCTGGGATTTGAACCCGCCATCTCGCGATTTTTTTATCTCTGGTCCAATGCTCTACCAACAAGGCCATCAAGCCGCATGCAACTTACCTTTCAGATATACATAATTATACATCACGGTGACAAGTGAAATATAAAAATAGATGTTTTATTATTTTACGCCCAAGGAAGACAAATCCAAAGACACAAAACTATAATAAAAAACCTTTTAAACCACCTTTTTCAAATTGCGCAAGTTGTATTATTAATATTAATGTTAATAAATGAAATATAAATATTTTGACGTTTCACAATTTGACAATTCACTTTTAACTGCAGTGCCTTAAAATTTTTAAAGCACCGGTGCTTTAAAGTAGCATTTTTAACGCTCCTATGGAGTGCTATAAGTTGCATTTTTAACACGTTTGTAGAAAAATATATCTAAAAACACTAATATATTCTTTCCACACCTTTTCTGGACTGATACATACATAAATTAAAACATTTTGAAGTATAACTTCAAAAATATAATATGAAAACTATTTAAAAAGGCAGTATAACTATTAACTAACCTTTGTTGTTTCTCTTCCCACAAATTTTAAAACGCAACAACCATACATAACCAAACCGTCAACCGTCCAAACCACAGCTGCGCTACAGCTGCCATATTGGATAATTTTTGACATGTCATTTGAACATCCAATCAGAACAAAGTTATAATGCGCATGCGCCGGGATCGTAGGTTTAACATATAAAAATTCACCCTCATATCGCCCGTAAAGAAGTATAACTTCAAAAATGGTATCCCTCTCTTTATAGTGGTATGGTACTTTTTGACCATAGCTCTGAAGATTGATTCAAAAATACTTTTCTTTTCACAGTCATTCAATTTTATTATTTATAAAGATACAGGGTGTCAAATGGAACACTGTTTGAACATAAAATTGGTCATATCTAGTAAGACTCTTTATAATCTGCACAATCTTATATTGAGAGCATTCTCAACAATATTTCTGTCGAAATCCTTATTAAGACACAGGTCGTTATTTTTAAAATAAGGAAGGTTCAACCAACTTCCGGTATAACCGGAAGAAGTAGATCTAGTTCTAAATATTTTAAAATAATTGGACATTTTCAAAAATCCCATATCCTAAATTTTGAGATTTCTTAATAGTCCAGAAAGCCACTGCGGATCCGCTAGGAAAAATATTCTAATTCGGACTTTTTGCACAATCTTACTCAAAAAGGACTCCTTTTAACAAATTTCCATGTTGCCAGGACCAAAAGGTGGTCAAAAATTTTTTAAACTTTTTTTTTGTTTTTTTCTTAAAATTATTTTTTTGCATGGAAAAAAGTTTTTTTAGGTTTTTTGGATTATTCCAAACAGAAAAGGTCTTTAGTGACTTTTCTCTAAAAATGATAGTTTTTGACATATAAGCGATTAAAAATTGAAAAATTGCGAAATCGGCCATTTTTAACCCTCAAAAACTATGTGAAAAACTGAAAATTTGAATGTTGCCAAGGCAGGTAGATATTCTTTAAACATCGATTGATGAAATCCCGAAGAGGTTTTTGCAATACATTATTCAAAACTCCTTTGTTTTTTAATTGCTAATCAAGCGTGCGCGACATTATTTTCCACCGACAGTATGGTGCAAATAAAAGGAATAAATTCGTTATTTCGTAAACCGGCGACTTTAAGGAAAAATCCCGAAACAGGTCGATTTTTATTTTTAAGTTACGATATTGTGGCATATATGGTATACTAGTGACGTCATCCATCTGGACGTGATGACGTAATCGATGATTTTTTTAAATGAGAATAGGGGTCATGTGCTAGCTCATTTGAAAGGTTCTTTAATTCTCTATTCAGTAATATAAACATTTACATAATTATTTGTACAGGGTGCCCAAAAAATTTTTATTAAATTAAATTATTTGACAAAAAAAGAAGTAGAAGGACACGCTGTATAAATAATTATGTAAATGTTTACATTACTGAATAGAGAATTGAAGAACCTTTCAAATGAGCTACCACACGACACCTATTCTCATTTAAAAAAATCATCGATTACGTCATCACGCCCAGACGGATGACGTCACTAGTATACCATATATGCCACAATATCATAACTTAAAAATAAAAATCGACCTGTTTCGGGATTTTTCCTTAGAGTTGCCGGTTTACGAAATAACGAATTTATTCCTTTCATTTGCACCATACTGTCGGTGGAAAATAGTGTCGCGTACGCTTGACTAGCAATTAAAAAACAAAGGAGTTTTGAATATTGTATTGCAAAAAACTCTTCGGGGTTTCATTAATCGATGTTTAAAGAATATCTACCTGCCTTGGCAACATTCAAATTTTCAGTTTTTCACATAGTTTTTGAGGGTTAAAAATGGCCGATTTCGCAATTTTTCAATTTTTAATCGCTTATATGTCAAAAACTATCATTTTTAGAGAAAAGTCACTAAAGACCTTTTCTGTTTGGAATAATCCAAAAGACCTAAAAAACTTTTTTCCATGCAAAAAAAATAATTTTAGAAAAAGAGAACAAAAAAAAACGTTTAAAAAATTTTTGACCACCTTTTGGTCCTGGCAACATGCAAATTTGTTAAAAGGGGTCCTTTTTGAGTAAGATTGTGCAAAAAATCCGAATTAGAATATTTTTCCTAGCGGATGCGCAGTGGCTTTCTGGACTATAAAGTCAGGAATTTTACCGAAATAGAAAACGCAAATGATTGATATGTCAAAATAATGTCATTCAGTTTTTTCCTAGTATTCCACATTTGTAATGTTCCTTAGAAGATAATTTAGGTTTCTACAAAACGCTCAGGTTAATTTTATACTCTTTCTTAGCTGAGAATATTTCCTAGACTTATATCGTTTTGATATTGTAGACATACCATTAAACAAATGCCACACGCATTTGTCATTCCGTAATTATTGATCCTAGGTGAGGCATATTCCAATGAACAAATCCGTGTTGTCCCCAATAAAACGATAAGACCATACCAGCAACATTGATATCTGTTAAACGTTCATTCAAACATTCTTTCAGTACAAATTAAAAATGAATTCATTTCTGTTTCGCTTTGTCGCTTGTCGCTCTCGTTACGGAATCTACTTGTCTTGTAATATCTTTATTACCTCGGTTCGAACGTAAAGCAGGCAAGGGAAACTAAATATTAATTCAGCGAGTAGTCTCTTGGCTTCATTAAACCATGATTGATGTTTGAAATTGCCGTTGGAAAGTTTCCTTGAGATATTCCAACTTTTTGTTAAAAAGGCTGGCGATGAAAAATAGAGACTGGCGCTCGTGATAACAGTGACTTGAATAAAAAGTATGAGGCAATATCAGAGCCGTAGTGCCTGTGCAGAAATGTTACGAATGTGTTGTCTTTGTCCTTATCAGATTAAAAGATAAAATGAAAAAATGAAAAACAAAAGTTATGACAATATTTACAAAACGAGTAGAGAAACGAGAAGGTCATCAGATAACTTGTTAAGAACCGAAACAAAAATAAGTATATATACAGGGTGCAACAAAAAAGCAGGTCGTAAATAGTTCGATTGCACCTAACTTACCTTTGTACAAATGTGCATATAAAAAAGTTACAGCCCTTACAAGTGAAGTGACAAAATAAAAATCGATTTTTTTCCATTACATATATCGAAAACTATTACAGATTTTTTTATTGAAAATGGACATGTCCCATTCTTATGGAAAAAACATCTTTAAAAAAAGATAACAGTCAAATTTTTGCACCCCATCAAATTTTTGCACCCCACAAAAATTTTATGGGGGTTTTGTTCCCTTATACCCCCTCCAAATATTTGTGTACGTTCCAATTAAATTATTAATGTGGTACCTTTAGTTAAACACAATGTTTTTAAAACTTTTTTGCCTTTTAGTACTTTTTCGATAAGCCAGTTTTTATGGAGATATGTATTTGAAATTTGTAAAATCCACCGCATATTTTTAAATGGTTAAGTGTGAATTTACACAAAAGAAAACAAAAAATATTGAATTTTAAAAAATCGAAAATCTGTAAAATTTTTATTTTAATGAATGTCCATCAAAAGAAGATGTTGGTATCATATTATGTATGAAAGGAAATGAAAAGATATAAAATAGCAAATTCAAGTTATACTTTTGATAATTTTTTACTGTTGGCACATGACACTCTGACGTGTTGCTCCACATTGCAGATTCTTCAAATATTAGAGTGCACCTAATTTCAAACTTAACAATAAAAAATGTTCATTACAATTTTCTGATTTTAACATTTTCGAGGCGAGATGATTGTGCAACTTGATTCAAATTTGATTTAGAAAGAATGTATATAAATTCTAAAATTAGAATTAACGAACATAAAAGACGCGTTAATAATAATAAAACAAATTCGTCGAAAATCTAATACATGTAAGAAAACTATATAGTCGAGGAAATGAAACTGAAAAAATGGCAAAACCTCGCAAGTTATACTTCTTTAGGCGCGATTGAGAGTAAAATTTCATAATACTGCGCGCATGCGCACACAGATAGTATGGCGTTTAGTTGCTAAATCTTTCAAGTTATGTATAAATATAAATATCAGTGCAAGAAAAGGTGTGAAAAGAATATATTAGTGTTTTAGTAAATATATTTATTATAATTTTTGTGTCTTTGGATTTGTCTTTCTCAGGAGTAAGATGAGTATTATTAAAACATTTTATTGTATATTTATTCACCTTGTCTGTTTGTTACCGTGAATTGTCATTAGGTGCGTCCGAACCGATACAGACACAGTATTCGTAGCGTATTTGGTATAGTATTCGGCCAGAGATCGAGAGGTCTTGAGTTCGAATCCAGTGCAATCCTATCCTTTTTTTTATTTTTTTGAAAGCGGTAAGCACACAATTAGTTTGGTGTTTAAAAAAAAATAAAACAAATTGTTTAAAGTATATTTATTTTTAAGAAATCATATAATAGATGTATAACTTCTTACGTGCGTACAAAGTACACACACATTCTTTTTTCGTCCAGCATCGATTTGCACAAAAATTTGGGATTAGGCTCATTTCACCTTCTAGTTCATTTTCTATATTGCGCCGTTGTACGGTTTTAGTTTTTTAATGGTGGAAACTACCCCTAATTGTAAAAAATGATAAAATAGCATTTTAAACTTTAATATTGTCAACATTTCGTTCTTATTAGTTACATAATGATTGTTTTATGCTTTAAGATATACTACCATAATATTTCAACCCTTAAAACCACCCTTGTTGGAGCTATATATAAAAATTTTACTTATCCTAAAAGAATAATTTCGGCTTGCATCGATTTACATAAAAATTTAGGATTAGGATCATCTCACCCTGTACATTATATTCTATATTATGCTCAAGGGTGTTGACTATTTTTAGGGGTGTAAACTACCCCTTACTGTCAAAAATTATATAAGAACATTGTGAACTTTAATATGTGTAAAATTTGGTTTTGATTGGTTAAATAATGATTGTTTTATGCTTTAGGATATAATACCATAATATTTCAACCCTTAAAAACCACCCCTAATAACATTTCAATTTTTATAAGTAGATAATTTAATAGATCTATATAGAAAAAGAAAGTAGAATTAAATAATTACAAAAACATTTATTTACACAAAAATACGAATTTACAAATATGCACAAATGCAAATACAAATCGTTTTTTAGTCATCATTCAGTATACGAACCGGTTCTGTGGTATTATACCTACATACATTGAAAATGCTCCATAAGCGGACTATTCGAATTTTTCGAAAAAAAAATTCGTTTTATAAACATAGCTCCTTCATTTTTAGCGTTAAAAAGTTTTTTCAAAAATGATTTTGTAGGATTTTTGAAGAGCTATAAGACTGTGTAAATTAAATTCCGTAAGATCCCTTAGTTTTTAATTGGGGTGAGTTTAAAGGGCTCGAATAAGAGGGTGTTTGCTCTCGTAAATAGAGGTTTTAAACAGTTACATCTCGCTAACTATTCACTATAATGAAAATCTATGTACAAGGAAATTTTAGTTATTAAAAAGTTACAATTTAGTAGTCTATCATTTTTTCATAACTCCAGTATTTTCGGATATATTAGTTTATGGTGGAAACTACCCATAATTGTAAAAAATGATAAAATAACATTTTAAACTTTAATACTGTAAAAGGTGAAAAATACGAAATTGCAAAAAATCCATTTTTCTTTAAACTCCGATTTTTCTAAAATTAGGCCTTTTAAATAGGTCAAACTTCTTGGGTGTAGTTATTGGTAATACAAATATATAAGGAATTACCGAAAGGTGAAGAAGAATTTTTAATTAGGAGGGGGTTGTTTTCACTGATTTTTTCGTAGAGAAAAGCAGGTCCCGACTTTTTTTTGATCATAGGTCGCTAAATTTTCATGCTAAAAACTTTTTATTATTTTTTTTTAAAGATCAAATTGTATACTTAAAAAAAGTTTATTTAAATTTTCCTCAGAAAATGCAAAGTTTTCCCGTTATTTGGCTTTGAATATTTCAAATTATACATTTGACGAAAAAAGCTAACCTTTAACATGCCGTATCTCGGTTTGCATTGGTCTTAAAGATAGAAAATAATTTGATTTGTGTTAGTAAAAATACAATTTTGATACCTACAGTTTTTTTGACTAAATGCATATTTTTCGAGGTATTCTCAAAAAACCCTCTAAGGCAAGCCGCACACCAACGAAACATGAAACGAAAAACATGAAACATGAAACGTAAAACACGTTTCATGAAAATTAAACACGGCTAAACAAATCTTGAAGTCCGCCTACCAATGAAACGAGTGTGATTCATGCTCATAACACATTTTTATTTTCGGAAAGTTTCATAAATGGCCGGACGTCTATTTGTTTAGCAGTGTTTTATTTCCATGAAACTTACGTTTCATGTTTCTTTGATGTGCGGCCTGCCTAAGAAGTCGATTTCTTCGTCAAAAAACTGTTACTTTCAAGCGCGAATAACTCGAAAAATATTAGTTTTACGAAGAAAATGTAAAAATCGATTTACATGGTTAAAATGTAATAAAAAAATTCCCACCCCCGAGATGGGGTGGCAACCGCCCCCAAGGTTTTAGCGTACAGCGGTATGTAATAGAAAATGATCCTTGGACTATTCCCTACCTTCTGTGAAAATTTTAAGTAAATCCATGCTGGACGAAAAAATAGCGAGTCAAAATGCTTCATTTCCTCGACTAATAATTTTATTAATAATTCCGGAATATTATGCAACGAAATTAAATTTGTGAAAATGATAGATGATTAATGTGTTAGCTTTCTTTGCCAACGCATCTCCGCAAAAGAAGACGATAATCCGTTTATCCGTTAAAAACCATTAAAACTTGTGAACCAGTTAAACCGCGTGTGAACCGGAATATGTGGTTGATCAAAACGCGAACAGTGACTAGTGACAAAACAGGACTTTGGTATGATTTTTTATGAATTTATAATTTCCACTTCCAATTCCACTTGAACTAGCAATCTAAATCATACAGCCCACCACAAAGTTACTGTACAGTAGTAACAAAAAATATGGCGCCAGATGCGTTATGTGTTATTGATTGTACTTGCATACAAAGTTACATGGATGGTGTTTTTTTTATTCCAAAAATATTTAGTTGGTTCCATACTTTATACCAACCCTTTAGCCCAAAGCTTTAGAAATCAAAATATTCTTCTCAGTCCTATATTAGGTACAAATGAAAAGAAAATCTATGAGCTGACAGTATTTTAAATAGCTGCATTCAATACTGTTTTATTACTAGAAGTTTTATAAAGTAGGCACTCAAATTCTCCGGATGTGATAGGAACATAATTTTATTCCAAACTTTTTAGTACTCTTCTCTTTTTTAACTCTCTTCAGCATATTCAAATATGCATTACGATACTTAAACTAAAATCCCCCCATTACGGCCCCGTCCTTCCTTTATTTATCTTTTAACTTTTCATGTTTTAAAACGATTATCCCTAGAAGTTTTCCAAGCAATTGCTTAAGGTTGTTACTGTTACGGCGACGCCTTACAAAAAGTCCAATTCGTGTTTTGCGTCGTTTTTGGTATTACCATTATCACCTTTTATGTGCAAATTGTAATACATCACCGGAAAATTAACGTCAAGAATGTTTCTTTTGTAAAAAATGTTTGAAAAAAAAAAGAAAAGAACTTTATGGAACCTGGAACTTCAAAAGAGTTAAAAAGGAAGCAATAAAATTTCTTGAATGTTCTAGGCCTATTCCGTATATTTTCGTTGATATATTGGCAAATTATTAAAATTATAAACTATGGATCTTGGATGAAAACTTTGAATCAATTAAAACTATTCGGATTTTTGTTTACGTTCGAATTTTAACCTTCGATAACATATGAGAGGTCTAACTGCAAAACTCACATTCTCCACTTTTTTCAAATATGACCTTTTAATTGATTCCAGCTACATGTTAAACTAGGTACATAATTTGTAATATAGGAAGATAACCAAAACTAACAATATCCAAAATACAATCAAGTAGATACAAAAAGAACTGGTCATTTTCAAAACTCACATTCTCCTCCCTGCCTTCCAATCAGAGGCACGCAGTGTACGGCCGTAGCTTAGCGGCAAAGTACTGGCTCCATATAAGCCAGAGCGCACGAGCTCGATTCTCAGCACCAAAAACGACATTTTCATTTCTACAAATGATATGAGCCATTCACCGTGCTTCGGAGGGTACGTTAAGCCGTCGGTCCCCCTGGGCTAGTGTGCATCGACACTAGCTACCAGGGTTAAAGATGCAGTGGCATCCGGAACAATCCGAAAGTATCTCCTTGGCCAAAATGCCATTCGATATTATTATTATAGAGACACGCATTTCGGTCACGTGACCCATGTGTTTAAAACATTGTGTGGTTGGAGAGTATACAAGCTGTAAGTGAGTTGCTTTTGACATTTTAGTTAGTAATTTATAATTAATTATTAATACATTAATGTATTTTTTTCTATTCTCATACTTTAATATATCAATTATGATTTCAATACCTGTATCATAATGGGCTAATAAAATCGCGAGATGACGTTTTGTCTGGAATGTGGTCCATGCACATTGAGCAATGCCAAGTCAAATGTATAGGAATATTGAAAATTTAACTTCAAATTCATTGTAATAATTGTAATATTCAAAATATAAATGTACCAACAAAATAAATAAGTTAATCATATAACTACTTAATTTGTTTGTATTATAAAATAAATAAATTGGAATAGTATATATTTTTTGTTGTGAATGATTATAGAAAAATCATATATACAACTTGCATTTAATTATCATTATATTGCTCGTACTTTATACGGAAATCGCCGCTTCGCGGTTCATTTCGTATCCGTCATTCTCACATCATAATTACCATCTTGTTGTATAATATCGTCGTTTAAGATGCAAAAGCTTGTGACCCACAATTGGGTTTCTGTGCAGGAGAGTAAAAAACATTACATATCTGGATGGAGACTTGTTGATTTAATATCAAGGTGTTATTAATAATACCTAATGTCAGTCAAGATATTTAGAAAGAAAATTTGTTTTTTCCGTTATTCAAAATTTGTATATACATATTGTATATATTTGTACATATGAATTGGTATTATCAGTGCCGGATTAACCATTAGGCGGACTAGGCGGCCGCCTAGGGCCCGGGCACTTGATGGGGCCCGCATCCCACACAAATGCATTAATTAATATTGAATTATTTAAGCAGTAATTTAAAAAAAAATAAATTGTTTAAAAAATCGAATAGGGCTAACTGAGACAAAAAAACAGAGAATGGTTAATTTATGATTTCCAAACTCAGTTTTTTGCTTTGTCTTCTGTCAAATATCAGGAAAATACAACCGACTTCAAGACAAATTAAGCAGTTATCTTCAAAGGCATTTTTATATTCCATGTTCTAATCATTCCCTCAATTTGGTAATCAATTTTGCAAGCAAATTTTGCTTAGAAGCTGGTAATTATTTTGGTATGGTACGTTTTTTTTTTTCAATTTCTACCCACCGATGGGCCTTATAGTCCATTCACTCACGGTAAAATATTGCAAAACCTCCGGATTTTAAAGAACCTTTGGATTTGAAACAAGAGCTTGGATTGACATGAAATTTGGTATAAGAATAGCTAACATGTCAAAGAAAAAAGTGATATTGTGCAAATGTTTGTTTTTGCTCTACGGTTGAGTCCACCCCTTCTCGGGGGTGAAAAAATATACCGTCAAAATACGAAAGTGGATAAACTGACTAATTCTAAGCAACTTTTGTTCAATAGAGTTTTTTCATCAAGTCAATACATTTCAAGTTATTTGCAAGTGATTATCTTCATTTTTCAATAAAGAATAACACGTTTTTAGACGGTTTTTCGCAAATAACTCAAAAAGTAAGTATTTTATCGAAAAATATTCTTAACAAAAATATAGCTTTAAAAAATGGAAAATGGTATATGTGTGCAGTCTGTAGACCCAGTAGAAGCAGAGTTGTAGCTAATAAAAAGTAGGTTCTTATTCGTCAAATTATAAATTGAATATTTCTACGTGAAATAATCAAAAAATTAAGCAGTTTTCATGGAAAATTTATCATAACTTGTTTAAATGTTTAAAAAAGCATTATTCTTTTTTTTAATTTCTAACATAAAAAGTAAGCAACATACGCTCAGAATAAAGTTGATCCCATTTTTTGGGTAAAAAAAACTGGTGAAAATAACCCCCTAATTAGCATTCCAAATGAAATTAAAATTAATCCTTACCGCTTCACAAGCTACTGTACTTTTATGTATTGTTTATATGCTCTGTAAGTTTTATGGGTTTAAAGTGCTTATTTATAAAAGGGTTGTAGTAGAAAGGGCTTGAACAAGTCACTAATCACGAGTGTATGCAATTTTTTTTATTTGGCTAAATGCCTCGACAACTAATGGCCATTGGCATGGTACAGTGGATTGTTCCAATCAGGTACCTAGTGTTATGGGTAGTGTGTGTGTTGAGTAAATGTCTTGTTACTTAGCAAAGTCGTCATTGTTTTTGCAAAGAGACGCTAATTGTATGCGAACGTCTGCGTTCCCTCCGGTGAGTACCGATCCCACAAGGATAGAAACTATTTTCATTTATTAATTTTTAATAAATGAAAAATTCTCTAACCATGGTATGCAAATGTTGACCAGTCATATCTTAACCAATTTTTATCTTCCAAAAAAGCAAAAATCTGAAATACATATTCAGAAAAGCAGAACCGACATTTTTTTACTCTTTAAGATTTTTGGTACCACCAATAATTTTTAAGTTATTTTGAAAAAAAAAGACATTTTTTTTCAAAATTTCAAAAAATTTGTTTTACTTTAAATCCCAATGTTTTAAAATATAAGCACTGTGAATCAGTGAATCTTACAGACCATATAAACAATATACTATCAAGATTTTTCAACATTTTTATAAATTTTCAAGATTTTTTGCCAAAGAAGGAATCAACATTATTTTAAGCTTTAGTCAAAAAACTTTCTTTAAACTTGTTTAAAAAAAAAACAAAAATAAAACTTTTTTAACACTTTAAAAAAGTTGCGAGGATTTTTCACCGAAAAGTGCTTCATTTTTTGGTTATTTACGTTGAAATATTTGATTTGGAATTTGTCGAATAAGAATCTACTTTTCATTGGCTCCAGTTCTGCTTATACTGGGTCTATATATGTATTATACTTATATTATACTTCATACATACACCATTTTTTAAAATTTTGTATACGCTATATTTTTTCTAAGAATATTTTTTCGATAAGATACTTAATTTTGGAGTTATTTGCGAAAAACCGTCTAAAACCGTGTTTTTTTTTGTTGAAAAATGAACATATTCACTCGCAAATAACTCAAAAGTATTGATTTAGTGAAAAAACTCGATTGAACAAAAGTTACTTATAATTAATCAGTTTATCCATTTCCGCACTTATTTTGAATGTATGTTTTTTCACCCCCGAAGAGGTGGCACTCATACCCAAGGCAAAATCACATATCGACACAATATCCCTTTTTTTCTTTGGAATATTAGCCATGGACCATTAATGAAAAGTTGTTGCGAAATGTAAAAAAAAAGAAAAATTATCTTTTTTACATTGTCGTAATTTATTTTTAAAGTAACTACTTCCCAAAACAACATAAATATCTGTAAATTTGTTTTAAGTAAATGGTCGCTATAAAGGGGCCTACTTTTATGGCCGCCTAGGGCCCCATGATGCCTTAAACCGTCACTGGGTATTATGTAAATTTTGAAATAAAATTATTATAAATAAAACCGAAATATTTATGTACATTTAATTTTTTACTTACGTTTCTTGTCTAAATTTTTTTTTCTCATTAACTGTTTATATACATTAAAAATTTTCCAAGACTTTTCCAAGTCTTAATTTGAAAAGTCACATTTGCCAAAAAATACGTCATGGGACCAGGTAAAAATATAAAAGGCAGCAGAACGTTTTAACACCTACAGATCATAACGAACAGTAATAACAACCTATGTCAGGGTCACTGATTTACATCCCAATGGCGCGCACGACTGTTTAATAACTACAATAATTTATTCCAAAGTTGATCTTAAGCGTCGTTTAAACACAACGATAAGTCACAGCAACTAGTTGTGATGACAAGTTGAAACTCTGTTTAGACGCTGCGATTCAATGCGATACCACCTTCAACCCAACTCCAACTTTGATAAGTTGTGCGATGCACCGTTTACACACAATGATAAGTTGCAACAACTCGATTGACCTTGATAAGTTGTTTGATTTATCGCTGTGTTTAAACGACCCTTTATACTAAATCAGTAAATATTACAAGGAAGGCGGTGTGTAGCTTGAAAAATAGTTAGGCTAGGAAGATAAGGTCCCGTATGTCAGAATTGCTTATAAAAATTCCAAGAACGTTTCGTTGTACAATTTATTCTTACAGAAAATTTTTTGTGCATTTTTACGTTTAAAAATTTCGGTAAATAAAGGGATCGTTGTTACACGTCACATTGCAAAATATTGCCTACAATTTATATCTATCGTTATGGATTCGAATATTCTTTATCTCGTTCACTGCCACTCCGTCTTCTACATTCTATTTTAACATGACTTCATTTACTTCGTTCTCCACGATCTTGTAGGTCGACCTTTCCCCTTTCTATCTTTGTAACCTTGTTTTGTTACATTTTAACCATCTGCTCTCGGTGGATCTTGTTACATCATATCAGCTGTCATTTTTCTTCTATATATACAGTGTGGTGCAAATGAAAGGAATAAATTCGTTATTTCGTAAGCCGGTGACTTTAAGGAAACATTACAAGGTAAAAAAAAACAGGTATATTGTAAACATTTTCGCTGCGCTCTAGCTCCCTTGTTGTTTTTTATTGTATGGACCTTTTGAGGAAATGTTAACATAACTATCTACAATTAGTTGTAAGTAATTATATCAGTAAACAGTGGTAGCAGATTAGGATTGTAGAAAATAAATTTTGTAATAGACATTTGCTGTAAAAAAAGCAGATCGCGTGAGTCATATCTATTATTATGAGAGCTGGAAGACTATTAGAATCCTTTTCTTCATTTTCAATTACTAAAAACTGGATTGTTGAGGGTGGTCTTATAGATCTTGAGAAGTCCGTACTTAAGACTCGTGAAGGAAATGTATCAGGGAGCGTACCCCAAAGTTAGAACTTGTGTCTAATTGACTGAAAATTTTGAAGTGACCGTTAGTTGCATCAAGGTTCTTACCTGAGTGCCTATCTGTTTAATCTTTTTATGGATGTACTGACAGAGAGAGGATACTGACTCCTTAGGCAATATCTTTACGGAGGATATTGCGTTAGTAGAAGGAGAGCAAATAAATGTTGTAGAAGTTATTTAATGGGAGAAGGTCGATTGAAAAGGGAGGACCTAAGGTTAGCAGGTCTAAAATGGAGTATATGTGATTGGGAGGAACAGGCATGTTTAAGGACATCAACTTGCTTGGGGGACAACTAGGACCGGTAAGATAATTTAAGAACCTTGGCTCCTAAATAACAGAAAATAGGACACTAGATCGAGAAATTTCTCACAGGATGCAGGCTGGTTGGTTTAACTGGAAGTGAATGAGCGGGATACTTTGTGATCGCAAAATCACAAGCAATATACAAGAGTGTGGTGAGGTCTGCGTTGGTGTACGGTGGTGAAATGAGGCCTGTAAAGAAAGTTCAGGAAAAGAAGATGGGGGTAACTGAAATGAAAATGTTACGGTGGATGTTGGGTAAGACTAAAAGGGATAATGTGATTAGGGAAAGAGCCGGGGTGACTACAGTCTCAAAGAAGGTTCCAAAACAAAGACTGCAATGGTTTGTGCACTTTAGACGTTGTGTAGGACGAAGGATAGAGTTGTTGGAACTTGAGGGAAAAAGAGGTAGAGGAGAAGATGGAAGGACTGTGTAACAGAGGACTACTGAGAGGAAGGTTGGGCTGAAGAATACACGAGGGAAAGGAATGAGTGGCGAAAAAGAGTAAAGAACAGCGACATCTGAGAAAGAACAAGCTGAGGAGAAGAAGAAGTATAAGCTCAAATGATAAATTACATAGCGCACATTCAAAAACCCGTTTCCATATGATGGAAAATGTTCACAGGTGGCAGGGTCGTAACTACGATGTTGGGGGCCCCGGGGCAAACGTGATTTGGGGTCGCTAACGTGGGGTCTGGGTTTTATCCCCCAGCGGAATGGGGGGGGGTCCGGAAAAATGCTTGATATTTAACCCCTTGAAAACTCATTTTAATACATTTCATGACTGAAGTTTCTTGTACCTTGTACCTACATATTACTATTTTAGTTGACCAACATAAAAAATTTTGAAATCACCTTATTTTAAGTTAAATAATTTTGCAAGTACCATCTTAACTGTTTTATGCAAGTACATTGTTCGGCTACAATGTGGTTCCTTCCACGTACCAATATGTGGCCTGGGGTAAATTGGTTAAGACAATATTGCTGGGACGGGGACCCCATATTCCGGTTGCATTTTAGTTTTTATTTCGCCAAAATGACTAATTTTCTCAGTAACAATTTATATCTTTACGAAAGGTCTCGGGGGCCCCAGCTTAGCCCGGACCTCCTTTTCCAATGGCATTTTAGGTTTTATTACGCCAACATAACTAATTTCCTAGGTAATAATATAATTGTTATGGTCTCGGGGGCCTTAGCTTAGACCTCTCAACTTTATGTTGAGGTCTAGCGTGCATCTGTAAGGTCTTTTTAAAATTGTGTCATTTGAAACTTATATTTATATTTCATTTGAAACTAACCAAACGAGGGCCCCTGCGGGGCCCCTGTTGGCCGGGGCCCCGGGGCAGTGCCCCGGTTGCCCCAATGGTAGTTACGGCCCTGACAGGTGGTGGTATAAACATTGTATAGTTAATTTTAGCTGAAGATTTGAAAATAAAAAATACTCGACGTCTTTGTGCCGCTGTTACTCACTCTAGACAAAAACTGAACCGTTGTGAGTATTTATCACATCCACTTGGGCTTGTTATTTTTATAATCCGAGATCCTCTTTCCGTTTCATAACTGTCGATGAAATCTGGGTCTGCCAACAGACTACCGAAACCAAAGAATAATCCAAACTGTGAACAGCAACGGTTTTCCTTTACAAAGAAAGGAAAACTTCTTTTTCACAACAGGACAGGCCAAGGCAACGTATTTGCAGTACAACCGCAGAAAAATCAAAGACAACCTTGATATAGAAAAAAGATAACATGTCTCCGATCAGAATGCCCAAAATTTATAAATCAAATTTTAAATTGTTGCCTCGGTTCACATTTTTCGCCAGAATTGGTTCCTAGTCATTATTATTTGTGGGTCAAACCGGCAAACAGGTGTATGTTCTCAAAAAAATTGATAGTGTGTAAGTATTTTCAGCACATCACGTGCCATTATCAGAGCTTCGTCCATAGGTATAAATCCTCCATAGAAGAGCAATTGCTAAACAACATTAAAATGTATAGATACTGGGCCAAGCCACAGATCTCGGGTGTAAAAACCCTTTACAATTAATAAAATTACATCTAAATTCTTTTATATTTTTAAAAGACAATACAGCTGCGCTACACCATTGTGAAAGTGAACAGCTGTGGACTGTCATTAATTAAAAATCTTAATGAAAATTTTTAGCGAATGACAGTCCACAGCCACAGCTGTTCACTTTCACAATGGTGTAGCGCAGCTATAGTGTCTTTTAAAGATATAAAACAATTTAGATGTAATTTTATTAATTGATAAGGGTTTTTACACCCGAGATCTGTGGCTTGGCCCAGTATCTATACATTTTAGTGTTGTTTAGCAATTGCTCTTCTATGAAGGATTTATACCTATGGACGAAGCTCTGATGATGGCACGTGATGTGCTGAAAGTACTTAGCTAATTAATAAAAAAAAATTTTACACATTATCAATTTTTTTTGAGAACATACACCTGTTTGCCGGTTTGACCTAATTAGAAGTGTGTACAAGTCATACAGTCTTTTTCAATTACATATAATTTGTTTCCAAACCTCAGATGAAAAGTGATTTCCGTCTAATTTTTATAGCTTAGCCGGGATATCATTTGACCTTGCATTAGGAGCTGCCCCAAATTTTATTTTTCTAATCTTTAGGGGGAGTCAATAGTAGTATAAATTTAAAATCCCGACTGAATTTTACCGTTGCGTTAGCCGCCATCTTGATTTTAAACGAGAACCGTTTTTGCTCAATATCTCCGCCATTTTCAACTTTTCGACAAAAAATATAGAAACTGAAATTGTTGAAAATGCGATTTTATATAATTTTGTTTATTATAATTTTTTCGTGCGGTCCATATTTTCCGAGTTATGGGGAAAAAACAGTGCCAGTTAAAGCATAATTATTGATTTATTGAATTATCTCGTTTATTATTACTTTTACAACAAATTTTAACCTATACAAAAATGAAGAGAATTAAATTTTGTATGATTTTGATCTCTTTTATTTTTTTGATAAAATCAATATTTAAGCTGGTATGTATGCGGTACAGGCGCGAGCGTAAGACCCGATTGATTTTAAAGCAATTGTTTTTGTTCAATATCTTCCCCATTTTCAACTTCTCGACAAAAAGTGTAAGGACTGAAATTGTTGCAATTACGATTTACTACAATTTTTCGAGAGAACCACTGGCGGGTCCAAGAGGGGGGAATGGAAAATTTCCCCCAACGGGGTCCAAAATTAAAAAAAAAATGTTTAAATATTAAGATATGTTAGCTGACATGAAACTTAATAATCGACAGACAAATTCAACCAATAAAACCCGCTAGTTAATAAAATTAAGTGAACTTAATGCATATAAGTTATTATTTAGGTCTTTTATGTACTTAGTTTGGTTGGTGTTTCATTGGAAGTTTCAAAAATTGTATAAAATATAATTCTCTTTATTTTTGTTTATGTACAATTATGTCGTAAAGTTAATAATAAATGAGACAATTAAATAATTATGCTTCCCCTCCGCTTCCACTATTTTCCTCCTTAACTCGGAAAATATTGATCGAAAGAAAATTGTGGAAAATAAATTGTAGGAAATTGCGTTTCCAACAATTTCATTTCCTACCGTTTTTGTCGAAAAGTTGAAAATGGCGGAGATATTAAGCAACGACGGTTCTCCTTTAAAATCAATATGGCGGCTAATGCAACCGCGGAATTCAGTCGAGATTTTAAATTTACACTACTATTGATCTCCCCTAAAGGATATAATTATAAAATTTGGGGCTGCTCGGAAAAAAGATTCAATTCAGTAATTATGCTCCCCCGACCACTTTTTACTATTTTCCCACTTAACTAGGAAAATATCAACCGCATGAAAAAAATTGTTAAAAAGAAATTGTAGGAAATCATATTTGGAACAATTTAAGTTGAAAATGGCGTAGATATTGAACAAAAACAATTGCTACAAAATCAATCGCATTATCGCATACATACTACCTTAAATATTAACTTAAGCAAAAAAATGAAAGAAACTAAGATTGTGTAGAATTCAATTCTCTCTATTTTTGTATAGGAACATTTTTGTCGTAAAACTAACAATAAACGAGATAATTCAATAATTATGCTCTATTTATATATAACTGTCACTATTTTCCGCTATAACTCGGAAAATATCGATGGCACGAAATAATTGTAAAAATAGAAATGACAGAAAATTACATTTTCAACAATTTTGGTTGTTATACTTTTTGTCGAAAAGTTGAAAATGGCGGAGATATTGAGCAAAAACGGTTCTCGTTTAAAATCAAGATGGCAGCTAACGCAATGGCGGAATTCAGTCGAGATTTTAAATTTACACTACTATTGACAGCCCCTAAATTAAAAAAATAAAATTTGGGGCAGCTCCTAATGCAAGGTTAGGCCTGTTATTCGTCTAACCCGACTGGACTATTAGTCAAAACCTGTGTTTTTTATCAAAACCTTTTCTCTCCTGGTTTTAGGGACACTTCATATTTGTATAACGAACACGCGCATTTATCTATAAAGACTACCTCACAAAAATTCTCGTTAACAATAGATCATGACATGACCACGTCACTGGCATATTGAAAAGGAGCCAATAAATAACACCAGACAAAAATTATACTCGCCTCTCTAAAAACCCGCCAGCAAGTGTGTTTATCTGTCAGCAAAAATGCAACCTTGAGTTTGATTATTCAGCGCTTTGTAATAAATGTGATTAAATTATAGTTTGCTAGAGGTAATGACCTTAATTCTGGACAAGTGAAAATAATGAGCGGCTGGGTAGTTCTAAGAGAATCAACCTATTCATAAATAGTAAAATAGTGCGTTCCACATAAATTCAGAAAGTCAGGAAAATCGTATTTGAATAGTTACATTAAGAAAATGTTAAAATAATTATTTTTAGAAGAAAAGTTATTTTGACGATATCAACTAGACACCGAGTATTTTATAAGATTTATTTTTAATATTTTTTAAAATTGTAAATTTGTCTAGTCTCTGATAGTATAAATGATCAAAAACAGCTTCTTCTTCTCGTAGCACTACTACCAGTGGCGTGCTGGAACTTTTCTAACAGCCCGGCGATTTTATAGAAAAGCGGCCTCTTATCCTCATTTTACCTTCTATTATCAGGAGTTTTTATTCGTTATTTATAAAACAAAAATATATAAATTATTTTTAAATCAAACATAAAACTTTGAATTCACTGAATTTGTTTTAAAGCTATGTTTTTTGTTTGCAGTAAAGAAACCATGATTTCCTGAATAGGTAAATATATATGATTTTAATGTAATTAACGTCGTAGGCGCAAAATTTCGGGCCAATGCTTTTTAAATGCATTTATTTTTTTTCGAATGTTGAGAAAACTAATAAGTATTTTTGAAAAATTTAAACGCAGAATGAAAGATCACATTATTACCTAGGGCCGAAAGTCCCTGAAAACTTCTATATTTATTTTAATAATTTAGAGGGGTGAAAAAAGAGAAAATTGAGTGTGATTTTTAATTTTAAATATCTCTTTCAAAAGAAACTTTTCGTTTATTCTTAGGACTTTCGGCCGTCGGTAATAATGTAATCTTTCATTCTCCGTTTAAATTTTTCAAAAATATTGTATCAGTTTTTTCGGGATTCGGAAAAAATAAATGCATTTAAAAAGCATTGGTTCGAAATTTTGTGCCTACGGTCTTAAGATAAAAGTAAAATAAAATTTTGAGCATCTTTCAATTACATATGTATTAAGTTGAATTTTAGTAAATTAATTATACAAGAGGGTACAAATACAAGTACAGTACAAATAATTTAATTTAACAATATTTAAATGTTAATACAACTCAATAACCTAAACATTTTAAGCATCTAAACATTCTTTTGTAATTATTTTATAAAATAATTAACTCTCGACCAATAATTTCGCATTAAAGTAGATTTTGTAGCAAATTTGTCGATTATTTCATCATTTTTAAGCTCTTACAAAGCTTCTTTTTCTATAGCAATTAGCATAAAAGTTTCCACGTGATCGAAAGTACTTTTTAATAACCAATTTTTTATGTATTTCAACGTTGAGCAAAGCTTCTCTCACAAGCTACTGTGTCACTGAAAGCGTTAATAAATGCTTATTTACTATATTTCAATTTGGATAAGCACACTGATATAAGTTGTACTTATGAAAAACAGCGTATGTAACAGCAAGCTACTATACAATCTTTACACTTTTCAGTACCACACGGAGCTGAAGTTTTCACGGTATTAAATACCTTGTCATTTGTTACTTCATGTGTTCATTATCACTTAGATTAATAATATCATCCTTCATATTTTCTGTAGCCTTAATATTCATTACTAACTAGATCTTCTATACACATACTTTCAGTATTTTGCAAAATCCTATTTTTTAATACAACACTTATCAGCAAAATCGACGAATTTTTCTCCAATTGCAGTTGCAAATATGGTAGGATAAAAGTTTATTAATTTTATTTACATCTAAATTTTTTTGTAAAAACAAAACTTATCTGGCCGGCCTCAAGAGGCTGCAGCTTTTCGGTGATTGCACCGTTTCAGTTATATGGCCAGCACTGCCGCAACCCGGGGTGTGTCTTGGTTGACTACACAACTCGCTTCCATCTCAAACGGCCGTCCATGATAGTTGGGTCAGTGGCCAGCCCCATTGTTCTTAAATCTGACCATATTATATTGTCTCCATCGCATGCGTGGGAGTCCTTAGGGCCTACTTCCCGTGGGGGCTTCGTCCCAGATTAACTTGGCAAGGCGATTATTAGGGAGTCTATGGACATGGCCAGCTTAGACGTTGGGATTTCATTTCTGGACTACGTCGCTCGTCCTATACATCTGCTTGACCTCAGCATTTGTCCTCATTCAGTATTGTATGATATAGCTTAGGTTGGTTGGCAACACTAGGCGTGAAGGCAGGGATCTCATACAGATCAGCTGTCAACAAGTTGACTAGGTTAGGTTAGAACATAGATAGGTTAGAAGATGAACACGTTGTAAAGAGATACTGAATAATACTTAATAAAATATAAAAGCTAATGTGTGTGTCGTTACATGTCAAGAATAAACATAATAATACATGGTGTCAGGTTTATAAGAACCCCAAATAAGAATCCAGTTGTAAGAGACCTATAAAATGGAGTCTGCCAAGGCCCCAAAAAGCATTGTGTTTGACCAGCATACCAGTCAAAATTACGAGAAATTTATTAATAGTTTTTCTATTTATTTAACGGCAACTGGCTTGTGCAATAAAGATAATGAAACAAAAATTGCAATTTTCTTGAATTTAGCTGGTGAAGAAGCTCAAGACATTTTCAGGACATTAAAATTTGTTGGTGACGATGGAAAAAATTATAATAAAGTAATACAGGCGTTTGAGGAGTATTGCAAGCCACTTAGGAACGAAACATATGACAGATATAAGTTTTTTAACAGAAGTCAAGGTGAAGACGAAGAATTCGATAGGTTCCTGACAGATATTAAAATGTTAGCAAAGCTGTGTAATTTTGGAACACTAGAAGATTCACTAGTCCGAGATAAAATAGTTAGTGGCATTAGAGACCAGACAATGCAAGAGAGATTATTAAGAGTTCCAAATTTGACGTTGACTCAAGCCGAGACTCACTGTAGAACAGCGGAAGCAAGTAAGTTTCAACTGAAGGACCTTAGAAAAGAAATGGAAGTTAACAGTTTAAGAAGTAGAGGAAATAATAGCTTTAAAGATGGTAATATAAGGAATGCAGGTGCAGATAATGGTAATATATCTAACAATCAAGAGTACAATTGTTTCAAATGTGGGAGACGACATGGTCCAAGAAGCTGCCCAGCTTATGGTAAAACATGCAAAAGATGTAATAGACCAAATCATTTCCAGGGAGGATGCAAGTTTTCTAATTTAACTAATGCAGGAGCAACCTACTCTAGGTCTGCTAGTACTAATCAAAAAGTCTACGATGTTACACATGATAGTTATGACACAACTGTAGGTGATAAACCATATATAGACAGTATTTTACTATTAGATAATATAAATTGTAAAAATAATCAAGTCAACTTGTGGACAACTAGAGTTGTTATCAATGATAAAACTATTAGTTTTAAATTAGACACTGGTGCAAATTGTAACTGCTTGCCTTTAAAAAAATTTGAGGGTTTAAATGTAAATGATATTGCAAAAATAACAAAAAATGAATCTCCCTTAATAACATATGGTAACAACAAATTAAATACCATAGGTCAAGTAATATTAAAATGCTTAATAAAAGGTAAATTCTATGATATCAAGTTTGTTTTGGTCGATGTCGACAGTATGCCAATTTTAGGCCTTAACACGTTGACGGACAGAACGTCTATAGACGTCTAATTTCCATTGATGTAATGTGACACAACGTCTAAAAACGTTGTATTTTTCCCTATTCTACTTTGCAAAATGCATATAGTGTCACAACACTTGCTTATACATTTGACGCACTGTCCGTCAACGTGTTAATGCATGTGTAAAGTTAGGTTTGATAAAAAAGGTAGATGAGATAAATAATGATAATCAAAGTGAATGCAGTAAGTTTATAACTCATAACAAAAATATTTTTGGAGGCACTGGTAAAGTACCCTTCAAATATAAGATTATTTTAAAAAATAACGCTAATCCGGTAGTAAGTCCTTGTAGAAGGGTACCAGAGACAATAAAACCAAAACTAAAATTAGCCCTTGATGACCTTGAAAATAGGGATATAATGGTTAAAATGGATGAACCGACAGAATGGGTTAATAATCTAGTAATTGTAGAAAAAAATGATGGTAAGTTAAGGTTGTGTTTAGATCCTTTACACCTAAATAAATATGTTTGTTCTGATCAATTCCCTATACCTACCGTAGAAGAGTTAGGGTCAAAGTTAAGGGGAAAGAAAGTCTTCACTGTTTTAGATTTAAAGGAAGGATTTTACCATATTCCGTTGGATCGAGAGAGTACAAAATATTGTACATTTATAACACCATTTGGGAAATATGCCTTTAAAAGACTTCCATTTGGGTTAAATGTCAGCCCAGAAGTCTTCCAAAGAGTGAATCAAAAGATATTTGGGGACTTACCTGTAGGTATCTATTTTGATGATTTTATTATTCCAGGTGAAAATGAAGCAGAACATGATAAGATTCTTGCTGAAGTAATAGAAAGAGCTAGACAGAATGGCATAAAATTTAATGATAAAAAAGTACAATTCAAAGTAAAAGAGGTTAGTTATGTAGGCCAAATATTTTCTGAAAGTGGAGTTAAACCAGACCCAGAATATGTTCAGGCCATAGTACAGCTTGAGGAACCTAAAAATAAAAATGAACTCTTAAAAATTTTAGGAATGATAAATTATTTAACTAAGTATCTGCCTAATCTTTCAGATATTCTTACACCGCTAAGAAATCTAATAAAAAATAATGTTCAATGGTTATGGACTGATGATCATACAGAGTGTTTGTCAAAAATAAAAAACTTAATAGCTAAAATACCTACTTTACAGATCTTTGATAAAAATTTACCCATAGAGGTTCAAACCGATGCTAGTCAAAATGGTATTGGTGGATGTTTGTTGCAGAATGGAAAACCAGTAGCATTCTGTTCTCGTAGCTTAACAGAAACAGAGATAAAGTGGGCACAGATAGAGAAAGAATATCTTGCAATATACTTTTGTCTAAGCAAGTTTCATCATTTTATATATGGTAATAGAATTTGTGTAAAAAGTGACCATAAGCCACTTGTAAGCATAGACATAAAAGATATTTGTAAACTTACCAATAGATTACAAAGACTAAAATTAAAATTGCTTAAATATAACTACATAATAACCTACTTGCCTGGAAAATATATGTACATAGCAGATTTACTTTCCAGGTTTTTCGTTAAAAATAAAGTAAAAGACGATCCAGACATGTTAGACATTGTTCACTCCGTAGAAATTGAATTACCTATTTCCCAAGCGAGGATGAGTGAACTAAAAGATGCAACAGGTGAAGACGTAAATTTAAAGCAAGTAATAGCTTATTGTGAGAATGGATGGCCAGAAAAGGTGAAAATAAGTCCAGAACTTGGAGTGTATTACAAAATCAGGAATAACTTGCATGTATCTGGTAATCTTCTATATAATAATTTTAAACTGGTTGTACCATTTAAGTTAAGATCTCTAATGTTAACAAAATTACATGTAGGACATTTTGGTATAGAAAAGACCAAATCTAGAGCTAGAAAAATATTTTATTGGCCGCAGCTAGCTTCTGATGTAGAACAATTTGTTTCTAAATGCAAAACTTGCCTAAAATATAGTCGCAACATGCAAAAAGAACCATTATTGCAACATGAAAGACCAGACATACCGTTTGCAAAAGTAGCTGCAGATATATTTAACTATGCAGGCCATGATTATTTAACTGTTGTCGACTACTACAGCAATTGGCTTGAATTAATTCCATTGGAATGTAAAACAGCCAAGGAAGTAAGTGATAAACTCAGAAATCTGTTCTCAACTCATGGCATTCCTAGCAGTCTTGTTGCAGATAATATGCCATTTGGCAGCTGTGAGTTTAGAAAATTTTGTGAAAGTTGGAATATAAACCTAATCACCTCTAGTCCGTTATATCCAAGGTCCAATGGACTGGCCGAACGAGCTGTAGGAATCTGTAAGGGCATATTAAAAAAATGTAATGACTCTGGTAATGATGTGCAGCTGGCACTCTTAGAATATAGGACCTCGCCGTTATCAGGACTAAATATTTCTCCATCAGAATTGTTGAATAATAGACTGTTAAGAACAACATTACCAGTATGCAGTAAAATTTTAGAAGAGAAACCTACAGTGGAAAAAAATGAAATAAGAAAAAAGAGGGCAGAGAGGAAATATTATCATGATAGACAGGCAAAGGAAAGAGATGGGTTTTATAAGAGACAAAGTGTAATGCTTAAGAAAGACAGGGTCTGGGTGCCTGCAGAAATTGTAGACACACATGAGAGTCCCAGGTCCTATATTGTAAAGGATTTTGAAAATAACGTATATAGAAGAAACTCATCATTTATAAAATCTTCTCCACATCCTTTTAATACTCATACTGAATTTCATCCTAGTTTAGAATTACCTGCTAGAGAACCTTCTAATCAATCTTCTAAAAATATATCTAATACATCACCAGACAAACTTGATAACAATTTCCATAATAATATTAACAGTTCAAGTGATAGTAGTGAAAATGATATTCCACTTCAAACTAGATCAGGTAGGAGAATAATCAAGCCTTCTAGATTTAGGGAGTAAAAAGGGAGATGTATGATATAGCTTAGGTTGGTTGGCAACACTAGGCGTGAAGGCAGGGATCTCATACAGATCAGCTGTCAACAAGTTGACTAGGTTAGGTTAGAACATAGATAGGTTAGAAGATGAACACGTTGTAAAGAGATACTGAATAATACTTAATAAAATATAAAAGCTAATGTGTGTGTGTCGTTACATGTCAACAATAAACATAATAATACAAGTATGGTCTCGTGATAAGGTCCAAAAATTCTTGTGATGATTTTTCTCTCAAAACATCCAAGTTTTCTGTCAGTTGCTTTGGTCAGAGTCCATGTCTGAGTCCATGGATGAGTACTTAGGTGTAATAGTATTGCGGAGGCTATACATACATCTGCTTGCTGCCTGAATTCTCCCTTTAATCTCTTCCGTGATATCGTTATCTGCAGTGATTGTTGCTTCGAGATATTTAAAACCCTCCACTCTTTTAAAGTTATAAGGGTCTATCGTAACATTTTATCCTATTCTGTGCGCTGTTTCACATTATAAGAATTTAAACGTGCGAGTCTTTTCTCGTGCGGTAGTTTTGACGCACTTGTCCTTTTCACACAATAAGAATTGAGTCGCACGAAGATATTTTGCAGTGTTGTTTGGTATATTAGTAGTTGGACCGCGTTATGTAATATCGGATTAAATGCCAAAATGTAGTTTTGAGATAAATATGTTTAAATATTTTAAATTTGTTTTTGGTGATATTTCTAAAATATAGAAATACCATGTTTCATATTTGAGAGGTTAATGCAAATATAAAAGAGCTCTTACATGTTTATTAAATTTTTTAAAAATAATATGTATTTTAAAAGTTATTCGATCAATTGTCGCTTAATTCGTTAATGTTTTTTTAAGATATGCATGAGTTAAGATCCAAATACCGGATTAAAAGACATATTTGGCGCTTAATCTGATGTTTCAGAATAAAAGGTAAGTGTTATAATAAGGTTTTATTAAATTTTTCGCTTTAATACGTATAAAAAGTTATATGGTTTACATAGAAAATACACCAAAAGCAATCCACTAAGATTGGTCTTTATTATCGAAATCCAATGATCCATTAAAGCCGTCAATGTTTTTTATATGTTTTTAGCATCCAATGGAGTAAGTTCCAATAACGACATTATGTCATTAAATTTTGGGATAGAGACCGGTTTTCCATTCAGCCAAAAAATTTGCCGTTTGGAGGAATACAAAAATTCTGTACTTCTGATTGGATTTCTTCTGACTCGTTTACTTATGTCTACTTCTGGAAAATTTCCGCCGTGATTTTTGCTAAAATATATTTTAAAAGGATCTTCTTGCAAGAGCAGTATTTTTTAGTTTGAAGTCAGTTAGTCGAATTCCCATTTATATCGTTCTTTCTATTTACAATAATTTTTAAATATCGCAAACTCCTTTAAACTCTTATTTTGTACCATTTGAACCGTTAATTTGTTTCGTTTTCTGCAATTTTTGATATCGTTTATATAATCGTCTGGAGTACTCGTATATAACCGATTTTGGAGTTTTAGTGCTGAGTCTATGTCCCCAAATTTGGAGTCATTGGGCATACACTGGGTCTTGATACTAGAAAGCGCATCGTTATTTTTTTAAGATGGTATAAGCTTAAGCGCAGATTTTAAAAGCATCACAATTTTAATATGTATTGAGGTTTTGTCCTTCGCAACTGTCAGACTATAATATCAATTCAGTTATTTAAGGCATTAGGTTCTGTTGCAAATATTTTAATCAAATTGAACTTACTTCTTGTGCTCCTTTTCCTGCTGTGCTTCGACTTAAACATAGAAATGGCGTCGCCAGTTTTTCTTAAATATTTACCGCAGTTATAAAGCCACAGCTGCCTTTTGTAAAATACAATGTTCTTTCGTTGGAATTAGTGGTAAAAGTGGGGTTTTTTTTCCAAATCAAAAGTCAGTAGCTCCACATTTTGTTCATGTTTACCTTTTTGGAGATCTGAATTTATGAGATTTCTAGCCGCTTTTGCTTCATCTTGATGAGTCTCGGTCTTTTAAATTGTTTTTTCTCTTCCTATATTAACTTTGGATTTTAACTGCAAATTTATCGCATTTATTCATCATCATCATCAGTAGCTCGACAACCCTTTTTGGGTCCTGGCTTGTTCTAGGATTTTCCCCCATTCTGTTCTGTTCCTTGCTTTGTTCTTCCAGTGGGTAATCTCAAGTGTTTTCAGATCTTGTTCCACTTGTTCCATGTATCTAAGTTTGGGTCTTCCCTTTGACCTTCTCTCTACTGGTGTTTGCTTCATTATGTGTTTTGGTGTTTCGGTCTCCAACATTCGTTCAACATGGCCCATCCAGCGCAGACGTCCGATCTTTATGGATGTTAACACGTCGCATTTATTACATGTGTCATTTTTAACTCGTTTACTTTGCAAATTAAAATTTTCATTAAATATGCGTTTATAGGAAGCAAAATAAACCCTAAGTTAAACATTATAATATCTAAGGTTACATCACTATTTAAAAAAAAGTCGTTCACTTTGATTTCTATAATATAATGCGACCTATATTTTGGAAATTAGCTGATGTGATCAATCAATTTTTGTTTTTGATATTCAGGCATTTTTCCACTGGTAGCTGTCTTTTCTACTCTATGATCTTTAATGACTTCTGTTGAACAAATGTTTTTTAAATACCGGACAAATCTTGTCGAGGATATTCTCAAACTACCCAACAAACGATGTCGCTTAATTCGATATCTTAAACGTTATAAAATATGTTGTGTTTTGTAATAAAGAATTAACCGACTATTTGTGGCGCTTGATTCGTTATTACACTTAAAAGATGCGGATTTTTGTTTTTGACAATGGATTATATAGTATTATTGGCGCTTGATTTGATAATACACTTTTTGTTGTAAGAGTTTTTAGTTCTTTAAAAACAGCTTGGCTTTTAATTCGATATTACAAATCTTAATGTGAGATTTTTCTTAATATCATATCAAATGTCGCTTAATACAGGTGTTCAAAAACCGCTTTATTTTGTACTTTTTTACAAAAAACATATTTTTATAGATAGATTTGCACCCTAGCTGCAAGATGGCACGATAATCCGAACTTTGAATTTTTGGCGCTTAATCCGTTATTACATAACGCGGTCCAGTTTTATTTACACTTTGTGACGGTAGGTGCATGATACGATGTCTGATATGTATCAATACGATGTATCATTACAAATGGGTGTTTTTTGTCCATACTTTTGTCCTAATGTACTGTAATGCTTATTTAATTCATTTGCAATTTCTGTTTTGTCAGCTATTATTTCTTATGTTTTTAATTAAAAGTCTTAATTTGTTTTTATAATCGTTGTTCTAAGTTATTTGTGGGATCTTGGATTATCTCATCTAATTAGCTCATACAATATAATGTAATAAACTATTCTAAATGGGAAATAAGCCACAATTTAACTAAAAAATTATTTTATTAACGTTTCCACATCCGATTTGAACGTCGAAACGTTAATAAAATCATTTTTTAGTTGAATTGAGGCTCATTTCCCATTTAGAACAGTTTATTACAAAAATGCCACAAGGAAATAGCTTCAGAACAACATTACAATCTATGTTTTTCATGTACAGAATTTAAAAGACCCTCCGTCATCCACTCGTTTTTAAATGTTGTTCCCCTCGTTTTAAATGTTGTTTTTAGATAATTTCACACAAGACGCGACGGCTGCCCTACTTCAGTCTTCCGAGTCGTTTACCCTATAAAACTAAATATAATTTCGAAGAATAAAAGGTATAGTTATTATATGGAGCGAAATCAAATTATAGCGTTGTGGTTACTTTATTGTCAAAGAAAGAGAAATAAGAGGAACCGAATTCATTGGGTCCATCCTATGAACGCAAAAAGATACGATTTATAGATTTTTATATTCACACATATTGATGGAATACCCTCTATACTCAACGTTAATTGCAACTATGTAAAATAATGTTTATTATAATATACTTATCAGTTTTAATTATTGTTGTTATCAGTAACATATAGTTAATTTTGCTGTGCTTACCAAATGTGTTTTTTTTCTTTATCACCTAATTCGTCAAATTCACAGTTAAGTGCACCACTTAATGGTATACACCATTCCAAGCATTTCAAGTTTCTATCTTTATATAATTAATATAATATATTTCTACATAATAAATAATATAGTGTAAATAAAAATAATATACCAAACAACACAGCAAAATATCTTCGTGCGACTCAATAATTCTTATTGTGTGAAAACGACAAGTGCGTCAAAACTATCGCACGAGAAAACCTCGCACGTTCAAAATTCTTATAATGTGAAACAGCCCTATCTGGTCCCTTTTGTCTGTTCGTGCACATGTATTTGGTTTTTTCTTAATTTACCCTTAAACCAGTTTTTTTGCTTCTACCTCCCATTTATTGATAGGGTACTTCACACATTTATTGACTGTGTTTGCCACAATGACAATGTCATCCGCGTATGCTAGTAGTAATGTTGGTCCATTTACTGTCAGTAATTCTGTTCTAATTTGTGCTGTTTTTACTACTTTCTCCAGGTTTATATTAAAAAGGAGAGGTAACAGCGCATCTTCTTGTTTCCGATCTCTTCTTATTTCGAAACGATTATGAGAGTGATCAAAAACCGCGGTGATAAATAAATAGAGAAAAATTACTGCGAACAATGTAAGATCTACAAATCTCGAGAAAAGTAATTAAACTAGTTAAAATCGCATCCGGCAATGTAAACACGAAGATTAAATACAACGGTAAATTCTCAGGGATCTTTGGGACAAAGCAAGGGACAAGGATATCCTCCGTCTACGATTATATTTAATTTAGCTCAGGAATGGCTTCTGAGACAATGTAAATTAAACAAAACAGGAATCTCAATAAGCTATCAAATATTGGATGACGTGAAGGATAGATACATCGTAATTTGATCTAGATTTTTAAAAGTACTAAGAGAATGTGAATTATATTCAAAATTGTAGCAGAAGAATAATATTTTATCATGATGAATGCAATTCCAAGTTCCAAGTATGCATTTTATTTGAGCTGATTGGTTTTGGAACATATTGGCCATCTAACAAATTCTAAATTTTTCACTGCGTTGTCATTCAAACCCGCATTTTCCTAAGAAAAAACAGAATTTTCCAAGAGCGGGAAAAAACTAAATACTTGGGAAAGGAATATTTTGGGATTAAAAAGAAATTGTATGGAAAGGGATATATAAAAGAAGGATGCATACCGAAATAACGACTTTATGTAAGGAACTTATTATTATAGCTCAACATCTATGGCCCACTCCCTCTAACAACCTACCACTACCACCAATACGCGCTAGAGATGGAATACCGGCCAAAGGTATAAAACGCCGTGAACGACCGGCAGAGAACGGAGTTAGATCCGGTAATTGAATCCGGTATTGATATGGTAAGAGCTTCTACCTCCGGGTCTCTGAGTATTGATCAGAGGACACTCTTCTTTCCCGTACCCTGAGATCGAATATTGATCAATCGCTTCCGTTCCTCGTTTGTGTCGAATATTATCGACCGGCTCCGTGCCACCTCTAGCCTAAGCTGAGTTGTGGTTAGTCGTTCCTACGGTTTTTGGGTATTGACCAAAGATCGTCCCTTGCCTCATCCATCCTACTACCGCTAAAGGATCGTTTAAACACAGCGATAAATCAAACAACTTATCAAGGTCAATCGAGTTGTTGCAACTTATCATTGTGTGTAAACGGTGCATCGCACAACTTATCAAAGTTGGAGTTGGGTTGAAGGTGGTATCGCATTGAATCGCAGCGTCTAAACAGCGTTTCAACTTGTCATCACAACTAGTTGCTGTGACTTGTCGTTGTGTTTAAACGACGCTTAATATTCATTTTCACCGGCATATACGTTGAACCACAGTCCTGTCGATTTTATTTTTTTGGATTTGTCTTTTTATTTTTATTGTATGTACATATTGTATAGAAGTAAATTTTATTTTTGTTATTTCTTTGGATATATTTTTATTTATTTATTTTTTGCGTTTAACTAGTCTTTTGCGAGTCTAATATCTAATAGCTTACCCGTTACTATAAAATGTACAGAGAAGTGAAGAGAGGAGGAGGTATAAAGACAGGAACATTCATGGCGTTTCCAGAGACTTTAGGGAGTTACCGCTGAAAAGAGAGATACATAATAGAAAATAAAATGATAGAGATATGATGGAACACATGGAGATAACAAGTATGAATCGAGTGTAGGAAAACTAAATTATACATGGAGAGAAGAAAAGAAGAGAGATAAAAAAAGGAATGTTTATGTCATCTCGTTTTTATTGTCTTTTCGGGTGTAAACTGAAACTGTGATAACAAAGATATGCGATGAAAGGGAAATGCAAAGACGAAGAAAAATTTAGAGAAGCGAGTAACACAAAATGGAAAAGTTAAGGCTAGGTATATGGACAGAAGAAGTGTGAATTGAATAGAGGGAAAGAAATATATACATGGAGAGAGGACGATATCACCGTGTCTTCACTACACAAATCTACACAGTATGTATTTCGAATTTAAAAGTTGAGAAGAGAGATTCAGAAAAAATAATAAGAGAAAGAAAAAATGGAGAAAGGAAGAAAGATACGATGGGAGAACAGAAAAACGAATTAGAGACAAAACGAGATATATGTGATGTGATGGACACAGAAAGAAGGAATATGTAGAGAAGAATAGAGACAGACAGATAAATAGATCTTCGTAAACCTCATTTATTGGACACTTTTAATCCCTTTTTTGGTACATAGTCACTTCGGTAGCGTCTTAGTCAAATTATAGCTTTGTACAAGACAAAAGTAAGTAACAAGGACATTAAAACAAGATAACTAGTACAATAACATTAAGACAATGATAACTAGTAAAATAAGTCACACTACTATCAATAGACAATACTTTTCTGCCATTGGTAACAGAAACTCCACATTTATTTAATTTAAACAAGTATAATATCCACATCCTCTAGTACCCTAGTAGACGGCAAAAACTACCTCAACCGTGTCTATAAATCGTTGAAATATACCTCAACTCATTTTATATGAAAACTTCAAACTTACCTACATTAATAATCTCTACTTATCTACTTAATCCTTCCTTATATAATCGATAACAAATGCGTAATCGACTATTCATTCATTGCCAAGGTTAGGCATGGCATATAATAAGGCGGGAGGTGAATACGATTTAAATAACTAAAGAATCGTGTCAATAATAAGGTTGAGATCCTTCTATATTTAACTCTTATATTTGATAAATTTATAAAAGATTTACTTTAAAGAACTATTGGTAGGTCAGTAATAAAGATGAATAGGGAAAGTTTGTATTGTACTTAAGTATTATTTGGTTAGAACTTATACATGCCCTAAGGATTACTTTATTCGAGTAAAGGCTGATTTATGTAGAACGGGACGTGTACGACACGGGCTTCGCACGGGGTTTTGATTTATGCTGCGACGGGTAGCTGCCGGCTTCGGCACGGGTTTTTAAAAATTAGTTTGCGAGTGTCTTGAGTGGGTTTAAAAGATGAATTTTGTTTAAACTGTAAAAGTTATCTAGCTGAAAACTTGCGAGTATTTGAGGTATTATACCGTATAACGAGTATATTATAAATAGGGGTCTTTTTTAGTTTTCATCCATTCATTAGGGGGTGAATCACTTAAAAAATATCGTTATACAGGGTGTTTCATTAAGAATGTCCACTCTTTGAGTTGTAGATTCTAGACCTCAAAATATTAGGATTTAACCCAAATCACTTAAATAAAATGTGGCCCCTTACAGAGTTACAGGGTGTTTTATTTAAAAATTTAAAAACTATTTTTTCTCAGTGGTTTAAAACTTTTCGACGTATCCTTTTCATACTTCGCACAAAGTGTAGGTACTGTGCACCCTATAAAATTATGTTACACAAACGTTTCTGGCTATTACCAGAGGCGTACGACAGGGGACAGTGAATGGTTGACCCTTCCCAAATTCTACGCCACTGGCGGAAATGCCATTTTAGCGCAATTTTTCGATTCTCCAATACTCTCTATGTAAATAACATACACTTCATTCGCAACGATAAAATCATTAGTTTTCGAGATATTTGAAGTTAAACATGTAACGGCACAGATATTTGATTAATGTGCGCCGCTTAATTTTAAATTTCTAATATCTCTAAAATCAATGATTTTATCGTTAAGACTGAAGAGTATATTATTCATTCATAATGATAAAATCATGTTTTCGAGATATTTGAAATTAAAAATTCAGCAGCACAATACATTAATCAAAATATCTGCCGTTACCTACTTGTTTAAGTTCAAATATCTCGAAAACTAATGATTTTATCCTTAGGACTGAGGAGTATGTTATTTACATAGAGAGTATATTCTCTATTGAGGAATAGCACTACTTCATCAAAACTAAAATCTCTTTTGGTAACCCTAACAAATAACATGTGTTTGACATACATGTAAACAATACGTACGAGTGCAATTATTAATTCAGACCAAATGCGCGTGGCGCTCGATGCAAACTTATGCGCAATGTACTCAGTTGCGCACCTTTGCGCAGTTTCTCTTATATATTTTTTTATTCCTTACATTGTAATCTTTCATTTAGTGAAGGATTTAATGTGGCACAAGATGGCACAATAAACGTAATACGCTGTCAAACATTAATTTTATCAAAAATTGTATAGGTTTTTAGACAGCCGATTATATCAAAATCACCTTTCCGTGAAGCTAACTATGCTGTTTTAATCTTTAAAGTACCTATGTACTTTTATCTCCAATAATTACTTTTATATTAACTATCCACATAAATGAAGTAATATAATCAAAGGCAGTCTCTGAGGATTTAAATTTGATGTATAAAATTATATTGAATTTTGTACTTTTGATCATTAATAGATCTGGCCCTAAAAAACATAAAAAATCAATTTTTGCTGAGAAGTTGCATCATGAGTAGTACAAACAAACCCCTTAATTTCGGCATTCTCAGATTTCTTTTTTTTGTACTTACGATCACGTTTCCTTCAATTTTGAACACTGTGCGACGGCATTTGGCACAAAATAAATCGATTTTTAAATACAGCACCTAGAGACTTGCAGTTTTTTGCATTATGTTCAGGATGACGTCAGGAAAAAAGTCTACTATTCAAAAATGGGTGGAAATGCATAATTGCACTTTAAAGTGCATAAAATGCATCCAAAAGTGCATCAACATGTCAAAATCAGTATACCAAGGGCCAAATTTTGTTATTCGTGGGTTTTTGGGGTCACTGAACACGAATTCGCCATCAGAACCGAACCCCCGGATCACCTGATGCCCAAGGTCACTGCAAGGGACGTCATCTTCTGGAGTTTCGAGGGTTTTTGACACTAAATTGATATAAACGGATTACTCGTGGATTTTTCGGGTCGCTAGACATGAATATGCCATCAGAACCGACCCCCCTGTTAACCTAGAGTCCAAGGTCACTGCAAGGGACGTCCTCTTCTGGAGTTTTGGAGGATTTCGGCATTAAATTGATAAAAATGGATTACTTGGGGGTTTTTGAGGTCGCTAAACACGAATATGCCATCAGCATAGACCACCGGATCACTTGGTGCCCAAGGTCACTGCAAGGGGCGTCATCTTCTGGAGTTCATCACCATCGAGGGCTTTCGGTATTAAATTAATGCAAACTGATTACGAGTTTTTGGGGTCGCTAAACACGAATATGCCATCAGAATTGAATTCCGGAGTACCTTCAACCCAGGATCTCTACTAAGGCACGTCATCTTCTGGAGTTTCGAGTGTTTTTGGCATTAAATTGATGCAAACGGATTATACACGGGTTTTTTGGGGTCATTAAACACGAATATTCCATCAGAATTGAACTCCGGAGTACCTGCTGCTCAGGGTCGCGACTAGGGCACGTCATCTGGGGCTTCGAGGGTTTTCGGCATTTAATTGATGCAAATGGATTACTGGAGGGTTTTTGAGGTCGCTACTTTACTTTTGAGTGAAATTCATATTTTTATACCTACCTCGTATATGATTTGCATCTCAGATTTGAGACCCTGCCTGCACAGCTCTTTATAAAAAATAACTTTTTTTCGTAAAATTAATAATAAAAGAGTTTCCCATATGGTTCCAAGTTACGCAGACACACTATATATCTACCTCTAGCTAGAGTACACTTTTCGTAACGTAACACCATACACCGTACCAAACAGGTACACCTCGTGAATAATAAAAGGCCCGATTCTCCCACTCGGTGAGAGAAACCACAAAAGGTGTTTGTTATGTGAGTGTGTACCGGTAAATATGATAATAGTATCGATTACGACTTTCGGATCAATGTTGCTGTTCCTTCTGCCGATGCCTCCCCAGAGTATGTAAATGTGTATTAGTTTTTTGGATCTTTTAAGAGAAACGAATGGAGAGGCTAATTGCGCGGAAGGGTGAAAATGATATTGTAGCTGAGGGGTGAATATTCAAAGGAGTTTACTGCGGAAAAGGATTGACTGTGCAGATAGAAACCTATTTATGTGAGTTACAGAAGTTTTTAGTATTAGATTTTATATAATAGGTACGATATAAGTGGAAATACATAATTGTTACAGATGTTGTAAATACATAATTGGAACAATGTCAGCGAAGTGAATTGATGTTGTATAATAAAGTTAGAAATTTATATGAAATGGAATTAGATATACAGAGATAAAAAAAGAGTCTCAATATGTAAGATTAGGACATAGGAACAAAACTAGCCTGATATACCCCATTTTTATAGTCGTTTGTTATAAGTCACTAGTACTGCAGCCAATTGACTCACTATACATCTTAGATTCCAGAAGATGCTAACAATTCTGAATTCTGGAACCCTACAGCTTTTACGGGTTGTGGATGGACTAAGTTTTGGAGTCACTCCGTATACTCCAAAAGTGTTTTGCCGCGTTCGGTCTGGTGCTTGGCAGTCATGCAAAATATGATTCATTCTTCTCTCCTCTTCTTCTTAGTTCAGGCAAGATACCTTTAATCTCTGGTACTTGGTCATGCGTATTTGTGAGTTTTGTTCCATACCCTAAAAACCCACTTAATATGATAAGCTTAAATATTGGTGAATATGAATTTGAAAAGGTAGAACATTTTAAATATGGAGTCTCAGTTAATGGAACTAATGATAGAAGTATCGAAATTAATGAAAGAATCCAGGCAGGAAACGGAACAACCTACTGGAAATACAGTAACTTCCTCAAAGGTAAGAAGCTTACTCAGAATACAAAACTGAAAATTTACAAAGCAGCAATTAGACCGATAATCACATATGGTGCTGAAATAATGTGTCTGACACAGAAAGAGGAAGAAATATTGAGGATCCTAGAAAGGAAAATAATTCGGAGGATAGCAGGACCACTAAACTTAGGTAATAATGAATTTAGAAAACTCATGAACCACGAAGTAAGAGAACTTCTGAAAGGAGAAGACATCGTCAGATTTATGAAGGCACAGACTCAGATGGATGGGACGTATAGAAAGGAGGAATCCAGAAGCCGTCATCAAGAAAATTTCCAAATGGAGACCTGTATCAGGCAGACCACGAGGAAGACACAAAACTAGATGGGGGAACCAGATAGTGGAGGATCTTAAGAAGATGGGAGTCAGAAAATGGGTAACCAGAAGCAAAAACAAGAACGAATGGAGGAAAATTGTAGAAGATGCCGTCACACAACCAATTGTAAAACCAAATTGTTAATGCGGATTGATTCTCCGCGACAAACGAATCGGAAGAGCCCAAAGAGGGCGGCAATCACTCGGCTAGGAGTGTAGTAGATGCCATGATGATGATGATGTTCCATACCCTGTTTTTCCATTAAACTCCAATAAGTTTTGTGACCTCAACGATTGGCCAACAGTTTTCTTATTGGTAGTTTTAGGATCTCTTCTGATTCAATCATCAGTGAATTCCTGCCTCAGTCTCACTGAGCACATTGCAATGGCATAGGGTGTGTAGGGGTCTCTTCTTCCATTTCGCATTTTTTACACCATGGTTCATTCACGCTACCAATTTCGCATAGGTGTTTTCTTAAACGACAATGTCTAGTAACCATTTCGTTAACGGTTTTAATCTCTGATTTATTGAGATTGATCAAATTGTCCGAGAGCTTTTTATCAATATTCTTGATTATTTTCTTAGCCTTTTATTTGCTTTTGAGTGGCACTCCATTTCTTTTAATGATTTTTTTTCTTTTTCTTGATCAGTAACTCTCCTAAACCGCGTTTCTTCCAGTATCTTTGGTAATGCCACACAATCATTCTGAGCCTTCACAGGTTTCTCTCGAGTCTTGTTTTGCCAAAAATATGACTGATTACTTAAGGTTCTCTGCTACAGACTCTGCAGCTTAACTCTTCGTGAAATAGCCGCATTGTACGCAAGTGTCTCTTGACTGGCGAATGGCCAATAAGAAAGCCTGTTATGGTGTTGGACTGCTCCCTGCTTATTTTATTGCTTTAGCATTATGTCTATTCAATGTACGAGTACATTCAATGGGCATATGCCCTTTGTTGGAATAAAGTAAAGTTAAATTGTTCAAAATAAAGTAAAAATTAAAATTGTTCAAAATACGATTGTCAATAAATGTTCACTACGATTCACTGTATGAGGTAAATAGTAACGAAAAGTAGTAGTACATTCTTTCACGGTTTTTGCTGTAAATTTTAAAGAACCGCTTGGATTGACATGAAATTTGGTATACGCATAGCTAATATGTCAAAGAAAAAAAGTGATATGGTGCCGATTTGTGCTTTTGGCCTGGGGGTGAGTTTCACCCCATCTCGGGGGTGAAAAATTATATGTCCAAAATAAGTCCTGAAATGGATAAACTGACTAATTTTAAGCAACTTTTGTTCCATAGAGTTTTTTGACAAAATCAATACTTTTCGAGTTATTTGCAAGTGAATATGTTCATTTTTTAACAACATAACCACGTTTTTAGACGGTTTTTCGAAAATAACTCAAAACGTAAGCATTTTGTCAAAAAAAAATTTCAGCAAAACTATAGCCTATAAAAAAGTGAAAAAAAAAACGGTGTATATATTAGGTCTCTATACCTAGCAAAAGCAGAGTTATAGCTAATGAAAAATAGGTTCATATTCGAAAAATTCCAAATAGAATAATTCAATGTGAAATATCCAAATAATGAAGCATTATTGGGGAAAACACATTACAACTTTTTTAAAGTGTTTAAAAAAAGCTTTTTTTTCTGTTTTTACAAAAAAATTCTAGCTTCAAATGTAAGCAAGTTACGCTCAAAATTAAGTTGGTCCCTTTTGTTTTGGCAAAAAAATATCAGGAAGATTACCCCTCAATTAGCAACTTAAATGAAATTAATCGTTACCGCTTCACAAGTTACTTTACTTATGTCATTTTTATATGATCTGTAAGTTTCAAAGGTTTAAATGCTTATTTTTGTGTCACGCACAACTGACAATCTGACATTGTTTGATATACATAGGTACACTTGATCTAGCGAAATGAGGAATAGTTATAATTCTTTGTTTTGTGTTTCTCCAGACAAATACGAAAATCAGGAATATCGTAGTGTTGATAAATAAATTTTTGTGAAAAATTTGCAATTACGTCAGTGTTTCCCCAAAGGTGCGAGTTATTACAGTAAACTGGTTTTGACTAAAGAAAAATGCAAATAATGCGTTGTTGGTGTGGTAGTAATTTATTACACAGGTAAAATCATAATTGGAGATATTACTAATATTTTAAACACGTTGAAGATATAAAATTAAATTAATTAATTAATCTTCAAGTGTTTCTGCGATCAGAACGGTATCGTCGGCAAATCTCAGATTGTTTAATCTAACACCATTTATTTTAATACCTATGGATTGCTCAGAGAGTGTTCTGTAAAGGTTTTAAAGTAAATTTTTTAAAAATTTTAATTTTGAAAGAAATGCTTTTTTCAAAATAACTTAAACAATAAAAAAAGTCGGCTTTACTTTTCTGAATATCTTGTATTTTGTTGTTTTTCTGTAAGACAAAAATTTGTTAACATTCAGCGTTTCTAAATTTGCATACACTCGTGATAAGTGACTCGTTCAAGCCCTTTTTACAGCTCTTTCAAAAATAAGGACTTTGAACCGATGAAACTTACAGACCATATGATCAATACATACGCGAGTAAAAAACTTGTGAAGTGGTAACAATTAAGTTCATTTGAAATGGTAATTAGGGGGCGATTTTCCCGATTTCTAGCCAAAAAAAGGGACAAACTTTATTTTGAGCATAACTTGTTTTGATGCTAAAAATTTTTTGTAAAAAACAAAAATAAGCATTTTTAAACCCTTTAAAAAAGTTAAAATGAGTTTTCCCCAAAAAAGGTCTTCGTTTTTTGGTTATGCCACGTTAAAATATTCGATTTGGAATTTGACGAATATGAACCTATTTTTCATTAGCTATAACTCTGCTTCTACTAAGTATAGTGACCTAGTATATACACCATATTTTTCACTTTTTTACGTGCTATATTTTTGATAAGAATTTTTTTTTCGACCAAAAACTTACTTTTTGAGTTATTTGCCAAAAACCGTCAGAATACCTATTGGGGTCTAGGACATTTCGCCGTCGCCGTTTCGCCGTCGCCATTTCGCCGTCGCCGTTTCGCCGTCGAGCCATTTCGCCGTCGCTGTTTCGCCGTCGCTGTTTCGCCGTCGAGCCATTTCGCCGTCGCCATTTCGCCGTTGTTAGCATTCGTACTTATAATTTCGGGATGATCATTACTTGTATATAAATTTTGAATGGTTTTCGAACGTTTTGTATAATGAAGGTTTTTATTTTTGATACGGTAAAAACAATTGAAATTGAAATCCCTTCTCTCAATATTGTTTATTTCCGGGAATCTGATAAAAGTCATATTTATCTATTTAATGATGTATTCTAATTAATTATTATACTCTTGTTTATTGTCCTTAATTTCCAAGAAATAATAGAACGTTCTTGTAAATTTAACCAATGCCGGGATGGCGACGGCGAAACGGCCGACGGCGAACTGGCTCGACAGCGAAACGGCCGACGGCGAAGTGGCTCGACGGCGAAACGGCGACGGCGAAATGGCGACGGCGAAACGGCGACGGCGAAACGTCCCAGTCCGTACCTATTGTACACTTCGCGTCAATAAAAACTGGTACACTTTTTTTCCCAATGTAAACCTGTGTTCAGACTGGACACAATGACTCGTGAATCACGGCGTTGTTGCCAGCATAGATAATGGAATTGCACTAAATCTAAATACAAAAAATAACTCATAGGAAACTCAATGTAAAATTCTAAACTGTTAAATTCCTGCTTCTCTAATAATTTTACAACAAAAGTCATGAGAAGCTATTTGTAGAGGACTAAAATCTGTATTAAAAACAAAAGCTAAAATTGTTCTAGGATTTAAACACATTCCAAAATTTTGAAAAATACCTACATTTGCCACAGTAGGTAGATGTGTAAAAGTTAGGCCCACGTTATTATTTACCTGATTGTTCGCACACTATTGACTGAACAAAACATCTTTATTATTATTATTAGTTTCTCCTCAACTGAGGCTATCTTATCAATTTTATTATTTTTTAAACAAGAAATGATAGAATAAAAATTTTGACAGTTCAAATTGTCAATATTTATAATAACTTCACTGTGACCGAACGCAACCGATACACATTATGGTTATGTGTGTGGCCTAACTTTGGCGTATTTCTGTGAAAAATTATTATATTTTTAAAAAATTTTGGAATATGTTTAATTCGTAGAACAATTTTAACAGTTGTTTTCAATGCAGATTTCAATCCTCCAGAAATAGTTGTTTATTTGTTTTGATATAAAATAATTAGGGAAGCAGGAATTCAACAGTTTTTACATTGAATATGGCCCGTTTTCCAATTCACCATCCGGTACAAAATTTTTAGACAGAACTCCGAATTCTGGTCAGAATTCAATGTGTTTAATAAAACGCATTGAACATTTTGACAGGCGACATTTTCCACCTATGTCCTTAATATTTCAGCAGTTTCGAATTTTATTGTAATATGTACATAATATTTAAGTTCCACACTTGTTCACTGTAAAAGTTATTCATTTTGTATTAATTTCAAATTTTAATATTTCCAGTGTGTTTTATTTATTAGTATCCCACAACTCTGAAAGAGTTTTTTGCTACACTTTACGAGAAACCCTTCACACTTCTCGATTTTAAATTAAACATAATAATTTAATGTCATGTCTAGAGTTATTATCTGTCCTTCATGTCATACTTAATTGAGATGATGGAACATTAAAAAATGAATAAGAGTTTTTTTTAGGATGCATGTTTAAATAAATGTGACTGACTTATCGAGAATTCTCGATGTTCTTTTAATTTTTAGTAAACCTACTAACAACTTGCGGTCTGCCGCACAGCCCTGCTTTTAGCTGGTTTGATATAATATTTTAGTTGAACTGGCAACGTTGCCTAGAAATAAGAATGACATATGTGATAAGACCAATTTACACAACTAGAAAAGCACGATTTTCGGTTATAAGACTTATACCAGTTTTTTTTGACGCGAAGTGTACCTACGTGGTTACTTTGTAGAAAAATTGACATATTCACGTGCAGATAACTCGAAAAGTATTAACTTGGTGAAAAAACTTTATAGAACAAAAGTTGCTTAGAATAAGTCATTTTATCCATTTCCGGACTTATTTCGAACATATATTTTTCACCCCCAGAAGGGGGTAAAACTCACCCCTATGACAAAAGCACACATCGGCACAATATCACTTTTTTTCTTTTCACACGTTAGCTATGCCAAATTTCATGTCAATCCAAGCGGTTCTTTAAAATTTAGAGGTTTTGCAATATTTTACCTTTAAAGAACGTACTATAGTGTCGGTAAAGTTAAAATTGTGCAGAATAAAAGTTTTCCTTACACTTTGAAGTAAATAATAACGAAACGTAGAGTTTGTAAAATTAGAATGGTGCAGAATAAAAAATGTTCCCTCACTTTGAAATGGTAAACACGCACAACTTCACCACATGTATCTTGAAGGTGCTGGATATAGTCTCGATAATGCTTGCAGGTTTCCATCTCAAAGGCGGTAGACTGTAGAAAGTGTTGTTGAAGGTTCTGCTGGTTCACTTTCCACTGTTGTTGTAAATTGGATCCGACTAGAAGTTCCAACAATGTTTGTTATTGTACGAACCTTGCAATTTAAAGGTTGAATGTAGCAAGAAAAATACATAATATGAGCCACAGTGCCGCACTGGGTTGTAGTTTCAGATTAAATAAGCGTAAACAAGTATATTGTGTTCGGATTCATGGTTTCTTTCCGCTAACGTTGCTTCTTGGCATTCTTAAGGCCGCCTTTGGACAGAAGTATTTTGAAACAGATTCCCTTCTGGCAAGTTCATCAGCTCTTTCATTGCCGTGTATTCTCCAATGACCTGGCACCCATATCAGTATAACACTTTGACACTGTTATGTTCCGCAAATCTATCAAGTTCTCAGCATTCCCACACTAGCCTAGAATCTGCCTTAGGGCTCCTGACTCCTGAGAGACCCCATAGTCACTTGAGTATCTTTCATGTATTGATCCGGGTAAGTTTAAAAGCTCTCAAACCAATAATTTCTCTCGCACAACGCAAAGTTTTACTATGATTCATTACTCAGTGTCAAGACTAACTAATTTATTAGTGAAAAAACTTTAAAAAGAAATTGTGAATTCGATTTTTTAGTAAGCTGGAATTGAGTTTGTTAAATTAAAGGGAATAATACCCGTAATCAAGTCAGATTTATGGGTATACTAATATTTTTGTAGTTGTTGGCTGAGAGCCAGGCTTCGGTGCAATTTAATTTCGTGTTTAAAACTTTTTGAGTATTATGATAAAACGTATTGAACAGGGTTGTACCAGTTAAATCCGGTAAAAAAAATCAGTTTGTGTTTGCGACCAAATCGTGAAGCAGTGTCGTACTGGGGAAAATAAAAGTGGAAATAATTTTTTCTTTTAAAACAAATCCTGTATCATGGTGCAAATATAAACTATCCATAAGTAACTTATTTTTCAAACAAAATTTATTCAGTTTAGTTGTTTTTCACTTTTCGCATCTATATTTATTATAATATACAGTGTCAATTTGAAAAGATGGAACCCTCTAAAATTTGGTCCCTATGGAAAATCTAGAAACATGTAAAAACATGTCAAATTTATTTCTGAGGGAGATATTTTGTAGATCAGTTAACAACTAAATTACATCAACCCTCTAGCGGGGCGGACACAACCCCCAATATCTTTAATGGAAAGGGGGGTTGAGTGATACCTGATACCTCATTTTAAAGGTCGTTCAACTACCTTTTCAAAAATTATATTGCTTTTTAGTGCTTTTGAAAAAATCAAGTGAAACCGTAAAGGTATGTACCTATCGAGTTGAGAACGCCAAAAAATTTTTGGAGTATTGGTAGGTTTTAAGAGGTAGTTATTGCGCATTTTTTGACATACAATTAAGAATTTTTTATTTACCATTGGCGTGCATACGGGATGTATATAAAATGTTTATACCCGTATGCACGCCAATGGTGAATATAAAATTCTTAATTGTATGACAAAAAATGCGCAATAACTACCCCTTAAAACCTACCAAATTTAATTTCCATATCATAACCGGTTTTAGAGCAATAAATAAATCGTCAGTTTGTAAGAAAAAATTCAACATCCCGTATCTCGGAAACGAAGCATTTGCGAACATATGTTTATAAAGCAAATTGTCCATTATTTTTTCATGCAGAATTACCCCTTAAAGTTTGTCGCACTTATTTAGAAACACCCTGTATTGATGAATAACATTGTTAGTTGTTAAAGTACCTAACTTTTTTATTATCCAACATAAGCGAATGAGTCAAAAAGCAAAATATTAAGAAAGCCTAAGGCTACAGTTAAGTTTTAATTTCAATATTTTATAAACGCTAGAATATTCTACAGGGTGTTCCAAACTTTGAGGAAAAAACACACTATCATTGTTACACCCGGTATACAATGACACTTACCTCTTTAACAATAATATTGTTACATCGACATTCTTGAAGAATAAAGCTATAACATAATAAAAAAAATCACTCAAATCGGACAACAGGTTTAGGAAATACGAGACATCAAATATGTCCCATTTTTAAGGTGGTGCGTTAATTTTGATGCTTAGTGTGCATACCTTTACACAAACATCTAATGATCATCAATTATTTCTTGTAGGATTCGTAAAAATTAAAAAATACCTCAAATTTTAGGTGGCCTCTTTTTAATGACGCGCAGTGTATATTCTTCTGATAACAGAGAAAGTAAAGGGACTCTCATTTAATACTTCGGTTCTGTAGGAAAATCTGGAACACCGCCAAATCTCTTTTCATTCATATACGTGTATTAGACATTAAAGCTTGAAATTGGGTATTAATAATGCAGAGACAATAATAGTAGATTAAACATTAAACCAAAGCACATTTTTTACGAAAACAAACACCGTTATAGCGTTTTATCGTTGTATACGATAGAGGTCGGCGAACTACAAATATTTAAAGGATTTTGTACAAATAAGATTAGACGGTTTTATATTTAGGATAATTATAAACAATAACATGGGATATATTTTATGTTCTAGTATCTAGTAATTAATTTGTGATTCGGATTTTTAAATGACAAAGCGACATCTGTTGATAAATTCCTTATTGATCGATCATATTTCTGACGCTAAACATTGAAGAAGGTGCTTTAATTGTTTTCATTTTCCAGATACCAGTGTTTCTTCTTCTCTTTTTTTATAGTTGCTTTATTTTACTCGCTTATCGATAATCGTCACATATGCAGGTTACACATGGGGTGATTTATCGCGTATAAAACCGGGATGTCTTATCTGTCAGTCTTTCGCGGATACACGTTTGCAGGTCAATGTTTGCGTTTTAAACTAGTTCACAAGGCAAAAAAGCGTTTGTTGTAAGCGGAATTATAGAGCTTCGCGGTACTGTTTTTGTTGAGCTAGTCATTATCACTGAGAGAGGAGAAGAGCACATGTGTTCATTTTGAGAATCAAAATCAGAGAAAGAGAGAGATTCTGTTTACTTCGAGAGAAAATAGAAGAGAGATTCGCGTGTTACCAACTAGTGGTCTTTATCGAGAGTAGAGAACTTTGTGTTCTCTTTGAGGGCCAACACCAGGGAGAGAGTTTTTCGTTTGCATTGTTCAAAAATGTCTGTATTTTGAAAGGTGTGGAGTAGAGTCAGTAGTAAACATTATTAATAAGGGTTGGATTAAGTGATATTTAGGATTTGACACAGTGAAAAATATAATATTATTTTTTGCATTTGAAGTTTTTGCTTTAATTTCCTTGAGTTGTCGGTCTGCGATTAATAAAACACTTGATTGGTGTTCACAGGTTTCGGCGAATTGCCATTGTCAACGAACTCTTTATTAAATACTAGAACTTAGACTTGACTAGATTATTTACATGTTATATTACTATCTAGGTACAACTAGAATGGTACACAAACAGTCGGACTCCTTAAGTCGCGTTTACACGATGGCAATTGGCGAGACAATTGTCATTGGACAATTGTCATCACGTGGTTGCAGATTGTCGGAGGCCAGTCCAGTTGAAAGAGAAGATGCTTACACGGGGCCAACTAAACATCATGGCCCCGTGTAAACATCTTCTCTTTCAACTGGACTGGCCTCCGACAATCCGCAACCACGTGATGACAATTGTCCAATGACAATTGTCTCGCCAATTGCCATCGTGCAAACGCGACTTAATTAAGAATATTGACGCATGTGGCTTATTTCTATTCAAGATGAAAGTTCTGCCAGTACCATGGCGCAAAATGAGACGAATTACTGACAAACTGGCCAAAAATTTAAATGTATATCAATTTGGACATGAATGTGTCCTTGCTGATTAAGAATTTATGTATCCTTGCTGTAAATAGGTAGGTAATGTAGAACTTTGGGTATTGTAAAGTTTTTGACGTCGCTGATTACGAATTTGATACGAAAGTTGAAAAATTCAAAATGGCAAATCCTTTTTGAACATTATGTACTTTATTTACTTTATTATTTTTCAGTTTTTTACCTATCCTAGACGGCTTTACACTTTTTTGAAACACCCTGTATATTAATCATTTTAATTTATTTTTTAATGATTTTAATTTCCAATCGCGTAGGAAGGTTTTTCATAACGTGTTTAATCCTGTCCAATCAGATTATTATTATACTGGTTATCTTTTAACGATTTTAACTTCCAATCGTGTAGTACGATTTTTCATCACGTGTTTAATTCTGTCCAATGCGACTATTATTATACCGGAGATATTCTACCTATATTATTATACTGGGAATATTTTTAGGTAGATTGTTCCTATAATAAATGATGGTTTTGCTTGTTTTCGATTCAGAGGGTTGCACACCCGCTGGACAGGCTGTTTCTACCATTTCAGGCGTCCTCAGCAGCGTTCGTTAGCGTGCACTCCTCTACGCAGCGTGCTAACGAACGCTGCTGATGACGCCTGAAATGGTAGAAACAGCCTGTCCAGCGGGTGTGCAACCCTCTGAATCGAAAACAAGTAAAACCATCATTTATTATTTTTCTATCTTTACTCGCATTTGAGTACTGAAAGTTCCTCTTCTGTCCTTTTTTCCTAGACGAATGAAAACGGAATGCGATGGTTTCCTTTTCGTTTTCTATATTCGTCGTCTGCGGTCTTATTAATTGAAAAAGTCGCAGATTAAGGATGTACCAGAAAGAACTTTCAACACGAAAAGTCTCAGTTTTAAATTACTATTTACCATTTTAATTTTTATTAAATTGGTGGATTCTGCATCTCAGACTCTTCAATTTGTAGATTGTTTCTGTTTAATTACGAGTTTCCTAGTTTTGACAACTGTCACATTTAAGAAAATGAACCATAATAAACTTTTAGTTTTGCATCTAATGTCAAATTGTCACGAGGACAACACAGATCGGCAATTTTAAGCGCTCGAGTGTAATTAGGTAAAATTATTTCATGAATAAAACTGTATTTATAAATAATTTTAACTAATCTTTTATTGAAAACTTCGTCTCAATATTTGCTAAACTGTGATATTCACTTTGACACGTTGAAAAACATTAATTGTGATAAATGTCACTGAATGTTTATTTACAAATACTTAAATTTTGTAGGTGAGTATTAAAAAATAATCTTTCGAATATCACACGATATTAAGGATAAATAAGAAAATAATGCTCCAATTTGTTTCTCAAACTTGTTTCCATTCGGCAATAGTCATTTATTATTATTGCCAGGCAACAAGCTTTCAAAACATTATCGCATTATTTTCAATTGATTCTCGCTCTCTTGTGATATTAATGTTGAAAATTATTTGTGTTATCTCATTGTCCGCTGTATTTCACCTATATGTATATTAGGGTGGTACGAAAAAAGTCAAGTTGATAATCCTGTATCGCTATAGTGCGGAAAAGTTGCGATTGGTAATTACAAGAAAAACAAAACAAAAATTATTAAAATCGGACTTTACCTTCCGATCCCGCAACGGGCCTAAAGATTATGAAAAAAATGAAATTCTACCTTTTTTTCGAAAATTTTTATTTATCCTCCATGTACGTTTTATTTATCGCTATAGTAAAATTTGTTTACAGTTTGCATGGTTGAGTAATAAAAACAACAGTTTTACTCATCTAACGAATATCTTCCGATCCCGCAAGGTCAATCAAAATCTATAACATTTTGAAATTTTCGATGATTTTGATAAATTAAAAAACATTTAGTTATCTCACTTTTTTCCTACATTGTGAAGTTTTTCGCTTGTTTATATATTGTATGACAATACTTAAACAACCCAGAACTCACAACGAGGAGGTGGTTGCACTTCTAGCTCCACACACACCCTTCTCTCCAACCAACCAATGAGTGTGATTTTTACGTTATTTACATAGTAAATTTCTTTTTCATGTTTGTATCCAGCTTTTAAACGTCAACTTTGTACGAGTATTGTGATTTGGTGGTAGAATCTGGCAACATGGACCTTGATTTAAGTGTTGCCCTTATGAATCCATCTCTTGATTGGGGCCCACATAAATTAGACCAGGGGTGACCAACTTAATCGGACTCGAGATCTACTGTCTGCCTTTCTAATTCTCTGCGATCTACCGACAAGGAATTTTCGTAATATTTAGGACGGGAATAGGTAGGTAGGTAGATAATTTTTTCTTGCCATCGATCGACTGACCTAGGGGTCGCGATCGACGGGTTTGCCCCCCTGCATTAAACGATGCTTCCGTGACCAACTTTAGGCACTTCTCATCAGCTTGCGTGTGTCAGGGATAGTTTTGTACATTCCAGTCTAGTATGTCGCCCGATGTAATGCAAGAACTTATATCTTCATTTAGCACTTCGAAGAAGTGATGGAGAAGATAGTTTTGCAACAGTCTGCAATAGTTTTGCAACATTATATTCCAGTCTATTATTTCAGTTTAGTCCCGTGCTTCAAAATTTCAAGTACTAGGGAGAATTGAAACACTTTAGAGAGCTAGAGCTAAAGAGTGTTAAAAGCCGGTTAGACTAAAGCCAAGGGCAAACGTATTAAAAATTTCATCCCTCCTACTTTAAATTTTGAAACACAGGACTACACTGAAATATTAGATTGGAATGTTGCAAAACTATCTTCTCCACCAGTTCTTTAAAGCGTTGCAAATGAAATATATGTTCCTACATTATATCAGGCAACATGCCAGACTGGAATGTACAAAACCATCCCTGTCATACGCAAGCTGTCTAGCGGTACGTAAAGTTGGTCACGGAAGTATCGTCTAATGTATATGGGACCCAGTCAAGAGATGGATTCATCAAGGCAACACTTAAATCAAGGTCCATGCTGCCAGATTTTACCACTAAATCAAAATTAAAAGTTGACGTTTTAAAGCTGGACACAAACAAATGAAAAAGAAAAAATGTAGTATGTAAATAATGTAAAAAACACACATTCATTGGTTGTATGGAGAGAAGGGTGTGGGTGGAGTAAAAAGTGCTACCACCTTCTTGTTGTGACTTCTGTGTCGTTTAAATATTATTATACAATATCTAAACAAGCAAAGAGCTTCACAATGTAACAGAAAAATGAGATAACTAAATGTTTTTTAGTTTATCCAAATCATCAACAATTTCCAATTTTTATAGATTTTGATTGACTTTGCGGGATCGGAAGATATTCGTTAAGTGCATAAAACTATTGTTTTTATTACTCAACCATGCAAACTGTAAATAAATTTTACTATAGCGATAAATAAAATGTACATGGAGAATAAATAAAAATTTCCGAAAAAAAGGTAAAATTTAATTTTTTTCATAATCTTAGGCCCGTTGCGGGATCGGAAGATAAAGTCCGATTTGAATAATTTTTGTTTTGTTTTTCTTGTAATTACCAATCGCAACTTTTCCGCAATATAGCGATACTGGATTATCAACTTGACTTTTTTCGCACCACCCTAATGTATATGTATATGTTTCTAGACCTCTTTTCTGTTTATAGCGTCGCGAAGCCGCTATTCCAAACTAAATTAATCCGACAGACTATTGCATTTGCTTCACTGAGTACGTGTGTCTTCTGTACTTTCGCTTCGCTGGCCATTTTTATTCCCTGATTTATATCTCATTATACATGCATAACCTGTTCCGTTAGCTTTTATTGTGTAGGTTTTGCTGCTATTACGCTCATCTTAGTGATTTTTGTATTATATAAAACTGAACCATAAAACATATTTCTTTATATCAAAGTGAAAAATAAATAAAAAAATTGAATTATGTGTGATATTTTTGCTATTTTTTACTCCATTTTTTCAGGGTTTGATATAAAGTCATAAATAATAATACTTTTTTTCATTATGGCCTGTTCTCAAACCACTCAAATAATTTTCAGAATTTGGCTTCCGGATATAAATATCCGGCTACGGATGGCAACGATCTATCAATACATTATATACAGTGCGTCCATAAAGTAACGCATAAATTCATTATTAGCTAAATAAACACCAGTATGAGAAATTCCCGAAACAGGTCGACTTTTATTTTTAAATTACGATTTTTTGCATGTTATATATTTTCATACTAGTGACGTCATCCATCTAGACGTGATGACATAATCGTTTTAAATGAAAATAGGGCCTATGTGACAGCTCATTTTAAAGGGTATTGAATTCTCTATGCAGTAATATAAACATAATTATTTATAAAGGGTGTCCAAAAATTTTTTTAATTAAATAATTATTACTTAAGACGAAAGAAGAATGTATGTTGTATGTAATTTATTTAATTCAAAATACGTTTTACTGTTGTCAGAAAACAGGAAAAAAATGTTTATTTGACAAATAAATATTGTTTTTCGCTTAAATTCAATGTTAAAGCTGCCACCCACTTGTCTCTTGGCAGTTTGAACATGTCATTTAAGCGAAAATTAATGTTTATTTTTCAAATAAAATTTCAGTTTTCTGACAGCAGCAAAGTGTATTTAGAATTAAATAAATTACATACATTCTTCTTTTGTGTCAATTAATTTAATTTAAAAAATTTTTAGACACCCTGTATAATTATTATATTATGTTAAAGTTTATATTACTGAATAGAGAATTGAATAGCCTTTTAAATGAGCTATCAAATGACCCCTATTCTCATTTAAAAAAATCATCGATTAAGTCATCACGCCCAGATGTATGACGTCACTAATATAACATATATGCCAAAAAATCGTTTAAAAATAAAAATTGACCTGTTTCGGGAATTTCTAATAATGAATATTTAGCTAATAATGAATTTATGCGTTACTTTATGGACGCACTGTATATCGACACCTATATTTTAAAATTGTATCTATATTTTTACATTGATATTTGAGATTCAATGTATAGCCCACACAGGATTAATGTAATTTTTTAATTGACACGTATGCAATATACAGCGATGAGTGCGCTAAAAACAGACAAAATAACGCAAGAAATGGAAAACATAATATGTTATGGGATGGTACTAGGTAAAGCTGACGTGTGATCCAAAATTATTGTCACCATAGGTGGCTCTGAACGACATGACAGAGATAGCTATACAGTGCATGCGTATTCTTAATTCAGATATATTTTCCAGTTTACGTCAACTTTGCAGTGTACGTCAACTTAGCAAGAAAAGTTAGGATATGTAGAGATGTTGGTGGTGGACATATACAGCATCTTGTTTGATTTTATTTATTATTGTTACTTATAATTTTGTTAATTCTGTTTATTTTTGATTAAAGTTCTGTGTTAAAGGTTTTGACTGATTTTTTATGTTTTATAATGTTAATCAAAATTAATTGATAAACCAATGATATAAATTCAGATTAAAACAAGACATACGTAATTTTATGCACGGCTAGCTTTGATCCCAATAATTGTGGATCGCTCGTTAGTTCTTATACGTGGCTAGTTGACTTGAGTCATAATTATTTCGTATGACGTCGAAAAACATTCTAATATAATTTCCCATAGTAGAACAAAAAATGATTGAATAAATTAAGACAGAGGCTAGTAAAAAAACGTCAATTAGTACCTAGCCATTTGCATTATAAATTTTAATTATAAAAGCTAGTTGACTGAAGTCAACTAGCTCTTAAGCTAACGTCTAAAGGTAGGAAACTATCATGTAATGTAATGTGAATTTATAGGTTTCTAACGATAATTTCCCACCTCTACTAATTTGATCTCTTTTTATTGCACAACGTATTATGTCTTCCATCTTTTGCGGTATTTTGCCGGTTTTTAGCGCACTTATGACTGTAATGCAGAACAATATTCTATTATGTATATGCTGTAAAAACAAACCAATTAAAAGAAATCTGCTGAGACATCAATATCTAATTGACACGTACGCAATATGATCCAGAACAAGATTCTATTACCTGCTATAAACACAAACTGTGTATGTACATAATATGTATTTAAACAAAATCTGCTGACATCAATAGATTATTATAATAATATATTTACATACTTATTATGTCTTAGCAGTCGCTGTCAAGGTCAATATCTAATTCAAATTATGTCGTACTCTGACTGTTTACGATAAGTATTGAATTTTCTTTCTTATCTTTATTTCGTTTTTTATTTCCGTAGGTATTTCAGCACAGTGTGAATAATGTTTATTATCTAATTCTAATAAAATGTTTGGTTTGCAGTTTGCACAATAAAGGACAATCTCGCGACAATTTTTGCTCCTAAGTTATAAAAACATCATATTTCACTTTTAGTGTATGTAATAGTTTATAATATGTAATATGGCCTGTATAGCTCAGGCGGTAACATGTCTGACTTTCACGCAGAAGGCCGAGGTTCGAAACCCAGCGCCGGCGAGAACATCTAGACATTTTTAAATGTCTATAGGCCCCAGGTCGACTCAGCCTGAATAAAAATGAGTATCTTGGGTAAAACCAGGGGTAATAATAGGCGGTTGAAGCGTAGCACTGGCCCTGTTACCTTCCTTGTATACCGTAGGCCCTAGGCCCTAGATAAATATAGCAGACTATCCTGCTATAATCCCAAAGCCGCGTTAAGCGGTATAAAACGGGAAGGTATTATTAGTATGTAAAATTTTGAAAACTCTGTACTGATAATTTTTTGTATTAAAAATATAAAGGGATTTTATTCGAAAGTTCATCTTTAATTTTAAATTTTGGAGAAAGCACCGTCCTTTTATTTATTTTTTTTTTATATTATTTAATTACACAAGAATATATTATCGATTATTAGGGTTATAATCGATATACTTTTTCCAATATATTATCGTATAACGATATCTTCATTCGATATATCATAATGATACGATTATCGATGTGTACATATACCGTATTTTATTAATTTTTACCATATTCTCCGGCTATCTCGGATTTTCGATAACCCGGATCGGTCGCGGTCCCGATTAATCCGAGTTATCGAGGTTCCACTGTAATTTGTTTTTGCCAGGCCGAATTTGACTGAAGATGTTCAATGAAATAATCTCTTCTCTTCTTCTTCGGCCTGTTTGCATCCACTCCTGGACAAAGGCCTCCCCATGAGGTCTCCGTTATTCTCTGTTTTGTGCTATTTGGTACCAGTTTCTTTCTATTTTTGCTTTGATGTCATCTAGCCATCGTTTTTTATGTGGTCTTCCCCTACTACAACTACTATGCTCGCGTGGTCCCCAATGTACAATGTTTCTCGTCCACCTTTCGATGTTTTGTCGTGCCACGTATGCTACCCAGTTCCATTTCATTTGCGCGATTCTTCCAATTACATCTTTCACCTTCGTCCTGCTTCTCACGTCCTCATTTCGTATAATATGGTCCCCTTTAGATTACTCCTAACTAGCTCGTTCGATCGCCATCTGTGTCGAATTCTATCTATTTTCTGATGCCTCTGTGTCATTGTCTCCATTCCATAGGTCATAACTGGTAGAATACAACTGTTAATTATTAGCCTTTTCTTTAGATTTATTCTTACCTTTTTGTTTTTCAACACATCACTGTTCCTACTGCTGCCCAAGTCATTCGGATTCTTCTAGTTATTTCTGCCGTTTGATTCTGTTTGCCTAGTTTGACTGTGCGACCTAGGTATATAATACACTCTTCGACACTTTCGATGTAACTTCCATCTAAGTCGATTGTGATATCTTGATTTGTCATCACTTTTGTTTTATTAAGTTCATTTGAATGAAAATATTAATTTCAATGAAATAATACAGCCCTGCATATATCACCACACTTAATATTAAATAGTATCCCTTACCATTGCACATGAAATACTCTTCAGAATTATTGTTATAACAGTACATCAAAAATAGTCTCGTTTATTCTCACCACACTATTGAATTTCGTTTTGCATACTAAATAACCTTCCATATCCTCCCGTGCATAAAAATTAATATGAACTTGTGTAATTAGTCTCGGTGACTTATTTCCACCCATACGGGTCATGGTATAAATCAGCAGTTTCCAAAATGTGCTTCGCTCGGACCTCAAGGTCGCTTTTAATTAAAAATAAAATTACGAAAACGCTTTAGAATAAAAGAGAAACGTTTAAGAATACTTTTTAAATGCACAAGGAAACAGCTGTGATTGCAACTTTTGTCTATTTTATTCTAATAGACTCCATGGAATTGTTTCCAATTCCATGATTAATATTATTCTTCTCCTCAACATTTCGTTAACTCTACTCATAATCCTTTATATCAGTATTTATCTTATTTCTTTTGTTCTACAACCATTAATAGATATACCTACTAATAAACGAGTGGTAGGTATGAATACCAAACTTGGACGAGTTGATCAGATTGTTTACATTGAATATCAATTAAATTGTAACGCAGAGACTCATGGCGAATTTAGATTTAGGATATTAGGAAGGTATTATTTATCAGAGACCTAAAATTGGCATTGAGGATCCGCCTACTTCGCTGCTACGTGTTCTCGATCTTACTTTATGGTGTTGAGTCCTGGACTGTGAATAAAATCGATCTAAATCGCTTTGAGACTTTCGAAATGTGGTGCTATAGAAGAATTTTAAAAGTTTCTTGGGTGGAAAAGATTCGAAACTTCACGGTACTCCATGGTACAAGACTACTGAGATTATAAAAAGTATCAAGAGAAGAAAGCTGGAGTATTTCAGACATGTAATGAGAGGTCCCAAATATAGGTTGCTGCAACATATTATGCAAGGGAAAATAGCAGGCAAACGCAGTCCAGGACAAAGAAGAACCTCATGGTTGAAGAACTTCCGAGATTGGTATGGGGTTGATACAAGATACAAGCATGCTATTTAGGATGGCAGTGAATAAAATTACAATAGCTATGATGGTAATTAACGTTCTGAAAGGATATGGTACATGAAGAAGAATAAACTATTCAATAAAAATGTATACCATTTTTATTCAGTTGCAATGCGAAGGCAAAACAATCTTACTTTTCAATTAGAATACGGAGCGCAGTCCAGTCCTCTGAATCGCGATTTTCGGCTCTTATTGGAGCCTCATCGGAAAGAACGTAGGCACTGTTCTCCATACCCTAACTGACTAGCGTCGAGAGTCTTTCCCATCCATTGCAACCGAAGTGAAGGTATTAGGTGACTAGCGTCATCTGACAATTGAAAGATGAAGTAGTTTTCAATCCTAATAGCAACAATAATATTGAAAATATTAGTAAAAGATTTTTTAAATTGAAAACTTATTGGTACATTTCCCTGGTGACACCTTAAAAGGCTTTTACAATTTGCAAGCCAAATGGATGCTGCAGTGAAGACAAAGGGAAGGAATTCCACACTATGCAATTCACATCCCCCGTCTGCAGCTTGGTAAAGTTCCAACGGAAAATGCACCTGGTTATTCTACGGAGTAATACGACTATAAAATAAAAATGTATACCATTTTTATTCAGTTGCAATGCGAAGGCAAAACAATCTTACTTTTCAATTAGAATACGGAGCGCAGTCCAGTCCTCTGAATCGCGATTTTCGGCTCTTATTGGAGCCTCATAGGAAAGAACGTAGGCACTGTTCTCCATACCCTAACTGACTAGCGTCGAGTCTTTCCCACCCATTGCAACCGAAGTGAAGGTATTAGGTGACTAGCGTCATCTGGCAATTGAAAGATGAAATAGTTTTCAATTCTAATAGCCACAATAATATTGAAAATATTAAAAATATTACTAAAAGATTTTTAAATTGAAAACTTATTGGTACATTTCCCTGGTGACACCTCCAAGGCTTCTACAATTTGCAAGCCAAATGGATGCTGCAGTGAAGACAAAGGGAAGGAATTCTACACTATGCAATTCACATCCCCCGTCTGCAGCTTGGTAAAGTTCCAAAGGAAAATGCACCTGGTTACTCTACGGAGTAATACGACTATAAAATAAAAATGTATACCATTTTTATTCAGTTGCAATGCGAAGGCAAAACAATCTTTCTAATTGAAAAGTAAGATTGTTTTGCCTTCGCATTGCAACTGAATAAAAATGGTATACATTTTTATTTTATAGTCGTATTACTCCGTAGAGTAACCAGGTGCATTTTCCGTTGGAACTTTACCAAGCTGCAGACGGGAGATGTGAATTGCATAGTGTAGAATTCCTTCCCTTTGTCTTCACTGCAGCATCCATTTGGCTTGCAAATTGTAGAAGCCTTGGAGGTGTCACCAGGGAAATGTACCAATAAGTTTTCAATTTAAAAATCTTTTAGTAATATTTTTAATATTTTCAATATTATTGTTGCTATTAGGATTGAAAACTACTTCATCATCAATAAACTATTCATTAGTTACATTTTAAATGATGTTTAGATTTTTGGTACTTAATTCCGATTAAATGTAAAAATAATTACATTCATTAAGAAGAGGATACAGAATAGAATGGGACACAAAGAAGTAAAAATACTATGTTACGCAGACGACGCAATATCGATAGCCCAAGATGAAGATAGTCTGCAAAGACTAGTCCACAGATTTAACATAAGAGCAAAAGAATTCACTATGACAATTTCATCTCAGAAAACTAAAATAGTGGTTATCAGTAAAGAACCAAGCAGATGTAAAATAGAAATTGTATATAAGTGTCATCAGTATTGAACCAGTAATGGAAATAAAATACCTTGGAATTACACTGTCCAGCTAAACAGAGCTAGACAGTGAAATGAGAAATCAAGTACAAAAACCAAATAGACTGGCAGGATGCCTTAATGACACTATATGGCTAAACCGACGTATTAACACAGAGATGAAGTCAAGAATTTATAAAGCTACTGGAAGATCAATAATGACATATGTATCAGAAACAAGACCCGATAAAGCCATAACACAAAGACTACTGGAAACGGCAGATATAAGTACTGAGAAGAATTACAGGAAATACGCTGAGAGCTCGAAAGAGGAGTAAAGACATTGGAAGAAAATGTAACAACCTACAGTGTATAAACGAATGGATACTAAATAGAAAAAAGAATGGAATAACCACATAAGTAGAATGGTTTAGACCCATGTGATCAAAATAGCCAGACATATATTATCAATCGGCAGACCGTGCAAACGATGGAGTAACAACCTTCCATAGAGCTATCAATCCGCCAATGAACAAGCAGAATTGCTTGTAAAGAGGAAGAAGATAGAGAAATAATAAAATACACTACATCCGGAAAAAGATTACAACAGTTTGAATATCACTGGTGTAAGGTTTAGTGCACGTTTTACATCTCACGGTCAGCTGGTTGGAAAATAGCAAGTAAATTAAAAAATAGGGCGAATCCTTTTATCATTATTTATAAACCGTTTTTGAGACAGTCACGACCTTTGACCATGACAGTCGTGTTGTCATCGGTAGTCAATAGGGAACAAGCAGTAGAAAGTCGTAAAGCAAATATGCAGGTGTATTACTTGTAAGGCCTTAAATACAAAGGTGTAGTGTGATTACCATATAATTTATTTAAAATAAGATGAGAAGTATTGTCTCAATAGTTTTTAACACAAAACAAGAAGCGATATTCACAATGGTGGCCTTCTTCTTTTGCGCGACATACTTTTACGGAATTGTTTTGTGTCTGAGTGTATTCCTGGGTGCTTTACAGCTGCTTTTCCCCGGTTCTTTTTCCTTAGAATGTATCGTCTGTTTTCATTGATTAATAATTCTTTCCATTATAGCTATAGCCCTTCTGCGAGTTTCCATTTGTCTTGGCTGATGATGTAGATGTAGATGACCGTGCAGTCTAAGAAAATTCTCTTGTCATCAACTGACATGATATTACAAACCTCGGAGTTTCCATGAGTTGAACCTGTTTTTTCCACTGTTTCTATCCTCGACAACACCAAAAATATTTCAGTTACTTAAGGGCCAAACCAGACGGGCCACTCTGCAGCGCTACTCTGTGGATCCACAGAGTGGCTGAAACAGGCGATTTTCTAACGCCGGCAACGTGGATCGTTTGGAAGGGTGCGACGTTTAATGTAATGAGTGAGAAAAACAGTAAGTTTAATCAAATGATTAAAAACTTGTCGGCTAATATTTTTTTTAAAAAAGTGTGTTCGTCAAAATCAGTGTTTGTAATGTCTATAGTTTTAAATATTTTATAAAATTTCAACGCTTTTGAAAAATACCAATAAAATCCATAAATGGAATTAAGAAGAACCAGACAAAAACAGCTATATCACAGAAAGAAGCACATAAAAAATCAACCAGTACATCTGGTATCCTACAGGCGTAGAATAGTTTGATACAACCTGACAACTGAGTGAAAGGGAAAAACATGTTAGCTTGCAACCCCCTTTTAACTGATATCTTATCGTTTTGTTTTCAACAACAAACAATAAAACCTTTTTTGGCCTAGGATGGGATCCCACTATTTCTTCTTCTTCTTGTAGTGCCTATCCGTTTCGGATGTTGGCGACCATCATGGCAATCTGTACTTTGCACACTGCTGCTCTGAAAAGATTTGTAGTGCTGGTGTTGAACCACGTACGTAGATTTTTCAGCCACGAAATCCTTCGCCTTCCTGGTCCTCGCTTTCCCTCTACTTTTCCCTGTAAGACCAGTTGCAGCAGTCCATATCTTTCACTGTTCCTCATGATGTGACCGAGGTATTCGATTTTGGCTGTTTTTATTCTGATTAACAGCTCTTTTTCTTTTTGCATTCTCAGCAAAACACCCTCATTAGTAATGTGGTCGGTATAAGATATCTTCAGGATTCGACGATAAAGCCACATCTCAAAAGCCTCAATTTTCTTGCAGGTGGCGTCTGTGAGAGTCCACGACTCAACTCCGTACAACAGTATAGGAAAGATATAACATCGTAGTAATCTGACTTTTATGGGTATCGACAAATCATGACATTTGAACAACTGACATTTTTTGAAATGCAGATCTTGCTTTCTCTATCCTACATTTGATTTCTATAGAATGGTCCCAATTTTCATTGACGTTCGTACCAAGGTAGGTATATGTTTTTACTCTTTCTATTTGTTGACTATTCACACTGATTCGTCCAAATTGCTGTTTGTTCTTAGAGATAATCATACATTTTGTTTTCTTAGTGTTTAGTGAAAGTCCGTATCTCTGACTGACCTCCGCGATTCTGTTCATTAACTCCTGCAGGGCTTCAGAACTGTCAGCGAATACCACAGTGTCATCTGCGTATCTTATGTTATTGATACATTCTCCGTTAATTCGAATTCCGGCCTCAACATCATCCACTGCTTCTTGAAAGATTTCCTCAGAGTAGATGTTAAACAGCAGTGGGTATAGTATACATCCCTGACGGATCCCCCTTTTGATTTTGATATCGTCGGATTCTCCTGCCTCTGTCCGGATAGAGGATGTTTGATTCCAGTACAGATTGCTGATAATCCTTAAATCACAGGTGTTAATTCCAATATTGGTTAATATCTCCATCAGTTTGTCGTGCTTTTTAACACTACTACCGTGGGTTTCCCACTATTTAACATAAATAAACAAACAAGATTGTAAGTATTTGTTTTGTTCAGTTCAAATGCATCCAATGTATAATAAAATGTAAATATAAATAGAGAAAACATTGCTTATGGGATTTATTCTTTTCGATAGGGCTACCCTTCTTTAAAATCAGAAACAAATAATTCAAAGATGACGTGTCCCACGCTTTTCCTTTTAATGCCTTATATATGCCCTCGGGTTCTTGTGTCACATATATCCGGTCTGTTTTGCACTTCAATCAAAAACCGTTCCGAATCGAAATTCATTTTAGGTGCTCACCCTATAAATTCTCGTAAACATGCGGCAGCTACAAAAGTGGTCCGTCTGAATGTCGTTTGCTACTAGTGGACGCCACTAGCAGTGAGGCTCGGCAACCGTGGCTGTCCACAGTCGCTCGTTTGGGGTGCGACATCCACTTCACATAAGAACCCACGGTAAATCATCGGAAGCTGCTTTGTGGATCCACAGCACAGAGTAGCGCTGCAGAGTGGCCCGTCTGGTTTGGGCCTTATTGATTTTTTGGGCATAGACAATCGTCAGTGTTGAATATCCAGAGCCTGGGACTCCCCCTTGTATTTATTTTATTTGTTTAAAATTTTTTGTTTTATTATTTAGGGTTAATGATAAACCGAGATGGTAATTGTACGAAAAATATAGAAATGAAAATAGCACGGGAAAAACAAGCCACAAAAGCACTCCATGGAGTGATATAGAACAACCCTCTCAACTAAAGAAAACAAAAAAAAAAGAATTTTTCAGAGCATAGTGCTGAATATTACCCTATATGGAGCGGAAGTATGGTCAATAACAACAACACTACGAAATAAAATACAGAGAGGATAGAATAAGAACAGAGGAAATATGTAACAGAATGGAATATGATCAATTATAGAAAAGTTGGAAAACAGAGCCCTGCAATTGTACGGGCATGTAAAAAGAATGTCGGAGCACAGGTGGTCGAAAAGAATAAGGGACTGGGACCCGCCGTGAAGAAGACAAAGGGGAAGACCTACTATGAGATGGAAACTTACATAATAAATGCTATGATAGATAGAGACCTCAGGGATGGCGACTGGGAGAATAGAGTGCTGTGAAAGACGAAAACGGGGAACTCATAATGGGAAATAGCCGAAGAAGAAGAAATAGCTATTTGTACAACAAGGGAGGAAAGTGCTACTTTTCCTGCCGAGAATGAAGTAATCATTCAAGGGAGGAAAAGGCACTTTACTAATAACAAGTCATTTTTTCATTTTTAAATAATTTATTTATGTAACACAATTTATTAGAAAACTAAAACTAACAAGTAGGTACAGCAGAACTGTCAACTGTCCAATATAAGTCAAATTATTAATGTGAACATTGTTAAATCAAAATAATAATTTACTGTTTTTTCCATTCTGCAAAATACGTGGTGTTCTATAAATAAAGGTTAAAATGTATAGATACTTACGTAATAGATAATAGAATATATTGTATAGGGCGTCAATAAGTTATTTCATCAATGACATACCATGACGTCACTTTTACTTTTACTCCCTAGGGAGGAAAAGTACGACTTTGCTCCCTACAATCATGTCCAGAAAAGTATACTTTCGGTAGAGTGGAAAAAATTTTTTTCCTCAGTTTGTTTTATAGAAAAAAGCGTTGTTAAATTCCTTTTCTACCTCAACTACTCATGATATCTCATGATACTCATCATATCTCATTCCATGTTACTTAACCTTGTTCAGTGTATTTTTTATTCCCCTTTCGTCATGCCTCTTTCCAAGACCAGTTTCTGACAGCATATAATTAATTGAAGTTTATTTTTTTCACAGCATAGATCAAAGAAACAGACACAAAAGTGAGAAAAATCAAAGAAGCAACTCTCATCTTAATGAAAAAAAAAAAAAAAAAATGTGTAGCAAATCCTTCAGCACAATTTAGCAGGCTCTAGTTTCTAATACTAAAAGAGTAAGTCAGAAACAAGAATAGACCAAAATTAATGGATTAACACATTATCTATGCATAATAACTTACTTACTTAAGCCGTCCTCTTGTACCTTACGGTGTCAAGGTAAGTGGAGAAATGAGACGTCTCCATGCCTTTCGGTCGGTAGCTAGTCTTTCTGCTTCTCTCCACCCAATATTTCTTTTTTCCGCAAGCCTTTCCAATATTTGCATTCCACGTTCTTGCTGGCCTGCCTCTTCGTCGTTTGTTGTCAGATGCCGCTTTCGATACCCTCTTTACAGTTCTACCTTCACTTATTCTCGCCATATGTCCGAACCACGATAACTGTTTCGTTTCAAGTATGTCTAAGGTCCTTCCAACACCGCACCTTTCACGTATGTCTTCATTTCTTATACGATCATGTCTGGTCACCCCGGATACCGCACGTAAATATCGCATTTCGCATATGCATAATAAACAATACATAAACACACAAGAAAACCACGTAGACTAGACTACCACAAGAAAACAGTCTGTAGAAATCAGAATTTCTTTAAGTACATACTAATATTCCATTTTAGTTTTTCATTTTTTTAATCTTTTCAAAATGTTACCATTTTGGATTTCTCAGTTTCAGTTGTTTTTTCTGTTAATAACGAGCGATCCACAATTATTGGGATCAAAGTTAGCCGTGCAAAAAATTACGTGTCTTGTTTTAATCTGAATTTATATCATTGGTTTATCAATTAATTTTTATTAACATTATAAAATTTATAAAACATAAAAAATCAGTCAAAACCTTTAACACACAACTTTAATCAAAAATAAAAAAAGAATGTGTGTGTACTTTGTACGCACGTAAGAAGTTATACTTCTATTATATGATTTAAACGAAATTAATATACTTTTTATTTATATTTTGTTTAAATATTAAACTAATTTATACTTACTACTTCTCAAACATTTTTATTAGAACAGTGCCAAAAATTAAAATAATAAAAGAATAAAACACACACAAACACATTAAACAAGCCACAAATGATGTCTAAACATTAATTGTCGAAATTTTTTTTAACTAAATACGTATTTTCTGAAAATACAATTATATAATAAATATACTTAGAATCATAAAATGTATTAAAAAAACAAAAAAGAAAGTTTCTATTGGGACTCGAACCAGCGCTGATAAGAGCGGTTGGTATTGGAATTCATTCGCCTTCTCCGCTTAGCCACGGACACTATGTGTCATTATTTACGAAGATCGACTAACTAAACGGATTAAACTTGTGATATTTTGATATTTTGAAAATTGATCAAATTATTTTAATTTTGAATTGAAATGATTTAGAATTGAAAAAATACAACAAAACATAGAGTAAAAAAACAATATATTAGGTGAATATTGATAGAAATTTTGATGGTAATCAAATTATATAAATAAAAGTATTACATACTATGTATTTTGGCAGATCAAATAGGTAGGTTTATACCCATGATACATTAACAATTATTACGTACCTGTTGCTTTTAAAAACTATTTAAAAGTCACTACAATATTATAAACTTTTTTGTTTCTGTCCTCACAACAATAAAACTAATATATTATACATTTGTTTACCTTTACCTTTACCTCCAAACCACAGCTGCCATATCGGATAATTTTTGACATGTCATTTGAACATCCAATCAGAACAAAGTTATAATGCGCATGCGCCGGGCTGATAGGTTTTAACATATAAAAAAATCACTCTCTATCGCCGGTAAAGAAGTATAACTTCAAAAGAATTAACAAAATTATAAGTAACAATAATAAATAAAATCAAACAAGATGCTGTATATGTCCACCACCAACATCTCTACATAACCTAACTTTTCTTGTTAAGTTGACGTACACTGCAAAGTTGACGTAAACTGGAAAGTATATCTGAATTAAGAATAGAGCTATCTCTGTCTATATATAGCTATCTCTGTCGTTCAGAGCCACCTATGGTGACAATAATTTTGGATCACACGTTATTTTTTTAATACCTGTAAGTTTTATTTCTCCTTTTACAGCATATACATAATCTTCTGATAAAATATAAATTTATTACTGATTATAAATCGTATTTCTGCTTTATGGGGCCATTGACATTTCGCCCAAGATGTTGGAGAAATAATTAATATCCGGATTAAATTTACAACTTTAACACGTACAATAATAACTATAAAATGATTAACTTCCGTTTCTGATAACCACCGAGTGGTGTCTGATAGTTGACACTGTTTGTTTAAACAATTGGTCGGCGTTTTGGATGCTAATTTTAGTTCACCAAATAAAGCACGCGAATTTGTTTTCGTAATGGATGAATACCTCAAGATTATTATTTGCTTAGTTCAACAAGCATTGAAAACCTAGTGCTTAAAGGTTACGATTTTATACTGTACAGTACAATTATTTTTATATTAAAAATAAAAAATATAATCTTAAAAATGTTTGTGTAAAAATTGAAAGTGTTCTCTCAAAATGTAACAATTTAAGGTGTTCTCTCAAAATTTCCACAGTATATGGAGATTGGAAAATAAATTTCCTTTGTAATAAAATCAATTCTAATACCAAAATGGAACTTTACGGGGCAAGATGGGTTCTCTTCAATTCAGTTCTTTAGTCTCTTCAGTTCTATACAGTTTGTCATGTTTTCACCAAAAACTTCATAGACTGCAAAAACACTTTTTACCGGATTCTGCAACTTAGATCTCTGAAAAATAACTTGCCGGTAAATATTTGATTACTTCGTACTATTTCATTGACTACGTACTATCACCAAACAAAAGTACTGCCAATTATACCTTTGATCAAAAAACATTCAAACAATCGCCCATACTGGCTAAAAAGCAGGTGTCTCTTGTCTCCTTCAATTCGACTGATTCCCTTTAGATCCCATTCGGGAATCAATTCAATTCTCACGCATACTGAATCATAATAAATATCAAAGTAAATACTCGTAACGAAGACCTGAAACAATATAACCCAGACATGGGTTCTGATTTCCCGTATCTGTGGCTTGACATGGGAATCATAGGCATCCTCACACTATGGGAATTATTATCGGCAACTAGAAAACCATTAATAAAAACCGCAGAAATGTGTTTAACATAGCTAACAAATGCATTCACGGATGGTCTGAAGCCCAACCCAACTAAAATATCCTGCATAATAGATAGCCACCTGTATTTAACTTACCACGTTAAAACCTGGAGTCCACTAAATCGCATCCATTGTAAACATAAAGGTATTACGTATCCATGCGTTGGTGCTCCGTGTAGCTGCTCAAATGGATATGGCATTCGCTCCCCTACATATGCCCCAGAAACAGGCGAACCACTCTGTAGCACTACTCTGTGGTGCCACAAAGTAGTTAAATGGACCGTGATAGAGTGACGTCAAAACGTCAAAAAAATTTCCAAATATTGATATAAAAATACCAAACAAAGCAACTGTCAATTCATTATACACGTGATTTGTGTAATCATTTTTAATTTTATTTTGTTTTAACAATCATCTGCACATTTTTTCGAAATCCTTGTTAGTCATATTGAAGCGTTTTACATGTCTGCTCAGAAGAAGGAGCAGGCACATAAAGGTTCTTTGCGAGACGGCAGCTCAGGTTTTGTTGGTGGGGGGCATGGAATCATTAGGGGGGTGAGAGGGTTTAAAGAAGACTAAATACCATAACCAAATAAACAAAGGATACTTACACAGACTAGAGGACTTTTCTACTAGGTATTTAAAAATGGACGCCGTTCGAAATAAATCCTCTGGTTCATTACTGGGTACTTACTGAACATATTCTGTACTTACGGGTACCAATTGGGGGACATTTATCTTAGATTCTTCGTTTGGGCTTAATCGGGCTATCTTTATCATCAACATTGGCTTCTATGCCATATTCCTTTTTTCTCTACTCTAAAACTTATACAGTTGCATTAAAAAACTGGTTAATAACTTTCCAAAGGGTTATACAAAATAAAATAGGTACATTTTCAAAAACATTTATTTTCAAACCTCAAACTTTATTTTTTAAAACAAAATTTTTGAACAGGAAATAAATGACTTTACTACAAGATAAAATATGAACAACTACAAATCTTTATGATTTTTACTAATACAAAACTTTTTAGAGCAGTGTATCAAAACAAAACTTTGACTTATGCTGTCAAATGTCACTGCCAAAAATTACCATTGTGAAAGCAGAATATTTTTATAAAAAAAAAATAAAAATTTTACCAACTTCTAATATCCAGTTGGAATTTAATTACTTTTAATTTACAATCAAAATAGTACTGTACCTCTTTTAAAACGACTTGTCACACATAAACAAAGCAAACACTTTAATGTGTCAATCTACTGGTGGGTGGGGCGCAGGGCTTCTTATAGATGAAAACAGGCTCAAGACAATGGAGACAGGACGAATTCGGGAAACAAACATCTCACTGGGACATAAATAGGGGACTCCAACATGGGAACAGGAATAGAACATCACCACACAAGGCCGGCCATCAGCTACGCAATTCATTTGTACTGCGTCGTACAACCTACACGGAATACCCGATTTTCACCGTAAAAATCCAATATTATGGGGTGAAATCCTCCACGAGTACTCTCAACAGGTTACAACCCTTCACAAAACTTCACATAGCGACAATACAACACTTATTACCGGCAAAGTAATGGTTTTTGATGAGCCCCACATTGCTGGCTAACACACCAGCGAAAGGGTACCGTGGGACTGAATTGCGCTTCTCCTCGGACACCGGGTTAAACCACAGATCCAGAAAAGAACCGGGCAATTAACTGGGCGATTTTCGCCTCTAACGCTGTTTACTCGACGAAAAAGAGCTACACCTGCAAAGCACTTCCAAGGCCATGCACAATGTATTTTAAAATTATTCGTCGTAATATCTCTAACGGGGCGGGCTTTAAAATATTTAGGACAGGATATAAAATTAATGGTTGGAGTTTTTTCAAACGCTACAATATCAATCATATTGCTTTTAATTTTATAAATGTCCCTACACAAAATCAATGATTTATACACTACATAGTACTTACTGCGTTTCTTTAGGTTCTTAACTTGTGCTATTTGGAAATATGGTGGGAAATATGCTATGAGCATTGATCACAATCGCGGGTACCCAACACGTTACCATTTTGTAAAAATTAAACGTCCTACAAGCAATATATTCCAATTATAAAAACGAAGATAAACACCACCTGTGAATTGTTGACAGATTTTTGTTTTGTTTGGAATAAATTTCAGAGTAGCCAACATTGATTTGACGTCACGACTATCACGGTCCATTCTTATGTAAATTAAACGTGCCATTCCAGACGAGCGACAGTGGTTGGCCACTCATTCTTTTATTAATCTCAGACTGTTAACATTAACATAAAAGTTTATGTTAACATAAACTCTGACCATAATCCTCTTGTAGCCCAATTACGAGTCAGACTAAAAACCTTAATCCAGAAACAGAATAACAAAAGATTAGATATGGATCAACTTAGAAATCCCGAGATAAAAGTCAAGCTTACAAATAGCATTAATAGTAATGTTGCTTTAACAACAAATACGGATGATATTGAAAGAGACTGGATCAACTTAAGGGACGCTATATGCAACGGTGCGAAAGAAGTAATTGGTGACTACGAGCGGAAGAAGAAGAACGAATGGATGACAGATGAAATATTACACCTCATGGACAGAAGGAGGGAAAATAAGAATAATCCCGAACAATATAAAGAACTGGATAGAACTGTCAGCAGAAAGATAAAAGAATCCAAAGAGAAATGGTTACAAGAAAAATGTCAAGAGATAGAAGAGCTAGAACGAAGACACGATAGTTTTAACATGCATAAAAAAATTAAGGAGTTTTCTTATACTTACAAGAAAAAACAGTTTGGTAAGTTAATAGACGAGAACAACAAACTTATTGTAGATAAAGAAGAACAGTTACAGACTTGGGCAATTTACATAAAAGATTTGTTTACGGATTATCGTCATATTTCTACGAACTCTCTTGATCTGAATGGACCAAAAATATTGAAAAGTGAGGTGATAAAAGCTATAGATCAAACGAAAGATGGGAAAGCAACAGGATGCGATGAAATACCAGTCGAATTTTTAAAAGTTTTTAACGAGAACAACATGAATGTAGTATTGAAACTGTTCAATAAGATATACGATACTGGTCAAATTCCATCGGACTGGCTGAAATCTACATTTGTGCCCCTTCCCAAGAAATCCAATTCTAAGACGTGTAGCGAATATCGCCTTATAAGTTTAATGAGTCATACCCTTAAAGTATTCTTGCGTATTATCCATTCCAGAATACGAGCAAAATTAGAACACAGCATAAGTAAAACACAGTTCGGTTTTAGATGCGGTTTTGGAACTCGAGAGCCCCTATTTGCAATACAAGTCTTGATTCAAAAATGCCTGGATCAACAGAAAGATGTTTACGCCTGTTTTATCGACTATGAGAAAGCATTTGATACTATCAAACATGACAAACTCATAGAACTATTACATCTTTCAGGACTTGACACTAAGGACATCCAGATTATAAAAAATCTATATTGGAATCAAACAGCCCACATAAAGAATGGACATATGGTGAGTGAAAACATAACCATTTCTAGAGGGGTTAGACAGGGCTGTATTCTTTCGCCACTGCTTTTCAACGTGTACACGGAACAAATATTTCTAGAGGCACTAGAAGAGTACAATGAGGGCATCAAGATTAATGGCGTACCAATAAGTAATTTTCGATATGCAGATGATACTGTTATACTAGCCGATAACATCGAAGATTTACAGATGATGCTAAATAGAGTAAATACAACTGGCAACCAATTTGGACTGAAGATCAATAGAAAGAAAACTAAATTTATGGTGATCAGTAAAAAGAACATTCAACATATTGACCTGAATATTGAAGCCGAACGTATTGAAAGAGTACACCGATTTAAATATCTGGGATATACAGTAAATGATAAGTGGGACCCAGACGTAGAGATTAGGATCCGAATTGAAATAGCAAGATCCAAATTCATAAAAATGAGAAAGCTCTTAAGCAACCGCAACCTAAGCGTTAACCTCCGATGGCGCGCCACAAAATGCTATGTACTCTCTACGCTACTTTACGGAGTAGAAGGGTGGACGTTAACAGCAGCAACTATAAAGAAGTTAGCGGCTCTAGAAATGTGGCTGTATCGACGCATACTGAGAATTCCTTGGACAGACAGAGTGACCAACACAGAGGTATTGAGACGAATGGGTAAAGAGTTGGAATTGTTAACAACTGTTAAAAGGAGGAAAGCGTCATACCTGGGCCATGTGTTCCGTAATGATAAGTACAGTCTGCTACAGCTTATCGTCGAAGGCAAGATTGAAGGTAGAAGAGGTTTGGGCAGGAAGAAGAAATCCTGGCTGAGAAACTTGAGAGAATGGTTTCAAATACCAGAAGCTGCGAACATAATACATGCGGCACAAAACAGAGAAACCTATCGTTTGATGGTCGCCAACCTTCGGTAGAAGACGGCACATAAAGAAGAAGAAGAAGACTGTTAAAATCAAGATATTTAAATAAAATTTTATCAATATTTTATATTAACACCGATATCTAATCATTTATTTTTGTTTCAGGTATGTAATTTAATGATTTACTAAAACTGGTAAGTTGATTACAGCATTTTGTAAGCACTCTGAAAATAATTATAATTATATACTTACCAACAGTATGTAAAAGTCACATGATATATCACACTAGTGACGTCATCCATCTGGGCGTGATGACTTAATGAATGATTTTTATTAAATTTGAATAGGGATCGGATGCTAGCTCATTTGAAAGGCATTATTAAATTTTCTATTCAGTAATATAAATATTAACATAATTATTTATACGGGGTGTCCAAAAATATTTTTTTTTAATTAAATTGACACAACAAGGAGAATGTGTGTAATTTATTTATTTCAAAATACATTTTACTGCTGTCACAAAACAGAAAAAATGTTTATGTAACAAATAAACATTGATTTTCGCTTAAATTCAATGTTCAAACTGCCACCCATCTACTTGCTCTTGGCAGTTTAAACATTTAATTTTAGCGAAAAGCAATGTTTATTATTTACCAAATATACATTTTTTTCTGTTTTCTTACAGCAGTAAAATGTATTTTGAATTAAATAATTGAATGATTCGAAAGGTGCCGGTGGGGGATGACGTCTATACGCATCAGTATTATGGTCAGTGTGTGAGAGATAAAGTACAAAAAGTGTTATGGCAGTTGATGTGTATTGGAACCTACTCTCACAGCTTTGACCAGAAGAAAAGAAGAACATTTCTTATCATTTAATGTAAAATACATTCTTAAATGTAGTAGTACGCAATAAGGCGAAATTAACTTCAAACTAAAGTTAATTACAGTATCTTGAAAAATGGAGTATACCGTTTTTCTACTTTTTCGAAGTTTACATGGTTGCTTTTGAAGGAGATCACCAATATTGATGAACAAATTGAAGAAACTATTTGTTACTTCAATGAAAAAAGCATTAACATAAATGACACTTTGCTATTATTTGATCTTTAACCATGTACCATTGGATTTTGTTAAGTAAGTGAAAAAATTGAAGGACTGATGAAAATAAAAAACCACCCCAGTGTCAGGAAAAATGGGTTAACATGATTACGTCTCGTTAAAGGCCCCTCGGAGCCTACCTCAGCTTAAGGGGTTCACCCCCAAACCCTCATTGGATGTGTCCCGTGTTTTTCAAGTTTATGATTTGGTCAAGTCAAGTCTAGATTAATTATCTCCCACCATTCCTTCTTTGACATTTCACGATATCCTATGTTCTCTTATTTCGGCATTAATATATCTATGTAGATAGAATATTCTCGTCTCTAACATTTTCAGTTTTTCTCTAATATTTTTCAATCTTTATCTAGTACGAAAACGGAAGGCAAGGAATCTATCTACCCACCTATTGTTTGTAGATTTGGAGAAGGCATACGATACGGTACCTTTGAAAAAACTGTTTCAAACATTGACGAAGGTAGGTCTCAGTAGAGAGTATGTGGATGCTATCGCAAATATATACAAAAATGCATCGCTATATTAAAGTGGCTTAAACAAGGATGTTGTCTGTCTTCGAATTTATTTAAAATATTTATTCAATCATCGCTAGAGCAGTGGAGGAAACAAGTATCCGGAATGGGAATAGACATAGGCAGTGGTAAATGTCTAACAACTTTGTTTTTTGCAGATGATCAGGTAGTCATAGCGAATGATGAGGAAGACATGGACTACATGTTTAGAAAACTAAAGAAAGCATATGAAAAATGGGGCCTCAATATGAATATGTCAAAGACAGAGTATCTTAAAATAGGGGATGATGAAGAAGATCCAGAGTTAGAAATTAGAACCACAAAAAGATGTAATGAATATTAATATCTCGGATCTATCATATCTAAAGAATGCACTACCAAAAGAGGCATCGAAAAGAGAACGCAGCAGGGCAAAAAAGCGGTAAACATTCTAAGCTCTCTCCTGTGGTCTAAAGATATAAGACAAAAAACGAAATTGACAATCTATCGTACCTTGGTAGAGCCTATTATGACTTATGGGGCAGAAATTTGGCAGATGACAAAAAAAGATAGAAAAATAATAGAAGTAGTAGAAATGGATTATCTAAGGAGAGCGTGTGCTATGTCTAAAAAAGATCACATCAGGAATGAAGATATTAGAAGGAGGACACATACTGTATATTCCGGTGTTGATAGAATTAAAACTAGACAACTAGTGTGGTATGGTCACGTGAAACGAATGAATGAAGATAGATGGCCAAAGAAAGCTTTGAATTACATACCACACCAAAGAAGAAGAAGGGAAAGACCTTCAGTTGCCTGGGAAGAAAATGTACGACACATCATGAAAGATAGAGCCATCAAAGAAGACGAATGGATGGACAGAAAACGATGGCGGTCGAAATGCGAGAAGCGGCAGAGGCTGTAGGAACCTCGCTTATAGATAGATAGATCTAGTACGAAGTAAACTACCGCTGGCGAATCAAGTTATTTCGTATTAAATTTATAATATCAATCAATTTTGTTGAGAAAGCCACCATGACGAGCCCTCCAATTTGTTCTGGTTATCGAAATTGATCTATTATTTGCAGTCAGTGAACTATGGATGATAATATTCGACTCATGGACACGATGGTCGGTATCAGTAAGTACACTGAAAAAACTCGTGATTGATTTTTTTATCAATAAATTTATTTAGTTATCATGAATTTCGTTTTTAAAGTCTTTTTTTGTAGTTTTTCTATTTTTTATATTGTTGTATTTTGTCAATGCTAAGAGTTCTATATAGTTTTTCTTTTTTATTTCCGGGACGTTCTATTACCTTTAATTTTTTCTTCCTCTCTAAGCGTCTTCAGTGCTTGTATAACTATGTACGTTAGCCCATACCAAATAGTACCAAAGCTAGCCAATAAGGTGGTTGTTGGGTTTTATCAACAGGAATACTTTCTAATAGTCATAACTCGTTTATTCGGTGAACAAATACCATATAAATGTATTCAGTTGACAGATGACTACATTATTCTGCTCTAAGGGTAGCAAACCCCCAAAACTAACTAACTCGTCTAACTCACTAAAATGACGCAATTAATCCGAATCTAATCGTGTTCCCTTAATTATCAATACATCGTTTGTCTATGTTTTTTATTACTTTGTCAAGTTTAATAGACAACCTTGCTGATGTTTACAAAACTACATCGCGTGCAATTTTACCTAAGGTGTTCTACTCAGTCAATTAAACGTATGCCTGGTGTTTATTGTTTTATAAATAAATATCTAAGGATTAATTTAGTTAATTTAAGGAATTTTAAAAGATCTTAATAATGAGATAAATGCTATTACACTTGTTCTAAACTTTTTTATTTCTTCTTGAGAATACCAGATTGTCTGCATATTCTATAATGTTTAATTAGATATATCTTCTGTTTTCTTAATTGTTCCGTCTATTACTGTATTATAAAGTGTCATACACTGTCTTTGTCTGTCTGCCATACCTACATATATCGTGATGTTTTCCATATTATTTCCATTCTCTGTTATGAACTCAGCTACAGAGTTGTCCAGTGCAGTTTTCGTCAGCTTGATTATTAATATTTTTCATAACTACTTAAAGCTGGTGCCTATTTCTCGAGTCGAAGACTTACTAAAAATCTACTAATACTACGTCCAGTTCTATAAGACAAGAACATTCCCAAAGAGACATGGAAGTAATCGACGGGAACACAGTCAACCAAATAGATCACGTAGAAATTGATATCTGACACTGCTCAGACATACTAATGATAGAAACCGTCGAGGTGCAAATCTAGACTCTTATCACTACCTAGGAAAAATGAAACAAAAGTCAAGAATATCAAATGTTAAAAAGAAAATAGCGAAGAATATAGAAATAAACTTAAAACAACACTAACACAAAATAATGCAGACCCAGCTAATCACATACAATAATGGAAGACGTGCAAAAAAAGTCAAAAAAGCGAGGTAATAGGAATGCTTAAAGGAAAACGAAACGAATATTGATTTGACAAAGTATGTGCTGAAATAACAACAAGAACAACAAGCATATCTGAGGCTCCAACAAAGAGCAGTAACAAGACAATCACATGAAGAGTATAAAATGCCGAGGACAGAAGAGAGGAAGTTACCAAACAGAAAGAAAAGACAACAAATAAGAAGAGAAATACTAGAATATCAGTGTATAAAGAAGGGATATCGAAAGCATGTTTTTTTTTTCGAATATGTTTTTAGGATAACTTCTTAACATTTTTTTTTAAAAAGTCGTTTGTTGTTATAACCTTTTGAGTTGCAGCCAATTGGCTTATTGTGGGACCGACAGCTTTAAGTAGCCTCCGTAGTACGATGGCGGCTCAGTTAAAGTAGAAATTGAAACATTTCTGGTGTCTGTCGGGATTGAACCTAGGTCGTCCGACTTGGTAAGCCATTAAGTAGCTACTCAGCTATGGCAGCCACTTCTTGACGAAAACTTTGAACAAGCTCCATTAAGTAATAGACGAAAAGGGAAACTCTCACGTGGTGTTATTCTTCTGCACAATAATGCTCGGCATCATGTTGCCAAACTAGTGAAATAAAATCTACAACGAAATAAATGGAGGATATTAGAGCATCCACCCTATAGTCCCGATTTATCGTCTTGAAATTTTCACATCTTGGGCCACTGAAAAAGGCATCCTTTTCAGTCGATTGAAGAAGTACTAAAATAATTCTTTGAGCTACAGTATACCATCGGTTCTGAAACAATGGGATATGTGTCTTAATTGTAGTGGTAATTATTCATACATAGCCTTGCCAATAAATTTTTTGTGAGTCAAATATATGTTTCAACGGGGTCCGGACAAAAAATCCCCACAAATTATCCCTGGACAAAAAATCCCCGGAAAAAAAAACCCGGACAAAAAATCCCGGACAAATAGTCCCCACAAATTTTTGGACAAAATATCCTCACAAAAAATCTCGGACAAAAAATCCCCAAGAAATATTTGATGCTGAATAGTTCTCTAAAAGTTTTCCCGAAATTTTACCAAATTGCGAATTCCAATTCCATGCCGAAAACTTCAAATTTTACTTGACAAAAAAATGTGAGTTTTTTCAAAACTTTTCATAGCTGCACGGGGAGAGGCCAGATGGGAGTAGGTCTGTAGGACGGCCTAGAAAGAGGTGGAAAGATGCAGTCAGAGAAGATTGAACAAAATGGAAGTGACAACCGACAAACCTACAATGGGACAATGGGAAATAATGGCACAGGACCGTAAAACATGGAAAATAATAGTAAACGCGGCAAAGAGTTATAACGATGTTGATGATGATGATGACTAAATATTTTTGACGTTAAATTTACAAAAAGGAACAGGTTTTTTGCATACAATCAAGAATATCGTTTTCAAGGCCAGCGGAAAAGTAACAGGTTTTTTTGCATTACAATCAAGATTATCGTTTTTAACACCAGCAGTTATCATCACGAATACGCAATGTTTTGAACATAGTTATTCAAAGCAGAGCAAAAGATTTAAGCGAATAATTACAACATGATTCTCACAACCTTAGCTCATTCCCCATATCTTCCACGATTTTTGAAAAAACTTACACTCTTTTTGTCATGTAAAATTTGTAGTTTTCGACATAGAATTCGAAGTCGAAATTACAATTCATGCTTAATCTTAATTGCTATTTATTATTTTCGTACCGAAAAGCGGTTAAATGGCGATTGCTATCTATAACTCTAATGCACTGAGGCTGAATAGCTATTTGTATAACAAGAGAGGAAAGTGCTACTTTTCCTCCCGAGAATGGAGTTTACTGCCCGACGCGTAGCGGAGGGTAGTAATCATTCAAGGGAGAAAAAGGCACTTTACTCCCATGTTATACATATGGTTTTTCCACCTTCCTCAAATAACAAGTCATTTTTTCATTTTTACTTAATTTATTTATGTAACTAACCAACAAAATTTATTAGAACTAAAACTAACAAGTAGGTATTTACAATATAACTGTCAACTGTCAAAATACCAATTTACTGTTTTTTACCATTCTTCACAATACGGGGTGTTTTATAAATAAACGGTAAATGTATAGATACTTACGTAATATAAAATAGGTATTGTACAGGGCGTCAATGAATGAAATACCATGACGTCACTTTTACTTTTCCTCAATAGGGAGGAAAAGTACTACTTTGCTCCCTACATACAAGTCTGGAAAAGTATGCTTTCCGTAAAGGTAGGTGGAAAAAACATTTGCGCGATTGCAGACACGGGAAAACTTTTAGAGAATTAATCGGCAGCAAATATTTCTTGGGGATATTTTGTCCGGGGATTTTTTGTCCAGGGGTAATTTGTGGAGATTTTTTGTTCGGGAATATTTGTCCTAGCTTCGTTCGTTTCAACTGAACAAGCTTCGTATTATAAAAGATAATTGAAAAATTACTTTCTACAGAAAACAACCTCAGAACGATGACAAGTTGGCAAACTGCCTAACCGACAAGATACGCATTTTACCGCACTTAGAAGTTCTTAAGACTGTTTATTCAATTTGAACTCGTAATTTAATGAAAAGAAAACGATAAATATGGAGATAAATAAACTTCAGCCGTTATTAAATCGTCGAAATAAAACGATGACCATGAAAACGAATCGCGAACAGAGTAGAAATCAGAACTGACACTCGATTAAAAATATAAAAATAAAATTATGGCTTTGCTGTGGTCGCTGAAATGAAGACAATTAAATTCTCGTTCCAAAGTTTCATTAAATCGTCCTTGAGTTTTATAACTTTGTAGATTACAGGTTGGTTTTTCAGATGGTTATTATTTTAATATAATCTAGAACTGTCTTTTTTGTGGGTAGTATTGGTAGTAAATTAAATTCAATTTAGAACTAGGTACAGTGGTGTCATGGTGTGGGAACGCGTGGGAACGCCGTTCCCGCACTGGTTAAGAAAAGAAAAAAAATAATAGAGAATTTAGGTTTTGTAAACAAAAATTAGCAGTGCGTTCCGGCACTGCGTTCCCGCACTGCTAATTTTGCCATGACACCACTGACTAGGTATGATAGAGGTATAAAACTAAAATGGATGAGGTTTTCTGTAAACAATTATTTATAAATGGGTTCTTCTTCTTTGTGTGCCGTGCTTGTTTCTAAGCGTTGCCATGCCGTTGGTTATCGTCGTATTAACAAGCTGATGAAATGTTTCTCGGTCGGCAGCTATATGAAACAATTCCTCGACCGTTCGACCTGTCCATTGTCTAATGTTACGCAGCCAAGACAATTGTTTTCTTCCAACCCAGCGTTTTCCTTCGATTTTGCCCTGAATCATCAACCGGAGTAAGCGATATTTAGGTCCTCTCACTAATATGACCGAAGTATTGAACCTTTCTCATCTTTATGATGTTGATCAATTCTGGCTCTTTATGCATGGTATCTGGCACACGTTCTGTACAGTATTTCTCTTCTATATAGCACCACATCTACCTTATCTTTGTATCTCCATGTTTAATTTTCATATTTGGGTTTGCTGCCACCTTTTTAGATTTCTTTATTCATCGATGCTTCTTTCTGCTTCTCTTCTTTTTTGATTAATTTTGTTTTTAGTTCCGTATTCCCAATTCATTTTCTTCTCGTTCTCCGTGTGCTTTATTTTTTCTATTTATTTTTATTTTTCCATACCGCTACCTTCCTCTTCCATTTGTGACGAGTAGCTCTCTCAGACGACAGACTCAGTAAAGCGCAGGTTAAAAACAAAGTAAATAATATTTCGGCGATTTGTATACAGAGTTCAAAAATAAACACACAAAATAAAAGATGATTATATATCACCCCGTTGCAGAGAAGTCCCCCTGGATAGATGTCTGCAAAAGAAAATTAATAACAAAATGAAATAGTCTTACTCCTCACTCCAGTGTAAGGCACAAACAGTCAAGCAATCAAAATATTAATAACCATATGATTTTTATCGAAAGCACGCTCACTCCACGGCTACCGTTTAATTACGAGTATGCGAATCATTTCAGTACGGTGCCTCGCTACTCAGGTCGGCCTGCCTGTTCACTCCGCTTGGCTGGCCTTGGAGTCCAGAGCTGTCGCTACAAGAATGAAGCAGGGTTGCCAGATGAAATTTCAGAATATCCCTAGACGGGAGCTTCAATTTCCCCTAGAAATCCCTAAATCGTATCAATTTGACCTAAAAAAAGAAGAAGTTGACAGATGACAGCTGTCAATTTAATTTATAACCTATTAAACACTATGTTTAATCCACTTTAATCATTGATTAGGTAATGTTTTAATGTTTACTTAGGAATATTTATGTCAGGGAACAATAAATAATGACAATAATAATAATATTTGAACAAAAAGATATTTAATAACAACAAAAAATGGCGCCAGCACAGTTTAATAAATCCCTAGATTTCAAAAAAAATCCCTCCAGAGCTCCAAAAGCTTCAAAAAATCCCTAGATTCGGGGAAAATCCCTAGACATGGTAACCCTGGAATGAAGACTGTCCGTTCGGTGGCCTCCTCAAGTACGCTCTCTATCTGGACTGTTTTGGAGAAGTGGAAATGAGTGGGGTCTCGTGTTGCGCGAACAGTAAAACTCCCACGGTTCGATCTGTCGACGTGCTGTCCCCGGCATATCATTACACATTGTTTTGATCAAGTTGACTGGTTTTTCGGTTATCTTTCCTTTTGTACAAATTTTGCACCATGAATAAATAATAAAATTTAAAATAAAAAGCAGTGAAAAATAGTGGAATGGTAAAATCTCTTTTAAATTATGTTATCTTGAAGGTATCAGTAATATGTGAGGAGAAAATAATAAGCTAATATGTTCTACTATTCCATATACTTATATCGCGGAAACGTTTCCTTTTTTAGTTTCCAAAACATCATCAGTCCATTAGTCCATATCAGTGAAAGACAAAGCTGCTCTTAAAAAGAAACGAATTGATTGGATAGTACCAATTGAAAGAAAACGTGGCATCTCCAGGCAAAGTGAAACGAGAAACTTAATGCAACAGGTGAATTACTTACGAAGTAATAGTTTTCCAGTTGGTAAGGCCGAAACCAGACGGACCACTCTGCAGCGCTACTCTGTGGATCCACAAAGCAGCTTCCGATGATTGGCCGTGGGTTCTTATGTGAAGTGAACGTTTCACCCCAGACGAGCAACTGTGACTAGCCACAGTCGCCGAGCCTCACTGCTAGTGGCAAAACCTATTCAGACGGACCACTTTTGTAGCTGCCGCAGATGTTTACGAGACTTTATAGGGTGAGCACCTAAAATGAATTTCGATTCGGAACGGCTTTTGATTGAAGTGCAAAACAGACCGTCTATATGGGATACAAGAACCCGAGGTCATATTTATAGGGCATTAAAAGGAAAAGCATGGGACGTCATATTTGAATTATTTGTTCGTGATTTTAAAGAAGGTAGCCCTATCGAAAAGAATAAATCCCGTAAGCAATGTTTTCTCTATTTATATTTACATTTTATTATACATTGGATGCATTTGAACTGAACAAAACAAATACTCACAATCTTGTTTGTTTATTTATGTTAAATAGTGGGGTCCCATCCTAGGCCAAAAAAGGTTTTATTGTTTGTTGGTGAAAGTGAAACGATAAGATATCAGTTAAAAGGGGTTGCAAGCTAACATGTTAAGATATATTCAATGTCATCATCTCCTTAAGGGCCTCTTTCACTCAGTTGTCAGGATGTATCAAACTAATGTTGTTCTGAAGCTATTTTCTTGTGGCATTTTTATAATCAAGTATATTCAAATGGGAAATAAGCCACAATTTTACCTAAAAATGATTTTATTAACGTTTCGATTTTGGTGCCGATATAAATGAGTCAGATTAAATAAATTATTAGAAGAATTTTTTACTAAGCAACAACATTTTTGTTTATTTAGTATTATTTTGTATTTTGACAACGACACCCGACTTGGGCGTCGAAACGTTAATAAAATCATTTTTAGGTATCAAACTATTTTACGAATGTAGGATACCAGATGTACTGGTTGATTTTTATGTGTATTTTTATGTGATATAGCTGTTTTTGTCTGGTTCTTCTTAATGCCATTTATGGAGTTTATTGGTATTTTTTCAAAAGCGTTGAAATTTTATAAAATATTTAAAACTATGGGCATTACAAACACTGATTTTGACGAACACACTTTAAAAAAATATATTAATCGGCACGTTTTTAATCATTTGAACAAACTTACTGTTTTTCTCATCCATTACATTAAACGCCGCACTGTTCCAAACGATCCACTTCGCACTCTTCCAAACGATCCACTTCGCAGCGTAGTCGCCGGCGTTAGAAAATCGCCTGTTTCAGCCACTCTGTGGATCCACAGAGTAGCGTTGCAGAGTGGCCCGTCTGGTTTCGCCCTAAAAGCCACTCAGTTTAATACCGCATTTATACTCAGTCCTGTTGGACAGGGAATTGGGCAGGGAAGTGGGCAGCGTGAATGTGTAAATAGCTCACTCGCGCTGCTGCTCCTCATGCTACTGCCATTGCACGGCGCTCCCTCAAAAGTCGGTTTTCGAGATGGAAGTCAAAGGACTGGCAGCGCGAGCACGAGTGAGTATTCACATTCAACTACTACCTCTCTCTCACTTGCCGCCGGCAAAGCGGCAAGTGAGTAAAGCCTCGGTTTCCTCGAAAGCGGCACCGACAAACTGCGAGCGTAACACTGCGATGAATGACGTCATAAAAAACTATACCACGCAAAATAAAAGCGGTGGTTTCCAAGGATGCGTTGGAAGGCACCGCTTGCTGAGTTTGCACATTCCATTGCCTCGCACTGTGTCGGTGCCACTTTCGAGGAAACCAGGCTTTTAAGGGAGCAAGGCAATGCTGTGGTCACATACCATTCTTGTGAGTCGTTCGGTAATGAGTTGTGAGGACATTGGCGAGGAACTGATGTGAACACCTCACTCGCGTCGATATCGTATTTCGTACAATATTTCCGTCAGCGGCAGCAGCAGTGGCAATAGCTAAGTATAAATCCGGCATAACAAATCACTGGTCATCGTGTCATCTAAATCAATGAATCACATAGTAAAATGTAGATAAACCTTTCATTTATACGCACGAAAATTTTAAGATTTTAATTATTTATGTACATATATACTTAGGTATATAATTAAATTTCAAGGCATGAAAAGTATCCTGGCGATTTTTTAAATAACAATTAAAAAGATCACAAAAAGGTAACAGTGACGCATGTGTAACTTATTAAAAAAACAGAAACCATGAGAGAAGCAATTTAATAGTATTTACAACAGTGTTATTTTTTTTTTAATTTGGGTTTCAGTTCAAGCCGTCGCGCGTCTCTTAAAAAGGTATAAAAGTATAAAAGATTAAGGGGGGTATTAGTACGCTATGATCAAAATAGGTGGCAAATTTTTAAACTAACGTTTAACAGTTCTTTGAATAGATGGCAGCACATACATATATTTTATTATTAAATTTAGTTCTCTGAACGACAGCGCATTGATGCCATGTATTGCAACTTAAGCTCGGCACATCTCGATCTTAATCGTACTTTGTATTTACAGACGACAGTTGTTAATCCTTTCTTTACCTGCCTAGGGTAAATTCTCATTAATAGATACTAAACGTTCATTCATTTGGAAATAGTTTATTATTTAATATTGTATTTACAGACGGCAATTCGTAATTCTTTACCTGCTCAAAAGGATTTATTTCAAACTAAAAAATTTGCAATTACTTGAAATACAACTAAGTGCGTATCTAAATGACCAAAAAAGAATTATGCTAATTCTCAGAATGAAGATCGAGTATAAAATTAGTATTTTTAATAAATGTAAAATACGTAAGTTAATTGAAAAACAGAGTCACTACAATAAATTTTTTCATATTGAATGTTTTTTCAACAGGGGAAGTTTTTTCCTCGGAAAATTTCACATTTTCATTTCATTTCTCATTTCAACATGCGAGGCAGAATAATAATTAGCCTAATGAACCACTTACTTAAAACATTTTTAAAAGTAATATACAGCAGAATATATAAAAAATGCCAAGATCAAGTATCACGGACAAAGATTGGATTCCGCAATGCCTTGCCCTTAGGCACCCGAGAGGCTCTATTGACTGTCCAAGTGCTTATGCAGAGGTGCAGATATGTCAACTGTGTGTGACGTACCTATATATTTGTTTTATCGACTACAAAAAGGCATTTGATAGAGTACAACATGATAAGCTCATACTCAAATTATCTTGGAGGAAACTGGATTAAATGATAGATCTAAACAACATTAGATATGCCGACGACGCAGTAGTTTTTGCAGATAGCCTAGATGATTTGCAAATAATAATGTCGCGCATATAAGATATAAGCAGTGAACATGAACTTAATTTCAATACGAAATAAAAAAATATGAAAAAAAATTTTTAAGAAACGCTTTTCTTTAGTGACTAAAATTAATAATTTAAAAAAATCAACTAAAAAGCAAAAAATAAAAAAAATTGAAAAAATCTAACACATTCGTCAAAGGAAAGCGTGGCGCGTCTTCATCGAATAAACAGTTTTCGCCCCACGCTTTTCTAACGAATGTGTTAGATTTTTTCAATTTTTTTTATTTTTTGCTTTTTAGTTGATTTTTTTAAATTATTAATTTTAGTCACTAAAGAAAAGCGTTTCTTAAAAATTTTTTTTTCATATTTTTTTATTTTTTACTTTTTAGTCTTACACTTTTTAAACATTAAAATATATCGTCATGTTTATTAAAATATGTATAGGTAAAACATATTACGAAGTACTAACATGAAAAGTAGTCGAAATCGGCAAGAAATTTGAAACTTTATTGTTTATTTATGAAGCATAACGTAAACAATTAACGTAAAAAGTGAAATTATGTATAGTTCATATCATTAGCTATAATTTTGTAAAAGTTTCAAGTTTTTACATTGCAAAAAACAAGAGAGTTTAAGCATTTTCCATTAAAATAGTTTTTTTTATTTAAACAATTAATAAACATAAAATTTTTATTTTTATTGACTATTCGTGTATTGTTCCCACGAATGCATATGTCTGCAAATTTTCATTCATTTGCATTGGAGAAAAGGCAGTAAAATTAACATCTGAAAATTTGACGCAAACTATTGAACTAAATAAAAGCGTTTAAAAAAGAAGTAATGGTAGTCAGTAAGAGCGAAATATATTACATACACGGCTTTTGGTTAACCAACAACCAATTGACAGAGTGGACATGCAGCTACACATACCTTTATACCCACATAAACAGTCAATGAGACCACTCTAGTGAAATAAAACAACGCATAGGAAAAGCGAGATCAGCGTTCATAATGATGTTTCCTTTCAGAAATCTCGTTTACCACTTGGTAACAAAATTTCTATTATCAGATCCTATGTATTTTCTAGATTATTATACGGAGTCTTGGACTCTTTCCGAAGCTTCTTTAAGAAAACTCAAGGCATTCGAGATGTGGTATTAGAGTCGCATTTTAAGAATTACCTGGATGGGTCGTGTGCCTAATGTTGAGGTCTTACGTAGAATGGGCAATGGGCAAGAAATGCGAGATTATTAACACACAATATTATCAAAGAGCGCAAAGTAGAATATCTTGGCCATGTTATGAGGAATGAACAGAGATTGCCGCTACTCATTCTTCAGGGCAAGGTATTGGGAAGAGAGGACCAGGGAGAAGAAGAATATCTTGGCTTCATAATCTGAGAAACTGGGTCAAAACATCGACAAACAGACTATTCCGAATAGCAGCAAGCAAAGTTAGGATAGCCATGCTGATCGCCAACATCCGGAACGAATAAGCACAGTGAGACGAAGAAGAATATCTCATTTTAAATTATTCTTCTTCTTCTTCATGTGCCTCGTCCGTTGCGGACATTGGCACGTTAGTCCAAACCATTGGCGTAAGTTTTGAAGCCATGAGTGTCTTCTTCTTCTGGGTCCACGTTTGCTCTCTATTTTATTCTGTATTGTCAGTGGCAGTATACAATATTTGTCATGTCTCATAATTTGATCGATGTATTCAGGTTTCCGTTTCTTAAGTGTGAAAGAGATTTCTTATTTTTGTTTTCCCCTCGGCGCAATACCTCTAGGTTGGTAGTGTGAGTCGTCCAGGATATTTTGAGGATAGGTCGGTACACCCACATTTCGAATTCCTCTAGATTTTGTATTAATGTTTCCGTTATTGTCCAGGCCTCTGCTCCATACAGCAAGACCGGAAAGATATCATTTTAGCAGCCGTATTTTTAGTGGGATAGATATGTCGAATTTGATGGATATATTTCTCATGTTGTTAAATGTTGCTCTGGCCTTTTCTATTCTAGATCGTATTTCGGTTGTTTGATCCCATTTCGAGTTGACGACTGTTCCAAGGTATACATATGAGTGTAATGTGTAGTGTGTGTGTTGGGTAAATGTCTTGTTACTTAGCAAAGTCGAAGTCATTGTTTTTGCAAAGAAACGCTAATTGTATCCGAACGTTTGCGGTCCCTCCGGTGAGTATCGATCCCACAAGGAGAGAAACTATTTTCATTTATTAATTTTTAATAAATGAAAAATTCTCCACCAAGGTGAGATTCGAACTCACGACCTTTAGGTCCAAAGGTAGGCGTTTTTACCACTGAGCCACAGAGGGGTTACAATCATGATTGAAACTCAAACAAAGTCCAAAATGTACTGGCAGGGGGAGGGGCCACTTTTCTAAACAAAACCACGTGATTCGTATTTCCATGGTTACAAAACTCGTTTTCAATGTTTTGCAGATTTTTTTAACATTCGGCAAACGCGCATCTGTCGCCATTTAATACATCACTGCTGCCATCTACTAAATGACACGTGAACTCAGTTTCTCACCTATTAAGTGATAGCCGAACTAATTTATCACTAGAACAATGCCAACTTGTTACGGTTGTATCAACAAAATCCCTAGATTGCAGCTTTTAAGTATAATTTTTATCTTTAGGTACAGTTAATTTAAAAATTATGGCAGTATGAATAATGAACGTTTGCTTAAAATAAAGCTTATTGCATAGTTAATCATTTATGGTAGTTATTTTGTACCGAAGTTCAAAAATTATTACATAAATCCAATTTTTAGGGCAAGATACCAAGTAAGTTATGACATGGGTTCCTTTAAGTACAGTTATAAAAAAATTACTGCTTTCTTTGGAAATTTTAACTAGATACTATTAAACTAGAAAGTTTACAGTTCACGTACATACCCACAAGTTGAAAATTGGTTTTGAAATAGTGACGGTAACTGTACCTAAAAATTATATAAATTTTAACATTGTGTCATACCACCTTAAGACGAAGTAAAAGAAGAACGGTTTCAATTCTAATCTCACAACAATACTTATAACGGAAAGTTTCTTCATTATAACAGAAACTGTATCTCTTCTTTCTTCTGATATTCTGATGAACAATTTACTTCTTGAGATGCTTTCTCTCGACTTCGCAGCGTCTTTCAGACGAGCGATAAACGCATCGTATTCGAAAACAACTTGCTCCGTTGCCGTCTAGTTTTGTTTGTTGTGCAATAACCCGCCTGCTCGAGGCTGTGTTGTGTCTTTGTTTTTCTCTCGTGATTCCATACGCCATGAACTATAAAAGCTTTTGCGTCATGCTCATTATTGTGATTCCGATTCTAAATCGGTGACCGGTGATCGCTAGCTTTGGGTTTGTTTTTTGTTACAAGTATTGACTTTTACGCTGGGATTGATGTATTGTTTGCTTTCAAGTTCTAGAAACTAAAATTATTTACTATTCTGATCAGAGACTGTAGACAGTAATTAGGACAATCAATGAAAAAAAGTTGTTTTCTTGAATTAGTCAATTAAAAGGACAGATGTACCACGGAACTTAGATGACAATTAAAGCAACCTGTTCTTCATTCAAATTCAACCATGACATCACGTGTCAAAACATACAGGAATATCACGAGATATAATGTACAAGATACTTAGATACGATCAAAGTGTTGGTGGACAAGTAGGTGAACCGTCTTAGAAAATATTTTATCAACACAAAAAATATTTAAAGCAAAATAGTGTATAGTTTTATAAATATAATTTTTATTACAGGCATATTTTCTTTAAATAATATCTATAAAAGTTTAACCAACATAAAAAAAATAAATAAAAAACGTCCAAAGAATATGTAGTATTGTAAAATAATATACAATATGTATACTGAAAACTTTAACAAGGATATAATTAAAACAACATAAAAAATAACAAATGTCCAAATAATAGTTGTAAAAAATATATACCCTGAAAACTTTTACAAGGATGTATTTCTGATATTTTGTGTATTTTTGTATTATTTGTTTGTGTATAATGCGTTTGTGTAATGTGTGTCTTCGACACACATTACAAAAAACGATCGAGCTCCAGGTGGAGTATATGGGCACATTTGAGTTCACTCCCGTCTTGAGCAGGTAGTTATTTTATTAGTCACTCCCGACACTATTCGAATTCACTCCCAAGCGATTTTACAATAAAGGATGATTAAGGATATTATTTTTCTGAAATTTAAACATTGTTGCCAAATAGTACTTTTATCCATAAAAATAACTACTATATATAGAAATAAATAATATCTATATATTTTAGTAACCTTCAACCTACATCTTTCTATTTATTCTTAAATAACAACAGAACACTAAAAAACGCAACTAAATATATAATATTGTTACACTTCTTGTAAATATCTTTATTGAACTCGAACAGAAATTACAATACTTTAACAAACTGATAACTGCAAAACTTCAAAATCTGAATTACAACTGAACTGTAAAATGTCAAACACATATGTTTATATAGATTTCTGGCGTTCTGGACGTCACCAGACATTTCTGGGTTATTCCATGACATCCAGAACATTCTCGTACGTTGTAACAAAAGTGAACTGTGTTGTGGCAGAATAGATATAGCCTTAAAGGGTAATTACTTATTTATGGAAGTTTCCTCAAAATAGGCTAGCTGGAAATTGAAGAGACTAAACAGTAGGGCTCAGGGAAGGATCAGGCCGTATTTGCACGCCCTAGTAAGACGGTACCTACTGAAATACTTAAATGATAAAGAAAATAAATTAATATAAGGAGTAATGACAAGAAAAGAACTATTGACCAAGAAGATATTCAGAAGTAGTGTTGAGCGCCAGGAAAGAATAGAATATATTGCTCTCCACGTGACCTATATTGCTGTACCTAACTAATACTATTAAAAAGGTAGGATAATAAAACATATAAGTATGTACAACCAACAAATTTAATGAAAAAAAAATACCTATAACCCCTAGATACAATTTTATACAAACTAGCTAATTCCTAATTCCTAATGCTTTTAATATAATCTAAATATGGTATTAAAAATGATTTAGATGGTTATTTTTAACAGGGAAAAGACATAAAAAACAGCTAAGTGATAGTTTTCATACATACCCATTGCTTTTCAAAAAAAATATTGGAAACAAAACTCTTCTTTTTCACTCCACAAATCCAAAACAAAATAATAATAATTCCTTCCAACGTAAACTGCTCTGCTATAAACGAATATTTCAACCAAAAAAATAGTATTCTTCAAACAATGGCCATGGAAGAAGTTATGGGTTCATCGAACGAGATTGGAAATTCAAGTGACAATCCGCTCCGCTGGCGATATGATATGCCCCTCCGTCGGAAGCCGTACAGCCACACGCTGAGACCAGAATTTCCCCAATCTAGTACCAACCTTATATTGTATTTGGTCCCAAATTTAGGTAACCCGTTCTAAGCACGAACGCATAACTGGTTGCATACTTGTTAGGTGGCTTATAGGAATAAATATAATATTATAGTAACGATGGCACTCACCGTTACATTCCCCCATTACTCGGAAAAAAAAATTGATCGTATGAACAATTTTTCCATATGTACTTATAAATACTCAATACAAGTATTCATAGAGGAAAAGTCACACGCTGTGGGATCCAACACAGGTGTGAACAAACCAAATAGCAAAAATATAGTACGTACCTAAGAATACTTCACTACTCTAAACTAACCTATCGGAGGACATCGTCCAAATTCGTAGGACCAGTACTCTGTGACACATATCCTAAAGACCAAATTGTGTTCCAGTTGATTTAGTAGATTTCTATAAAACCCCAAATTATAGTCAACAAGAACACCATAACCACAATATTCGAATACAAAACTTAATATAACCTATACGACGACTAACTTACTCACACTTTCAGCTGACTCGATCGATTATACCTAACCGCAAATTATGAGTCATGTAAATGGGGTTGTCTTAATGACCAATATATCACATATGGTACCAACATACATAGTTAAGGTTTATTATAACCCTTTGCTAAATTTCATAATTCAGATAAATTCTAATCAAAAAAAAAATGTCGAATGGGACGAGTAATACAAAATCGTTCTATCGATGGACAACAGATTTAAATAGAGCATATCCAAAGTGAACAATTAGTAGATTTCGTAGCCAATTCGCAATAAGCCAACATAGACCATAGTATATCAAAATAAATATAAGAGTTATTGACAAGAAAGGAAATTATTGTAGCAAGCCTTTCATCCTAAATTGATCCGACATTGGACAACAGATTTATATTGAAGCATATCCAAGGTGGAACAATCAGGCAGATTTAATTGAGCAACGCTACACCTAGTACTAAATGTACTAATGATGATTACATATTTTTTTTACCATGACCCTAACTCAACCGATCATCAGATTTGTATCAGATTCAATGGGAGATCTATCTAAGGGTAACTAATCGAATAGTTGACCTAACAGAAGTTAGCTTACTCTGGGATTCTCTAACTATAGCTATAGCTACAACAGATTGATAAGAATGGCCAGAAGAAGCTAACCAATATTTCGAAGTCATCTCTCATGAAAGAATTCAAGAAGTCACATATTAATAACTTTTATAAATAAATCCAATTATGGAAATACTAGAGAACAAGTAAATCAATTTCTAAAGAAACTGCAGATTATGGAAATGTTCCCTAGTCACTCACAGAGAACAAGATATTGATCCTGACTCTAAGTTATATATGAACCAAAAAAGATGAGTTTCTTGGAAAGATGATGCTCAAACACAATAATCCCTTGGTGCATCCAAAAGCTATATATTTTCATAGGACTGATATCCAAGAAGTCACATTATTATCAGAACAATCAAATAGCAAAACTAAGAATAATAAGTGTACAATAGACAGACAAGTTTAAGACTAAGTCTCTATAGAATGATCATACACTGAAAATTGAATAAGAATGCCTAGTGCATGATTAGAATGATGATTAAACATTCTTTCATAAAGATTCAGCATCTGAATTGATTAGGGTATGACCTAGGGCTAGGCAACGGTGACCCATGAAATCTGCTTCCTATCATGTGCACAGTTGATAAGTAATACAAGTTTCGAACCCACGTATTTGCATAGCCAAGCTAGGCAAACCATTTTCCTAAGAAATATTCAATACGATAAATAACAACATGGTTTCATAGTCTTTATCATAAATTTTATCTCAACTACTTAATTAAATTTTTGACCAATGAAGTATAACTTTGGAATCACACTGTATACTCAAGTTGCATTTACCACAACAAACATCAGGATGACTTCTTTAGACCAAAATAAGCTAATGTACCAAGGAATCATACCAAGCATTGGAATAACTTTCCAGTAGAACCTACAAAATTAAACACAACACCAGATAAACATAAACTAAACCTATTATGTAGATACACTAATCTACAAGTGATGCCATATATAAGCACAATCACATACAAGGTGTTACAGTTCCATACCAGTTCAATAACAAGCCAAATTAAGCCAAATCTCAATGCTAAAACTAATGACATCTAAGATACATAGAATATGGAAAGCTAAAAATATTATTATAATGGATAAAACATAGTGGCCCTATCCGGTGACTAAAATCAAAATCCAATCATTTACCTATTCATTAACCAATCGAGTATTCCTGAAATTTAGAAAGAGGAATTAACTTAATCAATAATGTTAAGTTAATCTTCTTCTTCTGATGATGAAGATTCTAAGTCGTTGACAGTATTATCTGGTAGTAAGTCCTTTATATGAAATCGACCAAGTTTCCTGTTGGACGAACTATCTTTCAATTCATATATTAGAGGAGAGATTACTTTACTGACAACACATGGGACGTACTTCTGACAAAATTTGGCAGAAATAGCATCACCTTTACTAGACTTAACAAAATTGCGTTTCAATACCCGATCACCAACAAAGAATCGCAAATCTCTTTTCCTCAAATTATATTGACTCTGTGACTTAAGGTAAGAAGATTTTAACTTCTTTCTGATGTCTGCAAATATTGGAGGCAAAGTCTGAAGATCATCTAAACGATGAAGCTTCTCAGAGATCGGAGGGAGATTTGTGGAATTGTCTGAAATTAAACCAAAATAATCACCAGACAAAGCAATATTTCTACCAAAATTCAAATAAGCTGGAGAACATTGAGTAACTTCATGGACCGAAGTTCATATGGCTTGAGCTATTGAGTGAATATACTGGTCCCAAGCTCTGTGGTCTGGATAAGTGTATGATCTAAGGGCTGTTACAATACTGCGATTCACTCGCTCACTATGATTAGCTTGTGGATGGTATGCAGCATTATAAAAGATCTTCTGAACTTTGTATTTAGTTAGAAGGTCTTTAAAAGCCTTAGACACAAATTGAGGACCATTGTCACAAGAAACAATTTGGGGAACACCAAACAACAAAAAGACCTGCTCTTCCAAATATTTCACAATGGCAGGGACAGTGGCATTACGAAGAGGAAAAACTAGTGGAAATTTAGTAAAGTAGTCCACAACCACCAAACAATAGGTATAGCCATTGTAACTCCGAGGATATGGTCCAATCAGATCCATGGATATCATCTGCCATGGGAAGTCAATGTTCCTAAAAGTACCCATTAATCCAGCTTGTGGCATAGTACTTGGCTTGCAAGTAGCACAAACTTTGCATCTAGATATATATTTCTTAATATAGTTGCGCATGCCAGGCCAATAATATAATTCTGCTATCCTACTAAATGTCTTATAAGAACCAAAATGACCAGATGTCACATTATCATGAAATGTACGAAGAATTTCATCCCTGTTTGCTGTTGGGACGACAATTTTCCAATCAGACATATTAGACAAAGCTTCTACTAAACTAACGACATGCTTATAAAGGATATTATTCTCTACTTTAAAATCAGGGTACTGATCAGGTGCTTGAGTAACCTTTTCCAACATTTTTTGATACCATGTATCCGGAACTAAAGTGGATAAGTCAAGAAGATTGACATCAAACGTTCGAGACAAAGCATCGGCTACTACAACACCATTTGCCTTACGATGGACGATATTATAATCAAAGGCTGACAACTTACAAATCCATCGAGACAAACGTTGGGATGGGTTACGCATAGAATGCATCCAGAGTAAAGAACTATGATCAGTAATAAGGGTACACTTACGACCTTCCAAATAGTAACGGAAAGCCTCCAAGCCGTGGATAATAGCAAGGAGTTCACGCTCTGTAGTGGAATAATTTTTCTGAGCCTTATTAAGCTTCTTACTAGTATATGCTATGGGGTGTTCAGAACCATCTTTCATCTGAAAGAGTACACCACCTGAAGCGGTATTCGAACAATCAGTCATGAGGTAGAAATGTTCACTGAAATCAGGTGACGTCATGACAGGAGCACTGGTAAGAGCTTCTTTAATGCGATGAAAAGCATCATCAGCTTCAGGAGTCCAGGTGATAGTCTGGCCCTTTTTCCTATTTTTAAGGAGGTCAGTAAGCGGTGATAATAAAGTAGAATAAGAAGGCACAAATCGACGATAGTACCCACTAGTGATGTAACGAATATTCGTATTCGCATTCGCATTCGCGAATATTCGCATATTTTTGCATATTCGCATTCGTATTCGCATTCGAGAAATTTGTGCGAATGTTTTGCGAATATAAATATCAGAAAAAAAATAATTTGAAGATAATATTAGGTTAATAACATCAAAATCTATTAATTTCTCATCTTTTTTTTATTAAGAAATGGTAACTTTACCTTGTATAATCACATTATCAGCCTTCACTTTATTTTATTATTTGGTATTATGTAGTAAAGCTTAAGATTCAGATTGATTTATACTAATAGGTCTGGATCCCGCGTATAAAAAAAAAGTTGATTAATAGCAAGCTGAAAATTTGTTAATAGCTTAAGGGTGTCTAGTCGAATAAACTTTAATATATGGGAACACTGGAACAGGGGCAGTTTTAATTGTGGAACAGGTTAAAAATTTGGAACGGTCACACCACGAAAACGGCACATTTATTTTGTCCGACAGAACAGACTTAAACTCTTCAAGCAGAGATTAAACTCTCATGCAAAAATCAGACTGCTATTTATCACCAAATGGGCGTTTTAATGAGTGGAACATGTAGAATATGTCAAATGACAGGAATTATGACAGGTGATAAATAGCATTCTGATTTTTGCATGAGAGTTTAATCTCTGTTCGGAGAGTTGAAGTCTGTTCTGTCGGACAAAATAAATGTGCCGTTTTCGTGGTGTGACCGTTCCAAATTTTTAACCTGTTCCACAATTAAAACTGCCCTTGTTCCAGCATTCCCATATATCAAAGTTTATCTGACTAGACACCCTTAAGCTATTAACAAATTTTCAGCTTGCTATTAATCAACTTTTTTTTCATACGCGGGATCCAAACCTATAACATATCAATTAACTTTTGATTATAAATTTAGAAAACATGTCAAAAATAGACACAAATTAAAAAAAAACAAAATATTCGCATTCGCATCCGCATTCGCGAATGTCGGTAGCAGATATTCGCATTCGCATTCGTATTCGCGAATGTTCAAAAAATGACATTCGTTACATCACTAGTACCCACACATGCCCAAGATCCTACGTAGTTGTGTAGTAGTTTTAGGAATGGGGAAGTCCTTAATAGCGGTTACTTTATCAGGGTCTGTTCTCAAACCTTGATGATCAACAACATATCCTAGAAATTTCAAATTAGGACGACAAAAATTACATTTCTCTAAATTAACAGTGAGATTAGCCTCTTTAAGGCGTGAAAATAATTTCTCCAATATTTCAATATGTGAAGAAAAATCAGGAGTAACAACTATGATGTCGTCTAAATAATAGAATACGAATGGTTCGAGTTGGGGACCAATAACCAAGTCCATTAAACGACACATTGTTTGAGGAGCTGAAACTAGACCGAAAGGCATTGTGACAAATTGAAATAACCCTTTACCACTGACAGCGAAAGCAGTATACTTCTTACTCTCTTCGCTTAACGGAATTTGTAAGAAAGCTTTGGATAAATCGATAGAAGAGATATATTTGGCATTCTGAAGTTTGCTCAGAATTATATCTATCCGAGGGATGGGATAAGCATCTCGATTAGTAGTGATACTATTAAGTTTGCGACCATCAAAGCATACTCGGAATGATCCATCCTTCTTCTTCGTCATCCATAACGGCGAACAAAATGACGACGTCGACTTTTCGATAATGTTTAAAGAGAGCATCGAATCAATTTCTTTACTTAAATCTGCTTGCCATGCCTGAGGTATGGGATATTGATATTGATATTGTCTGAAAGGAGTTGTAGTGTTCACTTCGATAGTATGAGATATTAAATGTGTACGGCCTAATTTATCTTTGGAAGAGATAGAAGAAAATTTAGAGATAATATCCTCTAACTGGTTTTGTTCTAAGCTAGACAAACTAGAGAACTCACGAATGGCACTTACAGTTGCGACATTAAAGGAAGATATAAACAACGAAAAATCTGAACAGTTTAATGTACTATTAAATGTATTTAAGAAATCCATGCCAAGAATTATAGAATTTTTAACTGACGGGATAACATAAAATGTAATCATTTTCCGAATATTGGCAACTACAATTTCTGTGTCAAATTTACCTGTAATTGACTGGATTGCACCATCCGCAGTAGAGACTTGCAGAGAAGAAATAGGCATAACATTAATATCAGTGTTTTCTAACAATTTCAGCGAATACGAACCTATTAAAGAAATGTTAGAGCCACTATCTAATAGAGCTAAACAAGATTGTCCTAATATTTCAATTTCAAGATAAGGTCGGTTATCATTATGTTTCCTAACTAATAAAGAATTTATATAAAAATCCAAAATATCTGATTTATTTTCAAAATTATCTGGTGTTAACATAGACATATTATTATTATTTACAAACTTATAACCTGGTATAGAATTTGGAACTGTTTCCTCGTCTTGATTATGCTTATTACTAAAATTCCAGCTTAAGACTGGAGGGGATAATCTACGATCAAGCGAACCGTACGAGTCAACTGAAGTGTTACTAACAATTACTTTTTCCCTGATTTTCCTGATTCCCAATAAGTAGTCACAGACACATTCGGTGTATGGGGTCTAGATTGCCAAGAACGATTTCTCGAGGAGTGAGAGTTAAATCCAGCACCAGAATTAGATGTTGTAGGAGGATGAAAAGACCAGGATAGAGTTTCCTCTAACCGTTTACACTTATCTGTCAGGTCTTCGATAGTGGCTATATCAACAAGTGCCAATTGGGCGTGGTAAAAAGGTAGCAAACATTTTAAAATTATCTTAATTTTTGCATTATCTGTTAAAGGGGTGTCTAAACGACTACACATACCCAACATAGTGTTGATAAACATAGTCACTGATTCTCCAGGTTTCTGCTTGTGGTTCTTGATCTGGTCTAAGAGATCAGTTTGGAAAGAATAAGGCAGAAAATCTGATTTTAATTTCTGAGCCAAATCAGTCCAAGTCGTAAAGCTACCACGGTTGTTCATAAACCAAGTAAAAGCATGGCCTGTAAATAATTCGGCAGAAGCCGAAAAAAGATCTTCCTCACTCATACCTCTCGAAACACGAAGACATTCTACCCTATCTAAAAATGAAATTACTTGGTCATAATGACCTTCACCAGAAAACGAAACTCCCCACTTATGTACCTGCACAGGCTTGGGATGTAACAAGGAATTAGAGGCTTGAACTGAAGAAACAGGAGTGGACGTGGCTAGAGGATTTACTCGAGAATCGAGTTCACCTTCTAGTCTGAGAATCCTAATGGACATAGAGCGTTTGTAAAGTTGTTGCTCCTCATCTGAGCAACATAATAAGTGGACACGACCAGAGATATGAGCAAGACGTGAAATGTATCTGGAATACATGCTATCATGGACAGTCCCTCTAAAATTATTTATCTTTTGCGTAAGATCCTCTAGTGTCTCATTTATTCCCTGTTGTTGTTCCAGAAAAGGAATAGCTGCAGCTGAAATCTGACGGAAACTCCTATTTCCTTGCTCCTGTTTAAGAGCACCACGCAATAGACTGCGTTTTCTATCACATTTAGCGGCTTCTTCAACCTCTATTTCCCTTATCCTCAGCTCATAATCTAACTCCTTAACTAACAAATGTTCTGGCTGAAAGGTACACATGGTGATAGGGAAAGAATTAGTAACAATAAACCCAACCCAACAACGACAAACCGAACCCACCCCAACAAACTAACGACCCAATTAACCGACAATCTACTAAACAAGCTGCTCAACCGACGAGCTGCTAAACTAACGACCTAACAAACCGACAAACCAAATATAACCGAGATATATATTTGGGGTAGATATTTAAAATAATTTAAGTAAATGTTTAAACGAAAATGTATATAAAAAAATTGAAAACTTTATAAATTATATATAGGTATGGTAAGCAAAAATTTAGCTAACTGTAGTATATTGTGGCTGCACCTAAATCAAAAGTAGTAATGTACCTAGATATCAAAAAAAATAAATAATTCAAAATTTTTCAAAAATAAATATCCAGGTATCACCAAACCGACCAGACCGAAATGTCAACCAATATACCTATTCAAATCTTATCCTACTCACGATTTACAATTATTATTTTAAATAAATTAAAATAGTACCAATACAGCAATACAAGTGCACTAGTGTATTTTCCAAATAACGTACAAAAGGAATCAAAAATTTATCTCTATATAATTACAAAATATACAACAATGAATCAGAAAGATACTTACTAGAAAAATTTACAATGAGGAACAAAATAAAGAAAGGTACTGTCTTACTGAAAATCGGGCTCCACGTTGGCGAGCGTCAATTGTAACAAAAGTGAACTGTGTTGTGGCAGAATAGATATAGCCTTAAAGGGTAATTACTTATTTATGGAAGTTTCCTCAAAATAGGCTAGCTGGAAATTGAAGAGACTAAACAGTAGGGCTCAGGGAAGGATCAGGCCGTATTTGCACGCCCTAGTAAGACGGTACCTACTGAAATACTTAAATGATAAAGAAAATAAATTAATATAAGGAGTAATGACAAGAAAAGAACTATTGACCAAGAAGATATTCAGAAGTAGTGTTGAGCGCCAGGAAAGAATAGAATATATTGCTCTCCACGTGACCTATATTGCTGTACCTAACTAATACTATTAAAAAGGTAGGATAATAAAACATATAAGTATGTACAACCAACAAATTTAATGAAAAAAAAATACCTATAACCCCTAGATACAATTTTATACAAACTAGCTAATTCCTGATGTACTAGGCTAGTACGCTCCTGTCTGCAACGCAGCTTTTACAGTAAGAAAAAAAAATGTATTGAATTTATTACAAAGACAGTTAATTATTGATCTACCTATGTATATACAAACTGACTATGAATAAGGGTTAATATTGGCTGACAATCCCGAATCTGATCGGAGGTGACAACCTGACTACAATACCTGACAAATGGAATAAATATTATTAAATAAGAGAATCTACGCTAGATATTGTGCACAACATCGTCATAAATCATAATCCCCAACTATTGTAAATAAGGATATGAACTGTGAAAAGATTAAATTTGTTGAACAATGTTGAATATTACTATGTTAACTATATTTTTAATGAAAATTGAAGGTATATTATTATTAGAGAGCTTATTTTTAAGTTATTGACACAAAAAATAGTAATTGAAAAATATTATTAGAACAAATGACATGCAAATTTTTTACTATAAAAACCTGTAGCTACAACTTAGGCGTGTTGCTTCTTCCAACCATGTGAAGCTGATGGTGGGAGCGTCAAAGAAGGTATCCTCCGTTTCCCTCAATCCTTGGGAGATCCTCGACCAAAGGAAGGTATGACAAGGAGGTACTTTCCCAGTATCAAAAACTCAACTGCTATTCCAAAGAACCAAAAAAAAACCATACAATTTACATCCAAAAGAATTCCCCAAAATAATGTTTCATTCCATAAAGGCAAACTAAAGTATTGGTTGACTTAATTTCCTATCTTATCTTCTTTCTTCCATGGCTAAAAGAATAGAAAAAAAACCTATCAGCTGGTTTTCCTTGAGTACCCAAGAAACAGGGTCACTATAAAAAGGTGGATCACCTTATCAGAACTTGACAGAGAAAAAATCTAGGGAAAAAATGAAGTTTGATGTCCATGCTTGAAGTTCATTGACCTTGACTGGAAAAAGCCTTTTTAAACGAATATAAGAAAGTATTTGGACAAGTAAATGTGGATCTTTGTAATCAAAGATTACTATATGGACTTATATAAAGGAGAGAATAAAAATGATCATTAATTCCAAACTTATTTGAGAGTGAAAATGTAATTCTAAGAATTCTATTTTTTTCCTGTAAACGTAGATTAGAAGTATTTAAGAATTGAAAATGTGATAATTGAAGAGTAGCAATGCTTTTAATATAATCTAAATATGGTATTAAAAATGATTTAGATGGTTATTTTTAACAGGGAAAAGACATAAAAAACAGCTAAGTGATAGTTTTCATACATACCCATTGCTTTTCAAAAAAAATATTGGAAACAAAACTCTTCTTTTTCACTCCACAAATCCAAAACAAAATAATAATAATTCCTTCCAACGTAAACTGCTCTGCTATAAACGAATATTTCAACCAAAAAAATAGTATTCTTCAAACAATGGCCATGGAAGAAGTTATGGGTTCATCCAACGAGATTGGAAATTCAAGTGACAATCCGCTCCGCTGGCGATATGATATGCCCCTCCGTCGGAAGCCGTACAGCCACACGCTGAGACCAGAATTTCCCCAATCTAGTACCAACCTTATATTGTATTTGGTCCCAAATTTAGGTAACCCGTTCTAAGCACGAACGCATAACTGGTTGCATACTTGTTAGGTGGCTTATAGGAATAAATATAATATTATCGTAACGATGGCACTCACCGTTACAACGTGACTACTTCTTCTTTCACGTCAAGGGACTTTTTCTATGTAGGATCAATCTACGGAACTGTCATAACACTGCTCCCTCCTTTATAGATATTCGCCTCGAATAACTGGTGTATCAGGGTCTGGTTGAAGCCAACAGGGTGGATCAGTTCCATGATATGGGGCTAATCTCTCGATATGAACTACCTTGGGTTTACTTCTAGCTGAAAACTGGATGCGGTAGACTAGATCATTTATTTTCTTCAAGACGGTGTACGGGCCTTCCCAGTTTCGTTGAAGCTTCGGACAAAGTCCTTTCTTGCGTGTGGGATTGTATAACCATACTGGGTCACCTTTTTCGAAAATTGTCCCAGTAGCATGCATATCGAACCTGGACTTAGCTCTATCACTTTGGAGCTTCAAATTTTTACGAGCAAATTCGTAGACTTTTTCCAATCTTTCTTTTAAGTTTTCAACGTAGCAAAAGGATGAAGTTTCTTCTTCGCAGGGAGGCAATCTTCCGAAAATAAGATCTTGAGGAAGCTTCATTTCTCTTCCGGTGATCATCATCGATGGAGAATAACCAGTTGCTTTATGTTCGGAACTTCTGTAGGCTAACAAGAACAGAGGAATTAGGGTATCCGGTATCCCAATCTTTTTGAGTATCAGCAACAAACATTGAAAGATATTTACAAATAGTTCTATTATGTCTTACGATCATTCCGTCTGATTGTGGATGGAGAGGCGTAGTTCGAGTTTTCTTAATACCCAAGATTTTCATTAATTCTTGCCATAATTCTGATTCAAAATTTCGAGCTTGATCAGAATACAACTCTAAAGGGACTCCATGTCTTGATACGAAGTGTGTTATAAATGCTTCTGCTACTGTAGTCACTTTTTGATTAGGAAGGGGTGCAATTTCAGGCCATTTAGAAAAATATTCCATTGCAACCATTAAGTACTTGTTTCCTCTCTCTGTCGGTGGGAGTGGACCGAGAATATCTACTACAAGCCGTTCAAAAGGCTCTCCGGAAAGATATTGTGCCATTTTACCATGACTTCTTGTTCTAGAAATCTCACTTCTTACACCAAGCTTCTACATCTCGGCGACAATTTATCCAATAAAATCTGTCTCGAATTCTGGCCAGTCTCAAGGGACTTTTTCTATGTAGGGAACTATCATAACAATATGTTTCGAATATTTAAAAGAAGTATTTGAATCTATAACCAGTCAACAGTTTTTCTCAAAAGTTATATCAGTAGATTTTGAGGCAAGTGTGACGCCTCACAACCCGGCCTAATTATTCTCGATGCTTCCCGGGTTTACGAGTAAAGGCCAGACCTTCCACGGCGATTCGAGGCGACCGCTGTCAGAGTATTTAAGAACAGGAATTCGAGCACAGGCCAGTCAGTCAATGAACGAGCCGCGACGCGTGATATAATTGTATTCGAGTCGGATTTAATGAAATGTATATATTAGTTATCGAAGTTATTATGTTTAGTTAATTAAATCATAAATTTGAGTTGTAAATAAATTAGATGTGTTAGTTGGTGTTATTTGTAATTATTAAAAATAAATAAGTGATGTAAATAAAATAATATAAGTAAGTCTTCCTTTATTTAAATTAAACTTAGTGCCTAAAGATATAAATAAATAAAATAGTAGAGTCAATCGCGTAACAAAATGGTGCAGAAGTGAGGATACTTGAAATAAATCAATTCAACGTAAATTTTCGGTTTAAATAGAGTGTGGAACCTTTAAAAATAAATAAAATATAAATCGTAATAAATAAAGTGTGTGATCATGCCTTCCTTGTGTAAGCTAACAATTGCAGACCTGAGACTTGAATTGGAAGAAAGGGACCTGAGTTCTACTGGCAAAAAGGCTGATCTAGTTGAACGTCTGAAGAACGCACTAAAAGAAGAGGGTCATGATCCAGAAACTTACGTGTTTGAAGACAAGCATGCTGCTTTAATTTCGTCAATAACATCGTTAGAGAGCAAAGTTTCTAGTGAAATCTCTCAAGTTTCGACAGACATTACATCGTTAGAGAGCAAAGTTTCTAGTGAAATCTCCCAAGTTTCCTCGGATGTTTCGAAGGTTTCGACAGACATTACATCGTTAGAGAGCAAAGTTTCTAGTGAAATCTCCCAAGTTTCGACAGACATTACATCGCTGGAGAACAAAGTTTCAACAGAGATCACATCGTTAGAGAAAAAGGTTTCTAGTGAAATTTCCCAAGTTTCCTCGGATGTTTTGAAAGTTTCGACAGACATTGCATCATTAGAGAAGAAAGTTTCGGGTGATATTTCATCCCTTGACAGCAAAATGACTAACGAGATCTCTAAAGTCACTTCGGATTTTGACGACAAGATATCGTCCATAAAATCTACCTTTGAAGAAAAGATGAAGCTCTTCAAGAATACGAGGTCGATATTGCCAGGTTGGTACGATATGCATATCCAACAGCTCCCGAAGACATGATGGAAAAGCTGGCTGTTCAAACATTTATTGATGGCCTTCGTGATCATGAAATGCAAAGAACACTGCGATTAGCTCGTCACAAGACGCTGGTCGATGTCTTGTCTGCCGCCCTCGAATACGAATCAGCTACCCAGGCCTCTGGTGGGTACAGTAAAGTGAGGACTGTGAAAGAGGAACAGGATGAGGACAAACTTGACCAGCTTGTTAATATGATGAAAGACATGGCATCGAAGAAAACGAAGACCATAAGGTGCTGGAACTGTGGGGAAATGGGACACGTACGGAGTTCATGTAAGTACCCTAGGTACAATAACAATCAAGAGACTCACCAGCAGGAAAACTAGAACGGGTCGGCCTTAGGGGGGCAGCTTCGACCCGCAACTTTTCCAAAGACCCTCTCATACTAATAGCTTCTTTGAAATGTCGTGAAGATAGTGTATATGTGGATGGAGAAATAAATGGTAAAAAGTATACATTGTTGGTGGATACCGGAGCGACCAGGACCATTATACGACCGTCAGTTTTAAACAGCCGTAAGAAACTCTTACCAACGAGGTTGCGACTGCGGACTGCCACAGGTGAAAACGCCAACACCCATGGAGAAATCCAGATACAATTAGGGATTGGAGCAGAAAAGTTCGTCCATACTGTCATAGTTGCAGACATCGAAGAAGATGTTATATTAGGAATGGACGTAATGAATTTGCATGGATTTCAATTGGATTTTAAGAACAGGGTAATCAAAGTTGGCAACGAGGAGGTATTTCTTCATCCACATGATGACAGCACTGTGCTAGCAGCCATTAAAGAAGATACAGTTGTGCCTGCGAGTAGTGAAACGATCATCGTAGCGCGGCTACAGGGAACTGTAGAAGAAGGAACGCCTGTTATGATGGAGCCATGGAACCACGACGAGGAGGTTGGCCGAGGAATCATAATTGGAAAGGAATTGGTTACTTCTGCTTGTGTACCCGTGACGTCCATAATCCGTCAGACGACAACATCAGATAATTCCAACGACAAGTTCGACCAAATGGTTGCAGTTGCAGGCCAGTCTCTAAATCAAATGGAAAAAAGAAAATTAAGGGAATTTCTTAGGCAATATCGTGATATATTCGTACCGAAAGGAGGAAAGACAGGAAGAACGACAGTTGTCAAACATAAAATTGACACTGGTACCGCTAGGCCAATTCGTCAAACAGCTCGACGATTACCACAGGCAAAGAGAGAGGAAGCTGAAAGGATTGTTCAAGAAATGAAGAAAGACGGGGTTATAGAGTCTTCTACGAGCCCATGGGTCTCTCCGGTGGTCCTGGTCAAGAAGAAAGATGGAACTACGAGATTCTGTGTGGACTACCGTTTGTTGAACAATGTTACCAAGAAAGATAGTTATCCTCTGCCTCGGATCGACGACACGTTGGACACACTGGCTGGAAGTAAATTGTTTTCTACGTTGGACTTGAAGTCTGGATATTGGCAGGTAGAAATGGATCCAGTGGACAAGGAGAAGACGGCCTTTACGACAGGATCTGGATTATGGGAATTCAACGTTATGCCGTTCGGACTCTGTAATGCTCCTGCGACATTTGAGAGGCTTATGGAAAATGTGTTGAGAGGGTTATCTTGGAAGACGTGCCTGGTGTATTTAGACGACATAATCGTTTTGGGGGAGACGTTTGAAGACCACCTGAAGAATTTAGAAGACGTTTTTAATCGACTTAAAGCTGCCCAGTTAATGTTAAATCCCAAGAAATGCCAGCTATTTCAAAGTAAAGTCAATTATCTAGGCCATATAGTCAGCAAAGAAGGAGTGGCCGTGGACAAAGGAAAAATCGATTCCATTAAGGAATGGCCGGAACCAACTGATAAACATCAAGTGAGAAGTTTTCTGGGACTATGTACTTACTACCGGAGATTCATTAAGAAGTTTGCAGATATCGCTAAGCCATTAACGCGACTTACAGAGGAAGCAAGGGATTATTGCTGGGATGGAGACTGCCAAACGGCCTTTGAAACTTTGAAGAGGCATTTAATTACGCGCCAATATTAGGGTATCCACTGCCAGAAGGAGAGTTCATCTTAGATACGGATGCAAGCAATGTGGGAATTGGAGGAGTGCTGTCGCAGATCCAAGGAGGACAGGAACGAGTCCTTGGATATTTTAGTAAAGTGCTTTCAAAACCTGAACGAAATTATTGCGTCACGAGAAGAGAACTTCTAGCAGTAGTAAAATCAGTGGAACACTTCTATCAATACCTCTACGGAAGGAAGTTTCTAATCCGAACCGACCATGCCGCCCTTAAATGGTTAATGCAGTTTAAGAATCCAGAGGGTCAGATAGCCAGATGGATTGAACGACTTCAAGAATATGATTTCAAGATCGAGCATCGGGCCGGAGTTAGCCACAGAAACGCTGATTCTCTATCTAGAAGACCGTGTCCAGCAGAATGTTCCCATTGCAACAAAACAGAGTCAAAGGAAGCAGCAGTACTAAGAACAACAGTGGTCAACGACGAGTGGACGCCTACCAAGATCAAGGAAGAACAAGAAAAAGATCCAGTTTTACAGAAGATTCGGAAATGGAAAGAAGAAAATCGTCGACCATCTTGGCAAGAAATATCAAGCCTAGGCTCAGTAGTTAAGACGTATTGGGCCCAGTGGGACTCATTTATCTTGGAAGACAGGTTGCTTAAACGAGTAATAGAAAATGATGATGGTTCGGTGAGGAGAACACAGTTGGTGATTCCAAAGAGCAGAGTAGCCGAAGTACTTCGTCAGTTACACGACAGTCCATCAGGAGGGCATTTTGGTGTAAAGAAGACCCTTCAGAGAATTCGGGAACGATTTTATTGGATGAATAGTTCCGACGATCTGAAGGACTGGTGTAAGAAATGTACTACCTGTGCTACAAGTAACGGGCCCTACCGGAAAAGAAAGGCTCCTATGAGACAGTATAATGTTGGAAGTCCGTTTGAAAGAATAGCTTTGGATATTGCCGGGCCATTTCCAGAAAGTGACTGGATGCAAATACATGTTGGTGGTAATGGATTACTTCACGAAGTGGGTGGAGATCTACGCAATTCCAGACCAGAAGGCCGCCACTATTGCAGATGTGTTAATCAAAGACTGCATCAGCCGATTTGGAGTACCTCTGGAGATCCATAGTGACCAAGGAAGGAACTTTGAGAGCGATCTATTTCAAGGAATCTGTGATAAACTAGGCATGAAGAAGACAAGGACCACGGCCTATCACCCGCAATCGGATGGAATGGTGGAGCGTATGAATAGGACAGTCGGCAAGTATTTGACAAAGATGGTGTCCAATCATCAACGAGACTGGGACCAGTACCTTCCGTTCTTCGCAATGGCCTATAGATCTGCTGTTAATGAATCAACTGGGCAAACACCAACAAAAGTCCTATTTGGACGTGAGATGCGTCTACCCTGTGATCTAGAGTTTGGATGTCGACCTGGAGAAGATGTTGCTGGTGAGGATTACGTGAATGAATTACGAAGAAGAATGGACGATATACATGAGTTGGTCCGTTCTAATCTTCAGATCGCTAGCGACCGAATGAAGAAACGATACGATACCCAAGCCGAGAGGGGATGTTTCAAGGAGAACGACAAAGTCTGGCTTTATAATCCAAAGAAGCGAACAGGTTGTTCTCCCAAGTTGCAGCAGTTCTGGGAAGGTCCGTACCTCATTGTCAAGAAAATCAATGACGTTATCTACCGAATAAGCAAGATTCCTAGGGGAAAGCCGATGATAGTCCACCATAACCGGTTGGCGCCGTACGAAGGAGACCACGACGTAGACGAAGACGTGGAAGGCAACCAAATTCGAGGAATACCTGACCTTACCTTTGAAGAGTTCATGGGTGCCTACGGAGGTACCGGTAAAGCAAGACATGGTGTTACCACTGAAGAAAAGCGAGATCTTCTCGCACTTCCCGATGACTATTCGCTGGCCCATACCATCCCGGCCAGTATCAAAGACGCACGAGGGTTGTCATCCGCCTTCCGAAGGAAGTTTGGTCGAGTTGCAGAACTTCAATGCCAACTGCCAGCTCCTGGCAAAGCATTGAAACTCCAAGATGCATCACGTTACCTATTCTATCTGGTAACAAAAGACACTGTCCATGATCAACCTACCTACCAAGATGTATGGGATGCATTGATTCAATTGAGAGAGCACGTGTTGGAGTCCGACGTGCAAAAGTTAGCCATGCCAAAGTTAGAATGCAGCCAATTAGACTGGAGAGTTATCCGAAATATGGTAGAAGAAATTTTCCAAGACACCGAGGTTCAGGTGTTAGTCTGTTGCAATCCGCATAGTTACTGGTGCGGAGAGAAGACCGTCCCCTGCCACTTTTATACAACTGGGAGTTGTAAAAGAGGGTCCAGTTGCAGATACCAGCATCCAGTTCCAGTCCCGACAAGGTTCCAGGAGGAACCATCTTTTAAGGAGGGGGCAATGTGACGCCTCACGACCCGGCCTAATTATTCTCGATGCTTCCCGGGATTACGAGTCAAGGCCAGACCTTCCACGGCGATTCGAGGCGACCGCTGTCAGAGTATTTAAGAACAGGAATTCGAGCACAGGCCAGTCAGTCAATGAACGAGCCGCGACGCGTGATATAATTGTAATCGAAATCGGATTTAGTGAAATGTATTTATTAGTTATCGGAAGTATGTTTAGTTAATTAAATCATAAATTTGAGTTGTAAATAAATTAGATGTGTTAGTTGGTGTTATTTGTAATTATTAAAAATAAATAAGTGATGTAAATAAAATAATATAAGTAAGTCTTCCTTTATTTAAATTAAACTTAGTGCCTAAAGATATAAATAAATAAAATAGTAGAGTCAATCGCGTAACACAAGTACATATACCTAAAGTAATTCGAGAAGTATTTCCAGACACTGAACTTAAGGTATGCCTGTTTCACCTGGGTCAAAGTTGGTAATACTGTCCCACGAATATCAGTTAAATAACGGTGCAGAAACAGATATAACTAAATATCTCACTTATATATTTGGTTTACCATTTCTCAAAGCAGAGGACGTTGGGGATTGCTTTGCCATATATCTTGTTGCAATTCAATCAGAAGATGAAAGAGTGGTTAAGTTTAGTGACTATTTACTTGAAACCTATTATATTGAAGAAACATCAACAATATATACCGTTGTGAAAGTGTACGATAGAAAAGTGATATTGACAAAAAACTTTATATGGATAAATTTGAAAGAACTAAAAAATAATATCAAATATGTTATAAAAAAAGTAAGCGGGGCAGTTATAGCAATTTCATTTACTCTAATGTATGTATTCAGGGAAACTTAGTGACCAAATATTAACAAAAACATAACAATGAAACTTTGTTTCCTTGAATTATCACAAAGTTGCATTTTTTAAAATCATCCCAATTAGATGTAGATCTGCAAAAACGCTTTTGCACGAATGATTTGTCAACAGTGTCCAGATTTTAAGGTATAATAATTACTTATATTAATGACGGCTTAAAACCGCCTGGGAGTGAATTCAATCATTACCTTTTACGGAATCAGGTAATATTCATATTTTGGGAGTGAACTCAACTCGTCTCGAGTATATATGAAATTGTTAAAGAACGTAATACATACCTAGTGTGACCAAGTCCTATTTAGTCAAATTCGGGACACGGCTGAAAAAAATACCTGAAATCCGGGACTTTTCCATGAAAATCGGGCCATTTTTTTAATATAGAACTTTCATAATATCATAATTTTATTTATTAAACATTTTTATGTTGACAATGATATTTTTAATGAGGTTAAGCCACAATAATTGGTTGTAATGATAATGACGATATGTACTTATTAAAATACAGAAACGAAAAAAAGTTCACAGTTTGAGTTTTTGTAGAACTATAATACCAAATACTACGCTATGCAGCGTTTTGGATGTGGTATTAATATTCTTTTCTTCTTCTTCAGCCTTCAGAAATCCAACTTTGGACATAGGCCTCCCCCAATTCAATCCAGAGTTGTCTATTTTGCACCACGTGTTTCCAGTTGTGTCCTCCAAAGTTCTTTATGTCATCAGCCCATCTCATTTGTGGCCTTCCTTTGCTTCTTCTTCCTAACCACGGTCTCCATTGTTGTATTTCATGATTCCATCTTTTATCCTTCAGTCGGGCATTGTGTCCTGCGAAGCTCTATTTTAATTTGGCAGCATGATCTCCTGCGTCTTTTACTTTGGTTTTGTTTCTAATCCATTTATTTGTTTTTTATCTATAAGCCTCACCCCGAGCATTGATCTAAATATTACACTCTCGAAATTGTCGACTTTTTTCGTCCTACCAATTCAGTTTTCAAAAATTCAAAATAGAATTTTACCAAAACATTGAAAATTCGAATGGCCCGGAAGCCTGGTCCGGGACGCCGGGACACAACTTCGTAATTCGGGCCATGTCCCGGATTTTTCGGGCTAGTTGGTCACACTATACATACCTAATGTTCTATTGGATTTGTTCGACCAGTTGTTTGACAAATGCCTGAACACAAAACAACTACTTAACTGAAGATTTTAGAGAAAAGTATGTCACTAATATCTTTGTGTGAGAGTGATAATACCTTTATCCAATTACAGATAAAAGGCTAGCTCATAACCTAGAAACGCATTTAGTTTGTATTAATTTCCGCACTCAGAATTCCACTTTCTATGCTCTGAACTGCAATGAAAAGACAAAAAATCGCTCACACTTGAACAGATTTATACAGTAAGAATACAAGCTTTGTTAAAATCGGTTCATCCCTCTATCGGGAATTTCAGGTCTCAAAATATTTACCTCAACCCTATCCAAAATATTATTCAGTGAAGTTTAAAAGAGTTAAAAAACAAAATAGCAGAATTGGTATTGAAGTCAACAATGACATACTGTTCTCCGTCAGCTTTGCAAAATCAGATTATTCTAGTAGGTGAAGAAGAAGACGCCCACTACTAAAGGTTAGAAAACATAATGAGGAATATCATAAGTTAAATAAATTTTGATAAAACGGAGTATTTAGTAGTGGGAAAACAATAGGGCTTTTCATCGATTGTCATTTGTTTCGAGCTTCTGTCAGATGTTGTATAATCTGTGTATAATATTAATATACACAGATTATAATAAATATGATAGAAGCTCGAAACAAATGACTGTGAATGAAAAGCCCTATAGAGACTTGATAATGATCCGATCATTAGTAAAAAGTTGTAATAGTACTATAAAAAACTATACTAGGAAAATACTATACTAGGAAAAGTTGCAATTAGATAACTGTAGCCGGAATTGGAATGGAAACACCAAAATAGGAATTAAAAGATGACCGTAGAAGAGTATTGCGGATTAACTAAGTTGGCCAGATTCATTAAAGAATAAATAAGTGCGAGATCTAAGGTTGATGTCAGAAGATAGATGGCCTTTAAAAATATTGAAGTGGAAGCCAGCTCATCGAAGGATAATGGGGAAACCGAGGCATTACTAGAACAAAGGAGTGAAAGAGGACATGACAACCAGAAACGTCCAAAATGATGATTGGAGAGAAAGTATCACATCATGAGCTCACTCTTCCAACGTTCCTTCATCTTTCTCATATTTTTCATCATTATTATTACACATTCTGAATGTAGAAGATCGATAGTAATAAATAGTAATAAAATCTTTATTGAGTACGGCCCTGAATGACCTAACCAAAGGTTTGTTTATTTCTGGTCTCAACAAAATTGCAAATTTTGTGCAGAAAAAGGAATAGTTTATTTTTAAATAGTTCAGTGACAAGTTTATTAGATACCAGTAAGTGCATCCATCGTATTATTTTTGTTTAACGTAACGTGGTAAACCAGTTTTGGCTAATTCTTATTTAATAACATTAATAAAGTAGGATATAAGCTACAATTTATTCCAGTTTTGTTATTGGTTTAATTACATGCTTAATTACTGGTCAGGTCCGTATTAGTTTTGAACACATGTCTCATGTTAAATTTAAAAATGGAACCTAACATTCAGAGTCTCTCTGACTCGCAACATGTACAACAACCGCAGACAAATACCAATAAAACCTATTCATTAGCAACTTCTACACCTTTCCCGTCGAAACTGCAAGCGATTGTCTTCAGCGGCTTAGAAAATACGAAGCTGTAAGATTACTTAATTCCGTTGGGCAATATAATTCAACCAAAAAATATTATATTTTCGTCTCGATTATCGAACAATCGGATATGTATGTACCTTTCAAGCAAACAACTGGTGGACGAATTTATGCAAAAGCACGGACAAATAAAAATCGAGAATAATATTGTACAAGCTAGAAGACTGATTTCTTCAGCCGAACGTATCGTTTTATCAGGCGTATGTCCCAGTATACCACACAGTTTGTTAACTGATTATTTACAAAAAATAGGACTTAATCTTCTCTCCCCAGTCACCTTCGTAAAAATCAGTTCTAATCTTCCTGAGTACAATCATATTTTGAGATTCAGAAGACAAATATACGCTAGTCCTCACAATATCTCCTTACCCGACTCATTCCTTTTAGACTTCGATAATACAACATATTGAATTTGCTTAGAAACTATGGCCTGTTATACCTGCAAAAAGGCTGGACACATCGCCACAAACTGTCCCGATAAAATGGAATCAATAGCAAATTCAAATAACAGTCAACCGATCTCTTCTTCCTCACCCGACACTATGCCTCAACCTACAGCCACAATTCTATCTCAGGATCAAATTCCTATCGAAGAAAGCTCAGCAAATAATCTGAACAGTCCTAATATAGAAGAAAGTCAAGAAGTTAGCACCATGGACATCTCCATAGCCATTAATGTCGACCTTCAGTCGAAACGTAGTATCAGCGAGGTTCTCACTTCTCCAGAAACAAGTCATACAGAAAAACCCTTTACTGTACCTACATCTAAACCTAAAGCCAAGAAGATTAAAAGCGATGAGGAGCATGTAGCATCGAAATCATCAAAATCATATAACCTTGAACCTGTCAAAAATTTTATCGAAAATTATTCGACCCCTTTTGTCCTCAATTATGACCAACTGAACCTTCTTATTAGCAATATTACTGGCGTGAAAAATCCTATTGATATCATTATTCAAGATTTTACTCCCGACCTAATGCGATTACACCATATGTTAACTGAAGTTTATACACAATTGAAAAACAGATCATCCAAACGTTTTATCACCACTCTCAGAAAGAAAATCCTATGACACTTGGGTAACGAGGTCTCTGAATCCGAGGGCGAGTCATCTCAGGTTAGCCAGTAAACTTACATTTTCATATAATAAAATTCACTAAGCTACTGGAGTAGAATATAGATAAATTTTTCCATCGACTACCAACCTTTCAAACACTTATTTCTGAATTTTCTATTGCGATTTTATCTGCTAAGCTCTATGCAGTGCTCAAAGCTATCTGCATATGAATTCTAATGGCATTTCTAATTCAGTTAACTTAAGTGACTCACTAAGCGCTCTTCAAACCCTTAAACAGATCTATCCGCAATGTCCTATTGAGAAACACATAAAATTCGAACTGATGCAGGCTCAAGAAAACGCTAGACGAATCAGATTTTTATAGATACCATCCCACATTGGCATTGCAGGCAACGAAAAAGCCAACCAGTGCGCGAGTGAAATTGCCGTGCTGATATAGAAAAGATGAGTGCCGAAATACCGCGAGTGATATAAAAGCTTACATTAAGAATTGTGTTTTGTGCAAGTGGACATACCTAATGTATAAGTAATTTATTGGGCATTAATTACTCAATGGACAATATTGTAACATTTCTAAAATCCATAGGAATATTTTATAGAATTTACCTTTGTATTCTGTAGCCGCCGCTAATCACCATTAAGGTGGATGCGGCTATACTTTCTAAATAAAAAAAATCATTATTAACTAATAGGTTTTTAGCATCTTTTACTTTTTAATTATTATAAAACTATTTTTATCTTCATTCCTCTATCATCTTTATAAAACAAATAAGAAAAAACCTATTGGTATCAACACATCAAAATAAAGAAAGAACAAAACAAGTAAAAATACCATTCTATAAAAATACATCAATTTTTATCAATATATCTGTTAAACCAAATCCGATAAAGGACTGAACGCATTTCGCGCTTTTGTGCAACCTTAATCAATTTATTGTGCCGTTATTTGTTATCGTACGCATACTGTTGATTGTCTGCACGAATAACATCAACCAGCGACAGAGAGCAAACTATACCGTCCGTATTATTATATTCTCAATCTCCGTTTTGTCCTGCCACATTCTAGCAGAGATGAGCCGGTGATGAACCATTCGTGTCGGATTAGCTAATACAGTTATGTACTTGTTTTGTACGGTGGATGAGCAGTAATTGAGTAACTACATATTGATATGCAGTATCGTAAGCACAGAGAGAAGTTTTAGGTGAAATTTGTGTCACTTCTTATCGAAAACAAGTCTAAATAAAGCTAAAGTTCTTTATTTTTTATCGAAACAAACTTTTTAACGATCTAAAAAACCTTATAAATTTTAATTCACGTAGGTATTCCAAATTTCGTCATGTATAATGTTTCTAATGTTTGGTACTTACGTTTTAGTTCTGCGTCTTAAATTTATTTAGTCGATCGAAAGTTTTTTTATATGTATACCGTTATTAGGCGTTAACGCCCTTCGGTAGGGATCTATGGAGGAGTATCACCAAGCCGCAAGCCCTTATCCCTTGCCGTACCGCTCCTCCATAGGCCGATTAGACACCAGTTTATTCCAGACCAAGTCGTAGATTCTATTGAATTTTATACTACGACGTTGGCCTTTTATTAATTTCAACTGACCTGGCTGAGCGAACCTGGATCGAAAATCCACTAAACTTGTCGATCGACTGCCCCTCATCCAACTGAGCCGTCAAGTTTTTTATAAACATCTCAAAATCTTCGATGGAAAGTGTCTCTTGGAATAGAATAAATCCAATTAAATGTTTATTTTACTCAGCCCAAATTGCATTTATCGAGGTTTTGAATTAAGATCGGCGTGAGAATCGCCCTTTCATGGAACACTCACGGCCCGTGGAGGAATTTTACAGGCGAAAAATTATCCATGCGTGAGAATTGAATTCATTCTCGAATTAGATCTAGAGGAGAACACCTAGCTTTCAGCCGACATGGGCGATGTTGGAGTGTTGAAAACATCTTTATCTTTGGAGAAAACATAGTATGAAGTACTATACCTACCACTTTTTAAAATGATGGACCAAACACACCCCAAATCTCCCCTTCCCCCGACCAATGTCAAAAATTAAAAAAAAGATTGTTGTAACATAAAAATAAATTAGTTGATCTTAATGCATATAAATTATTATTTATGTTTTTTATGTAGGTTGTGTTTGTTTATCTTTTTTATTAGTTTGGTTGGTGTTTCTGATGGTTTTTTTAGCTGACGGATGGATTTCACTTTCGTTTTAGTCTTGAGTTCGTTTTAATAACTGTTAGAGATATGAGGTTAAAACTTCTGATCAAAATGAGTTTTACATGCAGCCTGTTACATTCGAAGTACCACAGAATGTTCGGGGGTTAACGTATATCAGTAAAACTACCAACTACCTATGGGAGCCGATTCTTAAGGCTTCGTCTAGCTCAGTCACTCATCTTAGTCGAAAAAGTGAACGATTAGTTTTGAAGAGACAAATAAAATATAAAATTAACTAATCATATTTATTTGGTGACATGGAGGAAAAATGGAAATCACCAGGAGGGAGATACAAGAACCAAATAGACCACATAATAATTGAATATAAATGGCGAAGCTGGCTGCAAGATGTCAGGAGCTTAAGAGGTGCTGATGTGGGATCAGACCACATGCTAATCAAAGCGAGATTAAAAATGAAATTAGCCAGCGATAAAAACCAAAAAATCGTCAGAAGGAACAAGTACAACGTTGATGCCCTAAAACAAGAATATATAAGAAATAAATTCAGTGAGAAACTGGCAATTAACCGAACAGTATCACAACAAACTGGAGAGTCAGTCGAAGAAACATGGAAATATTTTAAAGAAGTGATGATGAATACAGCAAAAGAAACAATCGGACTAAAAAGGAGACAAAATAAAAAATAGATTAAAAGAGATACTCTACTACTGATAGAAGAAAGGAAAAAAATCAAATAAGAAATTATACAAAAGGAAGGATCGGAAGAAGAGAGGGCACTTGAAAGGAAATACAAGGCAAAAAACGCAGAAGTAAAAAAACAAGCCAGAAAAGATAAAAGAAACTATATAAATGAGATGCTAAATATATCAGAAGAAGCAGTGAAAGAAAACGACTTACGAACACAACATACAATCATACGAAACTTAACAGGAAAAGCACAACGAAATATACGAGAAGTAAAGGATAAACAAGGAAATAGAAAAAAAAATGAGAAAGAAATAATACAAAGATGGAAGGAATACTTCGAAGAGATATATGCTAAGCATGAAATAACTCAAATCATAGAAGATGAAGTAGAAGCACCAGAGCTAGAAGTGAATACTGGAGAAATTACAAGGGATGAAATTGGAAACACCCTAAAACTACTAAAAAATCGACAATATACCCGAATCGACTAAAAAGGAATCGACAATATACCCATTGACATAATAAAAGCAGACACCGAGCAGTCAGTAGAGATGCTACAACACTTTTGAATAAAATATGGTCGGACGAAGAATTGTATCATAGAATCATATGCAAGTAAAAATTGACAAATTGGCACAGTACTCCGACACGATCGGACTTCGAATAAACACAGAAAAAACTAAACTTCTAAAAAATAATAACCATCCAAATAATAAAATAATGATAAGCGGTAAAGAAGTAGAAGAGATAGACAAGTTCACATATCTGGGATCGATCATGGAAAGGAGCGGGGGTGCAAAAAGGATATACAGACGAGAATAACAAAGGCGCAACACGCATTCAACGCTTTAAATAGAATTTGGCAAACAAACGAAATATCAGAAACAACAAAAATTAAAATCTTTAATAGTTGCATTAAAAGTATGCTCTATGGAGCAGAAACATGGAAACAGGACGAAAATACAACTAAAAAACTACAAACATTTGTAAACAAATCTCTAAGAAAAATCCTGAAAATATACTGGCCAAACAAAATAACTAATACAGAACTATGGGAAAGGACAAAGCAAACTAACATATCTACTACAGTCAAGGAAAAAAATGGAAATGGATCGGCCACACTTTGAGGAAAGACCAAAGCAGCATAGCAAGACAAGCACTTGAATACCAACCAGAGGGGAAAAGAAAGAGGGACAGACCAGACAACAGCTGGAAAAGCACAACAACGAGAGAACTTGAAAAAATTGGACTAACATGGGGCGAAGTCAAAAGGAGAGCAAAAGATAGAAGAGAGTGGAGGGAATTAGTTCACAATTTATCCAGAGAATAAAAACAAAAGAAGATGCGCTGTCCCGGCCAGACAGCAATCTTACACTTTTGGCCAAGAAACGCATAAGCGCCCAATACTCCACAAGGAGGGATGGAACGAGAGAGAATCATATTTATTTAGCAGTTGACAATAAAATGAAATGAGATTTTATTAATACAAGCAAATCCTGCCTATAAATTTACAATAAAAATGGTACTTATGGCACTGTTCGATTGATTTGCTGGACGTGAACGATGTAGTTGTAGATCTTAGTTGTTTGTCATGTGAGTGTCTTCAAGTAGCCGTTTTGTTCTTGAAGACAGCTTTAGTTTTTGGTTGGTATTACTATTCCACGTGGTTCACTTGATACTTGGACGTGGACTTCAGGAAGATCCCTCCGAAAAGGGGAACAAAAAATATAAAAATAGGCCCAAAAACTAGAATAAGTAACGTTTTCAAAGACTTCCTTGCCATGATTTCGAAGATAGATTATATTAAGAAAAATATTAAAAATTAGAAATTGGCAAGGATAAAGTGAATATAATTATTATTAAGAAACATTAGTTAAATTAAAGATTCTAGCTGCATATACGTTTAACAAAGTTAAAAAGACAGGTGGGTTGGTATGGAGAGTTTATGTATAAAAAGTAAAAAAATATCAAACAAGACACTGGATATTGGTGTAATTTAAATATAAAGAAATCATCAACTACAAGTACAAAATAAAACACTACTCAGTACTCATAATACTCACCCCAAGAAGTATTGAAGAAAGAAAATGAATTTTTCTCGTTTTAAATAGACAACAGACATTATAGTCCAGTCGGGTTAGACGAATAACAGGCCTAACCTTGCATTAGGAGCTGCCCCAAATTTTATTTTTATAATCTTTAGTGGGGGTCAATAGTAGTGTAAATTTAAAATCTCGACTGAATTTCGCCGTTGCGTTAGCCGCTATTTTGATTTTAAACGAGAACCGTTTTTGCTCGATATCTCCGCCATTTTCAGCTTTTCGACAAAAAGTATAACAACCAAAATTGTTGAAAATATGATTTTCTATGATTTCTATTGTTACAATTTTTTCGTGCCGTCGATATTTTCCGAGTTATGGCGGAAAATAGTGACAGTTAGAGCATAATTATTCTCGTTTATTATTAGTTTTACGACAAAAATGTTCCTGTACAAAAATAGAGAGAATTAAATTCTACACAATTTTCATCTCTTTAATTTTTTGTTAAAGTTAATATTTAAGGTAGTACGTATGCGATAATGGAGCGAGCGTAAGACCAGATTGATTTTGTAGCAATTGTTTTTGTTCCATATCTACGCCATTTTCAACTAAAATTGTTCCGAATATGATTTCCTACAATTTATTTTTAACAATTTTTTTCATGAGGTTGATATTTCCCAAGTTAAGTGGGAAAATAGTAAAAAGTGGTGGGGGTAGCATAATTACTGAATTGAATCTTGTTTCCGAGCTGTCCCAAATTTTATAATTGTATCCTTTAAGGGATATCAATAGTAGTGTAAATTTAAAATCTCGATTGAATTCCGCGTTTGCATTAGCCGTCATATTGATTTTAAAAGAGAACCGTTGTTGCTTAATATCTCCGCCATTTAAACCTTTCGACAAAAACGGTAGGAACTAAAATTGTTGGAAACGCAATTTCCTACAATTTCTTTTCCACAATTTTTTTATGCGATCAATATTCTCCGAGTTAAGGGGGAAAATAGTGGAAGCGGAGGGGAAGCATAATTGTTGAATTGTCTCATTTATTATTAACTTTACGACATAATTGTACATAAACAAAAATAAAGAGAATTATATTTTATACAATTTCTGAAACTTCCAATGAAACACCAACCAAACTAAGTACATAAAAGACATAAATAATAACTTATATTCATTATGTTCACTTAATTTTATTAACTAGCGGGTTTTATTGGTTGAATTTGTCTGTCGATAATTAAGTTTCATGTCAGTAACACACTTTAATATTTTAACAATTTTCCCATTCTCCTTCCCCCCTCGTAAACCCGCCACGATTCTCTCGAAAAATTGTAGTACATCGTAATTGCAACAATTTTAGTCCTTACACTTTCTGCCAAAAAGTTAAAAATGGCGGAGATATTGAACAAAAACAATTGTTATAAAATCAATCAGGTCTTACGCTCGCGCCTTTACCGCATACGTACTATCTTAAATATTGATTTTATCAAAAAAATGAAACAGATCAAAATTGTACAAAATTTAATTCTCTTCATTTTTGTATAGGTTCATATTTGTTGTAAAACTAATAATAAACGAGATAATTCAATAAATCAATAATTATGCTATAACTGTCACTATTTTTCCCCATAACTCGGAAAATATCGACCGCACGAAAAAAAAATATAATAAACAAAATTATAGAAAATCGCATTTTCAACAATTTCAGTTTCTACACTTTTTGTCGAAAAATTAAAAATGGCGGAGATATTGAGCAAAAACGGTTCTCGTTTAAAATCAAGATGGCGGCTAACGCTACGGTTAAGTTCAGTCGACATTTGAAATTTACACTACTATTGGCCCCCCGAAAGATTAGAAAAATAAAATTTGGGGCAGCTCGTAATGCAAAGTCAAATGCTATCCCGACTGGGCTATTATAAAAACATTCCCTTCCATTATTTAGAAATAAAGGTGACATGACAGAACGGAAGTCAAGAGTTGCCATCTGATAAGTAGAGTGTGGAATATAGCCAACGAAATTTTATATATCTGTGATCAAATTAGCCATTGCCTTTGAATGCGAAGAAAAGGTGATAGCATATAAGTGAACTATTAAGCAGGATATTTAGTTGATAAAATAGCTGGGCACCAACTATTTTTAGGAGGAAAAAATAATAAAACAAAATGGAACGTTAAGAAATGAATAAAATCAGTAGAAATTGGAATAAAATAATCATTTAAACGTAAATTAATAAACATGTGACGTTTCTAACGTTACAAGCCACATCTTCAGTAACAAAAGAAGCGTCTTAGAAACCCATTCCGCGACAGATCCGGATCACACCCACCTCTACCCGATGCGTCACGGCGCGTTTAGGAGACACGGGAATTTACGGCGCCGTTGCCACGACGACCGCAGTCGCGTGTTGCGAAGCTCCGGCGCGCTCAAATTAACTGTTTATTGATAATGACGGAATAGGTAGGCGGAAACATGTGGACGCAAGGGTTGTAGTAGCAGTAGCATAGCGTAGCAGATATCGGCTTGCACCACAGAACAAAGATATGGGATTGTTGGGACAACACGGTTTGAGTTAATAGGTAATTCGACAGCCGTAAACATTGCGACGGGAATAGCAAGATGGTCTACTGAGGAATTATCGAAATGGACAGGTAATTGTGCAATTTACTTTGAGGATCAAGATTGAAAGTGGTGACAATGAAAATTTCGCGGGTTAAGAAATAATAATACATATCAGTTCTTTTACTTTAGTAAGTTATACTTCATGGATTATAATTTACGTTATTTTAGAAAAGAAAACTCTTCTTCTTTAGTGCTTTTCTTCTTTTTTATGTGTTTTGTTCGTTCTTCCCGACGTTGGCAACCATTCTGGCAATTTTTTCTCGATCTTGTGCAAGTTGGAAGTGTTGATCGTCAGTGTTGCGAATGCTCTTTAGCCATGACGCTTATTTTCTACCAACTCCTATTCGTCCTTATATCTGGCCTCTATTAGTTAGAAAATATGTCGACATTGTATGGTGTTGGCCTAGCAGATGGCCTTCGAAGATGAAGGTCCCGGTCGCTGCTACTCTTCAGTTAATCAAAGTTTATGGGTAAAAGTGCATGCGACGTAGATAACCTTTTTTTACGAATTTCTTCGGCAATTTCCTTAGTAACAGCGCCCGGGACTTCCATCTTCGAAGGCTACTAGACCGATACTGAGCAATGCATCGAGGCAAATGTGGTGGGGTTAGAGAGAGGGAGAGCTGATGTGTAAGGTAGTGGTGCCATATTTTTCCCAGTACGTTCCACTCTTTCTCAGCGGTATGGGGAACCTTTTTTTACGAATGACCCTCACATTTTTTTTTGTTGTCATTATTATGTTTTTATTTGATGCATAGGTAGTTTTAACATTAGCTCTTAATCTACAGTATTGCAAAAGTATGGAATAAATTCATTATAACGGAAACATGCGGCTTTTTAATGATGACATTTAATAATTGATAATGACGGAATAGGTAGGCGGAAACATGTGGACGCAAGGGTTGTAGTTGCATAGCGTAGCAGATATCGGCTTGCACCACAGAACAAAGATATGGGATTGCTGGGACAACGCGGTTTGAGTTAATAGGTAATTCGACGGACGTAAACATTGTGACGGGAATAGCAAGATGGTCTACTGAGGAATAATCGGAATGGACAGGTAATAGTGCAATTTAATTTGAGGATCAAGATGGAAAGTGGTGACAATGAAAATTTCGCGGGTTAAGAAATAATAATACATCAGTTCTTTTATACTTAATTCGCTCTATCGAGATTCACTTTGACACTGACATTAGTAATTTCTTTTTTGGAAAATTCAGTTGTCAGAAGTGACTGGAAATTACTACACAACCAACGCACCTCCTCATAGCCAATATTATTAATAGTGAACAGACATAAAAATAACATAAACCTTACCACAGACCTTACGCCAAACAATAATTTATTTATTTACACCATTATAATGTATTCATAACAAATGAGAAAATTATTTACTGTACAAAATAAAAATATTTTGTAGAAATAAACGTCACAAAATTTTATGAGATTAGTAGACACTCCCACTATTTCTAATAATTCTTTTTTTTTTATGAAAGATTAAGTTAATTTGAGCAGCTAATAGCGTGAGGTAGGAATTTTTGTGTTGTATGTTTCCTATTCCGAATGTGTCAATAAAAATCTCGCGAGAGCGAATGCAATATACTTTAGTTATACTTCATGGATTATAACTACACTCAACCATACTTATATTATATGGAAACATCTGATATTTTTTATTATTTTAAACAAATTAAAACTAAATTTAATGTTCTTTCATTGCACCTCTCCGGAGCCTAACTACTACAGGTTATAGCACCAAATCAACATACCTGCGAGCTATTAAAGTTGGTTGGATGAAAATTAAAGAATTTTTTTACATATCATAATTTCTCCCCAGAACATGACCCTTCCTCTTTTATATCTGTGAACAGATCTGTCAGTTTCCGTTCTTGCTCGTCTTTCTCGCCGTCTAATGCTGGGGCCACAGTAACGTCTAATGCCGTTAATTAACGCGGTATTTGACATTATGCTGGGGCCACAGTAACGTCTAATGCCGTTAATTAATGAGTTATTTGACATTAAAGAGAGGTGCAGCCACGACTTAGCGCGATAATTTGTCATTGCCATTATTAATGTCGTTACACGTTAGGCGATAGATCGGGTGGCGGTTTCTTTCGACACTTCAAAGGAGTTACTCCGTTACTTATCGTGTTGTTGTGGCTACACTTGCGCTGTTTCAATAAGTTCTAGCTTGCAGCGCAACAGAGTAATTTGTTTTGTGAAATAGGTACATACTATTCTACGAAAATGGAGTGGAGTAATGAGAAAATAATTGAATGTTTAACAGTGTTTGAAATGGAACCTTGTTTATGAGATCCTGACAAAAACAATCGTGGTGTTCATGGTGACGCTTTGCGTCGAATTGTTTAATCATTATCTTTTCCAGCGACGGTAGAAGATTTGAAAACGAAGTTTTTGCTTGATCCGTTTATAAAATAATAATTAGCACTCATAAAATATAACAGCGTAGCAGCTTCGACTTCCATCTTGAAATTATTGGATTAAAAATTGGATTATTGGTTTTCAGCTGACTACGCGCTAAAATAAGTGTGGCCAGTCACTTTAACGCGCAGTTTATTCCATCATTTTTGGTGTGTTAATTAATACGATAATGGACGTTAGACGTTAACGTTACCGTGGCCACAGCATAAGTACCTACACGAATTCGTTAATCATCTAATTTTACATTTCCCACTTTCGTTTGAAAATAGCACACTTTTCCAATTTTAAATGTTCCAGTTTTGGTGTTGGACACACCAATTTACCTGCTCAATCTTGTGCTGCCTAGCTAACTCGGGATCCCGTAACTTTCTCCTGTTATATAGTCCTTGGGCACGGCAACTATTCTTCTTATCATTTTAACTAAAATACTTACACCTATAGCTTCGAAATTCTGCAGGTTTCAAATACATAGTGATTCCATATAAGTTTGCTTGAGTATATTTACTTTCTTTTAGAAAATCTTCTTCTTCTTTAGTGCTTCTCTTCTTTTTTTATCTATTTTGTCCGTTCTTTGCGACATTGGCAACCTTTCTGCCGAATATTTTTCGATCCTGTGCAAGTTTAAAGTGTTGATCGACACTGTTGCAACTGTTCTTCATCTATGACACTTATTTTCTACCAACTCCTATTCGTCCTTATATCTTGCCTTTATTAGTTGTAAGATACGATATTAGATATCTCGAGTGACCTAGCTAGAAAATTTTTCTACATTTTATGATGGTTAAGAGTTCCCGACTAGTGTTCCGTCTTTGTAGAACACCTTTGATGATTTTTTTACCCATGTATTCGTAGCATTCTTCTGTGAGTCCAGGTTTCTAGGGCTCTAGCCGATTTTTAGTGTAAGTGCAGTAATAACGATATAGCTGTTTGTGACGATGGTCAACATTAGTATGTAAAACTTGACCTAAAAATAAAAAAAAAAACAATTTTTCATTTTATAAACAAAAAATACGAGTATCGGTACTCACATTGTTTTGGTATATAATATGATGGTCATTCGTAAAAAGGTTCCCTTTGCCGCTGAGAAATAGTGCGACGTGCTGGAAGAAATCTGGCAACACTGCCCTACACATCAACTCTCCCTATCTCTTACCCCATCACTTTCGCCACGCTGCATTGCTCAGTGTCGGCATAGCAGCCTTCGAAGATCCCGGTTGCTGTTACCGCCAATGTAAAATTCATGCTGTGATATCTTTTTTAAATGCAAAATGGATTTCACCTATTGACATTCATCGTCAGTTAATCGAAGTTTATGGATAAAAGTGCATTTATATATGTTCAACATGTTCGAAAATGGTCGGAAAAGACCACAAAAGATCGGAGCGGAAGGCCTTCAGATTCATGTTGAATTTCCGTTCGGCCTTCACTGAATTCCGGTTACCTCAGGTTTAGTGATGTGAGTCGAGAATATTTCCAAGCGAATATTCGCGAACATTGGAAACTTTCAATGGAAAATTCTCAAGAATTTTTCCGAGAACTTTCAAGAATGTTTCCGAGAACTTTCCATAATATTTCCAAGAACTTTTGAGAATATATCCAAGAGCCTTTTAGACATACCTAATAGTCAGTGACGTAATTTGAATTTACATGGAAGTAGCGGTATTAATTCACACGGCCGGAGAACCTATACCACTACCAAGTACAAAGTAAACATTGTTTTGAACATTACCTTCATTATTCTTATACTAAAGATGCCTAAAGCTATAAACAAACCAAGACACGTTGAATGTTACGAGGAGTACTCCCGAATCATGAATTACAATGTATAAACTTTTCAAAACATGATTTGGGATTTACAATGTATAAACATTGTAAATCATGATTTGGGAGTGCTCCTCGAACATTCAATGTGTCTTGGTTTGTTTATTTCTAGTGCATCTATATTATGCTTGTAGTATAGGTAAAACGCATGGGAATATGTCAAAAAGAAATAATAAATTAAAAGAAAAAAGTCAAAACTACAATAAAGTTATAACATTAAAACTTCCTGTAAAAACTGATGGGGTTCAATCCTCAATTGTATAAATAACCTTATTGCGTCTAAAAGTGCTTTAACGGTGCTTATGGTCATAGAGGGAGAAAATTTAAAATGTTCATGGAATGTTAAACAGAACTGTCAGGATGATGAAATATTTTGGATAAAGTTGCAAAAAGTAGCAGTTGTTCTAACACCAATTGTGTGTGGATTAGGTACTTTATTGGAAGGCAATATGTTTAAAATATCCCAGGTTGTCGAGGCATTTAAGAATACAGAAAATATTTTTACCGAGAATATTCCATTACTTCCAATCAGTAAGTCTGAGGAAAAGGAATGCTTATCTAAATTAGAAAAAAGAAAAAAATGGCAGTGATGCCTGTACACTATGCTGCAAACTTACTTGATTCTTCTTTAACAGGGTAAAGCCTCACTGGTGAAGAGTATATGTTAGCTATGCAATGTATAGACAAGATATTAACCAATCGTTTCAAGTTTATTGACAAAAAAGACAATATTTGTACAGAACTAACAAAATTCTGTGCAAAAGCAGACCTTTGGTCAATGGATTTTATTTGGCTACAGCACGATCAGTATATTGTATAAGCTGGTGACAAGGAATATGCACCAAAACTTCTTTAAAATATTTGGCAATTACAATACTGGGGTTACCAGATACTGCGCTGAAACAGAGCGTCGTTATAGCACATACTCTTTCATACATAATAAAAGAAGAAATATACTGACTATAGATAGAGCAGGGAAGTTAAACTACATTAATAATAATTTTAATAAAAAAGTTTCCGAAAGTTTCCAATATTAACGGAACGTTTCCGGAAACTTTCCGGCGTTCGAATCTTCCCGGAAATTTTACATCACTACTCAGGTTAGGATACCTCATTTGAACGGTCTCCTAATCGGCTTTGCAACGAGGCAATTATCGGCACGTCATTTGAAAGGTCCCCTAATCAGCTTTACAAGGATGTATTATTCGAATATTTATTTCTACAAGGTTAACCAAAATTATGTAGGTACTTATTTAAATAAAATGTAATTACAATAAATACTCGTTCACTAAACTAAATTACGTTAGGAAAGAATTGACTGCCCATATTTCTCATTGTTTCAATGCTGAATGTCGTCAATCTAAATATTTCTTATAATTTTATTATATGTTAATAAACATTTAGTATGAGTGAATTGCAATAATAAACAGTTTTGGGTAACCTTGTAGAAATAAATATTAAAAAAATCCATCGTTGCAAAAGCGATTAGGAGACCTTTCAAATGAGGTATCCCGTGACTTCGGTTTGTATTTAAAAAAATCGTCGATTACGTTATTATGACGTAATGTCCAATTTTTTTAAAAGGCGTCTGTTTTCGTAATAATGAATTTATTCCACACTTTTGCATCGTACTTCTACACGTAACTAAGTATGTATGTAAATAATTTTGGTTAACCCTGTAAAAATAAATATTCGAATAATACATCCTTGTAAAGCTGATTAGGGGACCTTTCAAATGACGTGTCCCGTGACCTGGTTTGTATTTATAAAAAATGTCGATTAAGTCATTACGCCAATGCTGATCCGGCTCGAAGGACCATGAAAAGATTCAGCCAGCTGAGTCTTGAATATTGCATGAGCTGGATGGGCTTCTGTACGTAAATGAGAACACCAATCCCAAAATATAACTTTCATTGTTCACCAGACCCGGGAGTGGACGACTAAGATTTTAGAGTAGTTATTCTCTATAGGCTTTCTAATAATTTTGACACTGTCAATGAGTTATCATGAATGCTACATCGTGAGTGAATGATGAGATCGTGAGATCGGCAACAGCCAAACTCACAAAAATATGGAAGAATACTGACATTACAAAAAACACAAAGTTACGCCTTGTTCGAGCGCTGATATTTCCTATCGACACCTACCCTTCAGAGACTTAGACCATCAAAAAAGTAGAATCAAAACGTATAATGGCATTTGAAATGTGGGTCTACCGGAGAATGTTGCGCATACCATGGGCCGCACATCCACATCGCACAAATAATTCAATATTAGCCGAACTTAACATGAAAACTAGAGTCACCACAACTATCAACCAAAATAGACTGCGATATTTTGAACATATAACTAGAAGAAGAGAAGGCATGGAACGAATGATAGTTGAAGGCAACGTAGAGGGCAGAAGATCCATAGGAAGATCTCCATTACGATGATCGGACCAAATAAAGGCCATGACTGGTTACTCATTCTCCGAAGCAAAACAGCACGCGCAGGAGAGAGAGAGAACTGGACAGAAATAGTCAAACGACTTCCATGACGCCACGACATCCTTACGAAGGAGAAAAGATAGAGAAGGAGGAGTGACTGAGTAATGAATGCATGCTCTGCCTTATGGACTACATGGTTTTATAAAAAGAGTTTCTAGGTCAACTCTACACGCGTCAGGCAATCACAAAAATATAAAAGAACAAAGAACTGTTATAACTCAACATGTGCAATAACAATATTTCGTTAATACACTATACAAGGCGGTGAATTCCCTGTTTAATATTTAAATATAAAAATTGAATATTTGAAATTAGACAATGTCCATCCAACACATCATATTATACAGTATACAGCAATTGATGGCCATTTCTGAAAGTCGTCTGTTTATGAAACTAACGAATTTATTCCGTACTTTTGCTTCATACTGTATAAAATTACCCCCCTTATGAATTTTAAACACATACTGTATATTATCGTATATTGTTTGCAAAAACGCTGAACGGGTTATTAAATAAAAGCCATGAGTTTTCAAGGGAACGATTTTTTAACTCCATGCAGCAAATTATAAGTTCACCCTCATTTCAACAGAAAAACACTGCGGAATTAATTACTATTTTCATGACTGGTTTTGGTCATAAATTTCACGGTGAAAAATTTTATCTTTACATGTGTTTTCTTTTACATGTTCACATGGATAATGAAAATAATATCATTCTGCTATAATATGAGTGAATATTCATGACTAAAAAAACAGAAAACAGTAATAACATACTTATTTCACGTATAATCGTGATATTTGTAAAACTTAAACATGCGGTTTATGTCGGAACGCAATAATGACGTCATATAAAGAATACAAAGACATAAGAGTATTTTTACTGAAAATAGTGTGAGTAAAGCACTGGACGATGATAATAATAATAATAGGATTTATTTAGCTTTTTAGCTATTACATTACAAATAAACATTTACATATATTTAAACAAATATAACTTAAAAACGAAAAATCAACTAATTCTTAAAATACAATTTTTTTAACCTACTTTTGAAGACTTTAACATTTGGTGAATCTTTTATGCTAGATGGTAGACTGTTATATATTCTTAGTCCTTCAACAAAAAGAGTTTTTTCCATGGCACTTGTATTGAACCTTTCAATATGATAATTATCAAATCTTAAATTATACTGCCCTAACAAAAGTGATCTTTTAATGACATAATTATTGAAGTATTGAGGAGCTTGTTTGTTAATAATTTTAAATATTAACACCAAACATGACTCAGTAATAAGCTGATTAACATCTAAAAAATTTAATGTTTCCAGCATAAAGTTTATAGAGGTATACTTGCTACATCCAAGGACAATTCTCATAGCTTTATTTTGAAGCAACTGCAAACGACATACCTGTTCATTTGAACATGAAATAAACAGTGACATACAATAATTAAAATGCGGAAATATTATTGTATTATACACAACCTTCCTAGACCATCGGGAAAGCCCTTTAGATATTCTAGAGAAGTAACCGATTTTTTTACCAATTTTTTTACACAGAAAATTTATATGTTTGGTAAAATTTAACTGTGGATCAAATAAAATTCCAAGATATTTAATTTCATCTACATAACTTATTATATCTTCACCTATTTTAATACTAAAATTTCCTTGATTAAATTGGAACAATTTATCTTAGTACCCAAAATCATACACTTAGTTTTTTGAGCATTTAGTTTCAATTTATTTGCCATCAATCAATTATTAAGAATATCTAATTCATCATTTATTGTGTGAACTAAATTATTAAAATCTTGTCCAGAGACAGAAATTAATTTATCATCTGCAAACAGATTTACAAATGAATTTTTAAGATAGAGATGTAGATCATTTATATATAAAACAAATAATAATGGTCCAAGAACGCTTCCTTGGGGAACTCCATATATAGTACCTATTTCGTCTGAAATATTATTATTTACTTTAGTTTTTTGACATCTACCGTTTAGATAATTTTCTAGCCATTTGAACACAACTCCAGTTATTCCATAATTTTTGCATTTCGTTAATAACATCTGCCTGTCTATTGTTTCAAAAGCCCTTTTTAAATCTACAAAGACACTAATTACTATTTTACCGTCATCTATATCTTTCTGGTACATATTTCTATCAGAGTTACCCAAATAAATGGTATATTAACCAAGTTAGAGTGTAGAGACTGTAGGGAACAAATGAGATGAACAAAAGCCATACGAATTTGGCTTGAGAGTTGTGTACTTAAAATGAATAAAATTAATTATTTTTCGTCTGCGTATCATTTAATAATTTATGAGCTCGCAAAATACGCGCATTTCGATTATTGAATTGCAATTTCCTTTTTATAGTACTGTCATTGACGATAAAAATCAATTATTACCTTCGATTTCGGTGAACCTCCATCGATTTTCACAAAAATTGGTGTTAAAGGATACCTACCTCAAGAAATAAAAGTGAAACGGTGCCACTTTGCGCTTTTACCCTGGGAGTGGATACCACTCCGTATAGGGGGTGAAAATTACTTTTTTAAAAATATCCCCAGAAATCGATAGAGGGACAAATTTTAAACAAATTTGTTATATAAAATTATTAAAATAAATCAATACTTTTTGAGTTATTAAAGATCCAATATTTTAATTCGTGAAAAAAATGCATATAAGCGGTTTTTCATGAATAACTTAAAAACTGTAATGTTGTTCTGAAGCTATTTCCTTATGGCATTTTTATAATTAACTAGCCACAATTAAATTGAAAAAAATAATTTTATTAACGTTTCGACGCCCAAATCGGGTGTCGTTGTCAAAATAAAAAATACTACTAAATTAAACAAAAATGTTGTTGCTTAGTAAAAAATTCTTCTAATATAATTTATTTAATCTGACTCATTTATAGCGGCAATCAGATATTGCCAATATTTCTGAGTTGCGTTCCTGGGACGACTTTACTGAAAGATAGTTCATTCGATTACATGAAATCAACCCCAACTCAAGAATATCCGCCACAAAAAAATCGTAGCATGTGATCTGTCTTTAAAAAGACAACGAAATGCAACGGTGACAGTAAAATTCTCGCGTTAGAGATTCCATGGAATTCTTGAGTTGGGGTTGATTTCATATAATCGAATGAACTATTTTTCAGTAAAGTCGTCCCAGGAACGTAACTCATAAATATTGGCAATATTATTTAAAAGTCTTCTACTTTAAAATCTATAATACAGCGTTGGGAACCGCTGGAGTTGGGAACCTTTTTTAGCTTGAGGCACACTAACTTAAAAACTGGTTCAGCCACGGCACACTTGGGTAAATAATCTCTATAATGATAGTGAGGATAATCAAATTTCGCGGCACACCTACAGGGACTTCACGGCACACGGAACCTCTGGTATAATATATGTCTGAATTGCCGATATAATTGAGTCAGATTAAATAAATTATTAGAAGAATTTTTTACTTAGCAACAACATTTTTTTTAATTTAGTAGTATTTTGTATTTTGACAACCACACCCGATTTGGGCGTCGAAACGTTAATAAAAATTTTTTTTTCAATTTATTTGTGGCTTATTTCTCATCTAAATAGTTGATTATAAAAACTATAAGTTTTTACAAAAAAGTTATCATTACCAAAATTGAAGCTTTGAAAAATCTTTAATATTAATTCAAAGTAAGTTATAGATTTAATTGAATGTAAATTTTTTCGGGGAGTACTCAAATCTAAGTATTCAAGCTTAAATAACGAGAAAACGATGCATTCTATAAAATATCCTTAACATACATTTTTGTCAAAGTACTCAGGAATACCTATCAAATGAGCTACGGATGAAGTTGATAACATCAAAATTAAGCAAGTTACAATGAAAATACGAGGAACCTTTCGAATTTTTAAGGAAATAGTGAAAAATAAAACACACCATTTTAACAAAAATTTAAATTTTAGTAATCTGTATGACACTTTGGCATACTTAAGTATCTAAAGACATCAAACGTTTTGACCGGTTTAAAATCAGTATTTTTCAAATTTTCGTAAATTACATCTTCTTTTGATAATAATGTGTTGATTTGTTTAATAAATTATTAAACGATATGTAGTCGCAAACGAAAGATATGCGCGGGTTTTCAGAGTTTATTCTTAGAGTTTATACGTTATACAAATTATATTCGCGATACGATATATTTCTCCTTTAATTTTGCTCAGCATTTTTCTCTTAAGTTGAATCAATTACAGGGTTGTTTGGAGGTGAAAGGGATGAGCTCAAAAATCGAAACTGTATCACTTCGAAAGCTCATAAATAGCTCGTAAGTTTGCCGCAAGATGGATTCAATATTCCTATTTTTAAGTAGGGGGGTGCCTGAGGTAATACTAAAATTTTTAAGTAGGGGGGTGCCCACTAAAATATTAAATTCCTGCCCTGTGTAACAAACTCAAAATTTTTAATTTGCGGGATATGAAAGTATGCGGGTTATGCCATTTATTAAATGGTAGGAAAAAGATATTATGATGGGACACAGGATAAAAGATAAAAGTATGGATAAAAGTACCTATAGGTCAGCTAAGAAAAAATAAAAACTTGTTGAGAAATGAGAAACCGCTAAAGGGAAAAAGAATGTGTGAAAATAGAATTTGCAAGTTAGCTTCCACTCGAGAGCTTTTTGTGCTGGCAATAATATTAATAAGATACTTATTGGAATTTGTGTGTTTTCTGAATCAAAAATAATGTCTTCTTCTTCTTCTTTTTATATAGACATGGCTCTGTCTGTTTTTTCAATGTGCCTCTAGTAAGTTGTCATTCCAACGTTTTCGTGGTCTTCCCACTGATCGTCTTCCTATTGGGGAACCGTCTCTCGCTGTCCTGACTATCCTATTTGTTGTCATTCGGCTTATGTGGTCATTCCATTCTGTATATCTGTATATCTGTACTTCTAGCTCTGTCCCATAGAGTCTTACCATCGATTTTTCGAAGGGTTTTCATCTCCGCTGTTTCGAGCAATCTTTTTGTCCTCCCTGTGTCGGGTCGTGTTTCTGCCGCGTATGTCATTATTGGTCTGATGACTGTTTTGTAAATTCTGCCTTTCATTTCTTTTCCGATATTTTTTATTTCTCCATATTGTGTCATTCAGGCAACCTGCGGCTCTGTTTGCACTATTCACTTGATCTTCCACTTCTGTTTCGAGCCTTCCGTAGCTAGATAGTGTGATGCCTAGGTATTTAAACTCCATCACTTGTTCTATTATCTGACCTTCCAGCTCCAATTTACATCTTATTGGATCTGCTGTTATAACCATGCATTTTGTCTTTTGTGAGGAAATTAACATGTTAAATTTTCTAGCGATTATGTTTAATTGGTGCAGCATAAGTTGTAAATCATCTTCACTTTGAGAGATTAGTATTGCATCGTCCGCATAGCAGATTATTTTAAGTTGTTTTTCTCCCATTTGGTATCCTTTTTTAGTTCTTACTTTTTTTATTATTTCGTCCATGATCAGGTTGAACAATAAAGGACTCAAGGAATCCCCCTGTCTTATCCCATTGCCGACTTCAATTGGGTCAGTTAATTCAACGTCCACTTTTACTTTTATTGTGTGGTTCTGGTAGATGTTTTCGATCGTTTTAAATATTCCTAGAGGTACCTCTCTCGAGTATAACAAATGGATAACGTCCTTTAATGTGACGCTGTCAAATGCTTTCTTAAGGTCCACGAAAGATAAATATGCCGGTTTGTTGTATTCCAACGATTTCTCTTGAACTTGCCTCATTATAAATATAGCGTCAGTGCATGACCTTCCCGACCTAAAACCTTGTTGTTCTTCTGCTAACGTTATAATTTCATTCAATTTGTTTGTTATCACTTTGGTTGTTAATTTTAATGTTGTGTTTAATAAGTTAATTCCTCTGTAATTCTCCGGGTCCGATTTGTCTCCTTTTTTGAAGAGAGGTATTAGGATGCTTGATCTCTATTCTTGTGGTATTGTGTTTTGTTCTATTATTTTTTGTATTAGTTTTAATAGTTGTTTAGTTAGATCTTGTCCTCCGTACTTTAGGAGTTCGTTTGATATTCTGTCCTCTCCTGGAGATTTTCTATTTTTTAATTTTCTTAATGCTTCCTTTACCTCTCCCCTCGATGTTTATTTCTTCGTTTGTTGTAACACTAGGTGTTATGGTTCATTATCGTCGCCTTTAGAAAATAGAGATCGGAAGTAGTCTGCCCATGTTTCCTTCTGAATGAGTTTCGCTTTTATTAATTCGTTCATCACCTTTCTTTGCCCTCTGACCATTCTCCATACTTCTTTTTGGGTTCCGTAAAAGCCGTGTTCCATCTGTTATGAGAAACTCTGCCAGTACTCCCTTTTTATTTGCCTCACTAAAGTATTCGTTTCGTTTCTGATTCGTTTGTAGTGTTGTATGCCTGTTGTGTTTGTTTCGTTCTGTATCGTAAAAAGGCTTTCTTCTTTTCTTCACATTTTATCTTAACTTCCTCTCTAAACCACGGGGTTTTCTTCTTTAATATGTGAGTATTCGTTACTTTTCTCTCTCCAAGTGATTCTGTTGCAGCGTTGATTATGTTATCTTTGAGTTTTTGCCAGCTTTCATCGATGTTATCGTTTTCTAATATTCCATTCTCAGCAATCTTCTCTGATATTCTTTTCCTGTATAAATATTCCGTGGATTCCGTATGTAGTCCTTCCACTTTGATTTTTGTTTGTGTTGGTGCTGCCTCTTGGGTGTGAAATATTTCGTAATGATTCCTACTTTACATAATACTACGCTATGGTCGCTACCTACATCTGCTCAGTTGAGGCATCTTACGTCGATTATTTTTGATGGATGTATATCTCTGTTGGTTAGAACAGATCATACATACATATATCTTTGTCCACGGGTGTTATTGAATGTATATTTGTGTTGGTCTTTGTGGTCAAAAAATGTGTTGTTTATTCGTAAAGTTCGTTATTGCAGAAAAATAATGTATGATTTAAAATTTAAAAAATAGTTAATATTATCTTCACATAGAAAAACTAATGTATTATTATCTCATAACGATCTTTTGGAGTATAAATGGAAGTCCACGTCACTGACACACCATCGCACACGGCACACGGCTATCCCAGATAGATAATTGAACAGTCATGTCTACTTCGTGCGAGATGATTCATTGCCAAACGAAACGGCGGAATTATCAAGTCTATTGCAAGTTCAAGTCGGTCATATGCTTATAGAAAATTACGTTGCTTGATTAAACGGACTCTACCCAGAGTTTTTCATTAAGATGGATTGTTAATTAGTCCAGCGTTTTCCTCTCTGTGTCTAATTTGAAAGTAAAATGGCGGTGGAATCCCACGACGTAATCTGTTCGGTTGTGTAGGAACTATCCCGCGGTGAAACCTGTTTTTTAATATAGCACTACAGTGGTGTGGGATAACATTCCTTGAAGGGACCTGAACGTCAATTATAAAGATAAATACATACATAATCGATGTTCCTCTTATACCAGAAGGTGTCGAGGTGTCTTTACTCGTTATTCTCTGCGAACTTAGGCCACTTTTTTCTGTCCATAGCTAATTATTTGGCTTTCTGCAACAATTTTCCTCTATTCTTCAATATTTCCATCACACTTGTATTCCAGGTTTTCTTTGGTCGGCCTCTCCTGTTTTTCCCTATCGGCTTCGCTTCCCATGCCATTTTAACTTGTCTGTTGCCATTCATTCTAAATAAGTGTCCAGTCCATTTTAATTTCTTTTCATGAATTTTTTCCTTAAATGTTTTTACTTTTAATTTTCGTCTAATATCTTCGCTACGTCTTTTGTCAGTTCTCCTAGCTCCCATGACTTTTCTTAAATACCTCATTTCCGCGGTTTGCAATCTCTTTTCTTGTTTGTCGTTCAATACCCAATTCTCTGCTCCACATGTGGTGATAGGTACGTAAATTGTTTTAAATATTACCATTTTGGTTTTCCTTAAATATTATCAAAAAAATATACAGGGTGGTTCTAAAGTTATGGGTCCAGAAAGAAATGGGCAAAATCGATAAAACACCCTGTAACTCGTTTATAAAAATCGATAAGGCAATAAATGTGGTATATCTAGCCTCAGTGACCTCTATTCACCATTCAAGTATTTCCGTTTCCCAATGAAACACCCTGTATAGGGAATGATATGTTCTTGTGGCTGTTTTTATTTTATTTCCAAGGTATTCAATATCATCTGCAAACACACAGGCTTCGATTTTTATTTATAGTAGGTTTCTGAATCGCATGGCATATTTGTTTGTTTTTGACCAGCACTTTTTAATTACTTCGTCGATTACACAGATAAACAGTAGTGGGGAAGGGCCGGATTTAAAGGGGGCAGGCTGGGCAGCTGCCCGGGGCCCCCACATTCCGGGCACACAAAGCCCCAAACTTGTCAATCAATTAACTGTAATATTTCGTTGTATGGAAGGTTGCTCTCCTATTAAAAATGTATTTTTGGCAAATTACGGTCATAAAGCAGAAGATATATTTAATTCTTTAATGACATTCTTGCAAGAAGATGATATCGATTTGAAAAACTGCAGGGGACAGTCCTACGACAATGCGTCAGTTATGAGTGGAAATTTCAATGGTAGTTAAAATACTGATAAGTTTGTACACACTTGAATGAATAAGGAAATGAAAATGTAGTATGTCAAAGTGTGTAAATAATTTATTTCTTTAGCTGAGCGCTTTCTACATAAACGTCATCATCGGAGCTAATGGTCAAATAGTAAAAAAGTACCGCCACATTCGAGGTGTAATCATGTGCATCTTATGAATATAAATGTGATTTTTGATTGCAAATGTTAACTGCTTTGTCCTCCGTACAACACCAAATAGTAAAAAACAAAAAAAAAACGGCCACATACACGTTGCACAAACACATAAAAACTTTTTTCATGGTATGGGTATAGGTATCACCTATCCATTCTTGGCCTAGTAGAGTCAGCTGTCAGCTTAGGGCCATCAAACAAACTTAGGTGACGATCTTGACACCCTGTTGTTCTTTAGCGCCAACCTGTGCCCCTCGATCTTCGTGTTAGGTCTTCATGATGCCATGCCCAATATCTTATCTTAACACAGTATCTAGAATCTAGATTTCTGTAAAAGTTCTGTCTCTCTCTCTCTCTCTCTCTCTCTCTCTCTCTCTTTCGTTTATCTATTCTTGGACTCCTTCCGGTTAACTTGCGTTAACCGCAACTCTGGTTCTGTTTCGAAGGTCGTCTTTTCTGATATTGTCAGTTATTGTTACTCCTATCATTGAAAGATGTAGCTTTCTTTCTGCAATTCTTAGTTAAGTATTTAATGAGTTCTTAAGATCTTCATATGCTGTCCATCTACATATGTGTGGAATCTCTCTCTCTAGTTCCATCCCGCCTTGTGGAGTACTAGGCGCTTATGCGTTTTTTGGTCAAAAATGTAAGATTATTGACTAGCCGGGTCAGCTCTGTGTGGAATAGTGGCTATCAATGGGAATTTTATTTAATGCTTCAGTTACACTATCTAGTTCTATCGAGTCAAAGGATTTGTGGAAATCTATAAACACTGGTACCAGAGGTCTGTTGTAGTTTATAAATGTTTCAACGAGCAGTTGCTTTATCGTTTCCAGGTGATTGTTAGTGCTAAACTTTGATCGAAATGCTGCCTGCTCTCTGGTTTGGTCCATGTCTAATTTTTTATCCAATCGAAAAGATTCTAATTAACACGTTCTTGTATTTTGAGGATCAAAATCTTGCTCTCCGTTATTGAGCGATTCTGTAGTCATCATCTCCTGGTGATTTATTGGCTTTCATTTTTGCTATTGATTGCTTTTTTTAAGTTTAGTTTCTGGAAATTCTGGAAAGTACATTATTTAATATAGATTACATATTTAATATACATATTATTTATATTTCACTTTAAATCTTTTTCACGTTCAAAATATTAATACCTATTTTATACAGCATTTAAAAAATGAAATTAGGTTACTAGTTTTCAATATTTTTATTAAAAATATGTTTAATACAATGCAAATTTCCTATTCCAAGTGCCCTATTCGATAATTACCAATTTCCATTTTCATATTGCGTCCTGTTTTTATTTTAAATTTGTATTCTGTCCATTTCTGTATCAATATTCACTTATTATGCATGGAAATAATTTGAATCGACCCACATCGGATAAAAAAATTTGATACGTGTTAAATAAATTTACTTTTATTCAACAAAAAAGCAATGTAACAATAACAATCCCAAATACATCTGGTTCTCTGTCAAAGCGCCAAAGCGTGTGGTAAATGGCAAATACACTGCGCGTCATTAAAAAGGGCCACCTAGAATTTTATGAGAATTTGTCAATAATTTTAAGTTTATACAATTTATTCGATTATATCTAAACTCCCACAATGCAGAAAAACTTTTAGGCACCGCCAAACGGTGCCGACAGGTCAATTAAGGGCAATAAGTTTTGCAGAATTGATATCAGTTTTACGACTTTAGATAATGCATGTGTTGTTTGTACCTTATTTTTCTTGGAATATGGCTGTTCTGTTTTCAAAAATATTTCATTGGTGTACAGTTGTTCAAAGAGTGACCTTGTGAAATTTTTAAATGTAAAACTATGAGTGAGCGTTTTGATAAATCTGTTCAAAATGTTGCTTTGATTGATAATGGAATGAGTCAAAGAGAAGTGGCCAGACAGCTTGGAGTCAGTTGTACGGTCCAAAACACATACCAACGATTCGTAGAGACTAAGGTTGAGGGAATTTGGTCTAAGGGCTCGCTTTCTAGTAACAGGACCTTTGTTAACAGTACATCGACAATGCCGACTTCACTTTGCTAGAGACCACGAGCATTGGACGATAGAAGATTGTAAAAATGGTATTGTTTAGTGATGAGTCCAGATTAAGGCTCAGATGGTCACATCAAAACATACAGAAGATTCATTAGTGTACAGTTGTTCAAAGAGTGGACTTGTGCAATTTTTAAATTTAAAACTATGGCTGAGAGATTTGCTAGATCTGTTTAAATTGTTACTTTGATTGATAATGGAATGAGTCAAGAATGAGCCAGACAGCTTGGAGTCAGTCGTTCTGTGGTCCAAAAAACAAACCAACTATTCGTAGAGACTGAATCTCACGAACGACGACCAGGATCAAGTCCGAAAAGAATCACAATAGCCAGAGAAGACCGTTCTTTACAACGTACTTCTTTGCAAAATCGGTTCTTTACGGCTAGAGCAATCCAAAACCTTTTTCAAAATTCTCACGGGTCGGGTGGACAAGGGCTCGCTGCCCAGTAACAGGACCTTTGTTAACAGCGGCACATCGACAACGCCGCTTCAGTTTGTTAGAGACCACGAGCATTGGACGATAGAAGATTGGAAAAATGTTTTGTTTAGTGGTGAGTCCAGGTTCTTTATGGCTCAGATGCTCGCATCAAAACATAAAGAAGACATGGGGACCATATGTTTATGTTGCTTGTGTTCGACGAGCACGTATTGCTTTTGGAGGAGGTTCGGTAATGTTTTGGGCAGTCATTTCATTTGAAGGCCGTACTGATCTCGTGTTTATTGACAGAGGAACGTTGAATGCTCACCGATACATTACCGAAATTTTAGACGAGCATGTAATGCCTTTTGCTGGGTTTGTGGGCGAAAACTGTATTTTCATGCAAGACAACGCGCGGCCACACGTAGCCAGGATGGTAACGCACCATGAACCCGATTGAGCATGTTTGGGACCAACTCATACGAAGAGTAAGAAACAGAATACTGGTCCAATAAATCGTGAGCAGCTTCGGTGGACGCTCATGGAAGAATGGGAAAAGCTTTTCCTCAAGACAACATCCAGAATTTGATCAATTCAATGCCAAATCGAATAAGGAGTGTTATTCAAAATAGAGGTGATAATACAGAATAAAAAGAAGAAAAAATGTACAATGTTAATTTTTTTAATTTTCCATTAAAATCGTCATTTTGGGAGAGGTTTTTTTGACATTTGTTTCAATTTCGTCAATTTCGGGCCAATGCTTTTTAAATGCATTTTAATAACAAAAACTAATAAGTATTTTCGAAAAATTTAAACGCAGAATGAAAGAATACATTATTACCGAGTGCCGAAAGTCCCTTTTTTTTTTTTTTTTTTTTTTTTTTTTTTTTTTTTTTTTTTTTTTTTTTTGGCTTTAAGGTAAAACCCACACAGCCAGATACAAATTTTGTAATAAAAGAGAGGGCAAGGATTTGACACAAGGATTACACTCTTCTCGCCCAGGGGCCGATCAGGGCATTTTATAAACAATCAAAGGTAGGCCTCGGATAGATAAGGTACATATACATTAAGGAAAGACATAAGGTAGCAGCAAAAGGTATTATTAAATTTGTATTTTTGTTATTCTGACGAAATACAACAGACAATCGTAAATTTCTTTTCTGTTTAAAGCAAGAAGATGCATTATGTTAAATGGGCTTTCAATGTTCAATTTTAGAAGTTTTCTGAACAGCTCATTGGATTGAGCCCTATATTTTTGGCAATCAAAAAATATGTGGTCCAGGTCACCGATTTTATTACAAAATTCACAAAGATCACTCTCAAGTATTTTGATTTTATGTAAGTGTGCTGGATAACACGCATGACCAAACTTCATTCTACTAATAGTGGTTATGCTTTTGCGATTGTAATCGAACTTATTGTACCAAGGTTTTTTCCTCAATTTGGTTTCTATTCTGGTGTAACGTGTTGGATTTGTAAATGTGTATTCTTGCCACAAGTAGGACCATTTTCTCATCATTTTATGTTTTGATATGTTTATTTGTTCATCCGTAGTTAATTGGCAATTTATCTGTTCCCCCATTTCTATGCTTTCTTTGGCAATTTTGTCTGCAATTTCATTGTTTGTTATTCCTACGTGTGCTTTAACCCAGAAGAATTTTATAAATTTATTTTGATCTTGTAATTTTTTAATAATTGTTTGAATGTTAAAGATAATATCATTTGTTGTGTTTGAGTTGGATTTTAGAATTTTAAGAACTGAAAGTGAATCGGAGAAGATAATGGCATTCTGTTCCTCTTCCTGTTGTACATATTCTAGTGCTTTTAGAATTGCTATTGCCTCGGCTGTGTAGATAGATGTATTTTTATGTAGCTTATAGTGTTTTTGTATACGTTTAGGTATTACGAAGGCACAACCTGTGCCGTCAGTGTTTTTTGATCCATCAGTGTATATTGTGACATAGTTTGGATGTTGGTCTAAAATTTGATTAATAACTATGTTATTAGATGATGCTAATTCAGAGTAATGGGGTATATTCACATCACATACAACAAAGTGAACAAAGTAATCGATCTCTACCTTTGTTTGTGGTTGTAGGGTCGCGTTTCTTAATGCTTCACAAATAGGAGGAGAGTTCTTATGTATCCAAAAAGGCTTAGTTAAGTCGTATTCGTTTAACTTGTATATGCTACTAATGAATGGTGAATTTTTCTTTAGTGATTTAATAATCATTTTTTCAGCTAAAAATGATCTTCTCAATTCTAATGGAGGTTCGATTGCTTCAGCTCTTAATGGTTCAACTGGTGTAGATTTCATTGCTCCCAGACATATTCTAAGTGCTTTGTTTTGTATTATGTCCAGCTTACGTAGATTGGTTTTATTGGCCGTTCCATAAAGTGTACAACCATAATCAATTATTGATCTTATGTAAGCTCTATAGAAAATTAGTGCTGTTTGAGGTTCTGCTCCCCACCAAGTTCGCATGATGGATTTTAGGAAGTTTAGTCCTTTGTTACATTTTATCTCTATTTGTTCAATGTGTGGTTTCCAGGTCAGTTTTCTGTCTAATATAACTCCTAAGTATTTGGCATTGGTATCCACTGGAAATTCTATTTTATTTATTTTAATTTTCTGCATTGGTTTCACATTATGCCTGGTGAAGATAACGACTTTGGATTTTTCAGCGGAGATTTGTAGTCCTAAATCATTTATGGATCTTAAAAAGAGTTCTGTGCTGGAGTTTAAACGATTGATGCATTCATCGAGGTGTTTGCTACGTGTATAAACAACAAAATCATCGGCATATTGTATCATAGTTGCTGTAGATATGGAGGAGTGTAAATTAGTGGTGTATATATTGAAGAGTAGTGGTGCAAGAACAGATCCTTGTGGCAAACCTAAATTTGCAGTTTGGTATTTCACTTGACAGCCATCACATCCTCTGAGTCCTACTTGCCTGTTTATATACAATTTGCATATGGTGTTAGCAACTTCTTGAGGTATTTGTAATTGTATCATTTTTTCCCGTAGAATGAACCAGTTGACATTGTCATATGCACCTTTAACATCTAGAAACATCGTGCTATTGTAATCATTTTCAGTTAAACATATTTGTATGTCTGTAACTAAGTGTGTCACCGCATCAATGGTGCCAAACCCTTTTTTAAAACCGTATTGTGTGGTTGGCAGAGAGCCAGTTGTATTTAACCACCATTCCAGTCGGTTTTTAATTATTCTTTCAAAAATCTTGAGTATACATGGCATAAGTGCAATAGGTCTATATGAATCGCATAAGTGGGGGTTTTTGTTTGGTTTGTGTATGGGTATTACAATAGTCTTTTTCCATTCTTCTATACATTCCCCATTAATCCAGATGTCATTTAGGATTTTGATTAGAAACATCTTGGCATTGTTTGGTAGTTGGTATATCATAGGATATCTAATATTATCATAACCAGGTGATGTATTCTTTCTATTTTTTATGTTGTAGTTTAATTCTGGCAGACTGATAGGTTCACAGAAGATTTTATGATTGGTATTATTTTGTTCTTGTTTTGTGAAAATGTGTGATGTATCATTCAAGGCATTAGCTGGCGAAATTTTATCTAGAAATTGTTCTTGCCATTCATAATTCCCCGATGTATTAACTTCCCCAGATCTTCTATTCATTTTTCTGGCCTGTGTCCATATAGTTGTCAATGGTGTATTTTTATTTAAGTCTTCACACCAGTGCTGCCAATATAATTTGGCTTTATATTTTAAAAACTTCTTGGTTTTTGAATTTTCGTTTTTACATTTCATATAGTTTTCCATGGTGCTTTGTTGCTTATATGTTTTGAGCATTTGTTTTCTTTTTTTAATGGCATCTTCGCAGCTTTGATCCCACCATGGTGGAAGAGAGGTTTTTTTGCTCATTTTAAAAGGTTGGTAGATGGGTATGGAGGCATTGGCTGCCTTATTTATCCCTTCAACTAATAAGTTGTACTTATGTTCTACGCTGTTGTTATTTTTAATGTGTTGTGAGAAGTATGTATCTGCAATTTCTTGATATAAGCTCCAATCTGCTTTATTTAGGTTCCATTTTGTTTTAGGTTGTATTATGATGTCTCTACTTTCCATTCCTTTATTAATTTCTATAATAATTGGAAAATGGTCTGAGCCCAGTACATCAGGAAAGGTTTCCCATGCACAATTAATTGCTATGTCTGGAGTTGCAAAAGTTAAATCCACGACTGAATTATTCCCATTATTTGTGAACCTTGTGGGGTCTCCGGTATTTAAAAGTACTAATTCTGTGTTGTCTGAAGCGGTTATTATTTGCGTGCCTTTGCTGTTATTTTTGTAAGATCCCCATGTTTGATGATGCGCATTGAAATCTCCTCCAAAAATGCTATTAGACTTGGTACAGTTAAGAATTGCCTCCCAGTCTGCAACTGTTGTTCGTATATCTGGTGGGCAATATATCGAGAAACATGTTAGTGTTATTTCACTGTTGTCCAATATCTGTATTCCACACATCAAAATATTTTTGTTAAAATTTTTTGTAATTGAAATTTCTTCAAAACGAAATACATTTCTGACAAGGATTGCGACACCAGCATAACCATCATGGCGATCTTTACGTATAATTTTATAGCCTTTGAAATTATATTGTTTATTTGGCTTAAACCATGTCTCTGAAATTAAGGCAATATCGATGATATTTTCATTTAAACATTTAACTAAACTCAATTTATTAGCTACAGCCGATTGCGCATTCCATTGTAAAATCTTTATCTTATTTTTTATTTTATTAGCCATTATTTAAGTTTGTTATATTTAATAATTTTATCATATATGTAAGCTCTATCTAATCTTTCTAAATCGTTAAAAGAATCAAACTCTTTGAGTACACTTTTTAAAAAATTGAAAAACATATTAATAAATTCATCTGTGTTAGGATCAGAATCGGAACTGTGTAAAACATTTGGTGGCAGAGGGTTTTTTGGTCCAAACTGAAAAGGGAACATTTCTTCAGCTAAAGGAGATTGGGCTTTCCTCTTTTTATATTGAGAAGAAGTTTCAGGTTGACTTGGCATTACTTTTTGTGTTTGTTGTTGGATACTGGATGTGGATGGTTTGGAAATATTATGTCTGACATTGTTTTGCCTTGGAAGGGGTGGAAAACTTTCATTATTTATCGTACCTAATGCTTCAAACCTATTCGTTGTAGTAACAGCAGATGTATATGATCTTTTAAGACTGTCCTTTGCTTCCAAAAAAGTTAAATTGTTTTCTGCCATGTGTCTTTTAATTTCGTATTGTTCTTTAAATTTTGGACACTGTTTGGATATGGATTTGTGCTCAAAGTTTTTACAGTGTATACAATAACTGTCTTGCGGGTCTCTACAGTTATGATCATCGTTTTTCTCTTGTGAGCAGTTAATACATCTCGTTTTTGTACTGTTGCAATTACGAAAAATGTGTCCGTGATGCAAGCACCGGTAACATTGAACAACTCTATGCACATACGGTTCTACGGAACAGGCCACGCTGTTTATATATACATATCTAGGTAAAATATTGCCTTCAAAAGTAAGTAATACCATTTGTCTAGGTATATATGCTTTTTCTCCGTTTATATCAACTTTCCTTTTGAGTCGAGTAACTTGTGTTACTGATATATTGGATATTATATTTTCGAAAAGATATTCCTCACTGAAAGCAGTATCTACGTTTCTTATAATTGCTTTTCTTTGTAGCAGGTTATTTGGAATGTATGCTTTTAGTTGTTCCTCTTTTAAATTCTCATTCTTAACTAGATAATTTGCATCTTTGGGGCTTTTAAGTTGTACTCTTACCCTATTTTTTCCTACTCGGTCGATGCTAAGAATGTTTTTAATTCCTAATTTTTTATGAAAAAGGTGACCTACCTGCATAGGGTGAATTTTTCCAATCTGCTCCTCATTTATTTTCTCAATGAATACATATACCTTATCTGTATAGAGATATCCTTTTTGTAGATTGAACAGCTTGATTTCTTTTTCTGGATCTTTGGTCTTTTCGCGTTCTTCCTCCTGGTCCATGTTTTGGGTTCCCCCTTTATCAGGGGGAGAGTTTTCATCCATTATTGTAAACTCCCACCATAAACACACAAAACAAAAACAATAACAATAAACACTTCACAACACTGGGTTTTTTATTAATTTAGCCCGGTATGAAATTAGTTTATTATTAATTGTCACAAAAAACTTGTCTTAATCACTACTTAAGCACCTGTAATTATACGTGTACTCGATATGAATGATCGTACGAGACTGTTGGAAAGTCCCTTAGAATAAACAAAAAGTTTCTTTTGAATCAGATATTTGAAATTAAAAATCACACTCAATTTTCTCTTCTTTTCACCCCTGTAACTTATTAAAATAAACATTGTAGAAGTTTTCAGGGACTTTCGGCCCTCGGTAATAATGTAATCTTTCATTCTGCGTTTAAATTTCTGAAAAATACTTGTTAGTTTTCTCAGGATTCGAAAAAAATTAATGCATAAGGTACTAGTACACTTTAGACGACCAAAAATAAGAATTTTTTCAAGATTTTTTTTCAGAACCTTTATTAAAAATGAACATATTTTTTTTTACATATTAATATCTAACTCTTAGAGAATACAAAAAATATATCTTTGTTCATTTATGCACGTACATAAATATTTTAGAGGGCGCCAAAGTCGAGGCCTCGAAAAAAAAAGTAGTTCCCAGGGCGGACAGTTGTTAATCTCAGGATTGGGATCTCTGAAACAAAAAAATTGAACGGCATTCAAAAAAGGAAGGTTTCTTACGTGACAATTTGCCACCGTTAGTAAAAAATTCCACAAAAAAATTTTTACGAAAAAATTTTGTGAAAAAATCGCCCGTTTTTCTTCAGTTTTTTATAGTTAAAAAATATTTATTTTTTATTTTTTGGTCAAATTGTGGTAAATTGTCACGTAAGAAACCTTCCCTTTTCAAATGCCGTACGATTTTTTTGTTTCAGATATCCAAATCCTGAGATTAACTGTCCGCCATCATTTTTCGAGGCCTCGAGTTTTGCGCCCTCTACAATATTAGTGTGCATGCATAAATGAAAAAGATATATTTTTTTGTACTCTACAAGAGTTATGTATTAATATGTCTTCTTCTTCTTCTTCTTCTTCTTATACTTGTTGTAGATCTGTCGATCTGTTAATTCCGATGTTGAAGTATTTCTTCAGAGGTAGACTGCCAGCTATCTCTCCATCTTTTTGGTGGTCTCCCTTGTGGACGCTTGCATGCTGGTTTTCCTTCTAGAGCAAATCTTGGTAGTCTGTGCTCCTCCATTCTTTTCACACGACTGAACCATTCTCTTCATCTTTGCCTGCCCCATCTGACTACATCTTGCACGCCACATTGTTCCCTGATGATGTTTTTTCATATTCTATCTCTTCTTGTCTTCCCTGCTATTGCTCTTAGTGTCTTTTAGTCTTAGTGTCTTTCTAGGCTCAATGCTGTAAGTCATAACAGGTCTGATGCAAGTTTTATAAATTCTAGCTTTGCTGCCCTTCTCATATATGGGTTATTCCAGACCACATCTCTCAAACATCCGGACAAGACAGCGGCCTTGTTAATTTGTCCTCTTAGGTCTCTGGCTGGGTCATGATAACTTGATAACTCTACACCTAGATATTTGAACTGGTTTAGCTGTTCTATCGGTTTTCCCTCTACCACTAGCTTGCATCTAATTGGGTCTTTCGCAATGGTAATCCATTTTGTTTTCTGCGGGGATATGTTCATGTTGAGTCGTCGACATGCTTGATGGAATCGATAAAGTTGTCTTTGTAGGTCATCCTCGTCCTCTGCAATCAGGGCTGCATCATCCACATAGCACACTATACTGATTCTACTGTGCTGTGGCCGAGTCTGTATCCTAGTTGTAGCCATTCCACATCTTCTATTATTTCATCCATTAGCATATATTGAATAGAAATAAACTGAGGCTGTCTCCCTGCCTGATTCCCCCTGGTATTGGTATGTTGGCCGTAGTGGTGTCGTTTGTTTTAATTTTTGTCGTGTTGTTATTGTTCATTTGTTTTATGACTTCAGCAATGTTTGCCGGTATTAATATGTAAAAAGTTTTATGTTAATTTTTAATAAAGGTTCTAAGAAAATTTTTTTTTAATTGATTATTTTTGGTCTTCTAAAGTGTACTAGTCATTTATATTATATACTTATTTATTTATTTATACTCTATGGTCCTGAAATGTTGCTCCCATATTCTTAAACACTACACAAACATCTAATAACAATCAATTTCTTGTAGGATTCGTAAAAATGAAAAAATGTCGAACAATTTTAGGTGGCCTCTTTTTAATGAAGCACAGTGTACAAAGAGAAAAGAGAAAATTATTTAAAAAATCATACTGTTTACGAGTAAAGAATAAAAACTATTTAAATGAGAGTTGCAAAGTTCTCCGTAGTTTCTAAATAAAAGTAAATGGATCGTTAAATTTAAACCCCTCGCAATAAAATGAACACTTTTATCTCTGAGCTAGCGTCACTTACATTTTATCAAGAGTGAATTTACAGATTCCTAAAAGAAATAAAAGATGTTTATGGGTATGGAGATTCTAGCTACTTTGGCATAATTATTTATTGGCGCCAATATCAACTTTATTGGGTTCAGTTCATAATAGTAAGGACATAACCGAAGTAATGTGATGCCGATTATCTCACTACTATATTTTTGGAATGAAACATAATAATAAATAATAATAATTGTAATTAGAATAACATCTTTTTAATGTTTCTGAGTTTTATACTCTATCCAACGAGAAGTGATAGCGCCAGTAAACTACTAAATACACGCGTTTAGGGTTATAAATAGGGAGCGGATTTATATGCGATCAATTTTGATCAAATATGCGCATATATATGCGGTAAAAAATTACGAAATATGCGCAAGATATGCACAAAAATTCATAAAATGCGCATTTCGAGAAACCACAAATTTTCTGTTCTATTCTATTCTAGGGGGTTCTTATTTATTAGGTTTGTTCCAACACAACGAAAAACCGTCATGAAACGATCACGAAACTGCGCAGTAAACAAAATAACCCATGGAACGTATTATTTTGCTATCTGCGCGTCTGCGCGCAGTTTCGTGATCGTTTCATGACGGTTTTCGTTGTGTTGGAACAAACATATTATCTTTCAAATACAATCATTTTTTTTATATATGCAATAATGCAATTTATTCACAGTTTTTACAAAAACTGCTACCAATAGTTACCCATTTAAAATAAAACAACAATATCACTATATATCTTCGAATATAATTCACTACAATGTGTTTTTCCAAATTCTTTACGAGGAAACATATTCTTTGATCAGATAAAATATTTTTATAACTCGAAAAACTCCTTTCAACATCAATAGAAGTAATTGGGGCGTATTTAAAATAACTTGTTAATATCCGTTAGACAATCGTAAAACTATGGTTAAAGGTGTAAATTCTCTTAACAATGTAATAGAGGATTTAAAAGAATCACCAGAATTATAGGTACATACTAAATATAATAAAAGTAAATAAAAGTCGGATTTCCGGGTAAACCATCCTTCATCACTTTAACATCCTACAATCATTTTATAACGGCGTACCTATTATAAGCACTATAAGTACTTTGTGTAAAGATCGGGTATTTTCTAAAAAAAATGAAAGGCAGTGAATGAGCCGTCTCTCTCCAGGTAGTTCTCGAATTAATAGATACTAGTGGCGGCTGGTCAGGGTCGGCAGTGCCGACCCACACATTTATATAGATAGATGTTTTTAATATTTGTATCTGTGAAGTAAAAAAAAATCTGTCAGATAATACAGACTAAATTTTATTCATGGTTTTTAAAAGGATTTGATCAATCCGACCGTTAAGTGATCCCTGCGCATAACAGACTTCTCAAAAAATGAATGATCCGAGCCATTCATCTGACTTTTCGGCTAGCCGTAACTAACTCATCCGTAGCACTCCGTAGCTTGACGATTTACGCGTAAAACTCAACGAAATAACAAGTCGATGAGCAAGCTAACATACATTCTCTCCGTAGGCAGGTACGGCATATTTAAATCTGCCGGTCGGTGTTTCATTTGGCATCGCCAGATCGCATCGGTAGAAATTGTCAAAAATAATCAAGCCGTTTTACGTCGTTTAATTGATATTGTAATTTTTTTAAGTTGTCAGGAATTATCATTTAGTGGACATGATGGATCGAAGCATTTGTTAAAAATCAAAGTAATTATAGAGAAAATAATGAAATTGTTTTAGAAATATTTACTTTCTGATTCGAAGTGTATTCGTAATACAGAATGAACTAATACATATACCTAATCAAATAGTTACATTTTTAATAACGTTATTGAATCTCGAGATTTAGAAAACCATTTGCTTTTCACTGGAAGTAGATGAAACTTCTGATTATCATGTCATTCACAATTATCAATTACTGTTGTTCGATACGCGTTACGTGGTAATATTTATGAGAGGTTTTTAGGTTTTAGAGACGTGAGTAAAAGCAATAAGGCAGAATATATTTTTGGTGTTTTAAAGAACATATTAAATTTTTTTGATATCAAAAATAAATTGGTAGGTCAAACTGGGCCAATCTTATGACGGCGTTGCTGTGATGTGTGGTAAATTGAATGGTCTCCAGTCAAAAGTTAAAACTACATATTGCATCACAAGCTTTATTTACTCACTATTATGCGCATATAATGAATTTAGTTTTGCATGATACGTGTAAAAAAATAAAGAATATCGTCTTTTCTTGCCAGTTTAGCTCACCTAAACGGATTACTGCTTTAGAACAAATTTGTTTCGAAAAAAAAGCGAACAGTTTGTCAGACGCGATGAAATTTTAAATCTCGATTAGTTTTATCTAAGCAGATTATCTCTGGTAGTTTTAGTATCTGTAGCAGATTTTCGTGAACAGCTTTTGGAAGTTTTTGATTTTATTATCGAAGGCGACGATTTTGAAATTGGCGATACCTCGATCCGTGAAGCAATCGGTTTGAGAACATTATTAAATAATTACTCTTTTAATATTCTTTTAAATATTTTTAAGACAGAGTTTGCCTAAGATATTTATTATTGTTCAAAATCAGTCAACTGACATTATTTATTCAAAAAATAGAATACGAAAGCTGGTGCAAAATCTCAGAGATTTTCGTAATGATAGTAGTTTCTAATATATACGCAGTTACATTTTGGATTCGCTTGATATTTCCGAACCATCCCAAAAAAGACAACAACATGATACATCTCTCGAAAAACGAGTAGGTATATCTTGAAATTTTGGATACCTACTAATATATGCAAATAGATACTCGTTTTTCGAATTTTGAAGATTTGCAAATTTTTGACCTCTTTGACAATTCAAAATTTGAAAGTTACCTTCGCCAAAGAATTTCCAAGATATTTATTATAACAAGTTAGGTACTTAAAAATTATGCCGATCCAAATATTTTCAGAAAGTGGGATAAGTTACAAAATATGTATGTATAATTCTATGTAGTAAGTACTGCAATTCATTATAACAAACTGTTCATCAATTTTCTTATCACCACTACCACAAATTTCTGCATCAAATAAACGGGATTTATCTTGTCTCAAAAGAATCAACACGTATTGTCGAAACACCATGAAACAAGAGAGAATGTCAAGTACATCAAATAAAAAAACAAAAAACAACAAAATCTCCTATGATGATTTAAGCCTTTTAGTTTGATGGTATACCTATATGAGGAGACAAAAAAACCTTGCCGACCCTGTCTTCAAGGCCACGAGCCGCCACTGATAGATACGACAGCCTGTGCGGGGAAATATTTTGTGTCGAGTTAAAAAATTTTTTTGGACTTAAATGTTTTTAAATATGCACAAAATATAGTGTTTCTTTAAAAATATGCAAAATTTAGTAAAGTTCTCAAATATGCGAAATATGCATGCAATATGCATTTAGCATAAAATCCGCTCCCTAGATAAATATTTTTATCACCAACCGTCACTAAAGTCATTCATTATTGTACTCATTTGACGCCATTTGCGGCAGTGAAGTAACACTTTATTGTACTGAAAGAAGAATTTTACTTTACCTGCCGCGATTAATCAAATTAACTGAGATTGAATTTAAGCGGTCGATGGCAGTAATCGATTATTTATTTGAGTGAACTTAAAATTTATTTACTTTAATTATTAAAAATGTACAAAATTTACGTTATTATTGATTAAATTTAGGTCAGAAAGTGAAATTCTGTAGTATTTTGCAATTATATTCATAAAACATAACTCGAAACTTTACAGATTAAGGGCCGGTTGTTCGAAAGCTAATCAACAATGATCATTATCAAATATTTAATTACTGTCACCAACTGTCAATGTCAACTTTGTTTGGGTTGCTGAAAACATAATATGAAATTACTTAATCAATTATGTTAATAATTGTTATGTTAATTGATTAACTAATCTCATAATTTTAATCGATTATGTTTTCAGCAACCCAATAAAAGTTGACATTGACAGTTTTGGTGACAGTAATTAAATATTTGATAGTGATCATTGTTGATTAGCGTTCGAACAACCGGCCCTTAGTAATTAAGTACTTATTCAATATTGATTACTTAAACAACTATCGATTTAACATCGAAATTGGCCATCATGCAAAAGCATTCTGTCATCGTCATTACTGTCATACGAAATTTTTATTTCGTCTAAAATTAATAAAATTCTTAAATCTTTTAATTTTTGTATTAATGCAAATATAAGGTGACCAACTGAGTACTCATTTACTGAGTTTTGTACTCTTTTTTCGCAAACCGTACTCTTTTCAAATCCTGTACTCTGAAAGTACTCATTTGTATAATTTTATACTCATTGTGAACGGATAGAATGGATAGTGAACTTTAGAGCATTAAATTGTTTCAAATGGACCCTTCTAAACAGTAAAATTTAATGGAAAGAATTTTCTTCAGCAGTCGAATTTGTAATGAAGGAAGTAAAAGATTATGTTATTAATGACCATTTTCTCTTTGAAGAAATTCGAAGAGTAAATTTATATTTAGTCCATTCTTTCACGGTTTTTGCTCTAAATTTTAAAGAACCGCTTGGATTGACATTAAATTTGGCATACGCATAGCTTACACGTCAAAGAAAAAAAGTGATATTGTGCCGATGTGTGCTTTTGCCCTGGGGGTGACTTTCACCCCCTATTGGGGATGAAAAAATATATGTCCAAAATAAGTCCGGAAATGGGTAAACTGCCTAATTTTAAGTAACTTTTGTTCTGTAGAGCTTTTTCGCCAAGTCAACACTTTTTGAGTTATTTGCGAGTGAATAAGTTCATTTTTCAACAAAATAACCACATTTTTAGACGATTTTTCGCAAATAACTCAAAAAGTAAGTATTTTGTCGAAAAAAATGTTCTTAGCAAAAATATTGAATGTAAAAAAGTAAAAAAAATGGTGTACGCGTTAGGTCTCTGGATCTGGTAGAACCAGAGTTATAGCCAATGAAAAATAGATTCATATTCACCAAATTTTAAATAGAATATTTCGACGTGAAATATCCAAAAAATTGAGCACTTTTTGGGGAAAACCTCTGGGGAAAAATAACTATTTTAAAGTGTTTAAAAAAAGCTTTATTTCTGTTTTTACAAAAAGTTTCTAGCATTAAATTTAACCAAGTTACGCTCAAAATAAAGTTGGTCCCTTTTGTTTTTGCAAAAAAAATCGGGAATAGCACACCCTAATTAGCAACTTAAATGAAATTAATCGTTACCGCTCCACAAATTATTTTACTTATGTTGTGTTTATATGATCTGTAAGTTTCATCGATTCAAAGTGCTTATTTTTGAAAAATTTGGTTTCAAAGTAAAATTTTTAAAAATTTAAATTTTGAAAAATGTGCTTTTTTTCAAAATAACTTAAAAATTGTTAGAGATACAAAAATCTCGAAAAACAAAAAAGTCAGATTTGCTTTTCTGAATATCATGTATTTTTTTGTTTTTCTGTTAGACAAAAATTGATTAAGATTTGGTGTTTCTAAATGTGCATACATTCGTGATCAGTGACTCGTTCAACCCCTTTTAACTACAGACCTTTCAATAATAAGGACTTTGAGCCGATGAGACTTACAGATCGTATAAACAATATATACACGAGTCAAGAAACTTGTGAAGTCGTAACGATTAAGTTCATTTAAGATACTAATTAGGGGGTGATTTTCTCGATTTTTTTACCAAAACCAAAAGGGACTAACTTTATTTTGAGCGTAACTTGTTTAATTTTGATGTTAGAAATTTTTTTTATAAAACAAAACAAGCTTTTTTTAAACACTTTAAATAAGTTATAATGAATTTTCCCCGAAATGTGCTTAATTTTTGGTTATTTCACGTTAAAATATTCCATTTGGAATTTGACGAATATGAACCTATTTTGCATTAGCTATAACTCTGCTTCTACTAGGTGTAGAGACGTGATATATACACCATTTTTTTTAAATTTTTACAGGCTATATTTTTGCTACGAATGTTTTTTCGACAAAATACTTACTATTTGAGTTATTTACGAAAAACCGTCTAAAAGCGTGGTTATTTTGTTGAAAAAATGAACATATTCACTGCCAAATAACTCGAAAAGTATTGACTTAGTGAAAAAACGCTATAGAAGAAAAGTTACTTAAATTAGCCAGTTTATCCATTTCCTGACTTTCTTTGGACGAATATTTTTTCACCCCAAGAGGGGGTGAGAACCACCCCCAGGACAAAAGCACATATCGGCACAATATCACTTTTTCTCTTTGACTTGTTAGCTATGTGTATGCCAAATTTCATGTCAATCCAAGCGGTTCTTTAAAATTTAGAGGTTTTGCAATATTTTACCGTTAAAGAATGGACTAATTTAAATGAAGAAAAATTGAAGAAATGGAACAATGAGAAAATAGAACTTGAAAAAAGATGGGCAGAAATATTTCGGCATTTTAGAGTAGAACATATCCCTCATGAAAATTTTCACTAGGGAATGATTATTGGAGCAGTGAGAAGTCGCAACTTTCTGTAAAAACAATATCTACCGTCTTAGGGACCGTTCAAGTATTACGTAACGCAGGTGGGAGGGGGGGGGGGTTAAAATTTTTTCAAAAATTGCGTTACGCAATAGTTAAACGCCCATTAGAGTGCGTTACGTAGGGGGGGAGGGGGGGGTCAAAAATCTTCAAAAATCGCCTTACGTAATACTTGAACGCTCCCAACAGTCAAATTTAATATGCAAAATAAAAGTTGTTCGGATGTGGCTACATTATTATAGGAACATCCTCATTTAGCAAAAAAATGCACTCCAAAGAAAAATATGTTTTTAAAAGAAAATAAAGTTTTTACCCTTTTTTCTTCTTTTTTTTTGTTTCACCTATGAAATACAGCAGACTCCCTCTATAACGAGAAATGAAATGTCGGCCTAATTATTGATATGTTTTGATATCTCTTACGTAGTTTATTAGGGGTCGATGGTGAACAATAAGACCTCGCCATCGTAAATTGTAAATTTCCTACAATGATCAATATCGGTTGATACACAGGAAGAAGTTTATTGCAGGCAGCGAAGCATATTACAGCACTTGCCTCGATAATAACAAAGATGTTACGAATTTCTATATACAGCCAGTTGGGGTGTTTATTTTTAGCCATTACTGCCCTAAAAACAGGTAAAAAACATATTCTTCGGTTTCATTTTTCCTCGTTATAACCAAATATTTCTCGTTATAGGGGGTTATAGTTCAATAGGAATTTCACGGGACACCTAATTTACCTTGTTATAAACGAAACCTCGTAATATCCGTGTTCGTTATAGAGAGAGCCCACTGTACTTGCAAAGTGTACTCTCTTTTTGAACAGAAAATAGTTGGTCACCTTAGCAAATATATTATGAAATGGTGTTTTTGTTAATTCGGTTATATGTATATAGGACGGTGACAGATATTAATGATAATTTGTTAGCAAATATATTTATTTAGATTTTCTACTATTCATCAAGGGAAAAGCAACTGCGCTGCGGAATGCTACACTTCATAAACAATAACGCAACTATTAACGGTATTTTTAATTTTTGGTATTTTATTTTAAGTGTTAAAATTGGTTTAATTTTTAACTAAAAATACGATTAAACTGTTTAAAATATATTTATTTCGTTGAAATTATATTAATAGAAATATAACGTCTTATGTGCGTACCAAGTACACACACTCTTTTTTCATTAGGATGTAATTAAGTAGTGTTTAAGTGTTAATGTTTTTTATGATTGGCGATAAAATTTTGTATGCACCACGTCAGTAAAGATTCTTTATCGAACTCGTCTGTTATTCGCCTCGCTCGCTAACGCTCTCTCTGCTCATAATATCAGACTCGTTCGATAAAGAGTAACTTTACTGACTTGGTACATAAATAACTATAATTGGTTGCCGTTTAGTGCTTTTTCCGGCTTCTTCAGATCTGCATTACTAAAATTAAGTGATTTATTTACTAGGGTCATTCGTAAAATAATTGGTTCCAAATGCTGAAAACGTGGTCATGAGGTAAAATAAAAAGTCCCTATTTAGGTATTTTCATGTTTACAATTATTTTCTCATACTATCGTAGAGTCGTAATAGGTACGCAGGTATAATGATCAAACCGGAACTATTCTTATTCATAACTCCGGGGCAAGTGAGCCATGTACAACCTTATTTTGTCCGTCGGTGAAAGTAAAAAAAACGCGTTTATTGAAAATGCTGTAAAACGTTTTGTAGTTTATTAATTTTATTGCTGTAAACCAGATTCTTCTTTTTCAAGTATGTATTAATGTTAAATAAAAGTTGACTAAAGATTTGATAACAATAAATGAATAAAATTTATTAATGAATAAACAGTAAAAATATACTTGAAATAATCAAAATTTCGTAAAAATACATTCAAAAAGTACATAATTCTACGTTTAATGTTTATTTATCTCAAAATGTTCTTTTTCCCCAAAAATGTTGTTTTCATAGCGTTAAATAAGCTTCCTGTTCGTCCTATTCTCTCGTTTATTTCCATGTCTTGTTTACCATCTGATTCGATTATTACTCCTAGGTATTTAAAATATTCCACTTGCTCTAGTTGTTTCCCGTCTATTTCTATTGCGTGTGTCTTCCTCGTATTTGAAATTATCATTGTTTTTGTTTTCTCTGTATTAATTTTCATAGTTATGTTTGATAGTTCTTCTTCTAGGATTTTAAGATTGTTCTGTAAGTCTTCTCTGTTTTCTGCTATCAATACCATGTCGTCTGCAAATAGTAGCTCCGATAGTTGAGTCCGTTTCATTTGCCAGTATCCTAATGTTAGTTTTCTCATTCTTCTCTTGGCTTTCTTTATCGCTTCATTTAGTACCACTGAGAATAGCAGTGGACTCAGCACGCATCCCTGTTTGATGCCTTGACTTGTAGTAAATTCTCTGGACTCCTCGTTATTGATTCTTACTGTATTTGTATTATTTTTGTACATATCCTTTATTACTTCTATTATGTGTATGTCGACTCCCCTTTCTTTTAGTGTCTTCCTTACGTCCTTTCTTCTGATTCTGTCAAACGCCTTTTCCGGTTCAATGAAGCACATATGTATCTCTCTATTCTTCTTGATTACCTTCTCACTTACTTGTCTTAATGTGAATATTAGGTCTTGCGTGCTTCTGTCCTTCCTGAATCCACACTGTGTGTCTTCCATAGTTGTTTCTATTTGGGTTTTTATTCTTGTCTCTATTATTCTTGCGAATACCTTCCCAGGGATACTTGATATGGTGATGTCTCGGTAATTATTACAGTTTCTCTTGTCTCCCTTTTTTATTGGTAATATAATGTCTTTCTTCCAGTCCTTTGGTAATTCTGCTCTATTTATGATATCATCATTCATTAGTTCTTTCATGCTATCCATTCCCTCTGTCCCCATGAATTTTATCATTTCCGGGATGATATGATCCTTGCCTGGTGCTTTGCCCAATTTTACTCTTTCTATTGCTTTCTCTAATTCCTCTCTTGTTATGGATTCCACTTGTTCTTAATTCCTTTCTTGTATCTCCTCTATGTTGTCCGTGTCTGCATAAGTTAGCTCTTTGAAATGTTCTCTCCATCTTTCCATTATTTGTTTTTCTTCTGTTAGTACGTTTCCATTCTTGTCTTTTATATTCGGCATCGTGTGCTCTTTCTTTTGTCTGAGTTGTTTTAATGCGCCGTAGAAGAGTTTTTGGTTTTCCCTATAATTTTTTGTCATTTTTTGTCCAACTCACTCCCATGACCTTTCCTTTCCTGCTTTCACCGCTATTTTAACCTCTTTCCTTTTTTTTATATGCCTCGTAATCCTTCCGGGTGTTTTGTGCTTAGGTATCTCTTTCATTTGTCTTTTTTGTTCTTTATTTTCTCTCGTATTTTTTCCGTCCACCATTCCGTTCTCCTCATGTTAGTATTTGCTATTTTTGCTTTCTCGCAAGTTTCCTCAGCTGCTTTGATTATGCTGGTTTTTAGATATTCCCATTTTTCTTCTATATTTGTATTTTTTGCCCTACCTTTCAGAGTATTAAATAATTTTTCTTGGAATTTCTTCTTATATCTTTCCTCTTTTAATTTGTAACTTTTTATTTTTTCGTTTACTACCTTTCTTCTCTTTTCTTTTTTTTCCTCTGTTGCTCTCATTCTCATTATTACTAGATGATGGTCACTGCCAATCTCTGAGCCTCTTTTCACTTTCGTATCCTGTACTCTTTTCCATTTGTTGCGTCTTACCAAAAAGTAATCTATGATTGATTTTTCGTTTCTGCTGTCTTGTACTCTCGTGTATTTGTGTACTTCTATATTTTTAAATTTTGTGTTTGTTATAACTAGTTTGTTCTCCATACATATTTCTATTATTCTTTCACCATTTCTGTTTAGTATTTCTTCTCCTTCTTTTCCCATGCACTCCTCTATTCCGCTGTTGTTGTTTCCGACTCTACCGTTTAGATCTCCCGTTACAATTATGTTTTCTTCCCCATTATCAATTTGCATTTGCAAAAATTTATCTTTCTCTTCCTTTCTTGCATCCTCATTTGCTCCGTAGGCTGTTATTATTGTGCATATTTCTTCGTCCATCAGTTTCATTTTCACCGATAATATTCTCTGGGAAAAAAAGAGATACCGGAGAAAGTAAAAACGGCAGTCGTTAAATCAGTAGTTAGACCAACACAACAATCTTGTATAGCAGCGAGACATGGACATTGACGGGGAGACAAAAATCCAGAGTCAGTGCTATGGAAATGAGGTTCCTGAGGAAAATAGCAAACAGAAAGAGGACAGACAAAATACGAAACGAAACAATTAGACAAAACCTAAAACTAGAACCAATCAATGAAAAAATAGTGTAGGGACAACTTAGATGGTTCGGGCACGTGTGTAGAATGTCGAACGAGAGGCTTACAAAACGAGTGTTCGAAACGAGAGTGCAGGGGAAAACAAAAGAGGAAGATCAAGAGTTATGTGGGTAGATGAAATCAGGAAAGAAGTCGAGAAGAAGGTCTACTTTTGGCATTGTAGTCTCTAGCCGAGACTACAATGCCAAACCCAACTCCACCAGCCTTACACCTAAAGGTAGAAAGGCTTAGGACTAAGTAAAGTAAGTAGGATCTCAAAATGTACAGTCAGAAGATACAAAATTACATTGAATTAGCTGCCGCCTTTAACTGCCTTTGCATTGCTGGCAGTTTGTTGTTAGATACTGTAAAGTGTGTAAAGGAATAAAAATAAAGCTAAAACTTTGCATATCTGTCTATGTTCTTTTTCTATTCTAACAAAATAGTGCTTTATTATGGAACAGAGGCCCCATTTTCTTAATGTGCCCAAATCCTCTAATAGGTGAAAGACGGCCCTGGAAATAGGTCCAAAATTTAAAAGCAAAAACATTACGGCATAAAAATGAGACAGACCTGAAACTATGTTAATGGTCCTAACAGTGCATTTAATTCAGTGCATTCAAATTCAGAAAAATGATATTTTAGTCTAAGAGCCAGTGAACCCTCCGATTAACGGTCGTCCTGAAAGGCTAGAAATTTTTCTAGTGATAATTCATAGCACACCAAGGCTAAAAACCATGACCTGGCAGGCCTCAGCGGTGCACGTGTATCTACCAGGTGAATCGAAAAGTGCAAATTTAGGGGGTAAAATAAACTTTATCCTGTAAGGTTTAAATTTAAGTATGTGTTTGAGTAAGTCATTTAGAAGAAATGTGTACAATGAAAGGCGATTCTGAAGAGCATAAGACCTTGCCAGGCGAGGGGAAAAATTAGGAGTGTTTCCTAAAATTATTCTTTTTGCATCGAACAATTTTTTTTAGGTTTTTTGAATTATTCCAAACAAAAAACGCCTTCAGTGATTTTTCTCTTAGGTTAATAGTTTTTGTTATATAAGCGATTGAAAATTTTGAAAATTGCGAAATCGGCCATTTTTAACCCTAAATTCTAAATCGGACATTTATCTAAAAATTTCAATGTTGCCAAGGTACGTAGATATTCTTTAAACATTGATTGATGAAATCCCGAAGAGTTATTTGCAATAAAATGTCGAAAACCCCTTTGTTTTTTTAATTGCTAATCAAGCGGGCGCGTCACTGTAGTATAAGTGAGGACGTTTGCGTTTGCATAAATTCATTATCTCAAGAATGGACAAATTTCAAGAGAAATCCTCAGACAGGTCGATTTTTATTTTTGAATTAGGACTTTTTGGCATATATATATATATATATATATATATATATATATATATATATATATATATATATATATATATATATATATATATATATGTCTTCATATCAAGGCGAGATCCGTTTGTATCATAAGCTATACAAGATGAGATCCGTTTTGCAAGGCGAGATCCGATTTTGGATCTCACCTTGTATTCACGTGTATATAGTGACATCTCGATGTAACAATGGTTAGGGTACAAGGAAATCGATTTTTTTCTGGACCTCATTTTGCACCCCTTTTGGTGAATTTTATATTGCAGTGGTTCCACTAAATCCGCTGTAGAGGGCAGCGCGCGCGATCCGTTGTGTATATGATAAATATATATTTTGCAGACAACCCGAAATCCGGTAAATTTGGAAACATCGCAAATGAATTTCACGGTCAGCTCTCTCACTCGGCTTATGTCTAGCTTGAATAAGAATGTTTACATTATTTAAGGGCTCTGTCCAGAAAGGCGATTGTCAAATATCTCGAGAACTAGACGGCATATTGAAAAAACTTTGGAATGCTTTTTGAATGGTTTTTCAAAATCTATATACTTATGCAATAGCAGGGTTCTTATTCTGCCTGCGAAAGCGGTGGGTGTAGCAACTTTGAATTTTCAACTGAAACACTTTATTTTTAATTAAATAGTCGAAATTTAGAATTAAAAATACACAACTATTGTTTGAATCGATAATAGCTTCTTTAATCCAGTCGGAAGAGCTTCAAAATCGTCGTTTTGATGACATTTTTAGGGTTTAGGGGTACCTCAGGTAGTTAGCTTAAAACGTAAGAAATAAATTTGAATAGTTAATGTTTATTGATAAACAAAGCTCCAATTCTATTTTACTTCAACTCATTTTAAGGCTATTTCAATAAACTAATCGGTTCTTTTTTCAGTTTTTTGGTAAAACATTGTAACTTATAGACGAAAATTCTTAAAATCGGCTATTTTTGATTTAAATTGTCAATAAATAATTAAATTGAGAAAAAATTGGTCAGATTTACATAAATTTTGTTATTCCGTCCATATAGAAACTAAAACAATTGTTACGTAGTTACACTGAGTGTAATAAAAACCGTGTATGTTTACTCATTTCTTTGAGCTATTTCACGTAATATCGAGATATAAGTTGTATTTTTTACATAAGTTATATTAACGTTAAACTGACTTAATTTATAGTTTTATAAGCAACAATTAAGTATAGCGAAATTTATAAAACCTTGTTTAAATTGTTTTACATGCTCTATAATGCGGTTATCTTAAATTTTGTTTTGAATGTTTTTCTTCTTACTGGTAGACAAAAAATGGCAAAATGTGCATTTTTGACATCCAATTGTTGAGAACCAACATAGTTGCTACTCAAAATATTAAAAAAACTAACCGTCGGTATAACAGGTTGCCTGCAAACCAGATGCAGAACAGTACCATAAATGTTTTAGACTTTTTAGCACTTTCTTTAAGTGAAATTTAAATTCATTTACCACCCATGTACACTCATTACGGAATCTGTTACAAGAATTTCAGCGATTTCAGCCATTTTTCAAAATTTATTTGGATTTTCTCTAGTAATCCTTCCAAAAGACAATACATAAATGGCGAATACCTTTTACACCAACTTCAAGGAGGGTAATTTATACAGGTACATACCTGGAATTATTATATGGACCGTTCACTCTTGTTAGAGTATAGTTCGCTCAAATATGAGCTCTTTTAATCCATTTCACGCGGTAAATTAGTCCGCATTTCCTTTAGGTCTTAGTTCATAGGTTGTGATGTTTTTTTGCCCTCTCTACTATCTTCTTCCACTCTCTCCGGTCCTGAATCTTTTCTCTCCAGTTTGCAATTTCCATCTTTGATATATCGTCTAGCAGTTGATCTTCCCATCTAATTTTTGGTCTTCCTCTTGGTCTATTTTTTACTGGTTTCCAGTTCATTATCTTCCTGATCAGTTCTTCTACCCCTCTCCTTTGTGTGTGCCCAAACCATGTGAGGCTTTGTGCTTTAATGAATTTTACTATATCTTCTCCTTTATTTATATTTACTATTTCATGGTTCATCAGCTTTCAATATTCCCCTGTTTCTGTCTTTACTGGGCCATGTATCCTTATAATTTTTCTCTCAATTATTTTTAACTTTTCTTCGTCTTTTTTCGTAAGGAACATTACTTCTGCTCCATAGGCTATCACTGATCTGATTGCTGCTGTGTATATTTTTGATTTTGTTTTTTTGCTCAGGTTTTTGTCCTTGAGTAGTTGGTGATATTTCCAATATACTCTATTACCTGCTTTAATTCTGTCGTTTATCTCTATACTCCTTCCGTTTTTGCCGTCCACCATCACCCCCAGCTATTTGAAGCAATTTACTCTCTGGAATGTATTTTCACCTATCTTTATTTCTGCTATTCTGTTTACATTGTCTCGTGTGATTATAAGATATTTTGTTTTATTCTGATTGATTATTAGTCCTCTCGTCTTTGCTTCTCTTACCAGGGTTAAAAGTGCCTCTTCTAGTCTTTTTTTATCTCGTGCTACCAGTCCCAGTTCATCTGCATATCCTATGATCTGTGTTGAGCTTTGAATAATTGTCTTTTTCAGCCCTGTGTCCCTAATTACTCCTTCTAGAGCGATATTAAATAGTGTCGTTTGTCGTTGACAGACTGTCTCCTTGTCTTACTTCAAGTTCTATTTTGATGTCATTTGTATCGCCCTCATTTGTTTTAACTTTTGCTGTTGAGTCTTTTATTGTCATTCTAGTTAGTCTTATTAATTTTGCCGGTATCTCCATTTTTTCATTTCTTTTAATAATTGTTGTCTGTATATGCTGTTGAAGGCCTGTTGGAAGTCGATGAATAGTATGTGTAATTCTATGTCATGTTCATAGCTTTTTTCAATTGTTTGTGTCAGTACGTGTATTGCATCTATTGTTGATGTTCCTTTGATCTATTGTTCTAAAACCCTGTTGATATGGTCCTATAATTTTTTCTGTGTATTGATTTAGTCGGTTTCTTATAATTGTGGTCAATATCTTATACGTTGTATTTAGTAGCATAATTGGTCTGTAGTTGCAGCACTTAGTTGGATCTCCTTTCTTAAAGATTGGTGCGATGTGTCCGTTTTTCCATTCTATGGGCATGCTTTCGTCCTTCCAAATTGTAACCATTAACTTGTGCATTCGCTTCGTGAGCTCCTCTCCGCCGTTGATGATCAGTTCGTTGTTGATTTCATCTGGCCCTGGCGTTTTGTTTACTTTTAGTTGTTTTAATACCTCCATGAATTCCTAATAAGTAGGTGCGACTTCCTCTTCATCTCTGTTATCTCTTATATCCTCATCCTCTGAATATGCCTTATTGTCGTTTTTGTATAGGTCCGTGAAATGTTTTTCCCAATCTTTTTTGTTTATTTTTGTGACAGATTTTTTGGTACTGTGTTGTTGTTTTATCTATTCGAACAATTTCTTGTTGTCTTTATTATTCGTTTCTAATTCTTGCATTTGTTCAGAGATCCATGTGTTCTTCTTTCTTCTATAGAGTTTCAATGCTTCTTGTTTTTCTTTTCTATATTGGTCCAGTTGTTCCTGTTCGGCACTTTGTAGCCATTTGTTTCTTGCGAGGTGCTTCAGTTGACTTTTTTGGTGACATTCCTCATCAAACCATTCTTTCGATTCTTTGTTTTTTTGGAATCCTATTATTTGTTCTGCTGTCTCTCTTATGCTGTTCTTTATGTTTTTCCATTCTCCTTCTATTTCTATGTGCTCGTACTGACCCAATTTCTGTTCCAGTTGTTCTGTATATTGTTGCTTTGTTTCTTGCGTTTTCAGATTGGCTATATTCCATTTCCTCCTTTTTCCTTCCTTATGATTATTTGCTTTGATTATTTTCATCTTAAATTTTGCTATCAACAATATGTGGTCAGTGCCTCCATTTGCCCCTTTATATGACCTTACGTCTTGTACTATTTGTGTCCACTTTTTCGAAATTAGAGTATGATTTATTTGGTTTCCATCCATTCTTCCTGGTATCATCCATCTTATTTTGTTTTCTTTTTTATGTTTATGCCCAGTACTAACTATATATGTATTTGTTGCTGCTGCTAGGTTGCAGATTTCTCCTCCATTATCATTCGTAGTTTCATGAATGGTTTCTTTGCCAGCTACATTACGATTATAGTCCTCCTTTCCGATCTTTGCATTGAAATCACCCAATATTATTAATATGTCATTCCTCGGAATATTTTCACAGGTTTCTTCCAGGATGTCTTAGAATTCTGTTTTATCTTCTTGGTTTGCTTCTTCGGTGGGTGCATAGCAATTGACTATCGAGATGTGGGCTTGTTTATTTTCTTATGTAAGATATCCTTTCATTAACTGCTTTGAATTGTATCAGTTTTTCCCTCATTTTTTTGTTCACCAGAAATGCCGTATCATTCGTTCCCTGTTTGTTTTCTCCCGAATAATACATGCTAAAGTTTTTCTTCTCAATTTTTCCTTCTTTCTTCCATCGTATTTCCTGTACGGCTAGGATTTCTAGTTGGTATTTTTTCATTTCAAGAGCTATTTTTTGCATCTTACCTGCTGCCAGCATGGTTCTAATATTCCAAGCGCCCATTCTAATGGGTTTTGTTCTTTTCTTCTTATTGAGATTCTTTCTTTATTTTGTGTGCGTTATTTTGTTTTCGTTAACCGTTTGCATTTCCGAGTCTTTTTTTGCCATGTCAATATCATATTTCAGCCGCTGTTCTTCGTTTATTAGTTTTTTGAATTTTCTATCAGCTGTTCTCTCTCTTCGTCCCATATCTAGATTTTGCCATTCACTATTAATTTCTTGTAGCCGATTTTCGTTTGCTTACCTTTGCTTCTTTCGTCCTTTGCTATTTTAGTTATTTCCTTTTGTATTTCTTTTTCTTTCGATGTCCAATCGTTGTTTATATAGATACGATCTTTATGCTGTTTTAGTTTACGTTTCTTGTTTAGGATTTCCATTTTATTCGTGAGGGCTTCTGTTTCTATTGCGCATACTGTTTCTCCTATTTTTTTTGCACTTCTTAGTTTTATTTGTATTTGCAACTCTTGGGCTCTGAAATTTTTCATTTCTTCTTTTAATTTCTTATGATCATTTGTTTCGACTTTCAACCCAGTTACGATCAAGCTTTTCTTTTTGCTAAATTTCTCCAGTTGCTCCATTCATTCATGTAGCTGTTTTACTTCTAATTTTAGTTTTTGTTTCTCTGCTTTTACACCCATTAACTCTTTATTGGTTTGTTGTTATTCTTTCCTTATTGGTTTTATTTCCTGAAGCATTTCATCGTTTTTATTCATTAGCTCTTTCATTATTGTAATCATAACATTTTCCATGTCTTCCTTGTTTTCGTTGCCTGCTTTGCTTGGTGACCGTTTTTTAATTTTACTTCTATTAAAACAACCATCCAAGTTTTCTCTTTTGCGTTTCGTTTCATCATCGGTTTCACTTCCTGTGACATTTTTTCCATTTTCTAGGAGTGCAGCGCTAAATACCTGGTATACCGATATTAGATTATCAACAATACTTAAAAAATGAAAGTTACTAATTCACCGGTAGTTAATGCGTTATTTAAAAATTACCTGCGCACCAGAGTTGCCAGTTGGTCTGTAATTAGGATGGGGATTAAAATAGATACGAATTCACCGGGACCCGGAAATATGCACACCATGATATTCTAGTTACGTAAGCTCGTCCGATTGGCGCATGACGTTAACAACAGAGTAAAGCATAGTCCCGTCTATGCGTTCGTAATACGAACGCGAATGAAATTTGAGAATAGTACAAATGAATGAATTATGACTAAAAGAAACTAAGTGATTTTTATAGTTTAGAGGAAAATTATTAAACTATTTACTTTTATTTAAATTGATTTTCAGTTATTTGTAAAGTTCCCAGTTTCTTGATTATATTGGTATCCGGAAAATAAAAATATTCATATAATCGATATCTACTAAAATTATTATATTTCGTTAGTTGGCAAAAATTGATTAGTGGCCTACACATTAGTAAATATAATTTTTACCAAGGGGAAGAAAAGCCCCAAAATAAAACCATAAATTTAATGGATTGATAAAAAAACAAAATTTTTTACTTTTTAAATAATGTATCTCATCAGATTTAAGTAAGAGGCTTGGAAAAGACAAAAATAAGTTTTACAGTTTTCATGCCATGCACTTTATTTAAATTTTGTGCATGTGAAATATACGTACATACAGCAACTACGTAGCAGTTTTCATAATTTTTCTTTTACGCAATGTCAGGTTGTTAAGAGACTTGTTTAAATCTTTAATTCGGAAGTACATCCGAGACCTAAAAAATAACTTGTTCGCTTTGTTAGAACAGTCTAAAGTTACACTTTTGGACATAAGGTTTTCTAAATAATTTTTAGTTACCAAAATGGAATCACCATTCATCTGGAAGGAAAAATTGTCTCCAGTTACTTAATATATGACAAGAGAGTGTCTGATGGTTTACATAAACCACACTTACTCAAATGATCAACCCACGTGTACGTTGAAACATCTTCGGATTGAATACTGCAGTCCTTCAATTTATGGCAGATATAACCAGCCAAATTCTCCAAACCATCATACTCGAGGTCACTAATGTTTTTTCATTCTAACTCTCATTGAAAACTTGAAAATCCACAACTGTTTCGTTGTTAGAATCCAGCCTTTGGATCAATTGTCCCGAAATTGGTAAATCTGGGATGTCGTCTGTTTAAACGTTCGAAAATTCGTTCCGTTGTCTCTCCTACCCGTATATAACTTTTATAAAATAAAATAAAGCTTTTTGTTAACACTTTAAAAAAAAATTTAATGGGTTTTCCCCGAAAAGAGCTTCATTTTTTGGTACTATGTATCACGTTAAAATATTTGATTTGGAATTTGAAGGATAAGATCGTCTTTTTTATTATCTACAAATTTACTTTTACTGGTTCTATAGACTAAGAATATACCATTTTTTCGTTTTTTTTTATATGCTACATTTTTTCCAAGAATATTTTTTCGATATAATACTTACTTTTTGAGTATTTGCGAAAAACCGCCGAAAAACGTGTTTTTTTTTGTTGAAAAGTAAATATTTTTAGTCGCAAGTGACTCTAGTACCTACTACTAAATTAACCTAGTACCTAAGTTAAAAAAACTCTATAGAACAAAAGTTGCTTAAACTTAGTCAGATCTGTTTCCGGACTTATTTTAAACGTATATTTTTTCACCCTCCAAGTAAAAGATCAACGGCACAAATTCAACTTTGAAGTGGGGGATGGGCAGAATCTAAATCCAAATTTTCATGCAATTAGGAGTTGACCCTGAAAATTATGTGTGTTTCTTTTTATCTTTTAAATCATTTTACTTAAAATCATTTTTTAACTATCAAATAATAATTACATATTGAGTTATTTTATTTTTTAAACTTTAATAATATTTATAAAAAATTTTACTTTCTTGTAATGTATTTTTAAAACAAGCAATCATTTAAATAATTATTTTGTAACAATTTGTATTATTTAAGAATATAATAATTACATTTTGGTTTCGTAGTAAGTGTGTTTTAAGAATATTAATGTATAGTTTTAAAATATTGTATTGCAAATAATTATCATTATTAAATGGTTATTATTTGTCAAGTATTCTTTTTCTTTTTTCATACCCTTATATATGTAATAAAACTAAGGGACTTTCTGAAAGGTCAATCGTAGACTTTAAAGACACAAAAGAAGCGATACTTAAAAGTTACGCCCATTATATATCTTTATATCGTGGGAAATATACAATACAACACGAGCTCCAACCGCTCGACTGGCTCGACTAATACTCTTTAGAGCTGGCATCAGTGTGTGATCTCGCGTTGAACGGTAAATATCTAAAATTTCGTATATAAGTCCTCCCCTTTACTTTTCAGCGACGGATCTCGTTTCGCTGTAAATGTATCAGAAAAATTTAAGTACAAAAATCTTTTCCCCTCTAAGTGTGCCGTGATTAATATGTTAATTATAAAGATACTTATGAACAATATACTCCAATAATTAATTTCCTATTGGTGGATCTCGGGTTGTCCTCGATTTAGTCGGATCTCGCCTTGATATGAAGACGTATATATATATATATATATATATATATATATATATATATATATATATATATATATAATACTAGTGACGTCATCCATCTGGGCGTGATGACGTAATCGATGATTTTTTTTAAATAAGAGTAGGGATTGTGTGATAGCTCATTTGAAAGGTTATTTAATTCTCTATTCAGTAATATAAACATTAATATAATTTTTTATACAGGGTGTACAAAAAAAATTTTCTTCTATTTGTCAAATTTAATCAAGTTAATTTAATAAAAAAAATTTTTTTGTACACCCTGTATAAATAATGATGTTAATGTTTATATTAGTGAATAGAGAATTAAATAACCTTTCAAATGAGCTATCACACAACCCATACTCTTATTTAAAAAAATCATCGATTACGTCATCACGCTCAGATGGATGACGTCACTAGTATTATATATATGCCAAAAAGTCCTAATATAAAAATAAAAATCGACCTGTCTGAGGATTTCTTGAAATTTGCCCATTATCGAGATAATTAATTTATGTCAACTCAAATGTCCTCACTTATACCACAGTGTCGCGCCCGCTTGATTAGCAATTAAAAAACAAAAGCGTTTCCGATATTGTATTGCAAAAAACTCTTTGGGATTTCATCAATCAATGTTTTAAGAATATCTACTTACCTTGGCAACTTTGAAATTTTTAGATAAATGTCCGATTTAGGGTTAAAAATGGCCGATTTCGCAATTTTCAAAATTTTCATTCGATTATATAACAAAAACTATTAACTTAAGAGAAAAATCACTAAAGACCTTTTCTATTTGGAATGGTTCAAAAAACCTAAAAAAAAATTGTTCGATGCAAAAAGAATAATTTTAGGAAAAACTCCTAATCTTTTCCCTCGCCTGGCAAGGTCTTATGCTCTTCAGAATCGCCTGTCATTGTACACATTTCTTCTAAATGACTTAGTCAAACACATACTTAAATTTAAACCTTACAGGAGAAAGTTTATTTTACCCCCTAAATTTGGTCTTTTCGATTCACCTGGTAGATACACGTGCACCGCTGAGGCCTGCCAGGTTATGGTTTTTAGCCTTGGTGTGCTATGAATTATCACTAGAAAAATTTCTAGCCTTACAGGACGACCGTTAGTCGGAGGGTTCACTAGCTCTTAGACTATTTTTACATTCAACGAACAAGCGAAAACGAATTTGTTTAACAAACGCACACGTTTATAATACCTCCAATCTGCCTTATAACCTCAATAAATTAATAAACAAACAATCGACGAATTCTATTCATAACATTTTTAATTCCACAACATTCACGGTTATTAAATAAAACACTTTTACTTTTCCGTTGAGTCAACAGAACAGAGCAGGAATTGGGTCAGCTGCTATAAATATACTACACAGATCGCAGGCAGAGGTTCGGAATTAATTCGTTCTAAAGAGAAAGTACAGAGAAAGCGAAGAAGCTTATAGGTTTGTTGTGAAAAAGATGTTCGATAAATTAATAAAAGTATATTATGGTATTCATTGTGTTTTGTTTTGCCTATTGCCTACCACGTGTTTTGGCGAATAAAGCTTTTATATGAATTATTCATTGTTAACATAGTGGATGAGACAAAAGATTTATGAAAACTGTGACGGGCAGATTCGATGAGATATTAAAATTTTAATAATGTTTTCACCCATTTTGAAAAAATGTGAAATCTTTGTATTATCCACGTCCGTCTGTCCGTCTGTCCGTAACCACAACTCCTCCGGCAATATAGCAGCTAGAATGACAAATGAGGTGTCAAATGAAAGCTGCTAATCCAAGGATGGTACTAAAGGTGAGATATTTGACCTTGGCGGTCTGTCCGTCGGTCTGTACGACCGCGAATATAACTCCTCCGTCATTATACCAGGTAGAATGACAAATGAGGTGTCAAATGAAAGCTGATAATCCAAGGATGGTACTAAAGGTGAGATATTTAACTTAGGCGGTCTGTACGTCGGTCCCTCCGACCGCGAATATAACTCCTCCATCGTTATACCAGCTTGAATGATAAATGAGGTGTCAAATGAAAGCTTATAATCCAAGGATGGTACTAAAGGTGAGATATTTGACCTAGGCTGTCTTTCCGTCAGTCCGTACGACCGCGAATATAACTTCTCCGTCATTATACCAGGTAGAATGACAAATGAGGTGTCAAATAAAAGCTGATAATCCAAGGATGGTACTAAGGTGAGATATTTGACCTGGGCAATCTTTCCGTCGGTCCGTAGGACCGCCAATGTAACTCCTCTGCCATTATACCGGGTAGAATCACAAATGAGGTGACAAATGTCAAAGTTTAGTAAGAATGACTCAACATTAGTAAATTCGTATATCAATCCACGCAAAGTTACACGTAAAATTCAAATATCGTCTTCCAGTTCTACTTTCGATTACTTTGGGTGAAAACCTAGGACTTACGAAGTCCAATTACTTGTTTCTGGTTAATTTTTATACTTTTTGACAAAATGAAAACAACTACTACCTCTCTGTTTTTACCTCTATTAGTCCAGAAAGCCACTGCGCATCCGCTAGGAAAAATATTCCGATTCGGATTTTTTGCACAATCTTACTCAAAAAGGACCCCTTTTAACAAATTTGCATGTTGCCAGGACCAAAAGTTGGTTAAAATTGTTTTAAACGTTTTTTTTGTTTTTTTCCTAAAATGATTTTTGCATGGAACAAAGTTTTTTTAGGTTTTTTGGATCATTCCAAACAGAAAAGGTCTTTAGTGACTTTTCTCTAAAGTTGATAGTTGATTGACATATAAGCGATTAAAAATTGAAAAATTGCGAAATCGGCCATTTTTAACCCTCAAAAACTATATGAAAAACTGAAAATTTGAATGTTGTTAAGGTAGGTTGATATTCTTTAAACATCGATTGATGTAATCCCGAAGAGTTTTTTGCAATACAGTATTCAAAACTCCTTTGTTTTTTAATTGCTAATCAGGCGTGCGCGACACTATTTACCACCGTTGCATGTGTATAACAGTATGGTGCAAATGAAAGGAATAAATTCGTTATTTCGTAAACCGGCGACTTTAAGAAAAAATCCCGAAACAGGTCGATTTTTATTTTTAAGTTATGATATTGTGGCATATATGGTATACTAGTGACGTCAGACATCTGGCCGTGATGACGTAATCGATGATTTGTTTAAATGAGAGTAGGGGTCGTGTGCTAGCTCATTTGAAAGGTATTTCAATTCTCTATTCAGTAATATAAACATTTACATAATTATTTATACAGGGTTTCCAAAAAAATTTTATTAAATTAAATTATTTGACAAAAAAAGAAAAATGTATGTAATTTATTTAATTCAAAATACGTTTTACTGCTTTCAAAAATCAAAGAACAAAGTTTATTTCACAAATAAACATTGCTTTTCGCTTAAATTAAATGTTCAAACTTCCAAGAGGCAGGTGGCAGGCGGGAGCTGGCTTGAACATTGAATTTAATCGAAAAGCAATGTTTATTTGTGAAATAAAAATTTTTTAGTTTTCGGGTAACAGTAAAATGTATTTTGAATTAAATAAATTACATACATTCTTCTTTTTTTTTTCAAATAATTTAATTAAAAACTTTTTTTGGACACCCTGTATAAATAATTATATAAATGTTTATATTACTGAATAGAGAATTGAAGAACCTTTCAAATGAGCTAGCACACGACCCCTATTCTCATTTAAAAAAATCATCGATTACCTCATCACGCCCAGATGGATAACGTCACTAGTATACCATATATGCCACAATATCATAACTTAAAAATAAAAATCGACCTGTTTCGGGATTTTTCCTTAAAGTCGCCTTTTTGAGTAAGATTGTGCAAAAAATCCGAATCGTAATATTGTTCCTAGCGGATGCGCAGTGGCTTTCTGGACTATATGCGGGTTTGGCTTCCTTAAATTATATTTCCCCTAAAGTTTTTTTCTTATCAATATTATTTCTTTTAAGAAACATATTATGTCTCTCCCACCATATTCTTTGGTCTTCCTCTTCCTCTTCTAGCTTTTCCATGAACTTACAACTTTTTCTACGTATCTTCACCTATGTTCGCATTTTGGCATAAATTGGGGTTACACATTAACTTTCCCTAACATATTAATTTGATTTTTTTAAATTTTTTGTTACTATAGTCCTGGATCCCGCGTACCAAAAAAAAATTGATTAATAGCAAGCTGAAAATTTGTTAATAGCTTAACGGTATCTAGTCGGACAAACTTTGATGTACTGGAACACTGGAATAGGGGAAGTTAATTGGGGAACAGGTTAAAAATTTGGAACGTCAGACAACGAAAACGTCCCATGTATTTTGTCGGACATAACTTCCAATTGCTTTAAACTCTCATGCAAAAATCAGACTGGTATCTATCACCAACTGGGCATTTTAATAAGTCCGACACGTAGAACATGTCAAATGACAGGAATTATGACAGGTGATAAATAATAGCAGTCTGATTTTTGCATGAGAGTTTAATGAAAGGGTAACAAATCAATTGGAAGTTTTGTCCGACAAAATACATAGGACGTTTTCGTAGTCTGACGTTCCAAATATTTAACCTGTTCCACAGTTAAAATTTCCCCTCTTTCAGTGTTCCCATACATCAAAATTTGTCCGACTAGACACCGTTAAGCTATTAACAAACTTTCAGCTTGCTATTAATTAAGTTTTTTTGGAACGCGGGATCCAAGCCTACTAAATTTATACATTTTTATAGACTAAGGGCCGGGATAGGTAAAATTTGCTAATCATTTTAGGCACCGTAGAAGTCTATAACTTAAATAGTAGAACTCTAAAAGAATACTATGCCGCCACTTTACATTACTTTACATTCTATGTGATTAAAAAATAAGGCAGCGCAATTTTAACCCACCACTCCTGCCCCCTCCCCCACCATCAAAAACATCATTTTTTGTTTTTTAGGTGGGATGCAATCAATTTTAAAATTTTAAAAAATTCACTCTCATCGTTGAAGTTTTTACAAAACATGTCTATTTTTAATAAAGCCGTAGATTGAGTGTAATTAACCTCAAAAAAGCGTTATACATTTTTGGGAATGGCTGCAGGTCTATTTTTTTTATTTTGTGTACTGTATCAAACACTATATCTCTCATTTTTTTCAGATTTTTCCGTAAAGTTCGAAACTTCAAAACATCGAAAAACTGTTTTTTAGTGGGTTTTTGGGGGTTTGAACGTGTTTCTCCCATTTTTGAATGTTCTAAAGCAGCGGTTCTCAAACTTATTGAGTCAGGTACCACCTACAGTTCTTTTTAAAATTTTTGGTACCATCTATATCTTTAGATTGTATTAACAAGACTCACTAGGTACTACTATTTTGATTTTTTTTGTGTTTTGTGTACCACCGCAAATGATGGTATGTACCACCAGTGGTACATGTACTACAGATTGAGAACCGCTGTTCTAAAGGACTTAGTTAGTTCAATTCATATACAGTGAGCACGTAAAGGTTGGAATAAATTCATTTTCTCGAGAATGGACGATTTTGGAAAAAAATCCCGAAACAGGTCAATGTTTATTTTTAAATTGCGACTTTTTGGCATATATATCATCCTAGTCACGTCACCCATCTGGGCGTGATGACGTCATCTATAATTTTTTAAATGAGAATAGGTGTCGTGTTATAGCTCATTTGAAAGGTAATTCAATTCTCTATTCAGTAGTATAAACATTAACATAACTATTTATACAGGGTGTCCAAAAAAATTTTTAAATTAAATTTATTGACATCAAAATAAGAATGTGTGTAATTTATTTTACTCAAAATACATTTTACTGCTATCAGAAAACAAGAAATAATGCCTGTTTGACAAATAAATATTGTTTTTTGCTTAAATTCAATATTAAAGCCGCCACCCACCTTCGTATTGACAGTTTGAATATTTAATTTAAGCGAAAAGCAATGATTATTTTTCAAATAAACATTTTTTTTCTGTTTTCTGAGAGCAGTAAAATGTATTTTACACTAAATAAATTACATGCATTCTTCTTTTTATGTATATCACTAAATTTAATTAAAAAATTTTTTGGACACCCTGTATAAATAATTATGTAAATGTTTATATTATTGAATAAAAAATTCAATTACCTTTCAAATGAGCTATCACACGACCCCTATTCCCATTTAAAAAAATCATCGATGGCGTCATCACACCCAGATTGGTGACGTCACTAGTATGATATATATGCCAAAAAGTCGTAATTTAAAAATAAAAATTTACCTGTTACGGGATTTTTTTTTCAAAATCTTCCATTCTCGAGAAAATGAATTTATTCCAACCTTTACGTGCTGACATATCGTGCACACGACACACAAACCGCGTGTGCGTGTTCGTGTGTCGTGTGTGTAGATCATGCTCAAATCTACAAACAAATCTACAATAATTACATCGCCGCGCAGCTCCTATGCCATGTTTTTAAGTTATCATCTGCGCAGTACTCCAGAAAGTGCTCACTTAGATCAAAAATGCCTGTAAAAAGAAGTTATATTGGTCTGCGCAACGCTGCATAAAGTGCTCAGTTAGACCATCGGTATTACCCAAGCTGAAAACACATAAGTTTAATTAGATAAGCTGAATCCCCATTCACAACACTTTTTGCCATTTATTAGCTTCCTTATAACGATCAATTGATGTTTAGACCTAGATTTTTTTTATGTTTAGAATCGTAATACTGGTTTTCATATATTTTTATTCTTCAAATATCTGTTCCAATCGTAGGTTACGGAATCAATTAAAAATAAGTGTAATACCGAACAGTAATATATTTTTTTTGGGTAAACAAGCGTGCTTCGTTTATTATCTCGTAAGGGTTTGTTAGCGAGGGTGTATCTGAATCGTTCGCCTGCTGTCTCGATATTGCGAGACCAAAACACTCTATTATGCCATCATGCTTGCATGTATACAATAATATGGCTAGAAAGGCAATAAATTACATACATCTGCGTTTTACAAGATGAGAACCTTTCTGTATTTTAGGAAGTTGACATAAAAAGCGTGGCAATCTGGCCTCGAAATCTATTAGTGTTTCCTTGAAAAAAACATTAATTTTATACTATCTGCTTAGGGATACATTTCGTTTCTTAAACTTAACGGTAAACCCTTGTTAGCATATGGTTTGTATATTAAATGTGAATTTTAAATGACTAATGTTATTTGGTTTTAAGAAAAGTTATTAAAAATTTAGCAAAAATAGTAATTAAAGCGTATCGCTACACCCCCGTATTTTATACAATCTGCTTAGGGATACATTTCGTTTCTTAAACTTAACGGCCCTTGTTAGCATATGGTTTGTATATTAAATGTGAATTTTAAATGACTAATGTTATTTCGTTTTGAGAAAAGTTATTAAAAATTTAGCAAAAATAGTAATTAAATCGTATCGCTATATATCCATCTATAAATTATTCTCTTCCTATCCAAAATCTTTCTACATTTACCAAATATCACACGAAAATCGTCTGTGTCTCGCATGCATGCACGTTCACCCTGACATTTTTTATTGCACAGTTCTCGTAAATTCTCCAGAGTACAACTTTTCTATCGATTTCTCTCGTCCGTGTGCATGCTCGCCTCGTCCTTGATTCTTTATTTGATTAGGTTCAACTCAGTAGCCGGAGGTAAACAAAAACGAGATCAAATCAATTTTTATTTGGCATTCATTCTGACCTCTTCGCATAGTTCAAAAAACAAATTTTGTTTTAAAGTGAAAATGAACGCTATTTTAATCGTGATGTATACGGGGCATCCAATTTGGTATTTCCACTTTTTCTCGCATGCAAGGTGTTTTATTTGATGTTATTTATGGTTTAACCCACATATAAATTTAATAGAATTTATTGTAACGAATAAAGATAAGAGATGAAATCCACAGATATATCATAAATATTTATTTTAAAATGAATAAGCATTCTCGCCAGTGGCACCCACCCACACCCCCCTACACGCGACACTATATATACAATAAATTTTCGATTTTCTAAATCTGACGGAATTGAAAATTGTGCCAACTCCCATCTTAAAGTTCAGGAAAAGACTCACCCATTTATATGTCAACAACCATCCATTTCGGTCCAAGGGTGTGTGGATTTTACGACCCTTCCTATTTAGGGCCTGTTTTTGTTTTTCGTTCTCGTCCCCAAAACTCCCAAAAACTTCGAAAATTTAAGTCCCACCTTTCCGGCTTTTAATAGTACTGATCATTCTGATGAAAATCGTTTATATATACTGATGTGATCTTGATTATTGATATGAGATAATATTCTTATATGTCATTTAATTTAATCAATGCATCAATAATAATCTAATTAATTAACCGGATCACATATCAATATGTTTTCAATCTCAGGGCGAATTATAAAATTAATTACTTACTTACGTGGCTTCTAAGTATTTCTCAATGGTTTCTAATCGGGATAGGAAAGAAAAGAGTCAAATAATACACACATATGGGTTACAATTATAATCAATCTATTGTTTATTTTATTTAAATGGCAATCACTGCTTAATATGTGCTAGATCTTATTATTCTTAAACATAACATTTACAAATGGGAATCTTATTTCCTTTTGGTTTCCAATTGAAAGTTTTTATTAACATTTAACTATTAGGATTTATTAGCAACAATTCTATTTAAGTTTGATGAAGCTTTTCTGATATTATTGATTATGTTCTTCAATTTATAATGTGGTATTTAATACGAAAAACCCATACATTCATGTCCAAACAAATGAGACTGACCTTTTTCTGGTGAACTGAGAATGTCTTCACACAAGACCCGTTTCCTGCTATCCTTGGCTGCGATCAAAACCTCGTCCTGGTTTTCAGTAATGTTCTCCTTTGAAGATTAGCTCGTATGGCTCTCGTCCCTGCTTCTGTCGTGATGCTGTGTTCTACCTTTTTCGAAACTGCAATCAGCTACCGGGACACTCTTGGCTCAAGGAGGTTCTTTACTCTCAACTTGGCCTACCTCTCGTTCCACGATAGATCTCCACACTCACGGAACTACACCGGCTTTCTCACTCTCCGTACACTACCGTCTACTACTGGACTTCACTTCTCGACAGCTCAAAACATTCTGATCTCTATTTGTCATTCATTCCCCTACTTTCTAAATATCCCTTCCAGATTCACAAATCAACCTTCCACCACCAACTCTCATTCGCAGTATTCCTCAAAACCAATCTTTAATCTTTCTAAATATGCTTAATGGATTTCAAAAAAAAAATAGTTAATTCCCATTCTAAAATTACTTTCTACTATTTACAAAATTTAATGACCTATTATCTACTTCAACTGAGTCTTATTTAGCATAGGCTAATGATTGAACCTTCCGCGAACAACGATAATGACCTATTATCGATTTCACTTGAGTTTTATTTAGCATAGGCTAATGATCGGACCTTCCGCGAACAACGATAATGGTACGCGCTATTCACTTTGTTTATTCTAAGCGCATTGTCCCGAGTTCCGTAAGCTTTTTCTAATCACTTCTTAAAATTAAATATAACAATTTGTTGTATACAGGTTGTTCTAAATTTATATGCCCGTGGTTGAGAAAATTGAAAATATTTTATATTAAATTGAATTTTGTTTATAATTATCAAAATTTAATTTTCATATCAAATAGAAATATAACAATACCATTCAAAAGTTACCGAGCTCAGAAATATGACTCAATTTCTATTTTAAAAAGGGAAAATGTTTGCGGGTATGTACTTATGTATGCTTATGTATGGTTATGTACAACATAAAAACATAAAAAATATTGAAAGTTTCGAGATGTGGTGCTACCGTCGAATGCTGAAGATAAGTTGGGCTGAAAGAATCACAAATCTTGAAGTAATACGAAGGATAGGAAGAGACCCAGAAATTTTATTAACGATAAAACGAAGAAAACTCGAGTATTTGGGTCACCTGATGAGAGGTCATAAATACGCATTACTTCAAAATATAATGCAAGGAAAAATAGGAGGAAAACGGAATCCAGGCCGTAGAAGAATGTCGTGGATGCGGAATTTGAGAGAGTGGTTTGGCTGCACCACTAATGAACTTTTTAGGTCAGCTGTAAACAAAGTCAGGGTAGCCTTGATGATTTCCAATCTCCGATAGGAGTGGCACAAGAAGAAGAAGAAGACTTATGTATGTGACTGGAAAAGTTAAACCGATCTGAATTTTTTTCTTTGTTTGAAGAGGGGGTCAGGGCCGATTATATGTTGGGCATTTTAATAATCCGACACGTAAAACATGTCGAGTGATGAGAATTATATTGGTGGTAAAGTCTGATTTTTGCATGAGAGTTTAATGAAAGGGTAATAAATGAATTGGAAGTTCAGTCTGACAAAATACATGGGACGTTTTCATAGTCTGACGTTCGAAACCTGTAACTGTAACCTGTTCCACAATTAAAACTTCCCCTGTTCCAGTGTTCCTGTACATCAAAGTTTGTCCGGCTAGACAATGTCTTCTATTAACAAATTTTCAGCTCGCTATTAATAAACTTTTTTTGGTACGCGGGATCCAGGCCTATCAATAAAAAAATATAATTTCTTTTATTTAAACTAAAAAGGGGTAGTTCCCTGGGTTGGCTGTATACCTTATAGTTAAACAAACTGGAACATGAAGTAAAAACCACTTCTATGTAAAAGGTATATTTACTAAAAATTTTTAGAATCCCAATGGATTCAATAAAATGAGTTCATCAGAACGTTTTCAAACCTATCGGTCCACTTAGTAGTCATCGTTAAACAAACTGGAACATGAAGTAAAAACCACTTCTATGTAAAAGGTATATTTACTAAAAATTTTTAGAATCCCAATGGATTCAATAAAATGAGTTCATCAGAACGTTTTCAAACCTATCGGTCCACTTAGTAGTCATCGTTGACCGAAGATGGTTGATTGGGTCCTCGGTAGCGTTACCAGGTGTCCCGATTTGCGCGGGACGTCCCGATTTTCAGGGGTCTGGGGACGCGTACCGATTTGTACCTGATGGGGACGCGTACCGATTTGTATCTGATCGGGACACCAAATGTCCCGATATTCACCCACGAAAACCAATTTCAGGAGGATTTGCAGTGAATTTTATAACTATATTATAAAAACAAGGCACTCCTAAAAGCGGCAAAATCGAATGAAAAATATAATTTTAATAAAAATAAATAACTTACTTAATCTACGATTTTTTTTGTAATTCCGTCTGATTATTATTATTATGTAGGATTAAATACAGATTATAGAAACACCTTGTAGTCCAGTAAATGAACGGGAAATACGGCGATACCGTGTAGTTTTCAGGATCAACTCCGAATTGCATGAAACTTTGGACGGCTTGTGCCGTTGGTTGCTTTTACTCGGAGGGTGACAGTCACCCCTAGTTAGGGGTAAAAACCGCTCGTTTAAAATAAGTCCGGAGATGGATAAATTTACTAATTCTAAGCAATTTTAGTTCTATAGAATTTTAACTTGCTTAATACTTTTCGAGTTATTCACGAATGAAAATGTTTATTTTTCGAAAAAGAAAATCACGTTTTCAGGCGATTTTCACAAATAACTCAAAAAGTATGTATTTCATCGAAAAAATATTCTTACCGAAAATGTAGCATAATATAACAAAATGAAAAAAAATTGTGGAACTTGTCAAGTCTATAGATCCAGCAAAAGAAAAGTTGTAGCTCATGAAAAATATGTTTTTATTCGTCAAATTCCAAATCAAATATTTCAACGTGAAATAAACCAGAAATGAAGCACTTTTCGGGAAAAATTAATTAAAGCTTTTGTAATAAAGCTTTATTTTTATGTTTTAAAAAAGTTTCTGGCATCAAAACTAAGCGAGTTATGCTCAAAATAAAGTTGACTCCTTTTTACTACTTGAGATTTTTAGTATCCCTAATATTTTTTAAGTTATTTTGAAAAAAGGGCATTTTCCAATATTGTAGAATTTTTTTCTACTATAAAACCAATTTTTTTCAACACTAAGCACTCTCGACCGGTAAACCTTACAGATCGTATAAACAATACACATATAAAGTAAATGGTAAAGCGGTAACGATTAATTTTATTTACGGTGCTAAACAGGGGGAGATTTTCACGATTTTTTACCAAAAAAAGGAGCCAACTTTATTTTGAGCGTAACTCGCTTATTTTTATTGGTAGAGACTTTTATTTACTACTGGGCTATTGTTGTTTATTTGTCCCGATCTACAACCCCAAATCCCGATTTGTTTTTGCTTATGTACCGATTAAAAACAAATCGGACCTGGCAACACTAGTCCTCGGGTAGAGTTTCACCATGTTCCCAGAGGTTTAATCCCTGAACATCGGCGTTTAGCCATTTTAAATTTATTTTAACATAATGTAGATCTATTTATAATCACAACCATTGTTTGGTTCTGGGGCTATTTTGCAAGTATTCAAATTCACTGATGATGGACCGATAGGTTTGAAAACGTTCTGATGAACTCATTTTATTGAATCCATTGGGATTCTAAAAATTTTTAGTAAATATACCTTTTACATAGAAGTGGTTTTTACTTCATGTTCCAGTTTGTCTTTGATTTAAAACTTAGCATGTGACCAATTGGATATTAATTTTTGCTCTTATTTTCAGGGAAGGAATGCGCCTCTTGTAGATTTTACGTTAAGGTAAGATATTTTTTATTTATTTTAATATCTTCATACTGGTAGGGCTCATTTCTTGTTACCGCGCTACCTACATATCGAAAGATTTTCGGGCTATGTTGGTTACCGTACGATGGGACCCGTTTCTGAGTCCTTAATATACTTAGATCATCTGGAGCATATAATATATTTTATGGCTCTTTAACATCCGGAGTAGACCATAGTGATAGTCTGATATTTCGCGCATCGGATGAACCCTGGTTACTTGCCTAGGACTAGCAGTGATCTGCCTAACCAAGATCTATGTTAACACTGCAGCTCTCAGAATGTGGTTTTACAGATAACCATAAACTTACTTAAAATAATTTTTTGCCCTTTTCATCTCATAAGCAGCACCATTACTAAAATAAGACGTAGGTAGAAGATTAATCGTGAAAAAAAACTAATATTAAACGTATTCAATGTATATCTACAATATTATATGGTATGCTATAATTTATGCCATGTTAATAGCAATTTTTAGGACTTTTATTAGGTTTTTTCAGTTTTCTCAGTTTACATAATATACATTGTATTTTTATCTGCCTAGAAAGATAGTCCTGCTGATTGTTTGTAGTAAATCTTAACCTTTGTCGAAAAATAATCCTTGTTTTTCATATCCAGATATTTTAGCTTACTGCCACTGGGATATACATTTTTACAAATTCTTCTTTCTCTTTTCGTGCCAGAGGCTACATCATCATTCTCTTCATCATTCTCTTTGCCTTATCCCTATGCGGGGTCGGCTTCCCTAATTGCATTTCTCCATACAATTCTATCTTGAGTCATATCAATATTAATCCTCTTTACCAACATTAATCGTCTCCCCCCACGTCTTCTTTGGTCTTCCTCTTCTACTCCTTCCAGGAATCTGCACTTCAGCAATTCTTCGTATTGGGTGATTAGCGTATCGACGTTGAACATGACCAAACCATCTCAACCTATGCTCTCTCATTTTGGCATCAATTTATGCCACACCTAGACTTCCCCTAATATACTCATTTTTAATTTTATCCTTTTTTGTCACTCCACTCATCCATCTAAGCATTCTCATTTCCGCCACATGCATTCGTTGTTCCTCTTTTTTTTCACTGCCCAACATTCAGTTCCGTACATCATAGCCGGTCTTATGGCTGTCTTATAGAATTTTCCCTTCAACTTCATTGGAATTTTCCTGTTACACAGCACACCACTCGCTTCCTTCCACTTCATACATCCAGCCCTAATTATACTGCATGCATCTCCATCTATTTCTCCATTACACTGTAATACCGATCCCAGGTACTTAAAACTATTGCTTTTTACAATCAGTTCACCATCCAAAGATACCATGTTATTTGTAGTAACTCCATCTTTAAATGGACATTGCAAATACTCTGTCTTTGTCCTACTAAGTTTTAAACCTTTTTCCTCAAGAGCTTGTCTCCACTGTTCCAGTTTTTGTTCTAAGTCTTTTCACTATTTCCTACTAACACATCATCAGCATACATAAAGCACCATGGAATGTTACCCCGTAGTTTCGCTGTTATCTGGTCCAAAACTAATGAGAATAAATACGGACTAAGCAGCGAGCCCTGGTGCAATCCTACTTTGACATGAAATTTATCAGTCTCTCCCACACCTGTCCTAACCCTAGTCGTTACTCCCTCATACATATCCCTCACAATCTTTACATATTCACCAGGGACTCCTTTCTTATTGAGTGCCCACCACAGAATCTCTCGAGGAACTCTTATCTTATGCTTTCTAAAGATCAATGAATACCATATGAGCGTTTGTTTCTTTACTCCTGTATTTTTCCATCAACTGTCTTATAATGAAAATTGCATCTGTTGTTGATCTGCCCTGCATAAAGCCAAACTGATTCTCGGATATTTCAGTCTCTTCACGTATCCGTCTATCAATTACTCTTTCCCATATTTTCATGGTGTGGCTAAGCAGTTTTATAGCCCTGTAGTTTGTACATTGTTGTATATCTCCCTTGTTTTTGTAGACAGATACTAGTATACTGCTTCTCCATTCGTCTGGCATTTGTCCAACTTCCATAATTCTATTGCCATCTAGTGCCAGAGGCTAGTAATAATAGAACATCGGGAAATCCTTCTTGATAACTTAAGCCGTCTGTATTTTCGAAATTTATTTGTTATTGCTGCTGATCAATCAATAATCAATAGTTGTATGATTTATGTGCCATTTACTATACTTCACTAAAATTATTCGTCGCGATTTTTAATGAAATGCTAAAGCATAAACATGATAAAAAACGTTTTGCTGACAAATTACGTTTAAACTTCTTTTAAAAGTCAAATCCTTTTATTTTAATCGCCGTTTAAATTAACTTCCAGTTATTATACGAAACAATCACTCCTAACAGCTTCTTTTTATACCTTTTTGTACCTTTGTGCAGCATCCGCGAGCTGATGAAAAGGGCTCGAGCTGAGCCGTCCTTAACCCAGTTGATCGCACCTCGCCCTATCCGCGGCGATTTTTCTTCTGCCCTTGCATTAATAATAGCCTTGTCTTTCTCGGCAAACGAAAACGATATTGTTGCTCTTTTGATTCGACGTCATTTTATCTAAATATAACACAATCGCGAGAATAAAATGCAAGAGATGCAAGGTCGTGTCAAGTTAATTAGAGGTTTCACTGCGTTTTATGAGCTTTGTTTTGATTATAATAATTTATGCATTTTATGCAACGTAGGTGATACTCTTTCGCCAAACTAAAGGATAGCAAATTAATTTATCCTGTTTATCTCTACATATACAACACTATTACACATTAAATATGACAAACAAATCAAGCTTAGATATAAATAAGCGATGGATTCGACAGTTATAGTCTAAGAGCTAGTGAACCCTCCGACTAACGGTCGTCCTGTAAGGCTAGAAATTTTTCTAGTGATAATTCATAGCACACCAAGGCTAAAAGCCATGACCTGGCAGGCATCAGCGGTGCACGTGTATCTACCAGGTGAATCGAAAAGTGCAAATTTAGGGGGTAAAATAAACTTTCTCCTGTAAGGTTTAAATTAAAGTATTTGTTTAAGTAAGTCATTTAGAAGAAATAAGTACAATGACAGGCGATTCTGAAGAGCATAAGACCTTGCCAGGCGAGGGGAAAGATTAGGGGTTTTTCCTAAAATTAATATTTTTGCATCGAACAATTTTTTTTAGGTTTTTTGAATCATTCCAAACAGAAAAGGTCTTTAGTGATTTTTCTCTTAAGTTAATAGTTTTTGTTATATAAGCAATTGAAAATTTTGAAAATTGCGAAATCGGCCATTTTTAACCCTAAATCGGACATTTATCTAAAAATTTCAATGTTGCCAAGGTACGTAGATATTCTTTAAACATTGATTGATGAAATCCCGAAGAATTTTTTTCAATAAAATATCGGAAACCCCTTTGTTTTTTAATTGCTAATCAAGCGGGCGCGACACTGTAGTATAAGTGAGGACTGAGGACGTTCGAGTTTGCATAAATTCATTATCTCGAGAATGGGCAAATTTCAAGAGAAATCCTCAGACAGGTCGATTTTTATTTTTGAATTAGGACTTTTTGGCATATATATAATACTAGTGACGTCATCCTTCTGGGCGTGATGACGTAATCGATGATTTTTTTAAATAAGAGTAGGGGTTGTGTGATAGCTCATTTGAAAGGTTATTTAATTCTCTATTCAGTAATATAAACATTAACAGAATTGCTTATACAGGGTGTACAAAAAATTTTTTTCTTCTATTTGTCAAATTTAATCACAGTTAATTTAATAAAAAAAATTTTTGTACACCCTGTATAAATAATTATATTAATGCTTATATTAGTGAATAGAGAATTAAATAACCTTTCAAATGAGCTATCACACAACCCCTACGCTCATTTAAAAAAATCATCGATTACGTCATCACGCTCAGATGTATGACGTCACTAGTATTATATATATGCCAAAAAGTCCTAATTTAAAAATAAAAATCGACCTGTCTGAGGATTTCTCTTGAAATTTGCCCATTCTCGAGATAATGAATTTATGCCAACTCAAACGTCCTCACTTATACTACAGTGTCGCGCCCGCTTGATTAGCAATTAAAAAACAAAGGCGTTTCCGATATTGTATTGCAAAAAGGCTCTTTGGGATTTCATCAATCAATGTTTAAAGAATATATACCTACCTTGGCAACTTTGAAATTTTTAGATAAATGTCCGATTTAGGGTTAAAAATGGCCGATTTCGCAATTTTCAAAATTTACAATCGCTTATATAACAAAAACTATTAACTTAAGAGAAAAATCACTAAAGACCTTTTCTGTTTGGAATGATTCAAAAAACCTAAAAAAAAATTGTTCGATGCAAAAAGAATAATTTTAGGAAAAACCCCCAATCTTTTCCCTCGCCTGGCAAGGTCTTATGCTCTTCAGAATCGCCTGTCATTGTACACATTTCTTTTAAATGACTTACTCAAACACATATTTAAATTTAAACCTTACAGGAGAAAGTTTATTTTACCCCCTAAATTTGCACTTTTCGATTCACCTGGTAGATACACGTGCACGGCTGATGCCTGCCAGGTCATGGTTTTTAGCCTTGGTGTGCTATGAATTATCACTATACAAATTTCTAGCCTTACAGGAAGACCGTTAGTCGGAGGGTTCACTAGCTCTTAGACTGTTACTTGATGGAAGTTCATTTTATCTAACAATAAAGCACTGAAAAACTTTTGTTTTCAGTACTTCCACAAAATGTATTATAAGTTGTTAATATCACAATAGCTGTTTCGGCAGAGTGCCTTTCTCAAGTGATGTATTTTACTGTGTCTGTACCTTAAAGTCTTTAACTGAATAGATTGAGGAGTGGGGAGCTGTTTGTCTCACGTTCATTCAAGGTCATTCATAATTATACAGTGTGTCTGCGTAACTTGGAACCATATGGGAAACTTTTTTATTGTCAATTTTACGAAAAAAAGTTATTCTTCATTAAGTGCCCTGCATGGTCTAAAACCTAAGATTCAATGATTAGATATCAAATTTTATCAACAGTATACGAGGTACATATGTCAAAAAATATGAATTTAGCTCAGGAGGAAAGTACGTTTATATTTCACAATATCGAAAATTTTTATTAAGAAAAGTTGTTTGGAAACAAAAAAATTATGTTATAATATATGCCTACAATTACATTCTTCTAATTAAAATTTTTTTTTCAAATTAAGTATTACCCCACATCATTTTTATTACGATAACTCCAATATTATTAATTTTACGAAAAAATGTTATTCTTTATAAAAATGTCTGAATAGTCTAACTAGTCTAACAACTAAGATGCAATTACAAGATATCAAATTTTATCAATTTTATACGAGGTATGTCAAAAAATATGAATTTCGCTCAAGAGTAAAGAACCTTTTTTTCAATTAGAGGGATGCAATTGCATATTGAAACACAGTTTTAAATTCCGTACAACTTTTTATAATAACAATTTTCAATATTGTGAAAAATAAAGGTAGGTACCTTCTTTACTCTTGAGCGAAAGTCATATTTTTTTACATACCTCGTATAAAATTCATAAAATTTGATATCTTATAATTGCTTGTTAGTTGTTACACTATGTAGACATTTTTATAAAGAATAACTTTTTTTCGTAACATTAATAATAACTGAGTTAACGTAATAAAAATTATGTTGGGTATCTGTAATTAAAAAAAAAATTGAATTTTTTTTTAATTAGAAAAATGTAATTGCATATTATAACATAATTTTTAATTCCAAATAACTTAATAACAATCTTCGATATTGTGAAATATAAAGGTACTTTCCTCTTGAGCGAAATTCATATTTTTTGACATACCTCGTATACTGTTAACAAAATTTGATATCTGTTCATTGAATCTTAGGTTTTAGGCCATGCGGAACACTTTATGGATAATAGAGAGATATCGCAAGTGCATTTTTATCGCACGCTAATAGCGGAATACGCTATTTTGACATGTACGCACGCGCAGAGTGAATGTTACGCTAATACCGGATAACGTGTCCCGCTATTTAGGTCGAAATAAGGGACGGTAATAACGTTAACGATAATTTGACATTTGGGATGAAACATAAAAATAATTTATAGAATACACATTTTATAAACTAAAAACTGTGAATCATCTTGTTTTTTGTGTTAAGAAGTGTTTGTGCTTAGGATATTAGTTATTCAGATATTTTATATTATTTTTATACTGATTATTTATATTTATTGTTGGTTAAATCGTTAAAATTAAAATGCATATCAACATGTCCAATATCCAAACTAATTTTTCAATAAAAAAACATTTACAGTATTCCCCAACATTAATTTCTAGGTTACATTTAATATTACAAACGTCGGCTGTCATAATAACGTTAAACCCCGCCCCAGAACAAATGCGATAACTCTGTTGATGCCTGTGTTGAAATAGAACGTTATCCCTTATTTACGTCGTGACACGGTATTAACGTTTGGCTTTGCGATATCTCTCTAATGACTTTTTTCGTAAAATTGATAATAAAAAAGTTTCCCATATGGTTCCAAGTTACGCTGACATACTGTATATGTATTTTTTAATTTATTAATCTCAATTTCCATAGATTCTAAAAAATAGATATAGCTTAAGGCCCTTATTTTGAATATGAAGAATTTGAAATAATTAAAACAAAGTAAGTTATCAATCGAAGTAGCACAGAAAACGACAATAAATATCGTTCCCATACCACCAGATTGACAACAGGTGGAATACTTTCTTTGGTTACACCTCCTGAGATTTTCAAAATTTATAAATCAAACAGGATGCCGACGAAACTAAGATGAGAGAATTTTAAATAATTCACAACTCATCTGCTCAGCGTGGTAAAAGTTCCAACAAGAAAGATTCCTTAATACTCTTACAAAAGATGTAAATGAATTAAAAATGTATAAACATTTTCAATTTCTTTGCAACACGAAAATGCAGCAGCTGCATAATACTCTGGTTAAATCGGAGAGTGCAGGAAGAGTCTATACCGGTTTCGGAGGTCTTTTCCCCTTCATCAGTAGTCCCTTATCCTCTTCTCCGGAAAGGTCCAAAGTGTGATACATGGAGAAATCGGAGAGAAGAGGATATGGGACTACTGATGAGGGGGAAAAGGCCTTTGAAACCGGTGTAGACTCTTCCTGCACTCTCCGATTTAACCAGAGTATTATGCAGCTGCTGCATTTTCTTGTTGCAAATAAATTGAAAATGTTTATATATTTTTTGAAATATTTGTTCATTACAAGAATTGTTATGATCTAGAATCTAGAAGGTGAAGTGCGTACGTAGAATCTGTTTTTCTATTATTGAATGCCCTTTTGTGTTCTGCTATACGTGTGTCAAAGGTTCTGCCAGTTTGACCAATGTAGTTTTTGGACAGTAACATGTTAGTTTGTATACACCATTCTGTAATTACTTTTTCTTTTTGCTCTTATTGTTCTTAAATGCATTTGCTTTTAATTTGTTGTTTGTTCTAAAAGCTGGTGTTATTCTTTTCCTTTATGTGTTTGTCTTTTTTTGTTGATATCTTGTCTGCGTATGTGATAGAGCAGAAGGTACTGGGTTTTTTCTCTGGCGGTGAAAACAAGTTTTATTTCATAGTTGATAAACAAATATTTACTGTCTTTATTTACATTTAGAACGTAACTTTGAGATAAAATTACAAATGAAATGAATCATTTACATTAAACTTCGCACAAGTTGGTTCGTAGTTGGTTCGTTGCTTTCCATGGATCGTGATGAGTTTGCGATGAGTTCGCCGCTGTAAATATATTCAACGAACTGTATACGAGCAGTTCGGCTCGCACATGTGTATCCGGCTTAAAATATCGAGATATATGAAAGAAAAGGATTATTTTTCGATCAAGATTAAAGCTGGGTACACATATGCGAGCTGCTCACATACAATTCGTTGAAAATATATTTACAGCGATCTCATCGCAAACTCATCACGATCCATGGAAAACGACGAACCAACCACCAATTTCGCTGCGTACGCGGTCCAAATTGAATAATTGCTAATATCCTTTGTGTTCGTCCCAAAAGTCGACAGACCGTGGCTCGTGACCAGTGACGAATGAACAGCTCGTAAGCGGTTCGTCCTGCTGTACAAATTATATGAATATAGCGTTCGCATTCAGTTCGGCTCGCAGATGTGTACCCGGCTTTACAGTAGCCATGGCATTTTGGTAGATATAAAAAAAGACTAAGTTTTCAATCTAATGGCATATAAAACAACATAATATTACTCTACATCCCACCAGACTGAAAACAATGGGAACCTTCTCTGGTTACACCTCCGAGGCTTTCCAGGTAACCAGAGAAGGTTCCCATTGTTTTCAGTCTGGTGGGATGTAGAGTAACATGTTTTATATGCCATTAGATTGAAAACTTAGTCTTTTGCTAGCAGTTGCCGCTAGGGCATCTATGCCATTTCGTTCGTTGCAATCCGTGACTGCACGCCGGGGTTTGTCCTAGTTGAGTCAGAGAGAGCAGCATATGTGCCTCCTGATGAGAAACTAATAAGTTTCGAAACCGGTAGAGGTGCTTGCTGCACTCTCTGAATGGACTAGAATATGATGCGGCTGTATTTTCGTTTTGCAACGAAATTGAAAATGGTTATTCATTTTTGATTTGGTAGATATATTTGATTATGTTAGTGTAGCGATAGCGATGGTCTGTTCGGCGTTCTGTCATTTTTTATTTATTCTTATTGGTAATAATAGAACTAAAATGTATCAACGTTAATACGTGTTATTTTAGGTCTGGATCCCGCGTATGAAAAAAAAGTTAATTAATAGCAAGCTGAAAATTTGTTAATAGCTTAAGGGTGTCTAGTCGGACAAACTTTCCAATAAAGTTCTGTCCGACAAAATACATGGGACGTTTTCGGTCTGACGTTCCAAATTTTTAACCTGTTCCACAATTAAAACTTTCCTTGTTCCAGTGTTCCCATACATCAAAGTTTGTCCGACTAGACACCCTTAAGCTATTAAAAAATTTACAGCTTGCTATTAATCAACTTTTTTTCATACGCGGGATCCAGACGTATTTCTGCTATAATCAGTTTTTCGAGGAATTAATTAAGATTAGTAGAACATCTTTAGTACGAGCACAAACATATTCAAAGTCAAAGACGAAACACACATAGCTATTCCCATTTCAAGTCGCGACCTGCCTTGTCTAAAAATACTTTAAAGCGAGATATTTCAGTTTGTTGTGAATTTAGTGGATTCAATTTGGAGGTGAATGCGGCGTGGAACTGAGCTGGTGTATATTGTGTAACAATCAACATTCCAAGAACGGATTAACGACTTTCGAATGTTCCTGTGTAAAGAGGTCTTTAAGAGAATCGCGGTTCTGGGTATGTAATGGAATGTGTTCAACAATCCGTATGAACTCTTGAAATTATTTGCAAGGAACTGAACAGAACTGTTTTGGTTTTTTAATTGTAATCAGAATTCGCTTTCGTTCTTTCTTTCTAAATAAAGTATATATTTGTTTGCATAATATAGTAAATTAGGCAGAGTAATAAATCAACCACATAATATAATTCCGCAGCCGTACCAAAATATGTATATTTAAGGTATAATGTAGTATACTTACATACATAGTATAGTATCTTATAGAAAAATGTACTGAATAATGAATATAAGTAATAAGCCACTACCACTAGCTTTAATATTTGTGGATTATGAAAAGGCCTTTGAAGCCATATATTAAGAAAAAATGTTGGAAGCCAGAATACTGAATTGACTATCGGTATATAAATATAATTAAACATATTATACCAAAACGCAACAGCTAGTGTTAAGAGTGGGTGAGCGTCAAACACAGAAATTTGCAATACAATGTGGAGTACGTCAGGGAGAAACCATATCACCGAGACTGTTCACTATGCTTTTGGAATATTTATGTTAAAGGGTAAAATTGACCACAATAACATAAACATAAACGGAGAAAAGCAAATTTCGCAACCAAGATATCTTTCTTCTTTCTACAATTTAACCATTTTGCCAACATGGCAATCTTTATCTCATCTGCAACAGCGTAGAAAAGCTGCACAGATGTGTTGAACCAGGTTCTGAGGTTCTTTAACCAGGATGTTAACCTCGCTTTCTAAATATTTTTCCTTGCAACATGGCTTGTAGGAGGGTATATCTGGATTCATTTCGCATGTGCCCGAAGTTCTGTAACGTTTGAGATTTTGTGGTGGTCAGTACCTCTCGGTCTCGGTTCTTCTTCATTCTTCTGAGGACCTCGTCATTTGTGACTCGGTCAGTCCACGGGATCTCTCCAGATATTCTCCGATATAGCCACATCTCACATGCTTCCAATCTTCTGCACATATCTGCGTTCAAGGTCCAGGATTCAACACCATAAAAAAGGACAGAGAAGACGTTGCATCTCAGCATTCTTCCTGTTATATCAAGAGAGAGGTTATGTCCCCTTAAAGAAGGCTCCCATCCGGTTGAAGGTGGATCTAGCTTTTCCGTTGGTTCATTATTCACTTATTATGGCTCCGCGGTAGATATAGTGTTCTTTTTACTGGAGTTTGGTTGACTTCTAGTCAACCAGTCTGTAATAATTGTCCATATTGTTGACTGTAGTATTTACAAGATCATCCGTATACAATAATTCAGCCAATCTCACAGGCATTATTTTCGCACTTATTATTATTCTATCTGTCCTTAATATAAAGCGTACTGGGCTAATACGACTCTGGAACAACCTATTACATCAATCTGTAGAAGCTTCACTTTTATTATATATTATTTCGTCGCCTTAATACTATAACTTAATAACTCGAAATTAGTAGTACTGAGATAAACGGGTTTAAAGATTTTAAAGATATTTGTGCTGCTACCATGATGTTGGTAAATACGGAACTCACTCTGCAGCCCAAAAATACTGTTCCGTAACTTTTTCGCTACTGATCTATTTAGGAATACGGTGCAAATTTGTTTTCCAATATGGAAAATGACATGAAAAATAAAAGTTATCAACTTTTAGCACTACCATAATGTTAACATTTGGTAATGTCGCATGTCGTGCCAAGTTGCATCTAAGTGAATAGTCAACCAGTCTGTAAGTCTGTAATAATTGTCCATATTGTTGACTGTAGTATTTACAAGATCATCCGTATACAATAATTCAGCCAATCTCACAGATATTATTTTCGCACTTATTATTATTCTATCCGTCCTTAATATAAAGCGTACTGGGCTAATACGACTCTGGAACAACCTATTACATCAATCTGTAGAAGCTTCACTTTTATTATATTATTTGATAGCCACACCTCTTAATTTTTTACTATTACTAATCTATTATACAGTGATTTTAATTTTAATTATACTAACTACATGTCACAGTTCGTTGTAATATATCTTCATGATGATTAAACGAGCAGTCACTGGAAAAAGTTACTCCATTCAAACTCCAATCCAAACTCCATAGTCAATACACTTAAAAGTCAATATTTTCAACGCCTACTCGAATGTATTGCTCCTAATTCGATTCGTGGAAGAATTTCTCGCTCGCAATTTATTAACTCAGCAGTGTTTCTTTTCCCTTCTTTATTAAATCGTTTATTTCCTGCCTCGAAATATTCGCATTCAGGACCAATGACCCAAAAACCGCAGAACTGTTTTTAAACTCCTTATAGGATATAGTGATTAATTCAGGGCAGAACCGTAGAGCTCTCCGGCGATAGGCTGCGAGTTTAATGGCTTTCGATAGACAGAAATTGATTTTGTGGTGATGAAGGGTTTATCAAAGATTGAAAGTTTCTGAGAGAGTGATGGAAAAAAAGAATATGAGAAAAAACCGATTCACAAACGAGAGACATTGGGTAAAAACGACAAAGATGAAAACGTTTTCAATATTATGCTATAGGAAGTAGAGATTAGATTACTCAGTTGTATGTTATGATTAGGCGCTACTCTGACTAATCAAATATATAAAATAATACTGAGAGCCTGGAATGAGGAACAAATCTAGGAAGAGTGATGTATTGGTATCGTTTGCCCGCTACACAAAAAGAGTGATCAATTGGAATGTAGAAATTATAGGGGAATAACCCTCCTTAATACAGCTTACAAAATATTTTCGAGTATCTTATATGGTCGCCTAAGTGCACATTCAGAAGAGCTGCTTGGAGAATATCAAAGTGGTTTTAGGCCTGGTCGATCAACAACAGACCAGATCTTTGTGCTAAGGCAAATACTGGAAAAACCAATGAATTCAATATCGACACATACCATCTTTTCGTAGATTTTAAATCGGCTTATGATAGTGTCCTAAGAAATAAATTGTATGAACCCACGGATGAATTCCGCATCCCTGATAAACTAATAAGATTGATTAAGGTTACAATGCGTAAAGTCGTTTGCAAAGTCGACATACAGGCGTACACAGCGAACAATCACAGGCGTTTGAAGCAAATGTTGGGCTGCGACAGGGAGATGCGCTGGCGTGTCTTCTCTTCAACATAGCTCTGGAAAAGGCGGTCAGAGGAAATATTTTTAATCAATCATCCCAAATTTTGACATATGCAGATGATGTGAACCTAGTTGCCCGCACAACACGCAAACTAGAAGAAATGTATACCACCTTCTCAAATGCCTCAAAAAATACGGGCCTGAAAGTAAACGAGGAGAAAACTAAGATGTTGGAACACCCAACAATAGAGCCAGAAACATCGGTCACCAATTCACTGTTGATAACTCTACCTTTGAAGTGGTGGACAAATTCACATATTTAGGCTCCCTGATCACCAAGGAGAACGTCATGACGGAAGAAATCAAGCGAAGGATAATCCTAGCGAACAAATGCTATTTTGAACTGAGTAGACATATGAGAAGCAGAAACTTAAGCCAAAAAACAAAAATAACCATATACAAAACTCTTATACAACCAGTGTTGACATATGGATCGGAGACATGGACCATCTCCAAGGCAGATGAAAACCTTTGCTTATATTTGAACGAAGGATCCTGAGATAAATATTCGGTGGCATCTGTGGAAATGGTATTTGGATGAGGAGGTACAACTACGAGGTATACCACAGATATAAACATATGTTTGGTGGTAAAGACGTAGTATCTCTTATAAGAATAGGAAGACTAAGATGGGCAGGACATCTAGCAAGATCACAGCATAACAACGCTCCTAGAAGAATCCTTATGTCACAACCTGTGGGAAGTAGAAATAGGGATAGGCCAAAACTTGGTAGGGGTAGATGGAAGGATAGTGTAGATGAGGATGGGAGAAAAATGGGCGCAGCAAACTGGCAACGGTTGGCAATGGATAGGACTGACTGGCGTAATAGACTTGGGAAGGTCGAGGCTCGTTCATAGGACTGTAGCACCATTGATGATGATGATGATGATGATGTTATGATTAGATTACTTCAGGTATTTTCAGTGAGACGATTGTTACATTTGTAGTAGATCTTTTAAGAGAAATGTCATTTTAAAATAAATCTCGCTACTATTATCGAGTTGGTGTGTGTGTTTTAAGTTGATATCTAACTACTGTTAAAAATATTCTTTTATCCTTTATAGTGAACATTATTATATTAATTGTGCAAGAGCTAAATAAGCAAGCTTGGACTAAGTAAGTCCTAGGTTTTCACCCAACGTGACCGGAAGTAGAACTACAAGTCGATATTTGAACTCTTCGTGTAACCTTTCGTGAATTGATATACTATTTCACTAATTTTGGGTCATTTTTGCCAAACTTCCGTTCATAGCTTTTTAACCGAAAATTTTATAGAAACCGAAAGTTTAAATTTCTTCTCGTCTTGCTAAGACGCATCGAATAATATATCGCTTGTACCTTTCGATCACTTTAAAACGGTATTTACGGTTGCAACTCTGTAACCGGAAGTCCGAGGTCAAATTCTCATCTTCAATACCGTCATTGAGTAATAAGCTCCCATTCGACACCTCATCTGTCATTCTATCTATTCTAATAACGGAGTTGTGTTCATGGACAGACAGACATGGATAATCAAGGTTTTCACCATTTTTTTAATGTTGTAAAATGGATGAAAACGCTATAATAAAGTGGACACTGGACTCAGTTAAGAAGGAAGTTGCACGGGAAAATACTACTTCCAAAGAACCTAGGATAAAGAATTCCTGGACAAAAAATCCCGGACAAAAAATTTCCGTAAAATATTCCCGGACAAATAATTCCCGGTCAAAAAATACCCACAAAATTTTCCAGACAAAAAATCCCACGCAAATAATTATCGGTCAAAAAATCCCCACAAATAATTCCCGGTCAAAGACCCTGGGGTAAAGGGAACACAGGGTCAAAAAGACCCTTAAGGTAAATGGAACATAGGGTCAAAAAAGACCCTTGGCGTGAAGGGGGCACAGTGCCAAAAAGACCCTTGAGCGTAAAGGGGACACAGACTCAAAAAAAACCTTGGCGTAAGGGGAATACAGTGCCTAAAAGACCCTTGGGCGTAAAGAGGACACAGGGTCAAAAAGACCCTTCGAGGTAAACTACCTGATGTAAGAAACATCTAATCATTAGTCAACAAGTCGGGGATGAAAACTTTTCTCCCAGTCTGTCCTACGGAGCGAACTCACTACACTCACAATCTCAAGCCCTTACGTATTTTATAACTATGAAAAAATCTTTCAGTACATCTGTTACAAGGTGGAACTATCTGCATAGTGGAGTAACACAACATCTTCTAAAGGTACCTATCTTAGAGATGCTGGCGACCACATTGGCCCATCTTATTCTATTCACAGTAGCTCGAAATAGATCAGTTGACGTTAGACCACTCCACTTCCTTAAGATTGGCCAGACAGGATATACGTCTACGTCAAGGGCCTCTCAACACAACATATTTTATGTAATTTATAGGATGGAACTTTTCCTTTATAATTAATGTTTTAGTTGTGATAGTTAACGATGATTTAATAGTTACCCTTTTCTAAGGTGCAGGTGCTGCGTTTTGTATCTAATTTAGGTAACAAAAAATAGGATATAAATATTTCAAGGGCATTGTGTGAAATGTTCGCAATATAAACAAATTATAATCATAAATAAATTAATTAAAAATATGTAGCAATCATCGTAGGACGTTTCGGTCTTAATTTACATTTAGTGTTACCACTTGTATCTTTGATTCCAATTTTTTACAGTGGTGATTTGTAACTTATTATATTTGCCTAATAATACAAATATGTAAATTTCTTATCAACGAGCAGCATTCGATAAGAACCGAATGAATTGTGAGATTAGAATCCTAGGTCAGAAAACATAACAAAACAGAAAACAGCTGAAAAAACTTATAGTTGGTATTGTTTTTAATTGCAACAACAACAATGAAGAACGTGTTGCAAAATTACTGTAAACGTAATCTAACTTTTATACTCTCTCTTTAGAGGTTTTTTTTTAACAATGGCTTTTAGCTAATTAGTCCAGACCCTTATTGGCACTTTTACAATTATAATTTCTCTTTCCTTGACTGCATTAATTGATCATATTTTTACTTATAAGTACAGTTCTTGCATATTTTCACTTATCGATAATCCACCGGAATGAAAATATCAACAGCTAAGACAAAATCCCTGGTAGTGTCAACGGAACACATAAGATGCAAATTAGTAATTAACAACGAACTAATTAAACAAGTCTCGAGATTCCAATATCTGGGAGTCGAAATATGTAGTTATGGTGATGTTAAAAGCCAAGCGTCCACGGCCAAGATTTTAGTTTGCCTTACAATGATTGCCGATAATGCGATTCCGTACGATGCGGATCAGTGGACGCGGTTACATAAGTTTCTGTACAAGGCAAACTAAAATCCGTTGCGTACGATGCGTCCGATGCGTACGATGCGGGTCTGTGGACGCTTGCCTAAAGAGAGCGTCCGAAAGCAAGCAAATAAAACCAATTACGTGTCAGGATGTCTGAGGGATGTCATCTGGAGAAACAAAGATATGAGGCTGGAAGGGAAAGTACGCATATACAAATCATGTGTAAGACCGATCATGACGTACGCGATAGAAACAAGATGTGATACAGCAGAAACCAAGAGGATACTGAGAACATCAGAAATGAGAACGTTGAGGTCAATAACTGGGAAAACACTGAGAGACGAATACCGAACGACAGAATAAGAGATCTCTGTAACATACAAGATATAGTACGGTGGGAAAGAGAGAGATGACGAGAGTGGAATCAGCATGCGACGAGAATGGACAGCGAGAGAATAGCCCGTATAGCCAGGGATTCGAAGCCAACACGCAAGAGACCGATAGGAAGGCCATTTAAAAGATGGCGAGATAGCTGGCAGTCAACATCACAGCTACGAGTACAATCAAAATCGGTTAAGAACAGGCCAAGAGGCCTAATATGAGAAGAAGAAGAAGAAGAAGATAATCCACCGGTTATCTCATCTTACCTGTGCTGTTGTTCCCTTTAACATATTTAACCTAGTTAATCTCTGTTCTCATTCAGTGTTAGGCTCCTATTAGTTTATTTTTATTTTTATTCCTGTGCCGATTTTGAGTCACAAGTGGATAACTTAATTTAGTATGTATTATGTTTATATGGGATTGAGCCACAATTGTTGGTGTAATAAAATTTACATTTATTAATTAACTATTATTTGACGCTTCGAAAAAAGGAATTCCACAATTCCTTGGGACATCCAAAAGAAGGGATTCAAAGATGACAACAATACTATATGTAAAAGACATCAGAAAAATTAAAAAGGATAGAAAACCAGCACAATATCACAACAACATTCAAAGCAACCAACACTCTGAGATATATCCTGTCCAAAACCAAACCCAACAACACACAAGAAACATCCAAAAACTGCATCTACAAAATACCCTGTGAATGCGACAACTTCTACGTGAGAGAAACTGCAAGATCACTAAGTGTCAGGGTTAAGCATGAAACATACATCAAGAACAGAGACTTCGAGGAATCCCAGATATGCAAACATGCAGACAAGGAGCACAGACCACAATGGAAATATGCATCAATAATCATGAAAGAAACAGGCATGAAAAAGAGAAAAATCAAGGAAGCAGCCCTCATCCTACTCAACGAAGAAAAATGTAGGTATAGCAAATCCATCTGTAGAATGCAGCAGGCTTTGGTTACCAATACTAAAAGAAGAAGTCAAGAACAAGAAAATATCAACAATAGCCCAATGAAGAATACGCCATCGTTAATTAACCTTCCGATGACCAACCTTTTTTTGTTGCACGGATGACCAACGGGGGTAAAAAATGACCTCAAGTCAAAAATGACAATTGACAAAAGAAATAAGTTGTTTTAAGAAATAAAATAATGTATTCGTAATTTTAATATTAGTATTGTATCAATAAATGATAAATAAACATTTAGTAAAACATATTTCAATCGGGTCTACCCCAAAATCCCGACAGCCAAAATCCCGACAGCCACAATCCCGACGGTCAAAATCCCGACACGCCAGAATCCCGACAGGCCAAAATCCCGACGGTCCAGAGTCCCGACAGATTTGATAAGTTTCTTTTTAACATATAATTACATTTATTTCTTGTCTTTTGTTTATGGCCATCTGTTTTTTATTTTTTGTTACTAAACAAAAATATTTTGTATTAAAAGTATTAAACAAAAGTCGGAATTTTTACTTATGCGAGGATTGTTTCATGTCGGGATTTTGGCCTGTCGGAATTTTGGCTGTCGGGATTTTGGACGGCACCGATTTCAATCACAACTGAACCAAAACAGGAATCATCATTCTGAACATAGAACTAAAGAAATTTTGAAATATACACTAATTTACGTCGCCACAGGTTTAACAAACAACTTTTTTCAATATTGGAATGTTTCTTACAAACAATTCAACATAATAGACGGTATTTACTTAATATAAAATTGAAACATGGAAGGCCAAGGGAGTTCGTCTTTGACCCCAAATTCAGAAAAACAAAAATGTTTTTCGTAAAATATAGGGAATTTTTTTTACTACAAAATACGAGGGTATCTAGAATGATATTAAAGTTAAGTAAAAAAATAATGAGTTTAAAATTGAAAATATTTCTCAATTTATTAAATAAAAACATACATTGGGGTCAAAATTTACCCCCCTTGGTCATCCGAAGGTTAAACAAATTATTTTTATAATAATACTATTATATAGACTATTGTTAAGTTCAATAATTTGGTAATGGAATTTAATCTTAATTTTAAATTTATATTTAATTTTTTTTCAACAATCACATCTACAATACAGATTACACAAACAAGGTAACACAAAAATAATACACAAAAACAGTCAGAATTCCCTGGTGGCAGTAACATCATTTCAAACAATGTTTTTTCAACCACAGTTTGCTGGGGTTCTTAAAATCGATACCAAAATTTTATTTGTATGGAAATTACACATAACTTAAAAAGATCAGGTTCTGAGAGTTTCCCAAAATTTTCAAACCTAATTTTCTTTTTAATTTTTTGAGGACGATTTTCGAAGAGGAAATCGAAACGTCAAACAATAGTTAATTAAGAAATATAATTTTAATTACACCAACAATTGTGGCTCAATCCCATATAATCATATTACCAAATTAAACATGCCACCAGGAAAAAGTTTTAGAACCTGTATAACTTAAATCAGGGGTGCTCAATCTGTGGTACATGTACCACTGGTGGCGCATCTCATTATTTGGGGTGGTACACAAAATACAAAACACAGCAAAAATCCAGCATATTCGTAGTTAGTTAGATTACCTAGATGGATAGGTATTTCAGCTAGGTGGTACCAAGAATAATTTTAAAAGGATTTTGTGGTGCATGACTCAAAAACATTGAAAACCGCTGACTTAAATAATACCCTTTAATCTGTTCATGTAATCTGTTGAAATCAACTTCGAATTTACTGTGTCTCAAAACATTTAAAACCGCTTTTAAAATGCTATTGCACTTCCTAACCTCTTAATATGTTTCAGAAAACTAGATCAATCCCGCTTTCTCGATAGCGCGCTTTCAAAATCCACTAAAACTTTTACACATAATAAACGACTCTACAGTCCTGTCCTGATCGAATGCCTCGAGAAGTTCACAAACCGAAACTGGGTCATTTTCGACCCAGCTAAAAAGGATGAACACCCGGAAAATGTCGAAAAGAAGTTTGTGGATATTACTTGATTGAAGTTTGTGCTGTAACCATGAAGATTCGCTAATTTTCCATTTACCGCATCGTCGTTTATTTTTCAATATATTTTTGTACACTGAGAAAAAGAAACTCGTTGCAATGCGAAGGCAAAACAATTTTATTTTTCTCTTAGAATACGGAGCGCAGTCCAGCACTCTGAATCGACGATTTTCGACTCTTATTGAAGTCTCATCGGAGAGACGTAGGTCTGTTGCTCCATACTCGAAGTGACCAACCATGAAAACTTACCCCCACATTGCAACTGACGTGTATGGATTAGGTGACTAGCGTCATCTGGCAATTGAAAGGTGAAGTTTTCAATCCTAATAGCAACATTTAGAATATTGAAAAATATTACTAAAAGATTTTTAAATTGAAAACTTATTGGTCCATTTCGCTGGTGACACCTCCATGGCTTCTAATATTTAATTGTAATAAGAATCGGTCCAACAAGAGATACTAAGATGCTACTTTTGCATTTGAGCAGTGAGGAATTTAAGGATGAAATAATAAAAAACCTAAAAAAGGATACCAAAAAAAAGAAGAAAAATAACTTAAAATAATAACCTATGCAGATGACGCAATACTAATATCTCATGAAGAGAAGATGATTTACAACGTATGCTGTACCAATTTAATATAACCGCCAGAAAATTTAACATATTTTCACCAAAAAAGACAAAATGCATAGTTATAACAGCAAATCCAATCAGATGTAAATTAGAGCTATACCGCGTAATACCAAAAAAGTTGATTAAAAGCAAGCTGAAAATTTGTTAATAGGTTAACGGTGTCTCGGACAAACTTTGATGTATGGGAACACTGGAATAGGGGAAGTTTTAATTGTGGAACAGGTTAAAACGTTGGAAAGTCAGACTACAAAAACGTTCGTATTTTGTCGGACAGAACTTCCAATTGATTTGTTACCATTTCATTAAACTCTCATGCAAAAATCTAGACTGGTTTTTATCACCAACTGGGCATTTTAATGAGTGGAACACGAAGAACATGTCAAATGACAGGAATCCTGTTGGTTAGTAATAGCAGTCTGATTTTTGCATGAGAGTTTAATGAAAGGGTAACAAATCAATTGGATGTTCTGTCCGACAAAATACATGGGACGTTTTCGTAATCTGACTTTCCAAATTTTTAAACTGTTCCACAATTAAAATTTCCGCTGTTCCAGTGTTCCCGTACATCAAAGTTTGTCCGAGTAGGCACCGTTAAGCTATTAACAAATTTTCAGCTTGCTATTAATTAACTTTTTTTTGGCCTGATCCAGGCCTAATAGAGGGTCCGATAATAGAACAAGTCATGGAGTTTAAATATCTAGGCATCTCACCCTATCTAGCTACGGAAAGCTCGAAACAGAGGTGAAAGATCACGAGAAATAAAAATATCTGAAAAGGAAAGAAAGGCAGAATTTACAAAACTGTCATCAGATTAATAATGACATATGCGGCAGAAACAGGACGTGATATAGAGAGTGACAAAAATAATGCTAGAAACAGCAGAGATGAAAACACTTCGAAAAATCGATGATAAGACACTATGAAGATAAGACTTTTTAATACAATATGTAACACCGGTGTGATTCCCACATATTGGCTCAAATCCATCTTTGTCGCAAAACCAAAAACAATGCGAGAAAATGCCCAGAATAGCCTAATGAGCCACGTTCTTAAGATTTTCATAAGAAGACTACTTCACACCAGAATTAGACGCAAAAGCGAAGATCTCGAAGATACCCAATTTAGTTTTAGAAATGCTATGGGAATCAGGGATGCACCTTTTGCGCTAAACATCCTATTACAAAAATGCCCAGACCAAAGAAAAGATGTATTTGCATGTTTCGTGGACTTCGAAAAGGCATTCGATAAAGTATATCATGTAAAATTAATGCAGATACTGAGAAATATCGGAATAGATGACAAAGATATTCGTGTCCTTAAAAATTTGTACTGGAATCAAACTGCTGTCGTAAAAATTGGAGATACTACACCGATGAAATCTCCATACAACGAGGAGTCAGAGAAGATTGCATTTTGTCGCCAACATTGTTCATTGTTCAACCAGCTATTTAAAAGGGCACTTGAGAAACATCCATATGGAACAAAAATCAACGGAGAACTACTTAATGTGATTAGATACGCAGACGATACAGTAATTCTGCCAGATAATATTTAAGGTCTCTAAATTCTTCTTGACCGTATTCACGAGGTAGAAGAGGAAATGAGTATTAAAATAAACTCAATCAAAACCAAATTTTTAGTTTTTAGTCGCGATCCACATCCAGATGCAAAGCTTCAATTAAACGGAGTCCAAGTTGAGAAAGTTCACAAAATGACATATTTGGGAACTATGATAACGGACCAGCTAGATCAAGACATATAAATAAAACGTTAAATAGCAATGACTAAAACTACTTTTATGAAAATGAAGTCATTTCTTTGCAATAATCATCGCAGTTTAGAACTAAGACAAGTAATGGTTAATTCCTACGTTTGGTCTGTACTTTTGTATGGTGCAGAAGTGTGGATGCTAAAACTATCGATCATGAACAGAATTGAAGCATTGGGAATGTAGATTCATAGACGGATGGTAAAGATACCTTGGACAGCAAGAAAAACTGATAACAAAGAACTAAGGAGGGTCAACAAAGATAGAGAACTGCTAAAGACTGTTAAACACCGGAAGATGTCTTATCTGGGACATATTACAACTTATCCTTAAAGGCAAAATAGAGGTGTAGGAAAGAAGAAAACAAGTTTCTTGGTTAAAAAACATTCGTGAATGGACTCAAATATCAAATGCAGGACAACTATTCCATATTGCAGAACATCGAGAAGTCTTCGCAATGGTGATCGCCAACGTCGAATAATTCTGATATGGCACGTGAAGAAGAAGACACTATGGGATAGAGCTAAAGTGCAGATATACGACGGAGATGCAAGGTGGACAACTTTAGTAACTGGGTATAAAACAGAAGAGTAGAATGTAAGGACGGCGAGAGACGGTTTCCTAATTGGAAGACAATCAGTGGGAAGACCACGAAAACGATGGAATGACAAGAGAAAACATATTTCAGTCAGTATAAATAGAAACCAAATACCTTATGCAAATACGGCAAAATATTTGGGTAGGTATGACATTAGATTCAAAGCTACATTGGAAAGCGTTTGTTAAGAAAAAAAAAAGAACAATTAGAAATTAAGTTCACAAAGATGTACTGGTTGATGGGAAAAAATCCACTCTATCTACTTATAACAAATTGTTATTGTATAAGCTAGTCCTTAAACCGATATGGACATATGGGACACAGCTATGGGGCTGTATGAACAGTGTTAAGGAGCATCGTCAACGCTCCCTGATACTTCAGAAACGACGATCTTCATCGAGACCTCCAGATGGATACGGTTAGCCATATAATAAGTAAGTTTGCTGAGAGTCATGAATAAAGGCTCTCCATCCAACCATGTCGTGAATGTCGAGGCCATCAAACTCATAGAGTCCTAGACAACGCCAACCAGATAAGAAGTCTTCAGAGAACGAAACCGTTAAACGGGCTCCACACTCTCGGCGAAGTTACTTCGCCAAAGTTGACCGAAGTCCGAAGTACCTCTCTACACACTCGTTCTACTTCGCGAGGAAGTGCGATACCGACAAAGAGCGGTGCGATACCGATAAAGATCTCTTTGACTTGGACGCGCCAGACCGACAGAGAATGGAAGTAGAACGAAGTAAGGCAAAGTTGCACAAGGTGGCCGTCTACACTCTCGTACTTGTTGAACCTCTATCGACTTCGGCGACAGTGTGGAGCTCACATTAGAGTTAGTGTTATACGTTGAATAAGTGCGTTAAGTGAAAAAGCAGAGTAAAGTGCGGCTAAAGTGTACACGTTAGTTAGTAGTACAATGTACTATTATGTATTAGAGCCTAAGGGTTATTAGTGAATATGACCTTAGATAAGTTTTTTTTAATATTTTGTAGATAGAACTAACTCCTTATTGATCACAGTAAATGATTAGATAGCAATAAACATCAGATTCCTGCTGGAGTTTTATTAATAAAAAAATCTATCTGTTTCTATCTTGTCCATTAATTTTATTGTAAAACCCATCAACGCGATTAGATCCCAACAGCACGTTCATTTTTCATTCGCGCACAATGCTAATCGGTTCGAGACCATTAAACAATTAAACAATAAGTTATACAAAGATTTTCGCAATAAAATATTCACGATAAAGTGTTTTTTAAAGTAATCTCAGGCCGCCAGTTGTTACACTGTGAGACGATGACTTATGCAAAACAAAGTTGACCCAATTTTTGTACCGCGCGCCGCATGAAAAAGAGAGAGAAAACGAAAGGTCAAGGCCTTTCCCATTGTTCGGTTCGTTGTTTTATTGTGAGTTGAACAGAGATATATGTTGTGTGTTTGGTGTGGCGTATAGGTATAGCTGATCTCTTTAGCCTTTAAAATGTCCCATGATAATAAATTGATATTATGAAACAATTTTTAAAATCGTGTTATAGCCAATAAAGTTGTCTATACAGGGTGTCCAGAAACTCTACCGACAAACGAAGACAGGAGATTCCTCAGGTAATTTGAAGAGAATTTAACCAAATTCACCTAGTCCGAAAAAGCTAGAGCTCTTTGAAAATGGCGTCTTGTAATTAGTTTTTCTTAAATAACTCCAGAACGCCTCTAGTTAAAAAAACAAAAATTGGTACGCATAATTATCTTCCAGAGATAAATCGATTCCATCCATTGCCAATTTATAGTACCGGTCATAGGCGTCCGTTTTGGGTGGGGTAACGGTTGTTTTATCGAATAACTTTTTTGTCTTTAAATTTTAAGCATTTTTCACTTTGGATTATTAAATTGTGAGGTATGCTAATACTAAAAGGTTCTCTTGATTTAAGTCGATAGGACACACCGTTTTCTAGAAAAATCGATTTGAAAATTTTTCGTCTCTTGAATTTGAAAAAAGATTGAAAAATTTTTTCAAAAAAAAACGGTGTATTTTACCAACTTAAAGCAAGAGTAACTTTTACTACTAGAATACCTCATAACTTAATAATGTAGTATCAAAAATGCTTAAAAATTAAAGACAAAAAAGTTATGCAATAAAATAACCATTGACCTACCCAAAACCGACGCATATGACCGATACTAGAAATTCGCAATTAATAAAATCGATTCATCTCTGGAATATAATTAAACGTACAAGTTTTTGTTTTTGTAAATAGTTTTTTTTTAATTTTTTTTTTAATTTAAAAAACGAAAAATTTTCAAATCGATTTTTCTAGAAAACAGTGTATCCTATCGATTTAAAACAACAGTACCTTTTAGTACAGGAATACCTCACAATTTAATAATCCAGAGTCAAAATGCTTAAAAGTTAAAGACAAAAAAGTTATGCGATAAAGTAACCGTTGCCCTATCCAAAATGGACGCCTATGACCGGTACTAGAAATTTGCAATGGATGAAATCGATTTATCACTGGAAGATAAACACGCATACCAATTTTTGTTTTTTTAAATAGAAGCGTTCCGGAGCTATTTAAGAAAAACTAATTACCAGACGCCATCTAATAGCTCTAGCTCCATTAGGACCGTTTTCGGACTAAGTGAATTGGGTTAAATTGTCTTAAAATTATCTGAGGCATCTCCTGTATTCGTTTGTCGGTAGAGTTTCTGGACACCCTGTATACATACACTGCGACTCAGAGAAAACGGGCCACCCGTAAAATTTAAGAAACTGTTTATATTTTTTTCTTATTGAATTCATCCACTGAAGAAGAAGTAGCACAACTTGTTTACAAGATGATGGAGGAGCATTGGTTACATCGCAAATGCTTTAAGAATTTCTCGAAATACAGTGTTTGATACGTTACAAAGATTTCGGGAAACTGGACAACAGGTCAAAATACACGAAGAACCAAGGTACACGAAGTCAAGTTGAAAATCGCTTCCTTAGGTTCCAAGCTTTACGCGATCGCAGATTATCAGCACCAGTACTTGTTCAACGATTAAGTGATGTTCCTAGCAGACTCTTAAATGAATATGGATTTAGGTCCAGAATAATTGCCACGGGACCTTTATTAACAGCAGATCATCGGAGGCAACGTTTACACTTCGCTCGCGAACATCTTAATTGGGGTGTGGACGATTGGACTTTGGACTGCTGTGCTTTTCACGGATTAATCAAGATTTTAACAGATACTCATCAGATGGGCGGCCGAGGATTTGGAGAAGAGCTGGTCAACGTTTCAGCATTGTTGTTTTACTCCGAGATTTTAATTTGGTGGAGGTGGTATAATGGTGTGGGCAGGCATTTCCCTAGAGGCTCATACAGAACTTGTTACAATTCAAGGGGACAACTTGAACGCTCAGCGGTATATTGAGCAATGTTTGGAAGATCATGTCGTGTCATTTGCCCCATTTGTTGCAGACAACTTTCGCCTGATGCAAGATAATGCTCGTCCACACGTTGCAAGAATAACACGAGATTATTTGGATGAAGTTGCGATTCGTTTATTACCATGGCCCCCAATGAGTCCATACTTGAATCCAATAGAGTATGCATGGGATATTCTGTGACGACATATTTGATGTAACCATGAATGATTTGGAGCAATCAATTCGTAACGAATGGGAGCAAATCCCTCAGGCAGACTTTGTTGCCTTAATCCGAAATATGCCTGATCAGATGAGAGCAGTAAGTAGGGCCCGTGGAAGTAATCTTCTTCTTAAGGTGCCGAGACCGTTTGTCGATCGTTGGCTCTCATGTTGCCCAGCATATTAACAATCATTGTCTTATTTACAGCCGCACGAAATTGTTCAGTGCTAGTTTTCCCAAACCATTGGCGTAGGTTTTTAAGCCAAGAAGTTGTACGGCGGCCCACACTTCTTTTTCCCATTATTTTACCTTGCATGACGAGGTGAAGTATGTCATATTTTTCTGGGTGACGCATTATATGACCAAAGTATTCTAATTTGCGCCTTTTAACCGTGTTCACTACTTCGCAACTTTTATTCAAACGTTGCAAAACCCTTTCGTTTGTGACTCTTTCTACCCAACTGATCTTTAGAACACGGCGGTAGACCCACATCTCAAATGCTTCTAGGTTTTTTAAAAGCGATTCTGTCAGGGTCCATGCTTCAACCCCGTAAAGTAGTACTGGGAATATATAACATCGAACCATTCTTATGCGAAGTTCCAAATTTAGATCATGACTGCACAGGATTTTCTTAAATTTCATAAAACTTGTTCTTGCTTTGGCAATTCTACTTTTTATTTCTGTACTAGGGTTCCAGCTTTCATTAATATGAGTATACCCAGATATACAATATTACTTACTCGTTCAATTGAGTCATTACTGATTGTTACGTTATAGTTATTATTATTTACGGCTGCCTGTTTACTAATAACCATAAACTTTGTTTTGGAAGTAATAGTCCCTCCTAAATATCGTTTTTCATGAAAAATGTTCAGATTAAACAAAAATGAATTTTGGTTTCATTGCAGATTTTCAAATTTTTTAAATTTTTTATTCATTTTTCTGTGTAACAATGTTGAGTTGTAATACATTTGACTTTTAAATTTGTTTTTTTAATACATACTCAATTGGGAACATCTTAAACTTCTTTAAATGCCAGTTTTTAGTAAAAATCCGAGTGCCCGTTTAACTTTGAACCCCAGTGTATATCAAATTAAATCTATTGTGTATTGAGTCAGTTACTCTTCTAGCTCATAACCCGACTTTATCATTAGTAACAAATGGAAAACAAGGAAAAAATTTGAGAAAATAAAAAATATTTTAAAAATTTCAATGTACCAGTTACAGTTATAATAAGAATTGCATTTTAGAGTCAAGAAAAGGCAGGTATCACTCGTTTCAATAATGTGTGTTACCAGCACGGTTTTAGATGACACTCATCATTCAATTTGGCTTAGAACTGATCAAATTTTGGATGTCCCTTTGGGGAAAAGTGGTCCATTCCTCAATGGCAGCTATTCGAAGTTCGTCACGTGTTGTTGGAGCAAATATGCTCAATAGAAATAAGGTCTGAACTTTGGGAAGGCCAGTTCTTTTTTGGAATACCAACATTTTTAAGTTACTGTGTTACAATTCTGGCCGTGTGGTCTCGTATTATCTTGCATTGGCAGAAAACCGTTGCCACTGCCACAAACCCAGCATATGGCATCACATGATGTTTTAGGATCTCCGTTGACCGTTACGTATCTGTATAATTGCATAAACACATTTATGCAATTCAAAGAACTGTAATAGTACTAATGTAATAATAAAATACTAATCAAATCAGAAATGTTTTCTACACGAACCGATCTATACGGTAATTCTTCCTATTGATGTGTATATCCGTGACATGTTGGCGATCATCATCGCAATCTTTATCTTATCTGCAGAAGCACGGAAAAGCTACACAGAAGTTCTTTTGAACCAGGTTCTGAGGCTTTTCAACCAGGATGTTTTTCTTCCTGTACCTCGCTTTCCAAATATTTTTCCTTGACCGATAGCTTGTAAGAGGGCATATGTAGATTCATTTCGCATAATTTGTCCGAAGTAGTGTAACTTTCGAGATTTTATAGAGGTCAGTAGGTACCTCTCGGTTCTTCATCATTATTTTGAGGACCTCCTCATTTGTGACTCGGTTAGTCCAAGGGATTTTAAGTATTTTCCGATATAGCCACATCTCAAATGCTTTCAATTCTCTGCACATGTTTTCATTCAAGGTCCACGATTCAACTCTATAAAAAGGACACAGAAGACGTAACATCGCAACATTCTTACTTTAATACCAGGAGAGAGGTGGCTCTTGAAGAAGGCCCGAAAGAACCGGAAGATCCAGCTGAAGGTCTAACTTTTCCGATCCGTGCGTGCTCTTATCTTTTAGTTGCTGATCCATTCTTCATTTATCATGGTGCCGAGGTGGTTGTAATGTGTCACTCTTTCTAAATGGTTTGATTGACTTAGAGTTGACCTTCTGGTCTCTTTTTCTTGCTAATGATCATATGTTTTGTATATTATAACAAAGGAATTATCAGGGACTACCACCACATTTTTAAAAAATCCGGCGACAGGTAAATTTTTAATTAACGGAGAATAGACTTTGACCGGTAGGTACATTAGATTATTTTACTTTGACCCCTAAGCTAGAATAACGATCACCCCAATATTTTTTAATGACAATGTATATTAGTCTGTACATTTTAATTTATTTCTTCCCACAGCTTTTGGTTTTTTATCACATTTGTCACACTAAGTAAATGCTATGATAAAAACACACAAAGAACGTTAAATGAGGCCATTCTCTTGTGAATACCGGTTGTAAGCATTAATTTGTAGTCTTTTAAAATTCATTATCATGGTTTATTCCATTCCAGAAAGGGTAGATATAATTTGAAATTTGAGTAAAGATTCTTACCCTGATTTAGGGGTAAAAGTAAAATAATCGAAAATACCGGAAAAATGTGTCCCATGTTTTTCAAAAATGTCGTAGTTCCTGATAATGTCTGTTTAGTATTATAACATAATAGAAAATTGAATAAGATGAATAATAATCCTTTGATATTGTCTTTTACCAAATAAGGCTCCGATCGAATTTAACCATTTTCCCAACAATATAATCCTATTACCGATAAGTAATAATTCCACAATGTCGTATGGCCTAGAGCCTATTACTCTCCTCACACAAAACATTTCACTTAAAATTATTGTTCTCCGTTCAGGCTTAGTTGCCGTTGAACTCTATCGCAGCCTTTTATCTCTTTTTAGTCTCTCGGCCGTGGTATTTCTTTGTCTAAAAAACGTTATACCGGTCTGATATATGTATGAAGAGATCAAATAATGATGTCAAAAGGTAATACGCCAATGGTTCACGTTATGTTGATGTAATTTTCTAAAGTAAAATCTGTATTCTTTTTATTTATTCATTATTCCCGGTTATTTATAGCGTTCTTCGCCTTCCGGTTCCCAGTTTCCAGCTTCGTCGGTCGTTCCATTCGCCAGGGTGAAGATTGCTTTCCGAGAATGCCTTCTGAATGCCGCCTAGTCAGGATTGTTTCGGCCTTCCTCCCTTCCTTCTTTCCCTTGGCGTCCATTTTAATATTTGGTTTGGCAGCCTGTCGTTGTCCATTCTTTCTACATGACCATACCAGATCAGTTGTCTGCTTTGAATTTCGTCTATGATGGTTGACTTCAGGCCCGGCCCCAGGGGTGGACGAACTGGGCGGCCGCCCAGGGCGGAAAATTTAGGGACGGCAAATTTTATAGGACAGCCAATTTTGAAACTGGCTTAGAATGACTTATGTCAATAATACAGTTCTTAGCACAACATTGTCTTCCATTGGGGGGCGATTCTGATACACTTTTTCATCGCAATAATGATAATTTTTTAAAGCTCGTTGAGCTCTTTGGAAAATTTGATTATGTTTTACAAGATAAATTAGGAGAACAACGAATGATAGTAACAAGCAGCATCACTACTTGGGAAAACGTATTCAAAACGAAATTTTTCAACTCATCCATGAGTCCATGACCAAACCAAAAATAAAATTTTAAACTTTTTGAAATCAGCAAAGTATTACAGCATAATTTTAGATTGTAGACCTGATATTTTTGGGGTGGAACAGATGACTGTTTTTGTACGTTTTGTTGATTTAGGTTCCTATTCACAAAGTGTAAAAATTACAGAATATTTTCTTGTATTTGTGCCTGTACTGGAAACCACTGGCTTGGGACTTACAGAAGTTATTTTGCAAGAACCGAATGAACTGGGAATACCTTTGGAAGATATGAGAGGACAAGGATATGATAATGGGGCAAACATGAAAGGGAAGAACTTTTTGTCCCATGTTCTAGCCATTTACCGAACTCAGTCGTGAACGATGCTGCTAAAGCCTCACAGTTTGCAGTTTCTTTCTTTTCCTTAGTGTCAAAAACTTAAACTTTTTCACAGCATCTATTCATCGTTGGGCTATACTGAAAAGTCATATTTCTAGCATAACATTGAAGTGTATGTCCGAAACTAGATGAAGAAATATACCAAATTGAAGAAATGTACGATGCTCTTGTAGAAATCACTGTCAATAAAAACAACGATAAAATGGTTGCTCATGAAGAAGCTCTTTGGCAAATCAAATCAGTGATTTTACTTTTCTTTGCTCTGTGGTAATATGGCATGACATTTTCCTTTACATCAACGTAGTCAGCAAATCACTGCAGAGTATTTAATATGGGAATGTATCAAGCTGTCAGTATATTAGAAAAAACGAAAATCTATTTTAAGTCTCTCAGAAGTGATTTAAAATTCCAGGGCTATTTGACAGACGCATCAAAGTTAGAAATTGAGACTTGAAAATCGGACGCACAGTAATAACAAGAATGAGAGAAAAGACAATTTGGCTATGAAGCTGAAGATGAAAGTGTGGACCTAGGATCCAGAGACACGATATAAGGTTGACTTATTATATATAAACTGACACTATTTAAAAATTATAGACACAACCGTTAATGTATTAAGTGATATATTGCAGCAAATTAAGAGCCATGGTGAAATTTTTGAGTTTTTGTACGACATAAACCAAATTAAGAATATAACTGCTAGTGACTTATCAGATAAACTTTTTATGTGATGCTTTAACTTTTGATGAGTCAAAAAATCCAAATTATGCTGATCTCAAAGATGAACTCAAAGTTCTTTCTACGATTGTGAAGCCCAAGAGTACACTTCTAAAGACCATGAAATTGATTAGAGAGTATGATTTGGATTTCGCACCCAACGTTAGTGTTTCTTTGAGGATTTTATTAACCCTACCGGTGACAGTGGACTCTGGAGTGAGAAGCTTTTCAAAGCTGAAACTAATACAAAATTACTTAAGATCAACTATGTCAACGTTTGAGTGCTCTAACGACAATCTCTATTGAACACGAAATAGCTGAGTCCCTGGATCTTGGAGAATTATTAAGACTTTTCCCGTACCAAGGCAAGAAGGGTGTTACTTAAAAAAGTAAGTGTCTAATTATGGATATGGATAGTGAGTTTTATGGATAATAAAGCATGTTAATATAGTAATGTAGTGAAATTTTGTCCAAATAAAGTGGAAAATGGCGTATTAAATAATTTAGCACAATGCACACAACTAAAAAATCCAATCTTGGTGATGGCTGAAGGAAGGTGGTGAGTCATGGGTCTACCAAGGAGGGGGGCGACATCGACAGTCGCCCATCTTGCCCAGGGCGGCAAAATCCCTAGGGCCAGGCCTGGTTGACTTGACTCCTATTATAAGTATTTTTATTATTCTTTTTATATGATTTATAATTTCTCCAAGTGTCGGCATTAGCATATTTGCGTATTTACCTTACATACAAACCTTGATGTTCCAAAACCAATCCATTGGTTTAGCAATTCCAGCATTATTTAGTCATAAATTTTATATGATACATTTTTTTAGTTTTCAGAAACAGCAGTCAGTTTTGGGCAGTCTGTTCAACGGTAATTGAACCTAGAGAAAGGTTCGTGATAATATTTGAACTCAGAGAAAGGGTCACGTTAATAGTTGAACCCACAGAGAGAAAGGTTCTAGTACTGTAGAAGGGTTTCTAACGAAAGCTAACACAAGAGACTCTTTACCCTTCTGCAGGTACCACAAGAGAGTTTATATATTTGCACTTCTGTTACCTTTGTTGGTCAACATTTAAGAGAGTGTTCGTTTGCACATCAGAAAATGTCTCAGCAAATTGTCTGTATTGGATAGGGGTAGGGATGAAAACTAGGTACATACTTGTTGGTCACGGTTGGCTTAAAAATTATTTATAACTAAGGATTGCAATTATAGGTTTAATACAGTAAAAAATATAAGATTATTTTTTGCATGTGAAAAATTGAACACAAAAATTGAATTGAAAAATTGAATTGATGTTTAGTACATGCGTTACATTGACTACATGATTTAGGGTAAAAACATGCCGAAGATGATACATGGATGAGCGCTGTGTAGGTCGCGATTGCGGTCGCTACATCGATATCAAAACAAACCTTCATTTTCTTATGAGATCTAATCGTACTTACCAAGGATATGTCACCCGTTCACCCTCGCGACCTTGCATCGCGGTTTACAGCGATGCCGATGCCAAAACAGGATACGGAAAGTATCTTCGGTATGTTGTGCCCGTCATCGATGTAAACCTTGACCGCGATCGCGACCTACACCGCGCTCGTCTATGTATCTTCGACATGTTTTTACCCTTAAAAATCACTAAAACCATAGCACACCGAATACAAATAAATGGTCAATATTGAAAGTACATATTCATAGAACACAAACTTCTCCATCTTTAGTCTTTTCACGTTATAAATTCACTCCAATATATCAAACAATAACTTATAAAATTAAACGGACCGTTTTGTAACTGGCCTATCACTTCTTCCAAGTATCTCATTCGTCATCTTTCTCTGGCAACTCGCCTTCACATTCATCTCCTGCCGTTCTTCGAGAATTTTATTCAAGGGGCATCTGCCGTCTCCTCTTCTCTGTTCCAAAATGTTTTTCTTCCGGATACATTGAAATATTGGCGACACGATTCCATTTTATCATGCTAATAGAGATGAGGGGAGGGATTTAGGTCGTAAGCGCTCAATTGCAGTAATAAACGGTCATGAGACGTTGTGACATTTAATATAATTCTTGAAAATGACCGAAACATAATTATTATTAAACCTGGAAATTGTAATAAAATAAAATTTTAAATGTTGAAAGAAAAAAAACAAGTAATATAAGCTTGTAATAGGATATTTCTATTCACTCCGAACGTGCGGAAAAGAAGTACTTATAGTGACTATTAGTGATGTAACGAATGTCATTTTTTTAACATTCGCGAATACGAATGCGAATGCGAATATCTGCTACTGACATTCGCGAATGCGGATGCGAATGCGAATGTCCAGTTTTTTTAAATTTGTTTCTATTTTTGTAATGTTTCCTAAATTTTTAATGAAAAGTTAATTGATTTAGTGTAAATCAATCTGAATGGATTGATTATGGCTTGAATGGATGGCTTTATTAAATAATACCAAATAATAAAAAAAATGAAGGCTGATAATGTGATTATACAAGGTTAAGTTCTATCTATCTATTGCCCTTCATTTGTCCAAAGTTGAACATAGGCCTCCCCCTTACTTTTCCACTCTTCTCGGTTCAGTGCTAATGCTGTCGATCTGGTCGCTGCGTATCTCTTTAGGTCATTCGACCATCTCGTCTGTGGTCTGCCCCTTCCTCTTTTGTAGTCCCAAGGTCTCCAGTGAGTTATCGCTTCATTCCATCTTCCGTCTCTTTGTCTGCTGTTGTGTCCTGCATATTTCCATTTGAGAGTAGCTGCATGTTTGAGGTTAAGTTACCTTTTCTTAATAAAAAAAGATGAGAAGCGAGATTTTGATTTTATTAACCTAATATTATCTTAAAATTATTTTTTTTCTGGTTTTCATATTCGCAAAACATTCGCACAAATTTCGCGAATGCGGATGCGAATGCGAATATGCAAAAACATGCGAATATTCGCGAATGCGAATACGAATATTCGTTACATCACTAGTGACTATATTGCTCAGTGTTAATTATACTGATTATACACAGTCAAAGAACGAGAAAAAACTTAACGATGATTAAAGAGCAGTAAGTTTTGTCGTTAAGTAGTGAATAGAATTGAGTAGAGAATCGAGTCTTTAATGGTCACTTCGTTTTTATATTTATATCTGTCTTAGTACTAGAAAGACACTATATCGAGTAGTCATCATAAGAAATTCCAGGTCGAATTTGCATAAGATTTTTTTAATCGGTAGCTTCTTTTTTTATTTAGTGCCTCGACAACTAATGGTCATTGGCATGGTACAGTTGATTTTGCAATCAGATACGTAGTGTAGTGTGTAGTATGTGTGTTGAGTAAATGTCGTGTTACTTTGAAAAGTCGGTTTCATTGTCTTTACAACGAGACGCTTTGTATTCGAAAGTCTGCGGTCCCTCCGGTGAGTACCGCTCCCACAAGGATATAAACTACTATTTTCACTTATTAATTTTTAATAAATGAAACATTTCCTACCCTTGATGAGATTTGAACTCACGACCCCTGAATCCAAAGGTAGGCTCTCTTACCACTGAGTCACAGAGGGGGTATTAGCTTCTTTTTAAAACATGTATTTTGTATAATTTAAATTTTTATTTCTCGGGAAAGATACGTCATAATTCATGACATTTTGATCTGTCTATACGCTCTGAGCTTCGCTGGTGTCGCTCCTAGCGGATTAGTAAGGCAACTTTCACGGGTAATTTTTAAATTTATTATTTATAGGCTATTGATTATATTCAAAATAAGATAGCTAAAAGGAACTACAACGTTAACGGGGTTTTATTATTTCATATGGTCAGTGGACATCTATATATGAAAAAACCGCGGAGTGCTACCATTTGAAGGGGTGCGTTTTTGAGAAATGAGTGAATTAGTCCCTGGGCACAGGTTACATTAGGGTGAGTTCTATGCACTTTTGGTACAAACATATCTACATAAAAATTGTTCCTGGTTAAATTTGCTATCTAAATGTCACTTTATAAAGTCAATGATACTTTTTTTTACAAAAATATATTCAAAAGAAAAAGCACAAAGAAACCCAAAAGAAAGAAATTTTGTTATTTGTCCCATAACTTTTGTCCACAAGGATATAGGTATAGACATTGCTTTACAGAAAAAAAACCTACATATTTTTTCTTTAAAATGTTGTTAGATAGAGGTAATTAGGATTTATAGTTTTCGAAATATGATTTTTCAAATTTCGCCACTCACAGCAATTTTGGGCAATTTTCCTTGTTATTTCGCAAATATTGTTCTGTAACTTTTTTCCACGTAACTTTAGGTATATGAAATGGTACACGTAATAGAAATAGAAATCAGTTAGCTTTAAAATGGTCTACTGTATAACGTTGTACGACTTTTTTAAAAGAGATTATGGTTTTTCAAAGTTTTATACTTTTAACGATTTATTATAATATAATATAAAAATAAAATTATATTATTATATGATATATTATATATTATATTATATATAGTATATATAATATAATATTATATTATATATTATATAATACCTAATATAAAAAAATATTATTTTTTACATTTTTTACGATTATTTTTGAAATTTCTCATTATAACTTTTTTTCTTGTACATGAATATACTACATATTGCTCAATAAAGAGGGCTTACTTTCTGTTCTTTAAAATGGTGTATCATCTATATTTAAAGGTGTCGCGAAAAAAGGTCGCCAACAATTGGTCGAGCGAAAAAATGTCGCGCACATTTGAGCGCGTATCAAAAGGTCGCCGGCGAAAAAACAGCGCCGACGAAATAAGGTCGCGTGCAATTGATCGCGCGAAAAAAGATCGCGTCATGTTTTACATTATTTAAACCATTCAATTGGTTTTCAAAAAGGTTCTAAAGAAATTCTATTTGCATACTTTCACTTTATGCATTATGAGCCGATTAGTCTTGGAATTCCATCTAATTACTTTTTAATGTATTTTGGATGTATAAGAAGATGGGAAAAATAACGTATATCTAAATACTTTTTAATGTATTTTGGATGTGTAGGAAGATGGGAAATATAGGAGAATGGGAAATTATTTCATATGGTATTTTCAGGTTATTCAAGTGAATATACTTGAAAATTGAACAATTTTTAACATGAAGAAAGTATTTTTTTTGTTCTACGTGAATAATTTTAATATATGGATCTAAATTCAGAAAGGTACTTTCCTTCACACTTTTTACAGGCTTAGGACTGTCAGCAAAAAACTGGCGTGTTTAAAAGTGTTTGCTCTTCCTAATCGGATATCGTTAAAAATGTACAGTAATAATAGTTCTATTTACAGTATATATTACATACAAACGAATACCAGGTACCAGTTTACCGATTTTTGGTATTTTCAGAGACCGGTAATTAGCATAATTGGTTCTTAGTAGAAAGTCGTTATGCAGATTAGTGAAGAATAAGTAGTTTAGATAAGGGCACCTTATTGTGTAGGTATTTATTAGGAATTCCATGAAGTCATTACGATAAGACATTATTGGAAATGCTAAAATAAATATTGTACAAAAGTTCTTTGTCTAATTGTGCGTTATTCACTAATGTGGTAATTATTATTCCATATTCGTGAAACGTACTTTTATTACTTTTTAATGTATTTTGGATGTATAAGAAGATGGGAAAAATATCGTATATCTCATTATTCATTAGCTTGTCGATTTGTCAAGATGGTCTTAACTTACGTAAAGAGTCAAAAAGGTGCCAATATGTTGGTGTATAATGGATATATCCATAGAAAGGAAAAAACGATTGATCAAAAGACAATTTGGAAGTGCGCTCAGTACAATAAGCATAAATGTACCGGGAGAGTTCACACAGTGGGAGATGAAGTAGTGAAAAGTACAAGTCACAACCACGTTGCCGATGCGTCAATATTAGAAGCAAAAAAGGCTTGTAACAGAATGAAAGAACTGGCTCATCAAGTTGAACTAACAACACAAGGAATCATAGCTACCGTTTCACAAGAAGTGTCTGTGGGTGCAACTGGGCAGCTACCTTCTATTTCATCCCTAAAGCGAACTATTCAGAACACACGCCAAAGAGTGGAAGCTATTCCGGCAAATCCAAGAAGCTTAACAGAGCTTATTATTCCGGAAGAATACACCAGAAACAATAACGGCGAACCGTTTCTTTTATTTGACAGTGGTCCAAACGAACAGAGAATTTTAATATTTTCCACTGAAAGAAATTTAACTTTGATGGCGAGCTGTGAACACTGGTATGCCGATGGAACATTCACATGTACTCCTCTATTGTTTGGTCAGCTGTATACAATACATGGCGTACAGTATAGCAACGTTATTCCAACTGTTTTTGCTCTACTTCCTAATAAAACTCAGGCAACATACACTCGACTCTTCCATGAATTAAAAACGTTACGACCAGGTTTACGTCCTACAACAATAATGGTGGATTATGAAAAAGCAGCAATTAATGCTTTACAACAAGAGTTTCCTGAAGTCAGAATCCGTGGATGTTTCTTTCATTTCACACAATGTTTGTGGGGAAACATGCAAGGTACAGGACTGCAACAAGTTTATACAGAAGACGCGAATTTTGCTCTACATCTGCGACAATTGCCAGCCCTAGCCTTCGTACCTGAAGTAGATGTTGTTGCAACATTCGGAGAGCTACTGGACAGCGAGTTTTACACTCAAAATGAAAATTTACTAACACCTTTAATAAACTACTTTGAGGATGTATGGATAGGCAGATTGGATCGACGACAACAAAGAAGACCGCCAATGTTTCCAAGGAATCTTTGGAATTGCTTCGAATTTATAGAGGAAGATCTACCGCGTACTAATAATGCTGTCGAAGGTTGGCACAACAGCTTCTCCTCGATATTAAATGTAGCACACCCAAATCTATGGAAGTTTATTACGGGGCTAAAGAAAGAAGAGAGTTTAAATCGATTAAAAGTGGAGCAATACATAGCTGGAAACCAACAACCTCAAAAAAAAATTTATAAAGATACAGCGCGGCGAATAAAAACGATTTGTTTGCAATACGGGAACCGGCCAAATCTAGAATATTTAAGAGGAATTGCCCAAAATTTTCAACTGCAAGTATAAAAAACTAAAAAACAATTAAAAAAAAAATTTAAAAAAAACAAAAAAAAAATAAAAATTAAAAAAACACAAAAAAATAAAAATAAAAAAAAAATAAATAAAAATTAGAAAAAAATAAAAAAATTAAAATTAAAAAAACTTTTAAACACGCCAGTTACTAACTGCCAGTCCTAAGCCTGGATAAAGTGTGAAGGAAAGTTAAAGTATGCAAATCTGTTATTAATATAAATGTATTCTTCAACTATGATATCTTCAATAAGTACTCACCAGTGACAATGTATTAATGAAATTGTGCCTGTTATATAATTTTTAACCACAATATCATTATTTTATTTGGGAAATTTTATTTTAATAAAGATGGTAGCCCTTAACCTACCCTATCTATATGTAGTATATACCCTGTAAAATATATTAAGCTTATATTAAAACTTACTCTTAAATAACCAAGGGTAAATTTTGCGACACTGCCAAGTCGTGAAATAATACCTCTAGGTAATTTCCCTACAACATTTACAGTTAAAATTACCTTAATTCGACCATTAAATTGGTCGAACATTTTACATGATCAATTTCAAATAGGATTATTTACTTCCAATTATTTTCCTATTATTTAAAGTGGAAAATAAAACTAAAGTCATTTAGAAGTCAATATTGGGTTGACGAAATATTTTTTACCAATAGGTTAAAATGACTAATAAGAAAATATTTAACTGTTTGGGTCATTATTTAACAGCAATCCTTTAGTTCTATTGCATCATCTAAATCTGACCTAAGCCTGGATTAAGTGTGAAGGAAAGTTAAAGTATGCAAATGAAAACATATTTTCTGACGCGATCTTTTTTCGCGCGATCAATTGCACGCGACCTTATTTCGTCGGCGCTGTTTTTTCGCCGGCGACCTTTTGATACGCGCTCAAATGTGCGCGACATTTTTTCGCTCGACCAATTGTTGGCGACCTTTTTTCGTAGATCCATATTTAAATAATGAAAACCGAGTGATTCTTTGATATTTTTTTACCTGTATTATTTAAAATTATTTCTTTTACAAAAATTACATAAACATTAGTCTTAGAAAACATGACTTTAGTTAAAATTATTTAAACGTTGGCATTTAAAAAATTTCAAAATCAAAGTCCATCTATTCGTTAGCATTAGCTTCAATATCTTCCTCTGACACCTCAGTTATCTTAGAGTCCCACAATTAGTACCCATGCACATGCACCCTTTGCAGAATATTGAAAAACTTATTCCTATTTTCCTACAACCGCAGTTTTTTGTACATCCTTTGGTACATTTACATGCTATTTTTTCAAGCAAAGCTTGTGGTCCAGGAGCTTTGACAGTAAATATTGGAATTAATCCATATTTTGAACTTAGCCCGTCCGAGTCAAGTGAATCCAAAGTATTACCTATAAAAAATAAGATTCAATCATAACACAAAATCACATAAAAAGTTATAATGAGAAATTTAAAAAATATTCCTAAAATCAAAAATCGTTGGAATTACATATTACATTTTGAAAAAGCATATCTTATTCAAAGATAATCCTAGAATTTTTTATAATACACCATTTTAAAGTAAACAGAATAAGCTTTCTTTTTTATTATATAATATATACCTAAATGTAGAAGAAAAAAGTAATAATGGAAAATTTAAAAAATAATCGTAAAAAATATAAAAACTTGTTAAAAGTATAAAATCTTGAAAAAGATAACCTCTTTAAAAGAAGTCGTACAACATTATACAGTAGAACATTTTAAAGGTAATTGATTTTTATTCCTCTTACATGTACCATTGCATATGCCTAAAGTTCCGTAGAAAAAAGTTACAGACAAATATTTGCGAAATAACAAGGAAAATTGCCCAAAATTGCTGTGAGTGGCGAACTTTGACAAATCATATTGCGAAAACTGTAAATCCTAATGACCTCTACTAAACATCATTTTAAAGAGAAAATATGTAAGTTTTTTTTTCTGTAAAGCAATGTATATACCTATATCCCCGTGGACAAAAGTTATGGGACAAAGAACAAAATTTCTTTCTTTTGGGTTTCTTTGTGCTTTTTCTTTTGAATATATTTTTGTAAAAAAAAGTATCTTTAACTTGAAAAAGTTATATTTAGATAGGAAATTTAACCAGGAACAATTTTTATGTAGACGTGTTTGTACCAAAAGTGCATAGAACTCACCCTAATGTAACCTGTGCCCAGGGACTAATTCACCCATTTCTCAAAAACGCACCGTTTTAAATGGTAGCACTCCGCGGTTTTTTCATATATAGAGATTCATTGACCATATGAAATAATAAAACCCCGTTAACGTTGTAGTTCCTTTCTATAGTACACAATCAATAACCTATTAATTGTTATCGCTTAATATTTACAACGCAAAAAAGTAATTAAATTGTAATCGATTTTTTTAAGATTTTGCTAATCATTTTGACGTTCTATTGATGAAATATTAATTTCTTACTTCGGATACTTTCACAATTATCGTGTAGTTGGCGCTAAGATTATTAGATTAATTTATAATTACATATTACAGAACATTAAAAAAACTTAAATTCAGTATTTAAAACGTAAGTATATTTAAGGTAAAAATATATACCACAGCTTTGACCAACTAATATTTTTTATAATTAATGATTTTATTTTTAATTTTAAATTAATCACCTTGACATTTATGTCAAATTTCCAGTAAACGTTTACAGACTTGTCACTACTGGCGCTCGCGAATTTTTAAATATCCCCTCTACATACGAGCTCACAGAGTATAGTCTATATCTATATAATTAATATTATAGGTATGCCAAATATTATAGGCCTGGATACCGCGTACCAAAAAAAAGTTCATTAATACCAAGCTGAAAATTTGTCAATAGTTTAACGGTGTCTAGTCGGACAAACTTTAAAATATGGGAACACTGGAACAGGGGAAGTTTTAATTGTGGAACAGGTTACAGGTTTCGAACGTCAGACTACGAAAACGTCCCATGTATTTTGTCGGACAGAACTTCCAATTGATTTGTTACCCTTTCATTAAACTCTCATGCAAAAATCAGACTGCTATTTACCACCAATATAATGCCTGTCATTTGACATGTTCTACGTGTCGGACTTATTAAAATGCCCAACATATTTGTCGGACAAACATTTTTTCATATGTTAAATAAAGTTTGCTATTGAATAAACTTAAAAACAACCTGCTAGTTTTCGCAATCATAAACTTATCAGGATGACACCTTCCACAATTAAAATCACGTTTCACAATTAAAACTTCCCCTGTTCCAGTGTTCCCATACATCAAATTTGTCCGACTAAACACCACTAAGCTATTAACAAATTTTGTTTGTGTTTAAATTGCAAAAGTTATAGTTGTAGTCACGTCCGATCTTGTTTTCCTGAACTTTTTCCATTCTCTTCTTTTTCTTACTATCCTTTTTTCTTTTTATACGTTTGTTCCAAAAATGGTTAGTTTCGTTTTCTGTTTTTTCATTTCATTCCATTCTCTTTTCCATATATGTGTTGGTCTTCCAGTTTTTTCTTTTTCTTGGAGACTTGTAATGCAGGGCCTGTCTAGCAATACTTAGCTTTCTTAATATTATATCATTGGTTTCTGCCAGTTGTAATTTTTATTTTTGCTTTTTCCTAAGAGCAAACAGTAGCGATCAACAGGTAGCAAAAACGCGTTCCAAGAATGCGGTTGTAATTTTGAATATTTTTTCGAGATATTTGGCACACGTATTCGTAATATAATAAAGAATGGCGGTACAGAGCCCAATTTGAAAAATATATTAATATGTGGAAATTACTCTGTAATTAAATACAATATTAAAAAAACGAGCCTGTACCGCCATTAAGAAGAACAAAAAAATACACTTTCTTCAAATAAACTTTTTTATCCGATGCCTAGATTTTGTGTTATTTTGGAACTACTAAAATTTTTTATTTCATTAGTAGTTCCAAAATGACACAAAATCTAGGCATCGGATAAAAAAGTTCATTTGAAGAAAATGTATTTTTTTGTTCTTCTTAATTAAATATTGTATTTAATTACAGAGTAATTTCCACATATTAATATATTTTTCAAATTGGGCTCTGTATTGCCATTCTTTATTATATTACGAATACGTGTGCCAAATATCTCGAAAAAATATTCAAAATTACAGCCGAAATCTTGGAACGCGCTTTTGCTACGTGTTGATCGCTACTGTTTCCTCTTAAGTTGTTATTTTATTTGGCCAGAGTATTGGGCACATATACCTATAACATAAGATTCAAAATTAGATTAGAAAAACGTCTAAGATCAGACAAACGAAGAAAGAACATTTAAAGGGACAATTCAGGGTATAGACCAGTTTGAGGTTAAACGTGACTTATTTATTATGTATAAGAAAATCAGTCGGACAACAGATCAATATAAAAAAAAACAATAATAAAATTAAGCTCAACAGAAATCCAAAGACTCAGAAAACTAAAGACCTCTTATGCTGGAAAACAAATTCTGGTTACAACTTAAATCCGAGCCTTCTACAATTTACAAAGTAAACAATTTACAATATGTCAATTATTATTTATCTAGCTAAAAATCCAACGAATTTGATTCCTAGTATGTACGTACTCAATTTGTGAGTGAACGAAGGTAACTAAGTAGGTAACGATCAAAATTTGATGTGGTTTATGACTCGAGACTTCTGAAAACAGATGAAGAACCTTTTCCAGAGAAGTCTTATTTTATAATGGAGAATGGAGCTAACTGTATCAAGTTGTAAGTTGTAAAAATAACCTTCTCCGCGATAGTAGCCCTATGCCACCTCTATATCCAACATGAAATTACAAGCCATAGAACAAACCGATATTCTCTTTATGTACTATTTTGTTTCCATAATTTATAAATGGATTTTGTGTTTATTGGCAAGCAGTCCAGCGCCGTTTATTCCCAGATTTCCGATTTTGTTTATTTGTCAAATAGAAACGTATCTGGTAGAATAAATAAATGAATTCATACATAATTGATAAATTTAGGGATTTACTGGAATTATGTTTGTTTTGGCGTCCACGGTTGTTCGTAGTTTAATTTTTTATCGTATTACAGTTTATTGGTGGGTTGTTTTGTCCCTTCGAGTGTTTTATGAAAATTGTCAGGAAGTGGAGTGATTTGGCCAGGTGATTGATTGTTATCGAAGAGACGTCAAGAGGCTAAAATACATTATTTACAAGAAGTGTCTGCTTTTCAGCTATAATAGAGTTTTATCGAGGTATAATTTGGAATAATATAACCCACCTCTCTTGCAAAAGTTTCGTCCAGTTCATAGGTAAAAGTAACGTAAAATCAGTTTTTTTTAATTATTAAAAATATGCTATTTTTGACGTTTGCAATTAATTTTAATTTTATTTTGTTTCTATTCAAAATAATAGGACAGTCAGTGAGGGTATTTGGCTCCGAATTCCATCCTACTAATAGCTCAAGAAACAAAGTCTACCCTATGCCGATGTGCGCTTTTATCTTGGGGGTGGCTCCCACTCCTTCTCGGGGGTGAAATTTTTTTTGGTTAAAATAGCCACGGAACAGGCTAAATAATCTAATTCTAAGCAAAATCTGTTTTATAATTATTTTTTGAAAACTCAATACTTTTTGAATTATTCGTGGTTGAAAATTGGCCATTTTTATTGAAAAATGACACCTTTTCTGACGGATTTTTGCGAATACCTTAAAAACTATGCATCTAACAAAAAAACCAAATAAAATATTTTTGTAGCTGATAAAAAAACAAAGAGATTCGTTTCTTCATAAATCTTCTAGTTATAATACTAAAAGGGATATGGTAGGTGAGAAGAGTTTGTTTTTTTTGGTGCATGCTCAAATCGGTGTATTCAACTTGAAATAACAGAGAAATGGTAGATTTTAGGTGTATAATGATACTAATAACTTTTGTAGCGCTTGAAAAGACCTTTAAAATGAGCAATATTAAATGTCGATTACATTCAAACTAAGCGAGATATGCTGCAAAAAAATTGATGACATATATTTTAAGAAGAAATGAGAAGTATATTTATTCCCTCTTCCTTTACAATTTATATACATCGTTTTGCTTCTACAATTCTTTTTATTATACTGTTATTTATAAATATGTTAAAAAAGTTGGACTGATTTAAAATGAATGGTTTTTGAAAAACAATGAGCAAATTATAGAGCGCATTTTTAAATTTTCTTAAAAATACTCTTTTTCTCCATGTAACTCGAAAATGATAAGAGATAAGAAAAAAGATACCACACAAAAATGTAGGTTTTTTTAGATAAAAATTTCGTTTTTGTTTTTCATTACTGTATTTCTTATCATTTTCAAGTTACGTGGAGAAAAGGGAAGATTTTTAAGAAAATTTAAAAATTCGCTCTATAATTTGATCCAATATTTTCAAAAACCATTCATTTTAAACCCGTCCAACTTTTTGAACATAGAAATAACACTATAATAAAAGGTATTGTAGAAGGAAAACGATGCATTTACATTCTGGTGGATGGGGGTTAAAATTACTTCTCATTTTTTTTTAAATACATTAGTTATCAATTTTGGTTGCAGTATATGTCGCTTAGTTTGAATTTAATGTACCTATAATGTTGCTCATTTTAAAGGTCTTTATAAACAATACAAAAGGTATTGGTAGCATTATTCACCTAAAATCGACCGTTTCTCTGTTATTTCAAGTTGAATACACCAATCTAAGCATGTACCAAAAAACAAACTGTTTTCACCTACCACATTTCTTTTTGTATTATAACTAGAAGATTTATGAATGCAAGTGTCTCTTTGTTTTTTTATAACCTACTAAAATGTTTTGTATAGTTTTCTTAGTTAGATGCATAGTTTTTAAGGTATTCGCAAAAAACCGTTCGAAAAGGTGTTGTTTCAATGAAAATGGCCAATTTTCAACCACGAATAACTCAAAAAGTGTCGAGTTTTCAAAAAAAAATTTAGAACAGTTTTTGCTTAGAATTTGGTTCTCTAACGAATTCGGTGGTTATTTTAACCAAAAAAATTTTCCACCCCTGAGAGGGGTTGAAACCACCCCCAAGATAAAAGCACACATCGGCATAGGGTAGACTTTGAATTAGGAGATAAGTAGAGGCTATTCACAAAATTTCATTAAAATCCATGCTGTAGGATAGAATTCGGAGGTAATATCTATTCTTGCTCCCATTGACTGGCGTATAAGTAGGTATAAACTACAAATTTACCGATTTTATAGTCTCGTTTCTACTTTCGAGGACACGTGTTTCGTTAAGTAGTACTTAGTTTTGTTTTTTAAACAGTAATTTGTTTAAATTTAGTACTTGTAGTTAATAGTTTTTCATTTTTTATTGTTTTCATCAATCCGATGGATTCAATGTCAATTAAAGAAAACTACGACTCTAAAGATAAATATCAGTCATCTGATTCTAGTCCTTATCAAGTACATTTAGAACACATCAATAAAAACCTGGAACGTCTTTTTTCTACCAGAATTAGTTTTTATGTAGTTCCTGGATTTAAAACGAGTTGTAGATAACATTAATGTCTACACAATTGAACAAACATGAAGAATGTCCCAAAATGAGAGACAGTGTGTAACATAGGTTGTTGGATACAAATATGAGAACTATTACATGTAATTTACCGAACGGCTCCACGGGCGAGAAATTGACGCTAGCATTAGCCGTAAAACGAACTTAAGGTTCCGCGGAACGGAATAGGAATAGCCGAACTGTACCGACTACGCACAAGTCCTGTAGTCGGTACAGTTCGGCTATTCCCATTCCGTTCCGCGGAACCTTAAGTTCATTTTACTGCTACTGCTAGCGTCAATTTTTCGCCCGTGGAGCCGTAGCCTTAGGAATGTCTTAAAGACTAACGGTTCAAAAAGCTATCCAAAGGTACTAAGAGTTTATTATGAGAAAGAAATACAAATTGATCAAACAAACTAGATCATAAAGAGAGACAAAATATATGTACATAAACAAAATTTTTGATATTACTTACTAGTTATCATCATCATCATCTTCTTTAAGTGCCGTCTCCTAATCGGAGGTTGGATATCATCATCACAATCTTTACTCTATCTACTGCTGCTCTGAAGAGTTCTATAGAACTTAATTTAAACCAGTTCCTTAAATTCTTCAATCATGACACTCTCCATCTTTCTTTCCGCCTCTTATCTTTCCCTGTATTATCAGTCTTAGCATTTCATATCGCTGTCCCCTCATTACGTGCCCCAGATATTTTAACTTTCTTATTTTTATTATGTTTATTATTTCGCATTCTTTACCCATTTCTCGCAATACTTCCGTGTTAGTTTTCTTCTGTGTCCGTGCTATGCTAAGCATCCTTCTGTAACATCACATTTCAAATGACTGTAGCTTATTTATATGTTCTTGCTTCAATGTCCAGCTTTCAAGTCCATATTGCAGTATCGAGAACACGTAGCATCTTAAAGCTGTTACTCTCAGTTCTAAGCTAAGGTCTTTGTTGCAGAGAATTGTTTTCATTTTTACAAACGCATTTCTTGCTATTTCTATCCTGGTCCTTATTTCTGTTGTTTGATCATTTTGCTCTGAAATCCAGGTTCCTAGGTATTTGTATTTATCAACCCTTTCTATCGGTACATTTCCCAAATGTATGCTTGTTTGTATGTTTGTTTTCTTAGTGATTATCATGTATTTGGTCTTTTTTATATTCATTTTTAGTCCATATTCTTCACAGAAACTGTTTATTTTGTTTAGTAGTAATTCGAGTTGTTCAGCAGGGCTTGCCATAATCACGGTGCCATCTGCATATCTTATGTTGTTAATAGATCTTCCGTTTATTATTATTCCTTCACTTTGAGATAGCAATGCTTCTTCAAAAATGGCTTCACTATATGCATTAAGGAATCATCATCATCATCATCATCATTAAGCCTTCTGTATCCAAAGTTGAATATAGGCCTCCCCTAATTTCTTCTAGTTTTGTCGATCTTGGGCTTTCTGCAACCAATTCTCAGCAATCCTTTTGACGTCGTCTGCCCATCGTGTAGGTGGTCTACCTCTACTTCTTCTGTCTTCTCTTGGTCTCCACACTGTAATTTTTTGGGTTCACCTCCCGTCCTTCATTTTGGCTACATGGCCCGCCCAATTCCGCTTCAGCCATGCTACTCGCTCTATGACATCTGTGACGCCTGTCCTTCATCTGATTTCTTCATTAAGGAGTAATGGAGACAATACATCCCTGCCTAATTCCTCTCATTATTTCAATTTGTGGACTGGGTTCAATATCTATTAAAATTTGTACTCTTTAATTCCAGTAAAGGTTTGTTATTATTCGTAAGTCCCTTTTGTCTATGTTTTTTGTCTTTAGAATTTGGACTAATTTTTCATGTCTTACTTTGTCAAATGCTTTCTCAAAATCAGCGTAACAAACATGCATATCCACATTCATGTCCATGCCTCTTTGAGCTATCATATTAAAAGCAAATAACGCCTCTCTGGTTCCTTTTTCTGAATCCAAAGTGACTATCATCTATTCCTTCTTCCAGTTTTTTATTTATACGACCATGTATTATGTATTATCATCATCATCATTATAAGTGGCTCGACAATCCGTTGTGGATCTTGGTCTGCTCGCCAAGAAGTCGCCACCCCTGTCGATTCCTGGCAACTTCTCTCCATCTTCTGACCCTTAGAATTAGAATCTTTAGATCTTCTTCCACATCATCAATCCATCTTCTTCGTGGTCGTCCTCTACTTCTTGGGCCCTCTGGTCTTGAAAATGTTAATCTCTTCGTGTATTCGTGATCTGACATCCTAGCAATGTGTCCAGCCCATCTAAGTCTCTGCACTTTAACGAATTTCACAATATCTGGATCGGTGTATAACTGATATAGGTAGTTCAAAGTTGTATCTTCGACGCCATAGCCCATTTTCATTTACAGCTGTGAACAGTTCTGTTTGCTATTGCTATGCGTCTTTTTATTTCGTCGCTTGTCGTGTTTGTTGCCTTTACTGGCGATCCAAGATACATATGTGAATTCTTTGACTTGCTCAAAGGTATGGTTGTTAAGTTGAATTCTCTGTTGGATTTTTCGGTTTTTAGAAACCAACATATATTTGTTTTTTTCCTCGTTTACCACAAGTCCTAATTCACTTGCCGCGTCCGCAAGCCTTGTAAAACACTGCACCATGTCCCTCATACTTCTGTCCACCCACTATAACTATATCGTCAGCGAATGCGAGAATTTACCTCGATCTATTAAAAATAGTCATTCATAGTTAACAATTCATTCTAGTATTTAATTTTCTGATTGCCTTTTCCAATGCAATATTAAAGAGGAGACCCGCCAGCGCGTCCCCCTGTCTTAGAACATTATTAATGTCAAAGAACGTAGAGTTTTCTCCATGAATTCTAACGCACGAGCTTACGTTTTGCATTGTTAGTTGGGTCAACTTAATTAACTTAGATGGTATCTCAAAGTCTATCATTGTTATATTTAATGCAGTTCTTTTAACACTGTCATAGGCTGCTTTGAAGTGATGGTGTGTACCTGTGTTATATTTTAGTGACTTTTCTAGAATCTGCCTATGTGCTTAAATTTGATGTATAGTTGACTTAGCTGCGACAGGGAGATGCGCTGGCGTGTCTCCTCTTCAACATAGCTCTGGAAAAGGCGGTCAGAGATGCACGAATAGACAACAGAGGAAATATTTTTAATAAATCATCCCAAATTTTGGCATATGCAGATGACGTGGACCTAGTTGCCCGTATAACACGCAAACTAGAAGAAATGTATACCACCTTCTCAAATGCCTCAAAAAATATGGGCCTGAAAGGAAACGAGGAGAAAACTAAGATGTTGGCATCAACACGCAACAATAGAGCCAGAAACATCGGTCACCAATTCACTGTTGATAACTCTACCTTTGAAGTGGTGGACAAATTCACATACGTAGGCTCCCTTATCACCAAGGAGAACGTCATGACGGAAGAAATTAAGCGAATTAAATGCTATTTTGGACTGAGTAGACATATTAGAATCAGTAACTTAAGCCAAAAAACAAAAATAACCACATACAAAAGACAAAACCCTTATACAACCAGTGTTGATATATGGATGGGAGACATGGACCATCTCCAAGGCAGATGAAAACCTTCTGCTTATATTTGAACGAAGGATCCTGAGAGGAATATTCGGTGGCATCTGTGAAAATGGTATTTGGAGGAGGAGGTACAACTACGAGGTATACCACAGATATAAACATATGTTTGGTGGTAAAGACGTAGTATCTCTTATAAGAATAGGGAGACTAAGATGGGCAGGACATCTAGCAAGATCACAGCATAACAACCCTCCTAGTAGAATCCTTATGTCACAACCTGTGGGAAGTAGAAATAGGGGTAGGCCAAATACTTAGATGGAAGGATGGTGTAGATGAGGATGGGAGAAAAATAGGCGCAGCAAACTGGCAACGGTTGGCAATGGATAGGACTGACTGGCGTAATAGACTTGGGAAGGTCAAGGCTCTTTTATAGGGCTGTAGTACCATTGATGATGAGTTGACTTACTTACTTAGTCCTAAGCCTTTCTACCTTTAGGTGTAAGGCTGGTGGAGTTGAGTTTGGCAATGTAGTCTCCATGCTTTCCGATCTTGCGTTAGGTTTCTTGCACTTTCCAATGTCAATCCCTTCTTCTCGATTTCTTTCCTGATTTCATATACCCACATAACTCTTGGTCTTCCTCTTTTGTTTTTCCCCTGCACTCTCGTTTGGAACACTCGTTTTGTTAGCCTCTCGTTCGACATTCTACATACGTGCCCGAACCATCTAAGTAGTCCCTCTACTATTTTTTCATTGATTGGTTCTAGTTTTAGGTTTTGTCTAATTGTTTCGTTTCGTATTTTGTCTGTCCTCTTTCTGTTTGCTATTTTCCTCAGGAACCACATTTCCATAGCATTGACTCTGGATTTTTGTCTCCCCGTCAATGTCCATGTCTCGCTGCTATACATGGTTGTTGGTCTAACTTCTGATTTAACGACTGCCGTTTTTACTTTCTCCGGTATCTCTTTTTTTCCCCAAAAATGTTGTTTTCATAGTGTTAAATAAGCTTCCTGTTCGTCCCATTCTCTCGTTTATTTCCATGTTTTGTTTACCATTTGATTCGATTATTACTCCTAGGTATTTAAAATATTCCACTTGCTCTAGTTGTTTCCCGTCTAATTATATTGCGTGTGTCTTCCTCGTATTTGAAATTATCATTGTTTTTGTTTTCTCTGTATTAATTTTCATATTTATGTTTGATAGTTCTTCTTCTAGGATTTCAAGATTGTTCTGTAAGTCTTCTCTGTTTTCTGCTATCAATACCATGTCGTCTGCAAATAGTAGCTCCGATAGTTGAGTCCGTTTCATTTGCCAGTATCCTAATGTTAGTTTTCTCATTCTTCTCTTGGCTTTCTTTATAGCTTCATCCAGTACCACTGTGAATAGCAGTGGACTTAGCACGCATCCCTGTTTGACACCTTGACTTGTAGTAAATTCTCTGGATTCCTCGTTATTGGTTCTTACTGTATTTGTATTATTTTTGTACATAATATCCTTTATTACTTCTATTATGTATCTGTCGACTCCCCTTTCTTTTGGTGTCTTCCATACGTCCTTTCTTCGGATTCTGTCAAACGCCTTTTCCAGGTCAATGAAGCACATATGTATCTCTCTATTCTTCTTGATTACCTCCTCACTTACTTGTCTTAATGTGAATATTAGGTCTTGCGTGCTTCTGTCCTTCCTGAATCCACGCTGTGTGTCTTCCATAGTTGTTTCTATTTGGGTTTTTATTCTTGTCTCTATTATTCTTGCGAATACCTTCCCAGGGATACCTCGGTAATTATTACAGTTTCTCTTGTCTCCCTTTTTGTGTATTGGTAATATGTCTTTCTTCCAGTCCTTTGGTAATTCTGTTCTATTTATGATATCATTCATTAGTTCTTTCATGCCATCCATTCCCTATGTCCCCATGAATTTTATCATTTCCGGGGTGATATGATCCTTGCCTGGTGCTTTGCCCAATTGTACTCTATCTATTGCTTTCTCTAATTCCTCTCTTGTTATGGATTCCACTTGTTGTTCTTCATTCTTTTCTTGTATCTCCCCTGTGTTGTCCGTGTCTGTATGAGTTAGCTCTTTGAAATGTTCTCTCCGTCTTTCCATTATTTGTTTGTCTTCTGTTAGTACGTTTCCATTCGTGTCTTTTATATTCGGCATCGTGTGCTCTTTCTTTTGTCTGAGTTGTTTTAATGCGCCGTAGAAGAGTTTTTGGTTTTCCCTATAATTTTTTGTCATTTTTTGTCCAAATCTCTTCCATGGCTTTTCCTTTCCTGCTTTCACCGCTATTTTAACCTCTTTCCTTTTTTCTTTTTATGCCTCGTAATCTTCCGGGTGTTTGGTGCTTAGGTATCTCTTCCATTTGTCTTTTTTGTTCTTTATTTTCTCTCGTATTTCTTCCGTCCACCATTCCGTTCACCTCATGTTAGTATTTGCTACTTTTGCTTTCCCGCAAGTTTCCTCAGCTGCTTGGATTATGCTGGTTTTTAGATATTCCCATCTTTCTTCTGTTTGTATTTTTTGCCCTACCTTTCAGAGTATTATCTAATTTTTCTTGGAATTTCTTCTTATATCTTTCCTCTTTTAATTTGTAACTTTTTATTTTTTCGTTTAATACCTTTCTTCTCTTTTCTTCTTTTTCCTGTTGTTCTTCTCATTATTACTAGATGGTGGTCACTGCCAATCTCTGAGCCTCTATCAACTTTCGTATCCTGTACTCTTTTCCATTTGTTGCTGCTTACCAAAAAGTAATTTATGATTGATTTTTCGTTTCTGCTGTCTTGTACTCTCGTGTATTTGCTTACTTCTTTATGTTTACATTTTGCATTTGTTATAACTAGTTTGTTCTCCATAGTTGTTCATAGATGTTCAACATAGTTGACTTTCCAGCAGTAAATCCGCATTGATATTGACCAACAATATCCTTTGTAAAATGAAACGGGCTCTAAGGCTACGTTCACATGACAAGCGCTTACCGCGCGTTTTGATAACGCGCGATTACAACTAAGTACATACATACATTTTATTTGAGACCGTGCACATGCTAACGCGCGTTTAAACATGTGAACGGCCTGAATAAAATGTATGTAGTTGTAAACCTGTATGTATGTAGTTGTAGTAATCAAAACGCGCGTTAAGCGCTTGTCTCGTGAACGGGGTCTAAAAGTCATTAAAAAGGTAGGTAAAAATCTCCGTTTTTAATGGCGTTTAAGTAATTACTTTACATGTGTTTTTGTCCGTTATAAAATATATTTCTCCACAACGGTAAAATAAATTCCAATTACCTGTTCATTAACCGGTCAACTCATCGCATTGAACGATTCATTACCGATATATTATATCTTCACAATCGACAGTTTAAGTTTACCAGATACAAAAACGCAAAGTATATATGTACACAAATCACCAAGCCTTATACAATTCCAGACCTAATAACCCATAGAATCATCAAACGGCATTGGAAGTTAATGGAAACAGCTAATGAGGTATAAAATTAATGTTGTATTACTCGGTGTAATACCGACGTTCTTCAACGGGAATATGTTTTGTTTGTTCTTAACGAGTTTACGGTCTGCTCTTTTCTGCCGCTTGTACTTTTCAATTTGTGTTAAATGGAAAAATTGCGAAATAAATGTACAATATCGTAAGAAATTGCACACACTAAAAAAAGCTTAGAATTAAATTAAATAATATACTTTACATTTGTTAATACTATCTATAAATGACTATTAAATTTCAAAACGTTTAAACCTTTGTGTTATTGTTTTAATTAATGCAGTTTTATTCCGCTGATAAGCTTCATGTGAATAATTATTGTTACTGTAAGTTAAAATAATTAATACTGCCTATGAGCACATGTGCTTTGTTGTATAGTAAGTTCCATCCACTTTCAGTCGAAGTCAAACTTTGACCAATATAGAATTCAATGTTAGCGTTGCCAATCCTCTTCTTTGTTGACGTCGTGTATCATATACACTGTGCAGAGTGTAATTCCTGCTATGTTGTCCAGATCAGCTGCTCCCTTCTAGCTCGTCTAACCTCAAACAAAAGCGACATTAGGATTTCCAAACACTCTTGTACCCTCTCACAACACGTCATTCCACTAAACATCAGATCGACTTCACGAAAGTCAAAATACTCACCAAACAACAAAATTATCAAAAACGATTCTTCCTTGAAATGTGCCATATTCTTAAACATACGTCTGCCCTAAATAAAAGATCTAACATCGACAATTTAAGCCAGATTTACCACTCTCTCATCTTACATAATAAATAAGATAACAACATCCCATATTTTGAGGTAAACAAACCTGCAAATAGTTCTGCAATACAGTTCCTCCCTTCTAACAAAATTTTCAACTAACCCGTATAATTCAATAATCTGGCCCTTAGATACGACCACCGGGGTTGTAAATCACCCACACATGTGTTTCATTCTGTTAGCGTAGACAAAAATCTCAGTTTGTAGTATTTCATCTTACTGTGTGCAGGAATACATTAAATGAGGCAGTCTGTGAATTTTAAATCACCGGCTCAACTAATAAATGGACATTAGTGCACGGTTTACATGTTGTGGTTTTTCGTTAAGATAATTTGATTTATACATATGTTGAATAGTTGTACAGCTTTTTTTAACATCTACAACAAACTACAAATTGCTTTGTAAGTATTTACCACACCTTTGTAGATGTTATACTTATAGACTTTATCTCATTTCTTAATGAACTGATGAAGCGTTAGAAATATAAAACGAAACGTTTTCATTAAATCAATGAAATAGCTGACTTAGCTTAGCTTAATGAAATAGATAGAATTAGTTTCATAATATTAATACATTTCGTAAGTGAAAATATTATGTATGTTATGTTTGTATCTAATTGTAACTTAATGTTGTAGTAAATTCCTGAAAAAGTTGAAAGTAATAAACATTCAACGAAATATTGAATTCTGAAATAAATGTACCTAATTTAATTTCAAGCCGTAGAGTCTGTCCCGATATTTGAACACTACCCTGTTGTGTCATACTAAATATACCTATATACAGTGTGTCTGCGCAACTTGGAACCATATGGGAAACTTTTTTAATATCAATTTTACGAAAAAAAAGTTATTCTTCATAAAGTGCTCTGCATTGTCTAAAACCTAAGATAAAATCATCAGGCATGTTATCAAATAATATACGAGGTATGTCCAAAAATATGAATTTCGCTCAAGAGTAAAGTGCCTTTATATTTCACAATATCGAAAATTGTTATTAAGAAAAGTTGTTTGTAATTAAAAATTATGTTATAATATGCATTCACACTCTTCTAATTAAAAAAAAAAAATTTAAAATTTTCCTCAAATTACGGATACCCAACATCATTTTTATTTAAGATAACTCCGTTATTATTAATTTTGCGAAAAAAAGTTATTCTTAATAAAAATGTCTGAATAGTCAAAAAATTAAGATGCAATCATAAGATATCAATTTTTTTCAATTCTATACGAGGTATTTCAAAAATATGAATTTTGCTCAAAAGTAAAATACTATTATAGTTCACAATATTTCAACTAGAAGGATGCCATTGCATATTGAAACATAGTTTTTAATTCTGAACAATTTTTTATAATAACAAATTTCAATTTTGTGAAAAATAAAGGTACTTTACTCTTCAGCGAAATTGATATTTTTTGACATACCTCGTATAAAATTGACAACATTTAATATCTTATAATTTTATCTTAGTTACTAGAATATGCAAAACTTTTATAAAGAATAACTTTATTTCGTAAAATTAATAATAACGGAGCTATCATAAATAAAAATGATGTTGGGTGTCCGTGATTTGAGAAAAATTAAAAAAAAATTCAATTAGAAGAGCGCAAATGCAGGTTATAACATAATTTTTAATTACAAACAACTTTTCTCAATGACAATTTTCGATATTGTGAAATATAAAGGCACTTTACTCTTGAGCGAAATTCATATTTTTTGACATACCTCGTATACCGTTGATAAAATTTGATATCTGATGATTGCGTCTTAGGTTTTAGACTATGCAGAGCACTTTATAAAGAACAACTTTTTTTCGTAAAATTGATATTAAAAAAGTTTCCCATATGGTTCCAAGTTACGCAGACACACTGTATACCAACCTTCTTTTGTTAATATAATTTCTATATCTACTCTTCTAAGCATGTGTCAAATCCATAGAAAAATATCTAGCTAGTATAGCTACACTACAAACATTCCAGTAACAAAAACATACAGTCTGGTAAACCTTGTAATACTCGGAGAGTTTTCTGTGTGTAGGCATCGCCTACTTGGTTATTAAAATTAGAAACACAATGAACACGTTCAACGTCGGCATCTGTCATTGTTCAAACTGTGTGTTTATTTTTACGGCAACGAAACTCGTGAATTTCTTTTCGACGCTATGTTGAAACAGGTGTTGGACGTGCTATGTTTAGACTAGGGAATAGAATCTCGTGTAGATGTGAATGTTTAATTCTGATATATAGGAAGTCCAAAGGTTACTATGAAGTTCAAGAAAACTTAATTTTTCTGGTCGAAGTTACTATTAATGAAATAAAAATCCTGACTGCCTGACAAAAAAAGGTAGTCAAAGTTAAAAAAATAGTTATAGACTTTTTATAAGATACTAGATTTGTATAGGCATTATAGACATTAATAGGTAGTAGGAGAAGATTATAGAACATGATAATCTACTACGATTTAGAAAATGACAAAATTAGTAATGGGGAAATCTACAAACGTTAGGTACAATTATTTGCAATAAGAACGGAAATAATCAATCGGAGTAGTCTCTGGTAAAAGTGAGTTAAAACAGAAACATATTTGCAGAACTATTATTTAAAGCGTTACTGTTTAGATATGTAACCTGTACAATATAGGCATGTACATATATGCAATTATTAATATAATTTCAGTTTTGTGGACTGTATGTTTTTTAGGCTGCTTGTTCAAGTGGAAATTTATATAGGGATTATGATAATACAGACCATATTATAAGTTTATAAAAATCTTACCAAGTCTTCTTCTTCAGGTGCCATCTCCGCTACGGAGGTTGGCAATCATCATAGCTATTTTAATTTTTGAGGCAGTAGCTCTAAATAGTTGTTTCGAGCTGCATCCAAACCACTCTCTCAGGTTCTTCAACCATGAAATTCGTCTTCTTCCGATGCTTCTTCTGCCATCTATCTTTCCCTGCATTATGAGTCGTAGGATACCATACTTCTCGCCCCGCATCACATGTCCGAGATACTGTAGCTTCTTTTCTTTAATTGTAAGTTCAACTTCCTTTTCTTTACCTATTCTTCTCAGTACTTCATTGTTTGTAACTCTATCTACCCAGGAAACCCTCATAATTTTTCTATAGGTCCACATTTCAAAGGCGTTAAGTCGTCTCATTGTCTCTACATTTAACGTCCATGATTCCACTCCATAGTATAGAACACTGTAGACGTAACATTTTGTTAGGCGTACTTTAAAAGCTTGTACCAAGTTGTAGAGCGTACCAAGTCTTGTTCGGTCACTATTTACTGTTTGCGTTTTTGTCAAAAACATATGCCGGTTTCACACGCGGATTAACTGGTTCACGGATTATCGTCTTATTTTGCATTGCAGAGATGTGTTGCCAAACGAAAGCTAACACACTTCCAATTGATTTGTTACCCTTCCATTAAACACTCATGCAAAAATCAAACTGCTATTTAACACCAACATAATTTCTGTCATTTGAAATGTTCAACTTGTAACATTTTTTCATATATTATTATATAAAGTTTGCTATTGAATAAACTTAAAAACAACCTGCTAGTTTTCACAATCATAAACTTGTCAGGATAACAAGTTCTACAATTAAAATCACGTTGTGATACAATCAGTGTTCCCATACACCAAATAAGCTACTAACAAATATTATGACGAATAAAATGGACTATGTGAAACTAGGCACTAGGCTTTTGTTTTGTTCGAAAGTTCGGAACTACTATAACTTTTAAAAAATGGTTTATACTTTTAAGAAAATATAGTACGAGGCGTCCACTTACAGTTTTCCAAACAGCCACACAGTTTTCTAAGCGGAAATGACTTGATTTCGTAAATACAACTTTCGTATATTTTGAAATTTCTGATGGTAAACAACATTGACAGATTGAAAATGTATCGCGTGGTTTGGCAGCAACAAATTTTCAAAACAATCAATTGAAAACCAAACCCATCAAGTGTCCACAGCTGTCCCGGTAAACATTGATGATTTGGGTGGCATGATTGAAGCAGATCGATATGTTACCTATCATGAGGGAGCGTTCAAGTATTACGTAACGCAGTTTGGGGGGGAGGGGGGTTTTGTAAAACGTTACGGCGCGTTACATGGGGGGAGGGGGGTTCGAACAGCGCGTTACGTAACATTCTTTTTTAACTTAAATAAAAAAAACTACATAATTTCTTTTATGTTTTACATAGACCCCTGAATTGTATTATGATTTATCTACTGATTTTTTTTACTGATTACTGATTTGAACTCCAATCTACGTATCTACTGAAAACTGTATAAAATCAACCGAAAACTCTAAAAAAAATTCATTGCTCAAATGTAAACCATTTCTCATTTATATTATACAACCCAAAGCCCAACATCCAACAGCGCATAATCTTCTTTCGTTTCACTTCACCTAAATTATATTTGATGGTTTAGCAACATAGGATTTTCAGGGTCAAGTCAAAATGATGTCAAGTGCCTAACCTAAAGGGATTCTTTCGTTGAGAATTGTTTTGTTTTCAAAAGACCATATGTTTCCACTATCCGGAACTGTTCCCTCGGAGTTATTTATGGGTTTATCTGATGAATAGATAGGTAGGTACTTTAAATTTTGGTAAAAATGAAATGGGTAATTTAAGTCCATAACATGCAGTATCGTTTTCAGCAGTAGGTAGGTATTCATTAATGTTTTAAATATGTACGCAAATTTTCAAATTATTTAAAAATGTCTTTAAATAAAAAGCATTAAATACAAAACCCACTATATTGATACTTAGTTTAGAAAAGTGATAGATATTTTATTTAAAGTGTGATTCCTGAATTATTAATTTCAAAGTTTTATGTGATTAACATCCTGACTGCATCCTGATTAACATCTTGACGAAAATTATACATAATTTCAAAATTTCACCTTGCATTATTCATAATAGACCCTACCTAATACACATTTTTGAGATGAGGTTGTTAAGCAGCTTCTAAAAACAAAAATATACAGGGTGTTTAATTAAAATTAAAGATAATGGACTACGCTAGGCTTGCGTGAATCACCCTGTACATTTAAAAAGTACAAATTTTTATATATGAAAGTCTACCGGTCCCAGCGTTTTTTAAAATGATTTAAAACATGGACAGAAATAATTTTATTCCATAAGTGCCTTCTTATATATATACAAGGTGTTTCAGAAAAAGGTAACACGATCTCTAGGATAGGTGAAAAATTAAAAATAATTGGGGTTTGCTTACTAAATAATTTTGGTTTCACGATACAGGGCGTTGAAGAACAAAAAGTTTTACACATTTTTTTTCACTATTTTTCCGAAACTACTGGTAACATCGTATATTATTCGTTATACAAAAATTTTTACTAAGCAAAATAAAATGTTGAAATTATAAATATGTTATTTTATTTTAAGCTTTTATTAAAAAAAATAAAATAGAAGAATGCATGAGAAGAACAATAAAGAATGAAACCAAAAATGTATGTAAGGATGGGGCCAAGTAGGGAAAATGTAAATGTAAATTAAATGTAAATGTAAAATTAATAATAAAAGATTATTATTGTAAGTTTTGAACATATTTCGTGTCATGGGACATGAAATTACGAGTGGCAGGGATAACCAGACACATGAACTGAATAGAAGAATCGTTCTTGGGTGGGCAGCATTTGGAAAACTGAGAGAAACTTTTAAAAGTGAGTTGCCTACATGCCTAAAGAGAAAGGTATTTGATCAGTGCGTCCTCCCAGTCTTGACGTACGGATCATAAACACTTACCTTAACTAAAGCCTCGGCTACCAAACTAAGAGTAACGCAGAGAAGAATGGAGCGCTCAATGTTAGGAATAACTCTGCAAAACAAAATCAAAAACGAAGAAATCAGGAGAAGAACAAAGGTGACTGACGTCATCGAAAGGCTAGCCAGGTTGAAGTGGAGATGGGCAGGACACATTGCCAGAATGACAGATGGGAGATGGACAAAAAGGTTATTGGAATGGAGGTCAAGCGAAGACAAGAGAAACGTCGGTCGACCGCTTATAAGATGGACTGACGACTTAAGAAAGCTAAATAAAAACTGGATGAGAGCGGCGCAGGATAGACGTGGTTGGAAATGAGGGGAGGAGGCCTATGTTCACAGTGGACATTTAAGGCTGAATGATGATTGTAAATTTTTATTATTACCTCAAATGCCATTAAAATAATAACAAAGTTCTTTTACCGAGTTTCCGGTACTTTTCGCAACCTCGTTTTCCATTTAGGTTCAAATGGCCACTTGGGTATTACGTAACGTTTAGGTAGGGGGAGGGGGGTACAGAAAAACGTTACGGTGCTTACATGTGGGGGAGGGGGGGGGGGGTCAAAAATCCTCAAAAATTGCGTTACGTAATACTTGAACGCTCCCTGAGATACGTGCATCATTGGGCAGTATGAGTCAAATACAAACAATTTTGCTTGATCATTTGGCAGTGAGTAGCAGAAGAGTAATTTGCGCAATCTGTGAAAATGGTATTTGGAGAAGGCATGGAGTGATGTAGAGTAGATGTTGAGATGTCATGACGAGGTCGTGAGGAAGATTGGCGCGGCAAATTGGCGATGGACAGAAACGACTGGCGAAATAGACTGGAGAAGGTGGAGGCTGAACTAGGTCTGTAGCACCTCTGATAATAATTCGTTGAAACAGTTGTGACAGTTGGTGCTCCGCCACACTCAAACGATTCAAAGGAGGCAGCTCAAATGTGGTATGGAATCTTGTGACATCCATTTGTTTGCCAAAAGTCCTTGATAAACTCCGCAAAAACGACCGGAATCGTCGCTTCCTCTTGCATTAGGACATCTCACATGACTCGTATAGATATCATCCAGGCATTTGAAGATGAAAAACATAGATTTGGTGGGGCATCATATGACATATCGTCCTGACTTGGCACCATGTCATTTCTTTGCATTCTCGAGAATACAAAACAAACAATACGGTCAACGTTTTAATACGTCAGATAAGAAGGTCCAAGTAGGTTACAAAAACCTTTTTCGAACTGGTATAAATGTTTTCTTGTTTGGTTTGTTCAATTGCAAAAATTATTGATCTTTAAGGCGAATACTCTGAAAAACAATAATTGATGATTATTGTTAATTATAAACAATGATTTTTCCCAAAAATATGCTTACCTTCTATTATTCGTGTCGTGCTGAACGCCGTAAATGGAAAGAAATACACGCGAGGAAATAAAGAAAGTCAGCCAACACCATGTACAGTGTACAGGTACAGTACAGTACAGGTACAGTACAGTACAGGTACAGTACAGTACAGTACAGGTACAGTACAGTACAGGTACAGTACAGTACAGGTCTTTTATCACAACAAACTTTGAACACGCTTTGTGTAAAGTTATTTCGTTTATCTAGTATTATATTTTTTAGTAAAATATTATACAGGGTGTAACAAAAATACAGGTCATAGATTGTACCACATATTCTGGGACCAAGAATAGTTCGGTTGAACCTAACCTACCTTAGCACAAATAATGTGCATATAAAAAAAGTTACAGCTCTTTGAAGTCACAAAATGAAATTCGATTTTTTTCAATATATCGAAAACTATTCGAGATTTTTTATTGGAAATGGACATGTGGTATTGTTATGGCAGGAAAATCTTAAAAAAATATTATAGTGCAATTTACCCCGATATGAAACCCCCATAAAAATTTTATGGTGGTTTTGTTCCCTCATACCCCCCAAACTTTTGCGTACGTTCCAATTAAATTAATATTGTGATACCATTAGTTAAACACAATGTTTTTAAAACTTTTTTGACTCTTATTACTTTTTCGTAAAGCCAGTTTTTATCGAGATATTTTGAATATTTGTCAAATCCACCACATTTTTGTATATGGTTACGTATGACTATAGAGACCTGGTCCTTTTCATGAGCATTTTTCAGTGCGTCACAAATGACAGAGGAAAAGGTGATAAGTCCGTGATAATACACATTTATAGGTAAATAACATTTATTCTAACATGACATTTTAGTTAAATCTGACAGTTGTCACATTTTATTTGCAATTAGGCATAAAAACAAATCAATTGTGTTTATTGCATTTATAAAATGGTATTTTCTTTGATTTGTATAGTCTTATAAATAAATTGTACAGATTATATTCGTAGATATATTATATAATTGGTACATAATTTTTTTCGATTATAGCGCCATCTATCGACAACTAGAATAAATGTTATAAATGTCTGTAATCACCGACGTGCCTTTTTTCTGTCACATACAATTTAATGCGTTAGAAAGAAATCGAAAAGCTGTGACGCACTGAAAGATGCTCATGAGAAAAAGAATGAAAATTTACATTTTTAGGTATGTTTTGAACCGATTTAAAAAAGAAGCCACATCTCGATAAAAGATGCCTTATCGAAAAAATAGTAAGAGGCAAAAAAGTTTTAAAAACACTGTGTTTAACTAATGGTACCACAATAATATTTTAATTAGAATGTATACAAATATTTGGGGGGTTTAAAGAACAAAACTCCCATAAAATTTTTATGTAAACATATTAAAAAAGAAGCCGCATCTCGATAAAAACTAGATTATCGAAAAAATACTAAGAGGCAAAAAAGTTTTAAAAATATTGTGTTTAACTAATTGTACCACAATAATAATTTAATTGGAACGTACGCAAAAGTTTGGGAGGTTTAACTTTTAACTACCCGCGCATCAAATTATAACATAACTACACGCGTGGCGTACTTGGTTTATTTTTTTTTTAATACACTTAGTTGTTTGTATAAACCTTATTCGGCATCAGTGAATACTTGGAATTCCTTCTCAGTAAGCCAATTGGAATTTATAACTGGAATCATGGAATAACTGGATTCCATGATAAATAAAATTACCAATAAAATTTTTTTTGAAATGTCATTATTTACAGGACAAAAAGTATTGTTTATAAAGAAAAATATATTTTGTGCCATAATGACTAAAAAACAATTGAAATATGTACTTATATTACTACTTATATTAATATAATCGTGGCGTATATTGTCCACCACCGGAAACAACAAATAATAAACAATAAATTACGATCTTACCAGAACGCCGATTATAACGAAACTAAAACCAAATTGTAAAGCACATTCCAGTGATAGGTTAGAGAGATAAACAAGGTCAAAAATTAAATTTTTAAATATATTTTCAGTAGAATTCTTATATCTGGCGTACAAAATACGCCAGCGCGAGTAGTTAAAGGTTAAGGGAACAAAACCACCCATAAAATTTTTATGGGGTGCACAAATCTTACTATAATTTTTTAAGGTTTTCCTGCCACAAGAATGCCACTTGTCCATTTTCAATAAAAAATCTCTAGGAGTTTTCGATATACTTATGGAAAAAAATCGATTTTCATTTTGTAACTTCAAAGGGCTGTAACTTTTTTTATGTGCACATTTGTACTAAGGTAAGTTAGGTTAAATCTATCTATTTTTAGTACCAGAATGTGATTTAATTTATGACCTGCATTTTTGTTACACCCTGTATTATATTTTTTTTGTCAATGTTATATTCTATTAGTAAAATGTTGTTTTCCTAACAGTATCTAGCACTTTAATTTGTTCAATTTTTTTCAAATATTATTTTTCAACGGAGAATCATTACTAATTAGGGTATAATCCATAATCAACAAATTTTCAATCACAAGTAATAAAAAATACTCGCAAAAACGTTAAACATGTAAATCTAAAAATAATTTCACCACCACGGGCGGTGAAATCTTTTTTGTGCTCACGTTCCGTCGCGTACTTTATAAAAAAACTCCCTCACGTCAAATAATTCCGAGTCTCTCGAATCGAGCCGCATTCCCTTTCAAATTTATCTCCATAAAATCCGCCAATAAACCGTTATCACACAGTTTTGATATAACATATCAACAATTCGTCATAATCTTGATGGCCTTGATAATCCGGTAAAGCTAGACAATAATAATCAACCTAGTTTACCGTTAAATGTGATAAAATATTTTCGTAAAAGTCATAACAGAGTTAATATTAAAATACCTTCATAATAGAATAATTAAATGTGAGAATTAGTAAAGCTGGAAAAGTTTGTAATGCTATGAATTAATGTATGAATGAATGTATTATTTTCATTTGATTTTAATTGGAAAATTTGTAATGCTATGAATTAAATCTATTGCATTTTCTCACAATATTCCCAAACACCAATCGTAGTCTTTGTTTTCAATTTACTGCCCTTTCTAACCAATCTCTTCTTCCTGTTACGCCTGTTGCTCATTAATTTCGTCTTTCTTTCCATGCTCTCGTTCTTCCCCATCATTGTCTTTTCCCTTTTGGCCTCTTTCTTTCCATGTTAATAATAATCATCTTCGCCATTTCTATTGCTAATATAAAAATTACGCGATCAGAATGAAATGTTGAAATAAATTCGAATTACAATTATGTCAGACAATAATTAATAACAAATAAATGCAAGATTTATCTAGTTGAGCCCTTAATATTCATACAGAAGTAAAAAAACTTCAATTTGTATATTGTATATTGGTAAATTGGTTTATTAAAAAACTTCTTAAAATGTCATCCAAATGGATTGCAAAACGTTTTCGATCTAAATTAGATCATCTTTAGTAGTGTATTCTGCTGAGTAGATGAAACTAGCACACTATTAAAAGTGGTACCCTCAAAATAATATGGTTGTTATGGTTGGTCTGTGCTCATTGAACTGGCAAGAACCTAGCATTTTTTAGAGCAGGGAACCATGTTGCCCTTTGAGCATTTATATGACAATTTAATCCATTAACATCGACTTGAAGTCACTATATTTTGTTAAATATTACTATGTAAACCATTTATTTTGAGGTTATCACTTTTAATAGTCTGCTAGTTTTATCTACTCAGCAGAATGCACTGAAGATGATCTAATTTAGATCGAAAACGTTTTGCAATCCATTTGGATGGATCTTGTACTATTCCGGCGACTTCCGGTTGCATTTATAAAACCGGAAGTTCTAGGTCAAATTTCTCTTCTGTAGTACTATCCTTGGGTTAAGGTTCCATTCAACACCTCATTTGTCATTCTACCTGGTATAATGACAGAGGAGTTGTGTTTACCGACGGATGGATGGACAGACGGACGTGCCCAATCGACGCACAAAATTTACTTTATCCTTTCCGCTTTCCAAATGTTGCTGAGAAAGTTGGAGTCGAACGTGTTTTTGTTCCGTTGTTAGCGAATGCGGCACCCATTTTGAACACAACTGTCTGAAACCCAATACTTCAGTCAAAATATTGCTCACACTGCCCAATGAGATACCTAGGGCTTCTACTAAATCTCTTTCAGTCACTCGACAATTTTTCAATACCATATCCTGTATTTTTTCTACGATTTCTGGGGTTGTTGCTTTTTTTGGACGTCCGCGTCCTTGACGTGCATCGTCTTCAAGGTTTGTACGAACGCGTTTAAATTCAGCAACCCATCTTTGCACTGTGCTAATTGAAGGCGAATAGTTCTTATACACTTGTTCAATTTTCACATGCAAAAAATATTCTTATATTTTTTACTGTATTAAATCTCTTATTACTCCCTTTAATTTAAATAAATCTCAAGCCAGCCCTGTTAAATAGTACCACTTCATCCCCTCCTAATTTTACCCTTACCCCTACAGACAGACAATTTTGGATTCGGGACAGAAGAAATCTTGCTCTCTCTCACCAGCCGTTCGACGGTCAACAAGTACCACTCACACGTGAGGGTGCAATCCCTTCGCCACGATCTTTCGACGTATCAAGTCGGTACCGCTCATCTCTTGACGCTCCAGCCTTTCTTTTGGGCTGAAACGAACAATAGCAATACGTGCACGAACAGTAATTCGGGAGTGACGCCATACACGATTTCGCAACAGTCAAAACGCGAGGCACGTCGTATGGAAACAGTCATCTCGTATGTGACCGGCTTCAGTGTTCCGGACAAGATTTCACAACTTGGTAAGACTTTATGATACATATGAATATTGTCTGTATAAAACCTTTATACTCCCACTTGAACCAGTAAACTAGCAATCCCTAACTACAGTCCACACCCTCTGAAAGTATATTCATACTCTCACATATGTACATATTTCGTACAACACTTTTAACATTCGTTCATAAATTTCGTTTGCTTTAAACCTTCCAAAAATAAAAATTCAATCACTACACGATACTTGATTGTTTCCATTATAAAAAAATACTGTGATACGTCGATAATAAATGGCTTGTAAACAAAAATGAATTGACAGATTAAAATGAAACTTTACACACGTTCGTATGAAGAGTGTACCAACATAACAAAAAAAATTAGGCTAGTAGCAACGCCCCCTCTTATCCAACCGCAAAACTTACTGAACATCCTAGTAAATATGTCTTTTTATTTCTTTTAATTACTGTTTACATATTTCCTCTAACAAACCGATAAAATAAATAAATATAAATCGTGCCCCCACATACGTTGACTGGACTATGATCTCGCTGTATTCACTGACCTATATTATTTCTCCGCAGAGTAAATAGAATTTGTCGAGGTCTATGAAATTGATTAAATCCAATAACGAACAGAATGCGATTTTCGGAATTTGTGCACGTGGATCAAAACTGTCGATTTGTATTTACAAGGTGAAAGCAGAACTAATGATGCTCCTATATGCTGCAATACGGTTTTGAAAACATTATGCATCAATTATGTTATAAATAAATGGATGCAATCACATCGTTTTCTAGAGTTCGATGATATGAATATTCATTGGTATAATACCATAATATTAACAACATAAATTACACTTCTCGGAGATAATCACAACGATGTGCTTCTTCTTTGTCATATTTATCTTATTCTTCTTCCCTTACTCATATTTGTTCTTTTTACCCTTTGTCTTCTCCATTTTTATTGGTTTCATATACGGTTGCCGGAGACGAAAATCGAAACAGATGCATTATCAGACACTACGACATTTGTGAAAAACCCAATTACAGGTCAATTTTTGAGGAACACATTTTTCCTGTATTTTCGTTTATTTTACTTTCACCCTTAAGCCACGGTAAAAATCGCTCCAAAATTTTTAATGGCAATGAGGGTCAAATAAGATATCGTTTGAAAGCCCTTACAATTCCCTACTATTAGTCTTTAAAATTTTTAAATTTGGTCCAGTACTTTATTTAATTTAGTAGAAATTGATATATGATATTTGATATTAGATATTAATATATAAACTACTTTTTCGTACTTCTACCGGGTGGAAGAAAAGAAATGTTTTTCTTATGTTAAGTTTGAACCACCCTGTAGGGAGGACAAGGTAATCGTAATGTAGTCTTAGGTATTGAGAACATTTTGTTTTTTGAATGTCCCTGATATCTTTAGAAACAAAGAAAATAGACGGTTTTATTCTTTAACATGTGTTTTAACTGAAACAAAAGTTTGAGACACCCTGTATTGAGAAAAAAGTACAAAAGTGGGTATACATCGAAATTACGTTGTAGTCTCATATTTTGTGAACATTTTACTTTTTAAACGCTTTTTAAACGCTTTTATTTAGTTCAATAGTTTGCGTCAAATCTTTAGACGTTAATTTGACTGCCTTTTCTTCAATGCAAATGAATGAAAATTTGCAGACATATGCATTCGCGGGAACAATACACGAATAGTCAATAAAAAAAAATGTTTTTATGTTTATTAATTGTTTAAATAAAAAAAACGATTTTAATGGAAAACGCTTAAATTCTCTGGTTTTTTACAATGTAAAAACTTAAAACTTTTACGGATTGTATAGCTAATGATATGAACAATACATAATTTCACTTGTTACGTTAATTGTTTACGTTATGATTCATTAATAAACAATAAAGTTTCAAATTTTTTGCCGATTCCGACTACTTTTCATGTTTGTACATCATATGTTTTATACATATTTTAATAAACACGACCATATATTTTAATGTTTGAAAAGGGAAAGACTAAAAAGCAAAAAATAAAAAAAAATTGAAAAAATCTAACACATTCGTTAAAGAAAAGCGTGGGGCGAGAACCGTTTATTCGATGAACACGCGCCACGCTTTTCTTTGACCGATGTGTTAGATTTTTCAATTTTTTTTTATTTTTTTGCTTTTTAGGTGATTTTTTATAATATTTTTAATTTTAGTCACTCGTAACTAAAGAAATGCGTTTCTTAAAAGTTTTTTTTTCATATTTTTTTATTTAGTTTCTCTGATATGTTTAATAACAAAGAAACTAGACGATTTTAATCTTTAACCCTAGAAGGACCAAGGAGGGTTAAAAAGTATCCACAACATTGCATTACATCCGATTTTCTAAATACATACCTTTGTTCCTAAAAATCTCAAATAATTAGTAGTTGTCGGCGTACTACTGTCCTATTAGATGGCATAATAATTAGCATTTCTATATAATTTAATTCATTTCCTCATACTTTTATAAAAACTTGACAATTGTCTATAAATAATCCCCTTGAATATCTTCAACGCCATCTCAAAATGGAAAGGGACGATATCTATCATTCATGTGACAAAATAACCAAAATCTAAAAGAAAAAAGGCCAATAAGTGGGCAAAAACAACCACAGTTTGTTCAAAATGCAAGTATGTATGCGATAAGCACAGCAAGAAGTCGAAAAATGTTTCTGTATCCTACGATGATGCCAATTCCACTGCAGCCGAAGACTCCGGGTAAATTATAAATTCTTATCTTTTAACTGTTCCATTAACGTCTAGGAATAATATAAATGTGTTATTTTTAAATTAGTTTAAATAAAGAAGCGCGTTTTTGATTAATTTATGTGTGGACATTCATTGACCCTCCTTGGTCCTCGCTGTTTCTATTAAAAGGTTGGTCCTGCGAGGGTTAACCCTTAAACGCCCAAGGGTGGGTAAAAAATGTCCACCTAATGCGTATTCTCTTGTAACATATTTATTACGTGTTTAAAATTTTTTCAAAAATTATTTATTGTTAAAAAGAGCCCTTTATCGAATGTTAATTTGGTTCTACCGATATTTTTGAAAATACAAGTAATATCTTGAGTTAAATATGGGTGTGTACAAAAAGTACACCCTTGGTAAAGGTTTCTATATAATTTCTCGTTGGTAGGAACATAATCCATATAATTATCGACGTATATTTACATAATCGACATAACTATCCGCCAATGAGGAGACTGAAAGGAAGAATGTGGAGAAAATCGACAAATCTGAATTACTGGCTTTTACTGGTATGTTAATTTTGATGTACATTGTAATTTTATTGTAAGGTTTGTAAATTGTTTATATTGATATTTTAGAAGATGCTGTGTTTATTAAGTATAAGATTCTTAAGTTTAATCCATTTCCAACAACTCTTAATAAATATATTAGCTATTTTCTAGGTGGACATTTTTTACCCACCCTTGGGCATACATGGAACCTAAAAAGGGTTGGGCGTTTAAGTGTTAATATGTGTTTTAACTGACGACATGCGATACGTGAGAAGGCCATGTCTTATCATACACTAAGAAATTATTTCCTAAATAGCAAAAGGAACAAAGTGTTCACAGAAAGTTTTCTGTGCAATGTACCACTCGCTCTTTAAAAAGCTTCCACGTAGACATCAAATCCGTACTTCGTACTCTCAAGGAAATTCCATCTCAAAACATCACAGAGCCTCCATTAAACAATCTCGTCTCTCTTATGTTGCGTTGTGCATACCGCTCACTTGGTCGACAACTAAATTCTTTAAGGTGTCGACCAGAATAATTGTTAACGTTATGTGCCTTTTTGTTTTAAAGGTTTATTTACTGTTATTTTTTATTGTTAATTTAGTTTTGTTTCAGTTAAAACATGTCATGTTAAAGAATAAAACCGTCCAATTTCTTTGTTTCTAAAGATATTAGGGACATTCAAAAAACAAAATGTTCATAAAACATAAGACTATAATACGATTTCGATGTATACCCACACTTATACCTTGTCCTCCCTACAGGGTGTCTCAAACTTAACATCAGAAAAACATACCTTTTCTTCCACCCGGTATAAGTTCAAAAGAGAAGTTTGAGTAAACCTTTGCCCAACGGTGTAAATACCAAAGAAAAATATAAAATATTAAAAGAAAAATTAGCTTAATCCGTTAATCTGTTCACGAAAAAAATCCACTAAGAAAATGAGCATAATTTTAGGTGATGCATAATTTTTGAGACTATGTATGTGTATAATAATTCTATGTGTGTAAGGTCTCGTTTTATGCTGTGGATACGTTCTACAGAAAAGCGCATAAAAAAAATCGCATAAAAAAAGACTTTACTTGCATTGAAAAAGTAGGAATACGTTCCGTAGTTTTCTAAAATCACATAAAATGATAGACGTTTGTCCACCAAAAATTGTATGTGTTTGATGTTTTTTCTCCATTAGGCCAAATAAAATCTTAAAGAAGGAATTAAAAACGCAAACTAACGATATTGAAATTGCAAAAACCTCTTCTAATGAAACATAAAACTTTATGACACTTAATTAAATGTTTCAATCCAGAAATCAAAATGTGCTGTTACCAGAGAACGGCAGTTCTCGCCAGTGGCGCACATCCACACTCCCCTACACGCAACACTATATGTACACGAAATTTTCGATTTTCTAAATCTGACTGAATTGAAAATTGGGCCAACTCTCATCTTAAAGTTCAGGAAAAACTCACCCATTCATATGTCAACCATCCATTTTGGTCCACGGGTGTGGATTTTACGGCCCTTCCTATTTAGGGTCTGTTTTTCGTTCTCGTCCCCAAAACTCCCAAAAACTTCGAAAATTTAACTCCTACCTTTGCGGCTTCTGATAGTACTGATCATTACCTTTCTAACGCATGTCTAATTTTGAAAATCGGTTATACCGTTCAGAAGTTACCGAGCTCAGAAATATGACTCAATTTTTATTTAAAAAAGGGAAAATGTTTGTTGATATGTATGTATGTGGACAAGTTAAACCGATCTGAATTTTTTTTCTGTGTTTGAAGAGGGAGTCAGGGACGATTCAGAACCGATGTAGTTTGTGACTTTTGACCACCCATAACGGCCGGTTTCACAAAGTAAAGTTAACTTGTGGTTAAGAGATAACCTCAAAATTACCCCAAAATATGCGTTTTAGTTTCATAATTGTTACCCTTCTGGGTATACCCATAAGGGTAACCCACTCCAACCTCTGGTTAAAAATTCCTGTAAGTTAATCATACTTCGCCGTTGACCTGAAACTAAAACGCATATTTTGTGGTAACCTCTGGTTATCTCTTAACCACAAGTTAACTTTACTTTGTGAAACCGGCCGTAAGTCAGCTATAGGACTTGGTAGGTACAAAACGGCATATTTTTTGGGGTATATATCTTCGTTTCAAGAAGAGACAGGAGAACCGCAAACACACCAAATCAATAGTGTTGAGTTAAGCTTTTAAATGGTGTCTAAGCCGCCAGGATCAGACATACACACGGCTCAGTATAGCCGAAAAACTGAAAAACTAAACTTTTAAAATTTTGGTTTTTCGACAATAATTGTCAAAAATTTTGAGTAATTATTACTCAAAATTTCAACCTACGAATTGCGCCAATAACTGAGCGTTTGTAGAAGGACTCTAGGCTAATCTAACGGTGTATACCTCATATTCGGGAAAATTCGAATTTTTAAGTTATAGGCTTCATAAGTATGATCAAATCTATTTCTTATGGGAAAAACGGATTTTCAAGCTCAATAATTCCTGTAATAGCTTCAGTTGTCATACTTGACCTTGGATTCATCAGATACTACTTGTCAATACGTTTCAAACTCATGTTTAGTGATCAAAATCGGTTAAGCCTTTAGAAGTTATTAAGCTACAAATGTATAATCCAATTAACGATTATTCCCTAAATGGTTTATGTAGTTGTAGTGGTTACGACGCTAAATTTGATCTGGCAACGGCCAATCCGAGTTCATTTACCGGCCATCCCAAAATTTGTTTTCAATCTATTTCGAATAGAAAAAAAATATAGTGTACATTCGATGGACACTAGATCATTTAGGAGATAATGCGACAAAGGCGACCATTTATAAAGCTTAAAGTGTAATCGAGAAACATTGCATTTAACTTCATACATTTAATTTATAAATAACTTTGAAAAACTCCTGATACAAGAATAAAAAACCGCTAAACGCCGTAAAAATGAGTGGCGCATACAATATTCCAGCTACAAAAGATCTGATATGAATATTACGTGGCGCGAAAATGTATTTTCATTTTGATGCAAAACAAAATTCTAGTTTTATTTTAAAAGATTGTTCCTTAATATTTGCTAAATTTGAAGTAAAACGCGCCACAAAAGAGTAACTTTGATACAGTTTGAATTTTGAAACTGTTTTGTGGCGCGTTTTACTTCAAATTTAGCAAATATTATGGAAAAATCTTTTAAAATAAAACTAGAATTTTGTTTTGCATCAAAATGAAAATACATTTTCGCGCCACGTAATATTCATATCAGAACCTTTTGTAGCTGGAATATTGTATGCGCCACTCATTTTTACGGCGTTTAGCGGTTTTTTATTCTTATACTGCAACTTGAAACCAGCAACATTTACGCCCGGTTTCATAATCAACTTAAAGTGAACATTAACTAAAGTTAATTTTAACGTTGACATTTACCCATATGAATTGCTTTTATAAAGGTACCAACTTAAAATTTAAAGTCCACTTTAACTGATTATGAAACCGAGCGTTAAACTCTTAAATACTTAAACATTTAAATTTAATTTCAAAAGAATTACAGGTTATACCTTTCAATGCGAAACTCAGATTGATTTAATAGCTACATGCTACATCATGGAACAAGAGGAATACCTGAATTGCAAACCCTCAGATTAATGACATTTGGATGGGAATAGTTCATAATAATTATACTATGTAGTTACTAATAATAGAAATCTTTGGATGAAATACAAAACGCATAACTTCAAAATCGCATAAAAAAATCCGCATAAAAAGAGACCTTACTGTATAGTATTCTGAAAGTTATTAATATTAATATTGTCCGTAGAAGGATTTTACATGGCAAAGCTTCTTTTTCTAATAAGAGGATTGTAAAATTCCGGTGAAAAAACGCAACAAATACCTTTTCCCTGAAATGACAAGAGGAAGATTAAACTTGACCAAAAATCAAATCCGTTTATTTAATACCCCATATCATCCCCTATTAAAATACCGACTCCCTCTTACTACTATCCACCGCACATCGTGGAAACCACACTAACTGGAGAGTTGTAAGGAAGCGTTCAGAATAGAGTTGGAAAGTTTGCTTTCGATAGACTTGACTTGGACCGGTTGAAGCTTAATGAAGTTACTCCATTTCGGAAAGAGCAATCTGATATGAGATCGGTTACGAATAAATGAGAATCTTCGTTGCTGTGCACATGAAGTTATGGAGGGTTTTGACGAACGTGTAAATGCAAACTTTAGATAGTTAGAGTATTGTTAAAGCATACGAAGGTGTAAAACGTAAGCAATCTAATACTCGTTTAAATTTTTCCTGTAATCTCGTAATAAATAAAAAACTGTTTTGCTCGTTATTGAAACGAAACAAATGAAGTTTTTTATGTAAATCAATATATAAGTATGTATATACATGAAAAGGCTCGGGAGGTATGGCAAGGACTCGAATAACTGAAAACAAAAATAAGCTGAACAGATGCAAAGAGAAATCGCTAAAATTAAAAACGAATCAATGAATAAGTACCTGAGAGAACTAACTGATGATGAATGCACCGATTACTCCCTCTGATAAAAATAAAATAAGAGTGTTCAACATATACCTCCTTTACGAAAAGAAAACAGAGAATGGGCAAGAAATCCCAGAAAGGAAGTGGATGCGTTTGCTGGATATTTAGAAAATATGTTTCAATCAAACCCTGGGGAAACTTCTGTAGACGACGAACGATTAGCTACTGATTATGTTAGCATACAATTGACTACACTACAAAAAAAGTCCAAAAATTAATTAAGAAATCAATACAAAAAAGCGCCTGGGTTTGACATGATCACTGGTGAAGTACTAAAAAAATTACTTAGAAGTGGCATAGTAGAGCTTACTATTCTAATAAATGCATCTTTTAGACTTAGATATATTCCCATCCTTTGGAAAACTGCAGAACTCATAATCATACTTAAAGTAGGACAAGATAACCATGAATTAACATCATATTTATATACTATCCATATATAATCTCAAAAGTGTTTGAAAAATTTCTACTACGAATAATGAAAAATATAATTGAACAAAAAATATTATTTCGGTAAACCAATTTGGATTTCGTGATAAACACTCCACAATTGACCAGATCCATGGGATAATAACTGAAATAGAGAAATCATTGGAAGAGGACAAAATATGCTCAGCAATATTCCTGGATGTCGACAAAATATGGTACGACGGCCTGTTAATGAAGCTGAAGAAACTACTTCCTATGCAACTCGTTGAAATATTGCAGTCATACCTTCACCAGCGAATATTTAGAGTTAAAATGGAAAAAGAGTATCTACTCTGAGTTAAAGCCAATAAACGCAGAAGTTGAACAGGTAGCGTTCTTGGACCAGTACTATACCGTTTGATACATCTGACATTCCGGAGAGAGAAAACATTCAACTAGCCACATTTAGCACCTGACAATAGGAAGAACTATAGAAATGTAACAAAAACGAGCGTTCGGGTATTTATTTACGACTTTATTATTTATTTATACAAGTTTACTTTACAAACTTTAGCTTAAGACTAAACTCTATTTACAAAAATTATGCCTTATATATCCTAGTCGTTATTCTCGATCATTCCGGGCTAAGCCAGCTCTCCGACTATCGTGTGACCTTCTAACAACCGCGCGTCGGTTCCACGTATAGCGTGCTTCGATCTAGACTTTTCTCGGCTTACGTCTTGCGGCCGGTGACTCATTGTTTTGCTACAGAAACATCTACGGTTAACCTACAAAATGGAATTAAGTAATGGCATAGAACGCTGGTCCAAAAAATGGCGTATAAAGTTTAGTGAACAGAAATCCGTTAGTTAACTTGACTAGCAAGAAAATCAATTATCTCCCAATTATCTTAAACAACAGCATTGTTCCTAATAAGAAAACAGGACTCCAATTAAAAGGACAAAGTGGTTTTCGATATTTTATTGCAAAAAACTCTTCGGGATTTCATCAATCAATGTTTAAAGAATATCTACGTACCTTGGCAACATTGAAATTTTTAGATAAATGTCCGATTTAGGGTTAAAAATGGTCGATTTCTCAATTTTCAAAATTTTCAATCGCTCATATAACAAAAACTATTAACTTAAGAGAAAAATCACTAAAGACGTTTTCTGTTTGAAATGATTCAAAAAAACCTAAAAAAAATTGTTCGATGCAAAAAGAATAATTTTAGGAAAAACCCCTAATCTTTCCCCTCGCCTGGCAAGGTCTTATGCTCTTCAGAATCGCCTGTCATTGTACACATTTCTTCTAAATGACTTACTCAAACACATACTTAAATTTAAACCTTACAGGGGAAAGTTTATTTTACCCCCTAAATTTGCACTTTTCGATTCACCTGGTAGATACACGTGCACCGCTGAGGCCTGCCAGGTCATGGTTTTTAACCTTGGTGTGCTATGAATTATCACTAGAAAAATTTTTAGCCTTACAGGACGACCGTTAGTCGGAGGGTTCACTAGCTCTTAGACTAGTATAACATAAATGTTGGACATAAATTAGCAAACATCAAATAATTATTTTTCAAAATTCAAACCTATGGTCAATAAAGATATAGCGATACGCTTTAATTACTATTTTTGCTAATTTTATTTTCTTAATTTTTAATAACTTTTCTCAAAACGAAACAACATTAGTCATTTAAAATTCACATGTAATACACAAACCATATGCCAACAAGTGCCGTTGATTTTGATAAACGAAAATGTATCCCTAAACAGATTGTATAAAATTAATGTTTTTTTCAAGGAAACACTAATTGATTACGATGCCAGATTGCCACACTCTTCTTGTCAACTTCTTAAAATACAAAAAGGTTCTCATCTTTTAAAATGCAGATGCAGTAATTTATGGCCCTTCTGGCCATTATCGCAAAACCGCAAACCAGTTGACATAATAGTTGGTGGTCCGGCAAGCCAGTCTCTACACAGCATGCGAACGATTCAGACACACCCTCGCTCTCGCTAACAATACCCTTTCGAGATATAAGCAAAACACCACGCTTGTTTACCCAAAATAAATAAATATATTACTGCTCGTTGTTACACTTATTTTTAATTAATTCCGTCAACACACACCACCGGAATAAAGACAGTCGATCAAGTAGTCTATAAAGTAATTTGTAAAAATGTGGGTCATCCTATATTAGACAAAGATATCAGTACATATTTACATACAGGAATTATGACACATAAAATAGTATAAGCCTCTAATTACTATAATGATAGTATGTAGTTCTATGGAAGATAAGGAAATCATTATGAAAAATTAAACATTCAATAATAAGAACATTCAATAATACATATATTATGAATTGCAAATTATGACCCTTATGATGTTTTTTAAACTTTAATTTGCCTTAGGCTTAATTTTGCATAATAAATAAATTTCTCTTAATTAATTTTTTTTTATCTCATGGCTATTTTTTATCATTAAATTTTCTACGTGGCTTCAAAATAATATCGTATTGCCTTTGTGGGAAAGATGGACAATGGGAAAATAAATGAAAATAAATAAATTTGTGATAATAAATTATTATCAAACAATTTATAAAAATTACTTTCAAAATTATTAAATCAAATAATATAATCAAACAATAATTTCAAAATTTATAATTAATACAAACATATAACCTATCCTTTAATACGTATAATTAAACTTAAAAATTCTCTAATATTCATACACAAATTATCAGTATGACTTATACAGTACTAGTCAAAAGTCCGTACCCCCCCTCGTATCTTTTGAACGGATATACCTATAATAGTGAAATTTGGATGGAGGAAATAAACGGATGTAAGCTTCTTAACTAGACATGACAGGTGACGTAATAGTGACAGATGACGTTACAGAGCCACTGTGACCGATAATTTTAAATGGGACCTTATGGCAAGCGATACCTCGTTTGAAAGGTATTCAAAATACCTATTTAGTCATACTAATTTTTTTTGAGTTTAAGCTAATTTTGATGAATAAATAAAATAAATATAAAATTGAAATTTCGCATTTAATTAATAAAAATTCAAAATTCCGCATATAATTACTAGTCAAATAGGTTGACGTTGACGTAAAAACTACTAGAGAATTGAAATACGTCAACCTTTTTGACAAAAAAACCATAGGCGGACATTTGAATTTTTATTAATTAAACGCGAAACTAAAATATATTAATTTAATTTATTCACCAAAATCAAAATCAACTAAAACCCAATAAAATTAGTATGACTGAATAGGTATTTAGAATACCTTTCAAACGAGACACACTTGCCATAAGGTCCCATTTAAAATTATCGGTCTCATTGGCTCTGTAACGTCATCTGTCACTATTACGTCATCTGTCGTGACTAGTTAAGAAGGTCACGTTCGTTTATTTCCTCCCTCCAAATTTCACTATTATAGGTATAACCGTTAAAAAGATACGAGGGGGGTACGGACTTTTGACTAGCACTGTATACTCAAAAAGAAGGTCTTTTAATTAAATTTTATATTTATTATGAAAGCGAATACCGGAACAAAATGTTAAAATAGTTAAATTAGTTATGATATCATTACGAGTGTGGTTGAAAGTCCTTTTTTATTGTATATCAGACTGACCTTTTATTTCCACAATTTTCTGTTGGATCCTTTTCTCTTCCGACTGTGCTCTGCCCATCTACTGCGCGTATTCTTGGATGCTTCACACACTTCTGTTCTCCTCAGCTTGTGAAAGTCCTCACACACACTAATGCCGCTACAGTTTCTTAAAAACACCTCCTGGATAAACACCTAGCGCGTATACCATTTCGGTAACTTTAAAACAGTACTTCTGGTCGCATTTCTAAAACCAGAAGTCCTAGGTAAAATTTCTGACCTTTAGTACCATCCTTGGATTATAAGCTTTCATTTGACACCTCATTTGTCATTCTACCTGGTATAATGACGGAGGAGTTATATTCGCGGTCGGACGGACAGATGGACAGACAGCCTAGGTCAAATTTATCACCTTTAGTACCATCCTTGGATTATTAGCTTTCATTTGACACCTCATTTGTCATTCTACTTGGCATATTGACGGAGGAGTTATATTCGCGGTCGGACGGACAGACAAACAGATAGCGTAGGTCAAATTTCTCACCTTTAGTGCCATTCTTGAATTATAAGCTTTCATTTGACACCTCATTTGTCATTCTACCAAGTATAATGACGGAGGAGTTGTGTTTTGGCCCCATTATATTGATTTTATTCTATGTACATGGTCTATTTATTTGTCCAGTTCCTGTACTAAATTTTTCGGTTTTTCGTTAATTACTTGTCGATTTTAATAGGTAGTAAAAGAGTCGTGGAACATATTCGTTTAGAAGCAATTAACAAGTGTCGGTAGTCCGATACACCTCGTAGACAAAAAACGCCAGTTTAGTTATATAAGTTAACCCGAACCCTAATTTATCCCTCCTTACTCACCTTAATAATAACTGAAGACTTCGAGACCTACCAGGAAAATAAGGGGTAAGAATTTTTTGTATAATAACCCTACAGTCCGCTTAGAATTTGTTTTGCATAACCAGCATTCATCACTTTAAGTTGTTTTCACAGACAGACAAACAGACGGAAGAGGATAATTCAAAGTTTTCACGTTTTTTTCAAAATTGGGTGAAATCGATATTGCAATAGGTGTGTTGTGTGTGTTACGCAACGCTACAAAAATATTTTTTTCATAAATATTTTAAATACATTATGTATGTACTAAATACTGTTTTTAAATTTTCAACAAACAACATTTAATTTCCTTCATGTTCTTATTTGCAACTCTTTACTTTTTCAAATATCCTGTGTATTATGTTTATCAAATCTGTTACGGGATCAATTCAAAATACATCCTCTTGGCTCTTTTCTATTTCTCTTATTTACTGCCTACGCCCTTGTCTACTGAACGTAGAATCTATCAGACACTCAAAACCAAGAGTCGGAAAGATGTCTCTGAAGTCCGACCATCTTTTGAAGAGAACTAGGTCAGTTAAACGAACCTATGAACTTAAGTAGATCAAACGATTATAAATTCGTTTTCTTTGAGAATTTAAGAACATGCAGATTCGATTGTTACGAAAAAAGTATTCGAAAATAAGGATGTGTTACTATTAAAATCAATAAACTGTTAAAGCGGATAAATAAAATAAAACTGATCTGATTGATCTAACGTAAATATTAATCATTAACTCTTTTTAACTTATATATAACATTTTTTAAACACTTTCAGTTGGTATTAGGTTCCGGAACATATTGAAATGTTGTTACTAAATATATTATTAACTTTATTTTTAATTTAAACACTTATTCTATTAGTTTTTATTTTAATTTATTACATTTACTTATTTATACAAAAACATATAATTTATATCTATAATCATTATTTACAATTTATTTTCGACATTCTAACACGCGCACTTCATCACAATAGAATGAATGATTGTCTACAATAGTTCAGAGAAATAAGATTTTTCTCGTGACACATCCCCCTCCAGGCCGAAACCAAATTTTCTAAGTAGTATGGACATCTATATTAATAACCTTTATGTTTCCTGCAGCCGATTTTGATGATATACACTCAGAAAAAAAAAACGCAACGGAGAACATTTTGGTCAAATTCAAAGTATTTCAGTTTTATTAATTTTAGCCCTATTTTGATGATTTTTTTAGCACACTGTGTAAAAATTTCTAAATTTTAATTTGGTATAGTGAGTTTTTTAATAAAATTTTGTATTTGACTTATTATACGGGGTTAATCTAAAGGTGGTTTTTTATCCTAATTTTCAAACATCCTGTGGAATAATTCCGTTAGCGTATTTTCGTAAAACCTTGTTTTTAGGTTGCAACCATGTCTTCTAAGTATAATATGTTTTTTGTTTCATGTGAAAATATGGATTGGTTAATTTTTAGAGCGAAATGTCTTTGCCACCCACAATTTACGACTTTTCCTATTATTACCATTATCTTTTGTATTAATTTGTAATACGACGATAAAGGCTTTGATGACTGATATAGAAGGAATGTCATATCGACATCCCAAAAGCACTGTATTTAAATAATGATTAAAAGCAACGACATGATCTTGGTTTTAACCCATTTAGCGCCACAGGTGCGAAAACGCACCATTTTTTTGTAGAATTTTTTTTTGGCAATTCGTTAATTTTTTTTAAATCTTTGTATTTTTTAAGCAACCAGAAGATATAAGTGTAACTAAATTTAATTTTGTTTAATTTAGAAACTCATTCTTTCATCACAAAAATATTTTCTAAATGTCCGACATTTTCAATCCTTCGACGCAACTTTATTTTTATTGTAGTAATTTTATCGGCATAACACTTTTGTGGTCAAATAAATTAAAACATTATTTTTTTAACCTATTTGTACACCCATTCTTATAAAAATACAAAAAAAAATAATTTCTGAGTCATCAAATCTCGTGTTTGAAAATAATGGTTCGATAACGAACCATTGGCGGAAGTCGACATATAATCCTGTCTGATCAGGAATAAGTTCAAGGTGATGCACAGGCAGTAATTTGTTGGGATATTTCTTTATTATGTGTAAAAACACGTATCCACTATGCTTGCACTGCGAGCTCCTGCAACTGCTCCACATAGTGGACACGTTTGACGCTCCCGGGCTGTGCAATTGTGCGCAATCTGCCTCGGCGCTCCAATCTGGGGCGGTTTATATGTTCAGAAGCGCATACCGTATCGATTGCAGCAGTTGCAGGGAGCGCGGAGCGCAAGAAGTTCGTAAACATAGTGGATGGTTGGCGCTCTCGGACCATGCAACAGTGTGCGCTCCGCCTCAACGGTCCAATAGGTGGCGGTTTATATGTAGAGGAGCGCATGCATGTAGATGGGAGCAGTTGCAGGGAGCGCGGAGCGCAAGAGGTTTGTAAACATAGTGAATGGTAGGCACTCCCGGACCGTGCAACAGTGCGCGCTCCGCCTCGGCGTTCCAATTGGTGTCAGTTTATATGTAGAGGAACGCATACCGTATCGATTGGAGCAGTTGCAGGGAGCGCGGAGTGCAAGAGGTTCGTGAACATAGTGGATGGTTGGCGCTCCCGGACCGTGCAACAGTGCGCCAACGACCGTGCGGCAGTGCCTCGGTGGTCCAATATTACGAACATAGTGGATACGTACCTTTAGAAAGACGAGTATTCTGGTATTTAGTTTTGTTATAATCTAGGGTGGGGGAGGGGGGGGGCTCCATAAGGGAGTTTGTGTAGTGTTGTAGACAGTAGACAATATGTCGATTTGTCGAATTTATGCAACTGGCACAGTACAAGATACAGGATTGGAAAGTGTAAACTTGAAATATCTAAAATAATTTCTAATAAGGATAGAGGGCCGTTCGACTTCGTTTTTGACAAAGAAGCTGAAGAAGGCGTAGGCAATGTTCAGAATGTTCTAACCATATTATTTTTGTTTATGAAAACTTCCAGGTCCATTTACACTCTAAATGTTTTAAGACTTTTCACAACAAATAAAATTGTGTATTTCAATTTTTATATCTCATTTCCGCCAAAGGTTCGAAAACGAACCATTTTGTTGTTGTGGCACCTGCCATTATCAAAGTGTAAAAAAAATTTTTTGCGAATGTTTAAGTTTGTTTTATTCTAGTTAATCAAATATATTACATATTATTGCAGTATTTCTTTGCTTGGCGGTTAATGGGTTAATGAACAATGATAACAATAACAAAACATAAAAAAAACAACTTAAATGTAACTTAACCTAAGTACGCAAATAACAAAGAAAAACTACTAAAATATAACTTAATACTTTGTATTGCCTCCCCTAGCCACCTAGCCTCTATAACTGCCTGTACGTACACGTCGGCTCATGCTGTCTATGAGGTTGCATTTTGCTGAATGTTTTGCCATTCCTCTTCTAGAGCCAAGCGAAGTTCGTTAATTGAGGCTTATGCGACTTCGCGACCTCTAATATTTCTACCAAGCATGTCCCAAACGTGCTATATTGGGTTCAGATCTGGCGAACACGCTGGTCAGTTCATTTTATTAATTGCAACTTTCTCTAAATATTGAGTGACACACATTGCAGAGTGGGATCGCGCATTATCTTGCATTAATAGAAAATCATCGCCGATATATTGAGTAAAGGGTACTACGTGATTAGCTAAAATTTCCTCAATATATCGGTGTGCAGTCAACGAACCCTCAATAAGTACCAATTCAGTGTGCGCCTCTCGGGATATTCCTGCTCCTGCCCATACCATCACCGAACCCCCTCCATGACTAACGCGGGGACTGAAAGCGCACTCCGCAAATCTCTCTCCAGTCTCCAGTTCGACGCCATACTCGTTCTCTCCCATCTGATGAGTCGAGACAGTATCTCGACTCATCCGTAAAAAGAACATTACTCCATTGTCTTAAATTCCAATGTAAATGTTCCCTGGAAAATTGTAGTTTAGCCTCTCTATGTCGTGGATGTAATTTGGGCCCAGTTGCTGGTCTGCAACTTTGCAAACCAAATTTATATAATCTTCGACGAACTATAAATACACTTACGTTATTGCCTCGAACCTGCTAAAGCTGATTTCTTGTTTGCACCGCTGTTAAATGACGATCCTGCAAAGCGTTGACTCGTATAAAACGATCATCTAAAGCGGTAGTTTTGCACTTCCTGCCACTTCCCGCTTTACGCTTGTTTGTTCCAGTTCGTATAAATCGTTCCATTACCCTTTGGATGGTAGAGCGATGAGTGTGTAGTACTCTAGCCACATATTTATAATTTCGCCCATTTTCAACCAGATCTTTCAACCAGGCTTTCGCACAATCTTCGACACTAAGAACCATGATCAATCATAGGTAAACAAACTGTAAGTGTCAATATGACATAATGACAACAGTCACCAAAGCCACGTCGTCGTATTACAAAATAACTCCAAAATAATCATAATTAAAAAAGTCCTAAATTGTGGGTGGCAAATTCATTTGGCTCTAAAAAATGAACCAAGGCATATTGTGACATAAAACAAAAAATACAATGCTTAGGAGACATGGTTGCAATCGAAAAATAAGGTTTTACGAAAATTCGCAAACGGAATTATTCCACAGGATGTTTAAAAGTTAGGATAAAAAACCACCTTTCGATTAACCCCGTATAATAAGTCAAATACAAAATTTTATTAAAAAATTCACTATAGCAACTTAAAATCTATAAATAATTACACAGTATGCTAAAAAAATCATCAAAATAGGGCTAAAAATAAAAAAACTGAAATACTTTGAATTTGACCAAAATTTTTTCCGTTGCGTTTTTTTGCATCTGAGTGTATATAGTTATAAACAAATGAAGATCAAAAAACTGTAAATTTTCGCTTTTTTCGTCTATTACCAAAAAGCTAAACATTTTAAACAAATTTGAGAGTAAGAAGCTCATAAATCGTCTAAAAAATTTCAATATGGCGTTCGCTGAATATGTCTATCCTTATTGATTGCTTAGAAAATTGCAAAATAAATCATAAATTTTGAGTTTTTATAAATATTCATAACTTATGTAAAAATTAACTTAGAACCTTCTTATTACACGAATTGCTGAGAATTCTAGTGCTTAAATTATATTTTAAATTTCAAAGCAATTGGTCAAATAGTTTAAAAGCTATTTAATTTGTTTATCCCAAATTCATTTTTTTTTGCAACACTATAAGTCAGAAAATTATGAGGTTACAGTAAGACTTCTGACAGTTTATGGAAGAAGAACATTTATACTATTGACTTAATTTAAAAAAAATGACAGAAAGTAATTTTAAAGTGTAAAATTATTTTGCAAAAACACGTCGATTTTTTGCTTACTTATAAACAATTAGAATAACTTTTAAACTGGAAATACTGGAATAACTTTGGAAAGACTGAATTTTTATACACATTTAGGAAGAAAAACAATTCTCCTAGGACAAATAGGGACGAAGTTAGCCCCCCCTTTTTTTAATTCACATGTTTTTGCAAAATAATTTTGCAGTATTTAGAATTATTTTTTGTCATTTTTTTTAAATTAAATTAATAGTAAAAATCTTCTTTCATAAACTATCCAAAGTATTACTGTAACTTTTGGTAAATTTGGGATAAACAAATTAAATAGCTTTTAAACTATTTGACCAATTACTTTGAAATTTAGGGTATGATTTAAGCACCAGAAGTCTCAGCATTCCGTGTAATAAGAACGTTCTAAGTTAATTTTTACATAAGTTATGAATATTTATAAAAACTCAAAATTTATGATTTATTGTGCAATTTTCTAAGCAACCAATAAGGATAGACATATTCAGCGAATGCCATATTGAAATTTTTTATATGATTTATGAGTTTTTTGTTTAAAATGCTTAACTTTTTGATTATAGACGAAAAAAGCGAAAATTTACCGTTTTTTGATCTTCATTTGTTTATAACTATGTATGTATATATTCAAAATCAGGTGCAGGAAACATATAGGTTGTTAATATGGATGTCCATACTACTCAAAAAATTTGGTTTCGGCCTGGAGGGGCTTGTGTCACCAACAGGATATTTTTTTTCCTTATTTCCCTGAACTACAACTCGATCTACTATTTAAGTGCTCCCCAACTGTGCTCTACAATATTCTAGACCGGGCCTGGATCAAATAGAATAAATCGAATTGAATACATTCAGACAAGATGACGCCTAACAAGCCTCGCGTCTTTTCTCGACCGCTTCGATTCGACTCTCCAGAATAGAAGGTTCTAGCTAGAGCCTTCTGGAGCTCTAGGACCGGCCTTGCATTCTTTAGGGTGAATTCTTTTGAGTGGCTAACCCTTTATAAGATTTACACTGACGCCATCAAATATTCAACGATTGCCATTTTGAACAGGCGCGAGAGAATCATATAAAAATTCTTGTATTGTTTTTATAGATTTTTTTAATTTATATTACATATATTTTGTTTTTGTTTCAGGTATGAACACATTCTACGAATACAAAAAACAATGGTATGTTTATAGATTATATTTATCACATTCTACAATTATTTCTTATTATTAATAGTATATTATGCAACGAGCATTTGATGATGGTCATTATTATGCGAGTATAATGGATACAACACGAGCCACGAACACGAGCCAACATATAGAATACGAGCATCATAATGACAATTAAATGCAAGTTATATACATGATTTTTTCTATGATCATTCATAACAAAAATATATTCAAATTTATTTATTTTTTAACACAAACAAAGTAAGCAGTTAGATGATTAAATTAATTATTTTGTTGATACGTTTATATTTTGAATATTACAAATTATTAAAATGAATTTGAGGTTAAATTTTCAATAGCCCTATTATATCAAAGCGTATGCATTTGACTTGACATTGCTCATTCCGCATGTGCCACGCATGGCATGTTTAGCTGGTTTTTCCTAGCTCACAAACCTTGTACTCATATACGACAAGAACGAAGTAATTACGAAATATAGCTAGACTTGAATATATTCCTTTTTCCTTTTGGTGTCTAAAATATCTATGTACGATTTTTGTGTCTACGAACATTTTCCTAAAGATCATAGGTATAAGATAAATGGGCGCGAATGAAATAAATTTTAAGTCTTAAACGACAGAACGTAACAAATGTAACAATTTTTAATGAAAGATATTGCGAAATGCTCAAATGCTCCGCCGAAGGAAACAAAAAGGCTTAGAGCATCATGGTGATCACTAGAAAACTAAGGATGGTATCAGCCAATGTGCATGCAAGTAAAAAACAGGAATATTTAACAAGACGTAGATACAACAATAAATTTAAAAAAATTAAACTAACAAAGGTTAGGACACTAAATAGAAAAAAGAAATGGAATAACCACATGAGCAGAATGGGGAGACCTGTATGGTCAAGATAGCAAGAGATAAATCACCAATCGGTAGAAGAAGTATCGGCCATCTGCGCAAAATATTGAGTGACAACCTTCTATAGAGGTATCAATTACCTCTAATAGATGACAGAACTGAACTAGGTGACTAAGTTAGTTCAATTACTAGGTATATAAAGGTTTTTCACCGAGGATGGTCCGATAAGACTGAAAACGTTCTGAATCTTTATCAATCCATTTTGCATATTTAAAAAAAATTGACCATTTAAAAACCATTTTACATTAGAAGTGTTTACTTCATAGTAAGTTTTTTATAACTGGTATACAGTCAACCACTGGTATTTCCCTTTTACATATTAATTTAAATCTCTAGACTCTAGACCAGAGGTGGGCAAACTTTTTTAAATAAGGGCCACAAAAGGTTTTTGGTCTATTACCAAGGGCCGCAATTTTTTCGAATTTTTAACTTTGGGGGTGGATGTTAAGCAATTTTTTTAATTTGTTTGAAAATATGGTAGAATTATTTTATTTTTAAATTAAATAAACATATTCAGTACAATTCAAAGAATATCCGAAAAAAATGTTTCAAGACCAACTATTGAAAAATAAGCCACCGGTGCCACACCGGTGGTAAACAAAATGAATTTTTCAGTAGGCATCAGAACTCGTTATTGGATCATATGAAACAAAAAATTCAAAAATATTTTATTAGCTTACGAGTTTCTCGAGATAACACCGTCGAGTTTTTTTTTAGTTTTGACGATTTTTGCGTTTTTGATATCACTCAGAAGTGAAAATACCGAAATAGTGAAAATCAACAAATTTGTTATTGTTACCTCACGAAATATCTAAAGAAAATATGTGAAAAATTTCAGGTGGATCTGTCAAGTAGCCTTTGAGTTACAATACCGTCTATAAAAAGCAGTTGAGCAGTTTTGAGAAAAACGCGTTTAGTTTTGACAACTTTTATTTTCAATTTCTTCTGTCTGTCAAATTGTAAAGTGATGCACACCGGAATATGTTTTTAAATCGCAGAGTAATTTACAAAAGAAAATGGAACAGCTGTTGAACATTTCTCACTACGCTCAACAACCTGCTGCAAAGCGAGTCGAAGGTAGGGATATTAAACATGCTGTATTTCTGGTAGTTTTCCTACGGTCAAACTGAAATTTTCAGAGAATATTTTTGAAATTATGTATTTTCATACAAAATAATAAAAAAATCGAAAAGTTCAAAATTTTCAAACCATATCCCTACCCTCCTATACCACATTCGCACTTATTTAAGCACTGTATTTGCCGCAAATATAAGTACAGGGTGTTTCATTGAGAAACGGAAATACTTAAATTGTGAATAGAAGTCACTAAGGCGGTTCTAGATATAGTACATTTATTGCCTCAATGATTTTGATAACTGAGTTACTGGGTGTTTTATCGATTTTGCCCATGTCTTTCTGGAAGCATAACTTTAGAACCACCTTGTATATTTTTTTATATTTGACATAGATATTTCTCATTTAAAATCCAAACCACCCAACTTCTAATCACAAGAATAATCCAGATCCGGACTAATCAAAATTATTGGGAAATAATGGACTAATTCTGTCTTTTTTTATATGATCAATGAATAGTTTGAATTTCATTACAAAAGTTTCATTTTGCGATCAACAGTTGCGATTTAATATTTGATGATGGATTATGCAGTGAAGAATAATAAATCATGTTCTGGAAACTGTTGAACATAATCTTTAAGTTTTCTCAACGTTACAATATTTGCTCCTCTTAAATTTGGTGCTCCGTCAGTTGTTACTCTTACTAGGTGGTTACGGGTTAATTCAAAATTTTCCACAAAGTTCCTGACTACTTCGAAAATATCATTTTCATTTGTTGAAATTTCGTGGATTTCATTGAGAGCCAATAAATCTCTGGCCAAAAACCCAAATCATTGCCCACGTTATGTTGAAAATTTGCGGAAAAATCACCCGCTGCGAAAGTGATAATATTAATAGCTGCTTAATTATTTATATGGGAAATAAGCCACAATTAAAATGAAAAAAATAATTTTATTAACGTTTCGACGCCCAAATCGGGTGCCGTTGTCAAAATACAAAATATTACTAAAATAAACTAAAGTGTTGTTGCTAAGCAAAAAAATTCTTCTAATAATTTATTTAATCTCACTCATTTATATTGGCAATTCAGACATATATTATACATTTTAAAGTAGAAGACTTTAAAATGATATTGCCAATATTTATGAGTTGCGTTCCTGGGACGACTTACTGAAAGATAGTTCATTCGATTACATGAAATTAACCCCAACTCAAGAATATCCGTCATAAAAAATTATAGCATGTGATATGTCTTTAAAATTGTGGCTTATTTCCCATATAAATAATTAATCATAAAAATGCCACAAGGAAATAGCTTCTGAACAACATTAATAGCTGCATTATATATCTATATTTAATTATCAATATTAGCAATAATTAGAAAAAATCTTGAAATGAAAATAATTCACTTTTTCTCCTCGGGCCGCAAAAAAATGTCTAAAGGGCCGCACTTTGCCCACCCCTGCTCTAGACTATTGTGACATGTTAACATGTCTTGAGACATGTTAACCGTAGACAAGGCATACTTAGCAAAAAAGCGTAACACGCGGCAGTCGATCGGTGGTCTATTTATCTCTTTTTACTAAGCGATACCGCTCATATGACTAAACCACTCAAAATGAATATTAACCAATGGTGTCCTTGATATCGGTGTTAATACACCTCGATGCACAGAGCGGCCCATAGCTAGAGCCTAATCTACAGGTTGTTATATCTATGATTGTAACCGTGCAAGTTCGGAAAAGCGACACCTTATAGCGTTTCATAGCTCAGCAACATTTTTAGCACTTTTAATTATATTGGCCAATTATATTAGTCCTGGTTGCTGGATAATTGTCAAGGCCGCGGTCTAAAAAAATATAAGAAGAAAAAGTAAGATTTAGGTTATGTTATTAAAAGGTAAACATTTGTATGTATCTAGTAAATAATTTTAATTATTAAAATGCAGCATTTATTAAAACAAGCAAAATACAATTAATTAAATTTACTTTTATATAATAATTGCATATCATATCAATATTGTGGAGCAACATATAATTTTTCTTCTTCAATGACAGTAGGTATGAAATATACGTCAATTTGACAATTTCAATTGACAATATGAATTATTTAAGAAAGTTGCAAGATTTCTCCGCTATTCGCGCACGATCGTTTCTCGTGTCCCCTCCAAGTACTTGCTTGCACCCAGCGAATAGACAATCAACCTCAAGCTAAACCTTTTTCAATTACACAAATAGTTGCAGACAGTTTAATACCAAGCCGTGCTTTATTTACACTGCGGTGCAAAAAAATCGATCCACTAAAAATTTGGTCATTTGTGATGTTTCGAATTTCCAAAACCTGTTTTCCGATTTAAGCGATTTTTTACCACGTTATAGCCTTATTCACTGACAATATCGCTGTAATAATATTGTTGCTAGACAGTCAAACTGTCATTGTATACCGGGTGTACGAATCAAACTGTGCTTTTTTCTCAAAGTTCGCATCACCCTGTGGATTATTCTATCATTTATAAAATACTGAAATTAAAACCCAACTATAGCCTCAGGTTTTCTTATCATTTTGTTTATCGATTCATTCGCTTATGTTGGATAATAAAAAAGTTGGGTACTTTAACAACTGGCCATGTTCGTCATCAGTACAGGGTGTTTTCTAAATAAGTGCGACAAACTTTAAGGGGTAATTTTACATGAGAAAGTAATGACAATTAGCTTTATAATCATATGTCCGCAAACTCTTCGTTTCCGAGATACGGGATGTTAAAATTTTTTTTTACAAACTGACAATTATTTATTGCTTTAAAACCAGTTAAGATATGCAAATGAAATTTGGTGGGTTTTAAGACGTAGTTTTTGCACATTTTTTAACATACAATTAAAAATTGTATATTCACCATTGGCGTGCGCACGGGTAATATTATCGGTCATAATACCCGTTTGCGCGCCAATGGTGAATATTAAATTCTTAATTGTATGTCAAAAAATGTGCAATAACTACGTCTTAAAACCCACCAAATTTGATTTGCATATCTCAATTAGAGCAATAAATAAATCGTCAGTTTGTAAAAATAAATTAACATCCCGTATCTCGGAAACGAAGCGTTTGCGGACATATGATTATAAAGCAAATTGTCATTATTTTCTCATGTAAAATTACCCCTTAAAGTTTGACGCACTTATTTAGAAACACCCTGTACTGATGACACACATGGCCAGTTGTTAAAGTACCTAACTTTTTTATTATCCAACATAAGCGAATGAATCGAAAAACAAAATGTTAAGAAAACCTGAGGCTGTAGTTGGGTTTTAATTTCAGTATTTTATAAATGCTAGAATAATCCACAGGGTGATGCGAACTTTAAGAAAAAAGCACAGTTTGATTCGTACACCCGGTATATAATGACAGTTTGACTGTCTAGCAACAATATTATTACAGCGATATTGTCATTGTCAATGAATAAGGCTATAACGTGGTAAAAAATCACTTAAATCGGACAACAGGTTTAGGAAATTCGAAACATCAAAAATGACCAAATTTTTAGTGGATCGATTTTTTTTGCACCGCAGTGTATATCATCTCTTTTTAATTAACTATATTAATATAAAGTTTTTCAATATAAATATATCTACTGATTTATAAAATTTGCGATATTATTGTTCTGAATAGTTTGTTTATAAGCTTTTATTACATCGTAACCGACAACAAACATTATATATCAAACGTTGCGTTGTTGCTCGGGTTTTCAAATCTGCACACAACACAAACACATCTGGGTAGAAATAAAACAACACACAAATTGCATAGTGCCGCGGGTTAGTCGTTGACAAATGGATATTAAAAGAGATGCGAGGAGAAGGGATAGACATTATTGGGTTAGCGAGTTTAAGGAGATTTTACGCGGAAATATTTCCGGTTTTTGCACCGGTGTCACTTTCGTACAAATTTTCGTTATTAAGTTGATTGACTAAAAGAGAGCCGGAGCAAAGATATAAGAATTATTGCTATTTAACGATTTTACCGTAAGATTACAGGAATATATCATTTTGATTTCTGGTATAACAATTCTTCTTTTAGTTCCATCACCGTTATCGATCGTTGGCTATCATGTTGGCTACCATATTCGCTATAGTGACTTTATGGACAGCAGCTCTGAATAAGAATGTAGTCGATTTTCTGTACCATTGCCTTAGATTTTTAAGCCATGATGTTCTTCCTCTACCAGGACCAAAGGTTACCTTGGATCTTTCCCTGGATGATAAGATGTAAAAGATCATATTTTTCAGGATGTCTCATAATGCTTTCTTCTTCTTTAGGTGCCGTGTCTGTATTCTAACGTTGGCCGTCATCATGTTTACAATTTCCTAAAATCTCATCTCTATCGGTTGCTGCGCGAAATAATTCTTCTACTGTGCAGCCACACCATTGTCTAATATTACGCAGCCTCATAATGCTTGCGTTTCTTTATTACATTGTTGTTTGATTCAGCCGTAGACGGCTGAAGAGTAGAACTAGACTTAGACCTAAGGACCTTCTCATTTCTAACTCTATCGACCCAGCTTATTTTTAGTAGTCGTCTGTAAACCCACATCTCAAAGGATTCCAAACGTTTAATAGCATCATTTAAAGTTCACGTTTCCACTCATGTAATTAGAACGCAAAGGTCAATACATACTAAGATCGTGGTTGCAAAGTACGTTTCTCATTCTGACAAAGGTAACACGGGCTTGTTCTATTCGGCTTTTGCTTTCTGAGGTTGGATCCCAGTTCATATCAGACGATTCTTCAACGTGACCCGTAAGACAGCCGTGTTGTTCACGTCCCCGTCCTAACATAAATCAGCCTTAAACAGCAGACTGACAGAACACAGAACACATCCTTGCCTAACTCCCCTCCTAATTTCTACTTCTGTGCATGTGGAACTTTCGATCCTAACTCTGGCGTTTTCTTCCAGTACAAGTTTTTTAGTAATTTGATGTCTTTTCCATCTAAACCGACTTCTTGCAAACGTTCTAATAATAGGTCGTATCTAACTCTATCAAATGCTTTTTTGAAGTCTATAAAGTATATAAATATATCTTTCTGTTGGTCGTAGCATTTTGGGGTGAGAGCTAGTGAGAGTAGCAAGAGGTCTTCAGTTTACTGTTAATTATTATTCTATATTTTATACTCGTAGAAGCGTTTTCATTTTTGTAAAATACATCTGTTAGCTACGTCCATTGTCATATATTAAATAAAATGTCTCCTAAATGTAGTAAAGAAAACATAAAAATGAAGTATATAAGCCTTATTAAATACACCATTGATGTTGATGAAAGCAATACAATGAATATCTGGGTTAATAACAGCTTGCCTAGGGAGGCCAAGGTCAAAATATCGTGAATTTCTCTTCGTTTAGTGTTATTGTGTTACGGTATCATAAAAATAAAATGAAACCTTCAAATCTGGACGGTAATTTTAAACTGAATAAGTACTAATAGGTCTGGATCCCGCGTATGAAAAAAAAGTTGATTAATAGCAACCTGAAAATTTATTAATAGCTTAAGGGTGTCTAGTCGGACAAACTTGATATATAGGAACACTGGAACAGGGGAAGTTTTAATTGTGGAACAGGTTAAAAATTTGGAACGGTCAGACCACGAAAACGTCACATGTATTTTGTCCGACAGAACTTCCAATTGATTTGTTACCCTTTCATTAAACTCTCATGCAAAAATCAGGCTGCTATTTATCACCAAATGGGAATTATAATGAGTGGAACACGTGGAATATGTCAAAGGACAAGAATTATGACAGGTGATAAATATCAGTGTGATTTTTGCATGACAGTTTAATGAAAGGGTAACAAATCAATTGGAAGTTCTGTCGGACAAAATACATGTGACGTTTTCGTGGTCTGACCGTTCCAAATTTTTAAACTGTTCCACAATTAAAACTTCCCCTATTCCAGTGTTCCCATATATCAAAGTTTGTCCGAGTAGACACCCTTAAGCTATTAACAGATGTTCAGCCTGCTATTAATCAACTTTTTTTTCATACGCGGGATCCAGACCTATAAACATATAGATAAGGGTTTGTTCGATAACTACGTATGATAGTAATGACATATTTATTCTTTAACATTTTAAAGAGTTAACTGTAACAGTTCAAACTGTTTATTTTAATTTATAAAACAGCTCAACAACATCTGCCATAAACGCAGAGCGTTTTGACACTAGGTCCATTGTCCAGCGCCCACGACGCCGACGCAACTGTTTTAAAATAAAGGTTGAAAACTAATTTCAAGCGGATGGCCTCTTGGGCGAATCCCCGTGCGTTTTTAGCTGCTGGGATAACAAAATAGTTGCGACTGCAATCGGTTTTAGACCGTAGTGTTAAAACAGTTGCCCCGTGCCTGCTGGACCTGGCTACCCCTGGCTACCCCGCTGAAATGAAACATGAGAAAATAAATAACCGCGTAATGAGCGTCCAAAAAATGATGATGTATCGTAGTGGCATAATCCTAAAGAAAAAGTGCATTCTCGATATTGTTAGACAGAGTAGATATAATCCAATGTGCACGGAATTTTAACTGAAGAATTGGAAATAAACAAATTAATATTCGCTACTGGGTGCAGTAAATGCGTATACTGAAGCAAAAACTGAATCGTTTGAGCTTTTCTCGCCACTTTGCCCCAATTATCGATAAAATCTGGCTTCATTATTCTATTTTTCACGTCTTCACAGTCTTAAAAAAGGTCAGTTTTAATTTTTGAATGGCCATCAATAGTTGCTATAATCTAACATATACAGGGTGAGGCAAATAAAGGGCCTATTAGAAATATCTCGAGAACTAAAGGCAACAGAATCATGAAAATTGGAATAAAGGGGTTTTGAAGGATGATCTATTAAATGAAAATATTTTCATCTCTTTGCAACTTCCGGTTATACCGGAAGTTGCTTATAACTTCGTTTTTTTTTAATGGAACACCCTGTATATTTTTACATTTTTGGATTCTCTTCGATGTCTTCTTTCTTAAAATATGAGGTTTTGTAATATTATACAGGGTATTTTAAAAGATAATTATGTTTTTTTTATTAATTTCGTAGCAACATTCACACCCTGTACAATTGTAGTAGTTTGACATCTAAAACTCTACTTACGTTCAAATGATTTTTAATATACTCTACTATTGTTAAGAATCATTAGTATAGCTAAATTTTTAATTTTAGTATACAGGGTTGGTCGAAACTCAGAATGAGTATTTTCTGAGTTTTCTTAAATGGAACACCCTGTATTTTTGTATTGTAATGAAATGATATTTTATGGTACTTTTTTATTTCTTAAGCATTCCCTATACCTAACTACTTTAATTTGTGCTTAATTGTTAATCGCACCAACAATCTTAACTACGTAGGTATTTTGATAGCTAAACCATTATTGGTAATTTTAAGGACCAGTCTGGATTAATATGTATTTAGTTCTGAAAAATTATTTGGGATTGAGTATTTTCACGGCCAACCTAATAAAATTTTACGTATTCTTTGTTGCAATTAATATTTAGCTTGAATCACCAATAACTCGCAAATTAAAGTAGTTAGGTATAGGGAATGCTTAAGAAATAAAAAAGTACCATAAAATATCAATTCATTACAATACAAAAATACAGGGTGTTCCATTTAATACAACTCAGAAAATACTCATTCCGAGTTTCGACCAACCCTGTATACTAAAATTAAAAATTTAGCTATACTAATGATTCTTAACAATAGTAGAGTATATTAAAAATCATTTGAACGTAAGTAGAGTTTTAGATGTCAAACTACTACAATTGTACAGGGTGTGAATGTTGCTATGAAATTAATAAAAAAACGTAATTATCTTTTAAAATACCCTGTATAATATTACAAAACCTCATATTTTAAGAAAGAAGACATCGAAGAGAATCCAAAAATGTAAAAATAAACAGGGTGTTCCATTTAAAAAAACGAAGTTATAAGCAACTTCCGGTATAACCGGAAGTTGCAAAGAGATGAAAATATTTTCATTTAATAGATTAAATAGATCATCCTTCAAAACCCCTTTATTCCAATTTTCATGATTGTGTTGCCTTTAGTTCTCGAGATATTTCTAATAGGCCAGTTATCTGCCTCACCCTATATATGTGTCAGACATACATCATATAGACCGGGCTGTATCGTCGCCCCCGCTAGCGAAATTATTTCGATTCGATTTTTTTACACAAACTTACTCAAAAAGAGGTCCTTATAACATATCCACAGGGTGCCGGGCGTTGCCGTGGTCGAAAAATTGTTTAAACATTTTTTTTGAACAAATTCACAAAAATAATTTTTTCATTTCGAACAATTTTTTTTAGATAATTTGGGTCATTCTGCGCAAAAAGGTCTCTTGTCATTTTTCTCTAAAATTGATTGTTGTCGAGTTATATGCGATTAAAAATTTGAAAAATGGGAAAATGTCCATTTTTAAGGCTTAATAACTCGATTAAAAATTATTATTATAAAATTCAAAAAGTGCCCAAATCAAGAACTTTCAAACCCCTTCTTCAAGGTCCTGAAGAGATTTTTGTCATTATTTTATTACAAAGCTGCTATTTTTAATTATTAACAATTAGCGCTATAGTATAGTCCAACTGTATCGTCGCATTTGACGGTCATTCAAAAATTAAATTTGACGTGTTTTAAAATTTTTTTAAAAGCCATCTGTTTCTGAAATAATGTATTTATTCCGTTCTTTCGTATAATACTGTAATATTGTAATAAGCAGAACGTAACTAATAAACTTTTGTTTTGATGGCATTTAAAACTTAAAATAACATAAACAGTTTTAATTTGATTACTTGGTAAGCTACATAAAAACTAATGTAAGACGTGCCTTACATTATTGGAATGAAAGGAGGCCCAGATTATGTCTATAAATAATCCAACAAGGTTTTCCACCTCGCACGATAGCGTCCGACAACATTGACTCCGTGTATTTCGTAATTGGAATTCTTATGTAGACCTCTTCCTTGCGTATAAAAACATAAAGATGACGTTGACAAGTTGGCAGCAAACAAACTACAGAAAATATTTGATATTGATTATCGAATACCACTAATAGGTTTTATACATAAATTAAAAAGAGGACAATAATCATTTTTCATATGACTATAAGTACACACACCCAAACTTATTAGGTCTGGATCCCGCGTATGAAAAAAAAGTTGATTAATAGCAAGCTGAAAATTTGTTAATAGTTCAAGGGTGTCTAGTCGGACAAACTTTGATATATGGGAACGCTGGAACAGGGGCAGTTTTAATTGAGGAACAGGTTAAAAATTTGGAACGGTCAGACCACGAAAACGGCACATGTATTTTGTCCGACAGAACAGACTTAAACTCTCCGAACAGAGAATAAACTCTCATGCAAAAATCAGACTGCTATTTATTACCATATGGGCGTTTTAATGAGTGGAACATGTAGAATATGTCAAATGACAGGAATTATGACAGATGCTAAATAGCAGTCTGATTTTTGCATGAGACTTTAATCTCTGTTCGGAGAGTTTAAGTCTGTTCCGTCGGACAAAATAAATGTGCCGTTTTCGTGGTATGACCGTTCCAAATTTTTAACCAGTTCCACAATCAAAACTGCTCCTGTTCCAGTGTTCCCATATATCAAAGTTTATCCGACTAGACACCCTTACGCTATTAACAAATTTTCAGCTTGCTATTAATCAACTTTTTTTTCATACGCGGGATCCAGACCTATATATGGAATCACCATGTATTTCAAAACAATATTTATTTCTTTCAAAAAAACTTGTCATTATTGCGAAAAATAAAGGTTTTTATTGAAAATAAACAAATCGATAAGACAATCAGATAGTACAGCTCGGTACGGTATAGGTTATTTGATTGAGTTTGCCTCATGTGGGGTTATAGAACTTACAACGGGGAAAGACTATTGGTCTTGTGGAGCAAGTAATGTTCTCAGAGGGACATAGCTGCAGAGTTAGGTGTAACACAGGGCGTTTTGTCTAAAACCTATGCTAAGTAACAGGAAATAGGAAAGCTCAAAAATAAAGAAGGGAAAGTCGCCAAAAAGTAATAACGGCTCGCCACGATCGTTTAATTGTCCAATCAGCTGGAAGACACCCAATCATTTCTCACCAGCAGCTCCAAAGGCAGCTTTTGGAAGCTATAGGTGTAACTGTTTCAGTTGAAACGGCAAGAAGAAGAGTTCGTGCCAAGAAGTATACAGCAGGAGACAGTTATGGGTTCCCGAGTTAAACAGGCAGCACAAGATTGATCGTCTAAATTGGTGTCTTCACCACCAAAACTGGAACATTGGCAATTGACAAAAGGTGCTATTTTCAGAAAAAGTCAGGATTTGTGTAAAATCAGATGACCCACGAAATCTTGTACTTAGAGGTCGAGGAAGACAAGCAAGAACGAAAACGGTCAGATCTGTTCAGAAATATAAAAGGGAAAGTGTAATGTTCTGGAGAGGAATTGTGATCCGTAAAAAAACTCATTTAATTTTCATCCAGTCAATATTAACTGCTCGCAGGTATGTTGATAACCTGTAGTTAAGCTCTGGAGAGGTGCAACAGGAGAAAATTTAATTTTCATGCATGATAATGGGCCTCCACATACCATTAGAGTGACTAGGGACATCATTGAAGCAGAAGGTATCCCTTGTTTGGAGTGGCCTGCTTGCTCACCCGAGCTTAACCCTATTGAGTATTTGTGGGATATGCTTAAAAGAAAAATTAGAGCCCTCCGGAAAAATCCACAAAACACCGCACGGCTAGTACAAGCTGCCAACCTACAACAACAAAATGTTGATAATTTGATTAGGAGCGTGCCCTCCGCAAACTGAAGCTTGCATAAAGACTAGACGTGATAACACTGACTACCAAAAAACCAAAAAAAAAATAATAAAATAATTTAAACATTGTTAGTTTTACATTGAAATTTTTGATGCTATTGACTTTAAAACAACTAGTTTCAATTTGTTGTTTAAATACTTTATTGTTTTATTTAATTGTTATGTATTTGTGACTAAATTGCTTTAAAATAAATATTCTTTGACTTCGTGTGTTCGTTTTTTTAAATCCGCACGAAATAATAAGAAATATCAGATGATTCCATATAAGTTTGGGTGTGTGTGTATATAGTCCCCAGTACACCGTCCTTTTGTGAAAATGATTACAAAAGTCTTAAAAATGATTTTAACTGCTTCGTTTGAGCGAGTCTACCACTTTCTGAAAATTTTCAGAGTGCAGGATTGACGCGTTTTCGCACGCACAACACCTAAATTCGTAGCTCTAGCGCGGTTATGTTTTGTTATTGCAGAACTATAATTTTTAATTTTAATCAAACATTATACGTTAAAATAAAATAAATTATTTTTGTCGGACAAAAAAGAACTCCAAATATTATGTTATGCAGACGACGCCGCATTAATCGCCGAGACAGAAGACGATCTCCAAAGATTAACACACATCTTCAATACAACAGTCAAGAAATACAATATGATAATATCAGCAGAAAAAAACAAATGTATGACAAACAGAGATGAAAATACTTCGACGAATATCAGGGAAAAGTCTGTTGGGGAGAAGCAAACACATAAGAATATCATGCAATGCAATGTAGAAGACATAAATGGATGGGTGACATTAGTAGAGTGGCAGATGATAGGATAGTACGAATAGCACGAGATGTCACCAAATGGACGGAGAAGTATTGGCAGACCAAGAAAAAGATGGTGCGATAATTTAAACAATTTAGGAGGCTAATATTGAAGAAGAAAAAGGTTTTAAAGCCTACATACAAGAAGGAAGAAGAAGACTTTGAATTGAAAATTAAGAGTTGTGCTATAACAAAACATAACCGCGCTAGAGCTACAGGCTTAGGCATTGTGCGTGCGGAAATGCGTCCAACCTGCACTCTGAAAATGTGCATACAGTGGTAGACTCGCTCCAAAGAAGTACAGTCAAACCTGCCATATCCGGATCAATGTGGCGACAGACCGATCCGGATATGAGAAAATCCGGATATCAAGACCACTACTGTTTTTACAGTCTCTGAAAGGTTTTCTCCTTCATACATTCCAGTAATCAACGCCGTCAATAACTTTCGTCAATAGACACGTTTTATAGATTATACATTATTTCGCCATCTTTTAGTTCTTCTTTTAGTGCGTTGTCCAACAGCAGGACTGCCTTTCTCGGTAGATTTCGGTAGATCCGGACGGCGCAGAACCGTCCGGATATGGGGAGGTCCGGATATGATAGGTCCAGATATGGCAGGTTGTACTGCATAAATAGTTAAAACCATTTTTAAGACTTTTGTAATCGTTTTCAAAAAAAGGCGGTGTACTGAGGACCAATATATCAAAAGTCGTCGGTCGATGACTTTTGAAATATAATTATCATCATACAGTTTGTATTGGTTTTTCCACTTCATCACTATTTTTCAGTTTTTCTCATGTTTATCTATCTTTCAGAAGGCGTGCATGACCTTGGAAGATATGGTGTATTCCACGAATATACGTCTGTTTTGTGTTATCGCGACAACGAATATTTTAGTGTGCAACATAAGAAGTACGAAAGTATTTTGCTCTAATAATTACCCCAATAAACAACAATGTAATTTGCAATTTACTTTAGTTCTTCATATTTTGCACAGTAAAATATTCGTTGTCGCGATAATCCAAAACAGACGTATATTTGTGGAATGGGGTATAAAAGACCGTATTATGTGCCTACACCGTATTATTCTCAGTGGTTTTATTATCTTGATTATGTTCATTGTGTATCAATTTGCATTCATCGTCTTACACTGTCTTTTTCTGATTTCGTTGATTCTGATTTTTTCTTATCATTTTTTTTTGTTTCGAAGATTTTTCTTTTATTTTCCTCTCTTACTGTACTATATTCGGCGCTAATTTAAGGGGAGAGTATAGTATTTTTGATCATTTTTTTCGATTTTTTTTTTATTGGATTATTCGATTGTATATGTTTTCACGAGTATACCATTAAAATTTCAATTTAATCCGAGCAAAATTGACGGAGATATGGATATATACAAAAATTTTCTTAGTATTATTGACAAAACTACATTTTTTTTAAACGCGTTTTCTGAAAAACATGTTTTTTGGGGCGGTGTACATTATAACTCAAAAAGTGTTGCACCGATCTTTCTGAAATTTTGCACACTTTTTTTTAGATATTTTACTAGTTAGTGACGTTGATTTTTTGCTTACTTTAACAATTTTTTTTTATATTACCATTTTTCTTTTTACCGAACACACTTTCTCATTTTTTTTTTATTTTTTCACTTTAAAGTTATACCATGAATTTAAAAATCAATATAATCATAAAAACTCGACGTCACTACCTCAAGAAACTCTTAAACTAAAATAATATTTTTGGTTTGTATGCTTCAGATGATTCTGTCCGAAGATAATTTAGTGTACACCGCAAATCATCTTTTTTTTGGATCGTCTACTTAAAAATGACGCCACCACTTAATTTTTTAATATCTTTGAATAAAAATTTAACTGAATAATCTTCAAGTGTTGTTCTTTAAGATGGCCTTTTACCCATTTAACTTAACCCCACCAGTTTCAAGGGAAAACGTTTTAAAATTATGCAAAAAACGCAGAATTAACTATACCCCGCCCCCCTTAATGCTATCAGTCGTATTTTTGCAAATTGTCATTTTTGTCTCTTACCTTACAACTTTTTTCTCTAGATTCAGCTTTAGTTATATCATTCTTATACTGTTATTTTTATGAAATTCTTATCTTCTTGCCTTACTCCGATTTTTATTTTTCTCTTCCTCTTCTCTGTTCTTCTTCTGTGAATTAATCCCTTCCCCTATTTTTTTGCTATTTTGTAAATCATTTAGTTCTGCTTAATTTGTGAGAAATTGTCTGATCCGTATCATACTTCGGTAGTTTTACATAATCTGTTATCTCTTTGCTTTTATATTATCACCTTCTGATCTTGCATTCTTCTAGCATGGCTCCCCATCTATATGCTTCGCATATTCAATCACGTTTCTACTGGCGTTCGTGTTTCATACGGTATTAGACCGAAATCATTTGACAGAAAGCAGTAGACCGAACTCATTGGACCGAAAAGCACTTTACCGAAACCTCACTAGACCGAACAGCATTAGACCGAAATGGTATAAATATATGGTATATTATATAAATAAATTAAAAAAGATTGCAGTAAATTATGCTAAAATTTTGTATATCTGTTTTCTTGTTTATTGTATTTTTTTGTATTATTTTATATATAGACTGTGTAAATTGTTACTCTGTACAGTGTGGTATGAAATAATTTTCATCCGTTAAACAAATTAGTGAAGGTTAAAATAAATTAAACTCGCCAGTACTTTGTGCTGCCAGTCCTAAGCCAGGATAAAAGATGAAGGGAGGTTGATGTTACCCTTACTCCGATTACAATCTTGTTTGAACACCCTGTATTATGTACTTAATGCTTTTCGGTCTAATTAGTTCGGTCTACTGCTTTCGGTCTAATGATTTCGGTCTCTTTACAGTAAACCGTTTCATACTATCTTTACTTTCTTTTAGTTCAGATATGCCACTTTCTATCATTGTTCCTCCCGTTGTGGTCAAAGTTTATTGTTTTTTTTGTTTTCTCGAATGTTTTCCTGGATTATTCAAGGTTGATGATCACGTACAAATTTCCACGAAGATGTTTGTGCTCAATATCAGATGAAAATTCCTTTTTAATGGCTTTTAAGGGACCAATTTCGCAGTAAATTGATCGTTAGAGAGAACTCACCTGCAAAATTTACTGACGAATCAATTTGAGCTAGTGACTGACAGAAAAATCGATCGATACAAGAAATCCGACTCGTCTAAGGAAAATGCTTGTTTTAAACACCAAAAAAGAAGATATCTACAACGAGAACGAGTCGAAAAGTGAGACGGATTCGAACGTCAGCCTCAACTCAAGGTAGTTAATTTTGGAGTTATTGAAGGTAAGGCAAGTGCGAAGTTGACTGGATGCCGAAGCCGACGGGGCATTGGGATCGATTTCGATTGGAAGTAGAGAGTTTTAGGAGCAAAGGCGTACATAGTCCAGGAACAACAGGAACTTATTATACGAAGAGTTTGTACAAAAACACGTTTACTAGGAGTATCATTCATGTGACAGTTATGAAGATGAAGCATTTTGTGTATCTTAATGAATACGAAAAATATGCTGCAAATATGTAAATCATCATTTTTTTCATTTATGTGTGCAGCAACTGATCTTTAATTATGTTCACAAAAACATATCCTTCTACATTTTCTTTTGAATAAAAAATATGGAGCTTTATATTACGTCTCACTAGAGAATAGTTTCTAATTCCGATTCATTCAAGAAAACAAAATCATCGTCAATATGAGTCCTTGGCTTAGCAGGGATCTCCCTAACGCGTGTTTTAATTGTTTATACCCTATTTGTAACTCCCCTCAGATGATCTCGTCCACGATCTTGAAGAAGGGAGTTAGGGAGTTCCAGAACTTGAGGGCCGTGAATGAAGGACGTTATTATAGAAAGAGATTAAAAGTAGAGGTGGGTGAATAGGATTCGATTCAAGTTAATAAATATAAATACCGGTGAGGACTTTTTACAACATTCAGTGTAAAAATCTGGAAATTCTGCTAATAGAACTGTAGCTATTATCACTGCGGTGCAAAAAAATCGATCCACTAAAAATTTGGTCATTTTTGATGTTTCGAATTTCCTAAAACTGTTGTCCGATTTAAGTGATTTTTTTCCACGTTGTAGCCTTATATTTATTCTTTATCCATTCTTTCACGGTTTTTGCTCTAAATTTTAAAGAACCGCTTGGATTGACATGAAATTTGGCATACGTATAGCTTACATGTCAAAGAAAAAAAGTGATGTTGTGCCAATGTGTGCTTTTGCCCTGGGGGTGACATTCACCCCCTTTTGGGGGTGAAAAAATATATGTCCAAAATAAGTCCGGAAATGGATAAACTGACTAATTTTAAGTAACTTTTGTTCTATAGAGCTTTTTCGCCAAGTCAACACTTTTCGAGTTATTTGCGAGTGAATATGTTCATTTTTCAACAAAATAACCACATTTTTAGACGGTTTTTCTAGCCTATAGTTTTATCTATTTTAGCCTATAAAAAAGTAAAAAAAATGGTGTACACGTTAGGTCTGTGGATCTCGTAGAAGCAGAGTTATAGCCAATGAAAAATAGATTAATATTCACCAAATTTCAAATAATATTTCGACGTGAAATATCCAAAAAATTTAGCACTTTAACCCATTTTAGCACCCATTATAACTTTTTTAAAGTGTTTGAAAAAAGCTTTATTTCTGTTTTTACAAAAAGTTTCTAGCATTAAATTTAAGCAAGTTACGCTCAAAATAAAGTTGGTCCCTTTTGTTTTTGTAAAAAAAAATATCTGGAAGACCACCCCCTAATTAGCAACTTAAATGAAATTAATCGTTAGCGCTCCACTAATTATTTTACTTATATTGTGTTTATATGATCTGTAAGTTTTATCGATTTAAAGTGCTTATTTTTGAAAAATATGCTTTTTTTCAAAATAACTTAAAAATTGTTAGAGATACCAAAAATCTCGAAAAACAAAAAAGTCAGATTTGCTTTTCTGAATATCATGTATTTTTTTGTTTTTCTGTTAGACAAAAATTGATTGAGATTTGGTGTTTCTAAATTTGCATACATTCGTGATCAGTGACTCGTTCAACCCCTTTTAACTACAGCCCTTTCAATAATCAGGACTTTGAACCGATCAAACTTACAGATCATATAAACAATATATACACGAGTCAAGAAACTTGTGAAGTCGTAACGATTAAGTTCATTGAAGATTCTAATTAGGGGGTGATTTTCTCGATTTTTTTACCAAAACCAAAAGGGACTAACTTTATTTTGAGCGTAACTTGTTTAATTTTGATGCTAGAATTTTTTTTTATAAAACAAAAATGAAGCTTTTTTTAAACACTTTAAATAAGTTGTAATGAGTTTTCCCCGAAATGTGCTTCATTTTTGGTTATTTCACGTTAAAGTATCCCATTTGGAATTTGACGAATATGAACCTACTTTTCATTAGCTATAACTCTGCTTCTGCTAAGTGTAGAGACGTGATATATACACCATTTTTTTTAAATATTTTATAGGCTATATTTTTCCTAAGAATGTTTTTTCGACAAAATACTTACTGTTTGAGTTATTTGCAAAAAACTTTCTAAAAGCGTGGTTATTTTGTTGAAAAAATGAACATATTCACTGCCAAATAACTCGAAAAGTATTGACTTAGTGAAAAAGCTCTATAGAACAAAAGTTACTTAAAATTAGCCAGTTTATCCTTTTCCTGATTTTCTTTGGACGAATATTTTTTCACCCCCAAGAGGGGGTGAAAACCACCACCAGGGCAAAAGCACATATCGGCACAATATCACTTTTTTTCTTTGACTTGTTAGCTATGTGTATGCCAAATTTCATGTCAATCCAAGCGGTTGTTTAAAATTTAGAAGTTTTGCAATATTTTACCGTTAAAGAACGGACTATGTGTTTTTTTCTCAAAGTTCGCATCACATTGTGGATTATCCTAGCATTTATAAAATACTGAAATTAAAACCCAACTATAGCCTCAGGTTTTCGTAACATTTTGTCTTTCGTATTTCTTATGCATTTCACCCATTTCTCTCTAATTGAAGTGTGATTAAAATAATTTGATAAAAAATTGATAGTAGACATGAATATTACAATTATAAAAATTGGAAGAAGTAACACAAGAAAATTGGGAGTCATGCTTTGTTAGGACTGAACTGAATCAACAACATAGGGGAGATAAATTAAACTGGAAATAATATTATTAGAGTGAATCGAAATAAAGAAAAATTGTAAATAAAATGAAGTCAATAAAAGGAAAGTGTCAGCAACTAGTGAACATGCATGAAAGCAAATAAGGAATTATGAATAAACTAAAGAAATACCAGTACGGATGGAACTAATGGATGGAGTCAAAATTTGAATGCATTGGATTTTTTTCACTCCAAAAATCCAGGAACCGAACGATAACAAAACTTCCCATCTCTAGTTCCGGGTCAGATAAGGTCGATTATGGCCATTTTGTTTGTTCCTCTGTCTCCTGTTTGGTGTATATCGCACATTAGAAAGTTTAATTGGATCTAAGTCTCTAACGATGATACCGAATTGTAATGTGGTGGATTTTTGTGGGTAGAATGAAGGTATTTTCGAAAAATACCTTTCTCGTTGACGCAGAAACGATTTAGTTTTATTTATTAATGAGGATATTTGATTTAAATGAAAGTTTAAGTCGTTTGGATTCAGAATTTGGGGTAGAATTACATTAGGATTCATGTTGAACTCAATCAGATATACTTTATTTGTAAAATTTGCAAATGTTTATTATGACGCGTGTAGCTGTTCCAGAACATTGGAAAAGGGGAGATAAAGCAAATATTATTATATTATTTAGCGCAACAGGTCTGCTGGCCTAAGGGTTTGTTGTACAATTTCTCTTCATTATTTTTCTCTGTTAAACATAAACATAAAGAAGTAACATCAATAAAAGATCAGAATGGAGATCTACTGACTGATGAAGTTAGCATTATGGAAAGGTGGAAAGAATATTTTCAGAAACTACTACAACACGAACCTCACAACACAAATGAAGAAGATGAAGAAAGAACTGGCGAACAAGAAGTTGAATCTATACCAAACATTACAATGGATGAATTAACTGACGCGATTAGGAACATAAAAAATGGAAAGGCACCAGGTCATGACCAAATTACGGCAGAAATGATCAAAAACATGGGTGATATTGGACTACAAAAGTTATTAGAACTATTTCAAATGATTTGGAGAGACGAACAAATACCTATAGACTGGGAGATTGGTCTGATTGTACCTATACATAAAAAGGGAGACAACAAGAATTGCAACAACTATAGAGGAATAACTCTGCTAAGTACAGTGATGAAAGTTTATGAGCTAATAGTAGAGAGTAGACTGAGAAAAATAATAGAACCAACTTTAGAAGAATCGCAAAGTGGTTTTAGACCTGGTAGATGTACACAAGATCACATTTTTACGTTAAACGATATAATAAATAAAAGATTATCTAGGAAGAAAAAAACGTATCTCAGTTTCCTCGATATGGAGAAAGCATTCGACAAAGTACCTAGATCAAAAGTATGGAAAAGTCTGAAGAACAGAAACATACCAGAGAAACTTATACGGGTAACTAAATCAATATACAGAGACACTAGAAACCGTGTGATAAGTAAAAATATGATATCTGACCAGTTCAGAACAACTGAAGGTGTAAGACAAGGGGGAAGCTTGAGCCCTTTACTATTTATTACTTTTATGGACGAAATAATAAAAGAAACAAAAACAAAAGTCAGACCATTACACATAGGGTATAGAAATCTGAAAAGCACGGAGATAGCAGATTGTACATTTGCCGACGATGTAGTAATTTTAGCACCGACTGAAGACGAGCTACAAAGAAGCGTAAAAACATGGAACATAGTTTTAAAAAAGTATGGTATGACTATGAACAAAGAGAAATCGAAGGTAATGGTAATAGCTAAAGAAAGAGAGGATGTGCATGTCCAGGTAGATGATACAGAGATTAGACAGGTACAATCATTCGAGTACTTGGGAGTAACCATTGAAGAAACAGGTAGACAGGGAGCTGAGATCAACAAAAGAATTGATAAAGTGAATAGACTGTACCACGCAATAGGAAAAACAATTATTAACAAGAAAGAAGTATCGAAACATACGAAAATCAAGGTATTTAAGGCTATATACAGACCAGTACTTACATACGGATGTGAATCCTGGGTACTAAATAGACAACAGAAAAGTAAGATACAGGCAGCAGAAATGAGGTATCTACGCAGAGTTCAAGGAGTCACTAGAAGGGATAGGGTAAGAAATAACTACATAAGAGAAGAACTGAAAATCGAGACAATGATGGAGTATGTTGAAAAAAGACAATTAAGTTGGTGGGGGCATCTACAACGACTACAGAAAGAAGTACCAGTTAAAAAGATATGGGAAACGAAGGTGCAGGGAAAAAGAAGTAGAGGAAGACCGAGAGAGACATGGAACGAAGTGATGGCAAGGATTCTGGATAAAAAAGGAATAGCATGGAACGAAGCAAAGGCGATGGCACAGGACAGGAAACAATGGAAGAGATTTGTGCACTGTTAACAGAGCACACGTTAATACCTACACCCGAGAGGGTAGAAGGTCTAAAGATTATATATATATATATATATATATATATATATATATATATATATATATATATATATATATATATATATATAAAACAAATGAAATAGAGAATGTGGAAAAATCCCCTTACGAATAACTCACACATCCACTATTTCTGGCTGGGAAAAATTTTTCGAATAGAATCAAAGATCCAAACACCAGTTCTGAGAAATGTGTTTCGCCCTCTTCAACCTCCGTGGGCTCATCGGTAAAGATGAGAGGTTGAATATCTTTAGACACATTCCATCAAAAAACAACATCCGAGACATAGACATAACAGGAGCGTAAATCTACGCCCAACCTGAAAATGACAGTCTCAAGTTTTAATTCCCTAATTACTTTAGGGCCGGTTGTTCGAACGCTAATCAACAATGATCATTATCAAATATTTAATTACTGTCACCAAAACTGTCAATGTCAACTTTGTTTGGGTTGCTGAAAACATAATTAATTACAATTATGAGATTTATTATTAATTATGTTAATAATTATTGTTATATTAATTGATTATAGACTCCACAGACTTTTTAACAACCCAAACAAAGTTGACATTGACAGTAATTAATTATTTGATAATGATCATTGTTGATTAGCGTTCGAACAACCGGCCCTTAGAGTAAGTAAGATAATGTTTATGAAAAAACAAAAGATGTAGATCTTTGAAACACACTCAGTGATCAAAAGATCCACAGGTACTGGTTTAACGACCACTCGTACGAAATCAAACAAATGAAATAGAGAATGTGGAAAAATCCCCTTACGAATAACTCACACATCCACTATTTCTGGCTGGGAAAAATTTTTCGAATAGAATCAAAGATCCAAACACCAGTTCTTAGAAATGTGTTTCTTTCTTTCTTTGGATCTTTGATTCTATTCGAAAAATTTTTCCCAGCCAGAAATAGTGGATGTGTGAGTTATTCGTAAGGGGATTTTTCCACATTCTCTATTTCATTTGTTTGATTTCGTACGAGTGGTCGTTAAACCAGTACCTGTGGATCTTTTGATCACTGAGTGTGTTTCAAAGATCTACATCTTTTGTTTTTTCATAAACATTATCTTACTTACTCTAAAGTAATTAGGGAATTAAAACTTGAGACTGTCATTTTCAGGTTGGGCGTAGATTTACGCTCCTGTTATGTCTATGTCTCGGATGTTGTTTTTTGATGGAATGTGTCTAAAGATATTCAACCTCTCATCTTTACCGATGAGCCCACGGAGGTTGAAGAGGGCGAAACACATTTCTAAGAACTGGTGTTTGGATCTTTGATTCTATTCGAAAAATTTTTCCCAGCCAGAAATAGTGGATGTGTGAGTTATTCGTAAGGGGATTTTTCCACATTTTCTATTTCATTTGTTTGATTTCGTACGAGTGGTCGTTAAACCAGTACCTGTGGATCTTTTGATCACTGAGTGTGTTTCAAAGATCTACATCTTTTGTTTTTTCATAAACATTATCTTACTTACTCTAAAGTAATTAGGGAATTAAAACTTGAGACTGTCATTTTCAGGTTGAGCGTAGATTTACGCTCCTGTTATGTCTATGTCTCGGATGTTGTTTTTTGATGGAATGTGTCTAAAGATATTCAACCTCTCATCTTTACCGATGAGCCCACGGAGGTTGAAGAGGGCGAAACACATTTCTAAGAACTGGTGTTTGGATCTTTGATTCTATTCGAAAAATTTTTCCCAGCCAGAAATAGTGGATTTGTGAGTTATTCGTAAGGGGATTTTTCCACATTCTCTATTTCATTTGTTTGATTTCGTACGAGTGGTCGTTAAACCAGTACCTGTGGATGTTTTGATCACTGAGTGTGTTTCAAAGATCTACATCTTTTGTTTATATATATATATATATATATATATATATATATATATATATATATATATATATATATATATATATATATATCTCGATATATTTCTCGATATCCCTGTTCATTTTGTCTACCATTATTTCTGTTTTCTTGATTTGAGCGTGTGGTGTTTCTATTCTGGTATTCTCGATTTCTATCCTCATTCCATTGCCTATTTCTTTGTTCATAATTTCCTCTTCCGTTGTCTCTATTTTCGTTTTCCCTTCTGGGATTAAAATCTCGTCTTGTATAGTCCCTCCTATTTTGATTTCTATCTCTGTAATCTTGTGTTTCTCGGGGCCTGTAATCTTCTCGCGACCTTCTTGATTTTCTTTCTCTTAGACGTGATTCTCTTATTTGTAGGAATTGGCATAAACTATCTATGTCTTTGTAATTTTGCAATGTGATATGGTCTTCCAGCGTTTCCTCGAAATGTCTTGCAATCAGTTCGACTAATTGTTCCGATGAGTAATTATATTGTAAATGTTTTGCATTATTGTAAATTTGCAAAGCATATGTCCTTTCTGATACACCCATCCTATCATTGTATTTCCCATTTTGCAATTCCTTGTTAATTTCCAATTGTTGGACTTTTCCCCAGAAATAATTCAAAAATTTTTGTTCAAATTGTTGCCAATTGCCGAATTCTTCTTCTTTGCTATCGAACCATAGGCTTGCTTCATATTTGAGATGGTTTCTGATAGTTTCTTTTGCTGTTTCGAAATTTCCGATGTGCTGTATTTTCTTTTTCAGGCTATTTATGAACGGCACTGGGTGTAATCTTCTTACATCCCCGCCAAACCTTATCTTCACGTCATCTGTGCTATGTATAACCATTTCTCTTCTTTCTCCGACATTCTGTTGCGTCCTGTTTTCGGTGACTTGTTTTTCTATTTCTGTGATTCTTTTTTCCACTTCTTCTCTGTCTACTTGAATAGCATTTTCTAACTTATTTTCCAAATTTTCTAGTTCCTTTTTCTGGCCATTCGTTAACTCCTCCATTTTGTTTTGAATTATCATTTCTTGTTCTTTCATGTGGTCCTTCATTCTAATTTCTTGTTCTTGCATGTGATCTTTAATTTTCATTTCTTGCTGTTCTATCTCGTTTTTCATTGTTGTCAAACATCCTTTTATTTCCTTTTCATACTTTTCTATGCGTTCCTCTATTTTCTTATTGTTCTCTTCTATTGCTTGTTTTGTTTCCTTTTGATTGTCATCCATTTTTTGCTGTGTTTCATCCATTTTTTGATCCACTTTATCCATTTTCTTTGATGTTTCTTCCTGATTTTTATCCATTGTTAGTTTTGTTTCTCTTTGATTGTCATCCAGTTTTTGTGACTGGAGTTGCATCAGTTGTAATAGTTTATCAATTCCTGATAATTCTTGCTGTTCTGATGCCATGATTGTCGTGTCTAAAATATCTTCTTGGTCTGAATGTTCTTTTTGTTTTTTGTTGTCTTTGCTTTGGCTTCTTGTCACAGACATTTGTTTTCAAGAAGTACTGTCCCCGCCAAATATGAAATTTTACTAGTATGTTACCAAGACGACTTTTTCTCACCCAAATATTATAAATTGTCAATAAATATATCAAATGTAAATATCGTAAAAATAAAATATTAAATCAGTTATGTAAAATTTGTACCTAAAGAGATCTAAATTTTTATGTTATCAAATGTAAGTATCTCACTTTTTACCACAGGCATATAAATTTTCAAATACCGGCTTTACTCTTTCTATCCTTCAAATTTGCCACTAGAAATACTTATCAATGCTTTCCACGTTGGACGACAGTTGATGTGATCTTGATTATTGATATGAGATAATAATTTTATATGTCATTTAATTTAATCAATGCTTTAATAATAATCTAATTAATTTACCAGATCATATATCAATATGTTTTCAATCTCAGGGCTTTTTATAAAATTAAGTACTTACATACGTGGCTTCTAAGTATTTCTTAATGGTTCCTAATCGGGATAGGAAAGAAAAGAGTAAAATAATAACACATATGGGTTACAATTGTAATCAAAATATTGTTTATTTTATTTAAATGGCAATCACTGCTTAATATTTGCTATATCTTATTATTCTTAAACATAACATTTACACATGGGAATCTTATTTCCTTTTGTTTTCCAATTGAAAGTTTTTATTAACATTTAACTATTATGATTTATTAGCAACAATGCTATTTAAGTTTGATGAAACTTTTCTGATATTATTGATTATGTTTCTTCAATTTTAAATGTGGTATTTAATACGAAAAACCCATACATTCATGTCCAAACAAATGAGACTGACCTTTTTCTGGTGAACTGAGAATGTCTTCACACAAGACCCGTTTCCTGCTATCCTTGGCTGCAATCAAAACCTCGTCCTGGCTTCCAGTAATGTTCTCCTTTGAAACTAGCGCGTATAGCTCTCGCTTCCTGCTTCTGTCGTGATGCTGTGTTCTACCTTTTTCGAAACTGCAATCAGCTACCGGGAACTCTTGGCCCAAGGAGGTTCTTTTACTCTCAACCTGGCCTACCTCTCGTTCCACAATAGATACTCCACACTCACGGAACTACACCGGCTTTCTCACTCTCCGTACACTACCGTCTACGACTCGACTTCACTTCTCGACAACTCAAAACATTCTGATCTCTATTTGTCATTCATTCCCCTACTTTCTAAATATCCCTTCCAGATTCACAAATCAAAATTCCACCACCAACTCTCATTCGCAGTATTCCTCAAAACCAATTTTTAAACTTTCTAAATATGCTTAATGGATTTCAAAGAAAATAGTTAATTCCCATTCTAAAATTACTTTCTACTATATACAAATTTTAATGACCTATTCTCTATTTCCACTTAGTCTTATTTAGCATCGGCTAATGATCGATCCTTCCGCGAACAACGATAATGACCTATTAACGATTTCACTTGAGTCTTATTTAATCACTTCTTAAAATTAAATATAACAATTTGTTGTATACATGTTGTTCTAAATTTATATGCCCGTGGTTGAGAAAATTGAAAATATTTTATATTAAATTGAATTCTGTTTATAATTATCAAATTTTAATTTTCATATCAAATAGAAATATAACAAATCCCCGCCTTGTATTCGATAAAATTTATCTGCATTTTTAAATAAATTCTCTCGAGGCAAAACCAACTCCCTGTATATTTCCTTACTTTAATCTACGTCTTATATCCTAACTTACTATCTACTTCATGTAATTCTGTCTTTTATTCGTGATATTTGTATACATCGTGAATATTATAAATTCCTCGGATCTTTTCCGAGTTCCTGTGCCTCAACTCATAACTATTTATCCCATTTTCATTATTCACGATATACGGGCCTTCGAAAACAGGCATCAACTTTGCGCAAATGCCCCCAGGAAGATTTGATACTCGTAATGCCCTCACGAGTACTTTTTCACCCTTTTGGAAAGTCACTGGTCTTCTTTTTCTATTTTGTTCCTGTCTTTGGATATATTTTTCGTTGCTTCGCCGTAATCTTCTCTGTACGGTTTCAATCACCTGTTGATATTCTTTTGGCTCTTGGTCTTCCCATGGCCTTATCGGCAGTACACCCTTCATGATGTATTCTGGGGTCTCTTTTGTTACTGTGCTCGGAATTGTATTTAGATACCTTTCTATTTCCGCCATTTTCCTGTCCCAGTGGCGATGTTGACCATCTGTTGCAATGCGAAGAAATTTCGTCACTTCCTGTATGAATCGTTCCGAAGGATTACTCTGTGGATGCCTGATGCTGACAAAATTTGTCTCTATTCCTCGTTCTCGAAGTTGTCCCTTGAAACGATCATTTCGGAAATACGTTGCATTGTCCAGTAGAATCTTTTTTGGTGTTCCTACTATGGCTATAAAATTGTCGATTTTTCTTAATATTTCTTCCCCCTTTGTGGTGCGGCAACTATATAATTTTACGTATTTTGAAAATACATCCACCATTACCAGAATATGTTTGTTCCTTTTAGTGGTCATAATTAGATCGCTTAACATATCTATTGCTACAATGTCTAGTTTGTTTCGGGCTTCAATATTTTTGGCAACATTTTCGTTTTTGAAATTCCGACTCTTATATTTTTGACATACATCGCACTTCTGGGTAATTTCCTTTGCAATGCGGTAATCCTGTCGGCTTATGTAATTTTCCCTAAAAACGAGCCAAACTTTTCTGCTACCGATATGCCCATTGTCCTCATGTAATTTCTTTATTATCTTTTCGGCCAATGTCTGTGTCACTAAATATAGTTCCTTTCCGTCTATTCTCTTAAAATATATGTTATTTTCTACTTCCGCTCTTCTTTTCTCTCTTTCCTCTAGGTCTTCCTGGTTTGTCCTTATCTCATTTAACGAATATATCCCTTCTTCTTGTATTAATCTATTTAGTCCCACCTGTAGAGTAATTGTTTCCTTTTTTCCGGTGTCCTCATCCCGTGTTAGAGCGTCGGCTATTATGTTGTCTTTTCCTTTTATATATCGGAACTCAAAATCATACTCCTGTAATAACAGAATGCCTCTATGTATTCTATTATTTACTAATCTATTCTTCATGATATGTACTAAAGCTGCATGGTCTGTTTCGATTGTGAATTTTGCTCCCAATAAGTAAAACCTCAATTTGTTTACGCAATATAGTACACTGGCAAACTCCAATTCTGTAACACTATATTTTCTCTCATGTGTTTTAGTCACTCGAGATATAAAACATATCGGTACTTCTTGGTCGTTTTGTATTTGAGACAGAACTCCTGCAAATTTTTGTATGGACGCATCAGTTCGGAGTATAAAAGGTAAATTGTAAATGGGGTGGTATATTTTCGTTCCTTTTGCGAATTCTCGTTTTAATGTTTCGAAAGCTTCCTCCTGTTCTTCTTTCCAATTCCATTTTATTCCTTTTTTAAGCAATTTTATCAGAGGGATTTCCTTTTGGCTCAAATCGGGAATCAGCTTTTTAAAATAATTTATCGTGCCAAGAAAACCTCTCAATGTTTTCAAATTCGTTGGTCTTGGGTATTCATCTATGAGCTTGACTCTGTCTTCGGCTAATCTTACTGTTTTGGTGTCCAATTGAAAACCCAAATAAATGACTTCTTTTTGAAAAAATTGACATTTTTCAATGTTTAATTTCAATCCCGCTGTGTCCAATTCTTTCAGAATTATTTCTATGTGTTCCAGATGACTCTGAGTATCTTGTGAAAAAATTAATAAATCATCGATATAATGAACTATGAAATCTTCATGGCGATTCAAAATGGTATGTAGAGCTCGGACGAGTGCAGCACAAGCACTCTGCAATCCAAATGGCACTACCTTAAACCGGTAGACAATACCATCAATAGAAAAAGCGGTGTAGTTTCTACACTTTTCAGCTAACGGTATCGACCAAAAACTGTGTTTTAAGTCAATTTTCGAAAATATGTGTGACCCGGTGATTCTTCCAAAAATGGCCTCGATGTTTAGAGGTGATTCATATTGTGATACAGTGTGCTGGTTGATATTCCTGGCATCTAAACATAATCTCAATTCTCCATTGCTTTTCTTTACTATCACAATCGGGTTAACATACGGTGAATCACATCTTTCGATGATTTGATCTTCCAACATTTTATTTATTTCTTCTTTCACCTCTTGTCGATACTTGTATGGAATCGGGTAAGTCTTTGATCGAAAATTTCCCAAGTTTTTCACCTCAAATGAATGTTCGTACTTTTTCGCCACTCTGTTTTCCTCATTGATCAAATTTTCATAGTTTCTTAACATCAACCGCAATTCCTTTTCTTTCCCTTCTCCACATATCAATTTTCTGTCTTTTTTCTCAGATTCTTCACACATGTTTACCGTGCATTCTGCATCCTCGTTTGCATATACCTCCTCTTCAAATACGACTGTTTCAATCATATTCTTTTCACTTTCATTTTTTTGCTTTATTTCTTCTTCTCCTGAGCTCGTCTCTTCTTTTGAGGAATCCCAGGTTTCCTTTGTTTCTGATACTCCCAAATTTTCTTCTTCTGGGCTCAACTCTTCTTTTGAGGAGCCACAGGTTTCATTTTCTTTTCTCTTTTTCTGACCTTTTCTCCTTTTTTTTCTTTGTCCTTGCTTCGCTGCCAAATTCATTTCCACTGTTTGTTCTTTACCTGATTCGTCCGTATTTTGTTTCTCATGTTCCTTGTCCTGTTCTTTTTCTTTTTCTTCTGTTAGTTTCATCGTATTATTTTTAAAATCTATCACTACATGTTTTTCTGCCAATTCGTCAACTCCTACTATCATGTCATGTGACATGTTTGGCATTATTACACATTGTAGTGCATACATATTCTTACCCAGTCGTACCATTACTCGTATGCCTTCATTTATAGTTGCCAATGTCCGTTTGTTTGCGCCCACTAAATTTACCCTAGGTATTTTGTAAATTAAATTTGTTAAGTTAACTTCTTCTATTAGTTTTCTGTTGACCAATGTTATTTCAGATCCAGTGTCTATCATAATTTTAATTGGTTTCTCGTTGATAAATCCATCCACAAATTTTAAATTAACTCCATTTTTCTTTTCGTTGTTTCCTGCCAATTTAATAAACTCCTTGGGGTGACAAAAGATTCCTGTTTGATTTTTGGTTTTTAGTGAGCGCCGTCGTGAAAAGACGCCGGTTGCTCATCGTTGTTTATATTTTCGTCATAATGTCTCTCTCCGTCATATTCATCTGTCTGGGTATTATTTACTTCTCTTCTATTTTCTCTTGGTCTGTCGGATCTGTTTCGGTTTTCTCGATATCCCTGTTCATTTTGTCTACCATTATTTCTGTTTTCTTGATTTGAGCGTGTGGTGTTTCTATTCTGGTATTCTCGATTTCTATCCTCATTCCATTGCCTATTTCTTTGTTCATAATTTCCTCTTCCGTTGTCTCTATTTTCGTTTTCCCTTCTGGGATTAAAATCTCGTCTTGTATAGTCCCTCCTATTTTGATTTCTATCTCTGTAATCTTGTGTTTCTCGGGGCCTGTAATCTTCTCGCGACCTTCTTGATTTTCTTTCTCTTAGACGTGATTCTCTTATTTGTAGGAATTGGCATAAACTATCTATGTCTTTGTAATTTTGCAATGTGATATGGTCTTCCAGCGTTTCCTCGAAATGTCTTGCAATCAGTTCGACTAATTGTTCCGATGAGTAATTATATTGTAAATGTTTTGCATTATTGTAAATTTGCAAAGCATATGTCCTTTCTGATACACCCATCCTATCATTGTATTTCCCATTTTGCAATTCCTTGTTAATTTCCAATTGTTGGACTTTTCCCCAGAAATAATTCAAAAATTTTTGTTCAAATTGTTGCCAATTGCCGAATTCTTCTTCTTTGCTATCGAACCATAGGCTTGCTTCATATTTGAGATGGTTTCTGATAGTTTCTTTTGCTGTTTCGAAATTTCCGATGTGCTGTATTTTCTTTTTCAGGCTATTTATGAACGGCACTGGGTGTAATCTTCTTACATCCCCGCCAAACCTTATCTTCACGTCATCTGTGCTATGTATAACCATTTCTCTTCTTTCTCCGACATTCTGTTGCGTCCTGTTTTCGGTGACTTGTTTTTCTATTTCTGTGATTCTTTTTTCCACTTCTTCTCTGTCTACTTGAATAGCATTTTCTAACTTATTTTCCAAATTTTCTAGTTCCTTTTTCTGGCCATTCGTTAACTCCTCCATTTTGTTTTGAATTATCATTTCTTGTTCTTTCATGTGGTCCTTCATTCTAATTTCTTGTTCTTGCATGTGATCTTTAATTTTCATTTCTTGCTGTTCTATCTCGTTTTTCATTGTTGTCAAACATCCTTTTATTTCCTTTTCATACTTTTCTATGCGTTCCTCTATTTTCTTATTGTTCTCTTCTATTGCTTGTTTTGTTTCCTTTTGATTGTCATCCATTTTTTGCTGTGTTTCATCCATTTTTTGATCCACTTTATCCATTTTCTTTGATGTTTCTTCCTGATTTTTATCCATTGTTAGTTTTGTTTCTCTTTGATTGTCATCCAGTTTTTGTGACTGGAGTTGCATCAGTTGTAATAGTTTATCAATTCCTGATAATTCTTGCTGTTCTGATGCCATGATTGTCGTGTCTAAAATATCTTCTTGGTCTGAATGTTCTTTTTGTTTTTTGTTGTCTTTGCTTTGGCTTCTTGTCACAGACATTTGTTTTCAAGAAGTACTGTCCCCGCCAAATATGAAATTTTACTAGTATGTTACCAAGACGACTTTTTCTCACCCAAATATTATAAATTGTCAATAAATATATCAAATGTAAATATCGTAAAAATAAAATATTAAATCAGTTATGTAAAATTTGTACCTAAAGAGATCTAAATTTTTATGTTATCAAATGTAAGTATCTCACTTTTTACCACAGGCATATAAATTTTCAAATACCGGCTTTACTCTTTCTATCCTTCAAATTTGCCACTAGAAATACTTATCAATGCTTTCCACGTTGGACGACAGTTGATGTGATCTTGATTATTGATATGAGATAATAATTTTATATGTCATTTAATTTAATCAATGCTTTAATAATAATCTAATTAATTTACCAGATCATATATCAATATGTTTTCAATCTCAGGGCTTTTTATAAAATTAAGTACTTACATACGTGGCTTCTAAGTATTTCTTAATGGTTCCTAATCGGGATAGGAAAGAAAAGAGTAAAATAATAACACATATGGGTTACAATTGTAATCAAAATATTGTTTATTTTATTTAAATGGCAATCACTGCTTAATATTTGCTATATCTTATTATTCTTAAACATAACATTTACACATGGGAATCTTATTTCCTTTTGTTTTCCAATTGAAAGTTTTTATTAACATTTAACTATTATGATTTATTAGCAACAATGCTATTTAAGTTTGATGAAACTTTTCTGATATTATTGATTATGTTTCTTCAATTTTAAATGTGGTATTTAATACGAAAAACCCATACATTCATGTCCAAACAAATGAGACTGACCTTTTTCTGGTGAACTGAGAATGTCTTCACACAAGACCCGTTTCCTGCTATCCTTGGCTGCAATCAAAACCTCGTCCTGGCTTCCAGTAATGTTCTCCTTTGAAACTAGCGCGTATAGCTCTCGCTTCCTGCTTCTGTCGTGATGCTGTGTTCTACCTTTTTCGAAACTGCAATCAGCTACCGGGAACTCTTGGCCCAAGGAGGTTCTTTTACTCTCAACCTGGCCTACCTCTCGTTCCACAATAGATACTCCACACTCACGGAACTACACCGGCTTTCTCACTCTCCGTACACTACCGTCTACGACTCGACTTCACTTCTCGACAACTCAAAACATTCTGATCTCTATTTGTCATTCATTCCCCTACTTTCTAAATATCCCTTCCAGATTCACAAATCAAAATTCCACCACCAACTCTCATTCGCAGTATTCCTCAAAACCAATTTTTAAACTTTCTAAATATGCTTAATGGATTTCAAAGAAAATAGTTAATTCCCATTCTAAAATTACTTTCTACTATATACAAATTTTAATGACCTATTCTCTATTTCCACTTAGTCTTATTTAGCATCGGCTAATGATCGATCCTTCCGCGAACAACGATAATGACCTATTAACGATTTCACTTGAGTCTTATTTAATCACTTCTTAAAATTAAATATAACAATTTGTTGTATACAGGTTGTTCTAAATTTATATGCCCGTGGTTGAGAAAATTGAAAATATTTTATATTAAATTGAATTCTGTTTATAATTATCAAATTTTAATTTTCATATCAAATAGAAATATAACAATATATATATATATATATATATATATATATATATATATATATATATACGATTCCGCGATATATAAATCGCGGAAGTTTTGACGAATTTGTGCTCCAATGCCATGTATTATGGCGTTTTAATTCATATATATATATATATATATATATGAAAGGAAACGGCAATTGCATTTTATTTCACTTCGACCACCACCGATATTCTACACGACGTGTTTCGAGCTCATTTCAAGCTCTCGTCAGGAACATCTAGGTGGATGGTCGAGGTGTAACAAAATGCGGTTGGCCTTTCTGGTAATAATAAAATAACCAGACTTCAGTACACTTGGTACGACATCTATATGAATTAAATGAAAAGATTTCTCTGGTATACAGAAGAAATCTTTTCCGTAGCGGACGCGAAAATGTAAAATATGAAGACTTTGAAATTTACATTTTCGCGTCCGCTACGGAAAAGATTTCTTCTGTATACCAGAGAAATCTTTTCATTTAATTCATATATATATATATATATATATATATATATATATATATATATATATATATTTCTCTGAGGATATTCGTTTAAGTTTTTCTTTTAATCATATCCTACTCTTTGTCTTATAAAGATGTAGGATGGGTTTCCCTTGGTATGGGGTTGGTCAGCAGGAATCAGGAATACACTTATTTACCCATCAGTACTACCCAAACCTAACTGAATCTCTCGCAATCTAACTAATAGTAATCCCTGTATTATTCCGCGTGTATCTATTTATTAGATCGATTTTTTTGTGTACAATTTACTTATATTTCTATGTCAAGTTTGTATATTATGTATGATATAATAATATGTTTACTGCTTACTCAGTAGAAGTCATCGTGCCATCAAATCCGCCATATTAATTCTTGACCTTCGTTTTAATAATCCGTTGTCTAAAGCTTTTTATAATCTTGACGTATGTACATCACCTTTTCCGATCCATCCATCTTATTCTTTGTGCTCTCTGAGTACTGAGCCATATTCCACCACCCAAACTACGACGCATACACGCACTCACTAGTGAGTATAGAAAGATAGTTAGTAATAACGAGAGCCTGCCAATCCATCAAGATATAGATGCTGCCAACGGTAACCGTTTACGCTCCAGACAACCGCCAATAAAAACAGCAAAGATTGCTGTGGAAAATGAGTTCAATTTAACGACCACATGGACTCGAGAATGGATGGAACAACAAAATAGCAACTTACCCTGCATCACACAAAAACCACCAGGCTTTGACTTACCACGCAACACATGGTCTGTGCTGAACCGAATCAGAACCCAACACGGTAGATGTGGTTACATGATGCACAAATGGGGTAAACGACCATCCCCACTCTGTGACTGTGGACAACCACAAACTATCTGTCACATCACAGAACAACAGAACAGGGTCCCAAAAGATCATATCATGGCAGGTCAGAGGATTTCCTAATGGCGACTCCAGAGTCGATAGACTATATAATTAAGCTAGATGTTCGTTTGTACCGGGTGTCCCAATAAGAATGGCTCTCGACCATATCTCAGGAACGGTTTATAGTAGAGCTTTGAAATAAAAAATTTTATAACAAAAGTTGCCTCAGGAAAAGCCTGGAAATTATTTTCATAATTGTGGGTCCACCGCTAGAGGGCGTAATTGAATATCAAAAATATAAAAATCTAAATTTTACAAAATTTTCCTAATGATGGGCACTGGAAATCCGATTATTGTATTCTTCATCAAATTCTGCGCATATTTGATTTAACAAGTTTAACTCTACCTTTGCAAATAAGAGGTGGGGGTGAGTGGGAACCTTGTTATGAAAAAATGGCTGTAAGTCCGGTTCTGCTAAATCAAATTTTGAAAACTGGGTCTTGTTGAAGACAGATCTTTTTCTTCAATGTAAGCGTGATAATTTTAAACCATCCTAATAAGTAATAAGCCAGCTGGGAGGCGTTATTTAATTTTTTTCAGAAATCTAGTTTTCTTTGGAAAATATTAAATACAAGTATGCATTTTTAATCATACTTTATAAAATTAGATTAAATTAGCAATAGAATAGCGAAAACCGCATGTCGATACCTTTTGTCTATCTCAAGATATCTCGAGAAACGTGTAAATTTTATACATAACTGTTACTATCACCGGTAAACTAAGTTAATGAAAAGTAGTGTGCTGTGGAAAAAAACAAAATAACATTTTCCAGATGTCAACGTATAAAAATATAATTAATTAAAACAACAATATAAAGAGAAACAATACTATTAAAATTAAATATAACACAGAACAAAAAGAACTACTTAGTGACGACCTAAATATTCAAATTGTTGCCCATCATACACTACTCTAGAATACATTATCCAGAGAATACTAAACGCCATTCAAAGCATATCGAGAGCAGAAATTGAGACTGCTGTTCAATCTACTCTTGAAAGAGTAAATGTTTGCAACGAAAATGATGGGCAAAAATTTGAACGTTTATGTCATCACTAAATAGTTGTTTTTATTTCTTTGTAATAGGGCTTTTCAACGCTTCTCATTTGTTTCGAGCCTCTGTCATATGCCGTATAATCCGTGTATAATATTAATATACGAGATATGAATGAGCCTCGAAACAAATGAGAAGCGTTGAAAAGACCTAATATACGTTGACAGCTGGAAAATGTTTCTTTGTTGTTTCCATAGCACACTACTTTTAATGAATTATTTCGTTTACCGGTGACAGTAACAGTTGTGTTTTTAAATTTACACGTTTTGTAAGATATCTCGAGATAGAAAAAAGGTATTAACATGCGGTTTTCGCTATTCTGTTGCTAATTTTGTCTAATTTTGTAATATGGTATTAAAAATGCATGTTTGTATTTAATATTTTCCGAGGAACACTAGATTTCTGAAAAAAATTAAATAACGCCTTCTAGCTGGCATATTACTCAGTAAGTTGTTTCGAAATCATAACTTTTACATTGACGAAAAAGATCTGTCTTCAACAAGACCAAGTTTGCAAAATTTGATTAAGCAGAACCATACTCACAGCCAGTTTTTCATAACAAGGTTCCCACTCACCCCCACCTCTTATTTCCAAAGGTAGACCTAAACTTGTCAAATCAAATATGCGTAGAATTTTATGAAGAATACGATGATCGGATTTCCAGTGCCCCTTCATTAGGAAAATTTTGTAAAATTTAGATTTTTTACTTTTTGATATTCAATTACGCCCTCTAGCGGTGGTCCCACGATTATGAAAATAATTTCCAGGCTTTTCCTGAGGCAACTTTTGTTATAAAATTTTTTATTTCAAAGCTCTACTATAAACGGTTCCTGAGATATGGCCGAGAGCCATTCTTATTGGGACACCCGGTACCTACACCTATGTATTATGTTTTATACAAAATATACAGGGTGTAACAAAAATACAAGTCATAAATGTAGTCACATATTCTGGGACCAAAAATAGTTCGATTAAACCTAACTTACCTTAGTACAAATGTGCACACAAAAAAAGTTACAGCCCCTTGAAGTTACAAAATGAAAATCGATTTTTTCCAATATATCGAAAACTATTAGAGATCTTTTATTGAAAATAGACATGTGGCATTCTAATAGTAGTAGTATCTGAAGAAAAAATTATAGTGAAATTTGGACACCCCATAAAAATTTTATGGGGGTTTTGTTCCTTTAAACCCCCCCTAACTTTTGTGTACGTTCCAATTTAATTATTATTATAGTACCATTAGTTAAACACAATGTTTCAAAAAATTTTTTGCCTCTTAGTACTTTTTCGAAAAGTCAGTTTTTATCGAGATATTTTGAATATTTGTCAAATCCACCACATATTTGTATATGGCTAAGTACGATTATGGAGACTTTGTAATAATATGAAAATTTATTTATGATTTACATTTTTAGGTATATTTGGAATCATATTAAAAAAGAAGTAATATCTCGATAAAAAGTGCCTTCTCGAAAAAATACAAAGAGGCAAAAAAGTTTTAAAAACACTGTGTTTAACTACTGGTACCGCAGTAAAAGCTTAATTGAAACATACACAAACATTTGGGGGGTTTAAAGGAACAAAACCCCCATAAAATTTTTATGTAAACATATTAAAAAAGCAGCCGCAACTCGATAAAAACTGCCTATCGAAAAAATACTAAGAGGCAAAAAAGTTTTAAAAATATTGAATTTAACTAATGGTACCACAATAATAATTTAATTGGAACGTACACAAAAGTTTGGGGGGGTTTAAGGGAACAAAACCCCCATAAAATTATTATGGGGTGCACAAATTTCACTATAATTCTTTTTTAAGGTGTTCCTGCCATAAGAATGCTACATGTTCATTTTCAATAAAAAATCTCTAATAGTTCGAAATATATTCGAAAAAATCGATTTTCATTTTGTAACTTCAAAGGGCTGTAACTTTTTTTATGTGCATATTTGTACTAAGGTAAATTAGGTTCATTCGAACTATTTTTGGTCTCAAAATATGTGATTTAATTTATGACCTGTATTTTCGTTACACCCTGTATATTATGTAAATGTAAATGTGTCAAGTGCCATACGATAAATAAATAAAATAAAATGTGTGCTCTCATATGTCTTTCTAATCTTGAATTCTCGCTATACGTATACAGGGTGAGGCAGATAAAGGGCCTATTAGAAATATCTCGAGAACTCAAGGTAAGAAAATTATGAAAATCGGAATACAGGGGTTTTGAGGTGTGAACTATTTAATGAAAATATTTTGGTCTCTTTGCTACTTCCGGTTATACCGGAAGTTGGTTGTAACTTCGTTTTTTTAAATGGGACACCCTGTATATTTTTACATTTTTGGATTCTCCTTGATTTCTTCTTTCTTAAAATATAAGTTTTTGTAATATTATACAGGGTAGGTTAAAAGATAATTACGTTTTTTTATTAATTTCGTAGCAAAATTTACACGCTGTAGAATTGTAGTAGTTTGACATAATAAACTCTGTTTATGTTCAAATGATTTTTAATATAGTCTACTATGTTAAGAATTATTGGTATAGTTAAGGTTTTCCTTTTTTGTATACAGGGTTGGTCGAAACTCAGAATGAGTTTTCTTAAATGGAACACCCTGTATTTTAGTATTGTAATGAAATGTTATTTTAGGATACTTTTTAATTTCTTAAGCAATCCCTATACCTAACTGCTTCAATTTGTGAGTTATTGGTGATTCAAACCAAACATTAATTGCAACACAAAATACCTGAAATTTTATTAGGTTGGCCGTAAAAATATTCAATGACAAATAATTTTTCGGAAATAAATACATACTAATCGAGACTGATACTTAAAATTGCCAATAATGGTTGAGCTATCAAAATATCTACGTAGTTAAGATTGTTGGTGCGATTAACAATTAAGCACAAATTAAAGCAGTTGGGTATAGGGAATACTTAAGAAATTAAAAAGTACCATAAAATACCATTTCATTACAATACTAAAATATAGTGTGTTCATTTAAGAAAACTCAGAAAATACACATTACGAGTTTAGACCCACCCTGTATACTAAAATTCAAAATTTAGCTATACTAATAATTGGTAACAATAGTAGACCATATTAAAAATCATTTGAACATATAAAGGGATTTTGATGTAAAACTACTACAATTCTACAGGGTGTGAATTTTGCTACGAAATTAATAAAAAAACGTAATTATCTTTTAATCTACCCTGTATAATATTACAAAACCTTATATTTTAAGAAATAAGAAATCGAGGAGAATCCAAAAACGTAAAAACATATAGGGTGTCCCATTTAAAAAAACGAAGTTACAATCAACTTCCGGTATAACTGGAAGTAGCAAAGAGACCAAAATATTTTCATTAAATAGTTCACACCTCAAAACCCCTATATTCCAATTTTCATAATTTTCTTTACTTTAGTTCCCGAGATATTTCTAATAGGCCCTTTATCTGCCTCACCCTATATAGTTCTGGTTATAAGTTATAAGGTAGTTATAAGTTATATAATTCATCAGGCATTGGTCCTTTTATTCAAATACCAGGGAACAAGAAAGGGGCCTCCACGAGATCAATAGCTCCAGATTATTATTTACAGAATATCAAACACTATTGACGACGTTCCCCAGAAACATCTAGTACTTCTTCTTCTTCTTTAGATACCGTCTCCTCTAAAGAGGTTGGGAATCATCACAGCTATTTTCACTTTTGAGATTGCAGCTCTGAACAAGTCGACGGAACTGCAATTATACTTCTTTCTCAGATTGTTGAGCCAGGAGCTATGCGTCTTCTTCCAATACTTCGTTTTCCCTGGCGGATAACATTCGTTATCCGCTCTCATAACGTGGCCGAGATACTGTAACTTTCTTATCTTATCTTTATCGTATTCATAGTACTAGTGGACGCCTAATTGTTTCAACACCGGACCAAACCAAATCAGATGGCAAACATTAAGCCACACCGGTTCTACCCAGAACTAACACTGACAGTAGCGAGCATAAATATTGAGGGCATCACAACAGCCAAAAAGATATCGTGTCATAATTTTGCAAGAACACGAAACGTGAGGTATTGTGCAATGTGCAATCAGGAAATCCACAGAGACAAAATACAAGTGACCACATACATAAAATTTGTTGAAGAATTTGACTATAATGGAGGCAAAGAAAGTATGCTCACGTCTATTCCTATTCCCGTCGGGGTGTAACTTCAGCGAGACAGGAAGCTATCGTGTATGAAACTGATTGCGGAGATACCACACAATAAGTAAGGAAGCTCTGTATGTGTGGGAACTCAAACCATAGTCTCATCTGTGGGAACAACGAACCTAAACAGTATAGAGATTGTAACCATAGCGGTTGGAAAATGGAATGCAAAAGATACGGGAAAAGAAGAAAGGGAAGACCAAGGATGGCTTCTTTTTAGACTTCTATCGTCCTCGTTTGGACATAGGCCTCTTCCAATTCCTTCCATCAGTCTCTTATCTTGAGCATCATTATATTTTCAATTTGTTATAGCCGGAACAAATTGGAAATATTGTTGGAACAAGCACTGAAAGTGGGAAGAGAAACAGGAAAATCATTTCAACGAATGAAAGAACTGGCTAGGGATCGTAGCGGATGGAAGAGGGGGGTACAAGAAACATGAAAATAACATTTCGACGCCCAAACTGAGCATTAAGAGTTCCCGAGAAAAAAGAAGATTATTTAATTAAGTAATTAAGAAAAATGAGTAACGTACTGGTACTTGCTCTAAACTTCATAAAGTATTGATTTTTAATTTTTATATCCATCCTCTGTGGCTCAGTGGTAAGAGAGCCTCCTTTGGATCCAAGGGTTGCGAGCTCGAATCTCAGCTGGGTAGGAAATTTTTCATTTATTAAAAATTAATAGATAAAGTTTCTATCCTTGTGGGATCGGTACTCACCGGAGGTACTGCAGACGTTCGGATACAATTAGCGTCTCTTTGTAAAGACAATAAAGTCGGCTTTACTTAGTAACAAGACATTTACTGAACACACACACTACACATTACACTTCTTCAATTCTTTTGTTGATCTCAGCTCCCTGTCTACCTGTTTCTTCAATGGTTACTCCCAAGTACTCGAATGATTGCGAAATCACTCTACCATGCCAATGTCCATCAGAGGCGTTAAGCTAAATAAATAGCTATTTGTATAACAAGGGAGGAAAGTGCTACTTTTCCTCCCGAGAATGAAGAAGGGCAGTAAACATTCAAGGGAGGAAAAGGAACTTTACTCCCATGTTATACATATGGTTTTTCCACCTTCCTCAAATAACAAGTCATTTTTTCATTTTTACTTAATTTATTTATGTAAGTAACCAACAAAATTTATTAGAACTAAAACTAACAAGTAGGTACAATATAACTGTCAACTGTCAAATATAAGTCAAATTATTAATGTAAACATTGTTAAATCAGAATAACAATTTACTGTTTTTTACCATTCTGCAAAATACAGGGTGTTTTTAAATAAACGTTAAAATGTATAGATACTTACGTAATAGAAAATAGACATTGTACAGGGCGTCAATAAGTTATATTTCATGAATGAAATACCATGACGTCACTTTTACTTTTCCTCCCTAGGGAGGAAAAGTACAACTTTGCTCCCTACAATCAGGTCCGGAAAAGTATACTTTCGGTAGAGGTAGGTGGAAAAAAAATATATCTTTCATTTGCAACAAAAACGACTAACTAATTAGCCGAAAAAAATACAATTCGGATAAACCACTGTTATATTTAAAACTAAATTGAAACATCCAAGGAATCGTAAAACCCTGAAATATACACATAGATGTTTAACAAAGATTTAATGATTTTTCTTTTCATCGTATTACGAGCATTCCTAATGCTTTTCAGCGGTTTCTGACGAAAATTATGGTCTTTTAGCTTGAAAGCAAAGACGTATTGTGTTGTTCCGTTTGAAAAAGAAAAAGACCACAACATTCCGCTAAATATGTTGGAACAAAAGAACATAAAGAACGATGTTAAAGTTCGACCGGAAATTATAGCCTGGTCAACTGGTACTTTTAATTTAAAACATCCTACATAAAGTCAGATACTTTCACATGAATTACAGTATGCTACAGATTTTAACCATATGCTGATGGAAAACGCATTAAAGACTTGGCAAAAGACTTAGAAAAAACTATGGCCTCAAATTGACAATATTTCCTTTTTATATTAAACACCTACAACTAGCTCTAGGTCAAGATAATATTAGTTCAAGTCCAGCCACACAAGTAGATTAAAAATCAAAGATCGGGACAGTTATGGTATCTGCACTAGAACAATAATTTTATTGATGGTAAAATTAGAATCTGATTTGAGAGACAGTAAGAAATCAAGGCCGAGAAAGATGCATGTATGATAGACTAAAGCTATCTCTTTGTGTCATCTTATGCAATTTACTACTTTACTTGGGAAACATTAATTATTTGTTAAATTTAAGTTGTAAATTAAATTTATATACGTTTCTACCTCCAGTTCGGAAATCGTTATCGAAATACAAAAATATCGAAATACAAAAATATTAACTTTAACAAATTTTACCATATAAAATTTAAGATGGCTTAAAATTCCAAATAAAACTCAATGCATCCATGTAAAAGCTGTTGAATATTGCATTGTCATCGAGTTTTGAGCTGTTCTGAAAACGTGCTAATTAAGAATTCCTGGTGGCCCTGAATATAAATATAAAGCACAACCGACTTCTGGGCATACCTTCTGAAATATCTGTGAACATCGTGCATGTTTTATCGTTGTTGCCAATCTCTTGATGAAAAAAAATGAGTGTGTGTGTGTACTTTGTACGCACGTTAGAAGTTATACTTCTATTATATGATATCAACGAAATAAATTTATTTTAAACAGTTTATTTGTATTTTATTTAAATATGAAACTAATTTTGATATGTACTTACTACACTCCAAAAAATTTTATTAAAACATTACCAAAAATTAAAAAATTGTTATTTTAGTTAAACTCTTATTCATCTTAAATTAACACATTAAGCAACTAACTTCATTCTGTCGGTGTGCGCGCGTACATCATACTGCCATTTATATAAAAATTCACTCTCAACATTTTTCCCAATCACGCCTATATAAATATATTATCGGTTTACAACGTTCTCCGTCTTCCGATACCCGTTCGCCATTCCTCTCTGTCCGCACATTGATCTACTTGCAGACCTCTTTCATCCATGGCTTTGTTTATTCCTGCCTGACAACTTTTCCTCGGTCTACCTCTTCCAGGGTTGAATCAGTACATTGTTGGCGGAAATGATTGACAGTGTATAAATAGAAATCATCTGAATATTTGATCCATATTCAGATCCATAATTTGACGTTATCATAAGCACCAGAAATGTCAAAAAAACAACAGGGGTATCCTTTGATACCCCTGATTTTTTTGCCTTTTATCTACTCTTGCAAAATTATCTGAATTAGTTGGTAGTTTTCATTGCGCACCACATGTCTGAAGTATGTATAATCTACTTTTCATAATTCTGAAACTGTTTGTTTTGTTTAGTAGTAATTGTAGTTGTTCAGTAGAGCTTCTTGCCATAATTACGGTGTCATCTGCATATCTCATGTTGTTAATAGATCTTCCGTTAATTAGGTGTTATTCCTTCACTTTTAGATAGTAATGGAGACATAATACATCCCTGTCTAACTCCTCTCCTGATCAACTTCTGTACTGGGATCGTTATTTATTACAATTTGTGTTCTTTAATTCCATTAAAGGTTTGTTATTATTCGTAAGTCGCTTCTGCCTATGTTTTTTCTTTTTAGAATCTGGACTAATTTTTCATGTCCTACTTTATCAAATGCTTTTCAAAATTAACGTAACAAACATGCACATCCACATTCATATCCATGCATCTTTGAGCTATCACATTAAAAGCAAATAACGCCTCTCTGGTTCCTTTTTCTGAACCTATATTGACTATTATCTATCCCTTCTTCAAGTTTTTTTATTTATACGACCATTTATTATTTTCAAGAATAATTTGAGATTTTGATTTACTGTTGACATTTAGTGTCAATAAAAATAACAATACAAATGCAACACCAATTTTTTGGATGACGGTGTCTATGTTGGAAGCTGACAGTGTGGAGTCCTCACATCTGTTTATACGGTTTGTGACAATGCTGCGTATTTTTGGATAAAAAAGCTTTCTATAAAGATGAAAAGGGTTTGAACCAGTTCCTTTGAAATATAAATCATATATACTGGACTAACGCAAAGAATGTATTTTATTTACAGTGTTATAAAAAAAACTTTACAACGAAAATAATGTGTTTACCAACGAGCTTGGCTCATAATTTATACCTGCTTCTAGTGTTGAAGTATTTATAACGTGGAGATGAAAAATCTCTGTACTATTTTTATATTTCGGTATAAATAGCTTCTTTATTGTTTTATAAAGAGCACAAAATATGCGTATACTTTTGACAAACCTCGTAAGGTTTTTACGAAGGGATTTATTAAATTTCTTTTTGTACAGAAGGGCTGTCAATATTTTTAGTTATAAAAGTCAACATGGTTAGAAGCTGTAAAACTTACTTAAACCCACTAGTGACCACTAGGTATATTTTTGTTGAGTTTGTTTTGTAAATTTACATATATATTGAGCGTCTTAGACAATTTGCTCGGTTCTCCGCACAACATAAGAAGCTTTCCTAGGTTTGGTACAGGATTTGGTATCGTGCGTGTGATACGCCAACTTCCCAAACTTGAACAGAGAATTACAGTAAGTTTCTGTGCAATTATATTGCTCACCCATAGTGCACTTTGTTACAGTCACCTTGTTCTAAGTCAATGTCACCTGGTTCTAGGTCTACGAATACGAAGAACATCTGAAGGAAGTAATTTTTTTATTCCTTGTAATATGATTGTTGCCAATCTAATCTTACGCCAGTCTTCCTTCATTTGATATGTGGGATGGACAGCATTGGAGATTTTCATCTTATGTATCATTATCTTTTTACATGTTTCTGGTTATATTCACTTTTACACTTTTTTGGTGCAGTTTTGTGTGATATTGTTCTATTCCTGCTAGATCTTATTTTAGCATAATATCTCTTTGTTTTCTCTTTATACAAACATTGGTGGCTTGTGGTTTATTTCTTTTGCTTAATTTTTTATTGCATTAGCTTCAGTTGTGTGTGTTTTTCAACGCTAAAATTTTGCTGTTTTGTAAAATTTCTGTAGATGTAATATTTTAAAGTTCGGTTCATTTTCTTTCTTCATAGTAGTAAACGGTAGTAGTAGGGGTTACTTGCACAAAAATATTACGTGCCAAGGGCAGGTTGTTTAACGTTAACAAACGGCAGAAATACTGAATGCATATCTGGAAAAGTGAACAAACGGCAGATAATAGTAATAAATGAACGATATAATAGGATGCGTGAGCCGACAATAAGCTGGAGATGGGATGTATGTAAAGAAATCATAAAATATGCAGCAAATCAGAACCCAAGAAAATAAAGTCTATGAGAGAACCGTTGGTTCAACGCGAAATGTGAGGAAACTAAGAGACCATTAGAAGTAAAAATCATGCATAATACGAGCAACTTTTGAATCTTATAGGGAGCTTAGACAGGAGAGAGAAGCAATGTACTTAAGAAATAATAAAGAGAAGGGACAGTTTTATAAAGCGGTAAATAGTACCTAAAAATAATTTAAACCGAAAGTAAATAATCTATTCAGAGACAAAAAAAGAGGTATAGTAGCTAATTAAGAGAATATCCTTAAAATATGGATGGAACACTTGAAGGATGCGTACTGGTTATCATATTGTCGACCAAGATATGCAGCTAAAGGTTGACCCTAAATCAGGATCAAGTCGATCTTCAAGCCTTACAGAGAATTGACGAGGCAATCCAGAAACTAAAAAGCAACAAAGCACTAGAAAATGATGAAATCCCCGCAAAACTCTACAAATGCAATCAAATCCACAAAATTATAACAAGAGTTTGAAGAAGAACAAATGTCTGAAAATCGGAACGTAGATATTTATGCCTATTGTACAAAAATGGCCACCAGCTTGAATGTGAACATTTCAGAGACCCTTTTGAATAATAATCAGTAAGATACTTTCTGACAGCAATGAGCAGTGAAAGCGATTTTTTGCAAGACTTATTTTATGACGAAAACCAAGGCAACTGAACAAAGAGATAGACCAAGGTTGAGATGGTGGATTTATGTAAATAGGGATGCCAGAAATCTCGGCTTGGCCAACTGGTGTTAAGATGCAAGAAGTAGAATCAAATGGGGGAATAAGCTTTGGAAGGTTGAGGTTCAGCCAAGGATATACGATTAATAATTATGAGAAATAGTTTGGCATTTATTTTTATTTATTTATTTATTTTACGGGCAAGCCCAATTCTATAAAAATACATTACATTTTTTATTTGAACATAAAGTGTTACATAAATACATAGTGTACAGATAAAAACAATAACATAATATAATATAAAAAACAGACATACAGAAATGTAAATATAATATAGAAGTAAATATGTAATAGGAAAATAGTATCATAAAAACAAGTTAACAAATTACAGACGTTTCACTCAAATATTGATCCCATGTAAATTTCTTTTAAAACGACTGATGGAGTTGTCGAACAGTTGTAAATTGTAAAGGGAGTTTGCTAAATTCAAGACTCTGGGTACGAACGAAAAAAGTGAATAATTAAACCTATGGAATGGTACATAAAAAAATGTTCGCACTTGTCTAGTGGTGCGAGCTGGTACAAACAGTGCGATCTTATTAAGTAGTTGAGAACAACTACATATACCATTTAAGATCTTGAATAATAGCAAAAGGTCCCTTTGTTTTCTCCGGCTTGCAAGAGATAGGACCTGCAGTTGATGCTGCCATACAGTGTAATCTTGATAGGTATGAAGCTTAAAAGCAATGTAACGGAAGAAACTATTTTGGACTTTTTCAAGTTTCCTAATGTAGACCAAGTAGTGTGGGGACCACACTGAAGAACAATACTCGAGGTGAGACCTGACCAAGGAGAAGTAAAGAACTCTAATACTGGATATGTTTGTAAAATCACGAGTTGTTCTTTTTACAAAACCCAGCATTTTCATAGATGTTTGAATGACATTGATGATGTGAGTATTGAAACAAAAAGAATTTTCCAGTGTAATCCCCAAGTCCTTGAGATTTTATTTACAGTGTTGAGCAATTGGCCATCAATGTAATAGTTGGATAATATTGGGTGGTGAGTACGTTAAAGTTAATTACATGACATTTGCTGGAATTAAGGTTCATACCATTAAGTGAACAACATGCAGAGAGGTTAGTCAGTTCTAATTGCAATATGGCAGCATCATAATGATTTTTTATAACTTTAAAGCACTTCAAGTCAGCAGCAAATAGCAAGGCGTTACAATCATGAAAACAGTTGGTAATATCATTATTATTGATGTTTAATTTTCTTTTATGTAACTATTACCATTCCTATATGAAAGTGTGTGCATAATTTATCGATTTCAGTTTACCTCAGATTGAGTGGGAACATTATTTTGCATCTAAATACGTTATGATTTATGAGGTAGTTTGTTACATGATACCTCGTCATGGTGGAGAGACTGTTCATGCTCGGTCATGGTCACTAATTCTATGAGATGAATGGAAGGTAATTAAAGGGCTGCTCAATTCCGAATAATTGGCGACACCAGTGTTTCTCGACTAAATCATTACTACTCCATTTTTTCTATTAAATTGTGTTGTCTCACCGATCATTGATTTCCGTCTAAATCTATAAAGCTGGGATCCAACAGAAGGTGGCGTGGAACGCTTTGAAAAATAGAAAATATTTAAATATTGAATGGGTTGCATATGTGAGTCCATATTAAAAGAAGTAATGAAACACAGACTTACAATCATTTAATAATACTTTGACGACCGGTTTCGATCTCTACACTATTCAGATCATCTTCAGGTCGGCGTTACAAGTAGTTAAATGTAACGGCATTATTTAACTACTTGTAACGCCGTCCTGAAGATGATCTGAATAGTGTAAAGATCGAAACCGGTCGTCAAAGTATTATTAAATGATTGGGAGTAAGTCTGTGTTTCATTACTTCTTTTAGAAAATATTTAATTTAAAAAACGGAAATAGCGTTATTTTCCTCAGAATTTGTGATTTATGACCGATTGAACCTGCTATTTGTCGCTGGCCTAAATCGGCGCGAAGTGTTCCATCGTATGTCGATAAATAGTTTCAAAGGAAGTCAGAAGCTGAAACAGATCCTTCAAATCGGCTAGCTGCTGGTACGGTCAGTTCCGGTTAATTTTGTGAACTAACGAAAATGTATTGCAATTTTTATCATTGTATGAATTAACCAACTTCCTAAAATTTCTACCGCCAACATTGGTGGTGTATCTCGATCCTCGATAGGACAAGCATATAGTCCGACCGATTTTATCAAAAAGTAAATGTGTATTTATAATTTCACAGTAACGTGGGGTACCAATCGTGCTCTTTTTTCTGTTCACTATTATATATTTTCTATTTCTCTTTGCCGACGTAGACTAGTGAAGCTTGTCACGCCACACTCCATTGGATCCCATCTTAATGTACTTTCGCAGGTCAAGTTTTGATAAATCGAATTGAATGTCTGGTCTATGTCTGGCTTACGTTTGTTTTGGAATCCCGAAGTGACATTTGGTAAAACCAGTCTTTCAGGATATATTTGTGATTTCTGTTGTTTTAGTAAACAAGATTGACAGATACATTATTTTTTTTTCATAGTTAATAATATGGTTTTTAAAGGCCACAGGTCAACGACCACACGCTGGAATTACCATTGAAAATTATATACTCGTAAATTATATACCCAAAAATTATGTTGTTTACTATTTACTATATACTAAAATTTAATCACGGCTTTTAGAAATATGAAATGCTACAAAAAGTTTTATAGAGTTAATGAACTTTTTGTAGTAGATCAAAAATGAATAACCATTTTCAATTTCGTTGCAACACGAAACTACAGCCGCATTATATTCTAGTTCAATCAGAGAGTGCAGCAAACACCTATACCGGTTTCAAAACTTATTAGTCTCTCATCAGGAGGCACATATGCTGCTCTCTCTCTGGCCCAACCAGGACCAACCCCGGCGTGCAGTTACGGATTGCAACGAACGAAATGGCATGGATGCCCTAGCGACAACTGCTAGCAAAAGACTAAGTTTTCAATCTAATAGCACATACAATAATATTAAAAATATTACTCTACATCCCACCAGATTGAAAACAATGGGAACCTTCTCTGGTTACACCTCCGAGCCTTCTAAAATTTGCAAGCCATAAAGGATGCTGAGACTAAAAAAGATGAGCCTCCTGATGTGTCTCCTGATGAGAACTAATAAGTTTCGAAACCGGTAGAGGTGCTTGCAGCACTCTCTGATTGGACTAGAATATAATGCGGCTGTAGTTTTGTGTTGCAACGAAATTGAAAATGGTTATTCATTTTTGATTTACATGTTTACTCTGATTGCAGTACGAAGGGAACCATTCTCGTTGGAACTTTACCGCGCTGAGCAGATAGGACGTGAATTATAAATTGTAAAATTCCCTCATCTTCTTTAGTCTCAGCATCCGTTATGGCTTGCAAATTTTAGAAGCCTCGTAGGTGTAACCAGAGAAGGTTCCCATCTGGTGGGGTGTAGAGTAATATTTTTAATATTATTTAATGTGCTATTAGATTGAAAACTTAGACGTTTTGTAGTATGTAGTTTAAAAAGGGGGTAAACCCTTTAGTTGGCTGTATACCTTCAATATAACAACGTGGAATGAAGTAAACACTTCTGTTGTATGTAGGCATATGAATTTATTAAAATTCTTAAAAGTTATCCACAAGGGAGTAGAAGTACAAAACGTTTTCGGTCAAACTGACCATTATCAGTGTAAACCTGCAAATAAGTGAACCACTAAGATTAAAAAGCAAAAGGGTGAAATTTTGACAGTTGAAAAAATAAGAAAGTGTGGTTACTTACGTCCAGTGTACAAGTAATTGTAACTAGCCACTTAAATAGGTGTAAAAACCTCTAAATTACATTATTGTTACATTCTATATTAAAAGTAGTCGATATAAGGTCGATGTCTTAAGATTTTAAAGATCACATGTGAATGTATTTCATCCTTGCTCGAGCAAGGATGAAATACATTCACATGTCATTGTGATCTTTAAAATCTTAAGACATCGACTTTATGTCGACTACTTTTTAATAAAGAATGTAACAATAATGTAATTTAGAGACACAGGAAAATGGGGTTCAGAATAATGACAGCATCTTTTTAGTTTATGTATTATGTACAAAAATAAGCTGAAAATGCGACTATTTAGTTACATTTACGTTTACGTTTGATACGTAAAGAAAATGTTGACAGATAACACCTAAGTATGCTAGAAATTTATTTAAATCATTGAAAAAGATTGTGTTGCCTGAGAGCAACGTTACACGATACAGGGTTAAAACCAGCAACATTCCGACATTTAACATTCTTAACCTATGACGAACAATTTAAATTTTACAACAAATTAGTATAGACTTAACTGTACTGAGTTGCCCTTTTTTGTCGTCCAATGAGTGAGCGAGGCACGAGACTCTTTTATTACATCGTAGCGTAGCCATCCATCGGCAGACTGGTTTACTCGAGAATTCCAGTTCAAAACGCGGATATTGTACACTAAGAAAGCGTTTATTGATAGTTTTCTATAAACCACTTTAAATATTACATTTGTAACCATCTTGCTATTAATATTTTATATTAATGATAGTAAACAATAAATAAAACGAAATTGTTCTGCTTACTTAGTAAAATTAATATATTCCATTAGGTAATTGGGTCACGGATGTAAGTGTAGTTGATAAACAATTAAATATATCGATATTTATATAACTCGACAAGTATGTAGGTAAACATTATTATGGAGATTCTTATTTCATTATGGTCTATTATTTATATTTCACACGAGACTTTCCGTAATTATTATTGATAACTGTTCTAAAGCTATTTTTTTGTGGCATCTTAATACAATTTTAATTATGTGGTTAATGGTGTCTAGTCGGACCAACGTTGATGTACGGGAAAACTGGAACAGAGGAAGTTTTAGTTGTGGAACAGGTTACAGGTTTCGACTACGAAGGCGGACAGAACTTCCAATAATTGAAGAACTATGTATTTTGTCGGACAGAACTTCCAATTGATTTGTTTCCCTTTCATTAAACTCTCATGCAAAAATCAGACTGCTATTTATCACCAACATAATTCCTGTCATTTGACATGTTCTACGTGTCGGACTTATTAAAATGCCCAACATATTTGCCAGACAAACATTTTTTCATATATTATATAAAGTTTGCTATTGCTTAAACTTAAAAACAACCTGCAAGTTTTCACAGTCATAAACTTGTCACGATGACAAGTTCCACAATTAAAATCACGTTCCACAATTAAAACTTCCCCCGTTCCAGTGTTCCCATACATCAAAGTGTGTCCGACTAGACACCCTTAAGCTATTAACAAAATTTCAGCTTGCTATTAATAAACTTTTTTTTTGGTACGCGGGATCCAGGCCTATCCTGTTATTTTGGGGAAGCCAAAATTATATTTTAAAATAAGTTGATTTTGACGATTTTAGTTCCACTTCGGAAATTGTCCACCGTTCTAAAAATACAAAACATTAATCTTAATTAATTAATAATAAAAAGTAAAAGTTTAATGTTTTGTATTTTGAGAAATATTTTCAAATTGGAAATGTCAAAATAAACTTATTGTAAAAAAAAGACTAAGTTTTCACTCTAATGGCATATAAAACAACATATTGCTATTCTACATCCCACCAGAATGAAAACAAGGAACCTTCTCTGGTTACACCTCCGAGGTTTCTACAATTTGCAAGCCATACGGATGCTGAGACTAAGGAAGATGAGGGAATTCTACAATTTACAATTCACGTCCCATCTGCTCAGTGCGGCAAAGTTCCAACGAGAATGGTTAACTTCGTACTCCAATCAGAGTAAATGTAAATCAAAAATGAATAACCATTTTCAATTTCGTTGCAAAACGAAAATACAGCCGAACCATATTCTAGTCCAATCAGAGAGTGCAGCAAGCACCTCTACCGGTTTCGAAACTTATTAGTCTCTCATCAGGAGGCACATATGCTGCTCTCTTTGATCCAACCAAACAAACCCCAGCGTGCAGTCCCGGAAAATGGTTATTCATTTTTAAACTTATTGTGTTTATTATATAAAATTGTGGCTTATTTTCAATAAAGTAGTAATAGTAGGAGAGGAAAGTATGCTAAATGTGCAGTCACTCGAGCGTTATGGGGACAGATTGGGTTGTGAAGAGTAGGTCCTAAAACCAAAAAAAGTTAAGTAAAGTTTTCCATTTTAGTGGGCGCTTGCCATTTTTTAATTTAATTTTCCATTTCCAACAATCGTTTTTTCCGATAATAATGCCATCTACCAATAATTCGAAAAAATGTTTCGAATAAAAGTTACTTATTTTTACGTAAGGAATCCAAATCTGCAATAAAAAATGGGGGCTCCTATTTAAGATTTTAAAGTAACCCCCCACCCCACCTCCCTGGGGGCTCGTGTTTGGTGCCATTCGATAGATTTTTCAAAAATATTGAATAATTGTATTTTACAGTTTTTCGATCTGATGTTCATTTCGCGAAATATCGCGTGATTCTTATTTAAAATATTAAATTTACCCCCCACCCCTCTCCGTGGGAAGTCGTGTTTGGTATCATTCGATAGATTTTTAAAAAATATTGAGCACATATTTTTTAGTTTTTCGATCTGTCATTCATTTCGCGAAATATTCGCTTTTTTCTTGTGAAACTTTAGGACTCACCCATTTCCTTACGCCCGGCTCAAATCGTCAGATTTTTGAAATATACACTCTTTTGCATGTACTTAACTTACCTTATCTTAATCTGACAATTTCGAGTTTTTTTAAGGATAGATTTTTTTTCGGGCCCCCCTTGACGAACTCCCTTGTGTTAAGAGCCAATATATGGTAGATGTACATCTGCAGGGTACCAGGTTTCTCCCCATATGATAATCTGACGCGCTTGGGCTCCCCTACCATAAATTGTATACAGAAAATTAACTGACAATTTTAATCATAATTGAACGCAAGAAAACTAAAAACCGGTTTATTTTTATTTGCAAATAACAAATAAACAAATTATATTCAAATCAACAAACGACAATATATCTAAATTAGATTTTCGATATCCGACTATATGTTTTAGATAAACTCATCATCTACACATGCATATTTTTTTGTTTACCGTAGTTCGCATGTGCATTCGTGCCAACTTCATTAATATACCATTCACTGTTAGAATCCCCCCGTTTCGTTGTTCAAATATCCACATTGTTTTCTTTTCCGATCGATCCATATTTCAAAACACGTTTATGGACCTTTGTATTAACCGAAGAGAGATTTTCTCGCAGGAAAATGAGAAAAACTATTAGCGTTTCCGTTCGAGGATCGTTAGAGGTGTATCGTTATTGTGACGACGATTTCAAAGTGAGTTACATCGTTTAAGAGCGGGTTGACGCGATTTAAGTAAGTGTACGTGGATTCCAACGTGGACCAACTGCACTTGTACAAATATACTTGGACTAAGTTGGTTGCCACGGTTAAATGACTTGTATGTCAAATAACCATTGTAAAAGTGTTTATACTTAGTTCGCATAGCATTAAATTTTTTTAATACATCGTTTTCAGTGAGACCAGGAGTATTTATGTGCATTTTTATTCGTTGTAGGGCCGCACTTCTAGCATCCTTATTTTTATATTGCTGTATCCAGACATTCCATAATGTTTCCTCAGCTTCATATAGCTTCATGAATCTAACGCCCTCCTTTTCAGATCATTTTCGTTTTGTATTTACTTTCGTTTTCGATTTTTCGACAGCGACGTCATTTTAATTTTACACTTTGACACTACTTGGATCCAAGAAAGTTGGCTTAACTTGGATAGAACCTGTTGATACAAGTGTATATGGACGAAGTTGACACGATCAAAGTACCTTTCAAGAGTTGCGCGCGCAGCGTCCATGCAGGTCTTGACCAAGTACACTTGGACCGTGTGAACCCGCCTTAAGTTACTCTGCTTGTCTAAGACTGTGCCGTGGAAAGTTCTCAACTGAGCAGGAGCCTCTTAGAACTTCCCGCATTACGGGCTAGGTGGGAAAGTTGTCATCCCCGACACGGAACTTGTAGCACAACAATGTGTATACAAAATGAATTAAGGCCACGTTGCTCAGAATCGGAAGAGATGTGGGGGGTGGTTATTTGGATCATTCTTACTAGCTAAGAAACAGAATAAATTGGGGATAAGAAAAATAGGGAATAGCTACTAGAGCATCTATAGATAAATAGAACCAAGAAAACAAGTTAGAAACAATTTGCCAAAAAGGGTGTCCAAAAAGAAATAATAAACAATACAAAATTGTTACATACTTACAAACAATATTTATTATTAACTAAAACAAAGTCCAAATGTTACAAACAAAGAAAACATTATAATTTGTTACCTTTGGTGGTAAAGAGAAAACACTATGATAAAACATGTACAACAAATTACGTGATGTACCATTTTAAAAAAACACTAACACTGCACTGAACTGGGTACAAATAGTTAAACAATTAGCGCTGTACATTTTCTTTCCTTTGATGGTTTACCAATGAAATATTCAGCTTAATTATTCATAGAAAATAAAAACTTACACCATACATCATACTGCAATCAAAGATGCACTACCAAAGTATTTTTTACTTTTGATTAAGCTCGTATTACTTACTCTATTTACTGACTGCTTACATCACCAAACTACACTACTGGCTGCCAAAGAAAACAACGTTTTGATCTCATAAATAATACATAAACATAATTACCCGTATCGGCCAAAACAGCGCGTTTTATCTGACTTCAATTATTGGACTAACTTCCCCAGGCAAGATGTAAATGGGAAGGGAAAAATTATTTTTCAGAGATCCCTTTTCCGGTAAAAATTCCCCCTTTGATTTACATCGAAAAAAGTAACAAGCCAAGTTTACTCTGGATACCTGAATACACTGGTATTGGGGAGCGACAAAAGAAACGTTCCTATTCACAGAACCTGTCGTTGGCATAGGAAGAATCACAGCAAAAAGACCAATATCGGACTGAGTAAAACGGATGAAATGTTACCACTGGTACGAACAAATGGATCTCGAAACCTTCGAAGATTTTTATGCATGAACCTTCGAAGAAGAGAAGATCCAAAGATATACTAGATGAATAGGAATGATCTGCGAATTATCGTAAGTCTACTAATAGTATGGTATAGTTGATCCAAAAGATGGCATAACCCAGACATCCAAAGTGAAAGTTTTCCTTGAACACCAAATTGTTCTATATGGTCCACACAATGTCCAGAAAAAAGTCACGCCATTTTGAGCGTCCGGTTTGGGAGGGAGATGGGAGAGAAGCCGGTAAATTAGTAGTTTTTTTAAGTTTTTCGTCAATATGTTTAAAACTATGCTTTAGCGTAAACAATGTTATATATAATAATGTTCTACATGAAATTTAAAACAAAAAATGTTCTATAGATAATTGTAATAAAATCAACGGTTCCAGAGTTACGGAGGGTGAAAATTCGAGGTTTTCGATACTTTTTATATTTTTTGGGCAATATTTATGATATAACTATACCAAAAACCCAGACATCCAAAGTGAAAGTTATTCTCCAACACCAAATTGTTCTATATGGTCCACACAATGTCCAGAAAAAAGTCACGCCATTTTGAGCGTCCGGTTTGGGAGGGAGATGGGAGAGAAGCCGGTAAATTAGTAGTTTTTTTAAGTTTTTCGTCAATATGTTTAAAACTATGCTTTAGCGTAAACAATGTTATATATAATAATGTTCTACATGAAATTTAAAACAAAAAATGTTCTATAGATAATTGTAATAAAATCAACGGTTCCAGAGTTACGGAGGGTGAAAATTCGAGGTTTTCGATACTTTTTATATTTTTTGGGCAATATTTATGATATAACTATACCAAAAACCCAGACATCCAAAGTGAAAGCTATTCTCCAACACCAAATTGTTCTATATGGTCCACATAATGTTCAGAAAAAAGTCACACCATTTTGAGCGTCGGGTTTGGGGGAGAGAGGGGGAGAAATCGGTAAATATAAAAAGTATCGAAAACCTCCACTTTTCACCCTCCGTAACTCTTTAACCGTTGGATTTTATAACAATTATGTATAGAACCTTTTTTGTTTTAAATTTTATGTAGAATATTTTTCTATAGAACATTCCTTACGCTAAAGCATAGTTTTAGAAATATTGACGAAAAACTTAAAAAAACTACTAATTTACCGACTTCTCCCCCATCTCCCCCCAAACCGGACGCTCAAAACGGTGTAACTTTTTACTGAACAATATGTGGACCATATAGAATAATTTGGTGTTGAAGGAAAAATTTTACTTTGGATGTTTGGGTTAGGCCTTTTTTTGGACCAGTTATACTATACTACCTCCGTAACTTTGGAACCATTCATTTTAGAAAGATTATGCATAGAGCCTTTTTTATTTCAAATTTAATGTAGAACAATTTTGTATAGAGGATTGTTCATGCTAAACCGCACAGTTTTACAAATATTGACGAAAAACCCAAAAAACTACGAATTTGCAGGTTTCTCCCCCTCTCCCCCCCAAACCCGACGCTCAAAATGGTGTGACTTTTTTCTGAACATTATGTGGACCATATAGAACAATTTGGTGTTGGAGGATAACTTTCACTTTGGATGTCTGGGTTTGGGTCTAACTATACCATACTATAACAGGACACTGTCGCCTCATGGGGAACAAAAACAAAATTGGACTTTAGGAAAGTTGAGAAAGAAATTGGACAGAAAGTGTGAATTGATGATGAGACGAGGGAACCCGCTCAGTACATTATGCTCAATCAACATATACAGGGTGTCTGCGTAACTTGGAACCATATGGGAAACTTTTAATATCAATTTTACGAAAAAAAGGTATTCTTCATAAAGCGCTCTGCATAGTCTAAAACTTAAGATGCAATCATCAGGTATCAAATTTTATCAATAATATACGAGGTAAGTCCAAAAATATTAATTTCGCTCAAGAGTAAAGTGCCTTTATATTGCACAATATCGAAAATTGTTATTAAGAAAAGTTGTTTGTAATTAAAAATTATGTTATAATATGCATTTACACTCTTCTAATTGAAAAAAAAATTTGCAAATTTTCCTCAGATTACGGATACCTACCCACATCATTTTAATTTAAGATAACTCCGTTATTATTAATTTTGCGAAAAAGGTTATTCTTTATAAAAATGTCTGAAATAGTCAAAAAACTAAGATGCAATCTTTTTCAATTCATTTCATTTTCAATTCTATACGAGGTATGTCAAAAATATGAATTTCGAAAAAAAGTAAAATACCTTTATAGTTTACAATATTTCAAATAGAAGAATGCCATTGCATATTAAAACATAGTTTTTAATTCTGAACAACTTTTTATAATAACAAATTTCAATATTGTGAAAAATAAAGGTACTTTACTCTTCAGCGAAATTCATATTTTTTGACATACCTCGTATAAAATTGACAAAATATAATATCTTATAATTTTATTTTGGTTACGATACTATGCAAAACTTTTTATAAAGAATAACTTTTTTTCATAAAATTAATAATAACGGAGCTATCATAAATAAAAATGATGTTGGTGTCCGTGATTTGAGGTAAATTTTCAAAAAAAAAATTTCAATTAGAAGAGTGCAAATGCAGATCATAACATAATTTTGAATTACAAAAAACTTTTCTCAATGACCATTTTCGATATTGTGAAATATAAAGGCACTTTACTCTTGAGCGAAATTCATATTTTTTGACATACCTCGTATACCATTGATAAAATGTTATATCTGATGATTGCTTCTTAGGTTTTAGACTACGCATAGCATTTTATAAGGAATAAGTTTTTTTCGTAAAATTTATATTAAAAAAGTTTCCCATATGGTTCTAAGTTTCGCAGACACACTGTATGTATTATAATGTTGGAAATTCTTGTTTCGGTAAATTCGGTTCACTGTTTGGATCCTTCTACAACACCTCTAACATTAAGCAAAAATCGATCATCGGAACTGGCATCCCAATAAAAAGGAGAATGTAAACATTACATTTATTCGGCGAAATTTTTACATCGGCAATTGATTCGATTACATCGCATTTGCCGCGTTGTTTTACTGGTTTTTTTCTAAAATATTTCTCTGGAACGCAATCCCGGAGTGGAAATGGTAAAATTAAGGACTTGATTTGAGTAATAAAAATGGTGAAAAGAAGTAATAATTGAGAGAGTGATTACTTTAGTACGCTTGTTTTTTTTTTGCATTTATTTTTCTTTGTTTTTGGCATATCAGCTTGATTCTGGAAGAGCTGAACATTATCCCTTCATTATAGCACGGGATCTGAATATAGGTCGATCTGTACCCATCTGCTTGCCGGACGAAACATTTTTTTTATTTAATTTCATACATAGACAAATATTTCTAGCATGGGTTGCCTATCAAAATCGTGTCATAGCTATCCTTAAAGGGGAGACCGTAGGGGTTGAAATCAATATAATTAAATAGGCATATTCAGTAGCAAGTGTTCGTATAAGTTGTGGAAAGATGTGTATCCATATCGATACATTTTTGGCAAAGTAACGTAAGTGACATTTTATGTTTTTCTATTAAACTAAAGCTATTGTTGTTTAGAAGGTACTGCCAAAGTGTAGTAAGTCTAGAATTACTTCAAATATAATATATCTAGGCTTACAACACTTTGGCAGTACCTTCTAAACCAGCGGTTCTCAATCTGTGGTACATGTACCACTGGTGATACATATCATTATTTGAGGTCTGAGGTGGTACATAAAACGCAAAAATAGCCAAAGTCAGCACCACTATTATAGTTAATTAGGTCACCTAACTAGATAGGTATTTCAGTTAGGTGGTACCGAAAATAATACAAAGTATTTGGTGGTACATGACTCAAAAAGATTGAGAACCGCTGTTCTAAACAATAATAGAGTTTGTTTAATGGAAAAGGATGATTCGCCAAAAATGTCACTTACGTTACTTTGCCAAAAATGTATCGATATCACAACGTTACAACACTGCAAAACAGTAGCCGGCAAATTATATGAATTCAGCTAACTGCTCTGTGAATTCAGCGAGAATGAATCTTTCTTACTTTTTCGAAATTTGCCATTGCGCAACCAGCACTCGCGTCTCTTCACTAATTTGGGCTAGTGTACATCTTACCATCCGTTTCCGCTATTCGTTAAAAAAAACGTATGTCTACAAAAGCTCTAAATAGTTGTATATCGTCAGGTATTAATGACACCGATTAAAAATCCAGTCTATCATTTATATTAAATCATGAATTGATGAAGTAATTTAAAATTCATTAAAACGACATGATATTTTTACACCTATCACACAGTGTGAATATATTTTTTTATCATAATCATAATATAAAGCAAAATATATTATTTATTGTTAGTATAAATCAACGAAGTCGTTTGTACTATTATTAGAAGTTGGCGTGCCGGAAACACAATGTTTATTATCGTCAGAACTACTCGGAGAAAGAGAGAGAGAGAAAGAGAACGCCAGAATTTATTACTCCCGTTAAATGAAGTTGGCAAACTTACTGTTTCTATCATTCCAACCATGTTTTTTAAATAAAACTAACATTTTAAAAATACCTTCGCGTTTTTTCATATATTTAATTATTATTTTGAAGAAACTGGAAATATTTTGGCCTTTAGGTCATCAATCAATAGTGCTTAATGTTTTTCATGATTTTGCTTACTATTTAAGAGGTTTAGAGAGCGTATACAAGTTTTTTGTCCCTTATAATGCGGTACGCTAGCTAACTTTAGATTTTAGCTAACTACTTTTAGCTAATAGCGAATTTTAAATACGAAAAGGTATAAGCCGATAATAATATTCTCTATCTTTTATTCTTTATAGACCAGGGCCTTTAGAAAAAAATACATCGTATTTTAAATACAGTACCTATCGACCTGATACTTTTTGCATTGTGTTCGGAATGACGTCAGGAAAACAGTCTACAAAAGAAAAGTGCATCAACATCATTCTCTTTGCCTTATCCCTATGCGAGGTCGGCTTCCCTAATTGCATTTCTCCATACAATTCTATCTTGGGTCATATCAATATTAATCCCCTTTACCAACATGTCCTGCCTAATCGTCTCCCCCCCCCCCCCCGTCTTCTTTGGTCTTCCTCTCCTACTCCTTCCAGGAATCTGCACTTCAGCAATTCTTCGTATTGGGTGATTAGCGTCTAGACGTTGAACATGACCAAACCATGTCAACCTATGCTCTCTCATTTTGGCATCAATTGGTGCCACACCTAGACTTCCCCTAATATACTCATTTTTAATTTTTTTCCTTTTTTGCCACTCCACTCATCCATCTAAGCGTTCTCATTTCCGCCGCATGTATTCGCTGTTCCTCTTTCTTTTTCACTGCCCAACATTCAGTTCCGTACATCATAGCTGGTCTTATGGCTGTTTTATAGAATTTTCCCTTCAACTTTATTGGAATTTTCCTGTCACACAGCACACCACTCGCTTCCTTCCACTTCATCCATCCAGCTCTAATTCTACTGCATGCATCTCCATCCAGTTCTCCATTACTCTGTAATACCGATCCCAGGTACTTAAAACTATTGCTTTTTACAATCAGTTCACCTTCCAAAGATACCATTTTATTTGTAGTAACTCCATCTTTAAATGAACATTCCAAATACTCTGTTTTTGTCCTACTAAGTTTTAAACCTTTTTCCTCCAGAGCTTGTCTCCACTGTTCCAGTTTTTGTTCTAAGTCTCTTTCACTATTTCCTACTAACGCGACATCATCAGCATACATTAAGCACCATGGAATGTTACCCGGTAGTTTCGCTGTTATCTGGTCCAAAGCTAATGAGAATAAATACGGACTAAGCACCGAGCCTTGGTGCAATCCTACTTTCACATGAAGTTTATCAGTCTCTCCCACACCTGTCCTAACACTAGTCGTTACTCCCTCATACATATCCCTCACAATCTTTACATATTCACCAGGGACTCCTTTCTTATTGAGTTCCCACCACAGAATCTCTCGCGGAACTCTATCATATGCTTTCTCAAGATCAATGAATACCATATGAGCGTTTGTTTCTTTACTCCTGTATTTTTCCATCAACTGCCTTATAATGAAAATTGCATCTGTTGTTGATCTGCCCTGCATAAAGCCAAATTGATTCTCGGATATTTCGGTCTCTTCACGTATCCGTCTATCAATTACTCTTTCCCATATTTTCATGGTGTGGCTAAGCAGTTTTATAGCCCTGTAGTTTGTACATCCAAAAGTGCATAAATAAACATGTCAAAATCAGTAGTATATTATAGGCAGAGGCGGCTCTAGCCCATGTAGCGCCCGTGTGCAGTCAATGCCCTGGCGCCCTTTGGTAGACGCGCAGTCAAAATGGAATACTCGAATAAGTACCTACCTTTTTTCCTCACCTTTAAAGAGGGAGGGTCTGGAATCTTTATCTCAGACATGGGAAGACATCTCAGTCCAGAAGGCCGCCTGAGTGACCTTAGTGCAGGATTCATTTTTCGTAGCCCTAGCAATAGTTCCCGAGGTACTTTAAAACGCCCTCTCGTCGCCGAGGCTATGCCGAATGCCTACCTGCCAAACCAGACCCTCCTCTGTCATCCAGCGCTCCGAAAGAGGAATGGCCGCTGCAAGGTCGACATCACTTCCGAAGCACTTTACCTTCATTACACTGTCACAAAATTTACACCTGCCTCTCTTTCCATTATGTTCCTTTCTACTATCCATCTGTTGCACTCTAGCATCGTATGTGTAACAGTGTCCTGGTATCTGCAGTATAGGTATTCATCAGTGTCAGCCTTTCTGAACCTAGAGAGGTAGGCTCTAAAACACCCGTGTCCTGTGAGCACCTGCGTTAGGAAATAATCCAGGCGCCTGTGACTACAGTCCACCCAATATTTTGGGTTCGGGAGCAGCATATTTGTCCACTGTGCCACATGCTCCGTGTTGTTCAATTCTTCTTGCCATCTTTCAATTGTCCTTTCTCTTTCCTGTCTTCTCTCGGCCATAGTGAGTTCTAGGTCTCTTCTCCCATACAGTTCTTTTCATTCCAGACTGGTTCCGCGTAGAGGACGATCGACTGCACAACGCCGTGCAAGGCCCTACTCCTTTCGGATTTGGGTCCCCCAATGTTGGGCATCACCCTCCCCAACGCAGCCGCACTGTTTGCAGCCTTCTGGGTCACCACACGCACGTGCTCCCTCCACTTTCCGTTCTGGTCCAACGTCACTCCTAGGTATTTTAAGTGTTTCTTGGGTATTAGACACGCCCCTGCACATTGTAGTTCCACACTTTGCCTGTTTCTTTTCCCTGTCAGAATGATGGCTTCGGTCTTCTCTGCTGCAAGTTTCAGTGCTTACTGTATCATCCATTTCTTCACAATGCCGCCTGCGTTCCGTACCCGCTATTTAAGATCTGAAACCCCGCCACTACAAGCGAGGTCGTCCACGAATGCGAAGGAGAATCGTACCCTCTCCATATCCACAGTTCATCATCCCGTCATATGCCAGGTTCCATAGCGTCGGGCCCAAGACAGATCCTTTCTCTACCATAATTCTTCTCTCAGAAAGATAGTCCGCTACCACGTTCATCAGGTATCCAGGACATTCTCACTTCTCCATTACCTTCATTACCTCGTTCCATTGCTGCGCATTGAATGCATTTCTAACATCGAACAACAACAGTGTTGTTTCTAACATCGAACAACAACAGTGTTGTTTCTAACATCGAACACCCAACGGTGTTCATCCCCTCTATTGCGCAAAGTGTCGAATAGACTCAACATGCTTTTCCCTTTACAAAAACCAAATTTCCTCTGGAATAAAATAAGCCTCCCGACCTCTCAATCTTGCCATTGATACGTCCCCGAAACATTATTTCATGGCGCATAAGCGCCATAACAGACGGGCGACTGTGGCCGGCCACTCTGTGGATCCACAAAAGTAGTTTCCGATGATTGACCGTGGGTTCTTATGTGGAGTGGACGTTGCATCACAGACGAGCGACTGTGGCCGGCCACAGAAGAACCGGCCATAAGAACCCACGGTAAACTACTTTTGTTGATCCACAGAGTGGCCGGCCACAGTCGCCCGTCTGTTATGGCGCTAAGTGCCAATGTAATTTTTCATTAATCGTTTTAAAGCATATTTTATGTTGAAACAAAGTAAACGACCCGCTCTTTGGCGCTCGGCGCCCCCCAACATCCCGGCGCCCGTGTGCACCGCACACCCTGCACAATAGGTAAAGCCGCCTCTGATTATAGGCCAGTTTTTGTTACTCGGGAGGTTTTGGGGTCGCTGAGTATGAATACGTCAACAGTCATCGGAAACGACACAATTGGGCACATGGTGCTCGGGGTCACTGCTAAATGCTAAAGCATGTCATCTTCTAAGATGACTCGGGGGTTTTGGTGTCGCTGAACACGAATACGCCATCAGAACCAACCCCCGGAGCACCTAGTGTCCAAGGTGACTGCTAATGTACGTAATCTTCTGGAGTTTCGAGACTTTTCGGTACTAAATTGATGCGAACAGAGTACTCTAGGGATTTTTGGAATTACTGAGTACTCCGGGGACAACCGGAGTTAGCTGGTTAAGCTGTAAAAAATCAACACCTCCTTTGTAGTCGAATCTTGAATACAAGGGAGGCTCTGGGTCTACTGATAGACTGGGACTACGTTTGCCTGTCGAGTTTTTCTCGGTATTCCCACAAAAGCCTAGAGTTCACCCTTGAGCGTCTACCTTATAAGCGGTATTTTTATCAACTAATTCAACTCACTGTTAAGTTTATAAAGATAAAGTTTAATTTTGCTTATTGCTAATGCTTCCTTATTTTATTCCAGAATGCCGAAAATGTCATCAACGCTGGCCACGAGCTGGCTACTTACAGCTGGATAAACATTAACTAATAAAATTCTTCGACAAAAGGTAAGTTATTTTTTTTTTCAGTTATATGAACTATTTTTGTGTTTATATTCTAAGACTGCCGTGATCAGAACGCCACTAATTTCAAATTCGATACAAATATAAAATAATACAATTAATTGTATTAATTATATTTAATTAACATTTCGGTTCATTCTCATTAAATATAGTAGTTCTCATATTATCATGTACGTTAAAATAAACATATACAGGGTGAGTTTTTAGTGCGGGATCGGTCGATAACTCCATTATGGTATAATAGAATTTAAAAAAAGTTATTTAGAAAAAATGTAGACAATAATATTCTCCAGGCTTGGAAAAATGTATATCAAACATATACTTTTTTAAACGGGACACCCTATATATTTTTTCATATTTATATTCCTCTCATAATTCTTGTTCTCATAATATCAAGTTTCGTATTAATATACAGAGTATTTAAACAGTTATGATCATTTTTATTTCAAAATCCCTATGAGATTAACACCATGTATATAAAGAAGTAATTCATAAACAATTATTTATTTTATACAAAAAGATAAACAATATACTGTAGTTTTTAAATTAAGTTTAATTAAAATCATTGACGAATATTTGTATACAGGGTGAAACACAAAACCCAATTACGATTCTATCAATTTTTTTAAATGGATCATCCTATATTTTATTTTTTAGAAATATTGTATGTATGATACTCTTTCATTTTTGTATAGCATTTCCTATACCTAAACTCACTACTTTCGGAGATATTTTAGTTTTCTTCAACTTTCGGGAATACATTAAATTTTTCTAGTAGAAAGTAGTAATGAGTAATAATAATATAACAAAATTATTTTTATTCAATAAATATCTAACAAAAAATATACACCATAACAATATGCAATAAATTTATCAATAAATGTGATATTAAGGAATTATCATTTATTTCACTAATATTCACGAATCGTAAAATTCTTACAAAAAATATGTCTTGTATATAATATAACAAAATTATTTTTATTCAATAAATAACTCGCACAAAACATAAATCAAAACAATATAAAACTGGTATAACAGTCTTTTAATTGTAATATCAACCATTCTAAGCCAAGAAGTTTTTAGTAAAACATTCCTAATTGCAGATTTTGATGCGTTGTTATTAATGATATAATTTTCACACTAATTTTCATTGCTACGCATCAAGCAATGCCTACTTTGTTAACACCCATAGTCAAACTAGGTGGTATATAATGTTTGGGGTGGTAATGTTGGCGATTATGTGATTGGCCCACATTTTTTGACGGCTGTGTGAACTGGTTTTTCTAAATAATCATTTGCCAATACCACTGCAATATGTACCGCTGAATATGCAACAACGATTGTGGTTGTTACACCTCCAGTTCACCACACTTCTTTTATTCACAATCATCTAAATAATTAGCTGTATATAAATACAAACTTTCCTGATAGGTGGATAAGCAGAGGAGGGCCAACTGTTTGGCCACCGCGATCAACGGAATTTTCCAAAATTGATTTTTTCGTGTGGGACTATACAAAAAATAGACAAGGCGAAAACGGCGGGTTCGAAGGAAAAACTATTCCCATGAGATTTTTTTGCATAATCACATTCGTGAGATATCCCAGAATAAGGTTCAAGAAGTCGCCCATGTGAAAAGTGGGCCAATTTGTTTTAACAATTTTTTTTTAATCAAATTGCAAGAATCAATATTTTTGGCCCGAACAATTTTTTCTTTAATTTTTTGGACCATTATGGATAAAAAAGGTCTCTTATAATTTTTCTCTAAAGTTGATCGTTTTCGACTTATAAGCAATTTAAAATTGAAAAAAACGAAAAATGGCGATTTTCAAGGCTTAATAACTCAGTTAAAAGTTATTATTATGTAAGTCAATATATGACTAAATCAAAGTTTAAAGCCCCCCTACAAGATCCTGAAGAAATTTTTGTCATTATTTTATTACTAAGCTGTTATTTTTAAGTATGTAATAATAATAAGCGCCATGCACGTGTGCGGCCGGCCGCTGTAAATTCTGAGTGCGAGAGAGAAGCCATTCCAGCAGTCCAATTGTGCATCTTACTCGCACTCACATTTACAGCGGCGTCAATACGATCTAACCGCTCATTGTTATTAATTAAAAATAACGGCTTAGTAGTAAATTAATCACACAGATTTCTTCAGGATCATATAGCGGCGACTTTAAACTTTGATTTAGTCACTTTCTGACTTTCATAATAATAATTTTTAACCGAGTTATTAAGTCTTAAAAATGGCCATTTTCGCGTTTTTCAAATTTTAAATTGCTTATAACTCGAAAAAGATCAACTTTAGAGAAAAATTATAAGAGACCTTTTTTGTCCAGAATGGTTCAAAAAACCTAAAAAAAATTAGGCCGGGCCAAAAATATTGATTTTTGCAATTTGATTAAAAAAAATAGTTAAAAAAAAATTGGCCCACTTTTCACAAGGGCGACTTCTTGAACCTTATTCTGGGATGTCTCACGAATGTGATTATGCAAAAATATCTCATGGGAATATTTTTCCCAACGAACCCGCCGTTTCCGCCTTGTCTAAAACCTTGTACATCAGAAGCCTCCAATAACGCCAGATGATATGAACAATAGAATAAGGGAAGCTTTTAATAATAGAGAGATATCGAAACTCATAAGTTAAAAGTTCCTTTATTACAGGATCTTTTAATAAAGGACAAATACAGGACATGTGTAATGAGAGTTATCGAAAACGCAGTTTTAAGGAATCTTTTATTTTGACAAATGACACATTAAATATTTTTGTAAATATAAAAATAACTTATAAAATTCTATTTGTTGATAAAAACATAAATATAAGTGAAGTTAGACGCCTTTCTTTTCTCGTTTCTTCACATAATTTGACAAATTTGTCACATTTTTGACACGTTACGTCAAAATAAAGAATCCTTTATTAAAAGATTTTTGTCCTCTATTTTTCCTTAAATACGGGCGGGCCTGTATTTTATTACAGGACAAAAATAAAGGACGCTATACTGCGCTTGCGTATATGTCAAAATAAAGGATCTTTTATTAAAGGACGATGTTAAATAGGGTTTCGATATCTCTGTAATATTGACTTGACTGCATAGACGTTGAAGGTACATTTTGAACATTTATTTTAGACTAATTTCCTTCCTTCACGTGAATTTCCTTAATATCACATTAATTGTTACATTCATTAAATATTGTTATGATTTGTATTTTTCTTAGTTATTTATTGAATAAAAATAATTTTGTTATATTATTATCACTCAATACTAACTTTCTACTAGAAAAATGTAATTAAATGTATTCCCAAAATTTGAAGAAAACTAAAAATATCTCCGAAAGTACTAAGTTTAGATATAGGAAATGCTATATAAAAATGAAAGAGTGTCATACATACAATATTTCTAAAAAATAAAATATAGGGTGATCCATTTAAAAAAATTGAGAAAATCGTAATTTGGTTTTGTGGTTCACCCTGTATACAAATATTCGTCAATGATTTCAATTAAACTTAATTTAAAAACTACAGTATACTGTTTACCTTTTTATATAAAATTAATAATTGTTTATGAATTACTTCTTTATATACATGATGTTAATCTAATAGGGATTTCGAAATAAAAATGGTCATAACTTTTTAAATACTCTGTGTAGTAATACGAAACCTGATATTATAAGAACAAGAATTATGAAAGGAATATAAATATGAAAAAATATATAGGGTGTCCCATTTAAAAAATTATATGTTTGATATACCACGCAGTTATTGATCACCTTGTAGAATGTAGCATATTTTCCAAGCCTGTAGAATATCATTGTCTACATTTATCTAAATAACTTTTTTTGATATTCTATACCATAATTGAATTATCCACCGATCCCGCACTAAAAACTCACCCTGTATATACTAAATTTACAATCAAGATGCAGTAGAAATAAACAAACCAAGACACGTTAAATGCTACTAGAGGCACTCCCGAATCATAATTTACTATGCATATACATTGGTAAATTATGATTCGGGAGTGCTCCTAGTAGCATTTAACGTGTCTTGGTTTGTTTATTTCTACTGCATTTCTACTGCATTGATTGTAAATTTAGTTTAGGTGATAATGTTTCTGTTCATGTCGAGTCTCACTATTCATCTATACGTATTACATGTTTTCCCAATCATGCATTTTGCAGTTTACAAAACTTTCATGTCAACACACTGTTATCAATCAGGTGCCACCGACACAGCTACCGTGTTTACACTTCAACAATTCTCCAATTACTGTATAAATGGACACATGAGACAAATATCTGATATTGGCCCAGAGCTGAAAGTGTTAAATCGTTATCGAAGAGAAGTCTTTTCAGTTCGTGTTTCTTCATATATAGAGCTGGCTACAAGCGTTCACTGGTACATTATGTGATAATAATTGCCACGTGGACGGTTCGTTTGTTTTCAATTAGTTAGTGTCTCACAAGTTCTTCCTAGCAGCGAGACATGGACATTGACGGGGAGACAAAAATCAAGAGTCAATACTATGGAAATGAGGTTCCTGAGGAAAATAGCAAACGGAAAGAGGACAGCCAAAATACGAAACGAAACAATCAGACAAAACCTAAAACTACAACCAATCAATGAAAAAATAGTAGAGGGACAACTTAGATGGTTCGGGCACGTGTGTAGAATGTCGACGAGATACTAACAAAACGAGAGTGCAGGGGAATAACAAAAGGTGAAGACCAAGAGTTATGTGGGTAGATGAAATCAGAAAAGAAGTCGAGAAGAAAGGATTGACATTGGAAAGTGCAAGAAACCAAACACAAGATCGGAAAGCATGGAGACTACAATGCCAAATCCAACTCCACCAGCGCTACACCTAAAGGTAGAAAGGCTTAGGACTAAGTAAAGTAAGTAAGTTCTTCCTGATAATTCTTCCCCACCATGAAATACGTATAAAGGAATTGTGAGACTCGAATTGAAAAATGCAGTTTTATTTAACCGAGACACTTAAGTTCTATACAAATATTATACTGTATGATGCAAAAATATGGATAAAATTCCTTATTTCAGAAACGCGATATAAAAAAAATCGTAAAACACGTCAATTTTAATTTTTGAATGACCATCAATTGTTATATGTGGTGGTCTTACGTCATCAGTGTTGGCGATTTTAAATGCAGACCGAGGTTACGGGGTACCTCATTTGAAAGGTCTCCTAATTGGCTTTGTAACGATGTATTATTCGAATATTTATTTCTACAGAGTTACCAAAATTATGTACTAGTTAAGTAAAGGGTAAAGGTTAAGTAAAAGTAATTACAATAAATACCTACTCATTTACAAAACTAAATTACGTTAGGAAAAATGCCCGTCTTTCGTAAATTTCAATATTTTTTACAATTTTATTATAATATATTACTAACTAAACATTTATGATAAGTTAATTGCGATAATAAACCAACAGTTTTGGTTAACCTTTTATAAATAAATATTCAAATAATTGAATCGTTGCAAAAGCGATTAGAAGACCTTTCAAATGAGGTGTCTAGTGACTTCGTATGTCATTACGCCAGCACTGATGACGTAATTTCCAACACATTTATAGTCATTGATAGCCATTCAAACATTAAAATTTACATGTTTTAAATTTTTTTTAGAAAGTTGTCTGTTATCAGTCATCATACTTAACTAATAGGAGGGGAGTGCAATTAGAACGAAAACATGCATTGTTTCGGAAAAATTCAAACAAGCTTATATTTTTCTAAAACTTTTTTTGTTAGTTTGTATATTTTAAAGTAAAAAGTTTTACTCGCGGATTTGGCCGCTAATTGTTTATTAATTGTTACAATAACAATTGTTTTGTATTAATAATTTTAAAAATATCGTTAAATTCATCATTTTACTTTGATCAAATATGTTTCTATTTTGTTTTTGATTATACTGAATCCGAATATGGCATTGCAATTTGAAAATTCTTATACAGAAGCTCTTATACAGTATGTCTGCGTAGCTAGGAACCACATGGAAAACTTTTTTATTATCAATTTTACGAAAAAAAGTTATTCTTCATAAAATGCTCTGGATAGTCAAAAATCTAATACTCAACCATCAGATATCAAATTTTATCAATTTTATACGAGTTATGTCAAAAATATGAATTTCGTTAAAGAGTAAAGTACCTTTATATTTCAGAATATCAAAAAATGCTATTATGAAAAGTTGTTTGAAATTAAAAACTATGTTTAAATATAAAATAACATTATTCTAATCGAAAATTTTTTTTCAATTTTTTCTCAAATTACGGATACTCATCATCATTTTTATTACAAATATGATAACTATTTTATTATCACTTTTACGAAAAAAGTTATTCTTCATAAAATGCTCTCCCTGCTCTAAAATTTAAGATATAACCATCAGATATTAAATTTTTTTAATTTTATACGAGGTATGTAATAAATATGAATTTTTCTTAAGAGTTAAGTGCCTTTATTATTCACAATATTTTAATTAGAAGGATGTAATTGAACATTAAAACAAATTTTTTAATTCCAAACAACTTTTCTTAATAACAATTTTCGATATTGTGAAATTTAACGATACTTTACTCTTGAGTGAAATTCATATTTTTTGACATACCTCGTATAAAATTCATTAAATTTGATATTTGATGATTGCATCTTAGATTATATACGATGCAGAGTATTTTATAAAGAATAACTTTTTTTCGTAAAACTGATAATAAAAAAGTTATCAATAGGTTCCAAGTTACGCAGACATACTGTATAAGAGCTAAAAAAATTTTTTTGCTGAACATTTATTATTGTTGAAGTTTATTATTAAATGTATTTTAGGTAAGTTTTACAGAAAAAAGTTTTGATCACTTTATATAAACATTTTTTTAGCTGGTAATTTTCGGTTTTTATATTACATTTTTGTTATCTTTCTTAATTTTCTCAAAAAGAAATAGTTTATTTAATTTCTAAAGTAAAATATTTTAGTGCGTTTTATAGATTACATCCTAAGCTTTAAAAAAACACTTATAAAACTGTAATAGATCTGTTCAAACTTGAGTAATACCGTCTTAAAGTGGTGGTAATTCTATAAAACTACGAAGATTTCAAAAATTACATTTTTTAAGACGTCGTATTTAAACAAAATTCATGTAAGGCTCACTTTCCGCCCCCACCGTACTTATTCCCATACATTTTATTTCTTTTTATTATAACCATAATATAGCTTAATTATTCTTCTTTTAGGTTCAGTTTGTAAAATTTCATTTGATCCATTAGCTAAAGAATTACATTAAAATAACTCAACCGTGCACTTCGCCGTACGCTAGTTTACAGTGCGCCAATGTTTGTGAGAAGGGTGACTTTAGCGTTATGAATAAAAAATTATAGAAGATACAGATTTAATTTTAAAAAATTCTTTATCTAAGGTTTTTTTTGTAAAATTTTCTGAATTTTTCAATGGTCAAGTCAGTTTTGTTCTAAAATTTATATTTTCGGAGTTATTTAAAAAAACATCAAACTTCGTAGTTCATTTGTTTAATAAAAAATGAAGCACCCACTTCTCAAGTAGAACTTTTTGATATGTTGTTTATTAAACATTTCTTAATGAAATTACAAAAAGTTCTATCTGGTTTGATTTTTTCCGAAGTGAAAATCTATACGCACTCCCCTATAAGTACATGATTTTGAGTAGATACCTGTATAGAAATAAATATGCGAATAATACATCGTTGCAAAGTCGATTAGGATACCTTTTAAATGAGGTGTCCCCTGGTCTGTATTTAAAAAATCTTTGATTAGGTACATCATTACTTCAACACTGATGACGTAATGTTCAACACATATTTATATAGCAATTGGCGCCCATTCAAAAGTTAAAATTGACGTGCTTGAAGATTTTTTTAAGTCGTCTGTTTCTGAAATTATTAATGTATTTCATACTTGTGCATTTTTGAGGTTGCTAGTTCATACTTATATCTGGGATCATTAATCACAAACACAGGGTCACTCCCGGAAGAAATAAAACGTAGATGTGATCTAGCAAAAGTTGCCACAGCAAAAATGACCACAATATGGAAAGACTGTCAAATTTCAAGAGCGTAAAAGATGAGGTTAATAAACTGCTTAATATTCCCAATACTGACCTAGTGATTTGAATATTGGACCCTCAGAAAATCGGAAAGAAAAAAGATAGACGCCACTGAAATGTTCTGTTGGAGACGAATGCTACGAATTCCTTGGACCGACCATAGAACAAATAATTCAATTTTGAGAGAGCTAAAAGTTAGCCAACGACTCTTCAGTAAAGTCTATCTCTAACAATTAAAATACTTTGGACATGTTATGAGAGCAAACACAGAAAACATGGAAAGACTCATTATACAAGGAAAGGTGGAAGGCTGAAGATCACGAGGAAGATCCCCAACAAGATGGATCGATCAGATTACAGGAATATGCAAAAGACCTATGCATGAGTTAAAAGAAATGACCAGAGACAGAGATCTTTGGAGACGGACAATACACGACATCACGTCGACCACTACACTCCCTCCGGGGGCTCAGGATTGAAGAGAGAGACTTGTGCATTGTGCATCATACTGTATAGGTACTTCATCTATTAACTATTATGTTAGATTAGAACAAATTCGCTTTTTGTAATTTTATCAAAACTCACCCACACTGAATCCTACACGGGACGCATTCGTTATCCCTAAACCGCACATTCGACTACAGTCCTCTTTACGACTATATTATAATATGTCTGTGTCCATGCAGCTGAAACGGCCAAACCTGTAACACACTCCCAGACTCAACTGCTGGGATAATCGGAATCGGTTACCAAGGAGACGCTTGTAAACAGGCCGTGTTGTCGGGGAAAAGAAAGATAATGGACCAAGCAACATCGGAAAAACAAGTACATATTATTTTACGACAACTGGTTCTTTAATAATATATTATTCCCTATGCTTCCTCGAACACCGTACCGGCCATCTGGCTACTGATATAGGTTGCGTTCATTACTGCGCAGCACACTTGTACAGGTAAATATATCGAATTTAAAATTATTTTAAGACGACAAATTTTTTTGTCATTACTTTTTAAACATTATTAGAAATATGAATTATAATTGCCAGACATTTCTGTGGTTTAAAAAGTAATGACAAAAAAATTTCTCGTCTTAAAATAATTTTAAATTCAATATACAGGGTGATTGATTAGTTTGATAAAGTTTATAATATTATGAAAAATATTATATTAAATATTTCTGTTGTCCGTACCATTTCTGGGCCAGAAGTAGTAAACTGAACAGGGCTCTCTCGTTTCCATGTCGGCTCTGAATGGAAACAGATCGTCTTCGATGAATGTTCGCACTTTTTGTAGATTTGGTTATGTACGACTTTTAATAGGACGTTTACTGCATGGCTCATAAAGCTTATCAGACGGAACTCGTTGCAGTGTTGTGGGTTTGGCTTTTTCGGTAGTGGGGATTAATATTGATTCTAGCCAGTCTTTTTCGTGTACAAGGTATTTTTTCTGTATCATAATTGTAACTATTTCGATGTTTTCTTCACTGATTAATTTTAACGTTTCTGTATAGTCCAACGAGTATTATAGTCCAACTGGATCTGGGCTCGTATTTGTTTTAATGGCATTTATAATTTCAGTTTTCAGAACTACTGGTCTTTCCTGGTTCTTGTGCTTGTCCAATCTTAATGGCTCTTTCATTTTAACTTCGGCCGATTTTAGCAGTTCAAGACCTCAAGTTAGTTTCAGAAAGTGATCTAGCACTGGACATTTGCTAACGATGAAAATAAAAAAAAGTTTCAGAAATGAATTGTGAATCTCTCTCCGTATCAATATTTACGCGATAACTAACTCGCTGCGAATAGTAGAATAGTACTTAATCTCCGATAGTGTATTGTTGCATTATATTGCATTACTTCGGACGCTTGATACCCCTTCTACAGCTGTACATTATGTATCTGGGGGTAACCCCAGATCAAAAACTCACCTGGAATATTCATATTGAAAAAATCTTTTCGAGAACCTTGGTGGCAAGTTGGACCTGCCGCTAGGGGTCGCCAAGTTCTTGAAAATTTCAAGATCTTGTCTTGATTTCAAGACAAGATCAAGCCAAGAATTAATTTTAGATTTCAAGATAAGACTTGTCAAGAAAAAAAGAAATCTTGAAATATCTTGACTAATAATGAAAAATTGAAAAACAATTCCTGTAGTGCCAGCAAAGAATATAGACGTTAAGCAGAAGAGTACTGCCCTGTAACGTTTTAGCATAGGATTTTATGTTCCCACTGAGTAGAAGCCACGTGACCTGACAACGACTACGGAGCTTATGCAGTCGTCCTCTACACGAGTATCAACGAGTATTTTGAAGTGACAAAAACATGACCATCTGTTCCTCTTCTTCTAGGAGACTATAATATATTCTTTGGTGCCAGTATCGCCACCAGTACTACTACTACCACATCCTGCAGTGGTAAGTGCTGCTGCTTTTTACTTTTGCTGCCACTATCGCGGACACTACAGTCTCACTGGTCACTGGTTTCGGTTTCACTTTTGTCATTCTCAGTATCTCAGTTTTCACACTCGCACTAGTAGTCCGCTAGTCTCACTGATTATTTCATATTGACTGAAATCGCAGCGCTTACGTTTCTTTCTATTGCTTTTTGGTAAATATTCTGAGCCAGAATCAGAGCCAAATGACTCAGCAGATATACTATTTACTGAAGAGTCGATGTTACTCATGGTAAAATAAGAGGTAATGTTAATATAATGTACTATTTATCACCAATATTAACAAGTTCGCATCAAATATATAACGAAACCGGTACAGATTACCACTTTGTAATATTAACCTTACTTAACTAAACTGGATAAAGCATGCAACTGCACATCAATGTTTTGTTCGTCAGGAAACAAATGCAGATCGGGGACTCCCCGGGCAGTGGCGTAGCTAGGGTGGGTGACACCCGGGGCGGTAATCGATGGTGTCACCCCAAATCCTAAAAATCCGATAACCGTATGTTTTGAATAATGAAAAAATTAAGAATTATAGTTAACGAAACTGCAGTAAATAGTATATCATCGTCGTCGTCTAACCGCTATCGTCCACTGCTGGACATAGGCCTCTTAAGTTTCTGCATGTCTCCCTATCTCGAGCTACCACTCTCTAGTTCCCGGCAGTTCTATATAATAGTTTATTTACTTTTTTGTTTTACACTATGTGAATGAATTAAAATATTTTTTAGCTTTACTAGCGAAAAGTTCTGAAATCACATTTTCTATATTTATGTTTTGTGTTGCTTCATGTTCGATAGTTAATCATCATCATCCAGCCTCAATAGTCCACTGCTGAACATAGGCCTCCTCCCCTCGTTTCCATCTCCATCTATCCTGCGCCGCTCTGATCCAGTTTTTTTTAGCTTTCTTAAGTCGTCAGTCCATCTTGTAGGCGGTCGACCGACGCTTCTCTTGTCTTCTCCTGACCTCCATTCCAGTAACCTCTTCGTCCATCGCCCATCTGTCGTTCTGGCTATGTGTCCTGCCCATCTCCACTTCAACCTGGCTATCCTTTCGATGACGTTAGTCACCTTTGTTCTTCTGCTAATTTCTTCGTTTTTGATTTTGTCTCGCATTGTTATTCCTAACATTGACCGCTCCATTCTCCTAACATTAATTGCTCCGTTCGATAGTTAATAAACCGAGGTTATTAAGCCTTGTTGACGTCATTGTTTCTCGCAAGTAATTCTTGATTGATTTTAGCTTCCCAAAACTTCTCTCACATGAAGCAACCGATGCAAAAATGGTCATAAACAAGTTTAAGGCGACCAAGTTTGGGAGAGATTCCATAAAATCGCATTCCACCATGAATTTTAAAAAGTCTACAGCTAACCATTTAGATACTGTAATATTGGCCGCTTGTAAAAGTCTTCTAAGCATTGGTATTTCTAGCAGGAGGTCTTCTTCTGATACCTCTTCATGGTAAAAGTCACAAAATGTTGAAACAGCTAATTTCAACTGTTTACTGTTCGTGGAAAAGTAAAGTGTGTGTCTGCACAGCCTCGAACAAAAAAGCCATATGGATGGACTGATCTGGTTTCGAGTTCAACATTGAATGTCAAAACATTTCAACATAATATTATCTTTTTGAAGTTCGGCTCGAAGTGTAGAGTTTTTAGGTAGAAATGTCGTCGTCTTCATATTTTGTCGTTGCAAAATATATGTATTACTTTATTTTATAATATGATTATGTTTTTCTTCAATATAAAGACGAAGTACCCCTATTTTGGTCGCTGATTGATCAATGCCTTTAATTATACAAAGCGGGCATAAGGTTATGTGTGGCACCTCTGGTGTATAAATTTTCTTGTTGATGAGAGACTTTGTAAATTGAAGGAACAACACTATAAAAATGTTCTGCCAATACTTTAACTGCAGCCAGCATAGTGCGCAGTGACTGAGAACTCCAACGCGTTGTGGAAAGTCGCTTAACAGATGTTTTGCTGTGTTTAATAAGCACTTCCTAGCAGCTAATGGAAACACATAAAAAACTTAAAAATTGCTTCTTCAGTTCTGGAAAATGTTATACAAGATGTGTTTTGTGCAAAAGAGTGCTGGCCACATAAATTAATTAAATGATCAATAGATCCGAGGAAAATGGCCTTTTTGATTTTTGCTTTAATAATAGCTTGTATTCCTCCATGTACGCCGCTCATAACAGATGCATTATCGTATCCCTGTGAACGGTATTTCATAATATTTCTACACCATTAATTTCAAGCTTCTTGAGAATTTCGTTACTTAGATTAACTGCTTTTTTCCATTTAACGGAAAAAAATCCAAGAAATGCTTCTTACACCTCGACTTCTCTCGGTTTCGTCACAGTATAAAGAGGAACAGTATAAAGAGGAACAGTAAAATTTCTTCTATGTAGGCACTTTGATCTCAAGAAGTACTACCGGAAGTTAACCGGTACGTAGCAATGCGAGAGTGGTACTCTAGCGGTCTAGCGACTGGGAACCTTGCGCGGTCGCCATGCGCCTTTTTTACTTCTTACTTCTTTACTTCTTTTTACGATTTTACTTCCAATTTTTCTCAGAGCAGTTCTAGTGTCCCTATTTATACTGTGGTTTCGTGTGTTCACAAAATAATATCGAACTTTAGATTGATACGTGAGTAAAGTCACAAATTAATGATTTATTCTTTTGTGATCGGGTCTCTCGGGTGTCACCCCTGAAGGGGTGACACCCGGGGCGGACCGCCCCCCCCGCCCCACCCTAGCTACGCCACTGTCCCCGGGGACGGGGTCTGGAGCCAGTAACAATAAAAGAGTGTTAGCATGCAACACAATAAAAATGTTGCCGAATAATCACCAGACTAGGTTTTCAAGAAATTTCAAGATCTTGAAATTTCTTGAGTCAAGACAAGATATAATATGTCAAGAAATCGTCAAGACAAGATTTCATAAAATTTCTTGATTTTTCTCAAGACAAGACAAGTTGTTATCAAGACAAGAATGCTTGTCTTGTTGACCCCTACCTGCCGCCAGTCATTTGGAAAGACTTAAGGTCTCAAACCGAAAATGACTCTCTGGTCATATAAAACGATTATTAGGTCCATGGTCATATATATGAATTACTCGTATGGTGGCCCAAAACACAACAAAGAACAGCTAACACCAAGCTATAAAAAGTGAAGCAGCTAGCTTGTCTGGGAATCACAGGGGCAATGTCAACATGCCTTATTGCAGTTCTAGCATTGCTTCCTTGCAATTCTGCATAAGGAGGTAGGCAGTAATCACCGTATCGCCTCAAAACTGCGACAGACACAAATAATGAAACCTAGTTGGCCACCTAAAAATCTTGGAAGAAATTCCATTGGATTCCAAGGACAGGCCAACAGATGCCATGTCAGTCAAATCTGACTTGAAAACACCCTTTGAAGTGGTCATACAAAAACCACCAAATGGGTGAAGAAGTTAAACCGAAACAGGAAACAGCCCGTATGGTATACGGATGGATTTAGACAGAGGAAAGGACTGGATTGGGAGTTACTGGGCCCAATTTCAGGCTATCCAAATTTCAACCGAGAAACTTGTAGAGAGAGCAGTCTTTATGTTATCAGACAGCCAAGCCGCTTTCTATCTCTTCCTTCTTATGCAGAAACTAATCGTTAGTTTTTACTTTTAATAACACTTAACACCTCTCTTCGTAACGGCGGTTTCAAACTACATAATATATAAATTATACCCTTTTCGTATCAATATTCACGCGATAACTAACTCGCTGCGAAAAGTAAAACAATACTTAATCTCCGATAATTCCCAACGTATGCAACATTTACGGTGCCGCCACCAGCGACTGCTATTATTGCATTACTTCCGACGCTTGATACCCTCTCTACAGCTGTACATTATGTATTTCGTGAATCCCGAGCGAGCTCAAGCGTTGCAGCCTCCGCATGCTATAGTTGAAGTAGCAGTAGCTCGGAGTAGCTCTCTGTTGTGCCCGTTTGGTTACTTACACTTACGTATCTCCGTAAACTAGTTGTTCATTACGCTGCGGCGTTGCCGGCCTCGCGACAGTTAATTGCTTTTTATACCTGCGAGATAGTCGCATGTAGAACTTGCTCGGACTTTATTAACCTACTTACATATATAAACTCGTCCCTTGATGTAGTTAAAGTGTTAATGGCTTGATTGCAATTCTTTCGAAGTACTTTTTTTATTATAACTCTTTTCAGTTTTATCTGTAAAACTCTTTTGTGAAAAATAAATCACCAAATTAAAACAAAGTCTTTTAGTTCGTTACCCCATGGTCTTTTAGACAATTTATATCAATAATTATATTAAACTATGCCAGTAACATTAAATAAACTACTACTACCAATTGCTTCAATTTTTAAATGTAATCAAAAGAAAGAAAAATCCTCAGAAGAATCTTTGGACGTTATCAAATCACGACCGTAGCAACCAATACTATAGGCTACAGCAACTACCTATAGGTTATAGCTATAGGTTATAGCCACCAATGCCGAATGAGAACAAATGTTGATTTCAAGCAGATGTATAAGGCAAGTAACGTACTCCAAGAAATTAAACCTTAACGTCTAAGATGGGCTGGCCATTTCCATAGACTCCCTAATAACAGATTAGGAAAAGAAGGTTAGGAAACACCCTAATGTATAGCGGCTAAAAAACCAAGAAGATCAATACGATAATAATTATCCCTACGGTGACAAAGAGTGATTTCAGGTGGTAGTAATCCGATCGTATACGAGTACAATACAAAGGACTCGTCAAAAAGATATCAAAGAATTTCATCAACAAAACTACTAAAGTTGACTTGCTTACCTAAATAACATAAAAAAGATATATCGTCACTAAAATAAAATCATCACCAATAAACTTAAAAAAATGTATTAAATAAATTTTATTCAATACTAAAAAAAATAAATAAAAACATCAATAACCTAATTACTAAATATATTGCGGTCCTCGATCAAATCAAATGATTATTTCTAAAGTAAATTATTTACTGCTTAAAACTTCATTACTGGATAAGGACTACAATCTATTAAACCGAAACGCGACTGCAGTTTGCCGAACGACGCGAAGCGGGAGTTCGGCAAGCAGTCGAGTGCGGAAAAGAGACTTTCTGCAAGAGTTAGGAACAATATTTTTTCTGAGTCTTTAAAAAATTACCAAATCTTAATCAATTAATTTAATTAATATGAAAATACATACACAAATTAATTTTTTGACAAGGTTGTCAAAACCAAACTTTCAATATAATTAGTTAGCATGACGACGATCTTGGTTTACATGACGATGATTCAAAACGACTGTTATTGTCTACCGATTTGACTTTCGAATATTATGTCCAAATAATTTTATTTCATCGAATTGTCGCGTTAATTTCATTAAAACAGGAACACAATAAGATATATTTGAAATAAATTAGTAAATAATATCTAAATATTAGTTTATTGCATGTATTATAATTACTTTAAGGCCATATTAACATATCTAAATTAACACGCGTGCGGAAAAGTAAAAACCGCATGAGGAAAAGTAACACGCGTGCGGAAAAGTAACACGCGTGCGGAAAAGTGAAACTTTCTAAACTAAAATGCGTGCGCGAAAGTAGACATTTTTGCACGGTCGTAGAAAAAAATCTTTTTCTACGAGCGTACAAAAATGTCTACTTTCGCGCACGCATTTTAGTTTAGAAAGTTTCACTTTTCCGCACGCGTGTTACTTTTTCGCTTTTCCGCACGCGGTTTTTACTTTTCCGCACGCGTGTTAATTTAGATATGTTAATATAGCCTTAAAGTAATTATAATACATGCAATAAACTAATATTTAGAAATTATTTACTAATTTATTTCAAATATATCTTATTGTGTTCCTGTTTTAATGAAATTAACGCGACAATTCGATGAAATAAAATTATTTTGACATAATATTCGAAAGTCAAATCGGTAGACAATAACAGTCGTTTTGAATCACCGTCATGCAAACCAAGATCGTCGTCATGCTAACTAATTATATTGAAAGTTTGGTTTTGACAACCTTGTCAAAGAATTAATTCGTGTATGTATTTTCATATTAATTAAATTAATTGATTAAGATTTGGTAATTTTTTAAAGACTCTTAGAAAAAATATTGTTCCTATCTCTTGCAGAAAGTCTCTTTTCCGCACTCGACTGTTTGCCGAACTCCCGCTTCGCGTCGTTCGGCAAACTGCAGTCGCGTGCGGAAAAAAATGACTTTCTGCACTTGTTAGGAAAATAACTATTTTGGGTTGTATTTATTATTACTTACAGATGACACATCGTTCTCGTAATATTCTCTAACTCAATTATATGAATATATTTCATTCAAATACATAACATACCATTCATAGAATGGGTATATTATCATTCACAAACTGACTACAAAAAAACCAAACTAGTCTCTAGAACATGCCAGCAGAAAACTGGAAATTTTTCATCTCCTGGGACCGCAAATCATCGCAAAGAGACAGGTATTACCATAAGGTCGAAGCCCATTCTTCTGTTAATCGGGGTAAAAACGGCACCACAGAATCTGGCTAAACAATTTATAAGCTCCGGCCCAGTAATTAGCCGAACTCTCGGAAGAAATAAAAATATTTTTTTATATCATATACCTATGTAAACTATTGAAGACAAAAAAATTAAAATAACTTACCACAAACGTGGTTTTTGGTAAGTTACTTCTAAACTAAGAATGACTGAATTCGGTGCGTTCGGTTATTTTATGACTAGATATTGCAATTGCTGAACCCAGCATCCAGCTGGATCCAGCGTTTTTTTTTACATGCTGCATCCAGCAGCGCGGATCCGCAAACGTGTCAAATTCGAAATAAGTTACTTCATGTCTTCATTAGCCTCTTTATTCGAAGGCGTGAGTCGGCAACAGTTTGCATCAGTAAAGTGTTGATAGACATTGATTCTGCGATCAAATTCTCTGCTGGCGAGTGGTCAATAATCAGTGAGTTGATCGCCACTTTTCAGTCGGTGAAACTGGCTGTAGAAGCTCTTTGCAGAAGAGAGTCCACTTTGATAACGGCAGACGCAACCATTAAATTTGGCTTAGACAAACTAAATAGCCAGGACTCTAGTCTTAGTGCCGAGCTATCGGAAGCACTACGCAACAGAATCGCGGAACGGCGCCTTTCTGAAATTACAGGTACATTAGTGTACTTTAGAAGATTTATGAAGAAACGAATCTCTTTGATTTTCCATAAGCTACAAAAATGTTCTATAGTTTTTTTCGTTAAATGCATAATTTTTAAGGTACATCTTTGCAAAAAAACCGTCCGAAAAGGTGACATTTTTCAATGAAAATGGCAAATTTTCAACCACGAGTAACTCGAAAAGTATTGAGTTTAAAAAATTATAGAACAGTTTTTGCTTAGAATTAGCTTCTCTATACCCTATTCCACGAACATACGCCTGTTTTGGATTACTTCGACAACGAATATTTTACTGTGCAAAATAAGAATAACGAAAGTAAATTGCAAATTACATTGTTCTTTATTGGAATAATTATTAGCGCCATTTACTTTCGTACTTCTTTTGTTGCACAGTAAAATATTCGTTGTCGAAGTAATCCAAAACAGGCGTATGTTCGTGGAATGGCCCATAGCTACTTCCGTGGTTATTTTGACAAAAAAATTTCCACCCCCGAGAAGGGGTGGGAAGCAACCCCAAGATAAAAGCGCACATCAGCATAGGGTAGACTTTGAATTAGGAGATAAGTAGAGGCTATTTCCAAAACTTTATTAAAATCCATGCAGTATAATAGAATTCGGAGGTAATATCCTGTTTTTACTCTCATTGACAATGAGAGCTTTCAATATTTGCTCTCAATATTTTATGACTTGATTTTCTCACGATGGCTCATAATCTGAGCCATAATTTTCTCAGCATTCTATGATATCACCACAATTCAAATGCGTTGTACACCGTATAACACTGTAGAAAGCACGTTTAACCATAAAAACACTACTTACAATAAATGAAATAATTTCTATCCACATTTTCAAGTTGCAACCACTTCTTGTAATTTATAATTTACGAAACGCCGACCGAAGAACATACAACAAATCGAATTAGTGTTTTACCTTACAATTTCCCACTTAAAACATCTCTCTTCCACCAACCCCGTTCGTCATCAGCACACAAGAAACATCAAGAAAGCTGAAACGTTATTGGAAACTAGGTAGCGATCTTCTCGAGTTCTGTTGGTGGGTTGGCAGATCTAAATAGAGGTGTTCATCTACGAATTGCATGACAGATATCCTGGAGTTGCTTTTTTACAGAATATATGCAGATTTTTATTACATATATTCTGAAACTGGTTTCTTGTGGCATGGCAAGTTAAATACTATGTTTATATGGGATTAGTCACAATTGATTGTAATGAAAATTACATTTTATACTTGTTATTTGATCTTACGATTTCCACTCCGGAAACCATTTTGTGAGAGAAACCTAGGTCACTAGGTGGCAGGATAAACGAGCATAAAACACATCAAACACTTAGATTTCGACAAATGATAGATATGCAAACATGTTAGGGAAAGAGAGCACAGATTTCAATTAAACGAAGCATCACTAGTTACACAAAGAACAGATATGAAAAAGAGAAAAATCAAAGAAGCGGCTTCCATATTACTTAATGGAGAAAAATGTGTAACAAACCCGTCAGCAGAATGTAGCAGGTTCTGGTTGGTAATACTAAAAGAAAAAGTCAAAGAAGTAAAAGTAATAGGAAGTCAGAGACACATCATCCACAATATTATACATAATACAATACACAATACATAAATACAGTAAACAATCAGAATCTGATATCATACTGGGAGTGCAAACACCACCCTCAGAATTTTCAATTAAAAACGTAGCTATTTGACTGCAGCATGGAGGACAAATAAGTCACCTGCCAATTTGGAAAACCATAATGGCGAAACAAATAATTGTTGCTTAATCCCATATAAACATAAAATTTAACAGATTTTTATTGTTTAACTTTTTGATTGAAAGTTCGGCATGAAAAGAATATTTTTCGAAAGGGTTAAATTTCTTTTTTTGCTTTGCAGAACTCTGCTCAAAACTCATTTCCGAATTTTTTCAATTTGGAAAGGTTTTTCCACCTTTGTGTATGCTTTTTTTGCTCGGTTAGTTATATATTTTATCCCTATGTATGAATTTAAATTAATATTTACACAATCTTTGCTGATTGGTCACAAATCATCACTTTCGATGAAAAATAAAGTACTTGTCTACAAAGCAATTTTGAAGCCAATATGGAGTTACGGGATCCAACTTTGGGGTACTGCATCAAACTCCAATATCGAAATCTTGGAGAGGTTCCAGTCGAAGGTTCTTCGAAAAATCACAAATGCCCCATGGTATGTTGCAAATAATATTATTAGACGCGATCTAGAAATTGCAACAGTAAAAGAAGAAATTACTAACTTCGCACAGAAATACGAATACAGACTGACACAACATCAAAATGTACTAGCCAGAAACCTGGTGAGACAACCAGTCAGACGAAGACTTAGACGAAATACACCTAGTGATTTACCATCGTGATTTTAGTTATATGTGCCGTAATTTCCAGAGACAAACAATTTTATATCTATGTAAAATATTTGTAAAGAAAATGATTAATGAATCATTTTCTCCAAGTCACCTACACTAGTGGTCAAAACATTTACTCATTGTAACTTGTTTTACATATTGTAAATAAATTGGGAGGTTAAATAAAAAAAATATTTAACAAGAACGATCGGCTATATAACTGAGTTCCCTTTGTTGTACCCAAAATACTTTGGTTATGAGTACGTCTCAGAGAATTTGTTCAAATGCAGTACTGTGCAATCCAAGGAGAATCTGCGTCAAATCATATCTCATGCTCTTTCGCAGGTAAAACTAATATATTGTTCTTTTTAGTATCGACGATTTAGGAGTTTAGTAATAAAAATACGTCTTCTTGTATCGTTTGAATATTCCATGCAATGTTTGAATCCATGAAATTTAAATTCAAATCACTGATTCACTGGGTCACTCTCGTCCACCTCTATACCGATCCTTGGCTGTCAGCCAGTGTAGATGGGAACCTATAACAATATGTATACAAAGATAGATGAGTATTAGAGGGAAACTACTAAGCAAACTGTAAACTACGTAAATTAATACGAAAGTACCTTAACAGTGTGCGGTGTTTTATCGAAACGGTTCCTTACGATCAATCAATAAATATAAACGATCACGGATCACGGGCCACAGAGGTCGGGAAGCGGATTGATCAGGGGCGTAGTCATATGAAAGGAAGGCCGCGATTAAATTTTTCTTTTTTGTTAATTTAAATAAATAAAGCCTGTACAATGTAGGCATGTAGGTACATATATGTGAAATTATTATAATTTCAGAGTTGTGTGGACTGACTGTATGTTTTTAGAGGTTGCTGGTTCAAGTGGAAATTAGAGAGGGATTATGATGATACAGACAACATTATAAGTTTATAAAAAATCTTACCCGAAATCACTGTTCACTCGCTTATCTATCAACGTCACGTACGTCGGTTTCACACGCGGTGGCTTCTCGCGAAGAAGCAGTGAAGTGGAGGTTTAATTGTTTTTAGCGGATTAGCGTTTTATACTATTGCAAGAGAGAAAAAGCGTTTGTTCAGCGATAGTTGAATCCAGAGAAAGGTTCGTGTACTGTAAGAGATGTGTTGCTGGTTGAACCCATAGAAAGGTTCGCGTACTGAGAGAGATATGTTCGAAAGCTAACACAAGAGAGTTATCACGTGTTTTGCCTTCAAGCTGAGAAAAAAGTAGTGAAGAGTATTGTAGCCAGCGGTGGTCAACACTAGAGAGAGACAGAGAGAGAGGGGGGAGACAGACAGAGAGAGAGAATGCTCGTTTGCAGTTCACAAAAGCCTTCGATAAAGTAGGATTATAAGAAAAAGAAGAAATGGTGTTACAGGAAACATGTACTAACATGTACTAAGGTAAAAATAAGAAAATGAAGATGTTTTCCTCTTGGTATGTAGCTTTACGTAATAGTGTCAAGATATGGTTCTTAAAAATTGTTGTGAGTTTTGCCGATTCTGACTTATTCTTCTGACTTCATACTTGAACTGTTTAATTAGTTCGTATACCGCAACTTACTTAAGTCCTACTTTATTAAATCAGATTAATATAACCATTTATCCTCATTTATGCTGTAGTTACTAAAGCCAGCGCAAACGTAATGAAGCGATAAAAATAAGATAATATTAATGTCATGTGAAGTTCATGGATAAGGACATATGTATAACTGGAAAGAAAAGACATGAGGCATGAAGAAAAAGAAGTATCATACAATATAGATGACTGCTATGATTAAAAAAAGTACGAAAATAATCAAGGTACGTCCAAGAAATGAGCAAATCATTAGAATTAGACATACAGATATATCGGTATCATGGAGTTTATTTCTCTTCTTTTCTCTATATCGGATAGACTTTGGAAGTTATTCTTTTTCCGGGATTTAATGCGATTATTCGTCCATATGACATTCATTAAACATAGAATGTGTGCGTTGGATGAGACATCTCGAAAGAATGGACGAAGGCGAAATGACACACAAAATAAGAAAACACGTGCCAGTAGGAAAACTAACAAGAGGAAAACCGAAGCTGCGGTACTTAGAACAAATAGAAAAATTATATAACAACCTTAAAAATCAAAAATTTGAGAAAAAAGCATGGAACAGATTAGATGGAGAAGAATCCTAGAACAGATCAACGCCCAAAACGGATTGTCGATAATAATAATTCGTATTTTAACCAATATGTGAATTCTAGTAGACTTTATCAATTCTTCAATGTAAGTTTAACCCTCCGTTAGTCGCTATCGGTGTCACACACCGACGACAGAATTATTCATTCGGGATTTACAAAATAACTGTTTTTTTCTATCGCCACTTTCTGTACCTCTTCCTATCAACTAACCTCGTGTTAGTATACATTATTACCTACTTGGGTACAGTTGTGCGAGTTTTATAGCTATTTTCGGTGCAAGACTCCGTAGCGACTAACGGTGTGGTTATTACTTTATTGGCATAACTTGCAGTTCAGGTAAAAATTTAGCATCTTATTATTGCATTTTATCGGTAAGTTTTGGTCTAATCTTATTTAGAGATGTCCTTTGAAGCCGAACAAAAACGTTTATTGGAATTATGGGAAATGGTTCCTAGTGAATATTTTTATATTACAAATAACAATATGTATATTGTTATACTAGGGTTTTTCATTTTATATCTGTTGTTTTTCAATAAAACATTTTCAAAATATTTTTCAGTCATTCCTATACACAATATAAAATATTTGTATGAATTTTATAGCAATAACTATTTTTTTTTAAATTGTCGGTCTCTGACACCGTAGCGACTCTTGATGCTCCGTTTATCCTAGCGACTAACGGAGGGTTAAGTAAAGTAAGTCTGTTTGTAAATCTTCCTCTACTGTAAGAAAAGAAATTGACTCCAAACCAAAGGCTTCTCGTTATTTTTATTATAATATTTTTTTGGTTATTTGATTTTATTGATAAATATTTTATAGATTTTAAATAAAAATTTAAATAATTGCCTTTTTTGTTGAAACTAGTTGGAACGCCAAATTTCATCATTCTGTCGTCCTAAACACTGAAATGTCAACCTTTCTCTGAGATTTGTAATCTTGCAGTGCGTTTACCGGGTTTTCGAATAAATTTAGCTATATATCAGTTTTCTCAGTGTACAATTACCTACTTTAGAAGGCATATGACGCGCACTCCGGGTGATTTACGATCTCTATTACGTTTGTTTTTTTTTAATGGGTTACGCTGTCTAGCCCATTTTGAATTTTGTCGTCTGTATGCTTGTATGTAAATTTAAATACGTGGAAAATAACAAATAACGTGGAAAATAAGGAATAAAACTAATTGACTAAATAAAACTAACAAAACTAAATAATAACATGTTCACGTAAAAACAAAATCAAGTTTTATATAAAGCTTCCTGTATCATATAGTACAAGAATAAAAAACCGCTAAACGCCGTAAAAATGAGTGGCGCATACAATATTCCAGCTACAAAAGATCTGATATGAATATTACGTGGCGCGAAAATGTATTTTCATTTTGATGTAAAACAAAATTCTAGTTTTATTTTAAAAGATTTTTCCATATAATTTGCTAAATTAGAAGTAAACGCGTCACAAAAGAGTAACTTTGAATTTTGAAACTCTTTTTTGGCGCGTTTACTTCAAATTTAGCAAATATTATGGAAAAATCTTTTAAAATAAAACTAGAATTTTGTTTTACATCAAAATTAAAATACATTTTCGCGCCACGTAATATTCATATCAGATGTTTTGTAGCTGGAATATTGTATGCGCCACTCATTTTTAAGGCGTTTAGAGGTTTTTTATTCTTGTATTAGGAGTTTTTCAAAGTTATTTATAAATTAAATGTATGAAATTGAATGCAATGTTCCTCTATTACTCGTTAAGCTTTATAAATGGTCACCTTTGTTGCATTATCTCCCAAATGATCTAGTGTCCATCGAGTGTACACTAGATTTTTTCTATTCGAAATAGATTAAAAAATATATTGAGATGACCGGTAAATGAAGTCGGATTGCCCGTTGCCAGATCAAATTTAGCGTCGTAATCACTACAACTACATAAACCATTTTGGGAATAATCGTTAATTGGATTATACTTTTGTAGCTTAATAACTTCTAAAAGGCTTAACCGATTTTGATAAGTAACATGAGTTTGAAACGTATTTACCAGTAGTATCTGATGGATCTAAGGTCAAGTGTGATAACTGAAGCTATTACAGGAATTATTGAGCTTGAGAAACCGTTTTTCCCGTAGGAAATAGATTTGATCATACTTATGAAGCCTATAACTTAAAAATTCGAATTTTCCCGGATATGACGTATACACCATTAGATTCGTCTAGAGTCCTTCTACAAACGCTCAGTTATTGGCGCAATTCGTAGGTTGAAATTTTGAGTAATTGTCGAAAAACCAAAATTTTCAAAGTATAGTTTTTCAGTTTTTCGGCTTACTGAGCCGTGTGTATGTCTGATCCTGACGGCTTAGACACCATTTGAAATCTTAACTCAACGCTATTGATTTGGTGTATTTGCGGTTCTCCTGTCTCTTCTTGATCTGAAGATATATACTCCCAAAAAATATGCCGTTTTGTACCTACCAAGTCCTCTAGCTGGCTTATGGGTGGTCAAAAGTCACAAACTACACCGGTTCTTAATCGGCCCAGACCCCCTCTTCAAACACAGAAAAACAAATTCAAATCGGTTTAACTTTCAAACACACATACATATCCACAAACATTTTCCCTTTTTTAAATAAAAATTGAGTCATACTTCTGAGCTCGGTAACTTTTGAATGGTATAACTGATTTTCAAAATTAGACGTGCGTTGGAAAGGTAATGATCAGTACTATTAGAAGCCGCAAAGGTCGGACTTAAATTTTTGAAGTTTTTGGGAGTTTTGGGGACGAGAACGAAAAACAGACCCTAAATAGAAAGGGTCGTAAAATCCACACCCTTGGACCAAAATGGATGGTTGACTTATGAATGATTGAGTCTTTCCTGAACTTTATGACGGGACTTGGCCCATCTTTCAAATCAGTCAGATTTAGAAAATCGAAAATTTCGTGTGTAATATAGTGTAGGGGGGTGATGGTGTGCGCCACTGGCGAGAACTGCCGTTCTCTGGTAATTGTATATATGTAATTCAGTTTTGTCACTAAGTTCTAGGTTTTATTTTTAGTTAAGTGTTTATATGCTACCCATATTCTGAATAAAAATAAGGAAGTGATAAAGCACTATCGAGAACTGTGTTTAGAGCAATTACATAAGAATACAAGTAGAATAAAAGTCTAATGAAAATTACCAGCTTCAGAATCCCGCAAAGTTCAATTCCTTTTTTATCTCCTATACGGACGTCCATGCAAAACGAGATCGTCGTTGCAGGCGATGGAAAATAAGTAGGCTTTGCGACATAAAACCCCATTTTTCATTTTGAAAATAGGAAAGGATGAAGCAAAAGGAAAAGAATTTGCTGCCCCTTTGATACATGACACAAATCTCTTGCATCTTTTGTGCTGCTAAGGAGTCAAATCTATCATCGTTTATTGTGGATTGAAAAAAGATTATATCTTTTGTATAAGTGTAAATAACTTATGAGTTCAATTATGGTTTAAATATAATAATTATAAACATAAATGTGGAAGCCATTGTTCACTTTTTCTTCTTACATCCTTATATTAACCCAGGCATCATTTACGTAACCGTTTCGAGGACGCATACTCAAGAAATGGAACTAATTATAAATACATAAATAGCAGAAACAGAAGACCAACTAAAAATATTTATGTACATCAGAAGAAAGTCACAGGCTGCGCTTGGACATTAACTTTTCCAAAACCAAAATCATGGTATTCCACAAGAACCCCCATGAACAATACACTCAACATACAAATAAATGGGACACGCCAGGTTTCCTCAACACGACTCTACCTTATCGCCAGACTCTATGAGAAGTGTACGGTAAATTGAAGCTGTAATTACAAAAAAAGAAATATGTATCTCTTTTTACTCACTTTATAACGCTCAAAAAATTACGGGATCTGGATTTCAATGCATATTGTGAAGTTAGTCGTATTGATGACAGTTGGGAGAATATGGGCGACCCAAATAAATGGTATCACCCTTCAGAGTTCTCAAAGCTTCATATACCTGGGCAGAGAGCTAAATAGTCAGCTAGACCAGGGGTCACCAATTAGCGGTCCGCATTCGGACCGTGAGCTAGTTTTGTGCGGACCTCAGTAAATTCAGAATATACCTAGTGTTTGGCAATTTTGAAAATGTTTGGCAATGAAATTGTGTACTATGTTTGGCTCAACTTATGTGTGCGAAGCCGCTTTATCAAGAATGAACTTTATTAAAAATCGGTAGAGATCTCACTTAACACATGAATATCTCAACTCCCCAATGAGACTCAGTTGCACTAAACTCACTCCAAACTTTAGACAGGTTGAAGATAAAAAAATGTCATTTTTCTCTCTGATAATTTAATTTTGTAAAGAGTTTTCCCTTTATTGTTATACTTACTAATCATTAATTTTGAAATTAAGTAAGCTGTAATATAAAATTGTCATGTGCATTTTTTTATATTCATTTCCTCTCTACTATGTTAAGTAGGAGTACTTTTCAGATGTGCATTTAATTAAAATAATTTTCAGATTTAATAAGTTTGCAACAAACACCTTGCATTGAAACTAATGTAGAAAAGATAACATGTTAATTAGCATTTTGTACTATGATTATTTATTTTAAATTCCTCAGTTTCCTTTCTACAAAATTAAAGATGTCTAAAAACTTCATTAGCACTCAAAATATAAATTCCTAATTTTTAAAATATTCTCAGTAACAATTTAATGCAATACTGCTGTTTTGAAAATATACTGATAATAACATCAAAACAATACACAATGAATTTATATTTTTTTATTTATTGTACCAGGAAAACTAACAGAAAAGTATACAGTAACCAAAAAACAATCAAATATTTTTAGTTTTCTTTTCCATATTAGTCCATGTGTGAGGCCATTTTTGCATGAAAAATGTTTCTGACTCGATTTCTTTGCGGATTCCTGTTTAAAAATGTCCCCATTAAACAAATCAGAAGGGTGCCGGGTGAAACAATTTTTTTAAGCAAATTAAAAATTACTTTTTTTACCTCGAAAAACGTATTTTTAGATTTCTTGGGTAATTATAAACATTAAAGGTCTCTTGTCATATTTCTGAAAAGTTGATACTTTTCGAGTTATAAGCGATTTCAAATCTGAAAAATGCGAAAATATGCATTTGCGATGTCTGAAAACTCTTAAGTTTTAATAAAATGACAGATCTTTTTTATTTAAGATGACCCAAAAATGCTAAATACGTATTTTCGCGGGCAAAAAAGGTAATGTTTTGAATTTGTTAAAAAAAATATTAAACAATTTCTGCCCAAAAATTTCGCCCGGCACCCTTCTGATTTGTTTATAGGGGATATTTTTTAACAAGAATCGACAAAGAAACCGAATCAGAACAGTCAGACACAGGCAGCATAAATCCGGACCCCGGAAGTGTCATAGGTTTTCGAAACGGACCCTCAGGGAAACTAATTGGTGACCCCCTGAGCTAGACCACTCAAAAGAAATTAGAAGGCGCATTGAAATAGCAAGGTCTGGTTTCATGAACATGCGTAAAATGCTCTGTAACCCCAAGATATCAGTCACAATAAGATTGAGAACACTAAAATGTTATGTGTGGTCTCTATTATTATATGGCTGTGAGACCTGGACATTAAAACAGTATGATGTCAACAAACTGAATACCGCCCTACTAAAATAGAGAAGCCCTCATCACAACTGTGGATATGCTTATTATTTATGCATTATTGCGCCATACAAAAATACAACGAAGACAACTCTGAAATATTAAAATGGAAATTTATCTAGTTAGAAGACAAATTTTGCAAGGTCTGTTGTGTTTTCTATTTACTTACGAATATAGTTATTTTCCTAACTAGTGCGGAAAATGATACTTTCACGCACGAGACTGCCGTTGACCCGAACGACGCGCTAGCGGAGTTCGGGCAAGCAGTCGAGTGCGGGGAAGATACTTTCCGCATGAGTTAGGAACAATATTTTTTTCCACCTACCTCTACCGAAAGTATACCTTTCCGGACCTGATTGTAGGGAGCAAAGTTATACTTTTCCTCCCTAGGGAGGAAAAGTAAAAGTGACGTCATGGTATTTCATTCATGAAATATAACTTATTGACGCCCTGTACAATATCTATTTTCTATTACATATTTTCTATATTACTATACGGAATGGAAGCTTGGACATTGAAAAGGCAACATATAAGAAAAATAGTAGCGTTCGAAATGTGGTGTTACAGAAGAATGTTGAAAATTCAGTGGGTTCAAAGGATTACCAATGTTGAAGTGCTACGACGTTTAAATAAGGAGTTAGAAATTATGAACAGTATAAAAACAAGAAAACTAGAATATTTGGGTCACATTACCAGAGGAGACAAATATGAGCTGCTGAGAGTTATTATGCAAGGAAGGATCCAAGAAAAAAGAAGCATAGGAAGAAGACGCATCTCCTGGCTGAGGAACCTTAGAGAATGGTTTAACTGTAGTTCATTACAACTGTTCAGAGCAGCAGCCAACAAAGTGACCATAGCCATTATGATATCCAACCTCCGCTAGGAGATGGAACTTTAAGAAGAAGATTACGTAAGTATCTATACATTTTAACGTTTATTTAAAAACACTCTGTATTTTGCAGAATGGTAAAAAACAGTAAATTGGTATTCAGATTTAACAATGTTTACATTAATAATTTGACTTATATTTGACAGTTGACAGTTATAGTGTACCTACTTGTTAGTTTTAGTTCTAATAAATTTTGTTGGTTAGTTACATAAATAAATTAAGTAAAAATGAAAAAATGATTTGTTATTTGAGGAAGGTGAAAAAACCATATGTATAACGTGGGAGTAAAGTGCCTTTTCCTCCCTTGAATGATTACTGCCCTCCGCTACGCGTCAGTGAAAATACACAAATTAATTCTTTGACAAGGTTGTCAAAACAAAACTTTCAATATAATGGGTTACCACGACGACGATATTAGTTTCCATGACGACGATTCAAAACCATTGTAATTGTCTACTGATCTGAGTTTTAAATATTATGTCAAGATAATTTTATTTCATCGAATTATCAGTAGTAATTGCACAAGAGCTCTAAAATTCTATATTAATTTTAGAGATCGAGTGCAATTTGTTGCGATTATTTCGTGAATAAAACTGTTCAAAACCAAAATTTTATTGTAATTTATTTATGTAAGTACAAATTAGTACACACATTAAACACACAGTTGTTATAAATATTTTACGGTTGAAAGTAATCACTTTTATAATTTTTAAAACATTAATTGTCATTAATGTCACTGAATGTATTTTTTCATAGCAACGAAATGCATCTGACGTAATATACTTGACGACGGGAAATTATCAGTTTAATTTAGATTTCTGTAGCTTTCTATTGGTCAGAATCTCCTATGAATGAAATAATCAGTAGCAATTGCACAAGAGCTCTGAAATTATTGAATTTTTCCCGAGTGACACTTTGACAGTTTTAATTTCACGAGCCGAAGGCGAGTGAAATTATGTTAAAGTGTCACGAGAGCAAAAATTCTATATTAATTTCAGAGGTCGAGTGCAATTTGTTGCGATTATTTCATGAATAAAACTGTTCAAAACCAAAATTTTATTGTAATTTATTTATGTAAGTACCATTAAACACACAGTTTTTATAAATATTTGACGATTGAAAGTCATCACTTTTATAATTTTTAAAACATTAATTGTCATTAATGTCACTGAATGTATTTTTTCGTAGCAACGAAGTGCATCTGACGTAATATACTTAACGACGGGAGATTATCAAAAATTATCGATTTAATTCAGATTTCTGTAGCTTTCTATTGGTCAGAATCTCCTATGAATGAAATAATCGCGCTAATTTCATTAAAACATGAACACAATAAGATGAAATAAATTAGTAAATAATATCTAAATATTAGTTTATTGATGTATTATAATTTATAATACATTATAATGCCAAATTACAAGGTATTTTACTTTCCCGCACACCGTGCGGGAAAATTTACTTTCACGCACGCCGTGCGGGAAAGTGCAACTTTCGGAAACGAAATGCGTGCGTGAAATTGGCTCTTTTAGCACGGCCGTAGAAAATAGTATATTGTGCAACAAGTGCAGAAAGGTACTAATTTCTCACGAGTTTGAAAAGTTGCGGTACGAGCGCAAACGAGTGAGAAATTACCTTTCTGCACGTGTTTCACACTATACTTTTTCTACAAGCACAGTTTTTCCTAAAAATAAAAATCACAATTTCCAAACGACGATTAATTATAATAGGTACCTATGTGATAAATTTTAAACTGTGTTTAATTAATACCTACTAATCAATTTAAATTCCTTATACCTAAATAAATTGCACAGAAATCAGTTAAAAAATTAATGCACTGCCTTAATTTGTTTAAATTTAAACAATTATTACACATTATTGACATTATATTTATGCAGTCACGGATTTACACAAAACCTACTTCTTTCGACGTCTCTTGCACAGGTTGCTAAATCCTTATTGGTTATTTGATAATTATAAAATGTTTAATAAGAATAAAATTGTAAAATAAAACAGTTGTAACATCCATAATTTAGTTTCTATGCTATAGTTAAATATAATAATTGTCTTATAGGTTATATATATTTGTCTAAAGTTTAACCACGGATGTAAACAGAATATAACGTTACTCAGAATGCGGTAGTCCACGGATGTAAACAGAATATAACGTTACTCAGAATGAGGTAGTCAACTGTGCAGAAAAGAACTTTGCGGCACAGAAACGTCACTTTTCTGCACACTAATGTCAAATATCTTATACTGTGAGAAAATATCAAGTTTGCTAACATAAAACCGTGCAGAAAAGTGCACTTTGAATAGTGGTTGTAGAATAGTATATTGTGCAACAAGTGCAGAAAGGTACTAATTTCTCACGAGTTTGAAAAGTTGCGGTACGAGCGCAAGCGAGTGCCGCAATTCAAACGAGTGAGAAATTACCTTTCTGCACGTGTTTCACACTATACTTTTTCTACAAGCACAGTTTTTCCTAAAAATAAAAATCACAATTTCCAAACGACGATTAATTATAATAGGTACCTATGTGATAAATTTTAAACTGTATTTAATTAATACCTACTAATCAATTTAAATTCCTTATACCTAAATAAATTGCACAGAAATCAGTTAAAAAATTAATGCACTGCCTTAATTTGTTTAAATTTAAACAATTATTACACATTATTGACATTATATTTATGCAGTCACGGATTTACACAAAACCTACTTCATTCGACGTCTCTTGCACAGGTTGCTAAATCCTTATTGGTTATTTGATAATTATAAAATGTTTAATAAGAATAAAATTGTAAAATAAAACAGTTGTAACATCCATAATTTAGTTTCTATGCTATAGTTAAATATAATAATTGTCTTATAGGTTATATATTTGTCTAAAGTTTAACCACGGATGTAAACAGAATATAACGTTACTCAGAATGCGGTAGTCCACGGATGTAAACAGAATATAACGTTACTCAGAATGAGGTAGTCAACTGTGCAGAAAAGAACTTTGCGGCACAGAAACGTCACTTTTCTGCACACTAATGTCAAATATCTTATACTGTGAGAAAATATCAAGTTTGCTAACATAAAACCGTGCAGAAAAGTGCACTTTGAATAGTGGTTGTAGAAAAAAAGATTTTATTGAGCTAAACCAAAGATTTTGTAAGTGATTACATATCATTAGGTTTACTATCACATTATCACTTTTGATATTTTATACTAGTGATTTTGCCCATCGCCATGCGACGGGGAATACAATCAATTGCCTTCTACAGTGACTGCACTCAATTTTTTGTGACATCCTACTATTTTATCGTATCTCCTTCAAATTTTTTCTGACACCCTACATTTTTTTCTGATTCTCTCAATTTTTTCTGGCACCCTCCAATTTTATTTGATAGGTAGGTACCCTCCATTTTTTTTCTGACTCTTATTTTTTTATATATTTTTATTATTTTATATTTTTTATTTCGTAACTCGAGAAGGACTGGAATGATTTGGCTACTTTTGATTTTGAAATATTTGTAAAAGTCTAAGGAAAAATGTCTTTACAATATCCCTGAACAATATCCCTTCGTTGGCTCAGTGTAGATGGTCTTTAAGTTGTGATGGAAACACCAAATAATAGTAGCAGAGTTTATTGATGAGACTTACACTATGGATGTTGACCCGGGGTACTTTGAGTAAAGACTTAAATGATGATCGTTGAAGACAATCACTCGCGTTAATGAATTAATAATAATTGAATTTCTAGACAAGAGATCTTAGTTTTATATAAGTTTAAATTGGGTCAATGTAAACACGGGCCCCGCGTGATTTTGTGTATCTAATTAAGGTAAATTGTTTATCTTATGTCAGCAACTTTTGGCTGATGTCCAAATTATATTATTGATAATTGACCAAATGTGTATGTAATTTAATTAATTATGTGTGTGTGTTTAATAACAAATAAATGCATTCGATCTACTGGGTGATAAAATGATACTGTCCAATTTCGGATATGAATACTGAATATTTGATATTGGACATACTGCGGAATCGGGCAAAAACTGGCCCAAGTGTCAATACTCAAAGTTTACATATAAGTATTACATAAAATAGTCAAATTCAAACATGTTAATAAATAAATAGTTTAAGAATAATCAACAATCTTCCAACCGTACTCTAGCTATCAATGTCCGACTCTATCTCTAGCTTAAAATTAGGGCAATTGGATGAAAATGTGGAGAGTGGGAGGTCGGCCTTTGAAGTCGACGGTACATTGTTATGCCGATTACTACTTAATACAGGTACTTCCTGTTCGTTAGTCTGAGTATGTGGATTCCCTGAACGACATAGTCGTACAACAGGACGGTATTTCCATAACGTGAGTATCCCAATTATTACCATTATAGTAATGGTCCCGGTGGCTACAAAATAATGCCAATTAGATTCTGGAATCGATTGCCACTGCGTATGCGTCATTTCTTGTTCTAGACTTTCCTCCTCAAGTAACGCGTGACGTAGCTCTCCTCCTGGTATGTCCAGGTAGGTGTTTAGAGGCATGTTAAACCTGCGGGGTGTCCTCGCCACCAATTGGGCCACGGGAGTGATTGGCGCCTTCAGGTAGCTTGTTACCGCTCTCTCCATCCCACTGCTAGTGGGGAGTAATGTAATATTTTTCGTTTGGGCGATACATTTGGGTGAAAGTTTCAGGAATGTGACTCGTTCCAGTACTCTTTCGCTCCGATTTCCATCGCAAATAATGGATATGTGTATCGTGACTGGCGTGATAACGAGCCAGAGGTTGGGGGTACCCATCTTACTCCATTGAGCTGTCTGTATTGTCCTGGCTACCACTGGACATGTGCTATTCTTAGATCGCTCATAAATTTCTTCAAGTATGCAGTTTGGTTGGTTATCCATGTTCCTTATAGCCGTTGGTGAGCACGCTATCTGCGTCTTTGTCAACAGTAAACATCTTTCCCTATCTTCCGCGGTCAATTCGAAGTAGTGCAGTGTGTTATAATCTACGACCAGTAGATTCCTTGGGGCGACAAATGTGCGCAACACCGACCCCTCAACGTTAAGTGGTATGGCCGTGACTTTCAGCATGCTGTACTTAATTTTCCCTGTCACTATGAAATAGCCGATGACTGTTATATATCTGTCGTCATGACTGACTTCTGTTTCTATAATGGGCTGTCGTCGTATTTCGACCCCTTGTGGCAGTATCTGCCCTGCTTTCTCTATCAATTTGGTTATCTCACCCGGTTTCACTATATCAATGAAGTGTCCGTGGTTGTAGTGAAGGTTTAATATTCCCTCGTAAAATTGAGTATATTCGTTTATGAATTCCATAACTTGCAACGCTATCGTTTGTATTCGCAACGTGCTATATTCGGTTTCTAGTCTCTGTGCTTTGTCTTCTACTTCGTTAAGTCCTTTAGATATTTCTTGTAGGCCTGTGATTAGTGCTTTGTTAAACTTGTTCATTTGCTCGTTTATCCTGTTCTCTGTGTGATTGATTGATGTTATTGTTTCTAACATTATCTTCGCTTGATGCTGTGATCCCTTTATTAGCTCCTTTTGGTTATTGTCTAATGCTTCAATGTTACTGTAGGCTTCGTCATTGACTCCAAATACTGAGGTTAATATTGTTCCTAATATTCCTCTTCTTTCCCTTGCTTTTATTTCTACTGTCAACCCCTCGCTTACTGATTCCGCCTTTCTTTGTCCTTCCTCTAACTTCCCTATTATATCCTTACAATTCACGATTTTTATATCCTGACACAGTTCTCGTACTCCTTGTATCATATTTCCTATTAGTTGGTGCTCTGTTCGAATTCTTCCCTTTTCTAGTAACACCTTTATTCGAAATGTTCCCCGGTCTATAACGACCTCTCCAAGATCTTCCTTGCTTCTCTTGTCTTTTTTCTGACTCCAGCAGTTCCAGTGTCTGGAATCTTCGCTGTAAGAATGTTTGTGTCGATTTGTACGTCGGTATCTCTCTACTGTCTCCAACGTGGTTTTCGTACAGCCTCCTGGTTTCATTGTCCCATTTCGTTATGATAATTCGGGCTACCAATGGGCTCCACGCTTCCGTGTCTGTTCCTAACCCTCCTATGGCTTCCAGACTTTCGTGGAAGGTGTCATGTAGTGATTTCAATGCTCTAGCAGAAGATTCCTTTACTTCCTGTGCTAGTAGCATCCTGTCTATCAATTTAAACAATATCATCCTTGGATTCTCATATCTATCTTTTAGCATGTTCCAGGCCACTTCGTAGTTGGCCTCGGATATGTTTAAGTGTTGTATCATTCTGTTGGCTTCCCCTCTTAGTTGAGTTTTTAGGTACTGCATTTTTTCTGCGTTTGATAACTGGTCGTTTTCATGTATTACTTTTGTAAACAGATCGTGGAAAGTTCTCCACGTTTCATACCTGCCTTCATACACAGGGATTTTTACCTGCGGTAATGTCACACCGTCCCTCCTCTGTGTGCTTTCTGGCCGTTGCATTCCTGGCCTTATTTTCTTCAAGGTTTCCCTGACTCTCCTCTTTAGTTGATTTATTCTCTCTACTTCTCCATTATCTATAGCGTCTAGTTCCTCATTTACTGCTGCTTCAATTATTAGTGTATTCACCTTTTCCATGTATTCTCTTAACTCTGACTGCAGCTCTTCATCCTCCTGCAAATCTTGTTCATTTTCTGGCCGTAATAATTCCTCGATTCTTTGCTTCCTTATCTGTATCTCCTTTACTTTCGGTGCTTTTCCTCTTTTCAGCACCCTTCCATATTCTTCCAACAGGGTTTTCCCCTCAATATATGTCTTAAATACCTGATCATGGTATTTTGTTTCAAAATATTTTTCTTTCGTTATACCTCCTTCTAGCAGCTTTTCGTGGTTATTCAGAAATTTTGCCCAATATTCTTCCAATTTTTCCTGCCTATCCCGGATGTATTGTTGAGTCCTCCGAGATTGAGAATCCTTTTTAGTATTTGAAACTAGTTTCGCTAATTCTGCTCCTATCTCCGCTTGCTTAACGTATACACTTTCCATGGTTATTTTTATAAAATTTTAAATTCAGCGGTAAATATATTAAACAATATGAACTGTATTTTATTTATTAAGCAATGTACTTAAATATGCCTATAATGTCTGGCTAATTGGCTAGTCCAAGGCCATCAAATTCACACAATAAAAAAATATCTGCTTATTAACAATTATATTTATTTACTATACCTGTACTATCACGCTCTCTCGTAAGCCAGAATGTATATAAATAAAAATGTAATTGTATGCCCTTGTCAAGTTTGCAATTTTTCAACGTTACCGTAGGTCGCTTGCCTGACTAAGTGATTTCTGTTTGTAAATAAACTGAATAGTATTACGATTTCACTAACGCTAAAATTGAAATTCTTTGGTTGGATAATTTAATGAACCTTTGTATTTATAAAAGATCTGTAAATGATATATGTAATATTAATACTGGAATCTTATTCAAATTTGGCAATTAGATATCTATGTGATTAATTTTTACAGAAATAGGTAAAATATTTTCATTTTCTAAAATAGTGAAAATTTAACTGAAATTATTATATAGAGTGGACTTTTATCGTTCTATAAGTTACGTAGTATTTTAATTTTTTCGAAATAAAGTATTTAATTGAAATTAAAGCAACCTATATGTTTATGAACGTTTCTTTTTTTTTCAAATTATTTTTCAAATATATTTTTGTCTCTGTATTATTTATATGGTATACATTCTAAAGTACATTATTTTACTATTGATAGAGTGGAGATTGTTGTTCTAGATTGTTGAATTATAATAAAAATACAAACTTGTTAAATTGTACGATTGTAACAGTTGGAAGATTTTGTAATTATTCAAAAACTTACGGTTTTTTTTTTGTTTTCTTAGACGTCTAGGGTCCCTCGCTTCTGGTAGGCTCTGCAATCGGCTCTCGGCTATGGTACAGCTCTTAGCTCTGCAATCGGCTCTCGGCTTTGGTACTGCTCTTAGCTCTGCAATCGGCTCTCGGCTTTGGTACTGCTCTTAGCTCTGCAATCGGCTCTCGGCTATGGTACTGCTCTTAGCTCTGCAATCGGCTCTCGGCTTTGGTACTGCTCTTAGCTCTGCAATCGGCTCTCGGCTTTGGTACTGCTCTTAGCTCTGCAATCGGCTCTCGGCTATGGTACTGCTCTTAGCTCTGCAATCGGCTTTCGGCTTTGGTACTGCTCTTAGCTCTGCAATCGGCTCTCGGCTTTGGTACTGCTCTTAGCTCTACAATCGGCTCTCGGCTTTGGTACTGCTCTTAGCTCTGCAATCGGCTCTCGGCTTTGGTACTGCTCTTAGCTCTGCAATCGGCTCTCGGCTATGGTACTGCTCTTAGCTCTGCAATCGGCTCTCGGCTATGGTACTGCTCTTTGCTCTGCAATCGGCTCTCGGCTTTGGTACTGCTCTTAGCTCTGCAATCGGCTCTCGGCTATGGTACTGCTCTTAGCTCTGCAATCGGCTCTCGTTCTCCCGGGTCTAGTGGTCTCTCTCTGCTACTGAGGGTGTTGCTGGTGTGGACTGTATAGGCTTTCTCAAACTTCCTTGAAGTATTCTTTTTCTCGATAGGACCATGAACAATATCCCCTCGTTGGCTCAGTGTAGATGGTCTTTAAGTTGTGATGGAAACACCAAATAATAGTAGCAGAGTTTATTGATGAGACTTACACTATGGATGTTGACCCGGGGTACTTTGAGTAGACTTAAATGATGAGCGTTGAAGACAATCACTCGCGTTAATGAATTAATAATAATTGAATTTCTAGACAAGAGATCTTAGTTTTATATAAGTTTAAATTGGGTCAATGTAAACACGGGCCCCGCGTGATTTTGTGTATCTAATTAAGGTAAATTGTTTATCTTATGTCAGCAACTTTTGGCTGATGTCCAAATTATATTATTGATAATTGACCAAATGTGTATGTAATTTAATTAATTACGTGTGTGTGTTTAATAACAAATAAATGCATTCGATCTACTGGGTGATAAAATGATACTGTCCAATTTCGGATATGAATACTGAATATTTGATATTGGACAATCCCATAAGATATTAAATTTTATTAGTTGTTTAGGAAGTGTGTAAAAAATGTGCTCGTTGCTCAAGAATATCTCTATTTTTAACAATATCGAGAATTATTAAACAGAAACTATGTTTTTAATTAAAAATAATTGTAAAACATTGTTTACTTACAACAATAAAAACTATTTTTCAACATTTTCTCTGCGATAAAGTTGAAAATTCAAGTTTGTGCATTAATGCAATACATTTTAATAATTATTATAAATTTAATGAAACAATTCTAAATACTATATTTAGATCAAACAAAATTCCAAAAGCATGGATTTCACGGGAAACGTAAAAAAGTAAATAGACCCGAAGCTAGCCGCAGCGCAGTTTTAGTGACGTAAATCTAAAGGATTATAATATAACTGTGTATATATGACAATAACATTGCTGTTTTTAGAATTTTCTTTACAATTTCGTCATATTTTCTCACCTTTTAAACCTTCCTTCCACAAATGTTTTAAAATCGAAATTCGATTTTAAAGCTAATTCGATTCAGCCATTCTGTAGCTGCTATAAAAAATATATAGTGAGCACGTAAAGGTTGGAATAAATTAATTTCTCAAGAATGGACGATTTTGGAAAAAAATCACGAGACAGGTCAATTTTTATTTTTAAATTACGACTTTTTGGCATATACCAGAAACTCTATCGACAAACGAAGACATAAGATTCTTCAGATAATTTTAAGACAATTTAACCCTATTCACTTAGTCCGAAAATGCTTCCTAAGGGAGTTAGAGCTCTTTGAAGATGGCGTCTTCTAATGAGTTTTTCTTAAATACCTCCAGAACGCTTCTATTTAGAAAAACAAAAATTGGTACGCGTATTTATCTTTCAGAGATAAATCTATTCCATCCATTGCGAATTTTTAGTAACGATCATACCCGTCCGTTTTGGGCAGGGAAACGGTTATTTTATCGCATAACTTTTTTGTCTTTAATTTTTAAGCATTTTTATATAATAATAGTCTCCCGTTTTATACCGCTGGCTGACGCGGCTTTGGGATTATAGCAGGGAAGTCTGCTATATCTAGGGCCTACGGTATACAAGGAAGGTAGCAGGGCCAGTGCTACGCTTCAACCGCCTATTATTACACCTGGTTTCACCCAAGGTACTCATTTTATTCAGGCTGAGTCGACCTGGGCCTACAGTCATTTTTAAAAATGTCTGGTTGTTCTTGCTGGCGGTGGGATTTAAACCCCGGCCTACCAGCACGCGAGCCAAGCATACTATAGCCTGAGCTACGCCGGCCCTTACACTGTATTATTAAATTGTGAGGTATTCTAGTGCTAAAAGGTACTCTTGTTTTAAGCCGGGACACACCGTTTTCTAGAAAAATCGATTTGAAAATTTTTCGTTCTTTGAATTTCAAAAAAAAATTCAAAAAAACCTATTTAGAAAGACGAAAACTGGTACATTTATTTATATTCCAGAGATGAATCGATTTCATTAATTGCGAATTTCTAGTACCGGCCATAGGCGTCCGTTTTGGGTAGGTCAACAGTTATTTTATAGCGTAACTTTTTGTCCTTAATTTTTAAGCATTTTTGACACTAGATTATTAAATTATGAGGTATTCGAGTACTAAAAGTTACTCTTGCTTTAAGTTAGTAAAATACATCGTCTTTTTTGGAAAAAAATTTAAATTTTTTTCAAATTCCAAAAACGAAAAACTTTCAAATCGATTTTTCTAGAAAACGGTGTGTCCTACCGACTTAAAGCAAGAGTACCTTTTAGTACTAGAATACCTGACAATTTAATAATCCAGTGTCAAAAAGACCTAAAAGTTCAAGACAAAAAAGTTATGCGATAAAATAACCGTTGCCCTACCCAAAACGGACGCCTATGACCGGTACTAGAAATTCACAATCGATGGAATCGATTCATTTCAGGAAAGTAAATATGCATACCAATTTTCGTTTTTCTAAATAGAAGCGTTCTGGAGATATTTAAGAAAAACTAATTACATGACGCCATCTTCAAACAGCTCTAGCTCCCTTAGGAAGCATTTTCGGACTAGGTGAATTGGGTTAAATTATCTTAAAATTATCTAAAAATCTCCTGTTTTCGTTTGTCGGTAGAGTTTCTGGACACCCTGTATATCATACTAGTTACGTCACCCATCTGGACGTGATGGCGTCATCGATGATTTTTTTAAATGAGTATAGGGGTCGTGTGATAGCTCATTTGAAAGGTAATTCAATTCTCTATTTAGTAATATAAACATTAACATAATTATTTATACACGGTGTCCAAAACAAATTTTTGAATTAAATTTATTGACATAAAAAGAAGAATGTATGTAATAATTCAAAATATATTTTACTGCTCTCAAAAAACAGAAAAAATGTTTATTTAAAAAAATAATCATTGCTTTTCGCTTAAATTAAATGTTCAAACTGTCAAGAGGCAGGTGGGTGGCAGTTTTAATATTGAATTTAAGCAAAAAACAATATTTATTTGTCAAATAAACATTTTTTCCTGTTTTCTGATAGCAGTAAAATGTATTTTGAATTAAATTAATTACACCAATTCTTCTTTTTATGTCAATAAATTTATTAAAAAAAATGTTTTTGACACCCTTTATAAATAATTATGTTAATGTTTATATTGCTGAATAAAGAATTGAATTACGTTTCAAATGAGCTATTACACGACCCCTATTCTTATTTACAAAAATCATCGATGACGTCATCACGCCCAGATGGGTGACGTCACTAGTATGATAGAAATGCCAAAAAGTTGTAATTTAAAAATAAAAATTGACCTGTTTCGGGATTTATTTCCAAAATTCCCCATTCATGAAAAAATGAATGTATTCCAACCTTTACGTGCTCTCTGTATAACAACATAAAATGACGTTTATTAAACGTGATTCAATGTTTACATATCGAAACCGCACCGGACAGACTGCTGACTTGTCGCATCAGGATTTTGTAAGATTAGATAATACATTCAACTTAATACTCGCGAATCTGACCGCACGCTAACGTATAATCCAAAAATTATAAATATTCTGTGTATTTATACCCATCCGCACGTTAACCTGTAATCTCGCCGTCAGCTATCCCCAGGCAAAGTAAAGGTGAAAGTGTGTACCTTCCATCAATTAAAATCCAGCTCAATCTAGCTCGCCTGCACCGTTACCATAACGAAACGAGTCAAATTAGGAAGAAGAGGAAGATTTTTAAGATAATAACGTGCTTTATGTTAGTAATCTAATTCCATTTAGACCATACGCTGCGGGAGAAAAGAAACATCACAGAATGAAATAGAAAAGAGCTTCTCGAGCCGGGGAGAAAAGTTCGGAATTTGTTGATTCTTAGCGAGGGAGTTCGAACGAATGAAGTTTCGTAGTTAAGATAAGATCAATCTTTAGCATTAGTTGAAGTTACGATGTTCGAAAATATCTAAAATCCAGAAAGATGTAATAAAAGAAATGTTATAATACTATTATACCCTACTCGATATTTTTATGATTGAAACAGGTGATATAAAATTAAATAAATCACTTCCTGATTTATAGTCACTTTAAAATCATCATCACTCTAGCTCTATTACCATATTATTCTTTACGACTTATCGAATAATAGCGAAGAAAATATACAAATCAACACAATTAGGTATTTTATTTATTTAAATTTATTTATATTTATAACTGTTTTAAAAGATTTTTTAGTTAATTCTCCATTTTCATAAAAATGAACGAACTGTTTAATTAACGTGATATTGTTCGTCCGCTGTAACTTTTCCCATGCGTCACGATTCATTTTCAAACAAATTAAGTCAAAACATAAATAGTCCAGGGCGCATCTGTTTTGAGATGGACATTGAGAGGTGACTCAAATTTTTTTGCAGAAATTGCTTGAAAATAAATCAAATAATAATATTTGAGTTATCCTCCCTCTCAAAAAGGTCCGGAACATTGTTTAAATAATCAAAATGTCAAAAATTGAAGGAAAAGTTCGATTTTTTTCTTCGTTTTTTGATTATAACTTTAAAAGTATTCATTTCCGAGAAAAGTTGTACTGACATAAAAGTTGCGTAATTAAATTTCCTACAACATAGAATTGGTTAAAAATTTAAAAAATAGTCACCCTAGTTGCAAAATAGGAATAATTGCGAAAAAACCATACAAAAACAAGTATTCGCATTTTACGTTTTTCAACCATTTATTCTACACTTAGGACCTTCATATTTCACTCAGAAAAACTTCATGATACAGTAAAACAATACTGTAAATTTCATTAAGATCGGTTCAATAAATTTTGCAAAATAAATTTTGCAATCCAGCTTTCGCAAAAAAAATTAATTTTTTCAAAATGTTACAGGACTGAAAATAAAGCAGATAGCAAGTTGAAATTTTTTTTGCTTATAGAAGTGTACTGTACCTTTTATTTGCAATTTTTAAAATTAAAATCGATTAATTACCACGGCGTCGGAAAATTTTTGAAATAAACAATAATTTTTGGTGCTACGCGCAGGACAGCGGTGTTCGATTCACACAAGTTGATTTCCACCAAAATTTCTTCCAATCATTATCTAATATATTATTATCTTACTCTATATTTTGATGTATTTTAATATTTTAATTCCACAAAAATCAAACTAATTTTATTATTGTTTGTGAAATATTGTTTAAACAATTGCATATGTTTAAAAATAATAAACTTTTATTATTTAAGTTAAAATATATGAACAAAGAAAGTTTTTGCTAATAAAAGTGTTATTTTAAAAGATAGAGTATGTGTTTTTATTTTGCAATAAACAAACTTATTTATTTATATCGAAATGTAATAAAAATTAAAATGTATCAATCATTATCAAAGGTCATTGGAATGCCCAATCAGAGCAAACTATCCGCTGTCCTGCGCGTAGCACCAATAATTAATGTTTATTTAAAAAAATTCCTGACGCCGTGGTGTTAATCGATTTTAATTTTGCAAAATTGCAAATGAATGGTACAGTACACTTCTATACGCAAAAAATTTTTCAACTTGCTATCTGCTTTATTTTCACTCCTGTAACATTTTGAAAAAATGAATTTTTTTACGAAAGCTGGATTGCAAAATTTATTTTGCAAAATCTGTTGAACCGATCTTAATGAAATTTAAAGTATTATTTTACTGTATCATAAAGTTTTTCTGGGTGAAATATGAAGGTCCTAAGTGTAGCATAAATGGTTGAAAAAAAGTAAAATGCGAATACTTGTTTTTGTATGGTTTTTTCACAATTATTGCTATTTTGCAACAAGGGTGACTATTTTTTAAATTTTTAACCAATTCTATATTGTAGGAAATTTAATTACGCAACTTTTATGTCAGTACAACTTTTCTCGGAAATGAATACTTTTAAAGTTATAATCAAAAAACCAAGAAAAAAATCGAATTTTTCCTTAATTTTTTGACATTTTGATTATTTAAACAATGTTCCGGACCTTTTTGAGAGGGAGGATAATTCAAATATTATTATTTGATTTATTTTCAAGCAATTTCTGCAAAAAAATTTGAGTCACCTCTCAACGTCCAAATGTACGAATATTTTTACAGATGCGCCCTGGTCTAAAAGTGAAACGAACATGATGGTCTATATCCATTTTGTATACTGTATACTATATACTACAAACATCGGCGTACGTTTCACTTTATTGGCGTAGTAAAAAAATATACAAAAAATACATAAAAAACAAAAGAAAAAAAAAACAAAAAAAAACTAAATAAAAAAATAAAAAATATAGTAAAAAAATAATAAAAAAACATTGTTAAAAAACATAATGAAAAAAATGATAAAAAACAGAGTAAAAAACTTGGTAGTAGTAGGTAATAATTTTAAATTTAGATACTAAGCATATATTTTGTAAAAGAGAGAATTCAAAACACATTGACTGGCCAGTTGGTTGCTTAAACCAGTGCCAATAAAACACAAACACACATTTAATGTTTTGACTTAATTTGTTTGAAAATGAATCGTGACGCATGAGAAAAGTTATAGTGGACGAACAATATCAGTCTCCATCTACTAATAAGAATGTTAAGATCTTAATATGTATGTATGTATGTGTTTAGTACCTTGTTCTAAAAAAGCATTGAGACTTTTTGAAAAACGAGAAAATTGGAATACTACTACTTGGGTCATCTAATGCGGGTATAAAATCACACATTCCTACAAAATATAATGCAGGAAAAGATTGAAGGACGAAGGAATCCAACCAGAAGAACTCCCTGGATGAGAAATTTAAAAGAGTGGTCTGGTTGCACCACAAACGAACTGTTTAGAATGGCTGCAAAGAAAGTTCGAATAGCCTTGATGATATTCAATCTCCGACAGGAGAGGAACAGAAAGGAGAAATATATTCTTCTTTCACTCCTGTAATCAGTTTCGCCAGTGTTGTCAATCTATATATTTGTCTCCATACTTGAAATCTAGTAACCGTTCCAACTTATTCTTTTATTTTGACATAGCTTCGACTTCATCTCTTCATGTACCATGTCCCTTGTACCTTCAAAATTTTATTCACTGCTACCCTAAATAGCATTCTTGTATCAATACCATACCAATCTTGAAAGTTGTTCAACCATGAAGTCTTTCTTCGTCCTGAATTGCGTTTGCCTGCTTATAATAATATTTTGTAGCAACCTATACCTATTTGGGGCCTCTCATTACATGTCCGAAATACTCCAGCTTTTTATATATTTTATATAGGTACTTTCTCTTCTTGATGCTTTTTATAATTTCAGCAGTCTTGCTGAGACGTTTATTCACCCAAGAAACTTTTAAATTCTTCTATAGCACCACATTTTTGAAGAAGTAGATACAGGGGAAAAACAAGGAATGTCATATTTTATACATGTTGAGATAAACACCAATAAATATTTAATTCTTATGATATCTAAAAACTACTTAGGAGATCCTTAGCAAAATTCTGGCAATTTTTATTATAAAATCTTAATATAATATTAATCAATATTAAGTTATTAATTTAATAATGCACCAAAAAACTGCTAACATTCCTTGTTTTTGTTCGGTAACGTGTGTACAATCCTCGTTCTTCGCCTAGATACAAATTCTTAGAAAATTTATATCTTCTTCTTCTTCTACGACACTACAGCCCAAATTGAGCCTTGGCCTCCTTAATTTTTTGCCTCCACCCTTGCCTGTCTGTGGCTGCTCTTCTCCATATACGGACTCCTAAAAGGGCTTGTGCGTCGCTGTTTACTGTGTCTTCCCAGCGCTTTCGTGGCTTCCCAACCGGTCTCTTTCCTTGTATTCTAGCATTCAGTGCTCGTTTTGGTAGCCTATCCTCTCCCATTCTTATCACATGTCCGGCCCATTGCAATCTTTGTATTCTAATGAAGTCTGACAGGGGCGTTTCCTTTAAAGTTGATAAAGCTCGTTGTTTTATCGACTTCTGAAGATTCCGTTTTCCCTCACAGGTCCTAGTATTCTCCTAAGTACTTTCCTTTCGAATGTGTCGAGTTTGTTTTTGGATGTTTCTTTCAGGACCCAGGCTTCACTGCCATATCATGTTATTGGTCGAATTAAGGTTTTATAGATTCTCATCTTTGTATTTCGGTGGACACTTTTAGACCGAAATATATGGGAGAGGGCAAAATAAGCTCTGTTTGCCTGCGTTATTCTCTTCCGTATTTCTCCCTCTTATGATCCGTCGGCATATATTTCTACTCCCAGGTATGTAAACTTTTCAACCGTTTCAATGTCATCTTCATGTATAATGTTTTCTGGGACTATATTTTTTCTTCTCGTCTGAGTCATTATTTTTGTTTTTCTGTGTCAATTTCCAGACCTAGCATTTTTGTTTGTGTTTTTAACTCTGCGTATGTTTCCTGTGCTCCTGTTGATGTTCTACTCATAATATTAATATCATCAGCATAAGCGGCCAGTTGAACCGTTCGGTTGGTCAGTAGATTTCCTCGTCCAGTTTGCATTTGCCTAACCGCATACTCCAGTGCCAGGTTAAACAATGTTGGGGCCAGCCCATCTCCCTGCTTTAGTCCCTGCGAAATGTTGAAAAAAGTCTGTCCGGTGGTTTTGTATTCGTATACATGCCTGAGTTTCATCCATTGTGGCTTTAATGAGTCTTATTAGCTTGTGTGGTATTGGTATTGCCAATTCAGCCAATATATAGTATAGTTGTTCCTTTTGACTGAGTCGTATGCCTGTTTAAAGTCTACAAACACGTTGTGAACATCAACATCGTGTTCTCATGCTTTGCTCAAGATCTGTTTGACTGTAAATATTTGATCCAGTGTCGATCTTCCCCGTCGGAAGCCCGTCTGATTCTCTCCAATAATATTCTCTGCTAGTGGTTGGAGCTGCTGGTTTATAATATACGTGAGGACTTTATATGCTGTACATAGTAGACAGATTCCATGGTAGTTTTTGCACTGGAGTTTGTCTCCTTTTTTATAGATCGAGAAAATTTATATAGGTTATATTAATCTAATAGGTCTTATCTTTCTGGTTATTGTCCTAAATCGATAGGCTAGTACCGCTAGTCGATAGTACTCAGTTTTTGCTACCACATGGTGAGAAAAAAGTGACATTCCTTGTTTTCCCCCTGTACTCTTCATTTCTAAAGCATCAAAACGATTTAGATCACTTTTATTCACAGTAAAAGACTCAACACCAGAAAGTAAGACCGAGAAGACGTAGCAGTGAAGTAGGCGGATCGACAATGCCAATTTTAGGTCTGTAAAACCTTGGGCACTCTTTTAAAAGCAGCTCCGGCCTGATCAATTCTGGATCTAATTTCACCGTGACTCTCTCCGTTACAATAGGGAACTTGCATAAATTTTTAAATATTAAAATATATTAAAAAACATAAGGTAACATGATCTTAAAACGCTTGCATGCGAAAAAAACAAATATTTTTAACCCGTACGCTAATTACGGCGCTTTGAAAATGCTATAAAATTCAAATATCTTAGGAGGCTCTTGAACGTCCTTCTATTTGTCTGACGTCAGAGGCCACAGTCATCTACGTCTACGATTAGGTATTACGGGTGTATTACATTTTAATCATATTTAAATGGATATTACCAGCTACTATTTGTATTCTTGCATAGTTCTAAAATCAGTTTATTTACTTTAAAGTCAAATTTATAAATCTTTAGAAATTACTAATGTGTTTATAACGTATAAGTATTATTACTCACGAGGGGTTTTCAAAAGAAAGCGATTAAGTACAACAGTTCATTTTAATCGTCTTTAATTGAAAATTCCTACGTATTATTTATGTTCATCTTATATATTGTAAGTAGTTCCCCAATCAGCTTAGTTTCAAACTGAAATTGGTACCATTATATGTATTATAGTAAACGGTTTTCCCCGTGGGTTTCATCTACCTAACTCTAATCGAAGGATTTCGTATATCCTGGAAAAGATTACGGTGTAATTTGCATAATAATAAAGAAACTAAATTTTTATGAAGTTTATTATATTTGATTGTAATGTTTATTAGTACCTACTGGAGCCTTTCATTATTGTGTTCAAAGCCTTCTGAGAAAAGATTATGGTGATTAGCAGACGTACCGATAGCCAACAAAAACCTTCTTTACAAAGTTAATAATACGCATAAATAAAAAGAATCATTATTGTAATTTTACAAGTTAATATCTTTATCATCTCAGCTTATATGGGCCATTCCACGAACATACGCCTGTTTTGGATTACTTCGACAACGAATATTTTACTGTACAACATAAGAAGTACGAAAGTAAATGGCGCTAATAATTATTCCAATAAACAACAATGTAATTTGCAATTTACTTTCGTTCTTCTTATTTTGCACAGTAAAATATTCGTTGTCGAAGTAATCCAAAACAGGCGTATGTTCGTGGAATAAGGTATACTCACACATCATCCCTCGGTAGACCGCAAGCTATAGTAGAAACATGACTGTAGACCGCATACTATAGTAGCACCAATACTTTTTAGTTACTCTTACTTTTATTACTAAGTTTTGTTTATTTTTAAGTTACTTGTTTCTTTTTTCAACACAAGAAACGACAAAAGTAATTTCATAAAAAAGAATTTTTTGATGCATCCAGGTGCATCCAGGCACTATACAGTACTTATATTGCGCAGATTTGTTTTCCATTTTGATAAAGTATATTACACACTAAATACACTAAACTACACTAAATACAATAAAATAAATACCGAGCAAACGTCACAGTTATTCGACACGCACAACTGGCAATGGCAAACTGCATTCAAAGCAAACGGGCGAAAACGATAAATGTGGCCTGTGACGTCAGACCCAAGCTCGCGCTTTTGAAGTTGTTTGAAACGGAAATTTTAGGCGCGGAACTTTGATCAGATGTTGTACGTACACTATTCATTGTTAAGACGTAATATTTTGAATATAACATTTTTAAACATAAATTAACAATTTTATGCAAAAAAATTTTTTAGTGCAAGCTCCCTATTTAGCTGATATCCAAGGTAAACAATATTATCAACTTATTCAAGTTTGGTACTATTTACATATTATATACCTAGACGGTTTTATATTCCGTTGTTTACTTATTACGAGTACATATTTTGGTTTTTGGTATGTTCAGATCCAGACCTGCTTCCTTACAGCTCTTAAGCCGATGCCGCACTGCAGGAAGTTTGGTAGGATGGTGGATGGTAGATACCTGCCTGGCGGCCTGGCGACCATTCAGCTACTTATACCACGAATAACAAAACGACGGTAGCCACAGTGGCCACTAACCATCCGGTGGTTCGCCAGGCGTCTATCCACCCAAATCAGTCGTGTTTGATATTCCATACGGGTATCCTGGCTCCGGAGGAAAGCGTAATAAATGCTGTGTATAAAAGAAGGGCAATTTGGGACCCAGCAGACCCACTATGTGACGAAACATGGCTTAAAATATCTGTTTTATTTATTCTTTGCAGTTGCATTAAAAAAATCCAATATTCAAGTCAGGTGAACACACCAGGCTCAGGAATTTTTCGTGTATTATAAATTAATACATGAAGATAGTTTCTGTCCTTGTGGGATCGGTACTTACCGGAGGGACCGCAGACTTTCGGATACAATTAGCGTCTCTTTGCAAAGACAATGACATCGACTTTGCAAAGTAACAAGACACTTACTCAACACACACACTACACATGACACTAAGTACCTCATGTTGTGACTGGCTGAATGACATAAAGTCCATGCCATTAAAAAAAACAATTGTTACCTTTAAGTCGATTTTTCTTCACTTCCTGAAAAGTGTAGTGAGTGAGTTTTACCTCTAATAGGACGGATATGCTAAAAAACAAACCAAATGTAACGTAACAAATGAAACAAACGATTCCTCAGCAGTCAGTTGGATACTGACTTCTGACTTCATTTCACTCTTTCACTGCGTCTAGGATGCAGCGCCCCTCCCCCATCCACCTTTAATATCCACCCTCCAGGCGACCATCTAGCATCCTGCGCTTGGAGGGTGGATTTTAAAGGTGGATGGTGGAGAGGCGCGGGGCGCTGCATTCTGGACGCAGTGAAAGAGTGAAATGTAGTCAGAGGTCAGTATCCAACTGACTGCTGAGGAATCGTTCATTTCATTTACGTTACATTTGGTTGGTTTTTAGCATATCGTCCTATTAGAGGTAAAACTCACTCACTACACTTTTCAGAAAGTGGAGAAAAATCGACTTAAAGGTAAAAATTGTTTTTAAATTCACCTGACTTGAATTTTGGATTTTTTTTAATGCAACTGCAAAGAATAAATAAAACAGATATTTTAAGCCATGTTTCGTCACATAGTGGGTCTGCTGGGTCCCAAATTGCCCTTCTTTTATACACAGCACTTATTACGCTTTCCTCCGTAGCCAGGATACCCGTATGGAATATCAAACACGACTGATTTGGGTTGATAGACGCCTGGCGAACCACCGGATTGTTAGATGGTAGTGGTAGCCCACTGCGGCTACCGTCGTTTTGTTATTCGTGGTATAAGTAGCTGCATGGTCGCGAGGCAGGTATCTACCATCCACCGTCCTACCAAACTTCCTACAGTGCGGCATCGGCTTTAAGCCGATGCCGATGTCGCACTGCAGGATGCTAGATGGTCGCTTGGACGGTGGATTTTAAAGGTGGATGGTGAAGGGACGCTGCTGGACGCAGTGAAAGAGTGAAATGAAGTCAGAAGTCAGTATCCAACTGACTGCTGAGGAATCGTTTGTTTCATTTGTTACGTTACATTTGGTTTGTTTTTAGCATATCGTCCTATTAGAGGTAAAACTCACTCACTATACTTTTCAGAAAGTGAAGAAAAATCGACTTAAAGAATCTTTAACTGGATTTAAGTGTCCACTTAAGTGGAGACTTAAATCGACTAATATTGGGTCTGCTGGGTACCAAATTGCCCTTCTTTTATACACAGCATTTATTACACTTTCCTCCGTAGCCAGGCTACCCGGATGGAATATCAAACACGACTGATAGACGCCTGGCGAACCCCCGGATGGTTAGATGGTAGTGGGAGGCCACTGCGGCTACCGTCGTTTTGTTATTCGTGGTATACTTAGCTGGAAGGTCGCCAGGCAGGTATCTACTATCCACCATCCTACCAAACTTCCTGCAGTGCGGCATCGGCTTAAGGCCGGTATACATGAAGCCAGTAAGAAAGTAAGTAAAGTTTACAAAAGGCAAGTAAGCTGCCCACTGTACTTGCTTTCTTATTGGCTTCATGTATCCTTGCCTTTATCGACACTGTCAAGTAAATCTTGCAGATCTTCTTGTGTAAAAGCTAGGAGTACTGTATCGTCCGAATATTGCAAATTATTGATGACTTTACAATTCGTAGTTTTATAATTTAAATTTGTCTATTTATTACAATTTTTGAGTTGTCAGTTGCCCATACCATACCCATCCATCAACCTAAGTATTTTTTTCAGTTGGTCAGTTATATTGTTATTTATTTACTTCATCCTAAACCCGTATAATTTCTCCGAATAGACTATACGTAGCGTATTAAAAATCCTGTTAATTTGCCTTAATTTTCGATCAAAATAACTTTGCCGCTGACGATGAAAATGAGAACATGTTTTTATTAAATCTAAGGGATTTACCACTTTCATTTCATTTTTACCCCATTATAAATGCCGCCAATGTCGAAACTGTATCGCACATCTAACCATTTTCCGGTTTACAGTTTTATCGAAGGTTTCCATATATAAAACATCCATGTATAAAAATTAAGATATCGTTATCCGGTGCCTGAACGCGAAAAGAGTATCAGAGCGTGATGAGGGAATTGAAAACACCGTTTTCTAAACAGACGACAGACACAAGTAAAACAAAAAGAGCGATAGCTCACACAGGATCGTAGTAGCGAAAATTGGTTTAAATTGTTTCAACTATTCGTCTTCCGAAGCAGTGTTGCCAATCGGCGGATAATTATTATCCGATTTGCGTACCTTTTTGAGACTTGTCGTATCTTCTTCGTATCTTTAAATAAATCGGATATTTGCGGATATTTTTCAGTGTATCTACCATCGACTAAAACTTTCTCATCCATATATTCCCAACACCAACAACACATTAATTTTGATTGGTTCCACCCAAATTTTTATAAATAGCCTATACTGGATGAATGTTAGTGACATCCGATACTTTTCATCTTTTGACAAAAGGGACATGTGCCGATTCTTTTGTTTAGAATTTAAATGCACAAGTGCATCCACTTAAGGCATACTAATCTAATTCAAATTTCAAAAACCGTCTGCCGTCCGATGTTATTTATTACCCCGAGTTTTTAGTCTTTAAACTTATGAAAGCTAATTCACGCACGATTTAGTTTTATCGGTTTAAATTTGAGGACCCGGTTTTTACTACCATAGAGCTGTTAGATCCGAAGGTGGCCCAATCATTGGACATGGCCCAATGCACAATCTTTGGATAACAGTGGAGAAAACATGCACTCTTAGATTTTGATAGTTTAGACATTAATTCCAATACGGAGTGTGATATATACTGGTCTCAGATTTTTAAATTAAAAAATGAAGCCAACATATCTTTGTTTCCAAATTTAAAAAAAGTATTTTCATTGTTATTCGTTCTACCATTTTCAAACGCTACGGTAGAAAGGGTTTTTAGTAATGTATTCAATATAAAAACAGATAAGAGAAATCTTTTAGATACATCTACAATTAGGGCTTTATTGGGATAATAGATAATATTGTAGCGGAAGAGAAATCTTGGCCGATCCCCGTATAACAGTAAACACCTCGAGAATGACGTAATCGGATGTGCTAGGCCTCGCCGGAGAATTCTGGAAGGTACGTCACGTAGGCGGAACAAGCCGATAGCTCGAGATGGGAGTCGATTCCAGAATAACAACTGGGTATAAATACGGGCATATTTTGTCAATAAGTTTAGTGTATAAGATAAATTCGTCTGTAACTTATATAAATAAAGTCGTATATAAATTACGAACCGCTAGTTTTATTGTAATTAGAAGTAATTACACTAATCACGCTACAGTTGGTGTCGGTGTTCGGTAAACTTAGTGCGATATAAATAAGTGAATTACAGAGAGACTTTAAAAGACTTTTGAACTTTATTCGTCGGGAATAACCGGAGTGCGTTAATTGTTCGGTATTCGGAAAGACTTTAAAAGACTTTTGGACTTTATTCGTCGGGAATAGTTAAAGTGCGTTGATTGTTCGGTATTCGGAAAGACTTTTAAAAGACATTTTGGAAAGTACGTGTGTGCCGACCAAAGATGTTGCTACGAGAACTTACAGTAAAACAGCTCCGTGAACAGCTAGAGGAACGGGATCTGGACAGCAGTGGGCTCAAGATAGTCCTACAAGCACGACTCGAGGAAGTCCTAACGAAGAACGGAGATGATCCAGAGACGTTCCACTTCCAGTCAGCAGAACAAGCAATTTTATCGAAATTAAAAACTGTTTCTGAAACGATTGATGATACTTCTAAGATAAGCAACGAGAAATTTGAAAGTGTTTCTCAAAAGATCGATGAAACTTCTAGACAGAACAACGAAAAACTTGAAGAAGTTAGTAAAAAAAACAATGAGAAATTCGAAACCATTTCTCAAAAGATCGATGAAACTTGTAGAAAAAGCGATGAGAAATTTGAAAGTGTTTCTCAAGTAATAAAAGACGTTTGTAGACAGACCGACGAGAAATTTGAAGAAGTTTCCAGAACATTCGATAAGATACAGAAAAGTGTAGACGACAATAAAGAAATGCTAGAAGAGAAGATCAAACAACTAGAGAGCATGATAACTGATACAAAAGTACAACCATCAGTTAATGCAGTAGCTTTAGATCTTGTAGTGAAGGATGAAACACCGAGAGACGAAACATCGCATCATATGAGATTTAAATTACCACCATTCGATGGGAAGTCCTCTTGGTCCATATACCTTAGACAATTCGAAGCTATTGCGACCGCCAACCATTGGACCGAACAAGAAAAGGCTGTTTCCTTGACTGCTGCTTTGCGAGGTGATGCTGCAGATATATTAAGATCAATTCCTAAGGGTCAAGAAAAATGTTACCAGACCTTGTTCACTCGTCTAGAAAAACGCTATGGAGATGCCCATCTACAACAAGTATACAAAGCACAACTGAGAAATAGAAGTCAACGAGCAAGTGAGAATCTGCAAGAATTTGAAGCAGATGTGGCTCGTGTGGTGCGGTTGGCTTATCCGGAGGTGCCAGACAGCGTTTTAGAAGAAATTGCGGTAGATACCTTTGTCAATGGGCTGAAAGATAGTGAACTACAGAAAGCTTTACGACTAGCAAGACCGAAAGTTTTAGATGAAGCACTTGCTATTGCATTGGAACACGAAACGGCTAGTCAAACTTCACGAAGCCATAGAGTAAGAACCATTGAAGAAAGTGACGAACACAACGATGAACGTCTGGAGGAAATGATACGGAGAGTATTGAGTAATCAGATGCCAAAGAGACGCGAGCCTAGATGTTGGAATTGCGGAGACGTAGGCCACATTCGACGTAATTGTAAGAAGATCGTACAGCCGTCGGAAAACTAGAGCGGGTCGACACCAAGGGGCAACTGCCGACCTCGAGAACTAGAGCCCCCATAGTAACTGTCAACCTTACGTCCTCCGGTGGAATCCACAACTTATACATCGAAGATCGTATCAATAATAGATGTAGATCATTTTTGGTGGATACAGGTGCAACGAGAACTATCGCACGTCCAGATGTAGTACGAAACCATAATAAATTATCACCTGCAACAGTAAAGCTTAGAACAGCAACTGGTGAGCTAATTAATACATATGGCGAGGCTAATATGTCAGTATCCATTGGCCAGACCACAGTTGAACATCAAGTATTAATTGCCGAGATCTCCGACGAGTTCATATTGGGGATGGACGTACTACGAAAAGTGGGGGCAATATTGGATGTTCAAAATGGAGTTCTCAGGATCAACGGTGAAGAGTTGCCCTTTCACGACGACAAAGAAGATGTCATCCGCTTACTAACTACATGCGACGTAACCATACCCGGTAATAGTGAGAAAATTCTGATGACCATGCTTGATGGACACTGCCGAGAGGGAAGTTTAAGGATGGTCGAAGATGTAGAAAATGTCGAGTTCCTAACGGCGAAAACTTTGGTAAAAGTTCGAGATGTCATCCCTGTAAGAGTTATGAATTTAAGGGAAACTGCTATTAAGTTAAGTAGAGGAGCTTTGATCGGACAGTGTGTTCCCGTGGCTTCAATTTGCTCTATGAATACCAATGAGAAATCATCAAAGTCAAAGTATCCAAAAGACCTTGTCGAGATGATCATTGAAAGATGCCAAGACCTTGACTATGAACGAACGGAAAAAGTAAGGTCTATGCTGATAGAGTATCAAGATGTTTTTGCTATTGATAAGAAGGATAAGGGCAAAACAAGCATAGTAACGCATAAAATAAATACCGGAGACGCTCAGCCAATCAGACAACGGCCTAGACGACTTCCATTTGCGAAAAGAGATGAGGCCGAAGAGATTATCAAGGATATGGACAAACAAGGAGTAATTGAACCATCGAACAGTCCATGGACATCACCAGTAGTTCTGGTAAAGAAGAAAGATGGTTCAACGCGTTTTTGTATCGACTACCGCCAGCTCAATGCGGTAACAAAAAAAGATAGTTATCCTTTGCCCAGAATAGACGATACATTGGATACTCTCTCCGGTTCTCGTTGGTTTTCCACACTCGATTTAAAAAGTGGATATTGGCAAGTAGACATGGAGCCAGCCGATCGGGAGAAAACCGCATTTTCGATAGGATCAGGGCTTTGGCAGTTCACGGCTATGCCGTTTGGTTTATGTAATGCCCCTGCCACATTTGAAAGATTAATGGAGGCCGTTTTAAGAGGTCTAACATGGAAAACATGCCTGGTTTACTTGGATGATGTAATTGTGGTTGGAAGGTCCTTTGATGAACATGCCAAGAATCTAATAGACGTCTTTCAACGATTGAGGGCAGCGAACTTGAAGTTAAGTCCGAAGAAATGTCACATGTTTCGACGAGAAGTTAAGTACTTAGGACATATTGTATCGAGTAATGGTGTAACAGCTGATCCTGAAAAGATTGATGCAATTAAAGATTGGCCAGTACCAAAAGATAAACATGAAATTAGAAGTTTCCTTGGCCTATGTACATATTACCGACGATTTGTCAAAGGATTTGCCAATATCTCCAAGCCCCTAACAAAGTTGACGGAGGAGGGCAAAGAATATACATGGAGTGAAGAGTGCCAAAAAGCTTTCGAACAGCTACAAATGGCTCTGATCAGTGCACCGATATTAAGCTACCAGGGACAGGCAGGAAAATTTGTTTTGGATACCGATGCTAGCAACAGTGCTATAGGAGCTGTTCTCTCCCAAATCCAGGACGGACAGGAAAAAGTCATCGCTTATTTCAGCAAAGTCCTGTCGAAACCGGAAAGAAACTATTGCGTTACCAGAAGAGAACTGCTGGGTGTAGTGAAGGCTTGCGAACATTTCCATAAATACTTGTATGGCAGAAAGTTCCTTCTTCGCACCGATCACGCTGCTCTAAAATGGCTCATACAATTCCGTAATCCAGAGGGCCAGATGGCAAGATGGTTAGAACGATTACAAGAATATGATTACGAGATAGCACACAGGGCCGGAAGAGTTCACTCAAATGCTGATGCCCTTTCGAGACGACCATGCAGTGCGAATTGTAATCACTGTGCCAAATTAGAGGAACGATTTTGCCCCGTGAGACGAACCACCGTAATTAATGAGCAATGGCAGCCCCAACAGTTACAAGACGCCCAAGAAGATGATCCATGTATAAAAAGAGTATTGGATTGGATGCGGCAAGGTGAGAGACCTAGTTGGCAGAACATTAGTGCATGTAGTCCAGAAGTCAAGGCCTACTGGAGCCAATGGAATTGCCTGGTACTAAAAGATGATCTTCTGTACAGAACCTTTGAGAACGATGATGGTACAGAATCTAAGCTTCAGTTAATTGTACCTAAAAGTAAAGTGTCAGAAGTATTGCGTCAGTTGCATGACGGTACATCAGGTGGACACTTTGGTATTACGAAGACTCTGCAAAAGGTTCGAGAACGGTTCTATTGGGTGAACTGTAAAGATGATGTAAGAAGATGGTGCCGAAAATGTGAACTGTGTGCATCCGGTAATGGTCCGGTTGGTAAAAAGAGAGCACCCATGAGACAGTACAATGTTGGAAGTCCTATGGAAAGAGTAGCTATCGACATTGCAGGTCCATTTCCAGAAACCGATGCTGGAAATAAATACATCCTGGTAGCCATGGATTATTTTACAAAATGGACTGAGGCCTATGCATTACCAAATCAAGAAGCTGCTACCGTTGCAGAGGTACTTGTTAAAGAATTCTTTAGCCGATTTGGTGTTCCCTTGGAGATCCACTCCGACCAAGGGCGAAACTTTGAGTCAGCTCTTTTCCAAAACGTTTGTAAATTGATTGGTGCCAATAAGACCAGAACAACACCCCTGCATCCTCAATCAGATGGGATGGTCGAGAGGATGAACCGAACGATGGGTAAACACTTGTCCAAAGTTGTATCTGAACATCAGCGAGATTGGGACCAACACATTCATTTATTCCTGATGGCCTACCGCTCGGCCGTAAATGAAACTACAGGTCAAACACCAACCTGCCTGATGTTGGGTCGTGAAGTTCGGTTGCCCTGCGACCTAGAGTTTGGCTGCGGACCTTCCGAGGAACATGTTGCAGGCGAAGACTACGTTGACCGCCTGAAATTACGAATGAACAACATTCATGAACTTGCCCGACAACACATCCAGATAGCCAGTGACAGAATGAAAGATCAATATGATTCTCGATGCAAGAATGAAAGCTTCGAAGTAGGTGATCTTGTCTGGCTTTATAATCCGCAACGTCGTCGAGGCTTATGTCCTAAACTGCAAAGACAATGGGAAGGTCCATATGAAGTTAAGAAGAAAATAAATGACGTAATATATAGAATTAAGAAGTTGCCAAACGGTAAACCAAAAGTTATTCACATAAATCGTCTTGCACCATATGCTGGCTCAAATGAAACAGAAGAAGCACGAGTCCTCCAACAGGAGATGAAAGATGTCGCACAGCCAAGTTTTAATCAATTTATGTCAAATTACGCAGCGAGAAAGAGTGCTAGATTCGGCGTGACCACAGAAGTTCAGCAAGATCTGTTTGGTGTTCCAGAAAACGTCTCTCTGGCCCACTGTGTTGCCCAAGACCTCGAGATGACTAAAGGAATATCGTCCGTATTCAATAGAAAGTTCGGCCGCCTGGACGAGTTAAGAAATCAGCAGCCTAAAATTGGAAGAGTACTGCGATTGGAAGATGGTCCTCGATCTTTGCTGTATATGGTGACTAGAAAGTCTTATACGGACACGCCAAGCTACGAGAACATATGGCGTGCTCTAACTAATTTGAAGAAAATCGTGTGTAATTATGACATCAAAAATTTGGCTTTACCAAAAATAGGCCATGCAGTAGAAAATCTGGATTGGAAGATTGTGAGAAGCATGCTTGAAGTGGTCTTCAGAGGAACTGGTGTACAAATCACTGTGTGTTGCATGAACCCGAAGATGTCGTACCCTTCAAAGACAGTAGACTGTTATTTCTTCTTGAAGGGTGTATGCAGAGCTGGAGAGTCGTGTAGATTCCGCCATCCTGGGCCTTCATTTAGAGTTGCTGATCGAGACGCTCAGATCTTAAGAGGGGAGCAGTGTAGCGGAAGAGAAATCTTGGCCGATCCCCGTATAACAGTAAACACCTCGAGAATGACGTAATCGGATGTGCTAGGCCTCGCCGGAGAATTCTGGAAGGTACGTCACGTAGGCGGAACAAGCCGATAGCTCGAGATGGGAGTCGATTCCAGAATAACAACTGGGTATAAATACGGGCATATTTTGTCAATAAGTTTAGTGTATAAGATAAATTCGTCTGTAACTTATATAAATAAAGTCGTATATAAATTACGAACCGCTAGTTTTATTGTAATTAGAAGTAATTACACTAATCACGCTACAATATCGGTAATACTGGCTGTGTAAAATTTACACCTTAAAAAAACGATGTAACATATGGCAAAATGATAAATGAGAATTTTGTACTTTATTAAATTATGTTTTTTCTGTGTCTTGGATTACGTACCTACATGTTTAGGTTTTTAATGTTTTAATGTCCTACTGGCATATTATTTGATAAATATTGAAATGATTTAAAAGTCAATTAAATATGATATATTTCTCTAGGGCGTTATTTTTCAAAATAACACCCTAGTAGTTAGTAACAACCAAAAAAAGTTAAGTTTTCCATAAAGTGGGGGACTTTTTATTTTTTAATTTAATTTTCCATTTCCAACAATCGTTTTTTCCGATTATAATGCTATCTGACAACTCTGCCATGTAAGGTCATACCTACAAATTTTCCAACCAATATGGTTTATGTCATGTGATGCCAGGGGTTAATTTGGTAATATTTTTAACATCCTTTAAAATCGCATAATATAATGTAACCTCAACTGTTTAAAAACAACTCAAGGGTTTTTACCCGTATATTTTGGTTGGGTTGCTGAAAACATAATTGATTACAATTATGAGATAAATTGATTAAATAATCAATTATGTTAATAATTGTTACGTTAATTGATAATTAATAATTAATTAATCAATCATTTATGTTAATTATCACAATGATAATTGATTACAATCAACTGATTGACGTACGAACAACGGATTTTGTTATTTGATGGTTGTTAAGGGGACTAAAAGAATAACATTGGCAACATTGATTATAATAATAGAATAATTTTTGACCTAACGTACCTTTTCGTGACAAATCGGATATTTTTCGAGCGATCATCGGATAATCTAGAGAAATGCGATTGGCAACACTGTTCCGAAGAGTCTTATATTTGGACCACCGCTATGTTGGTAAATAGTTTATACCTACTATAGTCCACAGAAATAAGGATTTTCTCAGGACACTCAAATATCCAGGTAGCTGACTACTTTCTTACTTATTGTAGACTTATAGGAAGAAAACCTACCTCTTTCCTGCCTAGAGTTCGCGTCCATTTTTTAATTACATATTAACAATTTAGTGCAGACCGCGATTTTTTCGATTTTTTGCACCCTATTAAAAAGCTAAATAGTTGCCATAAAATTACAAAATTTGACTTTTTAGAATATTTAAAAAGCTTCAAAATGTCGATTTTCGAATTTTAAAAAGTCAATTTGTTGCTTCGCAAATTGCAAAATAAATGAAAATCGATAGTTGTTTATAACTTATAATAAATTTAACTTAAAACTGTAGCGTTTCACCCAAAGTTGGGTATTGGGGTACTTAACAAACCCTCAAAATTTAAGACCGAGTGATTAGTTAGTTTAAAAGTTATTCTATTTGTTTATTCCAGAGACCTTTGTTTTGCAATAACATAAGACAAAAATAATGAAGATAAATGGCAATTCTGCGTAAGCCAAATGAAAGTACAAGAGTGATACTATCAAAATGTAGTAAAATAAGATGAAAATTATTTAATATAGTCAAAAATCCTAATGCCATATTTTTGAAATTTTGTAGTTTATAAACATTGAATAACTTATCGTTTAGAATACCATTTAGAAAATCGGCATTTTGAAGGTTTTTCAATGTTCTAACAAATTAAATTTTGTAATTTTATGGCAACTATATAACTTTTTAATGGAGTGCAAAAAATCGAAAAATCCGCGTTTTTTGCACTGAATTGTTAATAATTAAAAAACGGACGCGAACTCTAGGCAGGAAACAGGTAGGTTTTCATCCTATAGGTCTACAATAACTAAAAAAAGTTGTCAGCTACCTGGTTGAAGCTAGGACAAATAATCCCCGGACAAATAATCCCGGACAAAAAATCCCCACAAATTATCCCTGGACAAAAAAATCCCCGGACAAATAATCTCCGGACAAAAAATCCCCACAAAAATCCCGGACAAATAATCCCCACAAATTTTTTTGGACAAAATATCCCCACAAAAAATCCCGGACAAAAAATCCCCAAGAAATATTTGCTGCTGAAAGTTTTCCCGAAATTTTACCAAATTTTTTCAAATTTTACATGACGAAAGAGTGTGAGTTTTTTCAAAAATCATGGAAGATATGGGGAATGAGCTAAGGCGGCGTTCTCTTGACAGGCGCTTAACGCGCGTTTTGATAACGCGCGATTACAACTACATACATTTTACTTGAGACCGTTCACATGCCAACACGCGTTTTAATGACCTAATACGCGCGTTAGCATGTGAACGGTTTTAGGTCATTTAAAACTCGCGTTGGCATGTGAACGGTCTTCAGTCAAATGTATGTAGTTGTAATCGCGCGTTATCAAAACGCTGTCATGAGAACGGGGCCTTAGCTCATTCCCCATACCTTCCACGATTTTTGAAAAAACTCACACTCTTTTGTCACGTAAAATTTGAAGTTTTCAGCAAGGAATTGGAATTCGAGACTTGGTAAAATTTCGGGAAAACTTTTAGAGAACTATTCGGCAGCAAATATTTCTTGGGGATATTTTGTCCGGGATTTTTGTGGGGATATTTTGTCCAAAAAAATTTGTGGGGAGTATTTGTCCGGGATTTTTTGTTGGTATTTTTTGTCCGGGGATTTTTTGTCCAGGGATAATTTGTGGGGATTTTTGTCCGGGATTTTTTGTCCGGGATTATTTGTCCGGACCCCACTACCACTATTTCCGCTATCTAACATATTATGCTTTCAGTAGAGGTCCACGAATGAGCTTCACCGAGCTGTAAATTCCCGTCTTCTCAGAGCCGGATTTAAGGCAGTGAGGGCCCCTGGGCAGAATTGTTGTGGGGCCCTACTTTCTACCATTAAAAAAATTGTTATTATAACTATGGTAGGTACCTATATACGTATACAGCCAACTATAGGGTTTTCCCGCTTAGAAATTAAAAAAAATGTTGATCTAAACTCTGCAGTTAGTTAGCATCAGAACTAAATATAAACGCAGTGTCACCTCAACGTTTCTTTTAGCGGTCGGTACATTTGAAGTTCTTTACTTATATTATTTGATGAGTAGATTTCCTCTTTAAATGAACTAAAAAATTCTACAAATTGTACGAGTTCGATACCTAGGTTTTCATCTAAATCATTGCTGTAAATGCAATATACAGTGCGTCCATAAAGTAACGCATAAATTCATTATTTCGTAAACCGGCGACTTTAAAGAAAACTTCCAAAACAGGTCGATTTTTATTTTTAATTTCCGATTTCTTGGCATATATATCATAGTAGTGACGTCATCCATCTGGGCGTGATGACGTAATCGATAATTTTTTTAAATGAGAATAGGGGTCATGTGATAGCTCATTTGAAAGGGTATTCAATTCTCTGTTTACTAATGTAAACATTAACATAATTATTTATACAGGGGGTTCAAAAAAATATTTTTTAAATTAAAATAATTGAGACAAAAAGAAGAATGTATGTAATTTATTTAATTCAAAATGCGTTTTCCTACTGTCAGTAAACAGAAAAAAAATATTTGACAAATAAACATTGATTTTCGCTTGAACGAAATGTTCAAACTAGCAAGAGGCATGTGGGTGAAAGCTTTAATCTTGTATAAATAATTATGTTAATGTTTATATTAGGGAATAGAGAATTGAATACCCTTTCAAATGAGCTATCACATGACCCATATTCTCATTTAAAAAAATGAACTATTACGTCATCACGCCCAGATGGATGACGTCACTAGTATGATGTATATGCCAAAAAATCCGAAATTAAAAATAAAAGTCGACCTGTTTCGGGATTTTTCTTTAAATTTGCCGGTTTACGAAATAATGAATTTATGCGTTACTTTATGGACGCACTGTATGTTACAAAACCCATGTATTGTCCACGGGAAACACTATGTGTTTATAGCTTTGTTTAACAATAAAATAATACATTTTTAGCAATGCAAATAATCAAAACCGATATAATTTGAATTGAACTTTCAAATGCGGTAAGCAGAATTGCTATTTTCTTTTTTAATCAAAAGTTATTCGGGTTCAAAAATTGCAATTTTTATATTTTTTTAATGTTCAACCGCGTTTATCTCGAAAACTATGCATCCTACGAAAAACTTATAAGAACATTTTTTGCTTAGAATGACCCAATAAATTCAAAAAAATGTTTTGTTTTACGAGAAATCGCTGTTATGTAATTCCTCAAGTTCTTTGTTTATAACAATGTTATCGACATCCGGATCAACTGTTACCCAAAATATTCGTGTTCTACGGGCCAAAATACAAAAAAAAACTTAAGTAAGTAGTAAGTCCATCTGAATAAAGGAGGCCGTTGTACCCCGGTGACAGGACTACACGGGAAAACAAAGTTTTCGAATTGACCTTCAATATGCGTGCTTGAACACCTTTGTATATTCCGCTGATATTGCTACCAATGTCATAGCTCTGCCCACGAAAATCGTTATTTGGAATATTATGATTTTCTAGAACATTTGTAATTAAATTAGTTATTGCATTTCTGGTCTTCTGTGAACAATCAACAAATTCTGAGAATCGTTCATGCACTTTATATTATTAGACCAGGGCAGTTAGCACTAAAAACACCGGAATAAATCGATTTTTAAATACAGCACTAAGAAACTTGCAACTTTTTTCATTGTGTTCAGGATGACGTCAGGAAAAAAGTGTTCTATAAAAAAATGGATGGAAATGCATAAATGCACTTTCAAGTGCATAAAATGCATCCAAAAGTGCATCAACATGTCAAAATCAGTATATTAAGGCCAGGTTTCTTTACTCGGGGGGGTTTTGGGGTCACGAACACGAATGCGCAATCAGAACCGACTCCCGATGATGGAAAAGATGCAGTCAAAGAAGATCTAGAGAAAATGGGAGTGCGACAATCGGAATTAGTGGCACAGGACCGACAAACATGGAAGGCAATAGTAAACGCGGCAAAGACTCACGAAGAGTTGTAGCGCCACTGATGATGATGATGAAGATTTTGAAGTGCTAAGATCTCTTATTTGTCGTATATTCTTTTATACATATGATTCGATATGCCATTTCCGTATTTGATCGAAGTGCTTGGTGATATTGTACTGGTCTATTATTGTAGCTGTATATTTTCACATTTTCGGCAATTTTATAGCAATTTTTCGTGTTATAGCTTGATGTCCTCAAAATTCGGTTTAAATGAAGATTTCTTTCAATTGTTTCACGGGTAAAGTTCATAGAACATTTAGGATAAAAGAAGCGATCTCATAATATCCACTAAATACCACACAGTCTCGGATTAGTGTCGTTACGAAGACGAACCGAACAATTCTAGAGAGAAAATCGTTCTCCTAATTGCGGTTCTGTCATTCGCACTGTTCTTTCTCTCTGTCTGCCGCATCTCCATATGTTTTAGGAAAATAAGGACCTAAATTCGATGGAAAACAACAGCGTTGCCAAATACGGTATTGTTTAGATACTATTCTCTCAAACCTGTAAAATATTTTCGAACTAGAAAACTGTCACGACATCCAATACAAACATTAATGTTACACATTTTTTGATTATTTCATTCATAGAGATTTTGACAAATAGAAACCTACAAAAATCAAAATTTCAGCGATCATAATTTTTCAAATTTAAAATTAAATAAACATTCAGTTTATTACTGAACATTAATATTAGTGTTGCCCAAATGCAAGACCAAGACGAGACTTGGACAGTCTTGGTCTTGGTCTTGCACCAGTACACCTGGTCTTGCACCAGTACACCTGGTCTTGGTCTTGGTATTGCACTCCCAGTCTTGGTCTTTGTCTTGGTCTTGCAGCAAGAGTCTTGCAAGTCTCGCAGTTACCCACTAGCATATTGCTATTTATTAATAAACAACTCCCATTAGGTGGCTTTGAACCCACGATCTAAACTATCCCTGCCTATACTCTAACTAACTGGGCTATCTACCATGTCCCACGGGAGTCAGTCTGTTTCTTAATAAACGTTTGCATTTAATAACCTGACATGTGCTAAAACATGGTGAAAACACAAAAAAACAAATAAATGACATAAACTTGACTGTATTTTAAAGAACATTATCTGTCTAGAAAGGGATTGATGGACTCTCACATTAGGTATATGAAATGAAATGGAATAAAAGAGTTTTACAATTTGCCATTTATTCAAATAAAAAATAAAAAAAATACAAATTAAATTACAGCACAGTACGCAATAGCTTTGACACTATTATTAGTTGATAATTTTTGTTTGCTATTAGTTGAAAATTTTAAGATTGACTTTTTTTTAACAAGAATTAATACAAAGTAATAGAAGCAGTTTAATTAAATAACATTTATACAGAGTGAGTTTTATGTATGGAATGCCTCAAATATCTCGGCAACGACTTGAACGATATATCGAAAACTATTAGAGATTTTTTATTGAAAATGGATATGTGGCATTTTTATGGCAGGAATATCTTAAAGAAAAATTATAGTGAAATTTGTGCACCCCATAAAAATGTTATGGGGGTTTTATTCCTTTAAACCCACCCAAACTTTTGTGTACGTTCCAATTAAATTATTATTGGGATACTATTAGTTAAATTCAATATTTTTAAAACTTTTTTGGTTCTTAGTATTTTTTCGACAAGGCAGTTTTTATCGAGTTGCGGCTTCTTTTCTAATATGTTTACGTAGAGATTTTATGGGGGTTTTGTTCCTTTAAACCTCCCAAATGGTTGTGTACGTTCCAATTAAACTATTACTGCGATACCATTAGTTAAACACAGTGTTTTTAAAACTTTTTTGCTTCTGTGTATTTTTTCGATAAGGCACATTTTATCGAGATGTGACTTCTTTTTTAATATGGTTTAAAATATACCTAAATATGTAAATATAAATTTTCCTATTATTATCAAGTCTCCATAATCGTACTTAGCCATATCACAGATGAAAATAACATATACGTGGCCATATACAAATGTGTGGTGGATTTGACAAATAATATGCAAAATATTTCGACAAATACTGACTTTTCGAAAAAGTACCAAGAGGCAAAGAAGTTTTTAAAGCATTGTGTTTAACTAATGGTACTACAGTTATAATCAAATTGAAACGTACACAAAAGTTTGGGGGGTTTAAAGGAACCAAACCCCCATAAAATTTTTATCGGGTGTCTAAATTTCACTATAATTTTTTCTTAAGATACTACTGCCTTAAGAATGCCACATGTTCATTTTCAATAAAAAATCTCGCAATAGTTTTCGATATATTGGAAAAAATCGATTTTCATTTTGTAACTTCAAAGGGCTGTAACTTTTTTTATGTGCACATTTGTACTAAGGTAAGTTAGGTTCAATCGAACTATTTTTGATCCCAAAATATGTGATTAAATTTATGACCTGTATTTTTGTTACACCCTGTATTATTCCATAAAACGACACTCAAACTGCAAGACGCAAGAGTCTCGCAGGCTTGGTCTTGTTCTTGCTCAAGTCTTGCACGGTCAGTCTTGGTCTTGGTCTTGCTAAAATAAGGCGGTCTTGGTCTTGGTCTTGCTAAAACGCAAGAACAAGACCAAGACTGCAAGACCAAGACCGATTTTGGGCAACACTAATTAATATCAATCACAATTAAATACAATAAGCGCCTCTTTGTAAAGACCATAAAGTTGACTTTACTAAGTAGCAAGACATTTACTCAAAATACACACACACACACACACTAAATCTGATTGCGACTGGCTGAATGAAAAAATCACAGTTAATGTTTTACAACTTGTCAAAGTGCACCACCATGAGCAGGTTTAGCAAATATTCAGACAATATATCAATAAGGCTATTAAATGAAATTTTTGTTTTGAACAGTTTTATTCATGAAATAATCGTACCGAATTACACTCGGCCTCTTAAAAAGACCGATTTATATTGCCCTCGTGACAATTTGACATAATTTCACTCCCCTTCGGGTCGAGAAATTAAAAGTGTCAAAGTGTCACTCGGGATACAAATCCGTAATTTTAGAGCTCTTGTGTAATAGTACGGGATCCGAATATAGGTAGATCTTTACCCATCTGCTTACCGGATTAAACATTTTTTTTATTAAATTTCATACATAGACAAATATGTTGTTCTGAATCTATTTCCTTGTGGCATTTTTATAATCAACTATTTTCAATGGGAAATAAGCCACAATTTTACCAAAAAAAAAAGATTTTTATTAACGTTTCGACGCCCAAGTCGGGTGTCGTTGTCAAAATACAAAATAATTACAGCGACACCCGACTAATAAAATATTTTTTTTTGTAAAATTGTGGCTTATTTCCCATTGAAAATAATTGATTATAGACAAATATTTCTAGCATGGGTTGTCTATCAAAATCGTGTCATAGCTATCCTTAAGGGGGGGGGGGGGGAAGCGTAGGGGTTGAAATCAATATTTCAAGCACATTTTTTTTAAAGTATGGTATAATTATTTTATTTTTAAATTAAATAGGCATATTCAGTACAATTCATAGATTATTCAAGAAAAAATTCAAGGAAAAATATTGAAAAATACGCCAACGATGGCAAATTTTTAAAGACACCTCAAAAAACAATGAATTTTGCGGTGGACATCACAACTCATCGTTGGATTGGTAAACAAAAAATTCAAAAAGATTTTATTAGCTTATGAGTTTGTCGAGCTAACGCTCGTTCGGTGAACCTTATGTAATCAGTTTTGGGTGCATTTGTCTGAAATCTGGATGCATTTTAAAATTTTATTACTTTAATCTCTTATCCACTTGTTCCTAGTTAGTTCCTTAGTTAGCTCTGTATTATTGTGAGTTTTCCTTGATCTTCGTTAAAATCCTACAATTCAAGAATCTTCTAAATGTGGCAACCGCGCTCGCCAAACAGCGATTTGTCACCTGCCGCCCCGTTCAAAAATGTTACCGATCGTCTAGTTCAACACGCGTGGGAGGTTATTGGAATGGCATTTGGACAATTTATGGCTATTATGTGTCCGATGTCCGATAACCACCAAACGACGAACGATTCTGATTGTGAGGAAACCGGTGAAGGTAGACATGTCGGGGGAGAACGATCAAAGTGGTTTATTGACCTAATTTTTAGTTATACATATTTTGTAACAAGTTGTTAAATACATATTATGGTATTGATAAATTATAGGTATATAATTTCATAATATGTACTAGGTTGTTCAATAAGTTTTGCGGTTCGATAAGAGAGGGTGCTGCTACTAGCTTAATTTTTGTGTTATGTTGGTACACTATTTATATGAACGTATGTGAAGTTTTATTTCAATCTGTCAATTCATTATTTTTTTAGAAGCCATTTATTATCGATGGGTCACAGTATTTTTTTACAATGAACATAATCAAGTATCGTGCAGTGAATTTTTATTTTTGGAAGGTTTTTAAAAGCAAAGGAAATTTATGAACGAATATTGAAAGTGTATGAGGACTCTTCGCCTTCAATTATTACAGTAGAAAATGATTTGCTCAATTTAAACGTGGTCGTTCAAGCCTTGAAGACGATCTACGTCAAGAACGCCCAAAAACGGCAACACCAGAAATCGTAGAAAAAACACAGGCTATGGTATTGAAAACTCGTTGAGTAAAGAAAGTGATTTAGTAGAATCCCTAGGCATTACATTGGGCAGCGTAAGCAATATTTTGGTCGAAGTATTGGGTTTCAAAAAGCTGTGGACACAATGGGTGCCGCATTTGCTGACAACGGAACACAAACACATTCGAATGAGACTTTCTCAGCAATATTTAAGGTGTTTTGGAAAAGATAAAGTAGATTTTGTGTGTCGATTCATCACAATGGATGAGACGTGGTCTATCACCATGATCCTGAATCAAAACAAGAGGTTAAAGAGTGGTAGAGTGGTGGAGTGGTTTTTCGGCTCCAAAACGAGTTTGTATCCAGAAATCGACCAAAAAGATTTTAGCATCAGTTTTTGGGATGTTACAGGAATTTTTTTGTGGATTATTTTCAAACTAACAAAACAATAAATTCTGGATATTATTGTAACCTTTTAGACCAGCTGAAGGAAGAAAATCGTGAAAAAGACCCTGTTTGCAAAAGAAAAAAATCCTTTTTCATCAGAACAATGCACCGTGTCATATGAGCATTTTACCAATTGCTAAAATCCATGAAGTAAAGTTAGAATTGTTGGAACGCCTACAGTATTAAACAGATTTGGTTCCTAGCGACTTCCATTTGTTTCAATATCTAAAAAAAATTAATGCGTGAAAGCGATTTTCATCAAATGATGAGTATAAAAGCTATGGAAGCGTATTTTGCAGCCCTTCCTGATTCTTCCTCATCATTCTCTTTGCCTTATCCCTATGCGGGGTCGGCTTCCATAATTGCATTTCTCCACACAATTCTATCTTGGGTGATATCAATGTTAATCCCCTTTACCAACATGTCCTACCTTATCGTCTCCCCCCAGGTCTTCTTTGGTCTTCCTCTCCTACTCCTTCCAGGAATCTGCACTTCAGCTATTCTTCGTATTGGGTGATTAACTTCTCGATGTTGAACATGACCAAACCATCTTAACCTATGTTCTCTCATTTTGGCATCAATTGGTGCCACACCTAGACTTCCCCTAATATACTCATTTTTAATTTTATCCTTCTTTGTCACTCCACTCATCCATCTAAGCATTCTCATTTCCTCCACATGCATTCGTTGTTCCTCTTTATTTTTCACTGCCCAACATTCAGTTCCGTACATCATAGCCGGTCTTATGGCTGTTTTATAGAATTTTCCCTTCAGCTTCATTGGAATTTTTCTGTCACACAACACACCACTCGCTTCTTTCCTCTTCATCCATCCAGCCCTAATTCTACTGCATGCATCTCCATCTATTTCTCCATTACCCTGTAATGCCGATCCTAGGTACTTAAAACTATTGCTTTTCACAATCATTTCACCATCCAAAGATACCATTTTATTTGTAGTAACTCCATCTTTAAATGAACATTCCAAGTACTCTGTTTTTGTCCTACTACGTTTTAAACCTTTTTCCTCCAGAGCTTATCTCCACTGTTTCAGTTTTTGTTCTTAGTCTCTTTCACTATTTCCTACTAACACGACATCATAAGCATACATTAAGCACCATGGAATGTTACCCTGTAGTTTCGCTGTTATCTGGTCCAAAACTAATAAGAATAAATACGGACTAAGCACCGAGCATTGGTGCAATCGTACTTTCACATTAAATTTATCAGTCTCTCCCACACCTGTCCTAACACTAGTCGTTACTCCCTCATACATATCACTCACAATCTTTACATATTCACCAGGGACTCCTTTCTTATTGAGTGCCCACCACAGAATCTCTCGAGGAACTCTATCATATGCTTTCTCAAGATCAATGAATACCATATGAGCGTTTGTTTCTTTACTCCTGTATTTTCCATCAACTGCCTTTCCTGATTCTCCCTGAGGGATAGAATTTATAAATTGAAATCTCATTGAAACAAGTGTATTGATGTTCAGAAAGACGATACTCAATAATAAAGTGTATTTCAAGTCACAAAATTGTGTTTTTCTTATCGAACTGCAAAACTTATTGAACAACCTAGTAGTATCTAAGTGTTTGTTCAAATACAATTGAAACTAAATAATGGCCAAAAAATATTAATTCTAAAAGTTAACAAGTGAATTATTTTTTAATGATTTTAATTTCCAATCGTGTAGTAAGATTTTTTATCACGTGTTTAATTCTGTCCAATCAGATTACTATTATACTGGGAATAATCTACTTACATTATTATACTGAGAATAAATTCTGAGTTTTCTAATTTTGACAACTTCACATTTAAGAAAATTAACCAAAATAAACTTTTATTTCTGCATCTAACGTCAAATTGTCACGAGGGCAATAGAAATCGGCAATTGAAAGCCGTTCGAGTGTAATTCGGTAAGATTATTTCATGATTAACTGTATTTTTAACTAGTATTTTATTGATATCTTCGTCTGAATATTTGCTAAACCTTCTCATGCTGTTCACTTTGAGAAGTTGTAAAACATTAATTGTGATAAATGTCACTGAATGTTTATTTACAAAGACTTGAATTTTGTAGGTGAGTATTAAAAAATAATCTTTCGAATATCACACGATCGTAAGAATAAATAAGAAAATAATGCTTCAGTTTGTTTTCCAAACTTGTTGCAATTCGGCAATAGTCACTCCAGCCCTGCGGGCTCTCGTGTCTATTGCCAGGCAAGTTTTCGAAAAATTGTCGCATTATTTTCAATTTATTATCACTAACAAGTTTTCTGGAAAGTTTTGAAAACTAATTAAGAATAAAAATGAATGGATGACCGAGGAGACTCTAGATCTCATAGAAGCAAGGCGATCTTATAAAACCAAAGACAAAAACATGTATAATATTATACACACAGAAATAAGGAGAAAGATCAGAGAGGCAAAGGAAAGATGGTATAGTGACAGATGCGCAGAGATTAAACAGTTGGTAGAGAAACATGATAACTTAAACCTTCATAAGAAAATTAGAGAAATAACAGGCACTAATATTAAGAAAAAATCAAACATTGTTTTGGAAGAAGAGCAGGTATTCGATGTATTTGTATAAAAATAATTTATTTTCTTTTTATTTATAATGTCCCACCTGTTATTTCTTGTATTCTTAAGAAAACCAGAAAAAAGGGTTCTTGTAGATTAATTATTCTGGCAAAGTAATTACTTCAGGTTGTTGATTTCGTCGGTAGCTTCTTTTGGATATATCGGTATTATTTCTTCTGATCACTCATTGCACTAGGGGTATGAATAATATGTACACATTGAGCCAATATTTTTTTTATTTGAAACTTGCAAATTTACAATCTACTCTGTACAAAGGAGTATTAAGTAAAACTGATAAGTTATGTAAAGTTTTGTAGGTGTTGCCGACATAGGCGTAACCAGGATTATCCTAAGGGGGGTTACAACTACCTGAAAGGGGGGGTTACAACTACCTGAAGGGGGGGGTTACAACTACTGGAAGGTCTCTGAGGGCTATGGTGTTAAGCGTATAGAGCTCAAAGTACATCCCAATGGGGGGTTATAACCCCCAAAACCCCCCCTGGTTACGCCTATGGTTGCCGACCAGTGCCGATTCACCTTATTCACCACTGTCTTCACTAACACAAGTAGTGTCACTCACACAAGTTTTCCGGACACTGTCTCTTGAGTCTCCGAACTGGTAATGGACGATTGATAAGAGTGGAAATCAGCCGTTGTTGTGATTGCTACTTCTTTTTCTATGTTTGGTCGCAGGTCGCATGCAGTCCTATTATAAAATTATTAGTAGAATTATGTTATAGAAAAAGTAGGTAAACTGAGAGAAGTTTGAAGATTGTACCATTCTATAAAATAGTGAAATAATGAAATAAGCAGATAAAATAGTGATGATATACAAGAGTGACGATGTTATGAAATTTGTTAGAGCTATCTTGAGTTACATAAGAATATTCTCTATTTAATTTTTCTATCGTTCTATTTTCGTATTGGTTTGTAGTCATTCATGGTGGTTTATATTTTTGCCTGGACTCAGCTCTTTGATACATAACCAAACATAAATATCTATTTTATTTTTTTTAATTATCTTTTCATATACGGTTTTATAGAGTTTATAACTTTTGTTATTTACTTTTACTTTTAACAACATTCCATTTAATTATATCCCATAAAATAGATACATTTTACATTCCAATAAAATTACTGTAAATCAGCTCTCAAAGCTCAGAAAATAATTCTGGGTAATCATCAAAAAGGTCTAATTTTACTGCGATAAATTCCGTGCTTAGTTGAAAATTACCTCTCTCCCTTTCTAACCCGGTCGCCTGCCCTTCTGCCTATCATTTGTTTACAGAGATATTTAGCATTCCCCAAGGAGACTCTCTGTAAACATAAAACGTTTTGAGGTGCTTGCTTTCGTTCATATACGAATGTACGAGCATCTGAAATACAGTGTAATGTATTACTTTGAGAACAGTTTGGTGGATAGAATCAAAAACAATGAGAAAAGAGAGTTTACAGGCACACAACATACCAAAACTTTTATTTAATGGAATATTGTGGAAAGTTGAGCGATCGGCAAATAGACGGCAATACGTACTTTAGAGTTAATGAAATGGAAGGAGTCGAGTGTTGTGTAGCAGAAAACTTCTATGAAAATAAAAGGTAAATTCTGTAAGTATTTCATAAGAAAAACTGTAATATACGTGAGCTATAGGCGAAAAAAAAAAGAGTAGGGAGTTGGACCAGATAGGGAGATAGGTCTGTGTAGCCGTACTAGCCGTAGCCTTCGGCTACGGCTCCACGGGCGACAAATTTACGCTAGCAGTAGGGCCGTAAAACGAACTTAAGGTTCCGCAGAACGGAATAGGAATAGCCGAACTGAACCGACTACAGGACTTGTGCGTAGTCGGTTCAGTTCGGCTATACATATTCCGTTCCGCGGAACCTTAAGTTCGTTTTACGGCTACTGCTAGCGTAAATTTGTCGCCCGTGGAGCCGTAGCCTAAGGGCGCGTCCATAGTGCACGCTGGTTTACGATCAGACAGCCAGTGACTAGTCGGTATGCGAATTATCATTTGTATTTTGAAACATTGTTTTGTAGTTGTTAATGCCCGTCTCCCCGTAAACCTTCCTTATTACCCCCCGTGACAATGCTTACACTAAAATTCAAGAGGAAATGAGTCGGATTCATTATTCAATTTCTAACAATAATTATAAATGGCCGTAAGCAATATATTGCTTGTTCAATTCATTCCGAATACCTTCCATGGATCATGGATCGCCTTTTTTGTTGGAAACTCAAAAACTTTTAATTACAAAACAAATACTAATTTTCAAATGAAAACCTCTCGATTGTTTACTAAGCACTGGCATGTGTATAATTAATTTACCCTGCTTTTTCGTCTTGCCAGTAAAGGCATGCGAGCTACTGGCATGCTAATTACTCGCAAATGTGTTTTGTGCTTTTGTGCATGCCAGTCACTGGCTTATGCCAGCAACTGGCATGCTAGCTACTTTCCTAATTTACAGGCATGTGTGTAGCCGGCTTTATGCACGAAACACTAAGCACCGTTGCATTTTATGGGTGGCCCATGTTTCTCCAACTGTCATCAATACGACTAACTTCACGTGTAACTTTGATACGAGAATTATAAAAAAAATATGCAGTGAAATCCTTATCCCGTAATTTTTTGGGCGTTATAAAGTGAGTACAAAGACATACATATTTCTTTTTTTGTAATGACAGGTTCAATTTACACGTACACTTCTCGTAGACTCGTAGGCTCTGGGAAAACCTGGCGTGCCCGCAATTTATATATGTATTTGTATTTTTATAATGTTGAGAAATTTTTCAAAAGTGAAGTTAAACTTCCACGGGTAAATTAAAAATATTTTTAAATAGTTTTATATGCTCGAAGGTATTTATTCGAACAAAGTCCTTAAATAATGTTCACCTAAAGTTAAGTTCATGTTACAACAAATAACACCATATTAATGGCTTATCATTTTAAAGTTCTTTAATTTAATTTAATCCTTAACTCCATCCTAAATAGGGAACTTGCATAAAATTTTAAATTCGAAAAAAATGCTGTAAATCACAACAAAGCATAATTTAAAACATATATATATATATATATATATATATATATATATATATATATATATATATATATATATATATATATATATATATATATATGAAAATTACTAAGTTCTCGGGAAGAACCGCGTTGAGAATTTATAACTCGACGTTTCGGCACCCTTTTTGGAGCCATTATCAAGAGGGGTATGGTTCCGTTCGAGTTCGGGGTCTCAATCTGCCTACTCCCCTCACTCGTGACGTACCAGTAGTGTCTTGTTCTCTAGGAGAACGGTCAAGCGGCACTGAGGTCTCAATCTGCCTACTCCTCAGTGTCGAGTGACGACCTGTCTTCGCCTGTGTAGCTCCTTTTATACTCTCAGTGCGCGCGGGAACTGTATGCGCGGGAGAGGCCTGAGTGGGATCGACTGACGTGGGGATTCGCCGAAGCAGCGGTCGCCATGTTGCCGGCAGTCTTTTGGCGTCATCGCGTGTGTTTAGGCTGTGAGGGCGTTTTTCAATTTCGATGGCTTCACGGATGATTCTCGATTTTAAGGAGCGGACAGGGGCGATGGTTTTTGCTTTCTCGAAATCTATTTGGTGACCTGTCTGAATATGATGTTGGGCAAGGGCTGAAGTAGTGTCGGAATGTTTTACAGATATGGAATGTTCGTAGATACGGTTTTGGATTCGTCGGTTTGTCTGTCCTATGTATGTCCGTGGGCAACTGGAACAAGGTATCTCGTAGACACCATGGTCTTCATTGGGGATTTGGTCTTTTACGGATCTGACAAGATTGCACAACTTGGAGTGAGTAGTGAAGACGGTTTTGATATTTAGAGGGGTAAGAATTCTACTAATCTTGTCAGTGACACCTTTGATAAAAGGTAGAAAGATTTTGGGTTGATCGGGCGGCAAGTTTTCTTTATTAGATGGAATGGGATTTAGATGTTTCTGAATGCTCCTATTGATTTGGGTTTTATGGTAGCCGTTTTGTAAGAGTGTTTGCCTTATTGAATTTATTTCAGATGGTCTGTGATTGTCGTCACTAAGCCTTATAGAGCGAGAAACAAGAGTGTTGACAACTGAACTGAGTTGGGCGGGGTGATGATGTGACTGGGCATTGAGATACCGATTTGTATGGGTGGGTTTTCGGTACACGGAATAGGAAAAACTGTGAGGTGGCTGTTTTTGAATAAGTACATCAAGGAATGGTAAAGACTCCTCAGACTCAACTTCCATCGTGAATTGAATACTGGGGTGTATTCCATTCAGGTGGGAGAGGAAGAGATCTAACGTATCTTTACCATGGGGCCAAATGACAAAAGTGTCATCAACGTACCGTAACCAGCAAGTGGGTTTGAGATTTGATGATGACAGGGCTATTGTTTCGAAATGCTCCATGTAGATATCAGCTATTACGGGAGAGAGAGGGGATCCCATTGGGGCACCTTTGATTTGACGGTAGAATTGATTTTGGAATGAAAAGTATGTGTTAGACATGCAATGTTTTATAAGAGATAATGTGTCTTGGGGGATTTGATGTTTGGAGTCCAAGATGGAAATGGTTTCATCAATAGGAATGTTGGTGAATAAAGAAACAATGTCAAAACTGACTAGAATATCTGAGGATGAGATAGAAATATTTTTCAGAAGATCAATGAAATGGAAAGAGTTTTTGATGAATGACAAGGCGTTTTCGGCTAGTGGTTGTAGGGATGAGGCGAGATGTTTTGCCAATTTCTGAGTGGGGCAATTGTATGCACTGACGATGGGTCTTAGAGGAACGTTGGGCTTATGAATTTTTGGAAGTCCGTATATTCTTGGAATTCGGGACGATTTTTCTCTGGGTGTAAGAGATTTTTTGATGTCTGGAGGTAGAGTCGACTTATTTATGATAGATTTGGTCGTTTTTTCTAGATAGGTAGTGGGATCGTTTGGGACTCGTTTGTATTCTGTAGAATTAAGAAGTTCGGACATTTTGTCGAAATAATTAGAAGTGTTGAGAATGACGGTGGCATTACCTTTGTCTGCCGGAAGGATGACGATGTCAGGGTTGTTGTAGAGTTCTTTAAGGGCACGTCTTTCTGAAAGACTGATATTTGTCGGTGGGGGTTTGGAAGTACGGAGAATTCTGGCGACATCTTGTCTGGCAATATATATATATATATATATATATATATAGATACAAGTTTTTATTGAGGTTGCAGTCAGTGTAAGGGGCAGGATGAGAGAAACTCTTTGTTACAATCGAGCTTTCGCAAAATTTATTTGCTTCGTCAAGATTAGCTAAAATGAGTATATAATTATAAATACAATGAAATTAAAGATAAAAGAATATATATATATATATATATATATATATATATATATATATATATAAAAAGTTTTTTTTGTCTTTCGTTTGGCCCCTAAAGATGATTAAAATTGACAGAAAATTCAAATTATACAGGCAGCCCGAAACGCGTCCTCATTGGTCGTGACGTCATATCATTATAGCGTATTGTAGTATTTGATGTTCTCGCCGTTAATTTGTTAGGTTTAGCATTCGTTATGACACTCAGTTTTATAAATATTTTGATAATTGCTATTTCTGACTAATATTTGAGTGTTTTTGTTAAGACATATTCGTGGTATGCAAGTACTTGGAAGAGAAACGAGAAACGACCGTGCGCGAGTCGCGGAGAAATATTACAACTATCTTAAATAATTCATATTGTCAATTGAAATTGTCAAATTGACGTATATTTCATACCTTCTGTCATTGAAGCAGAAAAATTATATATTGCTCCACAATATTGATATGATATGCAATTATTATATAAAGGTAAATTTAATTAATTGTATTTTGCTTGCAGTACTGCATTTTAATAACTAATTTTATTTACTACATACAATTGTTTACGTTTGCATAACATAACCTGCATCTTATTTTTTCTTCTTATTATTTTTTTGGACTATGGCCTTGACAATTATCCAGCAACCAGGACTAATATAATTGGCCAATATAATTAAAAGTGCGAATAAAAGTACAGAGCGTAGAAATAGAGGTCGCTTTGCCGAACTTGCACGGTCCCAATACAGTGATGAGCGCATTAATAACCGGCAAAATAACTCAAAAGATGGAAAACATATTAAGTTGTGAGATAAAAAAAGAGGTGAACCTAGTGGAGATGTTCAATTTAGCGATAGAAACTTATAGATTGACATTATATTGCTTGTTTCCCACCTTTAGACGTATCGGGCGATTTTGAGAAATGCCACTGTCACAGTGACAGTTTTAGTTGAAATACTCTTCTGATACGTCTAAAGGTGGGAAACAATTAATATAATGTCAATTTGTATGTTACTATCGCTGAATTTAACAACTCTGCTAGTTTTATTTCTTTTTATCTCACAATTGAATATGTTTTCCATCTTTTGCGCTATTTTGCCGGTTAGTAGCGCGCTCATTACTGTATATTATTACAATGATATACGATAAATGTCCTTATAAAATATAATAATGTGACGTCACAAGTGTTCGCGCGCTTTTTGGGTCGTTTGGAATGGTTTAAATACATAGAAGATTTTAAATTTGTACTTCTAAGTTATTATGAGGTTTTGAGGCGTGAAATTTTGGAAATCTCATTTTTAAACAAAACAACATTAGTACCTATGTAATAAAAAAATGTGCAAGTTCCCTATTAATCTTACTTCATTTGATATTTTACTGGAACCCTTAATGGTTGCATTGCCCTTACTTACTTATTTTCTTATTTCGCCATCCCGATTTTCTTACCGTTTCGAAGCAATTTGCCAAATTATTAATGTCAACTCAAACCAAAGCAACAATACAATACTGTTTACATTTAAAATCAATCGCAGCCTCCCTGCAAAATAATCTGACCCTGACCTAGTTCCGTTTCTACTCATCTGCACTGCTTCCTGCGACTTGTTCCCAAAGCTCGTGTTTGTAGAATAAATGAAGTTGACTCGAATTCGGAAAACAACAATTTTAACCTTCAACAAAATGTATGAGAATCAAAATATGTAAATAAAACTGATATTATTCCGACAAAGTAATCAAAGCTTCAAAGCATAAAACTTAAAGATTGATAATTATTTTTTTTGTTTTGTTTTGTTTTCTGGCCTTGGTTTAGAATCTTAAGCCATGTAATTACGTAATTACAGAACTGTACAGTACATAATATACACTTATAAATAAAGAATAATAAAAAATAAAGCTTACAAATAAAAATATCTGCATACTATATTAATAAATAAAACTATTATGTTTCTTTTTCACTACGTTAGGAACTAGATTCGATTCAACACCTGGGAGGTTTTTTGAAGTTACACTTCTTTAGGCGCGATTGAGAGTAAAATTTCAAAATACTGCGCGCATGCGCACACAGACAGTATGGCGTTTAGTTGCTAAATCTTTCTAGTTATGTATAAATATATCAGTGCAAGAAAAGGTGTGAAAAGAATATATTAGTGTTTGTAGTAAATATATTTATTACTTATAATTTTTGTGTCTTTGGATTTGTCTTCCTCAGGAGTAAGATGAGTATTATTAAAATATTTTATTGTATATTTATTATACATCACCTTGTGTGTTTGTTACCGTGAATTGTCATTAGGTACGTTCGAACCGATACAGACACAGTCGTCGTAGCGTATTTGGTATAGCATTCGGCCAGAGATCGAGAGGTCTTGAGTTCGAATCCAGTGCAATCCTATACTTTTTTTAATTTTGTTGAAAGCGGTAAGCACAAAATTAGTTTAGTGTTTAAAAAAAATTAAAACAAACTGTTTAAAGTATATTTATTTTTAAGAATTCATATAATAGAAGTATAACTTCTTACGTTCGTACAAAGTACACACACATTCTTTTTTTTAATTAAAAAAAATTATTTATTTTTTTATTTTTTTTTATTTTTATCTTTTTTAGATTTTTTCTTAATTTATTTTTTGATTACTTAATTTTTTTTAAACATAGGTTACAAAATATAACTAATGACTCATTCACTAAATATCACTAAATACATATCTCATTCAAACATGCATACATGCATACAAAGGAAATATCCATTCAAACGATTCATTTTATATTCACACCTTTAATTTAATTTTTTGCAGAAATATAATTAGTTTAAATATTTTGTATCTAATTTGTTTAATTAAAAATTTGTTTTAAACATTAATCTTGAATTAATAGTACGTTTAAGTTAGGGGGTATTTAAACCTGCTTTCAGCAAAGATTGATAATAATTATAAACTGCTAATTATAAAGAGCTTAAAATCTATAATGAGTACATATTTGACTACTTAAATGAATGAATAGATTATGTAATTATAAATTGTTTATTTTATTTTACTCTGGGCTAATTAGCAAAATACAAGGAAAAGTTATTTACCAGCAATTTTATTGCTGCAATCGAATCTTATGATTGTATATATTAATAATATAGGTATGCAAAGTCCGCAGATAGTGTGCTACTTTTTTTATAAACAAAATGGCGCCCGAAAATCGTGTTTTTTTCAATTTTTGCTCTATAACTCCAAATATTTTAACTTTACACAAAAAAACGCAAATAAAAATTCACCGTAATTAAATTCTGCATAGAGACGTGTTTTTCCCGATTTACTTCGACGAAAATTTTCCCCGGAAAATGCGGGTTTTTCCAACAAGATCTTTAATTTTCAACTAAAATTTTAGAACAGTAATTGTTTATCAATAATTAAATAACTTGGTAATGTAAAAGCTCATTTCGTATAGATTATAATTCCAGAAGTCGATGCAAATTGAATGAACAGTTTAGCAACAATTGAATTGTTAATTAAAAATTTACGGTCGCTATAATAACCACATTAATTATGAAACATAAGAATAACTATGATTTTTGTATAAAAAGACACTATACCTATATAATGTACTTTACAGAATTGAAATTGGCCTATTTATGCAGCCTTAGGAATATTTTAATATTATAAACAATTTTTTGGCTTATAAACAAATAGAATATCTCTGGAAATATTAAATTAAATCATGAAAACGGTATTGGAAAAAAAGCGGCAGAACGCTTCTTTTACAGGGAAAAACGTTTAATTGTGATGAGTGGTTCCTGACATACAACCGGTCAAAGTTGACCTGCATTTACGTCAAAGATATATTCAATAGGATCATAATTTTCAAACCATCACATTTTTATTTCGGTCCTCTTTCTCCACACCAATTTTCATAGCTTTAAAGTACTCATAACATATAATATTATAAAAAAACTATCGATATTACGAGTGAAAATTGCCAAAAATAGCAAAATTCCAATCAAAAATTAGGTTGAAGAAAATGTAGTCTCAAAGTTCAAAATTGGTATACGTTAAAAAAATGCATTTTCTCGGCTTCCCATGGAGCAGTTTCCTTCATTCTTTTTTTTTTGTTCCCAAGTAACTCGAGTAGAGCCATCTAACTAACGCATTATTAAATGTCAAAGTTGCTTTTGTTTTGTTATAATAGATTAATTTATTTATAAGAAAAGAAAATTACATATTTTTTCCAGTTGTAGACTTTTTTTAGATAAACTTACTACAAGTGTACCTTTTAACGTTAAAAACACAAATATTCTCATTTTAAAGCTGTATACTTATTTAAACAATCTTTATTTAAACAAATTTAAAAAATTTGTTATAATAAATAAATTAATTTGTTATAACAAAACAAAAGGAACTTTGACATTTATTAATGCGTTAGTTAGATGGCTCTACTCGAGTTACTTGGGAACAAAAAAATAATGAAGAAAATTGCTCCATGGGAAGCCGAGAAAATGCATTTTTTTAAGGTATACCGATTTTGAACTTTGAGATTACATTTTTCTCCAACCTAATTTTTGATTGGAATTTTGCTATTTTTGGTAACTTTCACTCGTAATATCGATAGTTTTTATTATAATATTATATGTTATGAGTATTTTAAAGCTATGAAAATTGGTGTGGAGAAAGAGGACTGAAATAAAAAGGTAATGATTCGAAAATTATGATTCTGTTGTTTATATCTTTGCCGTAAATGCCAGTCGTATCTCAGGAACCACTTATCACAATTAAACGTTTTTTCTTTTAGAAGAAGCGTCCTGCCGCTTTTTTTTCCAATACCGTTTTCATGATTTAATTTAATTTAATATTTCCCGAGATATTCTATTTGTTTATAAGCCAAAAAATTGTATATAATGTTAAATAATATTCCTGAGGCCGCTTAAATAGTCCGATTTCAATTCTGTAAAGTACATTAGATAGGTACAGTGTATTTTTATACAAAAATCATAGTTATTCTTATATATCATAATTATTGTGGTTATTATAGCGACCGTAAATTTTTAATTAACAATTCAATTGTTGCTAAACTGTTCATTCAATTTCCATCGGCTTCTGGAATTATAATCTATATGAAAAGAGCTTTTATATTACCAAGGAATTTAATTATGGATAAACAATTACTTATCTACAATTTTCGTTGAAAATTAAAGATTTTGTTGGAAAAACCCGCATTTCCGGGGAAAGTTTTCGTAAAAGTAAATCGGGAAAAACACCTCTCTATGGAGAATTTAATTAAGGTGAATTTTTATTTGGGTGTTTTTGGTGTAAAGTAAACATCTTTGGAGTTATAAAGCAAAAATTGAAAAAAAACATGATTTTCGGGCGCCATTTTGTTTATAAAAGAGTAGCACACTATCTGCGGACTTTGCATACCTATATTATTAATATATAGGATCATAAGATTCGATTCCAGCAATAAAATTGCTGGTAAATAACTTTTCCCAAAAATAGCCTATTCTCCGATAATCTGCCCAGAGTATTTATGATTTTGAGAATACACGACACACACGACCTTCCTTGTGCAAACTAAACGACTTCTTAATGAGTAAGCATATGAACTAATTTTGTTTCTGAATTTGCTTTATCGATTATCGAAAACTTTTTGACAATGTAAGATACGCAATGTCAATACAGGTGTTAAGGGAGATTAGTCTTGATGGAAAAGATATGTATCAGCTTTACTGGATCAAAAGGAAGAATTAAGGATCTCCAACGGTCTACATACAGAACTAGGAGAACTAAGTAATGGCGTGAGACAGGGCTGCATTCTATACCTTATTATACAGGGTGTTTCATTAATAATTGTCCATATAGTAACTGGAGAAACCTTAGCACAAAATACGTAGATTTAACCTAAAACACTTAAATAAAATGTGGTTTCTGACTTAGTTACAGGGTGTTTTATCTAAAAATTTAAAAATTATTTTTGCTCAGCATTTTAAAACTACTAGACATATTCTTTTCATAATTGGCACAAAGTGCGACTACTATACACCCAACCAAATTATGATACACAAACGTTTCCAGCTACTACCAGAGGCGTACGACAGGGGATAGTGAATGGTTGACCCTTCTCAAATTCTACCCCACTGGAGGAATTACTATTTTAGTGCCATTTTTAGATTCTCCAATACTTTCTACGTAAATATTATACTCTTCATTGGTAACGATAAAGTCATTAGTTTTCGAGATATTTGAAGTTAAATATGAAACGGCACAGTTATTTTGATTAATTTATAATATGATTCATATGATTAAAATTTAAAAATTATTTGTAGCCAGTACTTTAAAACTATTTATTGTATCCTTTTCATACTTGGCAGAAAGTGTAGGTACTGTACACCCTATTAAATTAAGATAAATAAACGTTTCTAGCTACTACCAGAGGCGTACGACGGGTGATAATGGCTGCTTAACCCTTCCCAAATTCTACGCCACTGACGAAATTGCTATTTTAGTGTAATTTTTTGATTTTCCAATACTTTTTACGTAAATAATATACTCTTCATTTGTAACGATAAAATGATTAGTTTTCGAGATATTTGAAATTAAAAATGAAGCGACACACTACATTAATCAAAATAACCGTGTCGTTTCATTTTTAACTTCAAAGATCTCGAAAACTAATGACTTTATCGTTACGAATGCAGAGGATATTATTTTTATAGAAAATATTGGAGAATCCAAAAATTAAACTGAAATTGCAATTCCGCCAGTGGCGTAGAATTTGGAAAGGGTTAACCATTCACTTTCCCCCGTCGTACGCCTCTGGTAACAGCCAGAAACTTTTTTTTAACATAATTCAGTAGTTTGTACAGTACTTATACTTCCTGCAAAGTATGAAAAGGATACGTCGAATAGTTTTAAAATGCTGAGCAAAAATAATTTTTAAATTTTTAGATAAAACACCCTGTAACTCAGTAAGGAACCACATTTTATTTAAGTGTTTTACGTTAAATCTTCGTATTTTGTGCTAAGGTTTCTTCAGTTACTATATGGACAATTATTAATGAAACACCCTGTAGATGTAGAAAAGATTCTTCAACTCGCACAGTAGAATGAAAAACGTATCAAAAGAAATGGAATTTGCTGGTGATACAGCTATCATAGCAGATAACATAGAAGAATTACAAGAGATAGTAAATAATATTAATACAGTGCACAGAAATATAGTCTCAACATTAACATCACAAAAACGAAATTAATGATAATCAGTAGACAGTTCCATATGCAAACACAGTTGAAAATAAAGAACCAACTTTTAGACAGAGTTGAGAAATTTAACGATCCTGAGACTTACAGTTAACTCTTGAGTTAACTTAAACACTAAGTGGGACTTTAAGGTCTACCCGAAACTCCTTTGGTTCTGCTTATTGGCGTCCAGAAATGCCACATATGGCCAATAATAATGTATGGAGCGAGATCTGGTCACGTAAAGTAGTAAAGGTGACGTGACTATTAATCCGCTATACTAAAAGTAGGAATCAACAAAACAACAAGAATATACAGAGTCTTCCAACGAAAATTTGACCATCACAACAGTAACTCAGAAACCAAGAGTTTTTTCAGAATTAAAAAAAACATGTCAATTTGTATTGAGGGGGGGGACGAATTTTCATGTAAAATTCGTCCCCCTTTCCCTGCCCCGCATCAGCTCCCCAGTTTTTTTAAATAGCAAGTGTAGGCGAGTGGCACATCATTTGAAAGGTATTTGTTTTCTCTTCAGGACCCTCTAATTTTTTTAATTTGCGGAATAACCTTAAAGATAATTTTGGATTTAACTAATTTATAATAAATTTGTTAAGTCCAAAATTATCTTCAAATTTATTACGTAAATTAAAAAAATAGAGCGTCGTTTAGAGAAAAAAAATTACCTTTCAAATGATGTGCCACACTTGCTATTTAAAAAAAAGTGGGGGTCGATGCGGGGCAGTAGGGGGTTACATTTAAGGGCATGAATTTTGCAGGAAAATTCGTCCCCCTTCCATTAAAAATTGACTTGTTTTTTTTTTTAATTTTGAAGAAACTCTTGGTTTCTGAGGGGGTCAAATTTTCGTTGGAACAGACTTTATACATATTCGCCTAGTGAGAACAATAATAGTGGCGAAACCCGAAAATCAACGTTTTTGAGATAAGTCCATCAACCGACATCTAAAAATGCCCTTTTTTATGTGCAATATCGGCGAACAATTATTTAATTTCCTTATTACCAGAGGGCGCCTACATGTCTTTAGGGTATTGTGAATTTGTCAAATATTTTGATGCATTAACGACGAAATGCCAGTTCTTAAAAAATTTTCTTCTTTGGGAACGTAACAAAACTTTATATCAACACAGGCGAATCTCCAATTACGCCGTGCTTCCACGTATTTGAACATTGAACTATTATCTTTAAAAATAGTAGTGCAATGTGCAATAGTGGCAAATGTGCACTTTTGTCTGTGTGGTCTTTTTTTGTTTGTGTGGTTTTTTAAAAAACTTCTTAAACGGGCTCCACACTCTCGGCGAAGTTACTTCGCCAAAGTTGACCGAAGTCCGAAGTACCTCTCTACAAACTCGTTCTACTTCGTGAGGAACACATTCAAGCGGTGCGATACCGACAAAGATCCCTTTGACTCGGACGCGCCAGACCGACAGATTTCGGAAGTAGAACGAAGTTAGGCAAAATTAACCAAGGTGGCCGTCTACACTCTCGTACTTGTTGAACCTCGATCGACTTCGGTGAGAGTGTGGACGACGTTTTACACAGAAACTCAGTTTCAACCGGTATTACATAGAAATAGAAAATCAAGAAAGCGATTATGCACTTTGGATCAGTATTCTTTGGTTCCACTCTATCGAGAACCAATATCCATTTCTAAAAAGAAGTTTGATGACTTGCAAAGTCTCTTACAAAATAAATCAATTCCTTCCGTCCACAATCAGTTCTTCAGTACCTTGAAATATGAAACATAATAAGTGAAATAAGGAATTTTATTTTACTATTCATAGTTCTTCTGCTTACTTTTCATTTTTTATCATGTTTATCGTTTTCTTGTTAACAGAGATAATGTTAATAATTATTACTTAAGATCTTATTTTGTTATTTTTCTATGTACTTCTATTGTACTTTAGTCTCATTTTGTGAATAAGTTTTTGGTTTGTACAATAAAATATTTTATTTGCTGCAAAAACCAAACTGTTGTAGCGTAGTAGTAGCAAAGTATAGGGGCGAAACATCCAATTAAACATTCTCGATAATACAATAATGACGTAACGCAAAAAAAATCTAAAATAAATACAATGTTTATCTTTTCTTCAAATAAAATTACTTCTACTAATTGGTTTAAATACCTAGAAAGCATCTTATTAGAAAAATTTTGCAAAATGATTACCTAAGTTATACTATTTAGCAGTATCAAATAAGATTATCTCTAAATGTTAATTTTGAAGTTTCGCCACTATTGTTCTCACCAGGCGATATAATCGCTTACGAGCTGTTCATTCGCCACTTGTCACGAACCACATCCTGTCGGTTTTTGGGACGAACACAAGGATTTTCGCACTTCAATTTGGACCGCGTACGCAGCGATATTGTCTGTTCGTTGCTGTCGCGTCGAGATTGATTGAATGACGTGTTCCTAGAGCTAAGAAACGTGAGAAACATAATGTAATCAATTTTTATTTTATAGTTGATAAACAAATTTTTGTTGTCTTTATTTACATTAATTTAGAACGTGACTTTGAGATAAAATTACAGATTAAATCAATCATTTACATTAAACTTCGCACAAGTTGGTTCGTAGTTGGTTCCTCGCTTTCCATGGATCGTGATGAGTTTGCGATGAGTTCGCTGTAAATATATTTTCAAAGAACTATATGCGAGCAGTTCGCAAACAGTTCGGCTCGCATATATGTAACCGGCTTTACACAAACGCATAATACAAAAACACACAAAACTGTCAGAATTTGATATCCTAAGGGTACAAACATCACCCCCAGATTTTTTAACTAAAAGCATGACTGTTGCCTGCAAGGTCGAGGCCAAGTAAGTCAACCGTCACTTTTAAACAAAAAATGTGTGTGTACTTTGTACGCACGTAAGAAGTTATACCTCTATTATATGATTAGAACGAAATTAATATGTACTTTAAACAGTTTATTTATATTTTATTTAAATATTAAACTAATTTTTATACTTACTACTTTCCAAAAAAATGTATTAAAACAATACCAAAAATTAAAAAAATAAAAGAATAAAACACACAAACACATTGAAAAATGCCACAAAGAAATGATTTCTGAATAATAATTGTTCAAAAATTTCAAAAATTTCAAAAATTGTGGCAAAAATTTGAACTAAATACGCATTTTCTGAAAAAAATTATATAACAAATATACTTACAATCATAAAATGTATAAAAAAAAATAAAAAAATAGAAACTTGCATGGGGATTCGAACCCGCGTTTATTTGGGTGCTTAAGATTTGAAATCGAAGCCTCTACTCATTTAGCCACTTACACGTACCTGCCATGTGCGAAGTTCTGAATTTAATCAAATTAGTTTGATTTTTGTGGAATTAAAATATTAAAATACAACAAAACATAGAGTAATAAAACATTATATTAGATGAAGATTGGTAGAAATTTTGTTGGTAATCAATTTATGTAAAACAAAGCATTATCTATAGATAGGTACATACATTTTTCAAATAGGTAAGTACCTATGTAATTTTTTATTACAATACTGAAACATTTACAATTACGTACCTGTTGCTTTTAAAAACTATTTAAAAAGTCACTACAATTATAAACTTGCTTTTTTCTCTGTCCTCACAACAATAAAAACTAATATACACAATATTTGTTTACCCATAACCGACATATTGAACAATTGTTGACAGGTCATTGCGATTACCCAATCAGAGCCCGTATAACGTTTGAATTGCGCTCAGGACCAAGACTTGATGAATTCGCGCACATATAAATTTACTCCCAACGCGCCTAAAGAAGTATAACTTAAAAAAACCTAACTCGCGACACACTTGTTGGTTATTGGTTATACATTTTTTCGCAGAATGTTCCAAAATAGTTTCTTAAATAATTAATAATTAATAAATTCTTAGATACATAAAATAAATAATCTTTTTTGAAACAGATTTTCTGAAATGAAATCGAAAATTCAAACAGTAGTTAAAAATGTAATTTTCATTAGAATCAATAACTGTAGTTTAATCCCGTATAAACATAATATTTAACCTAAATCATTGATTTTATTCAAGTACAATATTTTCCGCTGGCACAGTCACCGGCAAAGTCATGTCGTATACAAATAATAACAAATGAAAACGTTGATGAATGGAATTTTTCTTATCAGTTAGCGTACTAATTTAATAACAATTACGTGTTCAAGCTCATAGAATACTGACTGAACCACGATACACACTGAACGACAACAAAGCACGCCGTAGGATTTTTTACACATTATATCGTGGGCTTACAACCAAAAGGCACTAAGTCAAATGAAATGTGAAAAATAATTAAGTCCTTTTATTGCTATTTGGTTGTACAAAGAGTACCAAAACTGACTTAATGCTATTTGTCAATGGAAATTTACCAATGAAAATAAACAATTCTGACTTAGTGACCTTTACTGTATAAAAGAGCGTGAAGAACTGTATAACTTAAAGCATCACCATCATCATTCTCTTTGCCTTATCCCTATGCGGGGTCGGCTTCCCTAATTGCATTTCTCCACACAATTCTATCTTGGGTCATATAAATGTCAATCCCCTTTCCAACATGTCCTGCCCCCTATCGTCTCCCCCCAGGTCTTCTTTGGTCTTCCTCTCCTACTCCTTCCAGGAATCTGCACTTCAGCTATTCTTCATATTAGGTGATTAACGTCTCGACGTTGAACATGACCAAACCATCTTAACCTATGCTCTCTCATTTTGGCATCAATTGGTGCCACACCTAAACTTCCCCTAATATACTCATTTCTAATTTTATCCTTCTTTGTCACTCCACTCATCCATCTAAGCATTCTCATTTCCACCACATGCATTCGTTGTTCCTCTTTCTTCTTCAATGCCTACATTCAGTTCCGTACATCATAGCCGGTCTTGCGGTCTTATGGCTGTTTTATAGAATTTTCCCTTCAGCTTCATTGGAATTTTTCTGTCACACAACACACCACTTGCTTCTTTCCACTTCATCCATCCAGTCCTAATTCTACTGCATGCATCTCCATCTATTTCTCCATTACTCTGGAATACCGATCCCAGGTACTTAAAACTATTGCTTTTTACAATCAGTTCACCATCCAAAGATACCATTTTATTTGTAGTAACTCCACCTTTAAATGAACATTCCAAATACTCTGTTTTTGTGCTACTAAGTTTTAAACCTTTTTCCTCCAGAGCTTGCCTCCACTGTTCCAGTTTTTGTTCTAAGTCTCTTTCACTATTTCCTACTAACACGACATTATCAGCATACATTAAGCACCATGGAATGTTACCCTGTAGTTTCGCTGTTATCTGGTCCAAAACTAATGAGAATAAATACGGACTAACCACAGAGCCTTGGTGCAATCCTACTTTCACTGTATAACTTAAAGCAATAAAACCATTTTCGCCTATTTTTGACTTAGTACGTTTTGGTTGTAAGGCCACGATATAATATTTTAAACATAAACAATTTGGCAATAAATCATTAAAATAATTTTACCAAACATAACTACAAAATTTTTTTAATGTTTTCTTTACCTCATTACCCAAATTTTACTAATTTTGGGTTCAGAAAAGCGAAAATGATAAGGAAATTATTTCATTATCTGTAGTTTTTATGATACATTGTAGATACACTAACTACTGTAGTAAGTTTTGATTCAATTCAGTCTTCTTGCAAAGCCTTTTGATAACGGGTAAACCTAGAAACACGTGTCAGATAATGGCAAGAGACTCGAATTGAATCAAAATGAAACCGCCTATTTTTATTTTCATTTAGTCCCTTTATAATAGTAGAAATGAATTTTTATTTTGTAGATAATATCTGATATTGTATGTATCTATCAGTAAGCCTATCAGTTTTGTTATTTAATCTAGGGTTGGCGTATTTTCTCCCTTTTCAACGAAAACTTTTCGTTTATAAATTCGCAAAGTCTGTTTGTTATTGCGTTGCTGCTCCTGCAATACTTAAAGCAGATTTAACGATGGATTCTTATGTAGTTTTGTCTTCTGAATCCAAATCTGAAAACGGCATTTCGATATCTCTAACCGTCTTCGAGATAATCGACCTCAAATCTAAAATGTGACGTCACAATCCTTTTATTTTCTGCCGACACACTAAACGTCAGCTGAAATCGTTGCTAGTAAGTAGGCTAGTTTTTTAATCTGAATTTGTTAAGCAAAGCATAGGTTATTTACATTATTTGAGTTTGACACTTCGTGAATGTCAAACTAAATTTTAAATAAAGTATTAATAAAATATCAATGACATTTGCTAGTGAATTTAATTATTATATAAAATAAATACGATGTTCAAAAGTACAATTTGAGTATATTTTGAAAGCAATAATTTATTAACAATTTTAAAAAGGTTTATTTGGGTATACGGCCTCCCCTTTAATGGGAGTACCTAATGATAAATGGACTGTTTCATTTGTTATGAAATGAAAATTCTTATTATAGTCGGTTCGCTAAACTCAGACACAACTGGCTAGTGATTTTAGTAGGTAATTTTTTTGTTTTTTTTTGCCAATTTTGCCAAAATTGGCAAGATTACTAATTATTTAGTAATTACTACTAATTATTTAGTAAATACTAAATTATTAACTATTTAGTAATTATTTTTTTGCCAAATTGGTAAAATTACTGACTAAATCACTAGCCAGTTGTGTCTGAGTTTAGCGAACCGACTATTAGTCCAAGTAATGAAGCTTAAAATAGGGAAAAACCTCGCAATTTTTACGGAATGGATCGATTTGCTTAAAAATTTGAGAATAAGTAGTGGATAGTCCAAGGATCAAAATCTATATTATGCCGAAAGGCGCTTTTACTATGGAGGTGGTTGCCACCCCATCTCGGGGGTGAAAATTTTTTATTATATTTTGATCGCAAAAGTTACTAAAAACGTTTATTCTAAGCAAAAAACGTTCTATATATTTTTTTGATAAACTTAATGGTTTTCGATTTAGTCGCTAGCAAAAGTGTTAGTTTTATATCGAAAAAATCAATGTTTCTAATAAGTTTTCTGCTAATAACTCCAAAAGTTTTCGTTTTATCAAAACAACTTTACTTAACAAAAATGTACCTTTTAAAAAAATAAACAAAACCGTTTTTTAAAATTTTCTTTAAGACCAATAGTAATCGAGCTATACTTTATTATATGTTGGCTTTTCTTCGTCAAATGCTAAATATTGTACTTTCAAAGTCAATAGCCGGGAAAACTACGCATTTTTCGAGGAAAACCTGCTTAAACTAATTTAAAGTACTTAAAAATATCTATCTCCAGAAATCAAAAAGAAAAGTCTCTAGCTCAAAAATAAGTGACTTATAAGGAAAAGAATGTCAGTCCCTATTTTTTTCAGCAAAAAAGTGATGGCAAGCAACCCCTAATCACCACCCTAATTAAAATTAGTCATTGATCTTATTTAGTCTTTTTTATTTATATATTATTAATTGGTTCTAGAAGTTTGACCGGCTTAGAATGATTAGTTTAAAAAAAATGGAGTTAAAAGCGAATAACGAATTTTTGTAGTTTGGAAAAAAATGGCATTTTTTCAGAATAGCAAGATTAGCATCAGAGATACGAAAAAATAGTTTAATACAAGATTGTAGCTTATTTAATTCCCAAGAACCTGGTCTAAAAAAATTTTTTCTATGGCAAAAATTGAGTGAGCTATTGACAATTAAATCTTGTAATAACATGCAAAAACCACCTTTACCAACCCTTTCAAAGTCACCTCTTTTTGCGACTGAGGATTTTAAAAACATTTAATATTAATAGACTTATAGATCTTGTAAACACCTACAAAACTATTTTTTAACAAACTTTCGTAGATAAAAATAAAAACGTTACGGTTGAAAAATCAATATATTTTTTTGAAAAAAAAAAAAGGAAAAATCCAATTGGAAGCATAATAATGTAAGTTAGCGGTGTTTTTAGTCATTGGCCTTATTCATTTTTATTTACTTATGTATTCTTAATAGATTTTAGAAGTTTGACTGGCTTAGAATGATTAGTTTTAAAAAACTGGAGATAAAAGCGAATAACGAATTTTTGTAGTTTGGTAAAAAATGCCATTTTCTTCAGAATAGAATGATTAGCATCAGAGATACGAAAAAATGTTTCAATATAAATTTGTAGGTTATTTAATTCCCAAGAAATTGGTTTGAAACATTTTTTTCTACGGCAAAAATTAAGTGAATCGTATATGAGTATATCGAAACACATTGAATTTTTCTATAGGTACAAAACTAACACTTTCCATAACGAATAAATCGAAAACTGTTAATTTTATCAAAAAAATGTATAGATTATTTTTTGCTTAGAATAAATGTTTTTATCAACTTTTGCGGTCAAAATATAATAAAAAATTTCCAACCCCGAGATGGGGTGGCAACCACCCCCATAGTAAAAGCGCCTTTCGGAGTCATATAGATTTTGATCCTGGGACTATCCACTACTTATTCTCAAATTTTGAAGCAAATCGATCCATTCTGTAAAAACTGCGAGGTGAAAAGCTTCGGTTCCTGGCCTATATATGAAATGTTGTTTGGAATAAAAAATATGGTTTCTAAGGGGAAAAAATATTTGAATATTTTTCTCAAATTATGGATACTTACCTACCAATAACATTTTCATTTATAACTCTTTTATTTTTAATTTGACGAAGAAAAGTTATTCTTCATAAAAAGCTCTTCATGGTCTAAGATTTATGATGCAACCATCATATATCAAATTTTATTAATTTTTTACGAGGTATATAAAAATATGAATTTCGATCAAGAGTTCTTTATAGTCCCTTTATAGTTCACAACATTTAAATTAGAATTATATAATTGCACATTAAAACATAATTTTTAATTTAAACAACTTTTCATAATAGCAATTTCCCATATTATGAATTAAAATACGTAAATAAACAAAGTTTTCGTTATGATAATGCTCGCATTTTCAGCTTGTTTATATTGTTTTTAAATCTTTTCCATTTTCTGATCTAATTATTCCAGTTCTGTTGTTATAATATCAAAAGTTTTTAAAAAGGACTGGAAATAATATTTATTGTTTACAAAATACGTTGTTAGCAAACATATCAATTACAAAGAATATAAATACACTTAGAAGTATTTTAATAACGAAAATACAGGATATAAATGTAATAATTTGTTTCATTTCGCCGTGTTAAAACGTTCACAGTAACAACATATTCGTAGCAGTAAAATACAAACGAATTCTAGTTTACTCAGCTCACAATAAAAGTTAAAAACAGAACTTAGAGATGGTCGACGTCAAATTAAATCACGATTTAGGAATTTAAAGTGAATCATTGATCCGTTAAAAATATGGCATGTTAAGGATAATCTAGAATCTAGATAATCTGTCTATTAGAGATCTAGTGATTCTTATTGAAATCGTGTCGTAGTTAGTCTGTGGTTTTGTGCAATAACAACTCTTGATGGAGAGTCATAGAATTTTGAAACTTGATTCATAGGTTTGTCTTGGTCCAAGGAAGAACTCTACTTTGGGGTCAGTGGGCCAATATACTTACAAATTACTCCAGATAGAGAGGACGTACATTCTTGAAACTTCGGCGAAGGATTTCGTTGCATTGAAGAATCCTATCGGATCCTTTGATAAACCGTCCACTCCCATGAATTTAATTTGATAGCATAGACTATTAACAAGAGCAGGCCAAATAGACCCACCACAGGCAAATATATTCATACTAAGGACCATGGAAGAAAAAGCTTATGAATTCGACATAGAACTATATAATAAGTATATCGATTTTAAAAAGCTTTTAATAGTGTGAAAGAAAAAAAAATGCTGCAGGACATTCGTAATCTAGGTATACCTAACAAATTAATATCTTCATAAAATGACGTTGCAGGGTTCAAATGCCGCAGTTAGAGTGACGCACTATCAACCATGCTATTCAACCTAATTCTTGAGGCAGTCATCAGAAAAACCAATGCAACCGGCCATATAAATACCAACAGTACAAATTACTTATACGCCAGGGAAATAAGGCAAAAATATACCATGTTCGGGACACTTGAGCAGCCAGGTTGCAAATGGGTTTTTTGGGTACTATATATAGTCCAGAGAAATAAGGTTTTTCTCGTGACACATCCCCCTCCAGGCCGAAACCAAATTTTTTGAGTAGTATGGACATCTATATTATTAACCTATATGTTTCCTGCAGCCGATTTTGATGATATACATAGTTATAAACAAATGAAGATCGAAAAATGGTAAATTATCGCTTTTTTCGTCTATTAATAGAAAGTTAAGCAATTTAAACAAATTTGAGAGTAAGAGACTCATAAATCGTATAAAAAACTTCAATATGGCATTCGCTGAATATGTCCAACCTTATTGGTTACTTAGAAAATTGCAAAATAAATCATAAATATTGAGTTTTTATAAATATTCGTAACTTAGGTAAAAATTAACTTAGAATCTTCTTATTAAACGGAATGCCGAGACTTCTTGTACTTAAATTATATTTTAAATTTCAAAGCAATTGGTCAAATAGTTTAAAAGTTATTTAATTTATTTTTCCCAAATTAATTTTTTTTTAAACACTATAAGTCAGAAAATTATGAGGTTACAATAATACTTCGGACAGTTTATGAAAGAAGAACATTTATACTATTACCTTAATTAAAAATAAATAACAAAAAATAATTTTAAACAGTGTAAAATTATTTTGCAAAAACATGTCCATTTTTTGCTTACTTATAAACAATTAGAATAACTTTTTAACCGTTACCCGTAGAAAAATTATTTTTTCATATTTAGAAAGACTGAATTTTTATACACATTTAGAAAGAAAAACAACTGTTCTAGGACATTTAGGGACAAAGTTAGCCCCCCCATTTTTTTAATTCACATGTTTTTGCAAAATTATTTTGCAATATCTATAATTATTTTTTGTCATTTTTTTTAAATTAAATTAATACTGTAAATTTTCTTCTTTCATAAACGATCCAAAATATTACTGTAACTTCATCATTTTCTGACTTACAGTGTTGCAAAAAAAATTAATTTTGGATAAACAAATTAAATAACTTTTAAACTATTTGACCAATTGCTTTGGAATTTAGGGTATAGTTTTAGCACCATAAGTCTCAGCATTCCATGTAATAAGAAGGTTCTAAGTTAATTTTTACATAAGTTATGAATATTTATAAAAACTCAAAATTTATGATTTATTTGCCAATTTTCTAAGTAACCAATAAGGACAGACATACTCAGCGAACGCCATATTGAAGTTTTTTATACGGTTTATGTGTTTATTACTCTCAAATTTGTTTAAAATGCCCAATTTTTTAGTAAGAGTCGAGAAAAGCGAAAATTTACCGTTTTTTGATCTTCATTTGTTTATAACTATGTATATCATCAAAAGCGACTGCAGGAAACATATAGGTTATTATTATAGATGACCATATTACTCGAAAAATTTGGTTTCAGCCTGGAGGGGGATGTGTCACCAACACGATATTTTTTTTCCTTATTTCTCTGAACTAATATTTATCTAATACATTATAAATACAAAATTGCCCGTCACAGTTCGGACGAGAATTTTTGTTATTAACAAATAAGTGTCAAAAACGGCAGTTTTTTCGTTTAAATCGCCACAGGTAAAAATAGGGTAATTAAATATCTTATTTATAGTATTCTTCTTTTAGTAGATGAGCAAAGGTTTAAAATGGCAGTTTTTGAATTTTAATCCGATCCTTTGTTGCTTCGGAAGTTTCTAAATAAAATTAAAATTTCGAAAATAAAAAAATTGCTTTAACTTTTGCGAAAATGACCTTAAGACTTTCATATTGCACGAAGAGGTGAGTCAAACAGTCCACATAATGCACAAAAATTTTTAACACGATTCGTCAATTAATTTAAATATTATTCAACTTATTTATCCCAAAGAGCTTTTTTTTGAAATATCATTGTTCAGAAAATAATATTGATATAGCAATTCTGTGGAAACCACGTGAAAGAAGAATAGTTATGTTTTCAAAGCAATTAAAAAACTCATCAAAAAGTCATTTTTTTTCGTTCCGAAAACATTTTTTGTTTGACTTTGAATTTGAATTTGAATAACTTTGTTAATATTGACTCTAGACCAGAACTACTTTGGAATTTGAAAAGCTGGTATTTTTACACGAAAAAACCTTTTCGCCTAGATTAATCAGGGTCAAAGTTAGCCACTTTTTTTATTTAATTCACAGCTACTTTGTTTATTTACTTTATTAAGCAACCTAACTAGCCCAATTTTGAAGTTCAAGGTACAGTACAACCTGCCATATCCGGACCTGTCATATCCGGACCTCCCCATATCCGGACGGTTCTGCGCCGTCCGGATCTACCGAAATCTACCGAGAAAGGCAGTCCTGCTGTTGGACAACGTACTGAAAGAAGAACTAAAAGATGGCGAAACAATGTATATTATTCGTATCTATAAAACGTGTCTATCGACGAAAGTTATTCACGGCGTTGATTACTGGAATGTATGAAGGAGAAAACGTTTCAGAGACTGTAAAAGAAGTAGTGGTCTTGATATTCCGGATTTTTTCATATCCGGATCGGTCTGTCGCCACATTGATCCGGATATGGCAGGTTTGACTGTATATAGTTTATGTGTAAAATTTGACTAAACTTTGAACTTCAATAAAGTGTGTTTAATAAATCTTTAAAAATTACGTCCTAAACGAAATCGATTCATGGTAGGTGGAGGGGAATAATTATTAAAATCCGTGCACTCAAAAAAATAAAATCGATTCTTCAAACATATGCTGCAGTTAATATCTCCGGAGCTTGTTGATGGGTTTTGATCATAATTTTTTTAATTTGTATGTACTCGTAGTCTTATAGAGTACGTTATGAACACATATCCCCACCTAACATTACAAAATGTTAGGGGGAACCCCCTTCTTACTCAGGTATATGAAAAATAGATTACGACCGATTCTAAGACCTAGCGAATATGCATATATAATTTCATAACAATCGGTCAAGCGGTCTCGGAGAAGTATGACAACTAACAGTGTGACAGGAGAATTTTATAGATGCAAATATATAGATGGCTATTAAAAAATAGGGGTTGGTGATAGAAGAGTGAAAATTAAGGGTTGTATGTATTTTTTAATTCTACACCATATAAAATTAAGGTAGACAATTTTGTCCAAAAAAATAAAAAAATATGTCAAGGGGCAACCCCCGTTATAATTTATGGGCATGAAAAATAGATTAGAATCTATTCTCAGTCCTACAGGATATATATCATAATCCCTTCTACCGTAAGGTGTAGGGATTAGTCCTACAGGATATACGTGTAAAATTTCATAAAAATCGGTCAAGCCGTTTCGGAGGAGTATGGTAACTAACACTGTTACAGGAGAATTTTATGAATATAGAAGTAACTGTGAATTAAATAATAAAAGTGGCTAACTTTGACCGCAATTAACCTAGGCAAAAAGTTTTTTTTTTAAATTACCAGCAGTAAATCGTGTAAAAATACCAGCTTTTGAAATCCCAAAGCAGATTTACTCTACAGTCAATATTAACAAAGCTTTTCAAATTGTTTTGAAGCCAAAAATGACTCTATTTAAGTAAAATGATTTCGAAATGATAAAAATGACTTTTATAGATTTTTTAAATGATTTGAAAATATAAGTGTTCCTCTTTCATGTGCTTTACACAGAATTGCTGTATCATTATTATTTTCTGAACAATAACATTGCAAAAAAAGCTCTTTTGGATAAACAAATTGAATAAAATTTAAACTAACTGACGAATCGTCTTGAAATTTTTTGTGCATGATATATACTGGTTGTCTCAACTTTTCATGCAATATCAAAGTCCTAAGTTAATTTTCGCAAAAGTTATAGCTAATTTTTTATTTTCGAAATTTTAGTCTTATTTTGCAATTAGCGAAGCAAAAAATGATCGGACCAAAATTCAAAAACTGCCATTTTGAACCTTTGCTCATATACTAAAAGATGAATACTCTTAATAAAATATTGAATTAACCTATTTTTACCTGTAGCGATTTAAACGAAAAAACTGCCATTTTTGACGCTTATTTGTTAATAACTAAAATTCTCGTCCGAACTGTGACGGGCATTTTTGTATTTATAATTTACTAGGTATATAGTATCCAAAAAACCCATTTGCAAACTGGCTGCTCAAGTGTCCCGATAAAAACCTTATTTCTCTGGACTATTAGATATCATTAGCAGGAGCAAGCAAAGACTTATGGAAACGTTCAAGGAAATTGATCATGAAGCACGAAAAAGAGGGTTGACAATGAAAATAGTATCGCAGTAGACAACTACCATCAAACGTGGGGATGACTTTAGGGATCTGGGTAGGGAAATCAATCAGAAGAATTCAATAAGTAGCGAAATAATTAATTATTAATGCACGTATTTCCAGTGGGATACGTTACACACTATACGAATGACATCGAAATTATTAGACAATAGAACCAAACTGACTATCTACAGAATATTAATTAGACCCGTAGTATCTTAAGGTTGTAAAACCTGGGTAATGACAAAAAAGATCCCAAAAGAAGCCCAACTCAAGACATTTTGAGAGAAATATACTGAGAAAACTATACGGCTCGGTACAAGAGCAAGATGACACATGGAGAATCGGGAGAAACGACGACATTAATGAGTTAAACGAAGGGTATGGTAATGTAAGATTTGTGAAAAGTCAAAGACTTTCATAGCTGGGGCATGTCCAAAGACCGATACAAAAAAACAAAGATACTGTTACAATGGAAGCCAATAGGAAGACGAAAAAAAGAAGATAATTGGATGACGTGGACGTGGAAGACTACCTGAAAACTAGGAATGTAAGACAATAGGCTCTATTCTATAGAAATCTGAAAAGAAGAAGAAAGGCTGCTAGCAATTAAATAAAACATTTGATGGGTCAGAGGGAAAAACGATGAATGTCAATTTTTGGTCATTTTGCGATGTTTGTGCAATCTGTTAGCTAAGAAAGAGTACCAGCCTGTGAATGGAGAAGGGAAAATAAAGATGAAAATCGTCTTAAAATCACGTCACAAGATTGGATGCAAGGGGTAAAAACAATGAATATGTAACTTTGTTTCTCATTTTACCAAAAATGCTTGCAGATAGACATTCATCGTTCTTTCCCCTGACCCTCCATTTGTTTTGTGGGCAATTAAGACTGGAATATAACCTCAAAGAAAAGAATGGTTTAACGTCATTTCATACTACTGTGCCGTCTCACATTGTTTTTGAGATTTTCAGGATTTATGTGTCCTTCGATTACAACGAAGGCATCTTTTAATAACATCTTCACTTTCTGTCAATATTTTGTTCTCAGAACAGATCCTCAATTTCTGTCTAAAGATGATTTGCTCATTCGTTCGTGCGATCTGCTCCTAATAATTCACCCCGTAAAGAATTTCCTAACTCTAACCTTATAAAAATTTAAAAACACCGTGTAGCCGTTTATTAAAATAAAAATAAATCCGCCCAAAATGTCGACCTAACCGAGTAATTACTTTGTGAAAATGTTCCTGCAATTAGACCGCGTAAAAATTTATGAAATAGTAGACTAATATTTCGCCGTAATAGTTTGTTGTCGGTTTAAAATGAAAATCTCGTCGGGTGTAACAGGTTCGTTGTTTAATAATCAGGTTAGTATGTTTTTTTAATGGAACAGTGGCAGTATCTGGACAATTATAGTATCTATCTCAAATGTTCCGTAATTTTCTAATTGCAATAGTGTATAATATACAGTACACTGGAATAAGTGTCCCCCCTTATTAACTTATTTATTTTTAGAACATAAGCAAAACGCTCGGACAGGTCGATTTTTAAAATAATCATGGTATATTATAGCATCAATGTTTCGAACTTTACGTGATCCCTCTTCTTCAGGTGACAGGCATAACTTTGATTTTTTTAAATGGGAAAGTACATCATGTGAAACCTCATTTAAAAGCTTTTGAAATACTGATTACAAAAATGTATATTACTTTAATCCTTTTTGAGAGCGTAGGCCCAAAATTTCGGTCGAATTGTTTTTAAATGCATTCATTTTTTTGCAAAAATGCAAAATTAAAAAAAAAATCAACGCTGTTTTTGCGTTTTGTGTACCACCGCAAATAATGATATGTACCACCAGTGGTACATGTACCACAGATTAAGAACCGCTGGTTTATCGAATATATTTGACCGTATTGTTGTGCAAAAGTTTACATAATTCAGCAAAAGCTTGCTATCGCTTTGAAGAATTGAAAAGTCAAATACATGGCACAATTCGTCAAACCTCTCTTGTTTGATTTGGTTTAATAGAGTGTTATGACATCATTTCAGCATCCCTGTTTCGTCAGACACCCGAGCTGATACAAAATCAAACACGGAACGGCCAACATACAACATTATGTCCCCTATTTATTTCTGACTTCAAAGGTGCCATCTATTTTGATGACAATAAACAAAAACGATTTGATAATATAGTTTTCTATTCTTTGCGCTATTATGAAAGGTGCAAAAGTTTACATATTTCGTCAAAAGCTTGCTAACGCTGTATTTCTGATGTAAAACTAATAGGTCATTACATATTTCAACCATACTCATCTCGTTTTAACTGTTTCAAACTAGATCAAATAAAAAAATTGCCAAAAATCAAAAATAGAAATAAGACGTTAAAACGATTATTTTCTTGCAACTTCTCGCGAATGCGGCAAAACTGTTGAACACAGATAAAAATGAGGAAGATAAGGTAAATGGCCTACAATGATGTCGACTCGAGTTGTTTAGCCTGTTTATATATTTGTGGAGATTTACTTGATTTTGTTTTTACTCTTTCTCCGTCTATCCTTCTAAAACCAAAAGTACAATAATTAAATAATGTCTTATGTTGTTGGCTAATTATTGAAAGGGTGATTACATGGCAAAGTATAGTCTATTAGAGGAAAGCACACAAATTGTTTTGAAGCTATTAATAAGAACTAATCCACCTTGTTACCTACATTTGATAAATACTATAGGTAGGCTATTAGAATAGCTTTAATTTCTAAAGAAATGTTATGGCTATAAATAAACAAAAAATCGTTTTACTTTTTCGTAGTAATGAGTATATGAAGCTTGGTTTAAATTTTTTATTTAAATTAAATGAAAACTTTATAGTATCCTTAATAATAACGTCAATTTAATGTTTTTAATTGTGGAAACAAGAGCGAGCTTTGCCAACAATTAATAATAAATTTGCCTTTCCGTCATCGTCCTCCACATTCCTGCTGACTTTCCGCTAAAAGTGCAGCTTCGTGGAGTACTTAATTATATCCAAAAGTAAAGATAAACAACTAATGTGTTTTATTCTCTGTTCTAATTGTAGATTAATAATAACGAATTACATGTCAGAAATATGTTTTGGTAAAGATATGGGATCAAAATCACAATCAAAGGTTGGAGAGATAGGACACGCGCCAACTCGTAACTTTTAATGACAAACATTTTCAAATTAAAATGTACACCGCCAAATTCGTAAAGTACTACCTGGACCTGCCCACTCGAAACCTTCTACAGGTGAATTCGAAACCGTGGATTAAATCTAATACCTCAGGTAGTTAGGTTAAAACGTAAGAAATAAATTTGAACAGTAACGGATTAAGCCAACACGGGGCCTATCGCAAATGTATCCCTTTCATTAATGTTTATTGATAAACAAAGCTCCAATTCTATTTTACTTCAACTCATTTTAAAGCTATTTCAATAAATTACCTAATCGGTTCTGTTTCAGTTTTTTGGTAAAATGTTATAACATAGACGAAAATTCTTAAAATCGGCTATTTTTCATTTAAATTGTCAATAAATAAATAAATTTAGAAAAAATTGGTCATATTTACATAAATTTTGTTATTCTATCCATATAGAAATTAAAACAAAGTGATACATATGGTATTTACACTGAGTGTCATAAAAACCGTGTATTTTTACTCATTTCACGTAATATCGAGATAGAAGTTTTATTTTTACATAAGTTATTAACGTTTAACTGACTTAATTTATAGTTTTATAAGCCAGAATTAAGTATAGCAAGATTTATAAAACCTTGTTTAAATTGTTTTACATGCACTATAATGCGGTTATCTTAAAATTTTGTTTTAAATGCTCTTCTTCTAACGGGTAGACAAAAAATAGCGAAAATGTGCATTTTTGATATCAAATTGTTGATAACCAACATAAGTGTTTATTACTACTCAAAATAATAAAAAAAAACTTACCGTCGGTATAACAGGTTGCCTTGCAACGAGATGCATAACAGCACCATAAATGTTTTCCACTTTTTAGGACTTTCTTTAAGTGAAATTTAAAATTATTTACCACCACTAACACCCACGTTCACTCATTACGAAATCTGTTACAAGAATTTCAGCCATTTTTACAAAATTTATTTGGATTTTCTCTAGTAACTCTTTCAACAGACAATACATAAATGATGAATACCTTTTACATCACCTTCAAAGAGGGTAATTTATACAGGTACATACCTGGAATACCGGTATTAGATTATCAACATTACTTAAAAAATGAAAGTTACAAATTCACCGGTAGTTAGTGGATCATCGAAAAATTACCTGCGCGTCAGAGTTACCAGTTGGCCTGTAATTAGGATGGTGGATTAAAATAGTTACGAATTCACCGGGACCCGAGAGGTAATGGGGTTGGAATGAATGCTTTGTGATTTATACATGATATAGAACTCAAGCATAGAACTTTGAATATTATCAAATCAGACACGAGCTTTATAATGTAAGGAATATAATATACATATAATATGGTAAAATGGACAGCGATTAATATTCTTATATATACAATGTATTTATTTTTTATTTAGCTTATGGCATTTTTCGACATCTTATTAGATTACAATTACAAGATTACAAAGATTACAAATTACGATTTGTTAAGTTAAAATTGATTCGATATAAAAATACTTGATCATGCCCAATTTATAGGTGATAGTAGCTTACCCCATATCTGAAGCGTGTTGTTGGTAACTGGATGGAAGCCGCACAAGACAGAGACAGATGGAAAGAACTGAGGGAGACCTACGCCCAGCAGTGGACGCGTACAGGATGATGATGATGATGATTTCAAAAGCAAAACCACTACCAGGAAAATAAGATGGAATAATATTCGAAATAATAAATAGCGAATTTTGTCGAATGGCGACCAAGATAATAGAAAAGAACCAAAGGGATAACTCAGACCAAATAGACTGATGACATTAAAAGAATAACTGCTTTCAAAAAACAAAGAATAGTAACTCATGGACATACCAAAGGTACATCAGACGATGGTTGAATAGCTGATGATGATGATAGGTGTGATATGGAACTAGGAAAAAATTAAGAATAACGGAGGTTAATAACTACCATACATATTAAAACAAAATTTTATTGACCAGAATGTACAAAAGCATTCGTGGTACTTACAGCAGAAAATAACACAGAACAAGAATGCATCATGACAGGGGAAATATAGGGACAGTGGGAAGAATATTTTCAAAAATTGTTAATATAGGATGAAATAGAATTAGTCAAGACACATTACACAAACAATATTAAAATTACTGTAGACTGTAGAGATAGAGCCAAATAATCCTACACGACGATATTATTTCGTTATAGGAAATAGTTATTTTCCTAACAAGTGCATAAAGTCATTCTTTTCCGCACGCGACTGCAGTTTGCCGAACGACGCGAAGCGGGAGTTCGGCAAGCAGTCGAGTGCGGAAAAGAGACTTTCTGCAAGAGTTAGGAACAATATTTTTTCTAAGAGTCTTTAAAAAATTACCAAATCTTAATCAATTAATTTAATTAATATAAAAATACATACAGAGATTAATTCTTTGACAAGGTTGTCAAAACCAAACTTTCAATATAATTAGTTAGCATGACGACGATCTTGGTTTCCTGACGATGATTCAAAACGACTGTTATGTCTACCGATTTGACTTTCGAATATTATGTCAAAATAATTTTATTTCATCGAATTGTCGCGTTAATTTCATTAAAACAGGAACACAATAAGATATATTTGAAATAAATTAGTAAATAATATCTAAATATTAGTTTATTGCATGTATTATAATTACTTTAAGGTCATATTAACATATTCTAAATTAACACGCGTGCGGAAAAGTAAAATCCGCGTGCGGAAAAGTAACACGCGTGCGGAAAAGTGAAACTTTCTAAACTAAAATGCGTGCGCGAAAGTAGACATTTTTTCACGCTCGTAGAAAAAATTCTTATTGAATGTAATTTATTTCTATTTATATGGGAAAAATAATTATTGTTAAAATATGAGATTTTGGGAGCATAAAATATGTTGTAAAAATTTATTATTTAATTGTCGATTTTTGCGACCCTTGAGAAGACACATGAGCTTAGTTTAATTTAACTATTTCTAAGGAACTAAATTTTTGTTTTATTTAATTTGTGACTAGCTTCTTTTCAGTGTATTATTTTCTGATTATCTCTCAGTAAATTTTGCTAAAATTTAATTCCAGTTTATATTGAATGTAACCTGTTATTCAGGGATTCGAGCTTTATTCTGAGAATCATTTAACGTTAATATAATCTGACATTTTCCATTTAGTCCAGAAAGCCACTGCGCATCCGCTAGGAAAAATATTCTAATTCGGATTTTTTGCACAATCTTACTCAAAAAGGACCCCTTTTAACAAATTTGCATGTTGCCAGGACCAAAAGGTGGTCAAAAAATTTTAAAACGTTTTTTTTTTGTTTTTTTCCTAAAATTATTTTTTTTTGCATGGAAAAAAGTTTTTTTAGGTTTTTTGGATCATTCCAAACAGAAAAGGTCTTTAGTGACTTTTCTCTAAAAATGATAGTTTTTGACATATAAGTGATTAAAAATTGAAAAATTGCGAAATCGGGCATTTCTAACCCCCAAAAACTATGTAAAAAACTGAAAATTTGAATGTTGCCTAAGGTAGGTAGATATTCTTTAAACATCGATTGATGAAATCCCGAAGAGTTTTTTGCAATACAATATTCAAAACTCCTTTGTTTTTTAATTGCTAATCAAGCGTGCGCGACACTATTTTCCACCGACAGTATGGTGCAAATGAAAGGAATAAATTCGTTATTTCGTAAACTGGCGACATTAAGGAAAAATCCCGAAACAGGTCGATGTTTATTTTTAAGTTATAATATTGTGGCATATATGGTATACTAGTGACGTCATTCGTCTGGGCGTGATGACGTAATCGATGATTTTTTTAAATGAGAATAGGGGTCGTGTGGTAGCTCATTTGAAAGGTTCTTCAATTCTCTATTCAGTAATGTAAACATTTACATAATTACTTATACAGGGTGTCCTTCTACTTCTTTTTTTGTCAAATAATTTAATTTAATAAACATTTTTTGGACATCCTGTATAAATAATTATGTAAATGTTTTTATTACTGAATAGAGAATTGAAGAACCTTTCAAATGAACTAGCACATGACCCCTATTCTCATTTAAAAAAATCATCGATTACGTCATCACGTCCAGATGGATGACGTCACTAGTATACCATATATGCCACAATATCATAACTTAGAAATAAAAATCGACCTATTTCGGGATTTTTTCTTAAAGTCGCCGGTTTACGAAATAACGAATTTATTCCTTTCATTTGCACCATACTGTCGGTGGAAAATAGTGTCGCGCACACTTGATTAGCAATTAAAAAACAAAGGAGTTTTGAATATTGTATTGCAAAAAACTCTTCAGGATTTCATCAATCGATGTTTAAAGAATATCTACCTACCTTGGCAACATTCAAATTTTCAGTTTTTCACATAGTTTTTGAGGGTTAAAAATGGCCGATTTCGCAATTTTTCAATTTTTAATCGCGTATATGTCAAAAACTATCATTTTTAGAGAAAAGTCACTAAAGACCTTTTCTATTTGGAATGATCCAAAAAACCTAAAAAAACTTTTTTACATGTAAAAAAAATAATTTTAGGATAAAAACAAAAAAAAAAACGTTTAAAAAATTTTTGACCACCTTTTGGTCCTGGCAACATGCAAATTTGTTAAAAGAAGTCCTTTTTGAGTAAGATTGTGCAAAAAATCCGAATTAGAATATTTTTCCTAGCGGATGCGCAGTGGCTTTCTGGACTAATTAGATTCCGAAACTCTACTGATTAACTGAAAGTTAGAAATATGAGTTTCGTATCTACTGATTTTGACTAATGATCAGAATTACGTACGCATAACGTGCATTTACGAATTAAGAATACTGTTGTAGCTTACAATAAAATTAACAAAAAATTATGTTTTCAGTCAGATATGTATTTATATTTCGAAAATGACCTTCTACATCAATTTATCGATATTATTGGTGCATGCTTCAGGGTACTAATTAACTCATTATCTAAATTAACAGTGACACTGAGATTAAAATGTTATCCGCATCAATTAACAGTAAACGATCATAATTTGTTTTAAATACATCGTTACATTTTTTTTTAATTTCACCAATATTTCCTTTTATGCTGCTTATTTCATTTTTAAATATCTCAAACAATTCCAGAGATTCATGAAGCGGCATTCTTTGCGCCTACAAACTTGAAATAATACCGCTTACGAATTCGAAGGTAACCTTAATATGTAAATGCTAATTCGGACTTTAAAGGATCTTTTTTATAACCTTTTGACACCTTTTTTATGGCAATGTTATATTATAATCTTCGTTAAAATCCATTATTAATTCTTTCACTGAAACGAAATGATTAGAATAAAAAATTGCAGCATCGAGCCATGTACCCCATCGTGTAATTACCGGTTCGGGTGGCAGAGGAACATTTGGTAACTTTTTCTTATACACCAAATGGAACTTTAAGAAAAAAATTTTGTAATTATTTATTAACGATTTTACTTCTCAAAATTGGACTCTTTATTTCTTCTGCGACCCTGTTTAACCCATGAGTGACACATGTTACATGAATTATATTTGCATATATTATATTAAATTGCAGATAAGGAGCCTAAGTGGGATTTTCCCGTTTTTTAACAATCTTACCCGTGCGGCCGTGGTCCCGAAAAAGTCTCTGGGAACGTCTAAATGTCCCATTTTTACATTGGGTTAATGATACACACAAGCTTCACACATTTTTTTAATAATCCTTTAGCTGAGGCATATTATGGTTTGTCCATGTCCATAGCCAATTCAATATTTTTCAGAAAGGAATTAAAGAGATTGAGGTACCGAAGCCGCTGTAGTGACATGAAGAGGAAACAGTAGCGATCAACAGGTAGCGAAAACGCGTTCCAAGATTGCGGCTGTAATTTTGAATATTTTTTCGAGATATTTGGCACAAGTATTCGTAATATAATAAAGAATGGCGGTACAGAGCCCAATTTGAAAGATATATTAATATGTGGAAATTATTCTGTAATTAAATACAATATTAAAAAAACGAGCCCGTACCGCTATTAAGAAGAACAAAAAAATACACTTTCTTCAAATAAACTTTCTTATCCGATGCCTAGATTTTGTGTCATTTTGGAACTATGTACTAATGAAATAAAACATTTTAGTAGTTCCAAAATGACACAAAATCTAGGCATCGGATAAAAAAGTTTATTTGAAGAAAGTGTATTTTTTTGTTCTTCTTAATGGCGGCACAGGCTCGTTTTTTTAATATTACATTTAATTACAGAGTAATTTCCACTTATTAATATATTTTTCAAATTGGGCTCTGTACCGACATTCTTTATTATATTACGAATACGTGTGCCAAATATCTCGAAAAAATATTCAAAATTACAGCCGCAATCTTGGAACGCGTTTTTGCTACCTGTTGATCGCTACTGTTTCCTCTTAATTTATACTAAATTTTTTGAAATAGTCGAGGAAATGAAGCTGAAAAAATGGCAAAACCTCGCAATTTTTTCGTCCAGCATCGATTTGTACAAAAATTGGGGATTAGGCTCATTACACCTTCTAGTTCATTTTCTATATTGAGCCGTTGTACGCTTTTGGTTTTTTAACGGTGAAAACTACCCCTAATTGTAAAAAATTATAAAATAACATTTTAAACTTTAATATTGTCAACATTTGGTTCTTATTAGTTACATAATGACTGTTTTATGCTTTAATATATACTATCATAATATTTCAACCCTTAAAACCACCCTTGTTGGAGCTATATATAAAAAAATTTACTTATCCTAAAAGAATAATTTCGGCTTGCATAGATTTACATAAAAATTTGGGATTATCATCATCTCACCCTGTACTGCATATTCTATATCATGCTTAAGGGCGTTGATTATTTTTAGGGGTGTAAACTACCCGTTATTGTCAAAAATTATATAAAAACTTTGTAAACTTGAATATGGGTAAAATTTGGTTTTGATTGGTTAAGTAATGATTGTTTTATACTTTAGGATATAATATCATAATATTTCAACCCTTAAAAACCACTCTTAATAACATTACAGTTTTTATAAGTAGATATTTTAATATATCTATACAGAAAAAAAAGTAGAATTAAAGAATTACAAAAACATTTATTTACACAAAAATACGAATTTACAACTATGTACAAATACAAATACAAATAGTTTTTTAGTCATCTTCCAGTATACGAACCGGTTCTGTGGTATTATACATACATTGAAAATTATCCAAAGAGGACTATCCGAATTTTTCGAAAAAAAAAATTCGTTTTATAAATATAGCTCCTTTATTTTTGGCGACGAAAAGTTTTTTCAAAAAATGACTGTAGGATTTTTGAAGAGTTATAAGACTGTGTAAACTAAATTCCGTAAGATCCCTTAGTTTTTAATTAGGGTGGGTTTAAAGGGCTCGAATAATGGGGTGTTTGCTCGTAAATAGAGGTTTTAACAGTTATATCTCGCTAAATGTTCACTGTAATGAAAATCTATTTACAAGGGAATTTTAGTTATTAAAAAAGCTACAATTTAGTAGTCTATCATTTTTTTCGTATCTCCAGTATTTTCGGAGATATTTTGAAGTAAAAGGTGAAAAATGGGAAATTCCAATTTTTCTAAACTTAGGCCTTTTAAATAGGTTAAGTTAAACCTCTTGGGTGTATTGATAATACAAATATAAAAGGAATTACAGAAAGGTGAAGACCAATGTTTAATTAGGAGGGTAGTTTGTTGTTTTCACTGATTTTTTCATAGAGTAAAGCAGGTACCGACATTTTTTTTCGCTTAATTTTCAGGCTAGAAACTTTTTATTATTATTTTTTGAAAGGCCTAACTGTATAATTGAAAAAAGATTATTTAAGTTTTCCTCTAAAAATGCAAAGTTTTTCCGTTATTTTACTTTGAATATTTCAAATTATGCATTTGACGAAAAAAGCTAACTTTTAACATGCAGTATCTCGGTTTGTGTTGGTCTTAAAGATATTATAGAAAAAGAATTTGGTTTCTGTTACTAAAAGATACAATTTTGATATCTAGAGTTTTTTTGAGTAAACGCATATTTTTCAAGGTATTCTCAAAAAATCCTTTTTGAGATTTTTTCATCGAAAAACTATTACTTTCAAGCGCGAATAACTCGAAAAATATTAGTTTTACGAAGAAAATGTAAAAAACATTTTTTTCTTAGAATTGCTTTTTACATAGATTTACATGGTTTAAATGAAATAAAAAAATCCCGCCCCCGAGATGTTTTGGCAACCACCCCCAAGGTTTTAGCGTACAGCGGCGTGATATAGAAAATGATCCTTGGACTATTCCCTACCTTCTGTGAAAATTTCAAGTAAATCCATGCTGGACGAAAAAATTGCGAGCCAAAATGCTTCATTTCCTCGACTAAAAGTATTGAAAACACAAATTTTCGGTGTTTTTTTTAGATACATATTGACTGATGCAGAGTCGGTCTGAAGGCTATTTTCTTGTGGCATCTTAACACATTGCGTGCCACGTCGCTCATATACAGGGTGTACAGAAACTCTACCGACAAACGAAGACAGGAGATTCCTCATATAATTTGAAGACATTTTAACCCAATTCATCTAGTCCGAAAATGCTTAGCTAGAGCTCTTTGAAGATGGAGTCTTGTAATTAGTTTTTCTAAAATACCTCCAGAGCACTTTTATTTAGAAAAACAAGAATTGGTACACATATTTACCTTCTAGAGCGTCATAGGCGTCCGTTTTGGGTAGGGTAACGGTTATTTTATCGCATAACTTTTTTGTCTTTAATTTTAAGCATTTTTGACACTGGATTATTAAGTTATGAGGTATTCTAGTACTAAAAGGTACCTATCGAAAGAAAAATGGATTTGAAAATTTTTCGTTTTTTGAATTTGAAAAAAAAATTGAAAAAATGTTTCAAAAAAAACGGTGTATTTTACCAACTTATAGAAAGAGTAACTTTTAGCACTAGAATACCTCACAATTTAATAATCGAAAGTCAAAAATTCTTAAAAATTAAAGACAAAAAAGCTATGCGATAAAATAACCCTTGACCTACCCAAACCGGATGCATATGACCGGTACTAGAAATTCGCAATTAATGAAATCGATTCGTCTCTGGAATATAAATAAACGTACCAGTTTTCGATTTCCTAAATGGTGTTTTTTTGATTTTTTTTTTTGGAAATTCAAAAAACGAAAAATTTTCAAATCGATTTTTCTAGAAAACGGTGTGTTCTATCGACTTAAAGCAAGAGTACCTTTTAGTACTAGCATACCTCCTAATTTAATAATCCAGTATCAAAAATGCTTAAAAGTTAAAGACATAAAAGTTATGCCATGAAATAACGGTTGCCCTACCCAAAGCGGACGCTTATGACCGGTACGAGAAATTCACAATAAATGTAATCGATTTATCTCTAGAAGGTAAATATGCGTACCAATTTTCATTTTTCTAAATAAACGCGTTCTGGAGTTATTTAAGAAAAACTAAGTACAAGACGCCATCTTCAAAGAGCTCTAGCTCCCTTAGGAAGCATTTTCGGACTAGAAGAATTGGGTTAAAATGTCTTAAATTTATCTGAGGAATATCCTGTCTTCGTTTGTCGGTAGAGTTTCTGGACACCCTGTATAAGAGACAGATATTTTGCCAGGGGCTACGTCGCTCATTTTTGATATACACGTATGACTAACTTTCATGGCCTTGTTTATCAGTGGCCCCTGAGAGTCATCATCATCATACATCTCCAATCATACATCTCCAAGTGGAGCAAAGGGCACCTTGCGGTGTTTCAAGTAGCATGAGGAACGATGGTGAGGTTGCTAGTCCCACGCATAGCCGCTGAGAATAGTATCCCGATTAAAGCGTGGCACACAATGTGTTAAACAATTTACTATTTTAATTGGGAATAAGCCACAATTTTAGGTTGAAATTAAGTTTATTTGACGTTTTAAATATCAATTCGGAATATTATAGTGTATCAATATCTTTTCTCAGTCGCCAAATTTCACCGTCTACGAACAAATAGAAACAGATCTAAAAATGAATAACCATTTTCAATTTCGTTGCAATGCGAAACTACAGCCGCATCATTATTCCAGTCCAATCAGAGAGTGCAGCAAGCACCTCTACCGGTTTCGAAACTTATTAGTCTCTCATCAGGAGGCACATATGTTGCTCTCTCTGACCCAACTAGGACAAACCCCGGCGTGCAGTCACGAATTGCAACAAACGAAATGGCAGGGATGCCCTAGCGGCAACTGCTATCAAAAAACTAAGTTTTCAATCTAATAGCACATAAAACAACACCAAAAAATGTTATTCTACATCCTACCAGACCGAAAACAATGGGAACCTTCTCTGGTAACACCTTCGAGGCTTCTACAATTTGCAAGCCTTTTTTTTAGAAACAGATCTATTTAGTATAAAAAGTTTCATCCTTATTTTATTGATCTCAGCAGACTGTTAAAATTAAGATATTTATTAAATAAAATTTTATCAATATTTAATATTACCCCCTATCTAATTATTCCTTTTTGTTTCAGGTATGTAATTTAATGATTTACTAAAATTGGTAAGTTGATTACAGCATATTTTGTAAGCACTATAAAAATAATTATAAATTATATATAGTATGTAAAAGTCAAATGGAATTAATTTATTATTTCGTGAATGACCGAATTTGGAAATAAATCCCGAAACAGGTTTATTTTTAAATTATGACTTTTTGGCATATATATATATATATATATATATATATATATATATATATATATATATATATATATATATATATATATATATATATACAAACAACTAGTTTATTAGGGTTGCAGTCAGAAGGTTGGCCAGGATGTTAAAGAAACACTCTTTTGACTTTTTGTCTAGCTTTCGGAATGGTTTTATTCCTTTTTCAAGACTCTGTAATATAGATAAAAAGAAATATGTAAATTTTTATAAAATATCACAATTCGTCAGTTCAACTTACTAGTCGTTGAGATTATTTAAAAGCTTTATGACCCTCAACAATACTAACACAAACATAGAATACAGAAAATAATGGACAAAATACATTCTAAAATTTGGTAAGGATGGTAAATTTTTATATTTATTCTATGACATCTTTTGATGGTGTGTTTTAACTCTGATACATAGAGAACAGAAAGAAAAAACAGTCAGATTAAAATGTAATTAGGTGTTTTTAATATTGTATTTATTTTCAAAAAACCAATAGGCCCATACTGGGTAATTTTTATTTTTAAATCTGTCTTAATGGTATGCAACCTGTTATGCACACAGATGTATTGTGTAGTGCATATGTATAAGAAATATTTATTTTATTTTTGATGTTTTTCCAGTAAGTAACAATAAATATTGCTCAGTTTATCTATGTCAGACTTTTTATTTATGCAAGACTTACTGGATTTTATCAAACACATTTCCAAGAAAACACGTTTTGAATGGTTTGTTTCTTTGGCCAAAATACATGAATCTTCGAAATCAAACTCATGTTTCAAAGTTAATGCATGTTCTGTAAGTGCACATGCATTTATTTTATTGGTTTTTATATCACTACGATGTGAGATCACCCTACTGTGGAAATTGCGAGATGTTTCCCCGATGTATACGTTGTTACAATTGGAACACGGTATGGAATAAACAACATTCGAAGACTCTTGTCTTGTGAAGGGATCCTTTGTTTTTGAGTATAACTTAGATACCGTTTTCACGTTCCTAGTTGAAATTTTTAAGCCATTAACATTTCTGAAAATGTTAATTAGCTTAGGTGTCAGAACTGGAATGTAGGGCAAGGAACCAAAAGTTATTTTAGGTGGTATTACTGATGTGTTGTCGCTGTCTGTCAATGTCAATTGTCGGACCTCATTATTATGAAAATTTTGTTTACCAGAAAATTGAGAAGGAAAAGGAGAACCGAAAATGAGTTTATTTAAAAGCCCTATGGGATATGAGTTCTCTAGTAGTATAGATCTCAACTTTTTTAGTCCCTTGTCCCTGAAATCAATGTGCGACAAGTTTGTAACCCTACTTTTTAAGGCCAAAACCAAGTTTGTTTTCATCCTAGATGGATGTTGAGAATGAAAATTTATGAAACGGTTACTAAAACAAGGCTTACGATACCACTCCGTCCTCAGAATGCCATCACTGCCACGATGAATAAGCATGTCCAAAAAAGGAATCATATTATCAGCCTCCCTCTCAACTGTAAACTTTAGGTGTTCACATTGGGCATTGAAGGTGTTTAAAACATCAGATACTTTGTTTTCAGGGACCGACAAAATCAAATCATCTACATATCGCTTAATAAAAGGTATGTGAAACGGTATCTTTTCTTTACAAGTTGTTATAAGTTCATCCAAAACAAAGTTACATAGGATGGGGGATATTTTGCTACCCATTGGAGTGCCAAAGATTTGTTTAAAAAAATTACCATTGAACAAAAAGATGTTGGAGTCAAATATGAACGTTAAGATTCTTATGAAATCCTCTAAACTGATCTTGGTATGCAGAGAAATGCTGTTCCAGTTGTTTTTGATGCTGTTAAGGATAGCATCTAGTGGTAAGTTTGTAAACAGTGACACAACATCTAAACTAATCAATATATAATTATTCGGAACTTTAACATTGTTGATGAAGTTACTAAACGTGAAGGAATCTCTAATATAGAATTCATTGGATTCGTTGTAGGAAATTGTGAGAATATCTGTGAGGTGTTTAGCAAGTTTACTATTGGGAGCATCAATTGAAGAGACAATAGGCCTCATTGAAATAGTGGGTTTGTGAACTTTAGGAAGTGTATAAAACCTGGGTGCAACTGCATTATAGATTTTCAAGGATTTTGCAGCTTCTGTTGTTATGGATTTGGAAGAAGCTAAATCCGAAACCAGCTTGTTCGCCTTTTGTTGGAGGGTGCACACCGGACTATTCCTTAGTTCGATGTAACTTTTTTTGTCATTCAATAAACTATTACTTTTTTCAATGTAATCATTCTTATACATTGCCACTGTTACATTTCCCTTGTCACTCCTAACAATGTAAATTTCCGGATGTGATTTTAAAAATTGTTTGCACTCATTGTATATATTGTTCAAAAAATGCCCTTCTTTACTTGTTTTGTGTAGAAAGTTAGTGATAACATTAGTGCTTTGAGATCTCATGATGTCCTTCTCCTGGAGTTCTAGACCAGAAATTAGAAATTCAATATCTGAGAGAAGAGAAGACATTTTGAAATCTTTAGCGCTAGGAAATAGGCAAAATTTTGGACCCAAAGACAAAAGTTTTTTGACATTGTAAGGAAAAGTGATGTCAGTTAGATTTTTAAAAATTTTTTTTAAAAATCTAACTGACATCACTTTTCCTTACAATGTCAAAAAACTTTTGTCTTTGGGTCCAAAATTTTGCCTATTTCCTAGCGCTAAAGATTTCAAAATGTCTTCTCTTCTCTCAGATATTGAATTTCTAATTTCTGGTCTAGAACTCCAGGAGAAGGACATCATGAGATCTCAAAGCACTAATGTTATCACTAACTTTCTACACAAAACAAGTAAAGAAGGGCATTTTTTGAACAATATATACAATGAGTGCAAACAATTTTTAAAATCACATCCGGAAATTTACATTGTTAGGAGTGACAAGGGAAATGTAACAGTGGCAATGTATAAGAATGATTACATTGAAAAAAGTAATAGTTTATTGAATGACAAAAAAAGTTACATCGAACTAAGGAATAGTCCGGTGTGCACCCTCCAACAAAAGGCGAACAAGCTGGTTTCGGATTTAGCTTCTTCCAAATCCATAACAACAGAAGCTGCAAAATCCTTGAAAATCTATAATGCAGTTGCACCCAGGTTTTATACACTTCCTAAAGTTCACAAACCCACTATTTCAATGAGGCCTATTGTCTCTTCAATTGATGCTCCCAATAGTAAACTTGCTAAACACCTCACAGATATTCTCACAATTTCCTACAACGAATCCAATGAATTCTATATTAGAGATTCCTTCACGTTTAGTAACTTCATCAACAATGTTAAAGTTCCGAATAATTATATATTGATTAGTTTAGATGTTGTGTCACTGTTTACAAACTTACCACTAGATGCTATCCTTAACAGCATCAAAAACAACTGGAACAGCATTTCTCTGCATACCAAGATCAGTTTAGAGGATTTCATAAGAATCTTAACGTTCATATTTGACTCCAACATCTTTTTGTTCAATGGTAATTTTTTTAAACAAATCTTTGGCACTCCAATGGGTAGCAAAATATCCCCCATCCTATGTAACTTTGTTTTGGATGAACTTATAACAACTTGTAAAGAAAAGATACCGTTTCACATACCTTTTATTAAGCGATATGTAGATGATTTGATTTTGTCGGTCCCTGAAAACAAAGTATCTGATGTTTTAAACACCTTCAATGCCCAATGTGAACACCTAAAGTTTACAGTTGAGAGGGAGGCTGATAATATGATTCCTTTTTTGGACATGCTTATTCATCGTGGCAGTGATGGCATTCTGAGGACGGAGTGGTATCGTAAGCCTTGTTTTAGTAACCGTTTCATAAATTTTCATTCTCAACATCCATCTAGGATGAAAACAAACTTGGTTTTGGCCTTAAAAAGTAGGGTTACAAACTTGTCGCACATTGATTTCAGGGACAAGGGACTAAAAAAGTTGAGATCTATACTACTAGAGAACTCATATCCCATAGGGCTTTTAAATAAACTCATTTTCGGTTCTCCTTTTCCTTCTCAATTTTCTGGTAAACAAAATTTTCATAATAATGAGGTCCGACAATTGACATTGACAGACAGCGACAACACATCAGTAATACCACCTAAAATAACTTTTGGTTCCTTGCCCTACATTCCAGTTCTGACACCTAAGCTAATTAACATTTTCAGAAATGTTAATGGCTTAAAAATTTCAACTAGGAACGTGAAAACGGTATCTAAGTTATACTCAAAAACAAAGGATCCCTTCACAAGACAAGAGTCTTCGAATGTTGTTTATTCCATACCGTGTTCCAATTGTAACAACGTATACATCGGGGAAACATCTCGCAATTTCCACAGTAGGGTGATCTCACATCGTAGTGATATAAAAACCAATAAAATAAATGCATGTGCACTTACAGAACATGCATTAACTTTGAAACATGAGTTTGATTTCGAAGATTCATGTATTTTGGCCAAAGAAACAAACCATTCAAAACGTGTTTTCTTGGAAATGTGTTTGATAAAATCCAGTAAGTCTTGCATAAATAAAAAGTCTGACATAGATAAACTGAGCAATATTTATTGTTACTTACTGGAAAAACATCAAAAATAAAATAAATATTTCTTATACATATGCACTACACAATACATCTGTGTGCATAACAGGTTGCATACCATTAAGACAGATTTAAAAATAAAAATTACCCAGTATGGGCCTATTGGTTTTTTGAAAATAAATACAATATTAAAAACACCTAATTACATTTTAATCTGACTGTTTTTTCTTTCTGTTCTCTATGTATCAGAGTTAAAACACACCATCAAAAGATGTCATAGAATAAATATAAAAATTTACCATCCTTACCAAATTTTAGAATGTATTTTGTCCATTATTTTCTGTATTCTATGTTTGTGTTAGTATTGTTGAGGGTCATAAAGCTTTTAAATAATCTCAACGACTAGTAAGTTGAACTGACGAATTGTGATATTTTATAAAAATTTACATATTTCTTTTTATCTATATTACAGAGTCTTGAAAAAGGAATAAAACCATTCCGAAAGCTAGACAAAAAGTCAAAAGAGTGTTTCTTTAACATCCTGGCCAACCTTCTGACTGCAACCCTAATAAACTAGTTGTTTGTTTATATCGACAGTCACTAATATCCAGTATTTCTTATATATATATATATATATATATATATATATATATATATATATATATATATATATATATATCTATATATATATATATATATATATATATATATATATATATATATTTAAAAAACAAAAAAAAAAAAGAAGTCAATCTTTGAACACACTCAGTGATCAAAAGATATATATATATATATATATATATATATATATATATATATATATATATATTTGTACAAATATTATCGACCGTACTGTGTTAAATAGTAATGTTTGAATAACGGCAATTCGGTCAGTTGAAAGAAAACTCTATTTGTTTTAAGTCTCAATATTTCGTCACTATTTGGTGACTTCTTCAGGAGAAAACTGCAAATTTATTAATATTAGACATGTCTAATATTAATAAATTTGCAGTTTTCTCCTGAAGAAGTCACCAAATAGTGACGAAATATTGAGACTTAAAACAAATAGAGTTTTCTTTCAACTGACCGAATTGCCGTTATTCAAACATTACTATATATATATATATATATATATATATATATATATATATATATATATATATATATATATATATATATATATATATATATATATATATATATATATCGCACTAATGACGTCATCGGGTCGCGTGCTAGCTTATTTGAAAGGTTATTTAATTCTCTATTCAGTATGATATAAACATTAACTAAAATTTTGTATACAGGGTGTCCAAATTTTTTTTTTTTTTTTTGATTAAATTGACACAAAAAGGACAGGGAGGAAAGGAGGAATGTATGTAAGTTATTTAATTCAAAATACATTTTACTGCTGCCCGAAAGTAGAAAAAAAGTTTATTTGATAAATAAACATTGCTTTTCGCTTACATTCAATGTTGAAGCTGCCACTCATCTGCCTCTTGGCAGTTTTGACATTTAATTTAAGCGAAAAGCAATGTTTATTATTTATCAAATAAACATTTTTTTCTGTTTTCTGACAAGCAGTAAAATGTATTTTGAATTGAATAAATTACATGCAGTTACAAGATTCTAAAGGTGCGCCGGTGGGGATGGCGTCTAATGCGCAGTGTTATAGTCGGTGTATGAGAGATAAAGTACAAAAAGTGTTATGGAAGTTCATGATGTATTAGAACCTACTGCCCACAGCTTTGAGCAGAAGAAAAAAGGAACATTTCTTATCATTGAATGTAAAATCCATTCTTAAGCTTGGTAATACGCACTAAGGCGAAATTTACTTCAGAACTAAAGTTGATTACTTTTATAAAACCTGCATACAGAATCTTTAAAAATGGAGTGTACCGTTTTTCTACTTTCTTAAAGTTTAAATGGATGCTTTTGAAGGATATCCCCAATTGGGAACAAATTGAGGAAACTATTTGTTACTTCAATGAAAAAAGCATTAACATAAATGATACTTTGCTATTTGATCTTGAACTATTAGTGAATTTTGTTGAGTGAAAAAATTTAAGAATGGACTGATGAAGATCAAAAAACCACCTCAGTGTCACGAAAAATGGGTTCATATGATTACGTCTCGTCAAAGGCCCCTCGAAAGGCCCACTTCAGCTGGAGGGTATCACCCCCAAACCTTCCTTGGATGTGTCCCGTTTTTTCAAGTTATGATTTGCTTACTCTAATCTGGCTGCATGAGTAAAATTTTATTAGTTGGTACAGTTTCAGGAAGAAAAAAAATTATCAAGTTTCGTTTACAAACTGTAAAATTGTAACATTGTTAGTTTTGTCCAGCTGTCTACAGGTAATCAAATAGTATTTACTTGCAGAGGAATTTTATCTAAAACAACAATTAGTAGATTTGCAATATATCGTCCGCAAGAATCAGTAGTTACGTCAATTTAATTATTTTTTTTTGTATAAAAATAAATCTTTCTGTATAATTTATTAAATCGAAAGTACCATTTTACACAACTCGTACAGAAAGTAGCTACTTTTGGGACTCTATTTTTTCACTTTCGGGACGCTTTTTTTACTTTCGGTAGGATTTTGGGTAGCTAGGTAACGGCTTTGACAATAACATCAACTTTGTATTTTATTATGACAACGCTTGTCATTTAAGATTCGCGTGTGTTTTCGCCTTCGTTCAGTTTTTCGTTTTTCAATTCCAAAAAATGGAAATCAGCAGTGAAAGTGAAGCCGAAATTATTCCAGATGAGATTAGGGAAACTGCTAAAGCCAGTATTTATGAATTATTGCCGGTAAAGTCAAGAAAGAGGTATGAATTGAATACACCGGGCACTGTCTATGAAGGAGCTCAGCCATTTTACTCGCTGATAGTGGTGGTACTGTAACCAACTTGAAAAGACACGGAGGATGGAAATCAACTAATGTAGCAGAGGGATACGTAGAAAATTCTTTAAGAAATAAAATGCACATAGCTTCACAGATTGAAAATGGCCGCAACCAAATTAATATCTCAAAAAAAGTAAAAGTACTGACAAGTCTAATACTAATTTCAATACTGCGACTTCTGTTAATATTCTTAACAATATCAATGTAAATAATTGTTACAATTGTGATATTAATATTCATAAGTAGATTTTTCTAATGTTGAATTCACGAGAGCACGGGTAACTTTCAAGTGTTTAATAAAAGTTCGTAAGTTTATCCATATATGTATTCTTTTTAAGAGGAAACAGTATCGATCAACAGGTAGCGAAAACGCGTTCCAAGATTGCGGCTGTAACTTTGAATATTTTTTCGAGATATTTGGCACACGTATTCGTAATATAATAAAGAATGGCGGTACAGAGCCCAATTTGAAAAATATATTAATATGTGGAAATTACTCTATATTAAATACAATATTAAAAAAACGAGCCTGTACCGCCATTAAGAAGAACAAAAAAATACACTTTCTTCAAATAAACTTTTTTATCCGATGGCTATATTTTGTGTCATTTTGGAACTACTAATGAAATAAAAAAATTTAGTATTTATGAAACATTTATTATTTAATTTTTATAATAACGTGCATGATAGTTATTACATACTTCTACTCTTCGGCATTTCAGAATTTGTAACTCATAAACATTGTAATCTGTAATTTATATCCTTACAATAGAGTCATACCACTCATGTGCTTACCTATTAAATCTGGTTAATGATCTGTTACAATTTATGGCGACTTGTCAGCATCCGTCATTACAAAACTATTTAAATTTATTTATTTTCTGAATATTTTTATTTTGTTAATCAGATTTTTCAGAAGATATGCCATGATATGTCAAATATTGCAAAATATGCAACAGACATGCAATTGTCATAACTCTACTTATCAGTATTAAAAAAAAACAAATGATGCTTAAATACCTCTTACGGCAATCCATGTGTTACTTGTTGACTGACAGATATACATTTTCTTCTGAATATATGAATGTCACGTCTGAAAATCACTTTACTGCCCTTAAACGATATTTTCCCGCCAATGGTCGAATTCTTCGCTTACTTGCTCCCTCAATCACTTCCGGTTTTGACCGGCTGAAATCCTGAGTACGAAAAGACCGCACAAAACCGATAAAATGATAAGTTATGTTATGAAAGTATAAATTCTCGCTCTAGAGATCGGAGCATATAAAGGGAGGGTGGATTGTAAACTCTGGTTAACGGCGGAACATGAGTAAGAAGGATATTATCAAAGAGAATTTAGTTAAAATAATTTTAATGTACACATTGGGCTGGGCACATTAAAACGATTGAATTTTAGTGTTGAAAATGTCGAAGTTGAAAATTCAACTGCGTTGATTTGAAAAAAAAAATGCAGATATACTAGGACGGTCCGATAAGTACTTAGCCTTCAAAAGAAAAACGAAAATTTTTTAAAAGTGGCGTTTTATTTCTGAACGTAGTTTCCTTTTAGCTCGATACAATTGACCCAGCGATACTCCACCTTCTTTAACCCATCTGATAAATACATTTTCTCGAGGTCTGCAAGTAGGTTTCCATGGGCGTGATGAACTCTTTATTCGACTCAAATTTCTGCCCTGCAAGTGACTTTCTTAAGTTTGAAAACAAAAAGTAGTCGTACAGACCCAAATCTGGAGAATGCGTTGGACGGAACAGCAATTTGTAGCCCAATTCGACCAATTTGGACATGGCGATAGCGAAGCTGTGAGCCGGAGAGTTGTCATGCTGGAAGAGTATGTCTTCTTCCCCAATTGGGGCTGTTTCTTCTGAAATTCTGCGTCGAATCGGGCTAATATTACGGCATAGTGAAGCCCTGTGATAGTTTTGTCCTTTTCTAGAAAGTGGATATAGATCACTCCTTATGAATCCCAGAAAATGGTGGTCATCGCCTTTCCGGCCGATTGGACAGTCTTCGCCCTCCTCGGAGCATTTTCGCGGGGTGACGTCCACTGTATCGACTGTTTCTTGGATTCTGCTGTATACCACTGGAACCACCTTGTCGATGCTTATGAAACAACGTAGAAACTCATTTGGATTATGCTTAAACAGCATCAGACACTGCTCTAAAGTGGTCTCATGGTTGCGTTTATTGTTCAAAGTTACAAAATGCTGCAGCCATCGCGCCGTCAGCTTTTTTATGCCCAAAATTTCATGTAGGGCGGGTCCGGACAAATAATACCCGGACAAAAAATCCCCACAAATTATCCCTGGACAAAATATCCCCGGACAAATAATCCCCGGACAAAAAACCCCACAAAAAATCCCGGACAAATAATCTCCACAAATTTTTTTGGACATAATATCCCCACAAAATATCCCGGACAAAAAATCCCCAAGAAATATGTGCTGTCGAATAGAAATTTTACGAAATTTCGAATTCCAATTCCATGCCGAAAACTTCAAATTTTACATGACAAAAAATATGAGTTTTTCAAAAATCTTTCATAGCTGCCCGCGGAGAGGCCAGATGAGAGAAGGTCTGTTGGACGGCCTAGAAAAAGGTGGAAAGATGCAGTCAGAAAAGATCTGGAGAAAATGGGAGTGAGACAACAATGTTTTGAACATAGTTATTAAAAGCAGAGTGAGCAAAAGATTTAAGCGAATAATTACAACATGATTGTGAAAAAGTGGACTGTGAAAAGTGGTTTCATGGCAATTGCTATCTATAAGTCTCATGCACTGAGGCTGAAAAACATTTCCTCGATTGCATTCATGGGAAAACTTTTAGAAAATTATTCGGCAGCAAATATTTCTTGGGAATATTTTGTCCGGGATTTTTTTGTGGGGATATTTTGTCCAAAAAAAATTGTGGGGATTATTTGTTCGGGATTTTTTGTGGGGATTTTTTGTCCGGGGATTATTGTCCGGGGATTTTTTGTCCAGGGATAATTTGTGGGGATTTTTTGTCCCGGATTATTTGTCCGGGGATTATTTGTCCTAGCTTCCAAAAACCGATGTGCCACCACGTTGAAATTCGTCAAACCATTTTTGATGGTTTCCATCGAAGGATTTTTCTCCGGGATTTTCCTTCTAAAAACAAGAGTCGAATCACCGATTGATATTGCTCTTTTTTTTCTAAAATCCCCAAACACGCCCGCTTAGACACGCTTTCAAAACAAAACTCCGATTTGACTGATATTTTGACATAAGCCGTCTACAAGAATGTATTATACGACGGTAGATTTCTCTCGCGACAGCCTCGCCATCGAGCGGAGAGGCTAAGTACTTATCGGACCACGTAATTTGCTTGAAAATTTCAAAGTGCAGCAGGTCTTGATCTGTAGAACACACCCTCCGAAATACAAAATTCGAAGTCACAGCATCCAAAAGACGGTAAATACCTACTCTGTGTCAGCTTCTGACTTCCTTGGAACCGTGTCAATTTACCGACAAACTATGGGACAGGCTGCGCCGGCCCTAAATCGAGGGTTCTGCCCTAGCCCAAGGATGGTAAGTCACAAAATTTGGGGGAAAGCTATTTCACGTTGCGTCGATTCCCTTTAGTTTTTATCTTTTTCTGGTTGTAGAAAATACTGCACAAATATTTAGAGAGAGTAATTAAATTAATCTCGGAAAAGTATTTCCTAGACACTAGTTCAAAAAAATATAAAATTAGTAGACGCGCGCACTATGCATTAAGCGAATTTTTCATCCCGATTAAAGTTTGTACATGTTGAAGATAGATACTGGTAGAAAAACAAACTCACCCTGCTTTGTGTTTTCTTCTGGTTCCTTGTCTTCTTATCTGGCCAGATATGCTTGTGAAGCTGCTTGAAGGAAAATATATGCGGTGTTCGGGAACTATTTAAAAACACATACGCGCACGCGCACTGTTTAACTCGAAGACCTAGTTGGCTTAGTAAAACCGGTAGAATTTTAGCGGTAAATTCGATATTGATAGCGGTAAATGCGGTATTGAGAAGAAGATATAGGTGTTACCTTTAGAAGGTTGAAAATGCAAGTGGTCCAGGCCACTCTTATCGGGTGGGAGGAACGCTGAACGCTTCACGCAAAAAATAGTTCTTATTCACGCCGGTAGGGTCTGTAGCTCACTAGGGGTTGTTTTACGAGGGAGCGTCTGAAATTATTATTTTGGACGCCGGTTAAAATGTGTATTTTAACACTGGTACATATCTTCTATTTATCTTCATCAACTGTAAAACTGGTGAAGCAGAAGTAAGAAAGTTAGCACTGTTTAGAGCATATATTAGAAAGACGGCCTCCAACGGAATGTGGCCTTGCGAACTGGAAAATATTTAACAGAAAAAGATAAATTCGCTCAGAATTTGTGATTTATGATCCTTGGACAAAGAGCAAACCCCCCGTTTATGGCCATTTATGGCGAGGGCGGAGAGGCTTGATCGATCGTTTGTCGGTAAATGAGCACAGTTCAAAGAAAATCAGAAGCTGAAACTGGGCCTTTCCAACTCGGCTATAACTGGTGAGGTTAGTGCCGTTGTAATTTTGTGGTCTAACGACGTTGTGTTAAAATTTTTATCATTGTATGAATCAATCAACCTACTAAAATATTTGACGCCAACATTGGTGGTGTACCATCTATACTCGAGCGGACAAGATGGTCCGACCGATTTGGTCAAAAAGTAAATATTTATTAATTGCACAGTAACGTCGGGTGCCAACCGTGTTCTCTTTTCTTTTCACTATTAAAAAGAATTCCGACGGAGCGTGTCGAGGCGCGCTTTTTTAATACAAAAGTGTATCACAAAAATAAAAACTGAAGACGGGAATCAACGCAACGTGAAATAACGAAATTTCTCTCAAAATTTGTTATTTATTAACCGGTTTTCTTTAGTTCAATCGTTTGAGTCAAATTTTTAGACGTTAATTTGATTGCCTCTTCTTCAATACAAATGAATGAACATTTGCAGACATGAATTCGCGGAAACAATACACGAATAGTCAATACATTTTTTTATGTTTATTAATTGTTTAAATAAAAAAAAAACGATTTCAATGGAAAATGCTTCGATTCTCTTGTTTTTTACAATGTAGAAACTTGAAACTGTTACAGATTGTAGCTAACTATAGGAACTATACATAATTTCACTTTTTACGTTAATTGTTTACGTTATGCTTCATAAATAAACAATAAAGTTTAAAATTTTTTGCCGATTCCGACTACTTTTCATGTTTGTACATCATGTTTATAAACATCCTAAGCGGCGACGATTTTGAACGCTTATGTTTTTGTTTATATAAACGTCGGCGCTTATTCGTGTCAAATTTCAATACGATACGAAACAAAACTTCAACCAAAGCTCAAATTCAAAAAATTCGTTAACGTAGTCTTAGAAAAGCCGTAGAGACGTTTCGTGCTACAATTAACATTAGAATTCGTAATTCGCGAGAAATTAACAGGGTCTACACCGTGCAATAGTAAAGCATTAGAAGAGATGGAAAGACTGCTAAAACTGTAATAGGTGTAAATAATGATTTTGATTTAAGAAATGTTTGAAGAAGTTACAGAAAATGTACAATGTATCAAATGTTGAAATAAATGCAAAAAATGTGTCTATCATATAGGTACATCCTTTTTTTTTAAACATGACGATATATTTTAATGTTTGAAAAGTTTGAAAAAAAATATAAAAAAAAATCAACTAAAAAGTAAAAAATAAAAAAATTCAAACTCGAAGGATTATTCGAAAAAACTGTGAGACAAATTAAATATACAAAAATCTCACATTCGTTAAAAAATTGAAAAAATCTAACACATTCGTTAAAGAAAAGCGTGGGGCGCGAAAAGTAAAAAAGCATCTATCCTCAAACCGTTTATTGAATGAAGACGCGCCCCACGCTTTTCTTTAACGAATGTGTTAGATTTTTTCAATTTTTTAACGAATGTGTGAGATTTTTATATAATTAATCTGTCTATTTTTAGTTGATTTTTTTTATATTTTTAATTTTAGTCACTCGTAACCAAAGAAATCGTTTCTTAAAAAAATTTTCATATTTTTTTATGATACTTAAGATAATACCGAACTCTCTACGATACCCGTGGAGCGGCACGTTTTTTCCCGTGAATTGTCGGTATAATGACAAGGTTCAAAGGAATTTAACATATACACACACCCAAACTTATATGGAATCATCTAATATTTCTTATTATTTCGTGTGAATTTATAAAAACGAACACACGAAGTCAAACATAATTTATTTTAAAGCAATTTAATAACAAATACGTAACAATTAAATAAAACAATAAAGTATTTAACAAACAAATTAAAACTAGTTGTTTAAAGTCAATAGCATAAAAAATTTCAATGTAAAACTAATAATGTTTAAATTGTTTTTATTTTTTTTTTATTTTTTTTTTGTAGTCAGTATTATCACCTCTAGTCCTATGCAAGCTTCAATTTGCGTGGGCACGCTCCTAATCAAATTTAAACATTTTGTTGAGGTAGGTTGCTCCATTCTTCAAAAGCAGCTTATACTAGTCATGCGGTGTTTTGTGGATTATCCCGGCGAGCTCGTAATTTTTCTTTTAAGCATATCCCACAAAAATACTCTAAAATACTCTATAGGGTTGAGCTGGGGTGAGCAAGCAGTCCATTCCAAACAAGGGATACCTTCTGCTTCAATGATGTCTCTAGTCACTCTAATGATATGTGGAGGTCCATTATCATGCATGAAAATTAAATTTTCTCCTGTTGCATCTCTGCAGAGCCTAACTACAGGTTATCAACATACCTGTGAGAAATTAAAGTTGATTGGATGAAAATTAAAGGAGTTTTTTTACGGATCACAATTCCTCTCCAGAACATTATACTTCCCCTTGTATATTTGTGAACAGATCTGACAGTTCTTGCTCGTTTTCTTCGACCTCTAAGTACACGATTTCGTGGGTTATCTGATTTTACACCAATCCTGACTTTTTCTGAAAATAGTACATTTTGTCAATTCCCAATGTGCCAGTTTTGGTGGTGAAGACACCAATTTAGGCGACCAACCTTGTGCTACCTGGATAACTCGAGAACTCGTAACTGTCTCCTGCTGTATACTTCTTGGCACGAACTCTTCTTCTTATCGTTTCAACTGAAAAAGTTACACCTGTAGCTTCCAAAAGCTGCCTTTTGAGCTGCAGGTGAGAAATGGTTGGGTGTGTTCCAGCTGATTGGACAATTAAACGATCGTGGCAAGCCGTTATTACTTTTTGGCGACTTTCCCTTGCTTTATTTTTAAACTTTCCTGATTCCTTTTACCTAGCATAGGTTTTGGACAGAACGCCCTTTGTTACGCATAGCTCTACAGCTATGCCCCTTTGAGAACATTACTTTCTCCACAAGACCAATATCTTTCCCCGTTGTAACTTCTATAACCCCACATGAGGCATATTTTCGTTTTTGGACGCAAAAGTTAGTTTATTTATCTTCGTTCAATTTGCAACTCAAGCAAATAACCTATACCGTACCGAGCTGTCCTATCTGGTTGTCTGATCGATTTGTTTATTTTCAATAAAAACCTTAATTCTTCGCAACAATAACAAGTTTTTCAAAAGAGATAAATATTGCATTGAAATACATGGTGATTCCATATAAGTTTGGGTGTGTGTAGGTACTAAGGCGTCCACCCTTCCGACGGATCTAGTGGCTGATACGATTAGTATATAACATATTAGTGCCGTGGTAATTTTACTATGTAGTGCTTCTAACCTTTCTACGACTCATAATGGAGGGAAAGGAAAGAAGGAAAGTGGAAGGAAAAAAAGGTCCAGGAAGAAGAAAATGCTCCTGGCTGAAGAATGTAAGAGACTGGACAGGTATGGAACGCATTCCATACTAAGAACATTCAAGATAGAGAGCAACAGGAAGAAGAAAATGCTCCTGGCTGAAGAATGTTAGAGACTGGACAGGCATGAACACTCATTCGGTACTAAGAACAGCTCAAGATATAGAGCAATTTGCTGTAGTTATAGCCAACCTCCAGTAATGGAGAAGACACCTTACGAAGAAGTGGTCTAACCAGGTTGTGTTTTTTTATCATTGTCTATTGTCTACCAATATTTTTATCATTGTCCGAATTAACCAACTTAATAAAATTTAACAATTTGAATATAAGGGTGCGATGTTAAAACTTGGTAATTATAGGTCATAGGTGATATATTTTCTATTCTTTAATTCTTAGACGCATCTGCTGTTACCATTTTAATGTTGGCTGAAAGGATGTTTCATGGTTTTGAAACTTTTCTTGTAGCATATTTACACCGAATATTTTATATTTGGGAGTAAACCATAATGAATTTGGATTGAAGTTTATGTTTTTTTTTTTGTTTCGACTGCCAATCTGGAAATCGTTAAAAAATATATTATTGCCTGAATTTTTTAAAAACGATTTCAAAGTCGAAAAGTTAAAAAAATTATTGTGGTCTCTTCCCAAACATAAAATTGTTAACTCCGATTTTGTTTCGATTTTTCTTATTGTGATTTAAAAATCTGATTTTATTAAGTAGACTTCAAAGGAAAAGAAAAATAAAAAATGAATAACCATTTTTAGTTTCGTTGCAACAAGAAACTACAGCCGCATCATTATTCCAGTTCAATCAGAGAGTGCAGCAAGCACCTCTACCGGTTTCGAAACTTATTAGTCTCTCATCAGGAGGCACGTATGATGCTCTCTCTGACCCAACTAGAACAAACCCCGGCGTGCAGTCACGGATTGCAACGAACGAAATGGCAGGGATGCCCTAGCGGCAACTGCTATCAAAAAATTAAGTTTTCAATCTAATAGCACATAAAACAACATCCAGAAATGTTATTCTACATCTCTGGTAACATCTACGAGGCTTCTACAATTTGCAAGCTATAACGGATGCTGAGACTAAGGAAGATGAGGGAATTTTACAATATATAATTCACATCCCATCTGCTCAGCGCGGTAAAGTTCCAACGAGAATGGCTCCCTTCGTACTCCAATCGGAGTAAATGTAAATAAAAAATGAATAACCATTTTCAATTTCGTTGCAACACGAAACTACAGCCGCATTATTATTCCAGTTCAATCAGAGAGTGCAGCAAGCACCTCTACCGGTTTCGAAACTTATTAGTCTCTCATAAGGAGGCACATATGCTGCTCTCTCTGACCCAAGTAGGACAAACCCCAGCGTGCAGTCACGGATTGCAACGCACGAAATGGCAGGGATGCCCTAGCGGCAACTGCTATCAAAAAACGTAAGTTTTCAATCTAATAGCACATAAAACAACATCCAAAAATATTATTTTACATCCTACCAGACTGAAAAGAAAAATGTTTACTGCATACGCTGCTTGCTACTTTGATTTACTAAAATTTTTTGTATAGCTACTATTTTTCTTTGTTTAAAAGATCGTCTCTCTCCTTACTCCTTCCCCTTGCAGATCAGTCAGTAGCGTAATGCTATGACCTAGATTGTCGTAATCTCCATCGCACTTTCTGCCTATTCGAACTTGATCTTTGCATTCCAGATGCAGCGCAACGTCATCGGCAGCAGTGGTGAGTTATAAATAACTGACACAGTGCCAGTGCCGTTCGTTCGTGCTAGGAATATTGGATCGAAGTGAGTGTTACGTGCCAGGATCCGTGTCCGTCGATGTCCTTTAGCTCCACAAGCTTTCCTGGCGCTGATTTGAATAGAAAGTACGGCATGAATACAACAGTGAGGCGCTTAGCAGTTTTTACACTACTCGTGGAATCTAGTTCATGGGACTAAAGTTCAAATGCATAGTTTAACGTAATCTCTTCTCACTTGTTCCGAAAAACATTCTCTAATGAGCTTTTTCCTGTGGTATTTTCGTTTATGTGACAACTATTGTTAGAACTTTGAGTTTCATAAGTTTTTCATTTATGTATTGCTTAGCTTACTAAATTCTTTCAATATTAAAAGATACACAGTAAGTCTAGAGACGAACTTCAGTAGCGTCTATTCCATGAAAATACGACTGTTTTGTATTATCGCGACAACGAATATTGTACTATGCAACATAAGAAGTACGAAAGTAAATTGCTGGAATAAAGAATAATTATTTCAATAAAAAGGATCTACTCTCAGTTTGACATAATTTATAAGTTAAATTGTATCTGTTCATAAGCGTGTATGTGATGCACCCTGTATTAGTGAAACAACTAAACTAAAGTCAGTTTTGCAAAAAGCAAAAAGTGGAAAAAGTGAAAAAAATGTCGCTCAATACAAGCCTCGTCGAAACTCAAAGACTATTTTCCAAAGGTTGCAAATTTGACATCCGTGATACTATATACAAAATGGGTGAAAATAAAGAACATGTTTCTTTAGATTCAGTTTATGGAGATTAAAAGAAAAGAAATGTCTGTATTTGAAAGACTTACAAAGAAGGTACATGAAGCCAAAATGGGACACAAAAGAAAAAAGGGAAGGCCGAGGAAGACATGGATGGACCAGATCCAGGATATAGGAGTATGAGGGATATGAAGAACCTGGCCACCCATAGAAGCAATTGAAAGAAATGGATAAAAGGCGGAGCCCGACATCCGACGCCCTGAAGGGCATTAAGGATTATGAGAAAGAAGAAGAAAGAAGAAGAAATTTTCAGAACAAGTCTGTTTCTAGAGTTTCGGGACAGATTGGGTTTAATTTCAAAAATGAAGACAATAGAAAGGCTTTGTGTGAAAGAACTAGTGTCGTTCACAAAAGTATATAATTTTTAAGAAATTATAATAAATTTAAAAAAGAATGTTCTTTCTTTGTTTATAGGCTATTGATTATATTCAAAATAAGATAGCTAAAAGGAACTACATCGTTAACGGGGTTTTATTATTTGATATGGTCAATGGACATCTATATATGAAAAAACCGCGGAGTGCTACCATTTAAAGGGGTGCGTTTTTGAGAAATGGGTGAATTAGTCCCTGGGCACAGGTTACATTAGGGTGAGTTCTATGCACTTTTGATACAAATACTTCTACATAAAAATTGTTCCTGGTTAAATTTCCTATCTAAATATAACTTTTTAAAGTCAAAGATACTTTTTTTACAAAAATATATTCAAAAGAAAAAGCACAAAGAAACCCAAAAGAAATAAATTTTGTTTTTGTCCCATAACTTTTGTCCACGGGGATATAGGTATAGCCATTGCTTCACAGAAAGAAAACTTACATATTTTATCTTTAAAATGATGTTTGGTAGAGGTCATTAGGATTTACAGTTTCCGAAATATGATTTTTCAAAGTTCGCCACTCACAGCAATTTTGGGCAATTTTCCTTGTTATTTCGCAAATATTGTTCTGTAACTTTTTTCTACGTAACTTTAGGTATATGCAATGGTACACGTAATAGGAATAGAAATCAATTACCTTTAAAATGGTCTGCTGTATAACGTTGTACGACTTTTTTTAAAGAGATTGTGGTTTGTCAAGGTTTTATACTTTTAACGATTTTTTTATAATATAATATAAAAATAAAGCAAAATTATTATATAATATATTATATATTATATAATACCTAATATAAAAAAAATATTATTTTTTACATTTTTTACGATTATTTTTGAAATTTCTCATTATAACTTTTTTTCTTGTACATGAATATACTATCTATATATTGCGCAACAAAGAGGGCTTACTTTCTGTTCTTTAAAATGGTGTATCATCTATATTTAAATACATAATGGAAACCGAGTGATTCTTTGATATTTTTTTACCTGTATTATTTAAAATATTTCTTTTACAAAAATTACAAAAACATTAGTCTTAAAAAACATCACTTTAGTTAAAATTATTTAAACGTTGACATTTAAAAAAATTTCAAAATCAAAGTCCATCTCTTCGTTAGCATTAGCTTCAATATCTTCCTCTGACACCTCAGTTATCTTAGAGTTCCCACAAATAGTACCCATGCACATGCACCCTTTGCAGAATACTGAACAACTAATTCCTATCTTCCTACAACCGCAGTTTTTTGTACATCCTTTGGTACATTTACATGCTATTTTTTCAATCAAAGCTTGTGGTGCAGGAGCTTTGACAGTAAATATTGGAATTAATCCATATTTTCAAGTTTGCCCGGCCGAGTCAAGTGGATCAAAAGTATTAACTATAAAAAATAAGATTCAATCATAACACACAATCACATAAAAAAGTTATAATGGGGAATTTAAAAAATAATCCTAAAATCAAAAATCGTTGCAAGTACTTATTACAATTTGAAAAAGCATATCTTATTCAAAAATAACCCTAGAATTTTTTTTAATACACCATTTTAAAGTAAACAGAATAAGCTTTGTTTTTTATTATATAATATATACCATATAGAAAAAAAAAGTTATAATGGGAAATTTAAAAAATAATCGTAAAAATATAAAAACTCGTTAAAAGTCTTGAAAAAGATAACCTCTTTAAAAGAAGTCGTACAACATTATACATTAGACCATTTTAAAGGTAATTGATTTCTCCTCCTCTTACATGTACCATTGCATATACCTAAAGTTACGTAGAAAAAAGTTACAGAACAATATTTGTGAAATAACAAGGAAAATTGCCCAAAATTGCTGTGAGTGGCGAACTTTGAAAAATCATATTTCGAAAACTGTAAATCCTAATGACCTCTACCAAACATCATTTTAAAGAGAAAATATGTAAGTTTTTTTCTGTGAAGCAATGTCTATACCTATATCCCCGTGGACAAAAGTTATGGGACAAAAAACAAAATTTCTTTCTTTTGGGTTTCTTTGTGCTTTTTCTTTTGAATATATTTTTGTAAAAAAAAGTATCTTTGACTTTAAAAAGTTATATTTAGATAGGAAATTTAACCAGGAACAATTTTTATGTAGACGTGTTTGTACCAAAAGTGCATAGAACTCACCCTAATGTATCCTGTGCCCAGGGACTAATTCACCCATTTCTCAAAAACGCACCCCTTTAAATGGTAGCACTCCGCGGTTTTTTCATATAGAGAGATTCATTGACCATATGAAATAATAAAACCCCGTTAACGTTGTAGTTCCTTTCTATAGTACATAATCAATAGCCTATTATTTAGTTAGACGAAACTTTTCTAAAGGCGGTATAAAACGAATTTGGCAGAGTATAAAATCCATAAAACAGATCGATACCGAGGGAAAGAGATATAGTATAGTTAGTGTGACCAACTCCAATTTAGTCGAATTCGGGACAAGACTGAAAAAACTACTTAAAATCCGGGACTTTTCAATGAAAATCGGGCCATTTTTTTTTAAATATAAAACTTTAATATCATCATTTTATTGATTATTTAACATTTTTATGTTGACAAAAATTTTTTGACGGAATGGGTTGTAATGATAATTACATTTTGTCTTTTTGACATTTTGTTTTTGACGTTTCGACTTTCAAGCCGGAAATCGTTCTCAAAAAACGAAAAATTAGAAAATTAACTAATGTTGGATTTCCATGTAAATTGAACCTTGGGTTAAAATGTAATTATCATTATTAGCCTAATAAAATAAAAAAAAGTCAAAATGTAAATTCGTACAGGTTAAAACAAATTTTATATCAAAGTATAGGTGGGTACAAAAGATATTTTCAAGAAAGTATCCAAATCATACAAGGGGATCATTGTTTAAATAATTAAAAAGGGGTCATTTTTGCAATAAAAATACTTTTTTAACTGCTGAGGTAATCCACTTATCGATGAAGGTCTATGGAATTTTTTTCTGCAAATTTGAAGACAAAATCTTTCACATAAGACTTACTAAATTAAATTTGACCCCCTATGTATTTAAATAATTGTATCTAAAACTTGAAAAATAAATTTGCAAAAAAATATTTTTAGCGTTTTAAATAAGCACTATATCTTTTTTTACAGACTAAGTTGCGCTATGTTATCAGTATTAAACAAAAAAATTGGTCAAAAAATATTTAATATTTTTTGAGATATTGAATTTGTTTATTAAATGTTACTATATTTTCAATTGCAAAGACGCGGTTGTTGGCAAAGAAATATTCACCTGCATAAGATCTCATTATTTTTATTTTTATGTATATTTTCGATAAATGTATTGATAAATTCAAATTTCAATTAAACTCCCCCCTAAAATGGCATTTGAAAATTATTCAAATTTGTTTATAATTTGTTTTTTTTTAATAACGTCGCGGGGATTAAGTATTTTGAAATGCCGTTTCGATAATTGGGTTCCTGGGAATTTTTTACTAATTAACAATTTTTTTTTGTCGTTTTTTCTTCTTCTTTTTTTTCTTGGAGTTATATTACTACGGGTCCTTTTAGGGTTAAATTTTATTAAGAAAGTCGAATCTCTGACTTGTAGATTCTAGACCTAAAAATATTAAGATTTAACTAAAATCTCTTAAATAAAATGTGGCTACTTACTGAGTTACAGGGTGTTTTATTTAAAAATTTAAAAAATATTTTTACCAAGTACTTTAAAACTATTTGACGTATCCTTATCATACTTGGCAGAAAGTGTAGCTATTATACACCCTACTAAATTGTGATTAATAAACGTTTCTAGCTAGTGCCAGAGGCGTACGACAGGGGATAGTGAATGATTGACCCTTCCCAAATTCTACGCCACTGAGTGAATTACTATTTTAGCGAAATTTTTCGATTCTCCAATACTTTGTATGTAAATAACTTTATTGGTATCGATAAAGTCATCAGTTTGAGAGATATTGGAAGTTTAAAATGAATGAATGAATCAATCAAAATAACTATGCCGTTTCATTTTTAACGTCCAATATCTCGAAAACTAATGACTTAATCGTTACCAGTAAAGAGTATATTATTTACATAGAAAGTATTAGAGAATCTAAAAATTTCGCTAAAATAGTAATTCCCTCAGTGGCGTAGAATTTGGGAAGGGTCAACCATTAACTATCCCCTGTCGTACACCTCTGGTAGTAGCTAGAAACTTTTGTTTATCACAATTTAGTAGACTGTATAGTACCCACACTTTCTGCCAAGTATGATAAGGATACGTCAAATAGTTTGAAAGTACTTGGTAAAAATAATTTTTAAATTTTTAAATAAAACACCCTGTAACTCAGTAAGTAGCCACATTTTATTTAAGTGATTTTAGACCAATCTTAATATTTTTAGGTCTAGAATCTACAACTTAAGAGATTCGACATTCTTAATGAAACTTAACCCTAAAAGGGCCCGTAGTAATATAACTCCAAGAAAAAAAAGAAGAGGAAAAAAGACAAAAAAATTTGTTAATTAGTGAAAAATTCCCAGAAATCCAATTATCGAAACGGTATTTCAAAATGTTTAATCCCCGCGACCGACGTTACTAAGAAAACAAATTATAAACAAATTTGAATAATTTTCAAATGCCATTTTAGGAAGAAGTTTAATTGAAATTTGAATTTATTAATACATTTATCGAAAATATACAAAGAAATAAAAATAATAAGATTTAATACAGGTGAATACTTCTTTGGCAACAACCGCGTTTTTGCAATTGAATATAGAGTAACATTTAATAAACAAATTCAATATCTCAAAAAATATTAAATATTTTTGGATCAATTTTTTTTATTAATACTGATAACATAGTGCAACTTCTCCTGTAAAATAAAATATTTTATAGTGCTTATTTAAAACGCTAAAAATAATTTTTTGCAAATTTGTTTTGTTTATGTTTAATTTGTTTATGTATAATTATTTAAATAAATAGGGGGTCAAATTTAATTTTGTAAGTCTTATGTGAAAAATTTACCCTTCAACTTTGCAGAAAATAATCCTATATAGTGATGAGCAAAACAAGAACAAGACCAAGACCAGGCTAGTCTTGGTCTTGTTCTTGCAAGCTTGGTCTTGGTCTTGGTCTTGCAGCTAAAACTTGGTCTTGGTCTTGGTCTTGCACTAGCCGGTCTTGTTCTTGGTCTTGGTCTTGCTGCAAGAGTCTTGCTGGTCTTGCTTTTTTGGTAGTAATAAGTTGAACCAAACAATTTCGAATAAAATGTACATTGAAATAAATAAAGATGTGAAGAATGGAACTATATTTTTTGCTTTAAAATTTTAACAGAATGTAGAATGTAGTTTCAAACGGATACCAATTTTAACATTATACATTCACCTAATGACCTAATTATTTCTCTCTATATAAAGAGATTAGAGTATATTTTTATAATGATAATGTTTTTTCAGTAGAAAAAACCTGCATTTACAACCCTTGTTGCAATTGCCGGCCTTCGGTTGTGTCACGTTGTGTTTTGCATGCTGTCGATACCTGCCGCCTGCCTTCAGACCACGTCTTGAGTCTGGATTATTGTTTATTGCCCCTGTATTTTAATAAAATGTTAAAGAAAAAGAGCTTCTTAAAGGTGCCACAAATGGTCGGGGACCTTCAATTCACGGATTTTACGAAAAGGGATAAACGGTTTATAGTTGTTAACAGATAATGATCTGCTCCTTTCACTCGAACACTGTAGTATTTATCCTAGGAGGGTCAAATTTAAGAACATAAATTAAATTTTTTTAAGAGAACACAAAAATCAAATATTTTTTACTCTATTTAATCATTATTTAATATAATTAACTTTTTTTATAAACTAACTAAAACATACTTTTTAGTAAATACGTACATATTTACCATACCTTTTTATAGACCTAATACTATAACATAATAACTAAACCTAATGGGGAGTTATAAACGCTTAATTCTGTAATTTGTTATCTTACAGGTCTTTAATTTTATTTAAACTACATTGCTCTCGTAACACGAGTTATTCGCACTTTTTATTTTCACATATTTTTGGATTGAATACCCATTATGACATTTAAAAAATTGAAAATATTCGGATGTGGGTAGTAAAAACTAGAATTTAAAACACACTGAAATGATGCGCATGCATTTCAAGTGCGGCACATACTAATTTGTAGTACTGGCCCTTTCTGGGGAAAACCTAGATTCGTCCAAATAGTTTTCAACTATGAAATCAGTAAAATTCTTTACGCGTTTGTCATCCGGGATTTTCACAAATAATTCAAGTTCCAACTTTCGTTGATTGTAAAAAATTATTTCATGATTATAAACTACTTTTCCTCCCGAGAAAGTAATCATTCAAGGGAGGAAAAGGCACTTTACTCCCATGTTATACATATGGTTTTTCCACCTTCCTCAAATTAATAACAAGTAATTTTTCATTTTTACTTAATTTATTTATGTAACTAACCAACAAAATTTATTAAAACTAAAACTAACAAGTAGGTACAATATAACTGTCAACTGTCAAATATAAGTCAAATTATTAATGTAAACATTGTTAAATCAAAATAACAATTTACTGTTTTTTACCATTCTGCAAAATACTGGGTGATTTATAAATAAACGTTAAAATGTATAGATACTTACGTAATAGAAAATAGATATTGTACAGGGCGTCAATAAGTTATATTTCATGAATGACGTCACTTTTACTTTTCCTCCCTAGGGAGGAAAAATGTTTTCCTCCCTAGGGAGGAAAAGTACAACTTTCCTCCCTACAATCAGGTCCGGAAAAGTATACTTTCGGTAGAGGTAGGTGGAAAAACATATTACGATAAACAAATGGATACAAGGGTTACAGTAACTAGACAGTCCTGGAAACATGGCAACAAGTATTGGATACTGCCACTCCTGAAATTTGGGAAAAAAGTATAAAAATATGTGAAGATTTAATTGAAGAATGGTGGATTTGTGAAAGTAGCATCGAAGCAGTTAATCCTGTTATAATTTACCATCCGAATAAGGATAGCGACGATAGTGATTATGACTGTGAATCTGATGGTTGATAATAGTCTTATGAGATTAGGAGAATATGGAAATTCGTAATTTTGTCTTGTTTTTGTACTACTAATTGAATATTATACTAAATAAATGTACACAAAAAAGTGTATTTTAAAAATTGGGAGAATTTACTATTGTACAATTTGAACACAATGGACCATTTAATTTAAATCGATACTTTCATACCTTATTCAAAACAGTCGTATCATGGAATATACTGTTGTTGGATATTTTGTAAATTAGGAAGAACCTCCCAAGTAATAATAGATTTAATTTGATAAGAGGAAAAATACAAATAAAAATAGAGTCAGATAGTCCAATTCGTTAGCAACGGTATTGTTTATTACATCGTTAGAGCTGATATTATTACATCGTTAGATAATAGTAAAATAGAGAATTTTATTTTGTTTCACACTATACTTATTGCAGAGTACAAAATAATAGCGGTTTATATTGGTAAACTGTTTGATGCAGTAGTGGAATAGATTCCTAGTACATATACAGTTAGTTTACTTAAATCGTTATCTACACTCACTTCATCTTCCCTCGTTAGATGTTGCTAAACGCATACACGTTGGTATGATATTTAAATATATGTATTTACCAATCAATAGGTAGTTGTTTTTTTTTATTCAATTCAGTCTTCTTACAAAGCCTCTTTGATAACGGGTAAACCTAGAAACACGTGTCAGAGGATGACAAGAGACTCGAATTGAATCAACGAAACCGTCTATTTTTGTTTAGTAAAATAGTTCACAAATACAGGTATTATAAATAATAACAGCATGCAAGTAATATTATATGCGAATAATATAACCGTAGTTGTAACGGAGAAACTAGTTTTAAGGGGTTACATAGGTCTTGAATTTTCAAAAAATCTATTTTTTTTTTGTTTCATTTGAAAGTACATATTATTATGTAACTTCAAGAATATGTATACAAAATTTCAATTAAATCCGAGCTATAATACTAGAGTTATGGACGTTCAAATGTCCCGCGGATCGATGCGAACGAGCGGGCTGTTGCTCTTTCGTCTATATCTATCCTTTTCTTTTTTTCTCATGTTATTTTGGTCATGGAATCTCACAGTCGCTACCTGCAAGAAAATTGTGGCTTTATTGTCAAACCCTAAAGATATCTTATACCGACCACGTTACTAATCAGGACGTCTTATTAAGAATACAAAAAAAGCGCTGTTATTGCCGGGAATTTCCAGAGGACATGTGAGGAAGTGTCCTTCTACTCATTACATAGCTTGAGCCATCCGCCAATCCAAGAAGAGGTTGATGTCGCCTGGCCTGAGTCTACAGTAGCCAGAAAGCATACTGGAGAAGTAAGACTTTTGGATCGTCTTTCACGTAACGTTTCGTTACGTGGAACCTATTCATACCTGCACCAGTAGCCCAAGAGTCCTAGAATCTGTAGAACAGAAGCTCCTTGTGACTATATACTTTGCCCAGTGCTGAAGGGAAGTACTGTTCCCTCTCACACACAAGAAATAGCTTAAGCCGACTTTGGGTACTCCCAGTTTAAAGCTGCTTGGCTGCCAGGACAAATAGAGATGGAGAAGAAAGCAACTGGCCACATACTTCCAAGAACTGCAGCTAATGCAAACGTATGAAAATATATTATATACTTTTCCAATTCCTTGTTTATTTTTCGTAATTTATTTATAGTTATGTAGGTGTTACTAATATAAAATAATTTTGGTCTTCATAAGTGCTTAAAATATTTAAAATGTAAAAATGAATAACCATTTTCAATTTCGTTGCAAAACGAAAACACAGCCGAACCATATTCTAGTCCAATCAGAGAGTGCTCCAAGCACCCCTACCGGTTTCGAAACTTATTAGTCTCTCATCAGGAGGCACATATGCTGCTCTCCCAGATCCAACCAAAACAAACCCCAGCGTGCAGTCCCGGATTGCAACGAACGAAATGGCATAGATGCCCTAGCGGCAACTGCTACCAAAAAGACTAAGTTTTCACTCTAATGGCATATAGAACAACATAATGCTATTCTACATCCCACCAGAATGAAAACAATGAGAACCTTCTCTGGTTACACCTCCGAGGCTTCTACAATTTGCAAGCCATACGGATGCTGAGACTAAGGAAGATGAGGGAATTCTACAATTTACAATTCACGTCCCAACTGCTCAGCGCGGTAAAGTTCCAACGAGAATGGTTCCCTTCATACTCCACACAGAGTAAATGTAAATCAAAAATGAATAACCATTTTCAATTTCGTTGCAAAACGAAAACACAGCCGAACCATATTCTAGTCCAATCAGAGAGTGCTGCAAGCACCCCTACCGGTTTCGAAACTTATTAGTCTCTCATCAGGAGGCACATATGCTGCTCTCCCTGATCCAACCAAAAGAAACCCCAGCGTGCAGTCCCGGATTGCAACGAACGAAATGGCATAGATGCCCTAGCGGCAACTGCTAGCAAAAAGACTAAGTTTTCACTCTAATGGCATATAAAACAACATAATGCTATTCTACATCCCACCAGAATGAAAACAATGAGAACCTTCTCTGGTTACACCTCCGAGGCTTCTACAATTTGCAAGCCATACGGATGCTGAGACTAAGGAAGATGAGGGAATTCTACATTTACAATTCACGTCCCAACTGCTCAGCGCGGTAAAGTTCCAACGAGAATGGTTCCCTTCATACTCCACACAGAGTAAATGTAAATCAAAAATGAATAACCATTTTCAATTTCGTTGCAAAACGAAAACACAGCCGAACCATATTCTAGTCCAATCAGAGAGTGCTGCAAGCACCCCTACCGGTTTCGAAACTTATTAGTCTCTCATCAGGAGGCACATATGCTGCTCTCCCTGATCCAACCAAAAGAAACCCCAGCGTGCAGTCCCGGATTGCAACGAGCGAAATGGCATAGATGCCCTAGCGGCAACTGCTAGCAAAAAGACTAAGTTTTCACTCTAATGGCATATAAAACAACATAATGCTATTCTACATCCCACCAGAATGAAAACAATGAGAACCTTCTCTGGTTACACCTCCGAGTCTTCTACAATTTGCAAGCCATACGGATGCTGAGACTAAGGAAGATGAGGGAATTCTACAATTTACAATTCACGTCCCAACTGCTCAGCGCGGTAAAGTTCCAACGAGAATGGTTCGGCTGTGTTTTCGCTTTGCAACGAAATTGAAAATGGTTATTCATTTTTTATTTACATTTACTCTGTGTGGAGTATGAAGGGAACCATTCTCGTTGGAACTTTACCGCGCTGAGCAGTTGGGACGTGAATTGTAAATTGTAGAATTCCCTCATCTTCCTTAGTCTCAGCATCCGTATGGCTTGCAAATTGTAGAAGCCTCGGAGGTGTAAGCAGAGAAGGTTGTCATTGTTTTCATTCTGGTGGGATGTAGAATAGCATTATGTTGTTTTATATGCCATTAGAGTGAAAACTTAGTCTATTTAGAATGTATTTGTAAAAATGTTGTTTTGTTTATTTTTTAGATTCCTATTTTTATTAGCATTTAGCATCTACGAATCATTAATCCGCATATTAATACTCTGGATATTTCCACTGCATTCATTACCTCCACGTTAATTAACAATCCACGCCTTCATTAAAGCAATTACCATTTTTTATCTTTTATTGTGCCGTTTCCCTAGCTAGACGATGAAATAGAAAAACTTCCAACGGTATCCATATTGCATTGTCCCCGACAACAAAAATAAATCGATGACCTGAATCCACAGTAGGTTGGATGACCTCTTAGAAAATTTAATCTGAACGAACTGAAGACATACGAGCATGGTTTGTTAACGGATTCGTGTGCGTTGATTGTCGCAAACACATTTTTCGTGGTTTCAGTCGATTGGTAGTTGAATCGGCGCTTTTACTTGAATACCGAGTTATTTTTACTTTTATCCAGCGGCGTGGCTACTCGTAGAAGCAATGTAAACTTTATAATTGATTAATGTGAGAACAAGATCATTTTTTTAAATGTTGAGTGCAGTCTATTTTATTTTTTCTATGTTTTGTACCAAAAAAGGTGTTAACTCTCAGATGAACAAAGGCTCCGTTGCTCAAAATCGGTAGAGATGTGAGGGTGATTCTTTGTATCTCTCTTACTAGCTCAGAAATAAGGATAGAAATTGGGAAAAGAAAATAAAGGGGAGGATAGCTACTAGAGCTAAACTAGAAATGTTGGATAAAGAAAACGAATAAAACAAGATAGAAACAAAGCCAAAATGAGAGCCACTTTATCTTTTCGTCGAGAGACAAAGAGCAAGCACTCATAAAATCAAAATACAATTATAAAATTACCAGTCACACCTACCTTATTTAATCTTACTCAAATTTTGTTGTTCAAACGGATGGAAGATTGATTAAAAAAATTTGACAACAGTGTTACACACAAAACATATTTATTATTAATCAAAACATATTTTTTAGTTGGACATCTTTCAGGTTTTACAAATAGTGTTATACAAAAAAAAAACAATGGTGATAAAACATGCACAAAAAATTACGTGATGTGCCCCTTTAAACCATAACACCACACAAACTGGTTACAAACTGACAGTTGTTGTACTGTTAAAAAAAGAGAAACCAGCAAATGAAGAAAATTTCAGCTTATAGAGCAGGCTGTATCGTCGCCCCCGTTAAGTAAATTATTTCGATTCGTTTGTTTTGCACAAACTTACTCAAATAGAGGTCCTTATAACAAATCCACAGGGTGGCTGGTGGTGCCGCGGTCGGAAATTTGTTTACACAATTTTTTTAAACAAATTCAAAAAATCAATTTTTTCAGTTCGTACAATTTTTTTAGATTCTTTGGGTCATTATGAACAAAAAAGACCTCTTGTGATTTTTCTCTAAAATTGATTGTTGTCGAATTATACGCGATTTCAAATTTGAAAAACGCGAAAATGGCTATTTTTAAGACTTAATAACTCGGTTAAAAATTATTATTATGAAAGTCAGAAAGTGACTAAATCAAAGTTTACACCCCCCCCCCCCCTACATGATCCTGAAGAAATTTGTGTCATTAATTTATTACTAAGCTGTTTTTTTTAATAACAATGAGGGCTAACAGCGTATTGAGACGGCCGTCAATATGAGTGCGAGTACGATGCACCATTAGACCAGCGGTTCTCAACCTTTTTTACTCAGCGACGCACTAACGTACTCCTTACAGATTCGCGACACCCTTATATGTACAAATTTTTGCTAGTGTTAGGTAAGTACAGATGAATATATTAAGCATATTATTTTTTATTTCGTAAGAACATAACAAGAACAATATGCATGTTTGTTGTATTATAACCAGTAAAAAAATATAAATAAAAATATCGTATTCGTAAATCTCGTGACACACCTGATAGGTTCCTCCGGCACACCAGTGTGTCGCGACACGGTGGTTGAGAACCGCTGCATTAGACTACCGGAATGGTGCATCTCTTTCGTACTCACATTGACGGCCGCCTCAATACGCTGTTAGAGCTCATTGTTATTAATTTAAAATAACAGCTAAGTAATAAATTAATGACACAAATTTTTTCAGGATCATATATGGGGGGCTTGAAACTTTGATTTAGTCACTTTTTGACTTTCATAATAATAATCTTTAACCGAGTTATTAGGTCTTAAAAAAAACATTTTCGCGTTTTTCAAATTTTAAATCGCGTATAACTCGACAACACTCAACTTTGGAGAAAAATCACAAGAGACCTTTTTTGTTCACCCAAAGAATCTAAAACAAATTTGTACGAAGTGTAAAAATTGATTTTTTGAATTCATTTAAAAAAAATTGTTTAAACAGTTTTTCGACCGCGGCACCTCTCGGCACCCTGTGTATTTGTTATAAGGACCTCTTTTTGAGTAAGTTTGTGCAAAAAAAAAACGAATCGGAATAATTTACCTAACGGGGGCGACGATAAAGCCTGGTGTATCATTTTCCCTTATTCATTCAAGTGTGTACAAACTTATCAGTCTTTCAACTATTATTAGTTATTCACTTGTTCTTGCAAGATTCATACAAAGAAATTATAAAAAACTTCAATATACCTATTGTTTTTAACAAAACTTTATAACACTATTTAATCTGCATACTAAAACTGAATCTTAAGAAAATAATTTGTTAATCGACTGCTTTACTATTTAAACCGCACCATTAATTACTGCCAAAGTTCTCAGAAAAGTCGAAGAAGCAGCCCTCATCCTACTCAACCAATAAAAATGTGTAGCATATTCATCAGCAGAATACAGCAGGTTTTGGTTACCAATACTAAAAGAATAAGTCAAGAAAAAGAAAATTCCAACAAATTGACGAATGAAAAACGCACCATCGAAATTTACATACCCAATACTTATATGCAACACACAACACAACTGGACAATAGATCATATTTTTAATTTGATTAAACAAATTATTGCTATAATAATGCTATTAAATAGATTATTGTTAAATTTAAAAATTTGATAATGGAATTTATTTTTATTTTTTTACTATTTATTACTATATTTATTTTAAATCTTATTCTTTTGATTTTTTTCAACAATCACATCTACGATACAGATTATGCAAAAATAATACACAAAAAACAGTCAGAAACTACGGTTGTAACAATAGTTAATTATCTACATAAAAATGAGACCTTTGAAAACTAGAATCTTTTCTGTACTTTGCAAAGACATGGATGCGGTACATTCAGCATTATTATTTTATTGTGAGGCAAGCTGGTTATTACGTGGGAAATTTTTACAACGTGTTTTGAATTAAGACAACAATTAAGCCAAGATGTTTCACGATGGTTTATTTTTGATGAAATTGAGTTACTTGGTTGATATATTCGAGAAACTAAATATTTTGAACTTACAACTTCAAGGGGCCAATACACATATATTTGATACGAATGATAAAATTAACGCTTTCTGTAGAAAATTGAAATTGTGGAGCAGAAATTTAAAGCAAAAAACCTAGAAATATTTCAAAATGTGGATGAATGTTTTAAAACTTACCAGGTTGAAGAACAACACGTGAAAGTTGTTTTTGTAACCATTGAAAATCATTTAGCAATGCTGACAAAAAATTTTAAAAGATACTTTTTTGCCGACGACCAATTAATACTTACCTAATAGTTATGAGTGGGTCGGGAATCCGTTTCAAATTACACCCGAAGAGCTCTCTACTGCAGAAGAAGAAACCTTCATAGACTTCACAGCAAATGCCGAAATCAAGAAACAGTTTAATATTAGATCCCTCTTTGAATTTTGGGCAGGGGTAAATGATTTGAGTTTTCTGCACTGAAAACCAGAGCGTTTCGTATACTATTACCGTTTTCACCATCCTACCTTTGCGAAACAGGATTTTCCGCGATGGCTGCTTTAAAGACCAAATATAGGTCGCAGCTAAATATAGAGAAAGAACTGAGAGCGTCTATTTCTAATATTACACCCTGTTTTGATAAGCTTTGCTCTGCAAAAGAGGCCCAAGGAAGTCACTAATTTACATTAAATTAGTTGATTTAGTCTTCAGTGCTCATGACTATGTATAGCTCCTTGTTCATGGGTATTTTATTTTTTTGTTTGTCAGAATTTTGTTTTGCTTTGATTTTAGTAAATTAGTCAATGTTTTAGGTGTTTTTCTTTTTTGATATTTTCACGCCCCCTCATTGCTAAAAGCGCGTCCCCCTAGGGGGGCGCGCCCCACAGGTTGAGAATCACTGTGCTAGGGTATTTAAGGCCTTGTTTACATAGGGTGGTTTGCCAACGTAAACGTCGCGATTAACCTGTTTAAACGCTGGTAAACCGCGTAAAACTCGCGGTTGCATGTTGCATATGTACGATGATGAGCGGTTGCATTTGTTTCTATGTTAACTTGAACCGCGGCGGTTGGGTTTTTCAGGTAAACAGCGACGTCGACGTTGACAAACCGCCTGCATATAAACAAGCCCTAAGATCGCGACCAAAATTTCTTTTGTATGGAAAGTACACATCACCATAACCTAAAAAGATCAGGTTAATTTCCCAGAATTTCAAACCTAATTTTTTCTTTTTTATTTTTAATTTTCCGATGACGATTTCCTGAGTGGAAATCGAAACGTTAAACAATAGTTAGTTAAGAAATCTAATATTCATTATACCAAAAATTATGGCTCAATCCCATATAAATATACATATACTAAATATTATTTTACATGGGATTAAACCAAAATTGATTGTATAATGAATTTCCGTTCAATTGTGGTTTAATTTAATCTCAATCGCTTACAGGTTGGTCGTAGCTAATTAGTAACAAATTTCCTCTATTATCCTACCAATGCAGACTTTATGTTAACATTATTAATGGAGGCGATATTTGTTATGTCTCATCACATGACCAAGGTTTTCCATCTTTCTCTTCTTCACTGTAAACGTAATTTTTGTAAAAAAAATGAATAACCATTTTCAATTTCGTTGCAAAACGAAAATACAGCCGCATCATATTCTAGTCCAATCAGAGAGTGCAGCAAGCACCTCTACCGGTTTCGAAACTTATTAGTCTCTTATCAGGAGGCACATATGCTGCTCTCTCTGATCCAACCAAAACAAACCCCGGCGTGCAGTCACGGATTGCAACAAACGAAATGGCATTCAAGTTGCCATTCATGGCAAGTTTTCAATCCAATGGCATATAAAACAACATAATGTTATTCTACATCCCACCAGACTGAAAACAATGGGAACCTTCTCTGGTTACACCTCCGAGGCTTCTACAATTTGCAAGCCATAACGGATGCTGAGACAATGGGTGGAATGCATAAAACGTAGTACCTGCTAATGCTTCAAGTACGTACTACATTTTTGAAGAATTTGCTACACTTACAAAACATTTGCTTTCCTCCGTAGCATCTGCTACTATTTACCAGATACATAGAAGGATGTACTACGCTTTTGAAGTATTTGCTAGTTTAGTAGAATTTGCTTCAGTTTAGGTGAAGTTGGTGGATGAACGACTTCGGCGTAGGTGTTTTTTGTTAAAAAATGGCAGCATTTATGAATGTTCGTCGTAGAAAAATCTGCGTACCAGGAGAAAGATACAATGACGATATTTATCGTAAAATATTTAGGTAATTATCATGAATCGTGCAGTTTTATTCATACAGTGCGCTGGAATAAGTGTTACCACCATATTAACCAAATTATTTTTAGTATATAAACAAAATGCCCGGAGAGGTCAATTTTTAAAATAATCATAGTATATTATAGCATCAATGTTTCGAACTTTACGCAATTTCTCTTCAGGTGACAGTTATAACTTTGATTTTTTAAATGGGAAAGTACATCATAATATGACACACAATTTAAAAGCTTCTGAAATACTGATTACAAAAATACTTCGGCAAAATTTCGGTCAAATGATTTTTAAATGCGTTCATTTTTTTAAATCCTGAGAAAACTAATAAGAGTTTTTGAAAATTTTAAACGCAGATTAAAAGATTACATTATTACCGAGGGCCGAAAGTCCCTAAAAACTTCTATATTGTTTATTTAAATAAGTTACAGGGGTGAAAACGAAGAGAAAATTTAATGTGATTTTTAATTTCAAATATATCATTCAAAAGAAAATTTCTATATGGTTGACGAATTGCTCACCAGCTTCAGTAAACTTTATCAGTGCATTCGCAGCTCGTTCCTGAGCTTCTGCCGAAGACTGTTGAGCTCGAGCACAAGAAATTTGAGCTTCGGCTGCTTCAATTTGTTTTCGTAAGCAGGTCTTCTGTAGTTCAATTAGCGATTCCTCCTTCGCATTAGGATATTTGGGAGCTCTCCCTGTTAGTTTTTGGCAACCAGAATTGGAGCTAAAGAGAACGTTTTCATCATTATTTTTTGTGATGAAACCCCAATCTCCTCTGTTACACCGGCCTGACAAGCACCTGGTACCCTGTGCAAGACTGGATTTTCTCCTATGTTCCATAACTCATAGAATTTTCTTTGCCAATCAGTTAGTACTATTTTTTTGTTACCAGTTTTTTTAAATCTAGGTTTTGAATCTAGGTTTTTTTTATTATTTCATTAACGGCAGCAGTTAATTTATTCAATGTAGCTTCTTTTTCATTTTTAATTTTTGGGATCATTCTTTTATCAAATAAAATTTGATAGTTTTCAAGAAGATTAACAAACAATACTTGTTCATTTTTATACTCGCCTAACCCTTTTGTTGCTTCGGAATCTGAACCACTCATTTTTACTCACTACTCACTTATTCTAATAATAATTAGGTAGGTACGTAAAAATGTGAATTCACATAATACAAAAGCACATGAAAAACTAGTTCTAATCAGTGTTGCCAATCGGCGGATAATTATCCGATTTGCGTACCTTTTTGAGAGTCGTATCTTTAAATAAATCGGATATTTGCGGATATTTTTCAGTGTATCTACCATCGACTAAAACTTTTTCATCCATATATTCCCAACACCAACAACACATTAATTTTGTTTGGTTCCACCCAAATTTTTATAAATAGCCTATACTGGATGAATATTAGTGACATCCGATACTTTTCATCTTTTGACAAAAGGGACATGTGCAGATTCTTTTGTTTAGAATTTAAATGCACAAGTGCATCCACTTAAGGCATACTAATCATTCAAATTTCAAAAACCGTCTGCCGTCCGATGTTATTTATGAGTTTTTAGTTTTTAGTCTTTAAACTTATGAAAGCTAACGATTTAGTTTTATTTTCATTTTATGTAGTGCAGTGCTCAAGTAAACGTTTTCAGATTTCTCGGACATGAGATGTAGTTAAATCTAGTTCTTTTTTGTAAAGTTCTATCAAATCTAATATCTTAAACAAAACCATTTTATCAAAACCGGCAAGTTCTTTTCTACACACTACTGTCAGTTATTCTGTGAGAAAATATTAAGTTTGTTAACATAAAATTGTGCAGAAAAATGCATTTGGAATAGTGGTTGTAGAAAAATCTACTTATTTAAAACTAGTAATATCTAGATATCTACTAATTAACTCAAAAATCCTTCAAATTTTTTGCCTATAAAAATTATTTAGTCAGGCATTAACGTTGAACGCACGACGGGTATTATGGATACTAACTTTGATACCTTAATAACTAGAAGACTGTCAAATACATTTCTATTGTTTTAGTTGTAATAAATCTTTAGTTGTTAAAAGAACGTAAGCGCAAAATTTCGGACCAATAATCTTAAAACGTATTAATTTTTTTCGAATCCTGAGAAAACTAATGGTAGGGGAGCAAAGTATGCTAAATGTGCAGTCACTCGAGCGCTTTGGGGACCTATTGGGTTGTGAAGAGTAGGTCCTAAAACCAAAAACAGTTAAGTAAAGTTTTCCATTTTAGTGGGCGCTTGTCATTTTTTAATTTAATTTTCCATTTTCAATAATCGTTTTTTCCAATTATAACGCCATCTATCCATAATTCGAAAAAATGTTTCGAATAAAAGTTACTTATTTTTACGCAAGGAATCTAAATTTGCAATAAAAAATGAGGGCTCCTATTTAAGATTTTAAAGTAACCCCCCACCCCACATCCACGGGGGGACGTGTTTGGTGCCATTCGATAGATTTTTCAAAAATATTGAATAAGTGTATTTTACAGTTTTTCGATCTGATGTTCATTTTGCGAAATATCGCGGGATTAGTATTTAAAATATTAAATTTACCCCCCACCCCTCTCCGTGGGAAGTCGTGTTTGGTATCATTCGATAGATTTTTAAAAAATATTGGGCACATATTTTTTAGTTTTTCGATCTGTCATTCATTTTGCGAAATATTCCCTTTTTTCTTGTGAAACTTTGGGACTCACCCATTTCCTTACGCCCGGCTCAAATCGTCAGATTTTTGAAATATACACTCTTTTGCAGGTACTTAACTTACCTTATCTTAATCTGACAATTTCGAGTTTTTTTAAGGATAAATTTTTTTTTCGGGCCCCCCTTAACGAACTCCCCTGTGTTAAGAGCCAATATATGGTAGAGGTACATCTGCAGGGTACCAGGTTTCTCCCCATATGCTAATCTGACGCGCTCGAGTAACTGCAAAAATCCCCGCTTGGGCTCCCCTACCATAATAAATATTTTTGAAAAATTTTAACGCAGAATGAAAGATTACATTATTACCGAGGGCTTAAAGTCCCTTAGAATAAACAAAATGTTTCTTTTGAATGAGATATTTGAAACTAAAAATCACACTTAATATTCTCTTTCCTTTTACCCCTGTAATATATTAGAATAAAAATTATAGAAGTCTTCAGGGACTTTCGGTCCTCGGTAATAATGTAATCTTTCATTCTGCGTTTAAATTTTTAAATAATACTTATTAGCTTTCTCAGGACTAGAAAAAAATAATGCAGTTTAAAAGCATTGACCAGAAATTTTGCGCCTATGCTATTAATGTAGCTGTAGTTTATTTTGTATTGATTTATTTATTATTTATTTTTCCAGTACCCAATTTTAGGTAGTTATTACGTTTTAATAAAATAATATTCAAAAGTGTTTTTTTTACTTAAATAATTATAATAAATTAATATAACGATCCAAATAATGAAATATTTAGATTTATTTATTTATTTAGAATTTAACACTTACGATAATACAAAATACGAATAATATAATAATAGTAAGTAAATAGTATTTACATACATGGATTAGGTAATAATCAGCTAGGATACGAGATTTTCATCTATAAACGAAAATTTTTAAACTGTGAAATAGAGAATCTAGTCGATTAAACTGCCGGTTGTTCGAACGCTAATCAGAAATGGATTCAACTGATCATTATCAAATATTTAATTACTGTCAATGTCAACTTTGATTGGGTTGCTGAAAACATAATTGATTACAATTATAAGATTAATTGATTAATTAATCAATTATGTTAATTGATAATTAATAAGTAATTAATCAATCAATTATGTTAATTATCATAATGATAATTGATTACAATCAACTGATTGGCGTACGAACAACGGATTTTGTTATTTGATGGTTGTTAAGGGGACTAAAAGAATAACATTGGCAACATTGATTTTAATAACAGAATAATTTTTGACCTAGCGTACCTTTTCGTGACAAATCGGATATTTTTCGAGCGATCATCGGATAATCTAGAGAAATCCGATTGGCAACACTGGTTCTAATACGATTGGTGTGATGCACACAAGGGCACTACGGCTGGCGCTACATTTAGTAGTAGATCCTTCAGGTCCGTAGCAGGTACTTCGGTTGTGTAGTACGGTCTTCTCAACACAGCACTTACTTTTATGTAAAAGAAAATGCTACAAATTAGACACTATTTGCTGAAGCAATAGCATCTACTACGTTTTATGCATTCCACCCAATGCATCATATTCTAGGAATTACAATTTATAATTCACGTCCCATCTGCTCAGCGCGGTAAAGTTCCAACGAGAATGGTTCCCTTCGTATTCCAATCAGAGTAAACGTGTAAATCAAAAATGAATAACCATTTTTCAATTTCGTTGCATTTTTGTAGTTTGGTTAAGATTGGTTTTGATAAAATTCTAGCATTCTTCTGATCAAAAATTTTATGGGTTTTTTGTTATTTTTGTTAAACTTACTGAAAGGACAGCACAATAATGATTTCCGAAGAGGAAATCGAAACATCAAAATAAACTTATTTTAAAGTAAAACTGTGAGTTATTCCCAAGAAAAATAGTAAATTGTATTATAAAGAAAGAGGAAAAAAGTGACATTTTCCGCGTATCATGTTCTTTTCCATCGCTTAGATTGTGTATGCTTTAACTAGTAAAAATAGGTTAATTTTTTTCGTTTAATTTATATTTATTTATACATTGTTCCAACCTACTTTTTCTGTTACCTATATGTTACTGTTCAAATTTTTTAATACTAATCAATTTTTATAAACCATAATTTCCCTTTTTCTGTGGCAATAGAAAGCATTCGTTTAGGTAATTGTTCCTTTATTTGATAAATCGCTTTATTAAAAATCCATTTAAAAGTCTCTCGCCATATAAATTATACAAACGGCGAAGGAAGTGGGTAAGAGCCCGACCGGTCGGCTCGGCAGCTCAATATCTCACGGGATTTCGGTGAAAGTACTCCAATAATAAAAATTGTAGGAAGCGGAAAAAGAACAGAGGGTGAAGTATGCAGTGGAAAGGCACTGTTAGAGGGAGATTTCTGTCAAAATTGTTAGGGTAATAAAAGGAACTTTGGAAAAGAGGGAACTTTGTAAAATTATGCAGACGACGAGTTATGGAAGGAATTATATTGTTAAAATTTTAACTTCAATACATCTTTTACTTAAAAACACAATCTTAATAACAATAAATCATACAGTGCGCTGGAATAAGTGTTGCCCCCTTATTAATTCTTTTATTTTTAGCACATAAGCAAAACGCTCGAACAGGTCGATTTTTAAAATTATCAGTAGTAATTGCACAAGAGCTATGAAATTATTGAATTTTTCCCGAGTGACACTTTGACAGTTTTAATTTCACGAGCCGAAGGCGAGTGAAATTATGTTAAAGTGTCACGAGAGCAAAAATTCTATATTAATTTCAGAGGTCGAGTGCAATTTGTTGCGATTATTTCATGAATAAAACTGTTCAAAACCAAAATTTTATTGTAATTTATTTATGTAAGTACATACCATTAAACACACAGTTTTTATAAATATTTGACGATTGAAAGTCATCACTTTTATAATCTTTAAAACATTAATTGTCATTAATGTCACTGAATGTATTTTTTCGTAGCAACGAAGGGCATTTGACGTAATATACTTAACGACGGGAGATTATCAAAAATTATCGATTTAATTCAGATTTCTGTAGCTTTCTATTGGTCAGAATCTCCTATGAATGAAATAATCATAGTATGTTATACCATCAATGCTTCGAACTTTACGCGATCCCTCTTCAGGTGACAGGCATAACTTTGATTTCTTTAAATGGGAAAGTACATCACGTGGCACCTCATTTAAAAGCTTCTGAAATACTGATTACCAAAATGAATAATACTTTAATTCTATTTGAGAGCGTAGGTGCAAAATTTCGGTCGAATTATTTTTAAATGCATTCATTTTTTTCGAATCCTGAGAAAACTAAGTATTTTTGAAAAAATTTAAACGCAGAATGAAATATTACAATATTATCGATGGGCCGAGAGTCCTTAAGAACTTCTACAGGGTGGTGAATTGGAAAACGGGCCATAGGAAACTCAATGTAAAATTCTAAACTGTTGAATTCCTGCTTCCCTAATTATTTTACATCAAAAGACATGAGAAAATATTTGTAGAGGATTGAAATCTTTATTGATAAAAACTGTTAAAATTGCTCTACGAATTAAACACATTCCAAAATTTTGTAAAATATAATAAATTTTATCAAAGTATTTGCCAAATTTAGGCCACACACAGTGCAAGAATGCGTATAAGGTTGCCTTCGGTCACAATGAAATTATTATATTAACAATATTTTGAACTGTCAGTATTTTTATTTTATCGTTTTTATTGTTTAAAAAACAATGAAGTCGATAAGATGGCCTCAGTTGAGGAGAAAGTAGTATAGATGTTTTATTCAGTCAACAGTTTGCGTACTGTCAGAAATAGTAACGTGTGGCCTTACTTTTACTCACTTACTTAGGTATGGCAAATGTATTCTATTTTTCAAAATTTTGGACTCTGTTTAAACCGTAGAACAATTTTAATTTTTGTTTTTAATACAGATTTTAATCCTCTACAAATAGTTTCTCATGACTTTTGATGTAAAATAATTAGGGAAGCAGGAATTAAACAATTTAGAATTTTACATTGAGTTTCCTATGGCCCGTTTTACAATTTACCACCCGATATAATGTTTATTTTAATAAGTCACGGGGGTGAAAAAAAGTGAAAATTTAGTCTGATTTTTAATTTCAAATATATAATTCAACAGAAACTTTTTGTTTAGTCTAAAGGAATTTTTGGCCCTCCGTAATAATGTAATATTTCATTCTGCGTTTAAATTTTTCAAAAATACTTATTAATTAATTTGCTCAGAATTCGAAAAAATTAATGTGTTTAAAAAAATTCGACCGAAATTTTGCGCCTACGGTCTCAAATATGAGTAAAGTGTTACACATTTTTGCAATCAGCATTTCAAAAGCTTTTAAATGAGGTGTCACATGATGTCCCATTTAAAAAAGTCAAAGTTATGTCTGTCACCTGAAGAGAAATCGCGCAAAGTTCGAATCCTTGATGCTATAATATACTATGATTATTTTAAAAATCGACCTGTCAGTTCGTTTTGCTTATGTGCTAAAAATAAAAGAGTTAATAAGGGGGGTAACACTTATTCCAGCGCACCGTATATAAATATAAACAAATATTCGTAGTGATAAAGTGTAATAAATATTTGAGTTGTTGTTCTACATTAGAAGCATTAAAGCAAGTATGGGAAATCTGATAGTTGTAGATACAATTAATATCTACACAATAAGACAAACATGAAAAATGTATTTAAAAGAGGGGAGAGTAAAACATATGTTGCTGGATACAAATATGAGAACTATTACCTGTAATTTAGGAATGTCTTAAACACTAAAGGTCCGCGCTCACTTGTCCGGATCAGCACGCAACGGAACGTAACACGACGATCGAAAATTTAATATCCTCGTGTATTCAAATGACTCAGTGTATACTTGCCGACCTATTCGATCTAATGAGCGCAGACCTTAACTGTTCAAAAATCTGTCGAAAGGTACTAACAATTTATTAAAGAGAGAACATAGGTACAAATATTATATCAAACAAACTAGAACATAAAGAGAAACAAAATAAACATAAACAAAATCCTAGAGCTACAATATTACTTACTAGCTATTATAAGCTTTGGAATGTCTATGTGCACTATTGTTCATCCAAAGTCACTATCCTGCTTGAGAGATGTGGGTATGTGGCAACCCTGAGATCTAGGCTACTTGAAAACGATGCGAACTTCTTTCACTTGTTTACACAAAATGCGAAAATGCACTACTAAACTTGTAATTGATTACTCTTTTAACAACAGCAGACAATGTTTGACAGATTGGAGAGCACATGGAGTAAATGTACAGTGGACAATAAAACTCTTGACGGATTTTTGAGAACTTTTACAGATATGCTGCTTGGTCAACGCCTGCTTTGCTCTGATAAGGCCGGTGCCCGTTGTCATTTATATATTTACAATTTTTTGCTACTTTGCAAGTTGTGTCAAAGGTGGAGCTACATATATTACGAAATTAAAACTATTTTTGTTTAGTTTTAAATGTTCTAATGTATTTATTCGAATGACAGCTTGATTCGAATCAAGACCAAAATACAGGGGAAAATATTTTTGGATGTTTTGAACTCTTAGAAAATTGCAGACTAAAAAAGAATTCCGAAGGGGGTGTTAAGGCGAGCTTTGCGAAATAGAAAAGTTTAACGGAAAAAGATAAAAACTGAAGATGTGAATCAACGCATCGTGAAATAACGAAATTTCTCTCAAAATTTATTATTTATGATCCTTAAGCTAATACCGAATCATATATTTATGTCCCCTGGGGTGTGGCGCGTTTTTTCCCGTGAATTGTCGGTAAAATGACACGGTTCAAAGGAATTTAACATACAGGTACTAAGGCGTTCACCCTTCCGACGGAGCTAGGGGCTGATACGATCAGTGCCGTTGTAATTTTACTATGTAGTGGTCTAACCACGTTGTATTCCTTGTATTAAGATTTGTATCATTGTATGAATTAACCAACTTAATAAAATTTCTTTTTTTTTTCTTGGTTTCAGTGAGGATACTTACATCTATTTTTCTTTCCGCTAATTCTTTGAATACTTCTGCTTGTTTGGTCTTAAGTCCTTGTACATTCCATGCAGCCAATATCATTTTCCTTTTCCGTTGCATTAGTCGTCTTTGTTTTGATTCAGCCTCATTCCGAGGCTTTTTGTCGAAATTTTTAGCATTTATTTCTTTTGACAAGGGACGAATTGCTAGCCCATCGCCTCAACTCTCTTCCTTTATCCGGGCTTAGGACCGGCACCGGCATTTACTGAGTTACTCAATCCACCTAGCACTTACCGGAGGCGGAGTTCAGAATAGAAGTAGTAGAAATGGATTATTTAAGGAGAGCGTGTGGTATATCCAAAAATATCACACCAGGAATGAAGATATTAGAAGGACAAATAGTGTATATTCCAGTGTAGATAGATTCGAGACGAGACAACTAGTGTAGTATGGTCACGTGAAACGAATGAATAAAGATAGATGACCAAAGAAAGCTTTAAATTATATACCACAACAAAGAAGAAGAAGAAGGGAAAGGCCTTCGGTTGCATGGGAAGAAACTGTACGGCACATGATGAGAGATAGAGCAATCAAAGAAGACGAAATGGATGGACAGAAAACGATGGCGGTCGAAATGCGAGAAGCGGCAGAGACTGTAGGAACCTCGCTTACAGACAGAATAAAATTTCTACCGCCCATACTAGTGGTGTACCGTCCAGACTATGGGCCCGACCGATTTTATCAAAAAGTAAATATTTATTAATTACACACTCAAAACAAAAAAATTAGAATATCTAGGACATGTAATGAGAAATCAAGAACGTTACGGCCTTCTCCAACTGATTCTCCAAGGGAAGGTAAATGGTAAAAGAGGACCGGGAAGAAGACGCATTTCCTGGCTTCAAAATTTACGTAAGTGGTATAACACGACTACCACAACTGTTCCGCGCTGCGGTAAACAAAGTCAAGATAGCCGTGATGATCGCCAACATCCGGAACGGATAGGCACTTTAAGAAGAAGAATTACACAGTAACGGGGGGTGCTAACCATGTTCTCCTTCCTTTTCACTACTATATATTTTCCAACTCTCTTTGCCGACGTTTAAATTGGTAAACTGGAAAGCGCGCCTCAACACACTCCGTTGGTCCGGACCTTTACGTTTCAAAACACCTTTTCAGATGCAGTCAATAAAATACGAACGCTTGGAATAGAAATGCCGGTCCATATATAGGGCAGTCAATGAGGGTATGTGGCTCCGAATTCTATCCTAGTATATCGATTTACGTGATATTTCCACAGTAAGTAGGGAATAACCCAAGAAACAAAGTCTACCCTATGCCGATGTGTGCTTTTGTCTTGGGGGCGGTTCCCGCCCCTTCTCGAGGGTGGAAATTTTTTTGCTTAAATAACTACGGAAGTTGCTAGAGAACCTAATACTAAGCAAAAACTGTTCTATAATTTTTTGGCCATTAAAATTGGCCATTTTCATTGAAACATAACACCTTTTCAAACGGGTTTTTGCGAATACTTTAAAAACTATGCATCTAACTAAAAAAACTATATAAAATATTTTTGTAGCCTATAAAATAACAAAGAGATTATTTCCTTTATGAATCTTCTAGTTATAACACAAAAAGAGATATGGTAAGTGAAAAAAACTTGTTTTCTTGGTGCATGCTCAAATCAGTGTATTTAACTTGAAATAACAGAGGAACGGTCGATTTTAAGTGTATAATGCTACCAATAACTTTTGTTGTGCTTGAAAAGACCTTTAAAATAAGCAATATTAAATGTCGATTACATTCAAACTATGCGAGATAAACTGTAAAAAATTTGATGACTAACGTATTTTAAGAAAAAAATGAGAAGTATATTTAACCCCTCATCCACAAGAATTTAAATGCATCGTTTTCCTTCTACAATACATTTTACTGTAGGGTTCTTTTTATGTTTAAAAAGTTGGGCGGGTTTAAAATGAATGGTTTTTGAAAAAAAAAAGATCAAATTATTGAGCGCATTTTTAAATTTTCTTAAAAATCTTCCTTTTTCTCCATGTAATTCGAAAATGATAAGAGATGCCAAAAAAACGATGCCATACAAAAATGAAGGTTTCTTCTAGATAAACATTGAGATTTTATTTTTTATAACAGTATCTCTTATCATTTTCAAGTTACATGGAGAAAAAGAAGATTTTTAAGAAAATTTAAATGTGCGCTCTATAATTTGATCTTATTTTAAACCCGCTTAACTTTTTGAATATAAAAATGACACCGTAGTAAAATGTATTGTAGAAGGAAAACGATGCATTTAATTTCTTGTGGGTGAGGGGTTAAATATACTTCTCAATTTTTTTCTTAAAATTCGTTAGTCATCAATTTTTTGCAGCATATCTCGCTTAGTTTGAATGTAATCGACATTTAATATTGCTTATTTGAAAGGACTTTTCAAGCACAATAAAAGGTATTGGTAGCATTATATACATAAAATCGACCGTTTCTCTGTTATTTCAAGTTGAATACACACTGCTTTGAGCATGCACCAAAAAACAAACTCTTTTTACCTACCATATCTCTTTTTGTGTTATAACTAGAAGATTGAAGAAGGAACGAATCTCTTTGTTTTTTATGAGCTACAAAAATGTTTTATATAATTTTTTTAGTTAGATGCATTGTTTTTAAGGTATTCGCAAAAAACCGTTTGAAAAGGTTGTTATATTTCAATGAAAATGGCCAATTTTCAACCACGAATAACTCAAAAAGTATTGAGTTTTCGAAAAAAAAATTATAGAACAGTTTTTGCTTAGAACTGGGTTCTCTAGCAACTTCCGTAGTTGTTTAATTAAAAAATTTTCCACCGCCGAGAACGGGTGGGAACAGCCCCCAAGACAAAAGCACAAATCGGCATAGGGTAGACTTTTAATAAGGAGATATTTTCAGGCTATTCCTAAAATTTCATTAAAATCCATGCAGTAGGATAGAATTCGGAGGTAATAACCTGTTCTTGCTCTCATTGACTGCCCTAATACGAAATGAACCGGCTTCTGGTCCTCATAAACTATCCGGGATTAGGCCGAGTACACACACCCGACTAAATTATACAAGCCGTAATAAATAAGCCATTATTATTATCTGCTTATGGTTGGTAAAGGTCATTATCATCCGTATTCGGGGATCGATTTTAAACTACTATACTATTTACTCGACTGCATTGAACAAGAAAGGAAATTGCAGATAGGAGTGCTTCCGGTTTTTGAATGAGATTTACGGTTTTCGCAAACTACAACTTATAGTTATGGGTATTTTCTGGTCAGTTACACAAAAGGAAGATTAGGTTTATCGTCTAGTTACGAGATTCAAAAGATGTCAATCATCAAGGTAAATATTATATTATAATACATTTGAAACACGTAATAGTGCATCAAAAGAGGACTAACAGATTTTCATATATTATAAGCCTGGATCCCGCGTACCAAAAAAGAGTTTATTAATAGCAAGCTGAAAATTTGTTAATAGCTTAACGGTGTCTAGTCGGACAAACTTTGATGTACAGGAACACTGGAACAGAGGAAGTTTTAATTGTGGAACTGGTTACAGATTTCAAACGTCAGACTACGAAAACTTCCGATGTATTTTGTCGGACAGAACTTCCAATTGATTTGTTACCCTTTCATTAAACTCTCATGCAAAAATCAGACTGCTATTTACCACCAATATAATTCCTTTCATTTGACATGTTCTACGTGTCGGACGTATTAAAATGCCCCACATATTTGTCGGAAAACATTTTTTCATATATTATATAAAGTTTGCTATTGATTAAACTTAAAAACAACCTGCTAGTTTTCACAATCATAAACTTGTCAGGATGACAGGTTCCACAATTAAAATTACGTTCCACAATTAAAACTTCCCCTGTTCCAGTGTTCCCATACATCAAAGTTTGTCCGACTAGACATCGCACATACGTCGATTTAATGGATTTACGCGGCCAAAATTATTTTACAGCATATTTCTACTAAAATTGGTACAAATCAAAGAAAAATATTGTTTTTTATTGCTTGTATTTTTCATAGACAAAAATCAAAATTTAAAATGTATACAAAATATGCGGGTTTTTACTTATACCTCAGTCGGTATCTGACATATCGGAATCAGTATTTGGTTCACCCGGTAGGTAACAGCATTTGAATTGTTTCAGAGAAAAATGACCCTGGTTTGACCTTTTTCTGTACACGTTTCTTACTGCTTAAAATTGTTAATAGTGGGTCAGAAGTTAAAAGAAGTTTAATTTTCTGTATGCACTCTGTATTTCCCTGTACTCTGAGATCTCTTTTAGTATTTTTTAAGCATTCCTTTTTCCACGAATCTGTAATGTCTGTGCTGCATGAACGATAACTTCATCATCAAGCAAAGAAAGTATTTCTTCTGTTTTCTTCTTTTTATCCTTTCTGTGGAGTCCCCAAATAATTTAGAAAGACGACCTGGTTCCATTTATTTGTTTTCTACCAGTTTAAAGGTTCGATCTAATCAATCTTTAATTGTTTGTAGAAATATCGCATCTTTTCGTGAGTCTTTAACCATTTCTCTATCATCGCCGTTTTAAAATCTCGAAATCTTTGCTTTAAATTGATTAAATTATCAGATATAAGAGGTCAATAAGTTAATTTCAAAATATTTTAATTTGTCCTCTAGATTAGAAAAAATCTTATCTACATTTGGTCGCAGATATTTATGGATCACCATTTTTACGCCAGAGCAAAGGCACCACATGTAGGTAAAACAAAAAAAAAATCGTAACTTATTACAATTAAAACCGTGACCCGTCAAAATAGCCCGGTCAAAACAGCCCCGTCAAAAAAGCCCCGTCAAAATAGCCCGAACACAAAATAGCCCGCACACAAAATAGCCCCGACAAAATAGATCGCACACAAAATAGCCCCGGTTAAATCAGCCCCGGCTAAAACAGCCTCTTATAAACAATTACATAATTATTTATACAAGGTATCCAAAAACTTTTTTTTAATTTAAATTATTTGACAAAGGTATATATCCTGTATAAAAGGCAGTGGCGGCTGGTCAGGGTCGGCAGTGCCGACCCACACATTTATGGACACATTATATATTTTTTAAATATATATGTTAATCAGAGTTGATGATATTCGTTTCTGTGAAATAAAAAAAATATCTGTGAGATAATACAGACTAAATTTGATTCATTGTTTTTAAAAAAATTCGATAGATCCGATACGATAAATGATCCCTGTGCGCTGTGCGTAAGAGACTTTTCAAATTAATGATCCTAGCCATGCATCCGATTGCGATTGTGTGAATTCTTATAAGGCCCGCTTCGGCAAGCCGTCCCCAGATTGACCATTTGCTTGTAATAACAAGCTATGGAATATTAGCCGATAGGCAACCAATTATACATTCCCCGTACTTATTTGAATGGCAAGTACGGCAGATAAACAATCTGCCAAGCGGTGATCTGCAAACGGCAACAAGACACGTACCTATAGACCAGGGCGCATCTGCAAAAATATTAGTAAGATTAATTCGGACGTTGTGAGGTGAATCATATTTGTTTGCAGAAATTGCTTGAAAATAACTCATATAATAATATTTGAGTTATCCTCCCACTCAAAAAGGTCCGGAACATTGTTTAAATAATCAAAATGTGAAAAAAATGAAGGAAAAATTCGATTTTTTTCTTATTTTTTTGATTATAACTTTAAAAGTATTCATTTTCGAGAAAAGTTGCACTGACATAAAAGTTGTGTAATTAATTTTCCTACAATATAGGATTAGTTAAAAATTTTACAAATTGTCACCCTTGTTGCAAAATAGCAGTAATTGCGAAAAAATCATAAAAAACAAGTATTCGCATTTTACGTTTTTCAACCGTTTATGCTACACTTCGGACCTTCATAATTTTACCCAGAAAAACTATATCATATAATAAAACAATACTGCTAATTTTATTAAGATTGGTTCAATAGATTTTGCAAGATAAATTTTGCAATCCAGCTTTCGCAAAAAAATTCATTTTTTCAAAATGTTGCAGAACTGAAAATAAAGCAGACAGCAAGTTGAATTTATTTTTACGTATAGAAGAATACTGTAACTTTCTTCTATATGTAAAAAAATCAACTTGCTATCTGCTTTATTGTCAGTACTGCAACTTGAAAAAATTATTTTTTTTGCAAAAGCTGGATTGCAAAATTTATTTTGCAAAATGTACTGAATCGATCTTAATGAAATTTACAGTATTGTTTTATTATATCATAAAGGTTTTCTGGTTAAAATATGAAGGTCGTAAGTGTAGCATAAATGGTTGAAAAACGTAAAATGCCAATACTTATTTTTTATGTTTTTTTTCGCAATTATTGCTGTTTTGCAACAAGGATGACACTTTTTAAAATTTTAAACCAATCCTATATTGTAGGAAATTTAATTACGCAACTTTTATGTCAGTGTAACTTTTCTCAGAAGTGAATACTTTGAAAGTTAAAATCAAAAAACGAAGAAAAAAATTGAAGTTTTTCTTTATTTTTTTGACATTTTGATTATTTAAACAATGTTCCGGACCTTTTTGAGTGGAAGGATAACTCAATTATTATTTCCAAAGAATTTTCAAAATATCCATTAGACAAGTTCATTAAAAATTATCCAGCATTCTTTAATAAAATAAAATAAGAAAATGGATTAACAGTTTTATATGCTGATCTAAATATTTTCGGAAGGTAGATAAGTTACAAAATATGTTTAATTTTATATACTGCAATTCATTAAGTATAACAAACTGTTCCCGAAATTAATAAATTATTGTTCTCAAATGTGGGCAAATTCTGCCTCAAATGAACGGGATTTCTCTTGTCTCAAAAGAGTCAAAACGTATTGACGAAACACCATGAAACAAGAGAGAATGTCAAACTTGTCTCAAATGTCAATAGAAAAAAACTTTTAAAACCTCTCCAAAACAATAATAAATGTTACAATGACGTTATAACCCATTTTGCTACTTCGAAACAACATAAACTAGAGTTAATTTATAAACAGGTTTAGGTTCTAAATTTATAGGAAAAAACAAAAAAAAAAAACAAAAAAAAAATAAAAAAAAACAAAAACCAAAAATCTTCTATGAAATTGAAGCCTTTTAATTAGATGGCATACCTATCTGAGGAGACAAAACCTTGCCGACCCTGTCCCTAAAGCCACGAGCCGCCACTGATAAAAGGTATATTTAAAAAACCCTCAAAAGGGCCACATCAAATTCACATAACTAGTTTTCGACTGGTTTACCAGTCATCATCAGTGCTTACCTAAAATGAATATAACCTGATAAAAAAGGCAAATATGTTGAAATTTTGACTAGGGTTAAAAAATATTAGGTTATACTCACGTGCAATGTACATGCTTAACCACCAAGATAGTATGTATTAACAAAAATATGTGGGTCAAAGCCCAGTAAAAGTAGTCCGTCAAGGAAACATTGCTATAAAATGCTACCTTAAGCCTGGATGTTTAAAATATTATCTAATTTGCCCTAGGTAACATCTGAAAGCTAGGTATGACTTGTTCACATGTTGGAAGTGAGACGGTAAGTGAAACGGCAAGGGTCATTTTAGGTAAGCACTGATGATGACGTAAACTAGTCGAAAACTAGTTATGTGAATTTGATGTGGCCCTTTTGAGTGTTTTTTAAATATACCTTTTATACAGGATTTATTGTTTTTTTTTTGTATTTAATTTATTTAATTTAAAATGCATTTTACTGTTGTCCGAAAACAGAAAAAAATGTTTATATCATAAATTAACATTGATTTCCGCTTAACTTAAATGTTCAAACTTCCAAGAGGCAGGAAAGACAGGACTCGAGTTCTCTGAAAAGACAATTTTTATTTAATGTGGTTAAGATAAACATCTGAATAGAGGATAATAATTACCATTTCCGAAAAAATGTATTTTTAAGGAATTATTTCGTGATGAATTCTGAAGGGAGCTTTTTTTTCGGGGCTATTTTGTCGGGGCTATTTTGTCGGCGGGCTATTATTCCGCGGCTACTTTGTCTGCAGGCTATTTTGTCGGAGCTATTTTGTGTGCGGGATATTATGTCGGGGCTATTTTGTCGGAGCTTTTTTGACGGGGCTATTTTGACGGGATACCCAATTAAAACAAATAAGTAGGTACTTTTATTTTTGTGACGACATCCTTTCTAGCAAAATTAAAACCCCTGTATTTCGCGCATCCGCAGCTATCCGCAGCTAAATTGTACACCATTAATTAGCCAAATATATACAGTATGCTATAAAATAAATAGTATTGCTCGATCGGAGACGATAATATAACTAAATGTCTTATAAACGTAAAAATTAAACATAAATGTCACTAGAAAATTGCTTGTTTTTGACTTTCTAAAAATAATATAAAATAGCAGTAAACTTTCTATAAATATTTCCAGAAATATTGATTCTTACCTGAATTATTCGATTCCATCACAATCACTTTGAAACAGAAGGTGAATATTACAAAATATCACAATTTTTAAAAAGTTGAATACTAAGCTAAGAGAACAAAAATTCACTAACAATTACATGCGCGCGCATTCGCACGTACACACGTGCGTGGTGAATAGTTCTGGAGTGGGGATGGTAAGTTTTTGTTAAGACAAACCATCAAGTGTCTCTGGGATGTGTCTTGAATTTTTAATGTCACTTTTGAAATTTGACTTTTGGCCGGCTAATTATTGAAAATCAACGTATTAGTCCATTCTTTCACGGTTTTTGCTCTAAATTATAAAGAACCGCTTGGATTGACATGGAATTTGGCACACGTATAGCTTACATGTCAAAGAAAAAAAGTGACTTTCACCCCCTGTTGGGGGTGAAAAAATATATGTCCAAAATAAGTCCGGAAATGGGTAAACTGACTAATTTTAAGTAACTTTTGTTCTATAGAGCTTTTTCGCTAAGTCAACACTTTTCGAGTTATTTGCGAGTGAATATGTTCATTTTTCAACAAAATAACTACATTTTTAGACGGTTTTTCGCAAATAACTCAAAAAGTAAGTATTTTGTCGAAAACAACGTTCTTAGCAAAAATATAGCCTATAAAAAAGTAAAAAAAAAATGGTGTACACGTTAGTTCTCTGGATCTCGTAGAACCACAGTTATAGCCAATGAAAAATAGATTCATATTCACCAAATTTCAAATAGAATATTTCGACGTGAAATATCCAAAAAATTAAGCACTTTTTGTGAAAAACCCATTATAACTTTTTAAAAGTATTTAAAAAAGCTTTATTTCTGTTTTTACAAAAAGTTTCTAGCATTAAATTTAAGCAAGTTACGCTCAAAATAAAGTTGGTCCATTTTGTTTTTGCAAAAAAAAATCGGAAAGACCACCCAATAATTAGCAACTTAAATGAAATTAATCGTTACCGCTCCACAAATTATTTTACTGTAAGTTTCATCGATTCAAAGTGCTTAATTTTGAAAAAATTTGGTTTCAAAATAAAATTTTTAAAAATTTAAATTTTGAAAAATATGCTTTTTTCAAAATAACTTGAAAATTGTTAGAGATACCAAAAATCTCGAACAACAAAAAAAGTCAGATTTGCTTTTCTGAATATCACGTATTTTTTTGTTTTTCTGTTAGACAAAAATTGATTGCGATTTGGTGTTTGTAAATTTGCATACATTCGTGATCAGTGACTCGTTCAACCCCTTTTAACTACAGCCCTTTCAATAATAAAGACTTGGAATCGATGAAACTTACAGATCATATAAACAATATATACACGAGTCAATAAACTTGTGAAGTCGTAACGATTAAGTTCATTTAAGATATTAATTAGGGGGTGATTTTCTCGATTTTTTTACCAAAACCAAAAGGGACTAACTTTATTTTGAGCGTAACTTGTTTAATTTTGATGCTAGAATTTTTTTTTAAAACAAAAGTGAAGCTTTTTTTTAAACACTTTAAATAAATTCTAATGAGTTTTCCCCGAAATGTGCTTCATTTTTAGGTTATTTCACGTTAAAGTATTCCATTTGGAATTTGACGAATATGAACCTATTTTTCAATAGCTATAACTCTGCTTCTACTAGGTGTAGAGACGTAATATATACACCATTTTTTAAAATTTTTTACAGGCTATATTTTTGTAAGAATCTTTTTTCGACAAAATACTTACTATTTGAGTTATTTGCGAAAAACCGTCTAAAAGCGTGGTTATTTTGTTGAAAAAGTGAACATATTCACTGCCAAATAACTCGAAAAGTATTGACTTAGTGAAAAAACTCTATAGAACAAAAGTTACTTAAAATTAGCCAGTTTATCCATTTCCTGACTTTCTTTGGACGAATACTTTTTCACCTCCAAGAGGGGGTGAAAACCACCCCCAGGGCAAAAGCACATATCGGCACAATATCACTTTTTTTCTTTAACTTATTAGCTATGTGTATGCCAAATTTCATGTCAATCCAAGCGGTTCTTTAAAATTTAGAGGTTTTGCAATATTTTACCGTTAAAGAACGGACTATATGTGCACTGTTAAGCTATTAACAAATGTACAGCTTGCTATTAATAAACTTTTTTTTGGTACGCGGGATCCGGGCCTATTAATAATCAAACTTAAAGTGCAAGCAATATTTGTAACATTGTATAGTCTTGTATACTTGTAATTATACACAAAAAAGATATCAATGATTGTATTCTTTCTCCACTGTTATATTGATTTGGATAAAATAATAAAGTACATAACTTCAAGAATACTATCAGAAAATTTCAGATTTATCGGAACAAAATTACCGGTACTTAATACGGCATGTTGAATGTCCCTACCTTAGACGCGCTTTGCAGCAGTTTCGCGCCAGCGCGCTTAAGAGTAGTGAGAAATGTTCAACAGTTATTCCCTTTCTCTTTTGTAAACTACTCCGCGATTAAAAAATATATTCCGGTGTGCATCACTTTATGATTTGACAGACAAAAAAGAAATTGAAAATGAAAGTTGTCCAAAATGGAAACGCGTTTTTCTCAAAACTGCTTTTTTCAAAGGCGGTGAACATTGTAACTCAAAAACTAATTGACCGATCCACCTAAAATTCTGCAGGGATTTGCTTTAGACATTTTGTGACGTAACGCTGTCGAGATATTTTTTGTTTTTTGCATAATTTTTTGTTTAACAATAAGAAATATGTCGATTTTCGCTGTTTTTTTAAAAAAATCGTTTTGACTTCTGAGTGATACCAAAAAGTCAAAAATCGTTAAAACTAAAAAAAACTCAACATCATTGCCTCGAGCAACTCATAAGCTAATAAAACCTTTTTGAATTTTTTGTTTCACGTGATCCAATGCAAATTCTGATATCCACGCAAATACGTTTATTTAATTTAGAAATAAAAGGTAGAATTGCTACCATAGTTTAAAAAAATCACAAAAATGTGCTTGAAATGTTCTTTCAAACCAGCTGCCCCCACCCTAATTCTAGTAAATAAAACGTCTATCACAAATTAATATTCAATAAGCAGACGAAGACTAATAATGATGAAAATAATAAAATAATTGAGGGGATTAGATGCTAAGGGGTACAAGTGACAAAATATTGTAAAACTGAGTTAAGTGCACAAAATAATACTAGATAGTATTAAAAATTTAGTCTGAAAGAGATACAGGTGAATTAAACTACTGGTGGCGATAAATCGCAGGTTCTTGTTTGACTACTTACGAAATATTTAAAAACAGTTTGCGGTAAACAGTTGTAACTTCACTTGTATCCCTTTGCCTGTAAGGTATTGGATATTATTTTTGGTGATTTGTTTAGTATCTTTGCATAATCAAACCCTTAAAAAAGTGTACAAAATAAGTGAAATAATAGCACAAAATGTACCAAGTAAGTTTTCATAAATAAAAATGTTTAATTTTTACGTTATTTTTCTTTTATTTTAGTTTAAGAATTTAAGAAATTCGTAAGGTACTTAATTCACTTAATTGGTAAAGAGAAACAAGTGCAAAATTTGAAGCAGAGGGCTACAAGTTCGAACGTTTTTTTTTCCAAATTTCAAATATTTTGAATGAAGATAAATACTAACTTTAGAAAAGCTTTTTAGACCAGTGTGAAAAAACGTCTATTTTTGGATGTGAGAGGTGGCATTCGGATTTTTGCAGATAAAGTTAGGTGACACCTTCAGTAATAATAATTGACTTATGCTCCTTCTCAAATATGCCCGGAACATTAATAAAAAAATTAAAATATTTAAAAATTTTGAAAAACGTCGAAAGTTATGTGCAGAAAACTACGCAAAAAACATTTTACATTACCAATATTTCTAGAATTTCCTCACAAATTTGTTCATCAATTTGGTATTGTTCGTCGATTATGTATCGATTGTTCATCGATTAGGTATTTTTAATACTCCCTGCATTCTTATTTTCATAATTGAGGGGATCATACGCTAAGGGGTACAAGTGATAAAATTGTTCAATTGAGAAAAACGGAGTCAAAGTTAAATTTACATAGTAAATTCTACAGCAAATTAATCACATATGAACTTATTTTGAATTAATTTTGTACCTTTTATTTATCTAATTGTAAATAGACCAGTAAGGATCTGTTTTTAGGTGGATGTGAGAGGTGGCATTCAGATTTTTGCGGATAAAGTTAGGTGATAACTTCGTTAATAATAATTGATTTATGCTCCTTCTCAAATATGCCCGGAACATTAATAAAAAAAAAAAATATTTAAAAATTTCAAAAAATTTCGTTGTTTTTCTGCTTTCTTTGCTTATAACTTTAAAACGATTCGTTTTGGAACAAAGTCGTACAGAAATAAAAAAAGATAATTGAATTTTGTATGATATACGACTGGTCAAAAATGTCTTAACGTATTACGTTTTCTGCAATATAGCAATAAATACAAAATAAGGGGGCAAAATACGCCTGTTGTTATTCAATGTTTTTACCACTTTGGTGGCACTTAGAACCTTAGTAATTCGCTTAGGAAATTCTTTGTAACATACTTATACCGTGTACCAAATTTCATTAAAATCGACCTAATAGATTTTGCATAATAAATTTGCAATCTAAATGTTTTTAAAAAAGTTCAAATTTTTTAAAATCTTTCTGATCCAAAAGTAGACCATTTAGAAGTTGTCTAATTTTTTTACATATAAAGAGGTGCTCTACCTATCTAATACACTTTACAGAATTAAAATCGGATTATTTAAGGGGCCTCAGCAATGTTTTAAACTTATAAACAATTTTTTGGCTTATAAACAAATAGCTTTGTTTAATAATAAAAAAAATTAATTTTTAGCAATGCAAATAATTAAAACCGGTATAATTTGACTTAAACTTTCAAATGCTGTCAGCAGAATTGCTATTTTATTTTTTAATCAAAAGTTATTCGCGTTCAAAAATTGCAATTTTTCGAATTTTTGAAAGTTCCACTGCGTTTATCTCGAAAACTATGCATCCTACGAAAAAACTTGTAAGAACATTTTTTGCTTAGAATTACCCAAGAAATACAAATGTTTTATTTTGCGAAAAATCGATGTTATGTAATTCCTCAATTTCTTTGTTTATAACAATGAATCGTTTTAAAGTTATAAGCAAAAAAAGTAGAAAAAAAAAACGAAATTTTTTGAAATTTTTAAATATTTTATTTTTTTATTAATGTTCCGGGCATATTTGAGAAGGAGCATAAATCAATTATTATTAACGAAGTTATCACCAACTTTATCCGCAAAAATATGAATGCCACCTCTCACATCCACCTAAAAACAGATCCTTACTGGTCTATTTACAATTAGATAAATAAAAGGTATAAAATTAATTCAAAATAAGTTCATATGTGATTAATTTGCTGTAGAATTTACTATGTAAATTTAACTTTGACTCCGTTTTTCTCAATTGAACAATTTTATCACTTGTACCCCTTAGCGTATGATCCCCTCAATTATGAAAATAAGAATGCAGGGAGTATTAAAAATACCTAATCGATGAACAATCGATACATAATCGACGAACAATACCAAATTGATGAACAAATTTGTGAGGAAATTCTAGAAATATTGGTAATGTAAAATGTTTTTTGCGTAGTTTTCTGCACAAAACTGTCGGGATGTTTTATGAAATTACGAGATGAAATCAGTTAAAACGATATCTTTGTGGAACGCCTGGCTTCAACTCTATGTTTTTTGCGTAGTTTTCTGCACAAAACTGTCGGGATGTTTTATGAAATTACGAGATGAAATCAGTTAAAACGATATCTTTGTGGAACGCCTGGCTTCAACTTATTTTAGCGTATAACATAAATATCACTAAAATTATTAACCAAATGCTAGTCGTAAAAGGGTTGATTACATTCCGATGTAATTAATTAGTAATACTGTCCCCTACCCCATTTTAATTGCGCGGTATCGAGACTTGGGGTAATTTATAACTTTGTTCGCGCTGTTTGCAAAACGGTCTGCATTGAATATAAAACCTTCATCAACATTAAAAAACGGAAAAAACGTTTTTATATTCACCCTCGCCACGCTTCCCTCCACTAAAACATCGCAAGAGCGTAGACAACAAAGGGGATGTAGGGAGGAATTCTGGTCGAACCTGTGCTTTTAACTTTTGAAACGAATGCATCAAACATGAAGATAAAAACCACAATTAATCAAAAATCCTCAGGAGAGGATCAAAAAATAAATGAAATTAAACAACAAGAAGCAAATTCTTATGTAAGAAATAATAACGAGTAATAGAAAAGACACAGACAAGTACCAAAGAATATAGTTTATTATAAATACCAAAGAATATAGATAGTAATTTATTAACAAGGGTTTCTGATCGGGAGATCTTGCGTGTGTATTACCCTTTTTACTACAAATACATGCTTTACGACTTTTCATCATGGTCATGTTATTGTACAGTGAGGAACTAGGAGTCATTACTTGTCAGCTATATTTTCTTTGTTTTTGTTTACTTTACTTTTGTTTTAATCGCACACATCTTATAGAAAATATAATGTCACTCAAATTCAATAAAATTTATACCAATAGATTCGTTTTAAATTAACGATCAAATCTTATCATTGCGCCAACTCTCTATTTTCAAAAATAAGAGCAGAAATTGATATAAATAAATCTGAAATCAAATGGGTAGGTACATAAGTTAGAGAGAGAAAAAATATTTTAAAATACCCAGATTTTCGGTACTCCATAAATCAGCGGATTAGTTTCACTAATCCGCTTAGGCCCAGCGGGATTTAAGCTGTTATGAACAACACTCAGAGCAATAATGATTGTAAACTAACATTTTATGGACTCCAAAAATGTGATTTCGATAAACTTTAATTGCAATTTGCGCCGTAATTAATCATAATTAAGAGTTGGCGCAATGATAAGAATTTATTGTTATATTAAAACGAATCTAATCGTATAAATTTTATTGAATTTTAGTGACATTATATTTTCCATAAGATGTGTGCGATGTCCTTTCAAATACACTTTTTTAATTTCTAGTTCTTGGTCTCTTTTGCTTATAAACTTTTTTTTGTTACAGGTAAACACCAGTTTCGCATTTCAGTTCATTATTGTGAATGGTAAGAATTCAATGGTAAGAATTATTGTGAATGGTAGGAATTGGTAATAAATTAGACCAGGTTAATAAGCTAGAAATAGACCATGTTCGGGACACTCAAAGATCCAGGTAGCTGACTACTTTTTTAGTTATTGTAGACCTATAGAAAGAAAACCTACCTGTTTCCTGCCTAGAGTTCGCGTCCGTTTTTTAATTATTAACAATTTAGTGCAAAAATCGCGATTTTTTCGATTTTTTGCACTCCATTCAAAAGTTAAATAGTTGATATAAAATTACAAAATTCAATTTTTTAGAACATTAAAAAACCTTCAAAATGCCGATTTTTGAAAGTTAAAAAGTTAATTTGTTGCTATGCAAACTGAAAAATAAGTGAAAATCGTTATTTATTAATAACTTTTACTAAAACTACCTTAGAACTTTAGTGTTTCACCCAAAGTTGGGTATTGGGGTACTAAACAAACCCTCAAAATTTGAGACCGATCCATTAATTAGTTTAAGAGTTATTCTAATTGTTTATCCCAGAGACCTTTATTTTGCAATAACATAAGACAGAAAATAATGAAGATAGGGCAATTCTGAGTATGCCAAATGAAAGTACAAAACTGATACTATCAAAATGTACTAAAAAACGATAAAAAGATTATCTAATATTAGTGGAGTCAATGAAGGTGGATATGAGTTATTACCTCAGATTTCGTTGAACGTCCATCGATTTTCATAAAAATTGGTGAGTGGTTAAAGGATACCTCAAGGAACAAAGGTGACATAGTGCCAACTTGCGCTTTTTGCATTTTAGGGGTGAAATACACCCCTTTTTTAAAAATTATTTTTTAGATTTCTGTAAGTTTTCACTTCCTATTTTGTTGAACCTTCATCGATTTACATGAAAATCGGTAAGTAGTTAGAGGATACCTCAAGCAATAAAAGATATATAGCATCAACTTGCGCTTTTGCATTTTAGGGGTGTAATACACCCCTACTTTTTAAATTGTAAAAAATGCAGATTTCCGCATTATGGCGCAAGTAATCTCGTTTAATTAAGAAAAATAAATATTTTTTTTTATATTTATGTGCATGAATTACACTTTTTTTTAATTTTTCAAACCTTATAGCAACCAAAAATCCGAAAATTAACAAGTCGAAAATCACGAAAACCTTATTCTTCTATATTTCTGAAAGTGTAGTCACTGAATGTTTTCACCCACGATTTCTTTGAACCTTCATCGATTTTCATGAAAATTGTTGATTAGTTAGAGGATACTTTAAAAAACAAAAGTGATATGGCACCAAGTTGCGCTTTCTGCATTTTAGGGGTGAACCACCTTTTTTTTAATGATAAAAATGCAGATTTCAGCATTCTGGCTCAAGCAATCTCGTTTAATTAAGTAAAATAAATATTTTTTTACATTTATGTGCATGATTTATAATTTTTATTAATTTTTTAAACCTTATAGCAACCAAAAATCAGAAAATTAGCAAATCGACAATCACGAAAAAAATTAATCTTTTATATTTCCAAAAAGGCAGTCACTGAAGGTTTTCACCCCTGATTTCGTTGAACCTCCATCAATTTTCATGAAAATTGGTAAGTAGTTAGAGGATACCTCAAGAAACAAAAATGATGTGGTACCAACTTGCGCTTTTATCCTGGGCGTGGATGTTACTCCTTCTCATGGGTGAACACTATTTTATTAAAAATAACCCCATAATTAGATAGAGTAAATTCTAAGCAAACTTTCTTTTATCAAGTTTATAAATTTTTTATTAATATTAATATACTAAAACCTGACAATAACGGCCACTAAAAATAGAGTACCAAGAAAAATGGAAATCTTTAGTCCAGAAGAAGACTTCGCAATACAAAACAATTCAAGACTTCTTTCCTACAAAACCTTGGTATTCAAATTTTCCATATAGAAATAGAAGACACACTACCACCATCATTAGAATGCGCACAGGCCATTGTTTAACAAAACAACATCTGTATAAAATGAATATAAAAGATAATCCTTTTTGTGAATGTGGTCGTCTCGAGGATCTAAACCACATCTTTTTTGAATGCCCGATAAATGTGATTCCTAATTTTGATATATACACAAAATTTATTTCCATGAACTTCAAAACACCGCTCTCTATATACAATATTCTAAGTTGCGTAACGGAAGAATCAGTCAATGTAATTATGCGTTTTCTTGCAATTAACCAAATAAGCTTATAAACTGCAATGCGTTTTCTAGCAATTAACAAAATAAGCTTACAAATTGCAAGGCTCAACTGTTTATATGTATCCGTGTTATATTATGTTGCTATTTGTCATTTAATTTATGTTTTAATTTTTAATCATACTTAACCTGACCCAATTAATCTCATTTAATTATAATCATCACACCTCATCAAAAGCTTCCTTACAAGAACATAGTCGGCGATTTTGGTATGGCTTAGAGCCAGACTACGTCAAGATCGCTTATAAATCGTGCTGGTAATCGCCTTGCAGCGAAACCAAAAACAAAAAAGAAGAAGAAGAAGAAAACAATTGGCCGTTATAGAAATGTGGCCGCTAATGCTAGGTTTCCTTTTCCACAAATACATAAAATATAATTGAAAATTTATTTATTTTAGTAATTAAAGCAAATCTAATTAAATATAATTCTACAAACAAACGGAACATACTAAAACTAAATTCAATTTACTACAATATAAAACAATATCTATACCTACGAAAAAACAACTACAAGAAAAACAGAATTTTTGTTTGTTTTACATTTTTTTAGATAAACGAAACATACTAAAACTAATTTAATATAGGTAATACATAATATAAAACAACATACTATAGCTACTACGAAAAATACGCTTATCACTAAAGTATCGTCGTGCTTCCATGCTATATTCAACAAAACCAACTTGGTAGGGCCTTTAATTAGATATCGCAAATCACTTTGGCTGATTTTGTCTGCATATATATATTATGTTTGAGGAATCCCTTTTTTTGTGAGACTGGATATAGGACATTTCTCAAGTATGAATTCACATTCATGGTATATCGTTGCTATACAGGGATAATAATCTGTGCAATGTTATGGTACAGGCTACGTTAAATATGAAGTAAATGTGGAAGATATACACTGGTTATTCATTTCAATTTAATTTGATTGTTTTTTAATCGTTTACAATATTTAAAATAATTAAAGACATAAAGTTAGGGATTTCAAAAATAAATTCAGTTCTCACTGGCATGGTGGGAAATAATAAAGTGCCATACAATAGCATTTCATTACAATGCTCATTACAGGCATTACAGGCTGCTCCGTTTGAGAAAACTCATACTCTCAAACTTTGAGAAAACACTCATTCAGTTTCGACCAACCCTGTATTAGCTAAAATTAAACGTTTTGCTAGATTAATAATTTTTAACAATAATAGATTATATTAAAAATCACTTGAACATAAATTGATTTTCTGATGTCAAATCACTACAATTATACAAGGGTGAATATTGCTATGAAATTTGAAAATAAAAACGTAATTATCTTTTAAACTACTTCGTATAACATCACAAAACCTGATATTTTAAGAAATAAAACATAGAGGAGAATCCAAAAATGTAAAAATATACAGGGTGTTCCATTAAACAAAAGATAATTTTGTTTCACCCTGTCAATATGGGTGGCCCTGTATATTTGGAAATGTATTTAAATTCTGATATTATCTATGCCCCAATCTCACCTAAATAAACTTTTTTCGTATCTCCTACAACAAACGACTAATTGGACTTCCCACAACCTGTATACATACAAAATCTCCGCTATAAAATTTTTTCAAAGAAAATGTTATTGGTTTTTTTAAAATAACTCCGTTAAATTTTGAAATATGAGATTTATCCAAAAACCATTACAAAGCTAAGTAAAAGTTCTATAACACTGTATTAAACATAATTTTCTAAATCCTTTATTTTTTTTTAAATACAAGGTGAAAGGGCCCCGGTTACATGGTTCTCGCAGTAAAATTTAGGTTTTAAATGTTTCTATCTCGGTTATTTTTTGTCGTAAAAAAATATTAAAAAAAGAAAAAGTTTAAATAAAGTTAAAACTAAAATTTTGTTCTCTACCATTTTTTAAGTATATCGAGTATTTTTGGAGTTATTATCAAAAGAAAATGAAATTTACGAAAATTTGAAAAATTCTAATTTTTTTTAATCGTGTTTTTTTTTGAAAATATGCATTCTAAACCGGTCAAAATTGTTGAAGTTATTACTCATGTTAAAATAAATAAAGTTTTAAATGGGTTACTATAAATTTTAATTTTTGTGGAAATGACGAATGTTTCATTTTTCATTCTTCCCTAAAAAATCTGAAAGGGTCCTCTTATTTCCATCATAACTTGCTTAATTTTGATGCTATCGACTTCTTATATAGCTTTTTGATAGTTACCTTTAAGTACTTTATTAAAATGTTTAATATCTATATTTAACAAAGTGCATCGTTTTCCTGTTATTTAAGCTTGAATACTAAGATTTGAGTACTCGCGGAAAGAAAATATACATTCAATTGCATATAACTCACTTTGTATATGTAATAAAGGATTTTTCGAATAAGGAGCTTATTTATTTTTATATTATCTTCGATTTTGGTAATAACAACTTTTTTGAAGAAACTTATGGTTTTTGAGTTATTTATGAAAAACTGCTTTAAAACATGGATTTTTTCAGGAAAAATCAAAACTTTTGATCTTTAATAACTCAAAAACTATTGATTTATTGAAATAACTTTATATAACAAATTTTACTTATAATTTGTCCCTCTATCGATTAGTGGTATTATTTTTAATAAAATAATTTCCACCCCCGAGAAGGGGTGGCATCCCCCCCCAGGGTAAAAGCGCAAGTTGGCACCATGTCATCTTTGTTTCTTGAGGTATCCCCTACATACTTACCAATTTTCATGAAAATCGATGGAGGTTCAACGAAATCGGAGGTGAAAACCTTCATTGACTCCACTATATAGTCAAAAATCCTAATGCCAAATTTGTGAAATTTTGTAGTTTGAAAACATTTAGAATAACTTTAAAAATATTGTCTGTAGAAAAAGTAATTTTACATATTAGAAAAGCTGGTATTCTACACGAATTTTTAAAAATGTAGTTTAATTGGTGACTAGTCGTGGTAAGTGAAGGGGGAGCTGGGAGCCGACAAATGCACGAGTTCAAAAACTAAAAAAAGAAACTTAAAACTACTATCATTTTCTATATCTCGGGATCTACTGAATATATTTTGATCGTTATTTTTTTAATTTGTATGTAATTTTTCTGTACATTACAAATATGTAATTCGTCTAGACATTTATTAATTAATAAACAGTCTAATTTGTTTAAACAATTTTTGAAAAAATAATTGTTTCCCAAAAATCTATGATTTTAATCATACTATCCTTATTAATCATAGAAAAAGTTAAAGTATACTTTAATAAATAAATTATCTTCAATAAATAATTATCTAATAAAAATCATTTATTTATTAAAGTGTACTTTAACTTTGTCTGTTATCATTAATGATACTATGATTAAAAAAACAGATTTTTGTAGAAAAAATATTTTTTCAAGAATTGTTTAAACAAAATAGACTGTTTATTAATTAATAAGTTTATAAACAAATTGCATATTTGTAATGTACGTAAAAATTACATGCCAATTAAAAAGAAAGATCAAAATCCATTGAGTTGATCCGGAGATACAGCAAATTATATTCGTTTGAAATTGCGTTTTCGGTATTTTAACTCGCTGGATTTGTGGGTTCCCCCTAGTAATCGTTTGCACTTTATTTTTGAAAAATCGTAGAGGGTGCTGTGAAGATATAATGTTTGTGCAAATTTTTTAAGAAAAAATAAAAATCCCTTCTTTAAAATGGCATTAAAGAGATTCCTTAATTATTATAAACAAATTAGCTGTGAATTAAAAAAAAACATATGGCTAACTTTGTCCCAAATGAGCCCAGGCTAATTTTTTTTATTTGAAAATTAGTGTTAAAATACTATCTTTTCGAATATATAAAAAGATTGTTTCTACGGACAACATTTTTAAAGTTATTCTAAATTTTTATAAACTACAAAATTTTAAAAATTTGGCATTAGGATTTTTGACTATGTTAATCATTTTTTTTTATCTTTTTTTAATACATTTTGATACTATCATTGTTCTACAATACCCAGAATTGCTCTATCTTCATTATTTTTTGTCTTATCTTATTGCAAAATAAAGGTCTCTGGGATAAACAAATAGAATAACTCTTAAACTAATTAATGGATCAGTCTCAAATTTTGCGGATTTGCTAAGTACCCCAATATACAACTTTGGTTAAAACACTAAAGTTCTAAGGTAGTTTTAGTAAAAGTTATTAACAAATAACGATTTTCACTTATTTTGCAGTTTGCGTAGCAACAAATTAACTTTTTAACTTTCAAAAATCGGCATTTTGAAGGATTTTCAATATTCTAAAAAAATGAATTTTGTAATTTTATGTCAACTGTTTAGTTTTTGAATGGAGTGCAAAAAATCGAAAAAATCGCGATTTTTGCACCAAATTGTTAATAATTAAAAAACGGACGCGAACTCTAGGCAGGAAACAGGTAGGTTTTGTTTCTATAGATCTACAATAACTAAAAAAGTAGTCAGCTACCTGGATCTTTGAGTGTCCCGAGAAAATCCTTATTGCCCTGAACTAAATATATTCTTGTAGAAAAACATCATAAATTCATTTTTCTGACCTTACTGGAAATACCGGTATCAGGATCAGGTATTGAGTAGGCTTTATAAAAAATATAAATAGCATAGCTTTCCTTCCTCTTTCGCTTCTTTTTCTTATCGGCTTTGGAAATGTTCTTCTGGGCTTTTTCTGCTTTTTTAGCAGCTTTGCCACTCGTCTTAGGAGGCATCGCAATCGCAAACACAAACTGACGCTTATAATATACTCTTTGAATGTCAAAGTGAAACTAAAAATTCATGAGCTTTAAATGGACTATAGTATTATTTTTTTATATAATCATTTAATTTAGTTTTTATTTTGTTGTTATTTAAACCACCACATGTTACTACGATTGTATCTGTGATTTTTTGGAGCTAGGGCTCTTTATATTCTTTAGTTTCATCTCATCGACAAAACAACCGGGTTGTGATCGGAGAATATGTCCGCTCTCCTAGATATATGTTTTGGATGTTGTGTTATCATAGAACGTCTATATCGTACGTATTTTGTTGTTATTATCAGCTTTTTTCTTATGTCAGCTTATGTTTCTTCTGTTACTTGACTGAATTTTCGACTTCCATGTTTTGATCATCTGCCCTTGTACCTAGGATCTACGTTTCTTATAGTTATAATAAAACAGTCATAATTGGCTCTAAACACCTTTTTTGCCTTCTAAACTAATAATTTTTGTGATAAAACTTGTTTATTGCATAAATATATAGTGTTGTCGCATTGGTAATTCTATTGTTTATTTCAGAATCTACCTCGCTTTGAGCGCTTAATGTAGATTCTATTGTATCGACTTACAATTTTCTACTTGTTAAATGGCTTTTTACTTTAACAAGATTTCCACTTTTTTTGTGAATGATGTTGGGGCTCAATCACTTAAATTTTCTCGGCGTTTATGAATATACCACAATTTTTAAACTCTTAGTTTTTGCCTGTATAGCTTTTTGAAAAACTTTTTCCAAAAACGTTATTTTGTGCCATTATTTCCCTTTTTCTCTGGTGGACTCCTAAAGATACATAAAAAGAATAAATATTTGCATGTGGCTCTAGAACAGTGATATGATATGATACATTTGGACTAAGTTAGAAACAATTGAAATTTAAATAGAGCAGGTTATCAACGGTAGCAATTTATTTCTTTCTGGGAACTATACTGACTGAGTAATAAAAAAGGTAAACACCTACGTATGTTTATTAGAATTTATTAATTTTTTACATATTCTTAAGTTTTGTTGTGGCTCTGTGAATTGTTTGGTGATAAAAAAACATTAATTTTTCGTGAATTTTCGATGTCGGCCCAAAGTACCTAGAGTGCGTAGTATTTGCCGGGTGTCGCAGCTAGTGACTTTGAGAGGGGTCGAATTGTCGGGTTATGTGAGTCTATCGATAAGAGAAATTTCTAGGAGGACCAACAGATTCTTACGCAGCATACTGCAGTGTAAACGAGCGTGGAATCAGGAAGGACGAGGGCACCGAGTGAGGGGTTCTAGACGTCACAGAGGGACCACAGAGCGACAAGGTCGCCTATTAAGTTTTTTGGCTCTGAGACAGATTCAGTAGTACTCGAGCCATCGCAATTCGCTGGTTTGAAGAGCATGGAAGGATGGTTAGTACGAGAACGGTACATCGCCGAATACGACAGTGGCTTTTTTTGTTTTCGCTCACAGTGGTTGTTACGTCCCACAGCTGAACATCGGCGTAATCGTTTGTTCTTGTGTAGAGAAAGACTTCCATGGGACCGGGATGCACGAATGTCAGGCAAGAGTGAGATTGCGACGTGGTGACAGGCGTGGCCCACAATTTGACAGATAGTGGTACTTTCACCACACCGTGGGAGTTATGGTATCGGGTGCTATTGCTTATGGTATACAGATCACCACAAATTTTCATGAGAGGCAATATGCCAGTCCGACGCTTTATTCCGGAAGTAGCGCAGCCCATTTTATTCCATACCCTAACACCATCCAAAACCCGATTTTTCTGCAAGACAATGTCAGACTGCATGTTACCAGAGAATCGTTAGCCATCATGAATCAACATAACCATTTACCTTGGACACCGCGATCGCCTGATTTGTCTGTCTTCAATTGCACATGTCTGGGACATGATAGGTCGTAGGATCTTGCATTTGCAACACCGTCTACAGTACAGACTTTAGCAGGTTTTACTCACGAGGTCTCACTCACGAATAAGTGTATAAGAAATCATGGACACACAATTAAATCACACAATTGAATCCAGCTTCTGCGATAAGTTGACGAATTAAGCTGAAAACTTAGTAATTTTACTAGTAAGTGACACTATAATAATAATATCGTATGGCGTTTTTGCCGGGAAGATCCTTTCGGACTGTTCCGGCGCCAATTTCATCTTTAACCCTGGTTGAAATACAGTTACCACCAAGCTATTACAGAAACCTTAATCTTAAGCTTATTATAAGTCATTTGTATTTGAGTGGTGTGATTAAGTTTCCGGCACAGGTAGAAAGTAATAAAATGTTAATATATTGTACATTTAATTATTATACCCGCTATTCAGTATGTTTACCTCTTGAAACTTCAACGACAGCACTAAAATACAAATGACCTTGTAATAGGACTAAGATTAAGTTTTTCTGCAATAACTTGATGGCAACTGTAACTAGTGTCGATGTATCACTAGCCTAGTGGGACCGACGTTTTAACGTACCCTCCGAAGTACGGATCATTTTTAAAAATGAAAAAATGTCGTTGTTTGTGCCGAGAATCGAACTCGTGCGCTCTAGCTTATGAAACCAGTGCCTTATGCCGCTAATCTACGGCCGTCCACAGTCAGTAAATGACACTGATAACACAAATTATTCTTCTTCTTCTTGTGCCACTCCTATCGAAGATTGGAAATCATCAAGGCTACCCTGACCTTGTTTACAGCTGACCTAAAAACTTCATTATTGGTGCAGCCAAACCACTCTCTCAAATTCCGCAACCATGACATTCTTCTACAGCCTGGATTTCGTTTTCCTTCTATGTTTCCTTGCATTAGATTTTCAAGTAATGCGTATTTATGACCTCTCATCAGGTGACCCAAATATTCGAGTTTTATTCGTTTTATCGTTAACAGAATTTCTGGGTCTTTTCCTATCCTTCGTATTACTTCAAGGTTTGTGATTCTTTCAACTCAACTTATCTTCAGCATTCGACGGTAGCACCACCACATCTCAAAACTTTCAATATTTTTTATGTTGTTCTGTTTGAGAGTCCAGGCCTCTACACCGTATAATAGCGTGTTAAATACGTACCCTCTTGCCATTCTTAATCGTAGAGGGATGCTTATATCTCTGTTGCAGAAAAATTTTCTCATCTTTATGAAGGTGGCCCTGGCAATTTCGATACGTCGTTTTATTTCATTGTTTTGGTCTCCAGTTTCGTTTATTAAAGTTCCCAAGTATTTGTAACCTGATACTTTTTCAATTTGAATGCCGTTTATACTAATATGTGCTGGTTCTGTCATGTTTTTACTGAAGACCATATACTTGGTTTTTTTATATTGATGTTTATGCCATAATTGTTGCAAGCAATATTTATGTTTGTAAGTAATTGTTGTAATTCTTCTACTTTTCTTGCAACTAGTACAGTGTCGTCCGCGTATCGAATATTATTTACAACCTCTCCATTGATTATGATTCCTTCGTTTGCTTGCAAACCTGGCAGATGCTTTCACTATATACATTAAATAGCAGTGGTGACAAAATGCACCCCTGTCGTACTCTACGTATTTCTATTGCTTGTGATAACTCATTTTCTATTTTGATGTTAGCTTTCTGATTCCAATGTAAATTGAGAATTATTCGCAGATCTTTATTATCTATGTGTCTCTTAGCTTATCGTGGCGTACTCTGTCAAACGCTTTTTCAAAATCGATAAAACATGCATGTACTTCTTGATTAACGTCTAGGCATCTTTGTGTAAGAACATTCATACCGAAGAGAGCTGCTCGAGTACCTAGTCCTGTTCTGAACCTCACCTGTGTATTACTAATGACTGACTCCAACTTTTGATAAACTCGATTGTGGATGATTTTTAGAAATATCTTTAGTAGGTGGCTTATTAAAGATATTGTTCGATGTTCTGAACATTGTTTTGCATTGGATTTCTTTGGCAGTGTAACGAATGTAGACAACAGCCACTCTTGAGGTATAATACCAGTAGTGTATACTGTGTTAAATAAATGCAATATTATACCTATTGATTGATTCATTATTCAAGAGCTTTAGTAATTCAGTAGGAATCTCATCGGGTCCATAATTTGTCTTTCCAGTTTTGGAATTTCTAAGTGTCATTTCTACTTCACATTTTAGGATTTCAGGTCCCATTTCACCATTTACCTGGACAATGTTATTTCTATTGTCAAACAAGACAGGAGGACAACAGAAAAATTATTAAAATCTGATAAATATCAATATGTAGGTGTTTACCTCTTTTTTTTTTGTTACTCAGTATATATTTCGTCATAAGAGTGAGATTTTTATTCTGACATGTTATTTCGATTACTGGCTAGTTGGAAACAACGTTTTCAGTTTGTTAAAAGTACGTCTCTGAATTTTAGCAGGAGTTGGTTTTGAATCGGAATCGGCGGCGGCGGTGACGGCGACGGCAGCAGCAGCAGTTCGCGAGTGGGTCCGGTTGATTTCAATCTTTTAATGGTTATGTTAATTTAATTCGCTCTAGTTATTTGCCGGCAATGAACGTTCTCGTTTAATTAGTCAAAATGTGCCTTTGTTGATATTCAGTTTTCTGGTCAGAGAACTACGATGACATTTTGCTCCATTTGGGCGGATATGTAGTTATATTAGTTATCTTGGTTTACATGAGTCTAAATATTAAGATAAATGAAGGTCTTTTCCGAAGAAAAGATCATGCCAATCTTGTTTTGAGATTTGAGTCTGACCGACTAGTCGGAAAATGGAAGCAATAAAAGGCGAGTAATATGTTATGCCATTATTTTTGCGACAACTTCAAACAAAGACAAAAACAAAGAAATGCAGACCTATTTGTTAAATAAAAAGACATTGTCTCACTTCACCCTTCCTAGTTACAGGTCGCTATTAGCCTACTTATGGTTAACACGTAGGTTGGCTAGGTGCTACGCTTTCTCGATGTTGTTTAATGGAATTGAAGCTTTGCCCGTGAATGCGGCATCAGTGAAAAAACTGGATCATTCGTGTTGTGGGTGTATAGAAGAATTCTGAAAATATCATGGACAGATCACGTCACAAACAAAGAGATTCTGGGAAAGATAAATAAAGAAATGGAAATCTTAAATACAATCAAAACCAGAAAATTCGAATATCTTGAACATACAGTATGCGGTATGCGTCAAAATAAACAGTACTGAAATGAGTATTGAAATGTTTATGATTATTTCATTCATAGGAGATTCTGACCAATAGAAAGCTACAGAAATCTGAATTAAATCGATAATTTTTGATAATCTCCCGTCGTTAAGTATGTTACGTCATAGCGGCTTCCCACGATCGGCAATATTGCGGACGGACACGGACCCGCTCGCACCACGCACCGTGGGAAGCGTATCGTCCGTGGTAGCAAAGACGCGTCTGTGCTGGTCCGTCCTAGTCCGTAGTAACTACGGCTTCTCAAGATCGGCAATATCGCCGACAGACGCGGACCAGCTCGCACTACGCACCATGGGAAGTGGTCGTCTGTGATAGCACAGACACGTCTGTGGTGATCCGTCGAAAGTCGGTACAGATCAAAGGTGCGTTAATGGCCCGTGTGGACGCTGTCAAGATTTTTTAACACGTTAAACGCCAGTTTTTTTATAAATTGATAATTTAACACATTTTGATAAAAATAACATACATAATATGTATAATTATTGATTTGAATCATAATATAATACATTTCTTCTTATTAGTAGCTACTAATAAAAATGTAATAACTCTTTTCATGAATATTATTGCATTAATAATTCTGATTTATGAGTAACAACCAAACATTCGAAACAATAAAAAATTTTACAAGCACTACATTTGTAGCGAGTTTGTGAAGATTTAGCTTGGGTACATTATTATTATGAATATCATTAGCTTTGAATAAAGATTTTCATGGAATGTCCATACTACACATTTCACACCATAATATGCTATTAACGAAAACATTGAAAGTGATAAAAAACGTGAGAAACGCAATGTAATCAATAGCCAAATTACAAATTAAATGAGTCACATACATAAAATCCGAAATTCATGACACCGTCAGTTTTCGCTATCCAGCATTTCACTGATATTTTTTCGCGTCACTGTTTTAATGGACGACAAGGCATTGCTTGGCAAGTTAAAGAAATTGTTCATTTGCTGACACCAGCAGTTGTATTTAGTGTTGCTAAAGTGTGTTGAGTTGTTATTAGCATTTTTTTTTGCTAAAAAATGGAATGGACCAACGAATTAATTTTTGATTTTTTAAATCTGTACCAAAATGAACCCACTTTGTGGAATTCGACGGCACCAGACCATAAAAATAGGAACGATACATACGATGCATGGAGCCGCATCAAAAGCCAATTAAAGGATGGCACTGTTTGGATAAAAGATTTAAAAAAGAAGAGGGACAATTTAATGTCGACCTTCTTCTTAAAGTTCCATCTCCTAGCGGAGGTTTGATATCATAATGGCTATGGTCACTTTGTTGGCTGCTGCTCTGAACAGTTGTAATGAACTACAGTTAAACCATTCTCTAAGGTTCCTCAGCCAGGAGATGCGTCTTTTTCCTATGCTTCTTCTTCCTTGGATCCTTCCTTGCATAATAACTCTCAGCAGCTCATATTTCTCTCCTCTGGTAATGTGACCCAAATATTCTAGTTTTCTTGTTTTTATACTGTTCATAATTTCTAACTCCTTATTTAAACGTCGTAGCACTTCAACATTGGTAATCCTTTGATCCCACTGAATTTTCAACATTCTTCTGTAACACCACATTTCGAACGCTTCTATTTTCCTTATGTGTTGCCTTTTCAGTGTCCAAGCTTCCATTCCGTATAGTAATATAGAAAATATGTAGCATCTTAGAGCCCTCAATCTGAGAGGCAACTGAAGGTCTTTGTTTGAAAGCAGTGTCTTCATTTTTATAAATGCTTGCTTTGCAGTTTCAATTCGGACTTTAATTCCTTTGCTTTGGTCATTTTTGTCATCAACCCAGGTTCCCAGATATTTGTATGTCTTTACTTTTTCTATTTGGGTTTGCTCTAGTATTAACCTTTCCATTTCCATGTTGTGTTTTTGAGACAATCATAAATTTAGTTTTTTTCTTGTTTATTTTGAGTCCATATCGAATGCAATCATCGTTAATTATATTTAACAATTCTTGTAGCGACTCCAGGGTGTCTGCCATTATAACGGTGTCATCAGCGAATCTTATGTTATTTACTATTCTTCCGTTTATAGAGATTCCATCACTTAGTTCCGCTATCGCTTCCTGAAATATGGCCCCTCTATGGACCATCTGTCCATAGAGGGACAGATGGTCCCTGTATGGACCTCTATATGTGACCTAATGACTAATGTGGACCCTCTATGGACCATTATGGACCCCCAATGTCTTACCCCTCTATGGACCTCTAATGTCGACCTATAGAAGGCAAAAAACAAAAGTTAAAGAATCAGTGGGAACTGGTAGTGGGGCTAATGACGTTTACAAGCCTGAGGGGCCTTTTTATGATATCATGGCAAATTTTTGGATGATGTCTACAGTAGTAAGTAAGATTAAGTAATTTTATTTGCAGTTTATATAAGACTAATATTAAAAGTGACATTCGCCAGTTGAACCTAGCTTCAGCCCGTGAGTAACTTCAGCCCGTGAGTAATGAACTATTACTCACGGGTAAAGTAATGGGTGTTATTATCTATTCAAAAATAGCGAATAATGAGCATATTATTAAACGGTCGTAGAAAAAATACATTATTTCACCGGTGCGCTACAAATAATGTTCATTTGTTAGTTTTTTCCCGTGATGCGAACTTGGGGAGTCAAAACAGAAAATAAATAAGTCAAAGAAAAGAAAATATAAATATTATTTATATATACTTACTTTGAACGACTTTTATTGTATTCTGATATCCACCAATCGTGACCAGACACTGTAACCCAATACTATGGGTATTGTGAATGAGAGGGAGTAAAAGGTACAATTGAGATGAAAGTAGAAGAGGGACGTTATTGAAGATATTAATTAAGAAGGACTTAGCTCAGAAGACTAACTTAAATAGGCAGAGAGACACTAAATCTCAAGTGGGAAGTTCGGGCTAGCTTTTTTACACTAAATATTAGTTTTGAAATCTGAAACAAAGATATTGGATGATGATATAGTATATACAAGGAAGAAAATGAGACCTTTTTCTTCATACAAAGACTCAATGCGACTAGATGAGACACTGGAAATAAAAGGGTACGAACAGTACGATAAGTGAAGAGGAAGAAAATGGGCGCCAACTCGGGCTATCTTGACCTAGAATTTGAAAAGTTAATTTTACTTTACCTTTAGTGAAGAAAACTACCTTCTGGACCTAGAATTTGAACAGCTCGAGATTTTTGTAACAAACAACAAGAAATCAAATAAATAAATGACACTGGAGACACTTTCCTGAAACAACGCAAAATTCAATATTTACCTTGTAATGCTATGTTATGTACTGTAGTAAGAACTGAAATAAAAGGCACAAATACTATTGACAAATATATTTATAATAAATATACTACAGAATATCAAAATAGCTTTTACTTATATATGTATCAGCATCAATAATATAAACAATAGTGGTGTAGAGATAGATACGGCCAAAAGACCACTAAAAAATAACAAAAATCACCACTATTGTGCCAAGTAAACAAGTATTAGTAAGAATTCAATAGTCAAGTCCGGGAGGATAGCCAAAAGTCTTAACTTAAATGTTAGTAAATAAATAATGGTCCTGGGACTGACATGTGTCCAATTATCTAACGTTCCAGATCTATGTGCTCGTATTATACTCACAACATAGATAATGGATATATACAGAAAATACTAGATATGAGTCGGTCAGAAACTCTTTTAATTAAATTCTGTTTGTAAAACCCTTTTAAATATGAAAATTACTCTTATTGATAACCCTTTTATACCCTTATTTTTCTCTATTAAATTTTAAAACGTGATTTATTCTCAACTATTATTATCCACTATGATTATTTGAAATCCTATTTTATTTAAAAAAACAAAACTAGCACCCCCTCCCTATTAATTACAAAACTAGTCAAAAATGTACCTGATTATGTGCACACAAAAAGTTTACAGTCTAATATATTATAATTCTGAAGGAGAAGCAACCTGACTTTACTTTAACAACCAAAAAAATAAATGCTTATCTTATCTTCCAAACTGTTTTCCCACGACGACAGGTCTATTTAGGATGAAATCCTCTTAGCACTACAACATCTCAAGTGTCTGGAAGGCTGTTTGAAAGGAAGCCAAGCTACTGGTGTCCTGTTGATCAGTTATGCAAATATAGGTAAGGCTTTCAACAATTTGCCTTGGGATGCTATACAATATTCCAAGGATTTGGACTATCGGATGCGGCGAAGTCTACAAAGTAACATAATGAATATTTAAAAGCTTCTATGAGTAATTGCAACAGTTTAGATTTCCCGTACCAGACCAAACAAAACATTACTGATTTCTCCCAAACAAAACATTAGGTTATGTTTAAATCTGTGACGAACTGAGTGGTTGTCAGTCCAAGCATTGAAAGAAGCATGCGCGTTCACATGCATCTGCGCGATAAAACTTTGAAACCGGTGGTATCTTTTTATTCAATCAAAAAAAAACTGATAAGTAAATGGACAAGAAATGATTTTAAAATGGAAGCTTTACATAAAAACTACATGAAATTCTCCTGCTCCTCGCAAACTAAATCCCAAAATTACGATATAAATTATGAATTTCGGCTGTTTTCAATAAGAAATGATAATCTAAAGCTTACCTAGAATCTGTGTGCAGCTTACGGCTGTTAATTGGTCGCCATTTCGGTGTGGTTTTAGTACTTAAATTAATTTGTATATCTTTGGGTTACTGTTGCTTTAAACGTTGGATTTTTTTGATAAAAAGTATTTAGGATGTCTTTATTCCATTTAAAGGGCGTATATTTGATGGATTCTAGACCTTCGCCGCTTGAAAAAAAAATTTTGCTGCACACTATACGCACTTCATGAGTCTCTGACCAAAACTGACTGGTATTTCGTTCGATAACGGAAATCCATGGCGGCGCGCAAGCCCCGTGATGGTAAAAGTATTTTCTAATTTTATCGCTGGCGGCACGAAAAGAAATTTCTGGAGGGATAGTACTTGTTGATTTAATTTATTAATTTAAATTGAATTAATCGAAAATCCATGTATTTAATTTTAAATGGTCTGTAGCATAACTGCTACATTCTTCCTTATCTCCAGCAAAAAAAAAAAGAACCTTTTTTTCTTTTTTTTGTTTTTGTTTATTGTCTAGGTCTAAATAGCTTTAGGATGAACCTGAGGAGGGATACAGTAAAGCCGAAACGTTGTGGTGTCAAACCACAAGGATTTTAAGCTCAACAGCCATACCATTGCTGAGGAGACGGGACAAAATCAATGACAAAATCAGACGTACAGCATAGAGACTACGCGAAATATGCTGGCATAGAATATTAAACAGAGAAGGGATGTGTAATTGATCAAATTTATTAAACGAGATAATGTAATTTAATTTAACACGACCAAGAGGAAAGGCAAAAGAGAAGAAAAAGGAAAAAAATATAAATTACACCTTAACCACTTACGTTGTAACTATAATACTATAAACTTATAGAGTAAGCTAACTATTTACACTACTTTTTTTTTTTTTTTACTATTGACAAATATATTTATAATAAATATACTACAGAATATCAAAATAGCTTTTACTTATATATGTATCAGCATCAATAATATAAACAATAGTGGTGTAGAGATAGATACGGCCAAAAGACCACTAAAAAATAACAAAAATCACCACTATTGTGCCAAGTAAACAAGTATTAGTAAGAATTCAATAGTCAAGTCCGGGAGGATAGCCAAAAGTCTTAACTTAAATGTTAGTAAATAAATAATGGTCCTGGGACTGACATGTGTCCAATTATCTAACGTTCCAGATCTATGTGCTCGTATTATACTCACAAAATAGATACTGGATATATACAGAAAATACTAGATATGAGTCGGTCAGAAACTCTTTTAATTAAATTCTGTTTGTAAAACCCTTTTAAATATGAAAATTACTCTTATTGATAACCCTTTTATACCCATATTTTTCTCTATTAAATTTTAAAACGTGATTTATTCTCAACTATTATTATCCACTATGATTATTTGAAATCCTATTTTATTTAAAAAAACAAAACTAGCACCCCCTCCCTATTAATTACAAAACTAGTCAAAAATGTACCTGATTATGTGCACACAAAAAGTTTACAGTCTAATATATTATAATTCTGAAGGAGAAGCAACCTGACTTTACTTTAACAACCAAAAAAATAAATGCTTATCTTATCTTCCAAACTGTTTTCCCACGACGACAGGTCTATTTAGGATGAAATCCTCTTAGCACTACAACATCTCAAGTGTCTGGAAGGCTGTTTGAAAGGAAGCCAAGCTACTGGTGTCCTGTTGATCAGTTATGCAAATATAGTTAAGGCTTTCAACAATTTGCCTTGGGATGCTATACAATATTCCAAGGATTTGGACTATCGGATGCGGCGAAGTCTACAAAGTAACATAATGAATATTTAAAAGCTTCTATGAGTAATTGCAACAGTTTAGATTTCCCGTACCAGACCAAACAAAACATTACTGATTTCTCCCAAACAAAACATTAGGTTATGTTTAAATCTGTGACGAACTGAGTGGTTGTCAGTCCAAGCATTGAAAGAAGCATGCGCGTTCACATGCATCTGCGCGATAAAACTTTGAAACCGGTGGTATCTTTTTATTCAATCAAAAAAAAACTGATAAGTAAATGGACAAGAAATGATTTTAAAATGGAAGCTTTACATAAAAACTACATGAAATTCTCCTGCTCCTCGCAAACTAAATCCCAAAATTACGATATAAATTATGAATTTCGGCTGTTTTCAATAAGAAATGATATTCTAAAGCTTACCTAGAATCTGTGTGCAGCTTACGGCTGTTAATTGGTCGCCATTTCGGTGTGGTTTTAGTACTTAAATTAATTTGTATATCTTTGGGTTACTGTTGCTTTAAACGTTGGATTTTTTTTGATAAAAAGTATTTAGGATGTCTTTATTCCATTTAAGGGCGTATATTTGATGGATTCTAGACCTTAGCCGCTTGAAAAAAAAATTTTGCTGCACACTATACGCACTTCATGAGTCTCTGACCAAAACTGACTGGTATTTCGTTCGATAACGGAAATCCATGGCGGCGCGCAAGCCCCGTGATGGTAAAAGTATTTTCTAATTTTATCGCTGGCGGCACGAAAAGAAATTTCTGGAGGGATAGTACTTGTTGATTTAATTTATTAATTTAAATTGAATTAATCGAAAATCCATGTATTTAATTTTAAATGGTCTGTAGCATAACTGCTACAACACCTCGTAACGCGACAGTTCGTAACCGGACAGTTGGTAACGGACAATTCGTAACAGCGACAGTTCGTAACGGCGACACTCGGTAACGGCGACAGTTCGTAACTAGACAAATTCGTAACGGACAATTCGTAACGTCCAAATTGAATTATTCTGTTTATTGGAAACTAACTATTATCAATTATCACAGTTATAATTGAAATTATCTTTATCAATTTAACGAATCAGTAAGGGGATAAACATGTTTAACACATTTTATATTTCGTGTTTCAGAGTATCTATATTAAAAGTCTTTAAACAGAAACAAATATTTAAATACATACAAACTTTTAACAATATTCTTAAGTTTATTTCTCTTATTGTTCCTTAAATTTGCATATACAGTAAAACCTGTGTTACCGGCCACTTTCCAAAAACACAAATTGTAAACTATGCATTTGATCATTATTGTGTTGACCTTAACCCGGCATTAGTCGCTAGGTTGGTTCTTACGTGAGTGGTCGCGCGTGCGATTTTGTCTCACAAAGGTGCCCAACTTTCGCCTTTTTTTACGAAATATAATTTTCAAAATAGATTTTAAACTTAATAAAGTTATTATTAGCTTTACACAATGTGACTGTTGATGCGCTGTTACAGTTTAACCTAATCTAAAAATGTAGAAATAATATTAATTTTAATATTTCAATATAAATTTCAAATTTGTACTAGTACCTTTATTTTATTGTTATGCAACAGGGTAAGTTCTAAAATTATCTTTGCACGATTCATATTGCAAATACAAAATAAAATAATGCTACAATATAAAATAATGCCAAAAATAATGCCGAATAATATTCTATCCGATTGTAGAGGAAGGATAATTCGGAGACAAGAAGGAACTAGAGCATGTGTAATTTACCAGGGAAAAAGTTGTGTGCAATATTCTTAAACCGTGAGAGAAAATCTCATATAGCGACCAATGCCGGGTTAAGCAAAGTTGTTGTGCATGAATGAAGGTTGCTGGTACGACTAATCTAAGTGTATAGGAGGTTGCCCCCCCCCCCTCCACACTACACTCTTTTTTATTTTTTTGGACAAACTGTTTTTTCTTAATTTTATATGATGTATAATCAAAAGATACATGCAACCCTAAACAACCTTTTTTCTAATAAACAATAGTTTTTTGTGCTGTTTGCGCAAATAATTATTACTTAGGTTGGTCGTATTCACTCAGAAACCTTCCCGGGTTTATGTACAACAACTTTGCTTGAGGTCATCCTATTATGATCAAATGCATAGTTTACGATTCTATAAAGGACATACAAACTTTTTATATTGTGTCGTATAAACATCAAAAACATGGTATTATAAAAATAATTATTTTTCAAATCAAAATGTCAATTATAAAAACAAAAAAACTTCCAACGTGGGGAATGGAACCCGGCTTGCCTGGGTGAAAGCCAGGAGCTAGGTATTTTAGGCCATGATGGATGTAAATAAGCCACGGAGATAAATATTTGACATATAGTTGTAGGGTTTTTCCATCTAGTTTCATATTGTTTTGCCTAAAAGCCCCGATTTTGGGCTGGCTGACACATGATTTTTTAACGGAACACCTAACTCAATAAAGAAAAACACCCATGCTAAAATGCTCCGGTCAAATTTTACACTACCTCCCTGACTATTATAAAGCATATCCAAAGTTGGTCCAAAATTTGTTTTTGAGCAACGATTTTTTTACAAGTTAATAATTTAACACATTTTGTTAAAAATAAAATACATTATGCGTGTAATTATTGATTTACATGGAATGTGCATACTACACATTTCACACCATATTCAAAACGAAAACATTGAAAGAGATAATAAACTTGACAAACGCAATGTAATCAATGCCAAAATTAAATGAGTCACATATATAATCTCAATCAAAAGCACAGACTGTCGTGGACCGCGGACCATGGGAAGACCTCTGTCCGCGGTGCGTTAGAATCCGAGGTGGTCGGCTGTTCGTGATGATCCGTAGAATCGCAGACCATGGGAAGACCTCTGTCTGCGGTGCGTGGTGGTCCGTGCTCGTCGGCTGTGCGTGATGATCCGTAAAATCGCAGACCAGTGGGAAGCCGCTATCAGATGCCCTTCGTTGCTACGAAAAATACATTCAGTGACATTAATGACAATTAATGTTTTAAAAATTATAAAAGTGATGACTTTCAATCGTCAAATATTTATAAAAACTGTGTGTTTAATGGTACTTACATAAATAAATTACAATAAAATTTTGGTTTTAAACAGTTTTATTCATGAAATAATCGCAACAAATTGCACTCGACCTCTGAAATTAATATAGAATTTTTGCTCTCGTGACACTTTGACATAATTTCACTCGCCTTCGGCTCGTGAAATTAAAACTGTCAAACTGTCACTCGGGAAAAATTTAATAATTTCAGAGCTCTTGTGCAATTACTACTGATAATTTATATATTTAAAGTAAATTTATATTCAAGATGCAGTAGAAATAAACAAACCAAGATACGTTAAATGCTACTAGGAGCACTCCTGAATCATAATTTATCATAATGTATAAACTTTGGAAATCATTATTTGGGATTTACAATGTATACAGGGTGTTTGGTAAAGAATGGGCCATAGCTTAACCTCAGGTTCCTGAGGTTAAAATAGGCCGATTTAAGCTAACTTACCTTAGTACAAAGTTTATAATAACCGAGATACAGGGTGTCAAAGTTAAACTTTTTTTTTATTTATTATTGAATATTTCCTGACAGGTATGAGATACCAACATGAAATTTGGTATGTGGGGGTTTTTTGGGTCGAGAAAACGAAATTCCCTACGAAAAATGATGTATTGCCCAGAGGGCGCCACATACGCCTTTCAGCACTCATTTATTACGTTCAATTTTTTTTATCCCTGACTCTGTATAATTTTGACATTAAAATTTTTGTTCTCCTATTAGTTTTACTTAAAAAAGGTATATTTCTTTTATCTCTTTAAACTCAACCGTTTTCGAGATAAACGCATTTTAAATCTGCGATACATCATTTTTAGCATAATATCATTGTAGTTACACCCGAAAAATAACTTAAAACCATAAAATTATCCAAAAATGTATCGCAAATTTCTTCAAATGGAATTTGCGATGCAATGACATAAATTTGAGAACTGGCACAATTATTATGGTTTTAAGTTATTTTTTGGGTGGAACTACATACAATGATTATGCTAAAAATGATGGTGTATCGCAGATTTAAAATACGTTTATCTCGAAAATGGTTGAGTTTAGGGAGATGAAAAAAGTATACCTTTTTTAAGTAAAACTAATAGGAGAATAAAAATTTTAAAGTCAAAATTATACAGAGTGAGATATAAAAAAATTTGAACGCAATAAATGAGTGCTGAAAGGCGTATGTGGCGCCCTCTGGGCAATACATCATTTTTCGTAGGGAATTTAGTTTTCTCGACCCAAAAAACCCCCACCTACCAAATTTCATGTTGTTATCTCATACCTGTCAGGAAATATTCAATAATAAATAAAAAAAAAGTTTACCTTTGACACCCTGTATCTCGGTTATTATAAACTTTGTACTAAGGTAAGTTAGCTTAAATCGGCCTATTTTAACCTCAGGAACCTGAGGTTAAGCTATGGCCCATTCTTTACCAAACACCCTGTATACATTGTAAATTATGGTTCGGGACTGCTCCTAGTAGCATTTAACGTGTCTTGGTTTGTTTATTTCTACTGTACCTTTATTGTAAATTTAGTATAGTACACATATGATATAGCCTTGTAAACATTCACGACGTCGTTCCCGATAAAACAGATGTAAAATATGCCCTCTGGCACGAAAAAATATTTAATTCTAGTCCGCAATTCCGGAATGTCAGACGGTGGATAGGTGTGCCTCCTTCAGCATTCCCCATTCGAACGCATCATGTGGCGTTAGGTCTGGTTAGTGCCGTTCTCCCAAAATGATCGAGCAGTATTCAAAGAATCTCCCTGATGGTGTGACAAGTTGACATTTTCCTTATGACCGAAAAAATTACTCCACGATAAAGAATTTTTCTGCAAAAATGGGAACCATCCTGAAGCAACTAACATTAACACGCCATTCACATAAGTGATAACGATGTTTGGAAACCACTCAGTAGGTACGTTTCGGCATATGACATAATGACACATACAAATTAGACGCATACGCATTTCAGTACTGTTTATTTTGCCGCATACCATATTACACAGTGAGATACAGCTTGCTCCAACTCATTATGCGGGGAAAGATCCAAGGAAGAAGAAACAAAGGGAGACGTAGAATATCAGCAACCTGTCGCGCAAAATGAACTTTTCGGAGAAGCCGTCTTCAAAGCCCGAATAGCTGTGTTGATTGCCGACCTCCGTCGCGGAGATGGCACTTAATGAAGAAGATGGTATATTATTTCACTATAATTGCCATACTAGCCGGCGAGTTCTGATTCAGTTCAGTACAAGTAGATACAAGTTTCTAATTATGGGTAGACCCTAAAACACGTATAAGAGAATGGTAGAAGACTCGAATTTAAACGAAAAGTAACCCGTCTATTATAGAGGAGCTAAAACTCCTATTTAATCTATGTCTACACAAGACAGAAATACCTCACGACTGGAATGAGAGTATTACAATACTGCTATTCAAAAAAGGAGACAAAAGAGACTTAAAAAAAACTGCAGACCTATCTCACTACTCTCACAAATGTACATACAAACTCTTAATTAGAATTATAACCAATTGACTAACAAATAAAATGGACAGTTATCAGCCAGTTGAACAAGCAGGTTTCAGAAAAGGGTTTAGTACCACATATCATCTCCTCACTATGAAAATATTGATAGAGAAGGCAAACGAATACAACCTAGATTTCAGTGGCGGCTCGTAATTTTTGCAATAGGGGAGGCTACACCTAACTCTAAAATATTTAATTTGCACTAACAAAAAAATGAGCCAAAAAAATGTAATGTAAGGCTCCATTTTTTGACCATTTCTTATTTTCATTTCATAATATCATCATAATTCATAATATCATATAATTTTAAAAATAATAATTATTCTAATTGTAAAAATTTAATACCAAAGTTTTTGTCGTTTATTTGTTAACAACTCCATCTTTGTAAGTAGATATGCATATCAAAATAAATACAGATTTGAAGTTTTGCAGTCCATACAGGTTGAAGGTTCACATTTTTTAAGATACTCAACTGAATTTTTTTAATTCTAAACGCGGCCTACTGCGAATCCAAAACATGATAAATTATCGATTTTTTGCTTTGCGTTACAAATATCGGAAAAGGTTATTGCAACAACAAGTTGTTCCAAATATTATTCTAACCCCAAATACCAAATTTTATAACAAAATTCGCACTTTTTTTTCATTATTTTTAGTCAGGACCCTAAAATTCGTAGTCCCGAGATGCACGCAACGGCAACGGAGCCGAGAAGCTAGTTAGCCTCCGTTGGTAAATCTCCGGACAGCGTGTGATGGCACCGTAGATGCCACTGTTAGGAGACCGGGTCTCCTTAAACGCCTGCTGCGATGCGCGGAGCATTAGCAACGGAGGCTGGCCGGCTTCTCGGCTCCGTTCATGCATCTCGGGATAACCCAGGGTCTTGCCTACAATAATAATAAAAAAACTGAGACGCAGTCATGCGTTCTAATGCTAATGCTCCGTGCTTATGGATATTTAGTGATAATATGGAATTTACACGTTGTATAATAGTGAGAGTGCTTGTTGTTTTCCGCGATTCAAGATAAACAAAACAGTGTAGCGTGTGTAAAAAATTTATGGGGAGGCTAAGCCTCCCTTGCCTCCTCTGACGAGCCGCCACTGCTAGATTTACGTTTAGCCTTTGTAGACTATGAAAAATCGTTCGATAGTGTCGAGATATGGGCGATAGAAAAAGCTCTAAATAACAGCAGAATAGACTCCAGGTACAGGCAACTCTTACATAACATCTATAAGACAGCAACTATGACAGTCGAATGGGAAAATAAAACAAACAAAACTAATCCCATAGAAATACGTAGAGGCGTAAGACAAGGAGATGTAATATTCCCAAAACTCTTCACCTTAGCTCTGGAAGAAGTCTTTAAAGAACTGTAATGGGAAGACATGGGTATCAACATAAACGGGAAGAATCTCAATCACCTCAGATATTGCGATGATGTTGTCCTTATTACAACCAACCAAGAAGAACTAGCCACAATGTTGACTCAACTAGCACACGTATCGGAGAAGATAGGATTAAAAATGAACATGAGTAAAACCAAAATCGTGACAAATACAAACGACAGAATAAATGTAAATATAAATAATGTCAATATTGAGGTTGTTGACGAAGATATATAGCTGGGTCAAATAATTAAAGCTAATAAAGAGAACCAAACAATTGAAGTACAGAGAAGAATCCGATTGGCGTGGGCAGCATTTGGAAAGTTAAAGTGGATACTAAAAAGTACAAAGATACAACAGTACCTAAAAACCCGTGTATTTGACCAGTGCATCCTTCCTGTTCTGACGTATGGCTCAGAAACATGGACATTAACAAAGGCCAACATAAACAAAATTGAAATAACTCAGAGAAAAATGGAAAGATCCATGTTGGGAATAAATCTACAAGACAGAAAATCAAACAAATGGATAAGAGAGAAAACAAAAGTAAAAAATGTAACTGAACATTTAACAGGACAGGGTTAAAATGGAGATTTGCGGGCCACAATGCGAGACAGGAAGATAAAAGATGGAATGCTGAAATACAAAACTGGAGACCGTGGACAGGAAGAAGAGGAAGAGGAACCCCTCAAAACGCAGCCAAGGACAGACGGAAATGGAAAGATTTGGGGAAGGCCTATGTCCAAAGTTGGATAGAAATGGGCTATAAGAAGAAGAACCCGTCTATATAGTTAAAAAGAATGTCATTACTTTTTTACTGTATGTAACTGCAGTGAGCAAAATTCCTGAAGGATATTTTGAAACCCCCTGTTCCATAGATTTGGCGCCCAGCAATGATCATTTGAGAGGGAAAAGATATGAACTACTTCAAATCATATTAGAAGTTATAATATAGGGCAAAAGATCAGAAGGAAAACGCCAAAACTCGTGGCTGAAAGACCCGAGAAGATGGATTGGCCGCTCATCTGCAGAAATTTTTCCTGTGGCGGCCATTTTCAAAAACTACAATTGCCATTTGGATGGCCAACCTTCGAAAGGAGACGGCCTAATAAGAAGAAGAATGATCATTGGAAACTATGGCCCGTCGATAAGTCATTGTTGTCGTTCCGAGATGCCGCCATGCCGGTTATTGAAAATATCTATTTAGAGCACTTTGGATTCTTCAACCTCAAAATTAAAGCGTTTCCGGATTGGAAATCGAAATGTTGAAAAGGGGCCGTCCATTAATCACGTGATGTTTTTTGGCATTTTTTAACCCCCCCAGCCCATCACGTGTATTTTTTAGTATCTACAAAAAATCTATTTTTAGGTATTTATAAAATGCACGTATCTATAAGTATCATCTAATTTTATTATACAAAATTAAAACTATTGAAGAATTAAAACTGATCTAGAGCAACCCTGTTTATCCATGTATTCAGTGCCAAAACAACAGAATAACTGACAAGACTACCAATTCATCAGAATAGATATAATAAATACATCATTGAATACATCATGAACAGACTAAAAACTCATAAATAAAATAGTAGACGTCGACAGGGTCAGTATTCCTAGTGGAAACATAATATGGCAAGAAACAAAACACTTCGCAATTGTCCCTTCTTATCTTAAAAATTTAAGATAATTTACCATGAAGAGTAGGTATCCCATGTCGCTTTTAACATTAACATCCAATATTAATAAAACTATTTATAGAAATTTGGATGAAAGGAAAGAAAATTAATGTGTTGTAGAATATTATGAATGAAAAATTATTTTTTTTTATCAGTCACACCAATGCCGCTTTCGATTTTTGAACACGTGTGAAGAAAAAATAAATACACGTGATGTATTACTACACCCCCCTCCCCCTTGTGATGTTTCGTGATTTTTTATGGACCCCACCCCCCCTTTCGAGCCTCACGTGATTAATGAACAGCCCCAAAGCAAATAAAAAATATACTTAAGGAAGTACAAAACTCAAAGAGGTACCACAAAAAATGTATATTAATAAAAGGTCATAAAAGGACGCGTTTCGGCTCTTCACGAGCCATCATCAGCTTTAAAATACAGGAGCAAAGACGAAAACTGTCCAGACCAGGAAGGAGGAAGAATCTAATAGATTACATTATTTAAGGTTCTATAGGCTTCATTATTTAAAGTTTTAAGTACTGTATTAGACATTAAGTTATATATGAATATAAAAATTCATTAGAAATATTTTTATGACTTCCACGTTGGGAGGAACCATCTTGCGAACAGATACTTATAAAATAAACTATACTTAAATAAAAATATACTTATTAAATATGTCACCTAAAGCCAAATTCGAAATTCGAAATTATAAATCCAAAGTACGGTCCTGGATATTCGCGTGGTTTTCACGATTACATAGTTATTACGATTATATTATGTCAAAGACTGCTACACTGTGACAAATTAGTTAATTAGTAGAATTCGTAGAATCACGATAACAGTGCATTTTGATTGGAATGTGGGAGTCACAAAATATGTTTGTTATTGTTGACTATCGCGTTAATTTGCATTTATTTTAAAAAATCAAGTAGGTATTCATTATAATATTTTAGCGTCACACACTCAACTATTGTATAAACTGACTTTCTACAAATGTAATTTAAATATTCGAAATTTTATCTGTATACCCTATTCAACGAACATACGCCTGTTTTGGATTACTTCGACAACGAATATTTTACTGTGCAAAATAAGAAGAACGAAAGTAAATTGCAAATTACATTGTTGTTTATTGGAATAATTATTAGCGCCATTTACTTTCGTACTTCTTATGTTGCACAGTAAAATATTCGTTGTCGAAGTAATCCAAAACAGGCGTATGTTCATGGAATGGCCCATATCTATAATTCACTGCTTCATTTGTAAACTTCAAGGTTATGAGTTCTAATCGTACTTACCTCAGATTAAAAAAATGTAATTAGGAGTTCCCGATTTTTAAATAAAATTGTAGTAGCTTGCTAGCTTGTTTAATTACCAACATACATACATACATAATATACAACAAAGGGGATGAGACCGTAATAGATAGCTATCCATCCGATACTTGCAATGAAATAGAAGATTTGAAAATACGATAACTTTAACATACAAAAAAATGAAAGAAGTGTCAGGTAGTAGAGATAAATATTGATATTTTTGAAATAACGAATACATTTGGTTATGGTTATGCTAGATCGGGGCAGAGCCCACTTGTCAGCCCTTCAGACACTTACACCTCCTAGGGCGGGTCAATTTTATCACCCCTATCGTACAGACTAAGTCCGTAAGGACATGGTCTTCTGCGTTTCTGCTGCTAAGCCTGCTCCGGGCTTCCATATCTGATAGAATCTGCAGTAGCTCCAAATCTGAGCTCTTCCTACCGTTCCGAACGTCTAATATAAGACGTTCTTACAACAGACCTTAATAACCTTATGGTCTCACAGAAAACCACAATTCTCTGTAGGGGTAACTCCCTCATTTGTCTCGGCATCGGCTGCATAAGGGCCGAACCCTGGATCTGCCCCCTCTGATATCCCAGTGCCGGACACTTTCAGAGGACATGTGAGCAGGTTTCCTCCTCCTCGTCATAGATACGGTACCGTGGGCCATTCGACAATCCAAGCAGATGAAGGTGCAATCTGAGTTTGGATGGCCCTACTGTGTGGGGCATACCTCCACAACTGGCCAAGGAGTCCTAGAACTTCTGACAAAGAAGCTCCTTGAGACTACCCCGACCAGTACTGAAGTCACCCATTCACAGGTTAGGGTCCCGTAAGGAGAGTGGATGAGTCATGCCTTATCAAGGCGTCAGCCTGTTCGTTCTCCTCCGCCCCTGTGTGTTCCAGTAACCATACCAATACCAAGTCCCAAGTTAACCCTACATGTCAGCGCATAGGGACAGTGCGCAGTGCTCTCTTGCACCCAACAACCGACTTAGAGCTAACTGTGGCGCTTCCAAAGCCCTTAGCGCTGCCTGACTGTCAGAGCAGAGAGAGATGGTCCTGCCTGAGCAAGCTCTATCTTATCTCCTGACGACACACCCGGTTCGCAAAGATCTCGGACTGAAAGACTGAAATTCTACTCACCACTACACACACGAATATTCTTAAAAATGACAAATAAGTATAATTATTACTTATGTGACGGAGAGATTGTTGCAATAAAAAAATTGCACGATTTAATTGTTTAGTAACGAAGGAGGAAAGCTGTCATCAGAAATAATGTAGATCGAGGACCTCGCATGCTAGTACAAGAAGTAATATATTATTCTCTCCTATGGCGCTACAGCCCAAGTCGGGCCCTGGCCTCCCCTAGCATCCGCCTTCAAACATCCCTTTCCTTGGCTCCTCTCCTCCAGTTATCCACCCTCAATATCTCTTTAGCACATCTCAATATCTATATCGAATTATTAAAATTTGTTGATGGAGACGTGGTCAATGCAATTATTGAATTCTTAAATTTTAATATATCAGACTGGTACAATTCCCAAACAATAGGTACCATTTATATATATATTTGTAACAATTTCCAAAAAATCAGATTCAACAATGTCTTATACCAAAAGTTTTGGGAATTGCATTCAACAATGGCAGCTAATCTGGAAAGCTCAACGTAGGTGGAGCTTGTGTAGTTGGAGGTCACGTCAACTTACGTCAACTATTCAAATCAATCTTTTAATTTGAGCCTTTGAATTTAATTTGAGAAAATGAAATGCCTCAATGTTGTGCTGTGTCTTTGTGCTTATTGAGAACATCAGGATACAGGTTTCCCAAACATATTCTGATGAGAAAAAAGTGGATTGTAGCAATAAGAAGGGATAAATATGTGCCGACAATAAATGCACGTATCTGCAATAAACATTTAGTTGAAACAGATTACGTATTGCCCCTGGATTCGACTGTAAAAAATCGATTACTTCACTATAAAACTCAGATCAACATAAACATTTTTATTTTGGTCTGAGCTATAGAAATAAAATATTAAGACGATGATTAATATAGCTTACCCTTCGATACGGGTTTCCTTTTTTCCAGTAACTTCCGCATTCCAGCAAAAAGAATATCGAAAGAAAATGGAAGAACTGAAACTTATTAATGAAAAGGCGCTTCAAGGTATTAATCAATTACGAAATGAATTAAAGATATCCAACGAAAGAATACAAAAATTAGAAAGAGAGGGAGGAAGGAAAAATATTGTGATTCAAGGACTGCAGATTGACACCGATCAACCACTCTTGCTAGGAAATGAGGTAGAAAAATTCATTGAAAAGGAAATGCGAGTAAAAGTAAACGTTAATGAAGCAAGAAAGCTGGGAGACAAAATATATTTGGTAGACATGGATAGCAAGACAGAAAAGACCAAAGTAATGCAAAATAAGATGAAACTCAAACAACTGAGAGAAAGAATATAGATAAATGATGATCTGACGAAGGCCGGAAAGGGAAATAATGGCCAAAATAAGAAGAATTGCTAAGGAAGAGAAAATCAAAGGAAATAGTACAAAAACAGGGTACCCAGGACTGATAATAAACAATGAATTATGGAAATGGAAGAAAGAAAAGGAGCAGCTGGAAAGAATAGAGGAAGACATTTCAAAATACTAGAATTGAATGCAGTATTAGAGTATTAGGAGACCCAACAAAAATGACCCGGCAAAGAAAACGGAAACGAGAATCGAAAAATAATAAACGAGATAATGGCAATAAAGAAGAACTAGTTAAAATAGAGACGTGGAATAAAAGAGGATCATCCAAGGAAGGAAAACTGAAGCATCTAGTAAACGAAGCCAAAAAATATAAATTTGATCTTGTGGCAACAAGAGACTAAGCAACTGGGAAAAGGCAGTTAGGAAATAGATATGGCTATATAAACAGTGGAGGCTGTTAAAGGGAGGCTTTTTTCCAGTAACTCTCGCATTCCTTCTCCTCAATTCGTTTTTCAATGTACAAACCGTCCAAGATCCGTGTTTTTTGCCATAAGTTATTATTTATTAAATGGTAAACTTAAACACCATATACAAACATCACGAATTGTCAAAACGTTGACCCCCAACTACACTAGCACTAGCGCCGCCAAGCGAGAGCAACGGCGTACATAGCTGCCATTGAATTCAGACCGGGATGTTCGGAAGATAACCGTACTCTTTTACGGGCAGTAAAGCGGCATACTAAGACTAACGTAATTTTTTATTACTTAGCAATTTACAGAATGATCATAAAAATAATATAGCCAGAAAGTAATAATAATAGTGTCCCGTCTTATACCGCTAACGCTGCTTTGGGATTGTAGCAGGGTAGTCTGCTATATCTAGGACCTACGGTATACAAGGAAGGTAACAGGGCCAGTGCTACTCTTCAACCCCCTATTATTACCCCTGGTTTTACCCAAGGTATTCATTTTATTCAGAAGGAGTCGACCTGGGGCCTATAGACATTTTAAAAATGTCTAGATGTTCTCGCCGGTGCTGGGTTTCGAACCCCGACTTACCTGCGTGGAAGTCAGACATACTACCGCCTGATCGGTCTGGACTCTTAGAGAGGCCTTGTCACGGGGCTAGTCATAAAGTCCCCAGTAAAATAAGTGACTATACGGAATGTCTCGCACCTATATGTTGAATTCCTTTGAACCGTTTTCTTTTACCGACAATTCATGGGAAAAACGCGACGCTCCACAGGAAAAAAAATAGGGTTCGGTATTAGCTTTGGGAACATTTTGAGAGAAATTTCGCTCCTTCACGTTATTATTATTATTATTATACAATAATATCGAGCCAAAGCAGAGCTTATATGGCTCAAAGTACAAAAATAATTGTAGGTCTTAAACTAAATAATATAACATAAAACAAATTCTTACAAAATAAAAATTAAATTAAAGTAAATATTCAAAAGAATTGGTTTTCATAAAAGTTGTTACAACAATAGCAAATTAAAAAAGATACAAAAATTAGAAAGTAAGTATACCTAAAAATTACAAATTTTTTTCTCATAAAAAAAGACATAAAATATATCCTTATATTTTACAACAACTATTTTAACAAAAATTGCTAACATTACACATACAATGTCCAGTTAGTTCTCATCAAACCTGTTTTTGAAACTATTTAAGCTAATAGCCCCTACGATGTCATCACTTAAACTGTTCCATTTATCAAAAACACGATTTACCAAAAAGTTTTGCCTTACAGTAGTTTTAAAAGGTTCCTTTTTCAATTTATAGTGATGACCTCGTAGTCTAGCATCTTCGCTGATATTAAAAAAATTCGATGTTCCCCAAAATTCTCCCCTAAGAATTCTGTAAGTAGATATTAAATCACCTCTCTCTCTTCTATGAGTCAATGGAGACAACTTAAGCTTTCTTAATCGAGTTTCATAGCTTAATCTTGCATAATTAAAAGGTAGCTTAGTAGCTCTTCGTTGTACTCCTTCTAATAAATTAATATCTCTTTGTAAATGAGGTGACCAAACAGATACCGCAAATTCCAGGTGAGGTCTGACATAACTTTTATAGAGTTTCAAAAACAAGTCTGGAGACATTCTAGGAAAAGCTTTTGATATGAGGTATAAAGCAGAGTTAGCTTTACCGACTACTTTTGCTGTTTGAGTAGACCAACTTAACGTTTGGTTGACCGTAACGCCCAAATCATTAACTTCCTGTACCGATTTCGTACCTGTACCTTCCTGTACGTTGCTTTGACTCCCGTCTTCAGTTTTTCAGTTTCTATCCTTTTCTATTACATTTTTCTATTTCACATAGGTTCGGACCAACGACGCGTCTAGAAACGCGCTTCACCAGTTTACCAATTTAAACGTTGGCATAGAGAGATAGAAAATATATAGATCATAGTGAAAAAGAAAGAGAGCATTGACACCCCAAAGTACTGTAAAATTAATAAATATTTACTTTTATGATAAAATCGGTCGGACCATCATGTCCCCAAGAATATCAAGTTACACCGCTAGTGTGGGCGGTAGAAATTTTATTAAGTTGGTTAATTCATACAATGATAAAAATGTTAACACAACGTGGTTAGACCACTACATAGTAAAATTACCACGGCATTGATCATATCCGCCCAGCTAGTATGGACGCCTTGGTACCTGTATGTTAAATTTCTTTAAACCGTGTCATTTTACCAACAAATCACGGCAAAAAACGCTTCTCTCCACAGAAGCCAGAAATTAGGGTTCTTTATTATGTAGCTTAAGGATCGTAAATAACAAATTTTAAGAGAAATTTCGCTATTTCACGTTGCGTTGAATCCCGTCTTCAGTTGTTTATCTTTTTCTGATATATTTTTCTATTTCCCAAGGCGCTCGTCCACACGCTCCGTTTGAATTCTTTTTTATAAACACGTCAAAATAGATATTTCCAAAATTTCTGTTTGTATTTTTCTTCTCGTTGTCCTTATGCCCTATAAGAGCGTCGGACTTTGGTATCACCTATCCATCTTTTACCCATTTCTTCCACGCCTTCCGGTCTCCTGCCATTTCCTTCATCTGTTGCACTGTTTTCCCTCTCTTTGTTCCGATTTCCTCGATCTGCTCCATCCACCCCTTTCTAGGTCTGCCCGTTCTTCTTTTCCCCTGTCTTTTGGCATTTGTCACCTTCTTTACTAGTCTGTTCTCGTTCATCCTAGTTATATGTCCAAACCAATTCAGTTTTCTTTTTTCAATTTTTTTTTCTATTGGTTGCTGACTTTCTGTTTCTGATGCACGTTTCTGATGTTTTCGTTCCTTTCCCTATAAAATATCAATTTCCTTTTCTCATTATTGATCTCGCCTATGCTATTAACAAGACTATAATTGCACCACTACACCACTATCTCGTTTGCTATTTACCTTTAGGTCTATTTGGTAATTGCGCGACCCGTAGCAACGAGAAAGACGAGAGCGATTCATCTGAACGGAGTTTCATGCCATCCGACAATCCGACCGAACTTTTATGAAAATGTTTTACTACGTCTGGGAAGTTTTCAATGGCTGTTTGGGATTCCACGATAACTAGGCTAAACGAAGCCATTGGCGGGGACAATTTATATATTTTTTCTATCTTGTGATCTTGTGATATGGTGTTTGGTTTGCTGTAGATATTTATTTGCTGTAGTCTTAATAGTTTATAGAGTTCGATATAACCAAGAAGATAAGTCACATCTTTCAATTGAAGACTCCATCTGCGTGCTCATTAGGTGGATAAAAATGAAAAATATGTATATAAAATAAATAAAATGGATTTATGAATAAAAGAGAAAGTTTCTTAGGCCAGGTTAACACCTTATCCATGGTAGAAAAAAAAAACACTTACAGAACCCAAAGCTTGCCTCGAAATAGGATTGATTTATGCATGATACACAAGCGAGAAAACAGACTATTAAATGGAAAAAGAAATATATATTATGAATGTCGCAACAATGGTCATGAAACATCAAAAGAGCTAAGCGACAACAAAACAGGTAAGTAATTATATGCGCCGTGCGAAAAAAAGCGAAACAGAAAGGAAAAGTCTAAAATGTAGGCGGAAAAGCAAAAAAACGTGTATTGTCAAGTCACCTGTCATGCAGCTTTCAATCCGACTGCGTTCCGATATTGCTCAAAAAATCTGGTCGGTACGGGATCAGAAAGAAATGAAGGACATTTCGTGCTTCCTGTCGTCCTTCCGTTTAACATACGCAGACTTCCTTTGAAACATTTCTGCCGATGATTGATCATTGATCTAATACTATGAGAACGAAAACCATCGCGTAATTAACGAATTACGTAGCCAAGCAGGGGGCTAGTTGTAACAATTTTCATAAAATCCAATATATCTTGACAGCGATTTTCCCAATTATCGCTAATTAAACTCTAAACACTAGTTTAACTCTTTATGAATAAAATTGATCTGAAAAAAGTTAAAAAGACTGGTATTTATTAATCAACTAGTATTTTGCCAAAAAAGTGCATTGTTACACCTTACCCCGCGCTTGGGGCTAGTTGTAACATCTATTGGGGCAGGTTGTAACCGTAAGAAAATTCGAATTTTTTGGTATATTTCGAAGAGAATACCAACGTTAGTCCTGTTTAAAGATGTTGCTCGACTTAATAACGTGGCTTCCGGTGTTCTTAAAGGTAAATGTAGATTTCTACGCATACAATTGCGGACTCAATCTGGACCAACTGTATAATTTTGATACCAAGAATAAGTAAGTTGCTTAGCACTGAGTTTCACGGCACATTGGTAACCCAGTTTTCGCATCTCCATGGGAATTAGTCCAAAATATATTTCGGCGCACTTCAGAATATACGAAGCCATTTTACTTTCTTCTTCGGCTGTAAAAACTATCCCTGTATAGCCCACTTGTAGATTCTTATTATTGTTTTTCCTTTTTTTTTTATATATCGGTACAGAGATTGACACAGTCCCAAAGTTTTACTTGCTTGTCTTATGCTACATTGATTATCTAAAACTATCTAAAACTAGTAGACCTTACTCCTGGCTTTGAGTTACCCTTACCCTTTCTGATTTTCTTTAATATTGCCTCATTCTTGAGGAAAAAACTAAATACATAGGTAATACGTTTTTATGTTCATCATCCTCATTCTCTTTGCCTTATCCCTATGCGGGGTCGGCTTCCCTAATTGCATTTCTCCACACAATTCTATCTTGGGTCATATCAATGTTAATCCCCTTTACCAACATGTCCTGCCTTATCGTCTCCCCCCAGGTCTTCTTTGGTCTTCCTCTCCTACTCCTTCCAGGAATCTGCACTTCAGCTATTCTTCGTATTGAGTGATTAACGTCTCGACGTTGAACATGACCAAACCATCTTAACCTATGCTCTCTCATTTTGGCATCAATTGGTGGCACACCTAGACTTTCCCTAATATACTCATTTCTAATTTTATCCTTCTTTGTCACTCCACTCATCCATGTAAGCATTCTCATTTCCGCCACATGCATTCGTTGTTCCTCTTTCTTTTTCACTGCTCAACATTCAGTTCCGTGCATCATAGCCGGTCTTATGGCTGTTTTATAGAATTTTACCTTCAGCTTCATTGGAATTTTTCTGTCACACAACACACCACTCGCTTCTTTCCACTTCATCCATCCAGCCCTAATTCTACTGCATGCATCTCCATCTATTTCTCCATTACTCTGTAATACCGATCCTAGGTACTTAAAACTATTGCTTTTCATAATCATTTCACCATCCAAAGATACCATTTTATTTGTAGTAACTCCATCTTTAAATGAACATTCTAAATACTCCGTTTTTGTCCTACTAAGTTTTAAACCTTTTTCCAGAGCTTGTCTCCTCTGTTCCAGTTTTTGTTCTAAGTCTCTTTCACTATTTCCTACTAACACGACATCATCAGCATACATTAAGCACCATGGAATGTTACCCTGTAGTTTCGCTGTTATCTGGTCCAAAACTAATGAAAATAAATAAGGACTAAACACCGAGCCTTGGTGCAATCCTACTTTCACCTGAAATTTATCAGTCTCTCCCACACCTGTCCTAACCTCCTAACACTAGTCGTTACTCCCTCATACATATCTCTCACAATCTTTACATATTCGCCAGGGTCATAGCCAGTCTTATTGAGTGCCCACCACAGAATCTCTCGAGGAACTCTATCATATGCTTTCTCAAGATCAATTAATACCATATGAACGTTGGTCTTTTTATTCCTGTATTTTTCCATCAGTTGCCTTACAATGAAAATTGCATCTGTTGTTGATCTGCCCTGCATAAAGCCAAATTGGTTATCGGATATTTCGGTTTCTTTACGTATCCGTCTATCAATTACTCTCTCCCATATTTTCATGGTGTGGCTAAGTAGTTTTATAGCCCTGTAGTTTGTGCATTGTTGTATGTGTCCCTTGTTTTTGTAGACAGGTACTAATATACTGCTTCTCCATTCGTCTGGCATTTGTCCAACTTGCATAAGTCTATTAAATAGACCTGCTAGCCAAGTTATTCCTGTCTCTCCCAATGCTCTCCATACTTCCCCAGGAATATCATCTGGTCCGACTGCTTTTCCTTTCTTTATTTTTTGAAGCGCTTGAGCCACTTCCTCGTTTGTTATTCTGGTAACCATTGCTGTTACTGTCTCCGTTAACTCCACAGGCTGTCTGTCAAATTCTTCATTTAATAAAATTTCAAAATACTTTCTCCATCTCTTTTTGACATCCTTTTCGTGAATTAGTATTTTAAATTTTCATCTCGGATACATCTAATCTGATTAAAATCTCTTGCTTTCTTTGCTCTCTGTTTGGCTATTTTATATATATCTTTGCTTCGCCTTCCCTGGTATCAAGTTGATCGTATAGGTTTGAATACGCTTCTGCTTTAGCTTTTGCTACTGCTACTTTCGCTTCCTTTTTGGGGACCATATAGTTTTGAAGGTCTATGTCCGATCTGGTTTCTGGCCACTTTTTATATAATTTTCCCTTCTCTTTTATTTTTCCTTGTACTTCATTTGACCACCACCAAGTCTCTTTATCCTCAAACTTCTTTCCTGACGTTTTACCAAGTATTTCAATAGCCGTCTCTCTAATAATATTGGCCATTTTTCTCCAAATTGTGTTAGGGCTTCCTTTCATGTTCCAACATATTTTTTCTACTATTCTTTCCCTGAATAGACCTTCCTTCTCATCTTTTAGCATCCAACACTTGATTTTTTGTGGTCCTCTCCGATATTTTTGTTTAGTTGCGCATTTTACTTCGATGTCCAGAACAATCAGCTTATGTTGTTGGCTTAATGTCTCACTAACTATTACCTTGCAGTCCTTGCATTCACGTATGTCTTCTTTCCTTATAATGAAGTAGTCTATTTGGGATTGATGCTGTCCAATTTTGTAGGTTTTTATGTTGAAGATCATAAATTTAGTAAGATTCAGCGCAAGTTGTAGCATGTTACACCGAGCCCCAAGGTTTTGTTACAACAAACCACATAACACACTTTTGTATATTTTTTAAAATAACTGTAAAAATAACTTCCTAATCGTAAAATCGTTAAGCAACATTATAGTATAACTAAATTTAGAAAAGAAATAAACACCGAAAGATTCATTTCCGTTTAAAACAATAGCGATAACCAAAATTTTATGTGAGTCAAATTTTATATTACCTCATCCAAATGAAGCACGCGCACGAAACTACTATTTGCAACTATCGGAGGATGATTGGCTAGACGGTGTCATTTGCAGGCAGGGCGATAAGATAATAAGATTGAGTAGACTAAATTAGTTAAAAACCGTCAAATAACCTATGAAAAAGCCGTGTTACTACTTAGTACTCCTGTTACATACAACAAGCCCCTTGTTCTCCTAATAGACAGTACAATCTCCGAAGCGAATTAAGAATACAGGGTGGAGCGGAAATATATCACACAAAAAAATAAGAGTTACTGGCTCTTTTGATTAATTAAAACTACCCTGATTTTGACACCGTTTCAGTGTAGACCCATAATTCGAATGCTTCCAGTTTGTCTGTAGCACATTTCTGTAGAGTCCACGCTTCCATACCATAACCTAAAACAGAAAAAAATCTAGCATCTTAATAGGCTGTCTGTACCAAAGAGAACTTTCTTTATTTGTTGAATGCGCTTCTTGCTTGTCCCATTATTGACCTATTTCTATTAGTATTTTGTAATAATTGCAAAATTGCACTTTTTGAGGTTAGATTTTTTATTCTAAACAAATTTAATTTCCGATGCTGTTATACCCATAAAAATTCATTTAAACTTTCTAGAAACTGTGTATGCATAATAAGATAAAATGAAAGCTGGTGTATACTTTGCAAACAACTTATCAAAAGACCAGTATGCGCCAAAACAAACGCCAGTGAAAAACTAAAGCTTTATTAAACATGAAAAATTAAATAACAACATTTCAAATAATGCGAATTTTAAGTTTTGCTTCTATACAAAATGTGTTCAAAGTGCTCGCTATATTGCGTTCCAAGCAGTACTCATAACGCTTAACAAGATGATTGCTTAGCATGTTATTAAAAATAGGCTGCTGCATTCTTCTGAAAAAGGTCAAATTTTTTTTCACGGAGTTCATCAATAGTTGCCGGTGGGTTTTCTGTAGAAATGGCTTGTTTCAGCATACCCCATACGTAAGCATCAAGAGTTGTTAGATCAGGTGAATGAGAAGTAGTGGTCTTCAAAATTTTCTCGAATCAGATCTAAGGATGCTCTCGTGGTATGACAAGTAGCCCCATCCTGTTGGAACCATTGGGTATTCAACTGTATATTTCTGGCACGACAGAATTGTCTGAGATCAATAAAAAATGGTGTCAAAATTTGTTCTCTATATCGCACTTGATTTAGTGTAACGGGTCTTCTACGCTCGTCTTCCACGAAGTAAGGGCCCAATAATCCATTACCTGACACTGCGCACCAAATCTTTACACGGTCACTATGAAGAGGTTTCTCTACGATGATGCCTGGTCGTTCAAAATCAAGAAAACGATTTGTCTGTCGATTGATAAATCCATTCAGATGGATGTGACATTCGTCTGTAAACCACACATTAAAAAAAAATAGGGGTTGTTCATAAACCATTGCCAAGACTGAAGCACAATAAACAACTCTTGATTTCTTGTCTTGTCTTGTCTTGTCAAGTCTTGTCAAGTGTTGCCCAATCTGTATTTTATAGGGAAAACCACCAATCTTCTTAAACATTCTTCGGGTAGACGTTTCACTCAAATTCATTTTTAAAAATGTTCTGCGGAGACTTCTTTTTGGTGATTCTAACACCTTTTGAAACAGCCTTCCTTGATTGGATTTGTTGTCACGGTAACTGGACGACCAGTACAGCTTTTGCGTTGAGTTATGACGCTTCCTGTTCGTCGAAATTTTGCAACGACTCTTCAAGTTCTTATTAGTCGGTGCAGGCTTCTGAAACTCTTCCCGAAATTGATTGGCAACCATTAACAAACTAGGTCCATTTGATCGTCCATTCCCGTATGAGCGGAAATAATACTCAATAATCAATATTTTTTCTTGCGTTGTAAGCACCATTTCGAATCTTTTTGACAGTTTGTTAGAATAAACAATGTTTAAAAATACCATGACAACTATTGTCACTTGTTTCATATGACGCGATTATACACATAGTTTCAAAAGTTATGCATCACCCCTCGTATTCACGATGTTTACGCTTTTATAAATCCGTATCTTTATCACATAATTACTGGGCATTTTTGGTTTTTTATTTTATTTGGTTACCCATTTAATTGACCTGGTTTTGCCAAGGGGTAAACATTTGAAAATTTTATTCTGGTGAAATTTTTGAAAACGTGATTAAAAATTAATCATACTTTAATTTCTGAATTGGACCGTATAAGAATTATCGATTTAGTTGAAGAAGGCCATTCACAGCGGTTCGTGGAGGAAAGAGTGGGAGTTTCTCACGGATATGAAATAGGTTCCTGGAAACAAACTTGATAATGAGTAGAGCTCGGTCTGGTAGACCCCGAGTTACCAATGATCGACAGAATAGATATATCAGAATTTCCACCCGTAGAAATTCTTCTATGTCTGTACCAGCCCTCCAAAGAGAATTCAGGCATGCTACAGGAGTCAGAGTATTGTTATCTACAATAAAAAGAAGAATTTTAGACTCAGGTTTGAGAACTCGTCGACCAATAAGAGTTCCTCAGCTACAACATAGACATGTTTTGGACCGCCTCCAGTGGGCTCAAGAACACATACAGCTCCCCCAACAATTTTGGAATTTTATGCTTTTTTCAGACGAGACCAGAATCTGTTTAAATAGTGATAACCGGCGAATTTGTGTGTGGCGAGAGCCAACAAGAGCTGCACAACTAGCCACACACGAATTCACCGGTTATCACTATTTAAACAGATTCTGGTCTCGTCTGAAAAAAGCGCAAAATTCCAAAATTGTTGGGGGAGCTGTATGTGTTGTTGAGCCCACTGGAGGCGGTCCAAAACATGTCTAGGTTGTAGCTGAGGAACTCTTATTGGTCGACGACTCCTCAAACCTGAGTCTAAAATTCTTCTTCTTATTGTAGTCAACGATACTCTGACTCTTGTAGCATGCCTGAATTCTCTTTGGAGGGCTGGTACAGACATAGAAGTATTTCTACAGATGGAAATTCTGATATATCTATTCTGTCGATCATTGGTAACTCGGGGTCTACCAGACCGAGCTCTATTCCTTATCGAGTTTGTCTCCAGGAAGCTTTTCCATATCCGTGAGACATCACTCTGAGAAACACCCACTCTTTCCGCCACGAACCGCTGTGAATAGCCTTCTTCAACTAATCGATAATTCTTATACGGCCCAACTCAGAAATTAAAGTACGATTCATTTTTAATCACGTTTTCAAAATTTTCACCAGAATAAATTTTTCAAATGTTCACACCTTGGCAAAACCAGGTCAATTAAATGGGTAATCAAATAAAATAAAAAACCAAAAATGGTATATTTTTTATAAAAAAGGCCCATGAAATATGTGATAAAGATACGGATTTATAAAAGCGTAAACATCGTGAATACAAGGGGTGATGCATAACTTTTGAAACTATGTGTATTTCACAGGCTTCCTGATTTCAGTGTCCTTTGTTTTGGCGCATACCGGATTTACTAAGCAAGCAAATCATTTATTGTTCTTCTGAAAACTTCTCACTAAAACGCTCTGCCGAAAAATTCTTTAGAATGTGTAGACCTGGATCCCGCGTACCAAAAAAAAGTTGATTAATAGCAAGCTGAAAATTTATTAATAGCTTAACGGTCTAGTCGGACAAACTTTGATGTATGCGAACACTGGAACAGGGAAAGTTTTAATTGTGGAACAGGTTAAGAATTTGGAACGTCAGACTACGAAAACTCCCGTCAGAACTTCCAATTGATTTGTTACCATTTCATTAAACTCTCTTGCAAAAATCAGTCTGGTATTTATCACTAACTGGGCATTTTATAGCAGTCTGATTTTTGCATGACAGTTTAATGAAAGGGTAACAAATCAATTGGATGTTCTATCCGACAAAATACATGGGACATTTTCGTAATCTGACGTTCCAAATTTTTAAACTGTTCCACAATTAAAATCTACCCTGTTCCAGTGTTCCCGTACATCAAAGTTCGTCCGACTAGACACCGTTAAGCTATTAACAAATTTTCAGCTTGCTATTAATCAACTTTTTTTTGGTACGCGGGATCCAGGTCTAGTGCCAGACAAATTTTAAAAGGACAAGTTCAAAATCATCTGTTATGATCTTATGATACTAATACCACAAGTTATTCAGTTTATTATATTAGAATCAAGGCTTGGAAGGCTTCTTACATAAATAAATGACAGCGTGACAACACTACTAATGTGACATTCGAGGAGTACGTACATCACCTTGAATTTTATCTACTAATCCATTAGTTTGTGATATGCTTTTCTCGTAAAACTAAGGATTTCAAATACAAATTCGAGTCTTATAAAACAGGTTTCATTTGAAAAAATAATCCGTAATGAGGTATACTTGTCGAGTATATCGTATTCTGAGATCGTTCTTTAAAAGGATTTATGCCCAATTACATTATAAAGAGTGATTGTTCTGCATTCCCACTTAATGGATTCTACAGGACGGGACTAAGAACCGTTTTGTCCTTAGCTCCTACGATAAGATTACCGCTAAATTATTAAACAGAACGTACAGAACACGAACCAATAAGTTTACTTGTTTTCCAGATTCAATTGGATCATACCACGTGATCTTATTGGAAGCGATGATTTGAGTCATAAATCAACAAAAATATTTAATTTTTTTAATGTAGAGCTAACACAATATTCTATTGTTTTTGTTCTCTCTGCATAATATTAACCCTTCACCAGGGTTGGAAAAAACCCGGGTTTTTTAAAAGCCCAACCCGACGGGTTTTTTTGGTTTTTTAGGGTTTTTTCGGGTTTTTTTGGGGATTTTCAGTTTTTTATTTAGATTTGATATATAGTTTCTGCTCTATCAAAAGTTTTACAAAAATTATGAATTTTATTGCAAAAATAATAAAATAACAAAATATGCTTACAAAATAAAGCAACTTGACGATGTCAGCAATTTATAAGCAACTATCACATATATGTTGAAATTAGGACAGAGAAGGAGCAAGAATTTGATAAAAATATCTCCAAAATATTAGATAATGTCGCCATATATAGAGAGGCTCTGTATTTGCAAAAACAACTTGCCGTTATTGTGAAAGCTCTAGACAGATTCCAAAGCGATTCTGTAAACATTACTGATGCAGTAGAAATATGGAAAGATGCCCTCGACCATGATTTGTTACAGTCATACAGACAAGAAATAAAAAAGAGATATGACTTTGCCATTCAACCATTTCACCTTTTTGCAAATACTATGGATCACAAATACATGGGAAGACGACTTACAGGGGAAGAAGAGGAAACAGTCGAACAATGGGTTGCATCGAATCTTTCTGATGAGTTTTTGGCAGTGATGTTATCATTCAAGATTAAGGATACAGATATGTTCCCCGCAACACTTTTCAAAGAAGAACTTGTCAAAAAATTCTCAACAAAGAAATGGTGGAAGCTGATATCAATAAAAAATAAACAAACAAATAAAATACCATATGAATTTTGTATTTATATGTTATCTTTGTTCTCATGTCCAGCTTCATCTGCATCTATTGAGCGGATTTTTTCTTCATATGGATTAATATGGACTAAGCTTCGCAACAGATTAGGTGCCGATAGAGCTGCAAACTTGGTAAAAATATATAATCATTTAAGAACCGAGTCCTCGTCCTCGACCGAGTCTAACGAATAACGAATGGGAATTGGGAATGTGACAAAAATACAGATTCTGATTTTCCTGATAACTAATATGCTTTGCTGATGCTTTGTTTAACAAGAAACTTGTTTATTATTTTATTTGTCTATATGCCATGTTTAAAATAAGTGTTTTATTAGTTTAGTTTCAGTTTCTCTCGTTTTGTATTCACCTTATGCTAGTTTTTGTTTTTATTCAGAAATAAATATGACGTTCATTCAACTGAAAATTTGCTATTTTTGAAAAAACCCCAAAAAAACCCAATAATAGTGGGTTTTATCAATTGAAAAAACCCGAAAGAACCCGCTGGGTTTTATAAGATGGGGAAATTCTATGCCAACCCTGTTAACCACTGACATGCGGTATGCCATGCCTCACCGAAAATATACTGTGTTGTAAAGCTTGTTTTTTAGTTAACAATACTCGTTTTTTAAGAACTTCCACCATTTTTGTAATATTATGCATGCGGTCATAATATAATTAATACTGCTCCAAATAAACTGAATTTTAAAATAAAAATTCCATTTTTATTCAGTTGCAATGCGGAGGCAAAACAATATTTTTCACTTAGAACAGAGAGAGCAAACCAGCACTCTGAATCGACGATTTTCGACTCTAGCATCCATCTGGCTTGCAATTTTTAGAAGCCATGGAGGTGTCACCAGGGAAATGGACCAATAAGTTTTCAATCTAAAAATCTTTTAGTAATATTTTTAATATTTTTCAATATTATAAATGTAGCTATTAGGATTGAAAACTTCACCTTTCAATTGCCAGATGACGCTAGTCACCTAAATCTATACACGTCAGTTGCAATGTGGGGGTAAGCTTTCATGGTTGGTCACTTCGAGTATGGAGCAGCAGGCTTACGTCTCTCCGATGAGACTCCAATAAGAGTCGAAAATCGTCGATTCAGAGTGCTAGACTGCGCTCCGTATTCTAAGTGAAAAATAAAATTGTTTTGCCTTCGCATTGCAACTGAATAAAAATGGAATTTTTATTTTATTTTTATATTGGTCTTTACTCCTTTGAGTAACTAGGTCCATTTTCCGTTGGAATTTACCAGAGAACAGACGGGGTCGTGAATTGTAAGTTTTTGAATTACCTCTTGTCTTCTTCGCTTCAGCATCCATCTGGCTTGCAATTTTTAGAAGTCATGGAGGTGTCACCAGGGAAATGGACCAATAAGTTTTCAATCTAAAAATCTTTTAGTAATATTTTTAATATTTTTCAATATTATAAATGTTGCTATTCGAATTGAAAACTTCACCTTTAAAATAAACTTTATTTGGACCAGTATTGTATTTTACAGCAGTATGAAGAATAATTCCATGGTTGATGTAAAAAACAAATACATCTAAGACAAACTCATATTAAAAACAAAGGGGAATAGGCAACGGTATGACATACCGCATGTCAGTGTCTACGTCCTGAAACATCCACGTCAGTAGTTAAGGGTTAATAAGATCGTGTGGCATTTTTGACGGAAAGATATTTTCGGATTGTTCCGGCGCCAATTGCATCTTCAACCCTCTTTCGGGTGACTAATATCGATGCACACTCATCCAGCGGACCGATGGCTTCACGTGCCCTCCGAAGCACGGTGACGACTCGTTATCATTTTTTGTAGAAATTAACATGCCGGTTTTGGTGCCGATCATCGAACTCGAGCACCGTGGCTTATAAGGCCAGTATCTTGATCGGTGAGATACGGCCGCCACGGCCTCTGTGAAGACATGAAAAATCTGTTAATAAGATATACATAGATAAAAAAAAATCAAAATAAAATGCATAATTTAAAACCCTATAGTCTTGTGGATATGTCCAAAGGGCTAATATATCCTGATGAACTTTAAGAGTCGTTTTCACGCTACGTCTTATTGTACGTTTTGTGTGATAGGACAAATCCTATACATTTTTCGATTCGACAAGACGTACTTTTTGCTGTTTACACGCCATATTATACACTGGACACAAAACGTACGTTTTGTCGTACGTTTTGTATGACACAAAAAACGTACAATAAGATGTAGCGTGAAAATGACCCTTTATGTAAAAATATTTAGGATACGTTATGCCATATTTTATCAAACGTCATAATCAAGCTAGATCAGAATTAATGTTGTATTAATATACTTTTACACCGGTATTATCTATTTATTCCATGTCTCATTATCTTATCGAATGATGTTACATATAGTCCGTCCGCTATAACTTTTCCCATGCGGTACGATTCATTTTCAATCAAATTAAGTCAAAACATAAATTGAAACGAACGTCGATGTGTATATACATTTTGTATACTGTATACTATATACTAGACACATCGGCGTACATTTCACTTTCTGTTTTAACTTAATTTGATTGAAAATGAATCGTACCGCATGGGAAAAGTTATAGCGGACGGACTATACTTGCAAATTTCTATTTGGTTTTAAAAACTTGCTTTGGTATCTTCATTTTGTCAGTTTTCTAGTCTGCCCTTCTCTTTTTATAACTATAAGTTTTATAAAATAATTCGCTGCAAAACGAAAATGAGAGACATCTTATATTTCAGTTCGTTCAGAGAGGACCATAAACGCCCTTACGTACGTTTGCCTCTGAGAGGTAGCCATACATACCCCTCCGACGATCCCTAATGAGTAAGGCCGTTTATGGTCCACTCTGAAATTGTAAGATGTCTCTCATTTTCGTTTTGCAGCCAACTGAGTATCGGAACCAAGTATTCGTTGGAATTTGGCCATGATGAATAGACAGGTAGTGAAGTGCAACTTTTAGACTTCCCCGTCTCTTCTTTCATTCATCTTTGTTTGGTTTGCAAGTAATAGAAACCGCGAATAGGCGTAACCACAAACTGGTCCCAATAGAGGTTTTATTTCCTCGGAAATAAAACTTCGAATTGTTTAAGTTTTATATTTAAGATTTCCAAGAACTTTTCCAAGACTGGAACAAGACGGTGAATCTGTGGGATTTTAAGGTGCATAATAACGATTTCCATATGTTTGGTGCTTTTATGAGCAAGTCTACAGTGTTTTATAAATATATATATGAACATTATATTATTACTGTACGTTTATTATAGAATAATACTCTCCCAATAATTAATTCATAGCCTGCAGTTTCCTATGCATCTACGTTTGTTTTAAGTTCCCTTTTAAAATTAGCATTGATATTATGTTCTTTTTTATTCTTTCTCCTTTGTTCTATTCTCTTTTATTCTTTTGCGGTATTCAAGTTTCTATTTTGGAACATATCAATATTATAAACATATCTTGTCTGTCTTCCCCAATGTTTGGAACTCCTTTCCTTCTGGAAGCTTTGTACTCAGTGATTCTTCGTATTGGACGAATGTGATTTTAATGTTGAATATGCACTAGCCATCTTAATCCATGCACTAGTCATCCATTGTAGTATCGATTAATGTTACACCTAGACCTGGTCTTTTTGTCACTCTACTTATCCATTACTTATTAATTTAAGCATTAACATTTCACATTTCTGCAGAATGTATTGGGAATAGAAGGGAACAGGTAATATAAAGATTTCAAGTAATAGAAATATTTCAAGATTTTTGTGGGTAGAGTATGTTAATGAAGTTTAGAAAGGAAAATAACTAAATTCTCAGATTTAAGGATTCTATTTCTAGGAAACAAGGAAAAATGTACACTCCTGGCCAAAAAAAGCGAGACACCTTAAAAATGGGTCATTTTTGATTTCTCGAATCTTCTGAACCTGTTGTCAGTTTTTAGTGATTTTTTTAATATGTTATAGCCTTATTCTCTAAGAATATCAATGTAGTAATAGTCTTGCTGAACAGGTACATGTCATTGTATACCGGGTGTAACAATAATACTGTAATATACCTTTTACATAGAAGTGGTTTTACTTCATGTTCCAGTTTGAATAATACTGTGTTTTTTCCTGAAAGTTTGTAACACCCTGTGGAATATTCTAGCATTTAAAAAATATTGAAATTAAAACTCAATTGTAGCCTTAGCCTTTCTTAACATTCACTTATGTTGGATAATGAAAAAATTAGGTACTTTGACAACTAGCCATGTTCTTCATCACAGGGTATTTCTAAATAAGTGCGACAAAACTTTAAGGGTTAATTTTCCATGGAAAAATAATGAGTTTGCTTTATAAACATATGTCCGCAAATGCTTCGTTTCCGAGATACGGGATGTTGAATTTTGTCTTACAAACTGACGATTTATTTATTGCTCTAAAACCGGTTGAGATATGCAAATTAAATTTGGTAGGTTTTAAGAGGTACTTATTCCACATTTTTTGACATACAACTAAAAATTTTATATTCACCATTGGCGTGCATATAGGTAATATGACCGTGTTATATGACCTGTATGCACGCCAATGGTGAATATAAAATACATAATTGTATGTCACAAAATGCGCAATAACTGCCTCTTAAAACCCACCAGATTTTATTTGCATATCTCAATCGGTTTTAGAGCAATAAATAAATCGTCAGTGTGTAAGAAAAAATTCAACATCCTGTATCTCGGAAACGAAGAATTTGCAGACATGTGTTTATCAATCAAACGGTCATTATTTTTTCATGCAGAATTACCCCTTAAGTTTGTCGCACTTATTTAGAAACACCCTATATTGATGAAGAACATGGCTAGTTGTCAAAGTACCTAAATTTTCAGTATTCAACATAAGTGAATGAGTCAAAAAGCAGAATGTTAAGAAAGGCTCAGGCTACAATTGAGTTTTAATTTCAATATTTTTTAAATGCTAGAATATTCCACAGGGTGTTACGAACTTTCAGGAAAAAACACAGTATTATTGTTACACCCGGTATACAATGACATTTACTTGTTCAGCAACACTCTTACTACATCCATATTCTCAGAGAATAAGGCTATAACATATTAAAAAAATCACTAAAATCGGACAACAGGTTTAGGAGATTCGAGACACTAAAAATGACCCATTTTTAAGGTGTCCCGATTTTTTTGGCCAGGAGTGTATATTCCTATAGATATACCGTTTCACGTTAAGAACGGAATGTTGCGTAGATAGGGCGTATTTCTTTTGGACGATAGAAGCGCGCCGATGCCACGCCGTCTGATTAGAATCGGTAACACGTGCCTGAGAGGTTTGCAACACTGATATGCATAAGCCCAACGTTCCGTTCTTAACGTGAATTAAAGTATAGGAAGCAGAAATTAACGCACGAAATTAATTTTTGTAAATTACATACTGAAAACTATTGTAGATTTACAGAACGCGTCGTATAATATAATCATCCACTAGCAACTCAACTTACCGTAAAATTCAAGTAGCTTTATTACTTTTTTATGACCTGATCTTCGCTTCCATATTCCGGTCCTGACTTTATACTTTATTTACTATCGGATCATGCCGTCGTTATTTTCGGAGGAAAGGAAAACCGGGTCGACCGTTATATCTCACATGAATATTCCCAAAACACGGATGTGCCATGTGTACAAGAATCGCACGCCAACCAACTGCGGAGTCAAACTGTATCTTTTTCATTACGAGAGAATTCATTCATGAAGTATGGAAGTTCGTTAAGATAGAGAGAAAAATGAAAATCGGGAAAAACGTGGGTCGCACAGTATTGTTCGTTTTGTTTTTGTATGACGTGAAGCTTTTTACCCCTATTAGTGATATTCATGTTTTGTGACATCAAGACAAAGAAGCTATGTTATAAAAAGTACTTAATATTTGCAATAATTTGAGCAGCTTTTGAGACATTTATTTCGTTAATTTTCCTGGTTTCAGACACATTGCTAAGCTAAAAAGTAACAATAGACGAGGATTGTCTCATTTGTATGCCGAATGGAAATATAGCAGGTGGTGTATAATAAGCATACTATTATGGGACACAAGGTTGTAGATATGTTTTCAGAGAGCTGGGTTGGGAATTAAAACAGAGGTAAGAAACCAGAAGTCGATATTTGAGCTCTTCGTCTAACGTTGTGTCGAATGATATACGATTTCGCTAATTTTGAATCATTTTTGCCAAACTTCCGGTACTAAATATTCGAGCTCGACTTTTCAATACGCGTCGATTGATATATTATCACACATAGGCGTAACCAGGGGGGGTTTGGGGTTATAACCCCCCCCCCCATTGGGATGTACTTTGAGCTCTATACGCTTAACACCATACCCCTCGGAGACCTTCCAGTAGTTGTAACCCCCCCTTAGGCTTATCCTGGTTACGCCTATGTTATCACATGTACTATTTCTGCGATTGTAATGTGGCACTTTCGGTTATAACTTTTTAACCGGAAATATATATTTGTTCTCGTGCTAAGGTGCGTCGGATAATATATCGCCTGTATTACTTCGGTGACTTCTGATTTCCTAACCAGGTGAAATGTTTCATTTTTAATACCATCTTTGAGTTATAAGATATAATTCGACAGCTCATTTTTAATTCTATTTGTTCTAATAACTGATCAGTTGTATTTACGGATGGACAGACTGACATGGATAATTCAACGTTTTTACATTCTTATGTTGTAAACTGGCAATAGTTAAAACATTGAATATTGCAGGGTGTAGTGTGTGGGAATATAATATTGTATTGAAAGGTTAAACTAATACAGACGCCATCGTCATATTTCCAAAAGCATTTCGAACATATGTGCAAGTTATTTATGCTTGGTTGCACCAACAAATCTTAAGCTCCTGCTTAGCCAAGCTCAGCTTATAGATAGAGCCGCCTTAAGTCTCACTAATGTTGCACCATAATTTTCGATTCTTGTCTAAGCAATCCACGTGGCAATCCATTGTGGCAAGCTGAAAATTGATCTAAGACTCAATGGTGCAACGCCTATATTTCGTAAGCTGAAATTAAAGCACGTATTAAGCTTAACATCTGTGATCTGTAAGTCTTAAGCTTAAGATCTGTTGGTGCAACCAGGCATTAATTTGAATTTCTGATCCTTCTCTTCGATCTCTGATCTCGATCATGAGCGTCACAAAAAAAATAATAGAAACCGGGACTTTGACCCCTTATAACTACCCTCGTCCCCCACTCTGGTTTCCGGCTTTGGAGATTTTACTTAGTTATGTCATGGTCTACTTATTCCCAAATTTTGGTGCACTATCACAATCACGAACGTCGCAAAAAAGCCCTTATATTTTTTATATTCACCCCTGCCCCATCCTTTGTCGGCCACGCAGCGTTCCACCCCTGGAGATTTTACTTAGTTACGTCATGACCTACTTATTCCCAAATTTTGATGCACTATTTCAATCACGAACGTCGCAAAAAACCCCTTATATTTTTTATATTCACCCCTACCCCCACCCCTTTGTCAGCCACGCAGCTTTCCGCCCCTAGAGATTTTACTTAGTTACGCCATGGCCTACTTATTCCCAAATTTTGGTGCACTATCTCCATCATGAGCGTTACAAAAAAAAATAATGAAAACCGCGACTTTGACCCCTTATAACTACCCTCGTCCCCCACTCTGGTTTCCGGCCGTTGGGAAAGTCATGTACACAACTAATTCAACATATCCCCGTATACTTTGTCCATATTACTAATCACGCACATAATTCGCTCCCAGCTCTTAGACTATGTCAAACGATATAGTCCTGTCGCCAGGGGGGGTACAACGGCCTTCTTAATTCAGATGGACTTACCCAAGTTTTTTTTATATATTTTGATCCGTAGAACACGAATTTTTTGGGTAACAGTTGATCCGGATGTCGATAAGATTGTTATAAACGAAGAAGTTGAGGAATTACATAACAGCGATTTCTCGCAAAACAAAACATTTTTTTTGTATTTTTTGGGTCATTCTAACCAAAAAATGTTCCTACAAGTTTTTTCGTAGGATGCATAGTTTTCGAGATAAACGCGGTTGAACTTTCAAAAAATCGAAAAATTGCAATTTTTGAACCGGAATAACGTTTGAATAAAAAATAAAATAGCAATTCTGCTTACCGCCTTTTAAGTTTAAGTCAAATTATATCTGTTTTGAAAATTTGCATTGCTAAAAATTTATTTTTTGATTGTTAAAAAAAGCTATAAACACATAGTGTTTCCCGTGCTTAATACATGCGTTTTAATGCATGCTACTTAGAAATAGCCCCGCTTGCACTTTTACCTCCTCTACGTACTCGTTCGATTTTAAATGAGAAATCATTGAAACATCACTCAAGCACTAGGTGTTTATAGCTTTGTTTTAACAATAAAATAATACATTTTTAGCAATACAAATAATTAAAACCGATATAATTTGACTTGAACTTTCAAATGCGGTAAGCAGAATTGCTATTTTATTTTTTAATCAAAAGTTTTTCGGGTTCAAAAATTCCAATTTTTCGTTTTTTTGAAAGTTCAACCGGGTTTATCTCGAAAACTATGCATCCTACGAAAAAATTTGTATGAACATTTTTTGGTTAGAATGGCCCAAAAAATACAAAAAAATGTTTTGTTTTGCGAGAAATCGCTGTTACGTGATTCCTCAACTTCTTGGTTTATAACAATCTTATCGACATCCGGATCAACTGTTACCCAAAAAATTCGTGTTCTACAGGTCAAAATATATAAAAAAAAACTTGGGTAAGTCCATCTGAATACAGGAGGCCGTTGTACCCCCCTGGCGACAGGACTAATAAGGAAACTGAAAAAATGAGAGCTTATTTGACAGCAAAGTGGACCTGTTACCGTGTATAAATAAAAAGATAAGCGACTTTTGTGCTTTGAATGTAATTTTAACAGTCATATGTTTTGGTCATGCCTTCATAAATTTTCTCTTGATTTGAGCCAAATTGAAAAATTTGCAATATATTGGCTCTTATTTGATCCTAATTTTTTCTTCTCTTCCGATCTTTTTTCCTCTTTCCCTTCTTGTAGCTGAACAACATTGATTTGTAAAGAAGCTACGAGACAACTTGTAGTTGACAGTCAACGTGTTAATTTTTTTTATAGTGAAGAACTTATCTATTGTTAACCTTTCTGAAAGCTGATTTGATATTCCCCTATTACCCCAGGCTGTGGGTGAAAAAACGTGATATAATTCAGGAATTTTTGAAACCTATCAGGTGTTGTAAAGGACGATGCCAGGAATAACTTATACTAAAATGTAACCAAAAATTTTGTGCAGTTTTTTATTTATGACGATTTTCATTTGTTAAATTTACAATTTTTAAAGATTTTTAATTTTGCATCTTAGGATATTCATTTTAGAGAAAAACTTTTAAATAGAAAATTGCAGTAAATTAATAAACCTACAATTTGAGCTATGGCAAGTTTAATTTCGTTAATACGTTATTGCAAAACAGCCTGCGAAAACTCCAAAATGGCCGTTTTTTGCAATTGCGTTATTTATTGTAAAAATTACTTTTAGGTATTTTGTAAGGCTTTAAAATGAAGATCTTTCAATACTAAACATAAAAAAAATTTGTAGTGCCCGATTGGTGAACTTGTTCTTTAGATATTATAATTTGTTTATCCCAAGAGGTCAAATGTCCAAGGCTATAACTTTTTGACAAAAAATCGTACAGAGTTAATCCAAGATCCACTCTCCTTCTAAATACTTATATTTTAATATTTTGATGTAAATATATGCGTATAACATTTTTCAACCTATTATTTGGGGTTTGAAAATAAGGGGGCAAATTTCGTTATAAACATTTAGAACTGAAGCCGCCCCTGTACATCCTATGAGTTTTTTAACTTGCAGGTTTTTGTTGCTGAAGACAAAATAAAGATTCAAAACTAAATAAAAATTTTCTACGACCAACTGAAGTCGAGATAATTGTTTTTGTGTTCTTAAATCGTAGTGATTTTATTTATAACAACTAAGAAATTATTTCACAGTCTTTGACTAAAGAAAGACTTATATTATCTTAAAATAAAAATTATTTTAACCGAAAATTACATTTATTAATTATTAAAAATGATTTTTAAAGTGTAATGGAGATTTATTTTTCGTTACGACTATGATTTATTGTGTCGGTTGCCCTTAGGAACGGCTAGCAACTTATAATACATTGTATCACGGTTTTTGCTTTAAATTTTAAAGCACCGCTTGGATTGACATGAAATTTGGCAAACACATAGGTAATATGTTAAAGAATAAAAATGATATTGGGCCTCTGTGTGCTTTTGTCCTGGGGGTGCGTTTCACCCCTTATGAGGGGTGAAAAAATATATGTTTAAAATAAGTCCGAAAATGGATAAAACGTCTAATTCTAAGCACTTTTCGTTCTATAGCATTTTTTCACCAAGTTAATACCTTTCGAGTTATTTTCGAGTAAATACCTTAATTTTTCAACAACAAAAAAAACACGTTTTTAGGCGGTTTTTGACAAATAACTCAAAAAATAAGTGTTTTATTGAAAAAATGGGTTTTAACAAAAATATAGAAAATTAAAAATTGAAAAAAATGATGTATGCATGAAATCTCTAGACCCAGTATAAACAAAGTTCTAGCTAATGAAAAATAGGTTCATATCCTTCAAATTTCAAAGTGAATTATTTCAACGTGAAATAATCAAAAAATCATGCACTTTTTGGAGAAAAATCATTTTTTAAATTATTTAAAAAAATATGTATATCTGTTTTTAAAAAATGTTTATAACATCAAAAGTAAGCAAGTTACTCTGAAAATAAAGTTGATCTCTTTTTTTTTGTCAAAAAACTCGAAAGTCAACCCCCAATTAGCATCTTAAATCAAATTAATCATTACCGCTTCACAAGTTAGTTTGCTCATGTATTATTTATATTGTATCATCGGTTCAAAGGGCTGATTTAAAAAAAATTGGTTTTAAAGTAAATCTGTTTTAATTTTTAATTTAAAAAAAATGTTTTTTTCTAAATAACTTAAAATTTATTAATGTGACCAAAAATCACAAGGAGTAAAAAAATTAGTTTTTGCTGTTACGAATATTTTGGATTTTTTGCTTTTTTTGGAAGGGAAAAATGTGTTAAGATATGGCTGTTCTAAATTTGCATACACTCGTGATTATTGACTAGCTCAAGTCCTTTTAATTACTGCCCCTTCAAAAATAAGCACTTTGAACCGATGAAACTTACAGACATAAACGACACATACACGAGTAACACAACATTGAAGTAAAATTGATTAATTTCATTTTTGATGCTAATTAGGGGGTGACATTCCCGAGTTTTTTGACAAAAAAAAAGAGATTAACTTTATTTTCAGCGTAACTTGCTTACTTTTGATACTATAAACTTTTTTTTAAAACAGATATACATATTTTTTTAAACACTTTTAAAAAAGTTGTAATGATTTTTCTCCAAAAAGTGCATGATTTTTCGGTTATTTCACGTTGAAATAATTCACTTTGAAGTTTGACGGATATGAACCTCTTTTTCATTAGCTAGAACTTCGTTTATACTGGGTCTAGAGACTTCACGCGTACACCGTTTTTTCAATTTTCTTTTGCTATATTTTTGTTAAAACTCTTTTTTTCAATAAAATACTTACTTTTTGAGTTATTTGTCAAAAACCGCCTAAAACGTGTCTTTCTTGTTGTTGAAAAATGAAGGTATCTACTCGAAAATAACTCGAAAGGTATTAACTTGGTGAAAAAATGCTATAGAACAAAAAGTGCTTAGAATTAGACGTTTTATCCATTTCCGAACTTATTTTGAACATATATTTTTTCACCCCTTATAAGGGGTGAAACTCACCCCTAGGACAAAAGCACACAGAGGCCCAATATCACTTTTATTCTTTAACATATTATCTATGTGTTTGCCAAATTTCATGTCAATCCAAGCGGTGCTTTAAAATTTAAAGCGAAGACCGTGATTCAATGTATTATAAGTTGCTAGCCCTTGCTAAGGGCAACCGACACAATAAATCACAGTCGAAACTAAAAATAAATCTCCACTATATTTTAAAAATCATTTTTAATAATTAAATGTATCTTTCGGTCAAAATAATTTTTATTTTAAGATATCAGGTCTTTCTTTAGTCAATGACTGAAATAATTTCTTAATTGTTATAAATAAAGTCACTACGAATTAAGAAAACAAAAACAATTATCTCGGCTTCAGTTGGTCGTAGAATATTTTTATGTGGTTTTGAATCTTTATTTTGGCTTCAGCAACAATAATATGAAAGTTAGAAACTCATAGGATGTACAGGGGCGGCTTCAGTTCTAAATGTTTATAACGAAATTTGCCCCCTTATTTTCCAACCCGAAATAAGAGGTTGAAAAGTGTTATATGCATTAATTTACATCGGAATATGAAAATATAAGTCTTTAGAAGGAGAGTGGATCTTGGATTAACTCTGTACGATTTTTTTTCAAAAAGTTATAGCCTCGGACATTTGACCTCTTGGGATAAACAAATTATAATATCTAAGCAACAAGTTCACAAATCGGGCACTACAAATTTTTTTATGTTTAGTATTGAAAGATCTTCATTAAGCCTTAAAAATATATAAAAAATATTTTTACAATAAATAACGCAATTGCAAAAAACGGCCATTTTGGACCTTTCGCAAGCTGTTTTGCAATAACGTATTAACTAAATTAACCTTTCGATAGCTCAAATTGTAGGTTTTTTAATTTACCACAATTTTCTATTTAAAATTTTTTCTCTAAAATGAATGTCCTAAGCTGCAAAATTAAAAATCTTTAAAAATTGCAAATTTAACAAATGAAAATCGTCATAAATAAAAAACCGCACAAAATTTTTGGTTATATTTTAGTATAAGTTATTCCTGGCATCGTCCTTTACAACACCTGATAGGTTTCAAAAATTCCTGTATTATATCCTGAAATCGACCTATTTTTCACCCACAGCTTGGACTATATAGGATATTATCATATTTTAACTTAAACTGCAATAATTTTCACATTTAAATTTATCTATTTTTTTGTGGATTGAGCAAATAATGCGCCAACTACGATCGCCAGGAATTTTCTCTTGATTCCATATTGTTTTCACACAATTTTGAAAAATTTTGAAAACTTTTAATTATCCACGTCCGTCTGTCTGTCTGTCCGTTTGTCTGTAAGCACAACTCCTCCGTCATTATACTAGGTAGAATAACAAATGAGGTGTCAAATGAAAGCTTATACTCCAAGGATGGTACTAAAGGTGAGAAATTTGACCTAGGCTGTCTGTCCGTCTGTCTATTCGTCCGCGAATATAACTCCTCCGTCATTATACCAGGTATAATGACAAATGAGGTGTCAAATGAAAGCTTATAATCCAAGGATGGTACTAAAGGTGAGAAATTTGACCTAGGCTGTTTGTCCGTCTGTCCGTCCGACCACGAATATAACTCCTCCGTCATTATAACAGGTAGAATGACAAATGAGGTGCCAAGTGAAAGCTCATAATCCAAGGATGGTATTAAAGGTGATACATTTGACCTAGGCTGACTGTCCGTCTGTCCGTCCGACCTCGAATATAACTCGTCCGTCATTATACCAGGTAGAATGACAAATGAGGTGTCAAATGAAAGCCTATAATCCAAGGATGGTAGTAAATGTGATAAATTTGACCTAGGTTGTCTGTCCGTCCGACTGCTAATATAACTCCTCCGTCATTATACCAGGTAGAATGACAAAAATGAGGTATCAAATGAAAGCTTATAATCCAACGACGGTAGTAAATGTGATAAATTTGACCTCCGGTTTTAGAGTTTAAAGTTGCAACAATGACTCAAAATTAGTAAAATCGTATATCAATCGACGCAAAGTTACACGAAGAGTTCAAATATCGACTTCCAGTTCTACTTTCGATTACTTTGGGCGAAAACCTAGGACTTACGAAGTCCAATTACTTGTCTTAGTTATGACTGCGTGCATCTGTATTGATGGGTGGGTCTCGTAGTGTTGCTTAAAATGTACTTGTCTTAGTTATGACTGCGTGCATCTGTATTGATGGGTGGGTCTCGTAGTGTTGCTTAAAATGTCGTTACCTACCTATAACAATGTAATGTGTATATTGCATAGAAGATGAACATTATTTATAATATTCAGAGGAAGGAAGTGAAATCGATAAATATCCTGTGTTAGATCTGGAATTTTGTGTTTTCTATCAATGATGGGATCAATATTCCAAACATAAAAATATCAATAAAGAAAATATATCTTTATTTATCTATTAAATAGACGACACCTTTGCATTTTAACATAAGCTAAATCAACACTTTAAACAACTTTATTTACATTTATATTTTCTAAAGGACCAAAATGAAAAAAAAAAACACGTTCCCATCTGTTCAATAACTTTTCTTCCCTTCATAAAGAATCCACCATTGTCAGTTTTACGTGACAACAACTTTTCAAGAAAAACAGAAATGGAAGTAACCCTAAAAATATTGGAAAATAAATTTCCATTTCCTTTTTTTTCCTCCAAAAAATATCACATTGCCGTCCTCTTTGAGAGTCGTCTAAATTCGCCAATATTTATTAGTTTGTCTGGATGCCAAGGTCTAGACAAATACATAAAAATAAAGACACCATGGGCGTTTCAAAAAAAAATTCCTAAAAAATTACAAATATAATTAAGTAATAACACACTTCTACTGATTTCTGTAAAGTTTGTGTTATTTAGCTTTATGTATTTGCTGCTTCTGCTTTGTATGCTACTTGCTTTACTTATTCTTTTGCTTGCTTTCTTTCTCAACTGATTCTTCTACTTCCTTCATTAGACATAAACTTCTTCACTTCACATAAAGTGTAGAATTTTTGCAGTAAATTCGATTGCTCAGCGTGTCTTTACATATTTTGTCCCTTGAGGGGACCTACGATAATTCGTAGATCATTTCTTTTCATATCTAGTAAATATTTGGATCTTTTCTTCCAAGGTTCATGTATAAAAGCTTTCTAATGTTTGAGAACCGTTTGTTCGTACGAGTGTTCACTTTCATCCTTTTCACCCAGTCCGATATTGTTTTTGGCTATGCTTATTGATATACTAACAAAAAATCCTGGGCCTATGAATGTTTCTATTTCCCCTTCCCTGGCAAGTAGGTCCACTTTTGTGTTACCTTCAATACCGGTATGTCCAGCACCCAGACTAAACTTACTTTGTTACTTTTTCTGTTATTGAAGATAGCTCCAAACTAACTTGGAGTCAATCAGATTAGATTCCAGTGCCTCTAATGCCACCTGGCTATCAACGTAATGTTTATAGATTAGTCCCTGCAGTTCCTTTTTATGACATCTTGCAGGCACATCTCTATAACATAAATTTCTTCTAGTCCCTTCCTGGAAAGAGGTCGAAAAACGGTTTTTCGAAATGATATTTGGTTTGCATTGCATTTGGTACCATTTCCAACTCTGGGTGATTTTTAAATATGTATCTCTCCAGATTTGATCCCGGTAGCCTTTTGCCTGCTTCCTAGCGTCTAATTCGCTTTCTGTATGCTCCTACTTTTGCATCCTTCTTCATCTATATTTATGTAATGAAGGGAGGTCAAGTATCAACTTCGTTACAAAAGAGTTAATGTTCTTCTAATATATAATATTTTATCTCTCAGTGAATCGCTGCATATTCATCAGCCTCTTGAGCCACGTAGGAATCCGGAATACCACATCTTCAGAATGATATCTCTTTGTAATAGTTCTCTTCATGTTATCCTTAGGATATTTCAAATTAGCGTCTACACTATCCACGTCGTCATCTGGACTAGTCAAAGACGTAGTCAAAGACTAGTTCAGGGGAAAAAAGTATCTAAAAGAAGTGATGCTGCTGCTAAACGTGTAGGCCAAAATGTCACACCAACAGAAAATCATTTTTGTATTATTTTGTAGGGAACTTGGTCTCTTAATGGATGTAGATCGCTGAAAGGTCTTCATGTATACCTTTATTGATAATGTACATTACATTAATGTACATGTACGTTGAGAATAGTTATTTCTACGTTTGATTGAAACCTTTTGAATGACTTCTATATTGGAATTAGGTTCCGTTTTCCACAATTCCTCTTCTGTGTGTCTACACAGGCGTCTGTACTAGCAGCTTTACTTTGTGTTGTTATTCGAAATCTCGAGCCTATTTTAACCAATAAAAATTTCACATCATGTTTTCTCCAACTTAGTCTTGTATTTATTTGAACACCAAATTGTGGCCATTTTTGCCGATTTTGTTTTTTATTAAGTTATTAGCCACAACTATCTAAGTTGTTAGGACAGATTATAACGATCAGGGCGCCATAATGTATAATAATAGTATAATAAAAAGGAAAAGATTCCTCTCATTGGCTGTATACCATAATAAAAAACTTACTAAGGAAGTAAAACTTCACTTGTAGGTAGATGGTATATAAATTTATAAAAAATTTTTATCTAAAAAGATCCAAATTGGATTGAAGTGGGTACATCACTAGTACAAAAAACAGAAACGTTTCGGACCAATCAGTCCATCATCAGGTTGAAAACTTTAGATCCAAAGTAGTTGGAACTAGCTACATAGTTAGGTCGAAAGACCTTAGTAATACAAGAATTAGGCCATTTCGGCTACAAGTCGATGTTAAAAGAATATAAAAATGTAATCTACATTTTTATATTCTTTTATTATATATAATCATATATGTATCATATAAAATGTATTACATTTTTATATTCTTTTAACATCGACTTATTGTCGACATTGTTGTAGCCGAAATGGCCTAATTCTTGTATTACTAAGGTCTTTCGACCTAACTATGTAGCTAGTTACAACTACTTTGAATCTAAAGTTTTCAACCTGATGATGGACTGATTGGCCCGAAAACGTTTGTGTTTTTTGTACTAGTGATGTACCCACTTCAATCCAATTTGGATCTTTTTAGATAAACATTTTTAATAAATTTATAAAGCATCTACCTACAAGTGAAGTTTTACTTCCTTAGTAAGTATAATAATAGTCTCCCGTTTTGTGAGGCTAACGCGGCTTTGGGATTATAGCAGGGTAGTCTGCTATATCTAGGGTTTACGGTATACAAGGAAGGTAACAGGGCCAGTGCTACGCTTCAGCCGCCTATTATTACCCGTGGTTTTACCCAAGGTTCTCATTTTATTCAGGCTGAGTCGACCTGGGGTCTATAGGCATTTTAAAATGTCTAGATTTCTAGATGTTCCCGCCGGCGCGGCGCCGGGTTTCGAACCCCGGCCTACCTGCGTGGAAGTTAGACATACTACCGCCTCAGCTATCCCGGCCCTACCCCATAATGTATAACGGCTATAAAACCAAGAAGGTCATAACGATAATTATCCCTACATGAACAAAGAGTGATTTTAGGTTGTAATAAGCCGATCATATACAAGAACAATACGAAGACCTCGTTGCTGATTATCAGAATTGTAAACGGGGATGGGTATGAATATGACCAACAGGAAAATAACAGAGAGATAAGAGTTTGACCAAAAATTAACAAGAAATACTGAATTCTAGAAAACTGCGGAATGAATGGGCGTCAATAAATCTCGACCCGAGGTTTATAAAGGACCCAAGATCGTCATAAGATATGGCAAATTGCTTATCTATATAAAGCAAAAAAAAAATCAATAAAATAAAGACAGAAGCAAAAATTTCAAAAAAATGTATGTATTTATTCATTACTCAAAGAAAAGACACATATAGCATAGTATAGTTGATCCAAAAGATGGCATAACCCAGACATCCAAAGTGAAAGTTATCCTTCAACACCAAATTGTTCTATATGGTCCACACAATGTCCAGAAAAAAGTCACATCATTTTGAGCGTCGGATTTGGGGGGGAGAGGGGGGAGAAATCGGTAAATTCGTAGTTTTTTAAGTTTTTCGCCAATATTTCTAAAACTATGCGGTTTAGCATGAACAACCTTCTATACAAAATTGTTCTACATTAAATTTGAAATAAAAAAGGCCCTATGCATAATCTTTCTAAAATGAATGGTTCCAAAGTTACGGAGGTAGTATAGTATAACTGGTCCAAAAAAAGGCCTAACCCAAACATCCAAAGTAAAAGTTCCTCCAACACCAAAATGTTCTATATGGTCCACATATTGTTCAGTAAAAAGTTACACCATTTTGAGCGTCCGGTTTGGGAGGGAGATGGGAGAGAAGCCGGTAAATTAGTAGTTTTTTTAAGTTTTTCGTCAATATTTCTAAAACTATGCTTTAGCGTAAACAATGTTATATACCAAAATGTTCTACATGAAATTTAAAACAAAAAATATTCTATACATAATTGTTATAAAATCAACGGTTCCAGAGTTACGGAGGGTGAAAAGTCGAGGTTTTCGATGCTTTTTATATTTTTTGGGCAATATTTATGATATAACTATACCAAAAACCCAGACATTTAAAGTGAAAGTTATCCACCAACACCAAATTGTTCTATATGGTCCACACAATGTTCAGAAAAAAGTCACACCATTTTGAGCGTCGGGTTTGGGGGGAGAGGGAGGAGAAATCGGTAAATATAAGAAGTATCGAAAACCTCCACTTTTCACCCTCCGTAACTCTGGAACCGTTGATTTTAAAACAATTATGTATAGAACCTTTTTTGTTTTAAATTTTATGTAGAACATTTTTCTATAGAACATTCCTTACGCTAAAGCATAGTTTTAGAAATATTGACGAAAAACGTAAAAAAACTACTAATTTACCGACTTCTCCCCCATCTCCCCCCCCCCCCCCCCCAACCGGAAGCTCAAAATGGTGTAACTTTTTACTGAACAATATGTGGACCATATAGAACAATTTGGTGTTGAAGGAAAACTTTTACTTTGGATGTCTGGGTTAGGCCTTTTTTTGGACCAATTATACTATACTACCTCCGTGACTTTGGAACCGTTCATTTTAGAAGGGTTATGCATAGGGCCTTTTTTATTTCAAATTTAATGTAGAACAATTTTGTGTAGAGGGTTGTTCATGCTAAACCGCTTAGTTTTAGAAATATTGACGAAAAACGTAAAAAACTAGGAATTTGCAGATTTCTCCCCTCTCTCCCCCCCAAACCCGACGCTCAAAATGGTGTGACTTTTTTCTGAACATTATGTGGACCATATAGAACAATTTGGTGTTGGAGGATAACTTTCACTTTGGATGTCTGGGTTTGGGTCTAACTATACCATACTAATACTGATATCAATAATCTAATAGCTAAATTGATTGCGGTCCTCGATAAAATCAAAATGACTGTTGAGATCATGGTGGTAATAATAAACTAAACGTTTCTCAACACAAAGCTTTTAGCTGAGAAAAAGCTACTTTAATAAATAGCAAAAACCGGATTCAAGAGTAGCTCCACGTTTGTTTTTAAGTGAGCCCATCAGAATCAAAACCTGCTAAATCCTAAATTTTTCATTCTGCTAAATTCAAACTAAAAGCACAAATTTCTGAAGATGTAAGGGGCATGTAGAAAAATGACAAATTAGTGTGCCATTTTATAATATTTATTGATGCCCCTTTGATTGAGAAATGCCTGATACTTTTTGGAAAATTTACATTTTTAATGTTTTTTTTAGGCTCCTGACAAAATTTCAAAACATGGATATAGCAGGTTTTGATTCTATTGGCCTCAAATAATGTGTTTATAATGATTAAAATATCAAAAGAATAGAATACTAGTAATATGAACTTCATGTCAGTTGTTCTCTACTATTCACATCATATTCAGAGAATCTCATAATTTAAAAAATATTCAACCCCTCATTTATATATAATTGCAGTACGCTTATGCTTATAGATATAAAAACACGATGACCCCAACTCAAGTAATATCGAGTAATGAAAACAAGCGATCGAAACTTTTTATCGCTAAAATCTGCTTAAGTGTGTTCCACAATTAATTACTCTCGTTTTGTTTGTTCACAATATAGTCCAGACTATATCGTCGCCTCCGTTAGGTAAATTATTCCGATTCGATTTTTTTGCACAAACTTACTCAAAAAGAGATCCTTATAACAAATCCACAGAGTGCCAGAAGGTACCGTAATCGAAAAATTGTTTAAACAATTTTTCCGATTCGAAAACGAGATGCGGAGTCTGTTACTGCTGCTATAAGGGGTAGGTATTTAGGTACAAATGGCTCGATTTCAATTTTTTGCTTAATATTTTTACTAATATTTTATTTGACATTTTGAGATTTTTCCTTTTACTGATATTTTATAGTACCTACGACATTTTACAAACGAAGTCAAGTGACATTGCATTTTGTATAACACAATTTGATGACTTATGATGATTAAAAAAATGAGCTGTTTAAAAATATTTGGGATAAAGCTGAAAATATGGGCTTCGAACCTAAAAGAAAAATAATGATGATTGATATTGTCGGCGAAAGAGAGACCTATCGACGATTATACATCGAAATTTTTGATAATATTCTACAACAAATGAATTATCACTTTGAAAATTTTAAAGAAATAAGATATGTAGAATTATGTAATTTTAATATGTCTAATTATAATTCATTAAAATCTCCCACAGAGGTATGTACCTATTTAATTCAGTACGATTTAATTATGATTTTTTTTTTGATAATCTAGCTTTGCATTCTCAGTTAAATGTCATTTATAAAACACCTGAAATTAGTGATAAAGAAATACTTAGGAATCGGTTGAATTTTTTCAATACTACTTGTTTAAATCAGTCTGTGTGTGAAGTGGGCAAGTTGTGTGAATTAAGTAGTAGGTACTAACTATCCCAGCTACAAGTGCATCAGTTGAATGAAGTTTTTCAGTATTAAAACGCATCAAAAGTTTTACAATAAATTTTACAAGTGAAGATAGACTTTCCAAGTTAGCCCTATTATCCATTGAAAAAGAGTGCATTTATTAAACAATTATCAGAAAATCCAAAATTTTACGACGATGTTATCGACAAAAAATTTGCATTGGTTGATAAGAGAATAGGACTCAAGTATAAGTAAATAAGTGTCATATTGTTGAAAGTTGTGTGTTATGGAAGGTGATTCGAAATCGGAATATAAAAACAATTTTGAATAGAACTCTTCTTTTTAAGTTTAAAGAAACCAAGCCTGGAGCAGGGACTCGACCCTGAGCAAGCAGTACAGATAGATGATAAGTCACTAGATATACGATATACTAAGTCACTAGAGTCACTAACCTGCATTGATCGGGGTAGGATTTCGTTTGTGAGTCCTTTTATCCAGGACTCCCACATAATAAGCACTTTGCTGATAGAGAGCCCATATAGCGCATCAGAGTGCTATCGGAGGGGAAGTGCATAGTATGAAGCATTGGGGCGGGATGGAGTGACGCCCGCTTATAAGAGTAAATCCTCCTTGCCTCAATGAATTTGTATCACCCGAATCTCATTCTCAAGGCGTGTGCATGTCTCTCAGACTGGGTTAAACACTGTACCTAATTTTTTGTAGTTCTTGTTTTTAGTCGATATAAGTTAACAGGTAATACATTAGGTATACACCTATTAAGTAGGTATATGTTTTGATCTCGACCCTCGTAAGAAAATATTTGTTAAACCCTTATTGAATCGCTTCCTCTTCCGAAAATGTCACCGCACGCCACTGCAGCTTAGTAATAAAATAATGACAAAAATTTCTTTAGGATCTTGCAAATTTTAAATCGCATAATAAACATACAATAATTTTAGAAAAAAATCACAAGAGACCTTTTTTGCTCAGAATGACCCAACTAATCTAAAAAAATTGTTCGAAGTGAAAAAAATGTTTTTGTGAATTTGTTTAAAAAAAATTGTTTAAACAATTTTTCGACCACGGTACCGCCTGACACCCTGTGGATTTGTTATAAATGAGGACCTTTTTTTAAGTAAGTTTGTGCAAAAAAATCTAATCGGAATAATTTACCTAACAGGGGCGACAATACAGCCTGGACTAATATTCCATTTAACGTTTGAATTCGTGTCCTAATATAACTTTTAGCATAGCATAGTTTGGGGAATAATCGGTGTTTTCTTCTGATTCTGAATTAAACGAACGGGATTGTGCTCTAGAGATGCACTTTTTCGGATTATATTAATGATTCGCATGAGAATGGGAGTGGGATCGTAGAAATTAGTTATCATGGCGTTTGCTGAAATTTACATAAATAAATTATGTATTGTTCTTTTATTTAGTTACGTGATAAGAATCTGGTCGTATTTTAATTATTAGTGATACATATATTATTATGATGATTTTTCTCCAAGTATACAACACACCAATATTATTATTCATGCATCATCATCATTCAGCCTTTATTTGTACACTGCTGAACGTAGGCCTCCTGTAGTTCACCCCACAAATCCCTGTCTTGAGCCGCTTGAATCCAATTTTGGTATATCCGCTTCAAGTCACCTGTTCATCTTGTTGGTGGTCGTCCAAGTCGTCCTCTATTTCAAAAAGCGTCTTGTCTGGGTCTCCACTCGAGAATATGTTTTGTCCATCTGTCGTCCTTTGTTTTCTGTTAATTATTCGGTCTCTCAGAATCTCAACATGGACCGTTCCATTGCCCTCTGTGTTGTTCGAATTTTGTTTGCGGACGTCTTAGTGAGTCTAAGCGTTTCTGCACCATAGGTTAGAACCGGCAGCAGCCAGAGCTGGGCAATACCCGGGTACAAGTACCCGAATTTTGTACTCTAAGTACACTGGGTGCTCAGTACCCAGTACCCGAGTACATTTTCAATAAAGTACTCGGTACACGTACCCGTAGCGTATGGGTAAAATACCCGGTACCCGCGTTTATTATACGAGTACATTTTCCGAGTACTTTTTGCAAGTTTAAACTTGTTGCTGCATTTGGGACAGCAAATTAATAGCAACACACAAAACGCGTTTTCAGTATCAGTCCATTCGCAAAGTCAAGCAAACGCCTATTCTCTTATGCCATAATAGAGTGTGAGTGTGAGTTGTCGTCAAGTCAACCCTATTCTACGTATTAGTTCATTGGTCTGGTTATCTCTACGTCTCTAGTTAAGCGAATTTCGTGCCCTAAATATTTGTATGCTGATGTTTGTTCTATACTTGTTCCAGCTATGTTGATATTCTCACTCAGAACGAGGTTTGTCATCACTTATGTTTTTGAGTTGTTGATATCTAAACTCACTTGTGTAGAGGCATGGTAGAGCCTTTCGCACATTTCGATGGCATCATCAATCAATGCGATCAACCCCAACTCAAGAATATCCGTCACAAAAAATGGGGTTGATTTCATGTAATCGAATGAACTGTCTTTAAGTAAAGTCGTCCCAGGAACGCAACTCGTAAATATTGGCAATATCATTTTACAGTCTTCTACTTTAAAATGTATAATATATGTCTGAAGTGCCGATATACATGAGTCAGATTAAATTAAATTATTAGAAGAATTTTTTACTAAAGGCGGGTTCTCATTAGTCAATCTCATTGATCAATATCCTTGATTCTATGTTATTGACGAAAAATAGATTTATATGAACGTCGATTCAGCGATATTGTTCTATCATATGGTCTTTCAATAAAACTGAAAAGCCTTCCTACTTTTGATAGATCAATGGAAATGATTCTATCAAATAGAACAATGCTTGACAGTGAGAACTAGCGTTCAGTTGCGTTGACTTGTATTTTGTGGAGTTAAATAGTAAGCATATGAGATGAGGTTAAATTCTTTGTGAAAACCATAGACATATTATAATTTCGTGAACAATGTCAAATTTTAAATGGAGAGACAACCATATCTGCAAGTTTCTAGAACTATACCCGAGAGAGGAGTGCTATGGATAATTAGGAGTGAACAATATAAAAATATAATAAAGCGGGAATAAATCTATGACGCTAATCGTTTTGGAATGGAAATAGAAATCCTGACTCTAAACGATATTAAAAATAAAATTAAAAGTATCCGGACAACCTACAAGTTGAACTGAATAAAATATTAAAAGCAAATAAAAGTGGTACAGGAACAGATAATCTGTATAAACATAAACCACCATAAACCAAAACGTTTAATAGGTGTTTCCGTTGCAAAAGAGAGTCAGAGATGTTCTTGTTTTCCTATTTTTAAGTACGTTTTTTAAATATTCACACCCAATGCGAACGCCAGCATGCACAATTTTCTTCTTTACAGCCATTATTAAAGTTAGCACTTTGTAGACCGAATTCAATATCCTTGAAATAGTGGGAATTTGAATTATATGTTCAGTTGCATAGAATCAACGCTATTGATCAATGAGGTTGACTAATGAGAACCCGCCTTAAGCAACAACATTTTTGTTTAATTTATTAATATTTTGTATTTTGACAACGACATCCGATTTGGACGTCGAAACGTCAATAAAATCATTTTTTAGTTAAATTGTGGCTTATTTCCCATTTGGAATAGTTAATTACAAAAATGCCACAAGGAAATAGCTTCAGAACATCATGTATGTAATTTGTTTAATACAAAATACATTTTATTGCTGATAGAAAAAACAGAAAAAATACTTATTTGACTAATTAAAATTTGTTTTGGCTTAAATTAACTGTTTACATTGCATTCCACGTGCCTCTTAGCAGTAATTAAACCGAGAGCGAAAATCTTCTTGACCAGATTGCTGCTACTTGAGAAAACCGTATCTTAATCCTATTACAAGTATTTGACCACTGAAAAACTGTAAGTTTTTACAAAAAAGTTAATAGTAGTTTAATTCGTATAGCTTATATTCTAAGAATAAACTCTTAAATCACGCGCCTTTCGATTATAGAGCTACAAACCCTTCGCAAGAAAACCATCCCATATTCCCGGCTTAAGAGAGAGTTGTACTTAAAATAATTTAAATTAATTATTTGGCGACTACATATCGTTTAATAATTTTTGATCTTGCAAAATATACGCATCTCAATTATTGAATTGCCATTTTCTTTCTATAGTGCAGTCACTGAAAGTAAAAATCAACTATGACCTTCGATTTCGGTAAATCTCCATTCATTTTCACGAATTGACAATAACAACTTGGGGTTTTAACCTGGGGTATATGCCACCCCTTCTCAGGGGTGAAAATTACTTTATTAAAAATAACCCCACAAATCGAGAGAGGGACAAATTGTAAGCAAAATTTGTTATATAATGTGATTAAAATAAATCAATACTTTTTGAGTTATTAAAGATCAAATATTTTAATTTTTGTGAAAGAAAATGCATGCTTTAAAGCGATTTTTCATAAATAACTCAAAAACTATAAGTTTTTACAAAAAAGTTTTCATTACTAAAATTAAAGCTAATAAAAAATATAATAAATTGCTTACTTGAAAAACCCTTTTGTTAATTTAAAGAAGTTATTGCTAATTAAATGTATATTTTTTCCCCGACTGTTCAAATCTAAGGATTCAAGTTAAATAACGGGAAAGAGATGCATTTTATAACACTTAGGTACTAAATACTTGTCAAAGTACTTAGAAATACCTAGCAAAAATGAGCTCCAGAAAAAGTTGATAGCATCAAAATCCGCTCACCTATTTCGTGAAAATGAATGGAGATTTACCGAAATCGAAGGTCATAGTTGATTTTTACCTTCAGTGACTGCACTATAGAAAGAAAATGGCAATTCAATAATTGAGATGCGTATATTTTGCGAGGTCATAAATTATTAAACGATATCTAGTCGCCAAATAATTAATTTAAATTATTTTAAGTACAACTCTCTCTTAAGCCGGGAATATGGGATGGTTTTCTTGCGAAGGGGTTGTAGCTCTATAATCGAAAGGCGCGTGATTTAAGAGTTTATTCTTAGAATATAATCTATACGAATTAAACTACTATTAACTTTTTTGTAAAAACTTACAGTTTTTCAGTGATTTACGACAAACCGCTTCAAACCATGCATTTTTTTCAGGAATAATTAAAATTTTTGATTTTTAATAACTTAAAAAGTATTGACTTATTTTAATAACTTTATATAACAAATTTTACTTTTAATTTGTTCTTTTATTGATTTGTGCAGTTATTTTTTATAAAATAATTTTCACCCCCGAGAAGGGGCGGTATCCACCCTCAGGGTAAAGGCGCAAGGTGGTACCATGTCACCTTTGTTTCTTGACGTATCCTCTAACCACTGACCAATTTTCGTGAAAATCGATGAAGGTTCACCGAAATTGAAGGTAATCGTTGATTTTCACCTTCAGTGACTGCACTATACAAAATAAATTGCAATTTACTGATCTAAATGCGCGTAATTTGGAAGCTTATAAATTATTAAATGATATGTAGTCGCCAAATAATTAATTTAATGCATTTTAAGTACAACTTTCTCTTAAGCCGGGAAGATAGGGTGGTTTTCTTGCGAAGGGGTTGTAGCTCAATAATCGAAATGCACGTGATTTAATAGTTTATTCTTAGAGTATATACGCTATAAGAATTATATCCGCAATACGATATATTTTAAGTTTTCTCAGCATTTTTCTCTTAAGTTAAATCAATTAAAGGGTTGTTTGGGGGTGAAGGGGATGAGCTCAAAAATCGAAACTATATAATTTCAAGAGATCATAAATAGCTCGTAATTCTGCCGCAAAAACCGATTCAATATTCCTATTTTTAAGTAGTGGGGGGGGGGCTGACTCACCCCCCCCACTAAAGTATTAAATTCCTGCTCAGTGGAACGAGCTCAAAATTTTTAGTTTGCGAAATATGAGAGCTCATAAATAGCTCATACTTACTTACTTTCCGTGTCCGGAACACCAACAACTTTAAATTCTGTATTTCCAATGGTTGGCCACATAGATGGCCCTGTCATTTGCTATAATTAAGTCCTGTTCTGTGCAGGTCTCTCTCATCTCTGTGCATGATAGTAGATGCCGGCTGGTCTGAACCGCGCCACAGTCGCAGGTATCGTCCTCCTGGTATCCCCATTTTTTCAGGTTACTAGCACAACGTGAAACGCCGGTTCTTAGTCTGTTTAGCGCTTTCCAAGTCGGATACGGTAAATTGTGTCCAGCAGCCATTTCCTCCGAGGGAGGAAAACGTGTCGCTGTAGTTGACGCTTGCCATAGGTGTATTCGGCGCGTCTCTGGCGCTTCGGGGATGGATCTTGATGTTTTCAGGAAGCTTTTCCGAGATCTTAGTCTGCTTGGCTGAGTTTGGTGGTCATATAAGGGGTGTCTTCGGTCCGTCTCCTGCTTTTTCCGTTCTACCTCTGACGTGACCTTCCTCCTGATTGGTGGTGGAGCAATTCCAGCAATGGGGTATACCTCTTCGATAGGTGTCGGTTTCAGGCAACCCGATATTATACGGACCGTTTCATTTAGAGCCACGTCGACGTTCTTTGCGTGAGCAGAGTTTGCCCATACTGGTGCTCCAAACTCCGCGGCCGAAACATACTGGTGCTCCAAACTCCGCGGCCGAAAAACATAATGCCAAGGCAGAAGTGCGGAGAGTGTGTTGTTGTGCTCCCCATTTTGTATTAGTTAGCTTGCGGATGATATTATTTCTGGCACTTACTTTCTTCTTGACATCTTGACAGTGGTATCGGTAAGACAGAGTTCTATCCAGACGGACGCCAAGGTATTTTGGCGTCTTGTTGTGTTCCAGCATCTGACCACGCCATTCCACCTCCAGCGACCTTCGGGCATGCTTGTTTCTCAGGTGGAAAGCACATACCTGGGTTTTTGTGGGATTGGGTTTCAGATGGTTTTTATCATAGTATAGAGCTAAGTCTCCCAGGGCATCTGTCAGTTTCACTTCGACTTCATTGAAGGTTCTTCCCTGAGCTGCCACCGCTGTATCATCAGCGTAAATAAATTGCCTTGTTTGTTGGTGTATGGGTTGGTCGTTGGTGTATATGTTGTATAGAATCGGCGCGAGGACACTTCCCTGTGGTAGCCCATTTTTTTGGTCCCTCCACCGACTGTTCTTGGACTGGAGCGTTACGTAGAAGCGTCTATTCTGGAGGAGACATTTCACTAACCTTGTTAGTCGGAAATCCTTTGTAGTTTCGTAGAGTTTTGCGAGTAGCCGTTGATGGTTAACTGTATCATAGGCGGCAGTTAGGTCTATGAACGCTACTCCTGTTATTTCCTTGCGTTCAAAACCATCTTCAATATGTTGGGTGAGATTAAGAATTTGACTGCAGCAGCACTTTCCGGGTCTGAATCATGCTTGTTCTGGAATAATTTTAGTCTCCACATATTCTGCGATCCGATTCAGTATCATTCTTTCAAAGACCTTGAAAAGGTGGCACAAGAGAGATACAGGTCTAAAACTCTTTGTATCCGCCGGATCCGTCCCTGGTTTTAAGAGGGCTACCACTCTAGCTTTTCTCCAGATTTTGGGGATTTGTAATGTACGGATGCAGCAATTCATCATTTTTACGAGCCACTCTACGGTTTTTAGTCCAAAGTTCTTTATTTGCTCTGTTCGTATGTCGTCCAGGCCAGCCGCTTTATTATCTTTCATTTGATGGATCGCGCCTCTCATCTCCTCTAGACAAAAAGAGGTACCTAGAACATCTCTTTCTTCGTCGATATTCCGTTGAGCTCTCACCTTGTTCTTTCTTGATGTCGTCTTACCGTTCATTAGAAGATGATGGGCTATCTGATCGGGTGTGACTTCTGTCATGTTGACTGCCGGAGCAGCGGGATCGTTGCCAAGATTCCGAATCAGCTTCCAGGCACGTCTGCTGTTTTGTTTCATGTCCAGACTCGTGACCAGCTTGCACCACTTTTCCGTTCTGTTGGCGGATATCGCATGTAACATTTCCTCCCCAGCCTGTATTGTCGCTTCCGAGAAAGGGTCTTCTTCATATAGCTGTTCGTATCTTTTAAGTAGGGGTTTAGATTCTTCATTGAGCCCCGCTATGTACTCAGTTCGACAACCTCTAGGGATAAATTTCCGTGATACTTGCTTTACGATTTCTACTTTATCGTATGAATCAGGGCAAGGTTCTAGCTGGGAAACTTCTTGATCCAATGTTTCAGAGAATTTTTCCCATTTTGCTTTAGTAAAGTTGAACCTTTTCTTGAAAGGAACAATTTCGTATCTGATTGCCGCGTTGGAAAGACAAATTATTGGTCTGTGCTGTGTCTTTGGGAGGGCGCTTCCAACGATTTTTGTCACCTGGTCTCCAATTCTGTCGCTGACAAATATATTGTCTGGGTTGTAACCTCTGCGCCATCTTCCGCTGTTGAACGACGCAGGCTGCTTTGGATCGTGAATAAGTTTTAGGTTCATGCTTTCAGCCCATTTTTCTAGTTCTTCGCCATTGGAATCTGTTTCGTTGTAACCCCACGCGACACTGTGACAGTTGAAGTCACCCAGTACGAATTTGATTTGCTGTGATTGAAAGTTATTCGGTTCCTCAAAAGCAAAGTCAGCGTTTGGTGGTTTGTAGATTGACGTTACTGTACAGGAGTTTATCTCCACTGTGAGGATCTCGATGTCATTTTGATCTGTTAGAGATGTGGATGCTACGTCGATATCTGGTCTGACGAAGGCTGCGCTACCATATTGGTCGTGTGGTCTCTCCAGTATGAGCTTCATACCCCGAATCCTTGGTCTGCGGCTTGCAGTACCTCTATGGGTTTCTTGAACCAGTAGAACATCGACACCATGTTCTCTGCACATATTAGGCAATAGGTCTTCTTTATCTGCTGATAGTCCTTCAATATTAATTGAGGTCGTCATCAAAAATGGCCTTGATAAAGACCGTTTTGATTTTGATTGCATCTGTGTTGTTGGTGCACCGGTGTTGAAAGGATTAGCCGACATTACTCGTTTCCAGGGGACGCCCGATTGTATTCACAAGTGATCACAATCTACGTGGAGGCTCCTTTCATTTCCCCCATTTCATAAATAGCCCACTTTCATGTTCATAAATAGCTCATAAATCAGAGCTATTTGTTTTTTGATTTTTGCAAGTGGGGGGGGGGGCAGCTCAACACGGGTGTCTGCCTGGCAATCAGACAATCCAAGAAAAATTTTAACATATTTAAAAAATTTAAAAAAGGTTAGAATGCAAATTTAAAAAAAAAATTACAACACATTACAAGCGTACAACAATAGTTATCTGTTCAATCCCAGATATATCAGATGTACAATCTAAAATTATGCTACAATACTTTGCTGATTTCAAAAAGTTTAAAATTTTATTTTTGATTTGGTCATGGAGAAACTGAATAATTTTGTTTTGAATACGTTTTCTCAAGTAGTGATGCTTCTTGTTACTACCATTCGTTGTTCTCTTGCAAAACAGAATCAAATTTTCCAAAGAGCTCACCACGCTTAAAAAAAATTACCATTGTTATGATCAAATTATATGACGAAAAAGTTGATCAGAATCGCTCCTCAATGGAAGACACTGCTGTGTTTATTGTGTTAAGAACGGTATCATTGATATAAGTCGTTCTATTACATGTTTTCAATGAAGAGTTTCTGAATTTAGAACTTTTTGTGTTTCTTCATCTATGGTTGTGACCGATTCTAGTCTAATTGCTAGTTATTCCCACTGTCGCTGTGACTGTAGACTGTAGATGATAGATGAGCTGGAGACTTAGCGTGGCTGGACAAAGCTTCAGCCATATGTTTCCAAATATTATATCCATTTTCAATAAATTTAATTTTAAGTAAATTTCAGTGAATTTACTTCAGTTCTGATCCCACTATTCTTATGCGTTGAAGGAGGTGTTCTATTTCCCGTCGAATGAACCTTGCAATATTGTTTCACTTATTTAATTCTCGTTTTTACAGTTGCATTTTTTCCGCTCTTGTTCATTGATTTTTTATAATATTAAAACATAATTTATTATTTCTTCAATTTTAAAAATTGGCTGTGCTCTAAAACTCGCCGCCCCTAAATTTCCGCCATTTCCCCCACCCCTGGGGCCGGACCTGGGCCTGGGCCAACCTTCATTAGTGGAGTCGTCACTAGAGGAAGAAGAAGATTCTCTCTTTGAGGGATTGTGTTAAGTTACCGGTTGCGGAGTGTGGCTCATTATCAGGGCCCCCGTAAGGGTTACTGGCGCCTGTGTGCAAAAAAAAAGGATTTTGGCGCCCCTTAAGGCATTTTGGATGTTTTTATTTATTTTTTGAAGGTAGGTAGGTGCTTAAAATAAACCAAAAATCTGAACTTTAGAAGTCATATTTATAGTCCATTCAAAGGTCCACTCAAGGTAAAATATTGAAAAATACTCCTAATTTTAAAGAAATGCTTGGATTGACATGTCATTATTTGGCATACACATAGCTAACATGTCAAAGAAAAAAGTGATAATATGCCGATGTGCGCTTTTGCCCTGAATGTGAGTTGTACCCCTTGTCAGGGGTGAAAAAACATACGTTAAAAAAGTCCGGAATTGGATAAAGTGACTAATTTTAAATAACTTTTGTTCTATAAAGTTTTTTCACCAAATCAATACGTTTCAAGTTATTTGCGAGTGAATATGTTCATTTTTACGAAAAAAAAAACATGATTTTGGACGGTTTTTCGCAAATAACTCAAAAAGTAAGTATTTTATCAAAAAAAAGCTTATAAAAAAGTGAAAAAAATGGTGTAAGTACCTATATTTATGGAGTCTGCAGACCCAGTAGAAGTAGAGTTGTAGCTAATGAAAAGGAGGTTCTTATTCTTCAAATTACAAATCGAGTATTTCAACGTGAAATAACCAAAAAATCAAGCACTTATCAGTAATAACTTTTTTAAAGTGTTTTAAAGAAGTCATATTTTTGTTTTTTTTTTAACATCAAATGTAAGTAAGTTACTAATGTTGGTTACGTTTTTTTGGTAAAAAAATGGGGAAAATCAAACCCTAATTGGAATCCCAAATGAAATTAATCGTTACAGCTTCACGTTCCTTATTTATTTATGTATTGTTTATATGATCTGATGTTTCATCGGTACAAAGTGTTTATTTTTAAAAAGGTTGTATAGTAGCAGTAGTTAAAAGGGCTTAAACGAGTCGCTAATCACGAGTGTATGCAAAATTTGAACAGCCATATCTTAACGAATTTTTGTCTTACAGGAAAACAAAAAATCCAAAATATTCGGAAAAGCAAAACCTATATGTTTTACTGCTTGAAATTTTTGTATCACTAATAAAATTCTTAAGTTAGGTACATATTGGGAAAAAAGGAATTTTTTTAAGATTAAAAAAAACGATGAACAGATCATAATTATAAACAATAGATGGATATAAAGTAAATGGTAAAGCGGTAACGATTAATTTCATTTGGAATACTGATGTTCACGATTTTTTTTACTAAAAAAAAGTTGCTTGTTGTTTGTTTTTGTTGCTAGAAACTTTTTTTAAAAATCAAAAATAAAGCTTTTTTTAACACTTTAAAGTAGGTGTATTGAGTTTTCCCTGCAAAGTGCTTAATTTTTTGGTTATTTCACGTTGAAATATTCGATTTGGAATTTGACGAATAAGAACCTACTTTTCGTTTGCTACAACTCTGCTTCTACTGGGTTTGCAGACTTCATAATATATATACATTATTTTTTTCACTTTTTTTGTAAGCTATATTTTTGGTTAGAGTATTTTTTCAATAAAATAATTCGTTTTTGAGTTATTTGTGAAAAACCGTCTAAAAACGGGGTTTTTTGTTGAAAAATGAACATATTCACTCGCAAATAACTCGGAAAGTATTTGCTTAGTGAAAATCTCTGTAGAACAGAAGTTGCTTAGAGTTAGTCAGTTTATCCAATTCCGGACTTATTTTGACCGTATGTTTTTCACCTCCGAAAATACCCCCAGGTAATCTCAGGCGTAATCCTCTGAGAATACCCCTTTTCCCCCAGGGCAAAAGCACACACCGGCACAATATCACTTCTTTTCTTGTTAGCTATGTGTATGACAATTTTCATGTCAATATAAGCCGTTCTTTAAAATTCACAGCGAAAACTGTGAGTAAATGGACTATTATTTGTAGACTAAAATATCAAAATGAAGCAAACAGAATAAGATCATAACAAAATAAATTAAAATGCCTGACTTCTGACATGTTCTCGCAAATGGGAATCAGCAGTAACTGGATGATTTTATTATACTAATAAAATTTCGTGTGTGTTTATACTTAATTCTTTTTAATCTCTCAACTTTAATTTTAAAATTAATGTTTGGTATTTTGTTTTTTTTTTGCAATTTTTGACCCAGGGTTTTGGCGCCCCTAAAAGATGGCGCCCGTGTGCATTGCACACTTTGCACATATGGTAGTGGGGGCCCTGCTCATTATTTTAAAATATTTAAGAGTACTGTTTCCTTATTATTACAACAGGATTCATATTTAATAATTTCCACTGGTTTTCTCTGTGCCATTGGTGTCTATCTGGTTTTACAAGCTAACAGCTACTACATTACTGCCATGGAAAATGGAAGTCACTTTTTACACCATCTCCACTCGATTTCTTCCATCGATAATTATCGTGTTATACCAAACTTTCCTAGCTACGTTATCAATGTTATCAGAACAAACATACCAAAATACAAACAGATCTAAAAATGTAGACACCGCTCCGTTATTTACGACGTTCCGGTAAACGTATAAAGTATAAACAGACATAATAAGTTGGTCGGTGTTAAGGATCTCCCTAACTCGATTTTACAAAGTTTTCCTCGGTAAATATTTCCGCTTTGAGAACTTTACATTATCACGTTTCGACCTTTAGAAGCGAACAAAGGAAGAGCGAGCTGCTCCCGCTTTTTCTTTCGCTCGTAGGCTCAGCTTTCTGCGCGAAATCGATCGCCGCTTGCGTTTGTTGGGGGAACCTACGATCTCCACATTTTCCATGTACGAGGTGTGGTCAATATATAATAGACTAAAAAGTAGAGGTGCACAGAATCGAATAATGTACTGGAACCGGATACGGATTAGAATAAGTGCTAAGACGCACGATAATTTGCAACTTAAGAAAAGGTCTTCACTTATATACTCCAGGTTAATAAGCTAGAAATACACCATGTTCGGGACACTCACAGGTCAGGTAGCTGACTACTTTTTTAGTTATTGTAGACCTAAAGGAAGAAAACCTACCTGTTTCCTGCCTAGAGTTCGCGTCCGTTTTTAATTATTAACAGTTTAATGCAAAAATCGCGATTTTTTCGATTTTTTGCACCCCATTTAAAAGCTAAATAGTTGACATAAAATTTTAAAATTTAATTTTTTAGAACATTAAAAAACCTTCAAAATGTCGATTTTTGAAATTTAAAAAGTTAATTTGTTGCTACTCAAACTGCAAAATAAGTGAAAATCGTTATTTGTTAATAACTTTTACTAAAACTACCTTAGAACTTTAGTGTTTCACCCAAAGTTGGGTATTGGGGTACTTAACAAACCCTCAAAATTTGAGACCGATCCATTAATTAGTTTAAGAGTTATTCTAATTGTTTATCCCAGAGACCTTTATTTTGCAATAACATAAGACAGAAAATAATGAAGATTGAGCAATTCTGCGTATGCCAAATGAAAGTAGAAAACTGATGCTATCAAAATGTACTAAAAAAAGATAAAAACATTATCTAATACATATAGTCAAAAATCCTAGTGCCATATTTGTGAAAGTTTGTAGTTTGTAAACATTTAGAATAACTTTAAAAATATTGTCCGTAGAAATCATTTTACATATTAGAAAAGCTGGTATTTTACACGATTTTTTAAAAAATTAGTTCAACTGGTGACTAGTCGTGGTAAGTGAAGGGGGAGCTGGGAGCCGACAAATGCACGAGTTCAAAAAGTTAGTAAAACTACTATCATTTGTTATATCTCGGGATTTACTGAATATATTTTGATCGTTTTTTTTAATTTAAAAAAATAATTATTAAATAGTTTTGAAAAAATTATGTTTTCCCAAAAATCCATGATTTTAATCATACTACCGTTATTAATCATAGAAAAAGTTAAGGTATACTTTAATAAATTATCTTCAATAAATAATTCATTAATATCATTAATGATACTATGATTAAAAAAATATACTTTTGTAAAAAAAATATTTTTTCAACAATTGTTTAAACAATTTAGACTGTTTATTAATTAATAAATTTATAAACAAATTGCATATTTGTAATGTACGTAGAAATTGCATACAAAATAAAAAAAGAAAGATCAAAATCCATTGAGTTGATCCGGAGATACAGAAAATTATATTCGTTTGAAATTACTTTTTCGGTATTTTAACTCCGTGGATTTGTAGGTTCCCCTAGTAATCGTTTGAACTACATTTTTATAAAATCGTAGAGGGTGCTGTGAAGGTACAATGTTTGTGCAAATTTTTTAAGAAAAAATACAAATCCCATTCTTTAAAATGGCATTAATGAGATTCCTTAATTATTATAAACAAATTAGCTGTGAATAAAAAAAAACATTTTTTTTATTTGAAAATTCGTGTTAAAATACTATCTTTTTGAATAAATAAAAATATTGTTTCTACGGACAACATTTTTAAAGTTATTCTAAATGTTTATGAACTTCAAAATTTCAAAAATTTGGCATTAGGATTTTTGACTATACATATTAATTATTTTTTTTATCTTTTTTTAATACATTTTGATACTATCACTCTTCTACTTTCATTTGGCATACTCAGAATTGCTCTGTGTTCATTTTTTTTGTATCTTATCTTATTGCAAAATAAAGGTCTCTGGGATAAACAAATAGAATAACTCTTAAACAAATTAATGGATCGGTCTCAAATTTTTTAAGATTTGTAAGTACGCCATGGGTGAAACACTAAAGTTCTAAGGTAGTTTTAGTAAAAGTTATTAACAAATAACACTTTTCACTTATTTTTCAGTTTGTATAGCAACAAATTAACTTTTTAACTTTCAAAAATCGGCATTTTGAAGGTTTTTCAATGTTCTAAAAAACTGAGTTTTGTAATTTTATGTCAACTAATTAGCTTTTGAATGGAGTGCAAAAAATCGAAAAAATCACGATTTTTGCACTAAATTGTTAATAATTAAAAAACGGACGCGAACTCTAGTCAGGAAACAGGTAGGTTTTCTTCTTATAGTTCTACAATAACTAAAAAAGTAGTCAGCTACCTGGATCTTCGAGTGTCCCGAGAAAATCCTTATTACTCTGAACTAATATTCCTACCTTAGCTTTCCACTTTTTTCTGCTTCTTTACAATTATTGTTCAATATAAAAGGTTAGTCGATCAATTATAATTCTTTATGTAATTGACGATTAATTGAATCTTTAACATGCTTTTTCTAGCTTTCCTATATGTACACAAAAAATCCAAATACTGAGAGTTAATCAGAATTAAAATCGAAATTTAAGTCTTAGTCACTCATGAAGGGACACTATATTCTACTTTATTTCACGTTAAGAACGGAACGTTTGGCTTATGCAGATCAGTGTTGCCAAAACTCTCAGGTAGATACGTGTTGCTACTAGTTTGCCGATGTACGATTCATTCTCGATGATAGAAGCGGCATCGATGCGCTTCTATCGTCCATAAGAAATACGTAGCCGTAGCAATGTTCCGTTTTTAACGTGAAACGCTCTATAGCAAAACCATGTAATAATAAGGACTGCCTGTGTACCAGGCAGTTATAGACGGAAAGCAAATAAAGTACAGGCCACGGTCTATAAAATATGGATATAAGAGGGTCATTCTTAAAATAAGATTCCCTATGCCGCTAAAAACGAATGCGATGTGCTGGGAAAAATCTGGCAACACTGCCTTATACTATACATCAACTCTCACTCTTTTCGCCTCGCTCCATTGCTCAGTGTGGGCCTAGCAGCCTTCGAAGATGGAGGTCACAGTCGGGGTTACCGCCAATGTGAAATTCATGAGCTATAGAGCAATGCAGTCAGGGAAACTGGTGGGGTAAGAGAGGAGGAGTGTTGTTGATGTGGACGGCAATGTTGCCAGATTTCTCACAGCACGTCGCACACGTTCTCAGCGGCATAGGGAACCTTTTTTACGAATGACCTTGGCGGTAACAGAGACCGGTACCTCCATCTTCGAAGGCTGCTAGGCCGACAGTGAGCAATGAAGCGAAGAAAAAGTGATGGGGTAAAAGAGAGGGAGAGTTGATGTGTAAGACAGTGTTGCCAGATTTCTCCCAGTACGTCGCACTCTTTTTCAATGGCATAAGGAACTTTATTTTACGAATGACCCCAATATTGTACCATTACATTGCTAGTAATTAATATTATTACAAAAAATGATATTAATCTCACCAGGCATCCGGGTTGATCCGAGTCGTGTTTCTCCACATCGAGTTTTTGACATCCTCTCTGTCTTATTCAGAGTTTCCGGGGTCTCAGTCTTCTGAGCCCCCAGATCTCTTCACTGCATTGTTCACTGATCACTGCAGTACTGCTATTGGTAATGGCAACGTCGATGATGACGTGGTTGACTGACGTGGCGTTTGGCTGGGGGTTGGCGCAAAGATTCTTTACTGCGGGAATTGAATTGGAAGGAGGAGTGAACGATGTTTTCTTTAGGAGAGGTCTCCATGACGAAAATCTCTTTTGTTAAAACAATTCGGTCGTTTTTTTAACTATATGGTTTAAATTCTTGGTTGATAGAAATGAATGGGAGCTATTATTGTTATAGAGTTTTCAAAATCAATTTTGTGATCTGTGTGAAGATGATCCTGAACTAGAGCTGAACTTGAATCGGAATTGCGAACAAAAATGGAATGCTCGGTAACAATGAATTATTTAAAACTAAAGTTCTAGCAATGGGATAGTACCTATATAGTACCTAAAGTTACAGTTGAGTCCACGAGTCTTTACCTGTGCGTCATCATTTAAAGCATACGAAATAAGTCGGAAATTTACTAAACGCAACGGCAAATGGATATTATTCCGATTACGGGTTATTATAAAATTTGACGTTATCAAATAAATAGAATGTCAAATTTAAGTTTTGCTTTAAAATTTTGGTGCATAATTACAGCTACATTTGACGTAGCTTAATAAATTATTTTATTATCATTGATTAATAAATAAATAAACAATTTATAAAAAAATTCAATAACATATTTTATTTTTGTCATTTTATTCGCTTTGGCGGAACCTTAAACACAAGCATTCAACTGTGTCAACAATGAGGTTAGCTTTGTACGTTGTCAAAATTTATCGTAAAATCACATAAACTTATTACAAAATTTCTAACTCCAATATAAAATTAGTTGTGAAAACAACTGTTTGTATACTATAAAAAACTTCAAAATGCAAAAATTCGACAAAATAACAGCAAAAAATTCAACAAACTGACAGCCACAAAAGTAAAAAATGAATGTGTGTGTACTTTGTACGCACGTAAGAAGATATTCTTCTATTATATAATAGGTAATTTAAACGAAGTAAATATACTTAAAAGATTATTTGTACTTATTTTATTTAAAAATTAAACTAACTTTCTTATCTACCACTTTCAAAAAAGAAGAATATCTTCAAAAATTATATAATAATATACTTACAATCATAAAATCTATAAAAAAAATAAAAAAATAATAACTTGCTTGTGGCTTGAACCCACTTCACGTGTACCGCGCCGTACGAAAGTTAACGGCATTTCAAACTGCACCACATTCGCGTATACGTCATGTGAGAATATACACAAACTAAACGTTTACACCATAAATTTATATGAATTTAATAAAATTATTAGTTTGATTTTTGTCGAAATAAAATACAACAAAATATAGAGTAAGAAAACGATATATGAGATGAAGATTTGTAGAAAGTTTGTTCGTAATCAGATTATGTAAATTAAAGCATTGCCTACTAATAGGTAACTACATTATTTTGTTTACATTTTCCAAATAGATAGGTATTGAAACTATTAGGTATTTCCAACTGAAACATTTAGAATTACGTACCTGCGGCTTTTCAAAACTATTTAAAAAGTCACTATAATTATAAATTTGATTTTATTTCTGTCCACACATCAATAAAAACTAATATTATACAATATTTTTGTTTACCGATAACCTCCATATTGAACAATTATTGACAGATCATTTCAAAATTTCAACACCCAATCAGAGCCCGTATAACGACTAATACCATACTGTCGGTGTGCGCATGCGCGCGGATCAATCAAATTTTACCCTCAATCGATTCGCCGCTAAAGAAGAATATCTTCAACAAACCAAAACGTCAGAAATTGTACTTAAAATATGTGAAGACATCCCCAATCGTCTTTCTTTGTATCTATCTCTTTTCAATACACTGAGTCTAAATCGTTTATAAAAATAACATGTGTTTTTACTTAATAACAGACGGCAGCTGGTTTGTCATTAATTTCATGCGTGGAAGAGAATGATGCTAAATAAAAAGTATGTGTTTTATCTCACCAGGTATTAATGACGCACGGGTAAAGACTCGCGGACTCAACTGTATTGTTGTTCCTATTAGTTAAATTTGTTTATTTCAGTTCTATACCAATTTAATAAATCGTTTACAATGTTTCATATTAGAAGTTAAATCCCGCATAAATTTCTCATTTCTGATCAAATTTTAATCAAGGTAAGATTTTTGATAGGTGAGGCTTTATTACTCATACAATAAACAAATGAGTCATCTTTATTCAGTTATGGCTTACATCACGAGCCCAATCGGTCCGTTAATCCGCAATAAAATGACAATATTATTCTTGATACTAAATAAAAAGTAACAAGTGTAATGCGAACACAATATTGTTATCACTCAGTCCATTATTGCATGTTTTCTTACTTGTTATTGTCTTCAATACTTCAACTTTTCTGTCTCAGTTGTCTCCTCTTCTTCATTTCAGTAATGCTGGGAAAGTTGGAAACCGAGAAATACGTTCATACTATTTTCATAGTAAGCTTATTTAATAAAACAATGTACTGTGAGTAATTAATTCATTAATATTTCTATCGACACAAACATAAATAATGCAAAAGCAAATATATATAAAAGTTTTGAGTTGAGTTCCTAAATGTTGATATCGAAAGTAGTAGATAGATATGCCTTAAGTAATCGTTAAAAAAGCAAGCTTTTTTTTAAATAGACTTGTCTGGTTATTATATATTTGACTACCATTTTTATAATATCATTAAAAAACTAATTCTGAGCTGCTTTTTCATATGTTTTACTTTTTTTTTACAATATGCTCACGGTTACGAATTTTTTTATAACCAATGCGTTTTTTGTTACAGATAAGATTACGGCAGGCTTGACCTGCAGGTCATGGATGTTACCTTCACCAACGTACTGGAGGGCGCGCGACAGTACTTCCAGGGGCTGCCGACAGGATCCAATTCAGCGGTGAGCCCCGCATACTCTTCGGAACAACAGCTTAGACATGACTATGATAGAGGAATGCCGCCATCTTCCAGCGCGTACTGGTCGTCGCATCCCACGGATGGGCAACCTTCTCCAAGGGATCACACGCCGGTTCAAAGGGAGCACACACCGGTTCAGCGGGAGCATTCGGTGCTCAGGGAGCATGCGTCGACGCCAAAAGAACACCCTAACATTCACAGACCGTCGTCCCATGGGTCTGATTCCTCATCGCGGCCATCGTCTCATCAGTCACCGTACGCACCAAGCGTGCAGGTGCCAGTGGAACAACACAGACAATACTATCCAGGTAAATTATAAACAAAGAGTTAATTATAGTGGGTTGAAGTTATAAATACTTTTTGGGTAGATCTATCTATCTACCTAATTAGCCTTCTTCAGTCCATATTTGGGCATAGGTATACCTTGCCAGTCTAACTCGTCTTTTGATCTCTGCTGTTTGGTTTTCCTTGTTCAGTTTTATAATCTGACCCAGATATATACAGGGTGATTGATTAAGAATGTCCGATCTCTGAGTTGTAGATTCTAGACCACAAAACATTAAGATTTAACCCAAATCACTTAAATAAAATATGGCTTGTTACTGAGTTACAGGGTGTTTTATTTAAAAATTTAATAACTATTTTTACCCAGTACTTTAAAACTATTTGACATTTATCCTTGTCATATTTAGCAGAAAGTGTAGGTACCGTACACAGTACTAAATTATGATAAACAAACGTTTCTGACTACTACCAGAGGGGTACGACAGGAGACAGTGAATGGTTAACCCTTCCCAAATTCTACGCCACTGGCGGAATTGCTATTTTAGCGCAATATTTCGATTCTCATAATATAATAGTGTCGTTCGTGTTTATCATAATTTAGTAGGGTATACGGTACCTACACTTTCTGCTAAGTATGACAAGGATATGTCAAGTAGTTTTAAAGTACTGGGTAAAAATAGTTATTTTTTTTAAATAAAACACCCTGCAATTCATTAACGAGCCACATTTTATTTAAGTGATTTGGGTTGAATCTTAATATTTTGAGGTCTACAATCTACAACTCAGAGATTGGACATTCTTAATGAATCACCCTGTATAATGGTGAACTTATTCTATTTCATCTTGTCCTATCCTCATTGTGATGTCCTCATCTGTATCTGTTATGATTTTGGTCTTGCTGTAATTCATATTAAGGCCTATCTTTCCAGCTTCTATGTCCAGTTCTTTCATCATTTCAAACAATTCTTCTTTTTTATCGGTTATCAATACAATGTCATTAGCGTACCTTAGATGGTTCAAGCGCTGTCTACAAATTTCTGGGTAGATACATATCCAAAAAAGAATGCACTAAACTACGTTTAAAACTGGAGCAATTATTTATTATTCTTAGTTGTTTAACCAGATTACATTCGAATTTGATACTAATACTATCTTTTATCCTTTTTTATTGTTAAGTCATGATTTATAGTATCTTTAGTCTGTTTTGGTGTCTTTGTGCAAATAATTTATTAATATTTTTTTTTGTTACAGCACATTACCAAGAGCATTATCAAATGTCACAACTTCATCAACAGCAACACAATAAACAGCCACAACATCCGCCGCAACAACAACATCCACAACAATCACAACATCTTCAACAGCCTCAGCAAGCTCAGCAGCACCCGCCGCAACAGCAACATCATCCACAACCTCAACAGCAACATCATCCACAACCTCAACAACCGCCGGAGCAGTACCAGCAATCGAGACAATCCTTTGAGTTTTCCCGGCCGCAAGCACGAGAGACTACAACGTATTCCCCATATCAGGCTCATATATCCGCAGCTGGTTCTCCTTACCAACAACCTCCTTCTCCTTATCAAGTTCCGTCTCCTCAGCAACCTAGAGCACCGTCTAGGGAGCAGATGGTTCCCCGTGTTCCATCTAGGGAACAAACTATTCCCAGGGTACCATCCTACGAGCAGTTAGTTCCAAGGGCTACGAGAGAACAGCAGTACACTCAACCGGCTGATGCTTATTATTCGCAATCGTTTTCATATTATCAGCAACCTCAAACTAAGGTTGCAATCAATAATGTCCCGTACAAACCTCCTATTCAACAACAGTATCCTGCCTCCACTCAGCAACAAAGTATGTATTATAAACAAATATATGCTCCGCAGCAAAATCATCAATCTGTATTTGCTGCTTCTAGGCAAGACATTCAAACTTCCCAAGCTAATGTACGAACTAATCCCGTCGATCAAACTGTCAGAACTACTCATAATTTACCCCCTATAGCTGCGATATCCAATTATCATTCCAGTCGTTCAAGAGAACCTGCTCGTCCTGTTACAACCACTGTTAATAGAACGAGAACTACCAGTTCTACTTCTTACACCTCAACTCACAGTATTCCTACTACAAGCTCTATAATTCAACCTAACCCCGCAGTATCTGTACCAAATTACCCGAGTTATCGAACAAATCCTTCTCAAATGTATCAACCGGCTCCGACAGTTACTACTCAATCGTATACTCAAGTTATAATGACAGCTTCCAATTCAACTGCAAGTTATTACCATCCAAACCAAAGTCAGTCTTCCAGTCAACATTTCCAACACTCTGGAATGCCTGCAAGATCTCATACAAATGAACCGCCACCTTCTACTTCTACCACCGACAACAACAATGGTCGTATCATAGTCAAACGGGAGTCGCCACTAGATTTGTCTGTGAAAACAGTTAGAACTCCTGCAGATTCTACGCTAGGAGATGCTGATCAAGATAACCGAAACAAGTATCTTCAAAACCATCGACCACCTACATTATCAGCCCATAACTATCCACAATTGGACGTGAACTCATTTCAAAGAAATCTCACTCAAAGATCTACGCAGCTGACAGCTGCTACTGCGCCTAAAGTAGAATTTCGGCCTAATTTCAATGTGCCAAGTCTAAATCAACCTAGAAGGCCTTTAGAAGAACCTCGAAGAAGTATAATTCCTGAAAAAGCTCACTCTAGTAACAAATTGCAACAAATGGATCCCAAAAACGTTATGTATAGGTACCCTACAGCTTCGGTACCCACGTCTGCTCACGTTAACTCATATATACGATCAGCTCCAAAGCAGCAGTCGATTCCAACCAGCATACCTTCAGTACCTACTCCTAGATTTAACGTGAACGAGATTGTGCCCAAAAGACCTGCTGAAATTATAGTACCGCCAGTAGTTCCAAACAAAGTTCCTAAGCTTACAGACAACTGGCGACAATCTATAGATTTGCAGATAGAAGAACGATTATCTACTTATAAACAGCAACAAGCAAAATTAGCCTCGCCCACCAAGGGCCCCTTAGTGAATGGAGCTTTTCAAGACAAGTCTAAAAATTCGTATCCGGTATATGATAAACCAAACTACGAAACTACTCCTCAACATTCCACTTATAATCAGTATCAGCACCAAGCTACACATACACAAACTTATGTTCCATCTCCCGCTACGCCACAATATCCGGGTTACAACCCTACGCAAACATCGAATTCATACCTTCAGCCTACATCTAGGTCTAACAGTAATCCTTCGTTAAATACCGTAGCGAATTCTAAGAATACAGTAGGCGCCGTAGATAAACGAGTTTTGAGTCTGCTACGAAACAGCTTAGAAACTAAAGGCCAGAAGAAACTAGAACAATTAAAATCTAATGACAATTTCTCACCTAGAACCGATATCCAGCATCCTTCGACTGATGTTCAAGCTCCTTTACAACCTAAACCGGCCTTTGTAAGCAGAAACAATGTTTCACCCTTTACGCCTACAAGTTTTCCAGATAACAATATGGCTTCTATGTACAAATTTCATATTCCTAAAGCAGTTGATTCCATTAACTTCGAAAATATCAAATCGAATCAACTACATGACAAGCAAACTCAAGATACTGTGATAACTAATCATACTAGTAGTATAAGTCCCGAATGCGATGGCCTTGCAGCTTTCCTAGCAGCTAGAATACGTACCAAGGGAGAACTGAAACAAGGTGGACCTCCTGCACAAAATACGAACAACCACAAGAGCCAACTTCAAGAAGTCATAGAAAACCAACTCAAGTCACCAATCAAACAAGATACATCTCAAAGTTCCACACATTCATCTAGTAGTTTAAGTGCCAGTCCGCCTAAGCTTCAAAAAGAACGTCCCACTGGTGCTTCTGCTCCTAGGAAAAGATTATTTAGTCGAAATGAAGAAGACCCTACGAATTCTGCGCCGCCTCCTAGGGATCCTGGTCTGCGGAGTTCATCAGAAACATCAGTCTTTGATTTTCCTGACTCCGATTCCGAAAATGATGTTAATCGAGAATCACTGGAAGCGATGCGTAAATGCAGAAAGTCAACAAAACAAACTACTCCAGTCAACGATATCAAACTAGAAATGTCTCCTCCAAGAGTTTCTATACCTGAAGATGACATGTTCTCTCAACTCTGTGATAATTTTTTAGAACAATTAAAAAGCGGTGTAGGTAAAAGAAAAACGAAGAAAAAGGAAACGGGCGGGGAAATTGTGGTAGATCTAGAAGATAATAAAGATATATTCGATCCTGAAATAGTTGTAAAAATAGAACAACCTGAATTCGAAGGAAAAGCAGAGATAATAGAAAAAGTGGAAGAGATAGAAAAAGAAACAACAAAAGAAAAAGAAAGTAACCAAGGTTTGGTTAAACCTAAAATAGAACCACAGGAGGATGCTACAATTCCCATCTTAGAACCTGAAGAAATTAAAAACGAACCAGAACCAGTCGAAGCAGAATCTAAGGAAGAAGAGGTGTTTATGGCTAAAAGACAGCAAGTTAGAAAAAGAATTTTATCTTCAAGTGATAACGAAATGGGTGATAATAAAGATAGTAAAGAACAGGCTAAAATTGAAGACAAACTTAATACAGATTCTACAAAAAGTGAGGAAATCAAACCTGAGTCAGAAATCAAAATTGAACCGTCAAAAGAAGAACCTACACCAGAGGAGACTGTCAAAGAAGAGGATAAAAAAATTGAAACTGCATCTCCCCAAAAGGCCGATGAAGCGGTTCCAGTTGCCCGTCCTTACAAGAAACCATTATTTGGCGATGGTTCTGATTTTTATCCTGGTTGGGAAGAAGGAGTGTACAGGTATAAAAGGTCTTTACGCATGCCTCCAACTTTGATCTCAGTGACAAGACCTCCATCTTTTCACAGGGTTTCAACCTCTCTTCCGGACTTAGATCCTTGTCCGCAATCACCATCAACCTCGATCTCTTGTGATGATAAAGACATGAAACCTAAAGACAAATCTATCAAATCTGAACCTTTAGATAGTGATACAGAATCAAATTCTAGTTTTAACATTTTCTCAAAGAAAATTAATTACGATTCTGAAGGTAGTTCTTCTATTAAGAGTATGCCAACACCAAAGGAAGCGTCAATTTTGGATATACTCTTAGAAAAATGTGTAAATAGAAAACGTAAGAAGTACAAAAGAAAAGACGATAAGCCCAAAATCATTCCCAAGGCAGCAAGTGAAGTAGAACTACTTGCCACCCCTAGCTTGGATATAAAAGAAGATGATAACAAGGGAAACAAGAAGTTATCGAGGTCTCCTGTCGTTAAAGCTGAATCACCTCTTCTTGGTTTTAGGAAATCTACCATAAGTCATTATAAAGATGCTTTCCTGAAATCCAACAATATATTAAATAATCAGTTTACAACGGTTGTCATGAATTCGAGGACTCGACGGGAAACCAGAGTCCAGAAACAAAGAGCTACAATCAAAGAAGTCTTCGGTGAAGACAGACCTGCTTCAGCACCCCCTGTAACATGTGTCAACGATATACAGATAAAAGAAGATGTACCAGGGGAGAATCGTTTAGGTAATCTAGTTGTAAGGTTAGAAAAGAAGGACTCTTTAAATGAAAAGATGGCAGATTTGAAAAAAGAACTAGATTTACGAAAAGCAATGAGTTCTAAGACAAACGTAGATTTAAAAAAAGAAGTAGCAATAAAGAAAGAAATCATAGAAGTTGATACTGCCAGGACTGAAGTGACCGAAGAAAAAGAAAAGGAAACTAAAAAAGACGCTGATACACTTAAGACTATAATAAAGACTGAGGTAGAAGAAGAATCGATTATTGAAGACGATACCAGAAGTTTGGACAATGTCACCATAAAATCAGAGACACCTTCGATAGATGGGGATGAAGGTAGCATATCGGGCAAGAAACGTGGGAAATTCGGAAAGATCAGACGGAAATTGAGTTCTGGTTTTGATTACATTAGAAAGAAGAAGAAAGTAAAGAAGGAACCTGTTGAACCCGACACCGCTGAGAAGAAAAAGAAGAAAGGCACTGTTTCGAAGACTCTCGAATCAGTGGATGACATCCAGAAAGAGATCAAGACCTGGGTTCTTAACAAAGGAATTGGAGAAACCCATTTACATCGATCTGCTAGATTAGGATATACCGTAAGTATACAGTATTTTTTTAGTGTCTATATATATTTTCGTTACTGAAAAATATACAGGGTGTCCCGAAAAGCTTGGTCATAAATTATACCACAGATTCCGGGGTCAAAAATATGTTGATTGAACCTAACTTACCTTAGTACAAAGGTGCACATAAAAAAAGTTATAGCCCTTTTAAGTTACAAAATGGAAATTAATTTTTTTCAATAGTTCGAAAACTATTAGAGTTTTTGTATTGAAAATAGACGTGTGGCATTCTTATGGCAGGAACATCTTAACAAAAAATTATAGTGAAATTTGTGCGCCCCATAAAAATTTTATGGGGGTTTTGTTCCCTTAAAACCCGCCTAAACTTTTTTGTATGTTCGTATTAAATTATTGTTAAAGTATTATTAGTTAAACACAGTGTTTTTTAAACTTTTTTGCCTCGTACTTTCTCGAAAACCCATTTTTGATCGAGATATTTTGAATATTTGTCAAATCCACCACCTATTTGTATATGGTTAAGTACGATTATAGATACCTGGAAATAATATAAAAAATCTATAATTTACATTTTTGTAATATGAAAATATACTAAGAGGCAAAAAAGTTTTAAAAACACTGTGTTTAACTAATGGCGCCGCAATAAAAGTTTAATTAGAACGTACACAAACATTTGGGGGGTTTAAAGGAACGAAACCCCCATACAATTTTTATGTGAACATATTAAAAAAGAAGCCGCATCTCGATAAAAACTGGTTTATCGAAAAAAGACTAGGAGGCAAAAAAGTTTTAAAAATATTGTGTCTAAATATTGGTACCACAATAATAATTAAATTGGAACGTACACAAGAGTTTTGGAGGGGTTTAAGGGAACAAAACCCCATAAAATTTTTATGGGGTGCACAAATTTCACTATAATTTTTTGTTAAGATGTTCCTGCCATAGTAATGCCACATGCCTATTTTCAATAAAAAATCTCTAATAGTTTTCGAAATGTTGGAAAAAATTGATTTTCTTTTTGTAACTTTAAAGGGCTATAACTTTTTTTATGTGCACATTTATACTAAGGTAAGTTAGGTTCAATCAACATCTTTTTCACCCCAGAATCTATGGTATAATTTATGACCAATCTTTTCGGGACACCCTGTATAAGCGTGGATGTTTTATGCCCTATGCTATATATAGATTTGTTCCAACCCGATACAAAACCGTTCTTGAACGGTTACAAGTATGCGCAGTAACGCAAAATGTGTTACTGCGCACAATTATTTGTTATTGCGCATGCGCATAATGATTCAAAAACGGTTTTGTATCGAGTTGGAACAAACCTAATGATACATTATATTCTGATTATTCTATATGTTTGTGCATTATTTCTAGAAATAATACATAAAGCATCCACCTTCATATCTCTTCAGCAAAAGCATGTCAAGGCAAAAGCCATCACAATTTTTTGATTTTTGATAAAACATAGCCTCAACAACGTCTTGGCGGTTAAACATTTTTGCAATACGATAACAAATTGTTAAGAATCAATTTTAAGAACGATTTATTGTCATTATAATCAACTCTGGCTAATCCTATATAGCGACATGCTTCATTTATTTTTTTTAATTGCTAATTTTAAATATTAACTTTCTTTTCTAAACGAAAATAATATGGGTCATTTAAAATCCACAATTCTTTCTATACGAAACCAGATGGTAATGGCCTGTTCAGTCTCAGTTTAAAAATTCCCTATTAAATAGTAAACCTTATCAGACCTTATGTCAATGAATCACTTTTTGAATGCATTATAGGACGCTTCTTGACAGAAATGTTTTCAGCTTTAAAAACATTAGATAAAGGACCAGCCTCTTTATGTCGATAAATTAGTCTTCAACGTAAAACCACAGACATGTGTTTCTTTTTTCAATATAATCACAGCAACCACCCGGCGCGGACACACCACCACACTCGCAAAGAATAACAAACCCTCTTTCGAGCAATATTCACGCTATTTTACCGACACAAATAAATATATTATTGACAAGTTGCTGTTTTTACACTTATTTTAATCTAAGTTGGGGTGTATAGCGACACGCTTCATTTATTATTTTTTTTAATTGCTAATTTTAAATATTAAATTTCTTTTCTAAACGAAAATAATATGGGTCATTTAAAATTCACAATTCTTTCTATACGAAACCAGATGGTAATGGCCTGTTCAGTCTCAGTTTAAAAATTCCCCATTAAATAGTAAACTTTATCAGACCTTATGTCAATGAATCACTTTTTGAATGCATTATAGGACGCTTCTTGACAGAAATGTTTTCAGCTTTTAAAACATTAGATAAAGGACCAGCCTCTTTATGTCGATAAATTAGTCTTCAACGTAAAACCACAGACATGTGTTTTTTTTTCAATATAGTCACAGGAACCACCCGACGCGGACACACCACCACACTCGCAAAGAATAACAAACCCTCTTTCGAGCAATATTCACGCTATTTTACCGACACAAATAAATATATTATTGACAAGTTGTTGTTTTTACACTTATTTAATGTAAGATATTTGATTCCGTTAACCACCAACGAAACACCTATATAAACACATTTTTTCTGTCTAATACTACTATTAAGGCTGATTTATGTTAGAACGGGTCGTGTACGAAACAGGTGTCCTGCGAGACACGTTGAAGAAACGTGTGATATGAAAGATATTGGGTAGTTTATAGTACAACGGGACGTGGCGACAACGGGGACGTGCGCTGTCTATTGTTCCACGGGCCGTCCCCCCGTCCTAACATAAATCCGTTTTTAACATCTGTCGTGCGTTCTATGACTGCCATACTTTTTTACTATATATTGTGTTTTAGTTTCTTTTAATTAAAAATAAATTGTATATATTATTGCAATTGTAGGATGTCACAGCTTATTGCCTCGAGAAAATGGACTGCCACCCGTCTCCAAGAGACAACGCAGGTTACACTCCTCTACACTGGGCTTGTTCCAAAGGACACCTTCAAATCGCGAAGCTGCTTTTACTTTATGGTGCTAATCCGAGCGAAAGTGCTCAAGGAGGTATCAGGTATGTATCATATGAATAAAATTGATGTTTTAGTAAATACACTCACCCACCGGCACAATTAACCGCCCACCTTGTATTTCTTTCAATTTGCAGAAATTGTCAATCTTGGACCACATTTTATAAAATATACGGTGAAAACTACCTTTGAGAAAAAGAAAACAATAATATTATTGAAAACAGTCGTTTTTCAAGGGATACTTAGCAAAAATCCAATGTTTAAAAATCTTGTGGATATTGTGCCACTCCTCTACCGCAATGGTCTTGAGCTCTACGAAGGATGTAGGGGCTGGTATTCTTGCTCTTACCTATTTTTTGAGGTTGTCCCAAATGTGTTCAATTGTGTTAAGATCGGTACAGCGTGCCTGCCATGGTAAAACTTAAATCCCAACCTCATTAAGGTACTCACGGGTGAATCTTGCGGTATGGCAACGTGCATTGTGCGAGGCAACCAATGAACTGTGCGAGAGGCATGATATGGTCTTGGAGAACTTGTTCCACGTATCTTTGAGCATTCACACGACTTCTATCTAACACAAAATGATCAGTACAAGAACCACATATTTGGACTTACTCGGGCGGGTAATGTTGCTAAGCTAGAATCCGTAGGATTATGCCTCGAAGGCCGTATCCTTTCTAGTCAAAGGTGGTACCTAACGATATCTCTTGCAACGCGACTTGGTGCTAATGTTTAAATACACGTGTTCCCACCTAATAAAAGGCAACTCAACTACAACTCAACGTGTTGCTTATTGGTTGCTGGCAGCGCTGCATACCGCGTCGCGGTCGCCAGTCTCCAGTTGTCCTTTACAGTTGCCAGGAATAGCTTATTCATCGCGGACGAGACAGCAAGAACTTTGAATTTTGTGGCTCTCGTCGAGCACAAGAGACTTTAAAACAGTTGATTTCAGTAAGTACACAAGAGCAACCCAACTAAAGTTGCTGTCTTATGGTAATTGATTTGCGGTCGCCGTTTGTTTTTGGTGAGAACACGGCCTTTGAGTTCTGAAAGTTGGAAGGCTCAAAACCACATGACTTTACGGGACAATCGTAGTTCGTTATGATTTCCGTTGAGATTATCAGTTTTGGTAGGATCGATCCTTGCTAGGCGTCAAGATCTTAGACGAGCGAATATAGTTGTTATAAACTTTTCGATGTTGGAACCCGAAATTGACGACTTATATACTGACAGCGCGATGCACCAGGTAGATCAGTTTCTACGCTGTGATCTATTGAGACTAAGCACCCAACTTGTGTTTCCTCTTGTCGCTTATATGTGATATAGTATGTATTAAAAAATAAAGCGGTGTTCAAACACACACACATAATGTTCCTTTAACTTTAAAAGAATACACAATAATAGTAAGAATAGTATTGGATAAAATTAACATGAAGTAAAACTCCCTAGTGTAGTTGGTATATTTAATAAAAATTCTAAAAAAATTTTAAAATTCCAAACGGATTACGTTCAAAACGTTTTCGGACTTATCAGTCCATCATCAGTGAACTCTCTGTCCTTGCTAAATAGCCACAATGCCAAACACTGGTCAAGATGTATGTTCTAACTACATGGTGAAATTTGTTAAGCAATTTGGCTTACATTGGATGCCAACGGATTACTACTAGGTACATGATTCTCTACTCCATTAATTAAGAGATTTTTTTATTATGAATAGGTCTACATTGAAATACGTTTAGTCTTTCAATGATTAGTCTTTCCAATACTATTGGAAATCTAACAGTAAAACACTGAAAACGTTTGTTTTCTATACTTCCACAAAATTTATCACAACTAAGTGACTACAGCTGTTTCGGCAGAGTGCCTTTCTCAAGTGATATAGTTTACAATGTGTTTGCCTTTTTAAGTCTTTATTACTGAAGAGTTTGAGGAGTGGGGAGCTGTTTTTCTCGAGTTGGTCATTCAGAATTATATCTGTATTTTTCAATTTATTAATTTCCATAGATTCTAAAAAAGATAGCTCAAGGCCTTTATTTTGGATATGCAGAATTTGAAACTCTTCATTGAAAGAATGATTATGATCTAGAAGGTGAAGTGCGTATGTAGAAGTGTCTGTTTTTCTATTGTTGAAAGCCCTTTTGTGTTCTGCTATCCGTTTGTCAAAGGTTCTGTCAGTTTGACCGATGTAAGTTTTCGGACAGTCACCACAAGTTAGTGTGTACACACCACTCTGTAGTTGCTTTCTCTTTCGGCTTTTATTGTTCTTAATATATTTACTTAAGTTGTTGTTAGTTCTGAAGGCTGGTGTTATTCCTTTCTTTTTATGTATCTGGCTATTTTTGTTGTTATCTTGCCAGTATATGTGAGAGAGCAGAGGGTACTGGGTTCTTTCTGTGGTGGTGGATACACTAATTTCAGGGCTTTCTTATGGAGTTTTTGGTTTAAAATTTTGTTAACTGTTTGTTCGTTATAGCCATTGTTTACTGCTATTTGTTTAATGATGTTTAGTTCTATCTCGAAATTATTTTTTGTCATGGGAATTTCTGTCAGTCTATGTATCATGCTATGGTAGGCTGCTAATTTTTGTTGTGTAGGATGGGATGATGAATTGTGTATGGTTGTGTCAGTATGGGTAGGTTTATGATATACGGAGAACTCATGTTTGTTGTGTAGTCTGGTAATCGTTACATCTAGAAAGTTTATGGAATTATTCTGTTCTGTTTCTATTGTAAACTCAATATTACTATGAAGTGAATTAATGTATGATAGAAATTGGTCAAGTTGTCTGTTAGTTCCCGTAAAGCATACTAGTATATCATCCACGTATCTCCACCAATATATCTCTGCCGAAACAGCTGTAGTCACTTAGTTGTAATAAATTTTGTGGAAGTATAGAAAACAAACGTTTTCAGTGTTTTATTGTTAGATAAAATGAACTTCCATCAAGTAACGGTCGAATCCATCAACTATTGGAAATACTAGTTTTCAATCTAATAGCACATACAGCAACACCAAACAATGCTACTCTACATCCTACCAGACCGAAAACAATGGGAACCTTCTCTGGTAACACCTCCGAGGCTTCTACAATTTGCAAGCCATAACGGATGCTGAGACTAAGGAAGATGAGGGAATTTTACAATTTATAATTCACTTCCCATCTGCTCAGCGCGGTAAAGTTCCAACGAGAATGGTTCGCTTCGTACTCCAATCAGAGTGAACATGAAAATCAAAAATGAATAACCATTTTCAATTTCGTTGCAAAACACTACAGCCGCATCATTATTAAAGTTCAATCAGAGAGTGCAACAAGCACCTCTACCGGTTTCGAAACTTATTAGTCTCTCATCAGGAGGCACATATGCTGCTCTCTGTGACCCAACTAGGACAAACCCCGGCGTGCAGTCATGGATTGCAACGAACGAAACGGCAGGGATGCCCTAGCGGAAACTGCTAACAAAATACTAATTTTCAATCTAATAGCACATAAAGCAACACCAAACAATGCTACTCTAAATCCTACCAGACCGAAAACAATGGGAACCTTCTCTGGTAACACCTCCGAGGCTTCTACAATTTGCAAGCCATAACGGATGCTGAGACTAAGGAAGATGAGGGAATTTTACAATTTATACGTGAAAGTTCCAACGAGAATGGTTCCCTTCGTACTCCAATCAGAGTAAACATGAAAATCAAAAATGAATAACCATTTTCAATTTCGTTGCAACACAAAACTACAGCCACATCATTATTCCAGTTCAATCAGAGAGTGCAACAAGCACCTCTACCGGTTTCGAAACTTATTAGTCTCTCATCAGGAGGCTCTCTGTGACCCAACTAGGACAAACCCCGGCGTGCAGTCATGGATTGCAACGAACGAATTGGTTATTCAACGAAATTAATACTATTGGACTTTAGAAAAAACTCGGTGTTGAGCTGTGCTAGGTTCAAATACTTTCAAATTTCAAATGCATAAGTATGTAATGCAATATTCAAATAATTCATGATTTTGATTAAAAACATTAATTTCAACATAAATTTTTAATTTTTTTAAATGAAGTAAAGAAACACAGACTTACAATCATTTAATTTACTTAGACGACCGTTTTCGATCTTTACAATATACAGATCATCTTCAGGTCGGCGTTACAAGTGGTTAAATGCTACAATTAAAGAAAGCCAGAGTTAGGTTTATCAAAATGCCAAAATAGAAAGCCAAAATTTTGAAAGGTATGTAAATGTTGACAGTTCAGAACAACAAACAAATACATACGTATGCATACATATGCTTCTTTTCATGAGCATTTTTCAGTGCGTCACAAATGATAGAAAAAAGGTAAGTCCGTGATAATATACATTTTAGTGACATGACATTTTAGTTAAATCTGACAGTTGTCATATTTTATTTGCAATTTGGCATAAAAACAAATATCAATTGTGTTTATTGCATTTATAAAATGGTATTTTCTTTGATTTGTATAGTCTTATAAATTGTACAGATTATATACGTAGATATATTATATAATTCGTAAATATTTTTTTTTCGATTATAGCGCCATCTATTGACAACTAGAATAAATGTTATAGATGTAACCGATGAAATGTAATCACCGACGAGCGTTTTTTTCTGTCACATACAATTTAATGCGTTAGAATGAAATCGAAAAACTGTGACGCAGTGAAAGATGCTCATGGTCATGAGAAAAAGCATATGAGCAAACAGGTACTCATAAGCAGGCACATGCAACCCATTCAACATTTCAATTTTTTTAATTTTAAAGAACTTAAATGTTATTATAAAAAATATGTATTAACAATTCAGTAATAAGCTGACATAAAAGTGCATTAACCTACATAATATAGTAATAACCCGCTCTAGGAAGCATTTCACTTCTGTGGGCATTGCAAGAGTGCCACGTTCTTTTTTTTTTTTAGAATTGTTTCTTAATTCTATTATTATTATTATCTTTCTAGGCCGCTTCATGAAGCAGTGGAGAACGGCTGCGTTGAGATAGCCAGGCTACTACTTTCATATGGTGCTGATCCCACATTGGCGACCTATTCAGGTCTAACGCCCTTGGCTCTAACCAATGACGAGGTAACCAAAGACTTCCTGATGAATCATTTGAATGATATAGAAGGGGAGGCCGGTTCGCAATGGAATTTACATGGTCCAGCTACTGTGTTTGGTAAGTTTTGAAATATATTGATTTGATTTTGAAATGAAGAAAAATGGTACACACATTTTTATTATATTGATGTTATTTACGTATATTCCTAGAATTTCGATTTTCATACTGTTCAAAAAAGCCTCACACATTAAATAGGTTCATCCAGATGTTCAAAAGCTAATATCAGTGAATAGCACTGCCTAACATGGCAAGGGAACTAATAGCCAAGGCAAGTACATTTTTAGATGAAAAATAAACCAAGAAAGGAGAAACTATATGGTTATAGGTCGCATTTGAAATATATTTACAACTATCTGTAAAAGCAGATACTAAAACTCAAGAATTGAAAAGGGGAAGAGGTTTACATATTATGTGGGAGTAGACGAGAACGAAAATGAAGAAGTGTTAAGGATGCCAAAAAGTCAAAGTATGTTTCGTGAATGGCAAAATAGACACTAATTAGAACAATGGTAACATAGAATGTAAAAGCTGGGTATTGCGAAGAAATATGTTGGATCTGTTGGAGCTATACATTCACATCTATAACACACAAAGGTTATCAACACAAAGATAAACGAAGAGAAGAATATGAATCGGAAGAGATGTGTGGGTGGTTCTTTGAATCTTCTTACTAGGTCAGAAATATAAATAGAATTGGGGGAAAACCTAAGGAGATGATAGCTACTAGAGCTAAACTAGAAATTTTTGATAAATAGTTCGAAGAAAACAAAATAGAAAATAATTTGCCAAGAAAGGCGCCACTTTGTCTTTTCTTAGAGAGACAAAGAAAACTCTTAAAATTAAAATACAAATACATACAAGCAAATAAACAGGTAACAAATAACAAGTAACAATCACACCTACCTTGTTTAGTCTTAATCAAAATTTGGTTGTCCAAGAGAAAAGTAGATTGATTATCAAAAATAAAACAATAAGCAGTACAAAATTGTTACTTACAAACCATATTTATTATTATTAGTCAAAACATATTTTTAGTTGAAAATCTTTCCGATCTTATAAACATGTCCAAATGTTGCAAACAAAGGAAAAACATTATAATTTGATACCTATTAGTGTTGTACAAAGAAAACAACAAAAGTACTACTATGTACGTTGTTTTTCAATTGTTCTCCAAATCGAAATATTTAGCTCTGTTATTAATTTGTTGTTGCAAGATTTATAAAAAAAAATTAAAAACTTACAATATCTTGTTTTTAACAAAACTCTATAAATTATAAACATTATTTAACAGAACTACTTCGCATAAATTTATTGACTGCTTTTTGTCACTTAACATCACTAACTACTGCCAAAGATATACTTGTATCGCCAAAGGTGTATTCGATCACCCAAACATTGTACAAATGTCCATATTATGGCCTAAAAAGGCCAGTATGGCTTTTCTCCCATTGGGATGACTTCCCCAGAAAAGATGTAAATGGAAAGTGACGGAAATTTTCATCGTCACAAATCTCAAATCTTCACACTCAAAGCCTGGGTGATATCGTATGATTTAATTTTGGTCAATAGCAAAGGAACAATAATATCCAACGAGATGTTCGCTTCTCAGCGACTTTAGATAAACAAACAATTCCATTAGAGGCTACTCCAGATATAAACAAATAGTTCAAATTAAAACATTTAGATCAGCGGTTCTCAACCTGTGGTACCTGTACCACTATATATATATATAGTTTAGCTCTCCAGGCCTAGAAGGCCCATGGCTTGGTTTACTATTCCTTTCCAATCTCTCCTATTTGCTGCTTTATTTTTCCAATTTGTGATTTTCAGTTCTTCTATGTCTTTTTCAACATCTTTCTTCCATCTGGTTTTCGGTCTACCTTTCTTCTTCTTTCCTCCTATTCCTCCCGTTAGTATTTTTTTGGGAAGTCTCGTGTTTGGCATCCTTTGGATATGTCCCAACCATCTCAGTCTTTGTGATTTTACGATCCCTACTATGTTTGGTTCACCATACATCCTCTCCAATTCCACATTTGGTCTTCTTATCCACATTCCATTCCATATCTTTCCGCCAAATATTTTTCTTAGGACTTTTCTTTCCCATACTTTAAGCATGACTTGCTCGGATTTGTTCATCGTCCATGTTTCACTGGCATACAAGACTATAGGTCTTATCACTGTCTTGTATATTCTTATCTTAGCCCCTCTAGATATGTTCTTATTTCTCAATAAGTTGTTTAGAGCAAAGATACAACGATTGCCAGCCATAATTCTCGCTTGGATTTCTTCTTTTATATTTGGTCTCCTAGTGAATGTCGCTCCTAGATATTGGAATCTCTCTACTTCCTCGAATTTATATATTTTTGCCTCTGTGTTTATTGTCAGGTATTGTCCTTGTGTGTATTCTCGTTCTGTCCATTCCATATATTTAGTCTTTTCTTCGTTTATGTATATCCCTTTCTTTCTTCCTATCGCCTCTAGTCTTTTTAGTATTTCTTTTAATTCTTGTTTGCTTCTGGCTATCATTACTATGTCATCAGCGAATGCCAAGCATTGGTGTTTTCGTTGGTATACAAGTCCTGTCCTGTTAATTTCGGCTTCTCTGATGACTATTTCAAGAAGGATACTAAACAACAGTGATGACAGTGGGTCTCCTTGTCGTACCCCTTCACCGACCCTAAACTTATCTGTTTCCTTTCCATTTATTTTAACCCTGTTCTCTGTTTCTCTGAGTGTAACTTTTACCATCTTTATTAATTTTTTACTAATTCCAATTTCACATAGTGCTTTGTATATTTCTTTTCGTTTAACTCTGTCAAAAGCTTGTTTAAAGTCAATGAATAGGGCCATTGTAGATTTTCCGTATTCGTAGCTTTCCGCTTGTATCTCACGCAGCAGGAAAATTTGATCCACCGTGCTGCGTCCTCTTCTGAATCCACATTGATATTCTCCTATGTCATTATCTATCTTTTGTGTTATCTTGTCTTTTATATGTACTGCAAGTATTTTATATGCAACGTTTAGTAGGGCTACTCCCCTGTAATTATGGCATAAACTTTTGTCGCCTTTTTTGTGAATTGGACACAGTGTGGCTTCAGTCCATTCTTTTGGTATGTGTTCTTGTTCCCAAATTTCTTTTATCAGCTTTTCCAAATGCTTAATTAGTACTGGTCCTCCATATTTAAACATTTCAGCTGTTATTTCATCCTTACCTGGGCTCTTGTTTTTCTTTAGTTTTTCTATTATTTCTTTTATTTCTTTTTCATTAGGCGGTCTTTCCTGTATTTCTTCTTGATCAATATTTTCATTCGGTCCTTCTTCTTCTTCTTCTGCATATTCTGTTGTGGGAATTTCATTTAGAAGCTCTTCGAAGTATTCTCTCCATCTGCTCAGTATTTCTTCGTCGCTTACTAAATTCCTTCCATTTTTGTTTTTATAGTGTACAGGTTTTCTTTGGAACCCCTTTTTCTCATTTTTTACTCCTTGATATAAGTTCCTGACTTCTCCATTTTTATAGTTTTCTTCTATGCATTTCAATTTATCTTCGTTGTACTTTCTTTTCTTTGCTCTTATGATTCTTTTAGTTCGTTTTCTTTGTTCGTTGTATTGTATCTCCATCTCTGGTGTTTTCACTTGCATCATTTTGAGTCTTAACTTATTTCTTTCATCCAGTTCTATTTTACATTCTTCATCAAACCATTCTTTGAATCCATCTTTTATATTTCTATTACTGACTTGCGCTGCTTTGGTCATACATACTTTTATTTGCGTCCATTTTTGTTCGATGTTTTCATTTTTTGCAATATTTTCCAGTTCTCTAGTGACTAGTCTTTCATATTTACTTTGTTCTTCTTCTGACAGTAGTCTAATAGGTTTAGTTACTTTGTACCTTTTTTTCTGTTGATTTCTAAGAACTGGTATAACCTGTTTAAGTTGTATTCCGACTATAAAGTGATCTGTGTCTGCATCCGGTCCTCTATATGTTCTTATGTTCTTTATACATTTTTCCATGTCTTTTTCGATGAGCACATGATCTATTTGATTTATGGTTTTTCCATCTGGTGATCTCCATGTTCCTTGATATATTCTTTTGTGTTGAAAGTACGTGCTCATAACGATCATGTTTTTTTCTTTTGCAAAATCTATTAAGAGGTGACCATTTTCATTCGTTGTTTCATGCAGACTATATTTTCCTATGGTGGGTGTGTATATTTCTTCTTTTCCTATTTTGGCATTAGCATCACCTAGCACTATTTTTATATCGTATTTGGGAATATTTTCGAATACTGTATCTATTTGACTGTAGAAGTCTTCCTTTATCTCTATGTTTTTCTCTTCAGTCGGTGCATGTATGTTTATAAATGTTATTTTTTGGTATTTTCCTCTTATTCTTAGTATGCATATTCTCTCTGAAATTGGTTTAAAGTCAACGATTAGATCTTTCAGCTTTTTGTTTACTACAAATCCTGTGCCTAACATTCTATTTTCGCCTCCGCTATTGAAAATTAAATAGTCATTTATTTCCATTGAGTTTTGGCCTAGTTGTTTCGTTTCTTGTAGTGCTACTATTTCGAATTTATATTTTTTACATTCATCTACTAGGTGTTTCAGTTTTCCTTCTTCGTATGTTCCTCTTACATTCCATGTTCCTACTAATATATGTTCTTTTATGGGCTGCTTTTCATTAATAATCTGTACATTTTGTCTATTTCGTGTACCTGTACTTTGCCATGTCGTCTCCGTTATTTCAGTCTGCTTTCGTTGTATTGCTAGTTTTTTGGTTGTATATTTTTCTCTTTTATGAGTTGTTGTTGGCTGTTATTCCATGTCCATATTTCACCATTAATGATTAGCTTCTGGTATCCTATTTTTACATTTTTTCCATTATGCCTCTCTACCATAGCCTTGCTTCTAATTTCTTTCTGAATAATTCTTTCTTCTTTTGACATATCATCATTAATATAGATTCTTTCGTCCTTTTTGGTTTTTAATTTACTTTTATTTTTCATTACTTCTATTTTGTTTTTCACGCTGTTGAGTTCCACTATGACAGTATTTTCTCCTATTTTCCTTGCTCCATTTACATCTACTGAAACTTGTAGCTCTTTTTCCATAAATTTCTCCATAGCCCCTCGTAAAACTTTCTGATCATTTGTATCAATTTTTATTCCTTGTATTATTACATTTTTTCTCTTTCTTTCTCTTTCCAATTTCTCTATTTTTTCATTTGCTATACTAATTTCTTTTTCTAATTGACCTATTTGATTTATAGCTTTTTCGTTTGTTTCTCGCAGCTTTTTTATTTCATCTTTGTAGCCGCTTTGTTGATCTTTCAGTTCTTTAATTTCATTCTTTAGTTGTGTGATTTCGTCTCCAGATCTATATTGTTCTTTTTTTATGTCTTTTATATCCATTGCTAATTCCCTCATCATTTTCATCATTTGTTCCATTCCACTTATGTTATCTTCATCTGTTTTTTGTGATGTTCTAGCTGTTATTTTTGATTTTTTGCTGGGATGTTCCTCCTCTTCCCTTCTCCTTTTCATTTCATCATCTAATTCGCTATCTGAACTCATTGTTCTTAATTCCTAGTTATTTTTCGTGCTAGAGTTATTAGTCAATGCGTCACGGGTGAAGTTTCGTGGAGAACTCTACTCACAGTTCAAATTCCCACCCGCACCCGCGCTAGCCGTTACTAATTTTCCAGCACTTTTATTCCTAGGTAAAATCAAAATCAAAATCCGGCCCTGGTTATCTGTTTATAATAAAATTAATTATATTATAATAAAGTTTTCTACTTACAGCTGATTCTGTTTATTAATATGCTTTATTTTCCTGTAGAAATACACCATTCACAATATTGTTTTGTTTCCACCTACTGCAAAACCTGCTTTGTTTATATTCGATATCACACAAGTTTTTATCACTTTACACAAGAATTTAATTCCTTATCGTTGGAATTACTTTTTTCCGATTTTTTCACTGTATAATTAGTTAACTAATTAGGTTGTTTATTTATGTACCTACATATATTGGTTTATAGTTACACTGCACTTTTGTATAACACAATTGTTTTATTGCTATATCTGCCCGAGAATCGAGTTAAGATACGAGCTAAACACGTGTGTTCTATTCGCTGGTCAGCGACCGAATCACCTGTACCACTGGTGGTGCATATTATTTGCGGTATACCCGCAAAAACACAGCCAAAATTATCACCACTATTATAGTTAAGTAGATTACCTAGCTAGATAGGTATTTCAGTTAGATGGTACCAAAAAATAAATAAAAAGTATTTTGTGGTACATGACTCAAAAATATTGAGAACCACTGGTTTAGATGAAATTCAGGTGCTTAAAACAAACTACTAATATTGATACTTTAGCTTTAGAATATCAAACTGCCGCGGCATGTCGTGGCAAAACACTATACATAGGGCAGTCAATGAGGGTATTTGGCTCCGAATTCCATCCTACTACATCGATTTACTTGATATTTTCACAGCAAGTAGGGAATAGCTCAAGAAACAAAGTCTACCCTGTATACTTTGGCGCTTTTTATCTTGGGGGCGGTTCCCACACCTTCAAGAGGGTGGAAAATTTGTTGGTCAATCACGGAAGTGGCTAGAGAACCTAATTCTAAGCAAAAACTATCCTATATATTTTTTTGAAAACTCAACACTTTTTGGGTTATTCGTAGTTGAAAATTGGCCATTTTGATTGAAAAATGCCACCTTTTCGGGCGGTTTTTTGCGAATATCTTAAAAACTATGCAGCCTACTAACAAAAATATATAAAACATTTTTGTAGCTTATAAGAAAATAAAGAGACTCGTTCCTTGATAAATCTTCTAGTTATAATACAAAAACAGGTATGGTAGGTGAAAAGAGTTTGTTTTTTTGGTGCATGCTCAAATCGGTATATTCAACTTGAAATAACAGAGAATCGGTCGATTTTAGGTGTATAATGTTACCAATACCTTTTGTAGTACTTGAAAAGACCTTTAAAATTAGCAATATTGCACTGCAAAACGTATTGGTAGCATTATATTATACCTAAAATCGACCGTTTCTCTGTTATTTCAAGTTGAATACACCGATTTGAGCATGCACCAAAAAAACAAACTCTTGTCACCTACCATATCTCTTTTTGTATTATAACTAAAAGATTTACGAAGAAACTTCGTAAGCTACAAAAATCGTTTATATAGTTTCTTTAAATAGATGCATTAAGGTTTAGAAGTTTTTAAGGTATTCGTAAAAAAACCGTCCGAAAAGGTGTCATTTTTCAATGAAAATGGTCAATTTTCAACCACGAATAACTCAAAAAGTATTCAATTTTCAAAAAAAAAAATAGAACAGTTTTTGCTTATTATTAGGCTTTTTAGTCACTTCCGTGGTTATTTTGACCAAAAATAAGGTAGACTTTGAATTAGGAGATAAGTAGAGGCTATTCCCAAAATTTCTACTGGTATCCTACTGCATGGAGGTAATATCAAGGATACTAATTCGGAGGTAATATCCTGTTCTTGCTCTTAGTGACTGGCGTAACAGGATAGGAATTGAAATCATGCATAAGTCGTAGGATTTTTTTAATCGTTACAAATGTATATAATGTCTTGCATAATATTCTTTGTAAGAAAATATATAAGTTTCAACAGTTCCTCTTGTTGAGAAAAATCCCTTCAATTATAATTCTAGCTGACACAAAAATTTGATATCTTATTATAAATCTGACTAATGTTTTAGATCCCGTGGACCAAATGGGTTACAACGTTGTAGATGATGCCCCAGAACCAGATCCCGTGATAGAGGAAGAAGAAACGGAATTCGAATTGTCAGAATCGCTTCCACCTAACCTCTACACGTTACGCAATGAACCCCCCACCGACCGATGGGTACTGCTGCAGGATCTTTCGACGATCCTCAAGATCAAGTCCAGGGATGCTCTCCTGAAGCAGATCTGCCCGCCGAGCCAACCCTCTACATCCAGCGGCAGTGCGAACTACAAATCGGTGCTGCGAGAACTCAAGATGGCGGAGTTCTTGGAACAGGCGCGGTGTTGTCAGTTTTTGAACGCTGGTGAAAAGATCAACACACGCGCAACTAAGATAGCGCTAGTGAAATATACCGAAAAAGTAAAGGAACTTCTGAATATTGAAAGTATGTTCGTAAAGCCAAGGTGACCCGGGGAGGACCCTCTGGGGCGGTTGTATAGTAATTATCCCCTTAATTTATGATAAGAATGAAATGACGTCATTCAGTGATATGACACGTTGTCTCATGTCATTAACTATTTTCCTAAAAATAACTATTTCCGACATAACCTTAAGTAACGGCTAAATGTGCTTAGGTAATGCCCAATAAATGACGTCATGTCTATTCTGATAGAAATATATCAATATAAAGAAACCGTGATATTACTTTCTTATTGTGATTTAGGTTTGCAATTTAGTAAGATGTAGGATGCGGTATTAAAAGATGTTTTGTACTAGATTTCGTTTTAAAAAATCGACAGCTTGTGGTGGTTTCTTGCTTTGGTTTTAATGTTGTTTACTATTTCATAGCTATACGTTAAAATATTTCTAAAAAAACGAGAAATTATATACCTATAATAAAAATTAGTATATTATTCAACGAACATATGGCTGTTACTCACGATGATGAAGTTTGCGACGCGAGCCGAAGGCGAGTGTCGTAATTCATCAGAGTGAGCAATTAACATTACATGCGAGTAGAATACTATACTTTTTCTACGACCATCTATTTTTATTAGTAAAAAACTATAATTATCAATTTCTCTCTAAATTAAAAATTTATAAAAGATGAAGTTGATGAAGATGGTATACATTTATATTTTAAAAATTTATAATAACAAATGTAGTTCATCAATAGTACGCAGCATAGTTGGTTACCTACTATTAGAAGGCGTATAATATTGGTACAATTTATAAGTGCAATTGTCTCGACCGTGAGTATTATTCGCATAAAGATAAACACTATTTTGGTGTATTTCCGTTAGATTTTAGATAATCAAATTTAAAGATTGCACAGATCAAATTTAAAGATGACAGTCTGTTTCGACCTTTATATCTGTCACATATGCCACTAGGCATGCATCATTTGATCAATTAAACCTATGAGTAATGACCCGAGAGTAATACACTATTACTCACGGTAAGTAATGGGTGTTATTATCATCTATTCAAAGATAGTGAATAATGAGCATATTATTAAACGGTCGCAGAAAAATTATATTAATATTTTACTTCGTTAAAGAATGTTTGAAGCAAAAATGTCAAATTAATGTAAATATTTTAGCCAAATATCTGTGAAATGTTTATTATAGTTATTTTCACTATTAATTTGATAAATATATTGGTTGTTAATATTTCTGTTGTCAAAAATTAATAATTAGAAGGGTGATTTTTATAGACGTATGCTTTTAAAGGATGCTGTCTATAATCATGTAAAATCTTTTGCATAATACACTACAACAAAAATCTTAAATTTTGAGAAACCAAGGTAATTTAATCTTGCTACTAAATTATTATATTATACAGTGATGAACTCGCTAAGCTAAGAACCGGCAAAATAACGCAATATATGGAAAACGTATTAAGCTGTGAGATAAAAAGAGATGGAACTTTCAGAGGCGGGAAATTTAGAGAGCTATAAATTTACATTATATTGATTGTTTCCCACCTTTAGACGTATCGGACGAGTTTGGCAACTATCACTGTGTAAGTGACAGTTTTGGTTGACATACTCCTCTGATACGTCTAAACGTGGGAAACAATCAATATAATATAAATTTATAGGTTTCTATCCCTAAATTTTCCACCTCTACTAGTTTCATCTCTTTTTATCTCACAACTTAATATGTTTTCCATCTTTTGCGTTATTTTGCCGGTTACTACCGCGCTCATCACTGTATATTACAAAGTAACAATGGGATATATATAAAAACATTTTAATATTTAATAAAGTCTGAAAACAGTACTTCTTCTTCTTACTCAATGTAGACCCTAGGATGTCGGATGAAAATATTATTTAAAAGTAATTTATGAAACATTTTTCACCATTATATAGTTTACTACTCGTAACAAATCTAGAGAAAGAGAAAAAGAGTGAAGTTTGGTCGTCTCCCTTTTGAAATAGTTTTTGATACAGTTGCTCTTTCTTCATCTTCCCAGGCAACCAAATAACGTTTACAAAACGTTGAACAGACGTCATAATTATCACCAAACCACGTCAGTTTGTTACGTTTTTTCGACGTCGAAAGTCACGTGAATAAGTCACCATAACTGACGTCATTTTTATCACGTTTTAAATAGGTGATTTAAAAAACGTAGTTTTTATGTCTTTTTTTAGATTAGTTTTCATTTTATGGTTTTAAAAATACACAATAATAATTATTCGTATGGGTATTGTTGGTATTGCTATTTTTCATTTAATTGTTTAAATTTAGCTTATAGGCTAAGGTATACTTACTGTGTCAAAACTGAAACAACATATAAACTAATAAATAATTTATTAACAAATTAATTTAATTAAACTCGATAACACATAATTAGTTCATTAACAGAAAATATTCACCAAAACAAAACACATAACCTCAAACCGTTTTCAAGAAGAACTATTGCATTACACTTGAGAAAAACGAATAAAAATTTCTTAATTAACATGTTTCTTCAACTAAATATCTAAATGAAAAGTCCTTTTTTAGCACACAAAGCACGTACACAATAAATGAAAAATTTCTTATAACAATTTAAGCTTATAAACGTCAATATACAACATTATATTGTAAGCATTTACCCGTTAAACTCCTACCATTTTTGTGAGGTCAGACTTGGGATGTCTGAAATGAAAACCTATTTTTAAACGTATTTTAACGTCATTAATCTTACGTATTTAAAATCACCTACAAAAGACGTTTATACGACGTAATGTTCAAACACGTGTATATATTCAACCAAAAGCTGACGTTTCCTCGACGTTATTGACGTCACTTGGTTGCCTGGGTTATTTCCGATTTCTTGGTCGTGGTCGGAATAATAAGGTTTGTTTGTTCTTGAATCATATTTTCCTAAATCTTCTTCTACTGTCTCTTTTATAATCTTTTTTTTATATGCTGATATTCACCGTTATAGATTTCTGGGCTTCATCCAGTTTTTGTGTCATTCTCCAGGAATATAATAAGCGTGTACTTTCTAATCTAAGTTAAACATAGTTTTTCTATTTTCATTCTATTTCCTCCGTTTATGTTTCTGTGTTATCTTTCCACAAAAGTGGTGCCCCGAGCCACACTCTGCTCCTATGTTGACCTTTTACATCTTGCACTCTGAGTTTAGTATGTTGTCATATTATTGTAATATTCAAACGAGCGTTCATATTTATTTACGACTTTATTATTTATTTACACAAGTTTTCTTTACAAATATCTAGCTTAAACTAAACTCAAATAGACAAGGCGAAAACGGCGGGTTCGAAGGGAAAAATATTCCCATGAGATTTTTTTGCATAATCACATTCGTGAGACATCCCAGAATAAGGTTCAAGAAGTCGCCCAAGTGAAAAGTGGGCCAATTTTTTTTTAATAATTTTTTTTTAATCAAATTGCAAGAATCAATATTTTTGGCCCGAACAATTTTTTCTTTAATTTTTTGGACCATTCTGGACAAAAAAGGTCTCTTATAATTTTTTTCTAAAGTTGATCGTTTTCGACTTATAAGCAATTTAAAATTGAAAAAAACGAAAAATGGCGATTTTCAAGGCTTAATAACTCGGTTAAAAGTTATTATTATGAAAGTCAATATATGACTAAATCAAAGTTTGAAGCCCCCCCTACAAGATCCTGAAGAAATTTTTGTCATTATTTTATTACTAAGCTGTTATTTTTAAGTAATAATAATAAGCGCCATGCACGTGTGCGGGGCTGTAAATGCTGAGTGCGAGAGAGAAGCTATTCCAGCAGTCCAATTGTGCGTCTTACTCGCACTCACACTTACTGCAGCGTCAATACGATACAACCACTCATTGTTATTAATTAAAAATAACAGCTTAGTAGTAAATTAATGACACAGATTTCTTCAGGATCATGTAACGGCGACTTTAAACTTTGATTTAGTCACTTTCTGACTTTCAAAGTAATAATTTTTGACCGAGTTATTAAGCCTTAAAAATATCCATTTTCGCGTTTTTCAAATTTTAACTTGCATATAACTCGAAAAAGATCAACTTTAGAGAAAAATTATAAGAGATCTTTTTGGTCCAGAATGGTCCAAAAAACCTAAAAAAAAATTAGTCCGGGCCAAAATATTGATTTTTGCAATTTGATTAAAAAAAAATGTTAAAAAAAAATTGGCCCACTTTTCTCGTGGGCGACTTCTTGAACCTTATTCTAGGATGTCTCAAGAATGTGATCAACGAACCCGCCGTTTCCGCCTTGTCTAAAATAAAAGCGCGTTCCACTTAAATAGTAAATAACGTTATTCTCGATTGTTCCAGACTTCGCCAACTCTAGCTATTGTGACCTTCCACATACCGCACGTCTCTCTCCACCGATTCCATGTATATCGTGCTTTCGCCAGAATATTCTCGAGATACAACTGTTTGGAGCTGCTAATTGCGGTCGCTGATTCATTCTTTTGCTACATTATGTAGAATGTAGACTATTATCGATTTTAGACCAGTCATGTGTTGGTAAAAGTGAATTTATGTATGTATTTACTCGCAAAGAAACCATTTTAAGTCATACTGTTGGCACATATTTGTAAACCTTTGGTCAGTTCAACAACAGCACAGCTATTTATCTAAAATAACTGTCATGTCGAAAAATAACTTCGAAATAGAAGTGAACATCATTAAGCAAATAGCAGTAAACAAAGGCTACAACGAACAAATAATTAACAAAATTTTAAACCAAAAACTCCCATGAGAAAGCTCCGACATTAGTCTTCCCACCACCACAGAAGAAACCCAGTACCTTAGAAAAAACAGCCAAATACACAAAAAAGGAAGGAATAACACCAGCTTTCAGAACTAACAACAACTTAAGCAAATCCATTAAGATATTAAGAACAATGAGATCCGAAAGAAAAGTAATTCCAGAGTGGTGTTTACAAACTGACATGTGATAATTGTCCAAAACTTACATCGGTCAAACTGGCAGAAACTTTGAGAAACAGATAACAGAACACAAGAAGAGACTTCAAAATGCAGACACATAGTAAAATAAATCACTTGAGAAAGGCACTCTGCCGAAACAGCTGTAGTGACATAGTTATAATAAATTTTTTGGAATTATTGAAAACAAAAGTTTTCAGTGTTTTATTGTTAGAGGTAACGTAGCATACAGGGTGGGGCATTAGTGTGACAAAGTCCAATTACTCGTTTGTCATAAGAGATACGAAAAAAAGTTATTTAGGTAAAAGTTGGGACACACATAGTACCATAATTTAAAAATATTTTCAAATATACAGGGGCGTCCGTGCTGACAAGGTGACACAAACTTATGTTTTATTAAATGGAACACCCTGTATATTTTTACGTTTTTGGATTGTCCTCAATGTTTCATTTCTTAAAATATATGGTTTTGTAATATTATACGAGGTAGTTGAAAAGTTAATTACGTTTTTTTGTTAATTTCGTAGCAACATCAACAGAATTGTAGTGATTTGACATCAAATTGTCTATTTATATTCAAACGATTTTTAATATAGTCTACTACTGGTAGTTGTTAACAGTGTAGCGAAATGTTTAATTTTAGTATACATGGTGGGTCGAAACTCGGAATGAGTATTTTCTGAGTTTTCTTAAATGGAACACCCTGTATTTTAGTATTCTAATGAAATGATATTTTATGGTACTTTTTTATTTCTTAAGCATTCCCTATACCTAAGTGCTTTAATTTGTAAGTTATTCGTGATTCTTTAAGCCAAACATTAATTGCAACAAAAATTACGTGAAATTTTATTAGGTGGCCGTGAAAATATCCAATCAAAAATAATTTTTCGAAAAAAAATACATAATAATCTAGCCTGTTCCTTAATTTATTAATATTGGATGAGATATCCAAATACATTCGTAGTTAAGGTTGTTGGTGCTTAAAATATTAATCAAACATACAAAATTCTCCCTAATTGGCTATGACACAAAATTTGCTTAAAAATTTGACATTATACTATTTATATAGTTCCAATTGATTTGTTACCATTACCAATATTAATTTTTCTAATGAGGAACCGATTAAAATGGCTTTGTGCTAGGAGAGTATAACAAAAATGAGCTACTTGCAATAAAAATTTATCCATCAGCAATTCCCTGATAGACGACAACCAAAAAGGGAAACTTTTGAAAGTATACTAAAACGGTTTCAACAGACTAGATACTTAGATTGTAAGAACGTTTGTACTAATATGCAGATCCTCAGTGATACTAAGGATTATATTTAATTCCTGTTTTCTTCACTTATAATAATTTTTTCGATCAGATTTATCATAATCTAAGTGTCCAGTCCGTTGAAACCGTTCTAGTATATTTTTAAACGTTTCTCTTCTTAGTTGTCGTCTATCAGGGAATTTCTGATGAAAAATACTTGCTAGTAGCACATTTTTGTTATACTCCACTAGCACAAAACTCTTATTAATCAGTTCCTCATTAGAAAAATTCATATTAGTAATGTTAACAAAGCAACTGGAACTATAAAAACAGTATAATGTCAAATTTTTAAGGAAATTTAGTCTCATAGCCGACTAGGTAGAATATTTGATGTTTTTATTAATATTTTGCGCACCAACAATCTTAACTACGAATTTACTTGGATATCTTATTCAATATTAATAAATTAAGGATCAGGCTAGATTATGATGTATTTTTTTTCGAAAAATTATTTTTGATTGAATATTTTCACGGCCACCTAATAAAATTTCACGTAATTTTTCTTGCAATTAATGTTTGGCTTAAAGAATCACGAATAACTTACAAATTAAAGCACTTAGGTATAGGCAATGCTTAAGAAATAAAAAAGTACCATAAAATATCATTTCATTACGATACTAAAATACAGGGTGTTCCATTTAATAAAACTAAGAAAATACTCATTCCGAGTTTTGACCAACCCTGTATACTAAAATTTAACATTCCGCTATAAATTCTACAGGGTGTAAATATTGCTACGAAATTAACAAAAAAAACATAATTATCTTTTAAACTACCTCGTATAATATTACAAAATCATATATTTTAAGAATGGAAACATTGAGGAGAATCTAAAAATGTAAAAATATACAGGGTTTTACATTAAAAAAAAACATAAGTTTGTGTCACCCTGTCAATACGCATGCCCCTGTATATTTAAAAATATTTTTAAATTATGGTCCTATCTATCAGTGCCCTAACTTTTACCTGAATAACTTTTTTTCTCATCTCTTACGACAAACGAGTAATTGGACTTTGTCATACTAATGCCCCACCCTGTATTTGCTGACTACTACGTATCAATCAATATCCAGCTTACGCAGCCATTAGATTGCATATGACGAGTATTCTGCAAAGTGCTGGAAATTTTCGTGATAGGCAGGTTCTGGACAGTCTGAAATACTATGACGATGGTCATTTTAAGTCGTTCGCAATCGTATTGTTAACAAGAAAACCCAACTACAACTTATCAAAAGAAGACTCGGCATTGAACTCAATTTCATTGGTCGTGAATTTATTTTGGTCAAGTTTTGAAAACAAAAGACCTTAGTCTAGTTTGATACTAAAGTAGTTATTTCCCGTTCTACTAATGGTTCATTATTCATTAATGCCATTGCCTCTTTTTTCTATTAAAGTATCTCTGTTTCAATATTGATCTTTTGTTCTGCTGTTCCAAAGACCCAAAAACAATGAGGTTGTTTTGCTGTCGCAAAAGATACATTATTGATAATTGTTTACTACACAAACACATTAAATCAGTATTCTTGTAAGCCATTGTGCTAATTAAAAGAAAATTTCTAGTTCGATAATTCCACTGACAATAAAGGGGGTCTGTTTGGAAGTTTATTATAGTAGTATGGATGAAAATTTGTAAAATATCTAATTTGTTATCTATCAAAGAATGGAATGTGCTCGGAAAATTTTGTTTAAAAATTAAAATGTTTTTATGTCCCAATTTTTGTTTGGTGTTTGTCGAGCTGTGTTGTTATGATTGTAAATATTAAACAGGAGTTTATGAAAATGATCCTCTCTCTAAAGGTTCGGACAAACGACACGTTGAAACGCGCTACTTTTCCAATTTAAACGTCCACAAAGAGATATAGAAAATATATAGTAGTACAGAGAAAAAACACAGTTGGCACCCCAAAGTACTGTAAAATAATAAACATTTACTTTTATGATAAAATCAGTCAGACTATCATGTCCCCAAAAATATCAAGGTACACTACCAGTGTGGGCGGTAGCAATTTTAATTTGCTACCGTTTTTTAATTTTAATTTGTTTTTTAACGTTGGTTAATTCATACAACGATAAAATCTTAACACAACGTAGTTAGACCACCACATAGTAAAATTACCACGACACTGATCGTAGCTCCATCAGAAGAGTGGACGGTTTTGCAACTGTAAGTTAAATTTCTTTGAAACCGTGTTATTTTACCGACAATTTACGGGAAAAGGCGCGTAGCTCCACAGGACAATAAAAAATAGGGTACAGAGGCCATAAATTAGGGTTCGGTATTAGCTTAAGGATCATAAATAACAAATTTTGAGAGAATTTTCGCTATTTCACGTTGCGTTGAATCTTTCACAAAGCGTTGGTTTTGTGAAATATAACATAAAAAGATAAAAACTGAAGACGGGATTCAACGCAACGTGAAATAACGAAATTTCTCTCAAGATTTGGTATTTATGATCCTTAAGCTAATACCGAACCCTAATTTATGGCCTCTGTGCCCTATTTTTATTGTCCTGTGGAGTATCGCATGTTTTCCCGTGAGTTGTCGGTAAAATGACACGGTTCAAAGAAATTTAACATACAGGTATTAAAGCGTCCACCATTCCGATGGAGCTACGGTCAGTGCCGAGAAATTTTTATTAGATAGTGGTCTAACCACGTTGTGTTAAGAGTTTTTCATTGAATAAATTATTCAGTTCAATAAAATTTCTACCGCCCACACTGGTGGTGCACCGTCCATACTCTGGGTTAGCCCGATTTTATCAAAAAATAAATATTAATTGCACAGTGCCAAGGGGTGCTAACCGTCCATTTGCAATGTTATACATTTTCTATCTCTCTTTTCCGACGTTTAAATTGGTAAACTGGTAAGGCGCACTTCAACGAGTCGTTGGTCCGAACCTTAATATATTCAAGTGCAATGATCAGAAATAGATTGATTTGTTTTATGCATACACATGTTTTTCAACCTGATTTGTTATCGTATTGTTTTCCTAAATTAATTGTAAGAAACCATCACAGTAACTAAAAGTTTATTTTATTGTTTGAACATTTATATAAAGAAGTTTATTTATTTTTAAGCATTAATTAAGTTACCAGCTTTTTAGACAATTTTACAAGAAAAATAGGCTTTAATATAACGAACTAGTTAGGAATTAACTCACCAATGTCAGTTTGTTGAAGAAAACAAATTACAAAATTTTATAAATTACTAAATTCTACTTTATGAATTAAAATTTTTGTGTTTGAATTGATCAAAAGGTAGAAAGAAGCAATATTATTTTAAATCTATTAACATTAAATTGAATTTGCAAAGCAGAACCTTTCTACAAAATTCTTTTAGTGGTTTTACAATAAAAACTATACAAAATGAAAGAAGAATATACAGCAAATATGTCAATTATGATAAGGCCTCGTCGCTTAGATTTTAAAAGGATTTATTTTAGCAGCATTGGTTAAACAAATCGTGAGAATAAAAGAATGGCGAGCTTTCGATCGTTTCACCGGTTGGAGGAATCCGGTAACTAAAGGCGAAACTTGATATGGCGATAATATTTGGCATTTGCTGTACACATTATATAAAATAAATAACAATTATTATTTTGCTAGTTTCAATTATATATTTTTTTGGTTTCTGACAGATCGACGTTGGTACAATTTATGTGTTGTGAAAGTGCAATTTTTTCGTGACTATATGAGAACAAGATGGTCCTTAAAAATGAAAACGAGATTTTCATATAGTTTTTATTTGATTGCGAAAAGTTGGCATCAGAAAGCAAAAAAGGCATTTTTTCGTAATTACGATTTTTTTAATGTATATTTCTATACAAATATTTGATGTAAATAGTTATAAGGATGTAAATATTGATATGAATGTAAAAAACTTATATTTTAATGCGTTATTTCTATTTTGGAGCCAACTTTTCCTCTGATATTTTTAGTATCTGTAATAAAGAGCAGAATCAATCATATCCAATCAAAGTATTTCGTCTCTGTTTATAGATATTTGTAAATTTTTTCTGGTAGTGAGTTTTGTGAATTACTTTCGGATTTCGTACATTTTTATTCGAAGATGTAGATAAGTCGCGATTAGGAGTTAAATAAAGATTCAAGAATTAGAAAGTGAGTATGCGTGTAAACAAAATTTTTATTAATGGGTATCTTCATAATTTATGACTATCACTATGACTATCAGACTGGGTCGGCTATTGGTGGGCACCTAAGACAAACTTGAAAAATTTCAGTTTCCAAATTTTTTGAAGATGTACTTCAAAGGCTTAGGTATATTGGTAGGGACCGCATTTAATTAATGGGTGAACAGTAGAAGAGTGAGAGGCGAAATTTCCAATTAGCGTAATGCGCACAATTGCCCGACCAATTCGGCTAATGGTGCGCATATGTCGGATAACTGTGCGCAATAATAGAATTTAAAAATGACCTTCGAAAATGTAGCTTATTGAACATAAATATTAAAGGAACAAACAAATATATGGAAAAAGATAAGAAACCAAGTTACCGATATTTAAAAAAAATCTAAGTATTGCAGATGTCACAAACAATATATCCTTCTGGACTATCCTGTCGTATGCACATGGCATGAGACCATTGACAATATATCGAACACTTGCACCATACCTCGTCTTTTTTGCTACCATCATCACAATACACAGAAGTCATTTTGATCTGACACGAGATCTTCCAACTCATCATCATGACACAGTTTACTTTCTGAAATAACTTCGGAGCTGTTGTGTTCAAAAATTTTCCTTTTTGTAGCTTTTTTCAATTTCATGATTTTCTCTTTGCCCCTTTCTCCACTTTGACGGTTGTTTAACGCTTGTTTACGTTTTATGACGCAGTCACAAAACGTAACAAGTGCCTTTATATACCTTGCCGGCTAATGGTGCGCAATTACGACGTAACGACGTTACACTTCACCACATAACACAAAATTTGATAAAAACAAAAAAGAATCGAGCCAAACTAACTATATCAGTGTTTAAAATGGTAAATAAATGAAGGATATAAGTACCTTTTAAACTATATTTCTGCCAAGAAAAAAAGTTATCGCTTATTTTCTCAGTCACACAAAGAATATCATACCACGCGAAAACATGTAAACGATAACTGCTAACCGGTAAAGTATCTCCCGACGTGATTAGAAACATTGACGCGCACAATTACCCGACGCGCACCATTAACCGACTTTCCCCTAATGTTCGAACTATTCAATGGAAGCCCATATCTTAGCCAAGCCAATTACGATACATAGTTCTCAAAATAGCTATTTACAGTAAAGATGCCAAACATTTTATATCTTTAGAAACTTCTCTTCTTTTTTGCTTCCATATTAGGTCCCCCTAACGTTGAAAATTATTACATTGGCGAGTTTTTCACGGTTTTCAGCTAATCGAAATAGTTGTTCGGCACTGCATATTCATCTCCAGTCGCGAATGTTCTTAACCTTTGACACTTTTTCTTTAGGTATCATACGTTGGCCGTCATCGTGTCTACAATTTCCTGACACCTGTCTCTATCGGCTGTTGCGCAAAATAATTCTTCTACTGTGGAACCAGTTCATTTTCTAATATTACGCAGTCATGTTAGTTTCTTTCCACCAATCCATCCCTTTCTCTCCACTTTTCCTTGTACTATAAGGCGAAGTAGATGATATTTAGATCCCCTAATTATATGGCCGAAATATTTGGCATCTGCCTTTGACATCTGTTCTTTTCTAATTCCTCTGTGGCCCTGGATTTTACCTTTTTACCTTTCGTGATAAGCTAGGATTCTGTAGGTAATGGTCTCCTCTAATAACATACCCTAGGTGTGAAGTAAATACCAATTGAGGTAATAAATAAATAAAAATAGAATCAATCAATTTTTCGAAGAGAAAGTTCAGCCTCTCACCACTCTCACCACAAATGGACTGAAAAAATGAACAAGTAAACTTGCAATGGTCTGTACCTATGAACATAAAAGAATGGTGGACATAGACACAATTTCTAATAAATAGAAAGGGAATCTTCTAGTCCATAATACCTAGTAATTTTTTGACGTAGCATGACGTTATAATATTTAGCAATTTAAGTTTCTTTTTCTTAATGTTCCATCTTCTATCAAAGGTTGGATATCAACATGGCAATTCTTATTTTACTTACAGCAGCTCTAAATAGGTGGTTAGAGCTCTGACTTAACCATTCCCCTATTTTGTAATCAGGAGGTTCGTCTTCTTGCTACATCTCTTTTACCTTTTATTTTGCCCTCTATAATCAAACGCAGCAGACTATAACGAGGACTTACTATATGACCGAAATATTCAAGCTTCCGCATCTTAATTGTCTGTATAATTTCTTTCCTGTTATTAACGTTATCAAGAACTTCAATATTGCTAATTTTATCTACCCATGATATTCGTAGCATTTTTCGATATTACCAACGATAAAAAGCTTCCAATTTCTTAATCTCTAATTGTTTCAACGTCCAGGCCTCAGATCCGTAGAGCAAAGTTGTAAAAACGTAGCAGGGCAATAGCTTTATCCTTAAATCCAATCCTAGGTTTAATTTAAGTTTCAGTAATGACTTATAATGATGTTATATAATATGTTCTTCAATTTAACAACTTACCTGACTTATCTACATTCTATACAGTTGTCTAAACAAGGCTGAAATAAAAACAATTTATATAAGTGATTATGTTTATATCCCTTTTGCTAACATTTGTACAACTTAATGACTATAAACCCTTTTACTTTATTTTGTTACCCTCAATTTGTACAGGCCAAATATGATATGACGTTTCATAAAAATCTAACCTCACATAACCTAATTTGTTGCGTCAATTGTAGTTATTTATTAAAAATTGGCCTTAATAGTCTAATATTTCAGCTTTGTGTGGATATTTATAGAAATGGTGGATATACCGTTTTAGTTTGGTATTAAACTCAGTTCTGGATTTAGTATTGTAAGTTGATAATTGTTATCAAATCGCTCAGGGACCGTGCTCTATTTTTGAGTAAAATGTACTATTAATAAATAGTGAAAAAATGAATAAATAATATTAGTAATAAATCTGTACTTTTTGTATAAATGTAATAATACTGTAGTATTGATTTGAAGAACGGAAAACGCTGTACATATTTCTGTATTTTTTAAGGCGAATAGCTTCTTTTTTTCTAAGTAATTTTAGGTGTACATGTTATATTCTATATATCTGAAAAGTGAAAGATATTTGTGACAGACTTTCGGAGTGATCGATGGACTACTATAAACTTTTAAATTAAATGAGATGTTATACTTCGTACTCTGTAGATCAGTGAAATTGTCAGTAAACAAATCTGATTTATTAAGTTTTATTTTCCTATCCCTACATCAGAAATGTGTCTCAAAAGAAAAGTCTCTATGTGTCTCAAAAGAAAAGTCTTTGATCAGTGTGTGTTGCCAGTACTTACAGTAGGAAAAATGAGAGATTACCCATGAACGAACATATAAAACATGCTGTATTTTTTTGTCACTTTGTCACAAAAACAAATTGGCCAACGCAAGTACATGTAATACTTATATAAGCTGTTCTTATAGTACTGGTACTAGTTCATTATTTTCTGGAACATAGAAAAGATCTGTTTAATATGATCGCTTATGGGTAATCTTTCATTTTTTATACTATACCTATGGTGCAGAAACTTTAACAATAACCAAGAAAGTAAGAAATAAAATTTGTGTTGCCCAAAGAGCCATGGAACGCTCAATGTTAGGCATTTCTCGTCGGGATCGAATTACGAACAGGGAGATAAGACGGAAAACAGGAGTGATGGATGCCATAGAAAATATTATGACCCTAAAGTGGAACTGGGCTGGACACATAGCTAGAATGTCGGACAACAGATGGACACAGCGAATAATACACTGGAGACCAAGACAAGAAGCATATCAGAGTAGAGGTCGTCCGCCAACCAGATGGTCTGATGACATAAAACGGATCGACAAAAACTGGATGCAAACAGCACAAAACAGAAATGCATGGAAAATACTGAGGGAGACCTATATCCAGCAGTGGATAGATCCGGGTTGAATGATGATGATGATGATGATGACATCAGAAAATCTCCAAAATATCACTAGATACACTCCAAGACCCATGCGCTCTAAATAAAGTTTCTCGTGAAATTAACAAGTTTCATAAAATTGGACTAGAACAGTGGTTCTCAATCTTTTGACTCATGTACCACCAAATACTTTTTATTATTTTTGGTATCATCTAACTGAAATACCGAATTGTAATCAAGATACTGTACTAGTTGCAAGAACAGTAGAAGAATTACAACGATTACTTACAAACATAAATATTGCTTGCAACAATTATGGTATAAATATCAAAAACAAAAAAACCAAGTATATGGTCTTCAGTAAAAACATGACACAAACAGCAAAGTTAGTATAAACAGCATTCAAATTTAAAAAGTATCAAGTTACAAATACTTGGGAACTTTAATAAACGAAACTGGAGACCAAAATAATGAAATAAACATACGTAGGTATCAAAATTGCCAGGGCCACCTTCATACAGATGAGAAAATTCTTCTGCAACAGAGATATAAGCATCCATCTTCGATTAAGAATGCTGAGAGGTTACGTATTGAACACGCTATAATACGGTGTAGAGGCCTGGACTCTTTTTAAAAGAGCAACATAAAAAATATTGAAAGTTTCGAGATGTGGCGCTAACGTCGAATGTTAAAGATAAGTTGGGTTGAAAGAGTCACAAACTTTGAAGTAATACGAAGGACAGGAAAAGATCCAGAAATGTTGTTAACGATATAACAAAGAAAACTCGAATATTTGGGTCACCTGATGAAGGACATAAATAGGTATTACTTCAAAATATAATGCAAGGAAAAATAGAAGGAAAACGGAATCCAGGCCGCAGAAAAATGCCATGGTTGCGGAATTTGAGAGAGTGGTTTGGCTGCACCACTAATCAACTCTTTAGGTCAGCTGTAAACAAGGTCAGGATAGCCTTGATGATTTCAAATCTCCGATAGGAGTGGCACAAGAAGAAGAAGAACTGAAATACCTATATGGCTAGGTAATCTAATTAACTATAATAGTGGTGCTGATTTTGGCTGTTTTTGCGTTTTGTGTACCACCACAAATAATAATGATATGTACCACCAGTGGTACATGTACCACAGATTGAGAACCGCTGGACTAGAAGATAAATGATTGCTGTTAACAAACGATAACGACAATAATCACCGCCGCTCAAGAAAATCGTCTAAAACAACGAACAGTTAAAAATGATATCTTAAATCTAATGAACGTTCGAAGGCAGTCTTCATCATTATCAACACCACTCAGCCCTTTGCGTCCACTGCTGGACATAGGCCTCCCTCATTTTTGTCCATTGTGCTCTATTTTGAGCACTTTGCATCCGTAAGTATTTACTTATTATTTGCATATTCGGAGGCAGTGCAAATCTATAAACAGAGAAGAATCAGTGGCGTAGCTGAAGATTGCGGGGCCTCCCGCGACCATTTTTGTGGGCCTCGTATTATAAACATAACGACAACTAATAACAGTATAATTAAGTGTAAATAACAATATTTGGCCTTTCTTTGGTAAGTCTTCATTAGTTAGTATTAATAGATTTTTTGGGAATAGACATGAAAACCTATTATACATGTATCTTAATCCGACAAACCTATTAGTCTATATTTATCATTCAACGCTATTAGTAAGTTGTTGCAATATTATATCTAAATTTACATTGAAAACATTAAGTATAAAACTTTTTTTGTTAAAAGTTATTTTTTCGTCGCAGCTGAGCTCATCGTAAATTTTTTTTTACGTTTTATCCGTTTGTTTTTAAATTACGGTATAATACCCCACTATTCTGCTATTCCTGCTGCTTTGGCTAAAGTTTCGGAACACGAATTTCTCATTTCTAAATAGAAGATTATCAAGAGTTTTTTCAAAAAGTTGAAGGGTGACCGTTAACTCTGCCGTTTCAGATTGCAAAAGTGTTGATGTTAGATTAATAAAGTTAAGTATTTTAAAAGATGAAGTAGTTTTCAATCCTAATAGCAAAATTAATAATATTGAAAATATTAAAAATATTACTAAAAGATTTTTAAATTGAAAACTTATTGGTACATTTCCCTGGTGACACCTCCAAGGCTTCTACAATTTGCAAGCCAAATGGATGCTGCAGTGAAGACAAAGGGAAGGAATTCTACACTATGCAATTCACATCCCCCGTCTGCAGCTTGGTAAAGTTCCAACGGAAAATGCACCTGGTTACTCTACGGAGTAATACGACTATAAAATAAAAAATAAAAATGTATATCATTTTTTATTCAGTTGCAATGCGAAGGCAAAACAATCTTACTTTTCAATTAGAATACGGAGCGCAGTCCAGTCCTCTGAATCGCGATTTTCGGCTCTTATTGGAGCCTCGGCGGAAAGAACGTAGGCACTGTTCTCCATACCCTAACTGACCAGCGCCGAGAGTTTTTCCCACCCACTGCAACCGAAGTGAAGGTATTAGGTGACTGGCGTCATCTGGCAATTCCTTCCCTTTGTCTTCACTGTCGCATCCATTTGGCTTGCAAATTGTAGAAGCCTTGGAGGTGTCACCAGGGAAATGTACCAATAAGTTTTCAATTTAAAAATCTTAGTAATATTTTTAATATTTTCAATATTATTAATTTTGCTATTAGGATTGAAAACTACTTCATCTTTCAATTGCCAGATGATGCTAGTCACCTAATACCTTCACTTCGGTTGCAGTGGGTGACTCCAATAAGAGACTGGACTGCGCTCCGTATTCTAATTGAAAATTAAGATTGTGTTGTCTTCGCATTGCAACTGAATAAAAAATGGTATACATTTTTATTTTTTATTTTATAGTCGTATTACTCCGTAGAGTAACCAGGTGCATTTTCCGTTGGAACTTTACCAAGCTGCAGACGGGGGATGTGAATTGCCTAGTGTAGAATTCCTTCCCTTTGTCTTCACTGCAGCATCCATTTGGCTTGCAAATTGTAGAAGCATTGGAGGTGTCACCAGGGAAATGTACCAATAAGTTTTCAATTTAAAAATCTTTTAATTGCCAGATGACGCTAGTCACCTAATACCTTCACTTCGGTTGCAGTGGGTGGGAAAAACTCTCGGCGCTGGTCAGTTAGGGTATGGAGAACAGTGCCTACGTTCTTTCCGATGAGGCTCCAATAAGAGCCGAAAATCGCGATTCAGAGGACTGGACTGCGCTCCGTATTCTAATTGAAAAGTAAGATTGTTTTGCCTTCGCATTGCAACTGAATAAAAAATGGTATACATTTTTATTTTTTATTTTAAGTACTTTAGATTGAATAGCATGTAAACGACAAATTCAAAATTATTCATTTGCTCTAATAACTACTTGTCGGAAAACTCGACGCAAAGCCATAACAGCATCATGTCTGGATGACCACCGGGTTTCACATAACCTTTTAAGTGTTGGCAAACGCGATGGATCCAAAGTCATATGTAATAGTACATAGTACATCCTATCTTTTAATACTTGCACTAAAAAACAACCTTTTTAATTATATCCTAAAGAAACCAACTTCTGTACACCAACAACGGCATCATTCAACACTAGGTTCAGATTATGGGATGCACAATGAACATAGGAAGCTGTTTTTTCAATATCAGTTAATACGCCTTTGTGCGCCTGAATATACACCACTCGTAACGCTTCCCCCATCATACCCCTTTCCTCTGCAGTTGTGTACGGAAAGGTGCTTTGATTGTATAAATTTTAAAATTTCATTTATAAGACCTTCTGCACTTTGGTCTAACATGCGAATAAATGCCAAACAACTTTCAACAATTTCTGCAGAAGATAAATTATTTTCATCGCAAGTTACATAGGTACCGGAAAATAAAATTAAGCTGATCGTGTTTCGAAATATCTTGAGTGGTATTAGAATGATTGAATAAAATCAATTTTTTTTTATTAAATTAATCAACTTGTTTTCAGTTTCTTGAACCAGCCATAACTTCGTTTTGTATTTGGGGGCTCAAATAATTTGTTTTTTTACGTTATTGTTTTTATCGATTAATTTAGCTAAAACAGAATCATATTAAGCTAGTAAAAGAACCACCGACAAAAAATTACCTTTTTGGGATTCACTTTCATCTAAACTACCAACATGTCCACGAAACTACGAAACGCTAAAGTGCACCCGAAAAGAGTAAGAGTTACATCAATTACCCGCTTCATTACTTCCATTCAAATTCCCTATTTTGATGCTTATTACTAAAATATGTTTTTAGCCCAGTCGGGATAGCATTTGACCTTGCATTACGAACTGCCCCAAATTTTATTTTTCTAATCTTTAGGGAGGGTCAATATTAGTATAAATTTAAAATCTCGACTGAATTCCACCGTTGCGTTAGCCGCCATCTTGATTTTAAACGAGAACCGTTTTTGCTTAATATCTCATAACAACAGTTCTCATTTAAAATCAATATGGCGGCGAATGCAACCGCGGAATTCAGTCGAGATTTTAAATTTACACTACTATTGATCTCTCTTAAAGGATAGAATTATAAATTTTGGGTCAGCTCGGAAACAAGATTCAATTCAATAATTATAATCCCCCAACACTTTTTACTATTTTCCCATGTAACTCGGAAAATATCAACCGCATGAAAAAAATTGCTAAAAAGAAATTGTAAGAAAGTATATTTTGAACAATTTTAGTTTAAAATGGCGTAGATATTGAACAAAAACAATTGCTATAAAATCAATCAGGTCACGCTCGCGCGATTACCGCATACGTACTATGTTAAATATTAATTTTAGCAAAAAATGAAACAAATCAAAATTGTGTATAATTTAATTTTCTCTATTTTTGTATAGAAACATTTTTGTCGTAAAACTAATAATAAACGAAATAATTCAATAACTATGCTCTATCAATATTTTGCGCCATAACTCGGAAAATATCGACCGCACGAAAAAAATGTGATAATAGAAATTATAGAAAATCACATTTTTATCAATTTTGGTTCATATACTATTTGTTGAAAAGTTGAAAATGGCGTAGATATTGAGCTAAAACGGTTCTAGTTTAAAATCAAGATGGCGGCTAACGCAACGGCGCAATTCAGTCGAGATTTTAAATTTACACTACTATTGACCCTCCCTAAAGATTAGAAAAATAAAATTTGGGCAGCTCCTAATGCAAGGTTAGGCCTGTTGTTCGTCTAACCCGACTGGACTATTTGGTCCCCAATTTAAAGAAAGTAGAAGTATTAAGCTTGAAGGCTTTAAGGGGCCCCTCCTAACGTCGGCCCCCCGCCTTGCGGGCCTGTCAGCTACGCCACTGAGAAGAATACAATGAAATACATAAAGAAATCCGAAAAAGAATTAAAGTAGCAAAAGACTGATGCTACCAGTATCCTGTTTAAAAATTGAGAAACTGAGCAACGACACGATAGCTTACACTTGCATAAAAAACTAAAATAATTATCAGGCAAATCCAGAATTTACAAAGTATGTTGCAAGACTCTGGTGGTAGAATTATAAGTGATATTAAAGAACACTTACCGAATGGGAAAATTACATAACAGAATTATTTAAAAATGACCAAAGAATCTACGAAGATGTACCCTCTAGCAGAGATACAGGACCACCGATCCTAATCTCAGAAGGCCATCGACCAAGCGAAACGAAGCAAGGTCCTGGTCCTGACGAAATACCCACATAATTGTTACATCTATTAGATAACGAGAGTGTTGCGATTATCACCTCCTTTAACAAGGTATAAAGCAGTGGCAAATTATCAGACAACTGATTAGAATCAACATTTGTAACTAGTCCCAAGGAAAGGAAAACCACACAGTGTAGCGAATATCGACTTATCAGTTTAATGAGTCACACGACGCTCAAATTTTTATGAAAATATTGCATTGTCGCATAGGTATATTTATAATCTTTGTGAGGGGATAATTGGTGATAAGGAGTTTGGTTTCCGAAATGATATGGGTACTCGGGAAGCTCTTTTTTGCATGCGAATACTTCTACAAAGGGGCATTTAGTTTAGGAAAAATATTTACGTATTCTTTATAGATTTCGAAAACGCCTTTGGTAGAGTACCACATACATTACTACATATTTCAATGCTTGGACTTGGTCTGGACATGTGACATTAGATGGCTCAAAAATCTTTACTACAATCAGACCTCTTGTATTAAGGTGGATCAATAAGTTTCAGCTAGTTTCTATTAAGCGTGGTGTCAGACAGGGATGTGTTATGTCACCGACATTGTTTAATGCCTACACCAAACCAATTTTTGAGAAAGCGTTATATAACCGTCGCGAAGGTGTTCAAATCGGTGGTGAAATTATTAATAACATCAGATACGCAGATGACACCGACATAATGGCAGATAGTGTAGAAGACCTTCAAACCCTGTTGAATGTTGTAAACAACGAATGTTTACAACAATGGACAACGAGCAAGAGGAAGACCGAGACTTAGGTACCAGGACAACATAGAAACTGATTTAAAATCTATTGGAATTAGAGCATGGAGAAGAGTTGCCAGAGACAGGGGCGAATGGAGGATTGTTCTGAAGAAGGCTTTGGCTCATAAAGAGCTGTAACGCCACTGATGATGAAACAACGAATGTACTGCAAAGCAAAGGGCTTAACAATCAACGCAAAGAAACCAAAATGGATGGTGGTCGGAAAAATTAATATCGAAGACTCAGTACTAAAATTAGATATGGTGTATTCCACGAATATACGTCTGTTTTGGATTATCGCGACAATGAATATTTTAGTGTGCAACATAAGAAGTACGAAAGTATTTTGCTATAATAATTAGTCCAATAAACAACAATAGATATAATTTGCAATTTACTTTCGTTCTTCATATTTTGCACAGTAAAATATTCGAGGCATAATCCTGTTTCTATGAGCTATGGTTTTAACGTCTATCAGTAGGGTGCTAACCTGGCTGTAGACCCTCTCCTCCTTTATCCGGGCTTGAGACCGGCAACAGTTCTGTCGAGCTACTCGATCACACCAAACAAAACTGCATGGATTGACTATCTAAAAAAGCTCTATGCAGAGGAAGAACAAATGATGCTAGAACCGGAAACACCAGAAATTACCACAAATGAAGATGTTAATATAAGTGCACAGGAAGTACGAAAAACACTCGAAAAGCTCAACAACAGAAAAGCTGCAGGTAAGGATGGAATACCAAACGAATTACTGAAATATTGTGGAGCAGCAATGACAGAACAATTAACAACATTAATTAACAAAATCATAAAACACAATAAAATACCGGAAGAATGGAGAACAAGCGAACTAATTCTACTATTCAAAAAGGAGATAAAAGGCAGCCAGAAAACTACAGAGGTATCAACTTGTTAAATACTACCCCAAAACTTACAACTAAAATCTTACCAAGACATAATGAATCAGAGGATAAGTTTAGCAGATGAACAACAGGGTTTTTGTACTGGAAGATCGTGTACAGATGCAATACTCGTCATAAAGCAAATTACTGAGAAATCACTAGAGTATAATAGACCAGCATTTCTATGTCTGATTGACTTAAAGAAAGCATTTGACAGAGTAGTAAGATGTAATCCATCTTCTGTATAATAGAGAAGTCCCTCTACATATCATAAAAACTATTGAGAACGTCTACCAAAACAACAAAATGGAAGTCAGAATAGATGGACAACTTACAGAACCTATAGATATAGGCAGCTGAATAAGACAGGTAGACTCAATGAGTCCTATGCTTTTCAATTTAATCATAGATGAAATCATCAAAAACGTCAACAAAGGAAGAGGATATAGAATGGGAAACAAAGAAGTAAAAATACTCTGCTACGCAGACGGCGCAATATTGATAGCCCAAAATGAAGATAGTCTTCAAAGATTAGTCCACAGATTTAGCATAAGAGCAAAAGAATTCAATATGACAATTTCATCTCAGAAAACCAAAACAATAGTAATCAGTAAAGAACCAATCAGATGCAAAATAGAAATTGATGGTATCAGTATTGAACAAGTAATGGAAGTAAAATACCTTGGAGTTACATTATCAAGTTACGGAGACCTAGACAAAGAACTGAGAAATCAAGTACAAAAAGCAAATAGATTGGCAGGATGTCTTAATAACACTATATGGCGAAACCGACATATTAACACTGAGATGAAGTCAAGAATCTATAAAGCCAGTGTAAGATCAATAATGACATATGCATCAGAAACAAGACCCGATACAGCCACAACACAAAGACTACTGGAAACGGCAGAGATGAGAGTACTGAGAAGAATTACAGGAAATACACTGAGAGATCGAAAGAGGAGCGAAGATATTAAAAGACAATGTAACGTACAGTATATAACCGAATGGACACTAAATAGAAAAAAAGAATGGAACAACCACATAACCAGAATGGGGGAGACACGTGTGGTCAAAATAGCACTGAGATAAAGTGAGTGTGAGATAAATCACCAATCGGTAGAAGAAGTATCGGCCGACCGCGCAAAAGATGGAGTGACAACCTTCCATAGAGGTATCAATCCGCCAATGAACAAGCAGAATTGCTTATAAAGAGGAAGAAGAAGAAAATATTCGTTGTCGCGATAATCCAAAACAGACGTATATTCGTGGAATGGGGTATAATAAAATCCCGAAATAAAAAGGGTAGCTGGATTGATAGCAGGGTTGAAAGTGATGAGGAAGAACAAAACTTACACGAAAAAACTTTATTAGCTGGCGTTCTGTACTGTGCACTAGTTCTGTCATTGGCCACACGTTTAAGAATATTTAAGTACTACGCCTTGTCAGTTTTGTTCTATGGATATGAAACCTAGACAACAAAAATTAAAATCATTAACAAATTAGAAGCGTTAGAACAAATCCCATGGACCGCACATATATCTAACGAACGTTTTGCACACATATCTAACGAACGTGTGCTAGAGACCACGCACAAAGAGCGAGAATTGATCAACATCATAAAAATGAGAAATTTTCAATACTTCGATTATATAATGAGAGGATCTAAATATCGATAGTTGAAGGGAGTCTAAGTTTTGCTCGCGTTAAAGTTCCAACTTTCGACGGAAAGTCTTCGTGGAACTGGTTATTACTCTTTGAAAAGAAGCTTTGGGTGTACTTGAGACCATATAGCAGTAGAGGAGACGAATGATTTTGAACTTTGAACAACTTATGAAGAGACTAAACATGCGATGTGGTCACGAACATTTGGAGTATGTCTATCAGGCGCGGCTTAAAAATCGAAGACAAAAGAAAGATGAAGCTATTCAAGAATGTCAGCTTAGATATTGCCAGGTTAGTAGGATTTGCTTATCTAACAGCTCCCGAAGACATGATGGAAATGTTGGCTGTTCAAACATTTACTGATGGTCTTCGTGATTTTGAAATGCAGAGGACACTGCGATTAGCTCATGGCTCGTCACAAGTCCGAGGCCCTCGAGTTCGAATCAGCCACGCAGGTCTGGTGGGTACAGTAAAGTTCAAACTGTGAAAGAAGAAGAGGATGAAGACAAACTTGACCAGCTTGTTGATATGGTGAAAGGCATTACATCGAAGAAAACGAAGACCATGAATTGCTGCAGTTGTGGTAAAAAGGGACACGCACGGAGCTTAAGTAAGAACGCAAATCAAGAAACCCGCCAGCAGGAAATACGAGAACGGACAGGCCCTAAGGGATCAGCTTCGACTCGGAACTTCCCTAAAGACCATTTAAAGCTTCTTTGAAATGTCGTGAATATAGTGTATGTAGAAGTAGATGGAGAAATAATTGGTAACAAGTATACATTGTTGGTGGATACCGGAGCGACCAGGACCATTATACGACCGTCATTTATAAACAGCCGTAAGAAACTCTTACCAACGAAGTTGCGACTCCGGACTACCACAGATGAAAATGCCAACACCCACGGAGAAATCCAGATACAATTAGGAATTGGAGCAGAAAAGTTCGTCCATACTGTCATAGCTGCTGGTATCGTTTACCGTGACATCGAAGAGAATGTTATATTAGGAATGGACATAATGAATCTGCAAGGATTTCAATTGAATTTTAAGAATAGAGTAATGAAAATTGGCAACCAGGAGGTATTTCTTCATCCACATGATGACAGCACTGTGCTAGCAGCCATTAAAGAAGATACAGTTGTGCCTGCGAGGATTGAAACGATCATCGTAGCGCGGCTACAGAGAATTGTAGATGAAGAAACACCTGTTATTATGGAGCCATGGAACCATGATGAGAAGGTTGGCCGAGGAATCATAATTGGAAAGGAATTGGTTACTTCTGCTAAAGAAATTCCCGTGAGATTGATTAATGTCAATGACTACCCAGTGACCATCAAGATCAAGAAGGAGACAAAAGTAGGAACTTGTGTACCCGTGACGTCCATAATCCGCCAGACGACAACATCATACAATTCCAACGACAAGTTCGACCAAATGGTTGCAGTTGCAGGCCAGTCTCTAAATCAAGTGGAGAAAAGGAAATTAAGGGAATTTCTTCGGCGGTATCGTGACATATTCGTACCGAAAGGAGGAAAGACAGGGAGAACTACCGTTGTCAAACATAAAGTTGACACTGGTAACGCTAGGCCAATTCGTCAAACAGCTCGACGATTAGCACAGGCGAAGAGAGAGGAAACTAAAAGGATTGTTTAAGAAATGAAGAAAGACGGGTAATAGGACCTTTTACGAGCCGATGATGGGTCTTTCCGGTAGTCCTGGTCAAGAAGAAAGACGGAACTGCGAGGTCCTGTGTGGACTACCGATTGTTGAACAATGTTACCAAGAAAGATAGTTATCCTCTGCCTCCGATCGACGATACATTGGCTGGAAGTAAATTGTTTTCTTCTACGTTGGACATGAAGTTGGGATATTGGCAGGTAGAAATGGACCCAGTGGATAAGGAGAAGACAGCCTTCACTACAGGATCTGGATTGTGGGAATTCAAAGTTGTGCCGTTTGGACTCTGTAATGCTCCTGCGACATTTGAGAGGCCTATGGAAAATGTGTTGAGAGGGTTATCTTGGAAAACGTGCCTGGTTGTATTTAAACGACATAATTGTTTTGGTGGAGACTTTTGAAGACCATCTGAAGAATTTAGAAGACGTTTTTAATTGACTTAAAGCTGCCCAGTTGATGTTAAACCCTAAGAAGTGCCCTATTTCAAAGTCAAGTCAATTATTTAGGTCAGCAAGGAAGGAGTGGCCGTGGATAAAGGAAAAATTGATTCCATTAAGGAATGGCCTGAACCGACTGACAAACATCAAGTGAGAAGTTTTCTGGGACTATGTACTTACTATCGAAGGTTCATCAAGAAGTTTGCAGATATCGCTAAGCCATTAACGCGACTTATAGAGAAAGCAGGGGCGTGCAGTCCATGGAAGCAAGGGAAGCATTGCTTCCCTTGGTTTCCGTAGTAATGCCGTACCATCTGAGTAAATGAGATAATTTTAAAAAAATTGAACAAACACATAATAAGCAGGATTTTAAGTTGCGTACGAGAACAGTGGTGTCATGGTGTGGGAACGCGTGGGAACGCCGTTCCCGCACTGGTTAACAAAAGTTAAAAATAATAGAGAATTTAGGTTTTGTAAACAAAAATTAGCAGTGCGTTCCGGCACTGCGTTCCCGCACTGCTAATTTTGCCATGACACCACTGTACGAGAATATTTAATTATGTAGTACAAGCAGCAAGTACCTACCTAATAAGAAAAGACAAACGTATTTTACTCTATTTTTGTCATACAGTAAATAACTAAGCAATGAAATAGGTACCCATACTAGTATAAGCAGCGCTGTATGCTGCATCCTTCCGTACTCGGACCATGATCGTATTTCTACGGTGGTATTCGGAGTTATATCGGCATAATAATCTGATTTTTAAGTTGCTTCTCTCCAGCGACTCAAGCCTATGTAAAAATCATCGGGGTTAGATGGTGAGCGGTGAGTTCAAATTTGGGGCATATCTTTAGCTTATAAGCAGTTTTGTCAATTGCATAGGAAGATGTTTTTGGTGAATTTAAATGGGATTTACCAGCATTTGACAATGACGGGCTTCGTTGACTGATTTTTTGAAAGTATGAAGATGGATTTTATTGAATTATTTATATAAATAAGTACATAGAATTATTTATATTATAAATACTAAATATAAATATTATTTATATAAATATATTATAAAATATGTATTAGTGTTTTGGAAAATGGTGAAAATGTGAAATGTGGGATACAGAAACCATAAATAGCTCGAGAGGATTTTTGGATAGTTTAAAAGATTATTTGAATTTTACTTTATAACTTAGCTTTTTTCAGAAATATTTCCATTCTCAGATAATTTATTTAATGTATTGCAATGCAAGATAAACGAGATTGGTTTCTGTGTAAAAAAATTAGTGTATTTAAAGATATTATTAACAAAAAGAGAGAGATGACTTTGAAAAATGCTCGAATAATATGATGGCAAGAAGTTAAGTTAAGCCTAAAAGGAAACGAATAGGTACGCACTGATAATGTTGGAGATGTCGAATCGTGCTACCGCCAACTATACAATTTACCAGATTTTCGATCAAATATGTCAACGAATGGAAAATAGGTTTTAAGAATTTTGATGACCTAGACTTTCTTTAGCTGTGCAATTTTAATACATTAAAAAAACACATTGGTGTGAGTTTTTATTCAATCTCACCCCACCGTGGCAAAAATGGTTTAATTATTACCTTTTGCCTAATTGGACATAGGTGAATATTTTAGGACCACACCCGTATGTCCCGTCCTTCGATATAAACAAAATAATGAACTTTTAGGAGAACTGGTTCGAATAATTTGATTTGGTCTGGTTTTAAAGGTGCTAATTAATACGATAGAAAGGGTTGTGTATTAGCGATAAATAAGGGTATCCGGCGAACAAAACATTTATTAACAAAAAAAAACAACGAATTTAACAAATAAGCGGCTTAACGATAAATGATATTCTTAATAGCAAACGAGAGAGAGTAAGAGTCTTTTTAATCTATTAATTATTGCGGAGAGAGTATTTTTACGGCGAAGAGAGACGCACAAGCGAACAAAGTGTTCATCTCTGACATCAGAAAGAGACTACTGAAATTCTATTCAAATCTCTGCACTATTATCTTTGATAGTTTAGTTTACACTATTCGCCCTGCAAAGGGCAAAACACATGTTACACTTCTTTGGCAACATGACCTGCTTTTACCCCGAAACGATAAAAATGCAGATGTCTATTTTATGAAACACACAACGCTACACTCAAGTTTTTCAGAGAATTAAATATTTTAAACACAATACAGATTGTCCCAACAGATTTACAGAGAGATATTTTTATAAAAGCAAATTAATGTAAATAACTGTTGTTTTCACAACATACTCCCCCGCGTTGAAGCACTGGCTTTAACATAAACCTAACCTAACATAAATCAACTTACAACGTTCTTAAGCGAAAACACTAAACTTAACTTAATTTTAACAGTCATTTGGTAGAGGACACAATTTGTTAATAGAGCGCTTGAAGACTCCATCTTTAGTTTTGACCGATGCAACTCTTACTCGGCCATCCTTTCCGGGAAAGACATCAATCACTCTTGCTAGAGCCCAGTAAAGAGGAGGAGTGTTATCTTCAATCAACAAGACGAGATCGTTGGGCTCTAGGTTCTTATGAGGAAGAAACCATTTAGGGCGATTTTGGAGTCTGTTCAAGTAGTCAATTGACCATTTTTTCCAAAACATTTGCTGGAGTTTAGAGAGATGTTGCCATAAACTTAATCTATTTTCGGGAATGTGGATTACATCCCTTTCAGGAAATGACGTAAGAGATTGTCCAATCAAGAAATGTCCAGGGGTCAGATAGGTTAGATCAGAGGGATCATTTGAGAGGGAGCAAAGCGGTCGAGAGTTGAGCACAGCTTCAATTTGAGTGAGAACAGTGGTAAATTCTTCAAAAGTGAGCTTAATATCACCCATGAGTCTACGGATATGATGCTTTGCGCTCTTTATAGCGCTTTCCCAGATGCCACCATGATGAGGGGCTCGAGGAACTATGGTTTTCCAGCGAATATGCGATGATGCCAAAAAATCATTAATAGAGCGAGAGTTTTCTTTTTCTTTTAAAAACTTATAAAGTTCAAACAACTGATTACGAGCTCCCAAAAAGTTCGTGGCGTTGTCACTGAATATAGTCTGAGGGAGGCCTCTACGGCTAATAAAACGATTTAGAGCGAGAAGAAACGTCTCTGTAGAAAGGCCGGACACGACTTCGATGTGAACAGCTCGAGTCGATAGACAAACGAAAAGAGCAATATAAGATTTTATCAAGGGAGCTTTGCGGAGTTTGGAAGCTTTAATCTGAAAGGGGCCACCAAAATCTAATCCTACATGAGCGAATACTCGAGAGGATTGCAAACGTTCCTTTGGCAAATCTGCCATAATCTGAATAGCGGGTTTGGCATTAAATCTAAAACAAACCATACATTGGTGTATGACCTTTTTAACTTCACGTAGTCCATTTAAAGGCCAATATTTAAGTCGAATTTGAGATAAAGTATTTTGAGGACCAGAGTGACAAAGTCTGATATGTTCTCTCTGAAGAATGAGACGTACTACACGATTTTTTGAGGGAAGGAGAAGAGGATATTTTTGATCAAATGTGACGTCTGAATTACCAAGGCGACCTCCTACACGCAGCATTTCATTTTCATCCAAAAAGGGGTTTAAACGTAAAAGAGACTTATTGGATAGAGTTTTACCTTTTTTAATCTCAGAAATCTCAAGCGAGAAAGAAGAATACTGAAGCATCTTAACAATCTTCAGTTCAGCGTTTTGAAGTTCGCTTACTTCAAGAGAATTTGATAACTTATGAGAAGGCGATTTGGCATTATTGGCAAACCTGAATATAAATGCTAAAGTTCTTACAAACCTTGAAAAATTAGAGAACCTATCAGAAAGAGAGGTGAAAAAATCTATTTGATCATTTCGAATGTGAAGAGTTACTTTCCTTTCTTCGGGTAACTTGGAGGTATAAACTTTTGGATTGTATTTCAACAAATCCAACCGAGATTGATTCAAAAATTGAGGACCATGAAACCACAAAGAAGATTTAAGTATTTCAGCGGGTAGCATTCCTCGGGAGAGTATGTCGGCAGGATTCTCTTTGGATCGTACGTGCCTCCAATGAGCGTTAGGAGAATTATCTAAAATTTGTGCAACCCTATTTGCTACAAATTGAGTCCAACGAGAGGGATGCGAACGAAGCCAAGCGAGAACAATTTCTGAATCCGACCACATATTTATAGAGTCTAAGCGAGAGAGTTTTTCTTCAATAATATTAGCAATCCTTGCTGTGAGCTTACTACACAATAGCGCACCCATGAGTTCCAATCTTGGGAGAGTCAAGGGTTTTAGCGGAGCGACACGACTCTTAGATGCTAAAAGTGAACAAGATACTTGTTCTGATCTATAAATCACACGTAGGTAGATGCAAGCTCCATAAGCCTTTAAACTTGCATCCGAGAATGAGTGAATCTCAACACTGGTGATTTCTTGACTTAAGAAGAGACACCGAGGTATATTTAAATCCTTAAAATTAGAGAGACTGCGAACAAAATTTAGCCACTCATGCAACGTATCTGCATCTATGATATCGTTCCAATTAATTTTGGAAATCCAAATTTGTTGCATGATTAATTTAGCGACAACTGTAACTGGGTTAATTAGGCCTTGAGGATCAAATATTTGGGCAATCATTGACAGTACTTCTCTCTTGGTGTACGAGTCCTTTAAGGTAAAATTTGGGAGAGAGATTGAGAAGGTGTCAAGAATAGGATTCCAACATAAACCTAAAACCTTATTGGAGCCATTATCTGGAGCTATTACATAAGTAGTGTTCGAAGAGAGAGAAGAGATATTTTTTAAAAACAAGTCTGAGTTAGAACACCATTTATGGAGAGAGATACAAGCGGTTCCAAGCAAACTAGTTATTTCCTTATGAGCTTTAAGGAGAGTCTGTACATCATTAGCGCCATAGAGAATGTCATCAATGTAACAACTATTTTGAAGAGCATCACTGGCCAGAGGATACTCAATCTGATGAGTTTGTGCCAGTTCCATTAAACAGCGAGTACTCTGAAAGCTAGCGCTTTTAGTTCCATACGTGACGGTTTGCAATTCAAGACACGCAATGTCTTTTTCAGGGGAGTCACGCCACAGAATATTTAAAAGAGAGGTTTGAGCAGGATTTATTCTAACTTGTCTATACATTTTTTGTATATCCGTTGTAAAAACGAAGGAATACAATCTAAACCGTAGCAAAATGTCAAAAAGTTCCGGTTGAAGAGTAGGACCTTTGAGTAAAATATCATTGAGCGAATAACCACTAGAGCTTTTCATCGAACCATCAAAAACAACCCTAAGCTTTGTTGTTAAAGATTCTTCCTTAAACACACAGTGATGCGGTAGAAAATATTTATTTTCTAACTTTTCGTTGGTTAGAGAGAGAGGCACTATTTTCGCATGTTCGAGAAGAAGATATTCATTAATGAAAGATTTATATTGAGCGTATGTACTTTCGTTTTTTAAGAGCCTATGTTCTAATTTCATAAATCTTTTAAAGGCCATTTTAAAGGATTCACCTAACATTTTATTAGCGTTTTCAGAGACAAATGGAAGATTTACTTGAAAGCGGCCTGAAGGTAATACAAGAGTAGTTTTGCTAAATATTTGTTCCGCTAATTCTTCATCGGGAGTTAATTTACTAACGAGGGGAACTTCTTCAATTTCGAAAAATTGTTGAAGCAACTTATCCAACTGATTTTCTTCGGGTTCGGATTGAACAAAGAGAGAAACATTTGACTGAGAGATAGCCAAATGTGAATTACGGTGAAAAACCTGAGGATTAATTGTACCAAAAATAACATAGCCTAAGTGAGTATTCTGAAGAATGGGAAGATTTTTTCCTAACCGTATAAATCCATCCGTCAATAATTCACTATAGATATCACCAGCTAGAAGCAAATCAATTTTACCCGGAACAGAATACGAGGGATCTGCGAGAGTGAGATCCTGTGGGACTTTTATTTTACTTCTATCTATAGTAGCTCTAGGAAGCCTACAAGTTATACTATCGAGTACAGCGAAAGAAGTTTTAAAACTTCTGTCCTTTACATTATAGGGGAAAAATTCTAAGTTTAACATTTCGTTTGAGAGTGAGGTGTTTTCGGATATGGTTGATATCTGTAGCTGTTTAAAATAAGGGATGAGTTTTAACTTCTCAACCAAATCACGAGAGATAAACGAATGTTGGCTCCCATTATCTAGGAGCGCTCTGGCATGCATGGGTCTGCCGTCTTTCGAATAAACGGTTACTAAAGCGGTAGCCAACAATACATCAGTTTTAACTGATAAAGCGGAGAGAGATGTGGCTGCCTGAGAATCTGGAGACTTTTGCATATCTAAAGGAGGTCTGGATGAGCTAGTAGAAGCTTCATTTTGGCTGCGATTATTAAAAGAATGCTGAGTAGATATGGGAGCGACAACACGAGAAGCACCTTGAGAATTTTGAGGAGTTTGAGCATTGCGCTCACGAGAGAGAGCTTGCCTATTGATGTTATTAGAGGAGGAGACATTTTCAGAGGTTCCATGGAGGGATGAGTGATGATGACCCCCACACAAAGTACATGATCGAGTAGAGCCGCAATCTTGAGAGAAATGTTTACTACCCAAACAATTAAAACACAGTTTCTTACCTTTTACAAAATTAAATTTTTCCTGTAAAGAGAGGCATTTAAAATCATTACACTGATAAACCTTATGAGCATTACTTCTACAAAAAGTACAATTATTATCAGAGAAAGAGTGTGATGGTTGGTCAACTGATGAGAAGAAAGATGTTTTTGATTGAGACCTGTTATTAACCTTTTTATCATGATCTGAAACATTTAATTTTTCCTGAATATCACACTTTTTCTCGAGAAATTTAAAAAACTGTGAAAGGGTAGGTAAGGTCTTTGTCCCAATATCATATTCAAAGGCCCTATGTGTAGAAAAATCTAATTTTTGTAAAAATATTTCAATTAATAGTAAATCCCAATGCTCAATTGGTACGGACATATTTTTCAAAGCGAGCAGCGTCTGCTGAGCTAGAGTTAAAAATTCGCGTAACGCCTTTGAATTACTTTTAACTAGAGATGGAGCCTTTAACAATTTTTGAATGTGTAAGCTAATCACTCGCGATTTGTTTTCGTAACGATCTTTGAGAGTTTTTACAGCTATATCGAAATTTTCGTCGATAACTTCGATGTTGTCGATCAACTGGAGGGGTTCATTTCGCAGGAACGATTTAAGGTAAATAAATCGTTGCACATTATTGAGTTCTTCATTGTTCACTATTAGCGTCTCGAAGAGCTGGTAGAACGAGTTGAACTCAGAGAATGACCCGCAGAACGTTTGCATGGTGATCTCCGGAAGCCTAACCTTAGCAGTGGCCACAGTTGACTGAGTGCTATTTGATCTGAGAGGAGGGGGGCCCAACAATAACTCGTCCATCTTACGCTGTAGGCCCGCGAGAATGGAGAAATATTTTTGCTCAGTTGTTACCCTGTCTTCTGCTTCAGTACCGGCTTCATCAATCTCGTCTATCTGATCCATTATTTCTTCATATTTTAAAAAACAGGTTTTTAATTCTGTTTGCCGAAATTGAAATTGTAGCGCATCCTTTTCCGTACTAGCCTTTTGTGAGAGCCAGTTTTCGATCCTTGTAATTTTAGCCTTCAAAGGCGTCCTTTTTTTCTTGAGGTCTTCCATTTCTATCCCGAATTCGATTGAACACACGGCGAGAGAGAGTCTATCGATACGCGGCAAAATCTAAATTACACTGGAGAGTTTTTTGTCAATTAACAAGCGCGGCGAGAGAATAAGAGTCTAAGTTTCACAGAGAGATACAGCGTCTACGTTAAATGTCTACAAAAGTGTTTTTGACCGTAAAATGTCTTTGAGCAGAGTTTACCTTGGATCAGCAATAAAAGTTTTAAAAAATGGAAAAATCTCACCAAATTAGTCCAATTGATAAAGCAACAGGTGGCAGCTACTAACCACACACAATAACTTCACTTTCTTTTACTTAGAGTTTATCGCGACGCGAACTAACAAGTCTTGTAGAGGTATTACACACAAAAATGTCCGAAAAAGCGGCACAAACGCGAAAACCAACCAAAAATCCGGGTCGATGTAGACCATCAAATGGTGTGAGTTTTTATTCAATCTCACCCCACCGTGGCAAAAATGGTTTAATTATTACCTTTTGCCTAATTGGACATAGGTGAATATTTTAGGACCACACCCGTATGTCCCGTCCTTCGATATAAACAAAATAATGAACTTTTAGGAGAACTGGTTCGAATAATTTGATTTGGTCTGGTTTTAAAGGTGCTAATTAATACGATAGAAAGGGTTGTGTATTAGCGATAAATAAGGGTATCCGGCGAACAAAACATTTATTAACAAAAAAAAACAACGAATTTAACAAATAAGCGGCTTAACGATAAATGATATTCTTAATAGCAAACGAGAGAGAGTAAGAGTCTTTTTAATCTATTAATTATTGCGGAGAGAGTATTTTTACGGCGAAGAGAGACGCACAAGCGAACAAAGTGTTCATCTCTGACATCAGAAAGAGACTACTGAAATTCTATTCAAATCTCTGCACTATTATCTTTGATAGTTTAGTTTACACTATTCGCCCTGCAAAGGGCAAAACACATGTTACACTTCTTTGGCAACATGACCTGCTTTTACCCCGAAACGATAAAAATGCAGATGTCTATTTTATGAAACACACAACGCTACACTCAAGTTTTTCAGAGAATTAAATATTTTAAACACAATACAGATTGTCCCAACAGATTTACAGAGAGATATTTTTATAAAAGCAAATTAATGTAAATAACTGTTGTTTTCACAACACACATTTTCCTGAAAAACAAACAAAATCTTTGATGCGTCTTTATGGACAATATTTTGACTTGATTTAATTAAGTTCAGAACTAACAGCTTTATATGAGACTGAGGATATTGAGTATTGACACAAAAAATATTGCCAGTGAGTTACTAATATTTTTTCCACCTACCTCTACCGAAACTATACATTTCCTGACCTGATTGTAGGGAGGAAAGGCGTACCTACTTTTCGTCCCTAGGGAGACAAGGTACTTTTACTCCCTAGGGAGTAAAGAAATGTCACAATATCCACGTTTGTACAAGGAAGTTATAGACAAGTTTTCGAAAAATGGTAGAAGAACTGAATTACATTATAAATAGGTGTTTTTACAATTTTTTTTATAAATTGCTTCCCCTGTTTCAAATTTCACCGCACGCCCCTGAGAGAAAGCAAGGGATTATTGCCGGGATAGGGACTGCCAAACGGCCTTTGAAACCTTGAAGAGGCATTTAACCCTTATCCGGGCAAGGTGGGTCCAACGGGCCCGAGACGCCAATTCTTTTATCAAAAAGTGATAAAAAATTTTTATTGAATTTTATGCATCACCGAATTTGTGAAGTATGTTTCCTTCAACATTGTCATGAGCTATTCAAAATATTCATTATCATTTTTGAAATTATTGCGTCGAAAGAATTTTGTCACGTAGAGGGGCAACACGGGTCCGTCGGACCCTATTTTTATTTATACCTTAAGTCTAAATCTTTGTTACAGAAGTTAAACTGGCAGTCAGGTATTGTTTTTGTGGATTATCTAAACGACTTTTATGATTCCGGAAATCCAATAATAAAGTCTAAACGTGTCACAAACAATATAAACATATCTTTGATGTGAACATCAAAGAGATGCTTACAATAGGTGTTATATGATTCTAAATGAATTTTAAAAACTGATAATCATTGTTGGAATGCAATAATATTGTTAGGTAGGTACCTATACATATTTTGAAATAAATAATGCCTCTGCTACCAGTCGTTTGATATCCATGTTACGATATCAAACTAACTCCTAAAATTATATTAAATTATAGTGAAAGTAGATAGTGCTAATACAATTTATTAGCAAGATATTGCTAATAATTTATGGGATTCCTATGATAAAGAATCTCCTGAAGTAGGTAGCATTGAAGGTGACTCTGAAATTGAAGATAATTTTTCGGAAACAAGTGAAGAGGATGATCAGCAAGTAGTATTGAGTGGTAATGAAAAATAATGTGCAGCTACAAGTTCCCAGATTTCAGAGTGTGTAATTTTTGAAACTAAGGATGGAATTAACTGGAAGAGTTAACCACAACCGACAGGACGTATGCGATACTGCGCAGGCGCGGATTCAAGGGGGGTCAATTGCCCCCTCCTTGAGACTTCGCCTGGTGTCGTCTATTTTTAAGAAAGAGATAATTACTATTGAAAATAAATAGTGAGTTTTGTGTCCTGTTGACAACTGAATAACGGAATGAAACATAAAACAGAATTCCTTCTCCAAAGTATGTCTTCTCGGTCTTACTGTATGGTGTCGAGTCTTGGACTGTAAATAAAATCGATCTACTTACCTAAATCGCCTTGAGGCTTTCGAAATGTGGTTCTATAGAAGAATTTTAAAAGTATCTTGGGCGAAGAAGATTCGAAACTCCACAATACTAGAACGTCTCAGCAAGACTACTGAGATTATAGAAGGCATCAAGAAGAGAAAAGTGAAGTATTTTGGACATATAATGAGAAGTTTCAAATATAGGTTGCTACAAAATATTATGCAAGTGAAAATAGAAGGCAAACGCAGTCCAGGACAAAAAAGTACTTCGTGGTTGATTTAGGGTGGCCGTGAATAAAATTAAGATAGCTATGATATTAACTAACGTTCTGAAAGCACATGGTACATGAAGAAAAATAGCCCATACCGAAAAAGAATCGTGCGTCCGCGAGTGACGAGAACATTTTTATTTCATTGCCCCCTCCTTGCAAGGTTGCTGGATCCGCCGTTGATACTGCGACATAATAAAAAGCAAAGTGCATAAAGTAATGTTAGTCCCTGGTCAAAGTGTAGATGATCCTGTTGATTCCTTTTGTTTGTTTGTGGACGAAAAAATTATGAACGAAATAGTGAAGTGTACAATTAAGAAGGAAGCCTAAGAAGTCCTGGGGATAGAGAACTGGAAATATTGCGACTCTACAGAGCTATATGCCTCTATTGGACTACTACTAACTGCAGGGCACCTGAGTGCCAATATCCATAGTGTAGATATATTTTGTAGTAAGTTTTATGGACCTACTATATTTAAAGCTACCATGGGGTTAAAACGATTCAAAAATTTGCTAAGATTTGTTCGATTTGACGATAAGGACACGAGGTCTGAACGCAGACGGAACGACAAATTAGCAGCAACACGCGATGTGTGGAATCAAGTCAACCAAACCTTTCAGAAATACTATTTACCAGGAAAACGCATAACGGTAGATGAGCAACTTGTTCCGTATCGAGGTAGTCTTTATTTGGCTCTAATTGTTTATTACTTGTTGATAAGTATTTTTTCTACAAAAGTTTTCTTGCATTTCATTATTTTGTGCAAATCCTTCAGATAGATCGCACCCCCAAGGTAAACGTGTAGCACCTTTTTTTAATCTAGATAATTTAAATTTAACTTTAATAATAAAAAATCAAAAAAGAATATTAGAAATATATGGGTAAATATGAATAGTATATTCAAGAACAGTAGTGGGCCCAACGGACCCGAGTTGCCCGGTTACGTAAGTAAAATGTGTTGCCCGGATAAGGGTTAATCACAGCGCCAATACTAGGGTATCCCAGAAGGAGGGTTCATCTTAGATACGGATGTAAGTAATTGGGAATTGGAGAAGTGCTGTCTCAGATTCAAGGAGGACAGGAACGAGTCCTTGGATATTTTAGTAAAGTATTTTCAAAACCTGAACGAAATTATTGTGTCACAAGAAGAGAACTTCTAGCAGTAGTGAAATCAGTGGAACACTTCTATGAATACCTCTATCGGAGACCGTTTCTAATCCGAACGGACCATGCCGCTTAATTGGTTAATACAGTTTAAGAATCCAGAGGGTTAGATAGCCAGACGGATTAAACGACTTCAAGATCGAGTATCGGGCCGGAGTTAGCCACAGGAACGCTGATTCCCTTTCTAGAAGGCCGTGACCAGCGGAGTGTTTCCGTTGCAACAAAACAGTCAAAAGAAGGAAGCAGTACTAAGAACAACAGTAGTCAACGACGAGTGACGCTTACTAAGATCAAGGAGGAACAAGATAAAGATCCGGTTCTACAGAAAATTAGGAAATGGAAAGAAGAGAATTGTCGACCATCTTGACAAGAAATATCAAGCCTTGAAACGATATACTACCCCAGATAATTGAAATAATATTGAAAATAATATTTCAACCAACTATGATAGTTATCGTTTACCGTAGACTAGCTCAATCTCCCAAGTTGTGAGTCCACCTTGTCTTAATCAATCATATTAACACTGAAAACTTAGAATGGAAGCAAACAAAACAATACTTTAACTAATCATGTTTATTTTTCATAGAAGATCTAACAAAATATGACTTATTAAATGCAATAACAAATATATTCAATTCTTGCCAAAAACTAACAATTCTTGTATTATACCTATGGCTTTTGGTATTGGTTCGATGGTAACTCCTTAATACAGCTGTTGACTTCTCTCGACCGGGCTAGATGGTCCGCGTCAGGTCAATGTAGCTCTAGTTTGTTGGTGGTGTTTAGCTGGTACAACTACAGATGTTGGATAGCTGTTGCAACTGCAGATGTTGGGTAGCTGCTTGTAGTGGCATCGCCGGCGATGGTTCTTCCCAAAAGGAGAGACGGTTTATTTTATTCCCAAAGACTAGAAGACGAGCCATATATTAGTGACATCAAGAAGTAAAAACCAAAACGTGCCTTTGCCAAATAATCGTAAAAAGTAGCAAATGGCAAAGGAATAAAATAAAATTAATAGTGATGATTACTAGTTCAATTATTTGATTACCACGTGCATATTAATAGGTAAAAAGAAATAGATATTTAAAACTGACCATGTGCTTTTAGAAGACGGAGGTTAGGTATATGAAAAATGATTATAAAAAAACTGTGAATGCAACGGACAATACTGAATACAAGAAAATAGAATATTTAATCTTACCCCAAGATAAGATTCTGTTGAAATAAAACGGCCTTATTTAAAATCCATTGCTTTTAACTATTCTAAATGGGAAGTAAGCCACAAGTTAACTAAAAAATGATGTTATTAACGTTTCCACGTCCAAATAATAGTACGTCAAAATAGTATTTTGACAACGACGTCCGATTTTGACGTCGAAACATCAATAAAATCATTTTTTAGTTCAATTGTGGCTTACTTCCCATTTAGAATAGTTAATTACAAAAATGACATATTTAGAATCCATTGCTTTTAACTATTCTAAATGGGAAATAAGCCACAATTTAACTAAAACATGATTTTATTAACGTTTCGACGTCCAAATAATAGGACGTCAAAATAGTATTTTGACAACGACGTCCGATTTTGACGTCGAAACGTTAATAATATCATTTTTTAGTTAAATTGTGGCTTACTTCCCATTTATAATAGTTAATTACAAAAATGCCACAAGGAAATAGCTTCAGAACAACAATCCATTGCTTTTATAGTGAAATTAATTTTCCACCACCTCCATTATGAGAATTGTCACTGTCATCGAAATGACGACCAAGTAAGTATAAGGGTATAAGGCAGCGGTTCCCAACCTGGGGTACGCGTACCCCTTGGGGTACGCAACGACCTGGTTGGGGGTACGCCGAAAATATTTGGTAATGGCGGACTTATGTGTTTGTCGTACGTTACGTACGTGGTGGTTGAAAAGTACAGTACAGTACTGGCGCGCCGAATCGTCCGATGGTCTGACTCACGCTCGCTCGTCAAGGTCAGTTCGCCCTCTGCCGCTCCTCCTCCACCACTCACTTAGCCACTATCACAATGCACTGCTACCGTACCGTCGCCTTCAGTCAGTGCTCGCATAGTTCGCTTCCATAGTAGTTGACTGTCGTCTGTCGCTCTTCATTACGTGATTTTATGTTCAGTTTACTTTTTACTTGCTTATTGTGCGTGTTAGTTTTTGACTGATTTGTAAACGATTTAACTGTAATCAAGAAGATGGAAAAGTGGTTAAAAACTGGATCGGTTAAAACAAATCAGACTGATACGGCAAGTCGGGTGCTTAGCAAGCCTAGTACGTCCCGGGACTCAGCAGCAGAACATTCTTCTTGTGTGAGTACCAGTGATAGTAAACCTCAGAAATCTAGTACTAGTACTGGAACTTCCTCAAAGAAACGAAAATATTCAAATGAGTACTTGAAATATGGCTTTTCGTTTACTGGAGAGGAGGAAAGTCCAAACCCACTATGTGTTGTTTGTGGAGAAGTTTTAAGTAATGGTAGCATGAAACCTTCCTTATTTTTGCGCCACCTTGAATCCAAACACGCCCAGCACAAAAATAAAGAAATTACCCATTTTGAACGACTTTCTGAAAAAATTATGGGAAAGATGGCGTGGTTTCTTCTTATTTCGCATCAGTTAATAGAGATAATGAAAATGCTGTGGAAGCCTCTTTCAAAATTAGGTACCATATTGCAAAAAGTGGTAAAAACCACACAATAGGTGAGGATTTGATAGCTCCTTGTATAAAAGATGCTGTTCAGTGTATGTTTGGTCAGGACTTTGTTCGTAAGGTGAGCTCCATCCCGCTGTCAAACAACACAGTTTCACGGCCAATTCAAGACATTTCTAAGTACAGTGAAGAAAAAAAGTACAGTGAAGAAAAAGTGGTTCAGCAATTAAAAGAAAGTGATTTTTTTTCCATCCAAGTTGATGAAAGTACGGACATTGCTGCCCCAGCAATCTTACTTGCTACTGCAAGGTATGTAAATCCCAACAAGGAGTTTGAAGAAAATCTGTTGCTGTGCCATGCATTAACTGAGCGTACTACAGGGGAAGATGTGTTCAATGTGATTTATAGCTACTTCTGTGAAAAAGAAATAGACTGGAGTAAATTGTGTGGTATATGCACTGACGGAAGAAAATCAATGTCTGGCATATATATATCGGTCTTCGGGGGCGCGTAAAAGAAGTGGCTCCCCACGTAGCATGGTGCCATTGTTGCATCCACAGACAGAGTCTTGCAGCCAAAAAGTTGCCGTCTTCTTTGAATGATGTTCTCAATGAAGCAGTTAAAGTAGTCAACTTTGTTAAAGCCAATGCAACAAACTCCAGACTGTTCAAAGTGCTTTGTGAAGATATGGGTGGCATTCACTCCACGTTGCTTTTGCACACGGAAGTAAGGTGGCTATCTCGCGGGAAGGTTCTTATAAAACTTTTTGAGCTCAGACATGAATTGCAAGTATTTTTTGAAGAGCATTATTTTTATTTAGCCTCCAAGTTTCATGATAGTGGCTGGCTTCAAAAGCTTGCTTATTTAGCTGACATTTTTTCTCAGATCAATAAACTCAACTTAGAGTTACAGAACAGCTCAATTACAGTATTCAAAGTTGCTGACAAAATTAAATCCATGCTGAAGAAAATTGATTTTTGGAAAACCTGTATTCAAAACAATCAAGCTGAAGTTTTTTGCACGCTTCATGATTTTTTGAGTGACAATAATCTGTCCATATCTGACAAAGTGAAACATCAAATAGTGACACATTTGACAAACCTGAAGGACTCTTTTAGAAAGTATTTTCCTAAACGAGGTGACGGAGAGAATTGGATTGCAGATCCTTTCAATGAAGAAAACGTCAAGACTGCTACATTGACTCCTCCTTGAAGTCCGAGTTCAAGAAGAAACCCCTTGGACAATTCTGGGTGAGCATTAGGGATGAATATGGACCCTTAACCACAAAAGCCCTTCTGCTTTTACTTCCTTTTACAAACACAGAACTAGTTGAGAGATCGTTCTCTTCCTATGCTTTCATTAAGAATAAGTATAGGAATAAGCTAAATGCAAGTCCTGATTTAAGAGTGTATTTATCAACCTTTGATATTGATTTCAAAATATTATGTGTAACAAAACAGGCCCAAGGGTCACACTAAAACAGTTTTGACTTGTTTTGAGAATAATTTTGATTTCTTTTTTTTTAATAAACTTATTTGCTAATTCTAGTATGTTTTTGTGATAAGAAGCATTGTATTTACTTTGTTATTATTTTTTTACAGTTGGTATTTAGAATTTACTAAGTTTACTAGAAACATATATAGGCCTAATTTTGGAACAATAACTTTATTGTCAAATAAAAGATAAAAAAAACTCTTGCGTAAATATTTACTTTCCATGATTAATGTTCTTGCAACTTTTTTTTCTTGGGGGTACAATTTGAAATAAATTTATCTCAAGGGGTACGGCAGTGGAAAAAGGTTGGGAACCGCTGGTATAAGGTAATGAACATAGAATATAAAATTTGAAACAACGAACATGGAACACAAGATTAGATCAGATGCTAGAATATGAATTATGTTTAGTACCTATGACTTAGATGTTAGATGAAAAGAGAGAGAAAATAGAGGATAATGAAAGAGGGCGCCAAACAAGTTTTTAACGGAAAAACAAGTTAAAACAAATACAGAAAATAATTATTAATGAAATATTAAAGAAAAGAAAATAAAATAATTATTTAAAAATAAAATAGCAAAGATGTGAAAAGAAAATAAAATAATTATTTAAAAATAAAATAGCAAAGATGTGACGTTTGTAACGTTACACACTCCCATCAGAAAAATTTTGAACACAGCTGAGAAATTTTCCTCAAAGAAAACAAGACCACAGAGCTCTAACCAGGAAAAAATATGTGCAGTAGTAATCGTTCAGAACAAATCAAAAATAAATACTCATAAAGTAATTATTACGTCAATGTATATTGTATGTTTACTAATAGCAGGTACTGTACGAGACAATTAATAAAATCAAAAACAAGCAATAAACACTAATTACAACACCTGCGAATGAATTTTTATCCCTGCTGATAGCTTCTATTGAGAGAAAAGTGGGAGTTCTCCATAAGCGCAATACATACACAAATTTAAATTAACTGGTTGGTAAATATTTCAAAAACGAAACAAAGGAGATATATAGGTAAAAACAAATAAAAGGTAAAAACTTACAATCAAAGCATCAACGGCGAAAACCAACAATATTTCGCGTGTGTACACTTCTCGATGTCTCGAATGCATCTCATTCCTTATATCATAGATGAAGAATTTTTGGATCTCAAGTGGTAAACGTCTTCTTCGCGACACATGTGAATTTCAATAACATGTTAGCAAGGAACAACACAGGCGTCGACAAGGGTAAAAAAGGGATATGATTTCGAACTATTTAAACAACGAAATCAATTTTATGGGATTTCCAACATATATAGTTAATTTAAATTATTAATCATAAAAATTGTACAGTATCAAAAAAATTTTCAGATGTTACTCTGGGGAAAATAAAAAACATTCAATGAATTGTAGTATTCATCACACTAAAATTATTCATTTATTATAAATAAATGACTACAGAAGATGAAGTATGTTCAGTATGACTTAGAGAAAAGAGAGAGGATAATGAAAGAGGGCGCCAAACAAGTTGTTAACGGGGAAACAATTTAAAACAAATGCAGAAAATAATTATTAACGAAATATTAAAGAAAATAAAATAAAATAATTATTCTTGTTCTCATGATCATTTTTCAGTGCGTCATTAATTATGACGTCATATACTGTATTGGGTGTGTCGAGACTTATTTCATGTACTTATTGACGAATCTGCCAGATGCCAGAATCGTACTTTAGATGAAAAGCTTGTGGAACTAAACTAATTAGTAATTTAGTAGATTTGATTTTTACACAATATGTTAACATGTAGGCATTTTTTATAAAGGGGAATAAAATTAAAAAGTAAACAATATTGTTTAAAATTAAATATTTAAATATTTAAATATTAAATTTATAAATATGGAAACATTAAAAAATGACACAAAACTATCGATAAACTGTGTTTTCATCTTCTTTTCTAGGTGCTGTCTCCGCTTAAAAAGTTGGTAATCATCAGTGCGATCTTTATTTCTGAAACCGCGGCTCTAAATAATTCATTGTTATTACATCCAAACCAGTTCCTAAGGTTCTTCAGCCATGAGTTACGTCTCCTTACTATGGATATTTTTCTTGCATAATGACCTGGAGTATAAACTAACTTCTAACGAATTAAATTCTAAACCAAAATACAAAACTAACTTTTAACGAACTAAATTCTAAACCAAAACACAAAATAATGCACAAAAAGTTGTGAAACACAAGGGAAGTCGAATTCGAAATTTCAAAATGACAGGTACACAAAATACTGACCTGAATAATAACCGTCACTTGACTCTTTGACACTTCTAAAAAATGGCCAAAATGGACGAAGTTTTCGTCAAATGTTCGTAATACGTGTATTTGATTGGCTAGAAAAAACGCGCATTCTAAATATCAACGAATCAAACGTAGGTTAGGAATAGACATCTTATGTATATAACCATTGTAATGCTGCATTATTTTTGTGTTTAATCACGGAGCTACCGCTTTTTCCGTCTCATCAAACTTAATGCATTAGAGAGAAATCGAAAAACTGTGACGCACTGAAAAATGATCATGAGAACAAGAATATTTAAAAATAACATAGCGAAGATGTGACGTTTGTAACGTTACAGTCTAGGCTCAGTAGTTCAGTGGGACTCCTTTATCTTGGAAGACAGCTTGCTTAAACGAGTACTGAAAAATGATGATGGTTCGGCGAGGAAACACAGTTGGTTATTCCAAAGAACAGAATAGCCGAAGTACTTCGTCAGTTACACGACAATTCGTCAGGAGGGAATAATTTTTGTGTAAAGAAAACCCTTCAGAGAATTCGAATAGTTCCGACGATATAAAGGACTGGTGTAAGAAATCTACTACCTGTGCGACAAGTAACAGACCTTATCGGAAAAGAAAGGCTCCTATGAGACATTACAATGTTAAAAGTCCGTTTGAAAGAATAGCTTTGGATATTGCCGGGCCATTTCCAAAAAGTGAAAATGGATGCAAGTACATGTTGGTCATAATGGATTATTTCACGAAATGGATTGAGATCTACTCAATCCCAGACCAGAAGGCCGCCACTATTGTAGATGTGTTAATCAAAGACTGCATTAGCCGACTTGGAGTGCCTCTGGAGATCCATAGTGACAAAGGAAGGAACTTTGGGAGCGATCTATTTCAGGGAATCTGTGATAGACTAGGCATGAAGAAGACAAGAACTACGGCCTATCATCCGCAATCGGATGGAATTGTATAGCGTATGAATAAGACAGTCGGCAAGTATTTGACAAAGACGGTGTCCAATCATCAGCGAGACTGGGACCAGTACCTTCCATTCTTCGTAATGGCCTATAGATTAAGAAACGGTACGATACCCAAGCCGAGAAGGGATGTTTCAAGGAAAACGACAAAGTCTGGCTTTATAATCCAAAAAAGCGAACGGGTTGTTCTCCCAAGTTGCAGCAGTTCTGGGAAGGTCCGTACCTCATTGTGAAGAAGATTAACGACGCGACGTTATCTACCGAATAAGCAAAATTACTTGGGGAAAGCCGATGTTAGTCCACCATAACCGGTTGGCGTCGTATGAGGGAGAGCACGACCTAGATGAAGAAGTGGAAGTAAACTAAGTCCGAGAAGTACCTGACCTCACATTTGAGGAATTCATGGGGGCCTATGGAGATACCGGTAAAGCGAGTTTACCACTGAAGAAAAGCAAGATCTACTCGCACTTCCCGATGACTATCCACTGGCCCATACCATCCCGGCCAGTATCAAAGACGCACGAGGGTTGGCATCCGCCTTTCGAAGGAAGTTTGGCCGAATTGCAGAACTTCAATGCCAACGGCCAGCTCCTGGCAAAGCATTGAAACTCCAAGATGCATCACTTTACCTTTTCTATCTGGTAACAAAAGACACTGTCCATGAACAACCTACCTACCAAGATGTGTGGGATGCATTATTTCAATTGCGAGAGCACGTGTTGGAGTCCGACATGCAAAAGTTAGCCATGCCAAAGTTAGAATGCCGCCAATTAGACTGGAGGGTCGTCTTTAATATGGTGGAAGAAATTTTTAAAGACACCGAGGTCCAGGTATTAGTCTGTTGCAATTCGCATAGTTACTGATGCGGAGCGAAGACCGTTCCCTGCCACTTTTATACAATAGGGAGTTGTAAAAGAGGTTCCAGTTGCAGATACCAGCATCCAGTTCGAGTCCCGACAAGTTTCTAGGAGGAACCATCTTTTAAGGAGGGGACAATGTGACGCCATTATCCGACCGACCGACTGCCTTAAGCTACTGGCCTAACTAGTGTACAAGTAATAAATCACTCTTCAACCTTTTTTTATGATGTTCGATTGTTTCTATACTTCCGGAGTAAATTATTTTAAAGTTGTAAATATTATTTGTATTCTAAAGAATTTTTGTATTCAGGAATAATCAATCTAGATGATTAAGCATTGTATAAATAACAGGGTTTTTGTAATTAGGAATTCAGTTGTTGTTTTGTATCGCAGCGGTCAAATAAATTGGTATAAATAAATTAGTACGTGTGAGTCCTTAGTTATTTGTTTTATTAGTATTGTGTTTTATTAATATTAAGTGTTTATTGTAAGTGTAAATAAAAAAGTACGAAGTAAGTCTCTCTTTATTTCAAAATAAATATTAGTGCCTAAAAACATAATAATCCGAAAAGGTCAATTTGTGTAACAATACCAAAGAAAGCCAATCAACAGGAAAAAGTCTACACTATTGCTGACATTCAGCGAGGCATTGGGAATGTCAAGGAATGTCTCCTTGCAATATATATGCCTTTACAGGAAGTGACACGGTATCAGCTATCTACAAGAAGTGGAAAATTTCACTGAATAGGACAGTTCAAGCCAACAACGCTCTCCGTAGAAAGCTTCTAGTCTTCAGTGCAGTACCTGACACCGGAAAGCATTTCCTTCTTGCAATGTTAGGTGCCACGAACATGGAAGATCTAGATTGCTTTCGCTATCAGTCTTACTTAAAGGCTATTGCAAAGCAGCCTATACATTATTTGTTCAAGTTAGCTGCACTACCACCAACTTCAGGAGCTTCCAGCCAGCATTCGTTCAGAACCTACCGCCAGGTACAGCACTGACTGAATGAGAAGAAGAATCCGCTCACACATGACAGAAGCTCGAAACAAATGACAATCGATGAAAAGCCCTATTACAACAATACGTGCTGCAACCAGAGATATGTCAAGAATAGATCTGGCTAGGGATATGCTAAACAATGTATCGGGGTGTAACGTCGATATCAATTACGGTGGTCTAGCCATCTTTGTCTGTCGTGCGAGTGTGAGCGTATCTACAAAGAGATGGGAGTAATGGAACGACAGTTACACAGAGGCGGCAGCCATCATATGCTAGAGATAGAAAGCTATGCGACAGTAGAGAGAGATAGATAGACCACCGACCTGAATTTACGCGTCCGCGTTCCGCGTTACGCTATTTTTCGTAGTCGGCCAAATCTATGTGTATAAGATCTTTGGCTGCAACTCCCGTGTGTATACTTGCAAAAAAGAATACATCTTGTGAGTGTAGAAAAACTGAAAGAGTGGTCAAAAGTGCTCAAGCATATGCAGCAATTGCTCAGGCCTAAGATGCGATAATAGGGATACAACCATCATAGACGAAGATGTAGAAGAGGACGATGTTGTATTTGGAGAGGACTTTGCATGAGAGAAGTCATTGCATTATAATCATCATTATCATGCAAGAAATATTTCAGGTATTTAAAATTATTTTGTTGGAATTTACTGTTGGAAAGATATTTATAAGAAATTATCCATAGAAAGTTCAGAGTGGGTTTCTCCGTACCACAGGTTTATATGACCTATTGTGTTTCCCTTAAAAAGTAGCACCACTTGAGAAGGTGGTGCGGTTGACGTTCCTTTAAGGACTTATCACCAACATACCACCGGCTACTGAAAACGCAAATTACATTTTTTACAAAACACAATCCTGTTAAAGAAAATTAGTTTTCTTAGTAATAATATAATTTGTCCAAAAAAATATATAAGAAATACGAAAAAACCTCCACTTTTACACCCTCCATAACTCCGGAACCGTTGATTTTAGAAAATTATGCATAGGACCTTTCTGGTTTTAAATTTGACGTAGAATATTTTTGAATAGAACCTTCTTTACGAGAAACCGCATAGCTTTCGTAATACATATTTGCGAAAATCGTAAAAACCTATTTTACTGACTTCTCTCCCCATTCTCCCCCAAACCCGACGCTCGAAATAGAGTAACTTTTTACTGAACTATATGTGGACCATAATATGGAACAATTTGGTGTTGGAGGATAACAAACTTTTACTTTGAATGTGAGGGTTTGGATTTAACATACTATTTAGATTTTTAGTTTGCTTTTATATGAAAAACAGTTGATTTTAGAACTTTCTAGCGACGTATTAGTATAATATAATATTTATGGATTACTGTCGAAGGCCCACAGGATCAAACAAAAAAGAAAATGCATTTGGGGATTGTTAATGACTTTCTTGGGTGTGAAACTGTCTTTTTAATTTACTCCTCGTGGTTTAAAAACAAAGCATAGCGGCAATAATTTGCAGATATGCAACACACTTTACCATTAACCATACTAATACACAGTGTTGCCAATCGGCGGATAATTATCCGATTTGCGTACCTTTTGGAGAGTTGTCGTATCTTCTTCGTACCTTTAAATAAATCGGATATTTGCGGATATTTTTCAGTGTATCTACCATCGACTAAAACATTCTCATCCATATATTCCCAATACCAACAACACATTAATTTTGTTTGCATCCACCCAAATTTTTATAAATAGCCTATACTGGATGAATGTTAGTGACATCCGATACTTTTCATCTTTTGACAAAAGGGACATGTGCCGATTCTTTTGTTTAGAATTTAAATGCACAAGTGCATCCACTTAAGACTTAAGGCATACTAATCCAATTCAAATTTCAAAAACCGTTATACAGTGTGAAAGGCACTTATGGAATAAAATTATGTGTGTCCTTGTTTTAAAGAATTATAAAAAGCGCTGGGATCCGTCGATTTTAATATATTATTGTGTTTTCAATTTAACAATCAAAAGCAAAATGAAAATTAAATTAAATTTTTTTTAAATAACGCGGGCACATAAATTTGATACACCCTGTATATTGAGCTGTAAATATTTATTAGAATTTAGTTTGGATGTAAGTGGATTTCTCTTTTAATGAGCTTTCCGATGAACCATTAAAGACTTTTGTGAATAATTAAAGTGAAAAGGACGATGTATTTAGATTTAAAATGGAAATAGATTGTTCATTACGCGAACTATAGAATCCGCAGGTAGAGGTAATTATCAATTTCTAGAAAAGGTGGTTATAAAAGAAAGTTTGGAATTTTAATATTTGTTTCAACCCGAGTAAATGTTGTAGAGTTTCCCCGAAAGTAATTAAGGATGGTCGGAATAATTTTGAAAATGAATGTTTGTTTGTCGAATGGAAAAGAGTGTTTCTGATTCTTGGCAAGTTGGAAGGGGAAAGGTAGTTTGAATGATTGAGAGAGTTTGAAAAAGAAGTCACTATGTTTTTGGCATCGCTGAAGAGCAGTTCGACGTTTTCGTGGATAGATAGTTAGCAAGTACCAGTGGCTGTTTGATAGTGGAGAATAGTGTTGAAAAGTGGAACGAGAGACAGATCAAATTGAGACGAAATACCTCTTTGATTCTGTATTATTGTGAGAAGGAGAGCAGAGAATTTTTGGAGTTTTGTTTGAATCGAGTACGTGTCAAAAGAGGCCCGGCTTGTTGGAGAACTGGTGCTGGTATGCTGATAGTTTTTAAGCTGGAGAACGGAGAGGGCTTTGATGAGTAGCCTTTGACATAGTCAACGAGGGAGAGCTGTTTTTGGGTCACGAGAAGACATCAGAGTGATTGAAGCAAAAGGTCAGTCAATTTATGTGAAAGATATTTTTATGTTCGGAAACTAAAATTTTGAGTAAAAAGCATATGAATTAAAATTCCAATATTTCTAAAAGTAAATAGGAAGTATAGCTAATCTTGCGAATACATAAATTTGTTTGTTTAATTTTGTTTTACCAAAGTCATCGGGAACAAACCGATAAATTATTTTTTTTTAACTATAATAAATTTAAGTGGTTAAAATTTCATTCGAACATCTGTGTCCACAGGTTTTTAGAATTGATAGATTTTAGAGTATTGATTTTGATAAATAAAAGACAATTCTGTATTTTTATTTTAATATTTTGCTTTATTTCTTTTCCCTATTTTATCCCGATTAGGATCAACTAAGAGATACTGAACCCACGAGAGAAGATAAGTATAACGTGAGATAATTTGGATTTTTTTTATAGTATAAAAAGGCACCCTGAGATTTTTTGCGACAATTAAATAAATAATCAAATAAATAATAATTAATATAAAATTAATAAAAAGCAGATCATAACAATATATAAATGTGCATTTTTAAAAATATTAATTTAAATCTACAGGGTGATTGACGCAAGCCTGGCAGAGTCCATATGTTTTATTTTTATTGGAACACCCTATATATTTTTATATTTTTAAAAGCTGCTTAACAACCAATTTTAACGAAATATAATTAACAATAATACAGGGTGAAATTTTGAAATTAGAAAGTATGGAAACTACTTATGGAATAAAATTGTTGGTGTACTTATTTTAGAAAATTATTAAAAAATGTTGTGACCCGTTAACTTTTAAATTCAAATGGGCGCTTTATAAACATATATTTAAATATACATGGTGCGTCACGAAAGTCTAGCATAGTCCATGATCTTTAGTTTTAATGAATCACCCAGTATATTTTTGTGTTATTAGAAGTTAATGTTATACCTAATTATATTTATGATTTTTTTGAGGAATGTAATGGTACTATGCAGAAAAGAACTTTCCGGCACAGAAACGTCACTTTTCTGCACAATACTGTCAGTTATTCTGTGAGAAAATATTAAGTTTATTAACATAAAATTGTGCAGAAAAATGCATTTGGAATAGTGGTTGTAGAAAAATCTACTTATTTGAAACTAGTAATATCTAGATATCTACTAATTAACTCAAAAATCCTTCAAATTTTTTGCCTATAAAAATTATTTAGTCGGGCATTAACGTTGAACACACCACGGGTATTATGGATAATCACTTTGATACCTTAATAACTACAAGACTGTCAAATATATTTCTATTGTTTTAGTTGTAATAAATCTTTAGTTGTTAAAAGAGCGTAGGCGCAAAATTTCGGACCAATATTCTTTAAACTTATTCATTTTTTTCAAATCCTGAGAAAACTAATCAATATTTTTGAAAAATTTGAACGCATAATGAATGATTACATTATTATCGAGGGCTGAAAGTCCCTTAGAATAAACAAAATGTTTCTTTTGAATGAGATATTTAAAATTGATAATCACACTCAATATTCTCTTTTCATTTTACCCCTGTAACATATTAGAATAAAAATTATAGAAGTCTTCAGAGACTTTCGGCCCTCGGTAATAATGTAATCTTTCATTCTGTCTCAGGACTCGAAAAAATGCATTTTAAAAGCATTGACCAGAAATTTTGCGCCTATGCTATTAAGGTAGCTGTAGTTTATTTTGTATTGATTTATTTATTATTTATTTTTCCAGTACCTAGTTTTAGGTAGTTATTACGTTTTAATAAAATAATATTTAAAAGTGTTTTTTTTTACTTAAATAATTATAATAAATTAATATAACGATCCAAATAATGAAATATTTAGATTTGTTTATTTATTTAGAATTTAACACTTACGATAATACAAAATACGAATAATATAATAATAGTAAGTAAATAATATTTTACATACATGAATTAGGTAATAATCAGCTAGGATAGGAGATTTTCATCTATAAACGAAAATTTTTAAACTTTGAAATAGAGAATCCACTAGATTAAAAGGCCGGTTGCGGTTGTTCGAACGCTAATCAGAAATGGAATCAACTGATCATTACCAAATATTTAATTACTGTCAATGTCAACTTTGATCGTGTTGCTGAAAACATAATTGATTACAATTATGAGATTAGATTAATTAATAATTGTTACGTTAATTGATAATTAATAATTAATTAATCAATCAATTATGGTAATTATCATAATGATGCAGTCATAATAGTTGATTACAATCAACTGATTGGTGTACGAACAACGGATTTTGTTATTTGATGGTTGTTAAGGGGACTAAAAGAATGACATTGACAACATTGATTTTAATAACAGAATAATTTTTGACCTAGCGTACCTTTTCGTGACAAATCGGATATTTTTCGAGCGATTATCGGATAATCTAGAGAAATGCGATTGGCAACACTGCTAATACATAATATTATAAAGAAACATGGCGGTTTATATTATTTATTGGTATATTTTACAAAATATTCTCGGTTTTACTTCGAATTTAGTTTATGAACAATATATTTTCGTCTAGCATTGCTTTGATAAAAAATAACGTATTTTTTAGTTTTTGTACATTGGTAACAATTGCGAGAGAAAGTGGTGGCAACCTTGACTTGCATTTGTCATTTTTTTATTCACCTTTCATATTTCAATTTTCAATCTCAATCAGTCAGTTTTGTGAGCTGTCGTAGGAATCTATCAATGGTGTTATTTGTCACTACGCGAAAATAATAATATTGAGAACATGTACTAGCTGAGTGTTCTGGTTTTATGATTAATTTTTATTAGTTTTGTTTTGATATTTTCAACGCTAATGCAAACGCCGCAGTTGTAGTGTTTGTGCAGCTCTTATTAATAATATTTGTGTACATATGTTAGTATCTGTCTTGATACAACGAATACAGAATAAGGTAAGTTTTTTTTCACTACTACTAATGTTTTTATAGTAAAAAAACAACCTCTACAGATATAGATTGACTACAGCTGTTATTTGACCTGTTTTTAACAATTTATATCAGTATCTAGTAAGTAAGGTATGTGCGGTTCAAATTATATAGGTTGTAAGAAAGTATTTCCATTTTGTCCTTATATGAAATTTGTTGTAGAAAGTTTTTACTTATTACAACCTAAGATTTGAACTGAACAGTATAGCTTAAAACTATTTTATTATCTTTACAATTAGAGAAAATCAACACAAGTTACTTTCTCTGTTTTCAAAGTTAATACTAATACTTATGTGTTCTTTTGATTACTCTCCCAAGAAAAATTAACATGGGAAATGAGCTATTAATAACATTAGCGAATATTAGTATTATGGATGTTTTACGGTTAAAATATAAGATTGAAAACAAGGAGAATTAAAGTCTGGGAAGAAAGTCTTCTTATCCTTGTAGGCAGGAATGTACGTATTTCAATGTATTCCTTCACTCAACTGTTCTCTCCAATTCTTTCTGTTTTGCCAGTCCCCTTCCTGTAGATTTATTCTTTCCATTGCTTTGTCTCTGAAAGATCTTTGGCTCTCTTCCTATAGGGCTCCACTCTGTTATTCTATTTATCCAATGATTTTGGTCTGCTCTTCTGACATGTCTGTACCAGGTTAATCTCTTCTGTTCGATGTAATCTATTATATCTCATATCTGAGTTCATTCCTATTCTTTTCTTAATCTCTATATTATTTATTATATTATCTCTTCTTGTTGCTTTGCAGCTTCTCCTTAGGAATTCCATCTTTATTGCTCTTATTTTGGTTTTGGTTTTCTTTTATTGTCCAATTTTCACACCTATCAGTGAGGAGACTTCTTGTCATGGTTTTATCTATTTATTTTTTTAAGCTGACATTCTCATCCCACAGTACGGATTTAATTTTCGTTTGCGTCTCTTGTTTGTCCTAGTCTATTTTTTACGTCTAATTCCATTGTTCAATATCAAGACCTTAGAAGAGAAGAGAAGTGCATTCATTCATAGAAGAAAAATGCGAACCTATGAAAATAGGTTCAATACTGGAAGAACTTGAGACATTAAAAAAGGAAAATCAAACAAGAAAATTCTATAACTCTAAATAATGCAAGAAAGGAATTCAAACCAAGTAACCAAGGCTAAGACTATGTAAGGATAAGGAGGGGCACATACTCAATACAAAAGAAGAAATATTGAAAAGGTGGGTGGAACACTATAAAGAGCTACTTACTATCGAAGTAGAAGATCCAAATCAACCACCCACAGGAGCAAGCAACACTACACCATTAGAACCTCCATCAATTCAAGAAGTATGGGATGCAATAAAACACCTGAAAAATAATAAATCTCCAGGAAGTGATGGTATACCCCTGGAACTTATTAAATATGGAGGTGCTACTCTGGCTAATCAAATATATAAAATAATACTGAGAGCCTGGAATGAGAAACAAATCCCGGAAGAGTGGTGTATTGGAATCTTTTGCCCGTTACACAAAAAGGTGATCAATTGGAATGTAGAAACTATATATAACCCTCCTTAATACAGCCTACAAAATATTTTCGAGTATCTTATATAGTCGCCAAGTACACATTCAGAGGAGTTTCTTGGAGAATATCAAAGTGGTTTTAGGCCTGGTCGATCAACAACAGACCAGATCTTTGTGCTAAGGCAAATACTGGAAAAAACCAATGAATTCAATATCGACACATACCATCTTTTCGTAGATTTTAAATCGGCCTATGATATTGTTCTAAGAAATAAATTGTATGAAGTCATGGAAGAATTCCACATCCCTGATAAACTGATAAGATTGGATAAGGCTACAATGCGTAAAGTTGTTTGCAAAGTTGAAGTACAGGGCGAACAATCACAGGCGTTTGAAACGCATGTTGGGTTGCAACAGGGAGATGCGCTGGCATGTCTCCTCTTCAACATAGCTCTGGAAAAGGCGGTCGGAGATGCCTGTATAGACAACAGAGGAAATATTTTTAATAAATCATCCCAAATTTTGGCATATGCAGGTGACGTGGACCTAGTTGCCCTTACAACACGCAAGCTAGAAGAAATGTATACCACCTTCTCAAATGCCTCAAAAAATATGGGCCTGCAAGTAAACGAGGAGAAAACTAAGATGATGGCATCAACACCCAACAATAGAGCCAGAAACATCTGTCACCAATTCACGGTTGATAACTCTACCTTTGAAGTGGTGGACAAATTCACATACTTACGCCCCCTGATCACCAAGGAGAACGTCATGACGGAAGAAATCAAGCGAAGGATAATCCTAGCAAACAAATGCTATTTTGGACTGAGTAGACATATGAGAAGCGGAGAAACTTAAGCCAAAAAAAACAAAAATAACCATATACAAAACCCTTCTACAGGGTGAGGCAAATAAAGGGCCTATTAGAAATATCTTGAGAACTAAAGGCAACAGAATCAAGAAAATTTGAATTATGTGGTTTTGAAGGGTCATCTGTTTAATGAAAATATTTTCATCTATTTGCTACTTCCGGTTATACCGGAAATCTCAGCAAATTTACTTGTAAAAACCAGATCCGACTCTAATTTACTCTAATAAATTTAGCATCTTCCAAAATAACATATTTATTTTTCTTTGTTTGAGTCATATATTAGATATGGTCTTCGTTTTTGGTGTTCTAATACAGCTATCCAACCCCATCTTATTTTTAAATTACAATAAAGAGCAATTAGGTAGGTATCTGTTTGGCCTCAGAAGAACAACACATTGCAGAAGTCACTTCAAAGATCACAACATTTTAACACTTCCTTCATTATATATTTTTGAAACTGTTTGTGTAATTCATAAACACCTTACATGCCTTTCCAGCAAGGCCTTATCATGACTACTCCACTGGAAATTCAAGCTTTGATGTCTATTTACTGATCCCGTTCATTGAATTAGTAATGATATCTATATTATATTCTGCAGAAAAACTATACAACAATCTCTCTTTACAACTTCTGTAAAATGACAAAAGGCAATCTATCTGAAAGACCATATTATTCAGTAGAAGAGTTTCTTAATGACTAACTAAGAAATTACAGTACCTTTATGTACAAGTATTTTTATCTATATTTGGATGTCACATGTAGCAGCTTAAACCTACTTAGTAGTTCCTAAAGTTGTATTATGCAATATGCAATTTATTTAAAATTTGCAATAGATTGTTTTTGTTTTATTTCATTATCTTTTATTTTGTAATATTGACGATGTATGTAATAATCTCTATGAGCATTTTCATGCTCATTTACTGTTTGAATTAAATGTCTAAAACCGTTAAAACTTTGACAAAAAATGGTTGAACCGTCATCAGAATATGACAAACAAATACTGAATATGTACAGTTTTTTTTCACTTTTATTGTGATTAAGCCAGTGACAATTATTATTAAATTTTTGACCATCCACCAAATAAAAAAACACTTTTTCAACAAAAGACAATAGATCATTATTGATTTCTGTTGTTAGTCTGACACATTAGATTTTTAAAATAATTTTGGAACATCGGATTATCAACAAGTATTTCTTCTGTTTCTTTTTCATCGCCTCCTTCTGCATAATTTTTTATTTTATACCTTCAACATCTTCATTTTCAACAAAAAGATTGCTCGAAACAGCGGAGATGAAAACCCTTTGAAAAATCGATGGTAAGACTCTATGGGACAGAGCTAGAAGTACAGATATACAATGGAGATGCAAGGTGGATAACATTAATAACTGGGTAAGAAACAGAAGAACAGAATGGAATGACCTCATAAGCTGAATGACAACAAATATGGTAGCCAGGACAGCGAGAGATGGTTCCCCAATAGGAAGACGATCAGTGGGAAGAACACAAATATGATGAAATGACAACTTACTAGAGGCACATTGAAAAAACAGACAGTCATGTCTATACAAAAAGAAGAAGAAGAAGAACATCTTCATTTGAAATTAATAAATAATTACTATCATTTTTTATCAATTTTTTCTTTTAAGGGAATTCAGTTATAGCGAAAATATAATATTTCTCTGAAAAGGTGCCGAAAAAATAGTTGACATTTGCTGAAGAAGACAGTTTTCTTGGCGAACAACAATAATTAAAATTAATTGACTTATCTATGTTTTTGACCACAAATGGGAGGGTCTAAATTATTTCAAAAAGGGTGGCATCAAAAATAGAGCAGCAAATGTGGTAATCCACCTCTGCTAGTAACAGCGGATTGTTCTTTTGACTTTCATCTATTTTAACAATTATTTTCTATAAAAAATAAGGCATACAAAATATATAAAAGAAGATAAAATTAAAGTAACACTTTCAAACCAGGTATCTTGCAAATACAAGTCATGCGATCCAATGAGGACTTTAAAGGGATATGTATCACAGACGTAAGTGCAACAAGCAGCTTACGAGAAAAAAATTGTTAAGATTTTGGTGCCATTTGTTGGGTCCACAGTTTTTGTTCCATAGTAGTTGGTGCTTACTAATTTACCCCAGATCCTAAAGTGTACCCCATGCGATGCCTAAGGACCATATCTCTAACAATTTCATTCATCGTTTGGAATTATAATTAATAATGTAAATTTAATGAGCCCAAGTGGGGATTTTTGCAGTTACTCGAGCGCATCAGATTATCACATGAGGAGAAACCTTGTACCCTGTAAATGAACCTCTACCCTACCATATATTGGCTCTTAATACAGGGGAGTTCGTTAAGGGAAGTCAAAAAAAAATTTATCCTTAGAAAAACTCGAAATCGTCAGATTAAGATAAGGTAAGTTAAGTACATGCAAAAGAGTGTATATTTCAAAAATCTGATGATCTGAGGACGTAAGGAACTGGATGAGTCACAAATTTTCACAAAAAAAGCGAATATTTCACCAAATGAACATCAGATCGAAAAACCGCAAAATACATGTATTCAATATTTTTGAAAAATCTATCGAATGGCACCAAACACGCCCCCCCCCCCACGGAGGTGGGTGGGGGGTTACTTTAAAATCTGTAATAGGAGCCCCAACTTTTATTGCAGATTTGGCTTCTTTACATAAAAATAAGGAACTTTTACTCAAGAAATTTTTACGAATTATGGATAGATGGTGCTATAATCGGAAAAAACGATTGTTGGAAATTTAAAATTAAATTAAAAAAATGAAAAGTCCCCACTAAAATGGAAAACTTAACTTGGCTTTTTTTGGTTTTAGGACCTACTCTTCACAACCCAATAGGTCCCCATAACGCTCGAGTAACTGCAAATTTAGCATACTTTCCTCCCCTACTACAACATTTAAAAGGTAGCCCATGAAGGGATTTTAATAAAATTATATGCCTTTTATAAAGGATAGTACCACATGTAGACAGGTTTTTTTTATGTTTCTTTAATTATTAACAATAATAAATATTATAAATATTATAATTGTTATAATTACAGTATTTCCTGCTACTGTCAAAGTTATTGACCACAGTCTAAAAGCTAAAATCTCTCCAATTTCAAATAAAACTTTTCATTTATTTTACGTGATCAGTACTTACAGCAGTGTTAACTAACAAAAACTTTCTTCTTCTTCTTCTTCTTCTTTTTGTATAGACATGACTGTCTGTTTTTTCAATGTGCCTCTAGTAAGTTGTCGTTCCATGGTTTTCGTGGTCTTCCCACTGATCATCTTCCTATTGGGGAACCGTCTCTCGCTGTCCTGACTATCCTATTTGTTGTCATTAGGCTTATGTGGTCATTCCATTCTATTCTTCTGTTTCTTACCCAGTTATTAATGTTATCCACCTTGCATCTCCGTCGTATATCTGTACTTCTAGCTCTGTCCCATAGAGTCTTACCATCGATTTTTCGAAGGGTTTTCATCTCCGCTGTTTCGAGCAATCTTTTTGTCCTCTCTGTGTCGGGTCGTGTTTCTGCCGCGTATGTCATTATTGGTCTGATGACTGTTTTGTAATTTCTGCCTTTCATTTGTTTTCCGATATTTTTATTTCTCCATATTGTGTCATTCAGGCAACCTGCGGCTCTGTTTGCTATATTCACTTGATCTTCCACTTCTGTTTCGAGCCTTCCGTAGCTAGATAGTGTGATGCCTAGATATTTAAACTCCCACCACTTGTTCTATTATCTGACCTTCCAGCTCCAATTTACATCTTATTGGATCTGCTGTTATAACCATGCATTTTGTCTTTTTTGAGGAAATTAACATGTTAAATCTGGCGATTATGTTGAATTGGTGCAGCATACGTTGTAAATTATCTTCGCTTTGAGATATTAGTATTGCATCATCCGCATAGCAGATGATTTTAAGTTGTTTTTCTCCCATTTGGTATCCTTTTTTAGTTCTTACTTTTTTTATTATTTCGTCCATGGTCAGGTTGAACAATAAAGGACTCAAGGAATCCCCCTGTCTTATCCCATTGCCGGCTTCAATTGGGTCAGTTAGTTCATCTTCCACTTTTACTTTTATTGTGTTGTTCTGGTAGATGTTTTCTATCGTTTTAATTATTCCCAGAGGTACCTCTCTGGAGTGTAACAAGTGGATAACGTCCTTTAATGTGACCCTGTCAAATGCTTTCTTAAGGTCCACGAAACATAAATATGCCGGTTTGTTGTATTCCAACGATTTCTCTTGAACTTGCCTCATTATAAATATAGCGTCAGTGCATGACCTTCCCGACCTAAAACCTTGTTGTTCTTCTGCTAATGTTATAATTTCATTCAATTTGTTTGTTATCACTTTTGTTGTTAATTTTAATGTTGTGTTTAATAAGTTAATCCCTCTGTAATTCTCCGGGTCTGATTTGTCTCCTTTTTTGAAGAGAGGTATTAGGATGCTTGATCTCCATTCTTGTGGTATTCTGTTTTGTTCTATTATTTTTTGTATTAGTTTTAATAGTTGTTTAGTTAGATCTTGTCCTCCGTACTTTGGGAGTTCGTTCGATATTCTGTCCTCTCCTGGAGATTTTCTATTTTTTAATTTTCTTAATGCTTCCTTTACCTCTCCCTCCTCGATGTTTATTTCTTCGTTTGTCGTAACTTCAGGTGTTGCTGGTTTATTATCGTCGCCTTTAGCAAATAGAGATCGGAAGTAGCCTGCCCATGTTTCCTTCTGAATGTGTTTCGCTTTTATTAATTCGTTCATATCCTTTCTTTGCCCTCTGATCATTCTCCATACTTCTTTTTGTGTTCCGTAGAAGTCGTGTTCCATCTGTTTTGAGAAACTCTGCCAGTGCTCCCTTTTTATTTGTCTCACTAAAGTATTCGTTTCGTTTCTGATTCGTTTGCAGTGGTTGTATGCCTGTTGTGTTTGTTTTGTTCTGTATTGTAAAAAGGCATTCTTCTTTTCTTCGCATTTTATCTTAACTTCCTCTCTAAACCACGGGGTTTTCTTCTTTAATATGTGAGTATTCGTTACTTTTCTCTCTCCAAGTGATTCTGTTGCAGCGTCGATTATGTTATTTTTGAGTTTTTGCCAGCTTTCATCGATGTTATCGTTTTCTAATAGTCCATTCTCAGCAATCTTCTCTGATATTCTTTTCCTGTATAAGTATTCCGTGGATTCCGTATGCAGTCCTTCGACTTTGATTTTTGTTTGTGTTGGTGCTGCCCTCTTAGGTGTGAAACTTCCTTCAAGAGATCATTTTGTGTTTCTTTACAAACACTTTGATCGAACGGCAGAAAACATTAGAAATCGCCAGCGACTGGTTGATTAAAATATAAAGGAAAGTGTTATGCTGGTTAAAAAATAGAATCATCATCGTCATCATCATCATTGGCTCTACAAACCCTGGTGAGTCTTGGCCTGTTCTAGAATCAGTTTCCTATCCTTTGCCTTGGCTTTAAAATTTCGTACTCTTAACACTCATAAGTCATCTTCCGCGTGGTCCTTAAACCGTGCTCTAGTCTAGTCCTGCCTCTTTTCCTCACTCCATCTGATATTTGGTTATAAATGTGGCTTGACGGGTCCATCTCGTTCATTCTCAAGTGACCTAGCCACCGTAGCCTGATTATTTTGATGCATAGCCTGATTATTTTGATGCATAGCCTGATATTTTGATGGACCTACCGATACTATGTTCACTATAATGGCGGTAAAGCTCAAAATTATAGCGTCTACGCCATAATCGGTTTTCCTGCACGCCTTTATAAATATGTTTGAGGATTTTACTTTCAAAACAGCTTAAACTTTCTTCATCGCTTTTTGTTATCGTCCACGTTTGTGACGCGTAAATGAGGATGGGCTTGATAAAGAGTTTTGTATAGCAATATTTTCGTTCTTTTTGGTACTACATACAGTGAGTACGTTTGAGTTGGAATAAATTCATTATCCCGAGAATGGCTGAATTTGGAAAAAAATCCTGAGACAGGTCGATTTTTATTTTTAAATTAGTACTTTTTGGCATATATGTATATCATACAAGTGACGTCATCCATCTGGGCGTAATGACTTAATCGATGATTTTTTTAATGAGAGTAGAGGTTGTGTGATAGCTCATTTGAAAGGCTGTTCAATTCCCTATTCACTAATATAAACAATAACCTAATTATTTATACGGGGGCCAAAAATATATTTTTTTTATTAAATTATTTGACACAAAAAGAAGAATGAAAGCAATTTATTTAATTCAAAATACATTTTACTGCTGCCAGAAAACAGGTAAAAATATTTATTTCACAAATAAACGTTACTTTTCGCTTAAATTCAATGTTCAAACCGTTAAGAGACAGGTGGGTGGCAGCTTTAACATTGAATTTAAGCGAAAAGCAATGTTTATTTGTGAAATCAACATTTCTTTCTGTTTTCTGACAGCACTAAAATGTATTTTAAATTAAATGAATTACATACCTTCTTCTTTTTGTTTCAATTAATTTAATTCAAAATTAATTTTTCTTGACACCCTGTATAAATAATTATGTTAACGTTTATATTACTGAATAGAGAATTAAATATAACCTTTCAAATGAGCTATAACACAACCCCTACTCTCATTTAAAAAAAATCATCGATTACGTCATCACGCCCAGATGGATGACGTCATTATTATGAGATATATGCCAAAAAATCATAATTTAAAAATAAAAATCGACCTCTCTCAGGATTTCTCTCTATATTCGCCCATTCTCGAGATAATGAATTTATTCCAACTCAAACGTCCTCACTGTATCAGGGGTGGCCAAACTCCTTGATAGGCCGAGCCATTTTTCAAAATTTGAAATTTCTCTCGCGCCGCAATTAAACTATTATTTAAAAAGTGTAAAAAATGTATGAAATTTTTCTGTCAGTGTTTTGATTTCACTAATTTTAAAGTGAAATAAAATGAAAAACATGAAGAACCATTTTGAATCAAATGAATAACCACTAAAACTTAGTCTTTTGAAATAAAATGGTTCACGTCGTTATTTCAAATGTGCAAATAATTCTACAAGCAGCCTTTACTAGTTCAGGATACTTTTCATTTGGATTTTCAGGATTCTTCATCATCCTTCCATCTTTTTCTGGAATGGCATACTAATCTATCGTCTTTCAAAAAATATTGTCTTTAACACTCTCTCTTCCTATGATCGTACCACATGACCTGCCCATCGTATCTTAGCTTTTATATGCCTGATGATGTTTTCACTATCATACACAGTCACCAACTCAGCTTTGCGATGCCTCTTCAACTCTCCGTCAATTCATCTCTTTGAGGGCCAGATATCATTCTAAACACTTTCCTTTCAAATACCAGCAGCTTATAATTTAATTCCCACTGATGTATATAATCCATGTTTCACTTTCATATGTAAGAATTGGGAGAATAATTGCCATGCATGAAAAAAAATACGCTATGTACAGTCTTATTTTAAATTTTCGTTTTAGCATCTAAGATCTTGATAATGATGGTATGGCCTGTTTTTCTATGTGGTTGTCATCTGTGATTACCGCCCTTAGATATTTAAACTCTTTTACTACTTCGAAGTTGTGGTTATTCATAGTTATGTTCTGCCTAACTCTTGGTCTTGAACTTTTAGTTACTAGCATCTATTTCCTCTTCTTTTCATTTATCCGAAGGCCCAAACTACTTGTTTCTTCCTCAAGTTGTGAAAAGCCTCTCTCCCGTCTCGTGTAGAATGAGCGGCTACAGTATTTCTCATGATCATCTTTCAGTGCGTCACAGTTTTTCGATTTCTTTCTAACGCATTAAATTGTATTTGACAGAAAAAAAGGCACGTCGGTGATTACATTTCGTCGGTGACATTTTTATAACATTTATTCTAGTTGTCGATAGATGGCGCCATAATAAAAAAATATTTTTTTTTAATTAGATAATAATATTACAAATATAATCTGTATAATTTATAAGACTATACAAATCAAAGAAAATACCATTTTATAAATGCAAGAAACACATTTGATTTGTTTTTATTCCAAATTGAAAATAAAATGTGACAACTGTCAGATTTAACTAAAATGTCATGTTAGAATAAATGTCATAAATGTGTATTATCACGGACTTACCCTTTTTCCTATCATTTGTTACGCACTGAAAAATGATCATGAAAAGGACAATACACCTAGATCATCAGCAAAGGCCAACAATAGTTTTGATCCTCGATTTGCAAATCGCTCTGTCAACTCAGATGATATTTTACTTATTAGGTACATATTCTAAGGCCAAATTGAATAGCAACGGCGATAAGGAGTCTCCTTGTCTAAGTTCTGATGTTACACTTATTCGTTTATATTTGTTGTCAGTAATTTAAGACATTTTGAAACACAAGAATTAAAAGTAATTCAGGTACATTTATTGAGAGCCACAAATAATCCTTCAAAGAGTCACATGTGGCTCGCGAGCCACAGTTTGGCCACCCCTGGTATATTATTTGATGTTAAAATTTTTTTAATCCATAGTATTTGCTAGATACATACGTCTACTGATTTCTGCAGTTATTGTGTTATTTTGGTTTATTTGTGAGCCTAGATAATAATATATGAACTTTCATACTTCTTCAAAAGTAGTAAGTTCCAATCGTTAGATCTTCGGGTTTTGCTACTTTCTTACTGTTTGTCATCTTCACATATATATTTTTTTACTTGTATTGACGTGTAGCCCTATTTTTTTGCTGCTGTTTCCAATGACGTGAACGATTGGATCAGATCCGCCTTTCTTATTGCTATGATGTCGATGTCATCCGCATACGCTAATATTTATACATTCCTATTACCAGTAGATGCATCATCTTTCTGCAGTCAAAGACTTAATTAATCAGATTTACAAAGCACATGTAATTACGTTTGTTATACAGGGTGATTGATTAGTAGGGTAAAGCTCAATAGACTCGCTATAGTTAGTAATAGATAGCCATAAAAGTTAGTAACAAAAATTGTAGCCAAATTTGAGCTTCACATTACAAAATTAGTTAGAATGTTACAGGGTGTTCGATAACATAGTGGCAGACCAAACTTATGTTTTTTTAAATGGAACACCCTATATTTTATTTTATATTCAAAATCCTGTTAACTTCTCCATCATAAAAATATAAAGGTTTGTTATGTTATACAGGGTATTTACAAAGTTATAACCAATTTTATATGAAAATCGTAACAAGTTCAACTCCCTATTCAACAGCAATGGTTTATTAATGCCATAATTTTTTATTTATTGTGAACATTTAAAAAAAATATTGATATTGCTAATTTTCTTTATATCAAATACAGGGTGAGTCAAAACGCAAGTACATTATTTTCTCAGTAATTTAAAATGGAACACCCTGTATTTTGTATCACTATTAAAAAGTACCATTACCGTACTTTAATTTTTATATAAAATTCCCTATGTCTAAATTTAATAATTTTCGAGATATTTTTATTTTTCAGAGGAAATTATTTTAGGTGTCTAAATTTTTACAAATTTCAAGTAAGCCATGACTGAATTGACAATTGACGATTACTGATTATCAATCCGGTAATCAATGTAACAATGTACCAAATAAAGAAAGAAACATAATTTATTAGTAATACTTTTTATAAAAAAAACACAACCACAACATGCAACATTTTTGAAACAGTTAAAAACTACTTTGGTATGTAAATGTAACAAATAAAAAAAGAAAAGTAATTTATTAGTAATAAATTTAACAAAAAAAACACAAAAACAAAATACACAATTTTGTGAAGACAATTAAACATTAATTTTGTACGTAAATGTAACAATGTAACAAATTAAGAACGAAAAATAATTTATCAGTAATACATTTTGCAAAAAAATATGTTTGAAAAAATTAAAAGCTACTTGTATTTTAAAGTATTTTATGAAAAAATAAAGTATTTTTAATATTTAATTACATAAGGTGTTCAAAATTACCTCCTAACACATTTATGCACGCCTGAAAACGAGCATTAAATGAGCTACTTACGCTATGAAGCATTTGTAAATTAACACATCGAAATACACTTTGTATTCTATTTTTCATCTCATCTCTTGTTGTTGGAGGTATTTTATAAACTTCATTATTAATGTAACACGAAAAAAATCAGTCTAGTTTATTAAATTCTGGTGATCTGGGTGGCCACGCTACTGGTCCATTGGAAAATGAAAATATCTCTAAAACTAATAAATTTAGACATAGGGAATATTATACAAAAATTAAAATACGGTAACGGTACTTTTCGATAGTGATATAAAATACAGGGTGTTCCATTTAAAATTACTGAGAAAATAATGTACTTGCGTTTTAACTCACCCTGTATTTGATGTAAAGAAAATTAGCAATGTCAATATTTTTTTAAAATTTTGACAATACATAAAAAAATATGGCATTAAAAAACCATTGCTGTTGTACTTGTTTTTAATTATGCAGGGTGTTGAACTTGTTACGATTTTCATATAAAATTGGTTATAACTTTGTAAATACCCTATATAACATAACAAACCTTTATATTTTTGTGATGGAAAAGTTAACAGGATTTCGAATATAAAATAAAATATAGGGTGTTCCATTTAAAAAAAAAAACATAACTTTGGTGTTATGAGGCTGGTAAATAGACCCCACTTTAATGAAATTGTTCCAATCTCAGGTTCTATAGGTGCTGGTTCGCTGAGAAAGGTAATTAGCTGATACCACTAAAAGTACCAGCGAGACTGCTTCCAAAAGGGATAAATTTAGAGCAATGAATTATGATAAGATAAGAATTTAACACATTTATTCTAAATCAAACAATGAAATTAAAGAGAAGTGAAAAATATATACATATATAAATAATTCTTCCTCTGTATGAAAAAGAAGAAGAAGATATATACGTATAAATAAAATAATATGTACCTAAATATAAATAATTATGAACAGTAAACAAAAATGACAGATTTTATAAACTAAATCTAATGAAAATGTCCGAACGAAAACTACGAGAAAAACTACGGTATTGTATCTAAACTTACATAAATGTTCCGCGCACTAAAATAGTCCGTTGACCGATATGTCTTAGGTCCGTAAAGTTGGCTTGTCCACTTTTATATAACAATAAAATTTTCATGCCATAATTTAGTGCTCATTTAGTGCTAATTTTGTACCGCAGTCCCGAATTTTGTGCTCTTTATTTATTTAAAAAAGCAGGTGGACAAGCCAGCTTAACGTTAAGCTGGCTTGTCCACTCTTAGTACACAATGAAAAAATAAAATTATTCAGATTCTAAATAGGCTATAATTTAGTGCTCATTTAGTGCTAATTTTGTACCATAAACATTATAATGAAATATTTGTTTAAACAATTTGTTATAAACAAAATTTTAAAAAATTAAAAAATAGAAAATTTTTTTATGCTAGAATTTAGTGCTCATTTAGTGCTAACAAAATATCCATATCCTGAATTTTGTGCTCTTTATTTATTTAAAAAAGCAGGTGGACAAGCCAGCTTAAAGTTAAGCTGGCTTGTCCACTCTTAGTACACAATGAAAAAATAAAATTATTCAGATTCTAAATAGGCTATAATTTAGTGCTCATTTAGTGCTAATTTTGTACCATAAACATTATAATAAAATATTTGTTTAAACAATTTGTTATAAACAAAACTTTTAAAAATTAAAATATCGAAAAATTTTTTATGCAATAATTTAGTGATCATTTGGTGCTAATTTTGTACCATAAAGATTATTATAAAACATTAAAATTTTAAACAGTAATAAAAACGAAAATTTTTAGTGATCCAATTTAGCGCAAATTGTGTGCAAATAACTAAATAAGACATCGTGAGATCAAATTTGGTGCTCTTTATTAATGTAGAAAAGAATTACAGTCTAAATATAAAGGCATGGTGATACAGTTTTAATTGATTTTATTTATACGTTTTTTCAACTTTAATGTATATTAGAAATTCTATGTTGACTTTTTTGTCCACATCTTTGGTTAGAGTTCTTTGTGTTCCTGCATTGAGACACTGCGACATATTGTTGTGTAGTGTCCCATGGACAGTTTTCCTAATCCATTAGTCGACGTAAGGTCATTGTTAATGTAACGGATTACTCCTACCAGTAAATAATAATCAGAGGTCCCAAGTACATCGGGAAATTTTATCGGGATGTTATCCAGATGAGGTAATGTCCTGATGTCCGTTAATTGAATTAAGATAATTGGACCTGTAAAGAAATTATTTTAAGTATATGGATTTTCTTTAATTTATGTGTACACGTGAAAAATAAAATACTTTTGTTGATTTTAATCATTTAAAACGTACCACTTGAATCATATTGCACTTCTGATTGTCCTAAGCATACTCTTCTGCTACAATCTCTGTCAGCTGTTAATGCTTCTTGCATTTCCACTTCGCTTAAAGCTTCCTTAAAGAGTAAGTTATCCAAAAAATATTAATTCGTTTCTCGGGTTCTTTGAGGGCAACCATTATTACAGTTTATGACTATTCTGTTAATTGGTAATTTTTCAATTAATTTTAACATCATGTCAAAAGCATTTGTGTTGCAGTCTACGTGTATTACTTTTTGAAGTTCATTATTTGTTTTGTTTAGTGTCTTCTGTATAGCACTTTCATGAAACTCCAGTAAAATTCTGCCTCGTTTTACATAAGATTGTGCAACTCCCATCTTTTTTATATATAGTGCAAGTGCAATAAATGGACAATCCTTTTGTAATGTTTTTAATGCATTTTCGACTTCAGAATGGTCTATTGCTCCAACAATAAACGATTGTACAATTGAATCTATTGCACACGTGTTATAAAATGAATACAATTGTTTTTTAATTTTCACACCCTAGAATAAAAGAAACCGGTATAAAATTTTAAATATTTTAATTATTTTGTTTATCGTAATAAATTCATAATTTGATTGAACTGAGTTCATTTAAATTAAGTAATTATTCACTATTAACTATTTTGCAACACAAAGTAATATTTAATATAAACTGATTAATTTTACCTTTAAATTAAAGCATTTCCATTCTTCAGAATAGGCACTTTCTGCAAATTATCTTGAAACAGTGAATCAAAAGTAGTTTGGTTTTGATCCAAGTATTTTGATAACTTTGCAGATTTTGTTCTCGATTTTTTAGTTGTATTTTTTGATGCCTTAGTGACTTGACCACGCCAATTTTCTTCTTTTCCTAAGTCGATTATTTGTTGTACGTTGTTTACAGCACTGCAGTTGTTGCACAACATTTCACTACTCCCTTTTTTTTTTGTTGTGCACAACTGGATGAACACAATTGGCATATTATTTCTTTGGTATTAATTATTCTTACGTTCTCTTCTTGAATTGTATCTGTAAACATGAGAGAAAATAAAAATAGTTGTAAAATATATAACAAGGTGTAATGAATAAGAAATACCTACTTCAGTTAGAAGCTTTTACATACCTTTTACGAATTCTTTATCTTCCTTAATTGAGATTGACTTTGGTTCAGTAGCAATTATTAAATTTCTTTCTGCATCAAGATCTTTCTCCGATTCATTTCCAGATCCTTTAGTAATTTCAACGTTATCTTCTTTTTTTTTCATTGCATCTGTTTTCGCTTGAATTATATTAGAGCGACCAACCAGGTACTCTAAAATCGCATTAACTGCTGCATCTGCTCTCAATTTTTTTTTCAATTAAATCTTTTTTTATATTTTTTTATTTCGCTTTCTACTGCAGAACTGGAAGCCGGAATTTTACCAAATCCAAATTTTTGTACCCAAATATAAGACCATAACGGGAAGCTTTTAATGTCTTTCTTTAAACGTGCGCAAAATTCTGGCAAATTAAATGGATTGTCATGTATTCCTGTTTCTTTTGTTTTCACCATTTCGACTTCTTTTTCAACATTTTCAAACCAATCTGACCAACAATTTATTGGTTTATCTGTTAAGTTTTCACTTTCTTCGTTTGTGTCGTCAAAAATAGATTCATTAGTTGGCCTCATTGATTCCCATTTTTCTGTTACTTCTTCGTCGAAAAGAGCCTCTTCTAAACCATGTGGCTGAACTATATTTTTTAAAAATTGTTTTTGCGTTTCACAACTACTGTCTTCATTTGTATTAATGAGTAATCCATCTGTTTCGCAAGAAGCCACTATTAAAATTGCTTTTAGAATAGTGGTTGCTCTTTCTATAGTTTGACATAATATTAATTGTCCTATAGCAGCTTTATAAAATACTTTAACTTTCTTAGATTTTGTCAAGTCACTCAAAAAATTAACGTACAATTTAATGAAATGAGCAACATCCATTCTAATAAAACATTGAGGGAGGTCAGAAGCATTAACATATTCTTCGATGGTGCGGTACTGAGTGAATGCTTTAATTCTGGCGATTATGAGCGCTTTTCCTCCATCACACGTGAATTCTTTAGGTTGAGGGGCACCTAAACGAGTCCACTCGTTAAGGAAGTACATAACTGCATTAGTATTATGTACTGAGCTCAGCATTTGTGCTACACTAAATTGTCCTGCATCGTTGTTAACAAAAATCGAATATAAATAAACAGGGCCTGCTTTTGTTCCTCCAATCGTTTCAATGCTATTTGCAATATTTCCTGTCGCATCTAGACAAACGCTTGTAATTTCATTTTTTGCATAATAAAAGTATAATCTTGTTTGATGTGCGGTCCAAAAGTGCACGAAAAAGGGATCATAACCAATGCCATGAATTGCGTTATTCCAGGTAGAAGTTTTCATAATACGTATTGCTTCAAAAAGGTCTGAATGAATGTATTGTGAACGGACATGTCCAGCTTTAGCAACTCTTAAAACAGGTGCACTAGGCATAAAAGGTGGTTCTTGATCGCCTGGTTCCATATTTCCTCTAGCTTGTTCAGTTCGATACATTTCTGCTCCTTTATTAGTCAATTCAATTGCAACTTCCGTCCGAAATGGTTCCCTCAAATAGCGTTTTTTGCATTTGCCAAAGTTTTTTCCTTTCTTGACAACACATTCCATTTGCACATCTTCAAAATAAGTTTCATTATCAAGTGTACAAAGAAGTTTGCTACCACAGCTACAATATCCTAAAAAAATTACATTTTTCTAAATAAAATTTTTATATGATTTAAAGTTTAAAAAATAAGATTATAATGTAATAATAATAACGTAAAATAAGTCTTGTACACAAATTTTATAATTAAAAGATTGAAAACAGGAACATATTTAGGTATCAATATTATTTTGAAATGTCACTTTTCATACTTAATGAAATACAAATGTGGACAAATTCGATTTGATAAATTTTTATTCGTATTAAAAATTAGAAGCGTATCATTGAACATTTTGTGGGTTGATAGATATATTTTTGTGGTCTATTTATTTATTTATTATTTAATCTATTTATCCATAATCTATTAAGTCTATTTATTATGTAATAGGAACTCAAAAATACTTAAATACCTAGGGTAGACCGGGGCAAAGATAATAATCTAATCTAAACTTCTTCACACTTATTTCGAAGATATTTCGATTATTATTTATCGATACAGTCGCTATTCTGGGCAAAGGGAATAGCCAGGGCAAAAATAATAATCGAAATATCTTCATAATTTATTACCCCCCTAATACTTACATGTGTACGTCCGCATGAAAAGGGCCCATTTTGTCGATTTAATTTTAGGAGATAATCGTAATTTTCTAAGAGTTTAACTGTTAAATTGTTTTGGTCAGTCAGAGTCAGACATATAAAATCTCATAGTCCTAATATTACGATTATAACAAATTTGCTATAGATAATTATGTAGGTATTTCGGAAGCTTATTTAAAATAAAAACTTATTTGAGGTGTATTTATAGTCTCTAAATCTCATTTGGCATCAATTTCATTTGACTGAAATTTCTTTTGGCTTTTATTTCATTTGGCCGAAATCTCATTTCCCATCAAACTTATTTACCATAAATGACATTTATCATAAATTTAACATGTATAGATTTATGCCAAATAAGATTTAGGGAATATTCATGCTCAAAGAGTTAATGAAAGAAATAAACTATTGCATAATTTTAAATTATACTACTAAATATTTTTGTTGTGTCACTAATTCTAATTTTGATTTTAAGTTATAAAGAATGAAGAAAATGTTAAAAAACTTACCTTGAAGAGTACCATAATTACCATTATCAGTAATTGAATGATTCAGAATATTGAATCCACAGGGTATTTTTGTTCCAGCCCAAATTGCAAACGTAATCCATCGCGAAAAATTACGCGATGAATCTAAACGCAATGACTCCCTTGTATAAACTTTGTTTTTTCTTGTTTCGCGTCTTTTATATGTCTTTTGTACTAATAAGGCTTCATATTCTGATTTTTTACCATAAACTATAAAGCTAATTTCGTCACTGTTCGAAAAAAAAAAACTGTCTTGATCTTTATTAATTACACATTTGCTAATATTTTCATCAATTGTGGGTTCGGTGAATTTCGTTTTCCTTAAATTACATACTCTACTATATAACGTAGTATGCTTTAATTTGCCACCCAGCTCTTCACAGAAGTCAAGCCATACTTCTTTACTTTTTAATTTTTTAAAATCGTCATCATAATAAAGCAGATGCTTCCACTTTTCATAAGCAGTTTCCACTCTAGACGGTGAAATGTTCCTTTTCCTACCAACGTGAGGGATACTCATTTTCACAACTATTTCACTATTAAGGGGGATATTCGATATTTCACTATTAGGGGGGGATATTCGATATCTCTTCTAGTTTTGTCAGGAGGCCTTTACAAAAATCGCTAAAATTGCATATACTTTTACATATGTAAGAACCCCCTTAACAAATATCACTCACGTAAATACATAAATCACATTCAATAACAACGCAATTATTAAGTGCCTGTTTAATAAACAAAATATTACAGAAGTGGTCAAGTCAACGTCAAGACGAATACTGACTTCAGGGTGCGGAAATTATTTCGACTTTACAGATTTAAAAAAAGTCTTTCTTATTATTTAGCAACCCAATCATAAAAGGATTTAAAACATATGTTCCTGTTTGAGCCTTAGTTAAAGTCTCCAATTTTTTCTACTGTAGTTAAAAACCATGAGAAAACACTATTGGAGGCATATTTCACGCATAAAAGTCCCTTTCAATACAAAAGGGTTTATGACGTGCCATCTTTAAAGATGTGATATCCTGGCTCCTAAGGTCAAATTATCTTAAACGGAATAAACTATTTATAATACATTACAGTATATAAATTATTAAAATATTTTTTATATCACATAATATGATTTAGGCTCGATTAAAATAAACAAAGGACACAACATTCAATGAATATATATTTTGTTAGCAAAAAGTAAGTTATTAGTTATTATTACAGTAAAGGACCGAAAATAATATATATCTGGGTTTTACTGTAGTTGCAGAATAAAAATATTTACATTTTTATACCTTTTTAAAGTTTTGTTTATAACAAATTATTAAACAAGAATGTGTGTGTACTTTGTACGCACGTAAGAAGTTATACTTCTACTACATATTATGTGATTTTTAAGACAATACCAAAAATTAAAAAAAAATAAAAGAATAAAACGCACACAAACACATTGAAAAATGCCACAAAGAAAAAATGATTTCTGAACGATAATAATTGTTGGCAAAAATTTTAAATACGCATTTTCTGAAAAAAAAAATTATATAACAAATATACTTACAATCATAACATGCATAAAAAAATAAAAAAATAAAACTTGCATCGGGAATTGAACCCGTGAATTTCGTGGCACTTTGATTCATAATCGAAGCGTAGACTCACTCGTCCATTTCCACATTATTTATCATGTGGAAAAATACGGTAACTGAACGTTTTACTGTTTGACAGTTGTTTTGAAAATTAAATTATGTAGTTTAAATTTTGTGGAATATAAAAATATAACAAAACAGTAAGAAAACAATATATTAGATGAAGATTGGTAGAACTTTTGTTGGTAATCAAATTAAGTATGTAAATCAAAGCATTACATACCTACTAGATAAATAAATCTACGCCAAAAAATAATAATTTAAAAATAAAAATCGAACCTAATTTGGGATTTCTCTCTAAAATCCGCATTCTTGAGAAAATAAATGTATGTATTTCAACCTAATCCAAATGTATAATTACAATATGATTATAATAAAAACTACTTACCAAATTAGAATGAGGTTTCCTTGTCCAAAAGTCCAAAAATATAGGTATATGAAAACTATTTAAAAAGACTATTTAAAACTATTTAAAAATTTGTTTCTTTTCACACAAATTTTAAAACGCAACAACCATAAATAATCTAACTACAGCTGTGCCACAGCCGCCATATTGAATAATTTTTGACATGTCATTTGAACATCCAATCAGAACAAAGTTATAATGCGCATGCGCCCAGTCGCTAGGTTTTACCATATAAAAATTCAGCCTCTATCGCCGGTAAAGAAGTATAACTTCAAAAAGAATTTATTTTACTATTTTCAAATTTTTAAAAATTTTATTTATAACAAATTGTTTAAACAAATATGTTATTATAATGTTTATAACTATCTGAGCACTAAATTATAGCCTACTTAGAATCTGAATAATTTTATGTTTTCATTGTTTATACTAAGAGTAGACAAGCCAGATTAACGTTAAGCTAGTTTGTCCACCTGATTTTTTAAATAAATAAAGAGCACAAAATTCAGGATATGGATATTCTGTTAGCACTAAATGAGCACTAAATTATGGACAAAAATTTTCGATTTTTTAATTCTTAAAAGTTTTGTTTATAACAAATTGTTTAAACAAATATTTTATTATAATGTTTATGGTACAAAATTAGCACTAAATGAGCACTAAATTATAGCCTATTTAGAATCTGAATAATTTTATTTTTTCATTCTGTACTAAGAGTGAACAAGCCAGCGGAACGTAAAGCTAGCTTGCCCACCTGATTTTTTAAATAAATAAAGAGCACAAAATTCAGGATATGGATATTTTGTTAGCACTAAATGAGCACTAAATTCTAGCATAAAAAAAATTTCGATTTTTTAATTTTTTAAAATTTTGTTTATAACAAATTGTTTAAACAAATATTTCATTATAATGTTTATGGTACAAAATTAGCACTAAATGAGCACTAAATTACAGCCTATTTAGAATCTGAATAATTTTATTTTTTCATTGTGTACTAAGAGTGGACAAGCCAGCTTAACGTTAAGCTGGCTTGTCCACCTGCTTTTTTAAATAAATAAATAGCACAAAATTCAGGATATGGGTATTTTGTTAGCATTAAATGAGCACTAAATTCTAGCATAAAAAATTTTTCGATTTTTTAATTTTTTAAAATTTTGTTTATAACAAATTGTTTAAACAAATATTTCATTATAATGTTTAGGGTACAAAATTAGCACTAAATGAGCACTAAATTATAGCCTATTTAGAATCTGAATAATTTTATTTTTTCATTGTGTACTAAGAGTGGACAAGCCAGCTTAACGTTAAGCTGGCTTGTCCACCTGCTTTTTTAAATAAATAAAGAGCACAAAATTCGGGACTGCGGTACAAAATTAGCACTAAATGAGCACTAAATTATGGCATGAAAATTTTATTGTTATATAAAAGTGGACAAGCCAACTTTACGGACCTATATGTCTTTATATTATGAGCTCATAAATATAAATAATGTCCTTACCTCCAACTTAATACCACTTGCCTAGGTATGACGAGAATTTCAACTCAAATTTTGCTACGAATCAGATGACCAAATTTACGATTACTAAATACTTAACGGGAGAGACTCTGGGTATTTGTATCTTCTATTTAATTATCCTTTATATTATTATGTGGAGAGAAACACAAATATTTGTCTCTTTTGGGGTTATTTTTCTAATTTCTTTCTTGAACGAGATGATCTGCTAATTACGGGAGATGAATTTTTTTTATATTGTCACTTTTACGTTTTTGGGTTTTTGCTTTACGTGACAGAATCATATTTTTGACGTCACTAGAGATGGGAAATGCCGCATATGTACAATAATATAAATAAGGAACGTACTTCTTTGAATTTTGTGAATATTTTGTGAGTTTCGAACATTTGGTCTGCCACTGTGTTATAGAACACCCTATAACATTCTTACTAATTTTGTAATACGAAGCTTAAAGTTGGCTACAATTTTTGTTATTAACTTTTATTGCTATCTATTACTATAGCGGATCTATTGAGCTTTACCCCACTAATCAATCACCCTGGATGTTTCTATGCCTTGTTATTTATAATTACATAATTTTCTCCTACTATCAAAATTATTGACGCCAGCCTAAACAACCAAAATTTTTTCTAGACATTTATTGAAAATGGATTACATCAACCTACCTCTTTAATTTAAAATAAACTTTTCATTCATTTTACGTGATCAGTATAGCAATGCTAACAAAAACTTCCTTCAAGAGACCATTCCATTTTGTGTTTCTTTACAACTTAGATTGAACGGCAGAAAACCTTCAAACTAGCCAGTGACCGGCTGATTAAAATAAAAAGGAAAGTGTTATGCTGGTTGAATATCATAATCATCATCATTGGCTTTACAAAGGGGATTGGGGTAAAGCTCAAAGGTGGTAAAGCGCCATAATCCGTTTTCCTGCACGCCTTTATAAATATACAGTCGGAAAAAATGAAAGAATACCCATGAACGATCACATCAATCACTTATTTTGTATTTACTGCTTTTTCCTATAAATAACAAACGTTTGTTATAGAAAAAGACAGCAAATACAAAATAAGTGATTGATGTGATCGTCCATGGGTATTCTTTCATTTTTCTGACTGTATCTGAGTATTTTATGTTCAAAACAGCCTAGCCTTTCTTCATCGCTTTTTGTAATTGTCCACGTTTCTGACGCCTAAGTGAGGACTGGCTTGATAAAAGTTCTGTATATCTGTGTTCTTGCTATGATATCGATGTCATCCGCATACATACGCTAGTATTTGTACACTCCTATTACCAGTAGCTGCATCATCTTTGGGTAATAATCTAAAAAAAATTTTATGGATAGATGCTAACAAAAACACCGGCCCTCGGGCTAGTCCGGGCTTGGTCGTATAATATCTTGATCTTATAATATCTAATATAGCGCAGTCAAAAGACTTGGTCAGATTTACAAAGCACATATAGGCAGATTTGTTATATGTTTCTATGCCTTGTTAATTATAATTACAGAATTTTCTCCTACTATCAAAATTATTGATGCCAACCTAAAAAACTAAAACTTTTTCTAGACTTTCATTGAAAATGGATGACATTAGCCTACCTCTTCAAATTCAAATAAACTTTTCATTCATTTTACGTGATCAGTATAGCAATGCTAACTAACAAAAACTTCCTTCAAGAGACCATTACATTTTGTGTTTCTTTACAAACACTTGGATCGAGCAGAAAACCTTCGAACTAGCCAGCGACCGGCTGATTAAAATAAAAAGGAAAGTGTTATGCTGGTTGAATATACAAGGACGATAATTTCATTTTATATACCTACCAGTTTAAATGGATTACACAACACGGCTTGAGTTACTGATGGTTTAACACATAAAACTGAAATTATAAAAGTGGGTATTTTACATTCATTGCAAAGGTGTGTTATTTCGATATAATCATAATATTCATGCAGGTAAAACATTTTATCAACGTTTGTACATGTTCGTTACTTATTAGAAATTAAATAAAAAAAAGTTTACCAATATTTTAGTCCAGGGAAATATGTAGGTTTTTCTCTCCTCCTCTTAAGTGCCTTCTCTATTAAGGTTGGCAATCAATATGACAAATTTCTCTCTGTTCAAGGCTTGATGAATTAAGTCATTCCCTGTTGTGTGGGTAAAATCTCTGATGTTTCGGAGCCAGGATTTTTTTCTTTCTTCTCATAGCCCAGTAAATGAACGGAAAATACGGCGATACCGTGTAAATTTCAGGGGCAACTCCGAATTGCATGAAAATTTGGATTTACGTTCTAGTTACCCTCCCCTTCAAAGTTGAATTTGTGCCGTTGGTTGCTTTTTCTTGGGGGTTGACAGTCACCCCTTCTCGGGGTGAAAAAACATACGTTCAAGATAAGCCCGGAAATGGATAAACTGACTGATTATAAGTAGAGGGAGATTTTCACGATTTTTTTTACCAAAGAAAAAGAGGCCAACTGTTTTTTCAGCGTAACTCGTTTATTTTGATGCTAGAAACTTTTGTAAAAAATTAAAAATAAAGCTTTTTTTAAGTACTTTAAAAATGGTAATATGTTTTTCCCGAAAATTGCTTAATTTTTGGGTGATTTCTCGTTGAAATATTAAATTTGGAATTAGACGAATAAGAACGTATTTTTCATGAGCTAAAACTTTACTTTTACTCGGTTCATAGACTTTACTAATACACCATTTTTTTAGTTTTTTTATGAGCTACACTTCTATCAAGAATATTTTTTTCAATAAAATATTTATTTTTGGAGTTATTTGCGAAAAACCGTCTGAAAACGTAATTTTTTTGTCGAAAAATAAACATTTTCAATCGCAAATCACTCGAAAAGTATTGACTTACGTAAAAAACTCTATAGAACAAAAGTTGCTTATAATCAGTCAATTTATCCATTTCCGGGATTATCTTGAACGTATGTTTTTTCACCCCCGAGAAGGGGTGATTGTCACCCCCCAAGTAAAAGCAACCAACGGCACAAACTCAACTTTGAAATGGAGGATAAGTAGAACCTAAATCCAAATTTTCATGCAATTCGGAGTTGCCCCTGAAAATTACACTCCAAAACGGTCATTTACTGGGCTATTATAACCCTTTTCTTCGATTTTGCCTTCTTACCTGGAGCTGCTCAAATTCCCTATGGCGCATTATGTGTCCTAGATATGACGTCTTTCTAATTTTGATTGTATTGACCAGATGAGGACGAGGTTTTTCTCAGGACATCGCAATAGCCACTAGCCAGGTATTTGATGAGTTTTTTTTTTACGTTAATAAATATAATTTATATCTATGTTAAGAAAACCTATACGTTTTCTGCAAACATTATCCAAACGGATTAGAAATATCTTCAAAAGGTTTTCGATCAGTCGAACCATCATCAGTGAAACATCTTGAGAGTTGTTGAAACTGTTGGTTGTAAAAGCCTTTATATTACATGATAAATGTATTGCATTATATAGTCCGTCCGTTATAACTTTTCCCATGCGGTACGATTCATTTTCAATCAAATTAAGTCAAAACAGAAAGTGAAACGTACGCCGATGTGTGTAGTATATAGTATACAGTATACAAAATGTATATACACATCGACGTTCGTTTCAATTTATGTTTTGACTTAATTTGATTGAAAATGAATCGTACCGCATGGGAAAAGGTATAGCGGACGGACTATAAAAATGTGATGATGACACGAGGCCCTTCGCAGCAGGGCCGGATTTACAACATGTTGAACCCGACTAGGCGTCAATACTTCTGATGCCCCACGCCTTGATCTCCCCCAACCCCCTCATAACCAACCAACTTTTGGCTTTCGCTGCTGATTATTTTAATAAAATCTTATACCCTAGTGTTCTTTTGCACTAGGTATTAACAATATTCTATGGTTATAAAAGAGAGGTGTGCTAAGGATTGAAAATAATAAATACAAAATTACCGTAATTAATGTTTTCTAAGGTTTTAATAATAATAGTTAATAGCGATCATATAACTTAAAATTATACACAGAGAGTGCTACAGGTGGTCTACAGGTTTAAAAGTGGTATGTTAAATCATCGCTCTTATATTTTTTAAACTTTTAATGTGTGGTAAGCTGTAAACTGTGCCAGTGTGTACTCAGAGCTAGGCCATGCGAACAAAATCCACTCGTTCCGCGCCCTAACAAATTTGGCGCTCTAGGCTAGTGCCTTGTCGGCCTAGTGGTAAATCCGGCCCTGCTTCGAAGAGTATGGGACGATTGCGCCGATTTTACCTGAGGTACGTTCAGCTGAGGGCACTATTGCGCCGAACTAATTCAGATGGTCCCTAATCCCTAGGTATGATTGCGCCGCCTCCCTTGGTGTTTTCTTACTCTTCAGTGCTCTGCATATTGACCGAGTAAATCAAATACACTTTCAATCTCTTAAGAATGCACCAAGGGTTACTTCTTTCTGGTGTAAGCTCCTTTTGAGACTCAACATTAGTCGATATGCAGATTATACAGGGTGGACTTTCGTAACTCCTACTTGATAAAACGATTGCAGTTGCAGTGATATTTCAGTCACTGGAGCTATTACATACCTCCGATTTCGTTGAATCTCCATCGATTTTCATGAAAATTGGAGAATGGTTAGAGGATACCTCAAGGAACAAAAGTGACATGATGATGCCAACTTGCGTTTTTACACTGGTGGTGTACCATAAATCGATAGAGAAGTAAATTCTAAGCAAAATTTGTTAATTCATAAAGTTATTAAAATAAATCAATGTTTTAAAGCGGTTTTTCATAAAAAAGTCAAAAACTAAGTTTTTACAAAAAAGTTTTTTTATTTTTTTTAGCTAATGCCTCGACAACTAATGCCCATTGGTATGGTAGGTACGGTAAATTTTTGCAGTTAGGTATCTAGTGTCATGTATAGTGTGCATGTTGAGTAAGTGTCTTGTTACTTTGCAAAGTCGACGTCATTGTCTTTGCAAAGAGACGCTAATTGTATCCGAACGTCTGCGGTCCGGAGTTATTATTACTAAGATTGAATAGAATAAAAAAATCGAACAAATTTCTTACTTAAAAAACTTTGTAATATTAATTCAAACTGAGTTATATGTAATTGAATGTATATTTAACAAGAATAAAAAACCGTTAAACGCCGTAAAAATGAGTGGCGCATACAATATTCCAGCTACAAAAGATCTGATATGAATATTACGTGGCGCGAAAATGTATTTTCATTTTGATGCAAAACAAAATTCTAGTTTTATTTTAAAAGACTGTTTCATAATATTTGCCCAATTTGAAGTAAAACGCGCCACAAAAGAGTAACTTTGATACAGTTTTAATTTTGAAACTCTTTTGTGGCGCGTTTACTTCAAATTTAGCAAATATTATGAAAAAATCTTAATAAAACTAGAATTTTGTTTTGCATCAAAATGAAAATACATTTTCGCGCCAAGTAATATTCATATCAGATCTTTTGTAGCTGGAATATTGTATGCGCCATTCATTTTTACGGCGTTTAGCGGTTTTTTATTCTTGTATCAGGAGTTTTTCAAAGTTATTTATAAATTAAATGTATAAAGTTAAATGCAATGTTTCTCGATTACACATTAAGCTTTATAAATGGTAGCTTTTGGATAAATGATCTAGTGTCCATCGAATGTACACTAGATTTCTTTTCTATTCGAAATATGTAGATTGAAAAAAATATTGGGATGGCCGGTAAATGAACTCGGAGTGCCCGTTGCCAGATCAAATTAGCGTCTTAACCACTACAACTACATAAACCATTTAGGGAATAATCGTTAATTGGATTATACTTTTGTAGCTTAATAACTTCTAAACGGCTTAACAGATTTTGTTCACTAAACATGAGTTTGAAACGTATTGACAAGTAGTATCTTATGCATCTAAGGTCAAGTATGATAACTGAAGCTATTACAGAAATTATTGAGCTTGAAAAACCGTTTTTCCCATTAGAAATAGATTTGATCATACTTATAAAGCCTATAACTTAAAAATTCGAATTTTCTCGGATATAAGGTATACACCGTTAGATTCGTCTAGACTCCTTCTACAAACGCTCAGTTATTGGCGTAATCCGTAGGTTGAAATTTTGAGTAATTGTCGAAAAAAAAATTTTTTTTCAAAGTTTAGTTTTTCGGCTATACTGAGCCGTGTGTATGTCTGATCCTGACAGCTTAGACACCATTTGAAAGCTTAACTCAACGCTATTGATTTGGTGTATTTACTGTTCTCCTGTCTCTTCTTGAACCGAAGATATATACCGCAAAAAAATATGCCGTTTTGTACCTACCAAGTCCTATAGCTGGCTTATGGGTAGTCAAAACTCACAAACTACACCGGTTCTGAATCGGCCCTCACCCCCTCTTCAAACGCAGAAAAAAAAGAATGTGTGTGTACTTTGTACGCACGTAAGAAGATATTCTTCTATTATATAATAGGTAATTTAAACGAAGTAAATATATTAACAGGTTATTTGTATTTTATTTAAAAATCAAACTAACTTTCTTATCTACCACTTTCAAAAAATTTTTATTAAAACAACCAAAAATAAAAAAAAAATATGAATCGCCCAGGATTTGAACCCGCGTCATTCCAATCGCAGAGCTAACGCATTACCAACTACTCCAGCGAGGTCCTTGCAATTGACATGTAAGTTTCGGATATAATTAAACAACACGGCGACATATAGTGTAAAAGTGTTATGCTTACATAATATTTTATTATTTTACTACAGAGAAACACAAATCCAAAAACACAAGAATTATAATAAATAATACATTTCCTAAAAACACTAATATATTCTTTTAATGACTTATTTGCACGGTTACAGATACATACATACCTATCTTGAAAGCTTAGCAATGAACTACATACTGTCTGTGTACATACTGTCTGCGCAGGCGCGCAGATTTATGTACAATTTTACCCTCAATCGAATCGCGCCTAAACAAGAATATCTTCAAAAATTCAGATCGGTTTAAATTTTCCACACACATACATACATATCCACAAACATTTTCCCTTTTTTAAATAAAAATTGACTCATATTTCTGAGCTCGGTAACTTTTGAACGGTATAACCGATTTTCAAAATTAGACATGCGTTGGAAAGGTAATGATCGCTTCTATTAGAAGCCGCAAAGGTCGGAGTTAAATTTTCGAAGTTTTTGGGAGTTTTGGGGACGAGAACGAAAAACAGACCCTAAATAGGAAGGGCCGTAAAATCCACACCCTTTGACCAAAGTGGATGGTTGACATATGAATGGGTGAATCTTTTCCTGAACTTTAAGATGGGAGTTGGCCCAATTTTCAATTCAGTCAGATTTAGAAAATCGAAAATTTCGTGTATATATAGTGTCGCGTCTAGGGGGTGTAGGTGTGCGCCACTGGCGAGAACTGCCGTTCTATGGTAATATTTTTTTCGGCGAGTACTCAAATCTAAGTATTCAAGCTTAAATAACGGGAAAACCATGCATTTTATAACATATACATACTTACTAAACACTTGTTAAAGTACCTACTCAGAAATATCTATCAAATGAGCTCCCGAAGAAGTTGATAGCATTAAAATTTATGCTCCAAAAATTTTTGCAAAAAAAATGCTTAGAATAGCTCCGTTAATTTTTATGATATCAGGTTCATCTAAAATTCATTTGAAAGGTAATAAAATCGATGGAGGTTTAACGAAATCGGAGGTGAAAACCTTCAGTGACTGCACTATGACTGCAAAGGATTTTCAGTATAATTTTTATTCTTGGTGTAGTCGTTTAAGATTTTTCAATTCTTGTTAACGTAACTAATTGCTTATCGATCTGTGTGATTCTGCAAGAGTGGCCCATTTTCCTAGATTTTAGTATAAATTTTACCTTTTTTTTTACCTCATAAACATATTGCATCAAATCCCTCTTGAAACAGTATTAGGAATATGCTATCTGATCCAGATGAACATTGCTTTGGAACCCAATAAATTCAATTTCTATGTCCCAAAGAGACCCCAGCAAGTGTGTTTTCTAAATAACTTTTTACACAATTTTTTTTGAGGATATCTTTTTTAACATGTGTCATTTTAACCTTTTTAAATATTAATTATAGGTATAACACTTTTCAAAAATATTTGTTTTCTATTTTTTATTTATTCAATAAAATATGCGCTGGGATCTCTTTTGGACCACGCTTGGCGTTTAACGTTAAACATAAATTTAGTGCTTTATCGACTTCAAATCTTTTGTCGTTAAAGGGATAATGGGATCAAATATGGGATAATGAGTCGTTTATAATTTTCAATCACAAAGACCAATAATGGTACAAAAATCGTAGTGACAAACGTAAACTTTACCTTTTACAACTAACTAGGACAAAAATTGACAAAACCCAATATGCAAAATCGATTATTATAATGGGCTTCACTTCACCAAGTACTGCTCTGAGGGTTAATGAATAAAAGCAAGAAATAAAGTTCTTTTGAAGCATTTGGAGTAGTTTAGAATACAGACAACAAAGCAATAAGCAATAGCCATTTTTCGTTCGTTGGTCGTGATGTCACCAATTGAAAATGTGTTTTTACAGCATTACACACTGCGTGATTCATCTCTTGTCCAGAATTACTAAGAAAGGCGCCTCTCGATGTGCCAACTCGTAAATACCTAAATGGAAATGAAAGCTTAAAATACATTGCATTTCTTGGTATTTGGTTGCATATACTTACAGGGTGTTACTAAAATAGATGCATTTGTGCACTAAACATAAAACGTGTAAAATTGACTATAAAATGATTTTTCTTTTTAATTATATATATCCGACGCCAACTATAATTGGTTAAATGGTACACTGTAACGAATATTAGCCCAATTTTTAAAGCAAAAGGTGGAGAATAAAATACAGAGACATTGGCTACTTTATCCCTTTATTAGAAGACATTTCGTATACTAAGTACATATCCTCAGTTCATCTACAATAAATAAGTAATAATATGTATAAGAAAAACATACATAGAGAACAAAGCACGTGGTGTTACCGTATAAAAGATATGCAGCAAATACAGTTGGAAGTGAAGTATAGCTTATCATATGACCCATATACAAATATTGAAGTGAAACATTCAGTTAAGTCAGTTAAAAGTTAAAAAAACTAGCAAAGAACACGTGGTAACAAAAAACTTTGTAAGTCACAAAAAAGAAGCCAATATGGCAAAAAACGAATAATGATCCAAAGATCACGAGTGAAGTAATTAATTAATTGTATCACAAGGAAAAATTCATGTAATTGGCTGTATACCACGAATCACGAAAAATAAAAACCTTATCGTGTAAAAGGTATACATATTTAAAATCCCTAAAAAGGGTTATATCGCAACAGACCGTTTTCGGAATCAATATTCCATCATCAGTGTTATCACAGGTTTACATGTTTTAATCCACCAAAATATACGGGTAAAAACCCTTAAGTTGTTTTAAAATTGTGAATTTTAAAATCTTCACAATTTGAATCCGTAACCAATGGTTTCAACAGAATGGCGCAACAAGCCGTACAGCCGAACGCTCCATAAATTCGCTCCGTGGACATTCTGGTAACAGAATAATTTTTCGTCGCACAGATTTCGAGTATCTACCTCATTCACCGGGTTTAACACCACTTGATGCTTAAATTTGGGGTATGATGAAGAATTCCATATTTTGCTCTAAAAATATGCCAGAATGATAACTTATTTTCAACATTTGCAGCAACCACTTTTCTTTATGTTTAATGATCTTCAGAAACGTTATGAAGCTCGTTAACAACGCCATGGTGCACATTTTGAACATATGTATGATAAACATTAAGTCATAAATATATTTTTTTATATTCGGTATTTTGGCGGATACTGTAGTCGGAACTAGCCACATAATGACGTCTGATGACCCTTAAATTACATAATTAAACTAATAAAACTATTTTATACTTATGGTAGGGGAGCCCAAGCGGGGATTTTTGCAGTTACTCGAGCGCGTCAGATTATCATATGGGGAGAAACCTGGTACCCTGTAGATGTACCTCTACCATATATTGGCTCTTAACACAGGGGAGTTCGTTAAGGGGGGTCCGAAAAAAAATCTACCCTTAAAAAAACTCGAAATTGTCAGATTAAGATAAGGTAAGTTAAGAACATGCAAAAGAGTGTATATTTAAAAAATCTGACGATTTGAGCCAGGCGTAAGGAAATGGGCGAGTCCCAAAGTTTCACAAGAAAAAAGCGAATATTTCGCGAAATGAATGACAGATCGAAAAACTAAAAAATATGTGCTCAATATTTTTTAAAAATGTATCGAATGATACCAAACACGAGTTCCCACGGAGAGGGGTGGGGGGTAAATTTAATATTTTAAATACGAATCCCACGATATTTCGCGAAATGAACATCAAATCGAAAAACTGTAAAATACACTTATCCAATATTTTTAAAAAATCTATCGAATGGCACCAAACACGACCTCCCACCGATGTGGGGTGGGGGTACTTTAAAATCTTAAATGGGAACCCTCATTTTTTATTGCAGATTTGGATTCCTTACGTAAAAATAAGTAACATTTATTCGAAATATTTTTTCGAATTATGGATAGATGACTTTATAATCGGAAAAAACCATTGTTGGAAATGCCCACTAAAATGGAAAACTTTACTTAACTTTTTTTGGTTTTAGGACCTACTTTTCACAACCCAATAGGTCCCCAAAGCGCTGGAGTGACTGCACATTTAGCATACTTTGCTCCCCTACCATTATTGTTATGATGCTAGGTCTAAAGGATTTCATTTTTAAGAAAACATAAAGATCCCCGTTCGAAAAAATGGACGTGACCCAACGGCCGATAACAACCAACCTTTATATCATTTTACACAAGAAGTTTTTACTTCATAGTAAGCTTTTTAAAACTGTGGTATGCAGCCAACCACTGGGAGTTTGGCTTTTAAATTTTAAATATTTTAATGTTATTTTTATTATTTTCTCGTAATTAAATTATTCATATATTTTTTCGTTCTAATGTACCATTAATTCACCGTTTAAATTCAGTTTGGGTGTTCTTTAAATATGGATTTTCCTTTTTAAACAAACAAAAAACCCAGCTTCCATAGCGGTCTCATCAAAAGTGTTTCCACTGAATAACAATAAATTGTACCAAAAGTAACAATAATTAATATCAATTAGAATACCACTAATAACGTAGAAGTAGTTGTACTTTAATCTTTCAGTCAGCTGTTTCGTGGAGACATTACCCTCTAGTATTAAAATATATCCATAAGCGACAGAGCGCCTTCGGATTGTTGCAAAACTAGGTCGAGCAACTTGTGAAACGTTAATATTTTATTATAATTCAATAATAACTCCTAATGGTCAATTAATTACATGCTAATCATTAGGAATTGCTGCTAATTATATTTTAAAAATAAAAGGAAGTGTAAAAACTTCTATTTTTGTAGTAGGCATTAAATCTACTAAAAAAGGTATTAGACAATCATCAGTAAGAAGTATTGATTATACCATGCGTGCAGACACAAGACATAAGAGGTTGAAACATTTTTAATATACCTATATTTTAAATCTTAAAATAAATTAAAAAGTAATGACGTAATATTGTTCTGAAGCTTTTAGCTTAATACAATTTATTATTTTTACAAAATCCACAAGTAGTCCAGGAACCGAAGCTTTTCAGCTCTCAATTTTTACAGAATGGATCGATTTGCTTGAAAATTTGAGAATAAGTAGTGGATACTCACAAGGATCAAAATCTATATGATGCCGAAAGGCGCTTTTACCACGGGGGTGGTTACCACCCCATCTCGGGGGTGGAAATTTTTTATTATATTTTGACCGCAACAGTTGATAAAAACATTCATTCTAAGCAAAAAATGTTCTATACATTTTTTTGATAAAATTAATAGTTTTCGATTTATTCGCTATCGAAAGTGTTAGTTTTATATCGAAAAAATCAATGTTTTTCACTAATATACTCATTTACGATTCACTCAATTTTTGCCGTAGAAATTTTTTTTTAAACCAAGTTCTTGGGAAATAAATAACCTACAATTTCATATTTAAACATTTTTTCGTATCTCTGACGCTAATCTTTCTATTCTGAAGAAATCGGCATTTTTACCAAACTACAAAAATTCGTTATTCGCTTTTAACTCCAGTTTTTTTAAAACTAATCATTCTAAGCCAGTCAAACTTCTAACTTAATAATACATAAATAAAGAAGAATGAATAAAGCCAATGACTAAAACACCGCTAACTTACATTATTATGCTTCCAATTGGATTTCTCCTTTTTTTCTTCAAAAAAATATATTGATTTTTGAACCGTAACTTTTTTATTTCTTATCTTGGAAAGTTTGGTAAAAAATAATTTTGTAGGTTTTTAAAAGGTCTGTAAGCCTATTAATATTAAATCTTTTTAAAATCCTCAGTCACAAAAAGAGGTGACTTTGAAAGGGTTGGTAAATGTGGTTTTTGCATGTTATTACAAGATTTAATTGTCGATAGCTCATTCAGTTTTTGCCGTAGAAAAAATTTTGCAAACCAGTCTCTTGGGAATTAAATAGGCTACAATTTTATATTTAAACATTTTTTCGTACCTCTAATGATACTCTTTCTATTCTGAAGAAAAGGGAATTTTTTTACAAACTACAAAAATTCGTTATTCGCTTCTAACTCCATTTTTTTTTAAAACTAATCATTCTAAGCCGGTGAAACTTCTAGAACTATTAATAATACATAAATAAAGAAGACCAAATAAGGTCAATGACTAATTTTAATTAGGGTGGTGATTAGGAGGTTGCTTCCGATCACTTTTTCACTGAAAAAAATAGGGACCAACATTCTTTTCAATATACGTCACTTAATTTTTGAGCTAGAGACTTTGTTTTTATTTCGGGAGATAGATATTTTAAAATGCTTTAAATTAGTTGAAACAAGTTATCCTCAAAAAATGCATTGTTTTCCCGTCTTTTGACTTTGAAACTACAGTATTTAGCATTTGACGAAGAAGAGCTAACATATAATAATGTATAGCTCAACTACTATTGGTCTTAAAGCAAATTAAAAGAAACGGTTTTATTTATTTTTTCAAAAGGTACATTTTTGTTGGGTAAAGTTGTTTTAATAAAACGAAAACTTTTGGAGTTATTAGCAGAAAACTTATTAAAAACATTGATTTTTTCGATATAAAATTAACACTTTCGATAGCGAATAAATCGAAAACTATTAATTTTATCAAAAAAATGTATAGAACGTTTTTTGATTAGAATGAACGTTTTTACCAACCTTTGTGGTCAAAATACAATTAAAAATTTCCACCCCGAGATGGGGTGGCAACCACCCCCATGGTAAAAGCGCCTTTCGGCATCATATAGATTTTGATCCTTGGACTATCCACTACTTATTCTCAAATTTTCAAGCAAATCGATCCATTCTGTAAAAATTGCGAGGTTTTGTCCTATTTTAAGCTTCACTACTTGGACTAAAGGAAAATAGTTTTCTGTAGTCGGCTGCTGTGTACCATTAAATCACAAAAATTTATTAAAAATTCTTTATAAAAGGTATATTTATATTAAAAACGACCCTTTCGGGCTACATTACAGAACGATTTAGGAATATCAATTTCATCATTGGTGCTGCTTACAAGGTATACATTCCTGAGCCACCAAACTAGGTGAAAACGCTTTAAAAGGTATACAGTTATTGTAATGTTACATTTTTGTATTTAATATTATGTGATGTTTGAACTTTTTCTTGATTTTACATCACGCCAACGTAGAACTCCCAATTCATATAGGCTGCTGGACCTTAGGGTAAATTAACTATTTGGACTCTAGATAGCAACAGTTGCTATCTAGATTCAAAATAGTTCGGGTTTGTTCACTACGGAGACCATCGCATCGTATCCTAGCCTAGAGCTTAGTATCCTACTCTTTATTTTGGTGAACGCCCGCATTTAAAATAATCCATCTGGCGATCGATAATATATTTTTTTTTCTTTTTTGGCTTGGACTATGGTCATTCAGCCAGTCTCAATCAAAAGTAAATGTATTAAAGATATTGCCAATTAGTGAAACTTGGTTATTATAATATTATTACAATTTTTTACTTCTTATTTACCTACTCATTACAGCTAATGTACATACTATGTTAATAAATATAAATATATTATATTACTTAATGTTTATCAAGAACACAGAGTGTATACATTTTACAAATAAAAATATTAATCTTAATATTAAAATAAGTGCATTCTTTTTTGTATTTTATTTTAGTTTTTTTTTTGTTTTTTGTTTTGTTGTTTTTTTTTTGTCACTACGATAGGATGTCAACCCGGTTCATCCCCGCGGAGGTTTAAATCCTCTTAGTGATTTTGATCGATAATATGGTAATACGAGCAGTACGAGGGATACCAGGGAGCGAGGGTCGGCGCCTCGTTGTGAGCACAACTTTAGGGCCAGCAAGGGTATTTATATTTTCAAAAGAGCTCTTGTTATAAGTAGCGTATTTAAACATTTTTACATTATATCTATCTATATCTACATATTTTCTATCCTTTTTTTAATTTCCTTCTCTCACTTTCCGTTCATTTTTCTTTGGTGACTTCATATTCCTTTCACATAATATCCTATTCTCTTGCTGATTCTTATTTTTACTTCCTTTTCTTGTTTGTTCCATTGTCATTGTCTTTTGTTCAAAACGTTTTCCTACTGGATCCTACATTCTCATTTCATTACCTTAAATGGTCAGGTAAAAAAATTTCCCCGCTAGTCGATCACCACACCAGACCATACATTTAATTTTTACGAATCTGGGCGAACATGTCCTAATACTGAAACTTTACTAGATTCTTTAAAGTACCTACAATCCCTCAGTTTTTCGTTTTTTATTGCCTACATCCCCAGCTTCCTGAAGTTGTTTTACTAACTATAGCCCAGTAAATGAACGGGAAATTCGGCGATACCGTGTTATTTTCAGGGGCAACTCCGAATTGCATGAACATTTAGATTTAGGTTCTACTTACCCTCCACTTCAAAGTTGAAATTGTGCCGTTGGTTGCTTTTACTTGGGGGGTGACAGTCACCCCTTCTCGGGGGTGAAAAAACATACGTTCAAGATAAGACCGGAAATTGATAAATTGACTGATTTTGAGCAACTTTTGTTTTATAGAGTTTTTTACGTAAGTCAATACTTTTCGAGTTATTTGCCATTGAAAATGTTGATTTTTCGACAAGAAAACTACGTTTTCAGACGGTTTTTCGCAAATAACTCAAAAAGTAAATATTTTATCGAAAAAATTATCCTTAGCAAAAGTGTAGCTTATAAAAAAACCCAAAAAAATGGTGTATCAGTAAAGTCTATCAATCGAATAAAAACAAAGTTGTAGCTCATGAAAAATACGTTCTTATTCGTCTAATTCCAAATCGAATATTTCAGGGTGAAATCGCCGAAAAATTAAGCACTTTTCGGAAAAACCCATTTAAACTTTTTTAAAGTGTTTATCAAAAACTTTGTTTTAATTGTTAACAAAAGTTTTAGCATTAAAAATAAGCGAGTTACGCTCAAAATAAAGTTGGCCTTTTTTTTTGTAAAAATTCATGAAAATCTCGCCGTGTTTAGCTCCCCAAATGAAATTAATCGCTGCCGCTTTACAAACAATTTACTTACCTATCTATTTTTTATATGATCTGTCAGTCTCACCGGTTTAAAGTGTTTATTTTTGAAAGGTTTATAACTGAGAAATTTGAATGGGTCACTAATCACGAGTGTATGCAAATTTTGAACAGCCATATCTTAACCAATTTTTGTCTTACGGAGAAACAAAATGAACTAGCATATTTATAATAGCAAAACCTACATTTTTTTACTCTTTAAGATTTTTTTTATCACTAATACTTTTTAAGTTATTTTGAAAAAATGAAATTTTTCAAAAATTTTTAGAAATTTTTTTTTTTTACTATAAAACCAAATGTTTTCAAAAATAAGCACTTCAATCCAATCAAACTTACAGATCATAATATAAACAATACACATACAGTTAAAATAGATGGTAAAGCCAAACGATTAATTTCATTTAGGGTGCTACATAGAGGGAGGTTTTCACGATTTTTTTTTACCAAAAAAAGGGGCCAACTTTTTTTTCAGTGTAACTCGTTTATTTTTGATGCTGTAAACTTTTGTAAAAAACAAATAATAAGCTTTTTTTGATACTTTAAAAATGTTAATAAGGTTTTCCCAAAAAAACGCTTCTTTCCTCGGTTATTTCGCATTGAATTATTCGATTTGGAATTAGACGAATAAGAACGTATTTTTCATGAGCTACAACTTTGATTCTACTCAATTTGTAGACTTTTTTGGTACACTATTTTTTTCGTTTTTTTATAGGCTACACTTTTGCTAAAAATATTTTTTTCGATAAAATATTTACTTTTTGAGTTATTTGGGAAAAACGGTGTGAAAACGTAGTTTTTTTGTCGAAAAATCAACATTTTAAATCGCGAATAACTCGAAAAGTATTGATTCACGTAAAAAACTTTATAGAACAAAAGGTGCTTAAAATAAGTCAATTTATCCATTTCCGGCCTTATTTTAAACACGCGTTTTTCACCCCCCGAGAAGGGGTAAATGTCACCCCCCAAGTAAAAGCAACCAACGGCACAAATTCAACTTTAAAGTGGAGGGTAAGTAGAACCTAAATCCAAATTTTCATGCAATTCGGAGTTGCCCCTGGAAATTACACTCCAAAACGGTCATTTATTGGGCTATTACGAAACGTACTTCCTGCTGTCGTGTTTATCTTGGTGTCGGTCATATTGGCATGTTTATACACAAACACACACACAAAGTTCATAAAATATACCGAAACGATATCCACCCTGGAATGGAATAAACCATGGTAATCAATTTTTTGCATGCCACAAAAGACAGACGTCTGTTACGCAAATTAAAAGGTTAGATACACGCGAAAGAAACGTCATCAAGCCAGTGACGTCATTATTTAGCGTGCGCTGTGACTGGAATCTAGATCTGTATTTTTGCGCTGTGACAAATATTTGCGATTAAGGGAAGGGAAGCAGAACTATTGAGATGTCTCAAACTTAATTGTAGTAAATGAATGTGTATATGTTACGGACAATGACGTAAATTGGCCATTGACGTTAAAGACTGGGCATTGTCGTGAATGTCCATTTCCCCTGGTTATTAACGACAATGCCCGGCCATTAACGACAATAACATTAGCTATTAGCCAAATGTAAAAAAATAACCTAAAATTAGAGTTTTCATCAATAACCGGTCAATAACGACAGTGGCCAAAAGGAAATGACCAATGTTGATAAATAAATAAAATTAGGTATGATGTCCTATTATTTTTTTTTAATAAGATAGCTTTTGAAGACTAATCATTTTTATTTTGACAAGATAGTGAACCATGACATTTTGTAACACTTTTTACATAAATTTACTACGAGTAATTTCAGCACGAGCACAGAAATGAAGCAAATAATAAACATAACCTATCTTTTAGTCTAAATTTCAACATTGACCGATTAACAACAGGCATTGTGACATTGACCGGACAATGATGGAAAAGTTATCAAGAATTTAAAATTATCATCAATATCCAGTTTCTATGGACAATAACGTTAATATCCGGCCATTGTCGACAATGACTAATTCAACAGGTCATTGTCTATATTGACCGGTTATTAACGTTATTGGCCGGATTTACATTATTGCCCGTAACATATTAAAAATAAATGTGTATTCAGGTTAGCAAAATATACATTTAGTTGACATTACATGTAAAAAATACTGTCAATAGTTATTTTCCTAACAAGTGCAGAAAGTAATACTTTTCCGCACGCGACTGCAGTTTGCCGAACGACGCGAAGTGGGAGTTCGGCAAGCAGTCGAGTGCGGAAAAGAGACTTTCTGCAAGAGTAAGGAACAATATTTTTTCTGCGAGTCTTTAAAAAATTACCAAATCTTAATCAATTAATTTAATTAATATGAAAATACATACACAAATTAATTCTTTGACAAGGTTGTCAAAACCTAACTTTCAATATAATTAGCATGACGACGATCTTGGTTTCCATGACGATGATTCAAAACGACTGTTATTGTCTACCGATTTGACTTTTGAATATTATGTCAAAATAATTTTATTTCATCGAATTGTCAGTAGTAATTGCACAAGAGCTCTGAAATTATTGAATTTTTCCCGAGTGACACTTTGACAGTTTTAATTTAGTGAAATTATGTCAAAGTGTCACGAGAGCAAAAATTCTATATTAATTTCAGAGATCGAGTGCAATTTGTTGCGATTATTTCATGAATAAAACTGTTCAAAACCAAAATTTTATTGTAATTTATTTATGTAAGTACCATTAAACACACAGTTTTTATAAATATTTGACGATTGAAAGTCATCACTTTTATAATTTTTAAAACATTAATTGTCATTAATGTCACTGAATGTATTTTTTCGTAGCAACGAAGGGCATCTGACGTAATATACTTAACGACGGGAGATTATCAAAAATTATCGATTTAATTCAGATTTCTGTAGCTTTCTATTGGTCAGAATCTCCTATGAATGAAATAATCGCGTTAATTTCATTAAAACAGGAACACAATAAGATATATTTGAAATAAAATAGTAAATAGTATCTAAATATTAGTTTATTGCATGTATTATAATTATTTTAAGGCCATATTAAAATATCTAAACGCGTGCGAAAAAGTAAAACACGCGCGGAAAACTAAAACTTTCTAAACTAAAACGCGTGCGCGAAAGTAGACATTTTTGCACGCTCGTAGAAAAAATAATGTTTATACGTAAGGTAATTATTATTATTGTCAAAGCTGAGAAATTATTTTTTAATTCGTTTTCTCTTTAATCCAATAACTGTTTGATCGGCACCACTTTTATTTTAATTTTTGGCGGTTATACTATTTCACTTATAACTAAAAAAATATATTACTTTATAGCGATTACAAATAAAACATAACTATGAAATCCTTACGTTGATTTTTTGTTGCTTTCAAGATAAAGTTTTGTATACCTATTTACGAAGTGCGTTTGAAGTGTGCAGTTCTTTACGTATTTAATTAGTAAACACGAAGCCAAACCTAGTTTATGATCTGTCAATTTGTCGGGAGGCTTAAAAGACTTGGTATATAACATACCATATTGTCCATAACATAGTACTTAATAAAGTATTTATTATTATCTGACCGACCCTATAGTCCAGAAAGCCACTGCGCATCCGCTAGGAAAAATATTCCGATTCGGATTTTTTGCACAATCTTACTCAGAAAGGACCCCTTTTAACAAATTTGCATGTTGCCAGAACCAAAAGTGGGTCAAAAATTTTTTAAACGTTTTTTTTTTGTTTTTTTCCTAAAATTATTTTTTTGCATGGAACAAAGTTTTTTTATGTTTTTTGAATCATTCCAAACAGAAAAGGTCTTTAGTGACTTTTCTCTAAAGTTGATAGTTTTTGACATGTAAGCGATTAAAAATTGAAAAATTGCGAAATCGGCCATTTTTAACCTTCAAAAACTGTGAAAAACTTAAAATTTGAATGTTTGATGAAATCCCGAACAGTTTTTTGCAATACAGTATTCAAAACTCCTTTGTTTTTTAATTTCTAATCACGCGTGCGCGACACTGTTTTCCACCGTTGCATGTGTATACAGTTTGGTGCAAATGAAAGGAATAAATTCGTTATTTCGTAAACCGGCGACTTTAAGGAAAAAACCCGAAACTGGTCGATTTTTATTTTTAAGTTATGCTATTGTGGCATATATGGTATACTAGTGACGTCATCCCTCTGGGCGTGATGACGTAATCGATGATTTTTTTAAATGAGAATAGGGGTCGTGTGGTAGCTCATTTGAAAGGTTCTTCAATTCTCTATTCAGTAATGTAACCATTTACATAATTATTTATACAGGGTGTCCAAAAATTTTTTATTAAATTAAATTATTTGACAAAAAATGAAGTAGAAGGACACCCTGTATAAATAATTATATAAATGTTTATATTACTAAATAGAGAATTGAAGAACCTTTCAAATGAGCTAGCACACGAGCCCTATTATTCTTATTTAAAAAAAATCATCGATTACGTCATCACGCCCAGATGGATGACGTCACTAGTATACCATATATGCCACAATATCATAACTTAAAAATAAAATTCGACCTGTTTCGGGATTTTTCCTTAAAGTCGCCGGTTTACGAAATAACGAATTTATTCCATTTGCACCATACTGTCAGTGGAAAATAGTGTCGCGCACGCTTGATTAGCAATTAAAAAACAAAGGAGTTTTGAATATTGTATTGCAAAAAACTCTTTGGGATTTCATCAATCGATGTTTAAAGAATATCTACCTACCTTGGCAACATTCAAATTTTCAGTTTTTCACATAGTTTTTGAGGGTTAAAAATGGCCAATTTCGCAATTTTTAATCGCTTATATGTCAAAAACTATCAACTTTAGACAAATGTCACTACAGACCTTTTCTGTTTGGAATGATCCAAAAAACCTAAAAAAATTTTGTTCCATGCAAAGAAAAATAATTTTAGGAAAAAAACAAAAAAAAAAAGGTTTAAAAAATTTTTGACCCACTTTTAGTCCTGGCAACATGCACATTTGTTAAAAGGGGTCCTTTTTGAGTAAGATTGTGCAAAAAATCCGAATCGGAATATTTTTCCTAGCGGATGCGCAGTGGCTTTCTGGACTACTATAAACTAGACATCATTTAAATTTGTAGGAAATTGTACATAAAAAGTTTTTGGTTTAATTGAAAAATATTTTATTAAACGATACTATTTTACTACAACGTATTCCTATACCTAAGCGGGTAAATTTATTAAGGGGGTAGGCGCAAAATCTTGGTAAAAATCTTGCTATTTAAATGCATTAATTTTTTTAGAAGCCTGAGAAAACTAATGAATATTTTTGAAAAATTTAAACGCAGTATGAAAGATTTCATTATTAGGTACTAAGGGCCGAAAATCCGTTAGAATAAACAAAAAGTTCTTTTTGAATGAAATAGTCCTGTCGCCAGGGGGGGAACAACGGCCTCCTTTATTCAGATAAACTTACCCAAAATTTTTTTATGTATTTTGGCCCGTAGAACACGAATTTTTTGGGTAACAGTTGATCCGGATGTCGATTAGATTGTTATAAACAAAGAAGTTGAGGAATTACATAAACAAAGAAGTTGAGGAATTACATAACAGCGATTTTTTGCAAAACAAAACGTTTGTTTGTATTTTTTGGGCCATTCTAACCAAAAAATGTACCTACAAGTTTTTTCGTAGGATGCATAGTTTTCGAGATACACGCGGTTGAACTTTCAAAAAATCGAAAAATTGCAATTTTTGAACCCGAATAACTTTTGATTAAAAAATAAAATAGCAATTCTGCTTGCCGCATTTGAAAGTTTAAGTCAAATTATATATTGTTTTGAATATTTGCATTGCTAAAAATTTATTTTTTTATTGTTAAAAAAAGCTATAAACACATAGTGTTTCCCGTGCCTAATACATGCGTTTTATTGCATGCTACGTAGAAATAGACTCGCTTGCACTTGTACCTACTCTACCTACTCTTTCGATTTTACATGAGAAATCATTGAAAACATCACTTAAGCACTAGGTGTTTATAGCTTTGTTTAACGATAAAATAATAAATTTTTAGCAATGCAAATAATTAAAACCGACATAATTTGACTTGAACTTACAAATGCGATAGGCAGAATTGCTATTTTATTTTTTAATCAAAAGTTATTCGGGTTCAAAAATTGCAATTTTTCGATTTTTTGAAAGTTTAACCGCGTTTATCTCGAAAACTATGTATCGTACGAAAAAATTTGCAGGAACATTTTTTGGTTAGAATTGCCCAAAAAATACAAAAAAATATTTTGTTTTGCGAGAAGTCGCTGTTATGTAATTCCTCAACTTCTTTGTGTATAACAATCTAATCGACATCCGGATCAACTGTTACCCAAAAAATTCGTGTTCTACGGGCCAAAATACATAAAAAACTTGGGTAAGTCCATCTGAATACAGGAGGCCGTTGTACCCCCCCTGGCGACAGGACTAAAATACCTATTTGAAATTAAAAATCACACTAAATTTTTCCCTTTTTTCGCCCCTGTAACTTATTAAAATAAACATTCCACTACTCTGTGGTTGATATATTTCTTTACAAATTGGCAAGAAATCAGACACCATTGTTACATCTACAGTGGGTAGGTTGTGCGAATCAGCTTTTTTGAAACCTTCCATTTTATTTATTTATTTTTACCACCCAAAATATGTTCTTAGAAACAGTCTGAAACAGTCTATCCACTTTAAACTAAACAAATTCACTACAAAACTCCACTTTAGCCCTGATATAACAAGAACAGAACAAAAGAAAATGACGAACTAACGTCAAACACAAACAGGTATAGAATAACACTGTGGAAATGGCGCGCGCTGAGTATACAAGTGACGTCAAAAGCCTTTTCTAGCGTTTAAAATAATTCTATATTTATAATGAAGTTTTTTTATAGACAGGCTTCTTTAATTTTCTTTATATTTTAGATAATTATTCCTAGGGTGTTTCTTAATCGTTTTACATGTTTAAAATGACTATTTAATTTTTTGTGAACATCCCTATTATTAATTTTTAACGGCATGTACAAAAATATTGGTTATTTAACAAACGGTTTAAATAATATACTCAAATTGAGATTCCCTCACTTCTTGCCAATAAGCCACAACTAAACATGCACATGTAAGCACTTAAAGAGTTTTTCTTTATAGAGCTTTATACTAGAATTCAAACAATGGATGGATTCAAACAAAGGATAATGGTATAGCCAAGTTTCATCGACAGTTATGAAATGACAAAAAAATCAGACTATGGCGAAACTGTGCTAATTTCGGTTGGTGTTCAGACTTTAAAATTTGCTTTAATACTTCTTGAATAAGGAGAAACAAATTTACACCACATTTTTTTCTTTGAAATTTCAAGCTGCTTCCCTAGCGTACTACCTACGGCACGTAGTTGTCTGTTGACATTAATTATTATTAAATAGTAATTCAGGTATTTCCAGTCTCCTGTTATACCTGTTACACTAAGCTGCAAATTTATTAGATCAAATTAAGTTTTAACTAACAACCATTTAAGACTAGTTCAAACTTTGGACCGTATTACTTTCCTTAACAATACTACTTACTACATATCAAAAAGATTGTGTCAACTGCTGACGTATGGGAAATACGTTAACATGTTAATTTTTTATTTAAATAATGAAAGTAATATCGATATGCAAATATTATTTTTACTAGACTATGTTTTATTACCTTATAAAATATCCTTTGTGAATGTGAAGTGCTCAGTGACAAAAGGCGAGTATACACCGGCAAAAAGTATAGATCCAGGAGAAATTGTTGAATCCCTATAAAAAGATTGCTCGCAGAATACATGACCTTTTGGTGGAGTTCAACGGCGTAAGGACAGGGTTTGGTACAAAAATCCTGCCTTTTAATATATCTTATATTTGTTTCACATTGCCGCATGACTTCCTATAAACAGTTTCACGTTGGGAACGGAACGTGGCAGAGATAGGGCTACGTATTTTTTATGGACGATAGAAGCGCGCTGATACCACGCCGTCTGATTAGAATGAATCGTATATCGACAGTCTAGTAGCAACACGTGCCTGAGGCTGTGGTCTCCAATAGACGCTGTAGGCTGCGTACAGCGTCACGCCGTAGCAAAATTGTTCATTTTCGTTACTTTTAATAAACTTTGAGAAACAAAAACTATCTTCCAACCCAAAATAGTTAAAAAAGAGTAATTCTAAAACAAATTCAAATAACGGGGTGTATTGAAGTGACCACCGACTTAGCCGGTTGTCTCTAATAGACGCCGTAGGCTGCGTACAGCGTGTATTGCAGACCATCGACTAAGAGGTTTGGCAACACTGTCGTCAACAAAAGCAAGGCTGTGGCAACAAAGTGTAGTCGTCTTTTTTCCTTATTGATAGTATAAAGATTTCTTTCATTTAGTGTTTTGTTACTTTTTGTAGATTTATATTTAAACCTGGATCCCGTGTACCAAAAAAAAAGTTGATTAATAGCAAGCTGAAAATTTGTTAATAGCTTAACGGTGTCTAGTCGGACAAACTTTGATGTACGGGAACACTGGAACAGGGGAAGTTTTAATTGTGGAACAGGTTACAAGTTGCGAATGTCAGAGTACGAAAACGTCCCATGTATTTTGTCGGGCAGAACTTCCAATTGATTTGTTACCCTTTCATTAAACTCTCATGCAAAAATCAGACTGCTATTTTATCACCAACATAATTCCTCTCATTTAACATGTTGTACGTGTCGGACTTATTAAAATGCCCAACATATTTGTCGGACAAACATTTTTTTATATACTATATAAAGTTTGCTACTGAATAAACTTAAAAACAACCTGCTACAATCATAAACTTGCCAGGATGACACGTTCCACAATTAAAATCACGTTCCACAATTAAAGCTTCCCCTTTTCCGGTGTTCCCATACATCAAAGTGTGTCCGACTAGACACCTTTAAGCTATGAATAAATTTTCAGCTTGCTGTTAATAAACATTTTTTGATACGCGGGATCAAGGCCTAATTCCATTAAGCCTTAACCTTTGTTTCCTTGCCTTAGATCATTGTACATAGTTTGAGACTATGGTCTAGGTGTAAAAAGATTTATACTGTAGATGAGCCCACATAATAGCTCAGTTCGGTAATCATTTTATTTCCGATTTCGGTTCTGGTTTATTCGTGACCGTCGGTCGGCCGACGGTCGTCCGACGTCGGCACGGTCGCCCAATGTCGGATCGGGAAAAATACGGTTTCAATGTGGGTGTAGCCTTAGAGCCATGGACCTTAGGTGATCTGGACGCTTTGGTGTTCTTCACATTATCTAATCTCCCGTGAAACCTATTCGCAATTTTCCGAAAAGGAAGATCACCGTCTCTTAGTCCAACTATCCGCTCCCTATAAAACTCGCTCAGTTGATGGAAATTTGCGCGGTTTCAGACGCAAAGACAGTAAACGACTTTCAAAACTAAATTTTGATTGGCTCTAAACTTAGAAGTTAAAATTTTTAGTAATTAGCACATTTATAAAAAAAATAAATTAAAAACGAAAACGTAAACTGATATGGCTGAAATTCTATTCATTTATTGTTTTTGCCAAGATAAGCCTGAATTGTTTTTCATGTCACTGCATTAATAGTGTGTTTTTAAACTTTGTTTATTGCGAGAAAAAATGCAATGATGAATAACATAAAAATAAATGTTTATAAAGCAGATATTTAAAATATGTAAAAGTGTAATTTAAAATAATGTGTAAAAGTGTTTTTCACTAAATAATATTGAAATTAAAATGAAATATGGAGTGTTCAACCTATAAATAAACACCAATACATACGCACCTCAAATTGTTTTAAACCAGATCGTGTAAGCACGAAAATGAAGAATCCGGTTGTGGGCATGCACTGCAATAACTGTTTCTACTCGAAATCATCAGCATCTGTGGTACTATGAAACCTCAAAGCCCGACTAGGGCTTTCCTAGCCTATTTTAGGGTCTAGGACGTTTCATCGCCGCACTTTCGATTCCGCCAATTCATCGCCGGTCGATTCATCGCCAGTCAGTTAATCGCTAACTGATTTATTTCCGACCAATCTTCGACAGTTACATTTATTATTTATTTTTAACATTAATTAGGAATTCTAGGAAATAACCTAACCTAACCCAACCTAACACTACATAAATTTGAACATATACAGTATGTCCCTGTAAGTTGTATCCATATGGAAAACTTTTTTATTATTAATTTTACGAAAAAAAGTTATTCTTTATAAAAAGCTCTGCATGGTCCAAAACCTAAGATTTAACCATCAAATATCAATTTTTTTGAATATTATACGAGGTATGTCAAAAAGTTTGAATTTCACTCAAGAGTAAAGTAGCTTTATTTTTTACAATATTGAAAATTGCTATTATAAAAAGTTGTTTGGAATTAAAAACTGTATTTTAGTATGCAATTACATGCTTCTAATTGAAAAAAATTTTTTTTTTGAAAAAATGGATAACTAACTTATTAATTTTCAGTTATTTTAATTCAGATAACTCTTTTATTATTAATTTTACGAAAAAAAGTGATTCTTAATAAAAAGTTCTGCATGGCCTAAAATCTGAAATACAACCATCTTTTGTGAAATTTTATCAATTTTATACGAGGTATGTCAAAAAATGTGAATTTCGCTCAAGAATAAAATACGTTTATTTTTCACAATATCGAAAATTGTTATTATGAAAAGTTATTTAGAATTAAAAACTATGTTTCAATATGTAATTACATCCTTCTAATTGAAATATTCTGAACTCTAAAGGTACTTTACTTTTGATCTAAATTTATCTTTTTTGACATACCTCGTATAAAATTGATAAAATAAGATGGTTGTATTTTAAGTTTTAGACCATCCAGAACTTGTTATTAAGAATCACTTTTTTTCGTAAAATTAATAATAAAAGAGTTATCAGAATTGAAATAACTGAAAAAATAATGATAGTTATCCATAATTTCTCAAAAAATTTTTTTTTCAATTAGAAGGATGTAATTGCATATTAGAATATAGTTTTTAATTCCAAACAACTTTTCATAATAGCAATTTCCAATATTACGAAAAATAAAGCTATTTTACTCTTGGGTGAAATTCAAACTTTTTGACATACCTCGTATATTATTAAAAAAATTTGATATTTGATGGTTAAATCTTAGGTTTTGGACCATGCAGAGCTTTTTATAAAGAATAACTTTTTTTCGTAAAATTAACAATAAAAAAGTTTTCCATATGGATACAACTTACAGGGACATACTGTATATTTCTACAAACGCCATTTAACACTACAAATTTAGTACTATTTAGTATAAAATTTAGGGGAAGTAGAAATAGAACAGTAAATACAATAATATTTTTTATCTTTTTAATTGTCATAAGTTTTGAACTGAATTTAACGTCGTGTCGTATTATCTCCTATAATACAAAATCAACTGACTAACTGGCTATTAAATGGACGGCGATGAAACGGACGGCGATGAAATGGACTGGCGATGAATCGGCGGCTTCGAAACGGCAGTGATGAACCGGCGGCGATGAAATGGACTGGCGATGAATCGGCGGCATCGAAACGGCAGTGATGAACCGGCGGCGATGAAACGTCCCATTCCGCCTATTTTACCAGTTTCACCAGTAAACCATCATGTCCATTGCTAACCGTTTTTAGTTTGCCACGTGAATCTTGCTTGCGTCCTCGTTTAAACGATCTTCCCACCTAGGTCTTGGCCTGTCCTACTCCTAATAGGACTTGGACAGTATGTACTTTTTATTCACTTGACAGGTGTGAGTCTTGACAGAATGTTATATCTTTTGCCATTCAATATTGTATTTATGTATATGAGATTAAACCATAATTGATTGTCATATAATTAACATTTTATGTTTGTTTTTGACAACGTTCTGAAACTATTTTTTGGTGGCATGTCTAAGTTAAATATTTTGATGAAAGATAGCTTATGTTTCATTTCAGTATCAAAGATCCCTATCATACCCTTAGCACAAAGGTGGCGCTTGTGTAGTTGGAGGTCACGTCAACTTATGTCAACTATTCAAATCAATCTATTTCTAAGTCAGTAAATATTGCATATTTGTTTCGCTGTGTGAATTTAATTTGTGAAAATAAAATGCCTCAATGTTGTGCTGTGCCTTTGTGCTTATTGAGAACATCAGGATACAGGTTTCCCAAAGATATTCTGATGAGAAAAAAGTGGATTGTAGCAATAAGAAGGGGTACATATCTGCCGACAATAAATGCACGTATCTTCAATAAACATTTTGTTGAAACAGATTACGTATTGCCCCTGGATTCGACTGTATAAAATCGAATACTTCACTATAAAACTCAGATCAACATAAATATTGATATTTTGGTCCGAGCTATAGAAATAAAATATTAAGACGATGATTAATATAGCTTACCCTTCGATATGGACTTCCTTTTCCAGTAACTCTCGCATTCCAGCAAAAAGAATATCGAAAGAAAATGGAAGAACTGAAACTTATTAATGAAAAGGCGCTTCAAGATATTAATCAATTACGAAATGAATTAAAGATCTCCCAACGAAAGAGTACAAAAATTAGAAAGAGAGGGAAGAAGGAAAAATATTGCGATTCAAGGACTGCAGATTGACACCGATCAACCACTCTTGCTAGGGAATGAGGTAGAAAAATTCATAGAAAAGGAAATGCGAGTAAAAGTAAACGTTAACTATTTAGATGGGAAATAAGCCACAATTAAACTGAAAAAATAATTTTATTAACGTTTCGAAGCCCAAATCGGGGTTCGTTGTCAAAATACAAAATACAAAGTAAACGCTAATGAAGCAAGAAAGCTGAGAGACAAAATATATTTGGTAGAGATGGATAGCAAGACAGAAAAGACCAAAGTTATGCAAAATAAGATTAAACTCAAGCAACTGAGAGAAAGAATATACATAAATGATGATCTGAGAAGGACGGAAAGGAAAATAATGACCAAAATAAGAAGAATTGCTAAGGAAGAGAAAATCAAAGGAAATAGCACAAAAACAGGATACCAAAGACTGACAATAAATAATGAATTATAGAAATGGAATAAAGAAAAGGAGCAGCTGGAAAGAATAGAGGAAGACATTGCAAAAAATTAGAACTGAATGCAGTATTAGGAGACCCAACAAAGATGACCCGGCAAAGAAAACGGAAAAAAGAATCAAAAAATAATAAACGAGATAATGGCAATAAAGAAGAACTAGTTAAAATAGCGACGTGGAATATAAGAGGATCATTCCAGGAAGGAAAACTGAAGCATCTAGTAAACGAAGCCAAAAAATATAAATTTGATTTTGTGGCAACAAGAGACTAAGAAACTGGGACAGGGCAGTTAGGAAATAGATGGCTATATAAACAGTGGAGGCTGTTAAAGGGCTTCCTTTTTTCCAGTAACTCTCGCATTCCTTCTCTTCAATTCGTTTTTCAACGTACAAACAGTCCAAGATCCGTATTTTTCTGCCATAATTTATTATTTATTAAATCGTAAACAAAAACACCATATACAAACTTCACGAATTGTCAAAACGTTGACCCCCAACTATACTAGCGGCGCCAAGCGGGAGCAACGGCGTACATTATCTAAGATCCATAAACATTTTGTACAATCTGTAGTTGTTTACTTTTGTTATTTATATTTTGTTCCGTCGCTACTAACCTTTTGGTGGATGCGACTTCTTTTTCTAATTAAAAAAAACTGTTTTTATTTTTTCCTTAAATATTTGTTTCTAGTGTTGTAATAGCTCGTTTTATAAATTAGCATACTGAAATTCTTAATTTTATTTCGTATTGATAAACTAGTTATTTTGTAATTAGTTTTTTCTCAATGTAACTTCAAGGCTCTTATAAGTATATGGGAATTTTTTTAATGGTTTTACTTTCCTATTGGGTTATGCAATTACTTGGATTACGTGATTGACCTTTTTGAGATTGTCAAGGTATATAAATATAGATATTACAGTGTATAATTTTATGGTATAAGAAAAATAATCGTTCATTAGGAAGAATAGAAAACAACGAAATTATTTCCCCAACAAATGACCAAGATACTAGAAGAACATAGTGGAACTAATATATTCAAGAAACAACAATAAATGACAGAAAAAATACTAGACCTTATGGAACAAAGAAGAATACAGGTTAATTAGTCTGATGAGACACACATTGAATATTTTTCTTCGCATTATTCATGGAAGAATAAGAAGTCATTGACATGACGAATTGTTTGGCTTAACTCTACGGGGGCTCAACAGCCTTTGCCGCATCCCGCATTTCGATCTCCACCTTTTTCGGTCGGTCCATTCCTCCTCATTTTTGGCGCTATGTCTCATTATTCCTCTGATTCCTTCTTTATTCTCCTTCTCCTATTCTAATGTTGGTCTTCCTCTCCTATTCCATGGAACATAGCTTACGGCCTGTTTTGGCCATCGTTCATCTTTCATTCGCATTACATTCGCGTACCATAAAAGTTGTTTGGATTCTATTGTATCTACGATATTGTAAATCCTTCCTATTTTTGTTCTTATTTTGTTCATTTGGAATCTGATTAACCCATTAGCGCTCACGAGATCTAATTTGAAGAATTAATATATTTTTCATTGGGTATTTATTAGTCATATTATTTGTAACAAAACTTCAAATGTAACTATATTAAAAAAAAATAGAATTACCTAGATATAGATAATAATATGTACCCAAATGAGTACACTGGGCACTACAGCGCCTTAAACGGACAGAACTTCTATATATGTCTAATTTCGATTGATGTAATGTGACACAACGTCTATAGACGTTGCATTTACCCTATTCCACTTTGCAAAATTCATATTATAGTGTCACAACACTTGCTTATACATTTGACGCACTGTCCGTCAACGTGTTAATAAATAATGTAGCAGAAAAAATTAATTTAAATGAAAAGTTTTTTAAAACAGTCACTATCAATACAAAGAGTTATATTACACTTTTCACCAACTCCATCAGGCTCTTTGATGATACTGAGCACACCTTAATTGTTTCATAAGTTTTTTTGGAAAGTGTCATCCTTCATGTTTCTTAACAGTAGGCAGAATATCTCCGGAAGGTCTACATTTCATAAACATTGATTTTGCATTACAACCTAAATAAACTTAATTTAAGTCTCGTAATTCATGTTTAACGATTTCAAACCGCTCATTCCACCATGATGTTCCACCAATTTGTACAAGTTTTTGTCCATTGCGGGCCTAAACACTTTTGTTCCCGTAATCTGTTTAACCGCAGTGCCAAAGTTACATCTTCTAAGTCTGCATACGAAGAGCAATGAACCTCAATTTCTCCTACGTCTTTAAGTAGTGTCAAACAGCCTTCATAAAGTTATCATCCTCAATGTCTTCCTCATCAGTTAGAATATCTGGATCTGGAAGTATAATACCAATATCCACCTCAGACCGCGAATTAGCAGCACGAATATCTTTTAATGCTGAAGGTAAACCTTCGTATTTCTTTTCATAGAAATTTCGAACACCAATACTCTCAAAATCATCTACAGATGTCATATCTGTAGCAAAATTATAAAATATCAAAAATACTCCCATGTGCCCATTGTACTCATACGAGTACACCTAAATTTAACAATAAATAAATCACGTTATGATTAAAATCCTGAAAAATTAATCACTTAAGCCCTTTACTAAACTTATTATAAAAAACAAAGTAAAAAAAAGCAACACACTGTACCTATGTATCTATAAAAATAATATTGTAGTATGTACTTACATATAATATGTTATGAAATAAGAAATTTATGACTATGAATCTGCAATCAATCACAAGTAAGTCTGGCTAATTGGCTCTGCCAAAGCCAAAAAAAAACTTAAAATTATAAACTAACGTAAACCATTTGATGACAAAAAGAAGTAAACAAGAGAAACATATTGTAAATTTACGAAGTTAATGTCGAGGAAATAAAAAACGCACGTGTTGATTTCATAAACAATAAATCAAAAATAACAAACCAGCTGAATTATTCAACGAAATCTGTTAAGGTTGTCGTCTTAGAGGTATTTAGTTGCCTGTAATTACGAATAATTGCAACTATTTTATTGTATAATGGCACTAGTATGTTAAAATAGCAGCTGTACTTAAATGAGTACAGTGGGCGCTAATGGGTTAAGTCTGGATATCCGACACGCTCTTCTTAGATAGTCTATTTTTACTACTTCCAGTTTTTTCTACTCTTTCATTGTCATTCGCCAACATTGAGATTCGTACGTCAAAATTTGTTCTACAACCTACTTGTAGATTGTCATTTTTATACGTAAACTAATTTTAGGAAACCAAAGTAACGAGTTTAGTGAGCTTAAATGAGTTTCTCCAAAAATGCCCTTAACCATCGTAAATATATTTAAACGGTTTTCATTGATTACGAAAAGACTTTTGATAGGGTACAGCATGGATCGCTTGTGAACATATTAACACATTACGTGCGGGTGTCTCATCCTAATACTTATTACTCATGACTGACAAAAAAAATTCATATTTAAAATGTGTATAATCAATGGCATACATGCGCGCCATCCGGCGCCAATGTAACAAAATACTACTTTGGCAGTAGTATTTGTATGGGGAAAATGATAAGATGAAATGAGTGAAGAAAGTGGGATCAACTGATAATAAAAGTGAATAGACAGCTTTACTGAATGGAGTTAGGCTAGCTAGATATGCAAGTGAACGACAACTTGACACTCAAGGATGGATACTGCCAATTTTCATGCCTGTCGAAGACAGTAGATCAAAATAAATAGGGATGACGACTAGAAAAGGCAAAATGAAGATAGGAATAGATGCTCAGAAAATAGATAGGATAAATATGATAATATAATAAAAATAGAAGAATATTGGAGATAAATAAAATAAACTAAGTTGCGGGCGCCAGAAGTTGGTATGGACCAAGCTTCCAGGTATCTTACACTGCTGTGAAATATTAAATATATTAAATCAGTAAATTCAAAAATGAGGGAAAAATTGATATACAAAACAAATAAATATTTATTAAATATAACTACGGATTTTTTGACAACCTCTGAGTTAAAAAAATACAAACTATGTGACTATCATGCGGCTCACATGTATGCCATCCGCACGGAACGTGTTAAGACCCAAAGCATTGATGGTAGCTGGGAGATTAACCGACGAGTATTATATTCAAAGAGGCGTCAGACAGGGATGCATTATATCCCCATTGTTATTTCACATCTTCTTCTTCTTCTACGGCACTACAGCCCAAATTGAGCCTTGACCTTCTTTATTTTTTGCCTCCACACTTGCTTGTCTGTGGCTGCTCTTCTCCATACACGGACTCCTAAAAGGGCTTGTGCGTCGATATTTACTGTATCTTCCCAGCGCTTTCTTGGCTTTCCAACCGGTCTCTTTCCCTGCATTCTAGCATTCAGTGCTCTTTTTGGTAGCCTATCCTCTCCCATTCTTATCACATGTCGGCCCATTGCAATCTTTGTATTCTAATCTATTTCACATCCACTCGGATATAATTTTCAAACAGGCTTTGCAACATAAAGACTTTGGAGTGAAAATCAGTGGTGAACTGATCATGAATTGGACAGTCTCCAGGGCCTTCCAAGAGTTACTGGATTGCGTAAACACGACACGAAGAGAAAAGGGTCTAAAAATGAATGCTTCTAAGACAAAATTTATCTTTGATATTTAGTCGACAACCTCACGACAATGCTTCCCTACAGATAGAGGGATAGATACAAGCATTAAGAGAGTTACTCACTTTAAGTATCGGGGATGCTACATTACAGACAAACTAGATTCAAGTAAAGAGATTGATCAAATACAGAATTGAAGCACCACACAAAACGGTTCTAAAAATGATATCAATTTTCTGTAACCACAGCTTAAACCTAAAATTACGTCAAAGAATGTTAAAGAGACCTGGACTCGATCGCTGATACGATCAATCGCTTAGAGGCGTTTGAGATGTGGTTGCCTAGAAGAATGCTCCGAAAACTCTGGACAGTGAGGCAGATCAAAAAAGCTTAGTTAAAATAGAGCAAATGCCATTCGTGAGTTATTGAACACTCTGCTTCTGTACCTACGATGCTGTCCCCTCATTACGTGTCCCAGATGTTATAACTTTCTTATTTTTATTGTATTTATTATTTCGTATTCTTTGCTCATTTCTCGCAATACTTTCGTGTTCGTTTTCTTCTGTGTCCATGCTATTCTAAGAATCCTTCTGCAACACCACATTTCAAATGACTGTAGCTTATTTTATGTGTTCTTGCTTCAATGTCCAGCTAAGTCCATATTGCAATATTGACAACACGTAGCATCTCAAAGCTCTTACTCTCAGTTCTAATCTAAGGTCTTTGTTGCAGAGTGCTTTCATTTGTACCCAGGCATTTCTGGCTATTTCTATCCTCGCCCTTATTTCTGTTGCTTGATCATTATTGTCTGAAATCCATGTTCCTAGGTATTTGTATTTATCAACCCTTTCTATCGGTACATTTGCCAAATGTATGCTTGTTTGTATATTTGGTTCCTTAGTTATTATCATATATATTTTTTACATTCATTATTAGTCCATATTCTTCACAGAAACTGTGTCTTGTTTAGTAGTAATTGGAGTTGTTCAGCAGAGCCGGCCATGATCACAGTGTTATCTACATATCTTATGTTGTTAATAGATCTTCCGTTAATTATTATTCCTTCACTTTGAGATAGTAACGCTTCCTCAAAAATGGCTTCACTATATACATTAAATAGTAATGGAGACATAATACATCCATGCCTTACACCGTGATTTCAATTTCTGGACTGGGTTTTTTTATCTATTACAATGTGTACTCGTTGATTCCAGTAAAGGTTTGTTATTATTCGTAAGTCCCTGTTGTATATGTGTTTTGTCTTTAGAATTTGAACTAATTTTTCATGTCTTATTTTGTCAAATGCTTTTTCAAAAGCAACGTAACAAACATGCTCATCCACATTCATATCCATGCGTCTTTGAGCTATCACGCAAATAACGCCTCTCTGGTTGTTAGTCCTTTTCTGAACCCAAACTAACTATCATCTATTCCTTCTTCCAGTTTTTATTTATACGACCATGTATTATTTTCCAGAATAATTTGAGAGTATGACTTATTAATGATGTTGTTCTGTATTCATTGCAATCTTTAGCGTTTGTAATTTTAGGGATAGCACAAAAGGTGGAGAGTATCCATTGTTTCGGTATGTGTCCCGTTTTGTACACTGTGTTAAACAAGTCTACTATAATGTATAGATAAGGTTTTATCATTGTATTATTACTCCAGGGAAATAAGGTTTTTGTCGGGACACTTGAGCAGCCAGGTTGCAAATGGGTTTTTTGGGTACTATATACCTAATACATTATACATACAAAAATGCCCGTCACAGTTCGGACGAGAATTTTAGTTATTAACAAATAAGGGTCAAAAAAGGCAGTTTTTTCGTTTAAATCGCTACAGGTAAAAACAGGATAATTAAATATCTTATTTATAGTATTCTTCTTTTAGTAGATAAGCCAGTGTTTAACACGGCAGTTTTTTAATTTTGGTCCGATCATTTGTTGCTTCGAAAATAGCAAAATAAAACTAAAATTTCGAAAATAAAAAATTTGCTATAACTTTCGCGAAAGTGACCTTACGACTTTTATATTTCACAAAAAGTTGAGTCAAAGAGTCCGTATATTGCACAAAAAATTATAAGACGATTCGTCAATTAGTTTAAATTTTATTCAATTTGTTTATCCCAAAGAGCTTTTTTTGTAATGTTATTGTTCAGAAAATAATAATTATATAGAAATTCTGTGAAAACCACATGAAATAACAATGGTCTGGTTTTCAAATTATTGAAGACAATCATTAAAAAGTAGTTTTTGTCCCTACGAAAACATTTTACTAAAGTAGATCATTTTTGGCTAGAAAACAATTTGAATAGCTTTGTTAATATTGGCTGTAGAGTAAATTTACCTTGGAATTTCAAAAGCTGGTATTTTTTCACAAATTTTCAAAAAAAATCTTTTCACCTATGTTAATTACGGTCAAAGTTAGCCACTTTTATTATTTAATTCACAGTTACTTCAATATACATAAAATTCTCCTGTAACAGTGTTAGTTACCATACTACTCCGAAACGGCTTGGCCGATTTTTATGAAATTTTACAACTGTATCCTATGGGACTGAGAATAGGTTTTAATCTATTTTTTATATCCATAAGTTATAAGAGGGGTTGCCCCCCTGACATTTTTTTTTATTTTTTTGACAAAATTGTCTATCTTAATTTTATATGATGTAGGATTAAAAAATACATGCAACCCTTAATTTACACTTTTCCATCACCATCTGTTAATATGTGTTAATACCCATCTATATATTTACAAATCTATAAAATTCTCCTGTCACAGTGTTAGTTGTCATACTCCTCCGAGACCGCTTGACCGATTTTTATGAAATTATATATGTATATTCGGTAGGTCTTAGAATCGGTCGTAATCAATTTTTCATATCCCTGAGTGATAAGGGGACCTCCCCCTAACATTTTGAAATGTTAGGAGGGGATTTACGTACATAACGTACTCTACAAGACTACGAGTACATACAATTTAAAAAAATTATGATCAAAATCCATCACCAAGCTCTGGAGATATTAATCGCAGCATATGTTTGAAGAATCATTTTCATTTTTTAAGTGCACGGATTTTAATAATTCATTTCCACCGACCACAAATCGATTTCGTTAGAACGTTATTTTAAAGCTTTATTAACAACTTTGTTGAAGTTTAAAGTTTACTCAAACTTTTACACATAAACTATATACCTTCATCTTCGTATTGGCGCTAGTTGGGTTGCTTAATTGTTATAAACAAAGTAGCTGTCAATTAAATAATAAAAGTGGCTAACGTTGACTGTAATTAACCTAGGCAAAAAGTGTTTTTTGAAAATTCGTATAAAAATACCAGCTTTTCAAATCCCAAAGTAGTTTTAATCTACAGTCAATATTCACAAAGTTATTCAAATTGTTTATGAACTAAAAATGACCCTACTTTATTAAAATGTTTTCGGAATGATAAAAATTACTTTTTAATGATTTTTTTCAAATACTTTGAAATCATGACTTTTCTTCTTTCATGTGGTTTTCACAAAATTGCCATTACATTACTATTTTCTGAACAATATTATTGCGCAAAAGAAGCTCATTGGGATAAACAAATTGAATAAAATTTAAACTAATTGACAAATCGTCTTAAAATGTTTTGTGCATTATATGGACTGTTTGTCTCAACTTTTCGTGCAATATGAAAGTCTTAAGGTCATTTTCACAAAAGTTATAGCGATTTTTTTATTTTCGAAATTTTAGTCTTATTTTGCAATTTCTGAAGCAACAAATGATCGAACCGAAATTCAAAAACTGCCATTTTAAACCTTGGCTCATCTACTACGAGAATAACAGTATAAATAAAATATTTAATTACCCTATTTTTACCCGTAGCGATTTAAACGAAAAAACTGCCATTTTTGACACTTATTTGTTAATAACTAAATTTCTCGTCCGAACTGTGACGGGCATTTTTGTATGTATAATTTATTAGGTATATAGTACCCAAAAAACCCATTTGCAACCTGGCTGCTCAAGTGTCCCGAACATGGTATATTTTTCCCTTATTTCCCTGGAGTATATACTTTTATACTGGAATTTGGTCTGGACCTACTAACTTCTTTACCGTTTTTGGTGTTTCGGCACCTAACCTAAAAAATAATGAAACCAATAAAAGCAGTTTAATAATGATGTATTTACTATAATAATTAATACAATTTACATTACTAGTTTATATTTATTTTAAGACAATTTTAAAAATTTATTTCTCCCCGAAATATGAAATGTGTTGATAAACGTAATTTTAATTGTAACTGTAATTAAGATAGTTTCCAGTCAACAAAAAGAAACAGAATAATTCAATTTTGACATTATGATTTATCCGTTACGAATTTGTATAGTTACGAACTGTCGCGGTTACGAACTGTCACGTTACGAGATGTCTGGTGACGATTGGATTTACATATTTTTTATTTTTACTATTGCAGTAATACCAATGTCGTAGTAGGATTTCTCCTGAATTTAAAAAATATCCATCCGTCGATATTAAGTAGATCATACAGTCTAGCCTTTTCAATCTTGTAGATTGTAGAAAGTAAATGTATTGCGCAAATATTTAAAAATAGAATAACAACTATTCACTACAATGTATTTAAAGTAATTGATAAACTGGACGGGTATTAAGCACAGTATAAAGTAGACATTTTTGATTGGGTCGAATAGCTATACGTTTCGAATTATATAAAGAACACAGGTTCGTGTACGGGCCATTCCATTTCAAATCACTCAATTTTGGAGCAAAAAAAATTTGGACCTCCGATTTGTCTGAAAATTGGTATATAGCTTCTACGGGACGTAAAAATAAGATATTTAAGGTCAAAAAATTTTCTTCTTCTTTTTTTCTCAAAATGTTATTTTATGCGATTTTACAGTGATTTGGTGTTTATTTATACAAATTTGCATTTTCTATCGTAAAGTATCAAAACATAATATTTTAATAGAAGCTTTTGATTAAATTTTATAGTGTAGAAAACGTTAAAATACCGTTTTTTACATTTTTCTCCATTCCCAAAATACATCATAATCGATTTGGCTGAAAATTTGCCCACAGATAGACAAAACATAGGACTTTAAGTGGTGAGAAGGATTTGAATTATATTACAATACCAAAAAATTTACATGCAATATTATAGTCAAAAATATAGGCGTCTACTGTAAGTACAATTAACTCGAAAATATCGACCTCACGACAAAAATTGTTAAAAAGAAATTGTAATAATTGTAAATACGATTTATTTGGAACAATTTCAGTTCCTACCATTTTTGTCGAAAATTTAAAAATGGCGGAGATATTGAGCAAAACAGGTTCTCCTTTGAAATCAAGATGGCTGCTAACGTAACGGAGGAATTCATTCGTGATTTTAAATTTAGGCTACTACTGACTCCCCTAAAGATCAGAAAAATAAAATTTTGGGCAGCTCGGCATTCAAGGTCAAATGCTATCCCGACTGGACTAATATATAATTTTGAGTCTGATATTACTGCATGTAACTTTTTTGGTATTGTAATATAATTCAAATCCTTCTAACCACTTAAAGTCCTATCTTTTGGCTATCTGTGGGCAAATTTTCAGCCAAATCGATGATAATGTATTTTGGGAATGGAGGAAAATGCAAACGTCTTTTACACTATAAAATTTGATCAAAAACTTGTTTTGATTCAAAATAACTTGTTATAATGCCATATAATGACATTTTTGAGTCCTTTCTATTAAAATATTATGTTTTTCATCGATACTTTACGACAGAAAATGCAAATTTGTTTAAATAAACACCAAATCACTGTAAAATCGCATAAAATAACATTTTGAGAACAAAAGAAGAAGAAGATTTTTTGACCTTAAATATCTTATTTTTACGTCCCCCAGAAACTATATACCAATTTTCAGACAAATCGGAGATCCAAAATTTTTTGCCTGAGTGATTTGACATGGAATGTACCGTACCTATTCGAAATATTCTATGCGAATTTCTTATTTTTTACGTCTGATTTTATTTCTATTTTTTCTCTGATTAATTGCACTAAATGCAATTGATCAAAAATTGTTTCGTGTTTGTCTTGAAGGCATATGGCGTGTACCATATTATGGAGAAGAAGGGAAACCTATGTGTCAATTTTTACTAGAATTTTAGTGTAAGATACTACAATTATTTCACTGTCCATGGTTTGGATTTACTAAAAAGATGTCCATCACTTTTACGATGCTCTCCCACATTGTTGATTTCTTTACAAAATAATTGGTTATCTTTTTTTAACTCTTTTATTTTATAAATTTGGAAATTGCGGAAAGTAATATTTTGCAAAATGTAATACATACCTTCTTCTTCTTCTTCTTCTTCTTTAATTGCGGTCTCCCAATCGGAGGTTGGATATCATCATCACTATATTTACTCTATCTACCGCTGCTCTGAAGAGTTCTATAGAGCTGCATTTAAACCAGTCCCTTAAATTCTTCAATCATGACACTCTCCTTATTTCTATACTCCTTCCTCCTCTTATCTTTCCCTGTATGATCAGTCTTAGCAGTTCATATCTGTTGGAATACAACTTTATTATTTTTGTTAAGTGTTAGAATACACATGTGGGGTCTTTCTTCATGGGTGAGCCAATTCTTAGAATGCATTAGGCCGATACACTCTTACCTAAAATTGCATAAAGTATCATGTTACAGAGGATATGAATGCCAGAACTGAATGTTAGTTCTGCGTTAGATATTTAGTCTGTTAAAATATCTCGTAGAAGAAACACATGTCTTAATTTCTTTGTATATTGTAATATTATATATTGTAATATTACGGTTTTTCGGTTAAAATAAATAGTTTGTTTACTATTATTTGTACCTTTTATTATCTGCTATTTCTAATAGGTTATGGGCCCAGTTACGTTTTAGCTCACCTGTATTAAGATAATAAAAGTGTACAGTCGCGAAGTTTTCGTGGTAACCGAAATACAGAATGGCGGAAAGTGTGAAATATAACGTCGAAAAGTTGAACGGTCAGAACTATCAGTCGTGGAGTTATTTAGTAAAAATGTTACTCATCAATGCTGATCTATGGGAATTAGTTTCGAACGAGTTACCATTAGAAGCAGACCGAAGCAGTTCTTGGAAAAAACAAAATAATAAGGCTTTGTCAACTATAGCCTTACTTGTTGACGTTAATCAATTAGTGCATATCCGGAATAAGGAATTTGCGCGCGATGCGTGGGTAGCGATAAGGGAGTATCATCAGAAATCAAGTTTGTCTAGTATGGTGTTTTTGTTAAAGAAAATCTGTAGGCTATCGCTAGAGGAGAATGGTGGTATGGAAGCACACATTAGTTTATTCCTAGAGTCGTTGAATAAATTGGCCGCCTTAGGGGAGGAAATTAAGGACATGTTCTCAGCAGGAATTTTGCTGGGAAGTCTTCCAGACTCATACAGTTTTTTGATTACAGCGCTGGAAAGTAGGCCATCGAGTGAATTTACTCTAGAATTTGTCACGAGTAAATTAATAGATAAGTACAGGAGACGTCAGGGAGCTTTGGGAAGAAATCAGGAGGAGTCGGTGATGAAATCAGTATACGAGGGTAACAAAAATAATGGTACTGCAAGGGTAGAAGCAAGGCAGTGTTATTTTTCTAACCGTAAAGGCCATTTTAAACGAGATTGCTTTAAGTACAAAGCGTTTAAAAAGGAAAAGGCCAATAAAGTCACTGAAGGTACTGATGATGCATGTTTTATGGTCAATTATAGCTCAAGGGACGGAAAAAGGGATTCTGCTTCGTGGTATGTGGACTCAGGAGCATCGAGCCACATGGTTAATTACAAAGGATTCTATACCCAATTTGACGGTAGCAGAAAGGGCGTTGTAAGTTTGGCGGAGAACGGGCAATACTCCGAGGTTCAGGGTATAGGGACAGGACTTATTGAGTGCGTGATTGTATCGGGAGTGGAAAATTTAAAAATCGACAATGTGTTGTATGTGCCGGGATTAGACTCAAATCTGCTTTCGGTGAAAAAGCTAACAAGTGCGGGACATAATGTGCAGTTCGATAAAAACGAGTGTAAAATCGTTTTACTCGGAAAAGTCGTCGCGAGTGCGGTGCCTTCACCGGACTTATACAAACTTTCAACTGTGGACCATGGATTGAGTGTTTTGGAGCACTCCAGCAACTGTCAACATACATGGCATAGACGGTTTGGACACAGGGACATGGATGCAGTCAAACACTTAATGGAAAAGAAAATGGCAGTCGGGATTGATATGACAGACTGTAGGATTAGGGAAACTTGTGAATGCTGTATGAAAGGTAAAATTTTACGTAAGAGTTCTCCAAAATTTTCTCATAGCAATACATTTAATATTCTTGACTTATTACATTTGGATATTTGCGGGCCCATGAAGACTGTTACTCCAGGGGGTAAACGTTATATTTTGACTTTAATTGATGATTTTTCTAGATATACAACTATATATTTATTAAATCATAAAGATGAAACGGCAAAATGTATAAAAGAGTTTATAGAATTTACGAGTAATCAGTTAGGTAGGGTTCCAAAAGTAATTAGATCAGATAGGGGTGGCGAGTACGTAAATAATAATTTAAGGGAATTTTTAAAGGGTAAAGGTATAAAAATTCAATATACAGCAGGGTACTCTCCAGAACAGAACGAGGTTGCAGAGAGAAAGAATCGATCTCTAGTTGAAATGGCTAGGTGCATGTTAATCGATGCGGGTTTAGCAAAGAAATTTTGGGGGGAAGCGATAGTGACAGCCAATTATTTGCAAAATCGATTACCTACTAAGTCGAAAGAAAAAACGCCCTATGAATTGTGGCATAAAGTAACACCGAATGTGTCGAATTTGCAAATATTTGGGTCTACGGTCACATTCCCAAAGAAAAAATGAAGGATAAATTTGACCCAAGAGGTGAGTCAGTGGTATTTGTAGGTTATTCCGATGAATCAAAAGCATACAGATTGTTAAATGTAGATACAGAACGTATTACAATTAGCCGTCGTGTGGTGTTTTCCAAGAGAAATATATGCGTCGAGAAAAAGGAGGCAAAAAGTGAGGAAATATTCATTGGGTCCATGATGGAACGGGAGAAAATAGAGCCAAACGACGTAGAAGACAGAGAGGTTGCAAATTTTGAAAACATGGAGGAAATAGAAAATTCTACGGATAGATCTAACACATATGAGAGCTTAAGTTGGGAACAATCCCATGACGATGACGGTGATTCTAACTATCAAATAGATACAGATCTCGATATACCTACGCTCTGAGCTTCGCTGGTGGCGCTCCTAGCGGATTACTAATTCAACTTTCACCGGTAATTTTTAAATGTATTATTTAATTGTTAGCGCTTAATATTTACAACGCAAAAAAGTAATTAAATTGTAATCGATTTTTTTAAGATTTTGCTAATCATTTTGACGTTCTATTGATGAAATATTAATTTCTTACTTCGGATACTTTCACAATTATCGTGTAGATGGCGCTAAATTACATATTACGGAACATTAAAAAAACTTAAATTCAGTATTTAAAACGTAAGTATATTTAAGGTAAAAATATATACCACAGCTTTGACCAACTAATATTTTTTATAATTAATGTTTTTACTTTTAATTTTAAATTAATCACTTTGACATTTATGTCAAATTTCCGGTAAACGTTTACAGACTTGCCACTACTGACGCTCGCGAATTTGTAAATATCCCCTCTACTTACGAGCTCACAGCGTATAGAGAATCCAGGTGATCGTAGATCTAGCAGAGTAAATAAATGTGTTCCACCTAATAGCAAAGTTGACAGAATTCCAAGAAGAAGAACCAAGAAACTTTAAAGAAGCGCTTGAAATAAGTGATAGTGAAAAATGGAAGCAAGCTATGCAAGAGGAAATCACGTCATTAAGGAAAATTTCTTGTAAAAGCAATATTGATACATGTTTACAATATATATCAAGGTAATAAATAATGAAAGGGTTTACGTACTTATATTCGTGGATCACATTTTAATAGCAGCAAAGGATACACAGGTAATAATTGATATATTTGAACAGAAACTAAAATGTAATTTTTATATAAGGAGTTTGGGATTATTACAAGATTATTTAGGTATGAAGATTGAAATGTGCGATAAAGGGATATGTAGTTTAAATCAGGCCAGTTATATTGACAAATTGCTGAACAAGTTTATGATGAAAGATGGAAAAGAGTTCAATATATCGCTGGATGTTGGATACTATAAGCCTAGCAGAGAAAAGCCGGTGAAAAACAGTGAAATATATCAACAACTGATTGGTGGTTTATTATATATTGCGGTAAATACTAGACCGGATATATTGGCAAGCGTCACCATACGAAGCCAACAGAATAAAAATCCAAATGAAGTAGATTGGAACGAAGCAAAGAGGGTGTTAAGATATTTAAATAAAAGTAAATTATTTTAGGACAAGAAGGAACAGATAGTGCATTATACGGCTATGCAGACGCTGACTGGGCAGAAGACAAGGGGAACAGAAAATCAAATAGCGGGTATATATTTTTATTACGGGGTCCGCCTATAAATTGGGGATGTAGAAAACAGAATTGCGTGTCTCTATCATCAACTGAAGCAGAGTACATAGCATTGGCTGAAGGATGTCAGGAAGCAATTTGGTTAAAACAGGTTATAAAGGAATTTGTGGGTTTAGAGCCGGAAATAGTTATATACGAAGACAATCAAAGCTGTCTAAAACTTTTAGCAAATCACAAATTCAGTAATCGGACAAAACATTTCGGTACAAAGCATCATTTCGTAAAGGAATTGCATGAAAAAGGGGTTGTTAACTTTAGGTATTGTCCTACCGAAGATATGATAGCTGATATGTTGATTAAACCGCTGAATAGGGTAGGGAAGAGTACTTAAGTAGTAAAGGGGTCTGTTTGACTAATTCAAAAATAATTTTAGTTGCGAGGGGATGTTGGAATTCAACTTTATTATTTTTGTTAAGTGTTAGAATACACATGTGGGGTCTTTCTTGATGGGTCAGCCAATTCTTAGAATGCATTAGGCCGATACACTCTTACCTAAAATTGCATAAAGTATCATGTTACAGGGGATGTGAATGCCAGAACTGTATGTTAGTTCTGCGTTAGATATTTAGTCTGTTAAAATATCTCGTAGAAGAAACACATGTCTTAATTTCTTTGTATATTGTAATATTACGGTTTTTCGGTTAAAATAAATAGTTTGTTTACTATTATTTGTACCTTTTATTATCTGCTATTTCTAATAATATCGCTGTCCCCTCATTACGTGTCCCAGATATTGTAACTTTTATTTTTATTGTGTTTATAATTTCGTATTCTTTATTAATTTCTCGCAATACTTCCGTGTTAGTTTTTTTTCTGTGTCCATGCTATTCTAAGCATCCTCCTGTAACCAGTGCCGGATTAACCATTAGGCAAAGTAGGCGGTTGTCTAGGGGCCGTAGGCCCCAAAACGAAAAAATAATAATTAGAATTAAATAAAAACTATAAATCACATATGTTGAAAAATTCAAATATCGCGCAATACCATAAACTCGGTTTCACACGGAAATCCACAGCTAGTGAAGCTGCAACCAATGAAAATGCACGTGATAAAATAGAAAAAACTGAGGGAAACATCGCTTTCGTAACTGAAGAAGATGAAAAAACATACAATGGCAGTTATATTCCAGTTCAAGAAAAGAACCAAAAACGAAATTGTTTTAAAGAAATTGAAGTTACAGGTAAATTGGGCCCAGAATTCGGAAACAACATAGGATTATGGAATACCATAACTGAAGAAATATGGAAATTTTGGACTGGGAAAGTTTCTTCAGAATGTAAAAATCTTGATGGAAGTTTTTCAGCACCAAAAAGAAATTTTGAGGGCATTACAAGATTTTTTACACAATCTATGGTTTTTCGAAAATATATCAGTGTAACAAAAATTAAAAGAGATTGGCTAACGTACTCTCCCTCAAATGGAAATGTTTACTGCTTTCCATGTATATTTTTTGGCGAACACTCATCGACAAGCAGCGCCTTTATGGTCGAATTGATAACTCTTTGGAAATTTAATTTGATCAAGAACGAGGTTACTGGATTCTAGTTCTGAAAAGAGTAGTCTCTGTGGTTAAGTTTCTATCTTCTCGCGGATTAACATTTAGAAGTGATATAGAGATCCTTCGTTCAGAAAATAATGGGAACTAGTTAGGCAGTTAATAACGGTACTGGAAAGCCTTCTTACTTATCTTCAAAGATCTGGGAAGAAATAATAGAAGTAATGAGAAATCACGTTTTGAATACAATTGTTAAAGAAATTAAGGAAGCCAAATATACTACTCCTTAAGCGTCGATTCAATACCAGATTTGTCTCATATTGACCAGTTGACTATTTATTAAGATATGTAAATCCAGCTGATGGTAAAGTGCATGAGGGTTTTCTCACATTCATACCCATAATTAGCGATACTGGAGAAAATCTTTCTTATTCTGTTTTAATCGTTTAAACCGACTGGGGCATTGGTGTAAACGACATGAGGAAACAATCATTCAGCAAACATGTTAGGCAAATATAATGGTATCCAGGCTCATTTATCTAAGATTAACTAACTTGCAATTTACATTCCTTTTCCTGTACACTCGCTTAATTTAATTGGAGTAAGTGCTGCTGAAAGTTGCGTTGGAGTAATGTCGTATTTTGAATTTGTTCAGTCCGTGTACAACTTTTTTTCAGCCTCTACCTACCGTTGGAAAGTTATGATCAAATGCTTAAATGAATCTTCACTAAGCGATCCCATTCGCCACGATCTAGTCATTAAAAGAACAAGCAGCATAAGATGGAGTGCAAGGACTGACGCAAGAAGAGCTTTGTCTAAAGGCTACAACGTCTTTAAATCTGTTGTGCATTCTCTTGCTGAAAACACTAATCAAAAGGATGAAACAGTTCAAGAGGCTAAGTGTAATATTTTATAACGCATCAACGCTGTCAGTAAATCATTACAGAGAGAAGAGATTGAACTTAAAACTACAGATGCAGGATGGAGATGGAGGGGTTAACCGAGGTGGTTTTAGAGGGAGAAGGCGGAGACCTTAAGGGGCCTCATAGCTTGGGTTGCCTAGGGGCCTCAAGATTCTTAATCCGGGACTGCCTGTAACACCACATTTCAAAGGACTGTAGCTTATTTATGTGTTCTTGCTTCAGTGTCCAGCTTTCAAGTCCATATTCCAGTATTGAAAACACGTAGCATCTCATAGCTCTTACTCTCAGTTCTAATCTAAGGTCTTTGTTGCAGAGAATTGTTTTCATTTTTACAAATGCATTTCTTGCTATTTCTATCCTAGCCCTTATTTCTATTGTTTGATCATTATTGTCTGTATGTTTGTATATTTGTTTTCTTTGTTATTATCATGTAGGTATTTGGTCTTTTTTATATTCATTTTTAGTCCATATTTTTCACAGAAACTGTTTGTTTTGTTTAGCAGTAATTGGAGTTGTTCAGCAGAGCTTGCCATAATCACAGTGTCATTTGCATATCTTATGTTGTTAATAGCTCTCTTCACTTTGAGATAGTAGTGCTGCCTCAGCAGTAATACATACCAGTAATTAAAGAACTCGACTACAATTTAACGCAAACTTAATTATTCTATTTCAATAAGTATGTGCAGGTATATAAACAAATCTGACAATTAATATAAAGGCTCTACAACTGTTTACCACAAATATAATTAATTAGAAATCGAATATTTAAGTATAGAAATACCCTTTTCGTCAACTTTTATACAAATATCCAGTAACATTATTTCGATATTCTAGAGGTCTCGCGGTCTTCAATTTAGCAGTCTTAAACCGCTTCTTTTAATGCATTCGTTTTACCGTTTATTTTCAAAACTTCCATGAGTATTCTCACAACCAAATATCACGGTTTACTCATCTTATTTCGGTATTATGAACATTTTACAAACATTTACAGCTGTAGGCTCTGTGGCGGTGGTACGTTCCTGTTTTATTATGCCTCATGTTATGCTAAAGCTTGGATGTGGCTATAATTTGCCAGTTTCTCCACCAGAGTTCATTGTATAACTATCTCGAAAACAACAAGAATAATATTTACCTAAAATCTACAAACTTATATTTCCAAATAGTAGATAGTGGATTTCCAAAAATTTCTAATGCTCCAGATATTATTGAGAAGTCCACTGTATTAATCAAGTTAAAGCAGATATGTAAGAAATAACAAAACATCGGATTAAATAATAATTATCTACAAGTCAGATATTTATCTAAAATATACAAATAATAAACAAACCTAATAGTGGATTCCAAAAATTACTAATACTCCGGATTTGATTGAAAAGTCCATTATTGTGATGATGCAGAGTAGACCCTCGGGTTCCCGATGAATTTTGTTTCCATGATTTTATCCCTCATGCCTTTCAGAGTACTGGAACATGAAATCAAGGACAGTAAAATATGTAAAAAAATGTGTGGGTTTCCTAAGGAATTTACCTAGGAAAATTGAATTTTTTTTAAAGAAATCGCATATGCAAGAAAATTTTCTCCATTATGCTATTTTACGAATCGATTTTACGAATACCGATTAATAGCTTAATAATTAGAGTCATTCAACTTCTTGAAAACTGAATAAATTGCCAACTAGTGTAAATTCTAATTGAGCTTATTAGTGTTGCACTCGCTTCCTCGATTAATTGTATTTGTAAGCTTTCAAAGTGTAAAGTTTTGTTACTATGCAAAAAGGCAATAAACTTATTGGTGAATCGTAGCATTTTGGTGAGATTATAAACTAGCTTTTCGGACTATTTTGAGTCGCAGTCTATTTAAAATAGTTACCTCATTAACAACTTTAGTGCGTAAGTCATTGTTTGAAGTTACGCCGAGTGTAATTATTATCAGTAGCTGTCATTGAGGGTAGGAAGGATCTGTTTTTAGGTGGATGTGAGAGGTGGCATTCGGATTTTTGCGGATAAAGTTAGGTGATAACTTCGTTAATAATAATTGACTTATGGTCCTTCTCAAATATGCCCGGAACATTAATAAAAAAATAAAAATTTTAAAAATTTCGTTTTTTTTTCTACTTTATTTGCTTATAACTTTAAAACGATTCATTTTGGAACAAAGTCGTATAGGAATAAAACAAAGATAATTTAAATTTTCTATCAGATAAGATTGGTTAAAAATGTCTTAATTTAACACCCTTGCTGCAAAATATCAATAAATATAAAATAAGGGGGCAAAACAAGCCTGTCCTTATTCAATGTTTTTCCATCACTTAGGTTACACTTGGAACCTTCCTAATTCGCTTAGAAAATTTTTGTAATGTGCTAAAACCGTCCACCAAATTTTATTACAATTGACTTACCTACTTGATTTTGCATAATAATTTTACAATCTAAACTTTTTTAAAAAAATTAAAATTTTTTAAAATCTTGCAAAACAAAAACTAGAACAAAAACTAGATATGTCAATTTTTTTACATATAAAGAAGCACTCTACCTACCTAATGCACTTTACAGAATTGAAATCGGATTATTTAAGCAGCCTCAGCAATGTTTTAAAGTTATAAACAATTTTTTGGCTTATAAACAAATTAGTGCTGTATCCAGGAGGGGGTGCTACGGGCTCCTTTATTTAGATGGACTTACCCAAAGTTTTTTTATGTATTTTGACCCGTAGAACACGAATTTTTTGGGTAACAGTTGATCCGGATGTCGATAAGATTGTTATAAACAAAGAACTTGAGGAATTATATAACATCGATTTTTCGCAAAATATATCATCTTTTTTTTTGTATTTCTTGGGTAATTCTAAGCAACAAATGTTCTTACAAAGTTTCTTAAAAAGTTCTTAAAAAGTTTTTTCGTAGGATGCATAGTTTTCGAGAAAAACGCGGTGGAACATTCAAAAAATCGAAAAATTGCAATTTTTGAACGAGAATAACTTTTGATTAAAAAATAAAATATCAATTCTGCTGACAGCATTTGAAAGTTTAAGTCAAAGTATACCGGTTTTAATTATTTGCATTACTAAAAATTAATTTTTTTATTGTTTATTACAAAAAATTGTTTATAATTTTAAAACATTGCTGAGGCCCCTTAAATAATTAATTTTGTAAAGTGTATTAGATAGGTAGAGCACCTCTTTATATGTAAAAAAATTAGCCAACTTCTAAATGGTCTACTTTTTGTTCAGAAAGATTTTAAAAAATTTGAACTTTTTTAAAAACATTTACATTGCAAATTTATTATGCAAAATCTATTAGGTCGATTTTAATGAAATTTGGTAGACCATTTATAGTCCTGTCGCCAGGGGGGGTACAACGGCCTCGTTAATTCAGATGGACTTACCCAAGTTTTTTTTATGTATTTTGACCCGTAGAACACGAATTTTTTGGGTAACAGTTGATCCGGATGTCGATAAGATTGTTATAGACCAAGAACTTGAGGAATCAAATAACAGCGATTTTTGGCAAAACAAAACAATATTTTCTATTTTTTGGGTCATTTTAAGCAAAAAATATTTCTACAAGTTTTTTAGTAGGATGCACAGTTTTCGAGATAAACGCGGTTGAACTTTCAAAAAATCGAAAAACTGCAATTTTTAAACCCGAATAACTTTTGATTAAAAAATAAAATAGCAATTCTGCTTAGCGCCTTTGAAAGTTCAAGTCAAATTATGTCGGTTTTGATTATTTGCATTGCTAAAAATTTATTGTGTTATTGTTAAACAAAGCTACAAACAACTAGTGCGTGAGTGATGTTTCTATGATTTCTCATTTAAAATCGAACGAGTAGGTAGAATAGGTACTAGTGCAATCAAGACTATTTCTACGTTACATGCGTTAAAACGCATGTAAAAGCACGGGAAACCCTACGTGTTTATAGCTTTGTTAAACAATAAAAAAATAAATTTTTACCAATGCAAATAATCAAAACCGATATAATTTGACTTAAACTTTCAAATGCGGTAAGCAGACTTGCTATTTTATTTTTTAATCAAAAGTTATTCGGGTTCAAAAATTGCAATTTTTCGATTTTTTTAAAGTTCAACCGCGTTTATCTCGAAAACTGTGCATCCTACGAAAAAACTTGTACAAATATTTTTTACTTAAAATGGCCCAAAAAATACAAAATATTGTTTTGTTTTGCCAAAAATTGCTGTTATTTGATTCCTCAAGTTCTTGGTCTATAACAATCTTATCGACATCCGGATCAACTGTTACCCAAAAAATTCGTGTTCTACGGGTCAAAATACATAAAAAAAACTTGAGTAAGTCCATCTGAATTAACGAGGCCGTTGTACCCCCCCTGGCGACAGGACTATTAAGTAGGTTATAAGAATTTTCTAAGCGAATTACTAATTTTCTAAGTGCCACCAAAGTGGTTAAGAAACATTGAATAACAACAGGCGTATTTTGCCCCCTTATTTTGTATTTATTGCTATATGTATTGCAGAAAACGTAATACCTTAAGACATTTTTGACCAGTCGTATATCATACAAAATTCAATTATCTTTATTTTATTTCTCTACGACTTTGTTCCAGAACGAACCGTTTTAAAGTTATAAGCAAAGAAAGAAGAAAAAAATCGATGTTTTTCGAAATTTTTAAATATTTTAATTTTTTTATTAATGTTCCGGGCATATTTGAGAAGGAGCATAAGTCAATTATTATTACTGAAGGTGTCACCTAACTTTATCTGCAAAAATTCGAATGCCACCTCTCACATCCAAAAATACAGGTTTTTTTACAGATTAGTCCTCTTCTAGCAGTCTATTATTAAATTTTACCTAGCCAACGCCTGTAATGTCATAATTCAGTAGCTGTCAATAAAACCATATTTTTTACTCCACGACTTCAAAAATTTATTTATCATCGAGAAGAAATGGGCACAGGACATTAAACAATTCGAACCTTATATTACATCGAAATGTCCAGTTTCAGTACACAAAAAGCATAAGGGATAAAAACGTGGTTGAACTTCGCATCGAATTCGAACGATCTATAGTTGGTGCTAAAAATGGTAGTAGGTAGGTATATGTAGAATTTTTTCCTCATTTGAAAAATTGAAGTTTAAAAATTATTCGGCTCTTAGGATGCCGCGGTTGCTCACATTGGACGTTGCAAAAGGTATTGGTTTGAGAGTTCCCCGCGACTTGGACTCTTTCCGCCACAAATCCGAAGGATTATTTGTGCTATTTTTTAGTTGTGGGCGACACCTGTACTTCCTTTCTACTCCTGAAATCAAAGTTAAAGCAATAAACACATAATGGTTTTCTGCTACCAAAAAGCACGCGCGACACAATCATTCATAAAAAATTTGCGATTGCAATGCACAAAATTCGTTAATTTGGCTTTGAATTTATGTCTTTTTGTCCAAATTTGGTTAACAGCGATTATCATAATATGTTTCTTAACCTAAAAAAGAGCTCAACAGCAAGATTTTCATGTAATTTTGAGGTAATTGCTGTAGGACTTGGAAACGATGACCTGCAGTGAATTGGTCATTTGGACATGACCAAAACCATTTCAGCATTTTATGTTTTAAACAATATCTTTTGCTTTTCTCTTCCTCTTATTGCGTTCGGGTATATTTTAATTTGTGTTCTTTCTCCATAATTAGTAATTATTTTGTCTTACAAATAAATACAAAATTTTAAGCTTCAGCCACACAATCAGACTTTATATTATTTATCAAGTGTTTTGCTTTAGTTGTCGTGTTTGCCCCTTTAGTTTAAATTACAATGAGTTTCGAAAAATTATCTCAGGTATATTGACGCATAATGAATAACAAGAAAGGTTTATTAACCTTGCTAATTTCCCTCTTTTGAAAACACTTGAATTATTAAACCACTCATCAACAACCACTTCAAATCTATGAAAACAAAAAGAAAGTTCAAGATTCAATGAACATTCCAAAGTTGATAATATTAAATAATGATACTAATGGTTTTTGTGAACTCCTATTTTTACTTGAATTACTGTCGTTAAAGAGCGTACTTGGTACTGGTTTTAAATGGTAGTTCGTAGAATGTGTTGGTCTTTTAAGAACCTCATACAAGAACTGCATGGTAATGATGTCGCCCAAGAAATGTCTTATTTTTTTTGTGGAAAACATTTTAATTTTCAATGTCGCCCCTACTTCCTTGACTTATTTATTCCAAGTAGATACTTTAAGGCTTGTTAGTCGTCACCTTCTCGAAATAGAGATTTGTCATCAAACCGTGCCTTCGTAATCGCTTGCATAGTGCGGGATTTTGATTGCGATTTTATAAGTAGTATTAGTATGGTATAACTAGACCCAAACCCAGACATCCAAAGTGAAAGTTATCCTCCAACACCAAATTGTTCTATATGGTCCACATAATGTTCAGAAAAAGTCACACCATTTTAAGCGTCGGGTTTGGGGGGGGGGGAGAGGGAGGAGAAATCGGTAAATTCGTAGTTTTCTAGGTTTTTCGTCAATATTTCTAAAACTAAGCGGTTTAGCATGAACAACCTTCTATACAAAAATGTTCTACATTAAATTTGAAATAAAAAAGGCCCTATCCATAATCCTTCTAAAATGAACGGTTCCAAAGTTATGGAGATAGTACCATTAGTATAATTGGTCCAAAAAAGGCCTAACCCAGACATCCAAAGTAAAAGTTTTCCTTCAACACCAAATTGTTCTATATGGTCCACATATTGTTCAGTAAAAAGTTACACCATTTTGAGCGTCCGGTTTGGGGGGGGGAGATGGGGAAAAGTCGGTAAATTAGTGGTTTTTTAACGTTTTCGTCAATATTTCTAAAACTATACTTCAGCGTAAACAATGTTATATACAAAAATGTTCTACATGGAATTTAAAACAAAAAAGTTCCTATACATAATTGTTATAGAATCAACGGTTCCAGACTTACGAAGGGTAAAAAGTGGAGGTTTTCGATACTTTTTATATTCTTTGGGCAATTTATAGAAATTTTCTTTAACAGGATTGGGTTTTGTAAATAAAATTTGCTATTTCAGTGGTCGATGGTACGTTAATGATAAGCCCTTGAAGATACGTCAACCTCGCCACCCAAAATCATCATTAATTGCCCAAATAATATAAAAAGTATCGAAAACCTCAACTTTTCACCCTCCGTAACTCTGGAACCGTTGATTTTATAACAATTATGTATCTGACCTTTTTTGTTTAAAATTTTATGTTGAACATTTTTGTATAGAACATTGTTTACGCTTAAGCTTAATTTTAGAAATATTGACGAAAAATGTAAAAAAACTACTAATTTACCGACTTCTCCCCCATCTCCCCCCCAAACCGGACGCTCAAAATGGTGTTACTTTTTACTAAACAATATGTGGACCATATAGAACAATTTGGTGTTGAAGGAAAACTTTTACCTTGGATGTCTGGGTTAGGCCTTTTTTGGACCAATTATACTATACTACCTCCGAAACTTTAAAACCGTTAATTTTAGAAGGATTATGCATAGGGCCTTTTTTATTTCAAATTTAATGTAGAACATTTTTGTATACAAGGTTGTTCATGCTAAACCGCATAGTTTTAGAAATATTGACGAAAAACCTAAAAACTACGAATTTACCGATTTCTACCCCCTCTCCCCCCCAAACCCGACGCTCAAAATGGTGTGACTTTTTATTAAACAATATGTGGACCATATAGAACAATTTGGTGTTGAAGGAAAACTCTTACCTTGGATGTCTGGGTTAGGCCATTATTTGGATCAATTTGATCATACTATATGTTGATTTTATTATAACCTATAACCATTGATTAATATCCTACACAGTTTTAATCAATGCTAAAACTGAAGTTTATTTTTCCAACTACAGTGCAGAGTATGTATGTAAAAAGAAGGCAGTGCATTCAGAATAAACCAACCAACCAACCACATTAAAGTCCATTATATCTATCTACTAAAAAGCTTTAGTTTTGTTACACAGTTACATATTCAGCTTCCTCTTTATATCACAACTTCTTCTTCTTGTTTTTGTGTAGACATGACTCCGTTTTTCAATGTGCCTTCAGTAAATTGTCGTTACATTGTTTTCGTGGCTTTCCTACTGATCGTCTTCATATTTAGTCCAGAGCGCATCTGTTTTGAGACGGACGTTGAGAGGTGACTCAAATTTTTTTGCAGAAATTGCTTGAAAATAAATCAAATAATAATATTTGAGTTCTCCTCCCTCTCAAAAAGGTCCGGAACATTGTTTAAATAATCAAAATGTCAAAAATTGAAGGGAAAAATTCGATTTTTTTCTTCGTTTCTTGATTATAACTTTAAAAGTATTCATTTCCGAGAAAAGTTGTACTGACATAAAAGTTGCGTAATTAAATTTCCTATAATATAGAATTTGTTAAAAATTTAAAAAATAGTCACCCTAGTTGCAAAATAGCAATAATTGCGAAAAAACCATACAAAAACAAGTATTCGCATTTTACGTTTTTCAACCATTTATGCTACACTTAGGACCTTCATATTTCACCCAGAAAAACTTTATGATACAGTAAAACAATACTGTAAATTTCATTAAGATGGGTTCAATAGATTTTGCAAAATAAATTTTGCAATCCAGCTTTCGCAAAAAAAATTCATTTTTTCAAAATGTTACAGGACTGAAAATAAAGCAGATAGCAAGTTGAATTTTTTTTTGCTTATAGAAGTGTACTGTACCTTTCATTTGCAATTTTCAAAATTAAAATCGATTAATTACCACGGCGTCAGAAAATTTTTGAAATAAACAATAATTTTTGGTGCTACGCGCAGGACAGCGATGTTCGATGCACACAAGTTGATTCCCACCAAAATTTCTTCCAATCTTTATCTAATATATTATGTTCTTACTCTATATTTTGTTGTATTTTAATATTTTAATTCCACAAAAATCAAACTAATTTTATTATTGTTTGTGAAATATTGTTGCATATGTTTAAAAATAATAAACTTTTAATTAACAAAGAAAGTTTTTGCTAATAAAAGTGTTATTTCAAAGGATAGAGTATGTGTTTTTATTTTGCAATAAACAATTTATTTATTTATATCGAAATGTAATAAAAATTAAAATGTATCAATCATTATCAAAGGTCATTGGAATGCCCAATCAAAACAAACTATCCGCTGTCCTGCGCGTAGCAAAATTGCAAATGAAAGGTACAGTACACTTCTATACGCAAAAAAAATTTCAACTTGCTATCTGCTTTATTTTCAGTCCTGTAACATTTTGAAAAAATGATTTTTTTTTACGAAAGCTGGATTGCAAAATTTATTTTGCAAAATCTATTGAACCGATCTTAAGGAAATATACAGTATTGTTTTACTGTATCATATAGTTTTTCAGGGTGAAATATGAAGGTCCTAAGTCTAGCATAAATGGTTGAAAAACGTATAATGCGAATACTTGTTTTTGTATGTTTTTTTCACAATTATTGTTATTTTGCAACAAGGGTGACTATTTTTTAAATTTTTAACCAATTCTATATTGTAGGAAATTTAATTACGCAACTTTTATGTCAGTACAACTTTTCTCGAAAATGAATACTTTTAAAGTTATAATCAAAAACCCAAGAAGAAGATCGAATTTTTCCTTAATTTTTTGACATTTTGATTATTTAAACAATGTTCCGGACCTTTTTGAGACGGAGGATGACTCAAATATTATTATTTGATTTATTTTCAAGCAATTTCTGCAAAAAAATTTGAGTCACCTCTCAACGTCCAAATGTACTAATATTTTTATAGATGCGCCCTGGTCTAATTGGGGAACCGTCTCTCGACGTCTTTACTACTATATTTGTAGTCATTCGGCTTATATGATTGTTCCATTCTACTCTTCTCTTTCTTAGCCACTCCTTGATGTTCTCCACCTTGCATCTCCGTCGTATGGTCGTATATTAATTTGTAGTTCTAGCTCTGTGCCATATTGTCTTGCTATCGATTTTTCTAAACCTAATAGGCTGAGTAACACCGGGAACCACGCCTGTTCCAAACAATTGTTTCGGGTCTGGGCTGTCATCCTTTTACGACTAACTCCCAGAGATCGTTTTCTACGTCATCTAGCCACCTAATTTTTTGTCAAACTCGTAGATGCCTTACTTTAATACACTCTTTTTTTCTTATTTTGGCCTTCTCTGTATTCCGTTTTTGTATTGCTTGACTGGTTCCATTAATTCTAGTTTTTAAAAATAGTTATGTTAAGTATACGATATAGGAAAGAATTTAAGATGAATATCCACTTGCAATGGTAGTAAATAAGAGAAACATATCCTGCCTAAAATATCTTCCCCAAATTTTTATTAGGGAGGAATCGGCCAGGAGAGGCTAACATTGCTGACAAAGGGCCTAGCCGGATAAGCTGACGAAAAGTGCCCCAACTCGATTCGAATTCCATATAGGTCACCGTTTAGCATATATAGTGAAACTAACTTTCTGAAATTTTTAGCCCCCTAGGTGGTCATGTGACCCACCTAGAGCCTAATTAGGGTTTTTATGTTTTTATTTTTTATCTCAGCCGCATCGAGAACTAGCGAAAAACTTTAAATAAAAAACTTGTAAGCTTTAAAAAGTTCTGTACGAAATTTTTTTTTTATTTTTGGCCGGAAATTTAAATTTTAGAACGATTTTAAAATTTTAAATGAGAATAAAAAAATAACTAAGACATTCGTTTTCACGAAAAAAATATATAACGTGTATTTTTGCATAATATTTCACCCTGAATTTTTTCAAATTTTTAAAATTGGTGAAACGCACCTTTAAAAATAAAAAACCGCATTTTTTCGGTTTTTTTTTTTTTCGTTTTTTGATACAATTTTATACATGTTTTTCAAAAAAGGTAATACGGTCACTAGAATAGGTAAAAGCTGAAAAGTAATTGGGATTTGTTTAATAAAAATTTTTTGTAATGCCATCCATTTTCAAGATACAGAGCGTTGAAAAAAACAAACTTTTACACATTTTTTACGATTTTGCCGAAACTACCGGCAACACTGTAATAAAATTTGGCGAGTTTTAAGAGGTAGTTGTTGTGCATTTTTTTAAATACAATTAAGAATTTTATATTTATCATTGGCGCGTATACGGGTAATGGTCTGAACTTTTTAAAGAAAAAAGATAGTACGCCACTGACATATTTCAAATTAACAATCCTTTTTGAAATCCTCGTTTAATTTGAGACAAAAAATCAATCTTCCTATTTTTTCATATGACGCGCCATTTTTATTCAAAAAATAGAACATCTTAACCCTTACAAAGTATTCGAACTACTATTAGTAGTTTCTACATCTACATACGTAAACTCGTACGTCCATTATAAGAACTAATTCGAATATTTTGGAAGCGTTAAGATATTTTATTTTTTGCAGCAAAACGGCGCCACGTATGAAAAAATGATAAGATAGTTTTTTTATCACAAATTGAATGAGGAATTCAAAAATGATTGTTAATTTGAAATATGTCAGTGACGTACTATCTTTTTTTCTTTGAAAATTCAGACCATTACCCCTAAGCGCGCCAATGATGAATATCAAATCCTTAATTGTATGTCAAAACATGCACAATAACTACCTCTTAAAACCCGCCAAGTTTTATTACAATGTTGCCAGTAGTTTCGGCAAAATCGTAAAAAATAAGTAAAATTTTGTTTTCTTCAACGCCCTGTATCTTGAAAATGGATGGTGTTACAAAAAATTTTTATTATGCAAACCCCAATTATTTTTAAATTTTTTACCTATTCTAGTGACGGTATTACCTTTTTTGAAAAATATGTATAAAATTGTATCAAAAAACGAAAAAAAAAAAACCGAAAAAATGCAGTTTTTTATTTTTAAAGGTGCGTTTCACCAATTTTAAAAATTTGAAAAAATTCAGGGTGATATATTATGCAAAAATACACGTTATATATTTTTTTCGTGAAAACGAATGTCTTAGTTATTTTTTTATACTCAATTAAAATTTTAAAATCGTTCTAAAATTTAAATTTCCCGCCAAAAATTAAAAAAAAAATTTTTTCGGACAGAACTTTTTAAAGTTTACAACTTTTTTCTTAAGTTTTTCGCTAGTTCTCGATGCGGCTGAGATAAAAAATAAAAACATAAAAAGCCTAATTAGGCTCTAGGGGGGTCACATGACCACCTAGGGGGCTAAAAATTTCAGAAAGTTAGTTTCACTATATATGCTAAACGGTGACCTATATGGAATTCGAATCGAGTTGGGGGCACTTTTTATCATCTTACCCGGCTAGGCCCTTTATTGTTTTTATTTGACCCTGTCGTATTTTTTAGCATTTGAAAAAGTGCACTAAAATTTGGGCGAATTGTTTTAAATGGCCACGTTGCATTACAATACCTCGCATTCGTTTATGGTAGGGAAGCCCAAGCGGGGATTTCTGCAGTTACTTGAGCGCGTCAGATTATTACATGGGGAGAAATCTTGTAGCCTGAAAATGTACCTCTACCATATATTGGCTCTTAATGCAGGGAGTTCGTTAAGGGGGGACCCAAAAAAAAATCTATCCTTAGAAAAACACAAAATCGTCAGATTAAGATAAGGTAAGTTAAGTACATGCAAAACCGTGTATATTTAAAAAATCTGACGATTTGAGCGGGGCGTAAGGAAATGGGTGAGTCCCAAAGTTTCACAAGAAAAAAGCGAATATTTCGCGAAATGAATGACAGTTCGAAAAACTAAAAAATACGTACTCAATATTTTTCAAAAATCTGTCGAATGATACCAAACACGACTTCCACGGAGAGGGGTGGGGGTTACTTTAAAATCTTAAATGGGAGCCTCCATTTTTTATTGCAGATTTGGAATCCTTCCGTAAAAATAAGCAACTTTTATTCGAGACATTTTTTCGAATTATGGATAGATGGCGCTATAATCTAAAAAAAAAACGATTATTGGAAATGGAAAATTAAAAAAATGGAAAGTCCCACTAAAATGGAAAACTTTACTTAACTTTTTTTGGTTTTAGTACCTTGTCTTCACAACCCAATAGGTCATAACGCTCGAGTGACTGCACATTTACTTTGCTCCCCCTACCATTAGTAGGAGGAGCCACCAAACGAATTTGTTTCGTAGGTTCTGTAAGAGTAAAATTAATTTTAATATCAGTATCATATTTACAGTACTTATACTCAGTTAAGATTAAAATGGGCGAAAAATTACGTCTTTTAATTAAAAGTAAAACATTTGTTACATATTTTCCAAATAATAGCTTTGAAACCATATTTTTGATTAGCTATTTTTAGAATTAGTGGGTGTGACAATAAAATTAGTTCTATAAAAAAGAAATAAAATGAAATGACATTGATTAGTAATGACCAATACAGTTTTTTCTACAGGTGTTATTATATTTTGAAAGCTGTAATAAATAAATTAATAGGTTTTTGTACAGCGTGTCCCAAAATTACCATTTTATTATTTGTGCTCCTTCTGTAGTGGTGCAAACAGTCGGCATATTGAATTACTATTGTCACACCTAGTAGCTACTTCTCAAATAAATGGTAGATCTTATTTTAAACAGTGTTAAATTCGTTCGAAAACATTCGGGTTTATCTGTCGATATAAAGGGTCGTTTTCACACTACGTCTTATTGTACGTTTTGTGTGATAGGATTTGTCCTATCACACAAAACGTACAATAAGACGTAGCGTGAAAACGAACCTTAATTGGAGGGAAAAATGGAAGAAGAAAAGCTATAAACAAGAAATATAAAACCGGAGGCAAGAAACTAAAGATACATAAAATTAAAGACAGCGTGGAAAACACTAGAAATTTTACAAGATATTTTCAAAGGGGCCAATCTCCCACAGGCAAAGGATTTTCGATGGAAAACATGCCATTTCCACAGAAGCGTACATTTTATATAATGCTGATGAATCTCCTCCCCCACTTTATTTTTCTTGAGCTCTGTTCCCTCTTCTTCTTCTTTTTTACGTGCCGTCTCCCAATCAGAGGTTGGATATCATCATCACTATCTTCACTATATCTACCGCTGTTCTGAAAAGTTCTATGAAACAGCATTTAAACCATTCCTTAAATTTTTTAACCAAGAGACTCACCTTCTTCCTATACTTCTTCCTTCTCATATCTTTGCCTGTATTATCAGTCTTAATATCGCTGATCCCATTAGGTGTCCCAGACATTGTAATTTTCTTAGTTTCATTGTGTTTATTACATATTTCGTATTCGTTGTCCATTTCTCGCAATACTTCCATGTTCGTTTTCTTCTGTGTCTATGCTATTCTAAGCATCCTTCTGTAACACCACATTTTAAATGACTGTAGCTCAGTGTTGCCAGAGAAATTTTTGTAAATGCACTGGAATGACTGAAATGGTGACACAAAATGTACTAACCCAACACATTTTGTACAAAAACTTAAAAAAACGTTGTTTAATGTTATTTGAAGCAAATTTCTTATATCACAAAATTGGAGGTTTTTACTTTAAGATACTTTAGTATCAAAAGTTTGGTTGTTAATTGTATCAAATTGGTACAATTGTACCAAGTCTGGCAACGCTGCGTAGCTTAGGGAACATCCATAAACTACGTCGTTGAAAAGGGGGAGGGGGGACTTTGCTTATTACGACGATATACGACAGGGGGAGGGGGCGATGAATGCACATCCGACGTCGTTTGACGTTCACGAATATAAAAATATACCTATTTTAGAATTAAAAAGAATTAGTATATTACTTTTATCTCATACTTTTCATTTCGTTTTTATCACTCACTGCCTTAATAATATTGCTAGCAGTTTTGTTCAGAATAACAAATCAAACAATAAAACATTGTTCTACGTCTTTAAACAAACGCTCCTATACAGAACAACGTCTGGAAGCAATAAATATTTAACTGTTCATTTATTTACTGAATACTCTGTCCTCTTTGTGAAACAATTCTACAAGAATGAATAGAAATAAAATATTCTATTCTATTTAGTAGTTAGTACATTGTATTTTTATACTTCATAAAAGAAATGGCATTGAAATCAAAACAAAATAAGTATCAAATTTATATGATGCAGTTAAGAAAGCATAGGAACTCTGATAAAAGTGTTGTCTTTTGTCCCAATAAAACTAATTACAGTGAACTAGTACAGTGAATTGAGAGAAAAAAGTACGCGGATATTAATGAGCTACATAGTAATACTGATTTGGATACATTCGTAAATAAACTTTGAGAGCTAACTTTAAAAAATCCAAAAATAACATGGAATTAAAAAAAATCACTAAAAAGGGGACCATGAGTTGCAATTGCGACGTCGGTAGAGGGGGAGGTAAACTGTAAACGACGCTTTTCGACGGAAGGGGGGAAGGTATTAAAAACTCCAAAATTTTTACGACGTAGTTTATGGATGTTCCCTTATTTATGTGCTCTTGCTTTAATGTTCAGCTTTGAAGTCCATATTGCAGTATCGAAAACACGTAGCATCTCAAAGCTCTTACTCTCAGTTCTAATCGTTATTGCAGAGAATTGTTTTCAGTTTTGTAAACGCATTTCTTGTTATTTTTATTCTGCCCCTTATTTCTATTGTTTGTTCATTATTTTACCCGTGTTGAGCTGCCCCCCCCCCACTTGCAAAAATTAAAAAACAAATAGCCCTGATTTATGAGCTTTTTATGAGCTTTCATATTCCGCAAACTAAAAATTTTGAGCTCGTTCCACTGAGCAGGAATTTAATACTTTAGTGGGGGGGGGCTGAGTCAGCCCCCCCACTACTTAAAAATAGGAATATTGAATCGGTTTTTGCGGCAGAATTACGAGCTATTTATGAGCTCTTGAAATTATATAGTTTCGATTTTTGAGCTCATCCCCTTCACCCCCAAACAACCCTTTAATTGATTTAACTTAAGAGAAAAATGCTGAGAAAACTTATATCGTATTGCGGATATAATTCTTATAGCGTATATACTCTAAGAATAAACTATTAAATCACGTGCATTTCGATTATTGAGCTACAACCCCTTCGCAAGAAAACCACCCTATCTTCCCGGCTTAAGAGGAAGTTGTACTTAAATGCATTAAATTAATTATTTGGCGGCTACATATCATTTAATAATTTATAAGCTTCCAAATTACGCGCACTTAGATCAGTAAATTGCAATTTATTTTGTATAGTGCAGTCACTGAAGGTAAAAATCAACGATTATCTTCAATTTCGGTGAACCTTCATCGATTTTCACGAAAATTGGTCAGTGGTTAGAGGATACCTCAAGAAACAAAGGTGACATGGTACCACCTTGCGCCTTTACCCTGAGGGTGGATACCGCCCCTTCTCGGGGGTGAAAATTATTTGATACAGTCAATAGTATTTGCCGGGACTTATTGACCGACGTAATAAGTATGCTCGGCTGATATAGGTATAATTTGACATCTTTCTATTCAATCTTATGTACTTGTAGTCGTTATTTTTGTCTGCATTTTTTTCTTTCCAATCTTTGTATATTGTTCTGCTTTACAACCCATGTTTTACTACCATACCTTGTATATTATTATTGTCTTTGTTTTTCTAGGTATTGTCTTTTTTCTGTCTACTTTTGATCTCGAATCGCGTTATAAATACAATATCGTCAGCAAAAGCAACAACTTGTTTCTTGTAATATATTTTTCCATCAATGTCTGTTTTCCTGCTTTATCATTAAATAATTTTGAGGTCAGGTTCAATAATGTTGTATGACAGCGGCCCGTTGCCTTAGCCCTCTACGTACTTTAAATGTCCTTGATTTCTCTGTACATTATTTTGCATATCGTTTTTTATTTTTGATGAAATCGTGGCCCGTATAAGCTATCTCTATGAATATAATTTCCATACAAACAAACGAGTTTTTTTTTAAATATAATTCGTACGACGTAGGATATAGTAATATAGCAACGGTGAATACCGCAGCAAATAGTTCATGTGTATTAGTATTCCTTATTCGCTTTTCTGGTTTTGCTTAGCCTTACAGAAAAATTTAGTTATTGAAAAATATTTGAAATACTTCCAATTAATTTTATAGGTCTTGGACCCACCATTTAAAGAAATATTACCTCCCTCATAAGACTTCGTTTATTCAGATATTTATGTGGAGTCAGACAATTTTTCTATTTCGAAAAATTTTCGGGAGGGGGACGTTTCGTAAATATAGAGGTTTCTAAACTTTGGTACGACCGACAACTGGAGTAGATACCCTTAAAAATTTGTTGGACAATATTACCAGTTAATTGTAAATATTTTTAATAAACAATCCTGCAAAAATGAGCTATACCGGTATAAATATTATGACTTTATGATGCGTGCGCTCCCCTCTATGGAGTCATAAATGATAAAAATGATGATGTTTTTGGAGGATTGTTTGATAAAAAAACGGTACTCCAGTTGTCGGACTGACCAATGTTTAGAAACTTCTATATTTACGAAACGCCCCCCTCCCGAAAATTTTCCGAAATAGAAAAGTTGTCTGACTCGACATGAATAGCATGAACGGGCTTGAGGACTATTAAATTTTTATTTTTAAATGGTGGGTTTAAGGACTATTAACTATGTCTTGATTTCTGCTTATCAACTTATTTTTACACATTTATTAATAAACTTTTCTTTTTTTCAGGTATTGTTTATATCTTCCTGTTGTTTGCAAAGTATATTTCAGATTAGGTAAGGTTTATTTTTAAAAATCATAAATTTTTTTTATGAAAATTGTTTTTAAATTTGTAAATGAAGCATGTAGTCTAAGAGCTGGGAGCGGATTTTGTGCGTGATAAGTAATATGAAAAAACTGTACGGGGATATGTTGAATTAGTTGTGTAAATGACTTTCACCAACGGCCGGAAACCAGAGTTGGGGCCGAGGGTAGTTATAAGGGGTCAAAGTCGCGGAATTTATTATTTTTTTTATGACGCTCATGATCGAGATAGTGCACCAAAATTTGGGAATACGTAGGTCATGACGTACCTAAGTAAAATCTCTAGGGGCTCAACGCTGCGTGGCCGACAAAGGGGTGGGGGTAGGGGTGAATATAAAAAATATAAGGGGTTTTTTGCGACGTTCGTGATTGAGAGAGTACACCAAATTTGGGTATAAGTAGACCATGACATAGATAATTAAAATCCCCAGAGCCGGAAACCAGAATGGGGAAGTTATAAGGGGTCAAAGTTCCGTTATTTATTATTTTTTTTGTGACGCTCATGATCGAGATAGCGCGCCAAAATTTGGGAATAAGTAGACCATGACATAACTAAGTAATATCCCCAGAGGCGGAAACCAGAGTGGCGGACGAGGGTAGTTATAAGGGGTAAAAGTCGCGGTTTTTATTATTTTTTTTGTGGCGCTCATGATGGAGATAGTGCACCAAAATTTGGGAGTAAGTAGGTTATGGCGTAACTAAGTAAAATCTTCAGGGGCGGAACGCTGCTTGGGTACAAAGGGGTGGTAGGCAGGGGTGAGTATAAAAATATATGGGGTTTTTTTTTGCCGTTCGTGATCGAGATAGTGCACCAAAATTTGGGAATAAGTAAATCATAACATTACTAAGTAAAATCTCCAGGGGCGGAACGCTGCGTGGGGGACAAATGTTGTGCCGGGTCACAAAAAAAAATACACACTGCGATTTTGACCCCTTAAAACTACCCCCATCCCCAACTCTGGTTTTCGGTTCTGGGGATTTTACTTAGGTAAGTCATGGTCTACTTATTCCCAAATTTTGGTGAACTATCTCAATCTAGCACGTCGCAAAAAACCCCTTATATTTTTTATATTCACACCTACCCCCACCCCTTTGCCGGCCACGCAGCGTTCCACTCCTGGAGATTGTACTTAGTTACCTCATGACCTACTTATTCCCAAATTTTGGTGCACTATCTCGATCATGAGCGTCACAAAAAAAAAATAATAAAAACGGCGATTTTGACCCCTTATAACTACCCTCATGCCCAACTCTGGTTTCCGACTCTGAGGATTTTACTTAGTTATGCCATGGTCTACTTATTCCCAAATTTTGGTGTACTCTCTCAATCACGAACGTCGCAAAAAAAACCCTTATATTTTTTGTATTTACCCCTGCCCCACCCCTTTGTCGGCCACGCAGCGTGCTACCCCTGGAGATTTTACTTAGTTACGTCATGACCTACTTATTGCCAAATTTTGGTGCACTCTCTCGATCATGAGCGTCACAAAAAAAAATAATAAAAACGGCGACTTTGACCCATTATAACTACCCTCATCCCCAACTCTGGTTTCCGGCTCTGGGGATTTTACTTAGTAATGTCATGATCTACTTATTCCCAAATTTTGGTCCACTATCTCAATCACGAACGTCGCAAAAAACCCCTTATATTTTTTATATTCACCCCTACCCCCACCCCTTTGTCGGCCACGCAGCGTTGAGCCCCTAGAGATTTTACTTAGGTACGTCATGACCTACGTATTCCCAAATTTTGGTGCACTATCTCGATCATGAGCGTCATAAAAAAAATAATAAAATCCGCGACTTTGACCCCTTATAACTACCCTCGGCCCCAACTCTGGTTTCCGGCCGTTGGTGAAAGTCATGTACACAACTAATTCAACATATCCCCGTATAGTTTTTCCATATTACTTATCACGCACAAAATCCGCTTCTATCTCTCCGACTAATGTTTTATCATTAAAACTTAAAACATCATAAAACATTTTTCATACACGGAAACACACACCACAAACATATACAAACGTTTATTGTTTTTTCACAAAATCTAAAGTGATTTCATCTTCGTCTCAAGCTTTTTTTTTCAATTATCTGTATAGGAATAGGTCCCAAATTGAGGCATTAAAATAGGCGTTATTTTTAGACTTCTTCAATCTCCACATCTAGATGTTTTAATTAACTCTCGTACATCTTATACCAAACAGTTTATTCTGCAATTTGTGGTTTATTCCCAAAAATATATAGGGTCCGTTATAATTATTGGGGTATAGATTAGGATTTGGTTATAGCGGCCAAAATATGACTTAATAAAATGTTGCTGTAGAAATAGATGATGTGTGTTTAAATTTGAATTTAAAAAAATTTTTTTTTGTTAATAATTTCGTTTTATCTGTATAAATTCTTATAAAAATCATAACGCATAAGAAAATTGTTGTGGTCTTTCAGAATCCATTTATTTCGGATTGTTGTACTGTAACGTGTCAAAAAGACTGATTATTTTGCCACGTAAAAACGATAGATAATGGTACTTTTTCCCGTAAATATTGTATATAAAAAGGCATACATTTTTAATGTTTTTATTTCTTCGCAAGTAAGATATGAACGACGATTCTAAAATTCCCTAAAATGTACTCTAGATTCTCTAAAAAGGGTTCTTTATTTTTGTAACTTTTGTTCCATCTAATATTTTATTTTTACATTTTCTCATCTAATTAGGGTCCTAGGACGGAGGCCATTTTCATCCTGGTTTATCCTAGGATGGGGCCACTTTATTGCCACAATGAATACAATAATAAATGACTTTAAGACGGTTGGCGATAAAATATTATTTAACGAATAAACAATATGGTGTCTGTATCACAAAAATATTTTTACTATTTCGACATTGTTTGAAATCCTTGCACGATGTTAGTTGTTAGAAATGTAACAGTAAATAAATAATAGCTAATACGGTACATTTCGTTTACTATTGTTTGCAAAATATTATTAGATATCGTCGGTCGTTTCATAACAAATCAATTAAAATGGACGCCTCTATGATTAAAATATTATTATTACACAGTATCAGAAACTTTTCCATCAGTTTCTCTGTTACATTTCAAAATAGATGAGCTATAATAATATTGTATAATGTATTTCAGTATATGTATGTATAGCAAAAGGAAGTTTATAGTTTCTAAAAAAATGACTGGTTTTTAAAGAATTTTACACTTTAAGAGACGCCTTTAGGTTGCTGATGTGATGGCACAAATAGACCAGGGAATTTAAAACAAAAAACACCGGAATAAATCGATTTTTAAATACATTACCTATCGACTTACAACTTTTTGAATTCTGTTCGGGATGACGTCGGGATGCGTAAAAGTGCATAAGGTGCGTCCAAAAGCAGGGCACAAAATATCCATGATATTTATATAAATATCAAAATATCGGATATATGATATATATCCGAGATTCGGCACTTTTTTAACTACCCTATGGATTATTCAGTGTGTGGAACAAAGATAATACTTAATTGTTTGAATGCGAGTGAGACACAATCCACTCATGTTGTGGATAGTCTCCCCACTCCAGTCAACTAACGAGTCTGACAATTCGACAGTGTTGCTATATTTCTGTTATATCATTCCTTCTAAAATATTAGACGGATATTGAATGTAAAATAATATTTAAATTCGTTACAGTTTACTGTCGAATGAAAATTAATATTGTCCCAACAAAACTTAAATGAAGTAGTGATGTACCTAATTGTATTTTTTAAACGATTCCATCAATTACTTGATTAATTAACACAGAACACTGACTTTACAAATTGATGAGTGACAACAGCGCAACTTTACTAGACAGACAGCAATATTCCCCTCATTTCCCTAAAAGGCTAGGCGGGGCTTATGATTTGCTTCTATTTTTCATATTTTCGCGTTCAACAGGTCGAATTTCAGATTTCAGGTTCTATTGTTTACATTTACAAGCTGTTGTCACATAAGGTTGAAAATTAAAAAATAATAATTAACATGCCAAACTTTTATAAACGAGAAGAAAAGATCCAAATGATAAAATGGTATTATGTGGGACATTCTATTCTGACAATAATACATTTATTTATTGGTGATTTTGAAAATCGCCCAATTCCAACAAAAAAAAAACAGTTCGGTCAATAATTAAACATTTCGAAAATTTTGGTTGCATAAATAACTGTAGAAAATGTCGTCCTGCGAATCAATCACGACCGAAAGTAATTTCTGTCGAACGCGAAGCTCGCGAAATGCAAGTCTGCTTAGCTGCTGAAGAAAAGCCTTGTTCGAGCAGACAAATTGCCGACGAAGTTGACCTAAAGGAGAGCACTGTAAGGAACATTTTAAAGCGAAATGGATACAAGTGCTATAAAGTGCAAACCACACAAGAACTTTTCCCAGACGATCATTTTAAACGTATGCAATTTTGTCAAGCTATGATTGAGAAGTCGAATGTCGACAATAACTTTTTAAAAAATATTATGTTTACCGATGAATCTTCATTCACCATCCACAGACGTCATAATCCATCTGTCGTCCGCTATTGGTCTAGGAAAAATAAACGATTGATTATTGCTGTGCGAACACAATACCCAAAAAAAATTAAATGTGTGGACTGGACTTTATAGCGATCATATAATTGGTCCATTTTTTATTATGGGAAATCTGAATGGACGTAAGTACCTAGAATTATTGCAAAATCAGATTATTCCCGCAATTCGAAACGTCGCGCCCAACTTCGACGATGTCTGGTTTCAACAGGATGGTTGCCCAGCACACAATTCAGCAGCAGTCAGAAATTATTTGGAACAAACATTCCCGGGACGATTAATTTCTACTCGAGGGACAATAGAATGGCCCCCTAGATCACCAGACTTAGCACCTTTAGATTTTTATTTCTGGGGTATGCTAAAATCCAAAATATATCAGCATGAATTTGAACGAGCGACCACTTTAGCAGAATTACAACAAAAAATTGTTCAGCTCTGCAGTGAGGTAGAGCCAGATCAGCTGAATGCAATGAGATCTTCATTGTATGATCGATTCGGTTTTTGTTCACTGCAAGAGGGTGGTTTGTTAGAACATTTACTTGTTTAGAATTGTTTTTGCCTTTAATTTTAATTTAATTATTTAGAATAAATTTTTCAGTTGGTTTTCTTATAAAAAAATATTTTTTTAAAATGACTTTAATTTTAATTTCATTATTTAGAATAAATTTTTCAGTTGGTTTTCTTATAAAAAAATATTTTTTAAAATGACTTTAATTTTAATTTAATTATTTAGAATTGTTATTGTTAGGTTGGTTATATTTTTATAAAAAAAGTACTTATTTTGTTATTTAGGTTAAAAATTTTTTTGGGGGATAAAGGGGTAGAATGCGAAAACATGGAGTTGATTCCAGTTTACTCCAATTAGCCTCTTCTACTCAAATCCGACTCTCACCTTCACGTTGGTGTCCCCTCTTAACCGAGCAACCCAACCTAGAGATCCGGTATCCAAGCCCGGGTGGAAAGTTGGGTCGGGAACTGACGAGAGCGGGTGAAATGGCCCTCCGAAAAGGGGGTTTGGCGTTGGGTTAACTACCCAACCCCGTAAAAATCCATAGTTACGAAATCTGAAGTTGAAAATGCTGGACGGAAATCTCGACGACGACCTATATGCAACGAAATAAGGACAAATATTAAATTGTATGAAGCCATGGATGAATTCCACATCCCTGATAAACTGATAATATTGGTTAAGGCTACAATGCGTAAATTCGAAATACAGGGCGAACAATGGCGTTTGAAACGTATGTTGAGCTGCGACCAGGAGATGCGCTGGTGTGTCTCATTTTCAACATAGCTCTGGAAAAGTCGGTTGAAATGCCCGAATAGACAACAGAGGAAATATTTTTAATAAATCATCTCAAATTTTGGCATATGTAGATGACGTGGACCTAGTTTCCCGACAACACGCAAGCTAGAAGAAATGTCACCTTCTCAAATGCTTCAAAAAATATAGCGCTGCAAGTAAACGAGGAGAAAACTAAGACGATGGCATCAACACCCAACAATAGAGCCAGAAACATCGGTCACCAATTCGCTGTTGATAACTCTACCTTTAAAGCGGTGGACAAATTCACATACTGATCGCCAAAGAAAACGTCATGACGGAAGAAATCAAGCGAAGGATACCTACAACATTTTTGTTCAATTTATTAGATAATATTTTGTATTTTGACAACGACATTCGAAGTAGGAGTTTTTTAAGTTAAATTGCGGCTTATTTCCCATTTAGAATAATAAATTACATAAGTAAATGCCACAAAAAATAGAAGCTTTTTATTAGATAGAACAATAGAACAATGTTTTAGGTGAAATATATTTTAAATACGTATCCATAAAAAATAAGAATCCATTCGTAAATACCGCGTAGATATGCATAGAAAGCTGCAATCGTGCAAGGGCACCTATCTACGCCGTTGCTCCCGTCTGGCGGCGCTAGTGTAGTTGGAGGTCAAAGTTTTGACTATTCGTGAAGTTTGTATATGGTGTTTTTGATTACGATTTAATAAATAATAAATTATGGCCGAAATATACGGATCTTGGAGACTGTTTGTGCGTTGAAAAACGAATTGAGAAGGGATGCGAGAGTTACTGGAAAAAGGAAACACGTATCGAATGATAAACTATATTAATCATCGTCTCAATGTTTTATTTCTATAGCTCAGAGGGTATTTATCTGGCATTGATTAACTCCCCACACGAGTCTGACAACTGTGTATAATATGATATGTGCGATCTGCCTTACTTTTTTTATCAATTTAAAATTCACAATTAAGTGCGCTCAGCATTAATTTTTGTGTTTATCTTATTTAAAAATGTGATATTTTCAAAATATGACTGCCATGACAGTTGCGCATTTGGTGTAAATTTGGTATAAGCATGGGGTGAGCGCAGTTGATTCTGCAATGTTGTCTTATTTAAAAAAAATTATAACTCCTTATGGAAATGTAGAATGTGTTAATTTAATTAAGTATAATTATTTGGGTGTTTGTCTACGTGAAAGGCGACCTTAAATTTAAGGTGAAATTAGAAAAAGTTAGGGTTAGGTTTGATCAGGTTATGTTTTAGTCACTAAAGAATATTTAAATGGTACTAGGTCACTTAAATTTTCAGTTATTAACTTATTTATATTATTTTCGATTAAGTTCATAAGTTTGCTCAGGTTATGTTTTAGTCATTTTAAAGAATATTTTAAAGATAATATATCACTAAAATGTTCAGTTGTTAACTTTTTTATATTATTTTCGATGACGCTAGGTTAGGTTTGGTCAGGTTATGTTTTAGTCACTAAAAAATATTGAGAACTTGAGAAATATTTAAAATTAGTATTTCACATTTTTCTATATTATTACTTCAAATATAAATTTTTTTACATATTCACTCCATAAAAAGCGATTGTAGATGTGGCAACAGTGTGAATGTATATAAAATTGCATATCTTAATCCGTGCGTTTATAATAAATTTTGATCTGAATTTTATAGTGAAGTATTCTATTTTTTACAGTCGAATCTGGGGGGCAATACTTAATCTGTTTCAACAAAATGTTTATTGCAGATACGTGCATTTATTCTCGGCACATATTTATCCCTTCTTATTGCTACAATCCACTTTTTTCTCATCAGAATATCTTTGGGAAACCTGTGTCTTGATGTTCTCGATGAGCACAAATGCACAGCACAACATTGAGGGATTTTATTTTCTCAAGTTTAATTCACACAGCGAAACAAATATGCAATATTTACTTGGAAATAGATTGATTTGAAGTATTGACGTAAGTTGACATGACCTCCAACTACACGAGCGCCACCTACGTTGAGCTTTCCAGATTAGCTGCCAGTAGTTAGTTTCATTCGGTTCCCTTGGCGCGATGCAGAACCTTAAGTCATTTATCGCACCGGCAGAGGATATCGGACTGAACTGAAGTTTAATTTTGGCAGGAGGGCGTGGCTTATTTTGCTACGAATTGAGGGGAATAACGCGTAGTTGCCACGCATCAATTCCTTAAGTCAATGTTCTTTGTTAACTAATTAAGTAATTAATAGAATCGCTTAGAAAATAACTATTACATTGCTACTTTATTTAAGTTTTTTTTTGTGACAATATTAATTTTAATTTTACAATGAACTCTAGTGAAATTAAATACTATTTTACTCTTATGTATCTCACTAATATTTTAGAAGGAAAGATGTAACAGAAATGTAGCAACACTGTTTCAAGATCAAACCCACTCATTCGAGATCGTGACTGCATCTCACTTGTATTCACACAATTAAATATTATCTTTATTCCACACACTGAATAACCCATAGGGTAGTTAAAAAAGTGCCGAATCTGTATATGCAAAGTGTGATATTTATATGATATTTATGATATTTTGGAAAATATTTCAATAGAGAAACTAAATTGACCAAAATAAGACTCTAATTGTAGAATGTAAGAGTAAAAGATATATTTTTACTTTAAATAAAAAATACATATCTAATAAAAGATATATTTTTACTTAAATAAAAAATACAAAAATTTTTGTCAAAAATATAAACGTACGTATGGTAGTATGTTACATCAAACAAAATGATAGGCGTCACTACTAAACGTAACTAAAGTAAGTATAAGTACTAAAGTAACTAAAAATATTGAAAACATTAACATAAACATATAGTCCAGGGTAATAAGGTTTTTTCCATGACCTTTGAACAGCCAGGGTATTGAAGCGTTTTTTCGACAGGTAATACCTATAAGAGCAGATTGTAACTATTTCCTGCGTAGGATCTGGCGGCCATTTTTATTTATAAACAATTAAGTGTCAAAAAATGGCATTTTTCACTTTTTTTTCAAATCAATGGAAAACAGGGAAACTTATGGTTTTTTTAGTACAAATATCTTCGAGATTATGGAAAAATCTTTAAAACGACGTATTACAAAGTTTGATATACTCATTTATTGTTAATATAATTGCGAAAAAATGTCGGAATTGCAAAAAAAATTATTTTCGTAATAACTGTTGTAAAAATTAGTGTACAGCTTTAAAATTTTTGTCAAATAAGGGTTCTTTGGTGCTTAATATGTGATAAAACTTTCAAAGCGATTCATTCAATTGTTTAAATTTTATTCAAATTGTTTATCCCAGAGAGCATTTTTTTTTGCAATAACATAAGTCAGAAAAAAATGACGTTAGAAGCATTCCACAGGTGTCAAATGAAAGAGCATAAGCTATGTTTTCAACTTGGTTTAAAAAACGTGAATAAAAAAATGCATTGATTAGTAATAAATAATTATGTAAAAGTATCGTAAATCTTTCCTTATAAACTTTTTATTTTGTCATATAAGAAATTATATATATTTATTACAATTTTTTATCAATTATGATATAAATGACATTACTTGGTAGTTGTACACTTAAAACAGGGTAAAAAAGTTAATTTTTTTGGAAAATGTTATTCAAAAAGTTTATAAAGAAAAATTTACGATACTGTTGCGTAATTATTTATTACTAATACATGCATTTTTATTCACTTTTTTAAACCATGTTGAAAATGTAGCTCATGTTCTTTCATTTGACACCTGTGAAATGGTTCTAACGTCATTTTCTTCTGACTTATGTTATTGCAAAAAAAATGTTCTCTAGGATAAACAATTTGAATAAAATTTAAACAATTGAATGAATCGCTTTGAAATTTGTATCACATATTAAGCACCAAATAACCCTCATTTGACAAATATTTCAAAGTTGTACACTAATTTTTACAACAGTTACTGCGATAATAATTTTTTTTGCAATTCCGACCTTTTTTCGCAATTATATTAACAATAAATGAGTATATCAAACTTTGTAATACGTCATTTTAAAGCTTTTTCCATAATCTCGAAGATATTTGTACTAAAAAAATCATAAGTTTCACTGTTTTCCATTGATTTGAAAAAAAAAGGCGAAAATGCCATTTTTTGACAGTTAGTTGTTTATAAATAAAAATGGCCGCCAGATCCTACGCAGGAAATAGTTACAATTTGTTCCTATAGGTATTACCTGTCGAAAAAACGCTTCAGTACCCTGTCTGCTGAAGTGTCACGAACACGGTATATTTTTGTCTTATTACCCTGGCCTAATATAGGTATTTCTATTTTTCCAAAATAACTTAAAATTCTGAACATTTAAAAAACAAAATCATTTAGAAAATTAATTAAGATGAAGGTTCAACATCGGAAGTGTCTGAATCAAAACCAGTAAAGCACCCAAGACTTAATTCTGCCTCTTCATTTTCCCTTCTTTCAGTTTCTTGTTCAGGCCAAATCCATTCCAAATTGTCATGTTTTTGGTATGAAGAACTGTTTAAATATTTAAACATGAATACAAGTTTAGCAGCCTTTTCTGTTCCTAAATTATTTCGTAATTTGGAATGCACAAGTCCAAAGCTTGAAAAGCACCTTTCAATGCCTGCCGTTGAGGCTACTGCTGTAAGTAATTGGTTAATTCGTTCGAGAAATATGTTTTTATCGGGCCAAGCAGATTCAGCGATTGGAACAGACTTCCACCATTATAATGGAGATGTTTTTTTTTTAAATTTGGAGCATACACGAAAGACGGAAAAGGTTTAGACTTCGAAGTTAGGGCCATTACAAACGGAAAAAAATCTGTGTTGAATTTAAATATTCATAAGCCTGTTCTTTTTGTTCGGCAGTAAGTCTTTCTTCCAAAAAGCGATGGTCCAGTAGGTTTGCCAAAAAATGAGGCGAACCTACAGCCATGAACCTCCTCCTTTTGTAATAAACGTTCTTAATTTGAATTGGTTGATCACTCAGATCTTTTTCCAGTTGAATCCAAATTTCTACGGCGACAGCAATTATCGTTGAGTCTCGTTGCATTCTATCAACTGCCACTGAAACAGGATGCAATCTTTCTAGAAAGTCCTTAGCATTTGCCACAATGCCTTCTTATGTAAAAATTAGTACGAAATAAAATACTGATATATATCACGATATTTATAATATAAATATCATGATATATATCGGGATATAAAAATAAATAAGCAAAATCATTGGCTAATACTCGTAAAGTGATTGTGAATTTAGTTGGAAATATATAAAATGATGAAGGGTCATCATTCCATACATTTCTGTGCAACTATATACACCGGTGTTTCGGCCTATTTGGGCTTCGTCAGTATAGTGTAGCAAGTTAAAAAAGTTGTTTGTTAACTTGTAAAAGGATTACTACAGGAGCAAGGTTACCATTTTTGGTCAGATTGTTATAAGACCGGCAGTCGCAAGGCTACAACTAACATTGCCAAGGAGGTAAGGCTACCTGAGGAAATGAAAACCCATAACATTATTAAATAAAATGATGTTGGATAATCGAGTACAAATATAAAAATAAATAAGCAAAATCATTGGCTAATACTCGTAAAGTGAATGTGAATTTAGTTGGAAATATATAAAATGATGAAGGGTCATCATTCCATACATTTCTGTGCAACTATATACACCGGTGTTTCGGCCTATTTGGGCTTCGTCAGTATAGTGTAGCAAGTTAAAAAAGTTGTTTGTTAACTTGTAAAAGGATTACTACAGGAGTAAGGTTACCATTTTTGGTCAGATTGTTAGAAGACCCGCAGTCGCAAGGCTACAACCTTATTGGCAATGTTAGTTGTAGCCTTGCGACTGCGGGTCTTCTAACAATCTGACCAAAAATGGTAACCTTGCTCCTGTAGTAATCCTTTTACAAGTTAACAAACAACTTTTTTAACTTGCTACACTATACTGACGAAGCCCAAATAGGCCGAAACACCGGTGTATATAGTTGCACAGAAATGTATGGAATGATGACCCTTCATCATTTTATATATTTCCAACTAAATTCACATTTACTTTACGAGTATTAGCCAATGATTTTGCTTATTTATTTTTATATTTGTACTCGATTATCCAACATCATTTTATCGTGATATATATCACGATATTTATAATATAAATATCATGATATATATCGTGATATATATCAGTGGATATATATCCTCGCGCCCTGTCCAAAAGTGCATGAACATGTCAAAATCAGTATATTAGGGACCAGATTTTGTTACTCTGGGATGTTTGGGGTCGCTGAACATCAATACGCCATCCAAACCGACCTTCGGAGCACCTTGCGCCCAGGCTTCCTGCTCTTGCACGTCATCTAGAGTTTCGAGGGTTTTACGGTACTAAATTGATGCAAACAGATTTCTTGGGTGGTTTTGGGTTCGTTGCGACATCACAGTGGACACCCGAAGTATATGGCGCCCCAGGTTACTGCTACGACACGTCATCTTCTGGCCTTTTGAGGGTTTTCGGAACCAAAATTGGTGCAAATAGACTACTTGGAGGTATTTGGGGTTACTAAACACAAATACGCAATCAGAACCGACCCTTGGAGCACCTGGTGCAGTTACTACTAGGGCATATCATCTTTTGGAGCTTCGATAGTTTTTGGCCCTAAATTGACGCAAACAGATTACTCGGCGGTTTTTGGGAGTTGCTGAACACAAATACATTATTAGAACCGACCTCCCGGAACACCTGGTGTCCAGGACGTGCACAGTAGTCACCTTGGGCACTAGATGCTACGAAGGTCAATTTTGATGTCATATTCGTGTTCAGCAACCCTAAAAACCCCCGAGTAATCTGTTTGCATCAATTGAGTGACGAAAACCCCTGTAACTCCAGAAGATGATCTACATCAGCAGTAAACTTGTGCACCAGGTGCTTCGGGGGTCGGTTCTCATAATGTATTTGTGTTCAGCGACTCCAGAAACTCCCGAGTAATCTGTTTGGATCAATTTAATGTCGAAAACTCTCGAAACTCCAGATGACGTACCTTAACAGTAACCCTGGACACCAGGTGCTCCGACGGTCGGTTCTGATAGCGTATTCATGTTCAACGACCCTGAAAACCACCGAGTAACAAAATATGGCCCTTAGATATAGATTTTGAGGGTCGGCGTAGCTCAGGCGGTAGTATGCTTGGGTCGCGTGCTGGTAGGCCGGAGTTCAAATCCCACCGCCGGCAAAAACAACTAGACATTTTTAATCTCTATAGGCCCCAGGTCGACTCAGCCTGAATAAAATGAGTATCTTGGGTAAAACCAGGGGTAATAATAGGCGGTTGAAGCGTAGCACTGGTCCTGTTACCGTAGGCCCTAGCTATAGCAGACTACCCCGCTATACTCCCAAAGCCACGTGAGCGGTATAAAATGGGAGACTATTATTATAGATATAGATTTTGACATGTTTATGTACTTTTGCATGCATTTTATGCGCTTTATACATTTCCACCCACTTTTCTATTGTTGGCTTTTGTTGTTTCAACTCGATAAGTGCTGTATTTAAAAAGTGATTTATATTTTCCTAAATGCCCTGGTATACAATAATTGAAGAGGTGGATTCCAAAAGGGCTTAAGTCATTTTTTTCACATTTTGAGGTTTTAGTTGGATCTGATTCTAGTGCATCATTTCTAACATTAGAAAAACAGTTCATGTCATAACAGCTTAAGTCAAGTATACTATACCAACTATACAGATTTCAAATCAGTAATGTTTTCCAAAAGTGCTTAGTCACTGACTAAGGTCGTTTGAATTTTCCAAAAGTGCTTAAGTCACTGACTTAAGGTCGTTTTGAAAAAAAAACCCAATGTTTAACTTCTTAAAAGCCATGATTTTGTGTTCAAATCTTACTTTAAATTGTCTTGAAACAAGAATTTGAACCTCCAAATTACATGACTGATTCTATTCCAAAGTAACATTTAATTATATTCTTAAAAATAGAAAAAAATCGTTCCTGAAAAATTTACTTTTTTGACTTAAGACCTTTTGGAATCCACCTCTTCAATTGTTCTATAAAATATACACTATTACAATAGATGAGGTTACACATAAATACACATAAATATACGGGTCATTCCATTTCAAATCACTCAATTTTGGAGCAAAAAAAAATTTGGACCTCCGATTTGTCTGAAAATTGGTATATAGCTTCTGCGGGACGTAAAAATAAGATATTTAAGGTCAAAAAATCTTCTTTTTTTTTTCTCAAAATGTTATTTTATGCGATTTTACAGCGATTTGGTGTTTATTTATACAAATTCGCATTTTCTATCGTAAAGTATCAATGGAAAACATAATATTTTAATATAAGGGACTCAAAAATGTCATTATATGGCATTATAACAAGTTACTTTAATTCAAAACAAGCTTTTGATCACATTTTATAGTGTAGAAAACATTAAAACACCGTTTTTTACATTTTTCTGCATTCCCAAAATACATCATAATCGATTTGGCTGAAAATTTGCCCACAGATAGACAAAACATAGGACTTTAAGTGGTGAGAAGGATTTGAATTATATTACAATACCAAAAAAGTTACATGCAATATTATAGTCAAAAATATAGGCGTCTACTGTAAGTACAATTAACTCGAAAATATCGACCTCACGACAAAAAATGTTAAAAAGAAATTGTAATAATTGTAAATACGATTTATTGGGAACAATTTCAGTTCCTACCATTTTTGTCGAAAAGTTATAAATGGCGGAGATATTGAGTAAAACAGGATCTCCTTTAAAATCAAGATGGCGGCTAACGTAACGGAGGAATTCATTCGTGATTTTAAATTTAGGCTACTATTGACCCCCCTAAAGATCAAAAAAATCAAATTTTGGGCAGCTCGGCATTCAAGGTCAAATGCTATCCCGACTGGACTAATATATACTTTTGAGTCTGATATTACTGCATGTAACTTTTTTGGTATTGTAATATAATTCAAATCCTTCTAACCACTTAAAGTCCTATCTTTTGGCTATCTGTGGGCAAATTTTCAGCCAAATCGATGATGATGTATTTTGGGAATGGAGGAAAATGTAAAAAACGGTATTTTAACGTTTTTTACACTATAAAATTTGATCAAAAACTTGTTTTGATTCAAAATAACTTGTTATAATGCCATATATTGACATTTTTGAGTCCTTTCGATTAAAATATTATGTTTTTCATTGATACTTTACGACAGAAAACTCTATGAAAACCAATAAATCTGCTGGTCCAGATGAATTGCCTAGCGAGCTGATAAAGTTGGTCAACGAGAAAAACCTGGACATAATAGTAGAACTGTTCAACGCTATCTATACTACTGGAATCATCCCTAGAGAAATGTTGACATCAGCCTTTGTGTGTTTGCCAAAGAAGGTGAATGCAAAAGAATGCAGTGACTACCGAACCATAAGCTTAATGTCACATACCTTGAAAATTCTATTGAAAATTATCCACGCCAGAATACACTCTAAACTGGAGCTGGATATTAGTGACACTCAATATGGGTTCCGCAATGGTATGGGTACCAGAGAGGCATTATTCTCCTTCAACGTGCTGACACAGAGATGTTTGGATGTTAACCATCCTCTTTACGTCTGTTTTATAGACTACAATAAGGCGTTTGATAAAGTAAAACATGATCGACTCATGGAAATCCTAAAAAATAAAAACCTAGATGAAAGAGATTTAAGACTAATAACACACCTCTATTACAATCAGCGAGCAATAGTAAGAATTGAAAAAGAAACATCTGAAGAAATGGAAATAAAGAGAGGAGTCAGGCAAGGCTGCATACTATCACCTCTATTATTTAACGCTTATTCTGAAGAGGTAATGCGAGAAACTCTGGAAGATGAAACAGTCGGCATAAGAGTAAATGGAGTCTTAGTTAACAACATCAGATATGCAGATGATACAGTAATAATAGCCGATAGTTTACAAGACCTGCAAAGACTCATGAGTAAAATAGTAAAGTGTAGTAGGGAGTACGGACTCTCTCTCAATATCAAAAAGACGAAGTTTATGAAAATTAGTAAAAACAACCATAATACTAACGAAATCTTGATAGTAGAGGGCCAGCAGATCGAAAGAGTAAAAAAGTACACTTACCTAGGAACACTTATAACAGAAAATAATGACTACACTGCAGAAATAAAAGTCAGAATCGAAAAAGCACGTTCTAATTTTATAAAAATGAAAAAGGTCCTATGTAGCAAAGATTTAACATTAGCTCTTAAAGTACGCCTAACAAAATGTTACGTCTACAGTGTTCTATACTATGGAGTGGAATCATGGACGTTAAATGTAGAGACAATGAGACGACTTAACGCCTTTGAAATGTGGACCTATAGAAAAATTATGAGGGTTTCCTGGGTAGATAGAGTTACAAACAATGAAGTACTGAGAAGAATAGGTAAAGAAAAGGAAGTTGAACTTACAATTAAAGAAAAGAAGCTACAGTATCTCGGACATGTGATGCGGGGCGAGAAGTATGGTATCCTACGACTCATAATGCAGGGAAAGATAGATGGCAGAAGAAGCATCGGAAGAAGACGAATTTCATGGTTGAAGAACCTGAGAGAGTGGTTTGGATGCAGCTCGAAACAACTATTTAGAGCTACTGCCTCAAAAATTAAAATAGCTATGATGATTGCCAACCTCCGTAGCGGAGATGGCACCTGAAGAAGAAGACAGAAAATGCAAATTTGTTTAAATAAACACCAAATCACTGTAAAACCGCATAAAATAACATTTTGAGAAAAAAGAAGAAGAAGATTTTTTGACCTTAAATATCTTATTTTTACGTCCCGCAGAAGCTATATACCAATTTTCAGACAAATCGGAGATCCAAAATTTTTTGCCTGAGTGATTTGACATGGAATGTACTATTACAATAGATGCGGTTCCTTACCGAAGAAACCATCTACAGGTTTTTATTTGTTTCCATTTTATTAAACATCTGTTCCTGTTAATTCTAATATCGTAACATTTTCCGGAGGTAGTATTGGAGAAAAGGATTTCTATAAGGAGAAATTGAAAGTAGGTATCTGCTATTTATAAAGTAGTTATTTTCCCAACAAGTGCGCCAAGTTATATTTTTCCGCACGCGACTGCCGTTGCACGAACGACCCGAAGTCAAGTGCGGAAAATCACTTTGCAGATAACAGATAACAAAAATACATGTTTTGCAGAGTTTTTAATGAACTTCAAAGAACTTTAACAAAAATAAATACCTATATACAGTATGCGGCAAAATAAACAGTACTGAAATGAATATTGAAATGTTTATGATTATTTATATAATATCTAGTATACAATATAGCCTTGCAAACATTATTCACGACGACGCACGTTCCCGATGAAACAGATGTTATAGAGGCCCTTTGGCCAGTGGCGGGGAGGGAAAATTAGAAAATTTCCCTCCCTATCAAGGTCCAAAATTAAAAAAAAAAAATTGTTCAAATATAAAAATATATTAGCTGACATGAAACCGAAACCACAGAAAGACAAATTCAACCCAATAATCACGCTAGTTAGGAAAATTAAGGGAACTTAGTGCCTATAAGATATTATTTAAGTCTTTTATGTAATCTAAGTGTATCTTTTTTGTCTTTTGGTTGGTTTTTCATTGGTAGTTTCCCCTAAGGCAAATTTTCCCTCCTAAGGCATATTTCTAGATCTACCACTGCCTCTGACACGAAAAAAATTTTAATTCTAGTCCGCATTTCCGAAATGGCAGACGGTGAATTTGTCTGACTCCTTCAGCATTTCCCATATGTACGCATCTAATGGCATTAGTTCTGGTGAGTGACAACTCACAAAATGATCGCGCAGTAGGTATTCGAAGAGACTCCCCTGGCAGTGTGACAGGTTGCCCCGTCCTGCTGAAACCATTGTTGATTTTAAGCTTGGATCGTTTTCGTGACCTTTTCCGTATGCCCGAAAATAGTAATCCATCATAAATATTTTTTCTGCAAAATTGAGAACCATTCTGGAGCACCTAACATTAACACGATATTCACATAGGTTATAACAACGTTAAGACACCACTTAGTACGTTTCGGCGCCTGCCACATTCAAATTTGAGCCATAGGAATTTCAGTACTATTTATTTTGCCGCATACCGTATGCATCTACACATTCCGTATTATGTATTTGGCACGTAGGACTTTTCTATTGGTTCTTTGCAGCACGCGGTCATATTTCAACCAATACGCGGCGAGGTGCCAAACGCGTACACGGAATGTTTTTCGGTGCGAAATTCATATTAGAGTCAGTTAAAAGGAGATTGATTAAAATACTTGTTAATGTATTATTAAGTAAAAATAAAACAATTATAGTATTTGGAATGTTATTTGGTGCGAAATTCATATGCGGAATGTTAAATATCCGTAGACTAAAAAGACGACTTTTTATTAAGCCATTTAAAGAAGACTGATTTTAAAATATTTTGTTAATGTATTATTAAAGAAAATAAAACAATTATTACCTATATGGAATGTTATTTGGTGCGAAATTGATAAATGGAATGGTATAGATTTGAGAGACATTATTATTTCTTTATTTGACTAAGGCAGAATTTTTAATGACTTGCACGTGTTGAGTATGTCTTAGATATGTTTCAGCTATTAAATTCTGTTCAAGTTTCTGTGCTACCAGAAGAAAATAGTCGTCTTTTTTATCTACGAACATTTAACATTCCTTATATGAATTTCCCACCAAATAACATTCCATATGCTATAGGTAATTGTTTTATTTTTATTTAATAAAACATTAACAAAATATTTTAAAATCAGTCATCTTTAACTGACTTTAATAAAAAGTCGTCTTTTTTGGTCTACAAATATTTAACATTCCGCATATGAACTTCGCACCAAATAACATTCCAATTACTATAATTGTTTTATTTTTGTTTAATAATACATTAACAAATATTTTAAAATTAATCTTAGCTGACTCTAATAAAAAGTAATATTTTTCTGCCTACGAATATTTAACATTCCGCATATGAACTTCGCACCAAATAACATTCCAAATACTATAATTGTTTTATTTTTGTTTAATAATACATTAACAAATATTTTAAAATTAATCTTAGCTGACTCTAATAAAAAGTAATATTTTTCCGCCTACGAATATTTAACATTCCGTATATGAATTTCGCACCAAATAACATTCCGTATACGTGTTTGGCACCTCGCCGCCTATTGGTTGAAATATGGCCGCGTGCCGCAAGGAACCAATAGAAAACTCCTAGATGCCAAATACATATACGGAATGTTTAGATGCATACCTAGTGTGACCAACTAGCCCGAAAAATCCGGGACATGGCCCGAATTACGAAGTTGCGTCCCGGACAAGGCTTCCTTGCCATCCGAATTTTCAACTTTTTGGTAAAAATCTATATTTTCGTTATTATTCTAAGAATTTACATCAAATTAAATTGTTGAGACGAAAAAAAAAATTTTATCATGGTATAAATTTTAATAGTTCTATGAAAGAAAACGAAAACTGTGGAATTTTTTTTATTTGTGTTTTAATTATCGTCTTCCGAAAAGACCATTCAAAAACAATAATAATTCATGTCACAATGAATCATGCCTATATATTATTATTGTTAATATGAATATGGAACCAATACAAGAAAGTAAAAACAGAAAACGATATTGCACTTTCAATAAAATATTGGAAGAAGAATTTCTATTTTTGAAAAAAAAAAAGTAAGTAGTAAGTAAGAATTTTCGATCGCCCACAGTGGTAGAGCGGATATACTAAGTCACATCAAAAGTGAAAAACACCGAAGAGGTATCTGCTCCGCGTCCAGCAGCAAAAAATTGACTCAATTTTTCAAGCCAACAGCTTCATCGAGCATTAATTTAGAGACAGCAGCTCGGGAAGGTGTTTGGGCGTATCATTTGATTAAGCCCATCAAAAATATCATTGTCAACATAAAAATGTTAAATAACCAATAAAATGATGATATTAGAGTCCTATATTTAAAAAAATAACAAATGGCCCGATTTTCATTCAAAAGTCCCGGATTTTAGGTATTTTTTTCAGCATTGTCCCGGATTCGACTGAATTGGAGTGAGTTGGTCACACTATGCATACCGTATTTATGTAACACTTGCTTTGCCGTTATTTCTCTCTAAAAAAGGGATATAAAAAGTAATGGATAGGAATTAAGGAAGATATCTTTGTTTTAGTCTATTAGCTCTTCAAGGAATGAAATGTGTTTTGAATAGTTTGTTGTCGGTCTGGTGGTAATAAAAAGACCGTGGGGCTCGTGGCACCCGTGTGGCTTTTCTGCCCTAAGTAGTCGCTTTATATATCAGCTCGCTTTTTCGTGGAGCTTCTTCAGGTGGTAGCAATGAGATACCAATTGCTTCTAAATCTGATCCCAGAGTCTAGGGTAGCGGGCTAAGCCTGAGTTGTATGCCACGTTCAGAAAATATTTAGATCAGCATATAAAATTGTTCCAGCATATAAATCCATTTTCTTATTTTATTTGATTAAAGAATAATGGATCATTTTTAATGAACTTGTCTAATGGATATTTTGAAAATTCTCTGGAAATAATAATTGAGTTATCCTTCCACTCAAAAAGGTCCGGAACATTGTTTAAATAATCAAAATGTCAAAAAATGAAGAAAAACTTCGATTTTTTTCTTGGTTTTTTGATTTTAACTTTCAAAGTATTCACTTCTGAGAAAAGTTACACTGACATAAAACATGCGTAATTAAATTTCCTACAATATAGGTTTGGTTAAAAATTTTAAAAAGTGTCATCTTTGTTGCAAAACGGCAATAATTGCGAAAAAAACAAAAAATAGGTATTCGCATTTTACGTTTTTCAACCATTTATGCTACACTTACGACCTTCATATTTTAACCAGAAAACCTTTATAATATAATAAAATAATACAATGTAAATTTCATTAAGATCGATTCAATACATTTTGCAAAATAAATTTTGCAATCCAGCTTTTGCAAAAAAAATTAATTTTTTCAAAATGTTGCAGTACTGACAATAAAGCTGATAGCAAGTTGAATTTTTTTTACATATAGAAGAAAGGTACAGTATTCTATACGTAAAAATAAATTCAACTTGCTGTCTGCTTTATTTTCAGTTCTGCAACATTTTGAAAAAATTAATTTTTTGCGAAAGCTGGATTGCAAAATTTATCTTCCAAAATCTATTAAACCGATCTTAATGAAATTCACAGTATTGTTTTATTAGATGATATAGTTTTTGTGGGTAAAATTATGAAGGTCCTAAAAACGTAAAATGCGAATACTTGTTTTTTATGATTTTTCGCAATGTATTGCTATGTTGCAACAAGGATGACAATTTTTAAAATTTTTAACTAATCCTATATTGTAGGAAATTTAATTACGCAACTTTTATGTCGGTGCAACTTTTCTCGAAAATGAATACTTTTAAAGTTATAATCAAAAAATGAAGAACAAGATCGAATTTTTCCTTTATTTTTTGACATTTTGATTATTTAAACAATGTTCCGGACCTTTTTGAGTGGGAGGATAACTCAAATATTATGATATGAGTTATTTTCAAGCAATTTCTGCAAACGAATATAAGTCACCTCTCAACGTCCAAATTAATGTTACTAATATTACAGAGGCGCGCCTGGTCTATAGGTACGTGTCTTGTTGCCGTTTGCAGATTACCGCTCGGCAGATTGTTTATGTGCCGTACTTGCCATTCAAATAAATACGGGGAATGTATAATTGGTTGCCTATCGGCTAATATTCCATAGCTTGTTATTACAAGCAAATGGTCAATCTGGGTACGGCTTACCGAAGCGGGCCTTATAAGAATTCACACAATCGCAATCGGGTGCATGGCTAGGATCATTAATTTGAAAAGTCTCTTACGCACAGCGCACAGGGATCACTTAAAGTTTCGGATCGAGGATCGATCGAATTCTTTTAAAAACAATGAATAAAATTTAGTCTGTATTATCTCACAGAGATTTTTTTTATTTCACAGAAACGAATATCATCAACTCTGATTAACTTATATATTTAAAAAAAATCTATAATGTGTCCATAAATGTGTGGGTCGGCACTGCCGACCCTGACGAGCCGCCACGCCAAAAAGAGTCATAAAAATAGTAGTTGGTAGGAATTGATCGTGAGATCCTTGTCTATTGCCTCCTCAAGGAATGGGATGATGATTTTAAATAGTGTGTTGTCATCGTCAGATAAAAGAAGAAAGGTTCAGTTTCCCGGTTCTTGCCTCAAATGATCTGAAGAGTGCATCGGCCGCCTAAGTGAAGGACCTTCAACTATAAATTCATTTATGGTTGATTGGTTTGTTTTTAGATAATCTTGAGACTGATTCTTACATAGGTCACAAATTAACTGCTTTCAAGTTTTTAGACAGAAAAATTTTGAAACTCCTATCGTCAAATAAATGTCTCGTATCCTACAAGGGACGATTGTTCACTGCCTCAAAAGTGGACGAAATTAATTCTCGCTTGTTGCATCTACAAATTATGTATGTATTTAGTTGTTTTTTTTTAGATGAGAAACTGTTATGTATTATTGTATCATAAATGTTTGTTTCCCATAATATTTGCCTCGCGTTGTACTTATCAGTTTTATTATAATCTTCTAGATATAACATTGTTGTGTGTGTGTGGTTACATATTATGGATGTTTTGAGACGTCCCAGATATACATCTGATCCTAAAATAATAATGAAAGTTTACATATTGTGTAATATATTTTACAATATAATATATTTCTACTTAATAAACCTTATCGACAAGTTTATTTTTAGATATTCGTGCATTTCCTTGACAGAAATTGTTTTAAGTGTGCAAACAAAGTCAACGAATGATAAAAACCGAGACGTACAAATATCCATCTTGCGGGCCACTCAAAGTAAATAAGGAAGTTTGCTGCGGAAGGTCGACATTTCCATAAATATTTGCTCGTCAACGACCTTTTTCTTTTTAACATGAAACAAAAGTCCTTGTATTGTATCGTACCGACGAGGTCAATTTATTTTTTATTCCGCCGTTTTCAGTAACGTTCATCCTCATTAATACGTGGTAATGTGTGGGGGAGACGACAGCAATTACTTGGATTATTGAGACGAACTATATATCGCTCGTTTCACTAATCCAAGAAGCGCAAGATATTTCTGATATGGAAGGCCAAAGCGGATTTGATGTTGATAGATCCACCGGGAGCGGTATTTTTTTATGTACATAATTAAACATTGAATGGCAAAAGGGGATAACGACATGTTTTATAGACATTGGGAGTGAACGAAAATAAGGATCGGTGATGCTTTTCCGACACTGCTCTTTCTAACAGACATAATTAGATGGAATATGTGCTGTAAAGATCGCAAGTTTGTTGCAACATAATTAGGCCAGTAATTGAATGTGAAATACGGCGATACCGTGTAATTCTCCGTGTCACCACCGAAATACATGGAAATTTGGATTTAGGTTCCTTTTACCCCCTACTATTTTTTATTGGAATTGAGCCCAGGGGCCTGATTCTAATTCATTTCGAGGTCGCTATTGAATTTCTACTCCGCCATGATGGTCGCAATTTATAGCGATTCTTATTCATTTCGATATTATTTACAACTGGGGATATTAACGTTATCATTTTGACACTGCTCAGAATTCGGGTTGACGCTCCGGTTTATTGGATTTATTGGCTACGCAACCACCGCAACAGTTGTTGATAGTCTGGGAAAATTATCGAAAAAATGCCATTTTTGGGAAAAGTTATTTACCAGCTATTTTATTGCTAAAATCGAATCTTAAGATTGCATATATATTAGTAATATGGGGTATGACAAGTCCGCAGAAAGTGTGTTATTTTATTTATAAACAAATTAGCACTCCTAAATCTTCTTTTTTTTAATTAGTGCTCTGTAACTCCTAAGATTTTTTAGGAGAGAGTTTAGAGAGTTTTAGTTCTCCTTATAAACCAAAAACACTCACATAAAAATTCACCGTAATTTAGTTCTGCACAAAGTTATTTTTTTTTCGATTTCCTTCAACAAAACTTTTACTCGGAAAATCAGGAGTAAAAAATCTGCAATTCTCAATTAAAATTTTAGGGAAGTAATTATTTATCAATAATTAAATAAATTGATGGCATGAAATATGATACACCAGAATAACTATGATTTTCGTATAAAAAGCACTATACCTATTCAACGTACTTTACAGAATTGAAATTGGACTATTTTAGCGGTCTCAGGAAGGTTATAAAGAAACAATTTTTTGGCTTATAAACAAATAGAACCCCTCAGAAAATATTAGATTAAATTAAATTAAGTTAACGCTGTTGAAAAGGGCACGGCTTCTGTGCCCTTTTTGAAGAAAAAAAAATTGAATTGGGAGGAGTGGTTCCAGGTATAACCGGTCAAATTTGACCGGCATTTGCGACAGAGTTATAAACAACAGGATTTCAATCTTTGAACCATTACCTTTTTATTCCGGTCCTCTTTGTACATACAAATTTTCATATCTTCAAGACACTCTTAACAAAAAAGATTTATGTCACCAAGTTATTTAATTATTGATAAATAATTACTTACCTAAAATTTTAGTTGAAAATAAAAGATTTTGTTTGGAAAACCCGAATTTTTCGAGGAAAATTTCCGTCGAAGGAAATCTGAAAAAAATATCTATGTGCAGAATTAAATTATTACAGTGAATGTTTTTGGTTTAACGTTAAAATCTTCTGTGTTACCGAGCAATAATTGAAAAAAAGATTTCGGAGCGCTAATTTGTTTATAAACAAAATAGCACACTTTCTGAGGACTTTGCATAGCTATATTACTAATATATGAAATCTTAAGATTTGATTCCAGCATGTCCAGCAATAAAATAGCTGGTACATAATTTTCCTTGTTTTATACTAATTTTCCCAGATTATTTCCTTACAGCTTTCATTTGATAATTCACGTTGCGGAAATTCTCAATTATTATATTTCTAATTTAATACTATTCTAATTCCTCCAAAACCAGCAAATTTCCATAAAACCCAGCCATATTAATAACTTTTGCTTTAGTTTTCCTTGCAAGAAACAAACAAAACACATCTCCTAAACTAAACCTAACCTCGCTTTCGTCCATTCATATTCATTCATGTCCGTGTCACAATAATTTCGACTCGAAATTATAATATCAACTACTTTTTTGGAGTCGCTATTAATTTCGATAGTCGCTATTTTGTGACGTCATTTCGTTAGTTCAACTAAAATCCACAAGGCTCGCGCAGTCTCATTTCAACGTCGCCATATTGAATGCGACTTGTTTTGAGTCGAAATTTGAATTAGAATCAGGGCCCAGGGTTGCTTTTACTTGGTGGTGAATGCCCCTTCTCGAGGGTGAAAAACATAAAATATGGTCGAGATAAGTCGGAAAATAGATAAATCGCCTAATTCTAAGCAACTTTCATTCTATAGAGTTTTTCACTAAGTCATTAGGTACTTTTCGATTTTTTTGCGAGTGAAAATGTTTTTTAAACAAAAAAACACGTATTCAGCCGGTTTTTTACAAATAACTCAAAAATATTCCCGACAGAAATGTAGCTTATAAAGTAACGAAAAAAATTGTGTATTAGTGAAGTCTGTGGATCCAGTAGCAAAAGTGTAGCTCAAGAAAAGTTGCTTCTATAACACATTATGTATATCTTGCAACACTCCAGTATACGCGTTAAGATATCTCCTAAAATAATATGTTATTGGTTTTTTACTCATAACTCAGTTAGATTTAAGCTATGAAATGCTTACAAAACCATTTTATATGTTTTTTAGGACAACAAGATCATTTAAAATATTATTTTAAATCTTTATTTTTAAAAGGGTTGTAGTTGAAAGGGCTAGAACGAGTCACTAATCACGAATATATCCAAACTTTGAATAGCTTTATCATAATCAATATTTGTCGTACAGAAAAACAAAAACATCCAAACTTTATTAGTAAATGAGATTTTTCGAATCATTAATACTTTTTAAGTTATTTTGAAGATTAAATTTTTTTTACTATAAAACCATTTTTTTTCAAAAATAAGCTCTTTGAACTAGCCAAACTTACAGATCATATAAACAATACAGTCAATTGTAAAGCGGTAACGATTAATTACATTTGGGGTGCTAAATAGGAGGAGATTTTCACGATTTTGAGCGTAACTCGCTTAGTTTCGATGCTAGAAACATTTTAAAAAACAAAAGTTTTTAAAAATAAAGTTTTGTAAACCATTTAAAAAAGTTTTAATGTTTTAAAATAACCAAAAAATGAATATCTTTTCGGAGAAAACGCATTAAAACTTATTAAAAGTGTTGAAAAAAAGGTTTATTTTTATTTTCTATAAATGTTACTAGCATCAAAGTAAGCGAGTTCACGCTCAAAATAAAGTGTGCCCCTTATTCTTTGGAAAACAGTCGTGAAAATCTCCCTCTATTTAGCACCCTAAATGAAATTAATCGTTACCGTTTTACTACTTACTTTATGTATTATGTATTGTCTATATGACCTGTAAGTTTCACCGGATTAAAGTGCGTCAAAGGAGTCACTAATCACGAGTGTATGCAGACTTTGAACAGCCATATCTTTTGTTTTACAGAAACACAAAATCAAAACAAAAAATTTATAAAAGCAAAACCTGCATTTTTTTACTCTTTGAAATGTTTAACACTTTTTAAGTTATTTTGAAAAAAGGTAATTTTTTCCAAAATTAAATGTTTTTTTAATATAAAACCAAATTTTTTCAAAAATAAACACTTCTAACCCGTCAAACTTACAGATCATACAAACAATATGTCTGATAAGTAAGTACTTAGCCTACAAAAGAAAAAGGAAACTTTTGGAAAAGTGGCAATTTATGTCTCTACATAGTCTCCTTTTAGCTCGATACACTTGACCCAGCGATGCTCCAACTTCTTTAACTCGTCTGAAAAATACCTTTTTTTGAGGCCTGCAAATTAGGCTTCCGTGGCGGCGATGACCTCCTCATTCGACTTAAATTTCTGCCCAGCGAGTGTCTTTTTCAAGTTTGGAAACAAATAGTAGTCGCACGGGGCCAAATCTGGAGACTACTGTAGATGGGGCAACAGTTCGTAGCCCAATTTGACCAATTTGGCCATGGTGACGGCGGAGATGTGAGCCGGGCCGTTGTCATGGTGGAAGAGCACTTTTTTCTTTGCCAAATGGGGTCGTTTTTTCTTCAATTCGGCGTCGAATCGGCCCAATAATTCGGCATAATAGGGCCCTGTGATCGTTTTGCCCTTCTCCAAGTAGTCGATGTAGATCACACCTTGTGAATCCCAGAGAATACTGTCCATAATCTTTCCGGCCGATTGGACAGTCTTCGCCTTCTTCGGAGCACGTTCGCCGGGTGCTGTCCACTCTTTCGACTGTTCCTTGATTTCTGGTGTATACCAGTGAATCCATGTTTCGTCGACGGTTATGAAACGACGTAAAAACTCCTTTGGATCACACTTAAATAGCGTCAAACACTGCTCTGAAGTGGTCTCACGATTGCGCTTATTGTCTAAAGTGAGCAAACGCGGCACCCATCGGGCCGACAGCTTTCTCATGCCCAAAATTTCATGCACGATATGACCTGCGCGGTCTTTTGAGATACCTACTGTGTCAGCTATCTCGCGCACCTTCAGTTGGGGGTCTGCAAATACAAGATCGTGGATTTTTGTCACGTTATTGCCCGTGGTAGCCATTTTCGGGGTACCTACGCGTGGCTCATCAAAAACCGACGTTCGTCCACGTTGAAACTCATTAAACCAATTTTTGACAGTTGCCATCGAAGGACAAGAGTCACCGTACACAGCATCCAAGCGCTCTTTGATTTTGCTGCGTGATTTCCCTACCAAAAACAAGAATTGAATCACCGACCGATATTGCTCTTTTCCCATTTTATTAAAATCCGCGGACACGCTGACTTTCACACGCAATCACAACAATGCTATAATTTCGATTTGGCTGAAATTTTGACATTAGTCGTGTACGAGAACGCATTAAATGACAGTAAGTACACTTCATTTGCGATAGTGGCGCCATCGGGCGGAGAGGCTAAGTACTTATCGGACTGCCTAGTACATAAAGAAAATGGTAAAGAAAGCGATAACGATTAATTTAAACTCTCTTGGTTTTGATGTTGGAAACTTTTTTAAAAAACAAAAATAAAGCCTTTTTAAACACTTTAAAACAGTTTTGATGAGTTTTCTCCGAAAAGTGCTTCATTTTTTGGTTATTTCACGTTGAAATATTCGATTTGGAATTTGAGGAATAAGAACCTATTTTTCATGTGCTACAATTTTCTTTCTACTGGATCCATAGACTTCACAAATACACCATTTTTTTCGATTTTTATAGGCTACATTTTTGTTAATAATACGTGATTTTTTTTTTTGGAGATAAACATGTTCACTCACAAATAACTCGAAAAGTATTGACTTAGCAGAAAAACCCTATAGAACAAAAGTTGGTTAGGATTAGTCAATTTATACATTTTGGGACCTATCTTGAACATATTGTTTTCCAGCCACCATGAGGGATGGCTTTTATCCCCAAGTAAAATCAACCATATGCAAAGTGTCCAATAATGAAGTAGAGGGTAAGAGCCTAAATCCAAATTTCAAGCAAATCCGCCGTCACTAGGAAAATTACACTCCAAAACGGTCATTTACTGGGCTAAATATGTGTTTTAAAAAAAAATTGAAGGCACTCGTGGGAGTGCCGACAGAAGTGAAAACTTCTTATAGTATATAAATTACGAGGTGAATGCTTTTTCCCCATCCAAAAAGAAGTGCTATACCTATATCATATACGCGATGCGTATGCCCTATGCTATTTATGTATACATACACTTAATTATATACGTACAAAATTTATTTCAGCGAAGTGATGACGGTCACAAATTCAATACTTTTCCCCATCCAAAATGTGCAAATGCCCCTAAAGAAATTTTCAATTCAAAAATTTATTTCGTCGAAGCGATGACGGTCGCTAATTTAATACTTTTTCCCCAACAAGAAAGTGCACAACGTCCCTCAAGAAGTTTTTACTTTAAAAATTTATTTCGTCGAAGCGATGATGGTCGCGATGACGGTCGCTAATTTAATACTTTCTCCCATCCAAAAAGTGCACAACGTCCCTAAAGAGGTTTTCACTTCAAAAATCTATTTCGTCGAAGCGATGACGGTCGCTAATTTAATACTTTTTCCTCATCCAAAAAGTGCACAACGTCCCTGAAGAAGTTTTCACTTCAAAAATTTATTTCGTCGAAGCGATGATAGTCGCGATGACAGTCGCGAAATTAATCCTTTTTCCCCATCCCAAAATAGATTTTACATTTATTTTAAATTTAAACACTTGTACACAATTTATATACATATACATACACATAATACATATACGTACAAAATTTATTTCGCCGAAGAGATGACGGTCGCGATGACGATCGCGAAATATGTAAATGCTTTTTCCCATCCAAAAATAGGTTTTACATTTATTTTAAATTTAAATACTTCTACACAATTTATGTATAGATACACATAATAAATACACCCATACCTCGCTATACGGCCGCTCTGTATACGGCATTTCGCTATAACGGCCCTGTTCAATTACGGCACGGTTTCGATTTACGGCCTAAAATGTTTCGCTGTAGCGGCCCCATGTTGTCATTCTCGAGCAAACGCAATCTCGATGCACACTCTTTTCTATTTCCACTTGTTTATGCATAATTTGAAAATAAAATGAGATGAGGCCGCATCTAAGGAATATCTTAACATTTTAAAGGGAATTATAGAGAAAGGTGGTTATAAACCTGAACAAGTGTTTAACGTAGACAAAACAGGACTTTGTTGGAAGCAAATGCCTGATCGCAGATACATTTCAAAAACCGAAAAATCTGCTCCTGGTTAATAAATGGTCTTAAGAACGATTAACTTTGCTACTTGGTGCAAATGCCACTGGTGATTTTAAGCTAAAACCACTTCTAATTTGTCCAAAAATCCAAGGCCTATTACAGCATAAATAAAAATCATTTACCCGTTATATGGAGATACAACAAGAAAGCTTGGAGTTTGTAGATTATTTTTGGTTTTTGGAATCTATTATTATTTGATATACCAGTGTATGTGCTTTTTTTGTATGCATTTTTTATTTAAATAAAATAAACATATAAAATGCATTTTTAACGGCAAACTATGTTACATGTTTAACAAATTTTGAACCGATCCCATTAAATTTTTATGAATTTGTATTAGAATAATTGATTCGCTATACGGCATTTCTCTTTGCGGCCATGTTTCGTGAAACGTATCTAGGCCGTAAAGCGAGGTATGGGTGTATACGGTCGCGAATTCAATGCTTTTCCCCCATCCAAAAAGTGCACAACGTCCCTAAAGAAGTTTTCACTTCAAAAACTGTCACATACACAGATAACTCAATTTCCACCATCATTAAATGACTAAGCTTAAAATCTAAACTCAAGGCACACTGAAGACGCAATATACAAAAATGAAAAATTAGTCAGGGATTCCAGGCCTATTTTCACCATTTACTACTAACAAGCTAATTTTTCGTGAGTAGCGTCATTTTGGCGAGACGCCCAACTTTCCTTACAAAAATTTCCGTGTGTGGTAGATAACAAAGATAGCAGGGATAGTCCGTCCAGTCGGGTTTGACGAATAACAGGCACAACCTTGCATGCCGAGCTGTCTCAAATTTTATTTTTCTAATCTTTAGAGAGGGTCAGTAGTAGTGCAAATTTAAAATCTCGACTGAATTCCGCCGTTGCGTTAGCCGTCATTTTGATTTTAAACGGGAACCGTTTTTGCTCAATATTTCCGCCATTTTCAACTTTTCGACAAAAAGTATGAGAACTAAAATTGTTTCTAAAAAATTTCTTTCATTACAATTTTTTTCGTGTGGTCGATATTTTCAGAGTTACGGGGGAAAATAATAACTGTCATTATTTGACATAAAATGAAGCTACTCACGAAAAATTAGCTTGTTAGTAGTAAATGGTGAAAATAGGCCTGGGATTCCTGACTAAATGTCACATAAAAGTAAATATTATACTGCTGGAATATTTTAAACATCTAGCTATGACAGTGCTAGCAAAAGTCCGTACCCCCCTCGTATCTTTTGAACGATTATACCTATAGTAGTGAAATTTGGAGGGAGGAAATAAACGGACGTAAGCTTCTTAACTAGTCATGACAGGTGACGTAATAGTGACAGATGACGTTACAGAGCCACTGTGACCGATAATTTTAAATGGGACCTTATGGCAAGTGATACCTCGTTTGAAAGGTATTCAAAATACCTATTTAGTCGTACTAATTTTGTTTGAGTTTAAGCTAATTTTGATGAATAAATGAAATGAATATAAAATTGTAGTTTCGCATTTAATTAACAAAAATTCAAAATTCCGCATATAATTACTTGTCAAAAAGCTTGACGTTAACGTAAAAACTACTAGAGAATTGAAACACGTCAACATTTTAACAAAAAAACTATAGGCGGACATTTGAATTTTTATTAATTAAATGCGAAACTAAAATATTATATTCATGTAATTTATTCACCAAAATCAACTAAAACCCAAAAAAATTAGTATGACTGAATAGGTATTTTGAATACCTTTCAAAGGAGGTATCACTTGCCGTAAGGTCCTATTTAAAATTATCGATCAAAGTGGCTCTGTAACGTCATCTGTCACTATTACGTCACCTGTCATGACTACTTAAGAAGCTCAAGTCCGTTTATTTCCTCCCTCCAAATTTCCCTATTATAGGTATAACCGTTCGAAAGATACGGGGGGGGGGGGTACGGACTTTTGACTAGCACTGTATACTTTATTTCATAAATAATAATACAGTTTGTTTTACTTAAATGTGCTGGTACTAGTTGAAGAAGTAAACTGCTCGTCAAAAGTTAGGGATATAGAAAAATCTGCTGAATTTTTATAGTAAATTTTTTCGTGAACAGATTAACGGATTTCCCTAATTTTTTTTTATTATTTTAGACTTTTCGTTAGTATTTACACAGTTATGCAAAGGTTTACTCAAACTTTTTTTTTGTACTTATACCGGGTGGAAGAAAAGAAATGTTTTTCTTATGTTAAGTTTGAGACGCCCTGTAGGGAGGACGAGGTACAAATGGGAGTATATATAAAATCATATTGTAGTCTTATGTTTTTTGAACATTTTGTTTTTTGAATGTCCCTGATATCTTTAGAAATAAAAAAAATAGACGGTTTTGTAATTTAACATGTGTTTTAACCGAAACAAAAGTTTGAGACACCTTGTAGGGAGAAAAAGGCACAAAGGTGAGTATACCTCGATATTTTGTTGTAGTCTCATATTTTGTGAATATTTAATTTTTTTAATTTCTCTGATATCTTTAATAACAAAGAAACTAGACGATATTACTCTTTAATATATGTGTTTTAACTGACGACATGCGTCACATCACACATGTGAAACATAGAAAAACATATTAAAGAGTAATACCGTCTAGTTTCTTTGTTATTAAAGATATCAGAGAAATTAAAAAAATAAAATATTCAAAAAATATGAGACTACAACATAATATCGGGGTATACTCACCTTTGTACCTTTTTCTCCCTACAAGGTGTCTCAAACTTTTGTTTCGGTTAAAACATATGTTAAATTACAAAACCGTCTATATTTTTTGTTTCTAAAGATATCAGGGACATTCAAACAACAGCATGTTCACAAAACATAAGACTACAATATTATTCTGATGTATACTCACATTTGTACATCGTTCTCCCTACAGGGTGTCTCAAACTTAACACAAGAAAAACATATTTTTTTCTTCCACCCGGTATAAGTACAAAAAATAAGTTTGAGTAAACCTTTGCACAACTGTGTAAATACTAAAGAAAAGGCTAAAATGAAAAAAAAATAGCGGAATCCGTCTGTTCGCGAAAAAATCCACTATGAAAATCAGCAGAATTTTCTATATCCCTAACTTTTGAGAGCAGTTTACTTCAAATAGCCAAAAATGGATAATATATGGGCGTTTATATTTTAACAATCCCCACAAATCCAACAAAAATAGCAGTTGGATTTAATCATTGTGTTTGTTATTCGAATTAACTGATTACAAACAAAGCTTACACATCGTTAAGACATTCAAGGCTTTGTTCACGCCACAGTCTCCAATGTTATTTAATATTCCGAACCGCTCCAGCGCTGCATCTGTTGTTCCTTGTGCTTCGAGGCTGAAGGTTTTTTATTCGATCTTTTTCCGGTTGAAATTGCCTTATTGCGCCTTTTCGCACGTCATCGCCTGCGAAATCGATTGATAGATTCAAGGTATCCAAACATTATCATTATAATCACAGAAAGTGCCATGTTATCACTGTCAGATTGGAGGTGCTTTTAACAGATAAGAAGTAATGCGTTCTGGGAAATTGAGAATGTAGGATTACATTATGAGTAAGTAGTTGATTGATTGAATGACGTCGAGAATTTTCTGGGATCGTTTAGTGGACTTTAGGACTGGATACACGACGCACGACATATTCTATTTTTTAAGGTATAAGAAAAATGTACACTATACTAAATTTACAATCAAGATACAGTAGAAATAAACAAACCAAGACACGTTAAATGCTACTAGGAGTATTAATACTCCCAAATCATAATTTACAATGTATATACATTGTAAATCCCAAATCATGATTTCCAAAGTTTATACATTGTAAATTATCATTCGGGAGTGCTCCTAGTAGCATTTAACGTGTCTTGGTTTGTTTATTTCTACTGCATCTTGATTGTAAAAGTATAGATACAGAAGAATAAACACACTTTACGTAGGTACATATAAAAATGTCTTATTGGGGCCGGTATTTCAATAGCTACTTAAGGTTTTGCTTAGCTAAGCCTGTGTCAAAAGTTAAGGAGAAGCTTAAGCTGGGTGCCGTATTTCCATCATTTTCTTAACTAAACTGATGCTCAACTGTAAAGTTAATTGGTTTGGTACCTCTGAATACGTCAAAATGCCAGAACTAATAGGTCTGGATCCCGCGTATGAAAAAAAAGTTGATTAATAGCAAGCTGAAAATTTGTTAATAGCTTAAGGGTGTCTAGTCGGATAAACTTTGATATATGGGAACACTGTAACAGGGGCAGTTTTAATTGTGGAACAGGTTAAAAATTTGGAACGGTCACAGCACGAAAACGGCACATTTATTTTGTCCGACAGAACAGACTTAAACTCTTCGAACAGAGATTAAACTCTCATGTAAAAATCAGACTGCTATTTATCACCAAATGGGCGTTTTAATGAGTGGAACATGTAGAATATGTCAAATGACAGGAATTATGACAGGTAATAAATAGCAGTCTGATTTTTTCATGAGAGTTTAATCTCTGTTCGGAGAGTTTAAGTCTGTTCTGTCGGATAAAATAAATGTGCCGTTTTCGTGCTGTGACCGTTCCAAATTTTTAACCTGTTCCACAGTTAAAACTGCCCCTGTTTCAGTGTTCCCATGTATCAAAGTTTATTCGACTAGACACCCTTAAGCTATTAACAAATTTTCAGCTTGCTATTAATCAACTTTTTTTTCATACGCGGGATCCAGACCTATAACTGTTCTGAGGTAAAAACCACTACTGTTGACATTTAATTTTATCTTGTCATCTGTATCAATATCATTTACTTCACTTAATTTTGTGTTCATGGTATTACATGTGTGTGTTGTTAGTTTATTGTCTATATTTTCTCTGGTTATATTTTTATTGTTATTTTGTAATTTTGTTTATTGCATATATTCCTAAATGTCAAATTGGAATGTTAGTTTATTTTTGTAAAATAAATATACCTACCAATCATTGCAGAAATAATTAATTTTCATGTGCCTACACCTTCCAAATTAGTAAGAATTCTATTAATTGTTAGTACGATTAATAAATTATTAGATTATTATTTAATAATCTAATAGGTCTGGATCCCGCGTATGAGAAAAAAGTTGATTAATAGCAAGCTGAAAATTTGTTAGTAGCTTAAGGGTGACTAGTCGGATAAACTTTGATATATGGGAACACTGGAACAGGGGCAGTTTTAATTGTGGAACAGGTTAAAAATTTGGAACGGTCCCACCACGAAAACGGCTCATTTATTTTGTCCGACAGAATAGACTTAAACTCGCCGAACAGAGATTAAACTCTCATGCAAAAATCAGACTGCTATTTATCACCAAATGGGCGTTTTCATGAGTGGAATATGTCAAATGACAGGAATTATGACAGGTAATGACTTCGAAACGAAGTAATTGTATTTTTTTTTAATCGTAGTGCCTTTATTTATAATAATTAAGAAATTATTTTACAGTCACTGATCAAAGAAAGACTTATATTATCTTAAAATAAAAATTATTATAAAATATAATTACATTTAATTATTAAAAATTATTTTTTAAATCGGTGCTTTTGCAAGCGGCCGAATTTTGCAAATCGTCCGGCTCGCTTCATATCAAATCCGCGCGCTCGGAAAATTTTTACGTAACTTGTATTAAATTTTGACAGAAAACAATTTAATAATATTACCATTGTATTATACAGTCTATTTACCACTGTATTTGTTTTTCTTGATAGACTTTTATATGTGAAATCCAAAAAGAATAGTCACTACAAGAAGAAAAAGTTTTATATTGTATATTATAGTAAGAAGTAACATTATTATAATTATATTTATATAACAATGAAAAAATTAAAAATATAGTTATATATTTCATATATATGTATCATTTTTGTAATATTATTTCTTCAGAAATGAAATTTCACATATAAAAGTTTATCAAGAAAAACAAATACAGTGGTAAATAGACTGTATATTATAATGGCAATATTATTAAATTGCTTTCTGTCAAAATTTAATACAAGTTACGTAAAAATTTTCCGACCGCGCGGATTTGAAGCGAGCCGGGCGATTTGCAAAATTCGGCCGCTCGCAAAAGCACCGATTTTAAAAATAATTTTTAATAATTAAATGTAATTATATTTTATAATAATTTTTGTTTTAAGATAATATAAGTCTTTCTATAGTCAATGACTGTAAAATAATTTCTTAATTGTTATAAATAAAGGCACTACTACTTAAGAAAAAAAAAAAAACAATTATCTCGGCTTCAGTTGGTTGTAGAAAATTTTTATTTTTTTATAAATTTTCGTTTTGTCTTTAGCAACAATAATCTGTAAGTTAGAAACTCATAGGATGTACAGGGCCGCTTCAGCTCTAAATGTTTATAACGAAATTTGCCCCCTTATTTTCAAACCCAAAAATTATCTCGGCTTCAGTTGGTCGTAGAATTTTTTTATTTTTTTGTAAATCTTCGTTTCATCTTCAGCAACAATATTCTGTAAGTTAAAAACTTACAGGATGTACAGGGCCGCTTCAGCTCTAAATGATTATAATGAAATTTGTCCCTTATTTTCAAACCCAAAAATTAGAGGTTTAACAAAGTTTTACGCATTTATTTACATCAGAATATGAAAATGTAATTCTTTAGAAGGAGATTAGATGTTTCATCAACTCTCTACGATTTTTTTTCAAAAAGTTATAGCCTTCGACATTTGACCTCTTGGGATAAACAATTTATAATATCTAAGCAACAAATTCGTTAATCTAGCTTTACAATTTTTTTTTTTATATTTGGAATTGAAAGATCTTCATTTTAAAGCTTTAAAAAATAAAAAAAAATATTTTTACAATAAATAACGCAATTGTAAAAAACGGCCATTTTGGACCTTTCGCAGGATGTTTTGCAATAACCAGTTAACCAAATTAAACTTACCGTACCTCAAATTGTAGGTTTTTTAATTTACTACAACTTTCTATTAAAAAGTTTTTCTTTAAAATCAATATCCTAAGCTGCAAAATTAAAAATCATTAAAAATTGCAAATTTAACAAATGAAAATCGCAATAGAAAAAAAACGCACAATATTTTTGGTTACATTTTAGTAGAAGTTATTCCTGGCATCGTCCTTTACAACATCTGATAGGTTTCAAAAATTCCTGAATTATAGCCTGAAATCGACCTATTTTTCACCCACAGCCTGGGGTATTAAGGGTAAGAACAGAACAAGTGGGTCGCGGTGGAGGTGGAGGTGGAGGTCGCGGTCGATGTCGATATCCATGTAAAACAAACACATTGTAGTGAATGGAAGAGAACAGAGCAGGTAAGTCGCGGTAGAGTTTTAGCGCGATGCCATCCAGGAGGTTTACATCGATGCTTTTGAAAATAAAATGAGTTTGTTTTACATGGATGTCTACTGCGCGGCCTACAAGGATGCTTCCCTGTGATTGATCCGTTCGAAGCCAAGTTGTCATTACCTGCGCTATCTGAGTTGATACTTTTTATATAATCCCTTTTTTGTATTCAGTTTATTTTTGAATTTCTAAAGTAATTAAATTCAGTAAATTTTTGAAATATGAAGGAGGATCTGATTATTTACAGCTGATATTTCATCACTATGATCACTTGACTGACACAACATCGCAAAAGTACAGTCTTTTTGTCATTTAAATTTCATTAAACTACTTCACTTGATAGGGAATAGACGTTCTAGGGTAAGAACAGAACAAGTAGGTCGAGGTGGAGGTGTAGGTCGCGGTGTATGCTACTAGTTAAGTCGCGGTCGATATCGACAGCACATAACAAGGAGGTCACATGCCCTGTCAGTCGGGCTAGAACCTTAAGAACCCTAGAGCCTAAGGGTACCCTAAGGGTAAGAACAGAACAAGTTGGTCGAGGTGGAGGTGTAGGTCGCGGTGTATGCTACTAGTTAAGTCGCGGTCGATGTCGACAGCACATAGCAAGGAGGTCATCTGCGCTGTCAGTCGAGCTAGAACCACTATCAAGTGAAGTAGTTTAATGAAATTTGAAGAAATTCAAAAATAAACTGAATACAAAAAAGGGATTATATAAAAAGTATCAACTCAGATAGCGAAGGTAAGGACAACTTGGCTTCGAACGGACCAATTACAGGGAAGCATCATTGTAGGCCACGCAGTAGACATCCATGTAAAACAAACTCATTTTATTTTCAAAAGCATCGATGTAAACCTTCTGGATGGCATCGCGCTAAACCTCCACCGCGACTTATCTGCTCTGTTCCCTTCCATTCATTACAATGTGTTTGTTTTACATGGATATCGACCGCCACCTCCACCTCCACCGCGACCTACTTGTTAGAGTTATTTGTCGACCCAGTGAGCGGCACAGCGCAACATAATAGAGACGGGATGGTTTAATGGAGACTCTGTGATGTTTAGGGGTGGAATTTACTTGAGAGTAAGTACGGATTTTAAGAGTGGAGGCTCTTTACATAGCAAGAGGTACATTTCGCAGATTTTCTTTCTTTGAACACTTTGTTCCTTTCGTACTATGATATATGAAATAATTTCATTATAGTGTATGATAAGCGCGCTATTCAGATTTTATCACATAGAGCTATAAAGTGACTGTTTTCAATAAACCGTAACACCTTGGCTGCGTTTAGAGATATTTATAAACTTACTTTGAGTGCGTTACAAGGCTTATAATATATCCCTTAATTAATGAACCTTTGACACAGTGCTTTACGACACAGTCAACGCAGCCAACCGTTAGTGTAATACGAGGTCTATTTGTCTCGTAATGCAGCCAAGGTGTTAACTTTGTATTGAATGACCCGTTTCAAGTGATTGTAGAAGCAAATGGTTTTTCTCGAGAAAAACTAGGATATGTATTAGTTACCGAAGAATTCTGGTATTATAGTCAACCTGTAAATACGCCGATTAGTGATTATTAAATGTGGAAATCTGTTTCTTGGACCACTGTTAGTAAATATTTTTTAAAACCAGTCAGATTGGTATATAACTAAATTCCTGTTTAATGTATAATTTACTTACTTTTTTAGATCTCTATTTCCCAATAAAAATATTTACAAATCTGTAAAAAAATTAAAATAGAAAGCTCTAATTGCACGATATCTTCTAAACGCTTCTTTGGAGTCGTGTCGAAAGAAATAAATTAGACATAGCGATTATCTTTATAATACCTACTACGACTGTGATACTTTCTACTGTTATGTAAGTCACATAAACAAACAAAGGCTAAGCACTAAATAAATATAAATTTTTGCGAATTTATTGGATTTCAGTGTGTTTTTAGCACCGAATATCGGCGATTACATGTAAATGACGGTATTATAATTATTATATTATTATATTATTATAATAGGAAAAAATACATTCATAATAAATTACCAAACGAATTTACTTGTCAATAATTTACCAATATTATCTGTTAATATTCCACTTAGACCAGGACTAATCTGTAAAAAAACGTCTATTTTTGGATGTGATAGGTGGCATTCGGATTTTTGCAGATAAAGTTAGGTGACACCTTCAGTAATAATAATTGACTTATGCTCCTTCTCAAATATGCCCGGAACATTGATAAAAAAATTAAAATATTTAAAAATTTCGAAATACATCGATTTTTTTCTGCTTTCTTTGCTTATAACTTTAAAACAATTCGTTTTGGAACAAAGTCGTAGAGAAATAAAATAAAGATAATTGAATTTTGTATGATAGAGGAAAGTAACCAAATATGGAATAGTGCCCTAATATGGAATTCCTTGATTTCTCCGAAAATATAAGTTGAAAGCGCCCTACAAGACCATCCTCTATTTCAGTCGCTCTCTTTATTATCGTATTCACACCTCTGTGTCAGATGCGCAAACGATACGTGTCTGACAGGCGCGTTTTGTTTTATCCTCTCGCAGAAAATTTCAAAGATAAATATATTCAACGATGTATTATTGGTTATTATGCAATACCTTTATTTTGATACCTTCTGTAATTAAAACATTACGACTTGAACCAATGTTGATACTAGTTTGAACTAATGTACAAATCCAAATATGGACAGTCGTTGGTGCCTAATTATGGAATAGTGGCTTAAGTGCAAGTGGGCTCATTATGATTGTGCTGGTCCAGAGTTTCATATATGGATCTGTGATGTCTGCAAGTGAATTAAGCTACTTCTTTCATTTTTCACAATTCTCTTATTTAAATTTATTTGATCTCAGATGTTTATGTCCAATTTTGTTATTGATATGTTGGTTTATGCCTATATTCCATATATGGGTACCTATTCCATATTTGGTTACTTATTTGGGATTTTGTTTTTTGGTTCGATTTTTTTTTTGTTAATTAATATATTTAATAGAAGGCTTTTAATTACTATATAAAAATGTATGACTGATGTGTCATAACGTTAAATTGTTTTCGTTTCTATAAAGGTATTATTTTATATCCCCAAAACAAAATGGTATTCCATAATTGGCGACTTTCCTCTATACGGCTGGTCAAAAATGTCTTAAGGTATTACCTTTTGCAGTATAGCAATAAATACAAAATAAGGGGGCAAAATACGCCTGTTGTTATTAAATGTTTCTTAACCACTTTGGTGGCACTTAGAACCTTAGTAATTCGCTTAGAAAATTCTTATAACTTAAACGGTCTACCAAATTTCATTAAAATCGACCTAATAGATTTTGCATAATATATTTTCAATCTAAATGTTTTTAAAAAAGTTCAAATTTTTTAAAATCTTTCTGAACAAAAAGTAGACCATTTAGAAGTTGGTTAATTTTTTACATATAGAGAGGTGCTCTACCTATCTAATACACTTTACAGAATTAAAGTCGGATTATTTAAGGGGCCTCAGCAATGTTTTAAAATTATAAACAATTGTTTGGCTTATAAACAAATAGCTTTGTTTAATAATAAAAAAATTAATTTTTAGCAATGCAAATAATTATAACCGGTATAATTTGACTTAAACTTTCAAATGCTGTGAGCAGAATTGCTATTTTATTTTTTAATCAAAAGTTATTCGCGTTCAAAAATTGCAATTTTTCGATTTTTTTTAAGTTCCACCGCGTTTATCTCGAAAACTATGCAGCCTACGAAAAAACTTGTAAGAACATTTTTTGCTTAGAATTACGCAAGAAATACAAAAAAAAATGTTTTATTTTGCGAAAAATTGATGTTATGCAATTCCTCAAGTTCTTTACTTATAACAATCTTATCGACATCCGGATCAACTGTTACCCAAAAAATTCGTGTTCTACGGGTCAAAATACATATAAAAAAACCTGGGTAAGTCCATCTAAATAAAGGAGCACCCTCTCCTGGCCACAGCACTAATTTGTTTATAAGCCAAAAAATTGTTCATAACTTTAAAACATTGCTGAGGCTGCTTAAATAATCCGATTTCAATTCTGTAAAGTGCATTAGATAGGTGGAGTGCTTCTTTATATGTAAAAAAATTGACAAATCTTTGTATGTTCTAGGTTGTGTTGTGCAAGATTTTAAAAAAATTTAATTTTTTAAAAAAGTTTAGATTGCAAAATTATTATGCAAAATCTAGTAAGTCCATTTTAATGAAATTTGGTGGACGGTTTTAGCACATTACAAAAATTTTCTAAGCGAATTAGGAAGGTTCCAAGTGTAACCTAAGTGATGGAAAAACATTGAATAAGGACAGGCTTGTTTTGCCCCCTTATTTTATATTTATTGCTATTTTGCAGCAAGGGTGATAAATTAAGAAATTTTTAACCAATCGTATTTGATAGAAAATTTAATTATCTTTGTTTTATTCCTATACGACTTTGTTCCAAAATGAATCGTTTTAAAGTTATAAGCAAAGAAAGTAGAAAAAAAAACGAAATTTTTTGAAATTTTTTAATATTTTATTTTTTTTTTATTAATGTTCCGGGCATATTTGAGAAAGAGCATAAGTAAATTATTATTAACGAAGTTATCACCTAACTTTATCCGCAAAAATCCGAATGCCACCTCTCACATCCACCTTAAAAACAGATCCTTCCTGGTCTAACTGTCAAGTGACGGATTCACGGTGGTGACTAGGGGAATTCCCCCCAGAAGGACCAAAATCAACAAGTTCAACGCAATAAACCCGCTAGTTAGGAAAATTAAGGGAACTTTATGCAATTAAGATATTATTTATGTCTTTTATGTAGTTTGGATTTTTCCTTTTTATGTCTTTTTTGGTTGGTGTTTGGACGGATTGGAAGCCCCCTCCCCCAAGGCACATGTCTACATCTGCCACTACTACTGGCTGTGTTTAAAACACCTGAAGTCTAAAGTCACTTCGATATAAAAACTAGCGCGGTCAGGTTGTGTCCTTTTTCTTGCCTTATGTTACCTGCGTCTTTTATATAATGATATTCTTGTAATTCTTGAAATAAGTGCTAGAAGAAATAAAAATAAAGTGATGTCATCCTAAGTAATATTTGATATGCCCCCTGGTTATACAGTAGTTCTTCTGGATCAACAGCAAGATTGCAATTCTACTACTGAACTGATGCAATCAGTTCAGTATTGAACAAAACAAGGAATCAAACTACTGAACTGATGCAATCAGTAGTAGAATCAACAGCAAGAAAACAAAACTCACGACATTAACAGACCATAAAATGTACAAACACCAATACACACGCAGTGCCGTTTCCCTAGAGTACAGCCCTATGAAAGAGCCTCAACCTTCCCAAGTGTATTACGCCAATCAGTCCTATCCATTGCCAACCGTTGGTCATCATCATCATCATTTGGCTCTGCAACCTTATGTGAGTCTTGGCCGCGTTTACTATTTCCCTCCATTGTTGTCGGTCCTGAGCAGCTATTTCCCATTGCTGAACTCCCATTTTGCGTAGATCACTGGCTACTGCGTCCTTCCATCTCTTTCTTGGGCGACCAACTGACCTGTCATCGGGTCTTTCCCAGAATGTGGCGTTCAGAAGTCTTTCGTCACTCGATCTTAGCACGTGACCCGCCCATCTTATTCGGTTTGCTTTGATGTATCGTACTATGTTTTCATCTGCATAAGTACGGTCATTAAGGGACCGTTCAAGTATTACGTAACGCAGTAACGTAATCTTCAAAAATTGCGTTAGGCAATAGTTAAACTCCCATAAGAGTGCGTTACGTAGGGGGGGGTACGCGTTACGTAATACTTAAACGCTCCCTAATGAGTAATATGCCCTGTTTCCTGCAATGATCCTGGCTGCCACGTCCTTTTCATATTTATTTTCAGATGTTATGATCGCCCCCAGGTACTTAAATTCTTTGACGACTTCAAAGTTGTATTCATTAATTGTTACGTTTTGTCTAACCCTTGGTCTTGGGTTCTTCGTAACCACCATGTACTTGGTCTTGTCCTCGTTGACCTTAAGACCAACTTCCTTTGCTCCGTTCTCGAATAGGGTGAAAACTTCTTTTGCATCTCTGGTGGATTGTGCAATTGTGTCCACGTCATCCGCAAAAGCCAATAGTATCTTTGATCCTTGGGCGGCAAATCCGTTTGTCAGTTGTGGCTGAGCTTTCCTTACTGCATGTTCCAGTGCTAAGTTAAACAGCAGGGGGGCGAGAGGATCTCCTTGTCTAAGCCCGGTGTCGATGAGGAATTCCTCCGACGTGGTGCTGCCAATTCTGATTCGTGCGGAAGCGTTCTCCGTGCTCACCTGTGCTAATCGTACCAGCTTTCCAGGCACTCCCATTTCTACCATAGTCTCCCACAATGCTTCTCTGCTAACAGAATCGTAAGCTTGTTTAAAGTCCACGAAGATTTGGTGTACATCGCGGTTGAATTCCCAGTTTTTTCCAACACCTGGCCTAGGACGAAGATCTGGTCTATGGTCGACCTTCCCGGTCTGAATCTGCTTTGGTAGTGGCCTATTATTTCCTCTGCGTATGGAGTTAGTCTTCTAGACAGTATTATGGATATAATTTTGTATGTTATATTGCCAACCGTTGGTACACATACATATTGTCCCTGATTTATCAGACTTATATGCCATATCGACTAATACACCATCTCTAATATGCCTAGCGAACTATTTTTTTGAGTCTTCATCTTTACTGTCGTTACACTATTGGAAGATTCATCAACGACCGTTTTTCGATATGTGGAGGAGTCTTCCTGATCTTCCGATTTTTTAACAACCAGTGTCCTGTCTAAGCCAAGCCGCACACCAAAGAAACATGAAACGAAAAACATGAAACATGAAACGAAAAACATGTTTCATGAAACTAAAACACTGCTAAACAAATCTCAAAGTCCGCCTACCAATGAAACGAGTGTGATTCATGCTCATGACACATTTTTATTTTCGGAGAGTTTCATAAATGGCCGGACGTATATTTGTTTAGCAGTGGTTTATTTCCATGAAACGTAATTTACGTTTCATGTTTCTTTGATGTGCGGTCGGGCTTAGGTCATAATTTTGTATCCTTAGACGCGTCGTGATAATTGCTTTATCAGCCTCTTTTTAGAGGACGCGGGTGAGTATCATGGGGCGCTAGGTCATATTATTTGGATCGTTTACAGTTAAGTCTGCTCCATCCCACAGGCCATTCAGAGTCCTCACAACCTCAGCAGTCCATTTTTTGCATAATCGTTAGCACAGTATACGTATAGAGTGTCTACTAAACGATGTTTTATGGAACTGCAGAAGTTGAATCTGATTTCCGATAGTATCTTCATCCCCTGCTCGTTCCAGTTTGTTGATGATCAGGTCTGTTTCTGATCTAGTCGAGTATCAGAATGGTGTCTTTGTGCCACCGTCATCTGAATACTTTGGTGACTGCTATATGATCTAGTCTGCTTGTTAGAGTGCCTTGGTTTTTTAGCAACTCTTTGTGGAGTGGTGTGGTAATGGTATTGTCCCGAGAACTCTTTTTACCCTCGAGGTTTCCGGTACCCTCGCATTGGTTTGCTGTGGATTTGTTTTCGACCATGTCACAGCAGCCATTTTCACCTCTTTCTTCATCTCCTTTGTTGAGCTAAGTGAGGTGATTTTTGATACTTGGCGCAGAGTCTGCTTCTCTCGGACCCCTACGGTCTAAGTATTTGGGACAGATATAGAATCCGCGACTGGAGTCGCCTCCCTGATTGTTTCCGTTGCGTTTATAAATATAAGCTTAGAAGGCTACTATAGGATTGCGAGGTGATAAAGAACATCAAAACAAGAAAACTGGAGTATTTGGGTCACATTACTAGAGGTGCGAAATATGAGATATTAAGGCTGATAATGCAGGGTAAAATTAATGGGAAAAGATCCATAGGTAGAAGAAGAAGAATTTCCTGCCTGAGAAACTTAAGAGAGTGGTATAGTTGCAGCTCAGTTGATCTTTTCAGAGCCGCCGCCAATAAGGTACGGATAGCTGTGATGATAGCCAACCTCCGATAGGAGAAGGAACGACAAGAAGAAAAAGAAGTGTTATTCATTTCTAGGGTCTGTTCTAAGCTCTGATTTCTTTGTTTTTTATCTCGTGCTCTACGTTTGTTCCCACAAGTTATGATGAACAGTGTAGCAGTGTGCCCTTACCGTGCTAAGGCTATAATCCTCCAGAGTTACCCAGCTCTGCGAAACGTGTTGAACTGCTCCCCCCCACTTGCAAAACCCCCACTACTTGAAAATAGGAATATTGAATCGATTTTTGCGGCAGAATTACGAGCTATTTATTTGCTCTTGAAATTATATAGCTTCGATTTTTGAGCTCATCCCCTTCTCCCCTAAACAACCCTTTAATCGATCTAACTTAAGAGAAAAATGCTGAGAAAACTTAAAATATATCGTATTGCGGATATAATTCCTATAGCTTATATACTCTAAGAATAAACTATTAAATCACGTGCATTTCGATGATTGAGCTACAACCCCTTCGCAAGAAAACCACCCTATCTTCCCGGCTTAAGAGAAAGTTGTACCTAAAATGCATTAAATTAATTATTTGGCGACTACATATCATTTAATAATTTATAAGCACCCAAATTACGCGCATTCGGATCAGTAAATTGCAATTTATTTTGTATAGGTAGTGCAGTCACTGCAGGTAAAAATCAACGATTACCTTCAATTTCGGTAAACCTTCATCGATTTTCACGAAAATTGGTCAGTGGTTAGAGGATACCTCAAGAAACAAAGGTGACATGGTACCACCTTGCGCCTTTACCCTGAGGGTGGATACCGCCCCTTCTCGGGGGTGAAAATTATTTTATAAAAAAAAAACTGCACAAATCAATAAAATACCAAATTATAAGCAAAATTTATTATATAAAGTTATTAAAATAAGTCAATACTCTTTAAGTTATTAAAGATCAAAGATTTTAATTATTCGTGAAAAAAATGCATGTTTTGAAGCGGTTTTTCGTAATTCAATGAAAACTGTAAGTTTTTACAAAAAATTTAATAGTAGTTTAAGTCGTATAGCTTATATTCTAAGAATAAACTCTTAAATCACGCGCCTTTCGATTATTGAGCTACAACCCCTTCGCAAGAAAACCATCCCATATTCCCGGCTTAAGAGAGAGTTGTACTTAAAATAATTTAAATTAATTATTTGGCGACTACATATCGTTTAATAATTTATGAACTCGCAAAATATACCTACGCATCTCAATTATTGAATTGCCATTTTCTTTCTATAGTGCAGTCACTGAAGGTAAAAATCAACTATGACGAAATATCTCCATTCATTTTCACGAAAATTGGTGAGCGGATAGAGGATACCTCAAGAAACAATATTAACAATAACGACTTAGCCGGAGGTATATGTCACCCCTTCTCGGGGGTGAAAATTACTTTATTAAAATTAACCCCACAAATCAAGAGAGGGACAAAGTCTAAGCAAAATTTGTTATATAATGTTATTAAAATAAATCAATACTTTTTGAGTTATTAAAGATAAATATTTTAATTTTTGTGAAAATGCATGCTTTAAAGCGATTTTTCATAAATAACTCAAAAACTGTAACTTTTTACAAAAAAGTTTTCATCACTAAAATTGAAGCTAATTAAAAATGTAATAAACTGCTTACTTGAAAAACCCTTTAATGTTAATTTAAAGTAAGTTATAGGTAATTAAATGTATAGTTTTTTCTGCGACTATTCAAATCTAAGGATTCAAGCTTAAATAACGGTAAAGAGATGCATTTTATAACACGTACTAAATACTTGTCAAAGTACTTAGAAATACCTATCAAATGAGCTCCAGAAAAAGTGGACAGCATCAAAACTTATACTTTAAAAAATTTTAATTTTGTTTCTTGAGGTATCCTCTATCCGCTCACCAATTTTCGTGAAAATGAATGGAGATTTACCGAAATCGAAGGTCATAGTTGATTTTTACCTTCAGTGACTGCACTATAGAAAGAAAATTGCAATTCAATAATTGAGATGCGTATATTTTGCGAGCTCATAAATTATTAAACGATATGTAGTCGCCAAATAATTAATTTAAATTATTTTAAGTACAACTCTCTCTTAAGCCGGGAATATGGGATGGTTTTCTTGCGAAGGGGTTGTAGCTCTATAATCGAAAGGTGCGTGATTTAAGAGTTTATTCTTAGAATATATACTAATCTATAGATGCTGTATACTATCTATTAGAAGCTATACGAATTAAACTACTATTAACTTTTTTGTAAAAACTTTTTTTAAAAACTCAGTTTTTCAGTGATTTACGAAAAACCGCTTCAAAACATGCATTATTTTCACGAATAATTAAAATCTTTGATCTTTAGCAACTTAAAAAGTATTGACTTATGTTAATAACTTTATATAATAAATGTTGCTTATAATTTGTCTTTTTATTGATTTGTGCAGTTATTTTTTATAAAATAATTTTCACCCCCGAGAAGGGGCGGTATCCACCCTCAGGGTAAAGGCGCAAGGTGGTACCATGTCACCTTTGTTTCTTGAGGTATCCTCTAACCACTGACCAATTTTCGTGAAAATCGATAAAGGTTCACCAAAATTGAAGGTAATCGTTGATTTTTACCTTCAGTGACTGCACTATACAAAATAAATTACAATTTACTGATCTAAATGCGCGTAATTTGGGTGCTTATAAATTATTAAATGATGTGTAGTCGCCAAATAATTAATTTAATGTATTTTAAGTACAACTTTCTCTTTAGTCGGGAAGATAGGGTGGTTTTCTTGCGAAGGGGTTGTTGTTCAATAATCGAAATGCACGTGATTTAATAGTTTATTCTTAGAATATATATAAGCTATAGGAATTATATCCGCAATACGATATATTTTAAGTTTTCTCAGCATTTTCTCTTAAGTTAAATCAATTAAAGGGTTGTTTGGGGGTGAAGGGGATGAGCTCAAAAATCGAAGCTACATAATTTCAAGAGCTCAAATAGCTCGTAATTCTGCCTCAACAATCGATTCAATATTCCTATTTTTAAGTACTCAGCCCCCACCACTAAAATATTAAATTCCTGCTCAGTGGAACGAGCTCAAAATTTTCAATTTGCGGAATATGAAAGCTCATAAATCAGGGCTATTTGCTTTTTAATTTTTGCAAGTGGGGGGGGGGGCAGCTCAACACGGGTAGCTCTGCGGTGTATCGCTTAAAGGTTTCTACATATTATCATGCACTCATCGTTTCCGGCACGTAGCGTAGTCTCCGAAAAACCTGATTTTACAAAGAGGTGTCTGATATTACGATACGTTCCGGATAGTGTGAATTGTTCATATTTAAAACCATTAAAATCAATATTTTTCGGAAACTAAACGCTACGTGCCGGAACCGATGAGTGCATGATAATATGTAAGTAGAATCCTTTTGACGCTGTTCTGAAAGAGTGTTCGACGCGTTCGCTGATTGTATACATAGTAGTCATTTTCTTTCTTCTTCTTCTTCTTCTTTTTGTGTAGACATGACTCTATCTGTTTTTCAATGTGCCTCCAGTAAGTTGTCATTCCATCGTTTTCGTGGTCTTCCCACTGATCGTCTTCCTATTGGAGAACCGTCTCCCTTACTACTCTTAAACAGTTTCGATGTTTTAGCTCTGCCGTGAAGTTTGTATTAACTATGCTTTGGAATCAAATGTTTTCATCTAAGTATAATGTACTAATAATCTTCTTTAAACTTTGCCATATTTTATTACTATTTATTTGCATTAAACATGCTGTTTAATTGAATTATGTTTAATTTAATTAGAAGTTTCTTTAACTTCCTTTGTGACATTAATACCTGCTTTCATGCTATTACACTTCTTGTTCTCTACATTCGAAGGAGCAGCCAAGCCTAACAGCACTCCCTAATTTGTAGCTTAGAGCAAATCTCGTTTTGAACGGTTGGATTATGCGGCTTTCTCGTCTTGATTATAATTTGTCCTTCGTTCTTATTCTTAAATATTTTTTCAACCTTAGTCTAGACTAAACCAAAATCAGTTCTGTTATATTAATTGCACTTTTAATAGATTATGAAAATGATCATAATATGAATGTTTAGAGACTAGCTAATGCAATCAACAAATAATACAAATTACTTTATTTATCTATATTAGGTTTATAAAAGTACCCGCACTTTAATGATAAGAAATATAGGTTATATTGAAGGATAACCCACTGATATAACAAAATAATAATATAACAAATTATAAATGTAACAAAAAGTTCTCAAAAACCGTTATTTTTACAAGAGCAGTATTAACTTGTTGATAATTGTCCATTAAAATTAATTTAATTGATGGATTCGACCGTTACTTGATGGAAGTTCATTTTATCTAACAATAAAACACTGAAAACGTTTGTTTTCTATACTACCACAAAATTTATTGTAACTATGTGATTACAGCTGTTTCGGTAGAGTGCCTTTCTCAAGTGCCGAAACAGCTGTAGTCACATAGTTACAATAAATTTTGTGGAAGTATAGAAAACAAACGTTTTCAGTGTTTTATTGTTAGATAAAATTAATTTGTTTAGTTAAAAATTATTCAGAAGAGTTATGGGATATAAGAAAGAAAGTGAGATAAGAAGAAAGTAAAATAAATAGAGGGGGAGAAAGGAAAATAATAGTTATTTATGTACCAAGTCAGTAAAGTGACTCTTTATCGAACGAGTCTGGTATTATGAGCGGAGCGAGCGTAGCGAGCAAGGCGAATAACAGACGAGTTCGATAAAGAGTCTTTACTGACGTGGTGCATACAAAATTTTATCGCCAATCATAAAAAACATTAACACTTACTTAACACTTACTTAATTATATCCTTCTAATGAAAAAAGAGTGTGTGTACTTAGTCCTTATAATAGTCTAAGTACAGTAAAACCCCGATATAACGGACTAATTGGGGTGGCGGGATGTCCGTTAAAGCCGAAAGTCCGTTGTATAAAAATAGGTTTCAAATCAATCAAAAAAATTTTTTTTGAGATTATGTAGGTACTGTATTTAGATACAGTGTACAAATCTGTAAGTTGAAAAGGAATAAGGTTTTGTTCACTACTTTTTTACTTTTTTACTTTTCTGCTTTATCTAAAAGCTTTCTGCAATATACTCATTTGGTTGACAAAATTATTCACTGTTTCATGGGTTGAATAAGCGATGTATTTTTTGGTAAAACATACAGTTAAAGTTGCCATCTTCTGAATTTAGAATATTTTCAGGGGGATTAGCAGGAGCTTGCCTAAAATCAACAAACATTTCCCTTCTTTAGGCGGTATTACCAGTTTTTTCTCTTGAAATTTTCTCGTTGCTGGTAGAAATCCATTAAAAAACAATTTTTGAAAATATCATTGGTGAACCATGCACTATTAGAACTATCATATGAAACGGGCAGATGATGCCTTTTGATAATCTTTGACAACACTAGTTTTACGAGATTTACCAACAATTATAGTATCTAGCCAATCCATAGGCGTTAGTACAAAGCAATGCCAAGATCCTGTCCTTGTTTTTTTTTTTCTAGAATTCGATTTTTCATATTTCTTTGCATTCAATTTTTCTTTTACATTTGATCTGATTTTTTGTCCGTTATATCCGAAGTCCGTTAAATAGAGGTCCGTTCTATCGAGGTTTCACTGTATGTCAATAACCATTAATATTAAACAAAAAAGTTTCCCTTACGGGGGATTCGAACCAAGTACTGACACGTCCATAGGTAGATACACATACCGCTAGCCTACGCAACCACTTGCTAGGCACGGCCTATATTAGGTATAAAAAGAACAAATAGGCAAGTAAAAAATGTAAAAAAAAATAATTGACATCAAATAAAAAGACATTATACATAAATCATGGTAGATTCAAGATTCAAGGATATGAAAAAGAACTTTACGTACAATATAATATGTAATAGTAATTTTACTTTTGTTGAATTACCTTCATCATTAAAAATAATCATTATCAGGTGCATTTAATAAGAAATTTAGCACTTCTTCTTGCGGCAGGGTTTTTGATTTTTTGGGAATGTAATTCCTTCCTTTTTGTTTCAAAAAAGCTGTAAGTTTTTTATAATTGCTTATATCTATGTCTTCATTTGTGGTCAAAGTTGCCTTTAACATTAAATAATAGGACCACATAGCCGATGGAGAATATTCTTTAGGCAATTCAGAGAAATATGCTAGTAAAACACTTTCACTATAATTTGTAATACAATTTTTTTCACGCCATGCTTCAAATATGTCATATTGCCTATTGTATTTTTCGATGGATTTTTCTGGAGAGTTCTGAAACTACCTCTAACGATTTCTTGCGTATTTCAGGTGGCGTTCATGTAATTTCTTCCATTTCCAAAGCAGCACTACTGTACAATAATTTGATATTCGTTTTAACACTTTTATTATAATAAATACAATTTTCAATTTAAATTTTTTAAATATGACAGTGATGACAGGTGACTTCTGCATGCCGCTTCCGATTTTTAATCGATAGATAGTTATCAATATTGAATAATTACTAAATCGGTAAAATTTTGATTAATTATATATGAATATAATTGCAAAATACTACAAAATTTCACTTTTTGACATAAATTTAATTAATAATAACGTAAATTGTGTACAATATTTTCAATAATTAAAGTAAATAAATTATAAGTTCACTCAAATAAATAATCGATTACTGCCATCCACCACCTACATTCAATCTCGGTTAATTTGATTAATCGCGGCAGGTAAAGTAAAATTCTTCTTTCGGTACAATAAAGTGTTACTTTACTGCCGCAAATGAGAGCAAATGAGTACAATAATGAATGACTTTAGTGACGGTTGGCGATAAAAAAATATTATCATGTGTTAATCAAAAATTTATATTAAACCCACAACAAACTTACCGCAGGCACGCTCAATAGAGGATTATTAGGCTTTACTGTCTAAGAAAGTTTACCATGGAGGCTGGGAAACCCAAGATAAGGTACAATTCAGACGGCGAATTTACGAACAACTAAAAGAAACTGATCTGAATTCCGCCCATGACCTCATGAAAGACAGGCGAAGAAATTTGCGTCTATTAGTAGCATCGATCACTCCTCATAATTTGATAGTATAGTTTAGTTAAGTATTGAGTTATAATTTATGATAACTAGTTAGTGTTTAAATAAATTTCTTCAGTAAGAAAAAAATTCGATAAACATTTTGTGTTAAAACTTTTGGGACATATAGTGCAGCCGATGTGAAACAATTGTGCATTTAGGCTACGGCTCCACGGGCGAGAAATTGACGCTAGCAGTAGCAGTAAAATGAACTTAAGGTTCCGCGGAACGGAATGGGAATAGCCGAACTGAACCGACTACGCACAAGTCCTGTCGGTTCAGTTCGGCTATTCCCATTCCGTTCCGCGGAACCTTAAGTTCATTTTACTGCTACTGCTAGCGTCAATTTCTCGCCCGTGGAGCCGTAGCCTTAATGATAGAAGTATATAATTTGGACCACATATACTACACATATAAAGGTTCAAATTTAGATACGAGGCCATCTCAGATTTTGCCTTTTACAAAAATAGCGGGCATTCAAAATGGCGACTATACATATATGACTAATAGCACGATAACTTTTGAACGAGACGTCAGATTTCATTCAAATTTGGTTTATAGGTTCCTTTTTTGATGACTAAGATCGGGGTTTTAAACCGGAAGAATCGGTTTACCAGAAGTTGTGTTTTTCCTGGTTTTTATGTAAAAATATGTTGTTTTTTTTCAAATCTTTCACCCTGTGTGTATTAATTTTTCAAAAAGTTAATACCGCCATTAAAAAGAGCGTAAAAATATTTTTTAGGAAATATTTTGGACTTTTTAGTTCTGTTAATTACCATTTTTTATTAAGTGCAAAACGTATCTTCACATGTACCTATATGCGGCAGATTCGTCCAAATATTATAAGAATTATTGTGCATTTAATGGTAGAAGCATATAATTTGGACCACATATACTACACATATAAAGGTTCAAATCTAGATATGAGGCCATCTCAGTTTTTGTTTCTTTTACAAAAATGGCGGGCATTCAAAATGGCGACTATACATGTGTGACTAATAGCACCATAACTTTTGAACGAGACGTCAGATTTCAACCAAATTTGGTATACATGTTTTTTTTTATGACTAAGATCGAGATCTTGAATCGGAAGATTCAGTTTACCAGAAGTTGTGTTTTTACTGTTTTTTTATGTAAAAATATGTTGTTTTCTTTTCAAATCTTTCACTCTGTATATATAAATTTTTCAGAACGATAATACCGCCATTGAAAAGAGTGTAAACATTATTTTTTAGGAAATATTTTGAACTTTTTAGTTATGTTAATTACCATTTAATAAATGCATAACGTATGTTCACATGTACCTATGGGCGACAGATTCATTTTGAATGCCCGCCATTTTTGAAAAAGACAAAATCTGAGATGGACTCGTATACAAATTTGAATCTTTGTATCTGTAGTATGTGTGGTCCAAATTATATGCTTCTACCATTGAATGCACAATAATTCTTATATTATTATTTGCACGAATCTGCCCCACATAGGTACCTACATATGAAGATACGTTATGCATTTTTATTAAATGGTAATTAATATAACTAAAAAGTTCAAAACATTTCCTAAAAATTATTCTTACGCTCTTTTTAACGTCGGTATTATCTTTTTGAAAAGTTAATATATACAGGGTGAAAGAATTGAAAAAATAAACAACATATTTTTACAAAAAAAATCAGGAAAAAACAACTTCTGGTGAACCGACTCTTCCGGATCAAGAGCTCGATCTTATACATAAAAAAAGAACCTATATCCCAAATTTGGTTAAAATCGGACTTTTCGTTCAAAAGTTATCGTGCTATTAGTCACATATTATGTATAGTCGCCATTTTGAATACCCGCCTTTTTTGTAAAAGGCAAAATCTGAGATGGCCTCGTATTTAAATTTGAACTTTTGTAGTATATGTGGCCCAAATTATATGCTTCTCCCATTAAATGCACGATAATTTTTATAATATTTGCACGAATCTGCCGCACATAGGTACATGTGAAGATAAGTTATGCATTTATTACATGGTATTTAAAATAACTAAAAAGTTCAAAATATTTCCAAAAAAATATTTTTACGCTCTTTTCAATGCCGGTATTACCTTTTTAAAAAATTTATAAATACAGGGTGAAAGATTTTAAAAAAACAACACATTTTTACATAAAAAATCAGGAAAAACACAATTTTTGGTGAACCGATTCTTCCGGTTCAGGAGCTCGATCCTATACATGAAAAAAAGAACCCATATACCAAATTTGGTTGATGTCGGACTTTTCGTTTAAAAGTTATCGTGCTATTAGTCATATATGTATCGTCGCCATTTTGAATGCACCCATTTTTGTAAAAGGCAAGATCTGAGATGGCCTCGTATCTTTTGAACCTTTATATGTGTAGTATATGTGGTCCAAATTATGTGCTTCTATCATTAAATGCACAATTCTTATAATATTTGCACGAATCTGCCGCACTAATACGTTACAAAGTTCGCTGAATGCTCTGGCGCACTATCATAATGATGAAACCAATCGCTGCTCACCCAAAAATGAGACCATGTTCCTCTCACTGCGTCGCGCAAGATTTGTTAGAACTTGAACCTAAAATTCATTGTGTACAACTCCTTCATAATCGAAAAAACAAAACAATGAACATACAATGTATAAACGTAGATAAACTTTAATTATGGAAATTATTGTTTTGTTTCTGAATCATAACCGTAAACCTCGTCACCGGTTATGATCTTTTTAGCATATTGTCATCATTACGTTCATAGTAAAACGTGCGAATTTGTAAATTTGTAATAATCCAATAGGTATGTAGTATACAAGATATTGGCAAAAATTATTAGAAGTAAAATAAAATCCTACTAAACAGAGATAGGAGAATACCAGATTAGTTTCAGACAGGGAAGATCCACAACCAATCAAATTTTTATACTAAAATTATACGCCAGACAAACTGATACGATTAGTGAAAATGACGCTAACTAACAGTCAAGAAAGTCATGATAGAAGTAAGTTTTTCAAATCTTCTAGTGACAGTTGACAGAGAGACCTTTTTCAACAGACTTATTCAACCAATTAATCAGTTTATTTACTTCATTGTGCTGTAGCCTGTTCATCTTTCAAAACGCAAAACTACTTGTGAACTGTACACGAATAAGTGCGAACGATTTTTGGGCAGTGGTGTGTATTTTAGTAACTATTGCGCTTGTGCCCATATAGAGCAATAGAACTAGAACGTTTTCGCCCAAAGATGAAAAAAGGTCGGAATACTTTTGAGACAGACCTCGTATAGAACATTTCTGGTAGTGCTAAATAGAATACACAATATGCAGACTATAGAAAGACGATTGAAACTTTCTATTGTTAGATATATATCAAATAAACAAACATCTGCTAATTATTAAAATAAATTCAAGATTTTTGTGAAGAATGTTAGTGTTTTTTGGTTCTGTTGAATTTGAATTGTCCGAATTAATACCGCTCGTGTATATTTTTAGAATACAAACAACATAATTTAAATAAACTAGTGCAGTGTTGTCGGTTTTACGGTTGCAAAGGTGTACATTATCAAAAAATATTTCGAAAAACAGTTTTTAAAAAGGTTTCAGGCAGAATTCGAAAGGATGTATTAGTCTAAGAGCTAATATTTGTTATAATATTGTAGCCCATGACTATACAAGGTGTTCCAAAACTTATTTCATAAGAATGTAAAAAAAATGTCCCGTTAGTTCTTACTATGTGATGCATATAAAGCCATATAGGTCTGGATCCCGCGTATGAAAAAAAAGTTTATTAATAGCAAGCTGAAAATTTGTTAATAGCTTAAGGGTATCTAGTCGGACAAACTTTGATATATGGGAACACTGGAACAGGGGCAGTTTCAATTGTGGAACAGGTTAAAAACTTGGAACGGTCAGACCACGAAAACGGCACATGTATTTTGTTCGACAGAACAGACTTAAACTCTCCGAACAGAGATTAAACTCTCATGCAAAAATCAGACTGCTATTTATCACCAAATGGGCGTTTTAATGAGTGGAACATGTAAAATATGTCAAATGACAGGAATTATGACAGGTGATAAGTAGCAGTCTGATTTTTGCATGAGATTTTAATCTCTGTTCATAGAGTTTAAAGTCTATTCTGTCGGACAAAATAAATGTGCCGTTTTTGTGATCTGACCGTTCCAAATTTTTAACCTGTTCCACAATTAAAACTGCCCCTGTTCCAGTGTTCCCATACATCAAAGTTTATCCTACTAGACACCCTTAAGCTATTAACAAATTTTCAGCCTGCTATAAAAGGGGTGATACACACGCGAGTAAGTACGCGAACTTATGGCTCGACGACCTTTTTCGCGCGTGTATCACAGCAAGTACGCGTACTTTAAATCCGCCGAGTAAGTACGCCGTCGATCCAACAAGTTTGAAATCTTACTCATAACCCGTACGTGTATCACTGCCACGAGCCGCGAGCCTCGAGCCATCATGTTATTGCGTTTAAAGTTATACTTATATTTTCACTAATTAAGCAAATTGCCTAGAAATAATTCAATCGTTTATTGTTGAAAGGAGACAAGTTACATTTAGAAGTTTTGAGAAAACCGTAAAACACTATTTTAAGCTATACTAAATTATTTTTGATTATCTGTTTTTGAGTAAACCTAATTATTTATAGGCTGTTTTATCCTCCTGATGAAAATATTACCATCTTATCTATGATATTTTGTTTGTTTATGCCTACCTTGTATTAAATTAAAATAGATCAAAAACAAGTGCTATAATTCACATCATGATTTTGACAGCTTACCACACTTATAAAAAATCAAATTATTCTTCTATTTAACAAAACCTGATCAAAAAAATAATCAAACTCTACTAAAAAACATAAGATTTCAGCAAAATTAGGTACACAGAATATAAAAAATTTAACCACGAGGTCAGTTTCTAAATTTTTTGCTATCGACGGCGACCGCGATCTTTAAAACCGCGTACTTGAAGTCTGCCGTGTATCATCGACGGCGAGCCGAGTAAGTCCGCGATCTTTAAACCCGCATACTTAAAGTTTGCGTGTGTATCACGCGCTTTAATCAACTTTTTTTTCATACGCGGGATCCAGACCTAATATATAGGAAGCAAAAAGTCGGAAAATTGATAAAAATAATATTCAAAATAAGTTTCAGAAGTTTTAATATAACTATAAACAGGTCCACTGAGTAACATACAAATAGTTAATAAGTCAACAAAATGACAACCTAATATCTACATAAGTATTACAAATATAGGTTGAAGAAACGATTTTTTACAGATTCTCAAATTATAATTAAGTATCTAGGTATAAGTTTAAAGAAAAAAAAACATATTTTTAATTAATACAAACAACTTTTTAAAATGTAATTTGGAAAAAACTGAATAACTAAATGTAACAGAAATTGATTATAACATCCCCAAAGAGAATGAAGATACATATCTAAACAGTTCTGAAACTTTAGCTTTATCCATGTTTATCCATGTTATTTATAACAATTCTAGTAAATGTATCCAGTATAATTTTAAAGCGTTTTTATCCAAATATTTTCAGTTTTGATGGCTTAGCATGTGAGTATCCTGTGAGTATAACCTAAACCTTTTTTTTAACAGTTAACATTTTAAATTTTGCTTTAACTTATTAGGTTATACTTATTTTAGGTTCAATACTGATGATGATCTGTAATCAGATCTACAAACGTTCTGCATATGATGTGATGTAGCCCTTTTAAGGGAATTTTAATAAATTATACTTATACTTAATATACCTTTTATAAAGGATTTTACTTAAATTTTTCAAATATGTTAGTTTTGAATAAAATATTCGATACAGTATTAAAAAATATTTTTTTAGTTTTTACTCACTTAACTTACCACAATCCTGATAATATGGGACTTCTTTAAAAATAATAGGTATATATATTTTAACAAATAATTATAATTTAAATATAATTACGTTGTTACACAACTTTTTCCATCAAAATTTAAAAGAAATTGGAAGTTAATGGGCTAAGATTATTTTCTATAATTAATTCCGACGCTGGCCTATTATTTTTGTACATACCTTGTCAATGCGCAATTGTTTATGCATTTTCCTGTACATAACGATAACAATAATGATCCGCGATAAGTCACGATCTAGTAACTATTTCTTAACGATCTTATTAAAAAGAATTACCCATTTATAGTATTGTAAGACTTTCAACAAATCAACATGGAATACATATTTTGGAGTAATTTATTTAAAATATTAATAAGCAATTAGGATAACAAAATTATTGTGAAATGTGCTTTCAATAACAATTTTTTATATCAATGTGATAAAACTGAATGAGACATTGAAAATATGTGATACTTTATAATATTAGACGAGCTGTATCGTCGCCCCGTTAGCGAAATTATTCCGATTCTATTTTTTTGCACAAACTTACTCAAAAAGGGTCCTTATAACAAATCCACAGGGTCCCAGGCGGTGCCGTGGTCGAAAAATTGTTTAAACAATTTTTTTAAACAAATTCACAAAAATAATTTTTTCATTTCGAACAATTTTTTTTAGGTAATTTGGTCACTCTGATCAAAAAAGGTCTCTTGTCATTTTTCTCTAAAATTGATTGTTATCGAGTTATACGCGATTTAAAATTTGAAAAATGCAAAAATTGCCATTTTCAAGGCTTACTGAACACGAATACACAATCAGTATCGACCCCGGAAGCACCTGGTGCTCAGGGTTACTGCCAAGGCACGTCATCTGTAATTTCGAGGGTTTTCGGCACTACATTGATGCAAACAGATTACTCGGAGGTTTTTGGGATCGCTTAACGGGAATACGTTATCAGAACAGGCCTCCGGAGCACCTGCTGTCCAGGCGCAGTGTAGAGGCACGTCATCTGGAGTTTCGAGGGTTTTCGACAGTAACAGATTGCTCGTAGCTTGGCATCAGGTACTTTGGGGATCGATTCTGATGACGTATTCGTGTTCAGCCATCCCAAAAAAATTCAAGTAATCTATTTGCATTAATTTAGTGTCGAAAACCCTCGAAACGCCAGATGACTTGTCTTAGCAGTAATCCTGGACAACAAGTGCATCGGGGGTCGGTTCTGATTGCGTATTCGTATTCACTGACCCCAAAATCCCCAAATAGCAAAATTTGGCCCTTACTATACTGATTTTTAAATCTTTATGCACTTTTGGATGCATGTTATGGACTATAAAATGCAATTACATATGTATTTCCACCCATTTTTATATTGTAGGCGTTTTTCCTGATGTCATCCTGAACACAATGCAAAAAGTTGCAAGTCTCTAGGTGCTGTATTTAAAATCGATTTATTACGGTGTTTTTACTTCTAAATGACCTGGTCTAATATTATTTTCACTATTAGTCCAGGCTGTATCGTCGCCCCGTTAGGTAAATTATTCCGATTTGTTTTTTGCACAAACTTGCTCAAAAAGAGGTCCTTATAACAAATCCACAGGATGCCGGGAGGTACCCGCACGTAAAGGAAAATCAATTTTTTCACTTCGTGCAATTTTTTTTAGATTTGTTGCAGAATCTGTGCATAATTTCTTTAGAATGGTGCATCTCTTTCGCACTCACATTGACGGCAGCCTCAATACGCTATTAGCGCTCATTGTTATTAATTAAAAATAACAGCTTAGTAATAAATTAATGACACAAATTTCTTCAGGATCATGTAGGGGGGGGGCTTTAAACTTTGATTTAGTCACTTTCTGACTTTCATAATAATAATTTTTAACCGAGTTATTAAGTCTTGAAAATAGCCATTTTCCGCGTTTTTCAAATTTTAAATCGCGTATAACTCGACAACAATCAGTTTTAGAGAAAAATCACAAGAGATCTTTTTTTGCTCATAATGACCCAAAGAATCTAAAAAAAATTGAACGAACTAAAAAAATTGATTTTTTGAATTTGTTTAAAAAAAATTGTTTCAACAGTTTTTCGACCACGGTACCACCTGGCACCCTGTGGATTTGTTATAAGGACCTATTTTTGAGTAAATTTGTGCAAAAAAACGAATCGGAATAATTTACCTAAGGGGGGCGACGAGACAGCCTGGTGTATATAGCGTCGGTTTAGTTCTTATACCCGCCTTCATCAATGTTTTAACGAGTTAAAATAGTTATTTATGAAACAGTTCATCAAATATGCTTTTTGCGAACGCACGCGATATTTAGAGCACGAGCGACAACGGAGCGAGTGCTATACATCGCGTAAGTTCGCAAAAAGTACTTCACGCACAGTTATATTATATTTTATCTATGATGAACAAATAAAAACTGTAACTCTTCGTCACTGGAATTTATTTCTATTCTACCATTTTTAGAACTTTGACATTTAAAAATTCTAACTTCTTTCAAACCACAAAACTGTCAAAACTTTTGTCGTAATTTATTGCTCATTATGTCATCACCATGACAACGCGAAAGTTAAGGATATTTGATTATATGAAAGGGTGTCAAAAACAGTGCGAAAAAGTAAGTCCCATTTAAAATACATTGTTACTTCACGCCCACTTTAAACACTTCACGCACTGCTATCTATAATGACAGTTTTCACAAACTAAAAACTTATACATAATATGACATAGAGTAGATAAAAGGATTTTTTGGAATCATAGTCAGTCTCAAGTCTATAGAGTACTTTTGTTCGCAATTTTTTCTATTGCTTGTTAGATTAGCTCGCTTTTCGGACTACGTTTATAAGAACTCCCGTACGTAATGATATGGAGGATAAACAAAAATACATGGGGATGAGTATGTATGAGAGATAATGCTTAATAGACGAAGTTCGCGCCATCAGCTATATTATGCCAAAAACCTTGTATTCACACACGAACGGATCAGTAGTAAAAAAATCAAACAGGTGTTAAATAAATAAAAGAATTAATTCTGTGCTGTCGCGGTCGCGTCACGTCATTGTGACCACGTCGAATTTACCGAAATGCTTGCCAACTCGTTGCTAATTTAATTTTTCCATGGAACAAGGGAATTTCATAAGTCATCGAATCTGTTTATCGTTATAGCTTGGTTTTATGCGCTGCACTGTTTGATTTGGAATGAGTTTCAACAATATTATGAATCCGTCGATGGAGTGAATAGGGAGGAAATGAGATTTTTCGTCGGCTTTCCTTCAGTTGATATAGTGTGTCAATGTTTGGTTTAATAGTAGGAGAGCAAAGTATGCTAAATGTGCAGTCACTCGAGCGTTATGGGGACCTATTGGGTTGTGAAGAGTAGGTCCTAAAACCAAAAAAAGTTAAGTAAAGTTTTCCATTTTAGTGTTCGCTTGCCATTTTTTAATTTAATTTTCCATTTCTAACAATCGTTTTTTCCGATTATAACGCCATCTATCCATAATTCGAAAAAAATGTTTCGAATAAAAGTTACTTATTTTTACGTAAGAAATCTAAATCTGCAATAAAAAATGGGGGCACCTATTTAAGATTTTAAAGTAACCCCCCACCCCACCTCCGTGGGGGTCGTGTTTGGTAGATAGATAGATTTTTGAAAAATATTGAATACGTGTATTTTGCAGTTTTTCGATATGATGTTCATTTCGCGAAATATCGCGGGATTCGTATTTAAAATATTAAATTTACCCCCACCCCTCTCCGTGGGAAGTCGTATTTGGTATCATTCGATAGATTTTTAAAAAATATTGAGCACATATTTTTTAGTTCATCGATCTGTCATTCATTTCGCGAAATATTCGCTTTTTTCTTGTGAAACTTTTTTTGACTCACCCATTTCCTTACGCTCGGCTCAAATCGTCAGATTTATGAAATATACACTCTTTTGCATGTGCATAACTTACCTTATCTTAATCTGACAATTTCGACTTTTTTTAAGAATAGATTTTTTTTTCGGGCCCCCCTTAATGAACTCCCCTGTGTCAAGAGCCAATATATGGTAGGTAGAGGTACATCTGCAGGGTACCAGATTTCTCCCCATATGATAATCTGACGCGCTCGAGTAACTGCAAAAATCCCCGCTTGGGCTCCCCTACCATAACGAACATTATTGACAAATCAACACTATCGTGTCAAAACTTCATTAGGGTTCGGAAATGATGAAACATCTTTAAATTATGTTAATATTTTCAACAAGGAAAAAGTTTCAGTATTATGAATGCTTATATGAGATTGAACCACAATTATTGGTGTATTGAAAATTACATTTTTAATTAACTAATAACAATTTACTATTTTAGTGGAACATAAGCCACAATTTTTGTTATTTTGATAACGATTTTCGAAGTGGAAATCGAAACATCAAATAAACTTAGGGCCGGTTGTTCGAACGCTAATCAAAAAGTTGATTATAATCAATCATTTATTGTAATCAATTTTCTTGATGGGAATCAAATCGCGACATGAAAAATACATGTAAAACACTAATCAGTTATTGATTGTAGGTAAAACAGTAATTAAAATATAGCCGCAGCTCTTAAATTATTAAAAATTGCTTATTATTATAATTATTGGTTTGTAAGTAAAAAACAAGAAATTAACATCAGAAAGAGTTTAATTATGTTTTATTTTAAATTAAAACCAAAATAATAAAATAAATCAGTCAACATAACCTCAAAATGCGACATCTGCCAGAAGTATGCTTAATCATATATAATTGTAATTAAATATTTGATAATGATCAGTTTTGATTAGCGTTCGAATAACCGGCCCTACATTTCAAACTAAAATTGTGGCTTGTTCCCAACTAAAATAGTAAATTGCATAATAGACCAGGGCCCATCTGTAAAAATATTATTACATTTGGAATTTGAGAGGTGACTCGTATTTTTTTGCAGAAATTTCTTGAAAATAACTCCTATAATAATATTTGGGTTATCCCCCCACTCAAAAAGGTCAGGAACATTGTTTAAATAATCAAAATGTCAAAAAATGAAGGAAAAATTTGATTTTTTTCTTGGTTTCTTGATTATAACTTTAAAAGTATTCATTTTCGAGAAAAGTTGCACCGACATAGAAGTTGCGTAATTAAATTTCCTACAATATAGGATTAACTGAAAATTTTAAAAATTGTCACCCTTGTTGCAAAATAGCAATTATTTCGAAAAAACCATAAAAAACAAGTATTCATATTTCACCCAGAAAAACTTTATGATATGATAAAACAATACTATAAATTTTATTAAGATCGGTTTAATAGATTTTGCAAAATAAATTTTGCAATCCAGCTTTCGCAAAAAAATTAATTTTTTCAAAATGTTGCAGCACTGAAAATAAAGCAGACAGCAAATTGAATGTTTTCTACATATAAATAGTCTGGGCAGATTATCGGAGAATAGGCCGTTTTTGGGAAAAGTTATTTACCAGCAATTTTATTGCTGGAATCGAATCTTATGACTGTATATATTAAGAATATAGGTATGCAAAGTCCGCAGATAGTGTGCTACTTTTTTTTATAAACAAAATGGCCCCCGAAAATCGTGTTTTTTTCAATTTTTGCTCTATAACTCCAAAGATTTTAACTTTACGGCAAAAACACCCAAATAAAAATTCACCGTAATTAAATTCTACATAGAGACGTGTTTTTCCCAATTTACCTCGACGAAAATTTTCCCCGGAAAATGCGGGTTTTTCCAACAAAATTTTTATTTTTCTACTAAAATTTTAGATAAATAATTGTTCATCAATAATTAAATAACTTAGTAATATAAAAGATCCTTTGGTATAGATTATAATTCCAGAAGCCGATCGAAATTGAATGAACAGTTTAGCAACAATTGAATTGTTAATTAAAAATTTACGGTCGCTATAATAACCACAATAATTATGATACATAAGAATAACTTTGATTTTTGTATAAAAAGACACTGTACCTATCTAATGTACTTTACGGAATTAAAATTGGACTATTTAAGCGGCCTCAGGAATATTTTAAAATTATAAACAATTTTTTGGCTTATAAACAAATAGAATATCTGTGGAAATAATAATTTAAATTAAATAATGAAATCGGTATTGGAAAAAAAGCTGCAGGACGCTTCTTTTAAAAGAAAAAACGTTTAATTGGGATGAGTGGTTCCTGAGATACAACCCGTCAAAGTTGACCGGCATTTATGGCAAATATATAAACAATAGGATCATAATTTTCGAACCATTACCTTTTTATTTTTATCCTCTTTCTCTACACCAATTTTCATATCTTTAAAATTAGTGTAGGAAACAAAGGTTGAACCTTGCAAAATGGACACAAGTCCGGTTTTATTTTTTTTCTGGTATATCAAGGGGTGCTTATTATAAGACTAACTTTTTCTGAAAAAATTTCGCCCCGGAACCTCCCTTTTCACCCCTTTAAAGGGGGTAATTTGTAGTTTTTGCGGAAAGTAGCCCTTCCTGTAACTTTTACAAAAAATTTCTTTTATAGAAATATGAAGAGGACTATATTTTCTACGATTTATTTCCAACACCATCTCTCTATCTTCCATCGTTTAGCGGGGGTGGCGCCCTAAAGTTGACAAGTTTTTAAAAAAGATGTTTTTAAAAAAAATATATTTTTCCCTAACTGTAACGGAAATTAAGAAGAAATCCTGCGGCAATTATTCACAAATAATTGACTGATTTTTTGGTATAGGTTTTACTTAAGGATAATTGCCCTTTTTTTAATTACAGGGTGTTACATTTTAAAAAACCTCTTTTTATACCATCTGAACCGTTTATGGTAGAGTAAAAAGACTTTCAGCGATTACCCATGTACTGGTGCTATTTACAAATTTGTATAATGCACCCCCATTTTTTCCCCGGAACCACCCAAAAAAAAAGAAGAATTAATAAATAAATTGATTTTCTTGGAATCCTTCACACACAATGCCCTTTATTAATATGCTGCATACATCATTTTGTGGACGTTATTATTACCCATGCATGGACACCAAAAGCAATTTCCTAGTGCAACCCCTTAAGCAAAAAAAAAATAAATAAAATGGGGGGTTGAAAATTTTTTTTTGTTTTTTGCTTTTTGATCCATATGGGCATATGCTTCATCAATAGTGCTTTTCAAAAATATATATGGTTATTGCAACATCCCTGCGAAAACCACCCCTATCCTTGAAAATTTACTGCAGAAACTACCCCTATCCCTTGGCGAGCATGTTTTTACGATTTTCTCATTACCTATGTATTATTTTTAAACAAAACTTATACAAGGTTAAAGACCACTATTTACTCTAAAAATTATGTCCTATTCATTTTTTCGTATAAGCAACGGTTACGGCACAGTGGCGCCGTAAACCTCATATATGCTTTGGCGGGCTCCAGTTTTTGTTTTTTTTTTCGTCATCTGTTCGTTTTATTGATAAAGTACTTATGCAAAATAAAACAACACAGTGTAACCTACAAATTATGACTTATGCACATTTTACATTATTTGCTCCCCAAAGCCACAGTGGTGGCCCAAAATAAATTTTTGCATATTTTCGCCACCTACACGCATTTTATTGCATTAATGCTACCTTAACAGCACAATATTTACCCTTAGGTGGTCGCTACGCAGTGGTGGATCCAGGGAGGGGTGATGGGGGTGAACACCTCCCCCCCCTCTCAAACCAAGTCATATTATATTCAAAGATTATAAAAATATTCATTTATTTTTATAGAAATTTAACCAATTGGCACCCCCCTCTTAACGATGCTGGATCCGCTACTGTCGCTAAAGCATAAAAAGTCATTCTTATAAAAATAATATTAATATTATATAAGTATTTCTATAAAAAAATGAATATTTTTATAATCTTCAAATATAATATCACTTGGTTTGAGAGGGGTGGGGGTGATCGCCCACATCACCCCTCCCTGGATCCGCCACTGCTTAGCGACCACTTAGGGGTGAATATTGTGCTATTAAGGTAGCATTAACGCAATAAAATGCGTGTAGGTGGCAAAAATATGAAAAAATTTATTTTGGGCCACCACTGTAGCTTTGGGGAGCAAAGAATGTAAAATGTGCATAGGTCATGATTTGTAGGTTACACTGTGTTGTTTTATTTTACATAAGTACTTTATCAATAAAACAAACAGATGACCAAAAAATAAACAAAAACTGGAGCCCGTCAAAGCATATATGAGGTTTACGGCGCCACTGTGCCGTAACGGTTGCTTAAACGAAAAAAATGAATAGGACCTAATTTTTAGAGTAAATAGTGGTCTTTAACCTTGTATAAGTTTTGTTTAAAAAAAATGAATAGGTAATGAGAAAATCGTAAAAACATGCTGGATAAGGTATAGGGGTAGTTTCTGCAGTATATTTTCAAGGATAGGGGTGGTTTGCGCAGGGATGTTGCAATAACCATATATATTTTTGAAAAGCACTATTGATGAAGCATATGCCCATATGGATAAAAAAGCAAAAAACAAAAAAAAAATTTTAACCCCCCATTTTATTTATTGTTTTTGGCTACAAGGGTTGCACTAGGAAATCGCGTTTAGTGTCCATGCATGGGTAATAATAACTTGCACAAAATGATATATGAAGCATATTAATGAAGGGCACTGTGTGTGAAGGATTCCAAGAAAATCACTTTATTTATTAATTCTTCTTCTTTTTTGGGTGGTTCCGGGGAAAAAATGGGGCTGCATTATACAAATTTGTAAATAACACCAGTACATGAGTAATCGCTGAAAGTCTTTTTACTCTAGCATAAACGGTTCAGATGGTATAAAAAGGGGTTTTTTAAAATTTAACACCCTGTAATTAAAAAAAGGGCAATTATCCTTAAGTGAAACCTATACGAAAAAATCAATCATATATTTGTGAATAATCTCCGTAGCATTTCTTTTTAATTTCCGTTACAGTTAGCGAAAAATATATTTTTTCTAAAAACATCTTTTTTAAAAACTTGTCAACTTTGGAGCGCCACCCTTGCTAAACGGTGGATGATAGAGAGATGCTGTCGGAAATAAATCGTAGAAAATATAGTCCTCTTCATATTTCTATAAAAGAAATTTTTTGTAAAAGGTACAGGAAGGGCTACGTTCTGCAAAAACCATAAATTACCCCCTTTAAAGGGGTGAAAAGGGGGGTTCCGGGGCGAAATTTTTTCAGAAAAAGTTAGTCTGATAATAAGCACCCCTTGATATGCCAGAAAAAAAATAAAACCGGACTTGTGTCCATTTTGCAAGGTTCAACCTCTGTTTCCTACACTAAATACTCATAAAATATATTATTATAATAAAAACTATCGATATTACGAGTGAAAATTGCCAAAAATAGCAAAATTCCAATCAAAAATTAGGTTGGAGAAAATGTAGTCTCAAAGTTCAAAATCGGTATACGTTAAAAAATGCATTTTTTGGGCTTCCCATGGACCAATTTTCTTCATTCTTTTTTTGTTCCCAAGTAACTAGAGTAGAGCCATCCAACTAACGCATTATTAAATGTCAATGTTGCTTTTGTTTTGTTATACTAAATTAATTTATTTATTATAACAACATTTTTTAATTTGTTTAAATAAAGATTGTTTATATGGCGGGCAAAAAATTTAGGTCACTAGATGAATTATATACGTTTGATGCCTCGAATTTCCTAAACCTGTTGTCCGATTTGAGTGATTTTTTTAGTATCTTATAAATTTATTATTTAAGAATCTCAATGTATTAATATTGTTGGTAGACAGGTAAATGTAATTTTATAACGGGTGTAACAATCATACTGTGTTTTTTCCTTAAAGTTCGGAACACACTGTGGAATATTATAGCATAAATAAAATATTGAAATTAAAACTCAATTGTAGCCTAAGGCTTTCTTAACATCTTCTTTTTTGATTCATTTGCTTATGTTGGATAATAAAAAAGTTAGGTACTTTAACAACTAGCCATGTTCTTCATCAATACAGGGTGTTTCTAAATAAGTGCAACAAACTTTAAGGGGTAATTCTGCATGAAAAAATAATGACTGTTTGCTTTATAAACATATGTCTACAAATGCTTCGTTTCCGAGATACGGGATGTTGAATTTTTTTTTACAAACTGACAGTTGTCGCTCTTATAATTGTTGCTCTAAAACCGGTTGAGATATGCAAATGAAATTTGGTAGGTTTTAAGAGGTAGTTATTGCGCAGTTTTTGACATACAAATAAGATTTTTATATTCAACATTGGTGTGCATACGGGTATAAATATTTTATATATATCCCGTATGCACGCCAATGGTGAATATAAAATTCTTAGTTGTATGTCAAAAAATGCACGATGACTACCTCTTAAAACCTACCAAATTTCAGTTGCATATCTCAACCGGTTTTAGAGCAACAAATAAACCGTCAGTTTGTAAGAAAAAAATTCAACATCCCGTATCTCGGAAATGAAGCATTTGTGGACATATGTTTATAAAGCAAACGGTCATGATTTTGTCATGCAGAATTACCCCTTAAAGTTTGTCGCACTTATTTAGAAACATCCTGTATTGATGAAGAACATGGCTAGTTGTTAAAGTACCTAACTTTTTTATTATCCAACATAAGTAAATGAATCAAAAAAGAAAATGTTAAAAAAGCCTAAGGCTATAATTGAGTTTTAATTTTAATATTTTATCTATGTTGAAGCTATAATATTCAACAGTGTTAAAACTTTAAAAAACACAGTATGATTGTTACACCCGGTATACAATGACATTTACCTGTCTACAGCAACACTATTAACACATTAAGATTCTTAAATAATAAAGCTATAACATACTAAAATAATCACTTAAATCGGACAACAGGTTTAGGAAATTCGAGGCATCAAACGTGTATAATTCATCAAGTGACCTACATTTTTTGCCCGCCAGTGTAACTATACAGCATTCAAATGAGAATATTTGTGTTTTTAACGTTAAAAGGTACACTTGTAGTAAGTTTATCTAAAAAAAGTCTACAACTGGAAAAAATATGTAGTTTTCTTTTCTTATAAATAAATTAATTTATTATAATAAAACAAAAGCAAGATTGACATTTAATAATGCGTTAGTTAGATGGCTCTACTTGAGTTACTTGGGAACAAAAAAAGAATTGAAGAAAATTGCTCCATGGGAAGCCGAGAAAATGCATTTTTTTAACGTATACCGATTTTGAACTTTGAGATTACATTTTCTCCAACCTAATTTTTCCATACCTATATTATTCCTTCGAATCATAAAGATTCGATTCCAGCAATAAAATTGCTGGTAAATAACTTTCCCTTGTATTTTGCTAATTAGCCCAGAGTACAAAAGGAATACTGTACCTTTCATTTGCAATTTGCAAAATTAAAATCGGTTAAGGTGAAACAGTAGCGATCAACAGGTAGCGAAAACGCGTTCCAAGATTGCGGCTGTAATTTTGAATATTTTTTCGAGATATTTGGCACACGTATTCGTAATATAATAAAGAATGGCGGTACAGAGCCCAATTTGAAGAATGTATTAATATGTGGAAATTACTCTGTAATTAAATACAATATTAAAAAAACGAGCCTGTACCGCCATTACGAAGAACAAAAAAATACACTTTCTTCAAATAAACTTTTTTATCCGATGCCTAGATTTTGTGTCATTTTGGAACTACTAATGAAATAAAAAAATTTAGTATGTAGTTCCAAAATGACACAAAATCTAGGCATCGGATAAAAAAGTTTATTTGAAGAAAGTGTATTTTTTTGTTCTTCTTCATGGCGGTACAGGCTCGTTTTTTTAATATTGTATTTAATTACAGAGTAATTTCCACATATTAATATATTTTTCAAATTGGACTCTGTACCGCCATTCTTTATTATATTACGAATACGTGTGCCAAATATCTCGAAAAAATATTCAAAATTACAGCCGCAATCTTGGAACGCGTTTTTGCTACTGTTTCCTCTTAACTACCACGGCGGCGTCAGGAATTTTATTAAATAAACATTAATTTTTGGTGCTACGCGCAGGACAGCGGATACGTTCGCTCTGATTGGGCATTCCAATGACCTTTGATATTGATTGATAAATTTAAATTTTTAGTACATTTCGAAATAAATAAATAAATTTGTTTATTGCAAAATAAAAACACATACTCTGTCCTTTGAAATAACACTTTTTTTAGCAAAAACTTTCTTTGTTCATATATTTTAACTTAGAAAATAAAAGTGTAATATTTATAAACATATGCAATTGTTTAAACAATTTTTCACAAACAATAATCAAATTAGTTTGATTTTTGTGGAATTAAAATGTGAACATACAACAAATTATTATAGATTAAGAAAATAATATATTAGATAAAGATTGGAAGAAATTTTGGTGGAAATCAACTTGTGTGAATCGAACACCGCTGTCCTGCGCGTAGCACCAAAAGTTAATGTTTATTTAAAAAAATTCCTGACGCCGTGGTAGTTAACCGATTTAAATTTTGCAAATTTCAAATGAAAGGTACAATATTCTTTTATTTGTAAAAAAAATATACCTTGCTATCTGCTTTATTTTCAGTCCTGCAACATTTTGAAAAAATAAATTTTTTTGCGAAAGCTGGATTACAAAATTTATTTTGCAAAATCGATTAAACCGATCTTAACTTAATTTACAGTATTGTTTTATCATATCATAAAGTTTTTCTGGGTGAAATATGAAGGGCCTAAGTATAGCAGAAATGGTTGAAAAACGTAAAATGCAAATACTTGTTTTTTTTTTAAATTTTTTTCGCAATTATTTTTATTTTGCAACGAGGATAACAATTTTAACAATTTTTAACCAATCTTATATTGTAGGAAATTTAATTAAACAACTTTTATTTTTGAGCAACTTTTCCCGGAAGTGAATACTTTTAAAGTTATAATCAAAAAACGATGAAAAAATCGAAATTTTCCTTCATTTTTTGACATTTTGATTATTTAAACAATGTTCCGGGCCTTTTTGAGTGGGAAGATAACTCAATTATTATTATATGGGTTAATTCCAAGCAATTTCTGCAAAAAAATTAGAGTCACCTCTCAACGTCCATCTCAAAACAGATCCGCCCTGGACTATAATATTGTCACAAGAAAAGAACTTCAGAACAATATTAATGTTTGACATTTCGATTTCCACTACGGAAATCGTTCTCAAAAAACATTGTTCTAAAAATTCTGGGAAGATTGTATTTAGATTTATTAGGTTGTCAAATTGTTTCAAATTGCTCAAAAATATTCTTTGTATATTTTTTATTTGCCCGGGGGAGGGGAAGCTTAATACCCAAGCAATCCCTGGGTGCGCCACTGATATTTTTTCTAGATTTCACAGGCCACAGCAAGTGTGTTGTTGAAAAAATTGGTTGAAGGTGAGGTTATTACCCTAGTGGTAACAAATTCTGACTCTTTTTGTTATTTTGTGTATTATTTGTGAAATCAGTATCATAGATGCAGTAGTTGTTTACAATTAAGTTTTTTTAAAGTTTTGTAGGTAGAGTGTATTCGTGTATTTTTCTTCTTTAGCCCATCTCTATCCAACTTTGGACATAGGCCTTCCCCAAATCTTTCCATAACTGTCTGTCCTTGGCTGCGCTTTTCCAGTGAGTTCCTGCAGCTTTTACAATATCGTCCTTCCATCTCATCTGAGGTCTTCCTCTTCTTCCTGCCCACGGTCTCCAGTTTTGTATTTCAGCATTCCATCTTTTATCTTCCTGTCTCGCATTGTGGCCCGCAAATCTCTATTGTCCAATGTCTTCAATGTCTTCCCATTCCAGTTCTTTAAAGACGTCTTCCAGAGCTAAGGTGAAGAGTTTTGGGGATATTACATCTTCTTGTCTTACGCCTCTACGGATTGCTATGGGATTAGTATTGTTTGCTTTATTTTCCCATTCGACTGTCATAGTTGCTGTTTTATAGATGTTATGTAAGGGTTACCTGTACTCGCATTCGTGTAAATACCTATTATGTGTTGCATGTGCATTGTGTATGAGATTGATTGATACTGTGATTGAGTTATGTATATTCCGATATTGTTGGTATGTTCTTGTTGTTGATTTCTTCTTTTGGTATTGGTAACCAAAGCCTGCTGCATTCTACTGATGGGTTTGCTACAAATTTTTTTTCGTTGAGTAGGATGAGGGCTGCTTCATTGACTTTTCTCTTTTTCATGTATGTTTCTTTCATGATTATTAATGCACCTTTCCATTGTCTCGAAGTCTCTGTTCCTGACGTATGTTTCATGCTCGTTTACCCTGAAATTTAATGGTCTTGAAGTTTCTCCCACGTAGAAACTGTTGCATTCACAGGGTATTTTATAAATGCAGTTTTTCGATCTTTCTTGTGTCTTGTAGGATATGGTTTTAAACAGGATAGATCTCAGATTGTTGGTTGTTGTGAATTGTGAATGTTTTTGTCATGTTATACTTACTTCCTTAAATTTTTCTGATAAGCTTTTTACATATGGTAACACTCTTGGGATCTATCCTGTCCAAAAATTAAACCCAACAACACAAGAAAAATCCAAATACTGGACCATCTCTAAATTCTGATGAAAATATCTAAATTATTATCTATATATTATATATTATATCTAAGTTGCCCATAGTAATAAATACTTAGTCTTGTATTTGTTTTTCCTGGTATACTCCTTCAAAATCCATCTATGTACTAGATCATCTTGTACTAGACCATCTTGTACATACTTTATGAATGTATACATGTACATACTTTATGAATGATAGTGACAGGAGGTGACAGTTGAGTGACTATGGCGCCGAATTTGCTCTGCGGAAAATGTGATAAAACGATATCAAAAAGTATTTTTAAAATACAGTGTGGAACTTGCAGCAAGTATTTTCACCTACCCTGTGTAGAAATGGAAGAAATCGACGCCAAAGTGTTGCACCGGCAAAAGAAAAGCTGGATTTGTGATGTGTGTGATCCTGATAGGGTTATGTTTGCAGGGTCTGGGTCAGCAGCGTTGCCAGATGACAAGGACAAACCCAAAAACGAGGCTAATGGAAAAACAAACACGGAAAAGGCCAAACTGCCAGTACCAAAAAAAGAAGACGCTGAACAACCTAACCTTATAATCGAATTAAAAACATTGGTGATGGATCTCCGAAAAGACGTATCTGAAATGAAAAATTCATTAAACTATCTTAACGAACTACTTGAGACAGAAAGAGTACGAGGCCAGGTACTATCTGAAACTGTTAAGGAATTAAAAAACGAAAACTGTTTCTTGAAAAAAGAACTAGGCTATGCATCATCTTTTATTAACACTATGGAATACCAAAAGATAAAAGACAACCTAGTTATATCAGGAGTCTCAAATCTCATTACAGAGAACCCAAACCAGGCAAAAGAGGTAGCTTTCTCTGTATTAAAAAATGTTGATCTGAGCCTTAAGCAACAAAATATTAGGGCTGTTAGAAATCACAAAACTAAAAATGGGAAAAACTTACTAATAGCCACCGTGGATACTGAAAATAAGGTAAAAATTTTAAAGAATAAGGTTTCCGCTGGTCCACTAACCGGTCAGAGATGTAACTTACTTTGTGATACTAGGATCTATGTGAATGAAGAACTCACCGTTCACACCCTTAACCTGCTAAGGGAGGCAAATAAACTCAAGGAGAATGGATATCGCTTTGTATGGAGTAAGAATGGTAATGTATATGCACGAGTAAAAGAGGGGGATCCCTCTATAAAAATACATAGCTCCTACCATGTGCAGGCAATCATGCAAACTGAAGGAAAATAAGTATCCACTCCCCATTTACGTAACCCGTACCTGAAGTAAGTACTGATATCTTTAAAACCTTTTATGGAACCAAACACTATCTGTGATGAAGTACAAATATATGAGACGGAAACTCTGGATAATTTAAATAATATAAATTACTTTGATTACTGTGATCGAGATTTAAACATAATTCACCTTAACATAAGAAGCTTGCCTAAAAACTTTGACAACCTGATCTCATACCTTCAGTATCTTAATAAAAGTTTCGACGTTATTGCATTGTCAGAGATAAATAAAGTTGTAAACAAAATACAAAATCTTAACATACCAGGATATCAGCTGTGTTACAATGAAAGTGTAATAAACAAATGTGACGGCTTTATTTTTTATGTCAAATGTGAACTCTTAAAATCATTGGAAGTGATTGAAATTGAAAATTGTAAATTTCTTAGAATAGTTTTAAGTAAAAATGGGTATTCAGTGGGTATTACTGGTTATTATAGATGTCATAATGTAGATCAATTTAATCTAATTAGTGGCCTTGAACTAATCCACACTCGTTATAGTAAAAAATGCCAGATTGAGGTCTTCTGTGGTGACACAAATGTAGATATTTCCTCAACAAAAAATGTTAATAATCCCAGGTCTAAAGAGCTTATTTGTAGGTATCTAAATGTATTTTCTGTGGAAGGGTATAAGAGTAAAATTAATTGTTCTACAAGAATTGATGGTAACTCGAGATCCTGTTTAGATCACTTTTTTGTGCGGTCAGTAAATAAGTGCAATGCTGTAGTCTTAAGAGGTAGTCACTCGGACCACTATCCCATACTCTTGAATATAACTCTAAATAATGAATTTAATAATAATAACAAAAAAGGGAGATATGGTAAAGTGTTAGATAAAAATAGATTGCTAACATTATTTCAAACTGAGAGTTGGGATGATGTTATGAGGGAGCAGGATCCGAATCTTGCCACCAATAGTTTAATAAGGATAATTACACAGTTTATTAATATAGCAACACAGGTAAAATATATTAAATGCAAAAATAGAGTGAAACAACCCTGGGTTACGCAGGGGCTGTTGAACTCTATTCGGCAACGAGACAATCTAAATAAACTTTGTGCTAAAAACCCATTTAATGAAAATTTCAAAAAAGAATATATAGTATATAGAAATATTTTAAGCAAAACTTTAGGTAGGGCAAAAGAAAACTATTTTAAAAATCTATTTGATAAAAACTGTAAGAATGCTAAGGAAATCTGGAAAACTATAAAATATGCCACAAATGAAAACTGCAATAGACCTAGTATTTCTAATATAGTAAGTAAGGATGGGAGTTTGATTGAGGATGACAGGAAAATAGCAGAAAAATTCAATAGCTACTTTAGTTATGTGGGAGAGACGTTGTGACGTTCCGCCCCTTATAGAATCGATTATTGATGGGAAGATATTATTTAACTATCCAAAATATTATTTAATTATTTTCAGAATTATTTTCTTTCAATGTTTATTCAAATAGAACTTAAACCCATCTCAGAATTTTTAAATGCTTGATGACGTCACATTTAAAACGTGGCAACATTGGTTTCCCCACTTTGACAGCCAATGCTTAGTCGAGGGGTACGAAGGATTCAGCTGTGAACGTGAGCCTTGGATTGCCATTGTTTCTCGAGTGTTCGGTCTGAATCGTAGTGTGCGGGGTCATTAGACTCAATTATTCACCTCTAATTCTCAGTTCCAAATTGATTAAATATTACAATAAAAGTATAGTGAAGTTATCCAGCAGCAGTGGATTTGAAGAATTTTAGAGCATACTATATCCAATGAGTTCTACCCCGGTAAATACACATTTTATTAAGTATTTTATTCAGCCATTTTGGAAGTCCTTGACATTTGCTAACTAAGTTTCACATAGTCTATTTTCATGGTTTTTATGTTTTATTTTCATGGATCAAACTCATCTAGAGATAATTCAATATTCGTTGTTAATTTGTGCTTCCAGTTGGAAAATAGAGCTAATTTAAACTCCATTTTTTATATTCCTTTCAAGTCTACAGAACTCCTATCTTTTGAACGATGATCAAATAAGTATCCATCGCTTAGTCTTACTATATTTCATCCTTGTATAATATATCTATATACCGGTGTATATATTATAATAAAATATTCTTTCACAGTAATTATATTTTGTATTTCAATTGGAAATTACTTGTGTTATTTGACCAAGGTCATCTGATAGCAACCTGATAAAAGGTCAAGCTGTCTAGTCATTCAAGTTTTTGGACTTAATGACCTATTTCTTCTTATTCCCATAGGAATAAAAACACCTCCTCGTATCTCTTGCTTCTTTTTTTTGACATTGGTAGATTGGTAGTAACACCACACTGTTTTTTTTTTAGCACCTACCATGAAATCTTAAAGCCACCCTACAACAACACCAAGGCCAGACCACACAGAGAGAAACAATCAATAGGCGACCAGCCTGGATTATTTCCACATTTTCTTTTTTTGAGTACCTCCAGCTGCTTTCCAACAGTTTTGAGTACCTTCAGCTGCTTTCTACCAGTCTTCCTCTCCTGTACCTCCAGCAGGACAGCTGCTAGCGAGAGTTAGCACCCTTGGGTGCTCATTACATCAACTTCAAGATTAGGAAAGAGTGGTTTGTTTGGGAACATTTACTGTGCTCTTATTAAAGACAGACTGGTTTTGTGATATTTAGTACATTTTTTTTTATAGTTCAATTGCACACACATTTTTCCTGCTTTATATTTTTTATAGGTTTTTTTTTCTTTACAACATAATATTTAATTGATAGCGTTCCCCAACACTCTGCAATCTATAAAGGTATAAATTTCTGAGCTCAGATATTTTCCCTGATAATAGTAGTCGGTACTCTTATCTTGATTATTTTTAGGCTGTGTTCCACTTTTGTATAATTATTTAAACTCATTCCATTATTTTAGTATATGTTTAATTAAATTTTTAAAAATTAACTTCACATATTAGTCAAAATTGTAATTATTAACTTTATTTAACTTGAACTTATTAACTTTACTTAACTTTAACTTATTAACTTTATTTAACTTTAACCTTAATTTATTAAATTCATATGAACTTCTGGATTCTAATCCCTCAGATTAGTTTTTGGTTTCACTTGTTATTATTACTATTATAAACCACGAGTTAGGAAAAGGATCTGTGTATCCACTCGTAGGTTTATTTATTCAATAAGGCTTGTGCCTGTCCCACTCACAGTGAGGTATTTATATGTTATATATAGTATCAGGTAGTATTTAATTAAGGTGTACGTATTATAAACGTACAATTATTATTTGGTGAGGGTTCTACTAACCTAGTTGTAAGTTGTACTTCCTGTATTAGAGGTACCCGTAGTCAGTTTTTCTAACCTTATAAAGAGTATTCTTAGATCATAGTTGTATGATGATTTTGTAATTGACTTTCACTAGTATCACTTTTTCCTGTCATGTTAGAGTTACACACTAGTTACTTGTCCTAACTCAGAGATTGTTAAAAAGATCTAGTAGTTACATTCAATAAATATACATTTATTGTGATTTTTTTTTCTTATTACTCCTTTATTTTTAGTAGTATATTTTATAATTTAATAATCTTTAATAACTTTTCACATACTTGTACTACAAATTTAACATACTCTATAGCAGCGTAGAATACCTGGAAGAGCGTTAACCTAGTTATCCTTCTTCTGGCGCCCAAAAATTCATTCTATTTTCAGTATATTATTATATTTACTCTATCTATTTTCTGAACATTATCTTCATATCTTCTTTTCGAGCCATCATTGTCACTTCCTTTAATCTATTGTCTGGCCAAAAATAGCCGTGCAAATTGGCCGAATCCTTCCTTGAGTGTCAAGTGGCCCTTCTCATACATATTTAGCTAGCCATTCAAGTTATATCTATCTATTAATGATTTCTCATCTCTAGTCCTGTATCAATTCGATATTCTTTGTCTTGGCATCCTTCCATACAAATACTACTACAAAGTTGTATTTTAGTTACTCCAGCTTCTTCAACGGAGAAGCCACACATTTTTGTCCTTTGGCTACATTAAGTAGATCTTCTTCTTTTTACTACTTCTGTTGGAGTTTACCACTCCCTTTTCATTCACTCCAACAGAAAATCATCAGCTAGTTGTCACATCGGCTTTCCAACGTGGTGGCTTTATTTTTGGTCTGAGACAGTATTCATTTAGGTCAATTCTTCTCTTTTATCTGAAATCTCTTTGTTATTTCCGTTTGGTATCCTATACACATATTGTTACTTATTTATTTTATTTTTAATTTCTGATACATATCAGGTATTCTTAAACGCTGTTTTGATTTTTGTTTATATTTTGGGACCTCATTATAGTATATGTTTGTGCAGCTTACATTCTGGGTTAGATTTTGAATTTTTATTGGGAACTTATATTTAATATTGCTATTAATAATATAATTCATATAACAATTTTATTTCTTCAGTCAATAGTGGTATAGTTGGAGGTACAACTAAGTGTTGATTATTATTATTATTATTATAGATATATATTTTTTCTAGAGTGGTGGTAAGTTACATATAAATAAAAAATTTACTTCCAGTATTTAGGTAGTAGGTTTACTTGAGTATACAATATTTATTGGATTATTTATCCATTTATTTGATCTTATATATTTATTTGATCTTATTTATTAGATTATATACTGCATTATATATATATTTTTTTTTTTTGCTGGCTATTTTGATTTTGTTGGTGTGTTGCTGATATTTTCTCGGTTTATATTATATATATTTTGCGTGCAAACTTTCATATTTTCATATTTTTCATATTTCTGTTCTTTGGACTATTTGTCAATAACTTTGCTCTCATCATGTGTGCTTTTAAAGCTGAACATCTTCTGGTGGATGAATTGGATTATGAATTAAAGATTCGGGACATAATGCCAGAGGAGTCGACAACTGTCGATAAAAAACGCAATCTTTTGAGAGGTGCTTTGAAACAAGAAGCTGGCAATAGAAGTTTTCTCCAAATTTCAGCTGTATCCCTTCCTTTTGAGGAACAACAAAAAGGAATCACTGAAACATTGGACAGCTTGTCTAAAAAAATCGAAAAGTTTAGGGGAACTGTAAAGGATACAGAGTATGCGCGATTAACATCTCGTCTAGGCCATATTTCTGCCCGTGTACACTTGCTACACTGTCCTTCTGAAGAACAGGAACCGTTCAAGAGGTCTGTTTCTCTTAAAATATTAACACTAGAGGGTGAACTTGATTCTAGAGTTAACCCCATTGCTACCTCTACTCCTAATGCTTCAGTCAATGTACCTAGCTTTACGTACTCCAAACCTGTTCAAGTACACAAATGGGGTATTTCATTTTCAGGTGAAAAACAGCACACTGATGTGATGTCATTTTTAGAAAGGGTTGAATGTCTTCGAATATCTAGAGGTGTTTCTGAAGAGGATTTGTTTGCTGCTTCTGCTGAGTTGTTCACCGGGACCGCTTTTACATGGTTTATGAATAACAGGGGTAATTTTTCTTGTTGGTCTGATCTGATTAAAAAGTTGAAGTCAGATTTTCTTCCGTATTCATTCCAGGATGATTTATTAGATCAAATTAAGAATCATAAGCAGAAACCTGGGGAATCTGTTACTATGTTTATTAATACTATATTAGGTATGTGTAGTCGTTTAGACACTCCTTTGTCAGATTTAGCTAAAATTAAAATCATCCTTAAATGTCTATTGCCCTTTTATCATCAACAATTAGCTCTTATGGACATTCAGAACATTGATGACCTTACTATAAAATGCAAACGTTTGGAGGAAACGTTATCCTGGTCTTCTCAACCTCCATCCACATCTCGATCCTCTTCTAACTCTTCTTCTCAGCCAACTTCCTTTAGGCAACGTTCTTGGCTAAATAAGGGTCATGAACATAATGTTTCGGTTGTTAGTTCTCTTGTCTGCTGGAATTGTGATCAGCCTGGTCACCCATTTTACAATTGTGGGATTCCTCAAAATCGTATTTTCTGCCATGGTTGTGGCCGAGAGAACACCCTTAAAAGAAACTGTTCTAAGTGTTCGGGAAACGACACGTCGGAGGTCCGTCCCCTGAACGTTTCTCCGTCCAACATCCAATCAGGGAATCAAACCCCATCGTCAAACGAAACTGCTGGACCAAGCACATCCAGCAACCCAAACCCATCTTCACGAAAAGGGAAAGGGGTGTCGTTCAAGAAAGCAGCACACACCACAAAACAAAATTAAACCAGAAATTTATTTCTATAGATAATACGTTAGATTCGCTTGATTCAAATGATCACAGATGGTCATTTACAAACGCTTCTTTGATTGGTAGTGTTCAACGTAACAATAATAATTGTGATAGTAATGTGGTTCCATTATCTATATTAGATTCTAGTTTTGTTAATGATGATGATACGTCTGGGTTAGTTCCATATAACGGTTGTAGACAACCAAATACTTTAGATCTAGATATTAATTCGTTATTAGTTAGGAAACAAAATGATAATAGGCCATATCTTCCTATTCAAATTTTAGGACAATCGTGTTTAGCTTTGTTAGATAGTGGCTCTAATATTTCATTGATAGGGGCACATTCGTTAAATTTATTGAAAAATTCTAGTATTCCCATTATGCCCATTTCATCTTTGCAAGTATCTACTGCAGATGGTACAGTTCAGTCCATTACGGGCAAACTCCAAATTAAAATCACAGTGGCAGATTTATGTAGGGAAATTACATTTTATGTTATTCCTTCCGTGCAGAATTCTATAATTTTAGGTATGGACTTTTTCAATGCTTTCAATAGTACCTTAAGTTGTTCTGATTTTTCTTTTTCCATATCTGAATTTAATTTATCTACCCTTAGTGCTATTCACGATTTTGCTAGTTTATCAAGCTCTGAACAAAGGCAATTAGAGAGTATGATCTCTAAATTTACTACTCTTTCTTCAAAAGACAAACTAGGTCGTACGTCGTTAATCTCTCACACTATCGAAGTGGGAAATCCCACTCCTTTCAGATTATATCAGTACCCCATACCTCAAGCCTGGCAGGCAGATTTAGAAAAGGAAGTAGATTCGATGCTTGCTTTAAATATCATAGAACCTTCAACATCGTCCTACTGTTCTCCGCTCTGGTTAACGAAGAAGAAGGATGGATCCTTCAGGATCTGCTTTGACGGTCGAAAACTAAACAGTATCACAACTAACAGGGATGCTTATCCTATCCCCAGAATAGATGTGATTTTGAGCAAACTTCAGAATGCCAAATACATCTCTTCTATTGATTTGTCTAAGGCCTTCCTACAGATCCCACTGAGTGAAGAGAGCAAGAAGTATACTGCTTTTGCTGTCAGTGGTAAAGGATTATTCCAGTTTGTCACCATGCCTTTCGGTCTTGTTTCTGCTCCTCAGACAATGTGTCGTCTGATGGATTTAGTCATTGGTCCACCGTTAGAGCCCTATGTTTTCTATTATTTAGACGATATTTTGGTTGTCACTCCTGATTTTTCCCTTCATATGGAAATTTTAGATAAGTTATTTTTACGTCTTAAGGAAGCTAATCTAACGGTCAATCTGGATAAATGTCAGTTTTGTCGCCCTAGTCTTAAGTTCTTGGGTTATGTTGTGGATAACCAGGGGCTGAGGACTGATCCTGAGAAAATAGTTGCTATCAAAAATTTTCCTATACCAAAGACCACCACCCAAGTCCGTAGGATATTGGGAATGTGTGGCTATTATCGGCGATTTGTACCGTCCTACTCTACTTTGTTGTCACCTCTTACTGATCTTTTGAAGAACAGGAAAAAGGGACAGACCATTACTTGGACTCCTGAGGCTGACGAAGCTTTTAGGCGCGTTAAAGATGCTTTAACGAGCGCTCCGGTTATGATGTCACCTAATTTTGATGAGCATTTTTATCTAATGACAGATTGCTCTAATACAGCTTCTGGAGGCGTATTATTTCAGTTGAAAGATGGCTCCGAACACCCCATAGCGTACACTAGTAAGAAGTTGAACAAGGCCCAGAAAAACTATTCAACTACGGAGAAAGAACTCTTAGCTATCATCCATGGGTTAGAAGCTTTTCGTTATTATCTGGAAGGTCGTAATTTCACTATAATTACTGATCATAGTTCCTTAGTATGGCTTCATAGTATGAAAAACCCTTCACAGAGGCTTTCTCGATGGATATGCAAACTGGCTGCCTATTCATATAAGATTGTCCATAGAAAGGCAAACGGGGTAGTGGTCGCAGATGCTCTTTCACGTGTCCATGATATTAATGTCCTAGATCTGTCCTCTTTAAGTCCTGATATGTGGTATCAGAATATGATTGATAGGGTCACTCAAGACCCACAAAAATATCCTGATTTTAAGGTAGAGAATAATATTCTGTACAAACACATCTTAAGTCCGATAGAGTCCTTATCCAATATGTCGGAGTGGAAAATAGTTGTACCTACGCCAAATAGGGAAAATATTCTGCATATGTTTCATGATGAAGTTACGGCGGGTCATTTTGGTTTTTATAAGACTTATCACCGTATTGCCGAATTATATTATTGGCCTGGTATGCGGAAGTCTATAAAAAGGTACATTTCTAAATGCATGGTTTGTGCTACTTGTAAACCAAGTAACCTACCACAGGCTGGACTTATGGGTTCCTTCAGGAACATAAATTTTCCTTGGCAGATGATCTCAATGGATCTCATTGGACCTTATCCTCGGAGTTACAAGGGTAATACCTATTGCCTGGTAGTTGTGGATTATTTCACTAAATTTCCTTTAGTTTGTCCCCTTCGCCAGGCCACAACTCCAGCAATTTTAAAATATTTGGAGGAACAAGTCTTTTTGGTGTATGGTGTTCCTCAAATTGTGTCATGTGACAACGGTCCTCAGTTTGTATCGAAGGCCTTTAAAGATCTTCTAGCTAAATATAAGGTTCAAAAGACCTTTTATAATGCTGCCTACCATCCACAAGCAAATCATACTGAGAGAGTAAATCGCAGTATTGTCACAGCTCTAAGGTCCTATACTTACCCTGATCACAGAGCTTGGGATCAATATATTCATTCCATAGCTCAAGCCATAAGGACTTCTGTCCATGAAGTTACCCAGTGCTCTCCAGCATATTTGAATTTTGGTAGGAATGTGGCTTTATCAGGTGATTATTTTGGTGTAATTTCAGACAATTCCGAAAATCTTCCTCAAATATCTGAGAAACTTCATCGCTTAGATGATCTCCAGACGTTACCTCATATTTTCGCAGACATTAGGAAGAAGTTAAAAACTTCTTACCTAAGGAACCAGCAGCACTATAATTTGAGGAAACGAGATCTGCGATTCTTTGTTGGTGATCGAGTCTTAAAGCGCAATTTTGTCAAATCCAATAAGGGTGATGCCATTTCTGCAAAGTTTTGCCAGAAATATGTCCCATGTACTGTCTCAAGGGTAATATCTCCTTTGATTTATGAATTAAAGGACAATTCGACTAATAAGCGAATTGGTCAATTTCATGTAAAGGATTTACTGCCTGACAACACCATGGACGATGTGGATTCTTCAACTTCATCGGAAGAAGATTAGCTTAACAGGGTTGTTTAAGCTAATATCTTCCTGTGTTTGCCTTTAATTAGTTTTATTATGGTATAGTATTTTAGTTTAAATTGTTAATCACCAGATAATGCCTGACCATAGCAATTTTTATCCTTCGGCATGGCTTGATGATTTCTCACGTATTAGTTATTAGGTACCGAATTCTTGGGTAATACCGCTTGTATGAGTTTATTATTATTTTTTGTATTATAGATTGCATTTGAGTCATTATCGACAAATATTCTCAAATACTAATCCAGCCAGTAGTATTACCAAGTTAATAACCTCCACTTGTACTCTTAGTTTTGTACTCAACCTCTCAGAATAAAAGGGCTGTTGATTATTATATATTAAGATATTTGGATGTGTGGGCTCATACAAGTATTCTTGCTTAATATAGATGGAGCTATGTTACACTACCATATCTTAGATTATGTGTTATATCTTGGATATTTGATTACATACCTATTATTTTTTTTTATTGTTTTTATATCATGTCATTGGATTTGCCATATTGGAAAGAAGTTGTGGTTGTTAATTTGTTATTGGGTTACTTTATTGATATTTGTCACAGGTACCTTAAATACTTTATATTAATTCGGATTCTTACTTCCTCCACAGGATGATTCTGGAATGAATTTGGAATTTTGATTTATAAATGAATTCTTGAGTCCTTCATATTTCTTCTTATGAACTAGTCTGTTAATGCTCAAAGTTGGTGAATACGTGGGTTCGAAGTTCAGCAACTGATCACTGCTATCCGATTTCGTAATCCATGTCTTTCTTGTCAGAGTAGGCAGATGTTTATCCATGATAATATTTCTGGTTGGGAAATGGTGTACAACACTTCCTAACCATTCTTGTGCAATTGTTCCAAATATTCCAGGCACATTTTCACACGATAATAGGGAAGTCTAGTTTGCTTATTTTATGTCTCTTAGTTCATAGTATATAGATGCTTGACTTTCCATAGACGTAGAGTCGTAATGTTAGTGATTAACCCACTGGGACAAATTATTGATTTTCTTTTTAGTAGATTCCCTCTTCTTTCCTTAGGCATTAATTGTTGCTTAGATTCAGGAATATCTCCTGGATAATCCTATGTATGTTCACATGAATATACAGTCTTATGAAAGATTGGGAGCTCGTTCCCGTCATATTTTGTATTTACCATGGAGTCATAGAACTTATAAGTTCATCCTTTATTTTTACTATTTAGTTTCGATAGGCTCATATTACCGGATGAGGGTAGATCTAGAGCTAATTTAGTTAGTTATTTAGTATTAGTGAGAATTGGTCCATAAATCTTCCTGATCGTTCTTCTTTGGATATGCTCCTATAAATCTGGTGTCCATTGCTAGTCCGATTTTGGATTAAGTGTCCGATTCTTCACTTATTTTGTTTATTTGGTTGTATAGGTTCGTATTACCGGATGTGGGTGTACGTAGACCTAATTTATTTATATGATTTAGTATGGATGTGAATTGGTCCATAAATCTTCCTGGTCGTTCTTCATTGGATATGCTTTTGTGAATCTGTTGTCCATTGATAGTCTGACTTTGGATTGAGTGTCTGATTCCACATTTATTTTGGTTAATGTGTTTGCATTCCTTTGGTATGTTCACTATTTATATTAGTTGGTATTGGTGAAAATTATTCTATAAATATTCCTAGTTGTTCTTCTCTGGATATGCTATTACGAATCTGGTGTCCATTGCTAGTCCAATTTAGGATTGAGTGTTTGATTCTTCACTTATTATAGTTATTGATTTCATTGGTGACTTTAGTATATGTACTTGCGTTATGGTATGAATTGGCTCTCACCTTTGCCTGGTTGTTCGTCCTTGGATATACTCCTTATAAATCTGATGTCCATGGATAGTTCAACTTTGGATTTACTGCCAATTCGACACTTATTTGTCATTATAAATTATGTCTCATCTTTAGCACTTTTACTAGGACTTCGGGTCATATTTTGCAATTTCCGTTATTTGCTGCAGTGACCATCCTACTTTCCCTTGATTATTAGTGGTGATTATTTGTAATCTTGCGAATCAACGGGGAATGATACACTAAGCACTACTACTCTAGTTTAATATTTTGGAAAAAAAAAAAAAAAAAAAAAAAAAAAAAAAAAATTTTTTTAAATAAAATTTTTTTTTCTGGTGGTTGAAAGGGAATGTGACGTTCCGCCCCTTATAGAATCGATTATTGATGGGAAGATATTATTTAACTATCCAAAATATTATTTAATTATTTTCAGAATTATTTTCTTTCAATGTTTATTCAAATAGAACTTAAACCCATCTCAGAATTTTTAAATGCTTGATGACGTCACATTTAAAACGTGGCAACATTGGTTTCCCCACTTTGACAGCCAATGCTTAGTCGAGGGGTACGAAGGATTCAGCTGTGAACGTGAGCCTTGGATTGCCATTGTTTCTCGAGTGTTCGGTCTGAATCGTAGTGTGCGGGGTCATTAGACTCAATTATTCACCTCTAATTCTCAGTTCCAAATTGATTAAATATTACAATAAAAGTATAGTGAAGTTATCCAGCAGCAGTGGATTTGAAGAATTTTAGAGCATACTATATCCAATGAGTTCTACCCCGGTAAATACACATTTTATTAAGTATTTTATTCAGCCATTTTGGAAGTCCTTGACATTTGCTAACTAAGTTTCACATAGTCTATTTTCATGGTTTTTATGTTTTATTTTCATGGATCAAACTCATCTAGAGATAATTCAATATTCGTTGTTAATTTGTGCTTCCAGTTGGAAAATAGAGCTAATTTAAACTCCATTTTTTATATTCCTTTCAAGTCTACAGAACTCCTATCTTTTGAACGATGATCAAATAAGTATCCATCGCTTAGTCTTACTATATTTCATCCTTGTATAATATATCTATATACCGGTGTATATATTATAATAAAATATTCTTTCACAGTAATTATATTTTGTATTTCAATTGGAAATTACTTGTGTTATTTGACCAAGGTCATCTGATAGCAACCTGATAAAAGGTCAAGCTGTCTAGTCATTCAAGTTTTTGGACTTAATGACCTATTTCTTCTTATTCCCATAGGAATAAAAACACCTCCTCGTATCTCTTGCTTCTTTTTTTTGACATTGGTAGATTGGTAGTAACACCACACTGTTTTTTTTTAGCACCTACCATGAAATCTTAAAGCCACCCTACAACAACACCAAGGCCAGACCACACAGAGAGAAACAATCAATAGGCGACCAGCCTGGATTATTTCCACATTTTCTTTTTTTGAGTACCTCCAGCTGCTTTCCAACAGTTTTGAGTACCTTCAGCTGCTTTCTACCAGTCTTCCTCTCCTGTACCTCCAGCAGGACAGCTGCTAGCGAGAGTTAGCACCCTTGGGTGCTCATTACATCAACTTCAAGATTAGGAAAGAGTGGTTTGTTTGGGAACATTTACTGTGCTCTTATTAAAGACAGACTGGTTTTGTGATATTTAGTACATTTTTTTTTATAGTTCAATTGCACACACATTTTTCCTGCTTTATATTTTTTATAGGTTTTTTTTTCTTTACAACATAATATTTAATTGATAGCGTTCCCCAACACTCTGCAATCTATAAAGGTATAAATTTCTGAGCTCAGATATTTTCCCTGATAATAGTAGTCGGTACTCTTATCTTGATTATTTTTAGGCTGTGTTCCACTTTTGTATAATTATTTAAACTCATTCCATTATTTTAGTATATGTTTAATTAAATTTTTAAAAATTAACTTCACATATTAGTCAAAATTGTAATTATTAACTTTATTTAACTTGAACTTATTAACTTTACTTAACTTTAACTTATTAACTTTATTTAACTTTAACCTTAATTTATTAAATTCATATGAACTTCTGGATTCTAATCCCTCAGATTAGTTTTTGGTTTCACTTGTTATTATTACTATTATAAACCACGAGTTAGGAAAAGGATCTGTGTATCCACTCGTAGGTTTATTTATTCAATAAGGCTTGTGCCTGTCCCACTCACAGTGAGGTATTTATATGTTATATATAGTATCAGGTAGTATTTAATTAAGGTGTACGTATTATAAACGTACAATTATTATTTGGTGAGGGTTCTACTAACCTAGTTGTAAGTTGTACTTCCTGTATTAGAGGTACCCGTAGTCAGTTTTTCTAACCTTATAAAGAGTATTCTTAGATCATAGTTGTATGATGATTTTGTAATTGACTTTCACTAGTATCACTTTTTCCTGTCATGTTAGAGTTACACACTAGTTACTTGTCCTAACTCAGAGATTGTTAAAAAGATCTAGTAGTTACATTCAATAAATATACATTTATTGTGATTTTTTTTTCTTATTACTCCTTTATTTTTAGTAGTATATTTTATAATTTAATAATCTTTAATAACTTTTCACATACTTGTACTACAAATTTAACATACTCTATAGCAGCGTAGAATACCTGGAAGAGCGTTAACCTAGTTATCCTTCTTCTGGCGCCCAAAAATTCATTCTATTTTCAGTATATTATTATATTTACTCTATCTATTTTCTGAACATTATCTTCATATCTTCTTTTCGAGCCATCATTGTCACTTCCTTTAATCTATTGTCTGGCCAAAAATAGCCGTGCAAATTGGCCGAATCCTTCCTTGAGTGTCAAGTGGCCCTTCTCATACATATTTAGCTAGCCATTCAAGTTATATCTATCTATTAATGATTTCTCATCTCTAGTCCTGTATCAATTCGATATTCTTTGTCTTGGCATCCTTCCATACAAATACTACTACAAAGTTGTATTTTAGTTACTCCAGCTTCTTCAACGGAGAAGCCACACATTTTTGTCCTTTGGCTACATTAAGTAGATCTTCTTCTTTTTACTACTTCTGTTGGAGTTTACCACTCCCTTTTCATTCACTCCAACAGAAAATCATCAGCTAGTTGTTACAACGTTAGCCTCAAAAATAAAAAAACCACCAGATCACATTGTAAATTCTTTAATAGAGCAAGGAAATATAAATAATAGCCTGTTTTTAAAACCTTTTTCGAGTGGTGAAATGGAAAAAATTATAAACACATTAAAAAACAGTGACTCAAACATAGGTAATGGTATCTCAAATAATATAATTAAGTGCTACAGTAAATTTCTCATTAAACCTTTATTATACTTAGTAAATCTTATCTTTGAGCAAGGCATCTTTCCGGACGCACTGAAAGAAACAATAATTGTCCCTATTCACAAAAGTGGTCCAAAAGATATAGTTAGCAATTATCGTCCAATTGCCCTCACAAACAACATAAGTAAAATCATAGAAAAATGCATTAAGTTAAGATTATGTAATTACCTGGAGAAGCATAGTTTATTATCATCAAACCAATATGGCTTTAAAGAAAACTATGGCACAGAAGATGCCTTAATTAAACTTTCAGATCAAATTATTAATAGTTTCAACAATAAAAAGAAGTGTATGGTCATTTTTATTGATCTGGCCAAGGCCTTCGACACTGTGTCACACCGTATATTGCTGGAGCGACTTAAGAAAAAGGGAATAAGAGGTCTTCCTTATAATTTGTTCAAATCTTATTTGGAAAATCGCTCCCAGAAGGTCAAAATAAATGAAACTTTAAGTGAATCAGCTCCAGTAACGTACGGTGTGCCACAGGGGACGGTTTTGGGTCCAGTGCTTTTTGTGTTATACATGGACTTTTTATTTTCAGTTCTCAAAGAGGCTAATATTATATGCTATGCAGATGACACAGCCATTGTTGTTTGTGAGAGCACTTGGGAAAAAACTCTTACCATAGCAGAGGAAATCATGGCAAAAATTAAAAGTTGGTTTGATGTCAGTCTGCTTTCAATGAATATCGAGAAGTCCCACTTTATGTGCTTCACAATGAATGAAGCCACGTCACCAGAAATTTTAGCTCTTAAAGTACATAAATACACATGTAAGGATCACAAAAAATGTGATTGTCAAACTATTAAAGTTGTTGATAAAATTAAATACTTAGGAGTATTTTTTGACAAACACATGAAGTGGGAACCTCACATTGAATATATTTGTGGTAAATTAAGAAAAATTATGTACAAATTTTACATTTTAAGAAAATGTTTAACAAAGGATACTATCATAAATATATATAAAGCCCTAGTCGAATCTATCCTAACATATGGAATATGTACCTGGGGTGCAGGTTATTCTAACGTTCTATCCCCCTTAATAATAACACAAAAAACAATTTTAAAAATCATTTTATTTAAAAAGAAATATTTTTCTTCAGAAGATTTGTTTATAGAAGCAAATGTAATGCAGATTTTTCAACTTTATATTAAAACCATTGTCAGACTCTATTGTAATAATAAGTTACCAAAACCCAGCTCAAACCATCAATTTCTAACTAGATTTACTACTAATAATATGTTAACGACTACTACACCAATATATTACACGGCTGTTCAAAAAAGCTTACTCTTCACAGCTCCAAAAATATTTAACTCTTTACCTCAAGAATTTAAAAATAAAAAATTTATTAAGATAAAGAAATCACTTTCTAGCTGGATAAAAAATATAAAAATAAATAACATATTCTAGTAATAATGTAAAACTTTATAGAACATAGACATAGTCTTTTGTAAATCTTTATTAGGTTAAGTGAATTTTCTCTTGTTTTCTTAATAATCAGTTACCTCCATTAGATTAATTTTATTGATTATAATAAATAGAATAAGTACACACACAAACAATATGTTCATCGTGTACTTAGCATCTAAGTTTTTTGCATGTAAACTGATTTTTTCTTGAAATAAAATTATTTTTTATTTATTTTATTTTATACAGCATGAATATATTATTAAATTTAAAATAAACAACTCCAAGTACTCCAAACTGCCAGTTCTTCTAAAAATAACACAAAATGTTAAAGTGTCCAGAACCCGTTAAACTTAACAACACTTATAAGAAATATAATAAGATTAATGATTGTTTTGAACTTTGTGTTTTGTATTACAATTAACTTTTTATGTATTTGTATGAATACCTTGATTTAACGGTCAAAATAGCTGTAGATTTTTTTAGCAGTTCATTAATATTATATTTTTAAATACATATTAGTTCAAGGAACATGTTTAGTATATTTTGTACAATAAGAAATTTAGTTAATTTAGCATAAAATGATTCAATGTCTATTACGTTGTTGCAGAATTCTTCCTTCCTCATTCTGTCGTTGTCTTTATTGATATGCGAGGTCGGATCCACTAATAACACTTATTACTAATTCATATTCCACTAAAATTTAGGGCGACCAAACGTACCGTAAAAACGGGATTGTCCCGTTTTTTTACAATCGTACCCGGGATCCTAAAAAAGTCTACCGGGACGTCTAAATATCCCGTTTTTACGTTGGGTTGATGATACACATACATAGATGAAACACAAAAGCTCCAAACATTTTGTTAACATTATTTTTTTTTAATAATCCTTTAGCTGCTACATATCTATGTATGACCTATGGTTTGTCCATAGCCAATTCAATATTTTTCAGCAAGAAATTAAAAAGTTTGAAGGTACCGAAACAGCTGTAGTAACATCAATTTATAATAAATAATTTTTTAAAAGTATTGAAAACACAAATTTTCAGTATTTTATTGTTAGATTAAACATATTGACTGATGCAGAGTCGGTCTGAAGCTATTTTCTTGTGGCACCTTATACAATTTACTATTTCAGTTGGGAATAATCCACAATTTTAGGTTGAAATTAAGTTTATTTGACGTTCCGGCTTTCACTTAGGAATATTATAGTACTGTATCAATATCTTTTCTCAGTCGCCTTTCACCCTCTATGAACAAATAGAAACATATCTACTTAGTTTTTAGTATAAGAAATTTCATTGATTATTTCATTCATAGGAGATTCTGACCAATAGAAAGCTACAGAAATCTGAATTAAATCGATAATTTTTGATAATCTCCCGTCGTTAAGTATATCACGTCAGATGCCCTTCGTTGCTACGAAAAAATACATTCAGTGACATTAATGACAATTAATGTTTTAAAAATAATAAAAGTGATGACTTTCAATCGTCAAATATTTATAAAAACTGCAAAAACAAATTGCACTCGAACTCTGAAATTAATATAGAATTTTTGCTCTCGTGACACTTTGACATAATTTCACTCGCCTTCGGCTCGTAAAACTGTCAAAGTGTCACTCGGGAAAAATTCAATAATTTCAGAGCTTTTGTGCTATTACTACTGATTATTTCATTCATAGGAGATTCTGACCAATAGAAAACTACATAAATAAAAATTACAGTGATTATTTCATTCATAGGAGATTCTGGCCAATAGAAAGCTAAAAATAAAATAGGCAAATAGGCAAATTTAAGCGCTCGATTTACTTCGGTAAGATTATTTCATGATATATGGTATTTATAAAGAAATTAAGTAATATTTTATTAATATCTTCATCTAAATTTTTGCTAAACTGTGCTTTTCACTTTGACAAGTTGAAAAATGTGTGTCACATTAATTGAGATCAATGTCACTGACTGTTTTTATATAAAGACTTGAATTTTATATGTAAGTATTAAAAAATAATCTTGCGAATATCACACGACAGTAAGAATAAATAAGAAAATGATGCTTCGTTTTTACTCAAATTTGTTGTCCTTGGGCAATACCCACTCGAGCCCTGCGGGCTCTCCTGTCTATTGCCAGACAACAAATTTTCGAAAAACTGTCGCATTATTGTCAATTTATTCTCACTCTCTTGTGATATTATACCCGATAATTTTTGATAATATCCCGTCGTCAAGCATTACATCAGATGCCCTTCGTTACTACGCAAAAATGAACATTCAGTGAGATTAATGACAATTAATGTTTTACAACTTGTCATAGAGAACACCAAGAAACAGGTTTAGCAAATATTGAGGTGAAGATATCAATAAAATAATAGTTAAAATGATTTAAAAAAGACAGTTTTATTGATGAAATAATCTCAGCAAATTACACTCGATTTTTAAAATTATTATCGACTTGTTGCCCTCGTGCCACTTTTGACATAATTTCACTCACCTTCGGGTCGTGAAATTAAAACTGTCGAAAGTGTCACTCGGGAAACAAATCGATAATTTTAGAGCTCTCGTGCAATTACTACTGAAAGTTATAGTTCGTCCAATAGTGTGAAACATAATTCATTCTTTTAAATTCATTCATTAATCTCAGACTATTAAAACCAAGATATTTAATAGTTATTTAACCTACAAGTGTATTAATAAGGACGATTAACAATTGAGATATTTTAACGCGTGAGCGGTGCGAGCGCGTTAATGTTCGAGATTGTTAATCGCCATTTTAATTCACGAGTTCGTTACAACACTTTTCCGTCGACCGTACTTTTCAGAAATAAAGATATCTTAGTTTAAATTTTTATTTACTTAACGATAAACAACATTTTGAGACATACAATGACAGATAGTACTAACAGCGGCTACTTGATTTTAAATTTTTTAGTGGGAATATAAATAGGTATATGTTTGGTTGCCTACACCACAGGTCACTGCCAATCACAGAGCGTTTAATTAATTTATGCAAGCAATGTATGTTGTGTTGCCTATAATGAAATCGTTCATTAATAGAAAATCATTCATTAATAGGGGTCATTAATCAATGATTTTGAGGGTGTTAAAATTAATCATAAATGGACGGTCGACGGAAAATGAAATTTGATCAATATTTTATATTACCCCCTATCTAATTATTCATTTTTGTTTCAGGTATGTAATTTAATGATTTACTAAAATTGGTAAGTTGATTACAGCATATTCTATAAGCACTTTGAAAATAATGATTATAAATTATATTCTTCTTCTTCTTAATGTGCCTATCCGTGACGAATGTTGGCGATCATCATGGCAATCTTCACCTTATCTGCAGCAACGCGGAAAAGCTGCACAGATGTTGTGTTGAACCAGGTTCTGAGGTTCTTTAATCAGGATGTTCTTCTTCTTCAACCAGGATGTTCTTCTTCCTGGACCTCGCTTTCCAAATATTTTTCCTTGCAGGATAGCTTGTAGGAGGAGGGCATATCTGGATTCATTTCGCATAATGTGTCCAAAGTATTCCAACTTTCGAGATTTGATGGTGGTCATTACCTGTCGGTTCTTCCCCATTCTTCTAAGGACCTCCTCATTTGTGACCCGATCAGTCCATGGGATTTTAAGAATTCTCCGATATAGCCACATCTCAAATGCTTCCAACTTTCGGCACATATCCTCGTTCAAGGTCCATAATTCAACACCATAAAAAGGGACAGAGAAGATGTAACATCTCAACATTCTTACTTTTATACCAAGAGAAAGGTTGTGGCTCTTGAAAAACGCGCCCATACGGTTGCGCCCATAAATTATATGCAGTATGTAAAAGCCGGTCGGAAAAGTCGATCGGATAGCTCAGTGCGACTAGCGGCTAATCCACACTTCACTTCGCCTTGAGGTATGTGAGTTCAAGCCCAGCCCAGGCCATTGGAAAAACAAAAAGGCTAACGCGCCAGTATAAAATTCTAAATATGAATCTGGCGCTTAGACTGGAATATGCGGGCATCTGATCGATCTATGAGGGAGCAGTACGGCAAGGGATAAGGGCTTGCGACTCGGTGATACTCCCCATAGATCCCTACCGAAGAGCGTTGACGCCTAAGAACGGTGTAATACATACATGTAAAAGCCAAATGAAATAAATTCATTATTTCGTGAATGAACGATTTTGGAAATAACTCACGAAATAGGTAGATTTTTATTTTCAAATTATGATTTTTTGCCATATATATCACTCTAGTGACGCCATCCATCTGGGCGTGATGACGCAAAGAATGATTTTTTTTAATGAGAATACAGGTCGCGTGCTAGCTCATTTGAAAGGTTATTCAATTTTCTATTCAGTAATTTAAACTTTAGCATAATTATTTGTACGTTAGCATAATTCAAAATATATAGGTAGATCTTTATTTTCAAATTATGATTTTTTGCCATATATATCACACTAGTGACGCCATCCATCTGGGCGCGATGACGTAATGAATGATTTTTTTTAATGAGAATAGGGGTCGCGTGCTAGCTCATTTGAAAGGTTATTCAATTCTCTATTTAGTAATTTAAACAATAGCTTAATTATTTGTACATTAGCATAATTCAAAATATATTTTACTGCTGTCCGAAACATTGAATCAAGTAGATTTTTCAGAATTCAGATCCTGTGAGGTACTAGGTACACAATGAAACATATACTTTCAAACTACTGTTGCTATGGAACTCCAGACTTTATTTGGCATGAGCATGACATATAAGAAGAGAATTTACCTTACATAAAACATCGGACATCTTGGATATTAAAGCACCCTATGTAACGCACAGCTGAATTTTTATGTTTGTGGGTCACAGTGTTGCCATGCTGTTTTCTATATATTTCTTTCATAATTTCAATGAATGTTAAATGTACCTACAAGAATAATAGAATAATAACGTTTTCCGCAAATCGCCAGGAAATTTTGACATTCCTGTCAAAATTTCTTGAAGAAAAAGTCAGGACTTCCTTACTGTAAGGAAATGTCATTTCCTTACTGTAAGGAAATGATATTTCCGTACAGTTGTTAGTGTTCTACATAAATGATAGAAAACACAAAATTCAACCTCAATACGTTTCCATAGTAACCCAAGTAATTTTATTAGGAATTTCAAAGCACCATTTATTTGGGAATAAAATTATCGCGTTTTTTTTAAATCAATCAATATCTGTCGAATTTTAAACGATTTGCGGAAAAATAATATGTTTACCTCGTAGGAAAAGCCACATTCCTGGACTCTGTGTTGCTAAGTCTCGGCTTGCGCCTCGACTTAGCAATCTTCACAGTCGTCCAGGAATGTTAAGCTTTTCCTACCCGGTAAACAATGTACTATTACTTCTCCGTCATTATACTAGGTAAAATGACTAATGAGGTGTCAAATGAAAGCTTATAATCCAAGGATAGTACTAAATGTGAGAAATTAGACCTAGCTTGTCTGTCCCTCAAATAATAAGCGTTATATTGGGGATTTCTAATGTTGACATTAAAAGTTGCACTATTTTTTTTATAAAACATTTTGATCTAAAACTTACCAGAAAACTTCTTTGTACTCTTTACTTTAAAATAAACGTGATTGAGAAGCTAAATTTTAAACTTCGTCACACAACTTTTGCGATTAAACTTTGCAATGCACAAATCCGTACCTTTTTCTTTGAAAAATTTATAACCTTTATCATGATAAGAATAAAAACTTGAGGCAGATACCTTTGTCTTCAGAAATGTTACAGCTATATAGTGTCAGAAAAAGCTATATTTCAGAAAAAAATATTAAAATGGAACAGAGTTGTAGCGAGGTAAACGCAAAAAACGTGATTTCTTTTTTTTTATTTTTAGGTTAAAATTGCGATTTTGACAATGTTCCCCCACATAAAATTCAAAATAAACTTCATTTTCGTTTTCAGCACCCTCGAAAATATAAAGTATGAATAAAATTAGCCATTCATCCCTCTGTGGTCAGTATCTCGAAAACTAAGCGCTTTTTTGAGGGTGTCACGCTCGTGTATAATATCACAAAAATTGTAACGTGATAATATGAAAAAATAGAGGATACGGCAACGATGTCACAAGTGATGGTCGGATCGAACGCCAAAATCTACACAGACATATTAGGGTGCTTTAATATCCAAGATGTCCAAAACCTCTACGTCACGTGATAAAACCTCTACGGACTACGTGAGCTAGACCCCGTTCCCTTGATCAGCGCGCGTTAGCATGTGAACGGCGTAAATAGAATGTATGTATGTAGTTGTAATCGCGCGTTATCAAAACGCGCGTTAAGAGCTTGACATGTAAACGTGGCCTTAGTCGTTAAAAAACAGTCAGATAATGTAAGAAAAGTAGGACAAAATAGATATAATGTTTTATAGACCGAATTGTAACGTCTGTCCTAAAAATCGAAACAATAACAATATCTGGCTGTCAGGAATGGGTTAATTAATTTTGATATAAACTAGTCAAAAAATAAGAAAAAAGGAGTAAATTTGGAAAAACCTGTATTACTACTAGTCGGCAATCATGTTGAAAACAATTATTTTAAATTCAGCAATTAATTACCTTTACAACAATAATAAATTTGACTGTCCAAAACCTCAATAGTTTTTTCTCCTCACTAATATAGCGTCTATTTTTAAAAATATTTATAATTCCCACTATTAAAATAGGTGTGAGTATATTATTGTTTATGAATTGCAGCCGCGAAGTGGTGGTGGTAATATGGATTATTCGGAAACTCCATCGAGTCACATTCACAATATCCATTATCAAATCATTATCAAGCCAACCACCATTTGGAGCTGAGATACCTGCACGTATCATAGTTGTTTACATTTTGCGTCAGTTCGCGTGAATTGTTGGTTCGTTTCGTAGTTTCGTGTTTGGTTGATTGTTCAGCTTCAGCAGTGCAAAAAACTCAGTGTGTAAGTGTGTGGACTGTTTCGCAAAACAAGAGAGACTTGTGCGTGCGTTTCGTTTGGTGACACGTCAATTTTTGAAGTAAATTTAACGTGTTACATTTATACAAAGTAAGTTTTAAACGTTAAGTTGACCGAGTTTATTAAAAAATTTACAGTTTCTACTAGTAGACCAGGACTAATCTGTAAAAAAACGTGTATTTTTGACACCTTCAGTAATAATAATTGACTTATGCTCCTTCTCAAATAATATGCCCGGAACATTAATAAAAAAATTAAAATATTTAAAAATTTCGAAAAACATCGATTTTTTTCTGCTTTCTTTGCTTATAACTTTAAAACGGTTCGTTTTGGAACAAAGTAGAGAAATAAAATAAAGATACAGTAAACTCGATATAACTCGATACTCGATATAACGGACTAATTGGGGGGACAGGATGTCCGTTAAAGCCGAAAGTCCGTTATATAAAAATCGGTTTAAACTCAATGAATTTTTTTTGAAAATATGTAGGTACTGTATCTAGATACAGTGTACAAATCTGTACGTTAAAAAAGAAATCTAGTTTTATTTGCTACTTTATTACTTTTCTACCTCATCTAAAAACTTTCTGCAATATACTAGTTTGGTTGCCAAAATTATTCACTGATCCATGGGTTGAATAAGCGATGTATGTTTTGGCAGAATCATACAATTAAAGTTGCCATCTTCTGAATGACGAATATTTTCAGGGGGATAAGCAGGAGTGTGGTCTAAAATAAATAAACATTTCACCTCTTTCGGTGGTATTTCCAGTTTCTTCTCTTGAAATTTTCTCACTGCAGGTACAAATTCTGTAAAATCCAATTTTTGAAAATATCTGTGGTTGGTGAACCATGCCTTATTAGAGCTATACCTAATGACCTAATATGAAACGGGCAGATGATGCATTATATCTTTGACAACTCTAGGTTTACGAGATTTGTCAATATAGCTGTCAATCCAATCCATGCGATCTATCGGGATTAGTATAAAGCAGTGCCATGATCCTGTCATTGCTGATTTTTCTTTCAGAATTCGATTTTTCATATTTTTTTGCATTAATTTTTTTTTACATTTGATCGGTTTTTTTCCGTTATCTCCGAAGTCCGTTAAATAGAGGTCCGTTGTATCGAGGTTTTACTGTAATTGAATTTTGTATGATATACGACTAGTCAAAAATGTCTTAAGGTATTACCTTTTCTGCAATAATATAGCAATAAATACAAAATAAGGAGGCAAAATACGCCTGTTGTTATTCAATGTTTCTTAACCACTTTGGTCTTGGTGGCACTTAGAACCTTAGTAATTCGCTTAGAAAATTCTTATAACTTACTTAAATGGTCTACCAAATTTCATTAAACTCGACCTAATAGATTTTGCATAATAAATTTGCAATGTAAATGTTTTTAAAAAAGTTAAAATTTTTTAAAATATTTCTGAACAAAAAGTAGACCATTTAGAAGTTGGCTAATTTTTTTACATATAAAGAGGTGCTATACACTTTACAGAATTAAAATCGGATTATTTAAGGGGCCTCAGCAATGTTTTAAAATTATAAACAATTTTTTGGCTTATAAACAAATAGCTTTGTTTAATAATAAAAAATTAATTTTTAGCAATGCAAATAATTAAAACCGTTATAATTTGACTTAAACTTTCAAATGCTGTCAGCAGAATTGCTATTTTATTTTTTAATCAAAAGTTATTCTCGTTCAAAAATTGCAATTTTTGATTTTTTGAATGTTCCACCGCGTTTATCTCGAAAACTATGCATCCTACGAAAAAACTTGTAAGAACATTTTTTGATTAGAATTAACCAAGAAATACAAAAAAAAAATGTTTTTTTTTTCTAAAAGAGCCACTTTCCCGCACGGCGTGCGTGAATGTAAATTTTCCCGCACGGCGTGCGGGAAAGTAAAATACCTTGTAATATGGCATTATAATATATTATAATACATGCAATAAACTAATATTTAGATATTATTTACTAATTTATTTCAAATTTATCTTATTGTATTCATGTTCTGATGAAATTAGCGCGATTATTTCATTCATAGGAGATTCTGACCAATAGAAAGCTACAGAAATAAAAATTAAACTGATAATTTTTGATAATATCCCGTCGTCAAGTATATTACGTCAGGTGCCCTTCGTTGCTACGAAAAAATACATTCAGTGACATTAATGACAATTAATGTTTTAAAACTTATAAAAGTGATGACTTTCAACCGCCAAATATTTATAACAACTGTGTGTTTAATTGCACTAATTTGTACTTACATAAATAAATTACAATAAAATTTTGGTTTTGAACAGTTTTATTCATGAAATAATCGCAACAAATTGCACTCGATTTCTAAAATTATTATCGAATTTTTGCCCTCGTGACACTTCGGCATAATTTCACTCCCCTTCGGATCGTGAAATTAAAACTGTCAAAGTGTCACTCGGGAAAAATTCGATAATTTTAGAGCTCTTGTGCAATTACTACTGATTATTTCATTCATAGGATATTCTGACCAATAGAAAGCTACAGAAATACAAATTAAACTGATAATTTTTGTTAATTTCCCGTCGTCAAGTATATTACGTCAGATGCCCTTCGTTGCTATGAAAAAATACATTCAGTGACATTAATGACAATTAATGTTTTAAAAATTATAGAAGTGATGACTTTCAACCGTCAAATATATATAATAACTGTGTGTTTAATTGTACTAATTTGTACTTCATAAATTACAATAAAATTTTGGTTTTGAACAGTTTTATTCATGAAATAATCGCAACAAATTACACTCAATCTCTAAAATTAATATAGAATTTTAGAGCTCTTGTCCAATTACTACTGATAATTCGATGAAATAAAATTATTTTGACATAATATTTAAAAGTCAGATCAGTAGACAATTACAATGGTTCTGAATCGTCGTCATGGAAACCAATTTGTTTACCAATTAATTAATTTGTGTATTTTCACTCCTAAATAAAAATTGATATAACTAATTTTTGTGGCTTTTTTTCCAAACGTACTGCCGTAGAAAAAATATTGTTCCTAACTCATGCGGAAAGTGTCTTCCCCGCACTCGACTGCTTGCCCGAAGCGTTTTTACGAAAGATATGAAAATTATAAAACTTTATGAAAAAATAAAACATTTTATTCAGTTGTTCTGAAGCTATTCCCCTGTGGCATTTTTATAATGAACTATTTTAAATGGGAAATAAGCCACAATTTTACCAAAATATGAATTTATTAACGTTTCGACGCCCAAGTCGGGTGTCGTTGTCAAAATACAAAATAATACTGAATAAACAAAAATGTTGTTGCTTAGTAAAAAATTCTTCTAATAATTTATTTAATCTGACTCATTTATATCAGCAATTCAGGCATGTATTATACATTTTAAAGTAGAAGACTTTAAAATAATATTGCCAATATTGATGAGTTGCGTTTCATGGGACGACTTTACTAAAAGATAGTTCATTCGATTTCATGAAATCAACCCCAACTCAAGAATATCCGCCACAAAAAATCATAGCATGTGATCTGGTCTTTAAAAAGACAACAAATGCAACGATGGCAGTAAAATTCTCGCGCTAAAGATTCCATAGTAAACTTGGGCGTCGAAACGTTAATAAATTCATTTTTTTTTTTGGTAAAATTGTGGCTTATTTCCCATTTAAAATAGTTCATTTTATTCAGTATAATTAAAATATCTTATAATTATATATAATAACATAACAAATTATTATTTTAAAACAGCGTTATGTGTTGAGAAAAAACAAGAAATACATTAATGTTTTTTTACATTCATTGCATAACAATTTAGAATGAGAACACCTGTTATAAGTGCTCGGACAGCGAGGCATCGATGTGATGCCTCAAAAATGTTTTGCGATAACTCTATTGTCAATTTTTTTTGTAAAAATGAATCAGAATGCGGAAACGCATCCACGACTCCCGTCTTATTTACAAAATTATTGTTTAAATGCTTATAACTAATAAACTAATAAATATCCTTTTTTCAAATCATCTTTTGTTTTTTTTAGCAAACCAAACAAACGTTGAGTTAACTGCACGAGCTGATCAATTTAAAATTACATACTGTATTTTAGCGAAAACTGCATCAAAATGAGTTTAGTACAGCTCAAAATGTTCGTTTTCTATTGTACTATTATAGTTCTTATTAACATGCTACTAAATTTTTTGATTCCATACCTCCGAAAAATCGTTATAAACAAATTTGATTGTTTTTTAAAATTAAATTGTATACTTTAAACTTATATATTATATAATATAACTTCGTCAAACACTGACAAAAGTTCATTTTTCAACATTCATTTTTAAGCTTATTATATCATCATAAGTATATTTAAAATGAGTTGCTCTAATTTTTGTTACGTTGAACAAAACCATAGTTATACGAGCAAGCAAAAATGTCTCATCGTCAATAATTTATTATTTTTTAATTTGGAATGTCTCGGTTTCTAATGGACCGATTTTAATTTTTCAAAGTTTGTTGACACGATTTGAAAAAATAGTATATATTTATTAGTTTATTATGGTAGGGGAGCCCAAGCGGGGATTTTTGCAGTAACCCGGGCGCGTCAGTTTATCATATGGGGAGAAACCTGGTACCTTGTAGATGTAGATGTACCTCTACCATATATTGGCTCTAAACACAGGGGAGTTCGTTAAGGGGGGACCGAAAAAAAAATATATCCTTAGAAAAACTCGAAATCGTCAGATTAAGATAAGGTAAGTTAAGTACATGCAAAACAGTGTATATTTAAAAAATCTGACGATTTGGGCGGAGCGTAAGGAAATGGGTGAGTCACAAAGTTTCACAAGAAAAAAGCGAATATTTCGCGAAATGAATGATATATCTAAAAACTAAAAAATACGTGCTCAATATTTTGGGCAAATTTAAAATTTGCCCAAAATTTACCCCAAAAATTTTAAATTTACCCCAAATTAGGGGTGGGGGGGGTAAATTTAAAATTTTAAATACGAATCCCCGTGATATTTCGCGAAATGAACATCAGATTGAAAAACTGAAAAATACACTTATTCAGTATGTTTGAAAAATCTATCGAATGGCACCAATCACGACCCCCCACGGATGTTGGGTGGGGGGTTACTTTAAAATTTGAAATAGGTGCCCCTATTTTTTATTGCTGATTCGGATTCCTTACGTAAAAATAAGTAACTTTTATTTGAAACATTTTTTCGAATTATGGATAAATGACGCTATAATCGGGAAAACGATTGTTGGAAATGGAAAATTAAATTAAAAATGGAAAGTCCCCACTAAAATGGAAAACTGTACTTAACTTTTTTTAGTTTTAGAACCTACTCTTCACAACCCAATAGGTCCCCAAAGCGATCGAGTGACTGCACATTTAGCATACTTTCCTCCCCTACTATTAGTTATATAATAAGCATTTAAATTAATAACAAATTCCAGCCAAAAATATTCCAGAGCAAAATATTTTAGCAACATTTTTTTGCGCGTATGTATTTCTATGATTAGTTCATTCATAGATTTTGACCAATAGAAAGATACAAAAATAAAAATTACAGCGGTAATTTTTTTCGATAATTTCCCGTCGTCAAGTATGATGTCAGATGCTCTTCGTTGCTACGCAAAAATGAACATTCAATGACATTAATGATAGTTAATGTTTTACAGTTTGTCAAAGAGAACACCATGAACAGATTTAGCAAATATTTAGGCGAAGATATCAATAAAATATTAGTTAAAATGATTTAAAAAGACAGGTTTATTCATGAAATAATCTTACCGAATTACTCTCGAGCTTTTAAAAATTACCGATTTGTTTTGCCCTCGTGACACTTTCACATAATTTCACTCCCCTTCGGGTCGTGAAATTAAAAATGTCAAAGTGCCACTCGGGATACAAATCAACAATTTTAGAGCTCTCGTGCAATTACTACTGAAAATACTTTGATCAAGGTTTGAGTCACAAATTTTGTTTTAATAAGTTGAGATTAATTTACCAAGTGTGAGTCACAAAACTAGAGTTTCATAGTAATTATTTTAATTTTTACACACAAATAATTACACTTGACAGATTACATTGACAAGAATAAAATAAAAAGGTATCCCAATAAAGAACACAGTTAAATATTTAGGTATACAGGGTGTAACAAAAATACAGGTCATAAATTAAACCACATATTCTGGGACCAAAAATAGTTCGAATGAACCTAACTTATCTTGGTACAAATATGCACACAAAAGAAGTTACAGCCCTTTGAAGTTACAAAATGAAAATCGATTTTTTTGAATATATCGAAAACTATTAGAGGTTTTTTGTTGAAAATGGACATGTAGCATTCTTATGGAAAGAACATCTTAAAGAAAAATTATAGTGAAATTTGTGCACCCCATAAAAATTTTATGGGGGTTTGGTTCCCTTAAACCCCCCAAACTTTTGTGTCCGTTCCAAATAAATTATTATTGTGTTGCCATCAGTTAAATTCACTATTTTTAAAACTTTTTTGCCTCTTAGTATTTTTTTGATAAGGCAGTTCTTATCGAGTTGCGGCTTCTTTTTTAATATGTTTACATAAAAATTTTATGAGGGTTTTGTTCCTTTAAACCTCCCAAATGTTTGTGTACGTTCCAATTAAACTATTACTGCGGTACCATTAGTTAAACACAGTGTTTGTAAAAACTTTTTTGCTCCTTGTATTTTTTTGATAAAGCATCTTTTATCGAGATGTGGCTTCTTTTTTAATATGGTTCAAAATATACTTAAAAATGTAAATCATAAATAAATTTTCATATTATTACCGAGTCTCCATAACCGTACTTTACCATATACAAATATGTGGTGGATTTGACAAATATTCAAATATCTCGATAAAAACTGACTTTTGAAAAAAGTACTAAGAGACAAAATAGTTTTTAAAAACTTGTGTTTAACTAATGGCTCTACAATGATAATTAAATTGGAACGTACACAAAAGTTTGGGGGGGTTTAAAAGAACCAAACCCCCATAAAATTTTTATGGGGCGTCCAAATTCCATTATAATTTTTTCTTCAAATATTACTGCCATAAGAATACGACGTGTCCATTTTCAATAAAAAAGATTTAATAGTTTTCGATATATTGGAAAAAATCGATTTTCATTTTGTAACTTCAAAGGGCTGTAACTTTTTTTCCGTGCACATTTGAACTAAGGTAAGTTAGGTTCAATCGAACTATTTTTGGTCCCAAAATATGCGATTAAATTTATGACCTGTATTTTTGTTACACCCTGTATATTTCGATCAGAAACTAACATGGAAAGCGCACAGTTAACAGGCATAAGAGGCATATACACGTGTGGCCTTATCCTCTGGAGGATTTGTTTCATATTTGTATAATATAATTCCATTAGAAGTACACTGTAAATTTTTTTTAGTAAATCTGCCGATTTACTAAATAATTATAATACGGTAAGAAATTGTAACCCTTATTAAACGACGTAAAAGTTCTATAAGAAAAGTGCAAATGTACTACTCAAATGTAATATTACAGATCAGTAAATTTAACCGAATGAAATTGTATCAATTTACTCATTGATATATTCCCCATAACTCTTTGCCAAAAGTCAGTAAATTTACCCGCTGGCAACTGCAAAATAGCCATTCAGTTTGTAAGTTTCCAATTCGAATAATTACAGTAGTGTCAGTAAAATTGACCATGCCAATGTACTTCTAGAAACTTATTAGTCAATTTATGCAGATTATAAGCAGAAGTCATGATGCTAATATTATTATTTTCTTATTACCATCCTTCTAGTAAACTACTTAATACGTACCTATATTTAAGTCCTAACATTTTTGTTTATTCATAACTCAGTAAAGGTAATACCGTATATTACAAAGGTAGTTTATGAACTGAAAGAGGGTAAATCTGCTAAAACATTATTACAGTGTATGTAAATTATGATAATTTATGATAGAATCTAATGCGTGTTATGTATGTATGGTAACATACCAATATTAATTGTCCTCTAATATGTTATTTACATTTTAGAATATTTTCCAAATTCTTTGTCGTTATTTATTTTAGTCCCTAATTCAAGGATTAAATAGTTCAGTATCCATCAGGCTTGCAATTTTTAGAAGCCTTGGAGGTGTTACCAAGAGAATGGTCCAATAAGTTTTCAATTAAATATCTTTAAAAATATTTTTATTAGGATGAAAACTTTGACTTTTATTTAGCAGATGCCGCTACGCACTTACTACCGTCTCATCAGTTGCAATGCGTGGACTAATAGAGTCTAAAATTTCTACTTAGGACAGAGATAGCAACCTATGCATTCTCTGAAGAACCACTAAAAAGTGGTGAAATCTTCGATAAGAGTGCTGGTTGCGCTATCTGAACTAAGCAAAAATTAAGACAGTTTTGGCTTCGCATTGCAACTGAATAAAAATGGTATACATTTTTATTTTATATTACTCCTTTGAGTAACATAGGTCCATTTTCCGTTGGAATTTACCACGCTGAACAGACGGGGTCGTGAATTGCAAGTTTTAGAATTCCCTCTTGTCTTCTTCGCTTCAGCATCCATCTGGCTTGCAATTTTTAGAAGCCATGGAGGTGTTACCAGGAAAATGGTCCAATAAGTTTTCAATTAAATATCTTTTAAAAATATTTTTATTAGGATGAAAGTTTTGACTTTGACCATTAAATAGTTATTCTTCTTCACGCGCCATATCAGAATTATTCGACGTTGGCGTTCACCATTGCGAAGGCTTCTCGATTTTCTGCCACTTTAGAATAACTGTCCTGCATTTGATATCTGAGTGCATTCACGAATGTTTTTTGGCCAGGAAACTTATTTTCTTCCTAAACCTCTCCGACCTCCTATTTTGCCTTTAAAATTAGTTATAGTATTCTATATCAATTTTTTTTTTCAATATACATCTCAGATAAAACATTTTCCGGTGTTTATAGTCCAGAGAAACAAGATTTTTCTCGTGACACATCCCCCTCCAGGCCAAACCAAATTTTTTTAGTAGTATGGACATCTATATTAATAACCTTTATGTTTCCTGCAGCCGATTTTGATGATATACATAGTTATAAACAAATGAAGATCAAAAAACGGTAAATCTTCGCTTTTTTCATCTATAACCAAAAAGTTAAGCATTTTAAACAAATTTGAGAGTAAGAAACTCATAAATCGTCTAAAAAATTTCAATATGGCGTTCACTGAATATGTCTATCCTGATTGGTTGCTTAGAAAATTGCAAAATAAATAATAAATTTTGAGTTTTTATACATATTCATAACTTATTTAAAAATTAACTTAGAACCTTCTTATTACACGAATTGCTGAGACTTCTGGTGCTTAAATTATATTTTAAATTTCAAAGCAATTGGTCAAATAGTTTAAAAGTTATTTAATTTGTTTATCCCAAATTCATTTTTTTTTGCAACACTAAAGTCAGAAAATTATGAGGTTACAGTAAAACTTTTGACAGTTTATGGAAGAAGAACATTTATACTATTGACTTAATTAAAAAAAAATGACAAAAAGTAATTTTAAACAGTGTAAAATTATTTTGCAAAAAGACGTCGATTTTTTGCTTACTTATAAACAATTAGAATAACTTTTTAACTATTATTAAAACCCGTAGAAAAATTATTTTTTCATATTTGGAAAGACTGAATTTTTATACACATTTAGAAAGAAAAACAATTGTCCTAGAACAATTAGGGACGAAGTTAGCCCCCCCCCCTTTTTTAATTCACATGTTTTTGCAAAATACTTTTGCAGTATTTAGAATTATTTTTTTTTCATTTTTTTTAATTAAATTAAAAGTATAAATCTTCTTCTTTCATAAACTATTAAAAGTTTTAGTGTAATTTCATCATTTTCTGACTTATAGCGTTGCAAAAAAAATTAATTTGGGATAAACAAATTAAATACCTTTTAAACTATTTGACCAATTGCTTTGAAATTTAGGGTATGATTTAAGCACTAGAAGGCTCAGCATTCCGTGTAATAAGAACGTTCTAAGTTAATTTTTACATAAGTTATGAATATTTATAAAAACTCAAAATTTATTATTTATTTTGCAATTTTCTAAGCAACCAATAAGAATAGACATATTCAGCGAACGCCATATTGAAGTTTTGTATACGATTTATGAGTTTATCACTCTAAAATTTGTTTAAAATACTTAACTTTTTGGTTATATACGAAAAAAGCGAAAATTTACCGTTTTTTGATCTTCATTTGTTTATAACTATGTATGTATATCATCAAAATCGGATGCAGGAAACATATAGGTTATTAATACAAATGTCCATACTACTCAAAAAATTTGGTTTCGGCCTGGAGGGGGTTGTGTCACCAACAGGATATTTTTTTCCTTATTTCTCTGAACTATTAACAGTCTTCAGTAATTATTACCTATCTTTGTTGACCCTCCTGTGCACTTCCTCTAGACTCTGGATAATTTTCTTTGCCGTCCAAGGTATCTTCAACATGAATCCATATGGTCTAAGAGCTAGCAACGTTTTCGAGAGAGTATTTTAAGACAGCTGATTCTTTAATATATTGTTCCCTATGCTTCCTCGAACACCGTACCGGCCATCTGGCTGCTGATACAGGTTGCGTTCATTACTGCGCAGCACACCTGTACTAGTCCAGAAAGCCACTGCGCATCCGCTAGGAAAAATATTCTGTTTCGGATTTTTTGCACAATCTTACTAAAAAAGGACTCCTTTTAACAAATTTGCATGTTGCCAGGACCAAAAGGTGGTCAAAAATTTTTTAAACGTTTTTTTTTGTTTTTTCCTAAAAATTTTTTTTTGCATGGAAAGAAGTTTTTTTAGATATTTTTGTTTATTCCAAACAGAAAAGGTCTTTAGTGACTTTTCTCTAAAAATGATAGTTTTTGACATATAAGCGATTAAAAATTGAAAAATTGCGAAATCGGCCATTTTTAACCCTCAAAAACTATGTGAAAAACTAAAAATTTGAATATTGCCAAGGTAGGTAGATATTCTTTAAACATCGATTGATGAAATCCCGAAGAGTTTTTTGCAATACAATATTCAAAACTCCTTTGTTTTTTAATTGCTAATCAAGCGTGCGCGACACTACGTTCCACCTACAGTATGGTGCAAATGAAAGGAATAAATTCGTTATTTCGTAAACCGGCGACTTTAAGGAAAAATCCCGAAACAGGTCGATTTTTATTTTTAAGTTATGATATTGTGGCATATATAGTATACTAGTGACGTCATCCATCTGGGCGTGATGACGTAATCGATGATTTTTTTAAATGAGAATAGGGGTCGTGTGGTAGCTCATTTGAAAGGTTCTTCAATTTACTATTCAGTAATGTAAACATTTACATAATTATTTATACAGGGTGTCCTTCTACTTCTTTTTTGTCAAATAATTTAATTTAATAAAATTTTTTTGGACACCTTGTATAAATAATTATGTAAATGTTTATATTACTGAATAGAGAATTGAAGAACCTTTCAAATGAGCTAGCACACGACCCCTATTCTCATTTAAAAAATGCATCGATTACGTCATCACGTCCAGATGGATGACGTCACTAGTATGCCATATATGCCACAATATCATAACTTAAAAATAAAAATCGACCTGTTTCGGGATTTTTCCTTAAAGTCGCCGGTTTACGAAATAACGAATTTATTCCTTTCATTTGCACCATACTGTCGGTGGAAAATAGTGTCGCGCACGCTTGATTAGCAATTAAAAAACAAAGTATGTAGTTTTGAATATTGTATTGCAAAAAACTCTTCGGGATTTCATCAATCGATGTTTAAAGAATATCTACCTACCTTGGCAACATTCAAATTTTCAGTTTTTCACATAGTTTTCGAGGGTTAAAAATGACCGATTTCGCAATGTTTCAATTTTTAATCGCTTATATGTCAAAAACTATCATTTTTAGAAAAAAGTCACTCTAAAGACCTTTTCTGTTTGGAATGATCTAAAAAACCTAGAAAAACTTTTTTCCATGCACAAAAAATAATTTTAGGAAAAAAACAAAAAAAAACGTTGTTCTGGTTCTGAAGCTATTTTCTTGTGGCATTTTTATAATCAAGTATATTCAAATGGGAAATAAGCCACAATTTTACCTAAAAATGATTTTATTAACGTTTCGACGCCCAAGTCGCGTGTCGTTGTCAAAATACAAAATAATATTAAATAAACAAAAATGTTGTTGCTTAGTAAAAAATTCTTCTAATAATTTATTTAATCTGACTCATTTATATCGGCAATTCAGACACGTATTATACATTTTAAAGTAGACGACTTTAAAAATGATATTGCCAATATTGATGAGTTGCGTTCCTGGGACGACTTTACTAAAAGATAGTTCATTCGATTACATGAAATCAATCCCAACTCAAGAATAGCCGCCACAAAAAATCATAGCATGTGATCGGTCTTTAAAAAGACAACCAAATGCAACGGTGGTACTGAAATTCTCGCGTTAGAGATTCCATAGTAAATCACGAGGGAAAACCAGGAAAAACCTCGTGATACTATCCCGACATCGCAAGTATTTGGGTTTACATTTAGTTTACTCTCAAAACTAATACCAAATTCTGACTTGATATTTGGGTTTTAATATATAATAATATACCAAATTCGACACCCGACTTGGGCGTCGAAACGTTAATAAAATCATTTTTAGGTAAAATTGTGGCTTATTTCCCATTTGAATATACTTGATTAAAAAAAAAACGTTTAAAAAATTTTTGACCACCTTTTGGTGCTGGCAACATGCAAATTTGTTAAAAGGAGTCCTTTTTGAGTAAGATTGTGCAAAAAATCCGAATTAGAATATTTTTCCTAGCGGATGCGCTGTGGCTTTCTGGACTATACAGCTAAATACAAAATCAGGGTGATTGATTAGTGTGATAATGCTTAGTAGATCCGCTATAGTAATAGATAGCAATAAAAGTTAATAACAAAAATTGTAGCCAACTTTGAGCTTCACATTACAAAATTAGTTAGTATGGTACAGGGTGTTCGATAACTTAGTGGCAGACCAAACTTTTGTTTTGTTAAATGGAAAACCCTATATTTTATTTTATATTCGAAATCTTCTTAACTTTCTTATCACAAAAATATAAAGGTTTGTTATGTTATACAGGGTATTTACAAAGTTATAACCAATGTTCTATGAAAATCGTAATAAGTTTAGCTCCCTGTATAAATAAAAATAAGTACAACAGCAGTGGTTTATTGGTGCCATATTTTTTTGTTGATTGCCAAAATTTATAAAAATGGTTTGATAGCTAGTTTGAACAGCCTTGATACTATTAAGGTCTACATTTCACAAAGAAATATCAAGTGTACCTACTTTCCAAAACATTCTCTTGACTGGATATAATCCCATGTATTTCTCGTAGGATAAAGGTCGTACAACAACGATTTAATTGTTTGTGTGTCTACTCTTATGTAGTAACACGACTAATAGTTAGGTATATTTACTGAGGTCTGTATGTATTTTTCTTTCCATCCCCGTCATCTTCTCCAGTTTACTAAATGCAGAAACTATAAATGCACGCGCAGAATATTGGATTCTTGCATTGATGAAACAGAAAAATGTCGTTTCAAATACCACATGTAACGATGATGTAAAATCTATATTCGAGTTATTTATATTAATTTGATTCAAGTACTTAACACATTGTGATAATTCCCGCGCATTATGACACTATTAATTATAAATTATCGTTTTGCTCATGTTAATTAAATTAGTGGAAGGTAATCATTACCTACCGTTTTGTTTAGCGAATTAATTTTTAGAATTATTATCGTCTATAGCAGTGGTTCCCAACCTTTTATGTCTGGCGACCCACCTTCTGATGTTTTTTCATATTCGCGACCCACTCCTCACCCATGATGATAGAATAAAATAAAGAACACGGTCACTGTACGCTATTCAGCTACTGTAAGAGCCACGCCGCGACCCATCTGAAATCCGCCCGCGACCCACTAGTGGGTTTCCACCCACCGGTTGGGAAACGCTGGTCTATAGCAATTAAATAAGTAATTATTAATTAAATATTAATATAACAAAACTACAACAGCAATTAAGTAAAAACTTATATAACGTCCAGATTCGGCTTTATAATTCCCAAATCAGGAAAAAAAAAAGAAAGTGATCATTTCAAGCCGTATATAAATAGTCGCTTACAGTATAACTTTTGATTACTTTTATACGCTACCAGCGCTGGCGGTAGAAATTTTAGTAAGTTGATTAATTCATACGTCGTTAGACCACTCCATTATAAAATTACCGACAAATGATGGAAGAGCTCGCGCCGATCATAAATAAAGCGTTCTGTCGTAATATGGATCGTAAACCACTAATTTTGAGGGAAAGAACGCTGTTTCACGTTGCATTGTTTCTCTATACATTATAAATACAAAAATGCCCGTCACAGTTCGGACGAGAATTTTAGTTATTAACAAATAAGGGTAAAAAATGGCAGTTTTTTCGTTTAAATCGCTACAGGTAAAAATAGGGTAATTAAATATCTTATTTAGAGTATTTATCTTTTAGTAGATGAGCAAAGGTGTAAAATGGCAGTTTTTGAATTTTGGTCCAATCATTTGTTGCTTCGCTAATTGCAAAAAGACTACAATTTCAAAAATAAATAATTTGCTATAACTTTTGCGAAAATGAACTTAAGACTTTGATATTGCACGAAAAGTTGAGTCAACCAGTACATATAATGCCCAAAAAAATTTCAAGATTATTCGACTATTAGTTTAAATTTTATTCAATTTGTTTATCCCAAAGAGCTTTTTTTGCAATGTTATTGTTCATAAAATAATAATGATACAGCAGTTCTGTGGAAACCACATGAAATAAGAATGAATACTAATATTTTCAAAATGTTTAAAAAAAATCAATAAAAAGTCATTTTATCATTACGAAAACATTTTACTAAAGTAGAGTCATTTTTGCTTATTGCAATAGCTTTGTTAATATTGACTGTAGAGTAATTCTACTTTGGGATTTTAAAAGCTAGTATTTTTCCACGAATTTTCAAAAAAAACTTCTTGCCTAGGTTAACTACGGTCAAAGTTAGCTACTTTTATTATTTAATTCACAGTTACTTCCGTATACATAAAATTATTCTGTAATAGTGCTAGTTACCATACTCCTTCGAAACGGCTTTACCGATTTTTATGAAATTTTACACATATATCCTGTAGGACGGAAAATAGGTTTTAACCTATTTGTCATACCCATAAGTTGTAAGGAGGGTTGCCCCCTGACATTTTTTTAAAATTTCTTTGGACAAAATTGTCTGTCTTAATTACATATTATGTAGCATTAAAAACACATACAACCCCTAATTTTCAATATTTTATCCCCAACCACTATTTTTTAATAGCCATCTATATATTTATATCTATAAAATTCTCCTGTCACAGTGTTAGTTGCCATACTCCTCCGAGACCGCTTGACTTATTTTTATGAAATTATATATGTATATTTGGTAGGTCTTAGAATCGGTCGTAATCTATTTTTCATATCCCTGAGTGATAAGAGAGGTTCCTTTTAACATTTTGTAATGTTTGGTGGCGATATGTATACATAACGTACTCTACAAGACTACGAGTACATGCAAATTAAAAAAATGATGATCAAAATCCATCAACAACCTCCTGAGATATTAATCCCAGCATATGTTTGAAGAATAAATTTCATTTTTTGAGTGCACGGATTTTAATATTTCCCCTCCACCGACCACGAATCGATTTCGTTAGGACGTCATTTTTAAACCTTTATTAACCACTCTGTTGAAGTTCAAAGTTTACTCAAACTTTTACACATAAACTATATACCTTGAACTTCAAAATGGCGCAAGTTAGGTTGCTTAATTGTTATAAACAAAGTAGCTGCGAATTAAATAAAAAAAGTGGCTAACCTTGACCGTAATTAACCTAGGCGAAAAGTTTTCTTTTGAAAATTCGTGTAAAAATACCAGATTTTCAAATCTTAAAGTAGTTTTAGTACAGTCAATATTAACAAAGTTATTCAAATTGTTTATGTGCTAAAAATTACTCTACTTTAGTAAAATGTTTTCGGAATGAAAAAAATGACTTTTTGATGATTTTTTTTAAATACTTTGAAAATATAACTATTCTTCTTTCATGTAGTTTCCACAGAATTGCGATATCGTTATTATTTTCTGAACAATGACAAAGCAAAAAAGAGCTCTTTGGGATAAACAAATTGAATAAAATTTAAACTAATTGACGAATCGCCTTAAAAATTTTTGTGAATTGTATGGACTGTTTGACTCAGCCTTTCATGCAACATGAAAGTCTTAACGTCATTTTCGCAAAAGTTATAGCAAATTTTTTATTTTCGAAATTTTAGTTTTATTTTGCAATTTCCGAAGCAACAAATGATCGGACCAAAATTCAAAAACTGCCGTTTTAAATATTTGCTCATCTGCTAAAAGAAGGATACTATAAATAAGATATTTAATTAGCCTATTTTTACCTGCAGCGATTTAAACGAAAAAACTGCCATTTTTGACCCTAATTTGTTAATAACTAAAATTCTCGTCCGAACCGTGACGGGCATTTTTGTATTTATAACGTATTAGGTATATTGTACCCAAAAAATCAATTTGCAACCTTGCTGCTCATGTGTCCCGAACATGGTATATTTTTGCCTTATTTCCCCTGGGGTACTTGGCCAGTGAATTACGTTTGGTTAATATTTAGTTTCTTTAGAAAAAAACATATAATTTTTGTTTAGTTTCTGGATCGTATCATTTATACCTATTCAAGTTTTCATCTTTAAATTCATACATAACAGACTTTTTAAATATTTTGGGAAAAATTTGTACCTACTTTATATTCAACAGAAGTCTGTTTTCGAATTACTTCAATCATGTTAAATTTATCGTCGATGTAGCAAGAAAAGCTTTTTCGTTGTCCTTTATTATATTCCCTTCTAACAGCCGATGTAGAAGTTCTAATGAATTAAAAAAAGTGCCATTCCCACGGGGACAATATTTAAATCTAATAATTACATTCATACATATATATTTATTCTCTGCGACAAATGAATAAGAAAAGTCGAGACGAGGCGACAACAACTCAGCTCTAAGTTAAAAAAGCTTTGATGATGTTGATTAATAGTTGCGAACAAGAAATACCATTGATTATGAGTTTCTGTTGGTGAAAATATACATAATACAGTGATGAGCAGCGCGCTAATAACCGGCAAAATAGCTCAAAAGATGGAAAACATATTACATTACCTCACAATAAAACACTGAAAAACGTTTGTTTTTCTATACTTCCACAAAATTTATTACAACTATGTTATTACTACAGCTGTTTCGGCAAAGTGCCTTTCTCAAGTGATATATTTTACAATGTGTTTGCCTTTTTAAGTCTTTAACTGAAGAGGTTGAGGAGTGGGGAGCTGTTTGTCTCGAGTTGGTCATTCAGAATTATATCTGTATTTTTCAATTTATTAATTTCCATTGATTCTAAAAGTGATAGCTTAAGGCCTTTATTTTAATATGTAGAATTTGAAACTCCTCATTGAAAGAATGATTATGATCTAGAAGGTGAAGTGCGTATGTAGAAGTGTCTGTTTTTCTATTGTTGAAAGCCCTTTTGTGTTCTGCTATCCGTTTGTCAAAAGTTCTGCCAGTTTGACCGATGTAAGTTTTCGGACAGTCACCACAAGTTAGTTTGTACACACCACTCTGTAGTTGCTTTCTCTTTCGGCTTTTATTGTTTTTAATATGTTTGCTTAAGTTGTTGTTAGTTCTGAAAGCTGGTGTTATTCCTTTCTTTTTTATGTATCTGGCTATTTTTGTTGTTATTTTGCCAGTATATGTGAGAGAGCAGAAGGTACTGGGTTCTTTCTGTGGTGGTGGATACACTAATTTTAAGGCTTTCTTATGGAGTTTTTGGTTTAAAATGGTAAGAAAGCCTTAAAATTAGTGTATCCACCACCACAGAAAGAACCCAGTACCTTCTGCTCTCTCACATATATTGGCAAAATAACAACAAAAATAGCCAGATACATAAAAAAGAAAGGAATAACACCAGCTTTCAGAACTAACAACAACTTAAGCAAACACATTAAAAACAATAAAAGCCGAAAGAGAAAGCAACTACAGAGTGGTGTGTACAAACTAACTTGTGGTGACTGTCCGAAAACTTACATCGGTCAAACTGGCAGAACTTTTGACAAACGGATAGCAGAACACAAAAGGGCTTTCAACAATAGAAAAACAGACACTTCTACATACGCACTTCACCTTCTAGATCATAATCATTCTTTCAATGAGGAGTTTCAAATTCTACATATTAAAATAAAGGCCTTAAGCTATCACTTTTAGAATCAATGGAAATTAATAAATTGAAAAATACAGATATAATTCTGAATGACCAACTCGAGACAAACAGCTCCCCACTCCTCAACCTCTTCAGTTAAAGACTTAAAAAGGCAAACACATTGTAAAATATATCACTTGAGAAAGGCACTTTGCCGAAACAGCTGTAGTAATAACATAGTTGTAATAAATTTTGTGGAAGTATAGAAAAACAAACGTTTTTCAGTGTTTTATTGTGAGATAAAATGAACTTCCATCAAGTAACGGTCGAATCCATCAATATTACATTACCTATTACATTACGATACAAAAATAGATGAAACTAGTGGACGTGGAAATTATCGTTATAAACGTAGTAATTAACATTACATTACATAGTGTCCCACCTTAAGGTTAAAAACAGAACAAGTGAGTTGAGGTGGAGGTGTAGGTCGCGGTGGATGTTACTAGTTAAGTCGCGGTCGATGTCGACAGCACATAGCACGGAGGTCACCTGCGCTGTCAGTCGAGCTAGAACCACTGTCAAGTGAAGTAGTTTAATGAAATTTGAATGACAAAAAGACTGTGCTTTTGCGATGTTGTGTCAGTCAAGTGATAATAGTGATGAAATGTCAGCTGTAAATAATCAGATCCTCCTTCATATTTCAAAAATTTACTGAATTTAATTACTTTAGAAATTAAAAAATAAACTGATTACAAAAAAGGGATTATATAAAAAGTATCAACTCAGATAGCGCAGGTAATGACAACTTGGCTTCGAACGCACCAATCACAGGGAACCATCCTTGTAGGCCGCGCAGTAGACATCCATGTAAAACAAACTCATTTTATTTTCAAAAGCATCGATGTAAACCTCCTGTTTTAGGGTCGCGGTGAAAGAGGAGGTGGAGGTCGCGGTCGATGTCGATATCCATGTAAAGCAAACACATTGTAGTGAATTTAAGAGAACAGAGCAGATAAGTCACGGTGGAGGTTTAGCGCGATGCCATCGATGCTTTTGAAAATAAAATGAGTTTGTTTTACATGGATGTCTACTGCGCGGCCTACAAGGATGGTTCCCTGTGATTGGTCCGTTCGAAGCCAAGTTGTCATTAACTGCGCTATCTGAGGTGATACTTTTTATATAATCCCTTTTTTGTAATCAGTTTATTTTTGAATTTCTTAAGTAATTAAATTCAGTAAATTTGTGAAATATGAAGGAGGATCTGATTATTTACAGCTGACATTTCATCACTATCATCATCATCACTTGACTGACACAACATCGCAAAAGCACAGTCTTTTTGTCATTCAAATTTCATTGAACTACTTTACTTGATAGTGGTCCTAGCTCGACCGACAGCGCAGTTGACCTCCTTGCTATGTGCTGTCGACATCGAGTAGCATCCACCGCGACCTACACCTCCACCTCGACCTACTTGTTCTGTTCTTACCCTTAGACGTCTGTGAGAGGAGTATTTTATAAAATTCTACTGTCAGAGTGACAGTTGTCATACTCCTCTGATACGTCTACAAGGTGGGAAACTAGAAACTATGTAATGTAATGTTACTTTATACGTTTATAACGATAATTTCCACCTCCAATAGTTTCATCTCTTTTTGTTTCGCACTGTATTCTGTTTTCCATCTTTTGAGCTATTTTGCCGGTTATTAGTGCGCTCATCACTGTATAATCGACAAGTATTCTGTTAAGTAAAAAGTAGTCGTACAAATAAAGTCAGATGTTAATTTAGATCATTACTAATGTAGTAACTGTTACAGTTGACTGTAACAAAATAGCTTCAGTATTAATTGGAGTGTTCATCTCTAAAGACTAATTCAGTCACCGTTGCATCCAACAAGATCGGTACAATTTGGCCACAGAGAGACTGGCCTGTCTGCTGCAGTACTGCAGAATTGATATCATCGACGATTTTGCCGAACCACACCTAATGCTGGCCACTCACTTACGGATATCGAAGAGGCCGAGCGACTAACAGGCGGTTAATTGAAGACTAAATCACCACATACATGCAGTTTTCGTAAAGGCGTTGGCACGCTCGATCACAAAACTGCATGTGTGTGGCGTCTCAACTTCAGTTCATTAACTTAACTACTCAAATAACGGCCTTCAGTCCTGGCCTGCATGCCATGGCCTCTTCGATATCCGTAAGTGAGTGGCCAGCATAAGTACCGTGACTGGCCGCCTTTAGTTTTTGATTTGACAATACCAAAATGTAAAATAATTTAATAATTATTTAAATCTTTGTATACTTAAGTAGTTCTTATATTCTTTTAGTTTTAGTATGTATTAGGATTCTCAATTTCCACTCTATGCTATCTTGTTGTACTAAACTGTGCTTTACTGCCATATAAAAAATCTAAAATAACGGTATCCCTATTTAGTTGTGGATGTGGTGAAGAATTTTCAGAATTTCACGTAAATTTTAATACAACAGATCTAAAACAAATTACAATAACTTGAATGTAAGGAGTAAAAATGTTCGTTCATCGAAGCGTTGGTTTTGTGTGTATTCTCGTCGTTATGTACTTTTTCGTCACCCAGTAACCCTGGCAAATGAACTTGGGTCACTTCGTTCGGCAATCTTCGGTAATACGCACTTGTACAATAATTGGCAGAGTCTAATAAATTTCAAAGTCAATGTACTTAACATATACTCCCCCACCTTGAAACCCCAAAGACCGGGTTTCAATAAAAAGTCTTAAAGAAAAAGTCAAAGATCATATTAATTATAGTTTTCAAACAAAAGTTATTGATCTTGGTTAGGCAGAACACATAATTTCACAACCGGTCGTTTAATCTCACCAGAGTTTGTCTTTATCACAACCGACCGCACAATATTGTCACTTCCGGTGTAAGTTTTTAAAATTCTGCCTAACTGCCACTTCAAGGGAGGAAGTCCATCATCCTTTACTAGAACCATGCGTCCAGGCTGGATCAGCTGTTGGCAATTCTCCTTCCACTTGACCCGCTGCTGAAGATGGGATACATATTCTTTGGACCATCTTGTCCAAAAGTGCTGTAATATCTGTTGCACCCTTTGGAATCTTGAAAGACGATTTTCATTAATGTCCATTAAGTTTTGTTGTGGTATACTCGTCAATGAAGATCCAATTAATAAGTGTGCAGGAGTAAGAGGGTTAGGGTCGTTTGGGTCATTAGAAAGAGGATAGAGTGGTCTAGAATTGAGACAAGCCTCTATTTGATATAAAACCGTGGTAAATTCTTCAAATGTTAAAATTGCATTACCTACTACACGTTTCATGTGGTGCTTAACTGATTTAATGTTTGACTCCCATAATCCACCGAAGTGGGGAGCACGTGGAGTAATGAAATGCCATTGAATACCGTCGATTGAGAGGTCTGTAATAATGTGATCAGCATTTGTGTTAAAAAATTGTCTGAGTTCATTATTTGCTCCCACGAAAGTGCTGCCGTTATCTGAAAATATTTCGGAGCATTTACCGCGTCGGGCCGTGAATCGGCGTAATGCCGCTAAGAAGCATTCTGTCGTGAGATCACTGACAACTTCTAAATGTATAGCCTTACTGGCGAAGCAAATGAAGAGAGCAATATAAGCTTTAGAAGTTTTGTAATTACGACCCTTTCTATCTCGTAATAAAACGGGACCAGCATAATCGACACAAGAAACCGTGAAGGGACGTGAAGGGGTAACTCGTGACTCCGGAAGATTGCCCATAAGATACTGTTCGGGTTTATTGTTAAATCTAAAACATCGGACACAATCACGAACAATTTTTCGAACCAAATTGCGCCCTGATATTGGCCAGTAATTTTCTCTTAAGGAAGCAAGAAGTGCTTGAGGACCAATATGTAAAAGTTTCAAATGCTCATGGCGAGCAATGAGTATCGTGAGGTGATCTTTCTGAGGTAGGACTATGGGGTGTTTCTTGTTAAAATCAAATGACGAATGATGTAAACGACTGCCAACGCGTATTAATTTTGTTGTTGTATCAAAGAATGGAGTTAGGCCAAGAAGTTTACTTCTTTTGTCAATTTGGTTGGAATTGGAAAGTGCATCATAATCATATGGAAATGACTGACGTTGTACGAACCTAATTAAGGTTAAAAGGGAATTATTGAGTTCTATTGTGGTCAAGGGACCTGTTATTCGTAAATGTTTATGAATCGACAGATTGTCTTTAAATCTTAAGACATAAGCAAAGACGCGTGTTAGTTTATTTAATGAAGAATATTTGTAGTAAAAGGTAAATTCGTTGTTGATGTGATGAAACACAAGAGTTTTGTTACGCAGTTCAGGTAATTCAGAAGTTATACAAACTTCTTGATGTTTTGTATATTGAGGCCATTCTTCTTGAGGCAAAGTGAGCCAAGAAGGGCCATGAAACCATATGTGGGAATTACTGAGCGAAGAAGGACTTATACCTCGTGACAGTAGATCTGCTGGATTATCATAAGTATTAATATATTTCCAAAATTCAGGGTTGGTCAGTTTATGTATTTGTGAGACTCGATTTGCTATAAAAGTCTTAAGTAAATGGGGAGAGGTGTTTATCCATGAAATAACAATTTTAGAGTCAGTCCAATACGTAATGTTTTTAAAGGAGACATTTACAGATGAAGTGACCTTTTCGACAAGTTCAGAAAGTAGTGATGCCCCACAAAGTTCGAGTCTTGGAATGGTTACAAGTTTCATAGGAGAAACTCGAGTTTTAGCACAATAAAGATTTGAAGTGTAATTTCCAAATGTATCTGTGCAGCATATGTAAATACATGCACCGTAAGCCGCCTCCGAGGCGTCAGAAAACCCATGAAGTTGAACAGAAACTGGGTTAGAAGAAAGTACATGTCTAGGTATTTTTAAAGTGTTTAATTTTGTAAGTTCGAAGTAGTATTTCGACCAAAGTGTGTAAATACTTTCAGGAACAGATTCATCCCAACTTATCTTGAGTTTCCAGAGCTCTTTAAGAATAATTTTCGATGTAACTGTTACGGGTGAAAGTAACCCCAAAGGATCAAATATTTGTGCTGTACAGGATAAAATCTGTCTTTTGCTAATCTTTAAGTTAATTGTGGAGATATTTATAGAATATTGTAGGGAATCACAAGACGGATTCCAAAGTAATCCTAGTGTTTTGTTATGTTCGTCAGAACCAAAATGCAAAAAATCAGGATCAGAATGATTTTGTAGAGACGAATCATTGGTAGTCCATTTTCTCAGAGGAAAACCGTAGGAAGATAATAAATATGAAATATTTTCCTTGATTTCTCGGAGTTCTTCCGATGTGTCACAACCAGTTAATAGATCATCTACATAAAAATCGTGCAAAATTATAGAGGAAATTTTTGGGTATTCGGAAATATGTCGATGAGCAATTTCATGAAGAGACCTAATGGCAAGAAACGCTGCTGATGCAGTACCGTAGGTAACAGTATTCAGTGTATAAGCAGAAATTTCATCATTTTTATTAAATCTCCAAAGGATCTTTTGAAGGTAACGTTGTTCAGGAGTAAGGAAAACCTGACGATACATTTTAGTTATATCTGCACCCAGTACGAATTTATGTTGACGAAATCTAAGTAAAATGTAAAATAAATTATCTTGTAAATGAGGGCCGACATACATGATGTCATTTAATGAGTAGCCTGTGGTAGTTTTCGCACTACCATCAAATACAACTCTTAACTTTGTAGTGGTTGAAGTTTCTTTTAAAACGCAGTGATGAGGTAAGAAGAATCCAGAATTATCATTAGTGTCATTTATTAGGGACATGTGACCAAGTTTAATGTACTCACGTATGAAGTCATGATATTCTAATTTCAATTGAATGTTATTTTCAAGTTTTCTCTCTAAGTTTAAAAAACGTTTTTTGGCAGTAGTTAGAGAATCCCCTAAAACTGATGGAGATTCCTTTAGTGGAAGAGTAGTGATAAAACGACCATCACAATGGCGAGAAATATGCTGCTTAAAATGATTTTCACAATAGATGTCTTCTTCGGAAACAAACTTAGTTTTAGGACACTCCTCTGGTTCCCAAAACTTTGTGAGCTGTGAATCTAATTCACTGGTAGAAGAAAAGTAACAATTATGTTGGGGGTGGTGTTGAATATTTGTTGGAATTGGGCCAGAAATTATCCAACCAAGAGTGGTTTTTTGAATGATCGGTAACCCAGGACCAAGTTTGATTTGTCCCACGCTTAAAATATCCCAAAATGTGTCAGCTCCAATAAGAAGGTCTACTGGACCAGGTTTTTCAAAATTCTGGTCAGCTAGAAGTAATTTTGTTGGAACATTGAGCTGGGAACGATTGATGTGTATGTAAGGTAAATTACTTGTTATGTTGGGCAAAATTAGACAAGATATTTTTTTCGAGAAATTGTTAATATCTGATTTAAATGTTAGTGATGTCCGGAAGTTAATATTGTGAGTTAATTGATTAATTCCCGAGATCGAAGTGTTGATTTTTTCCTTTGAAAGTTGTAAAATATCACAAAATTTCTCAGATAAAAAGTTGGATTGACTTCCGTTGTCCAAGAGTACTCTGCATTTATGTGAGTTGCCGAACTTGTCAAAAACGTTAACAACAGCAGTTGAGAGTAGAATATACGGTTTAATAGCAGTGTGAACACTTGAGCTTATATGATGTGTTGAAGAGAAGTTAGAGGTAGAAGTAGATTCATTTGACTGCAGCCCAGTGTTTGGAACATTGGAAGGTAATGAAGATTGAGAAGAATTGTTTTCTGTGGAAACTGAATTTGAGGATTGTGAATTCTCGAAGTGTAACAGAGTGTGATGGATCTTTCCACATTTTCTACAACCAGTAGAACGACAATCCTTAGTACGATGGCATGTGCCAAGACAATTAAGGCATAAACGTAGACGTTTTGCATTGTTTAACCTATTAGTAGGATTTAGTTTTAAGAAGTCAGGACAATAATATATTTTATGTTCCTTGTTACAAAAGTTGCATTTAAACCTATTCTCTGTGTTAGAAACAAAGGCTCTTGTTTCAGACTTATTACCTTTGTATCGTGGTGAATTTTGATCCTGTTTATTATCATTGTAGTTATCTAATGACTCTAAGATACGACATCGTTCTTTTAAAAATTTCAGTAAATCATCTAAAACTGGTAGGTTGTCTTTACAATTTTGTGACTCCCAAGAGCGTCTTGTTGAGTTATCAAATTTTGTTGTTAACAAATAAATAATCAAATCATCCCAGTGTTTAGTGGGGCGTTTTAAAACTTCTAAAGCACGTAAATGTTTTTGTGTATTGTCTAGAAGTTGTCTGAGACCTTGATTTGATTCTTTTGTGACTAGTGGTAGGTTAAAGAGAGCTTTAATGTGATTGTTTACAAGTAACTGTTTATTTTCAAATCTTTCGATCAATAAACTCCAAGCAATGTCGTAGTTTGCATCGCAGACTTGCAAAGATTTAATAGTGTCGGCAGCTATGCCACGTAATGACAGACGTAAGTAATGAAACTTTTGTACATTGGAAAGTGAAGTATCATCATTAATAATAGAATTAAAACTGTCGCGAAAGAAGAGGAATTGATCAAACGATCCATCAAATGTAGCTAGATTCAATGGAGGTAACTTAATGTTGCTTGTATTTGTAGGCCTAGCTGCTATTGAACCATTGACACTACGTGAATCAGACGTTTCAGTAGGTCGTCTAGATAAAATAAGTTTTTTGATGTCAGATATTATTTTAAAATATCTGTCCTCAAAAGTCTGCCTTTCAATGGCATGTAATGTGTCATAATTTTCCTCGCAGTCAGGATCATCAGTTTCAATAAGCATCTGAACCTCATTAAAAACATCTAAAAGCCCTTCGGCTTTGAATAATCGCATTTCTAAATCTACGAGGTCGATAATTTCATTATTTTCTATACTTCGAAAATATGTTGTTAAACGTGTAAGAGCACCTTTAGTGGCCATTCTCTTTGTTTTGTTTTGGTCTGACATTTTTGACAATATGACCAAAATGTACGAGGATACAAAATAATTAAATATTATGTATGTATGTTAATTAAATTATGTAATTTTAGTAATCTAATGTATGTGACGTATATTATACAGATATAAACAATCAAACTGTGTTTGATGTTTCAAGAAATAAATATTTGATCTTCGATGAATGTAATTAAATAAAAAGAAATGATTTATTCAAGTGCAGAAAACGGAAATAAATGTTTTGTAATTCAATTATTATGTACGTAAGAATTATTATTAACGTTTAGTTACGATCTGTCAGAATAAAATAAAAAATCAGCTAGCACATTCACAATGAATACGAGAGTAGGTAAAACGTCAAATATGTCACTATTCGAAATAAATATATTAATTTAGATTGAAACTCATGTACTTAAAATATTTATTAAATAGAGACTGAAAAAATGTGAAATTATAAAAAGGATTCAGTATTCAGTGTTGTAAATAATGTAGCTTCCTGGGGTTGATACAGCGGGTCAAGTACGACGTCGGTTCGTAGAATGTAAAGCTGCTATTTTCTTTTGTAGTTCTGCTGGCACTGTAGATTCGTTGTTCGAAGGACCAATAGATGTGGATGTGGTGAAGAATTTTCAGAATTTCACGTAAATTTTAATACAACAGATCTATAACAAATTACAATAACTTGAATGTAAGGAGTAAAAATGTTCGTTCATCGAAGCGTTGGTTTTGTGTGTATTCTCGTCGTTATGTACTTTTTCGTCACCCAGTAACCCTGGCAAATGAACTTGGGTCACTTCGTTCGGCAATCTTCGGTAATACGCACTTGTACAATAATTGGCAGAGTCTAATAAATTTCAAAGTCAATGTACTTAACACTATTTACGGGAGTGTTTAACTAACCCTAACCCCTAACTAACTTAACCCTAACTACGAAATTAGATGTTTTTTTAAAATAACTCCGAAAATATAAATTTTAGAAAAAAACTGACTTGACCATTGAGAAATTCAGAAAATTTTACAAAAAAAACTTGAATTTTCTAAAATTAAATCTGTATCTTCTATAATTTTTTATTTATAACGCTAAAGTCACCAATCTCACAAACATTGGCGCACTGTAAACTAACGTACGGCGAAGTGCACGGTTGAGTTATTTTAATGAAATTCTTTGAAAATTTTACAAATTGAACATGAAAAAAGAATAATTAAGCTATTCTATGGTTATAATAGAAAGAAATAAAATGTATGGGCATAAGTACGGTGTGAGCGGAAAGTGAGCCTTACATGAATTTTGTTTAAAAATGATTTAAAAATGCGTAACTAATACACTCTCAATTTTGCACAACTTACCTTTCAAGCATCTTACTAAATGATGTTTCATTCAAAAAAATCTGAAAAATTTAATTCAAATGATATGACGTCTCAAAAAATGTAATTTTTGAAATCTTCGTAGTTTTATAGAATTACCACCATTTTAAGACGGTATTACTCAAGTTTGAACAGATCTATTACAGTTTTGTAAGTGCTTTTTTAAATCTTAGGATGTAATCTTTAAAATACACTGAATTATTTTAGTTTAGAAATGAAATAAACTACATATTTCTTTTTAAGAAAATTAAGAAAGATAACAAAAATTTAATACAAAAACCAAAAATTACCAGTTAAAAAAATGTTTATACAAAGTGATCAAAACTTTTTTCTGTAAACTTACCTAAAATACATTTAATAATAAACTTCAACAATAATAAATGTTCAGCAAAAAAAATTTTTTTTAGCTCTTATACAGTATGTCTGCGTAACTTGGAACCTATTGATAACTTTTTTATTATCAGTTTTACGAAAAAAAGTTATTCTTTATAAAAGACTCTGCATCGTATATAATCTAAGATGCAATCATCAAATATCAAATTTAATTAATGTTATACGAGGTATGTCAAAAATATGAATTTCACTCAAGAGTAAACTACCTTTACATTTCACAATATCGAAAATTGTTATTAAGAAAAGTTGTTTGAAATTAAAAAAATTGTTTTAGTGTTCAATTACATCCTTCTAATTAAAATATTGTGAATAATAAAGGCACTTAACTCTTAAGAAAAATTCATATTTTTTACATGTATGTATACACCGTTCTTAGGCGTCAACGCCCTTCGGTAGGGATCTATGGGGGAGTTTCACCGAGCCGCAAGCCCTTATCTCTTGCCGTACTGCTCCCTCATAGGTCGATCAGATGCCCGCATATTCCAGACTAAGCGCCAGATTCATATTTAGAATTTTATACTGGCGCGTTAGCCTTTTTGTTTTTCCGATGGCCTGGCTTGGGCTTGAACTCTCGTACCTCTCGTCGAAGAGAAGTGCGGGTCAGCCGCTAGTCGCACTGAGCTATCCGATCGATTTTTTACATACCTCGTATAAAATTAAAAAAGTTTGATATCTGATGATTGTATCTTAGATTTTACACCAGTGAGAGCATTTTATGAAGAATAACTTTTTTTCGTGAAAGTGATAATAAAATAGTTATCATAATTGTAATAAAATGATAATCAGTATCCGTAATTTGAGAAAAAATTGAAATTTTTTTTTTCGATTAGAATGATGTAATTGTATATTTAGACATAGTTTCTAATTTCAAACAACTTTTCATAATAGCATTTTTTGATATTCTGGAATATAAAGGTACTGCTCTTTAACGAAATTTATATTTTTGACATAACTCGTATAAAATTGATAAAATTTGATATCTGATGGTTGAGTTTTAGATTTTTGACTATCCAGAGCATTTTATTAAGAATAACTTTTTTTCGTAAAATTGATAATAAAAAAGTTTTCCATGTGGTTCCTAGCTACGCAGACACACTGTATAAGAGCTTCTGTATAAGAATTTTCAAATTGCAATGCCATATTCGGATTCAGCATAATCAAAAACAAAATAGAAACATATTTTATCAAAGTAAAATAATTAATTTATCGATATTTTTAAAATTATTTATACAGAACAATTGATATTGTTTAAACAATTAATAAACAATTAGCGGCCAAATCTGCGAGTAGAACTTTTTACTTTAACATGTATATAAACTAACAAAAAAAGTTTTAGAAAAATATATTGTTTTTTGTTTGAATTTTTCCGAAACAATGCATGTTTTCGTTCTAATTGCACTCCCCTAATTGACAATCTGCGATACATAGACGATACGGCATTATTAGACCGATTAGTGTAAGCATGCGACCAGTAACTGCTTAGGTTTAACCAGTTAAAATAATTCAAAGCCAACCAACTCCATCGTCTTCTTTTTTTTTCTTCTGCATTTTCTCATATTTGTACTCAGATAGGGGTTACAAGTTTTTCTTAGAAAATTTTTGAACAGTACTTCTTCTTTGGCATTTTTCCATTATAAGTTCGCTGTTTTAATCCTCAACAGATATTTATCCTCCGAGTCAACTTCTGTTGGATCTCCCTTCATCATCGCCTTCTCTATACATATTTTCCATCTCACAGCTGGTCTTTCCGTCTATTTTCTGGATGTTCCCATTCATTACTCTTTTTGGCCACCTGTGATCTGGCATTCTTTGAACACGATCGTACTATTGTAGTGCTCCATTTTCCAATTTTTTGTTATTCAGCATTCTGCTTCCATCCTGTTCCATATTTTCTTATTCTGTACCTTATGGTAATTTGAAGACATCTTCTCATCAAGTCCAATTAGTCCGTTCTTTAACGGTAAAATATTGCAAAATCTCTAAATTTTAAAGAAACGCTTGGATTGACATGAAATTTGGCATACACATAGCTAACAAGTCAAAGAAAAAAAGTGATATTGTGCCGATATGTGCTTTGGCCCTGGGGGTGGTTTTCACCCCCTCTTGGGGGTGAAATATTCGTCCAAAGAAAGTCAGGAAATGGATAAACTGGCTAATTTTAAGTAACTTTTGTTCTATAGAGTTTTTTTTCACTAAGTCAATACTTTTCGAGTTATTTGGCAGTGAATATGTTCAATTTTTCAACAAAATAACCACGCTTTTAGACGGTTTTTCGCAAATAACTCAAATAGTAAGTATTTTGTCGAAAAAACATTCTTAACAAAAATATTAGTCCTGTCGCCAGTAGGGGTACAACGGCCTCCTTAATTCAGATGGACTTACCCAAGTTTTCTTTATGTATTTTGACCCGTAGAACACGAATTTTTTGAGTAACAGTCGATCCGGATGTCGATAAGATTGTTATAAACAAAGAACTTGAGGAATCACATAACAGCGATTTTTCGCAAAACAAAACATGTTTTTGTATTCTTTGGGTCATTCTAAGCAAAAAATTATTTTACAAGTTTTTTGGTAGGATGCATAGTTTTTGGCATAAACGGGGTTGAACTTTCAAAAAATCGAAAAATTACAATTTTTGAACCCGAATAACTTTTGATTGAAAAATAAAATAGCAATTCTGCTTACCGCATTTGAAAGTTCAAGTAAAATTCTATCGGTTTTGATTATTTTCATTGCTAGAAATTAGTCTTTTTATTGTTAAACAAAGCTATCAACACATAGTGATTGAATGATGTTTTCAATGCATTTCTAATTTGAAATCGAACGAGTAGGCGCGCATACAGAATTTCTACGTACATTACGTCCATTAAAACGCATGCATTGGGCCTGGGAAACACTATGTGTTTATACCTTTGTTTAACAAATAAAAACTTATTTTTTAGCAATGCAAACAATCAAAACCGATAGAATTTTACTTGAACTTTCAAATGCAGTAATCAGAATTGCTACTTTATTTTTTAATCAAAAGTTATTTTGGTTCAAAAATTGCACTTTTTCGATTTTTTGAAAGTTTAACCGCGTATATCTCGAAAACTACGCGTCCTACGAAAAAACTTGTAAGACCATTTTTTGCTGAGAATCACCCAAAAAATACAAAAAAATATTTGGTTTTGCGAAAAATCGCTGCTATGTAATTCCTCAAGTTCTTTGTTTATAACAATCTTATTGACATCCGGATCAACTGTTACCCAAAAAATTCGTGTTCCACGGGTCAAAATACATAAAAAAAACTTGGGTAAGTCCATCTGAATTAAGGAGGCCGTTGTACCCCCCCCCCCCCCCGTGGCGACAGGACTATATAGCCTGTAAAATTTTTTAAAAAATGGTGTATATATCACATCTCTACACCTAGTAAAAGCAGAGTTATAGCTAATAAAAATAGGTTCATATTCGTCAAATTCCAAATGGAATACTTTAACGTGAAATAACCAAAAATGAAGCATATTTCGGGGAAAACTCATTACAACTTATTTAAAGTATTTAAAAAAAGCTTCATTTTTGTTTTATAAAAAAAATTTCTAGCATCAAAATTAAACAAGTTACGCTCAAAATAAAGTTTGTCCCTTTTGGTTTTGGTAAAAAAATCGAGAAAATCACCCCCTAATTAGTATCTTAAATGAACTTAATCGTTACGACTTCACAAGTTTCTTGACTCGTGTATATATTGTTTATATGATCTGTAAGTTTCATCGGTTCAAAGTCCTTATTATTGAAAGCGCTGTAGTTAAGAGGGGTTGAACGAGTCACTGGTCAACTGGTCACGAATGTATGCAAATTTAGAAACACCAAATCTTAATCAATTTTTATCTAACAGAAAAACAAAAAAATACATGATATTCAGAAAAGCAAATCTGACTTTTTTTTTGTTTTTCGCGATTTTTGGTATCTCGAACAATTTTAAGTTATTTTGAAAGAAAAGATATTTTTCATAATTTAAATTTTTAAAAATTTTACTTTGAAACCAAATTTTTTCAAAAATAAGCACTTTGAATTGATGAAACTTACAGATCATATAAACACAACATAAGTAAAATAATTTGTGAAGCGGTAACGATTAATTTCATTTAAGTTGCTAATTAGGGGGTGGTCTTCCCGATTTTTTTTTGCAAAAACAAAAGGGACCAACTTTATTTTGAGCGTAACTTGTTTAAATTTAATGCTAGAAACTTTTTGTAAAAACAAAAATACAGCTTTTTTAAACACTTTAAAAAAGTTATAATGGGTTTTCCCCAAAAAGTGCTTAATTTTTTGGATATTTCACGTCGAAATATTCTATTTGAAATTTGGTGAATATGAATCTACTTTTCATTGGCTATAACTCTGGTTCTACGAGATCCAGAGACCTAACGCGTACAACATTTTTTTTACTTTTTTATAAGCTATATTTTTGCTAAGAACGTTTTTTTCGACAAAATACTTACTTTTTGAGTTATTTGCAAAAAACCGTCTAAAAATGTGGTTATTTTGTTGAAAATTGAAGATATTCATTCGCAAATAACTCAGTGTTGACTTGGCGAAAAAGCTCTATAGAACAAAAGTTACTTAAAATTAGTCAGTTTACCCATTTCCGGACTTATTTTAGACATACATTTTTTCACCCCCAAGAGGGGGTGAAAGTCACCCCCAGGACAAAAGCACACATCGGCACTATATCACTTTTTTTCTTTGACATGTAAGCTATACGTATTCCAAATTTCATGTCAATCCAAGCGGTTCTTTAAAATTTAGAGCAAAAACCGTGAAAGAATGGACTAAATTCGATTAGCCGTATATTATTTCGTATTTGTTGTTGTCACTGGACATACTTCAGCTACGGGTCCGATTCTAAAGAGGCAAAAGAAATTATTAAATAATAAAAGTCAAAGTTTTAAAGTTTTCAACCTAATAGAAATATTCCTAAAAGATATTTAACGACGTTCTACACCTTCGTTGCGGGGTATGCCTCTTAGAGGAAAGGGGGGGGGGAACTTATATGCAAGCGAAAGTTGGTAACAATGCATTTATAGCAGAATAATCAAATCATATGTTTCAGTATTGAATACTTTATAAAAATAAATTATAATAAATTACGGAAATTACGGAATAAATTACGGAATTAATTGTAATAAATAAATTACAAATAAATGGTACGGTAAACAATCCTCATTTTTTAATATGTTATTCCTTACAAAAAAAAACCTTTAATTTAAGCACAAATAATTAAAAATCGTAAATTTGGGTCAAAAGTTATTAACTTTTTAAAAATTCCCATAAGAGTCCATGTTAAAACTTAACTTTGACCTTTAATAGTAATTAAACGGCACGGTAAAACAATTTTTAAAAAATCAAGTCTTAGTTTTTTGAAGTAAACTATAACATACTAAAATTTCATGCAAATCCTTAATTCTTTGCCGAAGGTGTAGAACGTCGTTAATTGAAAGCTTATTGGACCAGTTTCTTGGTAACACCTCCATGGCTTCTAAAAATTGCAAGCCAGATGGATGCTGAAGCGAAGAAGACAAGAGGGAATTCAAAAAACTTACAATTCACGACCCCGTCTGTTCAGATAGTAAATTCCAACGTAAAATGGACCTAGTTACTCATAGGAGTAAAACCAATATAAAATGAAATAAAAATGTATACCATTTTTATTCAGTTGCAATGCGAAGGCAAAACTGTCTTATTTGTCACTTAGAACAGAGAGCGCAAACCAGCACTCTGAATCGACGATTTTCGACTCTTATTGGAGTCATCATCGGAGAGGCGTAGGCCTGCTGCTCTCTGCTCGAAGTGACCAAACCATGAAAGTTTATCCCCGCGTTGCAACTTACGTTCATGGAGTAGGTGTCTAGCATCTGGTAATTGAAAGTCAACGTTTTAAAGTTTTCAACCTAACAGGAATATTAAAAATATTGACAAATATTAAAAATATTCCTAAAAGATATTTAATTGAAAACTTTCCAGGAAAATCGACCATTTTCCTGGAATCGTCGATTTAGATGCTGGTTTGCGCTCTCTGTTCTAAGTGAAAAATAAGACAGTTTTGTCTTATTTTTACATTTTTATTTCATATTAAATAATAATTTTTGATGTTCGAGAGATCTATTGCATTTTTGTCTGTATCGCCAAAGGTATTCTTTCGTGAGATCACGTCTTGTTTCGAATACCGTGGGGAGTCATCTCCAAGAATTGTTTTGCTTTCGTCCACAGACCACGTCTTGACTTTTTGACTTTATCAGAGGCACCCTTAATATAAATTGCGATGCCCTATTCTTAATCATACACAATCAGATTGCTTCTAAAACACCAAACAAATTTTATTTTATTGTATTTGTATTATATTCGAGAAACAGATAACAATTATTATATTAAACTTGATATTCTTGATGATGATATTTTGGTTAAGTATAAACATATTCTGTTTATGTTGTATATAAATATTTATTGAAAACATGAATCTGATGATCTACAATAATTATTATTGTTAAACTGCATATGACTGATTTATCAGCTACAGTGACGATATAATAAAACAGGAACGGCAATGTAATCGGCCAGAGTTCAGTGGCTGTAAAAGGTCACGGTGTCACTGAACACATAAATACAATATAATCCGTTTTTTAATACTGACAACTATTTATTGATCCTTTCCGCAACTATAAATTTCTAGTTGTTATTAAAAAAAGACTTTTACAAGACGTGGCTGACCACTAAGGTAGCTGAACATGGAGAATCTGCTAGTAGAAAACAGATCAGAGGACAAAATTCAAGGTACACTACTTAATAACGAAGTAGCATACAGAAAGGTATGACTAACATTAGCCAGAATGAAGAATCCCCAGGTCCCGGAAATATTCCTGTCTAAATATAAAGGCAGGAGGCCTTTAGTAGAAATCGATGGGAGCAAATGGAAAAATCCTCTGTCCAGCAGTGGATGAACGTAGGTTTAAGTTGAAGAAGATTTATGTTATCCATATTGACAGAAACAAGGGATTACTTTCATTCAAAAATTTGATGTAAGTACCTATGGGCAGACATTAATAGAAATGAGTACATAATTTGAATCTTATTGGTATTGTACCTTTGATCCCTATTGATGCTCGGGTCACCTTTGAATATTCTTGGAGGTTAAACACTTGAGTTGTTTTTGATTGTTTTGTTGATCTAAAAGGTTTTTTTTATGATTCTAACTCGGACTTCCTTGTTTTGCTGTTTTGCTTTCTGGCAAGTTTATTTATGGGATTTTGTTTTTGTCTTGAGTTGGTCATCTGTCAACTGTTATTCTTTACAAGTATTTAAATTTTATTGTTTGGGTAGATATTAACATACTAGCATATAGGTAACTCCGTCGATATTGATTGACCGGTTTGAGGTTGTGAGCTCATACTTATATCTGGGATCATTGATCACAAACACAGGGTCACTACAGGACAGGGTTGTTTCGTTTTAAACATTTTGTTTTAATACTGTTTTAAACATGTTTTACTTAAACATATTTATGTTTATGTTTAAAACTTTGTTAATATGTATAATGAACATACAAAAATTATTAAATACATTATATAAACTTTTTAACATACATACTATTATTTATTAATAATCGGAACATAGAAAAAAAATTGTAAAACTTAAAACATTTTGCATACAAGAGTTAATCAATTTCTCAAAACTGTTTTAGTCTCATAGTAATCTTGTAATCTAAATCATCAATCTGATCAGTCACGTCATTACTGATGGAATTAAGTTCTTTAAAAATTGAGCTTAGAAGCTTTGACATTGCTAGTGGGCCTAGCCGATTACGTAGTTTGGAATGGTAAACCGTATGATGAGAAGCTTCCAACCGTCTTTCTATGTTGGCTGACGATGCAATAGTTCTGTGAAGCTGTTGAGCAAGTTTCAATGCTATAGTATTTATATTTTTCTTAGAACGCCACCATGCCAATGGTTTTACATTCTCAATTAGATGTCTAGAAAACATATTATGGTTTAAAGGGTACACACTTTGCCTGGTAATAATAATAATAATTGAAAATGCTTCTGGATAATAATAATTTATAATAGTCTAAGAGCTAGTGAACCCTCCGACTAACGGTCGTCCTGTAAGGCTAGAAATTTTTCTAGTGATAATTCATAGCACACCAAGGCTAAAAACCATGACCTGGCAGGCATCAGTGGTGCACGTGTATCTACCAGGTGAATCGAAAAGTGCAAATTTAGGGGGTAAAATAAACTTTCTCCTGTAAGGTTTAAATTTAAGTATGTGTTTGAGTAAGTCATTTAGAAGAAATGTGTACAATGACAGGCGATTCTGAAGAGCATAAGACCTTGCCAGGCGAGGGGAAAGATTAGGGGTTTTTCCTAAAATTATTCTTTTTGCATCGAACAATTTTTTTTAGGTTTTTTGAATCATTCCAAACAGAAAAGGTCTTTGGTGATTTTTCTCTTAAGTTAATAGTTTTTAAAAAATTGGAAAGAAATCCTTTGTAAAAGGTATAAAATTTTTTTATTAAAAATCCCTTAAAAGGGCTACATCACAACAAAACGTTTTCGATTTTTATAAAAAATCATCATCAGTGTTCGATCTAAAAATAAGTATAACCGATTTAATGAATATAAAGTTATTATTTAAATTTTGACAAAGGTTAGAGCAAGTTGGTTATACTTACAAACTGGATGCTAGCTGAGCCACAAAATAAAAATATCTGGGTAAAAACCCTTTACATAAAATATAGATGCCTTAAAAGTGCACACTTCAAGAAAAAGGCCTGTGATGGTCACATGGCAAACAGGATAATGCCCTAAGGTAAGGTATACAGGTTTCCCAACACGTGGGATCCAAATTGAGTTGATCACATTTCAATGACTTAATGGCAACTGAATGCGAAATGAGTGATGTTTCTGAAAGGTGTCAAAAGACAGATGGACAACGTGACGTGGAATTTACCCTGTATTACGACAGCCAACTAATTGTTAGTAAAATATTTAATGAAAATTTACATAGTAATAACAAACATCAACAAAGTTGTGGCTATAATTACATTTAAGTAAGTACCTTGAATATGTAAGATGAACGTAAAGTATGAAATGATTTTTATAATGAGAAATAGCCAGAATCTATGCAGCCATCTATACATGTTCCTATTCAAATTGAAGTAAGTCCAACTGTGCTGTTGAAAATTTGATTTACTATGAATTAAAAGGAGTGTTTGGTTTAATTGTACCAATGGCAGAGTAAATTAGAGAGTCTGTGGTAAATGAAAGTCTGATATTAAAGTAGTGTTGAAATTAAGATAAGTTGTATGAGTCACAGGAGGAAACTGATATGATATAATGATATGTGAATTAATTGGTTAAGGTACCTGAGTGTTGATATTGGAAGTGAAGAAGAATATCAATTGAACTAATAACCTGGCAAAAGTATGAGGTCGTTTTATGTAACATAAGCATCTAGGGCTAAACATGTTTATGAAATAGGGATTTTTTCTATTTTTTATTTTTTATACCAAGTTATCGAGTTGAATTGAACAGGTTTAAAACTGGATAGATGTATGAAGGTGTATTGAAAAACAAGCACAGTTGGACTTACTTCAATTTGAATAGGAACATGTATAGATGGCTGCATAGATTCTGGCTATTTCTCATTATAAAAATCATTTCATACTTTACGTTCATCTTACATATTCAAGGTACTTACTTAAATGTAATTATAGCCACAACTTTGTTGATGTTTGTTATTACTATGTAAATTTTCATTAAATATTTTACTAACAATTAGTTGGCTGTCGTAATACAGGGTAAATTCCACGTCACGTTGTCCATCTGTCTTTTGACACCTTTCAGAAACATCACTCATTTCGCATTCAGTTGCCATTAAGTCATTGAAATGTGATCAACTCAATTTGGATCCCACGTGTTGGGAAACCTGTATACCTTACCTTAGGGCATTATCCTGTTTGCCATGTGACCATCACAGGCCTTTTTCTTGAAGTGTGCACTTTTAAGGCATCTATATTTTATGTAAAGGGTTTTTACCCAGATATTTTTCTTTTGTGGCTCAGCTAGCATCCAGTTTGTAAGTATAACCAACTTGCTCTAACCTTTGTCAAAATTTAAATAATAACTTTATATTCATTAAATCGGTTATACTTATGTATTTTTAGATCGAACACTGATGATGATTTTTTATAAAAATCGAAAACGTTTTGTTGTGATGTAGCCCTTTTAAGGGATTTTTAATAAAAAAATTTTATACCTTTTACAAAGGATTTCTTTCCAATTTTGTGATTGATGGTATACAGCCAACTACAGGAAAACTTTTTCTTTTCCTTGTGGTTTTTTAATAGTTTTTGTTATATAAGCGATTGAAAATTTTGAAAATTGCGAAATTGGCCATTTTTAACCCTAAATCGGACATTTATCTAAAAATTTCAAAGTTGCCAAGGTAGGTAGATATTCTTTAAACATTGATTGATGAAATCCCAAAGAGTTTTTTGCAATACAACATCGGAAACGCCTTTGTTTTTTAATTGCTAATCAAGCGGGCGCGACACTGTAGTATAAGTGAGGACGTTTGAGTTTACATAAATTCATTATCTCGAGAATGGGCAAATTTCAAGAGAAATCCTCAGACAGGTCGATTTTTATTTTTAAATTAGGACTTTTTGGCATATATATAATACTAGTGACGTCATCCATCTGAGCGTGATGACGTAATCGATGATTTTTTTAATGAGAGTAGGGGTTGATAGATGATAGGGTTAATAGATGGCAGAAGAAGCATCGGAAGAAGACGAATTTCATGGTTGAAGAACCTGAGAGAGTGGTTTGGATGCAGCTCGAAACAACTATTTAGAGCTACTGCCTCAAAAATTAAAATAGCTATGATGATTGCCAACCTCCGTAGCGGAGATGGCACCTGAAGAAGAAGAAGGGGTTGGGTGATAGCTCATTTGAAAGGTTATTTAATTATCTATTTACTAATATAAACATTAACATAATTATTTATACAGGGTGTACAAAAAAATTTTTTTTATTAAATTAACTTTGATTAAATTTAACAAATAGAAGAAAAAATTTTTTTGTACACACTATAAATAATTATGTTAATGTTTATATTACTGAATAGAGAATTAAATAACCTTTCAAATGAGCTATCACACAACCCCTACTCTTATTTAAAAAAATCATCGATTACGTCATCACGCCCAGATGGGTGACGTCACTAGTATTATATATATGCCAAAAAGTCCTAATTCAAAAATAAAAATCGACCTGTCTGAGATATTTGAAATTTGCCCATTCTCGAGATAATGAATTTATGCAAACTCAAACGTCCTCACTTATACTACAGTGTCGCGCCCGCTTGATTAGCAATTAAAAAACAAAGGGGTTTTCGACATTTTATTGCAAAAAACTCTTCGGGATTTCATCAATCAATGTTTAAAGAATATCTACCAACCTTGGCAACATTGAAATTTTTAGATAAATGTCCGATTTATGGTAAAAAATGGCCGATTTCGCAATTTTCAAAATTTTCAATCGCTTATATAACAAAAACTATTAACTTAAGAGAAAAATCACCAAATACCTTTTCTGTTTGGAATGATTCAAAAACATAAAAAAAATTTGTTCGATGCAAAAAGAATAATTTTAGGGAAAACCCCTAATTTTTCCCCTCGCCTGGCAAGGTCTTATGCTCTTCAGAATCGCCTGTCATTGTACACATTTCTTCTAAATGACTTACTCAAACACATACTTAAATTTAAACCTTACAGGAGAAAGTTTATTTTACCCCCTAAATTTTCACTTTTCGATTCACTTGGTAGTTACACGTGCACCGCTGATGCCTGCCAGGTCATGGTTTTTAGCCTTGGTGTGCTATGAATTATCACTAGAAAAATTTCTAGCCTTACAGGACGACCGTTAGTCAGAGGGTTCACTAGCTCTTAGACTATAATGGATGGATGATAAGTTTATTCCACTAAAGCGATGATCAAGCAAATTTGCCAAAAAATGGGCTGGGGTCACCACAAAATAACTGACAGTAGACGTTATTGGAATAGCTAACTTGCAATGTTCCCCAGGCAACTTCTTATCTATTAGTTAGTAGAAAAATAGATCAAACACCTTCAATTAATGTTATGTTTAAGAAAATATGATTTAAACAATGTTTTCTTCTAAGTTTTATATGTTTAAAATATTAAAATTAAAAACAAAAAACATGTTTAAAGCAAGAAAAACGTTTAAAACAAAAAAACATGTGTTTTAAACAAGTTTTATTTGTTTAAAACATACATTTTAATAACAAAAAATGTTTAAAACAGAAAAAACATGTTTTGTTTAAAATTAAAAAAACATGTTGTTTTGCAACCCTGCTACAGGAAGAAATAAAACGTAGATGTGATCTAGCAAAAGTTGCCACATTGACCACAATGTGGAAGGACTGTCAAATTTCAAGAGCGGTTGATCAACTGCTTAATATTCTCTATACTGACCTACGGACGTGAATCTTTTACCCTTAGACAATCGGAAACAAGAAAGATAGTTTGAACTGTGTTCACTGAAATGTTCTGTTGAGGTTTGTTCACTACGGAGACCAAAGAATGGTATCCTCGCCTAGTATCATATGATCGTATCCATCGCATCGTATCCTCGCCTGAAGCAGAGCATCGTACTCTTCATGTTCACAACGAGGTATTTCGCCCTGGTATCGTTGTCGTCTCTTCATACGGAAAAACCACATTCTACAGCAATTTTGGACCACAATTTCTTCAATACTATGTTATTGTTATGATTTTTATTTCTTTTATTCCAAATTGCTTCCCGCACAACTACTAAACCGATCAACTTTTCCTTGTCCATATTGCGTTTCGATCGTAGAGTACCGGGGTCGAGGGTTGAAAAAATACTAAGCTCGAATACTATGGTCCAAACCTATGGTCCGATACCTGGCTCTGCGCTTGACTGTGAACGCTCGCATTTAAAATAATGCATATTTTATATTCAAAGCCCGAATTTCAGGCACTCCTAGGTTTGACTAGGCAATCCTCAGGTCTGACTGACGGTCTTAGTCAAAGTCCGAAATAAATTACAGTTTCGGCCTTTGACTAGTCAAACCTAGGAGAGACTAAATTGGTCAGGCAAAGGTCGAAATTTAATTTTATGAAATCGGGGTTTGACTAGTCAAACCCTGATCAGCTATTAAAATGTCGTAATGTGTTAGATTGGGTTTCAGAAAACGTAATTTTTTAATTTAACGTTTATTAAACGTTTATTAAATTAGTATTTATTCTCACATGTTGAGGCATTATGTCATTTAGAGTTGCACAATAGGTTAGACCTTTTACACTTACATAATTTTGAAGAGCATTTCTTATTGTAGTAGCATTTTATAAAGCCTTGTCCTCCAAATTTAGAGTCCTTTGTACTAATTTCTCTTAGACAGCTTAACGTCTGGATCATCTTCGAAATGTAAGAAAATTCTCTTTGCATTCTCTTATTTAATTTCTTGGAAAAAGTGTGTGTATTGTTCCGTATTTCCTACCAACTCTATATAAACCGTCAATTGTTTTATCTTGTATGATATCCAAACTATTTCGAGCATCTCCTTTGGCTCTATAAAAGCTGGGGATAGGTATTGTTACAGTTTTTCTGATCGAAATTGGACGAAATTTTTTTTTCACTTAATTGTTTCATAGCGTTAGCCTGGGAATGAAGACCTTCATTCGCCTTTCCTTTATTTATTTTAATCTTTTCTGTCTGTGCACAACGCATGCATGTAACTTTTCTTTTAAAACCTTCATAGTACCTATGCATCAGGTGTGCTGTCAGCGCACACAACATGTACCACCTGATTACAAATTATGCACGTATGTGCATCAGAGCTCTCTTTTTGACAAATACAACAAACCACATCCGAAAAAGTAATCTAAATTGTTTGCAAAAGCTGTCTCTAAGAGAAATTATTAGTACAAAAGATTCTAAATTTGGAGGACAAGGTTTTATAAAATGCTACCTCAATAAAAAATGCCCCTCAAAATTATTAAGTGTAAAAGGTCTAACGTATTGTTCAACTCTAAATGCCATAATGCCTTAACATGTGAGAATAATAAATACTATTTTTTAATTTTAATTACGAAAATATAAAAATAATAATCGTTAAAATTAAAAAATAACGTTTTATTAAACCTAATCCAACAAATTACGACATTTTAATAGCTGATCGGGGTTTGACTAGTCAAACCCCGATTTCATAAAATTAAATTTCGACCTTTGCCTGACCAACTTAGTCTCTCCTAGGTTTGACTAGTCAAAGGCCGAAACTGTAATTTATTTCGGACTTTGACTAAGACCGTCAGTCAGACCTAAGGATTGCCTAGTCAAACCTAGGAGTGCCTGAAATTCGGGCTTTGACTATAACACATATATTTTACCTGGTATTGGATACTATGGGTACGATACTTTGGTCGGAGCGAGGGTTGGCGCCTCGTTGTGAGCACAACTTTGGAGACGAATGCTACGAATGCCTTGGACCTCTTCAGTCAGACAGAAACAAATGCCGCCTTCAGTCCGAAAAAATTGTTACTAAAATGAAAATCGTTAACGAAATAATGTTTCAAATACATTGAGCAAAGTAATTTAAACTTCACTTTCAGTAGTGATCTTTTAGTTTTCTTTAATATGCAAAAATAAATAACAAAGAATAGCATAATATGGTGATAAAATTAGTCATTTGCATTGAGTAATGTCAGTTGCATGCGTCATTTGAAGGAGCGTGTTAATTTATTTTATTGATTTTTTTTTATTCAGTATTTTTTAATTTTGGTATTCTTTTATAGTCTAAGAGCTAGAGCCGAAAAATCATCGTCATAAGTAATATGGAGTTTGGCATGTGAAATGTGTCTATTAGGTCGGGATCCCGCGTATGAAAAAAAAGTTGAATTATAGCAAGCTGAAAATTTTTTAATAGCTTAAGGGTGTCTAGTCGTACAAACTTTGATATATGGGAACACTGGAACAGGGGAAGTTTTAATTGTAGAACAGGTTAAAAATTTGGAATGGTCAGACCACGAAAACGGCACATGTATTTTGTCCGACAGAACAGACTTAAACTTTTCGAACAGAGATTAAATTCTCATGCAAAAATCAGACTGCTAGTTATCACCAAATGGGCGTTTTAATGAGCGGAACATGTAGAATATGTCAAATGACAGGAATTATGACAGGTGATAAATAGCAGTCTGATTTTTGCATAAGAGTTTAATTTCTGTTCGGAGAGTTTAAGTCTATTCTGTCGGACAAAATAAATGTGCCGCTTTCGTGGTCTGACCGTTCCAAATTTTTAACCTGTTCCACAATTAAAACTGCCCCTGTTCCAGTGTTCCCATATATCAAAGTTTATCCGACTAGACACCCTTAAGCTATTAACAAATTTTCAGCTTGCTATTAATCAACTTTTTTTTTCATACGCGGGATCCAGACCTATATTGTATATTGATAATTATGACCCCTTTCAGGCTGACACCTCAGTGGATACAGGAAGTAGCAATAAGGGATGAAAGGGGAAAGTTAGTGTAGTCTTTAAAGGTTTTCACCTCCTATTTTGTTAAACCTCCATCGATTTGCACGAAAACTGGTGACTAGTTAGAACATACCTCAGGAAATAAAAATAATTTGGTGCCAACTTGCACTTTTACCCTGGGGGTGGATACCACCCCTTCTCGATGGTGAAAACGATTTTATTAAAAATAACCCCACAAATCGATAGAGGGACAAATTATAAGTAAAATTTGTTATATCATGTTATTAAAATAAATCAATACTTTTTGAGTTATTGAAGATCAAAGATTTGTCTGTTTATAGTCCGTTCTTTAACGGTAAAATATTGCAAAACCTCTAAATTTTAAAGAACCGCTTGGACTGACATGAAATTTGGCATACACATAGCTAACAAGTCAAAGAAAAAAAGTGATATTGTGCCGATATGTGCTTTTGCCCCGGGGGTGCTTTTCACCCCCTCTTGGGAGTGAAAAAGTATTCGTCCAAAGTAAGTCCGGAAATTGATAAACTGACTAATTTTAAGTAACTTTTGTTCTATAGAGTTTTTTCACTAAGTCAATACTTTTCGAGTTATTTGCCAGTGAATATGTTCATTTTTTCAACAAAATAACCACACTTTTAGACGGTTTTTTGCAAATAACTCAAATAGTACGTATTTTGTCGAAAAAACATTCATAGCAAAAATATAGCCCGTAAAAAATTTAAAAAAATGGTGTATATATCACGTTTCTATACCTGGTAGAAGCAGAGTTATAGCTAATTAAAAATAGGTTCATATTGGTCAAATTCCAAATGGAATACTTTAACGTGAAATAACAAAAAATGAAGCACATTTCGGGGAAAACTCATTACAACTTATTTAAAGTGTTTAAAAAAAGCTTCATTTTTGTTTTATAAAAAAATTTCTAGCATCAAAAGTAAACAAATTACGCCCAAAATATAGTTAGTCCCTTTTTTTTTGGTAAAAAAATCGGGAAAATCACCCCCTAAGTAGTATTTCAAATGAACTTAATCGTTACGACTTCACAAGTTTCTTGACCCGTGTATGTATTGTTTATATGATCTGTAAGTTTCATCGGTTCAAAGTCCTTATTTTTCAAAGGGCTGTAGTTAAAAGGGGTTGAACGAGTCACTCATCACGAATGTATGCAAATTTAGAAACACCAAATCTCAATCAATTTTTGTCTAACAGAAAAACAAAAAAATACATGATATTCAGAAAAGCAATACTGACTTTTTTTGATTTTCGAGATTTTTGGTATCTCTAAGAATTTTTAAGTTATTTTGAAAATAGCATATTTTTCAAAATTAAAATTTTTAAAAAGTTTTATTTTATAACCAAATTTTTTCCAAAATAAGCACTTTGAATCGATAAAACTTACAGATCATATAAACACAACATAAGTAAAATAATTTGTGGAGCGGTAACGATTAATTTCATTTAAGTTGCTAATTAGGGGGTGGTCTTCCCGATTTTTTTGCCAAAACAAAAGCGACCAACATTATTTTGAGCGTAACTTGCTTAAATTTAATTCTAGAAACTTTTTATAAAAACAGCAATAAAGCTTTTTTTAAACACTTTAAAAAAGTTATATTGGGTTTTCCCCAAAAAGTGCTTAATTTTTTGGATATTTCACTTCTATTTGAAATTTGGTGAATATGAATCTATTTTTCATTGGCTATAACTCTGGTTTTACGAGGTCCAGAGACCTAACGCGTACACCATTTTTTACTTTTTTACAGGCTATATTTTTGCTAAGAACGTTTTTTCGACAAAATACTTACTTTTTGAGTTATTTGCGAAAAACCGTCTAAAAATGTAGTTATTTTGTTAACAAATGAACATATTCACTCGCAAATAACTCGAAAAGTGTTGAATTGGCGAAAATGCTCTATATAACAAAAGTTACTTAAAATTAGTCAGTGTATCCATTTCCGGACTTATTTTAGACTTATATTTTTTCATCTCCAAGAGGGGGTGAAAGTCACCCCCAGGGCAAAAGCACACATCGGCACAATATCAATTTTTTTCTTTGACATGTAAGCTATGCGTATGCCAACTTTCATGTCAATCTTTAAAATTTAGAGCAAAAACCGTGAAAGAATGGACTATTAAGAGCACATGCGTGAAGTTACGGATGATAAAAAGAACATATTAATTAATTATATGTTACTAAAATATTATTTTTATATTATTTCGATATTATAAATCTAGCAAAAGTGTATTCGAATATGTCAAATGTACCCATTATTTTATGACACAGTTTATAATGAAAAAAAAAATTCAATTAAATATCGAAATAATATAAAAATAATATTTTACTAACATACAATTAATTAACATGTTCTTTTTATCATCCGTAACTTCACGCATATGCTCTTAAATAGACAAATCCTTGATCTTTAATAACTCAAAAAGTATTGATTTATTTTAATAACATGATATAACAAATTTTACTTAAAATTTGTCCCTCTATCGATTTGAGGGGTTATTTTTAATAAAATAGTTTTCACCCGCGGGAAGGGGTGGTATTCACCACCAGGGTAAAAGTGCAAGTGGCACCAAATCAGTTTTGTTTCTTGAGGTATGCTCTAACTAGTCACCAATTTTCATGCAAATCGATGGAGGTTTAACAAAATAGGAAGTGAAAACCTTTAATGACTGCATTAACTTTCCCCTTTCGTCCCTTATTGCTACTTCCTGTATCCACTGAGGTGTCAGCCTGAAAGGGGTCATAATTCTTCTTCTTCTTTAAGTTCCATCTTCTATCGAAGGTTGGAAATCATCATGGCAATGCGGACCCTGTTGACTGCCGCTCTCAATATCTCTGCACTACTGCATTCGAACCATTCCCGTAAGTTCTTAAGCCAGGATGTTCTTCGTCTTCCCACATTTCGCTTTCCTCGGATTTTGCCTTGCATAATAAGTTGTAATAATGAGTATTTTTGCCCTCTCATCACATGTCCCAAGTACTCGTTTTCGTCTTTTGATAGTTAGTATTATTTCCGGTTGATTTCCTATCCTTCTAGTTACTTCCACGTTCGACATTCTTTGAATCCATGATATTCGTAGGATTCTTCTGTAACACCAAAATTCAAAGGCGGAGCTTCCAAGCCATAAAGAAGAGTAGAGAACACGTAACATCGAAGCATCCTTAGGCGTAGTTCTAACCTTATATCCCGACAACAAAGAAACTTTTCAAGTTTAATGAATGATGCACGTGCTATTTCAATACGTGTCTTAATTTCTTTGGTTTGGTCTACATTTGATGTTATCCATGTTCCTAAGTATTTGTAGTTATCCACACTCTCAATCACAGTATCTTCAATAGGTCATAATTGTCAATATACAATGGACACATTTCACAGGAAAAACTCCATATTACTTATGACGATGATTTTTCGGCTCTAGCTCTCCGTCTATTATTACCGACGTCATTTAATGTTTACATAGCGACAAATTATGTCCATGACAGACTGCGTGACTTGTCGCATTAGGCTTTTATAAGATTGGATGTCTCGAATACATAATAATCTATTTAAAATCTTTTCTCTATGTTTGATATCTTTGGTCTTTGTGTCCAACTAGTCTCTTGCCACTCTTTAAGCGGTTTTCACTTCTGCTTTATTTTTTCTTAACTTTCGTTTAACCACCACCATTTCTTTTTATTCTCAAACTTGTTTCCTGATATTTTTCCAAGTATTTTAATAGCAGTATCTCTAGTATCTAATAGAGGTCATAGTCTAAGTAATAATAGTCAGTTAGATAGCCAAGTGGGGCAGGCAGTAGCCCTCAATTCGCTTCACTGGTTTGGTAAGTACGCTAGTCGATATTCGTTCAAAACCTGGCCCGGTGAACGGAAAAATAAAAAGGCTAACGCAGTAGTTTGAAATTCCAAAAATGAATCTACGGTTTGATGGGAATACGTATGCCGGTGTCTGATAGGCGTATGGGAGAGCAGTAATAGGGATAAGGGCTTGCGGCAGTCCTCCATAGATCCCTACCAGAAGGTAGTTAACGCATATTTCGATGTATATTGTATATATATATATATATATATATATATATATATATATATATATATATATATATATATATATATATATATATATAAGAATAATTTTGGGGAATGCAGTCAATGTGTTTTGGGCTGATTAGAAGTGAAACACTTTGAACTTTTGTCGAGCTTTCGGACAATTTATTTCCTTTATCAAGACAATCTAAAAATACAAATGTTTAATATATATATATATATATATATATATATATATATATATATATATATATATATATATATATATATATCTCTAATAATACTATACTACAGTCACAATCAAGATGCACTAGAAGTAAACAAACCAAGACACATTAACTGTTACAAGAAGCACTCCTGAATCATGATTTACAAAGTACATACATTGTTAATCCCAAATGATGATTTACAAAGTTTATACATTGTAACAAACAGTTAACGTGTCTTGGTTTGTTTACTTCTATTGCATCTTGATTGTGAATTTAGTATAGCCATATCCCACCAAATTATTGAGGAACTTTCCTTCATGTTCTAACTCATTTTTTTACCATTTTTGCCCTGAATAGATTATCTTTCTGCTCTTTTAACATCCACCATTTGATTTTTTGTGGTCCTCTTCTGATATTTGGGTTTCGTTTTGTTTTTTACTTCGATGTCCAACTTAAGTTGTTGGCTCACAGTCTCACTAACTAATACCTAGCAGTCCTTATGATCACATAATATATCTTCGTTTTTTTTTGTCATCAAAATAATCTATTTGGGTGGGATTTTGTCCATTTTTGTATGTGATAAGTTCTTACTTTCTATTTTATCATATAACGTCGCCTTTCTCTTTTGTCTTTGTCATATAATTTTATCGCCTTTTTTAACAACTCGTAATATTTAATCGATTATTGGTGTTAAAGTACGTCTGCCGTTGGCCTTTAGAAAAAAATATTATCGTCCCCAGATTACAGTTCTAAAAATAAAATGTCTGTGGCATGCCGAAGTAGTAACCGATAATATGGTTTTAATTTAAAAATAATTTTTAATCGCATATTATAGATGGGCCAGGTAAAATATGTTAATTACAAAAAACGTCGTTGAATGATGGTATATAATTTCGTTAAAACGATCATCCCAAAAACAGTAACTAGTTCCTAGTAGTAGCGCAAACTTGGTTTTTTATTTGTATTTTTTTTTGGACAACGGTGTTTTACGTTTCTTACCGATCTAACGGTCACATATAAATTCTGTACAAAGTCCATGAAACCGGTAAAAACTCTAAATAATAATATAATTGGCATTTTGACTAGAAATCGTTGTCAAGAAGATAGCTTTAGAAGCTTATTAATGGTAAGAATGACGCAATACTTTGAGAATATAAATAATGAAAAAGTTATTCTATTCCTTAGAAAACAGGTTTTTATACATGAAAAGTATATCATATAAAATAATAGCCATATAATATCATATAAATCTTTAGCCATATTACATATTCCATCTTTCTCCACTTTTGTTGGGTCCACTTACGCTTTAGAAATCAGAGCAAATTATCAGTCATCAAAACAATTACCCTACAATTAATTTGTACATTTATGTACACATTAAACATAATTTTGTTGTCCTACACGTTTTAACGTAAAAGGCTTTAATAATAGTTTTTCTAAGTGTATTGATATCACATGACATGACCAACATAATATCTTTAGGTACCTAATACTGACTGCATAACTACCAGTAACCTAATAAATATCTTATCTTCTTATCTGATTATTTAATCATTGGATATTTTACATTTTTTCATTTAAGTTCGTATAACTTTAACCCCAACATATGGATATTTGATACTATTTTTATTTTAAATACCAACATAAACTTTAAATTCTGTGGTTGAAGTAACAATATAGCATTTTCTAACGTTGCATTGACAGTTTGTCTTTGACATCCTTCTAAGGTCCTTTTACATTCAGTTGGCCATTGAACTCCAATATGTGAGGTTTTAATCCTTAAATTCCAACCACGTGGTAAGAGTCCTGTGTTGCCCTGGGTAATATCCAGGAATATTTGCAACATCATCAAGTATTATTAAAAATATGTAGTATAAGTATAACACAACAATTTTCAACATTTAAAGGGTTTTTACTCAAAAAATTTTGGTGGCTCAGCAGGCTCAGGCATGCTATTTTTTTGTAAGTATGACCTCTTGCATTTTTAACCTTAGTCAACTTTTTAAATCATTTTTCCTAACTAATTAGGTTATACTTATTTTAGGCCTTTTAGTAACACTGATGATGGATTTTTTAATCCAAAAACGTTCTGTGATTTAATGTAACCCTTATTTAGGGAATTTTAAATATACCTTTTACAAAGAATTTGTTTTCCTCGTGGACTTATATAAAATAATACTTGTGGACTTATATAGAATAATATTTACGGTTATGACTGATTATAATTATAATATATAAAAGGCAAAGAGAATGATGATGATGACTGATTATAATTCCTGGATGGGGCGGCGACCTAATCATCCAGATTAAATTGGTTGTTCGCACGGAATGGTACCTCTGCCTTTTAAACTTAGTCCAGGAACCGAAGCTTTTCACCCCGCAATTTTTACAGAATGGATCGATTTGCTTGAAAATTTGAGAATAAGTAGTGGATAATCCAAGGATCAATATATATATATATGATGACGAAATGCGCTTTTACCATGGAGGTGGTTGCCACCCCATCTCGGGGGGTGGGCATTTTTTATTATATTTTGGCCGCAAAATTTGATAAAAACATTAATTTTAAGCAAAAAATGCTCTATATATTTTTTTGATAACATTAATATTTTTCGATTTATTCGCTGTCGAAAGTGTTCCTTTTTTGTTTTTAATGTTTTTCGATATTATACTCATTTACGATTCACTCAATTTTTACCGTAGAGAAAAATTTTTCAAACCAAGTTCTTGAGAATTAAATATCCTACAATTTCATATTTAATTAAACATTTTTTTCGTATCTCTGATGCGAATCTTTCTATTCTGAAGAAAATGGCATTTTTTACCAAACTACAAAAATTCGTTATTCGCTTTTAACTCCAGTTCGTTTAAAACTAATCATTCTAAGCCAGTCAAACTTCTGGAATCTATTAATAATACATAAATAAAGAAGAATGAATAAGGCCAATGACTAAAAACAGCGCTAACTTACATTATTATGCTTCCAATTGTATTTCTTCTTTTTTTTTTTTCAAAAAAATATATTGATTTTTTAACCGTAACTTTTTATCTTTCATACTAGAAAGTTTGGTAAAAAATAATTTCGTAGGTTTTTACAAGATCTATAAGGCTATTAATATTAAATCCTTTTAAAGTCCTCCGTCGCAAAAAGAGGTGACTTTGAAAGGGTTGGTAAAGGCGGTTTTTGCATGTTATTATAAGTTTTAATTGTTAATAGCTCACTCAAATTTTGCCGTAAAAAAATTTTTGCAAACCAATTTCTTGGGAATTAAATAAGCTACAATCTTATATTTATATATTTTTTCATATCTTTGAGCCTAATTTTTCTATTCTGAAGAAAAGGGCATTATTTACCAAACTACAAAAATTCGTTATTCGCTTTTATCTCCATTTTTTTTAAAACTAATCATTCTGGAATGGTACCTCTGCCTTTTAAACTTAGTCCAGAAACCGAAGCTTTTCACCCCGCAATTTTTACAGAATGGATTGATTTGCTTGAAAATTTGAGAATAAGTAGTGGATAGTCCAAGGATCAATATCTATATGATGACGAAAGGCGCTTTTACCATGGAGGTGGTTGCCACCCCATCTCGGGGGGTGGACATTTTTTATTATATTTTGGCCGCAAAATTTGATAAAAACATTAATTTTAAGCAAAAAATGCTCTGTACATTTTTTTGATAACATTAATATTTTTCGATTTATTCGCTGTCGAAAGTGTTCGTTTTATGTTTTTAATGTTTTTCGATATTATACTCATTTACGATTCACTCAATTTTTACCGTAGGGAAAAATTTTTCAAACCAAGTTCTTGAGAATTAAATATCCTACAATTTCATATTTAATTAAACATTTTTTCGTATCTTATGCGAATCTTTCTATTCTGAAGAAAATGGCATTTTTTACCAAACTACAAAAATTCGTTATTCGCTTTTAACTCCAGTTCTTTTAAAACTAATCATCCTGAGCCAGTCAAACTTCTGGAATCTATTAATAATACATAAATAAAGAAGGATGAATAAGGCCAATGACTAAAAACAGCGGTAACTTACATTATTATGCTTCCAATTGTATTTCTTCTTTTTTTTTTCAAAAAAATATATTGATTTTTTAACCGTAACTTTTTATCTTTCATACTAGAAAGTTTGGTAAAAAAGAATTTCGTAAGTTTTTACAAGATCTATAAGGCTATTAATATTAAATCCTTTTTAAGTCCTCCGTCGCAAAAAGAGGTGACTTTGAAAGGGTTGGTAAAGGCGGTTTTTGCATGTTATAAGTTTTAATTGTTAATAGCTCACTCAAATTTTGCCGTAAAAAAAATTTTTGCAAACCAATTTCTTGGGAATTAAATAAGCTACAATCTTATATTTAAATATTTTTTCATATCTTTGAGCCTAATTTTTCTATTCTGAAGAAAAGGGCATTATTTACCAAACTACAAAAATTCGTTATTCGCTTTTATCTCCATTTTTTTTTAAAACTAATCATTCTAAGCCGGTCAAACTTCTAGAACCTATTAAAAATTCACAAATAAAGACGACCAAATAAGGTAAATGACTAATTTTAATTAGGGTGGTGAGTAGGAGGAAGTTTCCAATCATTTTTTCGCTGCAAAAAAAATAGGGACTGACATTCTTTTTATTATGTCATTTAATTTTTGAGCTAGAGACTATTCTTTTATTTCTGGAGATAGACTTTTTACGTACTTTAAATTAGTTTGAACAAGTTATCCTCGAAAAATGCATAGTTTTCCCGTCTGTTGACTTTGAAACTACAATATTTTTTAGCATTTGACAAAGAAGAGCTATCATATAATAAAGTATAGCGCGATTACTATTGGTCTTAAAGAAAATAAAAAAATAGGTTTTGTTTATTTTTTTAAAAGGAACATTTTTGTTAAGCAAAGTTGTTTTGATAAAATGAAAACTTTTTGAGTTATTAGCAGAAAAACTGATTAAAAACATTGATTTTTTCGATATAAAACTAACACTTTTGATAGCGAATAAATCGAAAACTATTAATTTTATCAAAAAAATGTATAGAACGTTTTTTGCTTAGAATAAATGTTTTTACCAACTTTTGGGGTCAAAATAAAATAAAAAATTTCCACCCCCGAGATGGGGTGGCAACCACCCCCATGGTAAAAGCGCCTTTCGGCCTCATATAGATTTTGATCCTTGGACTATCCAATACTTATTCTCAAATTTCCAATCAAATCGATCCATTCTGTAAAAATTGCGAGGTTTTGTCCTATTTTAAGCTTCATTACTTGGACTAACTGTGTAGTTAATGGGTTGGTTGTCCGATCCACCAACGAAGTCCCTTATCCCAAAATTTTTATTACGATTAATTTAAAAAGATCTACATTAAAAAAATGTTTTATATTCTTAACAAAAAAGTCGCTCAGGCTTAAATATCTCTATCCTTAACCTTAGATAAGATAGATTAATTTCAAAAAAATATTAAAATTACGCTGCTGAGTCTTATTTTTTAATCACATAGAATGTAAAAAAAAATAAATCTGGGAGAGAGGACATTTTGCCTATCTTAACTGGGAATACCCTTTAATTTATTTATCCCGTGCATATGTTATGGCTGGCTGTGTTCTCTACTCTTTTGTATGGTGTCGAAGGTTGGACTTTAACGGATACACTTCGCAAAAAACTGGAAGCATTTGAAATCTGGGTGTATCAGAAAATCCCACGAATAAGTTGAGGGGATAGAGTTTGTAACAAAGTTGTTTTGTATCGGATGGGAAAAGTTATGGGAGTCGTCAGAACAGTTAAATATCGTAAACTTGAATATTTTGGCCATGTTATGCGACATCCAGAGAGGTATAATATACTCCATTTAATAATACAAGCCTAAGTAGATGAAAGAAGAGGGCCGGGTCGAAAAAGAAACCTGAAAGAATGATTTAACAGATCCTCTGCATCCCCTTTCCGAGCTTCCGTTAACAAAATTACTAAGTATAGCCAATTTGATAGGCAACGGTCGATAATAATAGATTACAGCACATACAGCAAGAAGAATAAGTGGAAAGTTTGTTTTTGCGCTGTCGACGCATGTGGCACTGAATATTGACGGCATACTGCTCAGCGCTCATACATGTTTTATTTGAGGTTTTACTATTGAAGTTATAGACTTTTCTTCTTCTTAAGGTACCTTCTCTATTACTGAAGGTTGGCTATAACTACAGCAAATTTCTCTCTAGCTTGAGCGGTTCTTAGTATCGAATGTGTGTCCATGCCTGTCCAGTAGGGTGCATCGAAAAAATAGAAGTTGGAAATGTTATATCTGGAAATTGGAAATAGCGTGAAAAAGTTGCTAGTGTTATTTTTCAGCATATTAGTATTTTTAATTTTTTTACTAAGCGAATTTTCTGATATCTGATTTTTATGGAAATTTCAATTTATATTATTTGGAATAAAATATGTGCTAACTCGATCTAAGATCAATTAAAGAAAACTTAAAATGTTGTCAATTACAAATTTAAACGATATTTAAAGTTTTATTTGTTTTTTCAGTCTCACCAACCCCTTTGAAATGTCCCGCTTCGTGAGTGAGTGCGTGTAATTTTCACTCATGTTTGGTGCGATGCCTTACTTTGTTATTATTGTTGTTTGTAAATTAAAGATTTTTAAAATAGATAAACCAGGACCATGGGGAATAAAATCAAGATGTGCTGTGGACCGCCCCATTTTTTAGCAACCACCAAATATACCTGAAAATGTTTTACCGAAATACAAACAAGCGATGAAGTTTTGTGGTTGCAAGAGGATAAAAAGTCAGCAAGAAAGAGCCAGAATTTTCTGGTATTGCCGAACAGGTTGCAATTAAATTGGAGGAAATATGGAAAAAGACTTTAATTCCAATAATTTAACATACAAGAATTATTCAGCTTTTAAAAGCCAATCATGACAAATACATGAAACTTATGAAACCATTAAAGAACAGGCGAAACAGTGAATTTTACAAAAATAAAATTCAATGCTTTAAGAACAAAAGTAAAACTACACGTTTCGATCTTGCAGCATGCAAATGTGACACACTAGTCTGGGCTGATTATCGGAGAATAGGCCATTTTTGGGAAAAGTTATTTACCAGCAATTTTATTGCTGGAATCGAATTATAAGATCCTATATATTAATAATATAGGTATGCAAAGTCCTCAGATAGTGTGCTACTTTTTTTATAAACAAAATGGCGCACGAAAATCGTGTTTTTTTCAATTATTGCTCTATAACTCCGAAGATTTTAACTTTACAACAAAAACACCAAAATAAAAATTCACCGTGATTAAATTCTGCATAGAGACGCGTTTCTCCCGATCTGCTCCGACGAAAATTTTCCTCGGAAAATGCGGGTTTTCCCAACAAAATCTTTAATTTTCAAATAAAGTTTTAGATAAGTAATTATCTACCAATAATTAAATAATTTGGTGACTTAAAGCCTTTTTGGTTTAGATTATAGTTACAGAAGCTGATGAAAATTAAACGAATATTTTAGCAACAATTCAATTGTTAATTAATAATTTACGGTCGCAATAATAACCAAAATAATTATGATACACTGATCAAGCTTTGAAATCTTATAAAGATGAGATGCCTATTTAATATTTTGTCGACAAAATATGAATTTTTTATTTTTTTGCATAATCTTTAAATGTTTAAAAAAAATAGTTATAAACAAATTAACGTTTCTCAGAAAGTTTTTATTATATTATAATTTTAAAATAAATGCTTTAAAACTTTTTTGCAACCATTTGTAAAAAAGTTATGAAACAGCAAAGTAAACATACGATTACTACTGTGTTTATAATATTTTTTAATTCTTTCAAAGCGTAGAAGTGAGTTTAAAGTACAAGCTAATTATTTACAAAAAAATATCGATTAACAGTTTAATAGTTATATTTTAATTAATGATTATAAATATATTTTTTTGTAATTTACACGCGCGAAAGTAGAGTAACACAGTACTGTAACTAAAATTTTCACTCGGAGCGACGACCGGCCGCGTGATGTACACCTTTAATAAATAATGCATGCTGCGTGTCAGTCGCTTCGAGTGAACATTTTAGCTCCGACTCTGTATCAGGCCTACGTTTGCGCTAAAAATTACAAAAAAAAAGTATTTTTAATCTTTGATTAAAATATAACCATTGCACATTTTCGACATTCTTTGTGAGTAATTAGGTTGTACCATAGACTAACTTTTAAGCTTTGAAACAATTAAAACAAATTATAAACAACGGAGATTTGGTATATTTACTTTGCTGTTTCATAACTTTTTTGCAAATGGTTGGAAATTTTTTTTAAAGCATTCATTTTCAAGACCTATGAAATACGCATTTTAAGTATTTTTTTAATTAGGATATAATAAACAGTTTCTGAGAAATCTTAATTTGTTTATAACAATTTTTTTTAAACATTTAAAGATTATGCAAAAAAATGAAAAATTTATATTTTGTCGACAAAATATTAAATAGGCATCACACCTTTATAATCTTTCTAAGTTTGATCAATGTCTCATGATTATTTTGGTTTTTATTGCGACTGTAAATTGTTAATTAACAATTGAATTGTTGCTAAAATATTCTTTTTATTTTCACTGGCTTCTGAATTTATAATCTATAACAGGAAAGCTTTTATTTCACCAAGCTATATAATTATTGATAAATAATTACTGGCCCAAAAAATTTATTTGAAAATTCGAGATTTTGTTGGGAAAACCCACGTTTTCCGAGGAAAATTTTCGTCGGAGCAAATCGGGAAAAACATGACTCTATGCAGAATTAAATTGGGGTGAATTTTTATTTGAGTTTTTTTGGTGTAAAGTTAAAATCTTCGGAGTTATAGGGCAATAATTGAAAAAATACGATTTGTCGGCGCCATTTTGTTTATAAAAAAAGTAGCACACTATATGCGGACTTTGCATACCTATATTAATAATATATAGGATCTTATAATTCGATTCCAGCAATAAAATTGCTGGTAAATAACCTTTCTTTGTACTTTACTAATTAGACCAGCGTATTATAACTATTTTTTTTTCAAAATTGAAAGATTATGCAAAAAAAAGAAAAATTTATATTTTGTCAATAAAATATTAAATAAGCATCTCATCTTTATAAGTTTGATCAATGTATCATGATTATTTTGGTTATTATTGCGATCGTAATTTGTTAATTAACAATTGAATTGTTGCTAAAATATTCGTTTAATTTTCACCGGCTTCTGGAATTACAATCTATACCAAGAAAGCTTTGATGTTACTAAGTTATTTAATTATTGATTAATAATTACTTACCTAAAACTTTATTTGAAAATTAGAGTTTTTGTTAGGAAAACCCGCATTTTCCGAGGAAAATTTTCGTCGGAGCAAATCGTGAAAAACATATCTCTATGCAGAATTTAATTGCGGTGAATTTTTATTAAGGTGTTTTGGTTGTAAAGTTATAATCTTCGGAGTTATAGAGCTATAATTGAAAAAAATACGATTTGTCGGCGCCATTTTATTTATAAAAAAAGTAGCACACTATCTGCGGACTTTGCATACCTATATTATTTATATATAGGATCTTATAATTCGATTCCAGCAATAAAATTGCTGGTAAATAACTTTTCCATGAATTTTGCTAATTAGCCCAGAGTACACTGATTAATTGTCTTTGTAGCAAATCTCAAAAAGTGCCTCTGGATGATCGCGAATTTCTATTAAATCAAAGAGGTCCTAGAAAAATGTTGATAAGCTCGTTTGATAGGGAAAACAAAAACAAATATAATCAGAGAGAACAACGGTAAAAGAAGAAAGTTACCGACGCAAAGACAAAACTTTAGCTCAAGTAAAAAAACAGTACCAAGTTTTATGCTCCAGTGCCTACGTTCCTTCCAATGAAGGCTCCAATAAGAGCCGAAAATCGCGATTCAAGGGACTGGACTGCACTCCGTATTCTAATTGAAAAGTAAGATTGTTTTGCCTTCGCATTGCAACTGAATAAAAATGGTATACATTTTTATTTTACATAATAATATTATGTATACATATTTACATTAAATCCTTCTTTTTTGCAGGTAGGCCATGCACTGAGAGCAAAAGGTGATTTTGGACATACAGTTTGTGGTTTCCTCTTTTCTTCAAAAAATAGAAGTGAGTAACATCTAGTTTTGGTTGTGAGTAGTAAACTGTAAACTTGTACTAATCTACCGGTTTAGTGAAATCCATTGAATTAAATTTTGACATTGATTATGTTTTGTTATATTCTTATACAGTTAAGAATTTTATTGGTGACATGTGATCCAATACCATTTCATTCTAATCTCTCTATAACTTATAGTTATGGGCTAGATTTGTATTAGGTTTGTATAGTTAACGATATACATATTATATGTTTATAATTTATTTATTTAACCAGATACATATTATATAGACAGCTAATTTACTAAACATTTTTAGTAAATCCCTCGTAATGATGCGAGGATGCCCAAACGACACGTTACTTGCCGGTCGATATCATCCTCTCATTATAATATCTTTTCCAATGTCATTGTATAGACAAGAAAACAGTTAGATGCTTATGTTGAAATCATATATTATTATATAGTAAGTTTTTTTATTATTCGTGCGATAGGTCATTTACCTATATAATTGGATGGGCCATTCAATGAACCTCTTTTCGATTTTTTTTATTGCGTTACTATTATTAGTGTCGTTGTCCTTTTGAGGGCGATACCTTTTACGCGTTTTTTAAGAGAAAAAACACTAGAAGAATATTAAGTTTTTTCTAACTTGATTTTGACTGATCAAATAAATTTACTGTTACAAACAACTATACCGTGAAAGATTTTAAAATACTCATCTAAATCTAACTGAACGTGACAATAATACTTCTTCTTTTAGTGTATTATTAATTTTTTAAATAAAGCACTCCTTTTTTCGTCTCAATATGTTCCTGCAATATAGTGGGCGAGGACAGGGGCAGGAGAGACTGAATAAATTTAATGAGAACGAATAAAATTAAACTCACACCGAAATTTATTCCCTCGTAAGCACCTAGACAACTCCCTCCTAACCAGAAAGTTAGACCAGGGCAATTAGCACTAAAAAAACACCGGAATAAATCGATTTTTAAATACCTGCAGCACCTAAGGACCAATTTTTCCAATGGTGTTAAGGATAGTCAGGAAAAAAGTCTACTATTCGCTCCGTGCATGACTGATGCGACAACTAGCGTGGTCCCCTGAAATTTTTGGCGACCACAATTTGACGTTAAACATAATGATACACATATGACATATTTGAGGTTAATATGTAATATTTATTTACCATTTTTAATAAAATTTGTTATAGAAATAATAAGTTCGAGTGTCAAATAAACGTCAAATTAAAAAGCGGATATTTGGAAGTTCTCTGATAGTATGATAGAATTGATCCAAAAGATGGCATAACCCAGACATCCAAAGTGAAAGTTATCCTCCAACACCAAATTGTTCTATATGGTCCACATAATGTTCAGAAAAAAGTCACACCATTTGGAGCGTCGGGTTTGGGGAGGAGAGGGGGGAGAAATCGGTAAATTCGTAGTGTTTTACGTTTTCGTCAATATTTCTAAAACTGTGCAGTTTAGCATGAGCAACCCTGTATACAAAAATGTTCTACATTAAATTTGAAATAAAAAAGGTCCTATGCAATGTATAGTGTAATTGGTCCAAAAAAAGGCGTAACCCAGACATCCAAAATAAAAGTTTTCCTCCTACACCAAATTGTTCTATATGGTCCACATATGGTTCAGTAAAAAGTTACACCATTTTGAGCGTCTGGTTTGGGGGGGAGATGGGGGAGAAGTCGGTAAATTAGTAGTTTTTTTTACGTTTTTGTCAATATTTCTAAAACTATACTTAAGCGTAAACAATGTTCTATACAAAAATATTCTACATAAAATTTAAAACAAAAAAGGTCCTATACATAATTGTTATAAAATCAACGGTTCCAGAGTTACGGAGGGTGAAAAGTGGAGGTTTTCGATACTTTTTATATTTTTTGGGCAATTGATGATGATTTTGGGTGGTGAGGTTGACATTTCTTCAAGGGATTATCACTAACATACCATCGGCCACTGAAATAGCAAATTTGATTTATAAAACACAATTCTGTTAAAGAAAATCAGTAGGAAATTGCCCAAAAAATATAAAAAGTATCGAAAACCTCCATTTTTCACCATCCGTAACTCTGGAACTGTTGATTTTATAACAATTATGTACACGCCCTTTTTGTTTTAAATTTTATGTAGAACATTTTTGTATAGAACATTGTTTACGCTAAAGCATAGCTTTAGAAATATTGACGAAAAACGTAAAAAACTACTAATTTACCGACTTCTCCCCCATCTCCCCCCCAAACCGGACGCTAAAAATGGTGTAACTTTTTACTGAACAATATGTGGACTATATAGAACAATTTGGTGTTGGAGGAAAACTTCTACTTTGGATGTTTAGGTTAGGCCTTTTTTTGGAAGAATTATACTTTTCTACCTCAGTAACTTTAAAACCGTTCATTTTAGAAGGATTATGCATAGGGCCTTTTTTATTTCAAATTTAATGTAAAACATTTTTGTATAGAAGGTTGTTTATGCTAAATCGTATGGTTTTAGAAATATTTACGAAAAACATAAAAACTACGAATTTACCGATTTCTCCCCCCTCTCCCCCCCCAAACCCTACGCTCAAAATGGTTTGACTTTTTTCTGAACATTTTGTGGACCACATATAATAGAACAATTTGGTGTTGGAGGATAACTTTCACTTTGGATGTCTGGGTTTGGGTCTAGTTATACCATACTATGAAGAAAATATCAATTGTAAGGGTTTTTCTTCACGTTTTCGTTATAGTTTAATTGTCGATGTAAACATTAAGTGTTCATCGAAAGCAATTAGGCAGTGTGAATCATTAGTACCAGATTTTAACATTCGCTGGGTCTATTAAACTATTAATTTTGTGTTAGGCCTCGATCCCGCGTATGAAAAAAAAGTTGATTAATAGCAAGCTGAAATTTTGTTAATAGCTTAACGGTGTCTACAATAAATTTACAATCAAGATGCAGTAGAAATAAATAAACCAAGACACGTTAAATGCTACTAGGAGCACTCCCGATTCATAATTTACAATGTATTACATTGTAAATCCCAAATCATGATTTCCAAAGTTTATACATTGTAATTTATGATTCGGGAATGCTCCTAGTAGCATTTAACGTGTCTTGATTTTATTTCTACTGCATCTGGATTATAAATTTGGTATAGTCGGACAAACTTTGATGTAAGGAAACATTGGAACAGGGGAAGTTTTAATTGTGGAACAGTTTAAAAATTTGGAACGTCAGATTACGTAAACGTCCCATGTATTTTGTCGGACAGAACATCCAATTGATTTGTTACCGTTTCGTTAAACTCTCATGCAAAAATCAGACTGCTATTATTAACCAACATGATTCCTGTCATTTCACATGTTCTTCGTGTTCTACTCATTAAAATGCCCAGTTGGTGATAAAGTCTGATTTTTTCATGAGAGTTTTTTGAAATGGTAACAAATCAATTGGAAGTTCTGTACGACAAAATACATGGAACCTTTTTCCAAATTTTTAACCTGTTCCACAATTAAAACTTCCCCTGTTCCAGTGTTCCCATACATCATAGTTTGTCCGACTAGACACCGTTAAGCTATTAATTAACAAATTTTCAGCTTGCTATTAATCAACTTTTTTTGGTACGCGGGATCCACGTCTATGTGTGTGTAACACAAAATGGAAATAGATGACGATAGGAGTATACCACCAAATCGAGGAAGGAAAGAAAGTCAGTATGAAAATATAAATAGAAATAATAAAAATCAAAACGCCAATAATAAGGTAAGCGAAATATCTATTGAAAAAAATATTGTTCAATCATTATTCGCCAAAGTTGTCATATTTCGCCGCTATGGACGCTGGCATAGTTTCGTGTATCCCCACCATGGTCACGCACGGAGCGAATGCATAATTGCATTTTAAAGTGCATCAAATGCATCCAAAAGTGCATAAACACGTCAAAAAAAGCATATTAAGGACCAGATTTTGTTACTCGAGGCTTTTTGGGGTCGCTACGCCATCAGAACCGACCTCCGGAGGCCAGGGTCACTGCTAAGGCAAGTCATTTGGAGGTTCGAAAGTTATCGGCACTAAATTGATGCAAACAGATTACTTGGAGGTTTTTTGAGTCGCTGACCACGAATAAGCCATCTGAACCGACCCCCGGAGCACCTGGCGCCCAGTGTCACTAAGACAGGTCATCTTCTGGAGTTTCGAGGGTTTTTGGCATTAAATTGATGCAAATAGATTACTCAACCAGTTTTTGTGGTTGTTGAAAACATTTACGCCATCAGACCGACACCCGGAGCTCCTGATGTCTAGGGTCATGTCATCTTTTGGAGTTTAGAGGGATTTCGGCACTAAATTAATGCAAATAGATTCCACAGGGGTTTTGGGGTCACTGAACACGAATACGCCATCAGAACTGACCCCCGGAGCACCTGGTGCCCACGGTCACTACTTAAGCACGTCATCTTCTGGAGTTTTGTACAGACATTTTTACACCGGGCTGTATGGTCGCTCGCATTAGTGAAATTATTCAGATTCGATTTTTTTTGCACAAACTTACTAAAAGAGAGATCTTTATAACAAATCCACAGGGTGCCGGGAGGTGCTGTGGTCGAAAAATTGTAAACAATTTTTTTTAAACAAATTCACAAAATAGTTATTTATGACACAGTTCGTGAAGTATGCTTTTTGCGCAATCACGCGATGTTTAGAGCTCGAGCGGTGCGAGTGCTATACATCGCGTAAGTGCGCAAAAAGTACTTCACGCACAGTTTCATACAATATTTTATCAACGATAAACAAATAAAAAACTGCAACTCTTAGTCACTGAAATACATTTCTATTCTACAATTTTTAGAACTTTGACATTTAAAAATTCAAACTTTTTTCAAACCACAAAACTGTCAAAATTTTGTTGTAATTTATTGCTCACGTGTCATCACTATGACAACGCGAAAGTTAAGGATATTTGATTATATGAAAGTGTGCGAAAGAGTAAATCCCATTTAAAATACATTGTTACTTCACGCACACTTTAAACCCTTCACGTACTGCTATCTATAATGACAGTTTTCACAAACTAAAAACTTATACATAATAAGAGATAGAGTAGATAAATAATTTTTTCACTTCGAACAATTTTTTTTAGATAATTTGGGTCATTCTGAGCAAAAAAGGTCTCTTGTGATTTTTCTCTAAAATTGATTGTTGTCGAGTAGGTCTGGATCATCCCGCGTATGAAAAAAAAGTTGATTAATAGCAAGCTGAAAATTTGTTAATAGCTTAAGGGTGTCTAGTCGGACAAACTTTGATATATGGGAACACTGGAACAGGGGAAGTTTTAATTGTGAAACAGGTTAAAAATTTGGAACGGCCAGACCACGAAAACGGCACATGTATTTTGTCCGACAGAACAGACTTAAACTCTCCGAACAGAGATTAAACTCTCATGCAAAAATCAGACTGCTATTTATCACCTGTCATAATTCCTGTCATTTGACATAGTCTACATGTTCCACTCATTAAAACGCCCATTTGGTGATAAATAGCAGTCTGATTTTTGCATGAGAGTTTAATCTCTGTTCGGAGAGTTTAAGTCTGTTCTGTCGGACAAAATAAATGTGCCGTTTTCGTGGTCTGACCGTTCCAAATTTTTAACCTGTTCCACAATTAAAACTGTCCCTGTTCTAGTGTTCCCATATATCAAAGTTTATCCGACTAGACACCCTTAAGCTATTAACAAATTTTCAACTTGCTATTAATCAACATTTTTTTCATGCGCGGGATCCAGACCTAGAGTTCTACGCGATACGCTTAATTAAGCCTTAAAAATGGCTATTTTCGCATTTTTCAAATTTTAATTAAATCACGTATAACTCGACAACAATCCTTAGAGAAAAATGACAAGAGACCTTTTTTGTTTAGAATGACCCAAATTGTCTAAAGAAAATTGTTCGAAATGAAAAAAAATAATTATTTTTGTGTAATTTAAAATAATTTTTTATTTATAACGAATTGATAAAACATGTTTAAATGAAAATGTAATTACTTTTCTCTACTTTGTGTTTATAGTTTTAAGTTGTTTTTAAATAAAACTTGTTTTGAAGTGTCTCCAGAATGTTGTTCTGAAGCTATTTCCTTGTGGCATCCTTATGATTAATTATTTATATGGGAAATAAGCCACAATTAAAATGAAAAAAATAATTTTATTAACGTTTCGACGCCCAAATCGGGTGCCGTTGTCAAAATACAAAATATTTTGTATTTTCACAGTTGTTCTGAATAATTAAGTGGAACTAATATTAAACCACTAGTACTACTAGTATGAGTATGTAACTTTTCAAGAAAGTGACTCATTAACTACAATTGCTACACTTTTTTAAGGTATTGCTTTCGATATGGTAAAATGCAAGCAATACATTTGATTTGTTTGGGACGAATTATTATCCAACATCATTTAAACTAAACATATGGTAATTACCTTCTTACAATGTTATGTTAAATTGTTTTTGTACTTCATTAAATGAATTTATGGATACACTGTTGTTTGATATACGGTCATCGACGACTGAAAAACACCAGGACAATAATTTAAAATAATTTTTTATTTATAACGAATTGATAAAACATGTTTAAATGAAAATGTAATTACTTTTCTCTACTTTGTGTTTATAGTTTTAAGTTGTTTTTAAATAAAACTTGTTTTGAAGTATCTCCAGAATGTTGTTCTGAAGCTATTTCCTTGTGGCATCCTTATGATTAATTATTTATATGGGAAATAAGCCACAATTAAAATGAAAAAAATAATTTTATTAACGTTTCGACGCCCAAATCGAGTGCCGTTGTCAAAATACAAAATATTTTGTATTTTCACAGTTGTTCTGAATAATTAAGTGGAACTAATATTAAACCACTAGTACTACTAGTATGAGTATGTAACTTTTCAAGAAAGTGACTCATTAACTACAATTGCTACACTTTTTTAAGGTATTGCTTTCGATATGGTAAAATGCAAGCAATACGTTTGATTTGTTTGGGACGAATTATTATCCAACATCATTTAAACTAAACATATGGTAATTACCTTCTTACAATGTTATGTTAAATTGTTTTTGTACTTCATTAAATGAATTTATGGATACACTGTTGTTTGATATACGGTCATCGACGACTGAAAAACACCAGGACAATAATTTAAAATAATTTTTTATTTATAACGAATTGATAAAACATGTTTAAATGAAAATGTAATTACTTTTCTCTACTTTGTGTTTATAGTTTTAAGTTGTTTTTAAATAAAACTTGTTTTGAAGTGTCTCCAGAATGTTGTTCTGAAGCTATTTCCTTGTGGCATCCTTATGATTAATTATTTATATGGGAAATAAGCCACAATTAAAATGAAAAAAATAATTTTATTAACGTTTCGACGCCCAAATCGGGTGCCGTTGTCAAAATACAAAATATTTTGTATTTTGACAACGGCACCCGATTTGGGCGTCGAAACGTTAATAAAATTATTTTTTTCATTTTAATTGTGGTTTATTTCCCATATAAATAATGTCTCCAGAATGTGCTCCTGATCATATGGCTGGTTTCTTGTAGAAGTAGAGGGCAGCTATATAAGATTTAGAAAAACCTGTAAACTGTAAAATATACAAAAATGAATAACCATTTTCAATTTCGTTGCAAAACGAAAATACAGCCGAACCATATTCTAGTCCAATCAGAGAGTGCAGCAACCACCTCTACCGATTTCGAAACTTATTAGTCTCTCATCAGGAGGCACATATGCTGCTCTCTCCGATCCAACCAAAACAAACCCCAGCGTGCAGTCCCGGATTGCAACGAACGATAATAAGTTTCGAAACCGGTAGAGGTGCTTGCTGCACTCTCTGATTGGACTAGAATATGGTTCGGCTGTATTTTCGTTTTGCAACGAAATTGAAAATGGTTATTCATTTTTGATTTACATTTACTCTGATTAGAGTACGAAGGGAACCATTCTCGTTGGAACTTTACCGCGCTGAGCAGATGGGACGTGAATTGTAAATTGTAGAATTCCCTCGTCTTCCTTAGTCTCAGCATCCGTATGGCTTACAAATTGTAGAAGCCTCGGAGGTGTAACCAGAGAAGGTTCCCATTGTTTTCATTCTGGTGGGATGTAGAATAGCATTATGTTGTTTTATATGCCATTAGAGTGAAAACTTAGTCTTTTTGTAAAATATACATTTATCGTCAAAAATAAGTATCTTTCATTGTAGTGTAAATTTGATCTTATTTTCGGAACAATTTTTCCGCTCCATGTTTTCAACTTTGTACACCCCGACCGAAATAGACGTGAGCATACTTTCTTTGCCTCCATTATATACATAGTCCAAAATCCTTCAACAAATATCTTACGGATTTTATGTTATACACTCATCGGAAAAAAATTCAGCCACCCAAAATTTTTCATTTAGTTTGACAATTAATAATTTTATTATTTGTACTCCGATTTTCATGATTCTTACATCACTTTGTAGGTACATGTTTTCGTGTTGTTTGTTATTATTCCGGTAACAAAAATTTTTTGCTTAATTATAGGGGATGAATGGAAGCGTTGTATTTTCTCCTAACTTTAAAAAATTCTGTGGAAAAATTGGAGGGCTGATTTTGTTACTCCTTTTGTATTATCCTGGAGGTCTCTTTAAGATTTTGTTTTTTTAATTATCCGAATATCTCGTTTCTTTTAAAAGCTGTAAATAAAAACACCTCTTTGAAGGTTTACAACTTTGAACTTTGAACAACACAAAACAAAATTAACAACAAAACAAAAAAATGCAATACCGGGAATGTCCACCTCTCACAGCAACGACTGCTCGCAATCTGTTTGGTATCGAATAAAGATGTGTTATCCTGGTCTGGAGAATAGCCCGATATTCCTTCACCAGGGCCATAACTGTAGAACTGTACCAAATTTTCTGGAGGCCTAGGAGACGGCGAATAGCTATTTTTAATTCATCCCATAAATGCTCAATAGGATTGAGATCTGAATCTTATCAATCCAACCTCTATTTAAGATATTTATCCGACGCTCTTATAGAGCATAAGGACAACGAGAAGAAGAAGAAGAGTCAATCGGTGTTTTTATTTACAAAAAATTGTACAGCTTAATTGTACAATTGTAAGAAATATCTTAGGAATATCTCCAGGATAATACAAAAGGAATATGTAACAAAATCAGCCCTCCAATTTTTCCACAGAATTTTTAAAGTTAGGAGAAAATACAACGCTTCCATTCGCCCCCGTATAATGCCATCTAAGCAAAAAAAATGTTGTTACCGAAATAATAACAAACGACACCAAAACATGTACCTACAAACTGATGCAAGACTCTTGGAAATCAGAGTACAAATAATAAAGTTATAAATTGTCAAACTTAATCAAAAATTTTGGATGGCGGAATTTTGTGCCGATGAGGGTATAATATATATTACAACTAAAAACAAGTGCCCACGAAAACAAGTCAAGCATTTTAACTACATGTACTATAATGGAGGCAAAGAAAGTATGCTCACGTCTATTCTCATTCCGGTCGAGGAGTACCTTGTGGTCCACATCAGATGCTCTTCAATTTTTTAGAGTTCTTATTGCATCTTCGGTTTCTTGTACTGTTATTTCATCGCATTTGTCTTATTACATTTCATATGTTGTGATGTTGTTACTCGTTACGCGAATCGCGATTTAGTTAGAAGTTATCAGTAGTAATTGCACAAGAACTCTAGAATTCTATATTAATTTTAGAGATCGAGTGCAATTTGTTGCGATTATTTCATGAATAAAACTGTTAAAAACTAAAATTTTATTGTAATTTACATTATGTAAGTACAAATTAGTACAATTAAACACACAGTTGTTATAAATATTTTACGGTTGAAAGTCATCACTTTTATAATTTTTAAAACATTAATTGTCATTAATGTCACTGAATCTATTTTTTCATAACAACGAAGGGCATCTGACGTAATATACTTGACGACGGGAAATTATCAAAAATTATCAATTTAATTTAGATTTTTGTAGCTTTCTATTGGTCAGAATCTCCTATGAATGAAATAATCAGTAATATTCCATCCCAGATATTTCTTCAATTAAATATATTCTACTCGTTTCTTTTCTGTTTGTTCTAAAGTTTTTGACCGTTTTTCGCTGTTCCGTTTTCTTGATCTTGTTGACCCGATATGTGTTTTTTACTTCTGTGCTTAATATTGCGTATGTTCGTCTATCATCTAGGTAATTTGTGTGCAACCACTTTTGATGGACACGCGCCAACTCTAACTCTTAATGACAAATTTTTTCAAATCAAAATGTACACCGGCCAATTCGTAACTTTTCTACTACCTGACCCTCCCAACTCGCAACTTTATACAGGTGAATTCGAAACCATTGTTTACTTCTAATACCCCAGGTAGATAGGTTAAAAGGTAGGAAATAAATTTGAACAGTAACGGATTAAGCCAACACGAGGCATATAGCATATTATGTAAGCGAATGGTTCTTGGTTTGCTCAAAAACATGTTGTGTATTATATGTACCTATAAAAAAATAACAAAAATTGAAATCTCTTAATAAAATAATTGAAACAATATGATATGTATAGACCAGGGCGGATCTGTAAAAAAACGTCTATTTACGGATGTGCGAGGTGGCATTCGGATTTTTGCAGATAAAGTTAGGTGACAACTTCAATAATAATAATTGACTTATGCTCCTTCTCAAATATGCCCGGAACATTAATAAAAAAATTAAAATATTTAAAAATTTCGAAAAACATTGATTTTTTTCTGCTTTCTTTGCTTATAACTAAAACGATTCATTTTGGAGCAAAGTCGTAGGGAAATAAAATAATAAAGATAATTGAATTTTGTATGATATACGACTAGTTAAAAATGTCTTAAATTATTACCCTTTCTGTAAAATAGCAATAAATACAAAATAAGGGGCAAAATAAGCCTCTTCAGTGTTTTTCAACAACTTTGATTGCACTTAGAACCTTCGTAATTCGCATAGAAAATCCTTATCATATCTACTTAAATCGTCCACCAAATTTCATTAAAATCGAGCTGATAGATTTTGCATAATAATTTTGCAATCTAAATTTTTTAAAAAAGTTCAAATTTTTTAAAAACTTTCTGAACAAAAAGTAGACCATTTAGAAGTTTGCTAATTTTTTTTTCATATAAAGAGGCACTCTACCTATCCAATATACTTTACATAATTAAAATCGGATTATCTAAGCGGCCTCAGCACTGTTTCAAAGTTATAAACAATTCTTTGGCATCCACGTTCACTCATTACGAAATCTGTTACAAGCATTTCAGCCATTTTAACAAAATTTATTTCGACTTTCTCATGTAACTCGTCCAAGAGACAATACATAAATGATAAATAACTTTTACACCACCTTCAAAGAGGGTAATTTATACAAGTACATACCTGGAATACCGGTATTAGATTATCAACATCGTTAGTAATTACTTAGAAAAGAAAGTTACAAATTCACCGGTACTTGGTGGGTTACCGAATAATTAACTGCGCGCCAGAGTTACCAGTTGACCTGTAATTAGGATGAAGGATTAAAATAGTTACGAATTCATCGGGACCCCTTTTGGACATGCTTGTTTCTTGTTGTGTACTGCATGCTCGATCTCATTTATCAACGACAATGGGGTACCTATGCGTGCCAAGCTTTTCATAAATTGCTTCATTGATTTCTTCCAAATTGCTAAGACATAATTAGAATAAAATTCCTTTTTATTTACAAGCAGAAAAACCCTATATCTTAAACCGCCAAAGTATGTTTACTACCCAATGCCTTCGAGGAAAACAATACAAAAGGCATTGTCTATTTGTAAATCATACTGTTCGTTATTTTAAATAATACATTAAAATTTCTACACACTAATCCGTTCTTTTGAATTTCTAAAACGTTTTTGAACCCAAATTGTTCTTAGAAACTTAATCACTATAAAAGTTCACTTTTCTGCAAAACACTTCTTAATGCTAAATTATTGTATTGACAAATTTGACCATATACAGGGTCTTGAAAATTTATGATCCCGTGGTCTTTGACATAAAAATTATTTTTAAATTAATTTTGAACTACAACAGTATGTTATTCCTTTATATGTCAGTCGCTAGGGGATGAAGTGTGTCTTCACAGTCGGTGTTCTGAGTAAACCTTAGTAAGAGCAGTAAACCTGACGAGGCATTGGTTGACTAACTCCTATTTCGTCTACAATTGGTGGAGGAGTTAGACAACTAATGGGTTTACTGCTGTTACGGCGCCGTAAATTATCACCCGTGTGCATCTAAACATTCCGTATATGTATTTGGAACCTAGGAGTTTTCTATTGGTTCGTTGCAGCACGCGGTCATATTTTAACCAATAGGCGGCGAGGTCCCAAACGCATATACGGAATGTTATTCGGTTCCAAATTCATATACGGAATGTTAAATATTCGTACACCGAAAAAGATAAGTTTTTATTAGAGTCTGTTAAAAGGAGATTAATTTTAAAATACTTGTTACTGTATTATTAAATAAAAATAAAACAATTATAGTATTTGGAATGTTATTTGGTGCGAAATTCATATACGGTATGTTAAATATTCGTAGAACAAAAAGACGATTTTTATTAAAGCCAATTAAAATGAGACTGGTTTTTAATAGTATATTAAATAATAGTATATAGCCGCCTGGCGGCGACTTTCGTATAGAGTACGAGCTTCATAATGATAATTAAATGCAAGTTGTTTACACGATTTTTTCTATGATCATTCACAAAAAAATATATTCAAATTTATTAATTCTGTAACGCAAACAAATTAAGTAGTTTGTCAGTTTGTTTACATATTGAGAAGTGTCAAAGAGTATGTATTTGATTCGCCATTGGTTACTGCGCGTGTGCCACCTTTATCGCGAATGTCATATTGCGATTCTATTGGTTAAAAATCTGTATCCTAATGAAAATATGTATCATAATGAAGTTCGTTATGATACAGGCAGTGACATCATAATTGATATATTATAGTATGAGAATAGAAAAATGATTGTTAATGTATTAGGTATTAAAGATCCACAAGGAAAAAGGTTTTCCTGTAGTTGGCTGTATACCATATAATACAAAAAAACGAATAAAGTCCTTTATAAAATATAACCTGATAAAATAATGCAAAGGTTTTAAAATTTTGACTACGTTTAAAAAAAGTCGTAGGTTATACCTACTCACGTGTCCTTACCATGCTAACCACCAAAATATAATATTACAAATTTTATTTACATATATTACATAATTACAAATATTTTGGTGGTTAGCATGTAAGATCACGTGAGTATAACGTACAACTTTTTTTAACCGTAGTCAAAATTTTAAAACCTTTGCACCATTTTATAAGGTTATATTAATTTTAGGAAAGCAATGATGATGATTGGTCAACCAATCGAAAACTAGTTCTGTGATGTAGCCCTTTTTAGGGATTTTAAATATAGACCTTTCATAAAGGACTTTATTCGTTTTTTTTTGTATTATATGGTATACAGCCAACTACAGGAAAACCTTTTTCCTTATGGATCTTTAAATACATTAACAATAATTTTTCTATTCTCATACTATAATATATCAATTATGATGTCACTACCTGTATCATAATGAGCTTCATTATGATACAGATTTTCAATATGATACAGATTTTTAACCACTAGAATCGCGATATGACATTCGCGATAAAGGTGGCACACGCGCAGTAACCAATGGCGAGTCAAATATATACGCTTTGACAGTTCTCAATATGTAAACAAACTGTCAGACTGACAAACTACTTAATTTGTTTGCGTTACAAAATTAATAAAGTTGAATATATTTTTTTTGTGAACGATCATAGAAAAAATCGTGTATACAACTTGCATTTAATTATCATTATGAAGCTCGTACTCTATACGAAACTCGCCGCTAGGCGGCTCGTTTCGTATCCCTTATACTCGCTTCATAATGACCATCATTAAATGCTCGTTGTATAATATACTATTAAAAACCAGTCACATTTTAACTGGCTTTAATAAAATTCGTCTTTTTGTTCTACGAATATTTAATATACCGTATATGAATTTCGCACCAAATAACATTCCAAATACTATAATTGTTTTATTTTTATTTAATAATACAGTAACAAGTATTTTAAAATTAATCTCCTTTTAAAAGACTCTAATAAAAACTTATCTTTTTCAGTGTACGAATATTTAACATTCCGTATACGAATTTGGAACCGAATAACATTCCGTATATGCGTTTAGGACCTCGCCGCCTATTGGTTAAAATATGACCGCGTGTTGCAACGAACCAATAGAAAACTCCTAGGTTCCAAAGACATATACGGAATGTTTAGATGCCACCCGTGTGGCCTTTCGCTAAGAGTAGATTGTAGTTAATAAAATACTTGGAAATAAAAAGTGTGTAAGACTTCGAACAAAGGTTCTTGTTGTCTTTGATTATACCTGTTAAAGATTCTAGCTAGATGACAAATTATTAACTTGTTTTAATATTTTCAGTAACTCAGTTCGCACGTTATATCCTTGTATAAATAGATGCTACTTTAAAGTACAATCAAGTAGATATACCACGAGTATCTAATTTTGGCTCAATAAAACGCCAATTCAATATATCTTTGGCGCCAATAGAATATAATACATATTACATCTGTTGATCGTTCGTTGTACAGATTAGTTTAATTATCTATACTGGTTTATTTTGCAGGTTTTGACAATACATACATCATATTATTTTTAATGCAAATTTTAGTCACAAGTTCAAAGGTTTATGTTTTTGTCATTGTGGCGTCAGTCAAATTCAAATCAGATGGAGATATAACCGAAACAAATAATAACAATAACTACGATAAATGTTAGCCTTATCCTAGCAATGACGCTCAAATAGGTAAATATGTATTACTTATTTCCTTATCTACTGTAATACCATTTCGGGGGCCGTAGAATATTATTACATATCGTAAAGTTGAAGAACTATGTACGAGTATTCTAAATTTTGGTCAGTATCATTAATCAGATGCACTGCTGTCGCGTTTAAAACAATCCTTAAGTCCTCATTTATTTTCCAAATACTTCTTATCTTCTACTTTTATGACATATAGTGGAGTCACTGAAGGTGGATATGAGCTATTACCTCCGATTTCGTTCAACCTTCATCGATTTGCATGAAAATTGGTGAATGGTTAGAGGATATCTCAAGAAACAAAGGTGACATGGTGCCAACTTGCGCTTTTACCCTGGGGGTGGATGCCACCCCTTTTCGGGGTAAAAATTATTTTATTAAAAATAACCCTATAATTAGATAGGGGGACAAATTCTAAGCAAAATTTGTTATATAAAGTTATTAAAATAAATCAAAACTTTTTGAGTTATTAAAGATCAAAAATTTTAATTTTTCGTAAGAAAAATGCATGTTTTTAACCGATTTTTCATAGATAACTCAAAAGCTATAAGTTTTTATAAAAAAGTTATTATTACCGAAATTGAAGCTAATAAAAAATTAAATAAACTCCTTACTAAAAAACCTTTTAATATTAACTAAAAGTGAGTTATAGGTAATTGAATGCATATTTTTTCGGCGAGTACCCAAATCTTAAGTATTCAAGCTTAAATTACGGTGCATTTTATAACATAAATTTATTAACCATTTTTGAAAGTACTTAGAAATATCTATCAAATGAGATACCGAACAGTTAATAGCATTAAAATTTATGCTACAAAAATTTTTCAAACTTACTCTTTTAAAAATTTTTCCAAAAAATGTTATCGTTTTTTTTTTAATAACTCCGTTATCTCGTTAATTTTTAAGATATCAGGTACTCCTAGAAACAGTTTTAAAGGTAATTCCAAAGGCTATTAAAATACGTTCAATCTAATCTTTTAAACCCCTCACTTTTTTAAAAATCAAATATTAAATGGCCACGGTTATATGGTTCTCGCAGCAAAATTTAAGCTTTAAACGTTTGTATCTCGGTTATTTTTCACCCTACGGAAATGGTAAAACGGTATAATATTTGATATAGAAAAAACTAAAATTTGGTTATTTACCATTTTTTACGTATATTGAGTATTTTTATAGTTATTATCAACAGAAAATGAAAATGACGATAATTTTAAAAATTCTGATTTTTTAAATTATATCTTTTTTTCAAAAATGTGCATTCTAAACCGGTGAAAATTGTCAAAATCATTACTTATGCTAATATAAAGAAATTTTTTTAAGGATTACTATAAATTTTAATTTTGGTGGAAATGGCGTATGTTTTATTTTTCACTTTTTCCTAGTTTCATCATAACTTGCTTAATTTTGATGCTATTGACTTCTTCTGGAGCTCAATTGTTAGGTATTCCGAAGTTCATACTTTGATAAGTGTTTAGCAGGTATATTTTATAAAATGCATCGTTTTCCCGTTATTTAAGATTGAATACTTAGATTTGAGTACTCATCGAAAAAAATATACATTCAATTACCCATAACTCACTTTAAATTGACATTAATTTAGTACTTTGAGTGAATAGTGTATTTAATTTTTTATTGTCTTATAATATAAGCTAATAGTTTTTGAGTTATACGTAGTGTGACCAACTCCAATTTAGTCGAATTCGGGACAAGACTGAAAAAACTACCTAAAATCCGGGACTTTTCAATGAAAATCGGGCCATTTTTTTTTAAATATTAAACTTTAATATCATCATTTTATTGATTATTTAACATTTTTATGTTGACAAAAATTTTTTTAATGGAATGGGTTGTGTTAACAATTGAGTTAACCAAGTGTCCAAATATCTTGAAAAGATCTTGGATTAGAGATGTACAAGCACAGGTGCAGGATCGTAAATAGAAGAGCTCTTGCTTTAATATCGAAATATCAATATTGTGCCTCAAAAGAAATACTGTAGATGGCAAAGGTACTAAAGAGAAAAATGAGCTGACATATAATTCCACTAAAGCTAAAGATAAATTAAAAAGAACGTATAACTAGGACAATTGTATATTGTAAATGAGAAAAAACAAAATAATAGTGAACAAGAGTACAAAAAATATATAGTTAAATGAAAAAAACCTGAAAACCCTACTCTAGCTGAGCTTTAGAAATAAATATAACAATAACTTAACTTACAAACTTTCAGATGTTGACTAGTCCGTGACATAAACTTACTAAAATAAAAAACGGAAAAAAAAGTTCGTCTTTAAATCCCAAAGGGTGTGGAGAGTGAAGGGTGAGGTTGTCCAATCTGAGAATTTTCACTATAATTCTTGGAGTATCTGGAGTCAGGTGGTAAAATATTGCGTTATCTTGAGAACAAAAACTTGAAGAAACGAAGTATTGCTTCTGATCAGTAAAAAACTATTATTTTACATAAAGTAATATGTAAAATTTGGAGAGAAACAAAGTATTGTTTCTTGTGAGTGCAAACTTTTAGAAACAACGTATGTTTTCAAGAGAAAAAATTCATCTAACTTTTTTATAATTTTCTGACTTTTCTTGTTGAAGTTTTTTGTGACAGTCCAGAGCACGGTGAATTGTTTTCATGTCCTTACACATTGTCACTTATTGCTAATCTTAAACTATACTTACAAATATATTATAATGACAAATTGACATTAAAGAAAATGGAACTTGACGAAATATTTTAAATTATTTCGTATGTTTAAATGAAATTTAAACATACTCCCCACCGCCGAGAAGAGAAGAAGAAAACAAAAAACTAAATGTTAGCAATGTATTTTCAAGACATAACGGCTACTACTATTTAATCGTACCCTGTATCGATAGGGAGACGGGCGATCTTACGAATTGAGCGAGTATAATATTTGTGTCTAGATTTTAATCTAACATTTCGAATTAATCCATCTTTACTAAGAATTAATTCTGTAATGAGAGCGATATTCCATTTAAGTGGAGGGGAAAAATCGTCTCTGACTAAAACAACATCCCCAACTTTAAGTGTGTCTGTGAGTTTTTGCCATTTTGGGCGATTTTGAAGTAAATTGAGATAATCAATTGACCATCTCTTCCAGAATAGCTGTTGTATCTGAGAAATTCTTTGATACATCGATAACTTGTTTGTTGGTGAGTCTGTGACGTCTACTTCTGGAGGTGCCATGAGTGGTTTGCCTATAAGAAGGTGACCTGGCGTTAAACAACTAGGGTCAGATGGATCAGATGACAGTTTGGTGATTGGACGAGAATTTAATATGGCCTCAATTTGGTACAAAATTGTATAGAAAGATTCAAAAGTAAGAATCTCTTTACCTATGAGTCGTTTAATATGATATTTTGCAGATTGGATTCCCCGTTCGTGAAGTCCGAACTGTTCTGGGTGCAAAGGGGTACCAAATTTAAAATCTATATAATTACTTGTGCAAAAATTTCTGATTTCATCTGAAACATCTTGTTTAAGAAATAATTCGTATAATTCATGCAACTCGTTCTTGGCTCCGTAAAAGTTTGTGGCGTTGTCTGACCAAATGCATGATGGTGCAGAACGTCGAGCTATGAATCTTTTGAGACATAGTATATAAGCTTCAGCAGTAAGACCAGTCACCAACTCTAAATGAACACATTTGGAAGTGGTACATATGAAAAATACAATATAAACTTTATATACGGGAGCTTTACGAAGGTGAGATGATTTCACATGAAAATATCCTCCATAATCTACCGAAACATACTGGAACGGACGTGTACCAATCACACGATTATAATGCAGATCTGCCATAAGCTGCGTGGAAGGTTTCGTGGAGAATCTGTGACACTTGACACAGTTGTGAATGACCTGTTTGACTTGACGAAGTCCATTCAAAGGCCAGTATTTCAGTCTGAAATGTGAAAGAGTTGATTGAGCACCAATATGCCCTAATGAGATGTGTGTATTTTGAAGCATTAGAGAGACTATATAATTTTTTCCTGGAAGTAAAATGGGATGCTTTTGGTCTAAACAAATATTTGCATTCTCAAGGCGACCGCCTACTCTTAGGGTAGAATCCGACGGGTTATAAAAGGGGTTCAAAGATCTGAAATTTTTATTCGTGAGCGGTTTATTGTTTTTCAGTTCTGAAATTTCCTTAGAGAATGCGTTAAGTTGTAGGTATTGAATAATAGTGAGTGTGGATTTATGGATCTCTTCGACAGACAAGGGTCCAACAATTAGAGCTGTTGACAATCTTCTATTTTTAAGATTAGTTATGAACCGCAATATTTGTGCCAAAACACGTTGTATTCTTATGAATGTTGAATAGCGAGAGAAAATCTGTTCAAGTGTATCATTATCGAGATCCTTGTTTACGATATTAGCTAATGAGGTTTGTGTTGTACGTAATTCAGGTACATTCACTGTGAGAGGAATTAATTTAAAGGAAGAATAATCAATTTCTGGATTTCTTAGAAAATTTGGACCAGTCGTCCACATTTTAAAGAGGTCTGAGTCATTTACTAGATTTTTACATCTTGTGGGAATATCAGCGGGGTTATCCGAAGAGCCAATGTGATGATAAATGAATGTATCATTGATAGATCGTATTTTATTTACCCTGTTCTGAACATAAGGCGTATAAGAGAATTTTTTAGAGAGCGACCATGTGAGAGCTATCAAACTATCTGAGTATATATGAGTACTTGAAATAGTGAATCTATTGTGTAAGATCTGAAGAACGTTTTGTGTCAGAATAACACCTAACAAAATTGCATTTAATTCCAGGCGCGGAATTGTTAATTTTTGTTTTATTGGAGCAATTCTACTTTTTGATGTTATCAAATGAGATGATACTGACTGATCATTATAGAGTATTCTGAGATATATACAAGTGGCGAATATGACATTTGAGCTGTCGCAAAATGTATGCAACTGAAAACTTACAACGTCCTTATCTAAAACTAAGCAACGTGGAAAACTCAGTTGTTGAATTGAACTAAAATTTTCAACTAATTTGTCCCACTCTTTCATTAAAGTAGAGTCGTTTATAGGCTCATCCCATGAGAGAGTTGCAATCCAAAGCTTCTGCAACAATAATTTTGCAGCTGAGAGACATGGTGAGATTAGTCCCAAGGGATCAAAACATCGTGCAATCACACTTAAGATCTTTCTTTTCGTGAGTGGTGGCTCAAAATCCATACACGGGGGAGAGAAAAAAATGTGTCTTCTTTCGAAGACCATTTAATACCTAATACTTTAGAAGATGAATTTTCCAAATTTAAATTCACTTCAGAGTGTGGATTTAGGTTGTGTCGATTTACAAATTCTATATTGTTAGAATGTATTTTATGCAAAGAGAAATTATGCCTTTGTAACAATGAAGAAAGTTGTGAAAAGAGTATCTCCAGCTCATTTGGTGTGTCTGCGCCGCTGAGAAGGTCGTCGACATAAGTGGAGCATAAAAGAGTTTGTGATGCGAGTGATGCATCTGAGTTGTTTTCTGCAATATGCTTTAAAACACGTGTTGCGATAAAAGGAGAGCAGTTTAATCCAAAAGGGAGTCGAGTCAATTGGTAACATTTTAGAGGATCTCGTTGATTATCACGCCACAGAAAATTGAGCAAATGTCTATCCTTTTCAGAAACACTAATTTGCATGTACATAGCCTTTATGTCGCAGGTTAGTGATTGGCGGAAGGTACGAAATCTAACGAGAATTTGAAACAGATCTGGTTGGCAAACAAAACCTTTGTCTAATACTTTATTTAGAGAAAAATTTGTAGAACTAGAACTATTGGGATCAAATACTACTCGAATACTAGAGGAATTGTCTTTGAGTACTGGAAAGTGTGGAACAAAATAATTTTCCTTATTTTGAGGAGTTCTAATAGCCAACGGAACTTGTTGAATTTGATTATTTGTTAAATAATCATCTATAATTTTTTTATACCCTTCAAATAGACCAGGATTCGAGTGTAGTTTTTTTTCTAATTGAAAAAATCTACTTTTTGCTACAGAGAGAGAATTGCCGACGTTTAAGTCATCGACTATTTCTTTAAAGTTTAGAGACACTTGATATCTACCTGAATCAAGAATTTTTACTGACTGTAAGAAGTTAGTTTCTGCAGGATGAATTGAGCTATTAGAGGTGGAAAGTGGGATTTCTTCAGATTCCCAAAAGGATTCAAGCAATTGCGATAAGTTTTCTTCTTCCGAAAAGTCTTTGTTTGCATGACACGTAATTAAGTGATTTTCATACATGTTATGAGAGGGTTTCTTTATTATACACGAATTTGGTATGCGACCACTTACAATAAAACCAAAGGTGGAATCTTGCAATATAGGTAAATTTTTACCGAGATGAATAACCTTATCTAAAAGTATGTCACTGACATATTCTGCGCTTAAAAGTATATCAATTTCTGAAGGAGTGCAAAAGCTACTATCGGCAAGTTTTATTTCGGGAGAGATATTCAGTTCATTTGCGTTAATGCTTACTTGAGGAAGTTTGCATGTGATCTGATCCAAAACCAAACAACGAACATCCAAATATGACTTAGAATTTAGAAGATACCGAATTTATGCGAACTATGGTCTCCTGGTTGAAGTCACTAGACAAACAGCCAATTCCACGAACTTTTACTATGTGTTGTTGTGAAGGAATATTTAAAATTTTTAACAGTGAGCTTCTAATAAAAGATATTTGAGAGGCTGAATCAAGCAATACCTTCACAAATACTTTTTTCCCGTTCGAAGAATTTATGTAAGCTTCTAATGTACCCAATAATATAATAGAATCCCTATTATTGACCTTAGAAGTAGCTAAACTTATTGAATCTTTTTGTTTCGAAGTAGAGGGCCTATTTTGCGATGGAGAATCGGAACGTGGTTGATTACGAATCGGAGCGGCATGTTCGGAGTTACTTGAGAGAGTGACTGATTCTTTTTGTTCTGCAATGTTTACGTTAGGTCTATGAGGTTGAGGATCTTTATTACCCGGTTTATTAGAATCAAAATGTAGAAGAGTGTGATGTTTATGTCCACAATGAAAACAGGTTCTCTTAGAAACGCAATCCTTGATAGAATGTTTACTGCCCAGGCAATTAAAACAAAGTGAATGTTGTTTGGCAAAATTTCTACGAATGTTAATATGCTGAGCTTTAAAATCGTTACATGAATAAATTGAGTGATATTTTCTTTTACAATAACTACAAGAATTGTTAGAGTTAGATTGAGTCGATGAACTGCTTTGTTTATCATCAAAGCTAGTGTGTAGAGAATGCTTTACATGTTTTGGCGAATGAGAGTTTAAGTGTAAGTTTTCCAAATGCTTGGCACGAACATTAATATTTTCTAAGAATTTACTGAAGTCATCCATTTGATCACCTTCTGAGGTAAATTCAAATTGTCTAAGAGTATTAAAGTCTAACTTATTAGAGACCAGATATATCAAAATTAAATTTAACAATTTTTCAGGTGAGAGGTTCAGGTTCAAAAGAGAGTTGTATGCATTTGATACAGAAATGTGTAGATCTCGCAATTGTGAAAAATGGGCATTGTTTTGTAAACTTTTACAATCAATGATCTTAGAAAGCAAATTCTTAATAATCAATTTGTTATTTGAGTATCTATTAACTAATGTGGTGAGAGCTAACTGATAGTTAGTTGCAACAAGTGGCAAGTTTTCTATTAGTTTGTATGGTTCGCCCTGTAACAGCGACCGCAAATAGACAAATTTTTCAATAGTTGACAGAGAAGAGTCTGAATCAATTATACTTAAAAAAATTTGATGAAACGTTTGAAAATTGTTAATGTCGCCATTAAAAGAATTTATTTTTAATTCGGGAAGTTTTACTGTTTTATGAGAGATACTAGAGTTGTGACCTACTGATTCGGAACTTAAATTGTGTGATTCATTACTTGAGGGCGATTGAAAATTTCGCAGCTTATCTTGCAAAGTTGAGATTATAGAAAAATATAAATTATCAATAACATCTGAATCTTCTGAGGAATTGTCATAATCTTCCTCAGAGTCCAGCAAATCTTGTGAAGAGGTATACAGAGTGTAGGCCTCCTTTAAATGAACAATTCGTTCCTGTACAGAGTGAATATTTAAATCATCCAAATTCTTTGTCAACCAATTGCTTATTTTGGTAATTTTAATCTTAGCTAAACGCCGTGACTTTAACGATTTTTCAAGCTCCATTTTCCGTTTGTTTTAAATCCAACAATTAAATCTAATATACAATTGTCCCACTATATTCGAAAACCTGGAACGCTAATAAGGGAGTCTAGCAAGAAATTTGTGAGTTGGGATGAGTTAGAACAAGATTATCGTTATTGTGGTGCTTGGGTGGTGTTGTCAGATGATTTAGGATTTCAGAGGTACTAGAGAAAACGTTTGAGGACGATTTTAGTGGAATTTTTGAACTTTTCACAAAGTGGAAATTTCGGTGTTTGAGCAATAAATTGAAAACAATGATTAGAGCAGAATAGAGCCTCTAATATCCGGCTCGAAGGACCAAACAACTTGTGTTAACAATTGAGTTAACCAAGTGTCCAAAAATCTTGAAAAGATCTTGGATTAGAGATGTACAAGCACAGGTGCAGGATCGTAAATAGAAGAGCTCTTGCTTTAATATCGAAATATCAATATTGTGCCTCAAAAGAAATACTGTAGATGGCAAAGGTACTAAAGAGAAAAATGAGCTGACATATAATTCCACTAAAGCTAAAGATAAATTAAAAAGAACGTATAACTAGGACAATTGTATATTGTAAATGAGAAAAAACAAAATAATAGTGAACAAGAGTACAAAAAATATATAGTTAAATGAAAAAAACCTGAAAACCCTACTCTAGCTGAGCTTTAGAAATAAATATAACAATAACTTAACTTACAAACTTACAGATGTTGACTAGTCCGTGACATAAACTTACTAAAATAAAAAACGGAAAAAAAAGTTCGTCTTTAAATCCCAAAGGGTGTGGAGAGTGAAGGGTGAGGTTGTCCAATCTGAGAATTTTCACTATAATTCTTGGAGTATCTGGAGTCAGGTGGTAAAATATTGCGTTATCTTGAGAACAAAAACTTGAAGAAACGAAGTATTGCTTCTGATCAGTAAAAAACTATTATTTTACATAAAGTAATATGTAAAATTTGGAGAGAAACAAAGTATTGTTTCTTGTGAGTGCAAACTTTTAGAAACAACGTATGTCTTCAAGAGAAAAAATTCATCTAACTTTTTTATAATTTTCTGACTTTTCTTGTTGAAGTTTTTTGTGACAGTCCAGAGCACGGTGAATTGTTTTCATGTCCTTACACATTGTCACTTATTGCTAATCTAAACTATACTTACAAATATATTATAATGACAAATTGACATTAAAGAAAATGGAACTTGACGAAATATTTTAAATTATTTCGTATGTTTAAATGAAATTTAAACAGGTTGTAATGATAATTACATTTTTGTTTTTTGACATTTTGTTTTTGACGTTTCGACTTTCAAACCGGAAATCGTTCTCAAAAAACGAAAAATTAGAAAATCAACTATCGTTGGATTTCCATGTAAATTGAACCTTGGGTTAAAATATAACTCTATCATTATTTGATATTCATGTTTTTAAATCGTCTTTTCAGAAGACGATAATTTAAATACAGAAACCGGAAAAAGTCCAGAGTTTGAGTTTTCGTGGAACTATGTATAATACGACGATATAAAATGCATGCGTTTTGGATGTGGTATTAGTATAACAGTCAAGAAATTGTCGACATTTTTTCGTCCCACCAATTCAATTTGATGTGAAGTCTTAGAAGAATGATATATTAAAAATTTTAATATGGAATTTTTCCAAAACGTTGAAAATTCGGATGGCCCGGAAGCCTTGTCCGGGACGCCGGGACACGACTTCGTAATTCGGGCCATGTCCCGGATTTTTCGGGCTAGTTGGTCACACTAGTTATACGTGAAAAACAGCTTTAAAACATGCATTTTTTACGAAAAAATAAAATCTTTGATCTTTAATAACTCAAAAAGTATTGATTTATGTTAATAACTTAATATGTACAACAAATTTTGCTTAGAGTTTGTCCTGCTATCGATTTATGGTATTATTTTTAATAAAATAATTTTCACCCCATAACAGGGGTGGCATCCACCCCCAGGGTAAAAGCACAAGTTGGCATCATGTCACCTTTGTTCCTTGAGGTATCCTCTAACTGCTCACCAATTTTCATGAAAATCGATGGAGGTTTAACGAAATCGGAGGTGAAAACCTTCAGTGACTGCACTAATATACACACAGTTTCTTCCAGTTATCTACACCTACAGTACCGCAATTCCTGTTCAAACGACACAAAAAGTTTCTACAGGATTACAAGATTTAATCTAATTTGTCTTGATATCGAATTATGAATTAACACATTCTTTAAAAAGAGAGAAACTCAACTTATTACCTACAAAAGTGGACAACATCAATCTCAAATAGACTACTTCATGATAAGGAAAGAAGACATGCGTGAATGCAAGGACTGCAAGGTAATAAGTTAGTGAGACAGTAAGCCAACAACCTAAGCTGCTTGTTCTGGACATCGAAGTAAAAAGCGAAACTAAACAAAAATATCGGAGAGGACCACAAAAAAATCAAGTGGTGGCTGCTAAAAGATGAGAAAGAAGGTCTATTGAGGAGAAGAATAGTAGAAAAAATATGTTGGAACATGAAAGGAAGCCCTAATACAATTTGGAGAAAAATGGCCAGTAGTATTAGAGAGACTGCTATTGAAATACTAGGGAATACGCCAGGAAAAAAAGTTTGAGGATAAAGAGACTTGGTGGTGGTCAAACGAAGTACAAGGAAAAATAAAAGAGAAGAGAACATTATATAAAAAGTGGCAAGAATCCAGATCCGACACAGATCTTCAAAACTATATGGTGGCGAAAAAGGAAGCGAAAGTAGCAGTAGCAAAAGCCAAAGCAGAAGCGTATTCAAATCTATACGATCAACTTGATACCAAGAAAGGCGAAACGAAGATATATAAAATAGCCAAACAGAGAGCAAAGAAAGCAAAAGATTTTAATCAGATTAGATGTATCCGAGATGAAAATAATAAAATACTAGTTCACGAAAGGGATGTCAAAAAGAGATGGAGAAAGTACTTTGACAGCTTATTAATTGAAGAATTTGACAGACAGCCTGTAGAGTCAACGGAGACAGTAGCAGCAATGGTCACCAAAATAACAAACGAGGAAGTGGCTCAAGCGCTTCAAAAAATAAAGGCAGGAAAAGCGGTAGGACCAGATGATATTCCTGGGGAAGTATGGAGAGAATTGGGAGAGACAGGAACAAGGTGGCTAGCAGGTCTATTTAATAGTATTATGGAAGTTGGACAAATGCCAGACGAATGGAGAAGCAGTATACTGGTACATGTTTACAAAAAGAAGGGAGATATACAACAATGTACAAACTACGGGGCTATAAAACTGCTTAGCCACACCATGAAAATATGGGAAAGAGTAATTGATCGACGGATACGTGAAGAGACCGAAATATCCGAGAATCAATTTGGCTTTATGCAGGACAGATCAACAACAGATGCAATTTTCATTATAAGGCAGTTGATGGAAAAATACAGGAGTAAAGAAACAACCGCTCATATGGAATTCATTGATCTTGAGAAAGCATATGATAGAGTTCCTCGAGAGATTCTGTGGTGGGCACTCAATAAGAAAGAAGTCCCTGGTGAATATGTAAAGATTGTGAGGGATATGTATGAGGGAGTAACGACTAGTGTTAGGAGGTTAGGACAGGTGTGGGAGAGACTGATAAATTTCATGTGAAAGTAGGATTGCACCAAGGCTCTATGCTTAGTCCGTATTTATTCTCATTAGTTTTAGACCAGATAACAGCGAAACTACAGGGTAACATTCCATGGTGCTTAATGTATGCTGATGATGTCGTGTTAGTAGGAAATAGTGAAAGAGACTTAGAACAAAAACTGGAACAGTGGAGGCAAGCTCTGGAGGAAAAAGTTTAAAACTTAGTAGGACAAAAACAGAGTATGTAGTTGGAATGTTCATTTAAAGATGGAGTTACTACAAATAAAATGGTATCTTTGGATGGTGAACTAATTGTAAAGAGCACTAGTTTTAAGTACCTGGGATCGGTATTACAGAGTAATGGAGAAGTAGATGGAGATGCATGCAGTAGAATTAGGGCTGGATGGATGAAGTGGAAAGAAGCGAATGGTGTGTTGTGTGACAGAAAAATCCCAATAAAGCTGAAGGGAAAATTCTATAAAACAGCCATAAGACTGGCTATGATGTACGGAACTGAATGTTGGGCAGTGAAGAAGAAAGAGGAACAACGAATGCATGTAGCGGAAATGAGAATGCTGAGATGGATGAGTGGAGTGACAAAGAAGGATAAAATTAGAAATGAGTATATTAGGGGAAGTCTAGGTGTGGCACCAATTGATGTCAAAATGAGGGAGCATAGGTTAAGATGGTTTGGTCATATTCAACGTCGAGACATTAATCACCCAATATAAAGAATAGCTGAAGTGCAGATTCCTGGAAGGAGTAGGAGAGGAAGACCAAAGAAGACCTGGGACGAGACGATAAGACAGGACGTGTTGGTAAAGGGGATTGACATTGATATGACCCAAGATAGAATTGTGTGGAGAAATGCAATTAGGGAAGCCGACCCCGCATAGGGATAAGGCAAAGAGAATGATGATGATCGAATTATGACCTTTGTGTCGTTTGAAAATTTCATACCCTTGATGTTTAGACGGTATTTTGTTCAGTCAAACAAGATATTTAAACTGCTTTTGTTAAAATACTGGCACTACTATTTGATACATTATTGTAGGTATTCAGGTTTGTTAGTTACAATACACTTTACAGAAAATTAGAGTACTAATTAATTTTTCGTGCTTTTCTGAATTGATGTTATTTACCATTAAAATCTCCTGATTTTAAATCTGATTGTAAGATCAATAACACGTTCGGTATCAAGATAATTTGCATACCACCACGTGCTAACGATAACCAATCTATTATTATTCCCTCCCCATTATCTGTCCAGCTGTTGGACTTAGTGTATCTTACATGTGCATATTTTTATAAAAATATACATACACGTGACTTACATAAAGTTTTTTATATTATTAAATGTTACAAAATATTGTCTTTTGTAACATTTAATTTTGTAACGTTCTGGTCAATTAATCACACGCGCGAAATCAATTTTTTAAATAAAATTTGTATCAACTCGACGGCAAAAATTCGATATCTTTTGATCAGAGTGTACTATCAACAAAAATCAAAATGCGTTTTTCGTAAGCAATTTTTACATTTTGTCTCAAATAATTACCCGTGCTGAGCTGCCCCCCCCCCCCACTTGCAAAAATTAAAAAACAAATAGCCCTGATTTATGAGCTGTTTATGAGCTCTCATATTCCGCAAATTAAAAATTTTGAGCTCGTTCCACTGAGCAGGAATTTAATATTTTAGTACTACCACTACTTAAAAATAGGAATATTGAATCGATTTTTGCGGCAGAATTACGAGCTATTTATGAGCTCTTGAAATGATATAGTTTCGATTTTTGAGCTCATCCCCTTCACCCCCAAACAACCCTTTAATTGATTTAACTTAAGAGAAAAATGCTGAGAAAACTTAAAATATATCGTATTGCGGATATAATTCCTATAGCTTATATATTCTAAGAATAAACTATTAAATCACGTGCATTTTGATTATTGAGCAACAACCCCTTCGCAAGAAAACTACCCCATCTTCCCGGCTTAAGAGAGAGTTGTACTTAAAATACATTAAATTAATTATTTGGCGACTACATATCATTTAATAATTTATGAGCTCCCAAATTACGCGCATGTAGATCAGTAAATTGCAATTTATTTTGTATAGTGCAGTCACTGAAGGTAAAAATCAACGAAAACCTTCAATTTCGGTGAACCTTCATTGATTTTCACGAAAATTGGTCAGTGGTTAGAGGATACCTCAAGAAACAAAGGTGACATGGTGCCACCTTGCGCCTTTACCCTGAGGGTGGATACCGCCCCTTCTCGGGGGTGAAAATTATTTTAACAGGTTAAAAATTTGGAACGGTCAGACCACGAAAACGGCACATGTATTTTGTCCGACAGAACAGACTTAAACTCTCCAAATAGAGATTAAACTCTCATGCAAAAATCAGACTGCTTATTTTAATAACTTTTAATAACTATATAACAAATGTTGCTTATAATTTGTCCTTCTATTGATTTGTGCAGTTATTTTTTATAAAATAATTTTCACCAACGAGAAGGGGCGGTACCCACCCTCAGGGTAAAGGCGCAAGGTGGCACCATGTCACCTTCGTTTCTTGAGTTATCCTCTAACCACTCAACAATTTTCGTGAAAATCGATGAAGGTTCACCGAAATTGAAGGTAATCGTTGATTTTTACCTTCAGTGACTGCACTATGCAAAATAAATTGCAATTTATTGATCTAAATGCGCGTAATTTGGGAGCTCATAAATTAATTAATGATATGTAGTCGCCAAATAATTAATTTAATTTATTTTAAGTACAACTCTCTCTTAAGCCGGGAAGATGGGGTAGTTTTCTGGCGAAGGGGTTGTAGCTCAATAATCGAAATGCACGTGATTTAATAGTTTATTCTTAGAATATATAAGCTATAGGAATTATATCCGCAATACGATATATTTTAAGTTTTCTCAGCATTTTTCTCTTAAGTTAATTCAATTAAAGGGTTGTTTGGGGGTGAAGGGGATGAGCTCAAAAATCGAAACTATATCATTTCAAGAGCTCATAAATAGCTCGTAATTCTGCCGCAAAAATCGATTCAATATTCCTATTTTTAAGTAGTGGGGGGGGCTGACTCAGCCCCCCCCCCACTAAAATATTAAATTCCTGCTCAGTGGAACGAGCTCAAAATTTTTAATTTGCGGAATATGAGAGCTCATAAATAGCTCATAAATCGGGGCTATTTGTTTTTTAATTTTTGCAAGTGGGGGGGCCAGCTCAACACGGGTCAAATAATGTCAGTTTCTATAAAGCTGTTCAATAAATAAACGTTGTGGAAGTTTGAATTCAGTTTTAGGCATATTTCAAATGCCTCATATTTGTTTGCCAAAACTCAAAATGGAAATTTCATGTTATAGGTTTTGAAGATTAGGCTCTAACAATGAAAATTCCATAGTGAGTGGTCAATGGAAGTGATAACTTTTATTGATCTCATGAGAATAGAAAAAAAAATGGCAAATATAGCGTAACGTTTATTTATTTAAGAGCTTTATAGAAACTAACTTCATGTGCGGCAAAATGCAAAAACTGCTTTTACTTCTTTATACTCTTCACCTTTAATAGTCTAAGAGCTAGTGAACCCTCCGACTAACGGTCGTCCTGTAAGGCTAGAAATTTTTCTAGTGATAATTCATAGCACACCAAGGCTAAAAACCACGACCTGGCAGGCATCAGTGGTGCACGTGTATCTACCAGGTGAATCGAAAAGGGCAAATTTAGGTGGTAAAATAAACTTTCTCCTGTAAGGTTTAAATTTAAGTATGTGTTTGAGTAAGTCATTTAGAAGAAATGTGTACAATGACAGGCGATTCTGAAGAGCATAAGACATTGCCAGGCAAGGGAAATTATAGGGGTTTTTCCTACAATTATTCTTTTTGCATCGAACAAATTTTTTTTAGGTTTTTTGAATCATTCCAAACAGAAAAGGTCTTTAGTGATTTTTCTCTTAAGTTAATAGTTTTTGTTATATAAGCGATTGAAAATTTTGAAAATTGCGAAATCGGCTATTTTTAATCCTAAATCGGAAATTTATCTAAAAATTTCAATGTTGCCAAGGTAGGTAGATATTCTTTAAACATTGATTGATGAAATCCCAAAGAGTTTTTTGCAATACAATATCGGAAACGCCTTTCTTTTTTAATTACTAATCAAGCGGGCGCGACACTGTAGTATAAGTGAGGACGTTTGAGTTGGCATAAATTCATTATCTCGAGAATGGGCAAATTTCAAGAGAAATCCTCAGACAGGTCGATTTTTATTTTTAAATTAGGACTTTTTGGCATATATATAATACTAGTGACGTCATCCATCTGAGCGTGATGACGTAATCGATGATTTTTTTAAATGAGAGTAGGGGTTGTGTAATAGCTCATTTGAAAGGTTATTTAATTCTCTATTCACTAATATAAACATTAACATAATTATTTATACAGGGTGTACAAAACATTTTTTAAACATTCATTAAATTTGACAAATAGAAGAAAAATTTTTTTTGTACACCCTGTATAAATAATTATGTTAATGTTTATATTACCGAATAGAGAATTAAATAGCCTTTCAAATGAGCTTTCACACAACCCCTACTCTTATTTAATAAAATTATCGATTACGTCGTCACGCCCAGATGGATGATGTCACTAGTATTATATATATGCCAAAAAGTCCTAATTCAAAAATAAAAATCGACCTGTCTGAGGATTTGTCTTGAAATTTGCCCATTCTCAAGATAATGAATTTATGCAAACTCAAACGTCCTCACTTATACTACAGTGTTGCGCCCGCTTGATTAGCAATTAAAAAAACAAAGGGGTTTTCGATATTTTATTGCAAAAAACTCTTCGGGATTTCATCAATCAATGTTTAAAGAATATCTACGTACCTTGGCAACATTGAAATTTTTAGATAAATGTCCGATTTAGGGTTAAAAATGGCCGATTTCGCAATTTTCAATCGCTTATATAAGAAAAACTATTAACTTAAGAGAAAAATCACTAAAGACCTTTTCTGTTTGGAATGATTCAAAAAACCTAACAAAAATTTGTTCGATGCAACAGAATAATTTTAGGAAAAACCCCTAATCTTTCCCCTCGCCTGGCAAGGTCTTATGCTCTTCAGAATCGCCTGTTATTGTACACATTTCTTCTAAATGACTTACTCAAACAGATACTTAAATGTAAACTTTACAGGAGAAAGTTTATTTTACCCCCTAAATTTGCACTTTTCGATTCACCTGGTAGATACACGTGCACGGCTGATGCCTGCCAGGTCATGGTTTTTAGCCTTGGTGTGCTATGAATTATCACTAGAAAAATTTCTAGCCTTACAGGACGACCGTTAGTCGGAGGGTTCACTAGCTCTTAGACTATTAAAACGTATTTTGATTTTTGTCGATAGGACATCCTGGTCAAAATATATCGAATTTTTACCATCGAGTTGATACACATTTTATTTATAAATTCGATTGTGCGCTCTTAAGCGGAAAGGAACATTTTGACGCCTGTCAAAATTTTCAATGTATTTTAAATGTATCATTTTTTTCGAATCCTGAGAAAACTAATAAGTATTTTTGTAAAATTTTAACGCAGAATGAAAGACTACTTTATTATCGAGGGCCGAAAATCCCTTAGGCAAGCCGCACACCAACGAAACATGAAACGTAAAACACGTTTCATGAAAATTAAACACGGCTAAACAAATCTTGAAGTCCGCCTACCAGTGAAACGAGTGTGATTCATGCTCATAACACATTTTTATTTTCGGAAAGTTTCATAAATGGCCGGACGTCTATTTGTTTAGCAGTGTTTTATTTCCATGAAACGTGATTTACGTTTCATGTTTCTTTGATGTCTTTTGATGCCTTAGAATGAATAAAAAGTTTCTATTGAATGAGATATTTGAAATTAAAAATCACACTAAATTTTCTCTTAGATTTTCACCCCTGTAACTTATTAAAATAAACATTATACAGCGTGTCTACTTAAGTTGGAAACATATGGGAAACTTTTTTATTATTAATTTTACGAAAAAAAGTTATTCTTCATAAAAAGTTCTGCATGCTCTAAAACCTAAGATTCAATCATTAGATATCAAATTTTATCAATATTATACGAGATATGTCAAAAAATATGAATTTCGTTCAAGGGCAAAGTAATTTATTTCTCTGAATATCGAAAATTCTTATTATAGAAAGTTTTTTGAAATTAAAAACTAAGATCAAATATGCAATTACATGCTTCTAATTGAAAAAAAAAATAGTTTACAAATTTTTCTCAAATTTATGAATACCCAACATAGTTTTTATTTATTATAAATATGATACTTAACTCTTTTATTATTCATTTTACGAAAAAAAGATATTCTTCATAAAAAGCTCTGCATGGTCTAAAAACTAAGATACAACCATGATATATCAGCATTCTTTAATTTTATACGAGGTGTGTCAAAAAATATGAATTTCGCTCATGAGTATAGTGTGTACTTTTATATTTCACAATATTTCAAATAGAAGGATGTAATTTCATATTGAAACATTGTTTTTCATTCTAAACAACTTTTTGTAATAACAATTTTTAATAGTGTGACAAATAAAGGTACTTTACTCCTGAGTGAAATTTATATTTTTTTACATACCTCGTATAAAATTAATAAAATGTGATATCTGATAATTGCATCTTAGTGCTTTGGACATACAGAGATTTTTATAAAGAATACATTTTTTTCGTAAAAGTAATAATAAAAGAGTTATCTTATGTGTAATAAATAAAAACGTAGTTAAGTATCCATAAATTTGATAAAAGTTTGGAAAATGTTTTTTTTTTAATTAGAAGCATATAAATGCATATTTGATTTTAGTTTTTAATTCCAAACAACTTTTCATAATAAGAATTTTCGATATTCAGAGAAATAAATGTACTTTACCCTTGAACGAAATTCATATTTTTTGACATACCTCGTATAATATTGATAAAATTTGATATTTAATGATTGAATCTTAGGTTTTAGAGCATGCAGAACTTTTTATGAAGAATAACTTTTTTTCGTAAAATTAATAATAAAAAAGTTTCCCATATGTTTCCAACTCAAGTAGACACGCTGTAGATATACATTATAAATAAACATATTAGAAGAAATGGCCAAGGAATCTAAAACCCAATTCCAACGACGCGTTGAAACGCGCTTCATTAGTTTTCCAATTTAAACGTCGGCAAAGAGAGTTAGAAAATATATCTCGTAGTGCAAAGGAAGAGAACACAGGGCACCCCAAAGTGGCCCAAAGTACTGTAAAATTAATAAATATTTACTTTTATGGTAAATCAGTCGGACCATCATGTCCCCAAGGATATCAAGGTACACCGTCAGTGTGGACGGTAGATTTTATTAAGTTGATTAATTCATCCCTCTCTCGTCGTTTCCCCATTACTGAGGATCGTGATTTCTTCCAATATTCCTAACAATGTTTCTCCATTGGTCTCTATCTTCAGCTGCTCTAAGAGCTTCGCAGAACGAGTTTCCAGCTGAATGCTTTATTTGGTCAGAACATCTAGTTGGTGACATAGAAATTTGTCAGAACATCTAGTTAATTCATACAATGATAAAAATCTTAACACAATGTAGTTAAACCACTACATAGTAAAATTACCACGGCACTGATCGTAGCTCCATCGGAAGGGTGGACGCTTTAGCACCTGTATGTTAAATTTCTTTGAACCTTGTCATTTTACCGGCAATTCACTGGGTGCGGACATTCCACAGGACAATAAAAAGAGAGTACAGAGGCCATAAATTGGCGCTCGTACATATGAGGGCGGTTTGCCAGCGGTTGACGCCGCGGTTAGCCGACGTTTGTACCGTATACATGACAACGTTTAACTTACGATCCCATTCCTCCCCTAGTAAAATACAACCGCCGCGGTTTGACGACGTTGAGCGGTTGCATGTGTACGCATGTTGAGCGGCTGCATTTGTTCCTATGAAAACTGCGGCGTTTGGGTTTTTCAATTAAACCGCGGCGTAACGGCCTGCATGCGTACGAGCGCTTAGGGTTCGGTATTAGCTTAAGGATCATAAATAATAAATTTTGAGAGAAATTTCGCTACATATTTCACGTTGCGTTGAATCTATTTAACGTTGCGTTAAATCCCTTCTTCAGTTTTTATCTTTTTCTGTTACATTTTTCTATTTCACTCAGCTTGCCGCGCCACATTCCGTCGGATTTCTTTTTACATTGCTCGAGGCTAACGATCATTTTCATCCCTGTTACCTACCTACATATATATACCACATGGATATCTCTCGTTGGAATATCTATTACAGGTACATAATTTGTTTCTAAAAATAGGGCATCGCATTGGAAAACACAATAACAGGCGAACTGCGATAGCCGAGAAAATTATTGTTTGCGAACCTACGTATTGTTCGTTCACCTTGGCATTCAAACGACATTGTTCAATTTCGAATAACAAATTCCTTTATTGTTATCTAGTGTTTTGGTTCTATGGTGCGATCCAAAAGGCGGATATAGATTTATTTTTAAGTAACTGATGGAATGTTGCATTTAAAGTAGGTCTCTAATGTTTTTAGGGATTAATCGATCAATTAGAAGCGGTGGAAACGTTTTGAAAAGACCTTCATTAAGAATTTTTTACATTGCATATTTTTTATTTTTATTGACATACGCTATACGATAGAGTATTATAGAGTATAGGCCTGAATCCCGCGTACCAAAAAAAGTTGATTAACAGCAAGCTGAACATTTGTTAATAGCTTAACGGTGTCTAGTAGGACAAACTTTGATGCACTGGAACACTGGAACAGGGGAAGTTTTAATTGTGGAACAGTTAAAAAATTTGGAAAATCAGATTACGAAAACGCCCCATGTATTTTGTCGGACAGAACTACAGAACTTCCAATTAGTTTGTTACCGTTTCATTAAACTCTCATGCAAAAATCAGACTGCTATTTATCACCAATATGATTCCTGTCATTTGACATGTTCTTCGTGTTCCACTCATTAAAATGCCCAGTTGGTGATAAACACCAAACTGATTTTTGCATGAGAGTTTAATGAAATGGTAACAATTTGGAAATGGAAATCAATTGGAAGTTCTGTCTGACAAAATACATGGAACGTTTTCGTAGTCTGACGTTCCAAATTTTTAACCTGTTCCACAATTAAAACTTCCCCTGTTCCAGTGTTCCCATACCTCAAAGTTTGTCCGACTAGACACCGTTAAGCTATTAACAAATTTTCAGCTTGCTATTAATCAACTTTTTTTTGGTACGCGGGATCAAGGTCTAGTATTGTGATGTCACAGATTATGCTTTTTGTGATCTTTATTGTAAACAACGAAATAGGTTATTTTCACTGAAATTGGTTTTGAACTTTTTTTAAGAGTCTGGAATATTTTGTTAATAACCATTTAGAGCATCTCATATTCTAGAAAGAAAAGTTTTTGAAAAACAAACTAAGTGATTTGTGTTACATGTAAAAGAACGAACAAAGCGATTCTCAATTTTCTATTAGATATGCAAAAACGATGGCTAGACGACATCAAAGTAAAAATGGGGAGAAACTGGCACCAAATAGCACAAAACAGAAGCATGGAGAACTCATGGGGAGGCCTTTGTCCAGTAGTGTTAGGTGACCAGTAGAATTAGTATCTGCACGCAGAAAAAAAGAAACACTATTGTGTTGAACACTTGAATACAACGTGCCATTTTATATGGTATTCATAGATTTGACAAGCGTACAAGCTAAGGAAGAGCCGAATATACATATTATTGATACATCCAGTCCATTACAGACGAGCGCCACTGTAACAATTAACCTATGTATTTCAATTCAAAAATGTTGTATTGCTTGAAAATAATAAGTAGCTTCGTATAAGAAGACAAGTATTATTTCCTCCAAGGATCTTGCTCGTCTGGGGGGTTGACCAAAATATAAAAACTTTAGTTTGTTTTTTAAATAACAATAAAAACCAATGAATGTGATTCTAACTCTTTAAGTAATTAATAGTATAAACAAATAATAAAGAGTTTATTTGAATAAGATAATTTTAATAGATTATGATTACTTCAGACACCATTACTCATCAATGCAACATGTAAGGTTAATAGTTTAAATAATAGTCGTTTTAATAAATAGAAAAAGGAGTTCAACCAACAATCAATGAATATAAATTATATTAACATATTTTAGCATGCCATAAGGCTAATAGTTGAATTATTATAACTAAGAGTACTACATATATCTAAACTTGCATGAGTTTTTTGCATTTCCTTAACTAGTTGCTTCCAACCCAAATGTCTTATGAGTTTTAATAATTCTCTCCTTTCCAGTGTTTCTTTCGTGAGCCTCTTCATTCTGAATACCCATGAAATAAAACGTTGAATTGAAATTCCATGGGCAGCATTCGGTAAATTAAACTTATACTCCGGGCTAATTAGCAAAATTCATGGAAAAGTTATTTACCAGCAATTTTATTGCTGGAATCGAATTATAAAATCCTATATATTAATAATATAGGTATGCAAAGTCCGCAGATAGTGTGCTACTTTTTTTATAAACAAAATGGCGGCGACAAATCGTATTTTTTTCAATTATTGCTCTATAACTCCGAAGATTTTAACTTTACAACAAAAACACCCAAATAAAAATTCAGCGCAATTAAATTCTGCATAGAGATATGTTTTTCACGATTTGCTCCGACGAAAATTTTCCTCGGAAAATGCGGGTTTTCCTAGCAAAAACTATAATTTTCAAATAAAGTTTTAGGTAAGTAATTATTAATCAATAATTAAATAACTTAGTGACATCAAAAATTTCTTGGTATAGATTGTAATTCCAGAAGCCGGTGAAAATTAAACGAATATTTTAGCAACAATTCAATTGTTAATTAACAATTTACGATCGCAATAATAACCAAAATAATCATGATACATTGATCAAACTTATAAAGATTATAAAGATGAGATGCTTGTTTAATATTTTATCGACAAAATATAAATTTTTCTTTTTTTTGCATAATCTTTAAATTTTGAAAAAAAAAATAGTTATAATACGTTGGTCTAATTAGTAAAGTACAAAGAAAGGTTATTTACCAGCAATTTTATTGCTTTAATCGAATTATAAGATCCTATATATTATTAATATAGGTATGCAAAGTCCACACATAGTGTGCTACTTTTTTTATAAACAAAATGGCGCCGACAAATCGTATTTTTTTCAATTATTGCTCTATAACTCCGAAGATTTTAACTTTACACCAAAAATACTCAAATAAAAATTCACCCCAATTTAATTCTACATAGAGGCATGTTTTTCCCGATTTGCTCCGACGAAAATTTTCCTCGGAAAATGTGAGTTTTTCCAACAAAATCTCGAATTTTCAAATAAATTTTTTGGGCCAGTAATTATTTATCAATAATTATACAGCTTGGTGAAATAAAAGCTTTCTTGGTATAGATTATAAATTCAGAAGCCGGTTAAAATGAAATGAATATTTTAGCAACAATTCAATTGTTAATTAACAATTTACAGTCGCAATAACAACCAAAATAATCATGAGCCATTGATCAAACTTAGAAAGATTATAAAGGTGTGATGCCTATTTAATATTTTGTCGACAAAATATAAATTTTTCATTTTTTTGCATAATCTTTAAATGTTTAAAAAAAATTGTTATAAACAAATTAACATTTCTTAGAAATTGTTTATTATATTCTAATTTTAAAAAAATACTTAAAATGCGTATTTCATAGGTCTTGAAAATGAATGCTTTAAAAAAATTTTCCAACCATTTGCAAAAAAGTTAGGAAACAGCAAAATAAATATACGATATCTCCATTGTTTATAATTTGTTTTAATTGTTTCAAAGCTTAAAAGTGAGTCTATGGTACAATCTAATTACTCACAAAGAATGTCAAAAATTAGTGCAATTTAGCGCGAAAGTAGGCTTGATACAGAGCCTGAGATAAAATGTTCACTCGAAGCGACTGACACGCTTAAACTCGCGCGAGTTGTGTATGTGGGCGGGTAGCTACGGTACTGTATTATTCTACTTTCGCGCGTGTAAATTACAAAAAAATATATTTATAATCTTTAATTAAAATATAACCATTAAGCTGATAATCGATATTGTTTTATAAATAATTAGCTTGTACTTTAAACTCACTTCTACGCATTGAAAGAATTAAAAAAAATTATTAACACCGTAGTAATCGTATGTTTACTTTGCTGTTTCATAACTTTTTTGCAAATGGTTGAAAAAAGTTTTAAAGCATTCCTTTTCATGATATTTGAAATGCGCATTTTAGCTATTTTTTAAAATTATAATATAATAAAAACTTTCTGAGAAACGTTAATTTGTTTATAACTATTTTTTTTAAACATTTAAAGATTATGCAAAAAATAAAAAATTTATATTTTGTCGACAAAATGTTAAATAGGCATCTCATCTTTATAAGGTTTCAAAGTTTGATCAGTGTATCATAATTATTTTGGTTATTATTGCGACCGTAAATTATTAATTAACAATTGAATTGTTGCTAAAATATTCGTTTAATTTTCACCAGCTTCTGGAACTATAATCTAAACCAAGAAGGCTTTTAAGTCACCAAATTATTTAATTATTGGTAAATAATTACTTATCTAAAACTTTATTTGAAAATTAAAGATTTTGTTGGGAAAACCCGCATTTTCCGAGGAAAATTTTCGTCGGAGCAGATCGGGAAAAACACGTCTCTATGCAGAATTTAATCACGGTGAATTTTTATTTGAGTGTTTTTGTTTTAAAGTTAAAATCTTCGGAGTTCTAGAGCAATAATTGAAAAAAACACGATTTTCGGGCGCCATTTTGTTTATAAAAAAAGTAGCACACTATCTGAGGACTTTGCATACCTATATTAATAATATATAGGATCTTATAATTCGATTTCAGCAATAAAATTGCTGGTAAATAACTTTTCCCAAAAATGGCCTATTCTCCGATAATCAGCCCAGGCTATTAGTCTTAAGAGGCCCTTTCAACAACAACAAAAATCAAAATATTCACATAATGCGTTCTCCCTACCATGACCTACGCTTCCCAAATCTAATCACTTGCACAAACCAACATTATAAAGCTGAAACTATCCCAAAGAAAAATGGAAAGGTATACCCATGTAAGGCGAAAGATTGAGCGAGAGATTGAGGTCTCAGGGGACCGGACCGATCAAAGATAAGTAAAAGAGGAAGACCAAAAACAAAGTAGCGAGTGATCAACCAAAGCTGACAAAATGTATTGGTTTAAGAGATCGCTAGAACGCGACAATTGGGGAAGCACATATCCACTTGATATTTTGCAATGGTGATCATCACATAATTCAGAGGACATAATGAAAAAGTAGGCACTGTGCATGAATTAGTTTTCGTTGACATGTGAATTTAGATGATGCTTGTCTTCCTCTCTCACCCCTTCTGTTTATAGAAACATTAGAGTGTATCCTTAACACACATCGCATGCATTTTTCCATATTCACTTTTTTCTTATTGTTTATGAAAAGATAATTATAGCGAGTTTATTTTTGGCACAATTTGGGAACGTTGACAGATCCCACTTTATCTGTTGTTGAAAAAAAAAATGAATTTGTTTATATTCTTAGAAAAACACGATTACAATTTGAAAAAGCATGTTGTGGATGTTATTATCCGATTATAAGAATTGTTGAAAGAATGCAGAAAGTTTATTTACAATTTTTTGAAATGTCGGCCTTTATAGATGGACTATTTTTATGAAAGCATAATAATACATATTATGTAACTAAAGATAACAGAAAGTAGTAGTTAAAAATAAACCCGACTCAAAATAATCAAAATGCCGTGATACGTTAATCGGATCCTATGTCGATTTTCCTATAAACGGCAGTTGAGTTTATATTTTGTTTGTGTTTCCTAGAACCTGAAAAATAAAGACAAAACTAAGACTATTATTTTCATTAAGCGGACTACATGTTCGAATTTTGTTTTTGTTTTCGGTCCTTTTCCACTAGTTGTCACGAGGAAGTCAAAGTACAGTTTTCTTCAATAACTAATTAACATGTTTACAGAAGATTTTATTATTCTTGGATGTGTCTAAATAGTCGATACTGAATTCCTTGAAAAAAAAAAGAATACATAAAACTAATTCCATTATAACCAATCCACTAGGGTGTAAAATTCTGTCTTGCCCCAGATTTCTTCATTTTTTATAGTTCCTTCTATCAAGTTGTCTCACATTGATATTGTGAAATTATATTTTTAATTATCTAGTTGGTATCCAGATTTGGTATTTATTTAAATGAATTTGTATAATTTTTCATAAAGTATCAATAGGAAAAATAATGTTTCAACAGAAGGGTCTCAAAAATGTCATTATGTGGCAGTATAACTACAATAATAATTATTTTGTTTTAGATGTTTTAGATAAAAAAATTTAATGTAGAAAATGTTAAAAAACCATTTTTTACATTTTCCTCAATTCCCAAAATATAGGACTTTATAAAAAAAAGTTTTTTTTTATTAATGGCTTTGACAGAGCCAATTAGCCAGACTATTTGTGTTTTTTTGTATGGTATTACAATAACAATTTTAAGTTAATATCTAAGCCTACTTATTATCTAAATTTACAGAGTGTTATACTATATTAATGGATACATTTTTCAATTTTGTGTGATATTTTTACAATTTTATAATTTAATTATCTAAGCCTATTTAAAATTTAAATTTACAGGACGTTACATATTCGTAAAGACATTGTAACGTTAAATGCAATAATATCAGAGTCAAAAATATAGACGTCTACTGTAAGTACAATTCATTCGAAATTAGTACATTGTACAACAAGAGAGAAAAAGGACATATTTCTCACGGGCGCAGAAGTTTATTGGCACGAGCCTAGGTACTAGGCGAGTGCTGCAAATCAAGCGAGGGATAAATATGTCGTTTTCTCATGTGTTGTACACTGTACTTTTTCTATGGATGCGGTTTTGTCAAGAGTTCAAACTTCAAAATTAAATCATTTAGGTGCTTTTAGGTATATTATATGCATAGATTAAAATAAAATACATATACATACATGTAGGTATTTAATATTCTTAAAATTTACATACCTTATTTTTTTAAATTTTAACTAACAGTTATTTTTGAACAGATTCGAAAGGTAATTCCTGGTAAGTTTTGCTTTAACACATTTATTTGACAACATTAATTGTGTTTGTATTGTGCATGTTACCATGAAAACGGCAATCATAGTATGGAAGACCGTAGGAGAACGAGGAGAACCCGTGAGAAAAAATATTTCTCACTGCATGAGGAATTATTCGTTTTGAATGTATGTAAGTAGTGAGAGAAGTTGCGTATTGTATAGCATCCATAGAAAATAGTTATTTTCCTAACTAGTGCGGAAAGTGATACTTTCCCGCACGAGACTGCCGTTGACCCGAATAACGGCAATTTATTGGCGATTTTAAGTTTACACTATTATTGCACTATTATTGGCTCTCTAAAGATTAGAAAAATAAAATTTTAGGCAGTTTGACATGCAAGGTCAAATGCTATCCCGACTATATATTTTTGACTTCGATATTATTGCTTGTAATTTTTTTTTATATTGTAAAAATATAAAAATCCTTTTAACCACTTAAAGTCCTGTATTTTGGCTATCTGTGGACAAATTTTCAGCCAAATGGAGGGATATGTATTTTGGGAAGTGAGGACAATGTAAAAAATGGCGTTTTAACGTTTATCGAAAATATCAAAATAACTTGATATAATGCCATATAATGACATTTTTGAGTCCCTTCTGTTGTAACATTATTTGTTCCATTGACACTTTATATACTTACCTACAAAATTTAAATAAACACCAAATCGCTGTTGAATCGCTAAAAATGATATTTAAAACACTCAAGGCAAAAAAAACGACTGCTTGTGCTTAAATGTCTTATTTTTATGTTACACAGAAGCTATACACCAAGATACAGACAAATCGGAGACTCAAGAATTTTTTGGATGCAAAATTGTGTGGTTTGAAATTGAGTGGATAGGCCACTACTGTTTGGAAACTTCCGTTTGAAGAACTATCCGTTCTCCTATATGAAGTAGACCTTTAATGAAGTATCGTATTTTGAGGATTTCCTAGATACATAAAGTTACCAAGGAAGAAGTTCTACACAGAATGGGTAAAGAGCGTAAACTAATCATAGCCATAAAACGTCGCAAACTGGAATACCTAGGCCACATAATGAGTAATGAACAACGATACAACCTACTTCGGACCATACTTCAAAGTAAGCCGCATTAAAAAGAGGTCCAGGAAGAAGAATATCCTAGCTTCTTAACTGATGAACATGGTTTAATTTCTCTACCACCGAACATTTTAGGGCAGCAGTGAACAAAGTCAAAATATGCAAATTAATCGATCATTTCGAAAACAACCTAAGTCCATATTTGGGGTAAAATGACTTTTCGACGCCATGATGATTTCAAGGTTGAAATCGACCATTCCGCAAGTTACTGTTTAAAATATTGTATGGCAGGTCGGCCAGTTCGAAGACAACGTATGTCCATATCCATATCAACGTTTGTGAATTTAAAACATGTAAAACATTGTTTAGTTTTTTGACAATATAAAATACATCTATAATATATCTAAATTTCTATGTATTTTGACTGTTTCTCGCTGAAAATAAAGAAAATTTTGGTTACATTAAAAATTATGGTTCATTTTGAAAGCAACATAAGTCTACAAAATTAAAAACTTACGTATCAAAAAAACTAAGTAACATTTAGTCTTTTTGTTGTATAGACATAGACACACATAAGTTTCTATGTACTTTGACTGTTTCTTGCTGAAAATAAAGAAAGAAAGGAAAGAAAAAAACATTAAAAATTATTATTTATTTCAAAAACAACTAAGTCCACAAAATTAAAAACTTAATATCAAAAAAACTGAGTAACATTTAATCTTTTTTGCCTTTCAGAAACTTTCATTTATAACCCATAATACTTATATGAATTGAGCCTATCAGAATCAAAACCTGCTAAATCCTAAATTTTTCGTGTTTTTATCCTTTAATCCTTAATAATTTTTTTCACACTTTCAAAGTTCAAGTATCTATTAATCCACAGGCATAAGTTTTCGGCTCAAATCCGCCATTGTACGACATTTATTGATGCCACTTTCGCACTTTCATTAAGAAATGCCGAATAAATTTTGGAAAATTTACATTTTTAATGTTATTTTAGTCCCCTGAAAATTTTCATAAAATGTATCTAGCAGGTTTTGAATCTATATTCATGGAAAGATTTTTACGCTTCCTGAAAAATTTACATATTGTGTCATGTGTTGTTTTCGAAATGACCCATTCAAATAATGGATTTACAAACTGTTGAAGATTTTTTAAAATAGAAATTAGACAACTCTTTATGTTCCCTTTAAATTATTGGTTTGTCGCAGGTGGCCAAAAAATACTCATGAATGACATCCGTTGAATCTGAATGTTAGTATTTATATTTTTATTTTTAGTTTTCAACTTTTTAATAAGTAAACAAATATTTATTTCCTACGAAGTTGAAAGGCATAAATAATAACAATGTTTTTGGCTTGTTGACAAATCGATACACGAGATTATTTTTATAAATTCAATTTATAGTTATATTTTTACATATGCCAACCGATAAATTTTTGACCTACAAAACTGTCACATAAACACAAAAAATGTTGAATGATACGGAGAACCGATATCTAAAAATATTAGTAAACAGTCTCCATGGTCAACGACTTCGAAAAAATGAAAGGTAGAGGTGAAGTAAATAAATCAGATGCAATAATATACTTGATATTTTTATCCATGGTGAAATCTCATGGTCTCCCAAAAGTCATTAATTTGAGTGTTTAAAAAGGCAATGAACAGACAGTCTGTCGATAAAAAACTATAAGCTACCAGATATCAATGTCAGATTATCACACAGCATGTGATGACCAATACTGCACACAATTACTGTCCATTCATTGTATTCTATTTTTTCATTTCTTCTGTCTAGAAGCTTCATACACTCACCGGCAGAGAAAACGGGCACCCCAAAAAATGGGTAATTTTTAATGTCTTGTATTTCCTAAACCTCATGTCCGATTTAAGTAATTTTTTTAATATGTTATAGCCTTATTCTTTATCAATATCGCTGTAATAATATTGTTGCTAGACAGGTACATTGTCATTGTATACAGGGTGTACGAATCAAACTGTGTTTTTTTCTCAAACTTTGGAACACCCTGTGGAATGTTCTAGCTTTTATAAAATACTAAAATTAAAACCCAACTATAGCCACAGATTTTCTTAACATTCTGTTTTTTATTCATTCGCTTATGTTGGATAATAAAAAAGTTAGGCACTTTAACAACTACCCCTGTTTTTCGTCAATACAGGGTGTTTTTCAATAAGTACGGCAAGCTTTAAGGGGTAATTCTGCATGATAAAATAATGACAGTTTGCTTTATAAACTTATGCCCGCAAATACTTCGTTTCTGAGATAGGGGGTGTTGAAATTGTTCTTACAAACTGACGATTTATTTATTGCTCTAAAACGGTTTGTGATATGCAAATGAAATTTGGTAGATTTTAAGAGCTAGTTATTGCGCATTTTTTGGCATACAATTGAGAATTTTATATTCACCATTGGCGTGCATACGGGATATATCTAAAATATTTATACCCGTATGCACGCCAATGGTGAATATAAAATTCTTAATTGTATGCCAAAAAATGCGCAATAACTACCTCTTAAAATCTACCAAATTTCATTTGCATATCACAAACCGTTTTAGAGAAATAAATAAATCGTCAGTTTGTAAGAACAATTTCAACACCCCCTATCTCGGAAACGAAACATTTGCGGGTATACGTTTATAAAGCAAACTGTCATTATTTTATCATGCAGAATTACCCCTTAAAGTTTGCCGTACTTATTTAAAAACATCCTGTATTAACGAAAAACAGATTTTTTATTATCCAACATAAGCGAATGAATCAAAAAACAGAATGTTAAGAAAACCTGAGGCTATAGTTTGGTTATAATTTCAGTATTTTATAAAAGCTAGAACATTCCACAGGGTGTTCCAAAGTTTGAGAAAAAAACACAGTTTGATTCGTACACCCTGTATACAATGACAATGTACCTGTCTAGCAACAATATTATTACAGCGATATTGATAAAGAATAAGGCTATAACATATTAAAAAAATTACTTAAATCGGACATCAGGTTTAGGAAATACAAGACCCATTTTTTGGGGTGCTCGTTTTCTCTGCCGGTGAGTGTATTTACTATATTTTCTGTAAATCTTATAATAGTCCAGAGAAATAAGATTTTTGTCGGAACACTTGAGCAGCCAGGTTGCAAATGGGTTTTTTGGGTACTATATACTATATACCTAATACATTATAAATACAAAAATGCTCGTCACAGTTCGGACGAGAAATTTAGTTATTAACAAATAAGGGTCAGAAATGGCAGTTTTTTCGTTTCAATCGCTACAGGTAAAAATAGGGTAATTAATAATCTTATTTATAATATTTTTCTTTTAGTAGATGAGCCAAGGTTTAAAATGGCACTTTTTGAATTTTGGTCCGGTCATTGTTTCAAAAATTGCAAAATAAGACTAAAATTTCGAAAATAAAAAATTTGCTATAACTTTTGCGAAAATGGCCTTAAGACTTTCATATTGCATGAAAAGTTGAGTCAAGCAGTCCTTATAATGCACAAAAAAAATTTATACGATTCGTCAATTCGTTTAAATTTTATTCAATTTGTTTATCGAAAAGAGTTTTTTTTTTCGCAATGTTATTGTTCAGAAACTCATAATGATATAGCAGTTCTGTGGGAACCACATGAAAGAAGAAAAGTAATATTTTCAAAAGTATTGAAAAAAATCATTAAAAACTCGTTTTTATCACTCCGAAAACAGTTTACTAAAATAGAGTCATTTTTGGCTTATAAACAATTTGAATAGCTTTGTTAATATTGACTGTAGAGTAAATTTACTTTGGGATTTCAAAAGGTAGTATTTTACACGAATTTTCAAAAAATAGTTATTTTCCTAACTAATGCGGAAAGTGATACTTTCACGCACGAGACTGCCGTTGACCCGAACGACGCGATAGCAAGTAGGGCTTACAATACCGGGCACCGGGATTCCGGGATCCCGAATACCGGGATCCCGGACGATATTTTCCGGTAATCGATACCGGTATTTATAATAAAAATACCGGTATTTCGGTATTAGCTTAATTTTTAAAAATTGAATTGATGCACAATAAACTTTCTTCTAAGATATTTTTTGCAATTACAAGAAATTATTTTTGAAGATAAACTACCAATATCAAATATCATTGTAAAAATATTTATTAAACACATTCATTACACATACATAGGTATGGATCCCGCGTATGAAAAAAAGTTTATTAATAGCAAGCTGAAAATTTATTAATAGCTTAAGGGTATCTAGTCGGACAAACTTTGATATATGGGAACACTGGAACAGGGGAAGTTTTAATTATTGTGGAACAGGTTAAACATTTGAAACGGTCAGACCACGAAAACGGAACATGTATTTTGTCCGACAGAACAGACTTAAACTCTCCGAACAGAGATTAAACTCTCATGCAAAAATTAGACTGCTATTTATCACCAAATGGGCGTTTTAATAAGTGGAACATGTAGAATATGTCAAATGACAGGAATTATGACAGGTGATAAATGGCAGTCTGATTTTTGCATGAGAGTTTAATCTCTGTTCGGAGACTTTAAGTCTGTTCTGTCGGACAAAATAAATGTGCCGTTTTCGTGGTCTGACCGTTCCAAATTTTTAACCTGTTCCACAATTAAAACTGCCTCTGTTACAGTGTTCCCATATATCAAAGTTTATCCGACTAGACACCCATAGGGCCGGTTGTTCGAACGCTAATCAACAATGATCATTATTAAATATTTAATTACTGTCACCAAAACTGTCAATGTCAACTTTGTTTGGGTTGCTGAAAACATAATTAATTACAATTATGAGATTTATTATTAATTATGTTAATAATTGTTGTTATATTAATTGATTATAGTCTCAGAATTGTAATTAATTATGTTTTGACAACCCAAACAAAGTTGACATTGACAGTAATTAATTATTTGATAATGATCATTGTTGATTAGCGTTCGAACAACCGGCCCTTAAGCTATTAACAAATTTTCAGCTTGCTATTAATAAACTTTTTTTCATACGCGGGATCCAGACCTAACAAGTCAAGTATATCGCTTTCTAAAAGCGTGAATGTCGTTAATTTAAGGCGAACAGTGTACATATCAGCTTCTACAACCAAATTATTAAATCTCCTGTATACAAATATAATATAAAATGAGTTCTTAAAATTGAGTTCAAAAATTCTTAAATATTTAAAATTAGACTACTTTATTTTATAAATAAGCCGAAAGATTTATTAATCAGAATTGTTTTTACATTTTCAGATCTATTTTTCATTTTTTTGTGTATTGTGGTGTATAAACTAGGCACACTTATTTTCTGAATTATTATTAATAATTGAAAATATATAGCGGTCGAAATACAGAGTAATCCATATAAAATATTTGTCACAGTAAGTTAATCTTTGTATTAATATATTTTAAAGTTAAATTAATTTACAAATAGCAAATTTCATGAGTAAAAGTACGAGTACTATCCTAGTATGTATATGCAAAATTTATCCTAGAACCAAATATATAGTTTTTCTGTTTGCACCTTTTTTGTATCTATCTATTCCTACTCTCTAGGAATGTTATAAACAACATCTACTCATTTCAAAACAAAATTTAATAGGTTTTATATATTATTTAATAACAAGTCGATATAACAACTGAGGATAGTATAAATATAACGCGTATATTTTTTATTCATAATACCGGTTTTAATACCGGGCTCCCGGTATTTGAAATTTTAAATACCAAATACCGGTATTGAGATTTTGGCTCGGTATTGTAAGCCCTAATAGCAAGCAAGTTCGGGCAAGCAGTCTAGTACGGAAAAGACACTTTCCGCATGAGTTAGGAACAATATTTTTTCTAGGGCCGTACGTTTGGAAAAAAGCCACAAAAAATAGAGTTATATCAATTTTTATTTAGAAGTGAAAATACACAAATTAATTCTTTGACAAGGTTGTCAAAACCAAACTTTCAATATAATGGGTTACCACGACGACGATATTGGTTTCCATGACGACGATTCAAAACCATTGTAATTTTCTACTGATCTGACTTTTAAATATTATGTCAAAATAATTTTTTTTCATCGAATTATCGCGCTAATTTCATTAAAACATGAACCAATAAGATAAATTTGAAATCAATTAGTAAATAATATCTAAATATTAGTTTATTGCATGTATTATAATTAGTGTGACCAACTCCAATTTAGTCGAATTCGGGACAAGACTGAAAAAACTACCTAAAATCCGGGACTTTTTAATGAAAATCGGGCCATTTTTTTTTTAAATATTAAACTTTAATATCATCATTGTACTGATTATTTAACATTTTTATGTTGACAAAAAATTTTTTAATGGAATGGGTTGTAATGATAATTACATTTTTGTTTTTTGACATTTTGTTTTTGACGTTTCGACTTTCAAACCGGAAATCGTACTCAAAAAACGAAAAATTAGAAAATCAACTAACGTTGGATTTCCATGTAAATTGAACCTTGGGTTAAAATATAACTCTATCATTATTTGATATTCATGTTTTTAAATCGTCTTTTCAGAAGACGATAATTTAAATACAGAAACCGGAAAAAGTCCAGAGTTTGAGTTTTCGTGGAACTATGTATAATACGACGATATAAAATGCATGCGTTTTGGATGTGGTATTATTATAATATATTATAATGCCATATTACAAGGTATTTTCCTTCCCGCACGGCGTGCGGGAAAGTGCAACTTTCGGAAACGAAATGCGTGCGTAAAAGGCTCTTTTAGCACGACCGTAGAAAAAAAAAATTTTCTTGGTTAATGAGGGTCATTGTTAGCCACTTTTATTATTTAATTCACAGTTACTTCTATATACATAAAATTTTCCTGTAATAGTGTTAGTTACCATACTACTCTGAAACCGCTTGGCCGATTTCTATGAAATTTTACACGTATATCCTATAGGACTGAGAACAGGTTTTAATCTATTTTTCATACCCATAAGTTATAAGGGGGGTTGCCCCCTGATATTTTTTAAAATTGTTTTGGACAAAATTATCTACTTTAATTCTATATGATGTAGAATTACAAAATACATACAACCCTTAATTTTCACTCTTTTATCACCAACCCCTATTTGTTAATAGCCATCTATATATATATATATATATATATATATATATATATATATATATATATATATATATATATATATATATAAGTCTATACATACATATAAAATTCTCCTGTCACAGTGTTAGTTGCCATACTCCTCCGAGACCGCTTGACCGATTTTTATGAAATTATGTATGTATATTCGGTAGGTCTTAGAATCGGTCGTAATCTATTGTTCATATCCCTGAGTGATAAGGGGGATTCCCCCTAACATTTTGTAATGTTAGGTGGGGATGTATGTACATAACGTACTCTACAAGACTACGAGTACATACAAATTAAAAAAATGATGATCAAAATCCACCAACACGCTCCGGCGATATTAATCGCAGCATATATTTGAAAAATCAGTTTCATTTTTTGAGTGCACGGATTTTAATAATTCCCTCCACCGACCACGAATCGATTTCGATAGGATGTCATTTTTAAAGCTTTATTAACCACTCTGTTGAGGTTCAAAGTTTACTCAAACTTTTACACATAAACTATATACCTTCAACTTCAAAATGGCTCTAGTTCGGTTGCTTAATTGTTATAAACAAAGTAGCCGTCAATTAAATAAAAAGTGGCTAACTTTGACCGTAATTAACCTAGGCGAAAAGTTTTTTTTTGAAAATTCGTGTAAAAATACCAGTTTTTTAAATCCCATTGTAGTTTTAGGCTAGCCAATATTAACAAAGTTATTCAAATTGTTTATAAGCCACAAATGACTCTATTTTATTAAAATGTTTTCGTAGTGATAAAAATAACTTTTTAATGATTTTTTTAAATACGTTGAAAATATGACTATTCTTCTTTCTTGTGGTTTCCACAGAATTGCTATATCATTATTATTTTCTGAACAATAACATTGCGAAAAAAAAGCTCTTTGGGATAAACAAATTGAAAAAAAATTTAATCTAATTGACGAATCGTCTTAAAATTTTTTGTGTATTATATGGACTGTTTGTCTCAACTTTTCATGCAATATGAAAGTCTTAAATTCATTTTTGCAAAAGTTATAATCAATTAATTATTTTAGAAATTTTAGTGTTATTTTGCAATTTTCAAGCAACAAATGATCGGAACAAAATTCAAAAACTGCCATTTTAAACCTTGGCTCATCTACTAAAAGAAGAATACTATAAATAAGATATTTAAATACCGTATTTTTACCTGTAGCGATTTAAACGAAAAAACTGCCATTTTTGACACTTATTTGTTAATAACTAAAATTCTCGTTCGAACTGTGACGGGCATTTTTGTATTTATAATGTATTAGGTATATAGTACCCAAAAATCCAATTTGCAACCTGGCTGCTCAAGTGTCCCGAACATGGTATATTTTTGCCTTATTTCCCTGGCGTATAATTACGTTTTTGTTCATCAATCTACGCTAGGAACGTGTTTTGATTTCATGGGCGGCATAGAACACCGAAGTTTAAAATGGTTTGACGATGTGTCTTAATATGTCAAACAACATTTAAATAAAATGTATCGAAAGAAGACACAACACCCGACGAGCAAAGAGTCTTAATCTGCTATGACACTAAGATATAAGTTTACAAGATTACAAAAATGCCACAAGCAAATAGCTTCAGAACAACATATATCTAATATATATATATATTGGAATCAAACTGTCAAGGTAAGAGTTGATATCCAGAACACCCAAAATTTCAAAATACAGAGAGGAGTCCGACAGGGTTGGGTGCTGTCCGTACTACTCTTCAATGTCTACAGTGAAGCGGTATTTCAAGAAACGCCCTCAGATTCAATAGAAGGTATATCTATCTAAGTTTTGAATAACTTACGTTTTGCAGACGATACAGTAATGATAACGGATAACGACAATGATTTACAGAACGTAATGCAACGTCTTAAAACCCTCTAACCGGAAAATCTGAACTAGTGCATATTTTCATGTAGGAATTTTTGTTTTTAGTTAATCTTGATATAATAATGATGAATATGATGTTCCCTTAAAAAATTTTCTATCGACTGATTCACCAGATAAAAAAACGTAAGACGTCCTCAAGGAGGACATAACGGTTTAGTTAAATAAAACAAAGGATATTTTGTTAAATGTATTTTTATTGGAACAAAATAACAGGCGAGGAACGTACATTATTTATGATGATAATCGTAGAAACAATTTTTTGAACTAGAGCAACACAAATGTAGGTCGCACTTTCGGCAAACACATTGGATTGCTGAGTTTTTGCAATATTTACATTTCTTTCTTCCTTCTGATTTACTTAGCGATAATGGAAAATTGCCGCAGTTGTCGTATCTGACATCGACAACAGGATGTTTAGCTTTCTGACCAACACTACTAGTAACAGGATGTGCGGACTGAGAAGATGGTCGACCAACCGCGATAGGCGATGGCACGCCTTTGTTTATAAACCACAAGACCAGCAGCTATCTGTTCACGAAATTGAGGTGTAATTGGTATAATTTATCTTTTGGTTCATCACTATTAGGATATTTATCAGCATGGACTCGATGATACAGAATGTATGCATTTGTTGCGGCCATGTCGATCAGATGATAAAACGTCCGAATCATTAGATTCCTAGTCTTGAGTCTGATTCCGGATCTGCAATGTCATCATCATCGTCGAAATCACCCTCATCCTCTTCCTCAGAACTTTCAATACAGTTCATAAACTCCTGTTGTTATTCTTCAGACATATCTGAAAAATTGTACTTATTTTGTCTTTCAAATTCATTGTACTCAGACAATCTTTTTTTTTTTAATGAAGAAACGTTGTGGTAGCTCTCCTTCCATTGTTTCTTCTTTTTATCTTTCTACAAACCAACAAAAATAGAAGAAAAAATCTCTTCTGTGTAAAAGGTATATTTATTTAAAACCCCAATAAAGGGCTACATTAAAAAACAGAACGTTTTCGCTCTAAAGAGAGCATCATCAGTATTCTAAGCAAGCTCTACATGCCAAGCCACCAAAAATACATGGGTTAAGACCCTTAAAATGTCGACTAAAAGTCTTACATTGACGTGTTGTATATTAAATCCTGACGATGGATGAAATTTAGAGAGATACCTCAAAGTATCATATGACTATTCCACGAAGCACGTGGGTGGTTGAGTCGATTTCTCTTCTGGCAATCTACCGAAACAGCTGTAGTGTCATTAATTTGTAATAAATTTTGTGGAAATATTCAAAACAAAAGTTTTTCAATGTTTTATTGTTAGATAGAAGTATGTTTATCGTCACGATATCGTGACTATAAACTAGTTGAAATCATCAAAAGTCTTTATAAGAGAAATAGGAACTACATAATACATAAAAACATGAAATCAACAGAATTCGAAACAACTGAAGGACTAAGGCAAGGAGGTGTCATGAGCCCAACCCTCTTCAACATCTTTATGGACGAAATCATGATAGAGTGCACACCACAACTAAAGAAATTGCATGTAGGGTACAGGAATCTCCATAGCGTAACCATTTCGGAATGTGCATTCGCAGATGATGTAGTAGTTATCTCAGAAAAAGAAGAAGACCTGCAAAATAACCTGCAAGCATGGAATCACGCATTATGTAAACAGGGTATGAAGATAAATACACATAAGACGAAGACCATGGTAATATCGCAAGAACCAGTCGTAATAAATATGCAAATTAATGAGGAGGCAATAGAACAAGTAAACCATTTCCAATACTTGGGCGTTACAATCGAAAATAATGGAAGGCAGGACAAAGATGTTGAAGAGAGGATAAGTAAAACATCAAAACTATTTCATGCAATAAAAAATAGCTTCTTAAACAAAAAGGAAATCACAAGAAAAACCAAACTAACTGTATTTAACACCATATATAGACCATTGCTTACAAACGGCTGTGAATCATGGATACTAACTAGAAAACTAAAAAGCAAGATACAAGCCCTAGAAATGAAGTATTTACGAAGAGTTAGAGGAGTGACAATGAGAGACAGAATAAGAAGCACAGATATACGCACAGATCTTAAGACGAAATCTGTACTTGAGTATATTGAAGAAAAACAACTAAGTTGGTAGGGACACATGAAAAGAATGAAAGACAACATACCGGTGAAGAAAATATGGGAAGCCAGGATACAAAAGAAAAGAAGTAGAGGAAGACCTAGAGAAGATTGGGATACAGTAGTCGCTAAAATCATCCAAAGGAAGGGGAAAACAATAGCAGAAGCAAGCCGATTAGCATACAATAAGAAACAATGGTCAACATTTGTACACACGTGAAAGGATGTGCCAGTCCCGACACTGAAAAGTAAAAGGGACTCAAAAGACTATATATATATATATATATATATATATATATATAGTAGTATGTAGTTTTTACTCAAGGTAAAGGTAAGTATAAACTGAACTCACTCCAATGAAAAAATCCAGTGAGTTTACCCAGCTCAAAAATAAAATATACAAGGAACATAATTTATTTTCTCAGTAGTTAATAATAATTTATGAAGTAGCGTGATTGGTGATTCAATGATCTAGGGCAGGGGTGGGCAAAGTGCGGCCCTTTAGACATTTTTTTGCGGCCCGAGGAGAAAAAGTGAATTATTTTCATTTCAAAATTTTTTCTAATTATTGCTAATATTGATAACTAAATATAGATAGATAATGCAGCTATTAATATTATCACTTTCGCAGTGGGTGATTTTTCCGCAAATTTTCAACATAACGCGGGCAATGATTTGGTTTTTTGGCACAGAGATTTATCGGCTCCCTCAATGAAATTTCAACAAATATACCACAATCAACAATCGTATTCGATAATTAAGTTTAGAAAAGGTTCTTAAAAGATGCTGTGAATTAGGGGAGGAAATTATTTAGAAATTAAACACTGCCACTTTGCTAAATTTATAAGTGTTTATCGCAAAGTGAAACTTTGGAATGAAATTCAAACTATTCATTGATCATATAAAAAACAAAGAATTAGTCCAATTATTTTCCAATAATTTTGTTTAGTCCGGATCTGGATTATTCTTGTGATTAAAAGTTGGGTGGTTTGGATTTTAAATGAGAGATATCTATGTCACATATCAAAAAATATACAAGGTGGTTCTTAAGTTATGCTTCCAGAAATACATGAGCAAAATCGATAAAACACCCTGTACTCAGTTATAAAAATTATTGAGGCAATAAATGTAGTATATCTAGAACCGCCTTAGTGACCTCTATTCACAATTTAAGTACTCCCGTTTCTCAATGAAACAACCTGTATATTTGCGGCAAATACCGTGCTTAAATAAGTGCGATTGTGGTATAGGGGGTAGGGATATGGTTTGAAAATTTTGAAATTTTCGATTTCTTTTATTATTTTGTATGAAAATACATAATTTCAAAAATATTCTCTGAAAATTTCAGTTTGACCGTAGGAAAACTACCGGAAATACAGCTTGTTTAATATCCCTACCTTCGACTCGCTTTGCAGCAGCTTGTTGAGCGTAGTGAGAAACGTTCAACAGCTGTTCCATTTTCTTTTGTAAATTACTCTGCGATTTAAAAACATATTCCGATGTGCATCACTTTACGAGTTGACAGACAGAAGAAATTGAAAATAAAAGTTGTCAAAACTAAACGTGTTTTTCTCAAAACTTCTCAACTGCTTTTTATAGGCGGTGGACATTGTAACTCAAAGGCTACTTGACAGATCCACCTGAAATTTTTCATATATTTCTATATTTCGTGAGGTAACAATATCAAATGTGTTGGTTTTCACTATTTCGGTATTTTCACTTCTGAGTGATATCAAAAACGCAAAAATCGTCAAAACTAAAAAAACTCGACAGTGTTATCTCGAGAAACTCATAAGCTAATAAAATATTTTTGAAGTTTTTGTTTCAAATGATCCAATAACGAGTTCTGATGTCTACTGAATAATTCATTTTGTTTAGGTGTCAAAAATTTGCCACCTTTGGCTTATTTTTCAATAGTTGGTCTTGAAACCTTTTTTTCGGATATTCTTTGAATTGTACTGAATATTATTTAATTTAAAAATAAAATAATTATACCATAGTTTTACACAAATTAAAAAACATTGCTTAACACCCCCCCCCCCCCCCCAGTTAAGAATTTGAAAACATTGCGGCCCTTGGTAATAGACCAAAAACCTTTTGTGGCCCTTATTAAAAAAAGTTTGCCCACCCCTGATCTAGGGGGTGCAATTCTCTGATGCCTGTAAACGGTATTGTTGATGACCTTTTCTTTATTCTTTAGCATTTTTCCTGCCGTGTTTTTACCCGATGTTTTTATGTATTAAATATCAGAACTTATGTTTTTATTTTAATCTATAGCAGTGTTTTGGTGTTTTTCATTATAATATTATGTACTTAAGTATTTTTATATTTTTTTCACGTATTTCGATTTGATTTTCATTTTTAACTTTATTGATTTGAAATTTTTCAAGGCTTATTTTGAAGTCATATTTTTATTATCTTTAATTAGTTTTCCGTCGGATAGATAGGCAAGCGGACTATGGGATTCATCTCTTTGTTAAAAAACTCTGACAGGTACTTTGAGCCCCACGTCAGTCAAAGAACTTTTTAAACGTAATAGTACAATCGAATACATATACATCCAATCTAAATTGGTCACTAAATTTTTGAGTCTACCTATGATTGAGTACCATGATAGATATATGCTCCCACTTGGCCAAACTCGTTCATTGCTCAATACTGAAAGACGTAAAACGCTAAAAATCTGAAAAATACATAAAACTAGTTTTTCTACTGTAGCTTTTTGAATTTATGTTGTTTTAATTGTTTTCCTCGTTTTCCTGCAAAATCTTGTTTCAGTCATTAAGCCCCTTTCTAACCCAGAAACAAAATTTACGTTGTTTTATTATTATGGCAATATCACGTATTAATTCTTGCAAAATGGATTCCTTGATAGTGAGACACAATTGAGTGAGTAAATTTCACGGGAATCTGTGTGTCATGTTGTTGATTATTTGAGGTATACACGTGGCCAACATAGTTTATTCATATTAACGGTTTATCGCAAGGTAACACATTCAATGCAACTTCAATGACTCCGATACACTCAGCTTCATAATTAGAAACAGAATAACTCTCTACAGTCAGGATAAACTAGGATCCTTGGCAAGTCATGAACAATGTACGCGAACCAGCGCAGCGGTAGGTGAACAAATTACGTACGGAATTTTCGTTTGAGGATTAATGAATTTATTATGAGGGTGGAAATGAATAGCAATGACTAACGTGCAAATTAACGAACGTTATATAGGTCAATGGTGTTTCTAGATCAGAGGTGTAACCAGGATGATCCTGAGGGGGGTTACATCTACTTGAAGGTCTCTGGGGGGTATGGAATAATAATGGTGTTAAGCGTATAGAGCTCAAAGTACATCCAAAAGAGGGGGGGTTATAACCCCAAAACCAGGGCCGTAACTACCATTGGGGCAACCGGGGCAGTGCCCCGGCAGTACCCCGCAGGTGACCCTTTTTTGACTGAATAGAGTTTAACGAGGAAAATAAAAATATGTATTTTAAAAGCCGATTTCAACGAAATATTTTCAAATGACACAATTTTAAAAAGACCTTACAGGGGCACCCTAGAATTAAACATAAAGTTTTAATTTTTCACTAGAGAAATTTGTATTTTCGACTAAAATGCAATTGGAACAGAACTCTTAGAAGGGTCCCCTGAGGACAGCTGAGCTGGGGCTCCCGAGACCTTAACATAAAAATTTAAATTAATACTTAGGAAATTAGTTATTTCGGCGTAATAAAACCTAAAATGCCATTGGAAGAGGGGTCCGGGCTAAGCTGGGGCCCCGAGACCTTTCGTAAAGATATAAATTGTTACTGAGAAAATTAGTTATCTTGGTGAAATAAAAACTAAAATGCAACCAGAATAGCGGCCCCCGGTCCCAGCTACTTTGTCTTAACCAATTTACCCCAAACCACATCTTGGTACGTGAACGGAACCACATGGTACCACATATTGAAAAGAAGGGTAAGGGTAAGATGGAATGAGCACATTGGAATCAGCCCTACCAGTACCACAGCATAATAAATCTAACAGAAGTGACGGTATTCGCCCTCGAGAGTGTCACTGCTAAAGGTACCGGATATCGTTTTCTAATATCCTCGTCAAATAGGATTCTGCTTTCATTAGAGCTGTATACAATTACTTCCCGACGGTCTCCTCTTTTTTGACATTTTCCTATCTCCGTCAATTTTTCTTCCACTTTTTCCATATCGAATTCTACCACATTCTTGAATTTTTCTTCCACCTTTTCAATTTTCTGTGTCTCCTCAGCAATCTGATTTATCTCTTCCTGCATTTTCTCTAAATAAACCTGCGTTATTTAATTAAAATTAAAATGCGTAATTAAAATGCGTTTTCAAGGGGTTAAATGTCAAACATTTTTCCGGACCCAGCCTTCGTTGGGGGGTAAACCCCCAGACCCCCGGCAGGGGCTCCTAACACCTTTGCCCCGGGGCCCCTAACATCGTAGTTACGGCCCTGCCCAAAACCACCCCCTGGTTACGCCTATGTTCTAGATCAAGCTCTACGGTGAGAGAGAGGTTATTCGAAAATTTAACTTTAATAAGATTATACCCTGTTTTTAAACTGGGAGGAGGAATTCAAATTTATCGCGCCGTAATGCTTGTTTGTACTTGGTACAACCTCAGGCAAGTTTACTCCATTGTTATAAAATTTTGACACTATTTGCATTTCATAGGTTAATTAAGTTATATCGGCGATTTTTTGTTTTCTGCGATGCTCCTTTAATTTTTAGGTTTTTAGTCTGCTTTTATATAAAACAGTTGTTTTTACAAGTCTTTAGCGACGTATTAGTTTAATACATATAATATTTATGGATTACCGTCGAAGGCCTACATGATCAGCCAAAAACGAAGATGTATTTGGTGATTTTTGTAGTGACATTATCGGGTGCGAATATGTCTTTTGCCTTTACTCCTCCTGGTTTAAAAACATGGTATAATATGATATTACGAGGCGTCTAAAGCCGGCCACACACGGTACGGTACTGCGACGTCGTTCAACTTCGTCGAATTCGACGAATTGGCTGATCGGGTGTGACCATGCATTCAACGAAATCGTACAATATGACCACAGACAGACTGGCCTGTTGATCCTGATTTGTTGAGCGTGTGTGGTCGTTTACAATTTGTCGATACTGCAAAAATACGAAATTTTTTAACTACTTGCTTTGATCATGTAGAAAATCGACATGGTTTCATTTAGCGAGAATTTTTTTAAGAGCGTTTTTGAGTTATATAGGTAACAGGAATGCATATGGCGAATTAAAAGTAAAACATATCACGATAGAAACGCTTGCAAACAGGCAATGGCAATTCTAGTTTTAAAGATTCAAGAAGAATCAATTGAAATTAGTATTACAGTCAAGTCAAGAGACGCTAAAATTATTGTTTTATTTGACATGGTCGAGAACCGAACAAATACTGCGGCGCAGTACAGTGTGTGGGCACACCAAATGTGCCAACGAAGTTGTACGATCTTTTCGAACGACACCACAGTACCGTGAGTGGCCGGCTTAAGTATGCATAATATGATTCCATACAAAAAGAAGAAGCAAAAGGAAGACAGAAACAAAAAAGAATAATACAGATAGGCAGTTTACTCTTGAAATACAACTGTTCAAGTTTACAAAATGTATACAAAAAACTATGAAAAATATGGAAGAAGTGACACAATAAATTAAAAATGTTAATTGAAGGTAATATAGTCTAAAGCCGACATTTAAAAAGACTTGCCAGGTTGGAAAGAATTAACCATATCTTTACTATTATAATGTTTGTCTGTATTATACAGGGTGTTTCACTGGGGGACGGAAATACTTGAATGGTGAATAGAGGTCACTGAGGCGGTTCTAGATATACTGCATTTATTGCCCTACCGATTTTTATAACCGAGTTTTAGGGTGTAACCAGGGTGTTTTATCGATTTTGCCCATTTCTTTCTGAATCCATTACTTTAGAACCACGTTGTATATTTTTTTATATTTGGCACACGTATGTCTTATTTAGAAACCAAACCACTCAACTACTAATCACAAGAAAAATCCAGGTCCGGATTAACAAAAAAAGTCATTGTGATCTTGAAACAACACCCTGTGTTGTGGCCCTGTATATCGAAATTTTCAAAATCCGTTTGCATGTTTGAAAAGAGCACAAAAAACTGACTTTATTAGTTCGCTTCAATTTTTTGCGCAAACAATTCAATTACTTTAATTTTGAAATTTTATTGAAATTTTTAAGAACTGAGATTAAGAAGCAGATATTAACTTTTAATAATAAATTATTAAAGTTAATGAATACTCATTTTAAAAATAATCAAAACTTATTTACTACATTGGAACGACCCACTTACTAATCACAAGAAAAATCCAGGTCCGGATTAACAAAAAAATATAAAGTAATTGTGACTTTGAAACAACACCCTGTATATTGAAATTTTCAAAATCCGTTTGCACATTTGAAAAGAGCACAAAAACTAAGTTTAATGGTTCGCTTTTTTAATTTTTTGCGCAGACAATTTAATAACATTTATATTTAAAATGACATCGAAATTTTTGTTAGAGTTTTCAGAGTTCTTAAAAATTTTAACATAATATAAAAATAGCAAGGAATGGAATTACTACACTCAAGAATAATCTTTCAATTTCTCTATTTTGCAAAAATATAAATTCTTAAGAATATTACAATTTTTCGTTGTAATTATAGTACTAGAGCTACATACGTAGAGTATACACAAAAGTTCTTTCAGGTCACAATTTGAAAAGACCCACGAGGGCAAATGTACAATGTACAGCTGCGGTCATTGAATAGTTTACACACTTACATATCTCGTGGGCGATTTTTTGAATTTTTGCTTCGTTTAAACGCACTTTTTGCGTTGAAAGCGTTGAATGAATACTCCAGTAGCGGTATTCAATCAACGGTCAAAATGACATTAATTACCAGTGGCGGACCCGGAATAGGTTGATTAAAACTAAAATATGAAAATAAAAGGTAAATGAATAAATCAAAAAATAAATAAAAAAAAGTAACATTCAAGGTGTAAACTATTCAGTGACCACAGCTGTAGAAAAATCCTTTGTTTACAACCACATAAATACCAACTCACTATGAACTAAACACCCATTAAAAATATCAAGTGAGAAGACTTAAAAAAAAATTCCGTGACTAAAAAGCATGAAACTGAGCACGATTAATGTCTTAATAATAATTGTAAAATGTGTTAAACTGTTATTAGAAAATGGCGAATACAAATCAGCAAATTCTAGACATTAGTCTAGTAGTCTAGGTCATATAATAATTATTCGATGTGAATTTTAATTCAATTTAAATCAGTTTTAATTATGTACTGCATTCCTCAAAATGAATACCTACCGACTATAAAAATTACATTTTTTATTTGTATAATGCATGTTATTCAAATAGTAAATTATAGAACGGTTTAAGTCATTCTGCAAAACACTATAAAACGTATATACCAGTGGTTTCTTTAAAAGCTAAAAATAAGTAAATTACATAGTTTAGGTACATATTATAATGTTTATATAATCGTCAGTTTCGCGCATGACGGAAGTAATTTAGCAATATATCTGACAAAAAGTAACAATATTCTACATAGTTCTTAGTTCAAAGGAATTATATGCTTGTCCACAAAATATGGACCAATTGGTCCATGTGGTCTCAATGGTGGAGAGATGGTCCTTATGGTCTCTTCTCAGCAATAAAATTAGTGCTTTCAAACGAAAGAAATTCGATTTTTTTTTTCATGTAACATATTATGTGAATTTGACTTTCGTCCCAATACCATACGATACGATTGTCAAAAAATCGATATCTTAACACCACTAGGTTGCTGGATTGTGGTGAACACGTGCCAAAAAACGTACTTTATCATTTCAAATTCTTCTTTTTTTGACATCATAACCCAGACCTCTCTTGTGCTCTACTCCTCCATTTTCTTACATTCATAGTTTTCAGGTCGTCTTCCACATCATCCAACCATCTCATTCTGGGCCTTTTTTTTTGCTTTCTATCGGTTTCCATTGTAATATTTTCTTTGTTGTTTTTGTATGTTCTTTTCTCTGGACATTGGACATGTCCCAGCCATGATAGTCATTGGGTTTTCACAAATAAATCTTTTCAAATTTTTAATTTTCAATTTCATCTATCATTTTAAATTATGATACAATTAAAATTATGTGCACACTGTCAGTTGATACTCACTGTGTAAAATCTCACTCACTTTTATTCAAGGGTCATCCATTACGATACCGTGTATTTTCTTTATCAGTCGGGAAGTATTGTAGCCTCGGAGATCGCTGGGAAAATTTACACTCAAAATAACAAAATAAGTGTTTGGCAACACTGTGTGAATGTTGATAGTAACATATCCCTTTTAAGATAAACAGAACTGTAATTTAGTCCAGACAAATTAATATATTTTTTTGCCAACAAAAATGGGATTTTTCAACCAAATGTTTCAAATATGATGTGCAAAATAATTTTTAATTGGGTTCTGCTAATCAGCTTGCTTTTTTTGTCATTAAAGTAGAAAAAACTTTAAATTTCACTTATTAAATCATTATCGTCCAGTTATCGTCTTAATTATTTTAACTATGTACTAATATCCGTCGACTAATTCTGAATGATTAATGAGTTGTTAAAACATTTCATCTGTAGCGGCTTCTGGAATGTCTTAAAAATATCGAATTTCATTGACAAAATGCGCATATCCCACCGATCTTCGCTTCGACCATAACACTTTTTGATTGTCTACTACAAGATTCATCGTTTGTGCCCATACGATCATGCTTAAATCCCAACCCAGTTCTTCTTACTTTGGGCGGCAGGATTTTCCAACGCTTCACACTGAGTCCTTTATTTTGTTATCCAAGACGGACAAATGTCGCCATCAGATGTCCTCACTGTTAATCCCCAGAAAGTGTGCCAGCATACACTTGGATAGCATAACTTCTTCAGCGTTAACGACATACCACTTCGTTTTTTCTTTTGTAGTGTTAAAGGACTCATCCTCAGTACATGTTAACCGTAAGTGCCGTCAATGAATCGACCTCCTTCATATCGAGAATCACATGGAGCTTCATTTATACGTTTTATTAGAACATATTCTAAAGGTACTATTTCTTGGACGCTATTTTTCTGTATACTTTTTGGGGAGACAATTTGCTATTTATGAATATCCCGTGTGGAGTACTTCTATAATAATAGGATTTATTTAGCTTTTTAGCTATTACATTACAAATAAACATTTACATATATTTAAATAACTATAACTTAAAAACGAAAAATCAACTAATTCTTAAAATACAATTTTTTTTTAACCTACTTTTGAAGACTTTAACATTTGGTGAATCTTTTATGCTAGATGGTAGACTGTTATATATTCTTAGTCCTTCAACAAAAAGAGTTTTTTCCATGGCACTTGTATTGAATTGAACCTTTCAATATGATAATTATCAAATCTTAAATTATACTGACCTAACAAAAGCATAGGCGTAACCAGGGGGGGGTTTTGGGGGTTGTAACCCCCCCCCTATTGGGATGTACTTTGAGCTCTATACGCTTAACACCATAGCCCTCAGAGACCTTCCAGTAGTTGTAACCCCCCCCTTTTAGGTAGTTGTAACCCCCCCCTTAGGATCATCCTGGTTACGCCTATGAACAAAAGTGATCTTTTAATGACATAATTATTGAAGTATTGAGGAGCTTGCGTGTTAATAATTTTAAATATTAACACCAAACATGACTCAGTAATAAGCTGATTAACATCTAAAAAATTTAATGTTTCCAGCATAAAGTTTATAGAGGTATACTTGCTACATCCAAGGACAATTCTCATAGCTTTATTTTGAAGCAACTGCAAACGATATACCTGTTCATTTGAACATGAAATAAACAGTGACATACAATAATTAAAATGCGGAAATATTATTGTATTATACACAACCTTCCTAGACCATCGGGAAAGCCCTTTAGATATTCTAGAGAAGTAACCGATTTTTTTACCAATTTTTTTACACAGAAAATTTATATGTTTGGTAAAATTTAACTGTGGATCAAATAAAATTCCAAGATATTTAATTTCATCTACATAGCTTATTATATCTTCACCTATTTTAATACTAAAATTTCCTTGATTAAATTTAGTACAATTTATCTTAGTACCCAAAATCATACACTTAGTTTTTTGAGCATTTAGTTTCAATTTATTTGCCATCAACCAATTATTAAGAATATCTAATTCATCATTTATTGTTTGAACTAAATTATTAAAATCTTGTCCAGAGACAGAAATTAATGTATCATCTGCAAACAGATTTACAAATGAATTTTTAAGATAGAGATGTAGGTCATTTATATATAAAACAAATAATAATGGTCCAAGAACGCTTCCTTGGGGAACTCCATATATAGTACCTATTTCGTCTAAAATATTATTATTTACTTTAGTTTTTTGACATCTACCGTTTAGATAATTTTCTAGCCATTTGAACACAACTCCAGTTATTCCATAATTTTTGCATTTCGTTAATAACATCTGCCTGTCTATTGTTTCAGAAGCCCTTTTTAAATCTACAAAGACACTAATTACTATTTTACCGTCATCTATATCTTTCTTCCATGTGTTACATACTAACTGGCATGCAGTTTCAGTAGAGTGCCTACATCTAAAACCAGATTGATTTACAAACAGCAAATTATATTCATTTAAATAGTTAAATAAGTGACTGTGCCTACTTCTGGTAGGCACAGTCCTGCTTAACGGTCTGGATCTTTGATTCGAGAAGTACACACAACAAAACTTATATGGAATCACCATGTATTTCACAATAATATTTATTTATTTTGAAAATAGTTGTTATTATCGTGAATAAAGGTTTTTATTGAAAATAAACAATTCGATAAGACAATCAGATGGTACAGCTCGGTACGGTATAGGTTATTTGCTGGAGTTGCAAATTGAATGAAAATAAATAAACTAACCTTTGCATCCAAAGACGAAAATATGCATCATGTGGGGTTATAGAACTTACAATGGGAAAATATTATTGGTCTTGTGGAGCAAGTAATATTCTCAGAGGGACATAGCTACAGAGGGCGTTCTGTCCAAAACCTATGCTAGGTAACAGGAGCTAGGAAAGCTCAAAAATATAGCAAGGGAAAGTCGCCAAAAACTAAAACCGGCTCGCCACGATCGTTTAATTGTCCAATTAGCTGGAAGACACCTAACCATTTATCACCAGCAACTCCAAAGGCAGATTTTGGAAGCTATAGGTGTAACTGTTTCAGTTGAAACGATAAGAAGAAGAGTTCGTGCCAAGAAGTATACAGCAGGAGACAGTTATGGGTTCCCGAGTTATCAAAGCAGTACAAGATTGATCGCCTAAATTGGTGTCTTCACAACCAAAACTGTAACATTTAGAATTGACAAAATATGCTATTTTCGTAAAAAGTCAGGATTTGTGTAAAATCAGATGACCCATGAAATCGTGTACTTAGAGGTAGAGGAAGACAAGCAAGAACGAAAACTGTAAGATCTGTTCACAAATATACAAGATGGAATATAATGGGGATACGGACGTTTCGCCCCCGCCGTTTCGCCCCCGACCGTTCGTCCCCGACCATTTCGCCCCCAGCCGTTTCGCCCCCGAACCGTTTCGCCCCCGGGATTTTACCTAACATTTTTAACTAGTTGCATTGAGTTATAAATACAATGTTAGTAATACATTTACCTATTGATCATTTTTTGTTCTTAGCTTAGCTTAGGTTAGGTTAGGTCCGTAAATTGTAAGTAAGGCAAAATTAGTTTCTGAGAACAAAATCCTTTGTGTAAGAAAATATGTAAAATTATTTCTGTGAACAATTATGTATTAATCCTGTCTATCTACTATAAATATGTGTAACAAAGCACTTCTAAGAAAAACAAACAAACAAATGAGCAATAGGTAAATGTATTACTAACATTGTATTTATAATTCAATGCAACTAGTTAAAAATGTTAGGTAAAATCCCGGGGGCGAAACGGTTTGGGTGCGAAACGGTTAGGGGGCGAAACAGCTGGGGACGAAACGGCGGGGGCGAAACGCCCGTAAACCAATATAATGTTCTGGAGAGGAATTGTGATCACAGAGATCACATGAGAAAAAGCAATTTAAACATTATTTGTTTTACATTGAAATTTCTTATGCTATTGACTTTAAAACAACTACTTTATTGTTTAATTTAACTGTTATATATTTGTTATCAAATTTCTTTAAAATAAATATTGTTTGACTTCGTGTTTTCGTTTTTTTAAATCCGCACGAAATAATACGTAATATCATATGATTCCATATAAGTTTGGGTGTTTGTAGTTTGAGGTTCCGTCATATGGTGACCCAGCACTCAGCTCCCTCGTATTACTGAGCTTCCTTCTTTAAGATCCAGATAAACATTTATCTATCTCATAGTTTATCTATCTCAAGTTTCTCAGTGCTGTTTTGTAAGAGAGCGCTATTCGTCCTCTAATGTTGGTTTCTGCCCGATATTGTGCGAATTGGTACCTCTACATCATGTCGCTGAACATCATTTGTAATATAGTTTTGTTCTTAGAGTCCTCGTTTTTTATTTTTATTAATTTGGTCCATTCTAGATCGTTTCATGCAAAGCCATGCCTGGTGCCTCCAGTAGATCGTTCTTGTCAGTTATTTCTAGCTATGCAACTGCCTGGCATGTTTGGACACGGTACAATAGAATACGACAAAACCTAGTTTTGACAGATCAATCCGAGATAATGTATTAATGATTTAAGTGCACCCGAAGTCCCATGTAACGACAATGTTAACTTTATGTCATATAGCTCTTTAACCAAAGCACTTAGAGACGTATTTTTTTTATTTTAAAACTAGATGTATTTTTTAGTGCTGCGTAGATTTTTGTACAGTTAGAGTGAATAAAACATTTATTTTAAAAAATTTTAAAATACTGTTACAAAAAAACCCAAAAAAGTTTAGATTTTATTTTTTATCTTACTTGTTTTTGTATATTTTTCAATAAAACTTTACGCGGGACTTGCTATTGTCTATCTACAACTACTGTAAAAATTTGGACCCTCTATCATCTAAGGATCCAGAGATATTTGACATCAAAATTTAAAAAACCTAGTATTGGGAAAATTGCAAAAATATAAAACACTCTAATAGGCTATAGAGAAAGCTACCGGTACCAGTGGCGTAACCAAGAAGGGTTTTGGGGGTTATAATCCCCACTGGGTTCTTTTTCTTCTTCTTAAAGTTCCCTATCCTATCGGAGGTTGGATATCATAATGGCTATGGTCACTTTGTTGGCTGCTACTCTGAATAGTTGTAATGAACTACAGTTAAACCATTCTCTAAGGTTCCTCAGCCAGGAGATGCGTCTTCTTCCTTGGATCCTTCCTTGCATAATAATTCTCAGCAACTCATATTTTTCTCCTCTGGTAATGTGACCCAAATATTCCAGTTTTCTAGTTTTTATACTTTTCATAATTTCTAACTCCTTATTTAAACGTCGTAGCACTTCAACATTGGTAATCTTTTGAACCCACTGAATTTTCAATATTCTTCTGTAACACCACATTTCGAACGCTTCTATTCTTCTTATGTATTGTCTCTTCAATGTCGAAGCTTCCATTCCGTATAGCAATATAGAAAATATGTAGCATCTTAGAGCCCTCAATCTGAGAGGCAACTGAAGGTCTTTGTTTGTAAGCAGTGTCTTCATTTTTATAAATGCTTGCCTTGCAGTTTCAATTCGGACTTTAATTTCTTTGCTTTGGTCATTTTTGTCATCAACCCAGGTTCCCAGATATTTGTATGTCTTAACTTTTTCTATTTGGGTTTGCTCTATCATTAACCATTCATTTCCATGTTCTGTTTTTGAGACAATCATAAATTTTAGTTGTTTTCTTATTTATTTTTAGTCCGTAGAATGCAATAATCGTTAATTCTATTTAGCAATTCTTGTAGCGATTCCAGGGTGTCTGCCAATATAACGGTGTCATTAGCGAATCTTATGTTATTTACTATTCTTCCGTTTATAGAGATTCCATCACTTAGCTCCGTCACTGCGGATGTTCAAAAAACAAATAATTTTGTAACCATGGATATTTTTTACTATAATGTGTTAAATATCGTTGGAAAAGAAGATTTTAGCGAATAATTTTCAATCACAACTAGTGTTGCCAGGTGCGATTTGTTTTTAATCGGTACATAAACAAAAACAAATCGGGATTTAGGGTTGTAGATCGGGACAAATAAATCCGAATTGCATGAAAATCTGGTTTTAGGTTCTACTTACTGTCTACTTCAAAGTTGAACTTGTACCGTTAGTTGCTTTTACTTGGGGGATGACTGTTACAGTTAACCCTTCTCGGGGGTAAAAAAACGCGCGTTTAAAATAAGTACCAAAATGAAAATGGATCAACTGACTAACTCTAAAAAACTTTTTTACTATATAATTTTTAAACTAAGTCAATACTTTTCGAGTAATTTTATCAAAAAAAAAATATTCTTAGCAGAAATGTAGCTTTTAAAAAAGCAAAAAAATTGTATGTTCAGAAAGTCTATAAAACCAGTAAAAGCAAAGTTGTAGCTAATCAAAAATACGTTCTTATTCGTCAAATTCCAAATCGAATGTTTTAACTTGACATAACCAAAAAATTAAACAATTTTCGAGCAAAATTTTTTTTAAATTTTTTAAAGTGCCTAAAAAAATCTTTATTTTTGTTTTATGTAAAAGTCTCTAGCATTCAAACTAAGTGCTACCGCTTTACCATTTGCTTTATATTTGTATTGTTTATACGATCTGTAAGGTTTACCGGTTGAGAGTGCTTAGTTTTGAAAAAAATTGGTTTTATAGTAAAAAAATTTTTCCTAAAATATTGGAAAATGCCCTTTTTTCAAAATAACTTAAAAAGTATTAGGGATACTAAAAATCTCGCGGAGTAAAAAGTAGGTAGGTTTTGCTTTTATAAATATGATAGATTCATTTTGTTTTTCTGTTAGACAAAAATTGGTTCAAATATGGCTGTTCACATTTTGCATACTCGTGATTAGTGACTCGTTCAGGCCCTTTCAATCATGTAAAAAATACATAAGTAAATTGTTTGTAAAGCGGTAACGATTAATTTCATTTTGGGTGCTAAGTAGGGGGAGATTTTCACGATTTTTTTACCAAAAAAAAACTCTTAGTTTTGATGCTAGAAACTTTTTAAAAACAAAAATGAAGCTTTATTAAAAAAAATTTAAATGGTTTTTCCCGAAAAGTCCTTCATTTCTTGGTTATTTCACGTTGAAATATTTGATTTGGAATTTGACGAATAAGAACGTATTTTTCATGAGCTACACCTTTGCTTTTGCTGGGTCTATAGACTTGACGAGTTCACAATTTTTTTATATTATGCTACATTGTTGCTAAGAATATTTTTTTTGATCAAATACTTACTTTTTGAGTTATTTCTGAAAATCGCCTAAAAACGTGAATCTTTTGTCGAAAAATAAACATTTTCAATCGTAAATAACTCGAAAAGTATTAAATAAGTTAAAATTCTATAGAAATAAAATTGCTTAGAATTAGTCAATTTATCCATCTCCGGACTTATTTTAAACGCGCGGTTTTTCACCCCAAAGTAGGGGTGACTGTCACCCACCGATTTAAAGCAACCAACGGCACAAGCCGTCCAAATTTTTATGCAATTCGGAGTTGATCCTGAAAATTACACGGTATCGCCGTATTTACAGTTCATGTACTGGACTACAAGGTGTTTCTATAATCTGTATTTAATCTTACATAATAATAATAATCAGACAAAATTGCAAAAAAAAATCGTAGATTAAATAAATTATTTCGTGGGTGAAAATCGGGACATTTAGTGTCCCGATCAGGTACAAATCGGTACGCGTCCCCAGACCCCTGAAAATCGGGACGTCCCGCGCAAATCGGGACACCTGGTAACGCTAATCACAACCCAAACAAATTTTAAAAAATTCAGTTTTCGGAAGACGAAGCAAGTTTTCAATGCTAATAGTAAATTAATCATATTGAAAAATATTAAAAATCACTAAAAGATTTTTAAATTGAAAACTTATTGGTACATTTTCATGGTAACACCTCCAAGACTTCTATAATTTGCAAGTCATATGGATGCTGCAGTGAAGACGAAAGGGAAGGAATTCTACACCTTGCAATTCACATCCCCCGTCTGCAGCCGGCAAAGTTCCAACTGAAAAATGCACCTGGTTACTCTACGGAGTAATACGAAAATAAAATAAAAATGTGTACCATTTTTATTCGATTGCAATGCGAAGGCAAACCAATCTTACTTTTTAATTAGAATACGGAGTGCAGTCCAGTTCTTTTAACCGCGATTTTCTGCTCTTATTGGAGCTTCATCAGAAGGAACGTAGGCACTGTTCTCCATAGCACTGATGGAGAACAGTGCCTACGTTCCTTCTGATGAAGCTCCAATAAGAGCAGAAAATCGCGGTTAAAGGAACTGGACTGCACTCCGTATTCTAATTAAAAAGTAAGATTGGTTTGCCTTCGCATTGCAACCGAATAAAAATGGTACACATTTTTATTTCAGTTTTCGGACTTTGGCTGCGCTTAAGATTCCACAGAAGGGTAAACATCGAATAATCACCTTATCACGTAACGGTCATCCCCACTGTAAAATTGTTTGGTATTTTTAGTAAGAGGAATCAAAATGTACCATATATTCCTTTTTTATTTTACTTTGGTTTATTTATACTTATAGTATATGGAAAAAGGTCAATACTCACAATCTTTATTATTAATAGTTGTTAAAGAAGGCGACCAGTTTCCAGGCTTACATTTTATTTTTTTCTTCTTCTTTTTCTTCTTTTTTCATATACTATATATACATCATGGACTCACACCTGCAACCTTTTCATCATTTGGTGTATTTATTTATTTTATATCATCTTTATGTCATCTTTGATAACAATAATTTCTAAAATCATGTTTTCTTTTGTTGCAGATAGTTGATACGTACAACATGTGCTTTGTGAAACCATACTGCAACCTTTTCATCATTTGGTGTATTTATTTATTTTATATCATCTTTATGTCATCTTTGATAACAATAATTTCTAAAATCATGTTTTCTTTTGTTGCAGATAGTTGATACGTACAACATGTGCTTTGTGAAACCATACTGACACATACACAAAGAAAAATTCCAACTTAGAGAGAAATCATGCGAGGTTCAATCGAAAATGATGTAACGCCTTGCGTTGCCGGCCAACGTAAAAAGAGGTTTCCCGGCAGATGGTCCTTAAGGCATCTCATTTATTCTAGTCCTATTTTGAACAGAAGACGAGCCCAAAACGCTTCGGGACCATCCAAAAGCCATACAAAACGAGAGGGTACGTATGTTTATTTAAGTTCATTAACTTACATTCATTTGAGTACATTTTTAATGGATCGTTGTATGCTCACTTTATTAATAAGTAACAAAATAATAGAGTAGCTGAACGCATACATGTTACTATTTATTTTTTAGATGTTTTTAAATCGAACTAACTATACCTACTAACATACTCAAAAATCTTTATTACAATCAGACCGCTGGTATTAGGTTGGACCAAGAAGTTTCAGCTAAAGTTCCATTAAGCGTGGTGTCAGACAGGGATGTGTTATGTCACCGACATTGTTCAATACCTACACCGAACCAATTTTTGATGAAGCGTTAAATAATCGTCGCGAATGTGTTAAAATCGGTGGTGAAATCATTAATAACATCAGATACGCAGATGACACCGCCATAACGGCAGAGAGTCTGGAAGACCTTCAAACCCTGTTGAACGCTGTAAACAACGACTGCATTGCAAAGGGCTTAACAATCAACGCAAAGAAAACAAACTGGATGGTGGTCGGAAAAATTAATATCAAAGACTCAGTACTAAAATTAGATAACAAAATCCTGGAAAGGGTGGAACACTTTAGATATCTGGGTAGCTGGATTCACTGCAGGGTTGAAAGTGATGAGGAAATTTCGATCAGAATAGAACTTACACGAAAAAGCTTTATTAGCTGGCGTTCTGTATTGTGCAGAAGTCTTGCATTGACCACACGTCTAAGAGTATTGAAGAATTGAAGTGCTACGTTTGGTCTGTTTAGTTCTATGGATGTGAAACTTGGACAACAAAAGTGAAGAATCTCAACAAATTAGAAGCGTTCGAGTTGAGGTGTTACCGTCTGATGCTCAGAATATAATGGACAGCACACAAACCCAACGGACGTGTGCTGGAGACCATGCAAAAAGAGCGAGAATTGATCAACTTCATAAAAATGAGAAAGGTTCATTACTTCGGTCATATAATGAGAGGACTTAAATATCGTTTACTCCGATTGATCATTCAGGGCAAAATCGAAGGAAAACACGCGGTTGGAAGAAAACAACTGTCCTGGCTGCGTATCTGTGTAACATTAGACAATGGACAGGTCAAACGGTCGAGGAATTGTTTCATATAGCTGCCGACTGAGAAACATTTCATCAGCTTGTTAATACGACGATAGCCAACGCTTGAAAACAAGCACGGCACACAAAGAAGAAGAACTATACAGGGTGTCATAAACATATTGGCCATATCACGCTTTCTTACAACGAAAATCTACATATGATCTAACTCGCCTATATTCAAAATCGATCACTGTGAAAATCCATTGAGAGTGCAATTTTGTTGCTTATACTCGTAGAAAATAATCAATTAATCAATACTTAATAAAATACATTAAAAGTCAATTGACTAAATAACTTTTAGTGCTTTATAATCATGCATTGATTATATAGATAGGGAATTAATGTGGTCAAAAATGGAAGATTTGGAAATGTCTCAAAAGATAAAAAAGTACATATTACAACAATAGCACAAGTCATACAATAGCTGAGTCCCGACAAAGTGGAAATAAACAAAAATAAATCTTTAATATTTAACATAAAGAGAGCACTCCTATTTATATTGATGATGTATAGAATAAAAAATAAGTGAGAAAAGAAAGTCAAAATATCTACAAACTACAATAGTTTATAGGAACTTATTGCCAGTGAGATTGTAGGGATTGGAAAACCGATGAAGAAATAAATATACCCTATTATAGATATAGGGAGATGAGTTTATTCGTCAATAGAGAAGTTAAGTTAGGTTAGGTTCAATATGAGCGGGCATTTAACCACTCTTCCATTTGACCTATGAATTGCTCATCTCTAGGTTAAAGTTATCCTTTCAGCCCAGCCTTTTTAACAAAGTCTGTATGTCCTTTAGTGACACATCTAAGAAGTCAGGGCTCGAGTTGATAATGCTTAAACTTATTGCAATATTTTTATCGTATTTGCACATCTTATTTATAGAATTTCGGACCAATACCGGGCTACGTATCACTACACAAATCTTCAAGGGTACACAGTTTTTGCATGTGAGATGTTTCGTATTTTGTATTTCCTCACAGTCACAGTTTACATCGTCCTGGTCTATTTTCCTATTTTACCATATTTGTTTGGATACCTAGTTGGATACTTAAACCGCAAAATACCTCGAGCAAAGTGTTTAACCAGTGCACCTTCCTATCATGACGACATACGAATGTCAAACCTGGACACTAACCAATGCAAATATGAATAAACCAGCCACAATAGAAAGGGCAATGCTAGGTATACAACTGTCAGATAAAAAGAGGAACGATTGGGTAAGATCAAAAGCAAAAGTCACAAAGAGGATATCACAACAAAATTGCCACGTTGTTGTGCTTGTTGAGCTTCGCAGGCCACATTTCTAGAGAAAAGGACCAACGTTGGAACACCACAATACAATATTGGAGACCTACTAAGGTAGACAACCAAGAGGAAGACCACAAATGAGATGGGTAGATGACATTAAAAAAATGTTACACGATGGCATGTTCCTCGAGGCAGGATAGCGATCGATGGAAGGAGTTGCGAGAGACCTATGTTGAACAATGCAAGTTAAAAGGCTAAGAACACCATATTTGTTTTCACTAGGGCGATCTAGGTGTTTCCTGACCCGGAAAACTAGTACTTGCTAAAGGTCTCTTGCCCAGGGTCGCGGATGAAGTTTACAAGGGCATCCAGGCAAGGGTGTGAAAGGCATAGATGGCAGCGTTCTGGTTTTAGGGCTGATATATAATCAAAAGGTCTGATATACAATTTCTCCTAGGGTCATGAGTTGGTCCTAAAGAAGGATGAGTCAAATTGTGGTCAAAGGTATAAGGATGCAGAAGGCAAAGGGAAACCACTGCATTAAAGGTTTAAGAGGATATCATCATCATGGCATCCACACTCCTAGCGGAGTGATTGCCGCTCTCTTTGGGCTCTTCCGATTCGTTTGTCGCGGTGAATCAATCCGCATTAACATTTTGGTTTTACAATTGGTTGTGTGACTTGGCATCTTCTACAATTTTCCTCCATTCGTTCCTGTTTTCGCTTATGGTTACCCATTCTCTGACTACCATCTTCTTAAGGTCCTCCACTATCTGGTTCTCCCATCTAGTTTTGGGTCTTCCTCGTGGTCTGCCTGATACAGGTCTCCATTTGGAAATTTTCTTGATGGCGGTTTCTGGATTTCTCCTTTCTATATATCCCATCCATCTGAGTATATGTGCCTTGATAAATCTGACGATGTCTTCTTTCAGAAGTTCTCTTACTTCGTGGTTAATGAGTTTTCTAAATTCATTATTACCTAAGTTTAGTGGGCCTGCTATCCTCCGAATTATTTTCCTCTCTAGGATCCTCAATCTTTCTTCGTCTGTCTGGGTCAGACACATTACTTCAGCACCATATGTGATTACTGGTCTAATTGCTGCTTTGTAAAATTTCAGTTTAGTATTCTGAGTAAGCTTCTTATCTTTGAGGAAGTTATTGTAGTTTCAGTAGGCTCTGTTTCCGCCTGGATTCTTTCACTGATTACGATGCTTCTATCATTAGTTCCATTAACTGAGACTCCAAGATATTTAAAGTGTTCTACCTTTTCAAACTCATATTCACCAATATTTAAACTTGTACATTAACTGGATTTTTTCTTGAGCATATTAGGTATTTTGTTTTGTTTTGATTTATTTCTAAACCCCTTTTGGATGCTTCCTTGCATAACTTCGTAAATTCTTCCTTTAAACTGTTCAGGTTTCTGCTAATTAATGCTATGTCGTCAGCATACGCCACAAGTTGCGACGTCGATGTTATAATTGTACCCTTTATTTCTGTAGCTCTTATTGTTCCTTCTATTGCGACATTAAATAATGACGATGATAGAGTCACCTTGTCATACTCCACTTGCTTTTTCTATCTTGCTTTCTTCAAGAGGACATCCCTAGTAGAAAATCAACATGGATAGTTAACAAAGGAAAAATATTACTTATCATAGAATTCGGAAGCCAAGATCAGGCAAGAAAAGGCAATCTCGCTACTGCGGGGCCTTTCCGTAAAATACCCCAACCCCATGAAAAAAAACTACAACTAAAAGAGTAGAACTAAATGGAACATAGGAGTCGGGACATGAAATGTAAGAAGTATGTTTGCAACAAAAAAACTGGACAATGTAATTTTGGAAATAGAACGGCTGCAAAAAATATATTAGGAATCAACGAGATGCGATGACAAGGGACTGGAATATGCACAACGAAAAATGGAATCCTGTTATACACTAGTAACGAAGATCCATCTCATTTGTATGGTGTAGGCATTCTCTCGGACAACAAAGTTAAGAGAGCATTACTTAGTTTTACGATATTTTAATACATAATTGTAATTATCAAAATTAATACAGCCGATAGAGGGATAAGCAAGAGCTGGAGACGTTTTACAACCAACTAAACAATGCTCTAAAAAACCAAACAAAGAATCATGTCATGTTAATATCCAACGTTCGATAGAAGACGGAAATATACAGGGTGTCCCGAAAAGATTGGTCATAAATTATACCACACATTTTGGAGTCAAAAATAGTTCGATTGAACCTTACTTAACTTAGTACAAATGGGCTCGTAAAAAAAGTTACAGCCCTTTGAAGTTACAAACTGAAAATCGATTTTTTTCAATATATAGAAAACTATTAAATATTTTTAATTGAAAATGAACATGTATCATTATTATGGCAGTACCATCTTAAAACAAAATTATAGTGAAATTTGTCCACCCCATAAAAATTTTATGGGGGGTTTGTTCCTTTAAACCCCCCAAACTTTTGTGTACATTCCAATTAATTCATTATTGTGGTACCATTAGTTAAACACAACGTTTTTAAACTTTTTTGCCTCTTAGTATTTTTTCGATAAGCTAGTTTTTATCGAGATGCGGCTTCTTTTTAATATATTTACATAAAAATTTTATGGGGGTTTTGTTCCTTTAAACCCCCAAATGTATGTGTACGTTCCAATTAAACTATTCTTGTGGTACCATGAGTTAAACACAGTGTTTTTAGAACTTTTTTGCCTTTGATGCCCGGTTGCACCAACAGATCTTAAGCTTAAGTCGAGAATATCATAAGAATTAATATGATATAATTATAATATATTACAATAAGAATACCATAATATAATAATATATATATTTGATAATAAGGTAAGAATCTAAAATTATGGTGCAACTTAAGTGATACTCAAGGAAGCCCTACCTATAAGTAGAGCTTAGCTAAGCTGGAGCTTAAGATCTGTTGGTGCAACCAGGCATTAGTCTTTTTTTGATAAGTCACCTTTTATCGAGATGTGGCTTCTTTTTCAAAATATACCTAAAAATGTAAATTATAAATACATTTTCAGATAATTAACAGGTCTCTATAATCGTACTTATATACAAATATGTGGTGGATTCGTTAAATATTCAAAATATCTCGATAAACACTGGCTTATCGAAAAAGTCCTAAAAGGCAAAAATGTTTTAAAAACAGTGTGTTTAACTAATAGTGCCACACTAATAATTAAATTGGAACGTACACAAAAGTTTGGGGGGTTTAAGGCAACAAAATCCCCATAAATTGTTTATGGGGTACACAAATTTCACTTTAATTTTTATTTAACATGCTGCTACCATAAGAATGCCACATGTCGATTTTCAATGAAAAATCTCTGTGAGTTTTTGATATATGAAAATAAATTTAATTTTCATTTTGTAACTTCAAAGGGCTGTAACTTTTTTTGTGTGCACTATTGTATATAGGTAAGTGAGGTTCAATCAACCTATTTTTGACCCCAGAATCTGTGGTTTAATTTATGACCAATCTTTTCGGGACACCCTGTGTAAGAAGACGAAATGATCTCGTGGGGTCACCTTCCTTTCCACATTAGCAGTGGAAATGTAACCGCTGTAACTTTATCTCAAGAATTATTTGACTGAAGTATTTAATAGAAAATATTTAAATTACTCGAAAATATTTAAATAGCAGCTTGTTTTACATTGAATCAAACTGTTTTTTTACACGTGAAACTTTAGAAGATTATACATAATTTGCAACATTACATGACATGCCGCGACTAAAAGCAGAATATAAATATACAACATACAACCATTTTAATTTCAACATTTGTAAATTTTTGCATTGCTATTTTAATGCAGCGGCTATTTTTAAAACGCATAATAATATGTTAATTAAAGCTATCAATGAAATATTGCACTAAACGATCTTGCCATAAACAGTTCTGATTTGTGGTATTTCGGTGAATCAGAATGACGATGACGGCTAAATATGCATTGAAACAAAACCTCAAACACTAGAAATACCGTTGTATATATTTCACAATATATGTATGTTAACACATCGTTTAATTTCACAGAAGCTGTGAATCAATCGAAAATCCTTTTTAACTAGGTAAAACAATTGATCTCTTAATTACATCGAAATATAAATAAATCGCAGAATCAGTGTCAACGTCTAGTGTTAGTAGTGTTTGACTTTTACCTTTAAATCTTTTAACTTTCATCGGCACCCTGTAACCTTTAAGAAACCCGTTACTATACTTAATAATTCTAAATCCTGACCCACTACTTTGTGCCGTGTAATTTGAGTTGCCTATATGAACTTGAATCGGCGAAATGGGCATAGAAATAATAAAGTTTTGCTGTATTAATAGTGTGACCAACTGGTCCGAAAAATCCGGGACATGGCCCGAATTACGAAGTCGTGTCCCGGCGTCCCGGACAAGGCTTCCGGGCCATCCGAATTTTCAACGTTTCGGTAAAATTCTATTTTGAATACGTTATTCTTCTAAGAATTCACTTCTTCTTCACGTGCCATATCAGAATTATCCGACGTTGGCGATCACCATTGCTCAATCTTCTGCAATATGGAATAATTGTCCTACATTTGATATCTGAGTCCATTCACGAATGTTTTTTAACCAAGAAACTTGTTGTCTTCCTACACCTCTACGGCCCTCTATTTTTCCTTTAACGATCAGTTGTAATATTTTATATCGACTTCCCCTCACTATCTGTCCCAGATAAGACATTTTTCGATGTTTAACAGTCTTTAGCAGTTCTCTACCTTTGTTTACCTTCCTTAGTACTTCTTCATTAGTTTTTCTTGCTGTCCAGGGTATCTTTAGCATCCGTCTATGAATCCACATTTCCAATGCTTCAATGCTGTTCATGATCGATACTTTTAGCATCCAACTTGGACTCCGTTTAATTGAAGCTTTGCATCGGGATCTGGGTCACGACTAAACACTAAAAATTTGGTTTTGTTTGAATATATTTTAATGCCCAGTTTCTCTCCTACCCCGTGAATACGATCAAGCAGAATTTGGAGACCTTCGATATTATCTGACAGAGTTACTATATCGTCTGCACATCTAATCACATTAAGAAGAATTCACATCAAATTGAATTGGTGGGATCAAAAAAAGTCAACAATTTGTAGAGTGTAATCATAATACCACATCCAAAACGCATAGATTTTATATTGTGACATTACAGTTCTACGAAAACTCAAACTTAATGTTTGAGTTTTTTTTGTTTCTTTTTTTTTTTTCATTATCGTCTCCTGAAAAGACGATTCAAAAACTAACAAAAAAAACTAGTACGATTTTCATTGAAAAGTCCCGGATTTCTGGTATTTTTTGAGCCTTGTCCCGAATTCAACTGAATTGGAGTTGGCCACACTATGTATTACCCTTAACCACTTTAAAAATTCACATTGTAAGGCATGAATGAATCAAATATGTATGTAGTACCTTTTTTGTAGATGTATTTAAAAATGAAACTGAAAAGTTATTAATTACTATAAATAGTGATTTGTAGGTAATACCTATAACTGTGGCTATGATTGACTTAATAAAACAATTAGATATAAAAAATCACAAATTTTAGTAAAGGGAAAGTATCATAAATACAAATACCGATGTTGAAACGTATTTAAATACTTGTATTAAAAATGTATTAAAAAAATTATTTAATATAGTCAAAAATCCTAATGCCAAATTTTTGAAATTTTGTAGTTTATAAACATTTAGAATAACTTTAAAAATATTGTCCGTAGAAAAAATCATTTTACATATTCGAAAAGCTGGTATTTTACACGAATTTTTAAAAATTTAGTTCAAATGGTGACTTGTCGTGGAAAGTGAAGGGGGAGCTGGGAGCTGACAAATGCACGAGTTCAAAAACTAAAAAAGGCAACTTAAAACTATTATCATTTTCTATATCTCGGGATCTACTCAATGGATTTTGATCTTTCTTTTTTTTAGTTAATTGTATGTAATTTTTGTGTACATTATAAATGTGCAATTTGTCTAGACATTTATTAATAAATAAACAGTCTAATTTGTTTAAACAATTTTTGAAAAAATTAATTTTTTCCCAAAAATCCATGTTTTAATCATGCTGTCATTACTAGTCATAGAAAAAGTTAAGGAATACTTTAATAAATAAATTATTTTCCAATAAATAATTATCTAATAAAATAATTTATTTATTAAAGTGTCCTTGAACTTTTTCTATAATCAGTAGTAATACTATAATTTAAAAAATAAATTTTTGGAAAAAATTATTTTTCAAGAATTGTTTAAACAAATTACTGTTTATTAATTAATAAATTTATAAACAAATGGCATATTTGTAATGTACGTAAAAATTACATACAAATTAGAAAAAGAAAGATCAAAATCCATTGAGTTGATCCGGAGATACAGAAAATTGTATTAGTTTGAAATTGCTTTTTCGGTATTTGAACTCGGTGGATTTGTAGGTTCCCTTAATAACCATTTGAACTACATTTTTGAAAATTCGTAGAGGGTGCTGTAAAAGTACAATGTTTGTGCAAATTTTTTAACAAAAAATAAAAATCCCATTCTTTAAAATGGCATCAATGAGATTCCTTAACTATAATAAACAAATCAGCTGTGAATTAAAAAAAAACACATGGCTAATTTTGTCCCAAATGAACCCAGGCTAATTTTTTTTTTATTTAAAAATTCATGTTAAAGTACTAGCTTTTCGAGTACTTATATAAAAAGATTGTTTCTACGGACAATATTTTTAAAGTTTATAAACAACAAAATATCAAAAATTTGGCATTAGGATTTTTGACTACCTATATTAATTAATTTTTTTATCTTTTGTTATTACATTTTGATACTATCACTCTTCTACTTTCATTTGACATACCCAGAATTGCCCTATATTAGTTATTTTCTGTCTGTTATTTCAAAATAATAATGTTATTGCAAAATAAAGGTCTCCTGGATAAACAAATAGAATAACTTTTAAACCAATTAATGGATCGGTCTCAAACTTTGAGGGTTTGTTAAGTATCCCAATGCCCAACTTTGGGTGAAACACTAAAATTCTAAGTTAGTTTTAGTAAAATATATTAACAAATAACGATTTTGACGTATTTTGCAGTTGGCGAAGCAACAAATTAACTTGTTAAATTTCAAAAATCGGCATTTGGAAGCTTTTCCAATGTTCTAAAAAACTAAATTTTGTAATTTTATGTCAACTGATTAGCTTTTGAACGAGGTGCAAAAAAATCGAATAACTCGCCTTTTTTGCACTAAATTGTTAATAATTAAAAAACGGACGCGAACTCTAGGCAGGAAACAGGTAGGTTTTCTTCCTATAGGTCTACAATAACTAAAAAAGTAGTCAGCTACCTGGATATTTGAGTGTCCTGAGTGTCTGACACCAGTGTCTTAGTCTGAAAGGGTCCTTATACTTAAATTAGACATGGCACCAGAAAAGATTTGCAGAATTTATTTATTGTATTATCAAAAACTATGCATTGAAAAGAAAATATGTGTTATCTTTTAGAACTAGAATAACAATAAATAGTCTAGGCGCCAAATAGAGGTCACCGTGTCATTTTCAATTCTGATGGACAAACTCAACGGTTTCTTATGGATTTTGGGCTGCTGATTACGAACTTCGAGGGGGGATTTCGATCCGAGTGGTCAAAAAATTGTTATAAACAATTTAATTGTTTATAAATTGTTTATAAGGCTCTGGCTCATAAACTAAAAGAGATAAAAAAATGTTTCAAATAAAATTTAACCCCTAATAAAAAACGAGGAAACAACCGTTTACTAAACTTAAATCCGACAATTAGAACTCAAGATATTGTAAAATTAGTGCACAATGCAAATTGCAAATTGCAAAATAAGTATTTTTCGAAGCTTTACCGATCGTAACTCGGCTTCTGCGCATGCAAATGAGCCTTATAAGGTGTCCTTTTAAAGCTTAATTAAGAGGCTTCCAAACAAAGTTTGTTAAATTATTTGATCTTCATTTGTTTTAAAGTTATACCCGTTTGAAGTTATAATTTTCTTAAAAAAAATGTACATTAATTTGTTTATAAAGGTTTCAAGCAAACTTGAGCTATAAACATTTATACTTTAATTAACAATGATGATAAAACAACTCAAAAGGAACAATTTGAGCTTACGAAAATGTTCGTAAGTTTATTTTTGGTTAAGATGTCGATATTTTAATGGCGCGGTATGAGGCGCAAGATTGGCTCACAGTCAAGTAAGTGTGTATTCTTCGACGCTTTATCGATCGTAACTCGGCTTCTACGCATGAAAATGAGCCAATATGTGATATCCATATAAAAATGGATCGAGTTATTTTGCAGCATCATTATTGCATATAAAACGAGCATTTATGATGTGGCGGCATACACACAATTGACGGGCCTTGATGATGCTGCAAAGAACTAGATCCACTTTATATGGATATCATATAGATAATTAGACTCTGAAGCCTCAAAAAGTTTTAGTTTTACTGCCTACAAGAACAGACTTGTACCACCATGTAACTGTTAAAATTTCGCTAAGAACTTATGCAGATGTAAAAAAGCTGATATTCCCTGTATATCTCTATGCAGATTTGCAGATGCATGAAAAAAATGTTTGTAAAAATAGTATTAATAAATAATATCAACTTACTTTTTAGTTATACTTCTGAAATATTAGTTTTTAATGTTTTTTTCTCATTTAGTGCAAAAAATAGAAGACAATGTAAATAGAATGAAAGGTGATACGAGGTACAGTATGATGATTTAATTATAAGAATTATATGATAAAATTTTATTAGGATCTTCAAAAATGAAAAATGAAGATAACGTATGTATACATAGAAATTATAATTTGCATCGAGCAGTTAGCGCGTGAACCTTTACGCGGTGAGCCGATCTTGCGCCTCATAGCGCGCGCCATTAAAATATCGACATCTTGGCCAAAAATAAACTTATGAACATTTTCGTAACCTTAAATTGTTCCTTTTGAGTTTTTCTATCATTATTGTTCACTAAAGTATAAATGTTTATAGCTCAAATTTGCTTGAAACCCTTATAAACAAATGAATGTACAATATGTTTAAGAAAATTGTAACTTCAAACGGGTATAACTTTAAAACAAATGAAGATCAAGTAATTTAACAAACTTTGTTTGGAAGCCTGTTAATTAAGCTTTAAAACGACACCTTCTAAGACTTATTTTCATGCGCAGAAGCTGAGTTGCGATCGATAAAGCTTCGAAAAATACTTATTTTGCAATTTGCATTGTGCACTAATTTTACAATATCTTGAGTTCTAATTGTTCGATTTAAGTTTAGTAAACGGTTTTTTCTTCGTTTTTTATTAAGGAACAAATTTTTGTTTGAAACATTTTTTTTATATCTTTTAGTTTATGAGCCAGAGCCTTATAAACAATTTATAAACAATTAAATTGTTTATAAGAATTTTTTGACCACTCGGATCGAAATCCCCACTCGAAATTCGTAATCAGCAGCCAAAAATCCATAAGAAACCGTTGAGTTTGTCCATCAGAATTGAATATGACACGGTGACCCCTCTGGCGCCTAGACTAAAACATTAACCTGGAAACTAAAAAATATTTATTTAAAGATAAGCTACATAATTTAAGCGGTTAGAACCTCCTTTTTTATCTTTCTTCAACGAAATAAAACAGCATTGAGAATTTCCGTGAGTAATATGGGTTTTTTGTGATGTAGTTATAAATATATTGTTGATAAAACGTTAACATTAAAAAAGGTATGTTGAATACAATTAAGTAGAATCTAATATTATTAGTCTCGTTTTATGACAGGCATAATCACCATCAAATTTTAATGACTAAGTAGAAAACAGATCTAAAATTAGTATGCTAGTTTTTATTTGTTTTTAATAGTATTCTCTTTATTGTGTGATATTCCATACGTTTTAATGGTTAATAAAAGCATTCATAATAAAATAATTATTATCACACTGTCTGTACTGTTCACTGTTGAATATAGTTCTCCCCTCAGTTGTCTCCAGTGCTCACGATACAATTTGTTCTAACCCTCTTTAATTCATTCATTAACCGTGTCAGAACTTACAAAACAGTTATTAGACTGATAATTACATACGCGACAGAAATACAACCTGAGAGAACAAAAAGGATGCTAGAAACAGCAGAGATGAAAATTGATGATAAGAAACCATGGGACAGGACTAGAAGTACAGGTTTACGACGGAGCGGAGGTGCAAAGTGGGACATTAAGGACTGTGTAAAAAAGAGAAGAGTAGAAGGAACGATTGTATACGCCTATTGACAACTAAAATAGAGTAGTAGATAAAGAGGATGAGAGACGGTTCTCCTACTAGAAAGTAACCATATAAAACACCGAGATCGTCTTTTTTTGTGTGAATTTGATGGCCTTGGCTGAGCCAATTAGCCAGACATTTTATTTTAAAGACAAACATTTTTTTTCAGAGGAATTTTTTTTGTATTTCTAACTCTAAATATATGTACCTACATAATAAACTAACATACTACTAGCTAAATAAATACATTGTTTTGGATGTAAATATTTTTTTTATTATATTTTTAATTTGTTTTTTTTCTTTTTTTTAATTGTTTTTTTTAACTACGCCAAGACATAAACCCGATTCAACTTCTCGGAGGTTTACATCTTCTTAGTTTTTTTTCCTTTTTTTTTCTCTTTTTTTCTCTTTATTTTTAATCTTTTTTTCCTTTTTTTTTTCTCTTTTTTTTCTCTTTTTTGCTTTTTTTTTGTTTTTTTTTTTGTTTTTTTTTTTCAATTATAATATACAATAATTACTTAAATCTACAGGGTTAAAAAATAACAACAAAACAAGCATGTTTGTTTTGTTTTAACAAACATACCTGTTTTGTTTTAACAAACATGCCTGTTTTGTTTTAACAAAATTACTTAAATACAGGGTTAATTATATTGCTACAATTTATATTTACAGTTTTTGATATGTTCGTAAATTGTGTTTAATGTATTAATATCTTCAGAAAAAATCAAATTGTTTAGGTAGACGGGAAGTGGAATTTTTAAAATATTAAGATTATCATAAAATTTGTTTATATTTACTGATTGATGGCAACATTCGAGAAGAATATGTAGTAGATCACCTTCTTTTCCACACTCACAGTTAGGTGACTCTGTGAGACCCAATCTGAACATATGAAAAGGAGTAAGAGCGTGATTACATCTCAATCTATTTATAACTCTTATGAAATGGCGATTTGATACAGAATGAAACCATCTTTTTATGGGAATTTCAGGCTGCATTTGTTTGTAATTACTTCCAGTTCTCGCGTTTCGATAATACGTTTGCCAGTTTTCTTTTTGATGTCGTTTACTAATAATATCAATATCCGAAATGGGTAATAAGTTCAGGGAAGGTTCTTCGCCTATTTCTAGGGCGGATTTGGCTAGCCTGTCTACTATTTCGTTACCCCTAATGCCCGCGTGTCCCTTTATCCATGATATAATGATGTTTTTTCCTAAATTTGCAATTTTATTATAAAGAGTCATAATTTCCAGTTCTATATGATTTAGTTGTTGGGACTTATGTACGTAAGTTAGTCTGTCAACGACACTCTTACTGTCTGTAAATATTATGCAGCTATAGAGTTCGTTACTATATATGTGTCTTAAAGCAAAAAGTATCGCCATCATTTCAGCAGTGTATATCGATGATTCACATGGCAATTTGAATAATTTTTTAAATCCACTTTGAATATTTATTATTGCACATCCTACTTAACCATTCATAACCATAGATCGTCTTAACCATTCAAATAATAAATTCGACTGAGCCGATTTTTTGAAATGATTTCTTTAATTTTGTGTTCCTGACAACTGCTAAGTTAGGCGGAAGTAAATACTTTGCAAATATATTCCTTTTGATGCATCTCTGCTCTTATGAGCGACTGGCGATTGTAAAGAGCTTGTAGAGCGTTCATATCGTTGGTTTGGAAGAAGAATGTCACAATTGCCATTTTTGAGGTTTACCCTCTAACCAACCCTAAATGTTAAACTTTATTATGGGAAAAATTGTCAGAAGTTGCACTCATGTAATTACCGCTAGATGGCGACTCAAGACAGTTTGACTTTGTCAAACCCATGCATTACATTTTATGGAGGAGCGGCGCAATATAGTTGTTGTGGAAGTTTTTTGGAGAACAGTGTTACAAGTTAAAAAAGGAACGTATTTTTTGGATTTTGTGTGTAATATTGAATGCAAGACAGTTACATTTCGTCTTAGGTAGATAAGTATTCCTTATAGGATATACCTAATGTGCGTTTATATAGAATTATTATGAGCAATACAGTAACATTTCGACTAATGGTGGTATTCCTCATAGGATATAAGCATATTGTCATCTCTGGCACGAGGCAGAAGCCAAAAAGGGTGCTGATGAAATAGGTTCATGCGTCTGGAATTATTTACGAAATTTGCAAGAAAACGTTTCAAACTCGAGACTACAAATCAAAAGTTTTAGATGTATTTTTTTACAGTGACAATTGTGCGGGACAAAATAAAAACCGATTTATCTTGTCCTTATACATTTATGCGGTTTTAAATTTAGGGTCAGTACAATCTATAACTCACAATTTTTTTATTATTGGGCACACGCAAAATGAGGGCGATCATGTACATGCCATAATAGAAGAGGCAGTTGCCAAAACTCGCAAATCTGGGGCAATCTACGTAACTGAGCCGTACGCGACAATAATCAGGCAGGCAAAAAGAAACTGGAAAACCATTTTCCGTTAATGAAATGTGTCACAAAGATACGCTTGACCTAAAGGATCTTTCTTCTCAGCTCGGCATGAAAACTATTTTCAAAAATGAAGAGGGTGAAACCGTTAAAATCTCAGAGTTAAAAATGTTTATGGTAAAGAAAGGGTGCCCGGGAGTGCTATTTTACAAAACATCTTACGAAGAAAAGGAGTATTCACAAGTCCACAGTTTAAATCTGAGGCGCCAAAAACCAGATTTCTCTTCGGTAAAGTTGAAAAATGCTTACAAAGCAAAAGTCCTGACAAAGTTGCTTACAAAAAAAAACCTGAGAAACGCGTGGTCCCAATGTACTATTTAGATTTTTATAATATATTATAGATTTTCTACTTACAGGTTTTCTGTGCTGTTCTTTGAATCTAAATATTTTTATTTGTTCATTTCTTTAAAATTAAATAAAACTGATTTTCGACCATAAATTACTTTATTGTTTTATTTTGTGTCTAAAAGTTTTAATCAAAACTGCTGAACAAATTTTGGGAAAAACTGTTCCAAATGCTAATTACAGGTAGAAAGTTAAGAACAAGAGAGGTCTTTCTATTTATATTTAAATGATAATAATGGGCTCCTTAATATTGTAAAAGATTGTACCTCTTATTTTTTACCTTACCAAAATTATAATGAAAACTAGCACATTAAAATTTTAGAACTTCGCTCCTGTGACTTTTCGACTTGTGACAGTGTTCTTCCAAACCAACGATATGGGTAACAGATGTGCCATGGTCCCATGGTACTTTCAATCTACGAATTATTTCGCATATATAAGCCGAACCTGAATCCTGAACCTCTTTGAGAACTAATCAAAAACCACGAAATAGGGCTTTTCATTGATTGTCATTTTCTTCGAGCTTCTGTCATATGTTGAATAATCTGTGTATATTATTGATATATGTACACGGATTATACGACATATGACAGGAGCGCGAAACAAATGACTGGGAATGAAAAGCCCTATTCCGTGTCTACGATCATAATCAATTACGACTTCACATACTTACTTAATAGGACTTTTCAACGTTTCTCATTTGTTTCGAGCTTCTGTCATATGTCGTATATTAATATTATACACGGATTATACGACTTATGACAGAAGCTCGAAACAAATGCTCTATTGAAAAGTCATATACGCTCTGAGCTTCGCTGGTGGCGCTCCTAGCGGATTACTGGAATTATCTTTCACCGGTAATTTTTAAATTTATTATTTAATTGTTATCGCTTAACATTTACAACGCAAAAAATTAATTAAATTGTAATCGATTTTTTTAAGATTTTGCTAATCATTTTGACGTTCTATTGATAAAATATGAATTTCTTACTTCGGATACTTTCACAATTATCGTGTAGATGGCGCTAAGATTTTTAGATTAAATTATAATTACATATTACGGAACATTAAAAAAACTTAAATTCAGTATTTAAAACGTAAGTATATTTAGGGTAAAAATATATACCACAGCTTTGACCAACTAATATTTTTTATAATTAATGTTTTTAATTTTAATTTTACATTAATCACTTTGACATTTATGTCAAATTTCCGGTAAACGTTTACAGACTTGCCACTACTGGCGCTCGAGAATTTGTAAATATCCCCTCTACGTACGAGCTCACAGCGGATACGCGTGAAAATCATAGAGGTATATATTAACATAGAGGGAGCCTACCTTCCGCGCTTCCTGACGACAAGATCTCAGGGACTGGTTTGCTGCATCTCCTTCTAACACATTGTATCGAGAATCTATAATGACATTCAGTGTGAATATAGGCACGGAAGAGGAGGACAACTGTAGCAGCTTTACTATGCGTAAGAGTGAAACAGCACTAATCCAAATAAAAAAGATGGTGTCGTCACTTCTCTCTGAATGACACTCTCTCTATGCTAATATTTAACTCTATGGTGAAAATAATGCCACAATCAAAACAGTTTGTCAAATAATTTTAGGGAAATGTCATAAGTGTCTTATTGAAATTTTAAAATGAGCCAAAAAGACATTAAATTGTTAACAGATCTTATCGTACATTGTTCTTTTAGGTTCTTCTTCTTGATGTGCCTATCCGTGATGAAAGTTGATGATTGTTATGGCAATCTTTATCTTGTCTTCAGCAGCGTGGAATAGCTGTACAGATGTTTTGTTGAACCAGGGCCCAGAGCACGCCAAATAGAATTCTATTTTGCTAACGTCACAAAATAGGCAACGTGACGTCACTAAAATAGAATTCTATTTGGCGTGCTTCCGCACCAGGCTCTGAGGTTCTTCAATCAGGACGCTCTTCTACTTCCTAGACCTCGCTTTCTAAGTATTTTTCCTTGTAGGATGGCATATATGGATTCATTTCGCATAATGTGTCCGAACTATTGTATCTTTTGAGATAATATGATGGTGTTCAGTACCTATCGGTTCTTCTTCATTTTCCTTAGGACCTCCTCATTTGTGACTCGGTCAGTCCACGGGATCTTAACGATATAGTCATGTATCTCAAATGCTGCCAATTTTCTGCACATATCTCCATTCAAGGTCCACGATTCAACACCATAAACAAAGATAGAAGACGTAGCATAAAGCATTGCAGTATTCTTAGGGTAAGAACAGAACAAGTGGGTCGCGGTGGAGGTGGAGATCGCGGTCGATGCCGATATCCATGTAAAACAAACACATTGTAGTGAATGGAAGAGAACAGAGCAGGTAAGTCGCGGTGGAGGTTTAGCGCGATGCCATCCAGGAGGTTTACATAGATGCTTTTGAAAATAAAAAGAGTTTGTTTTACATGGATGTCTACTGCGCGGCCTACAAGGATGCTTCCCTGTGATTGGTCCGTTCGAAGCCAAGTTGTCATTACCTGCGCTATCTGAGTTGATACTTTTTATATAATCCCTTTTTTGTATTCAGTTTATTTTTGAATTTCTAAAGTAATTAAATTCAGTAAATTTTTGAAATATGAAGGAGGATCTGATTTTACAGCTGACATTTCATCACTATCATCACTTGACTGACACAATATCGCAAAAGCAGTCTTTTTGTCATTCAAATTTCATTAAACTACTTCAGTTGATAGTGGTTCTAGCTCGACTGACAGTGCTAGTGACCTCCTTGCTATGTGCTGTCGACATCGACCGCGACTTAACTAGTAGTATCCATCGCGACCTACACCTCCACCGCGACCCACTTGTTCTGTTCTTCATCATCATCAGTAGCATTACAGCTCTTTATGAGCCAAAGCCTTCTTCAGAACAATCCTCCATTCGCCCCTGTCTCTGGCAACTCTTTTCCATTCTTGTTCTGTTCTTACCTTTACTTTTATACCAGTAGTCCTGTCGCCAGGGGGGTACAACGGCCTTCCTTATTCAGATGGACTTCAAGTTTTTTTTATGTATTTTGACCCGTAGAACACGAATTTTTTGGGTAACAGTCGATCCGAATGTCGATAAGATTGTTATAACCAAAGAACTTGAGGAATCACATAACAGCGATTTTTCGCAAAACAAAACATTTTTTTATATTTACTGGGTCATTCTAAGCAAAAAATGTTTTTAAAAGTTTTTTCGTAGGTTGCATAGTTTTCGAGATAAACGCGGTTGAACTTTCAAAAAATCGAAAAAGTGCAATTTTTGAACCCGAATATCTTTTGATTAAAAAGTAAAATAACAATTCTGCTTACTGCATTTGAAAGCTCAAGTCAAATTCTATTGATTTTGATTATTTGCATTGCTAAAAATTAAGTTTTTATTTGTTAAACAAAGTCATAAACACATAGTGTTTCCCGTGCCCAATGCATGCGTTTTAATGTACGTAATCTACGTAGAAATTGTGTGTATGCTCGCCTACTCGTTGTATTTCAAATGAGAAATGCATTGAAAACATCATTCAATCACTATGTGTTTATATCTTTTTTTAACAATAAAAAAATTAATTGTTAGCAATGAAAGTAATCAAAACCGATAGAATTTGACTTGAACTTTCAAATGCAGTAAGCAGAATTGTTATTTTATTTTTCAATCAAAAGTTATTCGGGTTCAAAAATTGCAATTTTTCGATTTTTTGAAAGTTCAACCGCGTTTATGTCGAAAACTATGCATCCTACGAAAAAACTTGTAGATACATTTTTTGCTTAGAATGACCCAAAAAATACAAAAAAATGTTTTGTTTTGCGAAAAATCGCTGTTATCTGATTCCTCAAGTTCTTTGTTTATAACAATCTTATCGACATCCGGATCGACTGTTACCCAAAAAAATTGTATTCTACGGGTCAAAATACATAAAAAAAACTTGGGTAAGTCCATCTGAATTAAGGAGGCCGTTGTACCCCCACTGGCGACAGGACTACAGGTTGAAGGTGGATCTAGATTTTCCGATGCGCGTTCTTATCTCCTGATTGTTGGCCCATTCATCATTTATTATGATGCCGAGGTAAATAGTCTTAGGGCCGGTTGTTCGAACGCTAATCAAAACTGATCATTATCAAATATTTAATTACAATTATATTTGATTAAGCGTACTTCTGACAGATGTCGCATTTTGAGGTTATGTTGACTGATTTATTTTATTATTTTGGTTTTAATTTAAAATAAAACATAACTAAACTCTTTCTGATGTTAGTTTCTTGTTTTTACTTACAAATCAATAATAATAATAAGCAATTTTTAATAATTTAAGAGCTGCGGCTATATTTTAATTACTGCTTTACCTACAATCAATAACTGATTAGTGTTTTACATGTATTTTTCATGTCGCGATTTGATTCCCATCAAGAAAATGGATTACAATAAATGATTGATAATAATCAACTTCTTGATTAGCGTTCGAACAACCGGCCCGTAGTGCGTCACTCTTTTTATGCCTGGTTGCACCAACAGATCTTAAGCTCCAGCTTAGCTAAGCTCTACTTGTAGATTGGCCCTCCTTGAGTATCACTTACGTTGCACCATAATTTTAGATTCTTACCTTATTATCAATTATATCTATTATTTAATTATTATATTATGGTATTCATATTGTAATATATTATAATTATATTATATTAATTCTTATGATATTCTCGACTTAAGCTTAAGATCTATTGGTGCAACCGGGCATTAGTGTACTTTGGTTGACGTAAAGTTGACCTTCTGTTTGAGGTATCACCGCGTGAACCTGTATATACTGTGACCGCGATAAATAAGCAAATCAGACAGTGAGGGGCGAATGAGGAGCCGCTCTTGCATTTTGAAAATAAGGAACATGCTCCATCAAAGATCTTGTTAGTTTGAGGTGTTGAGAAACTAAATAACCTATAATGTGACCTTCCTAAAATCTACATTCAATAATATTGGGGGAGATCCAAGGTTCTATTCTAGTACAAAAGTAAAAAAGCAATCGATAACATGTCGATAGCTAAGCGAAATACACAGAACTTACATGCAAAGAGTAAAAAGATACCTGTTGTAGGACAAAAGTTATATGATTTACAAGGAAGGAAATACATATTCTTAAAAATAAAAAATAAGATAATTAGTCCTGTCGCCAGTAGGGGTACAACGGCCTCCTTAATTCAGATGGACTGACCCAAGTTTTCTTTATGTATTTTGACCCGTAGAATACGAATTTTTTGGGTAACAGTCGATCCGGATGTCGATAAGATTGTTATAAACAAAGAACTTGAGGAATCACATAACAGCGATTTTTCGCAAAACAAAACATGTTTTTTTATTCTTTGGGTCATTCTAAGCAAAAAATTATTTTACAAGTTTTTTGGTAGGATGCATAGTTTTCGGCATAAACGGGGTTGAACTTTCAAAAAATCGAAAAATTGCAATTTTTGAACCCGAATAACTTTTGATTGAAAAATAAAATAGCAATTCTGCTTACCGCATTTGAAAGTTCAAGTAAAATTCTATCGGTTTTGATTATTTTCATTGCTAGAAATTAATTTTTTTATTGTTAAACAAAGCTATCAACACATAGTAATTGCAGTATGTTTTCAATGCATTTCTAATTTGAAATCGAACGAGTAGGCGCGCATAAAGAATTTCTACGTACATTACGTCCATTAAAACGCATGCATTGGGCCCGGGAAACACTATGTGTTTATACCTTTATTTAACAGATAAAAACGTATTTTTTAGCAATGCAAACAATCAAAACCGATATAATTTGACTTGAACTTTCAAAAGCAGTAATCAGAATGGCTATTTTATTTTTTAATCAAAAGTTATTCCGGTTCAAAAATTGCATTTTTTCGATTTTTTGTAAGTTTAACCTCGTATATCTCGAAAACTACGCGTCCTACGAAAAAACTTGTAAGACCATTTTTTGCTGAGAATCATCCAAAAAATACAAAAAAATATTTTGTTTTGCGAAAAATCGCTGCTATGTAATTCCTCAAGTTCTTTGTTTATAACAATCTTATCGACATCCGGATCAACTGTTACCCAAAACATTCGTGTTCTACGGGTCAAAATACATAAAAAAAACTTGGGTAAGTCCATCTGAATTAAGGAGGCCGTTGTACCCCCCTGTCGACAGTACTAAATAGTTATTCAAACGGTAAGAGATTAACATATCAAAAATTTGAGCGATGACCATTTTTTAAAGAAAAATAGTAAAATATTGTAATGGACCAAGAACGTCGGAAAAAATTATTTTAAGAGAACTGGTTCTTTATATTCCCTATGCTTCCTCGAACACCGTACCGGCCATCTGGCTGCTGATACAGGTTGCGTTCATTACTGCGCAGCACATTTGTACAGGTAAACATATCGAATTTAAAATTATTGTAAGACGAAATAGCTATTTGTATAACAAGGGAGGAAAGTGTAACTTTTCCTCCCTTGAATGATTACTGCCCTCCGCTACGCGTCGGGCAGTAATCATTCAAGGGAGGAAAAGACACTTTACTCCCATGTTATACATATGGTTTTTCCACCTTCCTCAAATAACAAGTCATTTTTCATTTTTACTTAATTTATTTATGTAACTAACCAACAAAATTTATTAGAACTAAAACAACAAGTAGGTACAATATAACTGTCAACTGTCAAATATAAGTCAAATTATTAATGTAAACATTGTTAAATCAAAATAACAATTTACTGTTTTTTGCCATTCTGCAAAATACAGGATATTTTATAAATAAACGTTAAAATGTATAGATACTTCGAAATAGAAAATAGATATTATACAGGGCGTCAATAAGTTATATTTCATGAATGAAATACCATGACGTCACTTTTACTTTTCCTCCCTAGGGAGGAAAAGTACAACTTTGCTCCCTACAATCAGGTCCGGAAAAGTATATTTTCGGTAGAGGTAGGTGGAAATAGCTATTTGTATAACAAGGGAGGAAAGTGTAACTTTTCCTCCCGAGAATGAAGTTTACTGCCCGACGCGTAGCGGAGGGCAGTAATCATTCAAGGGAGGAAAAGGCACTTTACTCCCATGTTATACATATGGGTTTTCCACCTTCCTCAAATAACAAGTCATTTTTTCATTTTTACTTAATTTATTTATGTAACTAACCAACAAAATTTATTAGAACTAAAACAACAAGTAGGTACAATATAACTGTCAACTGTCAAATATAAGTCAAATTATTAATGTAAACATTGTTAAATCAAAATAACAATTTACTGTTTTTTACCATTCTGCAAAATACAGAATGTTTTATAAATAAACGTTAAAATGTATAGATACTTCGTAATAGAAAATAGATATTATACAGGGCGTCAATAAGTTATATTTCATGAATGAAATACCATGACGTCACTTTTACTTTTCCTCCCTAGGGAGGAAAAGTACAACTTTGCTCCCTACAATCAGGTCCGGAAAAGTATACTTTCGGTAGAGGTGGGTGGAAAAATTATTTTGTCATTACTTTTTAAACATTATTAGAAATATGTACAGATGTTTTTGTGGTTTAAAAAGTAATGACAAAAAAATGTTTCGTCCTAAAATAATATTGTAGCCAAATTTCAGCTTTACATTACGAAATTAGTTAGAATGTTACAGGGTGTTCGATAACATAGTGGCAAACCAAACTTGTTTTTTTTTTAATAGAACACCCTATATTTTATTTTATATTCAAAATTCTCTTACTTTCCCATCACAAAAATATAAAGGTTTGTTATGTTATATAGGGTGTTTACAAAGTTATAACCAATTTTTTTATGAAAAACCTAACAAGTTCAGCTCCCTGTATAAATAAAAATAAGCACAACAAAACAGCAATGGTTTATTGGTGCTATATTTTTTTGTTGATTGTCAAAATTTATAAAAATGGTTGATATTGCTAATTTTCCTTATATCGAATACAGGGTGAGTCAAAACGCAAGTACATTCTTTTCTCAGAAATTTTAAATGGAACACCCTGTATTTTATATCACCATCGAAAAGTATCATTACCGTACTTTAATTTTTGTATAATATTCCCTATGCCTATATTTGTTAGTTTTCGAGATATTTTCATTTTTCAGAGCAAGTTATTAATAATTAATTATTAAGGTGTTCTATTTAATACTGAGAAAATAATGTACTTGCGTTTTGACTCATCCTGTATTCGATATAAAGAAAATTGATAATATCAACCATTTTTATAAATTTTGACAATTAACAAAAAAATATGGCACCAATAAACCATTGCTGTTGTGCTTATTTTTATTTATACAGGGAGCTGAACTTATTACGATTTTCGTAGAACATTGGTTATAACTTTGTAAATACCCTGTATAACATAACAAACCATTATATTTTTGTGATGCAGAAGTTTCACAGGATTTCGAATATAAAATAAAATATAGGGTGTTCCATTTAAAAAAACATAAGTTTGGTCTGCCACTATGATATCGAACACCCTGTAACAGTCTAACTAATTTTTTAATGTGAAGCTCAAAGTTGGCAAAGTTTTATTATTAACTTTTATTGCTATCTATTACTAAAGCGGATCTACTAAGCTTTATCACACTAATCAATCACCCTGATTTTGTATTTACCTGTACAGGTGTCCTGCGCAGTAATGAACGCAACCTGTATCAGCAGACAGATGGCCGGTACGGTGTTCGAGGAAGCATAGGGAACAATATATGAAAGAATCAGCTGTCTTAAAATAGTTTCTCAAAAACGTTGCTAGCTCTTAGACCTTAAGTAAAGGGTACAAACAAATGGTATTGCGGGGAAACGATCAAAAATAGTTGTGCTAAAGTAGCGTTTATAGTCTTGGAAACTGAAATAATTTGATATTTCGGCAAACATTATTCTTTTATATTACTCCTAACTGGATGTTTGTTTATAAATTAGGCATATCAAGGATTCTTTGATATGTTTCTATAAATTAGTTGTTTATATGTTTTACTTTCGGATTAATACTATCAACAAAGAATTTCTTGACCCAATGGTTCAAGTCAAATGTTGCAATTAGCATTGAACGTTTGAAATATCTATCGATTCTGTTAAACGCCTTGGACTATTCAAATTATGTAAATTATGCAAAACATGCGGGAATTCGTGTGTTGCAATAAACTAACGTCCTCAATAAAAAGTGCCGATGATCCATCCATTCATTACGCAATTAACTTTATAGCTCTTATCAAATTTGATTAATGACCAAAATTCTAATTCAAAAGTATTGTTTTTATACAATAACATTTAACATTATTTAATGGTCGCTTTTATCGTAGTTTTTGTGTACCGCATTAAAATAAATTTATACACTGCGCGTCAGAAAAAAACGGGCCCACCTATAACATTTAAGAAATTTTTTATCGCTTTATTTTTTCCTATTTATATCAAATTAAATATATTGCGTATTGATTCAGTGACTCTTGTCGGACATAACCCGACATTATTATTAGTAACAAATTGAAAATAAGGAAACATTTGAGAAAATAAAAAATGTCTTAGAACATTTTGATGTACAATACTTTTACAGTTACAGTTAAAACAATAATTGAATTATAGGATCGAGAAAAGTTTAGAGTCAAGTTCAATAATGTATGTTACCACCACGGTTCTGGATGGCACTCATCATTTTTGATGTCTCTTTGGAGAACGGTGGCCCATTCCTCTATTCGAAACTCTTCACATCTTGTTGGAGTAGATGTACGACGTCTTACTATTGAGAAGGCCCCATATATTCAATAGGATTAAGGACTGGACTTTAAAAAGTCCAGTCCATTTTTGGAATACTGTTACCTTCAAGATACTGTGTGATATATTCCTTGCCACGTGTGGTCTCGCATTGTCTTGCATTAGCAGAACACCATTGCCAATAAACCCAGCATCCTCGTTCGCTCATTGATCTTCGAACTCCTTCCAATATTTAAAACATTAATTTATAACACAAAACAAACTGAAGACAATATTTTTTTTAAATACATAATATATAAAAAATATAAAATTTCTTCAATTTTGTGGGTGGCCCGTTTTCTCTGACGCGCAGTTTATATTAAAATAAATAAATAAAAAGGAATGATAATATTAACGTGAATATTCATAGAAAGACCGCAACCATGACAATTTTATGTATCTTTATTCTTTATGACCTCATACAACTACTGTTTACGAGCCTTTGGAACTTTGTTTTTACGAAATAAACACTGGGGAAAAATAATTGTAAAAATCAGAACAGTAGCCCTTCACTTAATAGGTCCCGAGCCTAATAAAAGAACAACTTTTAGACAATTTTCGGCCTTATTTCAGTGTTGCAAGTTGTAACCCCTGGAGACTGAGATTATTATAGGGCAGTCAATGAGGGTATTTGGCTCCGAATTCCATCCTACTACATCTATTTACCTGCTATTTTCACAGTAAGGAGGGAATAGCTCAAGGAACAATGTCTACCCTATGCCGATGTGCGCTTTCATCTTGGGGGTGGTTTCCACACCTTCTTGGGGGTGCAATTTTTTTTGGTAAAAATAGTCACGGAAGTGGCTAGAAAACCTAATTCTAAATAAAAACTGTTCTATAATTATTTTTCGAAAACTCAATACTTTTTGAGTTATGCGTGGTTGAAAATTGGCCATTCATCGAAAAATGACACCTTTGCGGACAGTTTTTTGCGAATACTTTAAAAACTATGCATCTAACGAAAAAAACTATATAAAATATTTTTGTAGCTTATAAAATAACAAAGAGATTCGTTCCTTCATAAATCTTCTAGTTATAATACAAAAAGAGATATGGTAGGTGAGAAGAGTTTGTGTTTTTTTGGTGCATGCTCAAATCGGTGTATTCAACTTGAAATAACAGAGAAACGGTCGATTTTAGATGTATAATTATACTAATACCTTTTATAGTACTTAAAAAACCTTTAAAATGAGCGATAGTAAATGTCGATTAAATTCAAACTAAGCGAGATATGCTGCAAAAAATTTGATGACTAATATATTTTAAGAAAAGATGAGAAGTGTATTTAACACCTCATCCACCAGAATTTAAATGCGTCGTTTTCCTTCTACAATACGTTTTATTATAGTGTTATTTCTATGTTCAAAAAGTTGGACGGGTTTAAGATGAATGGTTTTTGAAAAAAATAGTTATAGAGCGCATTTTTAAATTTTCTTAAAAATCTTCCTTTTTCTTCATGTAACTCGAAAATTATAAGAGGTACGAAAAAAAGATATCGCACAAAAATGTAGAGTTTTTTAAATAAAAATTTTGTTTTTATTTTTAATTACTGTATCTCTTATTATTTTCAAGTTACATGGAGAAAAAGAAGATTTAAAAAAAAATAAATACCTATGTGCTCTATAATTTGATCTTATTTTTTTTTTCAAAAACCAGTTATTTTAAACCCGTCCAAGTTTTTGAACATAGAAATAACACTATAGTACAAGGTATTGTTGAAGGAAAATGATGCATTTACATTCTGGTGGATGGGGGCTAAATATGCTTCTCATTTTTTCTTAAAATACATTAGTCATCAATTTTTCTTGCTGCATATCTCGCTTAGTTACAATGTAATCTACCTTTAATATTGGTCATTTTAAAGGTCTCTTCAAGCACTACAAAAGGTATTGGTAGCATTATACATCTAAAATCGACCTTTTCTCCGTTATTTCAAGTTTATTTCAATACACCAATTTGAGCATGCACCAAAAAACAAACCCTTTTCACCTACCATATCTCTTTTTGGGCCGGTTGTTCGAACGCTAATCAACAATGATCACTATCAAATATTTAATTACTGTCAAAACTGTCAATGTCAACTTTGGTTGGGTTGCTAAAAACATAATTGATTACAATTCTGAGACTATAATCAATTAATATAACAATAATTATTAACATAATTGATAATATATCTCATAATTTTAATTAATTATGTTTTCAGCAACCCAAACAAAGTTGACATTGACAGTTTGGTGACAGTAATTAAATATTTGATAATGATAATTGTTAATTAGCGTTCGAACAACCGGCCCTAAGTGTTATAAGTAGAAGATTTAGGAAGGAAATAATCTCTTTGCTTTTTTATAAGCTACAAAAATGTTTTATATAGTTTTTTTAGTTAGCTGCATAGTTTTTCAGGTATTCCCAAAAAACTGTTCGAAAAGGTGTTATGTTTCAATAAAAATGGCCAATTTTCAACTACGAATAACTCAAAAAGTATTGAGTTTTCAAAAAACAGTTATAGAACAGTTTTTGCTTAGAATTAGGTGCTGTTGTCACTTCCGTGGTTATTTTACACATCGACATAGGGTAGACTTTAAATCGGGAGATAAATAGAGGCTATTCCCAAAATTTCATTAAAATCCATGCACAGTAGGATAGAATTTTTAGGTAATATCCTATTCTTGCTCCCATTGACTGGCGTATTATGCCATGGCCGTAAAATTATAGTAACTTTGAAAAAATTATAGTAGATGAGAAAAAATAATCGTCAAATTCAATTTTAACTTTAATTAAATAATGGTCATTGGTTATGAATTGTTTTTATGAAACTGTTGAATTGAAAGTTCAATTAAAAATCAATAGATTATTGAAAATATTATTACTGACTCGTAATTGGTTTAGATAAGGGCATGTACTAGGTCGATGTGATAGGTACTTAGACTACAAAAGAAGAACGAAAATTTTGGAAATTTTGTGATTAATTTCTGAATGTAGTCTCCTTTTAGTTCAATACACTTGACCCAGCGATCTTCTTTAACCCGTCTGAAAAATACCTTTTCTCGAGGTCTGCAAAGTAGGCTTCCGTGGCGGCGATGAACTTCTCCTTCGACTCAAATTTCTGCCCGGCGATTGACTTTTTCAAGTTTAGAAATAAAAAGAAGTTGTATAGAGTCAAATCTGCGGAATGCAGTGGATGGGACATCATTTCATAGCCCAATTCGTAGAAATTTCGTAAAGTACCAAACAGAATATTTTTCATCTAGAAAGATCTAGGCAGTCAAATCTAAATATACTCTACCAACGTAACTAGCCATTACGGTCCTATGTTTTAGGTGACGCGATTAACTGTTTTTATGAGGGAATAAGTAAAAACCTAATGGTAAAAAAGTAGTAAAAGCATATATTAAAGTTTGCCTTGAAAAGCATTGTGTCAAACAGGAAATTTGCTTTTAAGTAATGACTACAATTTAAAAATGTTGATACTGTTTAAACAGTGACATTGTGACATACTTAATACTATTATAACGGGTAATTTAAATATTGTATAAGTTTATCATGTAAACATTTAACAGTCTTTCTCATCCTCAATCCTGCATCCTTCAGTAGATGGTGTTAAAGTAGTACGACGAATGGGAAAACTGAAAATCAGTGTAATGAACAGTTTAAATCATTGTTTTACATTTGTGTGAAATGTTCTCTGGTTAAAAAGAAAAATATGTGTTTGAGAACTACCAGTTTTAAATGTTTTCTTCTTGTCTACTTGCAATCATGGGAATGCAGCAAAAGCAAAAGGCAATCAAAAAGGTTATTATAACGTAAAAAAAGTTTTATAACTTCACAACACTGAACTAAATTTAATAAATCACAGGTATTTCGACTTGATACTGCTCACCCAGGTATCATCTCGTTAAAATGGGCAAAGGGAACAGAACAATATGTAGAATCGGCGAAAATTGTCTGCAACTGCAAAGTATCTAATTGTTTTTAACGCCATAAATAGTTGCTTATATGATATTACACAGGATATAACCAAACTGATCATTTGAAATCTAAAATTACAATCTTTTTCTATCAAGCTATAAAAGCATTAATACTTTATTAAATAATAATCCATTTGTTATTTTTAGGTAAAGATGTACCAGATAGTAGCAAAGCAGGAAACAGTTCCAAAGAAAATGACAGGCACCATGTGGAGATTCATCAAGCCACTAGCAGAACATCGGTATATACTACAAGTACTAAGGTAAATATCAAATATGGTCTTCCGTTTGCTACTTTTAATTTTATCAGTATTCGAATCTTTCATACCAGTGCACAGCGCAAGCTTTGAGACAGAAATATTACGAGTTATGCTCAATGTCTAAATAAATAACTTCAATAGGAGGAGTAGTCCAATGATCATTTCCTTGAAGAAAAAAGAGAGAAATCAAATCATGCAACAATACATTTCACAGATTAGTTCGGATACGTTGCTTTCTGAGCACCCAAAACAATAAATTGATAGGATATCCGATATTCAAACCTGATTTGGAACCAAGTGACTTCTTTTTAAAAGACAAAAAAATTATATAATTATCGTTTCTTGCTGTCTAAAGAAGCAGCTTAATTTAAAACCCATTTTATGGATGTAACCCGTTTGCAATTAAAAAAAACGGTTGATTTATTAGTTCCAACGATATCAAAAGTTATCGCTTATAACTTATCGCTTAATAAAAACAACGAATCTATTTTCGATTATAAATATTTATTAATAAACCACATAATTAAAATCATTTGGAGTAATCCGTATCACTTGCTAAACATTTACAATGTTTCCATAAACGTCCAATTTGGTATAACCAAATATTGAAACTATCATTCTAGGAGATAACGTAATCTGCTTGACTCCACGATAAACACAATCTTCTGTTTACAAGGATTATGACATATATTTATAGTAACTGAACAGTACAATCGATACAAGACATCAAGAGAGACGACGGTGAATCTTTATTTGGCCATTTTCGACGTTTATGTTGTTGTTTACTATTGCAATGTTAACTCAGTGAACAATAGTTTAAACAGATAAAATATCAGAAATATAAAACTAAATAAAAACTAGGGAAAAATATATTTTTTTAAAATAAACCACTGTATAATATAATAATATAGAGTATAATATACACATACAGTATGGTGCAAATGAAAGGTTATTTTGTAAGCCATGATTTTGAGGAAAAATCCCGAAACAGGTCGATTTTTATTTTTAAATTGAAGACATACCTAAGTGGATAAAGGTCATATGTCACAAAATAATGTTTCTGAGTAATGAGTATTTTAGTGTCTTTTGTTCCAAGTTAATTATTTGTTTTATAAATTTGCATTGCTATACTTTTTTAAACAGGTATCTAAAGGTACTTTTTTACACTTTAAATTTAATTTAAAAAAATTTACCTTAAGCCAAATATTTCAATTTTGTGGACATATTCTTCTTCTTTAAGTGCCATCTCCGCGGCGGAGGTCGGAAATCATCATAGCTATTCGTATTTTAGAGATGGCTGCTCTGAAAAGTTCTGAAAAGTTCATTTGATGTACATCCGTACCACTCTCTCAGGTTGCGCAGCCACGATATTCTGCGTCGCCCTATGCTTTTCTTTCCTTGAATCTTTCCCTGCATAATCAATTGGAGCAAGCTGTATCTCTCTCCACGTGAAATATGTCCGAGATATTTCAATTTTCTTGTTTTGATGGTATTTAGGATTTCCATTTCTTTATTCATCCTTCTCAGAACCTCTTTGTTTGCAACGTGTTCTGTCCACGATATTTTCAGAATTCTTTTGTACACCCACAGCTCGAATGATTCTAGTTTTTTCATTGATGCAGCATTCAAGGTCCAAGCTTCCATTCCATAAAACAGAGTCGAGAAAACGTAGCACCTAGCCAACCTAACTCTTAGCTCCAACTTCAAATCTCTTGTGCAGAGCACTTTCCTCATTTTGTTAAAATTTGCTCTAGCCTTTTCTATCCTGATTTTGATTTCCTGTAAGTAATCTCCTGTGGAGTTGATCATTGTTCCAAGGTATGCATATTGATCGACTCGTTCGATATTGGATCCGTTGATGACGAGATTTTCGTTATTTCTTTGAGTTTTCGATATTCTCATAAACTTTGTCTTCTTGACATTCATTGTTAACCCATATTCTTCTCCAAACTCTGCTATTCTGGTCACCAGCCTCTGAAGATCCCCAATATTTTCAGCTAAGATGACAGTGTCATCCGCATATCTAATGTTGTTAATGGGAACTCCATTTACCTTTATTCCAGCTGTTTCACCATCCAGAGCTTTTTTCAAGATCTCTTCCGAGTAGGCATTAAAAAGAACCGGCGACAACACGCATCCCTGTCTCACTCCACGTCTGATTTCAATTTCCTCCGACAGCTGATCGTTAACACGTACTTTTGCTAGTTGCTTATAGTATAAATTCGATATAATCCTGAGGTCATTGTAGTCCAGCTTCCTTGATTCCAGAACATGCATTAATTGTTCATGTCGTACTTTGTCAAATGCTTTATTATAGTCAATAAAACACGCATATATATCTTGATTGACGTCCAGGCACCTTTGTATAAGTATGTTAAGTGAAAAAAGAGCTTCACGAGTTCCCAGGCCTTTGCGAAACCCAAATTGCGTATCATTAATGTCTATGTCTAGTTTATGATATATTCGGTTATGGATGACTTTCAGTAGCAACTTTAGCACATGGGACATCAAACTAATGGTGCGGTAGTCAACCATTCTTTGGGTAATGTGCCTGAGCTATAAATTTTGTTCAAGAGTACCACTAAAATATCAATATGCTGCTCATCTATAATTTTTAAAAGGTCGATAGGAAGCATGTCAGGTCCTGGGCTTTTTCTGTTCTTCATTGTTTTTAACGCATGTATTATTTCTTCCGTTGTAATATATGGACCTATTTCTCCTGAAGTAAGTTCTATGTGTTCCAGGTACCCTCTTTCATCATCGAACAGTTCAGCGATGTATTCTGCCCAACGTTGTACTTTCTCATCGGTCTCTGTTATAGCGACCCCGTGTCTATCCAGAAGTGCACCAGTTAGATTTTGCTTTCTTAGTCCAGCCATTTCTTTGACTTTCTTATGTAGGTTAAATAGATCGTATCTTTTTTGGAGATCCTCGATCTCTTTGCATTTCTCTTCAAAGTGTTTTTCTTTTGCCTGCTTTATCATCTTCCTTATCTCGTGGTTAATCTCTCTGTATTTATTGTCATTTTTGTTCTTATATTGTCTCCGTTGTTCCATCATATTCAGTATCTCGTCATTCATCCATTCCTCTTTTCTCCTTGTGGAAGTCTTTAGTATATCTTTACAAGGTTCTAGTATGCAATGTTTTAGTTGCTCCCAGTGCTCGTCAATGTCATTGGTGTCTATGTTCAGATCTCTACAGTTCTTATGCAGTTCGTGTTGAAGACATTCTTTTACGTTGGGTTCTTTAAGCTTGCTTATGTCTATTGTAGCTGTTCTCTGATTTCTTTTAATATTTTTAAGTGCGAGTGTAATTTTGGCGATAAGTGGGTTGTGGTCTGAGGCCACGTCTGCTCCGGGATATGCTTTTACGGCTTTAACAGCATTACGGTATCTTTCGTTTATCATAATGTAGTCTATCTGGTTCCTAACTACTTTCTCCGATGAATCTGCGGGCGATCGCCATGTATACAGTCGTCTGTTGGGTAGTTTGAAAACTGTGTTTGTGATAATGAAGTTCTGCTCTTGGCAAAATTGTAGTAGACGATCACCTCTCTCATTGCGATTTCCCAGACCATATTTTTCTACACATTTTCCGCTTTGCCCCTTTCCAATTTTTGCATTGAAATCACCTAGGACTATCGTGATTTCTCTGCTTTTTGTTTTTTTCAGTGCTTCTTCGATATGCTGGTAAAATAATTCTAGTTCTTCTTCATTGGCATTCGTCGTAGGAGCATATACTTGTATCAGGTTCAACGTGGTGTGAGATGTCTCTAATTGTAGTAACATTACTCTTTCTGAGATGGGGACAAACCCTTTCACTGCTCTATTAGATATTTTATTAACAATTATTGCCACTCCGTGTCTATGTAGGTTGTCATCGCTACCTGAATAATATATTGTAGCTTCTGCTGTTGAGAAGCAGCCTGAGTTAGGCCACCTGGCTTCACTGATACCCTATTTACCTTAAGCCAAATATTTCAATTTTGTGGACATATTACCTTTATCCAAATAGTAAATAGTAAAAAATTCTCCATATTTACACATTTCACGTGGATAAAGGTATTATGTCCAAACGCAATTTTGGACATAATACCTTTATCCACTACAATTCGAAAATCGTAGTGTGACATATTGCTTTAATACCTTCTTGTTATTTTTATTTAGCTAAAAATGGGTAATTTTACAAGGTTAAACAGCACATTAGAAGAACAAAAACCTAATAAAACAATTTTCTCAAAAAATGTGACATATGACCTTTATCCACTTATCTCTTCAATTATGAAAGCTTGGCATCATATTATACCCCACATCCATTTGAGCGTGATGACGCAATCGATGATTATTTTAATGAGAATATTGTCGTGCGCTAGCTCATTTGAAAGGTTATTTAATTATCTATTCAGTAATATAAACATTAACATAATAATTATTTATACAGGGTGTCAAAAAAAAATGAATTAAATTTATTGACACAAAGAAGAATGTATGTTATTTATTTAATTCAAAATACATTTTACTTCCAAGAGGCAGGTGGGTGGCAGTTGAACAGTGAATTTAAGCAAAAAGCAATAATGTTTATTTTGTGAAACCAATATTTCTGTTTTCTGACAGCAGCAAAACGTATTTTGAATTAAATAAATTTCATAAATTCTTATTTTTGTGATAATAATTAATGTATGGAATTTCAAAAATACATTTTTTTGGTCACCCTCCAGGAACAAAATTATTTTAATATTTATATTACTAAATAGAGAATTAAATAACCTTTCAAATGAGGTATCATACTACCCCTATCCTCATTTAAAAAAGCATCGATTACGTCATCACGTCCAGATGGATGACGTCATTAGTATCATACACATGCCAAAAAATCATAATTTAAAAATAAAAATCGACCTGTTTTTTGAAGTTATTCCTTTCACTTGCACCATACTGAATATAACATAATATAATATCATCGAGGCCTTTCATGTCTGGTGTTTGCCGATCTTACTTAGATATCATTGATTCGCTTATGAATCATTCCGCATTCTTCTTGTGTATTTTCAAAGTTTATTATATGACTTGGCTTTCGTTACAATTTTCTTCCACTCATTTCGATTTGTGCATAGGTCCCTCCAGTTTCTCAGTTTTAGAATTTGAATATCTCTCTTGACTTGGTCCTTCCATTTCTCCTCATCTGACCTCTAGGTCTTCCCCTCGTTCCTTCTTTCAGTTTCCGTCTTCCATCTGGTAACCTTGTTAATCAGTATCGGTTTTCCTTCTCTCAATGTGTCCCAGTCATCCTAGTCTCTACACTTTATTACCGAGTCCATAACTTACTCTTCTGAGGAATTTCCTGTCGAATATTCTTAATCTCTCGAGCATTCAACCTACTTATATTTTTTGTTCTTAATCTTTCTTCGTATTTATCTCTGAGGTACATTGTCTCAGCTGCGTATGTTATCACTGGTCTGATTGCTACTCTGTATATTTTCATTTTTGTATTTTTGCCCCATTATTTCTTCACTTCTCTTATTTTTACCTACTCTACTCTACCTCTTCTGTTCTATAGACCCTTTAATCCTTTTTGCGTTGGCGGTTTCTTCTACTGCTATGTTGAATAGTGTGGTTGACAGGGAATTAATTGCCTTGTTGTACTTCTGTTTCTTTAGTTGCTCAGTTGCGTTTTTGCTACCTTCTTCTGTTGTTAATTTAGCTCAGGATCCATCTATAGTCATTTTTATTAATCTGATTAGTTTTGCTGGTATATCTTGATTTTTCATTTCATTAATGAAATTATTTCTTCCAGTACAGTCTATAAGGCTTGTCTGAAGTCTACGAAGAAGGTGTGGAGATTAATGTTGCATTCTTGACGTTTCTCAATTGTTTGTGCTGGAAGTTCCCAATTTTCTTCTCTGTAAATTGAGTGATTTTTTGTCTGATGAAGTCTGTTAGAGTTTTGTGTTGTACTCTGTACAAATATTCCTCTGAAGTTGTTACTGGTTATTGGTATAATTCTGCCTTCTTTCCAGTGCTCCGGCATTTTTTCGTCTTTCCATATTCTAACTGTTATTTTTTGATGTTTGTTAGTAATAATTTTTACTCACAATCGGTTAGTAATTTATGGATTTCTAACCTTTGAAGTAATCAGGAAGCAACTTATTACTTACTTTACTTTCCCAGCTAGCATCTGTTACTTTTCTACCTGCATACCTTTAGCCACGCACCATTTACTGTATAGTTCATAGGTGTTTTCATACCTCTACCTGCTTTTTTCAGGAATTATTCCTTCAGTAGCTCTCTCTGTAGCTACCCGCAGTTCTGGTGGCGTACATTCAAATTCACTATCAGACATTTTTGTAAAATAAACACAATTTGATTATATCATAGAAAAAAGTGTTGTGTGATTTGGTAGAATGCGATCTTACCCTTCAAAAAATATGTCACGTATTTCAGCACCTGGAAAATTGGAAGGATACTACAAATCTGGCCTCCACATAATTGGTCTGTAGCTTCGACATGATAGGTGTGAAATTTTAAACGTTCTTGCTGTTGATTGGATAGGAAGGGTAGCGTTATCTAGCCTTCACGCTAGGTACACCATAGCCTCCATACGGTACTTCCAATATTTAATATTATTTTTCCGCAAATCGCCAGGAAATTTTGACATTCCTGTCAAAATTTCTTGAAGAAAAAGTCAGGACTTCCTTACTGTAAGGAAATGTCATTTCCTTACTGTAAGGAAATGATATTTCCGTACAGTTGTTAGTGTTAAATTTATAAGCGTCAAGTTTGACAATTCAACCTCAATACGTTTCCATAGTAACCCAAGTAATTTTATTAGGAATTTCAAAGCACCATTTATTTGGGAATAAAATTATCGCGTTTTTTTTAAATCAATCAATATCTGTCGAATTTTAAACGATTTGCGGAAAAATAGTATGTTTACCTCGTAGGAAAAGCCACATTCCTGGACTCTGTGTTGCTAAGTCTCGGCTTGCGCCTCGACTTAGCAATCTTCACAGTCGTCCAGGAATGTTAAGCTTTTCCTACCCGGTAAACAATGTACTATTATTTAAGTGGACAATAAAGGTAAAACACAAACAACTTTTGTTTCTTAATAATTTATTTATACAATAATGTGACATTTTACATAGAAATATGAGTATTTAATTTCGATTAAATATATGTTTACTTGTTGAATTTATCGGCTGCACACAACAGCTGATCGGCCATTAGACCCAACAACAAAACGCGAAATAAAATGTGTATTTTAAAACTGTTGGATAAACAGTACCTACAATCAGAAAAACTTACCTTTAAAAAGGTACTCGATTATGAAATAACAAAAATATCAAAAAACACGACTGAATATCAGCTTTTTATGGTGACACAAACTAAACACAAACACCAAAGACATCACATAACCGACCATATAAAATAAGTGAACGAAACGACAACGAACGAACGAACACGAACACAGATTCACAGATAGCGCAGGATTTGTCAAAAGTCATGTTCCACCAATCACAATGCCGACATCAGCGCCTCTGACTAAACGGAAGGAAAATAAATACGATTACATGTTTTTTATTAGAGTTAGCGGGGCATGGATTATATGTACAATTAATGGCGTCGTGTATCGCCTAAATGTCAAATTCAACAAACTTGTTTTGTTACCTAGCAACGATCTCACAGGTTACTTAGAATAATTCATCTTATCACATAATGAAAATGGATACAGATATTTGAAACGAAATTATTATTGGTAGATTGTGAGTATTAGAAATCCATAAACTACTAACCGATTGTGAGTAAAATAGTATACAAACCTCGCGGGAATTCATTCTAGCCTCGCGTCTGTAGTTTACCTCGGTGCATCGCACCTTGGTAAACTACCTTGCCGCTCGGCTGAAATAGAGTACTTTCCCGCTAGGTATGTAATATACTATTCCCCACCATTTTTAATCAGCTAGTTGGGAATTTCATCTGGGCCAGGTGTTTTTTTCTGTTTCATATTTTTATGATGTGCAAATATTCATCATACCATACATGTTGGTATTCTTTTTTGGTTATCTCTCATGTCTTCTGTTGTATATTTTTCGTCTTCAAGGCTTTCTTTGCATCTATATAGTTCTTACAGACGCGGGGTGGTAGAGGAGATGGTAGGAGATGCAAAGAATTAATGCCACCTATAACGTTTTCCATAACAATCTGCAACATACCCTGCACTAGAAGAATGGCCAGTGAAAACTATCAAAAGACCTTTTCGAAGATATTACTTTATTTTTGTCTATATAGATAAAATATCAAATTGTAAGAAAAATTTAGATTTTAGATTTGAATTCAGAAACGGAACAAAATTTTTTACAATGTTATTTCGTATTGTGAAACGATACCTGTATTATATGGCTTAAAAATTAGTCAGTTGATCAATACCTTTTAGTAATTTAATATTTGGCAAAATTCCTGTATTATATTCTAAGGGGCATATTGATAACACCGATGGTAGCCAGATGACACCTAATTAATAGCGGATATAGCGTGATCAACTGTGTTTAGATTACATAAAAAGACGAAGTATATGGCTTTAATGAATAATACAGGGTGATTGATTAGTATGGTAAAGCTCAATAGCTCCGCTATAGTAATAGATAGCAATAAAAGTTAATAACAAAAATTTTAGCCACCTTTGAGCTTCACATTACAAAATTAGTTAGAATGTTACAGGTTGTTCGATAACACAGTGGCAGACCAAACTTATGTTTTTTTAAATGGAACACCCTATATTTTATTTTATATTCGAAATCCTGTTAACTTCTCCATCACAAAAATATAAAGGTTTGTTATGTTATACACGGTATTTACAAAGTGATAACCAATTTTATATGAAAATCGTAACAAGTTCAACTCCCTGTATAAATAAAAATAAGCAAAACAACAATGGTTTATTAATGCCATATTTTTAACGTATTGTCAAAATTTTCAAGAATGGTCGATATTGCTAATTTTATTTATATCAAATACAGGGTGAGTCAAAACGCAAAGTACATTATTTTCTCAGTAATTTTAAATGGAACACCCTGTATTTTATATCACTATTGAAAAGTACCATTACCGTACTTTAATTTTTAGATAACATTCCCTATGTCTAAATTTATTAGTTTTCGAGATATTTTCATTTTTCAATGGACCAGTAGCGTGGCCACTCAAATCACCAGAATTTAATAAACTGGACTGATTTTTTTGGGGTTACGTTAATAATGAAGTTTATAAAATACCTCCAACAACAAGGGATAAGATGAAAAATAAAATACAAAGTGTATTTCGATGTGTTAATTTACAAATGCTCCGTAGAGTAAGTAGCTCATTAAATGATCGTTTTTAGGCGTACATAAATGTGTTAGGAGATAATTTTGAACACCTTATGTAATTAAATATTAAAAATATTTTATTAAAAGTAGCTTCTAATTTTTTCAAACATGTTTTTTTGCAAAATGTATTACTGATAAATTATGTTTCGTTCTTTATTTGTTACATTGTTACATTTACATACAAAAGTAGTGTTTAATTGTCTTCACAAAATATTGTATTTTGTGTTTGTGTGTTTTTTTAAAAAATTATTACTAATTTTCTTTGTTTATTTGTTGCATTTAGGTAAAAAGATAGTTTTTAATTGTTTCAAAAATGTTGCATGTAGTGATTGTGTTTTTGTTTGTAAAATGTATTACTAATAAATTATTTTTTTTCTTTATTTGCTACAGTGTTACATTGATTACCGGATTGATAATCGGTAATCTTCAATTGTCAATTCAGTCGTGGCTTACTTAATATTTAGATTAATTTAAACACCTAAAATAATTTGCTCTGAAAAATGAAAATATCTTGAAAACTAATAAATTTGGGCATAGGGAATGTTATATAAAAATTAAAGTACGTTAATGTTAATTTTCAATAATGATATAAAATACAGGGTGTTCCATTTAACATTACTGAGAAAATAATGTACTTGCGTTTTGACTCGCCCTGTATTTGATATAAAGAAAATTAGCAATATCAATAATTCTTAAAAATTTTGACAATAAATAAAAAAATATGGCATTAATAAACCATTGCTGTTGTGCTTATTTTTATTTATACAGGGAGTTGAACTTGTTACGATTTTCATACAAAATTGGTTATAACTTTGTAAATACCCTGCATAACATTACAAACCTTTATATTTTTGTGATGGAGAAGTTAACAGGATTTCGAATTTAAAATAAAATATAGGGTGTTCCATTTAAAAAAACATAAGTTTGGTCTGCCACTGGTTATCGAACACCCTGTAACATGCTAACTAATTTTGTAATGTGAAGCTCAAAGGTGGCTAAAATTTTTGTTATTAACTTTTGTTGCTATCTATTACTATAGCGGAGCTATTGAGCTTTAACCTACTAATCAATCACCCTATATAAGCAAATAATCAAATGAATATAAAAAATGCCAATAATTTATTTTTTTGGGGTTATAGTCCGATTTTTGCGTCTTTGAAGTCCACCATTTATAAGTATTGAACAAAAATAAAGTTATAGGTTTACAATAGGGAACTTTTTTTAAATCCACGAGGAAATAAAATTCCTGTACACCATACATCACAAAAAATAGTTAAATTCCTTTATGAAAGGCATATTTATAAAAAAATCTCTAAAAAGGGCTATATCACAGTTTCGGAATAATGATTCCATGATCAGTACTTATTACAGGTCACGTTACATGTTTAAGCCATCAAGATATGTGGGTAAAAACCCTTCAATTGATATCTAGTAGGTAGTTAAATACAGGAATATTTTAAACATCAAATCTATTTTTATAATATAATGTAAACATTAACATTTACAAAAAGACTAAGTTTTCACTCTAATGGCATATAAAACAACAATGCTATTCTACATTCCACCAGAATGAAAACAATGGGAACCTTCTCTGGTTACACCTGCGAGGCTTCTACAATTTGCAAGCCATACGGATGCTGAGACTAAGGAAGATGAGGGAATTCTACAATTTACAATTCACATCCCATCTGCTCAGCGCGGTAAAGTTCCAATGAGAATGGTTCCCTTCATACTCCAATAAGAGTAAATGTAAATCAAAAATGAATAACCATTTTCAATTTCGTTGCGAGAGCAGCATATGTGCCTCCTGATGAGAGACTAATAAGTTTCGAAACCGGTAGGGGTGCTTGCAGTACTCTCTGATTGGACTAGAATATGGTTCGGCTGTGATTTCGTTTTGCAACGAAATTGAAAATGGTTATTCATTTTTGATTTACATTTACTCTGTGTGGAGTATGAAGGGAACCATTCTCGTTGGAACTTTACCGCGCTAAGCAGATGGGACGTGAATTGTAAATTGTAGAATTCCCTCATCTTCCTTAGTCTCAGCATCCGTATGGCTTGCAAATTGTAGAAGCCTCGGAGGTGTAACCAGAGAAGGTTCCCATTGTTTTCATTCTGGTGGGATGTAGAATAGCATTGTTGTTTTATATGCCATTAGAGTGAAAACTTAGTCTTTTTGCTAGCAGGTGCCGCTAGGGCATCTATGCCATTTCGTTCGTTGCAATCCGGGACTGCACGCTGGGGTTTGTTTTGGTTGGATCGGGGAGAGCAGCATATATGCCTCCTGATGAGAGACTAATAAGTTTCGAAACCGGTAGGGGTGCTTGCAGCACTCTCTGATTGGGCTAGAATATGGTTCGGCTGTGTTTTCGTTTTGCAACGAAATTGAAAATGGTTATTCATTTTTGATTAACATTTACATTTTAAAATGTTACATCAACTAAAGGCATTTTACCCACATATCTTGGTTCTTGGTGGCAACAACAAAAAATAGAAACCCTTGTAACAACAAACAGCGATGCGCGTTATACCATACTTACTTACTTACCTATTGCTTAACAAAGACAAAAGACAAAATTTTGAAGACAAAATACTACTAAAATAAACAAAAATGTTGTTGCTAAGTAAGAAAAAATTTCTAATAATTTATTTAATCTGACTCATTTATATTGGCAATTCAGACGTATATTATACATTTTAAAGTAGAAGACTTCAAAATGATATTGCCAATATTTATGAGTTGCGTTCCTGGGACGACTTTACTAAAAGATAGTTCATTCGATTACATGAAACCAATCCCAACTCAAGAATATCCGTCACAAAAAAACCGTAGCATGTGATCTGTCTTTAAAAAGACAACCAAATGTAACGATGACAGTAAAATTCTCGCGTTAGAGATTCAATAGTAAATCACGAAGGAAAACCAGGAAAAAACCTGGAGATACTATCCCGACATCGTAAGTAGTTGGTCTTACATTTAATTTACTTTTAATAAAACTAATACCAAATTCTGACATTAATATGTTTATGTAAATTATAAATAATATTAATAATACATAGATATACAATAAGTAATACTAAAATATAAAATTTGTACTAACATATGTTATTGACTTACTAATCGTGGTATTTTCTTTCTATTGACTTCCTCTTTCAGTATGGGTAACCACATCTTACTGAATTCTACCGAGGAATTTGCGACACAATTGGTTTCATTTAGCATAATTAGAGCTGCTTCTTTGATTTTTCTCTTTTTACTATCTGATTCTTTCAGAACTATACTTGAATCTCTCCACTGAACTCTTATGTTCATGATCCCATGCATGTTGACATATTTGAGATCTATCAAATTCTCTATTTTTAATATAAGACTGATGTTCACTTATTCTAACGAATGAGTCATATTAAATAAATTATTAGAAGAATTTTTTTTTTACTTAGCAACAACATTTTTGTTTTGTAGCATTTTTTTGGTAAAATTGTGGCTTATTTCCCATTAAAAGTAATTTATTATAAAATTCCCACAAGAAAATAGCTTCAGAACAACTTTATGAAATCCGTTTTAACTTTTATTACGCTCTGTCCGGTATATTGCAGTTTTTGTTCTAAAGAAAGAGTAAGGTAAACACAGAGAGATTTTGCACCTCTTAAAATAACCGCTGATTTTGGCTCCGCTATGGTTAACTTTATTAAGCATAACGATTACGGCAACGTTAAAAAGCGAGAGTTTTTGCAGCCTGTCAAGTAGGTTTTTCGTGTCATCGTTATCGTTATTTAAACATAACCTCACTTCACAACGTTATTGTAATTTTAAGCATATACTTGAACAGTTTTTGATATTTTAATTTATAGGTCATCAAAATTAGAATCTATGTAAATGTAATTTTACTGATTTTTTACATTCTGGCAACAAAGCAATTTAACCATTACTATAACGATAACGATAAGCACTATTTTAAACCTCCGTAAATTACGGAATCCCTTATGTTTAATAACGATAACGGATCATATATTCGCTACTGCGCAGACGTAGTATAACGATAACCATAACGGAATTGCAAAATAAGAGGTGCAAAATCTCTCTATTGACCCAGCCAGAGTCAGTAAATTGTTATTTATCGGAATCGTTTTCATTTGTCTAATGTCCAATCAAAATTCAATAAAATATTTTAATTTTTAACATTTTTTTATGAAATTTTAATTTAAGTTTTAGTGTCTTTGGAGGTTTGCACAAGTATACAGTGATGAGCACACTAATAACCGGCAAAATAACGCAAAAGATGGAAAACATATTGAGTTGTGAAATAAAAAGAGATGAACCTACTAGAGGTGTTAAATTTAGCGATAGTAACTTATAAAGTAACATTATATTGATTGTTTCCCACCTTTAGACGTATCGGACAAGTTTGAGAAATGCCACTGTCACAGTGACAGTTTTAGTTGAAATACTCGTCTGCTACGTCTAAAGGTGGGAAACAATCAATATAATGTCAGTTTATATGTTACTATCGCTAAAGTTAACATCTCTACTAGTTTTATTTCTTTTTATCTCACAATTTAATATGTTTTCCATCTTTTGCGCTATTTTGCCGGTTATTAGCGCGCTCATCACTGTATACAGTTTAATTATCAGTTTTTAAATTGTTCGTAGTTTTTATATTTTTTATATATTTTTTACGGAAGCTATTTTTTGTGGCATTTGAATATTATTTATTATCTCTAATGGGAATTAACCACAATTTTAAATGAAAATACGTTTATTTTGACCTCCCCATTTTCCACTTGGTAAATATTTAATTTGTATTCCGGGAACGATTTGTGGGACGAAAATTGAAACGTCAAAATAAATGTATTTTTAACTGTGTATTTATATAAATTGTGGTCAATTCCCAGGGCCGGATTTACATGTTAAACCCGACTAGGCATTAATATTTCTGGCGCCCCACACCTTGATCCCCGCCCCCCAACCCTCTCATAACCAACCAAGTTTTGGCTTTTGCTGCTGATCGTTTTAACAAAAACTTATACCCATACCCTAGTATTCTTTAGCACTATTAACAATATTCTATGGATATAAAAGAGAAGTTTGCTAAGGATTGAAAATAATAAATACATAAAAACAATTCAAACACATTCGTCAAAGAAAAGCGTGGAGCGAAAACCGTTTATTCGATGAAGATGCGCCCCACGCTTTTCTTTAACGAATGTGTTTGAATTTCTTTTATTTTTTGCATTTTAGTTGATTTTTTTATAATATTTTTAATTTTAGTCACTCGTAACTAAATAAAAGCATTTCCTAAAAAATTTTTTTTATATTTTTTTATTTTTTACTTTTTAGTCTAAAGGCCGCGTCCCACCATCAAATAATTTGATCAAACTGGTTTGAGCAAGCCGAAAGTGACAGTTAGTGACGTCACATCCTGAGTGTTCATTGTGGATAATAATGAAAAATTTTAATTTTAAATAAAGTACAAACAAGTTAGACAACTCAATACAAAAAATTTGATCAAACTAGACTGATAGTGAGAGCACAGATTTTTAGAATTTCAAAAAAACTGCAATTGTGACGTCACTTTGACGTACTTCCCGAGTTTGCTCAAACTGTTTGATCAAATTATTTGTTGGTGAGACGCGGCCTTAACAGTTTTCAAACATTAAAATATATCATGTTTATTAAAATATATGTATAAAACATAACATGATTAACAAACATGAAAATTAGTCGCAATCGGCAAAAAAATTTAATCTATATTGTTTATTTATGAAACATAATGTAAACAATTAACGTAAAAAGCGAAATTATGTATAGTTCATATAACTAGCTACAATCTCTAAAACTTTCAAGTTTCTTCATTGTAAAAAACAAGGGAATTTAAGCATTTTCCATTAAAATCGTGTTTTTTATTTAAACAATTTTTTATTTAAATATAAATTTTTTTTTATTGACTATTCGTGTATTGTTCCTGCGAATGCATATGTCTGCAAATTTTCATTCATTTTCATTGAAGAAAAGGCAGTCAAATTAACGTCTAAATATTTGACACAAACGATTGAACTAGAGAAAAGTGTTTAATAATACATACATTTTTCTTTTTTGTCAAATAATTTAATTAAAAAATTATTTTTGGACACCCTGTACAACTAATTATATAAATTTTTATATTACTGAATAAAGAATTGAAATGACCTTTCAAATGAGCTATCGCATATCCCCTATTGTCATTTAAAAAAATCATCGATTACGTCATCGCGCCCAGATGGATGACGTCACTAGTATGACATATATGCCAAAATATCGTAATTTAAAAATAAAAATCGACCTCTTTCGGGATTTTTCCTTAAAGTCGCCTTTTTACGAAAAAACGAATTTATTCCTTTCATTTGCATCGTACTGTAACAAATATACAGTGGGAAAAGTGAAAGAATACCCATGAACGAACATATAAAACACGCTGTATTTTCCTGTCACCGTGTCACAAAGAAAATTGTCCAACGCAAGTACATGTAATAATAATTCTTACATGTACTTGCGCTGGACAATTTTTTGTGTGACACGGCGACAGGAAAATACAGCGTGTTTTATATGTTCGTTCATGGGTATTCTTTTATTTTTCCTACTGTATGAGTGTTCAAAATTTAAAACTTTATTGTTTATTTATAACGCATAACGTAAACAATTAACGTAAAAATTGAAATTATGTATAGGTGATCTCATTAGCTACAATCCGTAAAAGTTTCAAGTTTCTGCATTGTAAAAAACAAGTGAATTTAGGCCTTTTTCCATTAAAATCGTTTTTTTTTATTTAAACAATTAATAAACATAAACAAAAATTTTTTGTTGTCCATTCGTGTATTGTTCCCGCGAGTGCATATGTCTGCAAATTTTCATTCATTTGCATGGAAGAAAAGGTAGTCAAATTAACATCCAAAGATTTGACGCAATCTATTGAACTAAATAAAAGCGTTTAAAAATTACCGTAATTAATGTTTTCTAAGGTTTTAATAATAGTAGTTAATAGTGATCATATAACTTAAAATAATACACAGAGAGTCCATCGCCATATACTTTCAAATGCTCTGCAAGGAAGCGTCAAACTCGGATAAAAAATAAAAATTGTATTAAACCTAAAAAGTTGCATTGATCACACAGTCCTAAATGTTCATGGCTACCTCAAGAAGCTAATCCTTTTGTGGGTAGAAATTTTACAGCGGCAACAACACGCTTAAGAACAGTCCTCCAGTATTCAGTTTCCTTATTTAACTGATGATGTGTAAGTTGGTTGCCGGTTTTGTGATGCATCGTTTTGAGCCACATAATCACGTAACTCTTCAGATATACTCCAGTTTGCAGGGTCACATTCAAATTTAAATGCCGCCAAAGAATAGTCATTGTTATCAGAACCGACATTATCACCAACATGTATCATCATATAAATACAGCGTTTTCGTTTTCGTAGATTGCTCGTTTTTGTCCTCTTCACTTACTGCTTCTGCTCTATCTTCATTTTCAACCACTAGTTAAGTTGATAAAACACTCAGGCCGGCCTCGTTCTTCTCATTTGCTCTCTCTTTTTCTTTAGAAAACAATTTTGTTAGTTTAGGAAGTTTTTCTTTATTCAATTGCTGCTCTACCCCGCGAACAAAATCCGCCCGTTCCGCGCTCTTACAAATTTGGCGCTCTAGGTCAGTGCCTTGTCGGCCTAGTGGTAAATCCGGCCCTGTCAATTCCCATTAAATATAATAAATTAACATATTTATATTGTTGTCCATTTGATTGGAATTAACTTTGCCGTAACTTGGATTGATTTCCTCATTATTATCAGAATAGTTGATTTTAAAATTTAATTTAATAAATAAACTTTTTATTTGTGAAGCATTTGTGTTTTTATCTGTCAATATAAATATATACATACTATTTCTTGCTATAAGCTATAAGAAAGCATAATGCTTATAAGAAAGAAACATAGCTGTAGGATTTGTTAAAATAATGTAGAAGAATTTTTTGGTACATGGTACATAAATGAACAATTTTTACAAGACAGTAATTTATTGTCAGTCGTCATACAATATTGGCCAAAATAGTGTATGCGTCACCTTGAAATTATTGTCTGTCTGTAGTCCCTGTTAGACCATCAATATTAATGTTTTCTTTTATTTTTAGAGTGGTGAAGCTCTGCCCTCATCCTTGGAATGTCCTCTCTGCTTCGCAGAGTTAACGCCAGAAGAGTTTTGCGAATTGGAGGCTTGCGGCCATAGAGCGTGTATACCATGCTTCCAGCAGTATCTTCGCGTTGAAATCACAGAGTCGCGAATATGTATATCCTGCCCTCAATGCTTAGAACCGATGCATCCTAATGGTAAGAAAGTAATATAATGTTACAAAATAAAAGGGAAATTCCTAGTAGTCGGCTGTATACCAGTCATAAAAAACTAGTACAATGGTATATTCTTTTATTAAAAACTTTAAAAAATCATCCAAATGGATTATAAAATTTCCAGAACGTTTTCGATCTTATCAGATCATCATCAGTGAAACATTATATTTTGTAGTTGAAACTAGCTCACTAGTTGTGTATGAAACTTTGATGTCCCTTCCTGTTCTATCCTCTACAGCTTCTCCGAAAATCTTGACCCCAGAGAGACCCTACAATCTTGTCCAACTTCCCCCATAGTAGGAATTACTTCAGATGTCTTACTTTTAATTATTATAATATCAGCTATCTGATTCCCGTACAAACTGGAAATTATCCAAATGTCACATTCATCCAGACTTATATAATTAAAATTGTAATTATTAACTTCTCATATTCCACAGTGTCAAATGCTTTCTCGTAATCGACACATCACCACATCAGGCATATATATCAACATTTACATCTCGATATCTCTGTATATGAAGTTGGATACTAAATAATGCTTTCCTTGTACCGAACCCAAACTGAGATTTGCCAAAATTGTCAAAGTATTGTATACTAAGACTGCCATGTTAAAATGGAACATGGCAGGACACATACGAAGAATGGAACATTACCGTTGGACGCAGCGAATTCTTGAATGGCGACCAAGAACAACTAAGACGAGTAGCAAACTAGATGGACTGCTGACATCAAGCGAATGGCTGGCCACGAATGGATGCAAAAAACAACGAACTGAATGAATGGACACACCTAAGGGAGGATTACATCCGACGATGGATGGAATAGCTGTTGATGATGATGGTGAAACGAAAAAGGCGATGGACTACCCCAGCTAATTGAAATAATATTCGAAAATATTACCTCAATCATCCAAGATAGCCATCGGTACACCCTTAGCTTAGCTCAGTCTCTCAAGGTGTGTGTTCGTCTTGTCCTAATCTTAGAAATGAACTATGAAAATTCAAAAAGGAAGCAAACAAAACAGTATTTTTAACTAATCACGTTTATTGTTCGATAAAGATATAATAAAAATATGACTTAGTAAATGCATTAACAAACATATTCAAATTCTTGCCAAAAACTAACAATTTGTAGATTATACTTATGGCTTTGGTATCTGATGGTAACTTCTTGATGTCGAATGGTACTGGTGTGGACTTCTTGTAGACACGGGCAGATATTCGGCCCAAGTTCCTAGCAGGTGAAGGTGGTAGTCGTTGCAGCCTAGATTTCATGGTCCCATTGTTGTCAGCCTTGGTATCATCGCCGGCGATAGGCTTATGCTGGAGACTCCTGGGGGGAGAAAGGTGATCTGATTCCCAAAAACTATAAGATAAAGACACATATCAAACGTCAAGAAGAAAAACCAAAATGTACCTTTGCCAAATAGTATTCAAAGAGTAGTAGATGGCAAGGGTATATTAAATGGAATTAAGATTGATACTACTAGTTAAAATTTGATTACGAAACGTGCATATATGTAAATTAAAAAGATATATTTCAAACTAAAATAATATCAGAAACCATGCTTTTAACATTGGAGGTTAGGTTAGATATAAAAAATTTTAGAAAAAGCCGTTAGACGTAGAAAAGTAATTACAAGAAAAAATAATTAGAATACACAACTCACCCCAAGAGAATGAAAGTCTGGAAATAGATAGGGCTTTATGGGCCCATCTCTTTAAATAGATTTATTTTTTCCTTCCATTTTGATTTTGTGTCAGCGAGTAGGGATGAAGTGTCACTTTCATGAGAGTGCGACGTAGGCAGTGGCGGGTATGTTCCGTATTGAAAAACAGATACTTACAGAGTAAGAATATACAGGGTACGTTCAGTATGATGATTTAGATTTTAGATGAAAAGAGATATATTAAATAGAAGATAATAAAAGAGGATTATATAAGAGGATAATAAAAGAGAATAATAAAAGAGGGCGCCAAACAAGTTTTTAACGAAAAAGCAAGTTAAAACGAATAGAAGATAATTATTAATGAAATATTAAAGAAAATAAACTACAATAATTATTTAAAAATAAAATATCAAAGATGTGACGTTTGTAACGTTACAATGGTGATGATTGTATACTATTCTCCTAATTGGATATCATCATCATCAGGGCTTTTCATTCCGGGTGGAATGTTTGCCGCTCTTACTTAGAGCTCTCTGATTCGCTTATTGCGGTGAATCACTCCGCATTACACTTGTATGTTGTCAAAGTTTGTTGTATGACTTGGCTTTCGTTACAATTTTCTTCCACTCATTTCGATATGTGCATAGTTCCCTCCAGTTTTTCACTTCCAGAATTTTGATATCACTCATGAGCTGGTCCTCCCATCTCTCTCTGGGTCTTCCCCTTGGTCTTTCAGTTTCTTGTTTCCATCTGATGATCTTCTTAATCAGTAGGTCGTTTTTCCTTCTCTCTATGTGTCCCAGCCATCTCAGCCTCTGTGCTTTAATAAATCTAACTATATCTTCTCCCTTCATTATGTCTCTTAGTTCAAGGTTCATTCTTCTTCTCATTTCTCCGTTGTCCATTCTTATCGGGCCCATAATCCGTCTGAGGATTTTCCTTTCGAATTTTCTCAATTTTTCTTTATCTTTTTCCGTGAGGCACATTGTCTCAGCTGCGTACGTAACTACTGGTCTGATTGCAACTCTGTATATTTTCAGTTTTGTATTTCTGGATAAGTTCTTGTCCTTCTTAAGCCTATGATATCTCCAGTATGTTTTGTTGCCTGCTAGTATTCGTTCCGTTACTTCTTCACTTCTCTTGTTTTGGCCATTCACTATTACTCCCAAATATTTAAATTGTTGGGCTCTTTCAAAAGTGTAGTTTTCTATTTTGATTTCTCTCGTCCTGTTATCTTCTCTTCTAGAGGAGAGTAGGTTGGATATATTGGTTACAAAAAACCTGCAAGGCCTTTAGATCTTTCCAAAAAAAAATATATATCATGCTTTGCAAACCAGGCTTCCACAGCTTCTATCACCCTGTCGTTCGAAGAAAATTTACGACCTTTTTTCAACTTTTTCAGTTGGCTGCCAGCAACGCGGCTCCCGCGTTTGAACAAACGTTTATGTGTCGGCAATGCGACTACCACTTTCTTCATGTGATTCATCTTATGGGTGTAATATTACACTTGCATATACAGGGTGTTTGGTAAAGAATGGGCCATAGCTTAACCTCAGGTTCCTGAGGTTATAATAGGCTGATTTAAGCTAACTTACCTTAGTACAAAGTTTATAATAACCGAGATACAGGGTGTCAAAGTTAAACTTTTTTTTTTATTTATTATTGAATATTTCCTGACAGGTATGAGATAACAACATGAAATTTGGTATGTGGGGGTTTTTTGGGTTGAGAAAACTAAATTCCCTACCAAAAATTATGTATTGCCCAGAGGGCGCCACATACGCCTTTCAGCACTCATTTATTACGTTCAATTTTTTTTATCCCTCACTCTGTATCATTTTGATATTAAAATTTTTATTCTCCTATTAGTTTTACTTAAAAAAGGTATACTTCTTTCATCTCCCTAAACTCAACCGTTTTCGAGATAAACGCATTTTAAATCTGCGATACACCATCATTTTTAGCATAATATCATTTTAGTTCCACCCGAAAAATAACTTAAAACCATAATAATTGTGCCAGTTCTCAAATTTATGTCATTGCATCGCAAATTTCATTTGAAGAAATTTGCAATACATTTTTGGATAATTTTATGGTTTTAAGTTATTTTTCGGGTGTAACTACAATGATATTATGCTAAAAATGATGGTGCAGCGCAGATTTAAGATGCGTTTATCTCGAAAACGGTTGAGTTTAGGGAGATGAAAGAAGTATACCTTTTTTAAGTAAAACTAATAGGAGAATACAAATTTTAATGTCAAAATTATACAGAGTGAGGAATAAAAAAAATTGAACGTAATAAATGAGTGCTGAAAAGGCGTATGTGGCGCCCTCTAGGCAATACATAATTTTTGGTAGGGAATTTAGTTTTCTCGACCCAAAAAACCCCCACATACCAAATTTCATGTTGTTATATCATACCTGTCAGGAAATATTCAATAATAAATAAAAAAAAAGTTTAACTTTGACACCCTGTATCTCGGTTATTATAAACTTTATACTAAGGTAAGTTAGCTTAAATCGGCCTATTTTAACCTGAGGAACCTGAGGTTAAGCTATGGCCCATTCTTTATCAAACACCCTGTACAGTCGGAAAAATGAAAGAATACCCATGAACGATCACATTAATCACTTATTTTGTATTTGCTATCCTTTTCTATAACAAACGTTTGTTATTTATAGAAAAAGACAGCAAATACAAAATAATTGATTGATGTGATCGTTCATGGGTATTCTTTCATTTTTCCGACTGTATATATTAACGTCTTATTGTGGCTGGCAGTCAAAAGGTTTTAAAGGAAAACATGATAGTCGGACGGAGCCAGATGAATAAGGGGCTTGTTCAATTAATTCGAACCTTAAATCACCAATTGTTTGTAGGGCAAAATGCCATTTATGTGCAGGAATATTGTTCTGCAAAAACAAAATATGTAACTTTGAACAACTTTCCGCGTTTTCTTTCTCCAAAATTATACATGAACTTCATCGATACTTACTGGGGTCGACACAGATACTGGCATTTGCGATCGATCTTCATCTTCAATAGAAAATTTACTTCTTTTGAAGCTTCCAAGCCATTCTTCACGATTTTATATCAAGAACGTTGATCGCCAAGTGTATAAACATATTTTGGAAAGGCAAAGTTTTCAACCTAATAGAAACATTAATAATATTAAAAATATTACTTAAAGATTTTTAATTGAAAACTTATTGGTCCATTTCCCTGGTAACACCTCCATTCTCCATGGCTTCTAAAAATTGCAAGCCAGATGGATGCTGAAGCGAAAAAGACAAGAGGGAATTCAAACACTTACAATTCACGACCCCGTCTGTTCAGCTGGCAAATTCCAACGGAAAATGGACCTAGTTACTCCTAGTTACTAAGGAGTAAAGACCAATATAAAAATAAAATAAAAATTTCATTTTTATTCAGTTGCAATGCGAAGGCAAAACCGTCTTATTTTTCACTTAGAACAGGGAGCGCAAACCAGCACTCTAAATAGACGATTTTCGACTCTATTTGGAGTCATCATCAGAGAGGCGTAGGTTTGCTGCTCTCTGCCCCAAGTGACAAATCACCGAGAGCTTATCCCCGCATTGCAACTGACGTTTATGGAGTAGGTGTCTAACGACATCTGGTAACTTAATGTCAAAGTTTTAAAGTTTTCAACCTAATAGAAATATTAAGAATATTGAAAAATATTAAAAATATTCCTAAAAGATATTTAATTGAAAACTTATTGGACCATTTTCCTGGTAACACTTCCATGTCTTCTAAAAATTGCAAGTCAGATGGATGCTGAAGCGAAGAAGACAAGAGAGAATTCAAAAAAGTTACAATTCACGACTCCGTCTGTTCAGCTGGTAAATTCCAACGGAAAATGAACCTAGTTACTCAAAGGAGTAAAACCAATATAAAATGAAATAAAAATGTATACCATTTTTATTCAGTTGCAATGCGAAGGCAAATCTGTCTTAGTTTTCACTTAGAACAGAGAGCGCAAACCAGCACTCTAAATCGACGATTTTCGACTCTATTTGGAGTCATCATCAGAGAGACGTAGGTTTGCTGCTCTTTGCCCGAAGTGACAAAACTACGAAAGACGGTTTTGCCTTCGGATTGCAACTGAATAAAAATGGAATTTTTATTTTATTTTTATATTGGTCTTTACTCCTTTGAGTAGCTAGGTCCATTTTCAGTTGGAATTTACCAGCTGAACAGACGGGGCATGAATTGTAAGTTTTTGAATTCCCTCTTGTCTTCTTCGCTTCAGCATCCATCTGGCAATTTTTAGAAGCCAAGGAGGTGTTACCAGGGAAATGGACCAATAGGTTTTCAATTAAAAATCTTTTAGTAATATTTTTAATATTTTTCAATATTATTAATGTTTCTATTAGGTTGAAAACTTTGCCTTTCAGTTGCCAGATGACGCTAGTCACTTACTCCATAAACGTCAGTTGCAATGCGGGGATAAGCTTTCGTAGTTTTGTCGCTTCGGGCAGAGAGCAGCAAACCTACACCTCTCTGATGATGACTCCAAATAGAGTCGAAAATCGTCGATTTAGAGTGCTGGTTTGCGCTCCCTATTCTAAGTGAAAAATAAGACGGTTTTTCCTTCGCATTGCAACTTAATTTTAATGGAGTAATGAATTTTAAAAATGGAGTTCTTATTTTAATTTTATATTTTGGAAATTCTGCTTACCTCTTAACGACTTCAACTGGTACCTCGTGGTGGCTCAATATTCCAATTTTTCAAATTTCACAATTTCGGCATCCTTTTTATTTTTCAAATCTTATTGCACAACTCTGCTTTGACTTTTGACATGAAACTTTATAGTGACACTTCTAAGTTATTCGTATAATGCAGTACATATTTTCTTTATTCACATAACCGGTCCACGTAGATCAATACATCCTCGTACATGTAAAAGTCAGTAAACTATGGTTGATATATAATGTCTCAGAAGTCAATCGGTGTTAGTCAATAAATGTTTGAAATGAGATAATACGATGTTTGTGAAAATAGTTGCAGAAAAATGAGGAGCCATTAAAAATAAATAAATCCTCTTTATTGTTCATAATAAATATAAGTATTATATTCATAAATACAAACAAGATTCTCGTTGCTGTATTCTTTGGTGTTACATTTTTAGGGAGAACTTGACTTACACCTTTTGACTTACATTATTAATAGTTGTATAACGGATTAATGGAATAATGTTATTAATGGAATAATGGTGTTAATTATTATTTTCGTTGTTTTTTAGAAATTCGTGATGTCTTGGATAACCCTGCCCTCTTCGAGAAGTACGAAGATTTCATGGTACGCCGTGTGTTGGCTGTGGATCCCGACACGCGATGGTGCCCCGCCCCTGATTGCTGTTTCGCAGTCATAGCCAGCGAGTGCGCCAGCTGTCCCAAGCTGAAATGCGAGCGTCCTGGATGCGACTCATACTTCTGTTACCACTGCAAAGCTGAATGGCACCCTAACCAAACCTGTGACGCCGCCAGAGCTCAGAGATCACCCAATATCCGATCATCGTCGATTAGTTATAGTCAGGATTCGCAACATAGTAAGTATATTAGCGTTCTAAAACTGTTGACTTGTAGCATGTTTAAGCTAAATGTTATGTTTATATGGGACTAGCCACAGTTAGGTTGTAATGCCAATTACATGTGTACCTAAAAAATATTTGACGTTTCGATTTCCACTCGGAAATCGTTCTCAAAAGATTAATGAAAGAATGTGTTAAAAAACCTCCAACAACATTTAGCGGGTGTATGAAGGGTACACGGGAAAAACCGGCTAAGTCCATTTTTGTCGAAATTGCATTTTTTATGACATCTTGTAATAAGTTCCAGTTTGCATCTTCTCAAACCATTAAACAAGGCAATATCAAGACAAGTCACGAGAAAAGTCCATAAATATATGCCCATACACGACAAAAATAAACTAAGTCCACGCGGTACAGGAAAACAACGAGCTAAGTCGAAAACATTGAGACGCGATGACTTTCTTATTTCGACATCAATCAGACGGTCAGTCATAACACCGCTCATTTTGTGTTAGGTAGTGTTTACTTTTGAGTGCTTTCCGCAGTTGTTTGGTATAGTAGTTTGGTGTTAAAAATATATTAAAGTTGACTAAAAATGGATGTAAGTGAAACTGAGGGTGAAAATGAACATGTTGTGCAACATGTTGTACGAAGTTCTAAGAAAAAGCCAATATATGGCCGAAACCTAGATGTCTACAGAGCCATGAGTTCGGGACGGAGTGTTCCTGCAAGCGATTAAATTGCTTTGCTAAAATTCTGCAGGCTTCAAAACAACAAATTTTAAGAGAATTTAATAATTTAACCTCTGTTAATGAACACAATCTGTATTTGTGTGGGCTGATAAGCATTGTACCGGTGGAAACGAGACGCCCTAGGAAACATGAAAATGAAGCAACTTTGAGAGATTGTATTGTTACATACAAGGTGAGATACTCCAATGAAAATAATATCGTATTCGAGAAAAATGTGTGTCGTCAAGAATTTATAGCCTTGCATGGTATACAAAAAGCCAAATCGAGTACTTACTTAAATCTTTGAAAAATGGCGGAATTGAAAAAAAAAAACAATTGTTTTTTGTTATTGAACAGGGGAAAAGGCAGCTAAGTCACTACCCTTTAAGATACAATGTTGAATTCTAATAGCAAATTGGACTGGAATTATAATAGCAAGGTTAAACTATTCACAGAATGTGAAAAATATACCTTCTTTTATAGTTTTTTTGTTAGAAGTCTAAGATTCGAGCTAGCAACAAAGATACAACGGACTAAAAGTTAAAAAATCCAATAACTCAAAACGGTTAATCTGTGACTTAGCCGGTTATTTCCGTGTACCCTTCATATACAACCTTTTTTTATCACATTCCTTCATTAATCTTTTGAGAATGATATCCGAAGTGGAAATCGAAACGTTAAGTATTTTTAGGTAAAATATGTAATTGTCATTACAACCTAACTATGGTTAATTCCATATAAACATAACATTTACAGTAAGTATATGTAGTTGAAGATAAATATGTTTCGTTTTCTTGTTCTCTATTAATTGAAGACACAAGTGCATGAAGGGTCTATGTGACAAATTTTTCAAAACATGTTTTTTATGTTAAAAGTTGTTTAACCTAAAAATCTTTCAAACAAGCCAAGCACGTTTTAAAATTAATATTTTCTAAGTTACTAGAGTGTAAAGGATCTATGTACACAGTAAATTTTAAAATGTAAGTGCATAAAGGATCTATGTACACTTTTTATATATAAAAAATATATATTAAATATTTTTTTTAAGTTTTTTTTAATAGTGTTAATAAATATATTAGTTTTACCACTACCTATCCTATAAATTTAGTCTATTTAGATCTTATAGTAAAAAAGTTGTAGTATAAAAACTTTAACTTCATTTTTCTCAATAACATGCAAATGTCACATAGACCCTTCATGCACTTGTGTCTTCAATTATTAAAAAAAATATAGTTATGTAACCAGTTAAGATGGTTTTTAAAGTAAAGCTCTCTAAAACCAAGCCTTAACAGGAACCAAAATTAAAATTCAAACAAATGTCAAAAAACTTCTTACAGAATTCTACATGAAGTTAGAATATATTGTTGAAGATATTTATATACAGACTAAAATTAAAATGATAAATTAAAATAATATTCCGTCTTCGCTCCGCCCCCGAAGAAAGCCCCCTTGGCGGACGTCTGTAAAAGAAATATAAATGTACAGTAGAACCCCGAAAATCCGAACTAATTGGGGGGACAGCCTGTTCGGATTATCCGAAAGTTAGCCTAACTAGTACATAATTCAAAGTTCATTGTCGTTGATTTTGAGTCGCAAAACGTTCTCGTAAGACTGTGGGCAATATTTTTGGACTCAATTTGACTACGAGAGACTCGAAGTAAGTTTATGTTTAACCTTTATAAGTAAGTCTGATTAATTGGTTTATGCCGAAGCCGATTATAAATAAAAAAACCTTTATAAGCACTACATATTAAAGTACGTATTCATTTTTTTTAACAAATTTTAAATGTCAAAGTTCTATTAATCTACATTGTTCAATTTTCTGGTTTTACTCTGTATAATAAACATGCTTTTAAGTTTTTGCCTTGAATTTTTTAATTTTTTTCACTTTCCGTTGGTTCGGATTTGCGGGGTTCTACTGTATTTACTATTATCAAAAACGTAATAACAATGCTATTGAAATACAGGAAGCAATCACGCTATATGGAATCAATATATAAATAACTACACTCAGGCTCGTAGCCCCCATTATACCTTAATCCGGTATACACAAATGTTCTCACAATTAAAACATCGACACACAGCTACCCATACAACTCCGCATCAGGTAGAAACCGCTCACTGAGGTACCACAGTTACCAGCGAAGTATTTCTTCAATACTTCCTTCGCCCCGGCAGGTTCCGACTCAATCCGTCGCATCACTGTCGCTTGCTTCCAACTCAATCCGTTGGGAATTGGCTGGCCGCCTGTTGGCGGCCTTGAGTTCCTTTTCATTTCAGTACACTGAGTGGAACCAAATACACTCTCGGCGGCCCATCTCTCCTTGGACCCATCTGAGTGGGGAACTTAATGGGATTGCGTTGGTATCGATGCGCATACTGTTCCTACCGGCGAGCTGCAGAACGCCGGGCGGAAGGCACATCGTTACATGGTTACAATTAAATGATTACCTTTCTTCTTCTTAAGGTTCCTTAAGTTTCTTGGCTTCAATATGGCTAATCTTGTCTACCCATGATATTGGTAGCATTCTTCGATAACACCAACGCTCAAAAGCTTCCAATTTCATAATCTCTAATTGCTTCAATATCCAGGCCTCAGAGCAAAGTTGTTCCAATAATATACTAAATGTACATTCAAGATGCAGTAGAAATAAACAAACCCAGACACGTTAAATGCTACTAGGAGCACTCCCGAATCATAATTTACAATGTATATGTATACATTGTAAATCCCAAATCATGATTTACAAAGTTTATACATTGTAAATTATGATTCGAGAGTGCTCCTAATAGCATTTAACGTGTCTTGGATTGTTTATTTCTACTGGATCTTTATTTTAAATTTAGTATAGGCTCACTATAAAGGTGGTAAAGCTTAAAATTATAGCATCTACACCATAATCCGTTTTTCTGCACGCCTTTATAGATATGTCTGAGAATTTACGTTTAAAACAGCCTAACCTTTCTCCATTGCTTTTTGTTATCGTCCACGTTTCTGTATAGTTCACGTTTCTGGTGTATAGTTAGTGCAACCCAAAAAACCGAACAAAACATTTATATTTCCAGTGTTTTTCATATATTTATGATTTCCTTGTTTGTTTCAGGAGATGATATAAAACCATGTCCTCGTTGTCAGGTGTTGATAGTTAAAATGGACGATGGTTCATGTAATCATATGATGTGCGCAGTTTGTGGCGCAGAATTTTGTTGGCTGTGTATGAAAGAGATCAATGATCTTCACTTCCTTAGGTAAGAAACAACAAGTGTAAGAGAAACAAAATGAGTATATTTTTGTACAATAAAGGAATGTATATCTATATGAAATTATTAATGTAATTTCAGAGTTCGTGGACTGTATGATTTATGTTGCTGGTTCAAGTGGAATTAAGAAAGTGTTATGATAAACAGACAATATTATAAGTTTATAAAAATCTTATCAAGCCCTGGATAGTCACTATTCGCGTTTTGATTTAACACATTCACGGGCACGACTGCATATGCAGACACTTACTCCATAAGAAGATGTGTCTATTTGTGAAGCGTATCCGCGAATGTGTTAAGTTTCGTTTACTACCTAAATAATGCACGCCAATATGGAAGCAATAATTTTTTACTGTTTTATAATTTTTAAATTTTGTTTCTATAACATCTTTCTCACTATATAATGATCTCTAGAAAGAGCCGCGATATTCCAAATGCATTAAACAGAGCTTAAAATGAATAGCAACGGTACTAGCCCTAGGCTGTCATAAATTGTTTTGAATTAATTAGCTACAGCTAATTTTTGTTGACATTACTTGTCACGTGCATTAAAAGAACTTAAAATGAATAGCTAGCAACAATATGAATAACAACCATAGGCTGTCCTGCTTGTTTAGAGCTGCAACTAATTTTGGAATGTATTGATTGTCTACCATTACTTCTAGCGTGCATTAAAAAGAGCTTAAAAAGAAATAGCAACGATACTAGCAAACTCTCTAGTTTGTTTGATATTAAGAGCTGCAACTAATTTTGTAAATAATTGACGGTGAAAGAGTGCCTAAAGAAACGTTTGATTTTTGCCAACATATTTATTGTCTTTCACAACCAAGCTGCACTGAATACTCTGAAGTCTACAACTAATCAGTTCGCAAAAGCTTGGATTTCCAAACAGTACCGTAAACAACTGGCGAACACAACAAAATAACTTGTTATGTATGCCAGGGCATAAATGAATTACTTGTAACGAGATTGTTGATGTCTTGATTGTTGATGTTGTAACATTAACACGTCAAATGTCAAAGCCTCGACGCTGGAAGCCATTTTTGTATAACAGCCCCAGCGTGGATAACAAAGGCAAAAAAAGATAAAATCGACCCATGCAACGAAGACTACAGTAACTCAAACGTTACATTTGACTTACTATTATGGTATTATTCTTCTTTTTAAGCTTTATTTTGTAGAAAAGTATGGTAAATCAGGTATGAATTTTAAGGCAACCAGTAAAGCATTTGCATGTATATAGTAAGTTTACTGACCCACACTCCTGCAGGCGAAAACCATAGTAAGTTGAGTTACAAGTCTTCATTACAAGAAACAGCGAAAGCTATTGCAAGTTTGAGACAAACTGTTTGACTTACTATAGTTTTCTCTAGTAAGACTCTAATTTTAGTTATTCCGATTAACTATAGAAATGTGTTTTATTATAATTTTTTAAATAGTACTGCTTTGCTTCAATAAATCTGTTACTAGTAAGTCTAGTCTAAAATAATAAGTATTTTTTCTACGAGCGTGCAAAAATGTCTACTTTCGCGCACGCGTTTTAGTTTAGAAAGTTTTACTTTTCCGCACGCATTTTACTTTTCCGCACGCGTGTTAATTTAGATATGTTAATATGGCCTTTAAGTAATTATAATACATGCAATAAACTAATATTTAGATATTATTTACTAATTTACTTCAAATATATCTTATTGTGTTCATGTATTAATGAAATTAACACGAGAATTCGATGAAATAAAATAATTTTGACATAATATTCGAAAGTCAAATCAGTAGACAATAACAGTGGTTTTGAATCGTCGTCATGGAAACCAAGATCGTCGTCGTGCTAACCAATTATGCTGAAAGTTTGGTTTTGACAACCTTGTCAAAGAATTAATTTGTGTATGTATTTTCATATTAATTAAATTAATTGATTAAGATTTGGTCATTTTTTAAAGACTCGTAGAAAAAATATTGTTCCTAACGCTTGCAGAAAGTCATACTTTTCCGCACTCGACTGCTTGCCGAACTCCCGCTTCGCGTCTTTCGGCAAACTGCAGTCGCGTGCGGAAAAGTATGACTTTCTGCACTTGTTAGGAAAATAACTATTTTCGTTAACTGTTTCGACGAAAACTATAGTGTCTACAAAATTTAGAAAAAAACCTATTTTTTGTTATGTTTGATATGTGAAATCCCTTAAAACCCTTTATATACGTAATATAACAGAAATTTAAATTTGTAAGACGTATTTCTTCCAAAGATAACGTCATTTACTGTTACTAAGTATAGAGTAAGTATGTTTTTTTCCTTAATTGCTTCGACGAAAACTATAGTATACATTATAGTCTACAAAATTTAGCAAAAAATGTGATTTTTGTTATGTTTGAACTGTGAAACCCTTTAAAACCCTTTACATATAATATACCAGAAATATCAGGTTGTAAGGCGTATTTCTTCCAAAGATATCGTCATTTCTTAGAGCGATCTCTTTGCGAAAAATTTTCAAACGCGATTATCTCAGTTCAACCAAAATTGAGTTACAATAAATAGTCTTCGTTGCATGGATCGAAATGTAACTCGACAAATTAAACAAACATAAAAATATAGTTGATGCTACGTAACCTTACGGAGTACCTCGGTAGCTCTAAGTCTTCAGAGATCTAGGGGTGTGGATTCTTAATAGATTTTAAATATAATAGAAACTCAATTGCTCGAGGAGCGCCATAATTAAAAGAAAATGAAAGACAAAACAATCTTAAAACTTAAAAAAAAAATTAAAGTAACAAGTTAATAAAAATATATAGTTATCATAAGATACAAACACATTTACGTAAATATAAATATATCATGACCTACCTTAGTGTTCTCATGTTGATTTCTCACTTATGAACAAGAGAAAGGGATAAGATAATAATATTATCAATCAAAAAAAATATAAAATGAATCAACTTTTAATTAAAATTGAAATAAAAAAATGAAATGATGGATCTCTTGTAGACAATATAAGAGATTCTGTTTACAAAACAATAAAAAGGTTTACAAACAATACCTTGTCATATAGTCCTGTCCTTATTCTTCACGTTGTGAATGTCCAAAGCACGCACTTTTCACTGAATTTAGATAAAGAATAGTACAAAAATGTTTATTTTTATGAAAAATTTCAGCAAAACTAAATAAACTTCCAAATCTGCTCATATTGACTTTTTAAAATATTTAAATAACTTCTAATTAACTTCTTGAACTATTTATTATTAATATTGACACCTAATGCATTACTTTATCCATGACTGCTTTCAAAAAAACTTAGTATATTACACACTAAAATAAACTGGCTCTTTGCCTAATAGCGGCATTTGGCTTGTGACTAGGAAGTCACGAAAGGAGAACAGTTTCTAGCACTACATTTTCAGGAACTTAAAAACTTGATTAAGAACTATGTCGGAACTTAATCTTCTAACTTAACTTTCTCAGAAAACTAAACTCTTCAGAAACCGCGCCGTGGCGGCTCCTGCCGAGGCTGGAACAAGCTTTTCTTGAACTCTAAACCTCTCTCTTTGAAAGCCCAAACTTGAATTCTTTAATCTCACAACTTGAATCGATCTCCTAAACCAAACCGCTTCCTTCCAAGAACCCACTCCATTTCTCATTCTACCCTACTCATCCAATCAACCAATAAGAAAAAAGTTTAATCCTTCCTTCTTTCATCATTGACTAATAAAAAAATAACTAAGCTTCCTACACTTTTTGATCAATAGAAAAACAAAACATGTTTTAAGCCCAACCTACATAGTAGGGAACCATCCAAAATTAGTTTGTAAAGTCAGCAAAACTCGCTTCGTTCTACAGTTCTCGGGAAAGATATTGCTGAGTGCACACTCCTACACCGGCGCTTTTTAATACTCAAAGCAGCACGTTTTGCGTATCTAAATTCGTAGATCCATGGAGCCAAAACGATCATTAAGTACAATGTAACTCTTTTTTACATCACAAACTGACTGTTATAAGTTCAATTTTCGAGCGATAATATAAACACTGAAAACCGAATGTAGATATGTCTACAAAATAATATAACGTCTTTCTTTTAACCAGACGGATAAACTACAAATTCTCACGTATTTTTTTGTAACAAAGATAAATTCAATTAATTTACTTAGCATATGAAGCGATATTCTTATATCTACAGGGTGAGACAAAAATATGTAACAATGACATTTACAATTTTTGGTTTCTGGATGAGGCAAATTGATTGAGTTCTTTTGAACCGTTTCAATGTTAGAAAGAAGATGATTTTATCAGACCAGACCGATTCTGTGATGTATCAAAAACATGATAACGGAAGATGTCCAAAAATGGGAAGAACTAATTTTTTTTCGGGGGCAGTATTCCAAATCAAAGCAAACAAAAACCGTCTGCTCGCTACGTAAAAATACTGTTAAAGCTTCATAAAACACAAACGTACTAATCACAGATGTTCTTAAGCGACACTGCTCACTGAAATAGCATATCCTTAAAGTAGATAGAGCAACAGGAGAACAATTATTGTTCACCAATGTCAGTAACCTTGAGCCTGTCTTCATAGAAGCTGACCAAGTAACAAACGTGTCTCCGAAACGGATAATAGGCTTTCTAAAGCGTTTCCAAGCAAATTGTTGACATGCATAATGTTGGAACTAACTAAAAATCAAGGAAACTACGAACAAAAATAAAGACTGGTACTTAATAAAAAAAAAGAGGCTAATGGATATTGTATATTCAGTAGAAGCCGTTTACTAGAAATTATCAATGTGAGATATCTATTAATCAATTATCAATATATTAATTAATATCATAAGATTACTGGTATATAACCAATAAACAGGATGAAAATAATAATTCTCTTATTGCCTGATTATTTTTTAACCGTTTTTTTTTATTTCAGTCCGTCTGGTTGTACTTTTTGGGGTAAGAAACCCTGGTCAAGAAAGAAAAAAATCCTTTGGCAATTAGGTACGTTAGTGGGGGCACCTGTAGGCATTGCTCTGGTGGCAGGAATCACAGTTCCAGCTATGGTTATAGGTAAGCATACTATAAATTTTTTTAGCGTAACTACTCTTGTTTGTCTCAACGTAAATGTCGAAGAAGTGAACATGTATGGTTTAACATTGAATTTAATGCTATTATTTCAAATGGAAAATGGACACAGAGGTTAACAAACTGGAGGACAAGAGAGAACAGGCGAGGAGTAGGCAGACCGCAAATGAGGTGGACAGATGATATCAAACAAGTCACGGGCAAGCAGTGGATGAGAATTGCCAAGAGTAGAAATCGATGGAAGCAAATGAAAGATGCCTATGTCCAGCAGTGAACGAACATAGGTTGAAGAAGAAGAAGATTTCAAATGGAACATACAGAGCAATTTTTGTATTTATTTCACTACGTGACAACACGAGATCAACCCATCTAATTCTCTAATTCATTTCGATCAATTTTGTAGTTCAGTTAACAAAATACATTATGAACTAAGAATCTTTATTCTGGGATCTCTGAACAATGTGGATATTTCTTGAATTGACACAGTTCCAGAGTTGGCAACCATACGTCCATACTGTTCTCAGTATTTGTTTGTATGTATAACAGTTGTTTGTTATGTATCGACAATGCTGAATTTCTTTACATCAGCCAATACATTTTCTTGTAACGGATACCGAGTTCTTTCTTTTTCTTTTTAATATGGACTTTCCAGCAGTCTTGTATCAAGTCTGATATCGTAAGTATTTTGCGGAGGGAAGATGCATAATATGATATTTGGGCATAATTCATTCTAAATTGCAATATTACGCAGATTATTTCATTCATAGGAGATTCTGACCAATAGAAAGCTACAGAAATAAAAATTAAACTGATTATTTTTTGATGATTTTAACTTCCAATCGTATAGTAAGATATTTGATCACGTATTTAATTCTGTCCAATCAGATTAAAATTATACTGAGAATTATCTACTGTAGAAAATTACCGATATAATTTTTTTAAGTAGATTGTTTCTGTTTAATGGCAACCAGTTTCCTAGTTTTGACAACTGTCACATTTAAGAAAATATCCATAATATACGTATTAAAAAATAATCTTACGAATATCACACGACAGTAAGAATAAATAAGAAAATAATGCTTCATTTTTACTCAAATTTGTTGTCATTGGGCAATAGCCACTCGAGCCCTGCGGGCTCTCGTATCTATTGCCAGACAACAAATTTTCGAAAAACTATCGCATTATTTTCAATTTATTCTCACTCTCTTGTGATATTATACCCGATAATTTTTGATAATTTCCCGTTGTCAAGTATATTACGTCAGATGCCCTTCGTTGCTATGAAAAAATACATTCAGTGACAATTAATGACAATTGTTTTAAAAATTATAAAAGTGATGACTTTCAACCGTCAAATATTTATAACAACTGTGTGTTTAATTGTACTAATTTGTACTTACATAAATAAATTACAATAAAATTTTGGTTTTGAACAGTTTTATTCATGAAATAATCGCAACAAATTGCACTCGATTTCTAAAATTAATATAGAATTTTTGCCTCGTGACACTTTTGACATAATTTTACTCGCCTTCGGCTCGTGAAATTAAAACTGCCAAAGTGTCACTCGGGAAAAATTCAATAATTTTAGAGCTCTTGTGCAATTACTACTGATAATTGACATTGACAAAGTATGTTAGAAATCCCAATGGTAGGTTTCTAGATTTTTTTTATAAATATATTCTTTTAAGTGTGTGGGTACGCTTTTGCTGTTTTTACTTTTTCATTTTCGTTATAGCCCAATATCACTTTCCTGATTTTTTGTGGTTTAATAATTCAATACAAAATAAATACAAACAAAATACAAAACAAATCTGATCAAACATTTTCCTATCTTCTATGAGCCAATTTATATTTGTTAAATTTACAAGAAAATGGAAAATTGAAATATTTTTATCATTTACTTTGTAGGCATTCCAGTTTGGGTTGGTAGGAAGCTGTTCACTAGGTATAAGTCGTCAGGAAAACACAAACGAAATGCTGCCATCGTTGGAGGAGTAGTAGCATCGGTAAGTCTTTGTTATTTTACTAAAAACTATTAATGATATTGAGAAAATAATATTTTATGGAAATATTAACTCACCTATCATATCAAAATTGCCGTGCCATCTTTTGGCCAATAGATAAAGTTTATAAAGAACAGCGAATAATTATCGACTCATTATTTTATGAAAATATGAACACCCACCTATTACATCAAAATTGCCGCGCCATCTCTTGGTCAGTAGAGAAAGTTTATAAAAACAGCGAACTATTGATTCTATACTATAAAGGTTTCAGAAGATTTCTGTATACCTAATAAAGGATATTTCTGGATATCGATCTGTTTTAGATAACATGTTTTAAAATAATTTCAGATATTTTGATGCATTTGCATATTCAATAGTATTATTATTTTTATTATTTTAAGTGGAAAATGAGACATGAGATGCATTCGTTTTTCGTTTTGTGATAGGGTTTCCGATTTTTTGTTTTATGAGCGCCATCTATGAGGGAAGAGCTAAAATTCGCGGTATTTGGGAAAAGATTTGTTTTTTTTGGTATTCGAAATTGTTATATATTGTAGCCATTATAAAATAGATCGTGTTCATATTTATATTGTCATTAAAAGAGTTAAAATATATATACACTCACCGGCACAAAATTCCGCTACCCAAAATTTTTGATTAAGTTTGACAATGTATAACTTTATTATTTGTACTCCGATTTTCAAGATTCTTTCATCAGTTTGTAGGCACATGTTTTCATGTCGTTTGTTATTATTCCGGTAACAAATATTTTTTGCTTGGATGTCATTATACGGGGGTGAATGGAAGCGTTGTATTTTCTCCTAACTGTAAAAAATTCTGTGGAAAAATGGAATAGCTGATTTTGTTTCATAGTCCTGTCATATTATCCCGGAGGCATCACTAAAATTTTGTTTTTTGAATTTACCGAATATCTCTTTTCTGGGAACAGCTGTACCATTTTTTGTAAATAAAAACACTGATTGACTAATAAAATAGAGCTTGGATTGATAAGATTAGAATGGCCCGCATGCAGCCCAGATCTCAATCCTATTGAGCTCTTATGGAATCAATTACAAAAGGCATTCGCCGTCATCCTAGACCTCCAGAATGGTACAGTTATGTCCCTGGTAGAGGAATATCGAGCTATTCCCCAGGCAAGGATAACACATCTTTATTCGATCCCACTGCGTCACTGCGATTCTGCGCCACTAAACAGATTGCGAGCAGTCGTTGCTGCAAGAGGTGGACATACCCGCTATTGAATTGTTTTGTGTTATTGTTAATTTTGTTTTGTTTTGTTAATTTTAGTGGGTTTGATATTATCTGATTTTAAATGAAAAGAGATATTCAGATAATTCAAAAAACAAAATCTTAGGGATATCTCCAGGATAATACAAAAGGAGTATGTAACAAAATCAGCCCTCCAATTTTTCCACAGAATTTTTTAAAGTTAGGAGAAATAACAACGTTTCCATTCACCCCCGTATAATGCCATCTAAGCAAAAAAATTTTGTTACCGTAATAATAACAAACGACACCAATATATGTACCTACAAACTGATGCAAGAATCTTGAAAATCGGAGTACAAATAATAAAGTTATAGATTGTCAAACTTTCTCAAAAATTTTGGGTGGCGGAATTTTGTGACGGTGAGTGTACATACATGAATGACGAAAATATTCATGAAACTATTCTGATCTCCTTTATATACCTTTTTCTCATTTGTGATCTTTTCTACTTGTGGGTCCTATTTCCATCTATTCTTGAGTATCATTGCCATAACTAATATACCTACGCATATAAATATGAAAGTTTATAAGTGCAATCGTAATATAGAATGGCAGGTTTGGATCTGTAAAATTTTGCATGCGAAATGTATGGTGTTGAACGTATGGTAAATATGAACAAAACTATTTGTTGATTCTACTTTTTTACTACCCATGATCTATTGAGTAATCTTCGCTATTTTGCATACTATTATCATACATTTATTCCTTGATTGTTTTTGGTCGTATTATTTACTGTTCTGTGTAGTATTTTTATTTTTATTTTTAATTTTTTTTTACTATCTGACTAAAGCACATTTTTCGTCATTATATGTCTATTTGTTCTAGTATCTTCCATTCATACTAATTAAATACGCTTTTTAGTTGTGTATTATGGCTCAGACATTGGGCTCGAAGAGTCCACTCTGATATTTGGCAATATTTATTGCATTTTGTGTAAATGCTAAACAAATCGATGTTTATTCTAAAGGGGACATCTTTTAACGATAAGGATAATAGTGAATATACCATGTGTGGCACATGATTAGTCAGGTATTTTGCTGGAGTATTCATGATTTCAGTCAATCTAAATTTTTGCCGTCATGTCAAACAATACATTAAGACGAAATTGGTAACATCACTATGAAACTGTATTAAATGGAACGTAAATAAAATAAACTAAATTTTAAATTAATAAATTCATAACCATACCATAAGCTACAATTATTAATTAAATTTTCAAAATTATGTCCACCAATTCCAATACAATTATAAAGTTGTTCTGAAGCTATTTTCTTGTGGCATTTTTTATAATCAATTACTTTTAATGGGAAATAAGCCACAATTTTACCAAAAAGTCAATAACATATTAAGTTAATACAAATTTTATATTTTAGTATTACTCATTGTATATCTATGTATTATTAATATTATTTATAATTTAAACATATTAAAGTCAGAATTTTTTATTAGTTTCTTGAAAGTAAATTAAACCTAAGACCAAATACTTACGATGTCGGGATAGTATCACGAGGTTTTTTCCTGGTTTTCCCTTGCGATTTACTGTGGAATCTCTAACGCGAGAATTTTACTGTCATCGTTACATTTGGTTGTCTTTTTAAAGACAGATCACATGCTATGATTTTTTTGTGACGGATATTCTTGAGTTGGGATTGATTTCATGTAATCGAATGAACTATCTTTTAGTAAAGTCGTCCCAGGAATGCAACTCATAAATATTGGTGGTATCATTTTAAAGTCTTCTACTTTAAAATGTATAATATACGTCTGAATTGCCAATATAAATGAGTCAGATTAAATAAATTATTAGAAGAATTTTTTTACTTAGCAATAACATTTTTGTTTATTTTAGTAGTATTTTGTATTTTGACAACGAAACCCGATTTGGGCTTCGAAACGTTAATAAAATCATTTTTTTGGTAAAATTGTGGCTTATTTCCCATTAAAAGTAATTGATTACAATTATAAAGTCTCTGTTTGAAACTACGACAAACATTTTGAAACATTTCATGGATTACTAGACTAAATTCATGCACTATTCGTGAACTTAGTTCTTTTAATAAAACAGGAAGAGTATTATAAATCTTGGTTTTTAAATACCCTCAGGAACAAGTCCAGTGCTGTTAAATCGGGAGATCTTGGTGGTCATTAAATAATCTTGGTCTTCGTCCAATCCATTGCCCAGGAAACCGCTCATTAATGTATCACCTTATGTTTATGCTATAATACGGCAGTGCGCCGTCTTGTTGGAAAAACAATTCCTAAAGCAAAATGGAAAAACAAAACATGGATGATGCTCTATAAGAAGCTACTATCATAATAATGCTTGTTATGTGAGAGTCTTGGGAAAGGAGATTCCCACTTGACGTCTTCTCCGTGTGAAGTCCAAGAGAACGCGAGGCGCTTTAGTCCAGTGGTTTTCTTTTTTCTGTCGTCTTTATGTGTTTTGTGTGTCCGAGAATCGGATAGGAAAAAAGGACATTCATCCGAAAAACAAATATTAAATAAAGAATTTGGATTACAAAAGTCGATTCGCTAATCTGAGACACAACTGTCTAGTGACGTTGATAATTTATTTTTTGGGAAGTTAGGTTGCTAGACGTGACTGGTAATTACTACACAACCAAACATACCTGCTCATATCCAAAATTATTAATAATTAACAGACATAAATAACATAAACCTTACGCCAATCAATAAATTATAGCTTATTTACACTATTTTTTTCTGTGGAATTTATGGCTGAGAACCAATTAGCTAGACTATGTTAGATTAAATAATTAAATTGCGTAAAATGTTTCATATTGTCAAACTTGAGCATAATATTCATTTGTTATTTACACCATTATAATGTATAAATGAGATAATTATTTATTGTACAAAGTAAAAATATTTTGTAGAAATAAATTCCACAAAATTTTATAAGTTTAGTATATACTCCCACTATTTTTAATGATTCTTCTTTTTTTAATGAAAGATTAAGTTGATTTGAGCAGTTAATAGTGTGAGGTAGGAATTTTTGTGTTGTATGTTTATTATTCCGAATGTGTCAAAATAAATCTCGGCTGAGCGAATGCAGTATACATACTTATTTTCCCAGTCATAATCTCACACTGTAGTGAGTCACACATAATCTCACAAACTGGTATATCTAGGTACAAACTATTTTCTGTACCAAGTCTATTTTGTAGGGATGAAATTTGTAATGTTTTGGTACTTTGCGGACTTTTAAAATTCTTAACTACATTACAATGTAAAAACTTGCTTTTGTGTTATAGTCAAAACAATTAATATTATTATCTAAAGATAGTATTATATGAAACATATTCAAAACGTTTAAAAATGAATTTTTATTTATTTTTTTTTAATAAAATAAAGTATTACTTGAGATCAGATGAGAATAAAACTTATAATATAATTTTAGCTATATTTTCACATTACATGAGCATTTCTGTAGTTTCTAATAATAATCACATTAACCTCGCCCATCCCCTTTGAGTCCCTCATCCACCTGGCGGTGTACGTAGGGCCATCCAGACCGTCGGCTGCGAACTATGGGATCAATACGGGGGGCGGTGACGGAGCCGATCGGGTCCTTCCCCCGTTCGGTGCGGATGCTGCCGCCCCTCCACATCTCATTCCTCCGTACGCGATAGTATCCAGAATCCCGAGGATCCCGAGAGGATTCTCCCTTCGGTTGTCTCGATCTATTTACAGCGTTCCTATCAGCCGCTCGCGGCCTGGGCCGCCAACGAGAAATCTTCTTAGTTTTGGTAAATGAAATATGACGCAGCAGGTCAGTAACGAAGACGAATCAATTACGCTTTCGGTGAATTGCTCCAGCACGAAAAAGGACGGAAATTGTTGCGTAAAAATTAGCTGAATAACGAAACAACGATTTAGGACCAATTTATTTATTTTAGCTGTAATTATATACGAAAAGCTTTTCTATTTTTCTCCTAAATCAGTATATTGTAATATATTTTTAAAATATTTCTGCTATATTCCCCATAATAACCTTGCAACATATCTAACTTCATCTCCCGAGTGTCATCTTTGCGATATTTTTTTTACTCTGGATTGCTTCTTTCATTTTCCATCTAATACTCTTCTATACCCTGTTTTTAAACCACGAGTGAAGACACATTCGCACCCAATAATGTCACTAGAAAAATCAACAAATACATCAGATCTTCTTTTTTTGTTGATCATGTCGGCCTTTAACGGTAATCCATAAATATTTTATTATACTAATACGTCGCTAAAGAGTTCTAAAAATAACTGTTTTTGAAGTTATACTTCTTTAGACGTGATTGGGTGTGAATTTTTATTATTCTGCGCGCATGGGCACACAGACAGTATGGATATATTTGCTAAATCGTTGCTAAATCTTTTAAGTTATGTATCTATCAGTTCAAAAAGGGTATGGAAAGAATATATTAGTGTTTTTAGTAAATATATTTATTATAATTTTTGTGTCGTTGGATTTGTCTTCCCCAGGAATAAGATAGTAAAGGCCGCTTTACAGCTTGCAATTCTACCTGCAATGAATAATGAAATGGCACTTTCTGAGATTCTATAATTGTATATTAAGCTACGGAAGCTCTCTCCTCTAGCTAAGTACCTTAGGAATAATTAATTTGTGTTTCGTAGAAATAGTATCTCGAAGTACAGATTTCTTCGTGATTACTTATGTGTTCAATTTTTCCCAAGAGTTTATTAAAATGTATCTTCATTCATTTGTAGAAAACTAGAGTCATTTTCATCATCTACTTGGATAAATTCTTCTGTTAGAGATATATCACACCTCTTCTTGTTCAACTAAGGTCTTACCCACCATCTCCGATCTCGGCGTTCTAAATTAGTTACTAAAAGGCTGGCTGCAGCAATAATAATTCTTAAGGTTGCTGCTACCGCCTTTTTCCTTTTATATTTGGCTATTTTTGATAGTCTTGGCATTTTGAAATTTACCAAGTTAAATAAACAGCAATAAAGTAATTAAAAAAAAAACAAAAGTTTATAAGTTAGGTCAAGGGTAAAACTTTCAACTGCAAGCCGGGTTGCAAGCTGTAAAATCGCACATATAGACCATGCAATAGACTTGCATGAAAGTCTTGCATGAAAGAAATTGCAGCAAGTTTTCTTGCAAGCTGTAAAGCGGTCTTAAGTAATATTTAAAGTATTTTTATACTTCACTTGATCTATTTGTCACTATGTCTGGAAATCTTGTAATCCGTAAAAACAAAGGGAGTATAGCTCAGTGGTAGAGCGTTCGACTGGAGATCGAGAGGTCCCCGGTTCGAATCCGTGTGTTTTCTATTTTTTTTGGTATTGTTTTAATAAACATTTTTGGAAAGTATGTGGTAAGTAAAAATTAGTTTAATCTTTAAATAAAATACAAATAACCTGTTAAAAGTACATTTATTTCGTTGAAATCATATAATAGAAGTATAACTTCTTACGTGCGTACAAAGTACACACACATTATTTTTTTCTATAAAAGCAGACTAAAAATTAAAAGAATAACGCAGAAAATACAAAAAATCGCCGATATAACTTAATTATTAACCTATGAAATGCCAATAGTGTCAAAATTTCATAACATTGGAGTAAACTTGCCTGCGGTTCGACAAATTACAAACAAGCATTACGACAAGTATATGGAGAACAATTTAGGAGCTCAATAATATTTAACGATATCTAAGAGTAACTTTAAGGGAAAATGGGAATTGCATTGGAAATTATTGCTCTAATAGCCCCACACGATGCACACTGTTACATTCAAGTATTCCGACAGTGCTGTGGAACCAATATTATGATTTTACAAGGAATGATATTGTGACCATTTGTAAGCTTAAATTCGGACATGCAAGCTTCCCTCAACACTTATATAAAATATTTGTAAAACCTGCAATGTGGTATGCAACGAATGGAAAACAGCCTTCTTATCAAATATCCATAAATAAGGCCACAGAAGAAAAACAAACTCTGTTTCCAGACGTTACGGCAATATTATAAAAGAAGGAATAGAAAACCAAGTTACGAAAGAGGAGGAGTAAAGTGGATTGCGTGCAGGAAGGTCTTGTGCTGATAACATGTTTGGCTAAAACAGCAGAAACACATATGATATTCGTAAGATCTAAAAAAGCGTAAGATAGCATATCCTTCAGTAAATTGAGGCCTGTGAATAATGAGTAATGGTGTAAGTGGTATCACTTAAGTAATTTTCAATTACTAAAGGATTAAGACAAGGTTGCACAATAGCTCCAACCTTATTTAAAATTCATTTAAATTTAGCATGACGACGATATCATAGATGGGGTACGCAGATGTTATAGCTTGGATATATGTATACATGACGATAAACTTTTCACTTTACACTTTGCTGACTACAAGGTCATATTAGCTGCAGATGAGGATGCTGTAAAGGGTAAGAGGATATATGTTCATAAAGTTGGATGAAGAATATAAGGCTTAGAGTTTGACGGTAAATATAGAAAATATCTAGTTATTGGAAAAGCAAGCCGAAATAATCTAGTGCTAGACCACTGTGGAATTAAAAAAGTTGAATCATACAACTACCTTGAAGTTACAATTACTAAAGAAAGCTCTAGTGAGACCGAAATTAAGAAACGAGTTGGACAAGGTAAGCAACTTATGAAGCTGAGGTCTGGCAAATGACAGAATGTTTAAAAAAGAAGCTACTGTAAATAGAAGGTTTTGAGACCTTGTTGTAGGCTAACACTTTGCGAAAAAATAAGCAATGGCGGGATATGGAAAAGAATGCGTATTGAAAATTGAAAAAACAATAATTGACACCATTGAAACCATGAGTTTGAGATGGTACGGACATGTAAGACGTATGAATGGAGACAGGTGGCCAACAAAAACTTCCAATGGAGTTAAGGCCAGTGCAGAGAAGAAGAAGAGGGCGCTCGAGAAATACATGGCAAGAGGGTATCAGACAAGCCATAACTGAAAGGCATCTACGGGATGATGATGATGACTAGCGAGATAGAAAGCGGTGGAAACTAGAATTCTCTCCATTTCTTGCACTTGAATGTGAGATTTTTCTCGATATTCCTTTTTTTTTTAGCTTTTTTTGTATATCTCACTCTCACATGTATTTCTTTTATTTTATTATCCTTACAACACAAATTTATTTAAATAGGATCTCACGTCAAATAACATTTTCCTCGTTTTCCGACATTTTCTACGTAAATACCCACATTATCCAGCGACAAACATGTCACTATGTTTGAATAAACGTACTCCTGATGAAAACATATTCAGTTAATCGCATGGAACATGTCAACCCTCGTTCGCCACCTTTTAACATTGAAGTATGCTATAATAATCCTGCATGGCGACCCTAATGACGACTCCCCGCTAAAAAGGCCGCAAAGGCTCAAAGGTATCGGTCGTAGATTGTAACTTACTGAAAATTGATCGTTTAAAAGTGCAGCGGCGGACGGAAATGAATAATACAATAAATATAGAATATTTAGAATCAAAAAAATTTAGTAGAATGCTTTATAAAAGTTATATTTAAAAAATACCTTAAAGGGCTACATCACAGAACGTTTTCGAACTAAAAAGTTTATCATCAGTGCTGTTAACAGGTTTATAACATTCTGAGCCCACAAAATATGTGGGTAAAAACCCTTTAAATATACAATTATGAAAATCAAAAATGAATAACCATTTTCAATTTCGTTGCAAAACGAAAATACAGCCGCACCATATTGGGATTTGTAATAAGAAATTACAAACACTTTAGTATAAACACAACCATTAGACTATATAACGCTTTAGTCAGACCAAACTGAGGATATGCATCAGTGGTATGGGCTCCTGAAGCCAAAGTTCATATTAATCATATATAAGAAATACCTTAAGAAATACAATGTGTATACTCATCTTACGCCATCAAAAGAGTTGCTTCAAATATTTGGCTTGCAGTCATTAGAGCAAAGAAGAAATATGCATTGTGTTGTGTTTATTCATAATATTATTAACAATGTTAAATATAAGACATGTGGTTTGATCAACTTTATTAGGTTTCATGTGCCAAAGATCAACCTAAAAGGAAACAGTAATGACATATTTTCTTGTAGTCCATATAATTCTTTTGCAATAGTAAACTATATGCAACATCAGTGTAATGCGTTAATAAATATCTGTGATATAGACCTCTTTAACTGTAGTGTAAGGGATATTAAAAAGTGTTATGAATAGATAAGTAATGGACTCAATTTTAAAATTTTATTAATTTGTGTCTTTTTTTAATGTGTTTACTTTCTGTGTTTTTATTTTGTACTTGTGTGTATGTTGTATTTTTTTGTATTTTTTGTGTGTATATTGTTATACCAAGTAAATAATGAGCACTCTTACATGTAATTACTACCTAGGTGGTGTTTGTAAGTTTTAATAATAAATAAAAAAATAAATAAATATTCTAGTCCAATCAGAGAGTGCAGCAAGCACCTCTACCGGTTTCGAAACTTATTAGTCTCTCATCAGGAGGTACATATGCTGCTCTCTCTGATCCAACCAAAACAAACCCCGACGTGCAGTCACGGATTGCAACGAACGAAATGGCATAAATGCCCTAGCGGCAACTGCTATCAAAAGGCTAAGTTTTCAATCTAATGGCATATAAAACAACATAATGTTACTATACATCCCACCAGACTGAAAACAATGGGAACTTTCTCTGGTTCCCTTCGTACTCCACGCCGGGGTACGTGACTGCACGCCGGGGTTTGTTTTGGTTGGATCAGAGAGAGCAGCATATGTGCCTCCTGATGAGAGACTAATAACTTTCGAAACCGGTAGAGGTGCTTGCTGCACTTTCTGATTGGACTAGAATATGGTGCAGTTGTATTTTCATTTTGCAACGAAATTGAAAATGGTTATTCATTTTTTATTTACATGTTTACTCTGATTGGGGTACGAAGGGAATCATTCTCGTTGGAACTTTACCGCGCTGAGCAGATGGGAAGTGAATTATAAATTGTAAAATTCCCTCATCTTCCTTAGTCTCAGCATCCGTATGGCTTGCAAATTGTAGAAGCCTCGGAGGTGTAACCAGAGAAGGTTCCCATTGTTTTCAGTCTGGTGGGATGTAGAGTAACATTATGTTGTTTTATATTCCATTAGATTGAAAACTTAGTGTTTTTACAATTATGAAAAGTTTACATTATTATATTAAATTAATCACGATGTTTAAAATAAACCTAGCTATAGCATCAGGCATAGCAAGGCTCCCCATACAATACGTGGGTTGCTGGTCCGGAGGTTATGTCCTTATTGTGCGGGGAGTCCTGTGAAGCCTGATGCTATATCTAGGTTTATTTTAAACATCATGTTTAATTTAATATAATAATGTAAACTTTTCATAATTGTATATTTAAAGGGTTTTGTCCACACATTTTGGTGGCTCAACATGTTATAAACATGTTAACAGCAGGGATGATGAACTTTTTAGTCAAAAAACGTTCTGTGTTGTAGCCCTTTAAGGGAGTTTTAAATAAAATATATTACATTTTACTAAATTTTTTGTGATTAATGGTATACAGCCAGCTATAGGAAATAATATTCATTGTGGATTTAGAATCTCTTTTATCAATATTATGATCACCACCATAACCATAATGGTTAGGATTCTGGCCAGGATCCTGGCTGATCCTGCAGATTAGAGGAGAATCTTCTGTAAGGAACAAAGATGGCGGCACCAGATTGGAAACACCGACGGCGGAAAATGGACCAGACCAGGACGGAAAGAATGCAGAGAACCCAGTGAAAAAAGACACAAGTGATAAAATGTAAGTAAGAATGTCTATCTTTATTAAAAATGCTTCCCTCGTTTTTATATTTTTATTGAAAATTTAATATTTATCTTTGCTGATTTTTGAATAATTTATGAAGTATCGATTTTTTTCTTAAGAATATCTTTAAATTTTGAAATATGAAGTGATTTTTGAATTGAATATTTTTATCGAAGTTTATTATATGTGCTATTATTGAATTTTGAATTTTTATTGAATTTATTTGAAAAATCTCTATCCGATTTCAATTTTTAGTACGGTTATTTTTGAATATTTTATAGAATATCGAATTTTTTCTCTCGAATTTTGTGATATGAACCTGAATTAATAATTTTTGTGTGATAAATGATATATAAATGATTTTTTTTTAATGAATAATGATTAGTGATGACATACGTTAATATAAGAGCTTAAGACAAACATTGCTATAAGCAAGAGATTTATTTTTAACGAACCGACCTGAAGAGTCGAGATAAGGAATCTGGAGAACTATATAGATAAGAAGAATAACTAACAATATTATAAGCTAAATATTATGAGGCAACTAGAGACAATAAGAAACCCACTGCTCTTGTCAAATTAGGAAGGTACTAAGTGATTTATAGAAGCTTGAAAGCTTATTAGAGACCCACTCTGTGTTTTGAGAGTACCTATTTTATTCATGATTATTCGTGAATAAACAACGGCCTCAAAGCAAGGGATTGAGGTTGTGAAATTTGTAAAAGAATTTGATCTAGCCAACGATGTTATACCCGCTTCTGTTAAGGTAGATTGTAGAGGTTTCGTGGCTAGTATTGAGTATTATGATTGTTATATGGAATATGTAGAAGAATTGGAACTTTTCTCTCGAGTAAAGCCACTTTGATTAGTCGAACGTAGGCATTGAGGGATAAGTAAAGGAAGTGATTATTATGATGTTATATTATGAAATGATATATTGATGATTAAATGACAAATGATTGTTATATGAAGATGAATTATGTACACTGTAGAAGTGTTATTATGTGGAGAAAAATGAAGAAATATAGTTATAGTACCAGACAAGAAGAAGAGAGAGAGAGAAAAAAATAATTTTATTAAAATATGTGGGAAAAATGGAACAAGGAAAATAAAATTTGTCAGAAATGTCAAAATAAAGCAGAATTAAGAATAATATCAAATAAGTAGCTAATCATTGAATTATGTCTAAGAATTAAAGTTGTAAATTTTTTTTTTCTCTAAAGTAATGTAAATTATAAATAACTTATTTTTAAATGTAGATAATGAATTCAGGTTAAATTTTCGCGGAAAATGGAAGTGTTTGAATTAAGGATAGACAATATCTTACAATAAGTGTTAGTAGATAGTAAGCAAAGGGACACAAAAAGTGAAGTTCTTAGATAGATTAAATATTTATTATAGGTACAAGAGAGTTATTAGAAGTTTTTAGAGACATATTAAAAGTTTTAGAGAGATTACATTTTTATTATAGGTACAATATTTTAAAGTTAGTAAGGCGTATATAAATAAATCAAAATAAGACTGAAATAATAAGATGAAATAGTAAAGTAACGTTAAATTCTTTTTTTTATATACCATTTAATAGAAGTTTAGGTAATATTTAGCTTAGCGTAGGAAGTATTAAAGTTCGAGATTTTATTACAATTAAATTAGTTACGGCTTATAGGCACTAAAAGACTATTTAAAAGTTAGGATCAATTTCATTCACTGTGGACACTGTTTTGATGAAGTGAATTAGTGAACGAAAAAAAAAAAGGACGAAAAGACACGACGTGAAATTACGTGAACTAGTAATAGGTTATAAAATACCAGTTTTAGTATAGGGAAAATATGAACTTTTGTGTAAAATAGGAAAAAGAATATACATGTTTAGGGAAAAATCGATTGATCTGAAATGTACCATGTTACAGTTAGTTAGGATAGTTAGGAAATTTAATTTTTGAAAATAGTATTAGGTAATCATAAACACTCTGTGAAAGGGAAAGAGGGATATACACTCAGATATTCTTCTTCTCTTCTTAGGACTTTCTTTTTTTTTTAAAAACGGCGATGATAGACAATCAATCTTATTTTAAAAATATGTAATCTTAACAAAACGGGGAGGTGTGGTATTATAATATCACCCTGTACAAAATATGTTTAAAACTCATTCAAAGTCATTAATCCATGTAGTATCTGTTCTTGTATCAATAACCGCAAGTAACATTGAATTGTCATGTTTTGTTATTATTTAAATGTGTATATAAACATTAACTCGGTGGAGAAAGATTATTGTACTCAGCATTTAATTATTGTACTAGGTCGTTACTGTTATATGTAAACACGTTGTTATAGTTAGTCATTGATGGAGTTGAGTGTAAATATAATGTATCTGAACCAAGAAAGAGAGTTTTAATTAGTTTGGACCTAAAAGGCATTATACATCACACTATTTAATACAGTCCATATCGACTAATTAATTTATTATAGAACACAGCTCTTCCAATAACTGTTCCACAAAACTTCGTCTTATATGTGCACGTGCACTGATGTTCCCTATTGCAACATATGCCTCTGAAACGTAGACTATCAAAAAAGCTGACGCAAACAGAATCAACGCCTTTGAGATGTGGGTTTAAAGGAGGATATCACAAATTCCATGGATAACACATCGTATAATGAGTCTGTGCTTCAAGAACTAAATATTAATACCAGAATCATTACAAAAGTAAACAGAAATGTTCTGAAATACTTTGGTCATAGTACTAGAAGGAAAGAGGGAATAGAAAGATATCGTCGAAGGTAGAGTCGAAGATAGAATATCAAAAGGCAGATCTTCATGCTGGTGTGATCAAATTAAAAAATGACAGGACTGTCTCTTCAGGAAGCATCTACCAAAACTCAAAATGGAGTTGAATGGCCAATCACCATCAATAAAACATGATTACGTCACTATACCCTTGCGTAGGATAACATACTAGGGAGGACAGCAAGCCACCGAGACAATAAAGAAATAGCCAACCAAGCCACAAAAGCAGCCACTGCAAGTACATTGAAACGAAAAAAAGGCGCGATGGACTACCCCAGCTAATTGAAATAATATTCGAAAATATTACCTCAATCATCCAAGATAGCCATCGCTACACCCTCAGCTTAGCTCAGTCTCTCAGGTGTGTGTTCGTCTTGTCCTAATCTTAGAAATGAACTATGAAAGTTTGGAATGAAAGCAAACAAAACAATATTTTTAACTAATCATGTTTATTGTTCATAAAGATATAATAAAAATATGACTCATTAAGTGCATTAACAAATCTATTCAAATTCTTGCCAAAAACTAACAATTTTTAGATTATACTTATGGCTTTTGGTATCTGATGGTAACTTCTTGATGTCGAACGGTACAGCTGTTGACTTCTTGTAGGCCTGGTCAGATGTTCGGCCCTAGGCCCCTGCAGCTAGAGATGGTGGTCGTTGCAGTCTAGATTTCATGGTCCCATTGTTGTCAGCCTTAGTGTACACGTGCATATTAATAGATGAAAAGAAATATAGAAACCAAACACATGGTTGAACATTTGAAGGTTAGGTATAAGAAAAAATGATTATAAAAAATTAAAAGTAGACTATAAAAAACTTAAATACAAAACTCACCCCAAGGGAATAATAAGTCTGGAAATAGATAGCTATTATCAGCTCTGTAATTGCCTTTTATAAGATTAATTTTTCTCTTCCATTTTCATTTTGTGTCAGCGGGTAGGGATGAAGTGACACTGTCATTGAAAACGACATTTGAAATGACGACCAAGTACGTATGAAGTAGCAGGTATGTTCCGTATTGAAAGACAGTTACTTACAGAATAAGAATATACGGGGTACGTTCAGTATGATGATTTAGATTTTAGATGAAAAGAGATATATTAAATAGAAGATAATAAAAGAGGGTGCCAACGAGTTTTTAACGAAGAAAACTGGTAAAACAAATGGAAGAAAATTATTGTTAATGAAATATTAAAGAAAATAAAGTAAAATAATTATTTAAAAATAAAATAACAAATATGTGACGTTTTTAACGTTACAACATTAAGCGCAAAAACAGACGATCAGCGCTACTCTGTGGATCCACCAAGTGGTTTAAACAGGCGATTTTGTAGTCCCAATGATTTTGTAATGGACGCCACAGTGGCGAGGATCGGCATTAGTATCCAGCCACTGTCGCCAGCTACTGTTGTCGATTCTCGCCACTGCGGCGGCCATTACAAAATCATTGGGGATACAAAATCGCCTGTTTAAGGCACTTTGTGCATCCACAGAGTAGCGCTGCAGAGTGGTTCGTCTGTCTTTGCGCTAAGACACATTGTGTGGAGAAACAATCATCTAGGATTGAAAACAAAAACAAGAGTTTATAAAACGTTCGACCAATACTTACATACGCGATAAAAACAAGAGCTGATACAATTAAAACAAAACAGGCCCTAAGAAGAGCGAAGATGAAGAAATTAAGATCTATAGTAGGGAAAACTAGACAGAATCGAGTAAGAAACGAAGATATCAGGCAAACATGTGATGTCCAAGATGTAGTGGGATGGAGAAAAGAACGAAGAAGAAATTGGACACAAAATGTAACGAAAATGGGAAACGATGAAATTGTAAAAATGGGATGGGATATCAAACGGAAGAAGTCTCTCAGAAAGACAATCAACGATATGGTCTTCGGAAATGGAAGTGAGACTAAATTTTTATTCACACTCACCGACACAAAATTCCGCCACCTAAAATTTTTGATTAAGTTTGATAATTTATAACTTTATTATTTGTACTCCGATTTTCAAGATTCTTACACCAGTTTGTAGGTACATGTATTGATATCGTTTGATATTATTCCGATAACACAAAAATTTTGATTGCATTGCATTATACGGGGGTGAATGGAAGTATTGTATTTCCTCCTAACTTTAAAACATTCTGTGGAAAAATGGAAGGGCTGGTTTTGTTTCATAGTCCTGTCATATTATCTCGGAGGCATCACTAAAATTTTGTTTTTTGAATTATCCGAATATCTCTTTTCTTGTAAGAGCTGTACCATTTTTTGTAAATAAAAACACTGATTGACTCATAAAATAGAGGTTGGATTGATAAGATTAGAATGGCCCGCATGCAGCCCAGATCTCAATCCTATTGAGTATTTATGGGATGAACTAAAAAAAACTATTCGCCGTTATCCTAAACTTCCAGAAAATTTGGTACAGTTATGGCCCTGGTAGAGGAATATCGGCTATTCCCGAGGCAAGGATAACACATCTTTATTCTATGCCAAACAGATTGCGAGCAGTCGTTGCTGCAAGATGGACATACCCACTATTGAATTGTTTGATTTTGTTGTTAATTTTGTTTTGTTTTGTTAATTTTAGTGAGTTTGATATTTTTAATTAAAAAAACCTTCAAAGCAGCGTTTTTATTTACAGCTCTTACAAGAAAAGAGATATTTGGATAATTTAAAAGACAAAAACTTAGTGCTACTTCCTGGATAATACAAGAGGAGTATGAAACAAAATCAGCACTCAAAATTTTTCCACAGAATTTTTTAAAGTTAAGAGAAAATACAACGCTTCCATTCACCCCCATATAATGTATCTAAGCAAAGAATTTTTGTTACCGGAATAATAAAAAACGACATCAATACATGTAGGCCTGGATCCCGCGTATGAAAAAAAAGTTGATTAATAGCTAGCTGAAAATTTGTTAATAGCTTAAGGGTGTCTAGTCGGACAAACTTTCATATGTGGGAACACTGGAACAGGGGAAGTTTTAATTGTGGAACAGGTTAAAAATTTGGAACGGTCAGACCACGAAAGCGGTACATGTATTTTGTCCGACAGAACAGACTTAAACTCTGCGAACAGAGATTAAACTCTCATACAAAAATCAGACTGCTATCTATCACCAAATGGGCGTTTTAATGAGTGGAACATGTAGAATATGTCAAATGACAGGAATTATGACAGGTGATAAATAGCTGTCTGATTTTTGCATGAGAGTTTAATCTCTGTTCGGAGAGTTTAAGTCTATTCTGTAGGACAAAATAAATGTTGCGTTTTCGTGGTCTGACCGTTTCAAATTTTTAACCTGTTCCACAATTAAAACTGCCCCTGTTCCAGTGTTCCCATATATCAAAGTTTATCCGACTAGACATTCTTAACCTATTAAAAAATGTTCAGCATGCTATTAATCAACTTTTTTTTCATACGCGGGATCCAGACCTAATGTACCTACAAACTGATGCAAGAATCTTGAAAACCGGAGTGCAAATAATAAAGTTATAGATTGTCAAACTTAATCAAAAATTTTGGGTGGCGGAATTTTGTGCCGGTGAGTGTTATATTACCCAGTAAACGCAAGAAAAAGAAAATAAAGTACATATTATGTTTCATAGAATTTATTCAGTTTTGGTGTGACCTAACTTCGATTTTATATTTTATTAATTTATTTATTGGGAATTTAACTACAATTTATACAATTTAATTACATACTTTGTTTTTGCATCATTATTTCCACACAATCATAAATTTTTAAATAAAAATATTGGTTGTTTGTACGTCTTTTCTCAGAATCAACTATTCAACAACTACCCACGTTGATTTTATAAATTCATGGTTGCAAGGAATTCATGTTTTACTGTCAGTTTACAAAGTTTTATTAATTTAATGAATTTTCATTAAGTATCAGTAACCCTTTCTCGAAGTTGAAAGTTATAACCATAGCAATTTCTGATCTACCAAGCCTTCTGGTTGTAAACTTGGTTAATTTGTTTCCAAAACCCCTTTTTCTGTCGTTGCAGGAACTTTTTAGTTCGTCCTCGTGCCGACGCGTCGGGAACAAGGTGCACTCGAGAATTAGGTCACGCCGCCTCAAATTGACCTCACGGATGGTCGGGAGGCGGCACGGACTTGCCGTCGGCCTGGATGGAAACAGAGATGTAGGGTCGTATAAATATTCCACTCTAATGGTCTCTAGCAACGTCTAGGCGTTATCGTTGTTGTGGCTCTCGTTAAACATGTCTTATCGATTTTCTGGCAAAAAGAGGTCCGGAATGTGTCGTCCTGGAGATGTGGTAAACTCTTTTTGCCTTTCTGAGATTTGTGTAAAGACCGAAAACTAAATAGAACAGCGTTTTTGTAACATTTTCATATGGCTAAGCCCATTGTTATGCTCATTTTAACTTACAAAAAAAGGTTAATGACAATTTTAGTATAATGTTATTTTGATTATACACTCACCGGCACAAAATTCCGCCACCCAAAATTTTTCATCAAGTTTGACAATCTATAACTTTCTTATTTGTACTCCGATTTTCAAGATTCTTGCATCAGTTTGTAGGTACATGCATTGGTGTTGTTTGTTATTAGTCCGGTAACCAAAAATTTTTGCTTAGATGGCATTATCCGGGGGTGAATGGAAGCGTTGTATTTTCTCCTAACTTTAAAATATTCTGTGGAAAAATTGAAGGCTGATTTTGTTTCATACTCCTTTTGTATTATTCTGGAGGTATCACTGTTTTCGTTTTTGAATTATCCGAATATCTCTTGTAAGAGCTGTAAATAAAAACACTGCTTTGAAGGGTTTTTTTAAATAAAAATATCAAACGCACTAAAATTAACAAAACAATTCAATAGCTGGTATGTCCACCTCTTACAGCAACGACTGCTCGCAATCTGTTTGGCATCGAATAAACATAATGTGTTATTCTTGCCTGGGGAATAGCCCGATATTCCTCTACCAAGGCCTAACTGTACCAAATTTTCTGGAGGTCTAGGATGACGGCGAATAGCTTTTTTTAATTCAACCCATAAATTCTCAATAGGATTGAGATCTGGACTGCATGCGGGCCATTCTAATGTTATCAATACAACCTCTATTTTATGAGTCCATCAGTGTTTTTATTTACAAAAAAATGGTACAGCTCTTACAAGAAAAGAGATATTGGGATAATTCAAAAAAACAAAATTTTAGTGATGCCTCCGGAATAATATGACAGGACTATGAAACAAAATCAGCTCTTCCATTTTTCCACAGAATTTTTTAAAGTTAGGAGAAAATACAATGCTTCCATTCATCCCTGTATAATGCCATGCAAGCAAAATTTTTGTCTTATCGGAATAATACCAAACGATATCAATACATGTACCTATAAACTGGTGCAAGAATCTTGAAAATCGGAGCACAAATAATAAAGTTATAAATTGCCAAACTTAATCAAAAATTTTGGGAGGCGGAATTTTGTGCCGGTGGGTGTAGTTATTTGATTTCATTTAGAATTAAAATTAGATAAATAATAAAAAGAAAAAGCAAAATAAAAATAGGAAAAAAAATGCAATAACAGAAATACACAAAACCAAACTTATATGGAATCATCTGATATTTCTTATTATTTCAAGCGAATTTAAAAAACATCATACGGAGTCAAACAATATTTATTTATTTTAAAGCAATTTAATGACCAATACATAAAAATTAAAGAAAACAATAAATTCTTTAAAGTCAGTAGCATAAAAAATTTTAATGTAAAACGAATAGTGTTTAAATTGTTTTTATTTATTTATTTTTTTAAGGGGATGGGTACGAACTTTTGGATTCAATGCTATTTAAATGGGATTCATTTTTTTCGAATCCTGAGAAAACAAGTATTTTTGAAAAATTTAAACGCAGAATGAAAGATTACGTCATTACCGAGGGCCGAAAGTCCCTGAAAACTTCTATAATGTTTATTTTAATAAGTTTCAGGGGTGAAAAACTAAGAAAATTTAGTGTGATTTTTAATTTCAAAAGAAACTTTTTTTCATTCTAATAGACTAAGAGCCGCTATAGGTGAAATTTCTTAATCATTTTAGGCACGATGGGACCCTATAACTTAAATAGTAGAACCTAAAAGAAAACGTTTGAACACTGTGCCGTCACTTTTCAGTGGCACATGCGTCGACAGTGGCGCATCAAACTTTCCACTTATGGACGGGAACAATAAATTAAATGTTACCCTCCCTTACTAACAGAATTATTTTTTTTTATTTTTTAAGTTCTATGTGATTAACACATAGGATTCAGCGTAATTTTAACCCACCGCCCCCTTCCCCCTGCCCCAACCATCAAAAACTTCATTTTTCGTTTTTATTTTTTTTTGGTGGGATGCAATCAATTTTAAAATTTCAAAAAATTCACACGTATAGTTGAGGCTTTTATAAAACATGCCTATTTTTTATAGACCCATAGGTAGAGTGTACATAACCTCAAAAAATTAAAAGAAATTTTTTTTTTCAAAAAAGCGTATAACTTTTGTTGACGAATAGCTGCAGGTCTAATTTTTTCTTAGTCTTGTGTGCTTTATTAAACACTATATTTTTAATTTTTTTTCAGATTTTTCCGTAAGGCTCCCTACCTTCAAAAATCCGAAAAACTGTTTTTTGGGGGGCTTTGGGGGATTTTCCCTATTTTATAGACTTCATAATATATCAAATCAATTTTGTTTTTATAGGTTATATGTAACTTGAAGTAACTGAGTCCTTTAGAATATTTAAAAATCAGAAAAACACGTTCAAACCCCCCCAAAACCCACTTAAAAAACAGTTTTTTGGACTTTTGAAGGTGATCAGCGTTACAGAAAAATCTGAAAAAAATTAGAAATATAGTGTTTGATAAAATACACAAGACTAAGAAAAAACTAGATCTACAGCTATCCCCAAAAAAAGTTATATACTTTTTTCCAAAAAAAAAATTTTAAAAATTTTTTGAGGTTATGTACACTTAACCTACAGGTCTATAAAAAATAGACGTGTTATATAAAAGCCTTAGCAATGTGTGAATTTTTTGAAATTTTAAAATTGACTGCATCCCACAAAAAAAAATAAAATCGAAAAATAAAGTTTTTGATGGTGGGGGTAGGGAGAAGGGGGTGGTGGGTAAAAATTACGATGAATCTTATGTCTTAATCACATAGAACTTAAAAAAATGAAAAAAATTAAATTCTGGTCATGAGGGAGGGTATTCTTTAATTTATGTATCCCGTCCATAAGTGAAAAGTTTGATGCGCCACTGTAGACGCATGTGCCATTGAAAAGTGACGGCACAGTGCCCAAACGTTTTCTTTTAGGTTCTACTATTTAAGTTATAGGGTCCCGTCGTGCCTAAAATGATTAAGAAATTTCACCTATAGCGGCTCTTAGTCTATAAGGGACTTTCGGCCCTCGGTAATAGTAATAAAGTAATCTTTCATTCTGCGAAAAATGATTACATTTAAATTACATTGAAAATTTTGACAGGCGTCAAAATGTTCCTTTCGTAGTCAGAGTTACCATCCCTAGCCCTTAGGCAAGCTTGAATTTGCGTGGGCACGCTCGTAATCAAATTGTCAATTAGTTGTAATAGACGATAATAGGTTTCTGTTCTTCAAAAGCAGCTTGTACTAGCCGTGCGGTATTTTGTGGATTAACCTGGCGAGCTCTAATGTTTCATTTAAGCGCTTATCTCACAAATGCTCTACCTACACTCTACAGGGTTAAGGTAGGGTGAGCAAGCAATCCAGTCCACAACAGTGATATCTTCTGCTTCAAGGAAGTCTGTAGTCACTCTGCTGGTACCTGTAGGTGCATTATCATGCATGAAAATTAAGTTTTTTCCCATTGCACATCTCCAGAACCTTACTACAAGTTTTAGTATAAAATCAAAATACCTGTTGCTGTTAAAGTTGATTGGATGAAAATTAAATGAGTTTTTTATCGATCATAATCCCTCACCAGAACAAGACACTTCATGCTTTACATCTGTGAACAAATCTGTCATTTTCCGTTTTTGCTTGTCTTCCTCGCCCTCTAAGTACACGAATTCGTCGGTCATCTGATTTTACACAAATCCTGGTTTTGTCTGAAAATGGCACATTTTGTAAATTCCCGATGTTCCAGTTTTTTGGTATTGAAGACACCAATTTAGGCAATCAATCTTCTCTTTCCTGCTGCTTACTCCTTGGGCACGAACACTTTTTTATCATTTCAACTGAAATACTTACACCTGTAGCTTCCACAAGCTGCCTTTGTGTTGCAGGTGAGAAATTTTTCGGTTTCTTATAGCTGCTTGTAGACCAGGACGCATCTGTAAAAATATTAGTACATTTGGACGTTGAGAGGTGACTCAAATTTTTTTGCAGAAATTGCTTGAAAATAAATCAAATAATAATATTTGAGTTATCCTCCCTCTCAAAAAGGTCCGGAACATTGTTTAAATAATCAAAATGTCAAAAAATTAAGGAAAAATTCGATGTTTTTCTTGGTTTTTTGATTATAACTTTAAAAGTATTCATTTCCGAGAAAAGTTGTACTGATATAAAAGTTGCGTAATTAAATTTACTACAATATAGAATTGGTTAAAAATTTAAAAAATAGTCACCCTTGTTGCAAAATAGTAATAATTGCGAAAAAAAACCATACAAAAACAAGTGTTCGCATTTTACGTTTTTCAACCATTTATGCTATACGTTCGACCTTCATATTTGACCCAGAAAAACCTTATGACATAATAAAATAACACTGTAAATTTTATTAAGATTGGTTAAATAGATTTTGCAAAATAAAATTTGCAATCCAGCTTTCGTAAAAAATATTCATTTTTGCAAAATGTTACAGGACTGAAAATAAAGCAGATAGCAAGTTGAAAATTTTTTTGCATATAGAAGTGTACTGTACCTTTAATTTGCAATTTTGTAAAATTAAAATCGATTAACACGACGGCGTCAGGAATTTTTTTAAATAAACATTAATTATTGGTGCTACGCGCAGGACATCGGATAGTTTGCTCTGATTGGGCATTCCAATGACCTTTGATAATGATTGATACATTTTAATTTTTATTACATTTCGATATAAATAAATAAATTTGTTTATTGCAAAATAAAAACACATACTCTATTTTTTGAAATAACAATTTTATTATCAAAAACTTTCTTTGTTCATATATTTTAACTTAAATAATAAAAGTTTATTATTTTTAAACATATGCAATTGTTTAAACAATATTTCACAAACAATAATAAAATTAGTTTGATTTTTGTGGAATTAAAATATTAAAATACAACAAAATATAGAGTAAGAAAATAATATATTATATAAAGATTGGAAGAAATTTTGGTGGAAATCAACTTGTGTGAATCGAACACCGCTGTCCTGCGCGTAGCACTAAAAATTATTGTTTATTTCAAAAATTTTCTGACGCCGTGGTAATTAATCGATTTTAATTTTGAAAATTGCATATGAAAGGTACAGTACACTTCTATAAGCAAAAAAAAATTTAACTTGCTATCTGCTTTATTTTCAGTCCTGTAACATTTTGAAAAATGAATTTTTTTTGCGAAAGCTGGATTGCAAAATTTATTTTGCAAAATCTATTAAACCGATCTTAAAGAAATTTATAGTATTGTTTTACTGTATCATAAAGTTTTTCTGGGTGAAATATGAAGGTCCTAAGTCTAGCATAAATGGTTGAAAAACGTAAAATGCGAATACTTGTTTTTGTATGGTTTTTTCGCAATTATTCCTATTTTGCAACTAGGGTGACTATTTTTTAAATTTTTAACCAATTTTATATTGTAGGAAATTTAAATACGCAACTTTTATGTCAGTACAACTTTTCTCGGAAATGAATACTTTTAAAGTTATAATCAAAAAACGAAGAAAAAAATCGAATTTTTCCTTCAATTTTTGACATTTTGATTATTTAAACAATGTTCCGGACCTTTTTAAGAGGGAGGATAACTCAAATATTATTATTTGATTTATTTTCAAGCAATTTCTGCAAAAAAATTTGAGTCACCTCTCAACGTCCATCTCAAAACAGATCCGCCCTGGACTATTGGACAATGAAACGATCGTGGTGAGCCGTTATTACTTTTTGGCGAGTTTGATTTGCACTATTTTTAAGCTTTCCTAATTCCTTTAACCCCATACCTAGCATAGGTTTTTGCGACTACCACTGTTGTAGCTATGTCCCTCTGAGACATTCTTTGCACCACTAGACCAATAATCTTTTCCCTTTGCACGTCCGATAATCCCACATAAGACATATTTCCGTTTTTATACGCAAAAATTTGTTTATTTATGTGGTGTTTACACATAAATATGTATGCATACATAAATATGTATGTTAAGTACAAATAAATATGTATGTATAATAAATATGTTTCATTTACACCTGGCAAATAATCTATTCGCCGTGTGCAAGTACTTGATTGGAGGGGATACGAGAAACGATCGTGCGCGAATAGCGGAGAAATATTGCTACTTTCTTAAATAATTCATTGTCAATTGAAATTGTCAAATTGACGTATATTTCATATCTACTGTCAATGCAGAAGAAAAATTATATGTTGCTCCACAATATTGATATATATTGATTATTATATAAAAGTAAATTTAATTAATTGCATTTTGCTTGTAGTAGTGCATTTTAATAATTAATTTCATTTACTACATACAATTGTTTACCTTTTAATAACATAACCTTAACATTACTTTTTCTTCTTATAATTTTTTTGGGCTATGGCCTTGACAATTATCCAGCAACCAGGACCAATATGATTGGCCAATATAATTAAAAGTGCGAAAAATGTTGCCGAGCTATGAAACCAGGTGTCGCTTTTCCGAACTTGCACGGTCCCAATAAGTACCGAGCTGTGCTGTCTGATTGTTTTATTGGTATGTTTATTTTAAATAAAAAGCTTCATTCTTCGCAAAAATAATAAGTTTTTTCAAAAGAAATAAATATTGCTTTGAAATACATGGTGATTCCATATGTTTGGTTGTGTATATTTTAAATATGTCATTGGAAAATAGATTCTACACCGAAATAACAGCAGTATTGATTATGTTATAAATTTCATAGAAAAACCAATCCATGGCCTTCTTCCCTTTTCTTGTAAAACTAATAAAATTCACTATTGCTCAACTGTTTGAATAATTTTTAACTCAAAGGACCCTTGGCCTATAAAACATTCCCTTTAAGGGCCTTTTCCAGTTGATTTCAGATACTCCAGCTTTATTAAGCCAAAATAATGCAAATTTTAATCCCCAATACAGTTTTTGCCCTCGATAAATACATTTAAAAAGCATTTTAAAATACCAAATCAATGTTTCGAACACAATCTCACGCAATTTCTTTATAACCTTCCCCTTCGTAAGTACCCCCATTAAAACATCGACGTCTTCTTGACCGAACCGAAGGGTAGAAAATTTAAGCGAAGAAAATATTTCCTTGAAATACTCAGTTGTGGTAATCTATAAGTATTATAAAGATTTTAACTAGGGTACAGCTATAAAAAAGTTTGCATACTTAACACTTGAGAATATTATACAGTACAGTCCATATTTATGAAATATAATTTATGGCTTTATTATTAAGTTTTAGGAAAAGTCCTTAAACATGTCGATTTTTGTTTCTAATATTAGACTTTCAGAAGAAAATTGTGTACTCTCGTTCAACCTCTTTGAGGTAATAAGTGTAGTTTTACAATTTTGACGTGAAAAGAGGCAGCATCTGACAACCCCGTTTTAAAGGGATTTTAAGTCCACCCTTAGTTCCCGATTTAATACCACCTGATTATTTTCTATGAGGCTACTTACAGTCTAAAATGTCAATCGATCGCAGGCTGTTGATGAATTAAAACGAATAATCCTTCAATAAATTAGAAGTATTAGTTCGGATGTCAAAAAACATGTTTTCCGGGACTTTACTTGTGAACTATACCTGGAAGATCAACCATAGACCAGATTTTTGTTCTACGCTATATTTTCAAAAAGAACTTTGAATACAACCGCGACGTACATCAAATCGTTGTCGATTTTTAAGAAGCATACGATTCTGTAAGCGGAGATGTATTGTACTCCAGCGACTGTATTCCAAAATTCCTTAAAAAAATTAAGAATAAGGGCCCGGATAGCTCAGGCGGTAGCATGTCTGACTTCCACGCAGGTAGGCCGGGGTTCGAATTCCAGCGCCGGCGAGAAAATCTAGACAATTTTAAATATCTATAGGCCCCAGGTCGACTCAGCCTGAATAAAAATGAGTCCCTTGGGTATAACCAGGAGTAATAATAGGTGGTTGAAGCGTAGCACTGGCCCTCTTACCTTCCTTGTATACCGTAGGCCCTAGATATAGCAGACTACCCTGCTACAATCCCAAAGCCGCGTTAGCGGTATAAAACGGGAGACTATTATCAATTAAGAATGAAATGGCTATTTGGCTCAAGTTTGTACAAACCTCGAAAAATCCATACACGTATACCCACATCTTCCGCAAAAACATCCTTTAGCTAAAATTGGAATGCGTACTAACTCTCTTTGTTCATGTGATAATTATACCGCAGACTTAAATCGTTATAATCTTTCATTGTTAAATATTTCACGCATACTACTTCAACACCAAAATTTAATTTAAATAATAAAAAATGTTACCTAATGCCATCCCCTCTTTCTGAACACACACATAGATGCACAATCCACCAGAGCTGCAAAGAAAGTCTTCACCCTATTTGAAAACGGGACCAAGGAAATCGTTTTTAAGAATAATACCCAGTACATGGTACAAACAATACAACTTCGAAGTCGAAACAACTACGAAAACTTCGTGGAAGCTAGGGTCATTTGAGGAAACAGGGCATATTATTCGCTAGCGACGGTGTTACAAACAAGAATATTCATAAGAGCAGCAAAAATAACGGTATATAAAACCATATTGCGCCCTCACAATAACGTATAGAAACAAGACATGGACGATGAGTGAATGGCCGTAGCTCAGCGGCAAGGTACTGGCTTCAAAAGCCAGAGAGTACGAGTTCTACTCTCGGCACCAACCATATTTTCATTTCTAAAAATTATACGAGCCGTTCACCGTGCCTCGGAGAGTACGTTAAGCTGTCGGTCCCCATGGGCTAGTGATACCATTGTTTAACGAAGAATGGTGATACATAATTATTTTTTAAACAATGGTGATACATTGACACTATGTAGTTACTTCAAACAGGGTTAAAGATGCAGTTGGCACCGGAACAATCCGAAATCATCTCCCTGGCAAAAATACCATACGATATTATTATTATTATCGTTTATTAGTTTATTAGTAGAACGGAAGCGACTACTGACTATCTTTGGCCTTGCAGGGACGAGACAGCAAGGAGATGACAAGAAGGCTTAATAAGGAACTAATAGTTTAAGAGCTAGTGAACCCTCCGACTAACGGTCGTCCTGTAAGGCTAGAAATTTGTCTAGTGATAATTCATAGCACACCAAGGCTAAAAACCATGACCTGGCAGGCATCAGCCGTGCACGTGTATCTACCAGGTGAATCCAAAAGTGCATAGTTTAGGGGTAAAATAAACTTTCTCCTGTAAGGTTTAAATTTAAGTATGTGTTTGAGTAAGTCATTTAGAAGAAATGTGTACAATGACAGGCGATTCTGAAGAGCATAAGACCTTGCCAGGCGAGGGGAAAGATTAGGGGTTTCTCCTAAAATTATTTTTTTTCATCGAACAATTTTTTTTAGGTTTTTTGAATCATTCCAAACAGAAAAGGTCTTTAGTGATTTTTCTCTTAAGTTAATAATTTTTGTTATATAAGATATAAGCGATTGAAAATTTTGAAAATTGTGAAATCGGCCATTTTTAACCCTAAATCGGACATTTATCTAAAAATTTCAAAGTTGCCAAGGTAGGTAGATATTCTTTAAACATTGATTGATGAAATCCCAAAGAGTTTTTTGCAATACAATATCGGAAACCCCTTTGTTTTTTAATTGCTAGTCAAGCGGGCGCGACACTGTAGTATAAGTGAGGACGTTTGAGTTGGCATAAATTCATTATCTCGAGAATTGGCAAATTTCAAGAGAAATCCTCAGACAGGTCGATTTTTATTTTTAAATTAGGACTTCTTGGCATATATATATATATATATATATATATATATATATATATATATATATATATATATATATATATATATATATATATATATATATATATATATATATATATATATATATATATATATATAATACTAGTGACGTCATCCATCTGAGCGTGATGACGTAATCGATGATTTTTTTAAATGAGACTAGGGGTTGTGTGATAGCTCATTTCAAAGGTTATTTAATTCTCTATTCACTAACATAAACATTAACATAATTATTTATACAGGGTGTACAAACATTTTTTTTTATTAAATTAACTTTGATTAAATTTGACAAATAGAAGAAAAAAATTTTTTGTACACCCTGTATAAATAATTATGTTAATGTTTATATTAGTAAATAGAAAATTAAATAACCTTTCAAATGAGCTATCACACAACCCCTACTCTCATTTAAAAAAATCATCGAATACGTCATCACGCTCAGATGGATGACGTCACTAGTATTATATATATGCCAAGAAGTCCTAATTTAAAAATAAAAATCGACCTGTCTGAGGATTTCTCTTGAAATTTTCCCATTCTCGAGATAATGAATTTATGCCAACTCAAACGTCCTCACTTATACTACAGTGTCGCGACCGCTTGATTAGCAATTAAAAAACAAAGGGGTTTCCGATATTGTATTGCAAAAAACTCTTTGGGATTTCATCAATCAATGTTTACAGAATATCTACCTACCTTGGTAACTTTTTAGTTATTTAGGAAATTTTTAGATAAATGTCCGATTTCGGGTTAAAAATGGCCGATTTCGCAATTTTCAAAATTTTCAATCGCTTATATAACAAAAATTATTAACTTAAGAGAAAAATCACTAAAGACCTTTTCTGTTTGGAATGATTCAAAAACCCCAAAAAAAATTGTTCGATGCAAAAAAAATAATTTTAGGAAAAACCCCTAATCTTTCCCCTCGCCTGGCAAGGTCTTATGCTCTTCAGAATCGCGTGTCATTGTACACATTTCTTCTAAATGACTTACTCAAACACATACTTAAATTTAAACCTTACAGGAGAAAGTTTATTTTACCCCTAAACTATGCACTTTTGGATTCACCTGGTAGATACACGTGCACGGCTGATGCCTGCCAGGTCATGGTTTTTAGCCTTGGTGTGCTATGAATTATCACTAGACAAATTTCTAGCCTCACAGGACGACCGTTAGTCGGTGAGTTCACTAGCTGTTAGACTATAAGGAATTAGGAATAAAGATAAATACATACTACGCTACATCAAGCAAACCGAATAAGATGAGCGGTTCTTAGTACATAATAAGATGTTCTAAGATCGGGTGTTAAAAGACTCTTCAATATACCATTTCCCAACGCTGGAAGGTGAGTTGGTCAACCAATTAAGATGGAAGGATACGCAGTAACAAATGATGTGCACAAAATGGGAGCGCAGCAATTGCAGATAACTGTACAAGACCGCCAACAATGAAGGATAGTAGTAAACGCGGGTAAAAGTGACCTAGAATTATAGAGCCGATTATGATGACGCCTATAATGGTCTAAGAGCTAGCAGCGCTTTCGAGAAATCATTTTAAGACGGCTGATTTTTTCATATATTGTTCCCTATGCTTCCTCGAACACAGATTGCGTTCATTACTGCGCAGCACACCTGTACAAGTAAACACAAAATCAGGGTGATTGATTAGTTTGAAAAAGCTTAGTAGATATGCTATAGTAATAGATAGCAATAAAAGGTAATAACAAAAATTGTAGCTAACTTTGGGCTTCACATTACAAAATTAGTTAGAATGTTACATACGATAATATAGTGGCAGACCAAACTTTTGTTTTTTTAAATGGAACACCCCATATTTTATTTTATATTCGAAATCTTCTTAACTTCCCCATCACAAAAATATAAAGGTTTGTTATGTTATACAGGGTATTTACAAAGTTATAACCAATGTTCTATGAAAATCGTAATAAGTTCAGCTCCCTGTATAAATAAAAATAAGAACAACAGCAATGGTTTTTTGGTGCCATATTTTTTTGTTGATTGTCAAAATTTATAAAAATGGTTGATATTGCTAATTTTCTTTATATCGAATACAGGGTGAGTCAAAACGCAAGTACATTATTTTCACAGTCATTTTAAATAGAACACCCTAATTAATAACTTGCTCTGAAAAATGAAAATATCTCGAAAACTGACAAATTTGGGCATAGGGAATATTATACAAAAATTAAAGTACGGTAATGATATTTTTCGATAGTAATATAAAATACAGGGTGTTCCATTTAAAATTTCTGAGAAAAGAATGTACTTGCATTTTGACTCACCCTGTATTCGATATAACGAAAATTAGCATTATCAACAATTCTTAAAAATTTTCACAATCAACAAAAAAATATGGCACCAATAAACCATCGCTGTTGTGCTTTTTTATTTATACAGGGAGCTGAACTTGTTACGATTTTCATAAAAAATTGGTTATAACTTTGTAAAAACCCTATATAACATAACAAAGTTTTATATTTTTGTGATGGGGAAGTTAAGAGGATTTCGAATATAAAATAGAATATAGGGTGTTCCATTAAAAAAAAAACATAAGTTTGGTCTGCCACTATGTTATCGAACACCCTCTAACAATCTAACTAATTTCGTAATGTAAAGCTGAAAGTTGGCCACAATTTTTATTATTAACTTTTATTGCTATCTATTACTATAGCGGATCTACTGAGCTTTATCACACTCATCAATCACCCTGTATATTGAATTTAAATTATTTTAGGACTAAAAATTTTTTTGTCATTACTTTTTAAACCACAGAAATGTCTGGCAATTACAGTTCATATTTCTAATAACGTTTAAAAAGTAATGACAAAAAATGTTTCGTCTTACAATAATTTTAAATTCGATATGTTTACCTGTACAAGTGTGCTGCGCAGTAATGAACGCAACCTGTATCAGTAGCCAGATGGCCGGTACGGTGTTCGAGGAAGCATGGGGAACAATATATGAAAGAATCAGCCGTCTTAAAAACATTTTTTTCGTCGTTGCTAGCTCTTGGTCCATAATAATTAGGAAGAAAAATCGGATAAGTTAAAGATGGTTATGTATAGTCTTCATGGCTATCATCCAGTTAACCGTTAACCTCGAGACTAACATGACCTTAGAAGAGAGTGAAAGCAATTAGTATCGTAAACAATAAGAATGCATGCATATTACTTAACATGTAGAAGAAAAAAATCAGATTCTCTATCACCATACTGTTTACAAAAACAAAAGGCATGGCTAATCTAAGAATCCATCTGATAGCATGTTCATTGAAAAGCTAACAATATATAGTCCGTCCGCTATAACTTTTCCCATGCGGTGCGGTTCATTTTCAATCAAATTAAGTCAAAACATAAATTGAAACGAGCGTCGATGTGTATATACATTTTGTATACTGTATACTATATACTACACACATCGGCGTACGTTTCACTTTCTGTTTTGACTTAATTTGATTGAAAATGAATCGTACCGCATGGGAAAAGTTATAGCGGACGGACTATACCTAGCAATGACGAACTTTGAGAAAGCTTTTGATTACATAAAAACCCAAAACAAAAATAATTGGAAGACATTGTCCTGTAATCAAACCGGTTGACATATTCCAATAAAATATTCAGACTCTTTCCGAAGATCATGTAACGAAAGAAAACCTGAGTTCAAAGGGTAAATAAAACATTCAAATTAAAAAAAACCGTCTAGCCAATAAAATAAAAATAAGAATTTATCTGATGCTTATAATGAACTTGTGTGCAAATGTAATAACCCCTTCACGCTTCGATTTGATTAGAATCACGACAACCCTTAATAAAATGACGTGACTATAAGGACTATACGGTATGTTACAATGTTTATTTTACTTGTGGACCATGACCATTCCTTTATCGAAGTATATTGAGAAATTTGGTCTCTTTTGGAGCACTAAAATATCGTCAACGACGAATCTTTATACCAAAATCGATGATTATGATGCATGATAATGCTGTTCGTCTCCGGTGAACGATCTCTACGACGATTTTATCGTTACAGTCGGAGAAAAGGGTTCCCGAAAATATCTTTATTAAAATGGAAATGAGATCTTCATCGAAATGAATATAGACGGAACAAGATGTAATATTTATTAAGGATGTAAAGATTATTGTATATACTGTCTGTATCGCAGGGTATTCTCTGTATATATACAGTGAGGACGTTTAGGTTGGAATAAATTCAATATTTTTGGGTCTAACAGTATTTTAACAAAATGTTTTCACACTTCGACTTTTAATCAACTATTTATAATGGGAATAAGCCACAATTTTACAAAAAAAAAATGATTTTATTAACGTTGCTAAGTAAAAAAATTCTTCTAATAATTTATTTAATCTGACTCATTTATATTGGCAATTCAGACGTATATTATACATTTTAAAATAGAAGACTTTAAAATGATATCGCCAATATTTATGAGTTGCGTTCCTGGGACGACTTTACTAAAAGATAGTTCATTCTTTTATTTTATTTTATTTTATTTTTTATTTTATTTCTTTTATTTTCAAATGCGCATCTTACGTTACAATTGAATATACTAATAACGTCGTTACTTTCGGCCTTTCACTAAACATTAAGAAAACAAAATGTATGATGATCTTTAAGAAGGAACATTAATTTGGACGAGTTAGAACCGTTAACAAATAGAAAGAGTAAAAACATACACCAGTCCAAGAACCGAAGCTTTTCATCTCGCAATTTTTACAGAATGGATAGATTTGCTTGAAAATTTGAGAATAAGTAGTGGATAGTCCAAGGATCAAAATCTATATGATGCCGAAAGGCGCTTTTACCATGGGGATGGTTGGATGGAACCACCCTCATGGTAAAAGCGCCTTTCGGCATCATATAGATTTTGATCCCTGGACTATCCACTACTTATTCTCAAATTTTCAAGCAAATTGAGCCATTCTGTAAAAATTGCGAGGTTTTGTACTATTTTAAGTTTCATTACTTGGACTACACCTACCTTGGTACGAACGTCAATGAAAATTGTGAACATTCCCCAGAAATCAAATGTAGTAAAATGCCTAATAGTACGTTCTTTAACGGTAAAATATTGCAAAACCTCTGAATTTTAAAGAACCGCCTGGATTGACTTGAAATTTGGCATACACGTAGCTAACAAGTCAAAGAAAAAAAGTGATATTGTGCCGATATGTGCTTTTGCCCTGGGGGTGGTTTTCACCCCCTCTTGGGGTGAAAAAATATTCGTCCAAATTAAGTCCGGAAATGGATAAACTGACTAATTTTAAGTAACTTTTGTTCTATAGAGTTTTTTCACTAAGTCAATACTTTTCGAGTTACTTGCCAGTGAATATGTTCATTTTTTCAACAAAATAACCACGCTTTTAGTAAGTAACAGATAGTAAGTATTTTGTTGAAAAAACATTCTTAGCAAAAATATAGCCTGTAAAATATTTTAAAAAATGGTGTATATATCACGTTTCTATTTATACCTAGTAGAAGCAGAGTTATAGCTAATGAAAAATAGGTTCATATTAGTCAAATTCCAAATGGAATACTTTAACGTGAAATAACAAAAAATGAAGCGCATTTCGGGGAAAACTCATGACAACTTATTTAAAGTGTTTAAAACAAGCTTCATTTTTGTTTTATAAAAAAAATTTCTAGCACCAAAAGTCAACAATTTACGCTCAAAATAAAGTTAGTCCCTTTTTTTTTTGTAGAAAAATCGGGAAAATCACCCCCTAATTAGTATCTCAAATGAATTTAATCGTTACGACTTCACAAGTATCTTGACTCGTGTATGTATTGTTTATTTATATGATCTGTAAGCTTCATCGGTTCAAAGTCCTTATTTTTGAAAGGTCTGTAGTTAAAAGGGGTTGAACGAGTCACTGATCACGAATGTATGCAAATTTAGAAACACCAAATCTGAATCAATTTTTGTCTAACAGAAAAACAAAAAAATACATGATATTCAGAAAGCAATGCTGACTTTTTTTGTTTTTCGAGATTTTTGGTATCTCTAACAATTTTTAAGTTATTTTGAAAAAATGCATATTTTTCAAAATTAAATTTTTTTAAAATATTACTTTAAAACCAAATTGTTTCAAAAGTAAGCACTTTGAATCGATGAAACTTACAGACCATATAAACACAACATAAGTAAAACAATTTGTGGAGCGGTAACGATTAACTTCATTTAAGTTGCTAATTAAGGGGTGGTTTTTCCGATTTTTTTTTTGCCAAAACAAAAGGAACCAACTTTATTTTGAGCGTAACTTGCTTAAATTTAATGCTAGAAATTTTTTATAAAAACAAAAATAAAGCTTTTTTTAAACACTTTAAAAAAGTTATAATGGGTTTTCCCAAAAAGTGCTTAGTGTTTTGGATATTTCACGTCGACATATTCTATTTGAAATTTGATGAATATGAATCTATTTTTCATTGCCTATAACTCTGGTTCTACGAGGTACAGAGACCTAACGCGTACACCATTTTTTTATTTTTTTACAGGCTATATTTTTGCTAAGAACGTTTTTTTCGGCAAAATACTTCCTTTTTGAGTTATTTGCGAAAAACCGTCTAAAAATGTGGTTATTTTGTTGAAAAATGAACATATTCACTCGCAGATAACTCGAAAAATGTTAACTTGGCGAAAAAGCTCTATAGAACAAAATTTACTTAAAATTAGTCAGTTTACCCATTTCCGGGCTTATTTTGGACATACATATATTTTTTCACCCCCAAGAGGGGGTGAAAGTCACCCCTTGGGCAAAAGCACACATCGGCACAATATCACTTTCTTTCTTTGACATGTAAGCTATGCGTATGCCAAATTTCATGTCAATCCAAGCGGTTCTTTAAGATTTAGAGCAAAAACCGTGAAAGAATGTACTATAAGCTATTCAAATGTCACGATTTATCAATACCCATAAAAATGAGGTTACTACGATGCTATATCTTTCCTATACTGTTGTACGGAGTTGAGTAGTGGACTCTCACATATCCCACCTGCAAGAAAATTGAGGCTTTCAAAATGTGGCTTTATCGTCGAATCCTGAAGATATCTTATACCGACCACGTTACTAATCAGGGTATGTTATTAAGTATAGAAAAAGAAAAAGAGCTGTTAACCATATAGCGATACGCTTTAATTACTATTTTTGCTAATTTTATTTTTTAATAACTTTTCTCAAAACGGTCATATAAATTCACATTTAATATACAAACCAGATGGTAAGAAGTTTTACGAAACCATAATATGTTTTTGGTGTGTTCAGTTTAACAAACTGAATTCCCCATAAATTAATTACCTTATCAGACCTTATGTCAACTTCTTAAAATACAGAAAGGTTCTCAATTTTTAAAACGCAGATGTTAGTAATTTATTGCCTTTCTAGCCATAGTGTAACACCGCAAGCATCATGACAGAATAGAGTGTTGTGATCTGGCAGTATCGTCACAGCGGGCGAACGATTCAGACACACCCTCGCTAAAAACCCTTACGAGATAATAAACGAAGCACGCTTGTTTACCCAAAATAAATAAATATATGTTCATTGTTTACACTTTTAATTGATTCCGTAACATACCATCGGAACAACCACAATAAAAACAGCCAAAATCGAATATCTCGGTCAGAGGTATTCGATTGTCGAGGTATTCGATTGTTGAATCGAAGTGTGCAAAGTACATATTGCCATGATGGTCTCCGACATCCGAAACAGATAGGCACTACAAAAAGAAGTGTTAATACAATACGTTTAAAAAGTAAATAAAATGTTCAAAGTGCATGCCGTTGACTTCCTGGCAATAACCAAGATGGTTTCTAAATTCCTCCAACACTCCAGTTAATGTTTCTAGGCGAATTAGTCTTACCTCATTGAGAATTCTTTCTTTCAAATGTTTGACATTGTTAGGCCTATTGAAGTGTAATTTAGATTTAAGATAACCCCTAAAGTAAAAACCAAGGGATGTTAGATCAGAAGATCTTGCTGGCCACTCTATAAATCCTCTCCTACCTATCCTATCTGTTAAGGACAATATTATCTAAATAATCACGCACTTCCTGCGCATGTGGTGCTGCGCATATTTAAATATTCAACGTCAATGTTCCTTCAATAAAAAATGGACCCACCCACAATGTTGCCAACAATTCCTGCCCAAACATTAACTATTTTAGGATCCTCAGTGTGTGCCTCCGTCATCCAGGTATCTGATCAGTACGTACAGTTTTGCCTGTTAACATTTCCATATAAATAAAATCATACTTCATCTGAAAATACTACATGATCTACAAATAATAATTGTGGGTCATTATTCATTATTACATCGCTCCATTATCATTTCTCTAAATTCAATCCTTCGATTAAAATCATTCTCACTGAGCTCCTGTAGTAGATTAATTTAATATAATTTGATTCGTTAAACTTATTGTTTTTTAAATACATTTTAAAACTGTAGATTTATAGGCTATTGATTATATTCAAAATAAGATAGCTAAAAGGAACTACAACGTTAACGGGGTTTTATTATTTCATATGGTCAATGGACATCTATATATGAAAAAACCGCGGAGTGCTACCATTTAAAGGGGTGCGTTATTGAGAAATGGGTGAATTAGTCTCTGGGCACAGGTTACATTAGGGTGAGTTCTATGCACTTTTGGTACAAACATACCTACATAAAAATTGTTCCTGGTTAAATTTCCTATCTAAATATCACTTTTTAAAGTCAATGATACTTTTTTTACAAAAATATATTCAAAAGAAAAAGCACAAAGAAACCCAAAAGAAAGAAATTTTGTTTTTTGTCCCATAAGTTTTGTCCACGACTATATAGGTATAGACATTGCTTTACGAAAAAAAACCTACATATTTCTTCTTTAAAATGTTGTTTAGTAGAGGTAATTAGGATTTATAGTTTTCGAAATATGATTTTTCAAAGTTCGCCACTCACAGCAATTTTGGGCAATTTTCCTTGTTATTTTGCAAATATTGTTCTGTAACTTTTTTCTACGTAACTTTAGATATATGCAATGGTACAAGTAATAGAAATAGAAATCAATTACCTTTAAAATAGTCTACTGTATAATGTTGTACGACTTTCTTTTAAAGAGATTATGGCTTTTCCAAGTTTTATACTTTTAACGATTTTTTATAATATAATATAAAAATAAAATAATATTATTATATAATATACTATATATTATATAATATTATATTATACATTATTATACCATTATTATTATACATTATTATACATTATTATTAGGTATTATACATTATAATACCTAATATAAAAAAAATACTATTATTTTTGAAATTTCTCATTATAACTTTTTTTCTTCTACATTTAGGTATATATTATACATATTATATAATAAAAAAGGCTTATTTTTTTACTTTAATGGTGTATTTCAAAAAATTCAAAAATACAAAATACTACAGATATTATTTTTCAAAATGTAATTAGTACTTGCAACGATTTTTGATTTTAGGATTATTTTTTAAATTTTTCATTATACCTTTTTTTCTTGTACATGAATATACTATATATTGCTCAATAAAGAGGGCTTACTTTCTGTTCTTTAAAATGGTGTATCATCTATATTTAAATAATGAAAACCGAGTGATTCTTTGATATTTTTTTACCTGTATTATTTAAAATTATTTCTTTTACAAAAATTATATAAACATTAGTCTTAGAAAACATCACTTTAGTTAAAATTATTTAAACGTTGACATTCAAAAAATTTTCAAAATCAAAGTCCATCTCTTCGTTAGCATTAGCTTCAATATCTTCCTCTGACACCTCAGTTATCTTAGAGTTCCCACAATTAGTACCCATGCACATGCACCTTTGCAGAATATTGAACAACTAATTCCTATCTTCCTACAACCGCAGTTTTTTGTACATCCTTTGGTACATTTACATGCTATTTTTTCAAGCAAATCTTGTGGTGCAGGAGCTTTGACAGTAAATATTGGAATTAATCCATATTTTGAAGTTTGCCCGGCCGAGTCAAGTGGATCCAAAGTATTACCTATAAAAAATAAGATTCAATAATAACACACAATCACATCAAAAAGTTATAATGAGAAATTTAAAAAATAATCCTAAAATCAAAAATCGTTACAAGTAAGTACTTATTACATTTTGAAAAAGCATATCTTATTCAAAAATAATCCTAGAATTTTTTATAATACACCATTTTAAAGTAAACAGAATAAGCTTTCTTTTTATTATATAATATATACCTAAATGTAGAAAAAAAAAGTTATAATGGGAAATTTGAAAAATAATCGTAAAAAATATAAAAACTCGTTAAAAGTATAAAATCTTGAAAAAGATAACCTCTTTAAAAGAAGTCGTACAACATTATACAGTAGAACATTTTAAAGGTAATTGATTTCTGTTCCTCTTACATGTACCATTGCATATGCCTAAAGTTGCGTATAAAAAAGTTACAGAACAATATTTGCGAAATAACAAGGAAAATTGCCCAAAATTGCTGTGAGTGGCGAACTTTGAAAAATCATATTTCGAAAACTGTAAATCCCAATGACCTCTACTAAACATAATTTTAAAGAGAAAATATGTAAGTTTTTTTTTCTGTGAAGCAATGCCTATACCTATAACCCCGTAGACAAAAGTTATGGGACAAAAAACAAAATTCCTTTCTTTTGGGTTTCTTTGTGCTTTTTCTTTTGAATATATTTTTGTAAAAAAAAGTATCTTTGACTTTAAAAAGTTATATTTAGATAGGAAATTTAACCAAGAACAATTTTTATGTAGACGTGTTTGTACCAAAAGTGCATAGAACTTACCCTAATGTAACCTGTGCCCAGGGACTAATTCACCCATTTCTCAAAAACGCACCCCTTTAAATGGTAGCACTCTGCGGTTTTTTCATATATAGAGATTCATTGACCATATGAAATAATAAAACCCCGTTAACGTTGTAGTTCCTTTCTATAGTACATAATCAATGGCCTATTACTCCGTGTGTGAATTTGGATATGCATGAATTTTCTTGAACAGTTAGTAACACATCTAATTTTTCATCATCTCCAATTTGCAGAATGACCTTTATAATAATAATTATCTCTCATGTGACCAAATTCTTACATATCATTAAAATTGCAATTCTTTCAATAAAAGTGTAGATTTAAAATTTCTGATATTATACAGTATGTCCCTGTAAGTTGTATCCATATGGAAAACTTTTTTATTATTAATTTTACGAAAAAAAGTTATTCTTCATAAAAAGCTCTGCATGGTCCAAAACCTACGATTTAACCATCAAATATCAAATTTTTGGAATATTATACGAGGTATGTCAAAAAGTTTGAATTTCACTCAAGAGTAAAGTAGCTTTATTTTTCACAATATTGAAAATTGCTATCATGAAAAGTTGTTTGGAATTAAAAAATATATTCTAATATGTAATTACATCCTTCTAATTGAAATTTTTTTTTTTGAAAAATTATGGATATATTCCGATGGGTGAGTTGCGGAATTTAATTAAAATAAATGTAATAAAAATAAATAAACAACGAACGGTATTAATATTCTATTTATTGTGTGTAAACAAGCAGTGCGTTGTTGACCTACATAATATCGACGCTCGAAGGGTGTGCCTTATGCAGACGCTGGTAGAAAACTGACCGGCTCGAAGCGAACCCCCAACTGTTATGTCAAATGATCTGCGGTTTCTTAGATAAAACAAAAACAGCCATAAATCGACAAGCTTTATGGATTTCAAGAATTTTTGACATTAGGAGGCTGGGACATCGTAATCAATTAAGAAATGTTTCTTTGAAAGAAACATTAATCTTATACAATCTGTTCAACGTTTCGTTTAACATCTGCCCTGTATTTACATGTGAATTTTGTCGTTTCGTTTTGCGAAAGGTTATTAAAAAATTAAAATTAGTAGAAAATAGTAATTACAGCGTAATACTATAGATAACTAACATTATTTTCAGTTATTTCAATTCAGATAACTCTTTTATTATCAATTTTACGAAAAAAAGTGATTCTTAATAAAAAGTTTTGCGTGGTCTAAAACCTAAAATACAACCATCTTATGTCAAATTTTATCAATTTTATACGAGGTATGTCAAAAAATATTAATTTCGCTCAAGAGTAAAATACATTTATTTTTCACAATATCGAAAATTGTTATTTTAAAAAGTTATTTAAAATTAAAAACTATGTTCCAGTATGTAATTACATACTTCTAATTGAAATATTCTGAACTATAAAGTGACTTTACTTTTGATCTAAATTTATCTTTTTTGACATACATCGTATAAAATTGATAATATTTGATATAAGATGGTTGTATTGTATTTTAGGTTTTAGACCATCCAGAACTTTTTATTAAGAATCACTTTTTTTCGTAAAATTAAGAATAAAAGAGTTATCAGAACTAAAAAACTGAAAATAATGTTATTTATCCATAATTTTTCAAAAAATTATTTTTTTCAATTAGAAGGATGTAATTGCATATTAGAATATAGTTTTTAATTCCAAACAACTTTTCATAATAGCAATTTTCAATATTGTGAGAAATAAAGCTACTTTACTCTTGAGTCAAATTCAAACTTTTTGACATACCTCGTATAACATTCAAACATTTTGATATTTGATGGTTACATCTTGGGTTTTGGACCATGTAGAGCTTTTTATGAAGAATAACTTTTTTTCGTAAAATTAATAATAAAAAAGTTTTCCATATGGATACAACTTACAGGGACATACTGTATAACGTTTTTTGTCTGTAATTCACAAACAAATGATATAAGTAGTATTATATATTTTTGTAATCGTCTGTTGTTGTAAAATGTAAAAAGGAAGAGAAAAATATGTTGTTCCATTTAAAAAACCGATGACGTGATTTATACTACATTGTAACTAGCGTTACCAGGTGTCCCGATTTGCGCGGGACGTCCCGATTTTGAGGGGTCTGGGGACGCGTACCGATTTGTACCTGATCGGGACACTAAATGTCCCGATTTTCACCCACGAAAACCAATTTCAGGAGGACTTGCAGTGAATTTTATAACTATGTTATAAAAACAAGTTTTTATGTTATAAAAACATTTTTTTTGTAATTTCGTCTGATAATTATTATTATGTAGGATTAAATACAGATTATAGAAACACCTTGTAGTCCAGTAAATGAACGGGAAATACGGCGATACCGTGTAATTTTCAGGATCAACTCTGAATTGCATGAAAATTTGGACGGCTTGTGCTGTTGCTTGCTTTTACTCGGGGGGTAACAGTCACCCCCTACTTAGGGGTGAAAAACCGCGCGTTTAAAATAAGGAGAAGGATAAATTTACTAATTCTAAGCAATTTTAGTTATATAGAATTTTAACTTGCTTGCTTAACACTTTTCGAGTTATTTACGAATTAAAATGTTTATTTTTCGATAAAAAAATCAAGTTTTCAGGCGATTTTCACAAATATCTCAAAAAGTAAGTATTTGATCGAAAAAATATGATTAGCAAAAATGTAGCGTAATATAAAAAAAAATGAAAAACTCGTGAACTCGTAAACTATATAGACCCAGCAAAAGCAAAGTTGTAGCTCATGAAAAATACGTTTTTATTCCGTCAAATTCCAAATCAAATATTTCAACGTGAAATAACCAAGAAATGAAGCATTTTTCGGAAAAAGCCAATTAAAACTTTTTTAATAAAGCTTTATTTTTATGTTTTAAAAAGTTTCTAGCATCAAAACTAAGCGAGTTATGCTCAAGATCAAGTTGACTCCCCCTACTTAGCACCCCAAATGAAATTATTCGTTACGACTTTACAAACAATTTACTTTACTTATGTATTTTTTACATGATTGAATGGGTCTGAACGAGTCACTAATCACGAGTGTATGCAAAATATGAACAGCCATATTTTAACCAATTTTTGTCTAACAGAAAAACAAAATGAAGCCATCATATTTATAAAAGCAAAACCTACCTACTTTTTACTCCTTGAGATTTTTAGTATTCCTAATACTTTATAAGTTATTTTGAAAAAAGGGCATTTTTCAATATTTTAGGAAATTTTTTTTCTATAAAACCAATTTTTTTCATAACTAAGAACTCCTAACCGGTAAACCTTACCGATCGTATAAACAATACACATATAAAAGTAAATTTTAAAGTGGTTATGATTAATTACGGTGCTAAATAGGGGGGGATTTTCACGATTTTTCTTACCAAAAAAAGGAGCCAACTTTATTTTGAGCGTAACTCGCTTAGTTTTAATGCTAGAGACTTTTATTTACCACTGGGCTATTGTTGTTTATTTGTCCCGATCTACAACCCTAAATCCCGATTTATTTTTGCTTATGTACCGATTAAAAACAAATTGGACCTGGCAACACTAATTGTAACGTAAGGTGCGCATTTGAAATTAAAGACTGAAGTGTAAAAGCATTTTATTAAAATGCTGTTAGACCCAAAAATATTCAATTTATTCCAATCTAAACGTCCTCACCGTATGCATGTCTACTTAAGTTGGCCACATATGGGAAACTTTTTTATTATTAATTTTACGAAAAAAAGTTGATTTCATAAAAAGTTCTGAATGGTCTAAAACCGAAAATGCAACCATCAGATATCATATTTTATAATTCCTATACCAGGTGTATTGAAATTTGTTATTATGAAAAGTTGTTTGGAATTAAAAACTAGGTATGTATTAATATGCAATTACATCTTTCAATTTGAAAAATACAATTTCTCAAAAAAATACAAAAAATGTAATTAATTTTGTGCTGTTAAAGTTATTACATCATTTAAATTCTTTGAAAATGAGGAAAAGTTATCTTTATTTTCTTGTGTGCATCTGATAAACTATCATGACATCACAATTTACATAACTATAAAGAATAACCTTGACTTTTGTTAATATAATGTCTATCAAATCACATGCATTGTGGTAAAACAGATTAAATAAATGAAATATGATGCCGGATCTATGCAATTTGCACGATTATAATGTATCTTTTATTGTTGTTTGTGTAAGCAAAACGTTACCGTTACTGGGCTGACAATAGCGCATCTCTATCACAGAATAAAATATTTTGTTTGGTATTTCGATTAAACAAAAACGAGAAAGAATCATTGCCATTAAAAAACTGTTCTTATAAAACACAAATATTGATGAAATAAAAATTCAATGATGAACGTAATCGCCTTGTTCATAAACTTAGTAGAAAAAGAGTTCAACAGTTCTTTAATAGCATCAGAACCTTTTTATAAAAGAATCCTTTCAGTGAAGCTACTTTTGCAATTTTGAAAACAATGCAAACATTTGTAGGGCAGTCAATGAGGGTATTTGGCTCCGAATTCCATCCTACTACATACATCGATTTACTTGATATTTTCACAGTAAGTAGGGAATAGCTCAAGAAGCAAAGTCTACCCTATGCCGATCTGCGCTTTTATCTTGGGAGTGGTTCCCACCCCTTCTCGTGGGTGAACAATGTTTTGGTTAAAATAGGCACGGAAGAGGCTAGGCTAGAGAACTTGATTTTAAGCAAAAACTGTTCTATAATTATTTTTTCAAAACTAAATACTTTTTGAGTTATTCGTGGTTGAAAATTGGCCATTTTCATTGAAAAATGACACTTATTCGGACGGATTTTTGCGAATACCTTAAAAACTATGCATCTAACAAAAAAACTATATAAAATATTTCTGTAGGTTATAAAAAAACAAAGATATTCGTTCTTTCATAAATCTTTTAGTTAAAATACAAAGAGGGATATGGTAGGTAAGAAGAGTTTGTTTTTTTTTGCTGCATGCTCAAATCGGTGTATTCAACTTGAAATAAGGTAAGAAGAGTTTGTTTTTTTTTGCTGCATGCTCAAATCGGTGTATTCAACTTGAAATAACAGGGATACTGTCGATTTTAGGTGTATAACGATACTAATAACTTAATAACTTTTGTAGTGCTTGAAAAGACTTTTAAAATGAGCAATACTAAATGTCGATTACATTCAAACTCAGCGAGATATTCTGCAAAAAAGTTGATGACTAATGTATTTTAAAAGAAATGAGAAGTATATTTAACCCCTCATCCATCAGAATTTAAATACATAGTTTTCCTTCTACAATACTTTTTATTATAGTTTCTATGTTCAAAAAGTTGGACTGGATTAAAATGAATGGTTTTTGAAAAAACAATAAGATCAAATTATAGAGCGCATTTTTAAATTTTCTTAAAAATTTTCCTTTTCCTCCATGTAACTCGAAAAAGATAAGAGATACGAAAAAAAGATACCACAAAAAATGTAGGGCTGCTTCAGATAAAAATTTCCTTTTTATTTTTCATTACTGAATCTCTTATCATTTTCAAGTTACATGGAAAAAAAAGGAAGATTTTTAAGAAAATTTAAAAATGTTCTCTATAATTGTATCTTGTTTTTTTTTTCAAAAACCATTCATTTTAAACCGGTCCAACATAGAAATAACACTATAATAAAAGGTATTGTAAAAGGAAAACGATGCATTTATAATTTGGTGGATGGGGGGTTAAAATTACTTTTCATGTTTCTTAAAATACATTAGTTATCAATTTTGTTTGCAGCATATCTCGCTTAGTTTTAATGTAATGGACCGTTAATATAGCTCATTTTAAAGGTCTTTTCAAGCAATTCCAAAAGGTATTAGTAGCATGATACACCTAAAATCGACCGTTTCTCTGTTATTTCAAGTTGAATACACCAATTTGAGAATGTACCAAAAAACAAACTATTTTCACCTACCATATCTCTTTTTGTATTATAACTAGAAGATTTATGAAGGCAAGTGTCTCTTTGTTTTTTTATAACCTACAAAAATATTTAAAATAGTTTTTTTGTTAGATGCATAGTTTTTAAGGTATTCGCAAAAAACCGTTCGATGAAAATGGCCAATTTTCAACCACGAATATCTCAAAAAGTATTGAGTTTAAAAAAAAAATTATAGAACTGTTTTTGCTTAGAATTAGGTTTTTTAGCGAATTCCGTGGTAATTTTAACCAAAAATTTTTCCACCCCTAAGAAGGGGTGGGAACCACCCCCAAGATAAAAGCACACATCGATATAGGGTAGACTTTGAATTAGGAGATAAGTAGAGGCTAGGCCCAAAATTTCATTAAAATCCATGCAGTAGAATAGAATTCGGAGGTAATATCCTATTCTTCCTCCCATTGACTGGCGTATTGAATTTTGTATATTACTTCCTAAATGACATCAGGTATGCAGATGACACCATAGTATTTGCGGAAAACCTAGAAGACCTACAAGTCCTCATATGAACAAAATCAGGTATTACAGTCAACAATATGGACTCAATATAAACGTAAAGAAGATAAAGCTTATGATCATTAGCAAGAAAAAGATAACAGGTCAACTCTACCTCAACCAAACCCCTGTAGACAAAGTGCCGTACTACAACTACCTCTACCTCGGCACCGGCACCATAATAATTAATACATGAAGAATGGACCAACAACCAAGATATAAGAGCGCGCATTGGAAAAGCTAGATCCACCTTAAACCGTATGGGGGCCTTTTTCGAGAGCCACAACCTTTCTCTTGGTATAACAGTAAGGATGCTGCGATGCTACGTCTTCTTTGTCGTTTTTTATGGTGTTGAATCATGGACCTTGAACGAAGATATGTGTCGAAAATTAGAAGCATTTGAGATGTGGTTATATCGGAGAATTCTTAAAATCCCGTGGACTGACATCGGGTCACAAATGAGGAGGTCCTTAGAAGAATGGGGAAGAACCAAGAGCCACCAACCACCATCAAATCACCAAAAGTTATATTTTGGGCACATTATGCGAAATGAATCATCCTGGTTAAAGAACCTCAGAACTTGGTTCAACACAACATCTGTGGAGCTTTTCCGCGTTGCTGCAGATAAAATAAAGATTGCCATGATGATCATCAACAGTTGTCACGGATAGGCACATCAAGAAGAAGATATTACTTCCTGATGGAAAAAATACGGTCTAATAAAGCAGTATCTTGGTAACTCTTACTGTTATTCAGACTTCGCTCCATTAAAAACAACGATAAAATTGTGGTAGGCAGTATTTAAATCTTTGGTCCCTCAAATTCGGCTCTCTTCTTTTTCTTCGTCAACCATTTTCCATCCAGTCCTGAATGTAGGTCTCCCCCAATTGCTTCCATCTTTCTCTATCTTGCGCCAATATAATCTACTGTTTGCCTGCCACTGCTCTCATGTCATTTGCCCATCTTTTTGAGGTCTTTCCAAGCTTCTAGTCGTCCTCCTTGGTCTCCATTCTGGAATTCTCCGTGTCCCCCTGTTATCATCATATTTAGCTATTAGGTCTGGACCCCGCGTATAAAAAAAAGTTGATTAATAGCAAGCTGAAAATTTGTTAATAGCTTAAGGGTGTCTAGTCGGACAAACTTTGATATATGGGAACACTGGAACAGGGAAAGTTTTAATTATGGAACAGGTTAAAAATTTGGAACGGTCATACCACGAAAAGGTCACATGTATTTTGTCCGACAGAACTTCCAATTGATTTGTTACTCTTTCATTAAACTCTAATGCAAAAATCAGATTGCTATTTATCACCAAATGGGCATTTTAATGAGTGGAACACGTAGAACGTGTCAAATGACAGGAATTATGACAGGTGATAAATAGCAGTCTGATTTTTGCATGAGAGTTTAATGAAAGGGTAACAAATCAATTGGAAGTTCTGTCGGACAAAATACATGTGACGTTTTCGTGGTCTGACTGTTCCAAATTTTTAACCTGTTCCACAATTAAAACTTCCCCTGTTTCAGTGTTGCCATATATCAAAGTTTGTCCGACTAGACACCCTTAAGCTATTAACAAATTTTCAGCTTGCTATTAATCAACTTTTTTTTCATACGTGGGATCCAGACCTATATGTGACTGCCCAGCGTCATTTCATTTTTGTAATTTCTTCAACGATATTCATAATCTTCGTTCTACGTCTTACCTCGGTGTTTCTAATCTTATCTTTCAGTGATATTCCAATCACGTTTGGTTCCATTGCGCTTTGCGTTGTGTATTGTTTTTTAGAAGATTTTCTGGTAAGGGCTACAATCTCCAAGCCGTAGGTACACATTGGTAATATGCATGTGTTATACACTTTTTACAAGTTTATAGAAATGGAGGTGTTTTTTTAAGATACATATATCCTAGTTTACCGAGAACAACCCGTGCTAGTTGTGTTCTCCTTTTAATTTTGATTTGGTTTTCCCAATTTTATGTCATTGCCCAGATATGCATAATGTTCAACATTTTCTATGGTAAGGACCAAATGGTGCAATTAAGAATATGAAGGGATGCAATAATATGAAAGAACGAAACTATGAAAAGGATAAATAAAAAAAATATATGAAAAGGGGAGCTAGGGAAAGAAGGACCACTTTTGAGAATTCAAGAATTCAAAATAATAACATGAAACAGGAAAATGGAACAAACTATGAAACAGAATCTTCAAAGTAACGATCTAAGAAAAACAAAAACCCTCGACATTTAAGAGGACTTAAATACCGAACAAGTTTGTAAAGAAGCCAACAAAGACAGAAACTATCGAACGAACAGAGGTAAAACCAGTTTGTAATACTCAATTAGCTCTGTTGGGAACACAAGAAAAGGCCAGCCTCTGGACTTACGCCATGTGAAGAAGCCGTAATATCAAAATGATCGCGCCAAGGCATAGGTGTCTTGTGCGCAGATTGCGTTCTACATCGTCCGCAGGATCGTACTGAAGCCAATTGGCTTTGTGCACCTTCCACTAACTAAATAGTATAATACAAGACTTTGCGACTTCGACAGACCTGCTTTATATAAACAAATGGTTAATACAAGACGACGAGCTGGCTTAAACACTTTCCAACCTTGCACTTGAATATGTCATCAGACAACTGAACGTCGGAAGTACCAACCTTCCTAATAAACAAATTAATCACTATACAATTTGCTGCTTGACATGCTGATTACATTAAGATCATGTCACGCAGATTGAAAAAGACGACAGAAATATAGAGGGAACATTTAGGAGGAAATTCAAAAAAGTATAATGAACGACAAAACATTTAATGGACATCAGAACTTGGAGGCTAGTGGTGCAGTGCCGCCAATGTTGAAATCAAAAATTACAGGACACCAAGCGTCAATTTTGGATGTAGCGCCATTAGAAGAAGGATTTTATGCATAGCAATGGCTCAGTGTATCAATTGCATATTAGTGGTCACTTAAATATTAGGCTGATTGGATGTACCAACTGTAATATAAAATATATAAAAAAAAATAAATCCCAAAATTGTTTGATAAGATTAGAATACGGTTAGAAAAGGAGGTTGCGATCGCCATACAAACAGATATTGATTACACCAACTATTGGGTCCAAATAAATCTTAGAATTCGATGAATAAATGACAAATAGGCTAAAAAACAGAAGACAGTGAGACCAACAGCTAAACATATTATATGTATGCTATACATTGGATAAAAGGTGCGTTTCATAAAAAATCAAGAGAAAATATAAGTTTGTTAATTAATTTTGACAGATTTAATCTTAGTAGTATTTACTTATTAAACTTAATGTTAAATTATAGACAAATTTTTGCGTTTATAACCATTTAATAAGCCACTAAATAACTACAATAAAACATTATGATAATTAATAAAATGATAGTTAATTTTTTCAAGATGACGGTCGTTTCGCTAAGTCACAACCAGTACTTCAAAGAATGCGTATTACAAGAATGAAAATCTTAGCATCGAATATCACTTAGTTTTGAGCCTTGGCCGCTACATCGGCGTTGAGCAAGCCTTCTTCGAATAGATCTTTCAGCAATTCTAACAATCTCTCTTCCATTTGTGCGTTACCGATGGCCAAATCGACGGATCCTATGCATAGTAAAAGAGCTAGCAGTTGAGACTTTCTAAAGTCCTCTTCTAATTTTTTTCTGTCATAACCTAATTCGTTCTCTACGTCTAATTTCAGTTTTCTACAGGTTTCTACCAAAGATACCCAATAGCCGTCCAATAAAGACCCGGTGTGTAGTCTTCTCAGTTCGGCTGGAACACTGCTGTTGAGCAGTAGAGCTAAATCGTTCGTTGGTCTACTATAAGTCACCATTTGCCAATCTAAAATTGCGCATATACAATTATCTTCATCTTCTTTAAACATAAGGTTGTTGCACCAAAAATCAGTATGGGTTATAAGAGCCATAGGCTCTTCAGGCGCCAACAAATTTTCAATTATATCTTTAGTATGCGATCTAAGCTCGTTCAAAGCGGCTAGCACTTCCTCCAAGCCTGATCTTCGTTCCAAAAACTGAGATAATTGCGGCAGACCACGCTCTACCAGCTGCTGGTATGAGTCAGATGCTCTGTTTGTTTGAAACAGAAACGGGTATCGTTCTGTAATAGGTTTTCCTTCTTTCACTTTAATGCACAGAGACAGGGCGTGGATTTGAGCGATTGATTCTACGGCTGATTTCGTTTGACGTAAAGTCAAGCCTCGTGCAAAATCGGCGCTGTTATAGCCTAAGGGTTTGATGTTTTCTAAAACTAGGACGGATTCGGGGGGAGTCGGCTCTGGATCGTTAGTTCCTGAAACAAAAAGATGAAATTATATCATACATACGAGAAGGAAAAAGTCATTTTTTATATTATATTTATGGAATCACCAGCGAAACGGGCAGACTGTAATTATTGTGTGATAACATGACCACAAATAACACACTTGATCAAGGTTCAAATTGCTTAAGATTCCTAACTGGGATCCTTAGATCCTCAGATTCCTTCTAGCATTTGACTAAAAACCTAAAAAACATAGCCTAAAACCGCATTATATAAAATATTGTTCTGACAGATTCAAATGAGCAGGGCATGTGAAACGCATTAACGACAATCGCTTTATAAAAAATGTGTTTTGGGAAAGGCCCGATGGGAGAAGATCTGTACCTGTAGAACGGCCTAGAAAAAGAGGAAAGATGCAGTCAGAGAAGATATGGAGAAAATGGGAGTGAGGCAATGGGAAATAGTATCACAGGACCGACAAAAGTGAAAGGCAATAGTAAACGCAGCAAAGACTCACGAAGAGTTGTAACGTCATTAATGATGATGATGAGTTCTGACGGGTACTTGCAGTATTTCAAAAAATATACCGATGTATATAGGATAAATCTTCTTACATTTACTGCACCGAAAAACCATGGCTTAATTTGTACCCATGAACCCAAGAACGATGAATGTCTAACTGGAAGCATTTTCGATAAAATGAGAAACACTTACATATTCATTGTTTTTTCCCTTTGCGTCCAATCTTGTGACGTGTTTTTAAGACGATTCTTATCGTTATTTCTCCTTGGCCATTTGCAGGTTGATAGTACTCTTTTTCTGTACTCTAGTAGTAATCTCTAACAGATTGCACAAAAATCGCAAAATGACCAAAAATTGACATTCATCGTTTTTCCCTCTGACCCTTCAAATGTAAACAATTTCGAATTTTACATTTAAATTTTTCTTTAAAATCCAACATACCTATTGCAAATATTAGATTAATTCTGCATTGTTTGTGTAATCAATAATAGAAAACACCTGCCATTTTGTCGGAATACAAGCAAAACATAAACCAACTTTGTTTTATTTTTGTTTCACGTTGTGAAAAAGTTTTATAGCATTTAAAATGTTTGAAACTTACGACAAAAATTGGCAACCTCGCACAGACGCTGTCATAATTCAATGCGAATGTCATAATAAAAACAGCAAAATTGATTATTTTGGTGAATATCATTTTTGGTGAAAATGATGAAATTTCCACCCCAATATGATATCAATAAAAGGTTAGTAGAAATATAAAAAATATAGTTTTGTTTTATAATTAAATGAAATGTTTACATTGGTATAACGGACTCCCCTTGTTAAGTAAATTGACTCTTCGAGATCTATTTCACGTGTCTTGACAATTTTTCATTTTTCTATAGAGAACAATTAATGTCACTATAAAAAAAGTCACTTCAACATCAAGACAAATTATTTATATCATTTCCCTCTGCCCTGTAAATGTTTAAATTATATTCGTTGGAACATGCTTTCATGTATTTCAAAGATTGAGTGCAAAATATTTTCAAATTTCTTGTGAATCCTCACAGTAAAAGCGTATTTGTCTCATTGTCAGCCATTTTGTTCCTATTACTTATAACATTTGGTTTTTGCTGATTTCACAAAAGAATTCTGATTTATTCGCTAGATTGTATTACTCCTTTTTGTATCCATATTTAAACATTTTGCTGTGGCTGATTCCAGTAAAGTGGAATTCATTAGATAGGTACATCATTGGTCTTTTACTACACGATGAGCTGGTTGGATAAGGAGATGGTAATTGAGTCCTCTTTCTTACTGTAATTATCTTACTCTCATTAATACTTGGGCCGGAGTAGCTCAGGCGGTCATTACTGCCATGCAGGTAGGCCGGGGTTCAAATCCCAGCGCCGACAAGAACACAAAGAACAAGAGAACATTTTTAAAAATGTCTATAGGCCCCAGGTCGACTCAGCCTGAATAAAATGAGTACCATGGGTAAACCAGGGGTAATAATAGGCGGTTGAAGCGTAGCACTGGCCCTGTTACCTTCCTTGTATACCGAAGGCCCTAGACAGCAGAATACCCTGCTATAATCCCACTGCAACTGTGTTAGCGGTATAAAACGGGAGACTATTATTATTTTATATATTTATGTTTTAACATTCAATAAATCGATCATAAATAAATGAATAATTGGTATCAATACTCCCAAGATATCATATTCGTTTTAATTTTAGCAGAAATTCCTCCTATTTTGCAACAATAAATAGAACAATTTTCTATTTACTTGATTCATTTTTACGTTAAATATTTATGGATTGTTAATCGATTTTGTAGGAATGTATAATAAAATCAATATCTTCTATGTTGGAATTCAGACAAAAAATTCGTGAGTAATCATTTCTTGTAATAGGTCTTCAGTTAAGATGCACATTTTTTCTGAAAACTACCATCATCCTTGCAGCCATGTTTTTTGACCACAAATATGCGACCTTCGTGAATCACTTTCGTGGTATGCTCTTTTAATACTTTTAATGTGAGGTTCAGTGGATCTTGTTCTTTTTATAGTTGGTGGTTTATGGTGGTTTGATGAAAAGAACATTAAATTTTTTATTAATAAAAAAGTTTTTACCTGCCGTATAATGGGCATAATAACACTTTGGAATAGGAAGTCGTATGTCTTCGGCGTCGGCTGTGTTTTGTCTAAATAGATCCAGGTCAGGAACCACCTGAAAATTAAGAGGAATCGTTAAAAAATCGACAAAAAATACTTAATAGTATTAAATAACAAAATAAAAACAATTATGTAGAAGAGTATAATAGTGTTTGTATGTATCCTATATAATTTTATGCATTTATCCATTTATGTATAGGAGTATAGGAATACATATTAGGTGTCTTCACCAAGTACTGATTGTATTTTACTTTCCTTCTTCTTCAAGCGCCGTTTCCCAATCGGAGGTTGGATATTATCATCATCACTATCTTTACTCTATCCACCGCTGCTCTAAAGAGTTCTATAGAACTGCATCTAAACCAGTCCCTTAAATTCTTTAACCATGACACTCTCCTTCTTCCTATACTCCTTCCGCGTCTTATCTTTCCCTGTATTATCAGTCTTAGCATTTCATATCGCGGTCCCCTCATTACGTGTCCCAGATATTGTAACTTTCTTATTTTTATTATTTTTATTATTTCGCATTCTTTACCCATTTCTCGCAATACTTCCGTGTTCGTTTTCCTCTGTGTCCATGCTATTCTAAGCATCCTTCTGTAACACCACATTTCAAATGACTGTAGCTTATTTATGTGTTCTTGCTTTAATGTCCAGCTTTCAATGTAGTATGTCCATAATGTCCATATTGTAGTATCGAGAACACGTAGCATCTCAAAGCTCTTACTCTCAGTTCTAAGCTAAGGTCTTTGTTGCAGAGAACTGTTTTCATTTTTACAAACGCATTTCTTGCTATTTCTATCCTGGTCCTTATTTCTGTTGTTTGATCATTTTTCTCCGAAATCCAGGTTCCTAGATATTTGTATTTATCAACCCTTTTTATCGGTACATTTCCCAAATGTATGCTTGTTTGTATGTTTGTTTTCTTAGTTATTATCATGTATTTGGTCTTTTTATATTCATTTTTAGTCCATATTCTTCACAGAAATTGTTTGTTTTGTTTAGTAGTATTTGGAGTTGTTCAGCAGAGCTTGCCATAATCACGGTGTCATCTCCATATCTTATGTTGTTAATAGATCTTCCGTTAATTATTATTCCTTCACTTTGAGATAGCAATGCTTCTTTAAAAATGGCTTCACTATATGCATTAAAGAGTAATGGAGACATAATACATCTCTGCCCTAACTCCTCTCCTGATTTTAATTTCTGGACTGGGTTCGTTATCTATTACAATTTGCGCTCTTTGATTCCAGTAAAGGTTTGTTATTATTCGTAAGTCCCTTTTGTCTATGTTTTTTGTCTTTAGAATTTGGACTAATTTTTCATGTCGTATTATACGTCTAATATCTTTAATCTCCACCTGTATAATCTAAACGTGTATTCCAACTAAATCTTTGAAAATTTTGTTTTCGTGTCATATAATAGATAGGTACTAGTGACATCCTTTTCCGATGCCTCAAATTGACTGTCAATACCATATTATGCTTTCTCAATTTTTACTCTGTTACTGAGTAGGAGGTCTCGAGTACGAGCAGGACAGACTAGGGGGTGGATGTTCTCGTCACAATGGTCTAATAGAGAAAATTCTAGGGATATATAGGATAGATGTGAATAAGGTACAACCCAACCAACACACGTGAATCCACTGAGAACATGATACACACGCAAATACACATACATGTGTATCCCAACGTATCTAGGAGATGCATGATACAGGGGAAAAAGTGACCACGGTTGCGAATTCTGTCTCTGCCCCAAATAGTTCCCAATGATCCCAGTCAGAGTCCTACAGGCATAGCACGGTAAAACAACTTCGTTAGAAATTTTACAGTGAGAAGGTCCGGTTTTGCCTTTATACAATAGACTTGGTATACCAGGATCAGATACACTAAAGGTATATCGTGTGTTGACAGCTTATATATAACAGATCTGCCTAAGGAAGTTCCTAGGAATTGAATAATAATTACATAATAAAAGAAGTCCACTAGCCAATTTGCTGATAGCTCCAAAAAATATTTCATATTATAGAATAAATTTTAATAAGATTTAAATTTGTGACAATAATATTACAAATTTGTCATTCCAGCTCTTCGTTTGTACCTTTTTTATTCCTGTAGTAACTGGACTATTAGTTTATATATTCCTATTCTTCTAAAGTGATGTATGACAGCTTAACTCGTTTCCCAGAAAAAGTTCTAGCTCGTTCAAGTCTTTATTCTCGGCTGCATATTTCGCTATAAATATTCATACAAACAAGTCGCTTTGAGGATATTCCTTACGTCTTATATAAATTTTACAAGCAAAGAATGAATGTAATTCTGCAAAATTACATTGCTATCTTGATGTTTAGAACGAATGAGCTACAAAGCAAGAAAGTTAATAAGCAATTCAACTGACAAAATGGATATATTAGAACCACCTAAATGTTTTTTTTAACTTGATAAAGATAATAAGCTATGTCACTATGAGCTACCCAGACATTCTTCCGTGATCTTTTCATCCTTATCCGACTTTGCCATCTACGGAAGCCTATTGAAATCCATTATCAATTATTTTTTTCTGTTTAATCTACTCAACTCGCCTGAGGCCGTGTTTGAATATTACCCATAATATATTACAACATGTCATATTAATGATCTCCTTAATTAACTTAATTAACTGACACGGAATGATAAAGACTGGCATGATAGTCCATGTGGTGAAACCGCTCCCGTCTGAAAAAATTTCTGATTCGGTTTCTTTGTGGATTCCTATTCAAAAATGTCCCCTTTAAACAAATTTGAAGGGTGCCGGGCGGAATTTTTGGACAGAAATTGTTTAAACAATTTTTTAAACAAATACAAAAGATCACCTTTTTTGCTCTAGAACATATTTTTTTTAGGTTTTTTGGGTCATTCTAAACAAGAAAGGTATCTTGTGATTTTTCTCAAAAATGGATAGTTTTCGAGTTATAGGCGATTTAAAATCTAAAAAATTCGAAAATACGCATTTTTGAGGCTTAAAAACTCATATTTTTAGAATAGTATTTTTGAAGTTGCCAAGTACTTAAATTGTCCTTTAAACATTCATTTTCAAGATTCTGAAGAGTGATCGGTTCTAACTTCAATTTACACCGTGTTGTTATTTAATTATTAAATATGCGTGTCCATCCGATTTTTTGACGGTGTAAATCTCCTATTTTCCTCCGAAAAATATTTTTTTTTAAATTCTTTGAGACATTCTAAATAAAATCGGTTTTTTGTAATTTTTCTCAAAAGTTAATATTTCGCTTTCTTTCGGATTTTAAATCGCTTATAACTTTAAAACTATAATCTTTTTTGAAAAATGACAAGAAACCTATTTTATTTAGAATGTCCCAAAGAATCTAAAAAAAATATTTTTCAGAGGAAAATGGGAAATTGTTAAAATAGAGCTCGCCGCACCGGTAAAAAAAAACCGTATGGAGACGCATGTTTAACAATTAAATTACAACGGTGTAAATTGAAGTTAGACCCGATCACTCTTCGGAATCTTGAAAATGAATGTTTAAACTGTAATATAAATACTTGGCAACCTCAAAAATACTATTTTAAATATGAGTTTTTAAGCCTAGAAAATGCGTGTTTTCGCATATTTTAGATTTTTAATGGCCTTATAACTCGAAAACTATCAATTGATAACTTTCAAAAGATAACTTTCTTGTTTAGAATGACCCAAAAACCTAAAAAAAATATGTTCCAGAGCAAAAAAGGTGATCTTTTGTATTTGTTTAAAAAAATTGTTTAAACAATTTCTGCCCAAAAATTCCGCCCGGCACCCTTCAGATTTGTTTAAAGGGAACATTTTTGAATAGGAATCCGCAAAGAAACCAAATCAGAAATTTTTTCAGACGGGAGCGGTCTCACCACATGGACTATGAGTCCACGGGAACGAAGTAGCGGACTAGCTGCCACATGAAGTCTCTAGAAAAACCATTCTGCGTCATCACGAAAGTTGCCGCTAGAAATGAAATTCAAAAGTGACTGAAACATAGCCATAAAAACAAATGGAGAGTTCTAGAGGGCTCTAAGAACTATCATAAGACTTCTTTCTGGAGTTTAACGAAAGGAGAGGGTTTGGTACAAAGATTGTTCTTCTTCTTCTTTTTGTGTAGACATGACTCTGTCTGTTTTTTCAATGTGCCTTCAGTGTGTTGCCATTACATCGTTTTCGTGGTCTTCCCACTGATCGTCTTCCTATTGAGGAACCGGTTCTCGCCGTCCTTACTACTCTATTTGTTGTCATTCGGCTTATGTGGTCATTAGCTGTTTGTTTACCCAGTTATTAACATTGTCCACCTTGCATCTCCGTCGTATATCTACACTTCTATTGTACAAAGATATACATACAACCAAATGCAGACACAAATGGTGTCTGGACTTGTAGCGGAAGATACAATATAGCTAGTTACATATTTATTCCGTAAACTATGGATAAGTCGGTCATTATCAGTGTAAATAAATCAACTGGATAAACAAATAAAATTTTCCAAAACCTTTGTAAAATTTCGGGATTAGTTAAATAACACGCTGGTACCTATGATTAATGTGATTTTTAATACCTTTCCAGTGAAAATAATAACTCTGATAAGTATTGGCGATTACAATTTTTTTTTATATGCGTGTCCGCGAAGATTATAACTCCCAAAATATTTATAATGAAAATATTATTTGGTTTATAATAGATGCCGACGAAAAAAATTATTTCCCTTTCTGTTTATGTTTCTGCCGACGAAAACAATTATTTCTGAGAACTTTTTACTAATTATAATTTTCGTAAACCCACAAACAGAAATGATGTTTTTTGCCGATACTCCTCAAAAAATAAACTTTTTCGCTAACACTTTATTTGGGATTATAATTTTTACAATCATATAATCGAAAATAATATTTTTCGCGGCGTTCATTGAAAGTTCTACTTTTAACGGCATTTTTCGGAGTTACACTTTTCGTAGGCGTCAGCGAACATTGTGTATTCGTTAAATAAAAGGAGTGATTGATAATTTCTTCCTAATGTACGAGTAGAGAAAACTATAGGTATTTATATAATTTATTCCTTTATATTTCCCGAAGTAATACATGAATATAATAATATTACACACTTCCTCCTGCAATACATCCGTTTTATTCATTTAACTTTAGTTTGAGTCCGGTCACTGTATATGTGTCACGCATTTATCTTTTTAATGGACTTCATTTTTAATTCATTTCAGCTGCATAGAAAGAATGGTCGATACTGCTATAATTTTAATGATAATGAGTCATTTTATTGTTGCTTCACGCCGTTTAGAGAAGGATCGTAGATCGTTTATACTTACTGCAATGATATAAAGCAGCGGTTCTCAAACTGTGGTACATGTACCACTGGTGGTACATATCATTATTTGAGGTGGTACACAAAACTCAAAAACAGCCAAAGTCAGCACCACTATTATAGTTAATTAGATCACCTAGTTAGATAGGTATTTCAGTTAGGTGGTACCAAAAATAATAAAAAGTATTTGGTGGTACACGACTCAAAAAGATTGAGAACCGCTGATATAAAGTATTGAAAACAGTTGGGTGGAAACTTCGCGTGTTGAATATTTATCGTAATTGTAGCACTATTGACAGGAAAAGTATGAGTCTACGTTTTTTGCTAAGTTTTGTTTTATTCTTGATACTAAAATAAAAACTGGTGCTTTATAACTGAGTAGTAGTTACTAAAGATTGTAAAAAAGTTTTTTCAGTATAAATCAGTTTTTAACCCTCAGAGCACCAAGCTTTTTTTGCGACGTTGTTTACCATGCGGGGTCTCAAAAGGACCCCAGTTTGTTTATTGGCTTTTTTGTTTTTATATATTTTTTTGTTACTTTAGGCCCTAAATAACATGTGCAAAATTCAATGTTGAAAGTTTTTATTTTCTTAGAAAAAAAAATAGTTTACATGAAAAACTGAAGATTTCACTAAAAATAATAAAGTTTTGTTATTATTTATTTTATTTATGGATCATATATTTTACTCTTCTCTTGGTGTTGATTACAAACAAGTGAACTTGCTTTTTTGTCTTTAAAAGTACAAAATACGTTTAATTTCCCTTGCGTAATCTTTATTGTCTAATTATTTTAACCCTATTAATATCCATCGACTAATTTACAATGGTTCATGGGATGTTAAAATATCTTCAGCGGCATCTTCAATTTCTTAAACATACATATTTTTATTAAGCACTTCTTAAACAATTTCATATACCAAACATTGATATCGTCACTTTGTTGCCCATTCTGACGGTTGTCCGTTTCGACTATACTATACCTCGACTCGAACCAAAAATGTCAGAGAAAAACTGTTAATGAAACCAGATCGGACTATTTACTGCAAATTCTAAAGTGGAAGTTTTAAAAAAGAAAAGACCAAAGATTTGAAGTCGAAAGAGCACTAAATTTATGTCTAACGTTAAACGCCAAGCGGGGTCCCAAAAAGACCCCAGCGCATATTTTATTAAATAAATAAATAAATATAAAACAAATATTTTTGAAAAATGTTATATAATTAATATTTAAAAAGGTTAAAATGACACATATTAAAATGACAAAATGAAGCAAAAAGTTATTCAGAAAAAAACACTTGCTGGAGTTTCTTTGGGGCCCCGTTTGGTGCTATGAGGGTTAAAATGAAAGTATTAGTTAAATGAACATAAATCATCATTTTTTTCTACAAAATTATTAATATACTGCAGTCAGGTTACCTATTTTTACAGTGAACACAAAAACCAGCTTTTATCGTTCCCTATAAATATCTTTACAGATATATCTGTTATTATAGATCTCATTTTTTTTTCGCTTGTTCTTCTTTAGTGTATCTTCTGTATCTTCTTTATCTTTAAAGAACTTTGTTAGAACTTTGTGTTTTAACTATATCAGTTGACTTTGAAGCAATGAAAATAAAAAAATTTGCGTCGTTTTTGTTTTCGAACCTTTATCGTTTGGTATAAACCGATTAGCTTATTGTACATTGTACACGAAGGCGTTTTTGTACTGGTTTACTACAAACGTTATAAAATTTACTTGACTTTCAGATCTGGTAGATGCCCTGGACATGAAAAGTTATTTTTTGCCATTTTCCTTTCCTTTTCGTCTTCATTTTTCATCTAGTATTGTTTCTCTACTTCTTTATCTTTCTGTATCTCTCGTGACCGATCACATTCGTTTTAATATTAACGTCACTTGTTAGATCTGCCTCAAACTCAATCTGACTATTTTTTCCATTAACCAAGAACGTCATATTTGAGACATTTATAGTTAAGTATGAAAAATATGAGCAATTGCAATTGATAATAGAAGAGAAGATATATAGGATAAGAGACACGTGTAAAAAAGAAATCGTGGCTCATAATCATTAAACAAGAAAAACGGCCGACCTCCGACCTCAAAAGAATGGATCCTAGAAGAGTGATTTTTTTCCATAAGTAAGTCTTGATCTTGGGCGTATTACACTTTAATACATGATATCTCTTAACAATAACTACATCAGATTCACTTGTTGTATACTATGTACGTATACTCCATCCAATTTACTTAAATATTTAAAATTTACTTAAAGAAATACACAATAATATGTTTCATTTAATTTGTATAAATGGATTATAAAGCGTTTTTATGAAGCACATTTGTTCGGAATACACTGTAACTATAATCGAACGAAGGTGATATTTTGGCATAAATTGGTAACATTTATTTGACAGTTGCGGTGATGACACTTCATATTTATTTATATTCTTTACTATAAGTATTTGTTTCATTATATTTATGTACTGTTTTTATTCGGTGCCGCCCAAAATCCCGACGGCCAAAATCCCGACGGCCAAAACACCGACACGCCAGAATCCCGACACGCCAGAATCTCGACACGCCAGAATCTCGACAGGCCAAAATCCCGACATGCAACAATCCTCGCATAAGTAAAAATTCCGACTTTTGTTTAATACTTAATACAAAATACTTTTGTTTAGTAATAAAAAATAAAAAACAGATGGCCATAAACCAAAAACAAGAAATACATGTAATTATATGTTAAAAAGAAACTTATCAAACCTGTCGGGATTCTGGCCTGTCGGGATTTTGGCCTGTCGGGATTCTGGCGTGTCGGGATTTTGGCCGTCGGGATTGTGGCTGTCGGGATTTTGGCTGTCGGGATTTTGGGGTAGACCCGTTTTTATTATGTACTTTAACGTAAGATAATAACTTAATTCTTGTTTTCTATTTCTAAAGTTTTTATTTATTTACATTGAATATTAATTTGTTTTGCTGTATAATCCACTTCCGCAAAAATTGTGTGATGTATTTGATTTAAAATGAATTCAAGAATTTTTTGTAATTGGGCAACATTGTCAACTTAGATCTCTAACGTAAATAATGACGTGCAACGGTAAGTAAATTAGACGGACTGTAGTATGGTCTTAGATCCTTAGGTTTTAGTCTTATATATTGTATTCACTTATTTTTCTTAGCCTTCTATCATCCATATTTGGACACAGGCCTATCCCAACTCCTTCGATCTCTTCGATGTCTTCAGCGAATTTGATGTTTATTATTCTGAGGTTATTAATATTATTATTCGCTCATTAATTATATTAGTCTTCGGTCATATACTTTTCATATAATTTTTCGTTTACTAATAACATAACTATGTTATCTTCTAATTATGATTTAAAAATTTATCGATATTTTTCGATATTTTTCACATTACGAAATATTTTCGTCATATTCTGATGAACTTAATTATATTTCATATAAATCTGTAAAAAATAAGTTGCAAATGGTAATTACATATTCAAGTATCTGTTTTATCCATTGACCTACTTCGCTTAATTTGAAAAGTTTAAAAACAAAACCAATTGAGATGGAAATCTTGAAATTTCAAGTTCGTCTCTGCTGTCGTCTCATCGGAATAAAGTCAGATCAGATGGGTTAATTAATACGTCTTCATTGACACAGAAATATCGTTAATTAACCAAATTGGAGGCCAAAGGGTGTAAACTTGTTCGGAATAGGCGTGCTTTTCTTGCCGTCGTGATTAGGCCCATTACGAAAATATTCCCTACCGCAAATTATGTCAGGAGGGATGCTTTCTTGTTTGCGATGTTTTGTCGAGCGAAAGAACGAGATGATTAGCCGACGACAGGGTTTTTAGGGCGAGAAATATCTGTGTTTGTACTTAATTTAAATAATTGCCAATTTTAACCTTTAGGGGCTTCTAAAAACAATTTAGGTTTAATGAGCAGGTGAGGGAGGATTGGTGTGTTTTAAAGACGTAGAAAACTAGCTTCAGAGTTCAAGAAACTTCGCACTTTAGCTGATGTCTGAGTCAAAATGTGGCTCTTGTCCTAGTTACAGATTTTAAGGAATCTTAAGGAAATAGAAAGTTATTCGCACAATATAATCATATTCCAGATATTTCTGACAATTTATCTGACATCTATTTAAAAACATGTATGCTTGGTAGGATGTTAATTCTATCAAAGGTTGACAAAAGTTAATTAATTCCTTTTCTTTAAGATAACATCAACTAATATTTTTGGACCAATTCAATTTTCCTTCGATATTAAGACCGGGCTTCATGGCACCGTTTATTATAAGGTTGTACTTAAAGAGAAGAAAGAGAATTAAAAATTGTCGGTTAAGAGAGAACATTTAATAACAGAAAAAAAAATAACAAAACAACTAATACGAAGTGAATAAAAGCGTTATAAAATTGTCTGTATTACCGGGTTTAATTTAGCGAAAAAGAGCCTATTTTAAAATCATTTCAAAGATAATCAATTATCGCACAAATTCTATTTATGCCGAGTTGAATCGAGCGCGGGGGTACGCTAACACACAGAGTACCATTCGTTTGCAAGAAGAACAACACGCATTTCTTGAGGAGCGACCTGTTCCCTACTATATAGTCCAGCTGTGTCGTCGCCTCCGTTGGGTAAATTATTCAGATTTGTTTTTTTTACAAACTTACTCAAAAAGAGGTCCTTAATCCACAGGGTGCCAGGAGGTGCCGCGCTCGGAAAATTGTTTAAACAATTTTTTTTAACAAATTCAAAAAGTCAATTTTTTCACTCCGGACAAATTTTTCGTGATTCTTTGAGTCATTCTGAGCAAAAAGGTCTTTTGTGATTTTTCTCTAAAATCAATAGTTGTTGAGTTATATGCGATTTAAAATTTGAAAAACGCGAAAAGTCATTTTCAAGACTTAATAACTCGGTTAAAAATTATTATCATGAAAGTCAGGAAGTTACTAAAACAACGTTTAAGCTCTCCCCTACATGATCCTGAAGAAATTTGTGCCATTAATTTATTACTAAGCTTTTATTTTTAATTATTAACATTGAGCGCTAAGAGCGTATTGGGCGGCCGTCAATGTGAGTGCGAGTAAGATACACCATTCAGGCAGTCCAATGGCGCATCTTACTCACACTCACATTGGCGGCCGCCTCAATACGCTCTTAGCGCTCATTGTTAATAATTAAAAATAACAGCTTAGTAATAAATTAATGACACAAATTTCTTCAGGATCATGTAGGGGGGTTTAAACTTTGAATTAGTCACTTTCTGACTTTCATAATAATAATTTTTAATCCAGTTATTAAGTCTTAAAAATTGCCATTTTCGCGTTTTTCAAATTTTTTTTAATTTGTTTAAAAACAATTTTCCGACCGCGGCACCTCCCGGTACCCTGTGGATTTGTTATGAGCACCTCTTTTGAGTAAGTTTGTGCAAAAAAAACTAATCGGAATAATTTACCTAACGGGGACGACGATACAGCCTGGACTATACGCGAGTTTAAGGGATTCTGATTTTTTCTTACCACCTAAGATCTTCATCGCAAGCTTATCCCAAAAGATATGAATATTTAAATACAAAAACGGGAACTAAATAAAATTGATTTAAATTGTTGTTTTTACAACAATGTTGTTGATAAATATGTTTAGAAGTGGTGAATTATTTTTCGTAATTTTTCTTTTTTGTGCACTGTTATTCTTTTTTAAAATTATCTAGTTGTATGTCCCATGTAGGGTTTAAGCAACTTTTGTGCCCAAAAGATGTGTTATACTAAATTTTGTGAAAATTTCTTGTATTAAGAAGGTATTTTTGTTCAAATTATTTTGATTATAAAATGTATCAGTTCTCTGTTTTGAGCGATTAAAACTGTAAAAAGTTGTTAGGTTATAGTATGCCCTAATTAATATATCAACGTAACAAATATATATGAACATAGGAAAAACAGAGATCAAAATTTGCTTGAAAAATAGTTTATAACTAGCATAAAAATACATCCACAGTAAGCCAATCAAGTTCGACAAAAGAACTCTCGCGTTACAAGCTTTTATAGGTCTATAGTCAATCAATCAATAGGGGCACCATGCCCTGCTTTTATCCATTGGTCGACTTGACAACCGGAAATACATTTTCGACAAAATTTAAGTTGGCAATGCTGCAGTTTTTCAATCTTCGTAGGATCCGGGCACACAATCGCCCACTCACTCAATTGTTAAGCCGAAAAGCATTGAAAAGGAAAAGAAACGAGGAAAGTGACATTTTTATGAAAACTGGAATTGCCAATTACGATTGTGACCTTAGATATATTTTCTTTTTTTCAATTTTTTTTAATTATACCTTGTGTTGACATTGTGTGGTATACAATTTTTTAATCAATTATAAAAAGTATTACTTGGTAGGTACATGTCGTGCAACGCCAGAAACATCGATAATAAAACTGATTACCCAGAAGACCATTAGCATTCAGTGCAGCTCCGCAGTGGTGGAGCCACGAGAATTTTTAATGTTCCCACTTGAGAAGGGTAGAAATGAAGAGAAAGTCAGGCATACAAATTCGAAATATTACCATAAAGGCGCATTGGTACGGGTACGAAAGGAAACAAACAATATGAGACATTATACGAAAATATTAAATCTGGAATATTTGTTTAGTTAACAGGACGAAAGAAGTTTTTTTGGTAAAAAATGTTATATAATGTATTAGTTTTTTGTAGTATGTATATTTCTTGGCGATTAAGGCGAAATTACTGGGTTCACTTTTGCCTTTCAATTTGGTTGCTTCAACCAAATTGATCCATGTAAACATAAAAGTGAATCATTCCATGACATTGAATGTTGTCGTTCAATCGCGTGGAAAGAATTGAACATGCTCAATATTTTGACTTTTAGCCAGGGGCGGATTTGAAATTTTGATTGGGGGGGGGGCAAGCATTATATACAATACATTATATATGATGTAATGATGAAAATTGATGTATTTTTTGTAAATTTCAGTCATTTTCAGGGTCGGGGGGGGGGGCAAATGCAACCCCTGACCCTATCAAATGACGCCCCTGCTTTTAGCGTTCACTCTTCAACGCAGTTGAACGAGAAATGAATCACAAGAATTGAACGATTCACTTTTACAGTGTGCCACAGTGCACGGAGGAAGCACGTATTTGGACGATACATACCTACCTACGCAATGGTTTTTAATTAGAAGATAGAGCACAAGCTCACTCTGTTATTGGAACATTTTAAAAATTATTCGTGTGTATGGAATTATACAACGGAGAGTTATAATTATGACTAATGTATTTTAAGAAGAAATGAGAAGTATATTTAACCCCTCATCCATCAGAATTTAAATTCATCGTTTTCCTTCTACAATACTTTTTATTATAGTGTTATTTATATGTTCAGAAAGTTGGACTGGTTTAAAATTAATGGTTTTTGAAAAAAAATAAGATCAAATTATCGAGCGCATTTTTAAATTTTCTTAAAAATCTTCCTTTTTCTCCATGTAACTCGAAAATAAGTGATACGAAAAAAAGATACCACACAAAAATGTAAGGTTTTTTCAGATAAAAATTTCCTTTTTGGTTTTCATTATTGTATCTCTTATCATTTTCAAGTTACATGGAGAAAAAGGAAGATTTTTAAGAATATTTTAAAGTGCTCTCTATAATTAATTTGATCTTTTTTTTTTTCAAAAACCATTCATTTTAAACCCGTCCAACTTTCTGAACATAGAAATAACACTATAATAAAAGGTATTGTAGAAGGAAAACGATGCATTTACATTTTGGTGGATGGGGGTTAAAATCATTTCTCATTTTTTCTTAAAACACATTAGTTATCCATTTTTTTTTGCAGCATATCTCGCTTAGTTTTAATGTACTGGATCTTTAATATAGCTCATTTTAAAGGTCTTTTCAAGCACTATAAAAGGTATTGGTAGCATTATACACCTAAAATCGACCGTTTCTCTGTTATTTCAAGTTGAGTACATCAATTTGAGAATGTACCAAAAAACAAACTATTTTCACCTACCATATCTCTTTTTGTATTATAACTGGAAGAGTTATGGAGGCAAGTGTCTCTTTGTTTTTTTATAACTTACAAAAATGTTGAATATAATTATTTTAGTTAGATGCATAGTTTTTAAGGTATTCGCAAAAAACCTTTCGAAAAGGTATTATGTTTCAATGAAAATGGCCAATTTTCAACCACGAAAAACTCAAAATGTATTGAGTTTTCAAAAAAAAATATAGAACAGTTTTTGCTTAGAATTAGGTTCTCTAGCGAATTCCGTGATAATTTTAACCAAAAAATTTTTCACCCCTGCGAAGGGGTGGGAACCACCCCCAAGATAAAAGCACACATCGGCATAGGGTAGACTTTGAATAAGGAGATAAGTAGAGGCTATTCCCAAAATTTCATTAAAATTCATGTAGTAGGATAGAATTCGGAGGTAATATCCTATTCTTGCTCCCATTGACTGGCGTAACATTATCAGAAGGTATTATAGCTGTATATATTCTAAATAGCTAGTTTACCAAAATTGTTCAGTACTCAGTTCTTCTATTGTCCCATTATTCGAATCAGATTGTTTATTTGTAGATTCCGATTCCGTTTTTATCATTTTTTCCACGTTCTTATGCTGTTTTTATTCTTTTTTTTACTCAATTACTATTAATTTTTATTACATTACTATTTTAGTAAGCATTGCCCATTTTGTGTTGGAACAAATTAGAAAAGGAAACGGGAGTGGACATAAGGAAATAATGAGACATGCTTAGAGAGATGATACCGAAGTACATTTTAAATTTCCTAAGGCTAATTTAAGATAGATTATTTGGTAGATATCCTACATTTCTGTATTAATCGCTGCGTTATATGTCTAATTTTATAACTGTTGTATTACGTTAGTATGTACCAGATTTAAACCTCTTACAATGTTTTAACCTTCGCGATACCTTTTAATTTCTGTTACTTCATATAGCGCAAAACATGTCAAAATGTGGATGGGATACCAAATTTTAAGCATAAATGAAAAACATTGATGCATTCTTTATCTAGCTCTGCGATACTGAATGCTCTTCTTTCAGTAATTGTTGACGATAAAAGCAGTATTTTCCTTGCTCCTCGATGGTGTAGTATTTTTCGTATTGTTAGTTTTTAACGTTTGCAATATTTTGCAACAATGCTTGCTTGCTTACAATGTTTTAACCTTCGCGATACCTTTTAATTTCTGTTACTTCATATAGCGCAAAACATGTCAAAATGTGGATGGGATACCAAATTTTAAGCATAAATGAAAAACATTGATGCATTCGTTATCTAGCTCTGTGATACTGAATGCTCTTCTTTCAGTAATTGTTGACGATAAAATCAGTATTTTCCTTGCTCCTCGATGGTGTAGTATTTTTCGTATTGTTAGTTTTTAACGTTTGCAATATTTTCAACTTTAAACCAGTAATTGAATATTTGTCCATTTTTACCTTCCTGTCCAATCGAAATCTTGTTTATTATTCACGAAACATGCTATCATCGTTGATGCATAATAGTAAATGCATAATTTATTGAATTAAGTAGGGGTTTAAAGCTTTTGACAAATTTGCATGCTGCATAAACTTTTAATTTTTCTTTAAGAGAAATCCTCAGTAAATTGTATTTCCAATGAAAGACATCCCCTTCACCTTAAATTTCATTTCAGACAGTTAAAAATTAGAGCATTTCTACCGAGTGAATATAAACTAACCCAGCGACGACTCTGCGGTTCTTTCATGTGTGAAATGAGTCTTGGTTGTGATGAATGGAAATGACTTACTTGCGTGTAGAATTTTATCTCCCTAAGATCGAATTGTGCCTCGGTCACGAAAAATCTGCTGAACGGGTCTTGGGGCAGGAGTTTTATGATAAAACTTAAACTATGCGTCACTCCGACAGGTTCTTCCCTAAAAAAGAACAAAAAAAATTATATAGTTTGATTTTATGGAGAACTAGACTGAGTAATATACAGATTCGAAAAAAGTTTATGATTAGTTTTACAAAATTAGCGAGATATCTAACATATATATAAATTCGGGTTCAAAACGTCCGCCGACGTTGTCCGATGCCTTGCTGCAAATCATTGCAGTTTTCATCTTCTAATCCTCGTACACTCATTGATTGTCTTACTCCTTGTATCCACGTCGTTCTTGCCTTCCTCTTTTCCTGTTGTCTGTAGGTATCCATTTTATAATTTTCTTTGGCAGTCTCTTCTCCCCCATTCTCTGAACATGTCCGTACCACGTTAATTGTTTCTTCTCAATGCATTCTACGACCGTTTCCTGTAAATTCATTATTCGCTTTACTTCCTCATTTCTAACCCGATCCAATCTCGATGTTCTACTTGCTCTTCTTATGGCGTCCATCTCGGTAGCTTCTATTTTTCTTTTTTGGTGTTCCTTTATTCTCCATGTTTCAGATCCGTATACCAATGTGCTCTTAATCATGATGTTGTATATTCTCATTTTTCTTTGTTTCCCTATCTCGGTACTCCACAAAACTCCGTTCAATGATTTAATTATCGTTCTTGCTTTATTTATTCTGCTCTTAATTTCTGCATCGTCCTAACCTTCCTTGTTGAAATTAATTCCCAAATACTTATATTTATCACAGCTAGTTATTTTCTGATTATTATCCAATATCATATCAGTTGAATCCTCACCTAGGCATAAATATTGTGTTTTTTCTACATTCATCTGCAGTTGCAGTCCCCATTTTTCGTATTCTTCCTTCAATTTGCGAGTCATATATTCCAAATCTTCTTTATCTCATCGTTTGCACATATTATCTCATCGTCTGCAAACTGAAGGGTGTACAGACAGGTGTTGTCGTCGATTTGGATGCCCATTCCACTGCATTTTCCATATTGTAAGGGCTTTGGCGACATAAATCTTAACAGACTCGGTGATATGCAACATCCTTGTCGTAGACCTTTGTTGACTGTAAAAAATTCTGTTGGATTCTGATTATTTCTGTTATTAGATATCTAACAAAGATACTAATATTACGTAGTTAATATTTTGTATTTCGGAAACGATTTCGGAGTTGGAAATCAAAACTTCTGCCATTTAAATCAATTTAACAAATTTGATTGTATTAACACATGCTTCAAATACTAAAAAAGACGACAGGTCAAATAAAAACAATAAGTTTGGCAACAATGTTGAAGATCTTTTTTTGAGTTACTTTCACTACTAAATTTTCGACAAGATATTTGGGTGGGGGAGCAAATATCGTTACGCGCCGTTTCAAAAACGTGTTTCTCACTTCCTAGCGTTTAAAGTGAATGCCTACGTTATATTTTTCCGAATCTGTATATCTGTCTAGTTTTCAAAAAATCGTAAATAGCAATAATTCTAACCTATAGATGTTAATTGGCGCAACACAGTATCCAATTTGACGGTTGACTTACTTGGCCTCATTCTTGTAGGTAAAATAGCCACGTTTTTGAGTTGAAATTCTCAGACTGATGTTTTACCCTAAATTGATATCTGATTTTGTGAGCTTATGTATTTAATTGTATATGATGTGTCTCTGACCTCTTATTATTTTGTTTATATATTAACTAACATGTTGATATATTATTTGCTGACGTCTTCTTTTAGTATTGGTTAATAACCAGAGCAGAGCCTGCTACATTCTGTTAATGGGTTTGCTACACATTTTTCTTCGTTAAAAGCAAACAGTAGCGATCAACAGGTAGCAACAAACGCGTTCCAAGATTGCGGCTCTAATTTTGAATATTTTGTTGAGATATTTGGCATACATATTCGTAATATAATAAAGAATGGCGGTACAGAACCCAATTTTAGAAATAAATATGTTAGTATGTGGAAATTACTCTATAACTAAAATGTTGAAAAAAGGACTCTGTACCGCCATTAAGAGAAAAAAATACACTTTCTTCAAATAAACTTTTTTATCCCGTGCCTAGATTTTGTGTCACATTGGAACTACTAAAAATCGATTTTTTTATAACAGGAAATCGAACGTCACTGACTTGGCAACATTTCGCGCCTATGTGTAAAAGAGCCCGCGCAGACTGCAGAATTTTTAGTCGGCCGATAGTTTAGTCGGCTTCTTAATCAGTACAGACAGATATGCATCGGTGAATCGGTGTAATGTGCGCATCTTCATACCTCTCTGTACTGATTAAGAAGCCGACTGACTAAACTATCGGGCGACTAAAAAGTCTTCAGTCTGCGCGGGCTCTAAAAATTATTGTTTTTGATAGTATGTATAAACGTCACTGGCAGTGTCGAATTACCGACGCACTGTTGCCTCACTTTTGGAAGTTCGCAGAACTTTCGCAATCTTGGACCGCGTTTGTTGCTACCTGTTGATCGCTACTGTGTGCTCTTAAGTAAGATAAGGGCTGCTTCATTTATTTTCATCTGTTTGCTGTCTGTTTTTTTTTTTCAGGACTATTGTTCCAATTTTTTATTGCACTCTGTGTTAATTATCCCAGGCATGTTTGTCAAATGCATCTGTCAAAGTCTCTGTTTTTGATGTATGATTGATAATCATTTATTCTAACACTCAATGGTCTTAAGGTTTCTCCCACATTGGAAAAAACTAGTGATTTATATGAAACTGATTTTGCTCTGCGTTCTAATATGGTCATATGTATAAAAATAACGAAATATTGCTAACAACATTAAATATATAGAACAAAAATTTTTTTTAACCAGTCACCAACGTTCAAAAAAAATTTTCAGTTCTACAATGTTGTCCAATGTATATTCCAAAGTGGCACTGATGTTGTTAATCTCAAAATAACCGCCGCAACCCTCTAATTATGCAATTCTGCATTTAGGTCACTTTAAAATTACTGCCAATAAAAATAAACTTAAGAAAATTGCAAAGTTTTACTGCTATGTACTTCCCAAGGGCGATATTAAAATTACGTCGTTAGTGAGGGTCGGCTTTTCTCTGTAAGGGTGGCTTTGCTCGTCGAGAATTTTAAATACTTTTTCGTCAGTAACAAAAAAAATTACTATACAATCTGCTGACGATGATTTAAGCTTATTTAAATAGGCATGACTTCCATTAAATTTAAAAGTTCTTGTTTCACCCTCGCCGAATGTTCAATTCCCTTCTAAGAGGATTACTCGTTTGTTTGACGTAATTCTCTATAAAAAAGAGCTAAAATTTTTAATTTCCGATTTCTGTAGTGAATTTTAACAAAAAACTTACTATGAAGTAAACACTTCTAATGTAAAATGGTATAAAATTTTATTAAATTTTTTTTTTAATATCCAAAATGGATTTATAAAGATTCAGAACGTTTTCAGTCCTATCGGACCATTCAAAAACGGGTTCCACACTCTCGGCGAAGTTACTTCGCCAAAGTTGACCGAAGTCCGAAGTTGCCTCTCTACACACTCGTTCTACTTCGTGAGGAACACATTCAAGCGGTGTGATACCGGCAAAGGTCCCTTTGACTGTATTCAGAAACCTGAAACAGTTTATTAAATAAAGATAAACCGGAGATTTAGTCCTTGCAGGAATCAATAAAATAAGATGCATTACGGAATTATTAATGTTGCTAGGGGATATAATACACAAAGTAAATACAAGAAAACGCCGTAAAATAATGGAAGGAGCGAAAGTACGACGACTAAATAATAAAAAAAAAACAAGAAAATAAAGAACGAAAAAATAGTGTGTAGCAAACCTTGGTATGTAAAATGGAGATAAAGTGGAAAATATCACTTCATAACAAGTGGAGAAGCTGCAAACAAAACTTTACATATTTTCGAGGAAGCCTAAAAAATACCAATATTTACCTATTCATGCCTTTGAACGTAAAACTTTATAGTTTTCTTAAGATAATCTCAGGCGTGCCTATGGCCTATTCATTTTTTGATTGTTGTAATGAATATCAGCTCTTGATATAGTAAATAGTTAGTTCCGTCAAATAAATGTATGTAAAGTTTATATGTAAATAAGGCTAGTAAGGCGATCATTAATAATAATATCCATTGTTGAGGGCTTCTGCTTCACCTTTTTTTTTGGAGGCCGTTAAATTAGAAATTGAAAAATGTCTAGTGCCTGTGCCTGGAAACGAACCCGGGTCGTCCGGCTTGATAAGCCAGTACCGTACCCGCTGAGCTACGGTCGCCACTGCTTCAGCATTATAATTCATGATAACAGTGTTCTTTTATTGAATAAAACTGGAAAGGCAGGAATAAACTATTCCTGCCTTGATATATTGATAACTCAAAATTGATATATAAATTACATATATTCTTAGAAGTTACGTCTTTCGTTCCAGCGTCATAAAACAAAACTCACACGCAGTCTTTTTCGATGATTAAACATAGTGTTTTACAAATGGAGTGACGAAAAGGTTTTAAATGACAACTTTGTGCATTGATTATAAATGTGCATACCGAGAGAGACCCATACCATTATATTATCACAAGAAATAGCATTCAACTTGTCTTCTAAGAAGAAAATCCTGAGACGGTTGACAAAATGTGCAAAAATACTGCGTATTTAAAGAAAATTAAAAAACTGCACATATTGAATTAATCGAAATATGTCATAGCATTAGAACAGTATTGAATTTTGTCGTTTCATTGTCAAAAATGTTTAGACAATTATTGGGGAAAGTAGTCGTTCTAATCATACACGTCGATGAAGGAGTTGGGATAGGCCTATGTCCAAACGTGGACGATAGAAGGCTAAGGAGAGGAAGAAGAATCATACACGTTTACATAAGGAGCAGGTCAACTAATGCACTATCAAGTCTATTAAACCAAATACACATACACAACAATACAAAATAACGATGTACTAAACAGTTATACAGCTCTAATTTTCTAATCCAGGTTTGAGGAAACCTTTATTTAAGAGGAGTTGATTATTATATGCAATAACTACATTCACAACTATATTTTATAAAATTTTCACTGCATTTATCTACTTATATGTTGTGTCATGTTTTACCAAACTGAAACTAGCATACAAGCAATTTTTCAGTTTTAAGTTGGTTATAATGTAATAGTCTAGCGGTTTACCACTGAAAAGAAGCTTAGAAATTGAGTATACCGACACTTTTTTTATATTTCTACCGCACCAAAACTTCTTTATTCGGTTCTATATATTTTTTTAATTCTTCCAAGTGGGCCAGAAATTGATATTAACAAATAACTTATAAACAAAAATTAATTTTTTCCAAATCGCTTCCAATGAAATTTTTTATGCGTATTTCATTAAAATAAATTTTTTTTCTCTTGGTAATTTTTCAAAAAATGCTTTCTTTTCGAGTTATTGGCCATTTTTTGTTGAAAACCTTTAATTACAAGTGAGAATAATATTTTGAATTTTGAAAAGGATAAGTGGTTTCTATCTTGCTAAAAAATAGTTTTAAATAAAAAAATATTTCTACTCGCCGCGTGCCTTTATCGCCGTACACGCTGTACACACTGTACACACTTCAGAGCAATGTATAGAACCGCATATTTTCGAAATTTTGTGAAATGTCTTCAGCGAGATAGAAATCACTTATAGACCAGGGCGGATCTGTAAAAATATTAGTACATTTAGATGTTGAGAGGTGACTCATATTTTTTTCCAGAAATCGCTTGAAAATAACTCATAATAATATTTGAGTTATCCTCCCACTCAAAAAGGTCCGGAACATTGTTTAAATAATCAAAACGTCAAAAAATGAAGGAAAAATTCGATTTTTTTCTTCGTTTTTTGATTATAACTTTAAGAGTATTCACTTCCGAGACAAGTTGTACTGACATAAAATTCGTTAAAAATTTTAAAAATTGTCACCCTTGTTGCAAAATAGCAATACTTTCGAAAAAACCATAAAAAACAAGTATTCTCATTTTACGTTTTTCAACCATTTATGCTACACTTAGGACCTTCATATTTCACCCAGAAAAACTTTATGATATGATACAACATAATGTAAATTTCATTAAGATCGGTTTAATAGATTTTGCAAAATATATTTTGCAATCCAGCTTTCGCAAAAAAATTCATTTTTTCAAAATGTTGCAACATTGAAAATAAAGCAGACAGCAAGTTGAATTTTTTTACATATAAAATAATACTGTACCTTTCATTTGCAATTTGCAAAATTAAAATAGGTTCACTACCACGGCGTCAGGAATTTTTTTAACTAAACATTAATTTTTGGTTCACTCGCAGGACAACGGATACGTTCGCTCTGATTGGGCATTCCAATGACCTTTGATAATGATTGATAAATTTTAATTTTTAGTACATTTCGAAATAAATAAATAAATTTGCTAATTGCAAAATAAAAACACATACTCTGTCCTTTGAAATAACACTTTTTTTAGCAAAAACTTCTTTGTTCATATATTTTAACTTAGAAAATAAAAGTGTATTCAATTTTTCACAAACAATAATCAAATTAGTTTGATTTTTGTGGAATTAAAATATGAACTTACAACAAAATATAGAGTAAGAAAATAATATATTAGATAAAGATTGGAAGAAATTTTGGTGGAAATCCACTTGTGTGAATCGAACACCGCTTAATAAAAATTTCTGACGCTGTGGTAGTTAACCGATTTTAATTTTTTCAAATTGCAAATGAAAGGTACAGTATTCTTCTATTTGTAAAAAAAATGAATTTTTTTGGCGAAAGCTGAATTGCAAAATTTATTTTGCAAAATCTATTGAGCCGATCTTAACTAAATTTACAGTATTGTTTTATCATATCATAAAGTTTTTCTGGGTGAAATATGAAGGTCCTAAGTGTGACAGAAATGGTTCAAAAACGTAAAATGCGAATACTTGTTTTTTTATGTTTTTTCCCCAATTATTGCTATTTTGCAACAAGGGTAACAATATAAAAAATTTTAACCAATCTGATATTGTAGGAAATTTAATTACGCAACTTTTATTTTAGTACAACTTTTCTCGGAAGTGAATACTTTTAAAGTTATTATCAAAAACGAAGAAAAAAAAAAGATTTTTTCCTTCATTTTGATTATTTAAACAATGTTCCGGACCTTTTTGAGTGGGAGGGAGGATAACTCAATTATTATTATATAGGTTAATTCCAAGCAATTTGTGCAAAAAATTAGAGTCACCTCTCAACGTCCATCTCAAAATAGATCCGCCGTGGACTATTATCCTTTAAAGATTATAAAGCTTTTTATAGGTTGTAATTTATTTTGTATTTTTTTAGAAAAAAATTTCCAAAAATCAGTAATTAAGGTATTTTTCAAGAAAAAATTGCAAATTACTAAAAAACGAAGAGAGAAAATCTATTTATTTTAATGAGATACTCCTAAAAAAATTCATTCGAAGCCATTCGGAAAGTTGTCTTTTGTTAATACCAATTTCCGGCCCACTTGCATAAAGTAAAAAAAACTACATTTGAACTTTGAACTTTGAAAAAAATATAGAATCGAATCAAAATGTAGAAATGAAAAAAAAAATAAGTCGGTTTAGGCTATGTTAAAGGGGATTAAACCGCTCGCCTACGATAACAAAGTCACATCATGGTGAAATGCAATGTAGTAAATACTGTGAACTTTTTTCAAAATATATTTAATTTGAATTTATTAGTTTTATATTTTAAATTTCTGTATTCGGCTGTCCTCCTGATCGTCGATTTACATTTATAAACATTCAATTATCATTACCTTAAACTATATTTCACGGCAACTGCCAAAATATCGCTAAGCACACTTTCTCCGGTCTCGCATCCCTGGCGCACGCTGAAATCTAAAACGGTTATCATCGTGGGATCGGGCAAATCTTTGTGGTGTTCCTTGAGGACGGCTTGGAGCCATTCCTCCGTCACAGGCCAGTCGGCGCCACTCATTGAATCCTCTTCACTCTCTGACATGTCCCGACCACCAGACAATGGGGTATTTCGCTTGCCGGAAGCGGAAATGCTACGAGAAAAGTGAATTGGTTGCGGGGGAAACGTGTGGATCGGTTTTGGTACATAAAATGTGACGATTTGCAAATGCGCCGGTGGATTTTCCACTTGATTTCAGTAATTTTGGGCGAATTTAACGCTGAATTTGCATTTCGGCTGATTGATTTTATAGCTGTTAGTAGAATTGAGGTTCAGTCCGTCGATAAACTAATTAATGAATAATCCATCGTTTGTTTTAACGAATATAAAGTAAAAAAAGGATTTTTAAACAGCATTATAGCACTTTTATTTTTTAAACTTCGTATAATATAATATCAACAAAAAAGACAAAATGTACACTCATGGACAAAAATATCGAATATTTTGAAATTATCATGTGCATTGAAATTTTTTGTGCTGCAATTATTAGCTCTCCCCGTGTCTCTGGTTTAGGATTAATTTTTCGAATGCGACTTTCAAAGTGCCATATAAATGCTCGATCAAATTTAACTCAGATATAGGTTATATGGTGGCCAATATCATTTTTAAACAAAATCTCATCAAGGTAAATATTGTCTATTCTAGCGACATAAAAACGTGTTTCACGTGGATTAGCACGAGTCATATTCAATATGGCTCGAAAATGGCAAAACATGATCTTCTAAAATGCTCTGTACATGCCAGCTGTCATTCACCCAATCACCTCCACAAGTTAGGTATTCCCTTTTCAAAAAATAGCATTTCATAGCACTGTGCCGCCACCTTTAAAATTAACACTCTGAATGAGGTTACAACTGACATACCGTTCGATAACTCTTCTGTAGACGAAATTTTGTCAATCATGCTTCCATGTGGTGCCAGTTGTAACCTCATACAGAGCTTAATTTTGGTGGTGGCGGCATAATGCCATATAATGGTATTTCTTGGAACAGATATGCCGAACCTGTGGAGGTGATTGGATGAATGACAGCTGGCATGTACATTAAAAACATAGAGGATAATGTCTTACCATTTGCCGACCTTATTAGATGTGACAGATTCGAGCTAATGCCCGATAACGCATTATTAGAATAGTGAATATGTACTTACCTTGATGAGATTAAATTTAAAAAATTATATTGGCCACAATATATCCCATATCAGATTTAATTTCGATCGAACATTTATGTGACACTTAAAACATCGCATTCGGAAAAAAATCTTTTCCCTATGACTCTGGGAGAGTTAAGGATTGCAGCCTAAAAAATTTCACTCCACATGATAATTTCGAAATATTCGATATTGTTGTCCATGACTGTATAATTGCATCTAAAAATCCAGCATGTTGTAGGCTGAAAGTGGCGGTAGAGAAAGCAAAAGTAATGATAAGATCCATCAAATGTTGCAAAAGAAATAAGAAAAGGAGCTGCTGTCTGAAAGAGGAAGGTATAACTTTATGTAAAACTGCTTTTTTCAAATTAGACCAGCCGGAGTCACATACTGATATACCCGGAATGAAAGGGGCATTAAGAACACCGGAAATGATGATTAAGATCATCAGTAGTTTGGAAAACAAATAGAATTCCAAGTAAGGAAACAAAGCACAGTACTTAAACAGTTGGGAAAATAAGAGAGAGCGACAACAGATGGTCATACTAAGTAAGAAATAGTAGGTTAAGGGGTAGGTTAAAGAAAGGAATTCTCAAAAATATGCCAAAAAAAACGAATGGTTTTATCCACCAATTAAAATACTATTGCATTTTTAATAAACATAGGAATTTTTTGTGGAAAGCTTCAAATTGTTTTATCCTGAATTGCCCGATTGCTTTGCAAATAAAATTTATAAGCTACAAAAGGACTATATAAACACCCCACATGAAATCGACCATTTATATAAACAATTCTGCCGCGTTTTCGCTACATCCCTTCTATGTATGTTTGCATTATTCAGCACCTATCTCTCGAGCCGAGATCAATAATTTGAGTGAATCAACTGTCAAATAAATTAACTATTGGACTAACAAATATTTTGTTATCCCCGCTACGCTCTGATTAAAAATAAACAGATACAGCGTCCGGAAATCTCTAGATTTTGGTGAAGGGGAAGGGTATTTGGGGCATAAAGTATCTATAAAATATTAAAATACCCAAAGGGTTTTGGGTTATATCCTGAATGTTAACAACTTCAATTTAATATAAAACCTCTATTGTTGAATTTCTCTTATATAAGTGGAAAGTATAGAAGTTTAACAACAATGATGCTTGTAATAGAAAAAGAAGCAGTTATAAGATATTGTAACAACATTAAGAGATTAGCAGGCAATTACATGCAGTATTAATGTACCAAAAAGAAATAATTCTTAAAAAAATGATTCAGCTCATTTCAAACTATGTAGTGGAATACGGAAAATAATTAGGATTAGTTTGAATACTCAGTAAAGGAATATTGCTAGTAGAAGCTGCTAACATCGCTGATGCTTCACCAGAAAAGGACCGATGAAAGGGTATACATATCTCTACACCATAACATTGATATATTTAACGATTGATGGAACCCTATTCAGAAGATTAATAGTGTCAACTATTAATCTTCTAGTCAAAGAAAGAAAAAAAGTGTAAGATTTGGTTCGTATTTTCCCGGATTACGTGATATTGTTTGCTTAGATACCAAAAATATATAATAAAAATGAACATACTATGTCAAATAAAGAATTTCAAGGAAAGAAGTTTTAGGAAAATCAAGATATTGGAAAAGCAAAGAACGACAAGAGCACAAACAAGTAAAAACTGTTTCCAAAAAATAAAGCTATGAAATTGTTGAATGATCATTTCTTTTGCTGGATTTAATGGTAATATTCTGGGAAATAATACCTCTCAATCAAGTGGTACAAATCGGTGAATAAAAGTTAAGTTCGTGAATCACAAAAACGCAATTTTGTTTTTTGTAAAATTCTGTAAATTCAAAGTTTCTAGCGAAATGCATTAAAAACCAAATTGAGATCTGTTAACTGACTAGAAAGTTAATGTTAAAGAGATTGTGAAGAAATTTTAGCCAAAAACGACTTACCTTTAACAATTTTCGAAAAATAAATTTTAAAACATCAGAAAAATAGTAACGTGTGTGAAAAACCTTGAAAACGGTGAAAATCTACACAGGAAACAATTATTGCGAGAAATTTTTTGATACACAAAATTTATCTTTAAAAAGGAATATAATGAACATTCCTAGAATCTTTTAATCTGTTTGCAATTTTTATAAATGTGAATGTGCTATATAAGATTTTGTGTTAATGATGCGTGTTTTTTCTTTATATAATAAAATATACGGATTTTTGGAAAATCCGCTCACATTTTATGTACTAAAACGATCTAACACGACAAAATTTATCTACTTTACTTGAACAAGCCAATATTCAAAAAATCATGGTATCGGAATAATTGAAACTTTATTCGAAAACTACTACCCGCGACATGAATGTATAATAAAAACTCTTTAGAACGACGTCATCGATGTATTTGGTTTACTAGACGGAACGAGACTGAACCTGAAGGATGGAATGGAAAGCTGCTGGGAGAAGGAGCGATATAGATAGAGGTGTGGCGATTACGGATTTCGGTATTTTGTATGAGTTTGTGAGATCATCAGCGAATAATAATCAAGTTTGCAACCAAATCTATAAAAATGGTATATGCTTAATTTTTTTTTAAACAAATACTTTGTTTTTTTTTATTTAATGGCATAGACATTAGTCATTCAGCCAGTTGCAATAAAGAATATACAATCCTATCCCTAATACAAAATTAAACAGAAACAATATAGTGATACAATAAATAATACAATACAATAATAATACAATAAAAACAATAATGGATCTCTGATAAAGTGATATAACATTTATGATAAAAAAGGATGCAAATCTGAACTTAAATCATAAAAAATATCATGCCCGAGTACAAATCTTATAAGATCATGCGTGTATCTGACAAGAAATTTATAATGATATTGTATATTTGTTGTGAGCCTGTAGCCAGCAGAGACTGGATATTGAATGGTGCATGCATATCAAGTTTAATTAAATTTTTATAGAGAGAGTTTGAATGCTGTTGAAACTTAGTACATTCAAAAAGATATGATCAAGATCACCCTGCTTTCCGCAATGTTTGCAATTATCGTCTTCAATCACATTTATTTTATATAAATGACTTGGATAACAAGCATGCAAAAAACGTAGTCGATTTATAGTTGTTATATATTGTTATGATCTGCTTCTTATTGATTTTATATTAATTATTATTTATTTGATTAATTATTTAATTGTCGCAAATCATACATAAAAATGAATAAAAAATCTCAGGGTGCTTTTTTATACTATTAAAAAAAATCTAAATTATCTCACGTTATACTTATCTTCTCTCGTGGGTTCAGTATCTCTTAGTTGATCCTAATCGGGATAAAATAGGGAAAAGAAATAAAGCAAAATATTAAAATAAACATACAGAATTGTCTTTTATTTATCAAAATCAATACTCTAAAATCTCTCAAATCTAGAACCTGTGGACACAGATGTCCGAATGAAATTTTTACCACTTAAATTTATTATAGTTAAAAAAAAATTATCGGTTTGTTCCCGATGACTTTGGTAAAACAAACTAAAACAAAACAAATTTATGTATTCGAAGATTACCTATATTTACTATTTACTTTTTGAAATATTGGAATTTTAATTCATATGCTTTTTACTCAAAAATTTTGTTTCCGAACATAAAAATCTCTTTCACATAAATTGACTGACATTTGCTTTACTCACTCTGATGTCTTCTTGTGACCCAAAACAGCTCTCCCTCGTTGACTATGTTAAAGGCTACTCATCAAAGCCCTCTCCGTTCTCCAGCTTCAAAACTATCAGCATACCAGCACCAATTCTCCAACAAGCCGGGCCTCTTTTGACACGTACTCGATTCAAACAAAACTCCAAAAATTCTCTGCTCTCCTTCTCACAATAATACAGAATCAAAGAGGTATTTCGTCTCAATTTGATCTGTCTCTCGTTCCACTTTTCAACACTATTCTCCACTATCAAACAACCACTGGTACTTGCTAACTATCTATTCACGAAAACATCGAACTGCTCCTCAGCGATACCAAAAACATAATGACTTCTTTTTCAAACTCTCTCAATCATTCAAACCACTTTTCCCCTTCCAACTTGCCAAGAATCAGAAACAATCTTTTCCATTCGACAAACAAACAGTCATTTTCAAAATTATTCCGACCATCCTTAATTACTTTCGGGGAAACTCTACAACATTTACTCGGGTTGAAACAAATATTAAAATTCCAAACTTTCTTTTAAAACCACTCTTCTCGAAATTGATAATTACCATCTACCTGTGGATTCTATAGTTCCCGTAATACAATCTTTTTCATTTTAAAACTAAATACATCGTCCTTTTCACTTTAATTATTCACAAAAGTCTTTAATGGTTCATCGGAAAGCTCATTAAAAGAGAAATCTACTTACATCCAAACTAAATTCTAATAAATATTTACAGCTCAATATACAGGGAGTATCAAATTTATGTGCCCGCGTTATTTAAAAAAAAATTTAATTTAATTTTCATTTTGCTCTTGATTGATAAATTGAAAACACAATAATATTTACGAGGAGCTTTAAAACTCTTAAACCAGGTACTTATTTTTGTTTCTAGTCTCAAATCGGAAACTGTTGTCAAGATGCAAAAAAAACTGAAAATCAAAAACCAAAAGCTGTCAAACCATGTGTACAAAGAATTAAATACGAATATATCTGTTACTCCAGTGAATAAGTGGTTAAGTCAATTTTGAATAGTTTTCAGGAGACGACTTACAAGTTTTGACAACATGTCATAAATCGATTTTATATGATGGAATGCTAAAACTTTACATAAAATTAAGATATAATACAAACATATAATTGGTCTCATTTTGTAACTGCTAAGTGATTAGGTTAATGAGCATAAATCGATTTTATATGATGGAATGCTAAAACTTTACATAAAATTAAGATATAATACAAACATATTATTGGTCTCATTTTGTAACTGCTAAGTGATTAGGTTAATGAGACATGAGAAGATATGAGACTTAACCATTTATTCACCATCGACTTACCCAGTTATTCACCCAATATGTTAATGAAAATAAGTCACTCTATGTATTTTATTTTTCGGTTTAATGACTTTAAAAAGAATATTTCTTTATTTAAAATTTAACAAAAACAATTGTATAGTTTAAAAAACATTTATTCTGAATTAGGTTGTATATCTTGGTCAGTATCCAATTCCTCCAGTTCAGGATTATTGGCGACATCCTTTTTCATTTTCAGATTTTGATAAAATGCATGGAATGAAGGATCTATTAAAGGCAATAAAGACAATAAGTCTTTTTTTCTTGTCTGTAGCTATCGACACTCATTCCTTTTTAATGTAAGGTAAACAAAACAATATAGTTGGACGTCTTCTATGAGCAAAATTTTTTGTTTTAAAAAGATGTTCTTGTTTTAATGAGCATCTAAATGAAATTTCGGCGCCGTTTTTAACATATTGAAGCCATTGGACTGGTTTCCATAGAAACATTTCGCCATCATTATCAAGTTTTTTAATAATCTTGATAATCTAAGGGTCATGTTTCGTCACAAGTGAATTGAAATCGAAGAAATTATCTTTCAACATCATTACAATTTCCAATTTCAAAGGGATTCTTCTGTTTAGCAATTCTGATTACCTGTACCCAGTCGTTAAGGTGATTTATTTAAATTGTTTTTTTCCTGGATCTTTCAATAACGGAGTGGTCAGTATCACACTCCCTAGGCGTATGACAACTAACCAAAATTTTGTGGTTGATCTTCAGGTTTGCTTTTGATTAACAAAATTAAGAAACATTAATGCAATGGCATTATTTTTAATCTGACCACCACACGTATCTGAATAAAATTTTACTTCGGTTTTTCCATAAAGCAAGTGTGTTAAAAAATGATTATGGCAAATAGCAAGTTGTTTTGGCTGATTCTCTGTTACCATGTCTTGCACCGTGAGGTTAAAGCTCCACAGCTGCCTCTTGTGGAAAAAACTGAGGTTGTAAGGTAAGGGGTAGGCAGGCACTGTTGCAAGCCAAATGCATAAACTCCTTTCGATGGATTTTCTTTAGCAATTGCTTTGTCTTGACTTTTCTGCTCATAAGCAAATTGGGCCATGCTATGATGTTCGTCTCTTTCGGCTATTAATTGGATTTTAGTTTCTCCTTCTGAGGACAATTTAATTTGTACTTTAAATTTTCACGTTTATGACGTGTGCTGCTTTGGTTTTTTAAAAGAGAAACCTAAATCACGAAAGATTTTAGTGTAAATAGGTAGGCAAGCAGAAGATGCTCGTCCTTCCTTATACAAATCAAACATTTTTAAAATAGTCAAATTGGACGGTAATTTTTTTATTAGTTCGATTTCGACAATAGTGACTCGTAAGTGGGAAATGACAAAATATATCTGCTTTAGATTGTAAATTAGTCATAAAATGTCGTGATGTAATAACTATAAGTATTATAGTTAACCAGTTATGCACAGTGGCCAGAGTGGACCAAAAGACGTTAACTCGAGTTAACCTGTTTAGCACAGTAAACGATTATTGGTCATAACTGGGCAGGTCACTTTAACCATTTATTTCCTAAGATATTATTTTATTAAGTTTTTAGGTAAGTCGACTTAATCTAAATAGTACATCAATTTCAAAGATGGACAAAGATACACATACGTATAACTTTGGCTAGAGTCCGCTCACAGCTTAACTACTTATTCACAACATCTGGGAAGTAATTCTGCACCCATTGGTGCACTTAACCCATTTTGGCAAAAAATCGACTTAACCACTCATTCACTGGAGTAACAGATATACAAAATATTATTTTATGTTAGTTAAGAACATCATCCAAATATTAACATTTTTTACAATTTCCGGTTTTCGTGTATTACCATCACCAGTGTTTTACTCCTTTCTATCCTTATGTTTGTTTGCCATATTTCATGTTGTTTTGTAATCTCTCATCTGAATCATCTATCATGGTAACTCTACTCGTTCATTCGTTGTATTTGCTATGTCTTCATTTGTTGTGTTTGTGATATGTATATATCTTTTCATGATGGCGTCATTGCTTCTGTTATTGACTTTCGCAATTTTTCGTAAAAGTTTTCTTCCTTACATGAGTAGCTTTTTCTATCTCCTTATTTATATTTCGATCTATTTTCATTGTGTTCCGTACTTGTTTGTTTCGATCTACAGTCGGAAAAATGAAAGAATACCCATGAACGATCACATCAATCACATATTTTGTATTTGCTGCTTTTTTTTCATAAATAACAAACGAGAGAGATAGATTATTAATAATCTGAATAATATGTGATTGATGTGATCGTTCATGGGTATGCTTTCATTTTTCCGAGTGTATCTAAATGCGTCTCGAGTAAGTTTTTCTTTAACAGCAATGGTAACGTTTCATACCTTCCAGAGTATTATGGTTCGATCTATTCTGCTTTAGATATATTTCTTTGTTTCTATTTTAGAATTTACTGTGTCATAATTTGTCATAAGTTGTCTCGCTACTCTGCCATTGTTTAATCTTCCCTGAATATATAGAATGATAATATAGTTAGAATTCTTACAGAAATTTTTATTTTATGTTAACTGTTAGTACGTTTACATAATACATAAACATACGTTTACATATTACTACCAACTACTAGCACAAAATATTTCGTATTTCAGGTATTCACTTACATAGACAACAAAAAGTCACCATCATCATTGACGTTACAGCTCTTCGTGAGTTTTTGTCGCGTTTACCATCGCCTTCCATGTTTGTTGGCCCTGTGCCGCTATTTTCCTTTGTCTTACTCCCATTTTCTCCAGAGATCGGCTCTTGACTGCATCTTTCCACCTTTTTCTAGGCCTACAAACCTTCTTCCATCTGGTCTTTCCCAAAATACATTGTTTTTAATTATGAAATATTGTCTTTACAACTTGTTAGTTACACATTTTTCACACAATTGTTTTAAAATAAGCTTTTTTGGAAGCGATTTCCGAAATGGGATTCAAAACGTCAAACAGTAATTAAGGATGTAATTTTCACTAAAATCAATTATTGTGGCTTAATCCCATATAAACATAATATTTAACTTAGACATGCCACAAGAGTTTTTTTTTCTAGTGAAATTGTCCATTTCTTTGTGTCTTTCTTTTAAACGCATTTGACGTTCGAACTGATAATATTCTCAGAAATCCTATATACATACTCGTAGTCTTACGAAGATTTGTCAGAAAGTACATCGATTTATTCTTAATATTCGTCAAATTATCGAAAAATCTCGAGAGTTTAACATAGAAACATATTTGTGCTTTGTTGACTACTCCAAGGCCTTCGATAACGTAAAATGGGATAAAATGTGGCATATACTTAGAGAAATGGGTATGCCAGAACATCTAATCTATCTATTACGAGCACTTTATGTAAATAACACCGCTAATGTAAGAGTTAATAATGTGGTTTCGAAAAACTTCAAATTAAAATCTGGAGTGCGGCAGGGATGTATAATATCCCCAATTCTATTCAATATATATATAGTGAACACATTATGCGTCAAGTTTTTGAGGAATGGCAAGGTGGAGCAACGATAGGAGGAAGAAAAATAAAAAACCTACGTTATGCTGATGACACTGTTATATTGGCGTCTTCACCAGAAGAACTGGAAGAAATTATGAATAGGCTAGGAACGGTGAGTACAGAATATGGTTTGAAAATAAATATACAGAAAACCAAAGTAATGATCATTGATAGAATCAGAAACAACCAACCGGAGATAAGAGACTTGGCAGGTTACGAAGTGGTCAGACAATTTAATTACTTAGGCTCCATTATTACTAACAGTGGATAACAGATCGGCAACAGCCAAACTCACAAAAATATGGAAGAATACTGACATTACAAAAAAACACAAAATTACGCCTTGTTCGAACGTTAATATTTCCTATCGCCACCTACGCTTCAGAGACTTGGACCATCAAAAAAGCAGATTCAAAACGTATAATGGCATTTGAAATGTGGGGTCTACCGGAGAATGTTGCGCATACCATGGACCGCACATCGCACAAATAATTCAATATTAGCCGAACTTAACATAAAAACTAGACTCAGCACAACTATCAACCAAAATATACTGGGATATTTTGGACATATAACTAGAAGAAGATAAGGCATGGAACGAATGATAGTTGAAGGCAACGTAGAGGGCAGAAGATCCAGAGGAAGATCTCCACTACGATGGTCGGACCAAATAAGGGACATGACTGGTTACTCGTTCTCCGAAGCAAAACAACACGCACAGGAGAGAGAGGATTGGATAGAAATAGTCAAACGACTTGCATGACGCCACTACATCCTTACGAAGGAGAACAGATAGAGGAGGAGACATCGATTTTTAATAATGAAAAGAAGTCAAATAATTTATGTATCCTATTATTATAGTTTTCCTTTTAAATATTACACTTCGGATCTTCAAGAAAAAAGAGCTTTAAGTACAAATCTTTAAAAACCGATCTTTACGTTGCCTGCTTTAACAGATCCGGATCGAAGTGATCTGATTCGGATTCGTAACAACTCTACTGGCGGAAAAAGAGCGATGTATCGGTGACAATCGTAGACGGTGGGTTTGTCCGTAGGTCGTGTATTTTCCGGTGATGGGGAGTTCCTGCTAGGTCCGGGAAACGGCGGCAGGAATGCGCCAGGCGACGGGAATGCGCAGGAACAGCGAAGTGGAGGGCAAACACAGGGCCGGAGTGGACTCGACTGATATAAGCACATAATTTTTTTTATAAGCATTTATTAACCATCAGAATTAATAATATTCTATAAGTTAATTTGATAACAAGCACAATAACTTATATAAACTATAATATTGTATACTAATATGGCGTGTACATCACCCAGCGGTTTCACCTTAGTTTCATCGAAGATCTATAGGCCATACCCTTAGCAATCTTCTATTGTTTAGTGGCTGCAGTAGTGATAATATTAATTGGTTGGGGTGGCCTTCCAATTGCTCATGGTATCTGTTGGTTCTTTCTTGAATAACTGCTGACTAACGGGATGTTTACGTCTTTATGAAGTGTTTAGTTGGAAATGTACCACGGGGTATTTGCGATGGTGCGTAAAATTTTTGATTGGGTTCTTTGGATTATTTTTGTATTTGATTTGCTGGCACAACTACATAGTTCGATTCCGTATGTCCAGATAGGTCTGATGACTGTTTTATAAATGAGCAGTTTGTTCTTAATTGATAGTCGAGATTTTCGACCTATTAGCCAATTAATTTCTTTCACTTACAACTCAAATTTTTTCTTCTTTAAAATGTGTTGTTTCCAGTTTAATTTAGAATCGAGATGTAGCCCCAGGTATTTGACGATATTCTGTTGGGGTATGTTGACTTGATTAGGCTAATATTTGGGCATAGGTCTTTCCTCAGTGTGAAACTTATATGTGTTGACTTAGTTTCATTAGCTTTTATTTTCCACTTCTGTAACCACTGTCCGATTTTGTCTAGGTGTTCTTAATGATGCAGCTGTTGGATCCTCTCCAGTTGCAAATATTTCTGTGTCATCAACGAAAGTTCCAATGGTGGTTTGTGAAAAGGTTGGTAAATCGGATGTGTACAGTACATGTCATAAAGTAGTGGACCCAGTATACTACCTTGTGGAAGTCTTGACTGAAGTTGGTTACGGTTTGATAGTTCATCGTCCACTTTAGTTTCAAATTCTCTTGTAATAAATTAAAGAATTTGTTGGGTAGAGATTTTTTGATTTTATAAAGTAATCCTGGGTGTCATACCTTATCAAATGCCTGGCTGATGTCCAGAAAGGCTGCTGAAGCACATAAATGAAATTCAAAATAAAAATAAATTTTAAATAAAAAACTAGGTACATAAGCTTTTAGACAAGGCGAAAACGGCGGGTTCGTTGGGAAAAATATTCCCATGAGATTTTTTTGCATAATTACATTCGTGAGACATCCCAGAATAAGGTTCAAGAAGTCACCCACGTGAAAAGTGGGCCAAATTTTTTTTAACAATTTTTTTTTAATCAAATTGCAAAAATCAATATTTTTGGCCTGGACAATTTTTTTGTGGGTTTTTTGGACCATTCTGGATAAAAAGGTCTCTTATAATTTTTCTCTTAAGTTGATCGTTTTCGAGTTATAAACAATTTAAAATTGAAAAAAGCGAAAAATGGCGATTTTCAAGGCTTAATAACTCGGGTAAAAGTTATTATTATGAAAGTCAGAAAGTGACTAAATCAAAGTTTAATGCCCCCCCCCCCCCTACAAGATCCTGAAGAAATTTTTGTCATTATTTTATTACTAAGCTGTTATTTTTAAGTAATAATGTTGAGCGCCATGCACGTGGTAGCCGGCCGTAAATGCTGAGTGCGAGAGAGATGCCACTCCGGCAGTCCAATTCTGCATTTTACTTGCACTCCCATTTACGGCCGCCTACCTCGTGCATGGCGCTCATTATTATTACTTAAAAATAACAGCTTAGTAATAAAATAATGACAAAAATTTCTTCAGGATCTTGTGGGGGGGGGGGGCATTAAACTTTGATTTAGTCACTACTTTCATAATAATAACTTTTAACTGAGTTATTAAGCCTTGAAAATCGCCATTTTTCGTTTTTTTCAATTTTAAATTGCTTATAACTCGAAAACGATCAACTTTAAGGCGGCGCCAGACATGCGGTATTTGGCAAATACTGAGCAAGTGCTTGCTAAATATCAAATATTTGAGTGCTCATGAAAGTGTTCGTTAAACGGCAAGCACCTTATTGTTATATTATTATATTAACGGCACCATATTCGAGATTTTTCGTGTATCGAATCACTGTGGGAACAACAAAAAATATATTCTAAACGAACAAAAAATGTAGGTACTTAGCGGTTATTGATACAGAGCTTCTTATAAATTTAGCCGCTTTTGTCATTAAGGCTGGTGGAAGTTTATTATTAAAAAGCCAAGAATGAGAAGATGGTGGATGATGCCACTTAGTCAAACCACTTTTTAAGCTTTGTTTTGCTGTTTGCGAACGTGCTCTAAATGATGCTATTAATGATTCCTTTTTCTTTTTTTAACTCGCTTATCGTGTATTTCTCACCGATCTTAACGTGTATTCGTTTTCATGCATCGTAAAAATCATTTCGATTTTTATGATTTAAAAGATTCGCATTCCATATTATAGGTTCATTTTCATATACATCCAAAAATTGTAAAATACTTTCATTGGTCTACTCTATATTTACTATTTTCAGTATTTTTTACACTCTCTAGCAATAACTAAAGTATCTGCTTTAATAAACGATAAATTAAATTAGATGTAAACTTTAACCCAACATTTAAAAACTTGCTTATGCTTGAACTAATATGTAAATGAGAATAGAATATTCAAACGGCGAATATTTGTTAACTTTGAAGTGTTGAAAAGACCGACAACGTACGGGAACACGACAAATATTCGACAAGCACTAACATTGGTCAATGCCAAATAGCAAGCAACTCCTCCAACTCCACACTAATAGGCAAATAGCGAGCACTTGTTCAGTATTTGCCAAATATTCAGTATTTGCCAAATACCGCATGTCTGGCGCCGCCTTTAGAGAAAAATTATAAGAGACCTTTTTTATCCAGAATGGTTCAAAAACCTACAAAAAAAAATGTCCGAGCCAAAAATACTGATTTTTGCAATTTGATTAAAAAAAATTGAACCACTTTTCACGTGGGCGACTCTTGAACCTTATTCTGGAATGTCTCACGAATGTGATTATGCAAAAAAATCTCATGGGGTATAATTCAGAAGTTACGTATTATTTTAATGGAGGGTGAAACTCAGAATATATTTTTATATTTTTGAATCTTTCATAAAGTAAAGGAAATATTTATTAATAGTTCATAAATAATTTTTAGTTGGATCCATAAGTTTTGTAATCTAATTTTCCCTTTTTCTTTTTCAGGTACTGATCTCTCCTCTTTTAGCCGGCTTGGCCGTCGGTATAGGTGTGCCGATTCTTCTGTTTTACGTTTACGGTGTGGTCCCGGTATCTTTGTGCCGATCGGGAGGTTGCGGAGGCTCTTCTGCTTCCGAAGACTCGAACGTCATCACTTCCAGAGCGGCCGACACGACGTCCATGGACGCTGTTAGCACCAAAGGACCGAATCCTTCCATTGGAGAAGCTAGTCTTTCGCTTGCCAGCGGTAGTCAAGTACTTAGAGATATAGATAGGTAAGTAAATACAAAATACAGCGTGGATGCGTTTACTAGAAAATACCATAATAATAATTTTCAGTTACCAGATGTCGTTAGACACATACTCCATAAACGTCAGTTGCAATGCGGGGATAAGCTCTCGTAGTTTCGTCACTTGGGGTAGAGAGCAGCAAACCTACGCCTCTCTGATGATGACTCCAACTAGAGACGAAAATCGTCGATTTAGAGTGCTGGTTTGCGCTCTCTGTTCTAAGTGAAAAATAAGACAGTTTTGCCTTCGCATTGCAACTGAATAAAAATGGTATACAACAATTTAAGTACAACAACTATGTCTTTAAAAACATTACAGATCTGGCGAAATACCTACTACTTGGCTACTATCGAGCTTTGCTCCACTACCAGAAACCAAGGCCCAAACACTGTAATGATTATACACTAAGCATCAAAATTAACGCACCACCTTAAAAATGGGACCTTTTTGATGTCTTGTATTTCCTAAACCTGTTGTCCGATTTCAGTGATTTTTTTAATATGTTATAGCTTTATTCTTCAAGAATATGTAATAAATCTTCGATGTAATAATCTGTTGCTAAACAGATAAGTGTCATTGTATACCGGGTGTAACAATTATAGTGTGTTTTTCCTCAAAGTTTGGAACACCCTGTGGACTATTCTGGCGTATATAAAATATTGAAATTAAAACTCAACTATAGCCTTAGGCTTTCTTAACATTATGCTTTTTGATTCATTCGCTTATGTTAGGTTAGATAATAAAAAAGTTAGGTACTTTAACAACTAGCAACGTTCTTCATCAATACAGGGTGTTTCTAAATAAGTGCGACAAACTTTAAGGAATAATTCTGCATGAAAAAATAATGACCGTTTGTTTTGTAAACATATGTCTTGATGTTGAATCTTTTCTTACAAACTGACCATTGGCGTGCATACGGGTCATATTACCCGTATGCACGCCAGTGGTGAATATAAAATTCTTAATTGTATGCCAAAAAATGCGCAATAACTACCTCTTAAAACTTACTAAATTTTATTTGCATATCTCAACCGGTTTTAGAGCAATAAATTAATCGTCAGTTTGTAAGAAAAAAATCAACATCCCGTATCTCGAAAACGAAGCATTTACGGACATAAGTTTATAAAGCAAATGGTCATTATTTTTTCATGCAGAAATACCCCTAGGCCGATGCCGCAGTGCAGGAAGTTTGCTAGGATGGTGGATGGTAGATACCCGCCTGGCGACTATCCAGCTACTTATACCACGAATAATACAACGACGGTAGCCGCAGTGGCCTCCCACTACCATCTACCCACCCGGTGCGGTGGTCCGCCAGGCGTCTATCCACCCATATCAGTCGTGTTTGATAATTCATCCGGGTAGCCTCGCTATGGAGCAAAGCGTAATAGGTACTGTGCATAAAAGAAGGGCAATTTGGGACCCATCAGACCCACTATGTGACGAGACATGGCTTAAAATATCTGTTTTATTTATTCTTTGCAGTTGCATTAAAAAAATCCGATATTCAAGTCAGGTGAATTTAAAAAGCAATTTTTTCCTTAAAGTCGATTTTTCTCCACTTTCTGAAAAGTTTAGTGAGTGTGTTTTACCTCTAATATGACGATATGCTAAAGAACAATCCCAATGTAACGTAACAAATGAAACAAACGATTCCTCAGCAGTCAGTTGGATACTGACTTCTGACTTCATTTCACTCTTTCACTGCATCCAGGATGCAGCGACCCTCCACCATCCACCTTTAAAATCCACCCTCCAAGCCACCATCTAGCATCCTGCAGTGCGGCATCGGCTTAGTTTGTTGCACTTATTTAGAAACACCCTGTATTTATGAATAGCATACAATGTTGTTACAGTACCTAACTTTTTTATTATCCCACATAAGCGAATGAATCGAAAAGCAAAATGTTAAGAAAGCCTAAGGCTACAGTTGAGTTTTAATTTCAATATTTTATATACGCTATAATATTCCACAGGGTGTTCCAAACTTTGAGGAAAAAACACACTATCATTGTTATACCCGGTATACAATAACACTGACCTGTTTAGCAATAATATTATTACATCGATATTCTTGAAGAATAAAACTATAATATACTAAAAAAATCACTCAAATCGGTCAACAGGTTTAAGAAATACAAGACATAAAAAATGTCCCGTTTTTAAGGTGGTGCGTTAATTTTGATGCTTAGTGTAGATTGATCTGTTTAATGACACAATTATTCACAACGTTTTTAAAGGTGATACATATAAGAATATTTAGAAAGTCTGAAGGGGATATTAGTAATAGACAGTTTGGCTTTCGTAATGATTTCGGTACAAGAGAAGCTCTATATAGTTTCACAACTCTTACTCAAAAATGTCGAGACCACCAAAAATATGTTTACGTCACTTTTATAAACTATAAGAAAGCGTTTGACAAAGTTAAGCATAACATTCTCATAGAATGTCTAAAGCGAAAAGCACTCGACAAAAATGATATTAACAGTGAGAAATATCTATTGGAACCAACAGGCTGTGGTAAAATTAGATGGCAATAGTACAAGTGCGTAACATATTAGCAGAGGAGTGAGACAAGGCTGTTTACTTTCACTATTACTATTTATATACTCCGAAGAGTTATTGACACAAGCACTTGAAAACGGTACAGAAGGGATCAAGATAAATGGTGAAGCTATAACATCCGTTATGCTGACAATACAGTCATTATCGCTGAAAATGACAAAGACCTGCAGACGATACTAAACACAATTTGCGATACTGAGGAATAGTTTGCTCTAACAATATATAAAGAAAACAAAAACCATGGTTATCAGTTATAAAGGTAAAGTAATAACAAGGATCCAGATAAAAAATGAAGATATTGAACAAGTGGACAAAACGAAATACTTAGGAGTCCAGATTAATGAAAATCTAAATCCGGAATCAGAAATTCGATCAAAAATAGACCTTTTGAAGATGATGAAATGTCCGAGTGATCAAAAACTCAATCTGCAACTTCGATATTGGATGGTAAAATGTTATATCCACTCTATTCTTCTTTATGGCGCCTAAGGTTGTACTGTTAATGTTGACTTAATGAGAAAGTTTTTCCTGCTTTTGAAATATGGCTTTTTAAAAATTCCGTGGACAAATCATATTACGAATAAAGAATGGGATGAGACAGATAACTTTTGATCACCATTAAAAGGAAAAAGTCATATTTGGGGCCCTTTTTTTGTTAAGGAGTAGACTTCCGCTATTAAACCATAACGCATATTCATAAAGAAATAAAATGTTTGAAATGTCTTCAGTTTGAATAGAATTGTAATGAATAGAAATGTGCATTTTCACCACCACTGAATATTTCTACACCCGATCTGTATATCAAAACACTAAATATTTCAATATTTCGCTGTACTCCATTAAGTTAATACTAAAGCAATAATTGATGTGCATTTCAAATATTTCTGATTTTTCTGCACAGGCTATTACTCTTATATACTACTATTACTCCTACTATCGGTTTACAGCGTTCTCCGACACCTAACCGCCATTCTTCTCTGTTTAATCATAGACCCGGAGGGATTTCTCTTTCCACTAGTTCTTTTTCAAATCTGCTTAGGGATCCTGTCATCTGGCATTCTCTGTACATTGGCCGTACCATACTAGTTGTTTTGTTTTTATGTCATCAATGATTGTATGTGTCACTCTCATCATTTCTCGTATTCTCTCATTTGGTATCCGATCTCTTCTTGATTTGCCTGCTGGTCTTCTCTAGAAGTCCATTTCTGGAGAAGAAACGGAAGGAACGGAGAAAATGTTACTAGTAACAGTAACAGAAACAGAAATATTACTAAGAGGCAAAGTTTTCAACCTAATATAAACATTAATACTATTGAAAAATATTAAAAATATTAATAAAAGATTTTTAATTGACGACTTATTGGTCCATTTCCCTGGTAACACCTCCATGGCTTCTAAAAAATGCAAGCCAGATGGATGCTGCAGTGAAGACAAGAGGGAATTCTAAAAAGTTGCAATTCACAACCCCGTCTACAGCTTGGTAAAGTTCCAACGGAAAAATGGACCTAGTAATGGACCTTCAATATTATTAATGTTTATATTAGGATGAAAACTTTGCCTTTCAGTGGCCAGATGACGCTACTCACCTACTCCATTAACGTCAGTTGCAATGCGGGGATAAGCTTTCGTGGTTTCGACTCTAATTGGAGTCATCATCAGAGAGGAGTAGGTTTGCTGCTCTCTGCCCCAAGTGACTACTATGATAGTATAGTAGTCACTTGGGGCAGAGAGCAGCAAACCTACTCCTCTCTGATGATGACTCCAATTAGAGTCGAAAATCGTCGATAATCGTCGATTTAGAGTGCTGGTTTGCGCTCTCTGTTCTAAGTGAAAAATAAGACAGTTTTGCCTTCGCATTGCAACTGAATAAAAATAGTATACATTTTTATTTTTTTTTAGAAATATTACTCTTATATACATTTATTAAATTATTATACTAGGCATTAAACACTGGATTTATGTCTAACTGTCAATAAAAATTATAAAAAATAGATTTATATCCCATATCAAGCGCTCTACACCAGATTGTTCCGTTCATATATATTATCCCGAAACTATAAATCACAGAGTCACGTCATGTAGCAAGCGTAACAGTTTGCGGCCTTTTTCGTTAATCTTACGAAACCGAACTTTGAATCAAAAGGATATTTAATACGCGCCAAATCATCCAGAAGGATGTGGTTACAATGTCTAGACTCTAGACCTCTTATATTTTCGTATGTCGTAATATCACTTCCAGATTTCCTAGTCAACGCCCTTTTAATAAACCAAAAAAATTTGTATTAAAATTTAGTTCTACGGAAAGTTACTTAAAAGCTTAAAATACGTGTTTGTGTCAAAACCTTAATTATGATTATTATATCAGTACACATCGTTCTCAGAAATCTTCCAATTTTTAATCTCCGCCTCGATCGATCATTCCCTGAGTCCTTCTCCAGTCCTATTTCGTGCACACATTTTTATCAATTCCTTCTCACCAGCTCAATAGACCAGGGCATTTAGCACAAAATAAATCGATTTTTAGTCATGAGGATTTAGTCCAATCAGGATGACGTCAGGAAAAAGTCTATTATATCAAAATGGATAGAAATGGATAATTGCACTTTAAAGTGCATACAATGCATCCAAAATTGCATCAACATGTCCAAGTAAGTGTATCACGGGCCAGATTTTGTTACTCGGTGCTTTTTGGGGTCGCTAAAGACGAAAACGCCATCAGAACCGACCACCGGAGCACCTGGTGCCAAAAGACCCCGTGTAGTCTGTTTGCATCAATTTAGTGCCGAAATCACTCGAAACTCCAGAAGATGACGTGCCTTAGCAGTGACACAGCACCAGGTGCTCCGGGGGGGGGGGTCAGTTCTGATGGCGTAGTCGTGTTCATCGACCCCAAAAACCCCCTTGTAACAAAAGTTGGCCCTTTATATGATTATTTTGAAATATTTATGCACTTTTGACTTTTTCTGACATCCTCCTGAACACAATGCAAAAAGTTGCAGGCCTCTAGTTGCTGTATTAAAAATCGATTTATTCAGGTGTTTTTGGTGCTAAATGCGCTGGTCTAAAAGTTTGAGAGTTAAAAATTAAATAAAAATTCATAACAACTCAATTAAAAATCAGCCTTTCACCATCGTCATTCCCTTTATCTTTACCCCTATCCGTGGTTGGCTTCCCTAGCTACATTTCTTCGTATATTTTGTTTCGGAGTCATACCAATGTTCATCCCCTTTGTAGACATGTCTTGTTTGTCTATCGATTCAATGGTTCAATATGAGTGTTCGCTTAACCACTCTTTCACTCGACCTAAGAGTTCTATTGTGGCTCTCTGTTCCTCACCATGTCATTCTTTGCTGCGATTTCCTATGGCTGCCTACAGGAGCGTACAGAGAAACTGTGGTTTCCTAAGAACCACGATCTTCATTAGCATTGAAAGAAGTAACACTGAAGGTTGGCTTTGGGAACTCTGAATTTATTATACCCAAATGGATCATGGGCATTCTGTCGATTAACAGCTCTTTAACTCCACTACAGAACGACCTTCATAGATTATTTTACACTGCAAACTTCCAATTACGTTAAGTTTCGATTTGTCTGCGGATTCCAGGGCCAAAGTAGAGCGTTGTAAATCAGATCTGGTATATTTAAGCAAACGCAATAAGTTCTTCACCTGCCGCACAGACTTCTGCCCCTGTATCAGGGGTGGCTTTATAAGAAAATGTTATGTTTTTGTTTGAAATTGAATTTATTTTTAATTCAATTTGTCGGTTTCTACTTTTGTTAGCAGCATAATCGATAGAAGTAATTTTTAAATACCCTATATTGACAGGTCCTTCTATGGGTTCAGTTGGAATATCTACGGAACGAATCTCTTTTGATAAACAGCATTTGGTATAATGCCCGTTTCTGTTACATTTTTCACAAGTTGCGTTGTTAGCCGAGCACTTGTAATTATTGTGCCTTGAAAAACCGCACTTTAAGCATTTATTTTTATTTAAATTGCTACTAGGCTGATTAACTTTGATTTTTGCAATGCTTTGGTTGCATATATTTTCTTCAGTTAAGGCTGCTTCCTCAGCTTCGCATAATTTGATAATGTCTCCAATCTTTGCTGAATCTGGGAGAGTTCTGCATTTTTTTTATGTTAGCATCAAAAAGTGACTCTATGACATGATCGGCTAAAATCTGATCGTAAAAACTTGAGCATGGATCTGTAAGTTGGAACAATTTGACTTTTTCTCTATAAAAAGAGGAAAAAGATTCTTCTTGCTCTTCTTTTTTGTTCATGAAGTGACTTCGTCTCAAGCGACCATTCTCCTTCTTTTTAAAATATTCTTCCAATTTATTTAGTAGATTTATGTAATTTGAGCCACTTTCTTTATCAAATTTTATTACTAACCGGACCACATCTGATATACCTATCTTGATTAAAATATGATTCGAGAAAAGCTAATAATTTTTTATTAGGAGCGTCTTCTACATTTTGAAAGGATATATTGTTCTCAAATTTTCGTCTCCAGTCCTTGAACTGTAAGTAAGTCAAGCTTTCTTCCAATTTTTCAGGACCAGCCACGGCATTTGATAAATGTAAGTTGTAGTTTATACTGTTAGTCAACGTTTTTGAACTCTCAGCCTCTTCTGCTATTGAAGATGTTGCTGCGGGGTTATCAGTCGAAACAACAGTAGTTTTTGACAGCAGTATTTGCATCATATCTTGCAAATATTTGATGCTATGTTCTGTGGAACTTACAAAATATTCGAGATTTGTAATCCGATCATTGGAACTCTTCTCTTCATTAAAATAAATACTGGTTTTGGTCTTTCTTTTTGGCATCTTCTACTTTGTAGGTTTTAGAACTGCGCCATGATATGTTCGTTAAATATATTTTATTTAATGACACTGACAATCAACAAAACTAAATTAACCTAAGTACATAGTATAAATCTAAATATATATTAACTATAACTACAATATTTCTACAACCACCACCAATCCTCCACTATTCTGTCCACATCTCGTTGTACAAGTTTATCTCGCTCGTTGCCTTCTTGGTATTAGTTCTTCAGCTTGTTTTGGGTCTTCCACTGTTACTCCTCTAGGATGGATTCTAAATGCACGCTACTTTCGGAAGCCGCGACTCATTCATTCAGATTACATGTCCATACTATCTTAATGGTCGTTGGTCAACAACTTCCACAATTGTATTTTGGTCCCAATAATTAGTTGGTTTCTACCTCTGTCTCGTCGTGATAATCTGCATGATCTTCGGTATAGCTGCGTATCCATTTCCATAGCTTTCAATCAATTTTTGTTATATTCTGTCCATATCCATGTTTCTGCATTGTGGAATGAAATATTTTTGACGATCGTGTTGTAAATATTTTATTTATTTTCCTTCCTTTCCTGACATCCTTTTGCTACCATGTATTATTGAATCTGCTTAGAGATCTTTTTCCTTGGTTTATTCTTTCCTTAACTTCATGCTTGTGGGATTTTTCTTTACTAATTTTTGCTCTAAGATAGCTAAAGTGTTCACGTCCCCATTTTTTGTTGTTTTCACCTAAAATTAGGTTAGTTGTCTCTTAACCTATACTGTTTATAGGCAGTTTGTTGTATTTAGATTTATTGTTAGGCCTAAGTATCGTATTTTCAGTAATTTTTTTCTGGGCCAGAAGTTGGTGACAAATCCATTTTTCGTAATATGCAATAATTGTACCTGTTGTATTTAAGAAGATTCAGTTACATTTGAATATTTTTATCACACCACATTTCATTTCGTCCAACTCTACTGCATGCATCTTCACCTGTTTTTCCACTACTCTTTAATACAGATCATAGATTCCTAAAACTATTACTTTTAAAAATTATTTTACTATCTATTTATACGTAAGTTACCATCGTATTTTGTAGTAGTACTCCCATCATGTTTTTCTTAATTATGTAGGTGATTTTATTAATATAAAATATGGTATTATCATATTTTAACTAGGGTATTTTGTATTTTTAGGGAATCTGCTAGCACAGTAGCTCTCGCCGGTAGTTTAAATCAAGCAGGTACAAGACTGGAAGTTCAGGCAGACCTGGTATCAGCGCAAAGATTCAGCCTGAGTAGCCTTAGCGAATCTGTCAATGCTAGTATAGCCGATGACGCCGGTGCTAGCGTTAGAGCTCTGGCAGGATCAATGCTTAATTATAAGGTAAGAAATAATTTTCTCCTAGTTTCATTTTATTTTCCTAGAATGTCTAAAAAACTCAAGCTTGCTGCATATTACTTTATTCACCATTTATCTAATTATAGTTAGTTATAATGTTAAGCAATAAAATTTTAAATTGCAACTCGATGGAACATCTATTGATTAGAATTTATAGATGACTGAAACGAAATAGCATTGGTTCATATAAATGGTACATTCCATGTCAAATCACTCAGGTAAAAAATTTTGGATTTCCGATTTGTCTGAAAATTGGTATATAGCTTCTGCGGGACGTAAAAATAAGATATTTAAGGTCAAAAAATCTTCTTCTTCTTTTTTTCTCAAAATGTTATTTTATGCGATTTTACAGTAATTTGGTGTTTATTTAAACAAATTTGCATTTTCTGTCGTAAAGTATCAATGAAAAACATAATATTTTAATAGAAAGGAATCAAAAATGTCATTATATGGCATTATAACAAGTTATTTTGAATCAAAACAAGTTTTTGATCAAATTTTATAGTGTAAAAAACGTTAAAATACCGTTTTTTACATTTTCCTCCATTCCCAAAATACATCATCATCGATTTGGCTGAAAATTTGCCCACAGATATCCAAAAGATAGGACTTTAAGTGGTTAGAAGGATTTGAATTATATTGCAATACCAAAAAAGTTACATGTAGTAATATCAGACTCAAAAGTATATATTAGTCCAGTCGGAATAGCATTTGACCTTGAATGCCGAGCTGCCCAAAATTTTATTTTTCTGATCTTTAGGGGAGTCAATAGTAGCCTAAATTTAAAATCACGAATGAATTTCTCCGTTACGTTAGCCGCCATCTTGATTTTAAAGGAGAACCTGTTTTGCTCAATATCTCCGTCATTTTTAACTTTTCGACAAAAATGGTAGGAACTGAAATTGTTCCAAATAAATCGTATTTACAATTATTACAATTTCTTTTTAACAATTTTTGTCGTGAGGTCGATATTTTCGAGTTAATTGTACTTACAGTAGACGCCTATATTTTTGACTATAATATTGCATGTAACTTTTTTGGTATTGTGATATAACTCAAATCCTTCTCAACACTTAAAGTCCTATATTTTGTCTATCTGTGCGCAAATTTTCAGCCAAATCGATTATAATGTATTTTGGGAATGGAGAAAAATGTAAAAAACGGTATTTTAACGTTTTCTACACCATAAAATTTGATTAAAAGCTTGTTTTAAATCAAAGTAACTTGTTATAATGCTATATAATGACATTTTTGAGTCCTTTCTATTAAAATATTATGTTTTTCATTGATACTTTACGACAGAAAATGCAAATTTTTTTAAATAAACACCAAATCACTGTAAAATTGCATAAAATAACATTTTGAGAAAAAGAAGAAGATTTTTTGACCTTAAATATCTTATTTTTACGTCCCGCAGAAGCTATATACCAATTTTCAGACAAATCGGAGGTCCAAAATTTTTTTTGCTTCAAAATTGAGTGATTTGAAATGGAATGACCCAAATACTTAGATCATGAAATCCAAATTGTCAGGGTCAATCAAACTACCGAACTGCAAAAGAAGAATCACCTTAGCATGGGCTACATTGGAGCTCTATCAGAGATCTTCAAGAGCAACATGCCAAATTATCTGAAAAAGAAGACATTCGACCAACATATGTGCTTCCATGTCATGACTTACTGCGCTGAAACACATTAGTTAACCCAGGACACAACCAAAGCCACAAGAGTGGCCCAAAGAAGAATGAAACGGTCACTACTTGGACTGACTCTCAGAGACAGGGTTAGAAACAAGGAAATCAGGACAGATGGCATAGAGCGAATAGCATGGTTAAAGTGGAGTTGGGCGGGCCATGTTGCCACAATGAATGACGAACGGTCAGCCCAAAAAATTACAGTGTGGAGACCATGAACAAGCAGATGAAGTAGAGGTAGACCATCTACACGAACACAATGGACAGACAACGTCAAAAGGGTCGCTGGGAATTGGTTGCAGGAAGCTCAATAACGACAGAACTGGAAGAAATTAGGGGAGGCCTATGTTCAACATGTATATTGTGTAATGTTGGGTGCCGTTTGTTTGAAGTCAGGCGGTGCAGGGATCCCTAGATTGTCGATATATCACCCTACAATCGGCTTATACACGTAATAAATTAAAAGTGAAAGTCTATTGTGAAATCATAATAATAATAATTACCCCTCTTAAATATTTAAAAGCCAGATTGTATATAAACAAACATTAACTGATATTTGGTTACGCTATATTTGCGACATCCTTGGTCATCGATTTTGCATGCACAAATTCGGATTCAAACAGTATGTGATTGCAGCCTAAATAAACGAATCTTGTGTTATTTTAGGCTCCTGGTAGCGATTCCTGCAGCTGCATCACGACCGAAGACTGCACATCCGAACGAGTCCGTTTCGATGACAACGTCAGCTTCATTACGTCTTCTCAAGCCGAAAAGACCAGCATTGGAAGCAGCTGCAGTTTCCGAGCTCGATGTGCTACAAAATCCGCATTGTCCAAATCGACCGCTGCTGACAAGGTATGAATTCTGCTTATATTCCTTGTTGCTAAACCAGGGAAGCAATAAATTTGACTAATCTCATGATCGTAAATAAATGACAAAAATCGCGCAACGTTTGTTTATTTAAGAGCTTTATACAAACTGACTTCATTCGCGGCAAAATACAAAAATTGCATACGACAGTTATGCTCTGCCTTTAAAAGGAATTTTGACGATAGTCGTGTTGATACAAATTTTGTTTAAACATTGATTTCGCGTCCGTAACTGAAAGCCCGGGCTGGGAGTAACTTTTTGCACCTTTTTTGAGGTATCAAAATTGATGTTCTCAGCAAAATTCAGCTCGTTCGTTTGGTTTTTAGAGATCAAGTCTTTGGCAACTTGACTACCATATTTTAAGGAGCAATAGCAATGATTTATATATCTCACAACCTTAAGGTTCGACCTGTCACACACAAGTCACAAGAACCACTGTATAAGCAACATTGTAATGTATTATTTTTAAGGACGGAATAGTATCGTATTTTTAGATTTTTGCAATAAATATCGATGATCGAAGATGATAAAATATCTGTAATATAGGAAAAGTCAAACAATAAGGGTTGCACGTAATTTTTTCCTTGTTGCCATATTCCAAATAAAAAAAAATATAGGAAATGATCTGATTTTATGATATGCCATTTCTATTACAAGGATCATTTATTTGGCTAGAGTTAGTGACGAATTTATATGACGTCATTATTACATTTGGTAAGATTGGAAAACGTAGCTGACGTGTGTCATAATATTGGAGATTAAATATAATGTCAAAATTTTGTTTTCAAATTATAATCGGGGAAGACGAAAGACAGATATATTATTACTGAAAAACAGGGAGAAGCGTACTTTTGAAGTGTGTAAAATATATAATTCCTAGCTGAGCGCTTTTGGCTTATATGGCCATCTTCAGAGCTATGCTGCAATAAAAAGGTCTCTAATGAATAATTGATCTTAGAATTCAAAAGTTTAACTTAGGTCAAAAAGTTCAAAATACCACTATGAAGAGAGAGGGATCCCATGTACGATATAAAAAGACTTCTACTTCTTATTAGAAGAAAAGACCTCTCTCTTCATAGTGGTATTTTGAACTTTTTGGCGTAAGTTAAACTTTTGAATTCTAAGATCGATTATTCATTATCATTAGAGACCCTTTTATTGTAGCATAGCTCTGAAGATGGCTTTATAAGCCGAAAGCGCTCAGATAGGAATTATATATTTTACTCACTTCAAAAGTACGCTTCTCCCTGTTTTTCAGTAGTCATAAGTGTGTACAAAAACTATTTCAGTCTGTACATTTAGATATTATATTATTACTGACTATTGTTTCAATTACAATTCAATTAAAATATCCAACAATTTGAATCAAACTCAAATAAAGAAACCAAAGTAACAGAGTATTGGCATCTCGTCCTAAGCAATACGCCCTCTGGTGGCTATTGAAGTAACCCAGCTAAGAGCCATTATTTATTTTCTTTCACGTTGAAGGTATACTGTGTTTTTGTGTTTTTCGAGTTTTTTTAGTATGTACTTTATTTTAGCTTTAAAAATAAGTTACTATTGTTGTGTTCCCGTTGTAATACTTTGGTCAAAGGAACCCAGAATTAAGTTTTCATCTCTTCCCAAAACCAAAGAAAACGAATCTGACTATGGTTTTGACATGCTTTTTTTATTATAATTACAAATGCTGAATATGATGTTCCAGTACGTCACAATTAGTAGATATTGCAAGAGTCCAGAATGTTCGCTGACATGCTGACGGGCGGTAATCTCTTATTGAATTTGAGTGATAGAATATACTGGATCATAGTGGTCATTGTACCGTAACTCATGTGTGGCAAATGTACATTTAAGGCGGGTTGACATTACTAGTGAATAACGAAGGTTATACACTAGTAATGTGGTAAGTGCAATGCACAGATACAAATGTACTGCTCGAGTTTGAAAATAGATAATAACATATCTAACAATAGCACGGGCAAAATACGTAAGCGTGAGCCACATTCGTTATTCACTAGTAATGTCAACCCGCCTTAATGTTTTGTTAGTAGCAAAGACTGTTTTGTGGATTTTCACTAGAGACATGAAGACTTTTCTATTTTCTACTGTTTTATTCAAATCTTAGTAAGAAATAAAATTTGTAAGTACTAACTGTGTTTTATTTCGTTTCGAAATTTGGCAATGTGTAATGTGTATATTAGTACACAGGCGTTTTTGTTCCATAAACTAGCAGAGTGCACTCAATACATACTTATACATGTTAATATAAAAGTTACATTTTGTTTTTTTTTTCAAAATTCATATTTACGAGCACTTTTGCTTACATACAGACCAAATACATTGAAAAATATTTTTTACTACCCAACCTAACTTGGTTTTGACAAATTTAGGGTTAAAAACAGTTAAAGTGTATTCGTAACTTTACAATAATTATTCTTTGTAAGCTTCAAAAATAACATGTAAGAGGGATAATTATACTTTATTGGAATTGTTTGCTCTGAACCCTTTTTCTTCGTTGGAGGACTGTAAAAAGCCAACGAGGGTATTCAGCACTTTTCGTGATGTCCTATCTTTTTTGCACAATGGTTTCTGCTGTAGGAAATTCACAAGGTTTAAAGATGGTTTGATAGGTTCTTTATTTCAGCGCATTCCACAGCACTAAGCGAACGTAGATTCCACAAAAATATATTTTTTCTCGTTGAAATTATTTGATAGATATGATATTTAATTTTCTGACTGTTGCTATGGGTTACCGATTCCAAAAACTACTCGTCCCCCGTGAAATAGTATACGTACTTGTTTTACTTTAATTTATATTGACAATTTAAAATATTTTATACAAATTAGGATCGAACATACCGCCGCCCTTGAAGTTATATAGGGATACACTTCAATAAAGAAAGGTAGTGACTAATTACTTAAAAATCGGCTCGCTTAGGCTGTGGCTTGCAGAATTACAATGACTTATTATACAATACTTATACATACATACCTAAATACTACATAAATGAAAGAAAATTTAAAAGTAGTTGTTTCGGTTAAAGTAAAAAAAAAAAAATAAAAACCGAATGTTTATTGTTCATGGGGTAACGGGCACAGTTTAGTAATGCTACGTTTGATAGTTCCATTTGGGGTAGCGACGCTCACGACGCGCACAAGTCCGTCTTTGCCAGGATGAAGAGCACTTATACGTCCACGGGACCATTGATACGGAGGAAGACCATCATCCTTCAGGAGCACCATCTGTCCTTGTAATTTGGCCGTGTCTTTGCTATATCTCCACTTTTCTCGTTGCTGCAGAGTATGCAAGTATTCATTTTTCCACCTCGACCAAAAGTGCTGCATCATACGCTGCAAGAGCTCAAATCGGGTGAGCCGGTTGATCGGAAAATCCTCATAGTCTATAGCAGGAACCATGTTAAGCGGATGACCAATGAGAAAATGGCCTGGAGTCAGCACTTCCATATCATTGGGATCGTTGCTCATAGGAAACAGGGGTCGAGAATTTAATACACCTTCAATCTGAACTAAAAGAGTATATAATTCCTCATAGGATAAAGGATTGGAATTGTTTATAATACGGTACAAGTGAGTTTTTATTGATTTTATGGCACTCTCCCATAGCCCCCCAAAGTGTGGAGATCTGGCAGGAATGAAATGCCATGTTATTTTATTTTCTTGAGAAAAATCTCGGATGGCATTTGTTTTTAATACATTATATATACCTTGCAGCTCGTTGTTAGCTCCAGTGAAATTTGTACCATTATCTGAATACAAATCGGTGCATAGACCTCGTCTCGCAACAAAACGTCTTAAGATGCTCAAGAAGCATTCCGAAGTTAATTCACTAGCTAATTCAATGTGAATCGCTTTAGTAGTTAAACAAACGAATACGCAAATATATGCCTTAGTAAACCGACGATTTCGAAATTTCGATTCCTTAAGTTTGAATGGTCCAGCGTAGTCGACGCCAGAGCGCGCCAAGGGATGAGAGATATTGACTCGAGAGGGTGGTAAATCCCCCATTAAATTGTCCATGGGTTGAGCATTGCTTCTAAAACATGGAATACATTTACGAAGAACATTTCTGACCACATTTCTACCGTTTAATGGCCAAAAGGATTGTCTGACGAAGGATAGCGTCGCCTGGGCTCCAGGATGAAGGTTTCGCTTATGCTCATAAAATATAATTAATTCTGTCAGAGGATGCTTATGTGGAAGTAAAAACGGATGTTTAGCTGAGAATTGGATAGAAGCGTGTCTTAAGCGACCTCCCACCCTGATTATGTTTAGGTCGTCAAGGAATACGTTCAGAGAGCTTAATTTGCTGGAAGGTTTGACTTTACCATGAGACTTTAATTGGTGAATATCCTCAGGAAAGCTTTCTCTCTGAACGTGTCTAACAAGATGATGTGTGCTTTGGACCATCTCCGTTAAGGTGAGATCTCCAATTATCCGGAATTCCCTTGAAGTCTTGGCGTTGTAGATAAATCGAAAACAATAGGCCAGAACGTTCCGAAGTTTAGTATAACTAGAATATCTATTAACTAGTGAAGATATTAAGATTGAATGAGATACTTGAGATGATAGAACAATAGATTTTGGATTAAGTTCCATTAAATCGAGATCAGGAGTATGAGCTGTGAAGTTCGATATATGATTGTTTGAGGGCCAAGTATCCTGAGATTGCAACAAAAATGAAGGTCCATGCCACCATAAATCACATTCATGCAATTCGGACGGACTAGCTCCTCTAGATATTATGTCGGCAGGATTTACATTGGAGGGTATATGATGCCACTCATCTATTTTTGTCAATTGCTGGATTTCGGATACACGATTGCATACGAATGTTTTTAAAGTGCGAGGTTCAAGACCCAACCAGCATAGAACAATTGTGGAGTCGGTATAGAAATAAATTTTTGAGAAAGTAAGTTCTAAAGATTCGATTACGTTTTTAGTTAGGCGAGCAAGAGTAAGTGCTCCACACAATTCCAGTCTAGGTAGTGAAATAGCCTTTAACGGAGCAACACGTGATTTAGCGCACAGTAAATTGCTAAGTATACGACCATGTATATCAATAGATCGTACATATATGCAAGCTCCATATGCATTTATTGAACTATCGGAAAAGCCATGTAGCTCAATGTAAATAGTATCTTTCGTGGTGACTTGACGAGGTATATTAAAAGAATTAACGAGAGTAAAGTTGTCTATAAACGATTTCCAGATCTTATAGAGTTCGACAGGAATAGGATCATCCCAGTTAAGTCGCTGAATCCATAATTTTTGCATTAGAACTTTTGCTTGAACGATCATGGGCCCAAGGCAACCTAGAGGATCAAAAATAGAAGCTATGGTTGATAGGATTGTCCTTTTTGTAATAATGGATGGATTTGCTGTTATCCTTGTATTGTAGATAAATGAGTCAGTTAAAGAATTCCACGATATGCCAAGAGTTTTACTGTTTGGTGAATCTGTTATTATATATTCTTCTTTGTGATCGTCTACATTTATATCTGATAGCAGGGCCGTACTGTTTGATGAAAATTGTCTTAGATTGAAGCCATAGGAACTTAATATTGAAGTTAAGTTTCGACGAAGAGAAATCAAGCCTTGTTCAGTTGAAGCACCTGTGACCACATCATCGACATACGTATCTAGGTTGAGCTTACGACTTTCTTCAGGAAATGTAGCCAAAGAATGTATAGAAATTTCCTTTAAGCATCTAGTAGCTAAATATGATGAGCTTGCCAAGCCGTATGTCACGGTGTTTAACTGATAGATGGTAATTTCTTGGGAAGGATCATTTCGCCATATCACGCGTTGAAGGTTACGCTGTGCTGGTTCGACCAGTACTTGTCGATACATTTTGGCAATGTCACCGGTAAATACGAAGTTGTGCTGTCTAAATCGTAGCAATATGGAAAAAAGATCGCTTTGAACAACAGGGCCCACCTTGAGTGTATGATTTAGTGATATGCCGGTAGAAGTGGGACACGAGGCATCAAAAACGATACGAGTTTTAGTGGTAAGACTATCATTCTTTTCGACAGCATGATGAGGCAAATAATACAAAGGAGAAGAATCAGGTTCAAGATCCGAAATTTTAGACATGTGTCCAAGCTCGATGTACTGTGACATAAATTCGCAATAGGCTTGTTTTAGAATGGGATTTTTCTGAAGCTTCCTTTCGATTGATAGAAATCGTTTAAAAGCTATGTCATAAGATTTGCCTAGTTGTGCAATTTGAGGTTTAAGAGGAAGACTCACTTGAAAACGTCCAGTGTCGTCGCGAATTGTGGTACATTGAAAATGGACTTCACATTCTTCTTCTTCCTTAGTGTATTTAGAAGGAATCGTAATATAATTCTCTTCAATTTTCCAGAATTTTTCGATACAGGCCTGAAGAGGATCGGCCGATAAAAGAAAGCAAGAACTGGGACCAGAATGGTAGCAATAAGCTTGTGAAGGAACTGGGCCACTAACTACCCACCCCAATTTCGTTTGTTGTAAAAATGGTTGACCTTTATTACCCTTTATTTGTCCAGAACACATGAGATTAAAAAATAAACCTGCACCAATGAGTAGGTGTACTTCAGAAGGATCGTAGAACTGAGGGTCAGCTAATGTGATATTATTGGGTATATTAATATAAGAAGGGTTGATTGAATGCTGTGGTGTTAGATCGGTTATTTGATTAATTACGAGAGCAGGCATTTTGAAAGTGAAATCTCCGTTTAAAGATTTTACTTCTAATTTTACACGTTTAGTAAGTGAAGTTGTAACGTGATTTATACCTGTTATAGGTAGGTTAACATGTTCATATGGAAGATTTAGTTTCTCAAATAGTTCTTGAGTAATAAAATTGGATTGGCTTCCACTATCTAAGATGGCTCTGGCCAGTGTGGGTTGCCGATTTTTGTCAAATGTTTTTACTACAGCAGTAGCTAACAGTATGAATGAATTGGGATTTTGATTAAATGAATATAAGTTACAGGATGTCTCTGGTTGTCTAGAAGTGCTAGGATTATTTTGATGAGATTGGGGAAGATTAGATGTGGAAGATATATGGTTTTTATTATGATTTTGCGACTCGGATTGAGTTCTATGTAAAAGGCTATGGTGTTTATTTTGACAAGTCTTACAAAAGTAGCTAGATTTACAATCCAAAGTTTTATGTCCGGACCTTAAGCAATTGGTGCACAGATGAAGCTCCTTTGCTTTTGCAAAACGGTCCGGTATCGGCATGGCATGAAACTTAGAACAAGAGTAGATAAAATGGTTATCTGAGCATAAACTGCACCTTGGTGGCACTTGAGCTAATGCGGTAAGGGTTGAAGATTTGTCAGATGACTTGACATTATGCCAATCTCTTTTATGAGATATCTTTTGGTCGCATTTTTGTTCAACAGATTCTAAAATTTTACACCTTTCTGATAAAAATTTTAAGAAGTGTTTCACATCGGGAGATTGCTTTCCTGCTGAGACTCTTTCCCATTCTTTTCGAGAATTGATGTCAATTTTGGATGTTAAAAGATATATTAGAATGGTACTCCACTCGAAAACGCGTTCCCCTAAGTTTTCCAAGGATTTGAAATGGTTGACGAAAGTGTCTAAAAGTTTTCTCAAGGAACGAGACGACTCATCTTTAGTAGGACTCAGCTCGAAGATGGATTTGACGTGAGCATGAATAATTGCCCTTTTGTTTTCATAACGGTCGCACAATAGATGCCAAGCCGTTTCATAATTTGCTTCGGTTGCGGAGAGTGCTCCAATAATTTGAGCGGCTTCTCCCTTTAGACTGGATTTAAGATAATAAAATTTTTCGATTTTATGAATAGTAGGATTGTTCTCAATAAGTGCCTCAAAGGTTTCTTTGAAATTTGTCCAATTTTCATATGTGCCAGAATATATGGGCAAAGGGATTGGTGGTAAATATGAATTAAGACGATGAGAGTTGAGCATTGGCGAAGATGACATGGATGAAGATGACCCATGAATGGGTGGTTGCTCCGTTGATGTGGGATTGAGAAGTAATGTTGCTTTAGCTACTAAGGCATAATATTTGCTTTCGAACTCTCCTCGTTCATCATCTTGATTGCCGAGGTTAGAGGTTGTATCAAATAAACAAATACGTTCAATGTCACACTGTACCTTTTCAAACTCAACAACTAACTCCTTTAAGGCATCCAGACGCGCTTGTAATTCAAGACGGATTGTGTCAGATAAAGGAGTTACACATTTTTCAAGGAAAGTGTTAAAACGAGTCACTGTGGATTTAACAGTGCCACGACGAGCTACAAGATGTTTAAGGTCTTCAGCACTAGCCATTTTTATCAATTAATTAACGCTAATAGGTTTGAGAGAAGGTTATAAATTTACTGTGTTTTGTGGAATATACTAATTAATAAGAATATTGCTAGCTATTAGTTGCAGTACCAAGTTAAAATAAGTAGATAAGCTAAGTAAGCAATAAAAAATAAATTGTTGAAGATGTGGATTAGGTATAAGGATGATACGGCTATGTTGGGCCAAATATTAATAATGCTTAGGATGTCTTTATTATAAGTAAATTGATTTTAAATGCGTTGATTATATTATAATTAAACGATATTCCCTTCGATGGGTGCTGCTATGGTAGGCTGGTTGTTGTATATTATGTATTAATTAATATGATTAATATTGTAGATTATTATACAAATAATATCTGATAACGTTTATTTCAATATTTAGATATGTTAATTAGCTTAAAGAAGTAAGTTTTTTTTTTTAAGATATAAATCCAAAAATTATAATTTGTTTTTAAAGAAATGTGCCAAATGTTTAATATTTTGTATGATAAAGTAGAAAGAATATGAACTAAAACAAAACCATATGCCAATAAATTATATACTCTCAAAGCAAGATTAAAATAAGTGAATCAAATATTCTAACCTTACTTCTCGATGCTGCAAGCTGTAGGTACCAAATTCAGACGAAGGGATCGATGTTTTCTTCGGTTGTCAAAAAATCCGGACGAAGTAGACCAATGTTTGTTCTGAACCCTTTTTCTTCGTTGGAGGACTGTAAAAAGCCAACGAGGGTATTCAGCACTTTTCGTGATGTCCTATCTTTTTTGCACAATGGTTTCTGCTGTAGGAAATTCACAAGGTTTAAAGATGGTTTGATAGGTTCTTTATTTCAGCGCATTCCACAGCACTAAGCGAACGTAGATTCCACAAAAATATATTTTTTCTCGTTGAAATTATTTGATAGATATGATATTTAATTTTCTGACTGTTGCTATGGGTTACCGATTCCAAAAACTACTCGTCCCCCGTGAAATAGTATACGTACTTGTTTTACTTTAATTTATATTGACAATTTAAAATATTTTATACAAATTAGGATCGAACAGGAATGTTTCCAATGGGCTATTGATCGAAGTCATTAATATGTTAAGTAGGTATGTATTTACTGTCAACATACTGTAGAATGATTAGGTAAATAAAAAACTAACATGTCTTTTATTCTTTAAAAGGTAGTGTACGTACGTAAAAATAATTATATTTTATTTTTGCCAACATATTGAAGCAAAATTCAAAATCAATTTCCAATATTAATAGACTGTTGTCAAAAAATGCAAAACTACAAATATAATCAAAACGGCCATTCCCCGGCCAATTTTTTTTAATGTATATTTTCCGTATATTTGAAGGATGTATCTTGAAATTTTTATTGCTTCTAAAATCATAGATAAACGAACAAAACTACTCAAAAACACAAAACTAATGCAAAATACAAGATGTAAATAATTATAATGGCTCTTAGCTCGGTTCAATTTGATACCGCATTGGCGCTGCAATCTTAATCCGAATCGCCAATAGTGTGTAGACAGTTTCATAGGATAGTTTATATTTTAACCAATTTCACATCCTATAATAGTCCAGGGCGGATCTGTTTTGAGATGGACGTTGAGAGGTGACTCAAATTTTTTTGCAGAAATTGCTTGAAAATAAATCAAATAATAATATTTGAGTTATCCTCCCTCTCAAAAAGGTCCGGAACATTGTTCAAATAATCAAAATGTCAAAAATTGAAGGAAAAATTCGATTTTTTTCTTTGTTTTTTGATTATAACTTTAAAAGTATTCATTTCCGAGAAAAGTTGTACTGACATAAAAGTTGCGTAATTCAATTTACTACAATATAGAATTGGTTAAAAATTTAAAAAATAGTAACCCTACTTGCAAAATAGCAATAATTGCGAAAAAACCATACAAAAACAAGTATTCGCATTTTACCTTTTTCAACCATTTATGCTACACTTAGGAGCTTCATATTTCTCCCTGAAAAACTTTATGATACAGTAAAACAATACTGTAAATTTCATTAAGATCGGTTCAATAGATTTTGCAAAATAAATTTTGCAATACAGCTTTCGCAAAAAAAATTCATTTTTTCAAAATGTTACAGGACTGAAAGTAAAGCAGATAGCAAGTTGAATTTTTTTTTGCTTATAGAAATGTACTCTATCTTTCATTTGCAATTTTCAAAATTAAAATCGATTAATTACCACGGCGTCAGAAAATTTTTGAAATAAACAATAATTTTTGGTGCTACGCGCAGGACAGCTGTGTTCGATTCACACAGGTTGATTTCCACCAAAATTTCTTCTAATCTTTATCTAATATATTACTTTCTTACTCTATATTTTGTTGTATTTTAATATTTTAATTCCACAAAAATCAAACTAATTTTATTATTGTTTGTGAAATATTGTTTAAACAATTGAATATGTTTAAAAATAATAAACTTTTATTATTTAAGTTAAAATATATGAACAAAGAAAGTTTTTGCTAATAAAAGTGTTATTTCAAAGGATAGAGTATGTGTTTTTATTTTGCAATAAACAAATTTATTTATTTATATCAAAATGTCATAAAAATTAAAATGTATCAATCATTATAAAAGGTCATTGAAATGCCCAATCAGAGCAACCTATCCGCTGTCCTGCGCGTAGCACCAATAATTAATGCTTATTTAAAAAAATTCCTGACGCCGTGGTGTTAAGCGATTTTAATTTTGCAAAATTGCAAATGAATGGTACAGTACACTTCTATGTGCAAAAAAATTTTCAACTCGCTATCTGCTTTATTTTCAGTCCTGTAACATTTTGAAAAAATGAATTTTTTTTACGAAAGCTGTATTGCAAAATTTATTTTGCAAAATCTATTGAACCGATCTTAATGAAATTTACAGTATTGTTTTACTGTATCATAAAATTTTTCAAGGTCAAATATGAAGGTCCTAAGTGTAGCATAAATGGTTGAAAAACGTAAAATGCGAATACTTGTTTTTGTATGTTTTTTTTCAAAATTATTGCTATTTTGCAACAATTGTGAGTATTTCTTAAATTTTTAACTAATTCTATATTATAGGAAATTTAATTACGCAACTTTTATGTCAGTACAACTTTTCTCGGAAATGAATACTTTTAAAGTTATAATCAAAAAACCAAGAAAAAAATCGAATTTTTCCTTAATTTTTTGACATTTTGTTTATTTAAACAATGTTCCGGACCTTTTTGAGAGGGAGGATAACTCAAATATTATTATTTGATTTATTTTCAAGCAATTTCTGCAAAAAAATTTGAGTCACCTCTCAACTAGTCCAAATGTACTAATATTTTTACAGATCCGCCCTGGTCTATAAATGAAAATCCTTACATAACTTTTTATAGGATAACATGAGTTTGACATTCTTATAGTACAGGTAGTTATCTTTGTTTCACACACTTAACGACAAAGAGAAACAGTATAGCCGGTAGCTGCTGCGGTAAATAAATATATGTTTTTTATTTGACAACTGCGCTTTCCTGCTAAACTTGACTGCAGCTAAAAAACTAATATATGAGGAAAAATGTGTTGAACTTGTTTGCCGCCAAGTTTGAACCAATGGATTAGGATGACATTAAATATATGAAGTGCACGGTAAATTGTTTGACTTGGACCATAATAACCTAGCAACAATGTCGTTGTTTTAACGCATTCAGATTTCTGAGAACTGAATGCATACAGTTTTGATACTATACAATATTTCACTTATCCTTATTGCTGTTTTATTGAATTTGATTTATCGTCGTAATATATAATACCAGTGTTTTTCTATTCCAGATTAGCGACACGCTCAGCAACGACAGTATATGTATAGAAATAGACGAAAAACCTAAGAAGTATTCTTCTCAAGCAGCTATATTGCGCAGTCAATTTTTCCATTCCATTAACGACGGCAAACCCACTACGAAGAGCCTCGACGATAAGACCATCATCGAAGTGTCCAACGAGACATTGGACAAACAATCTCAACCACTTATAGTCACCGAGAACGGACCTGTGGTGGTCAAGCTGTCGTCTTCTCTCAATTTCGAGAATTCCAAGTTATAGTTACCCTATTTTTCTTAGAGACTTTTATTTGTTAGAATATTTTTTGCTAAGACTGACGATTCGGTATATAGGTCACGTTTTTTGAAAATTCGTTGTAGTGTTGAGGTATGAGAAACATTTTCGTATGTCCGAAACTGTTTTTCTTCCAAACACTCGAAATATTTTTTATTTTAATCAGCGTACAGTTCCCACAACCCAAATGTGAACGCTCTTTGCTTGTTATGAGGTTTTTTACTGAAATTCATTTTTGTAAAGCTGGCTGTGGTCAGTGAGGTTACAAAGAGAGTGGAGAATATTGAAAGCAAAAATATTTATCTAAATTTAAGCCACCAAGCTTCTCACTCTTTCTAAGTGGAAAATTTGCTCGTCCCAGATACTTACGATATCAAAATAATTGAGCTGTGCGAAACTCTTATCCAGCCAAACGTGACCTAGTATGCTGGAATATCCTCAAAGATTTTCTTACTCATTCGGACGTTCTGAATAGGACCACTTTTTGCATGGTCTTATATGGCTGTTGACTAGCTCCTATCTATTTGATGTTCTCAAGGAGGTTCTTCGAAATGACGCCAGTGATAGGGAGATACTTTTATTATTCAGCCCTATTCTGTAACTACAAATCGAAAAGAAATGAGTCAATTCGAATAGAGGTCAGCAAGTCGGATGGGGATTTGTAGTAATTGGTAGTCTGTAACTCATCTCGACCTCTACGTAGCAATTGATTTCGACTAGACAAGCTCTGTCGAGATTAAATTTCCACATCGAAATTGGTCTTGACGCTTGCGCATTGGCATCATTATTGTTTTGACGTTTATTTGTTAAAATTAGCCATTGGTTAATTATTTTTGTAGCTGCTTAATGTTTTAGTCTGTGGTGTTATTTATTTGGATAATTCGTATATTTAATTTTTGTCGTGTACAATGGATTTCCAAATATACAGGGTGTCCAGAAACTCTACCGACAAACGAAGACCGTAGATTCCTCAGATAATTTTAAGATAATTTAACCCAATTCACCTAGTCCGAAAATGCTTCCTAAGGGAGCTAGAGCTCTTTGAAGATGGCGTGATGTAATTAGTTTTTCTTAAATACCTCCAGAACGCTTTAATTTAGAAAAAAGATAATTGGTATGCTTATTTACTTTCCAGAGATAGATCGATTTCATCCATTACGAATTTCTAGTACCGGTCATAGGCGTGCGTTTTGGGTAGGGCAACGGTTATTTTATCGCATAACTTTTTTGTCTTTAACTTTTAAACATTTCTAACACTGTATTATTAAATTGTGAGGAATTCTAGTACTAATAGGTACTCTTGCTTTAAGTCGGTAGGACACACCGTTTTCTAGAAAAATCGATTTGAAAGTTTTTCGTTTTTGACATTTGAAAAAAAAATGAAACAAATTTTCAAAAAAAAAACGATGTATTTTACCAACTTAAAGCAAGAGTAACGTTTAGTACTCGAATACCTAATAATTTAATAATCTAGTGTTAAAAATGCTTAAAAATTAAAGACAAAACAACTATGCTATAAAATAACTGGTGACCTACCCAAAACGGCCGCCTATGACCGGTACTAGAAATTCACAATTTATTAAATCGATTCATCTCTGGAATATAAATAAATGTACCAGTTTTCTTCTTTCTAAATAGTTTTTTTTTTAATTATTTTTTTGATATTCAAAAAACGAAAAATTTTGAAATCGATTTTTCTAGAAAACGGTGTGTCCTACCGACTTAAATCAAGAGTACCTTTTAGTACTAGAATACCTCATAATTTAATAATTTAGTGTCAAAAATGCTTAAAAGTTAAAGACAAAAAAGTTATGCGATAAAATAACCGTTGCCCTACCCAAAATGGACGCCTCTGACCGGTACTAGAAATTGGCAATGGATGGAATCTATTTATCTCTGGACGCGAAATACGCGTACCAATTTTAGTTTTTCTAAATAGAAGCGTTCTGGAGGTATTTAAGAAAAACTAATTACATGACGCCATCTTCAAAGAGCTTTAGTCCCCTTAGGAAGCAATTTCGGACTAGGTGAATTGGGTTAAATTATCTTAAAATTATCTCAGGAATCTCCTGTCTTCGTTTGTCGGTAGAGTTTCTGGACACCCTGTATATGGGTATCATTCTTGGAGGAGAATTCGTCCCACCATTTATCAATTATTATATTATTTGCTTCTGACGGTTTGGTTTTACCGTTCAATAATATTTTAAATTCGGAGATAAAGTCTACTAAGTAATTTAACTGCTCAGCAGATGTTTTTTTCTTTGATGTCCCGCTTGCCATTTTTGATTCTTTTGTTGAATAAAAAAAAACCAAAACTACTCACAACATTCAATACTTCTTTTTTTTTATGAATTCTTCGCGCCTTTCCAGTAACTTAAAATCGCAGAACACTTATTTCACTTTTAAGTGCGGGGTTGCCACCACCTTCTGAGCGCGTAAAATAGAAGTTGGCGTTTTCGATTTACACTGATTACTATGTGAGTTACAGAATGACAATCCAAGCACGAAAAGGACCCGCGATAGATCTCCAACATTCCGATTTGGGTAATTACGGTTCCACTTGGTCATTTCTATTCGATTTGTTAAAAGTTGCAGAATAGGGCTGATTGCCATTAATGTCATAAGCTGTCACAACACATTCCAACCTTCTTGGCATGATATAGTTTCTTGACTACGAAGCTCCATAGATTTTCAATGAGGTTCAAATCAGAACTTTGCTGGCCATGCCAATAGATTTTGTTATTGCACTTGGCTCACTAATTTACGATTCTAGACGTATGGACTAGAAAATGATCCTGTAATAAAAATCAATGATAAACAGTTTTTAATCTATAAAGCCAATTTTTTCCGCTGCTTGACTCTCTTATTTTCAGCAGTTAAAATACTTTTTAAACCAGCTTGTTTTAAGAGCATTTGAGATGTGAGAGATCCTGTGTTTTAACAGCCGTGTCAAAGGAATTTTGACGGATATATCCCTCGAGAAGGTTTTCTCAATTTTTATTAGTGACTTTCCTACACCTTGTTTCAAATACCTTTGCAATCTTTGTTATTTTTGATACTGTTTCTTTACGTACAATATGAAACTTTTACTGGCATTTAATTTAGCAGAACCAATTTTGTTAACTTAAGCGTTAGTTAAATGCTCCAGCGTTTTTGAAAATTTATTTAACAATGATTTTTAAGAGCAATCACATTTAGGTTTCGTTAACTGTACATGTTGCATTTGTAGTAACGTAGTACTGAAATATATATTGATTTAACGCCAATTAACACTCATGTATCATTCGTATAATACTTTCTTACCTTTTATTGTTTCTAATATAATATTTTTAATCTCTCCTCTTGTTTTAATGTATAGTTTCAATACTATTAAAAATACGAGTTTGTTTTTACTATTTTTTATTCAACAATGACTATACGAATACATTGTAGCTAATTAAAGCGCCCAGTATAGTATATACGGGGAAAGAAGTAAAGAAAACTTTACATTTGCAGTCATTTTCATCTATGTAGATTTCATATAGTTCGAAAGCTTACTGTGATGTTTAATGATCAAATTTTAAATATTGTGATCTTTTGTCTTTTTTCCTCTATATTTAGAGCAAATGTTGAATACCTCAACACTATTACCATTAGGAAATTCGCTAAATGACTCGTTTTGCAAAAATATTACTTTTTGTATGACGGTTGTATATTTTATACTGATTTTAGAAATGTATGAGGAATATTAAAATTTATTTAAAATGAATTTTATATATTATTATTTTGTAAGGTATTTGTTGTATATTTGAGAGTTATACAGGGTGTAGCAAAAAGGCAGGTCATAAATTAAATAACATTCTGGGACCAAAAATAGTTCGATTGAACCTAACTTACCTTAGTACAAATGTACACATAAAAAAGTTACAGCCCTTTGACGTTACAAAATGAAAATCGATTATTTCCAATATATCGAAAACTATTAGATTTTTCATTGAAAATGGACGTGTGTCATATTTTTGTGACAGGAAGATCTAAAAATAAAATAACGGTAAAATTTGTGCATCCCATAAAAATTTTATGGGGTTTTGTTCCCTTAAACCCCTCCAAATATTTGTGTACGTTCCAATTAAATTATTATTGTGGTACCATTAGTTAAACACAATGTTTTTAAAACTTTTTGCCTCTTAGTACTTTTTCGAGAAGCCCGTTTTCATCGAGATATTTTGAGTAAAATCCACCACAATTTTAAATGGTTAAGTAAGATTATAGGGACCTGATAATAATATTAATAAAATAATATTCTATAAATTACTTAACCATTTACAAATATGTGGTGGATTTTACAAATGTTCAAAATATCTCGATAAAAACTGGCTTATCGAGAAAGTACCTACTAAGAGGCAAAGAAGTTTTAAAAACATTGTGTTTAACTAATGGTGCCAAAATAACAATGTACTTGCAACGTACACAAATATTTGGGAAAGTTTAAGGGAACAAAATCCCCATATTTTTATGGGGTTCACAAATTTCACTGTTATTTTTTTTAAGACGGTCCTGCCATATTAATGCCACATGTCATGCCATGATTTTCATTTTGTAACTTCAAAGGGCTCCAACTTTTTTTGTGTGCGCATTTGTACTTTACGTTAGGTTCAATCGAACTATTTTTGATCCCAGAATATGTGATTTAATTTATGACCTGCCGTTTTGTTACACCCTGTATATAGGTAAAAATGAATAAACTTTTTCAACTGTGATTAAAAACAAAATGATCCGTAGGAGGGTATATAAATTAATGACACTGTAAGATATCTTATTTATTATTAGTTATTATCATATTTAACACAATTAATCCTTGTCTACGTAATGTTCCATGCAGTTTTTCCGTTATATTCGAAACTGCTGAAAGACTATTACGTGAGCTCCGTTTCACCTGCATACACAATTATTTAGAGTTGTTTCCTGCTTATGGCCATTCGTTTTCTGTCTTTCCTTGTTACCTCTATGCTAAATTTTCGGTAATTATAAGAGCTATTGTTCTGTTCACGAGGCTTAGAGTAGTTATTATTTTATATGGAATCAAACCACAATTGATTGTAATGAAAATGACATATTATATTTATTTTGACGTTTCAATTTCCCATCTGGATTTCATTTTCAAAAAATTATAAAATAAAAATTCTTGGAATATTAGAATATTGTGTATCTCCAGGTTAGGAAGACGTCCAATCGTTCTTTGTTTTTTTCGTTACTACTTACTGATATATTTTCAGTGATTATAGGAGCTCCTGTTCCGTTTAAGAGGCCTATAAAGTTGTATGGCTTCAGGGTTAGAAAGACCCCTTAATTCTTCACACTTTATTTCTGCTGTAATCGTTCGTATTCATGTGTTTTTCGTTCATATCTATTATATCTTTGTTTATTGCCTTACCTTGATATTTACATGATAATTTTCAGGTTTCAGAATATTATGTATCTTCAGATTAGGAAGACACTATCCCTATCCACTCTCTCTTTCAGATGTATCTGTAAAATGTCCTATTATTTCGATGTTTCCATTTATTTATTATATTTTAGTTTTTTCTCTCCATGCCCATTGTTTGTTGTTTTTTCGTCTTTCCTTATTACTACTGATATATTTTCCTGATATTATAAGATTTCCTATTCTGTTTAAGAAGCTTAAAATATTGTGCAACTTCAGATTAGGAAGAACAGATTTCACTCCTTTTTGATGAGGTATTTAAATTAGTACTCTTTTCTATTTGGATTATTCTCTATCCATGCCCATTTGTTCATCGTTTTTCATTTTTCATTACTACTTTCTAATAAAATCCATAAGGAAAAAATTTCCTGTAGCTGGCTGTATACCATTAATTACAAAATTGAAGAAAAAAATCTTCTGTGTAAAAGGTATATTTATTTGAAAACCCCAATAATGAGCTACATTAAAAAACAGAACGTTTTCGCTCTAAAGAGAGCATCATCATTGTTCTTTGCCTAAGATAAGTATAACCATAATTAGTGAAGACAAAAGTAAAAAATTTAAAGGTTGACCAAGATAAAAAATTAGGTTATACTCACAAGCTCTACATGCTAAGCCACCAAAAATACATGGGTTAAAACCCTTAAAATGTCGACTAAAAGTCTTACATTGACATGTTGTATACTAAATCCTGTATTTTTGGTGGCTTAGCATGTAGAGCTTGTGAGTATAACCTAATTTTTTATCTTGGTCAAGCTTTAAATTTTTTTACTTTTGTCTTCACTAATTATGGTTATATGTACTTATTTTAGGCAAAGAACACTGATGAGGCTCTCTTTAGGGCGAAAACGTTCTGTTTTTTAATGTAGTCCTTTATTGGGGTTTTCAAATAAATATACCTTTTACATAGAAGATTTTTTTCTTCAATTTCACTTTCTAATAAATTACCAGGAATTATAATAACTGCTGTTCCGCTTAAGTATTTCCTCTAAGATGACTAATACGTAGCTTCAGATTAGGAAGACTCTTTTTGATGTGGTCGTTCAGTATACCGAACATTATTTCAAATATTTTCTATTGTTTTTTTTCTATCCGAGGCTACTCAATCTTTGTTTTTGTCTTTTCTTATTACTTTCTAATAAACATTGAGGGAATATAAGCTTATCTTCTACTAGAGTTCCCTCGCAGATGAGTATTGTATGTTATTTCACTCTTTCTTTCTGATGTGTTATTTAAATGTACTATTACAGCAGACGTTTTCATTTCAATTTTGTTTTCTGTCGATGTCCTTTATTTTTTACTTTCTTTACTACTTACTGATACATTTTCAGTGATTATAAGAAATCATATGCCACTTGAAGAGTGTCATCAAAGATAAATATTTTATATCTTTAGAGTAGGAGGACTTTTATTACACCTCTTTTTCAATTCCATTCGTTATTTGTTTTTATCTTTGCTTATTAGACCCTTGTTCCGTACAAAAGGCTTAGAATGTTGCGTGGCTTCGTATCAAAAAGACCTTTTTTCTATTTTTTTGCTGCTGTGTTTTTTCTTCCAAGTCTTTTTAAATATTGTAGATATTTTCATTTAAATTTTAGTTGTCTGTTCACTTCCTTTCAGTTCCGGTTTTTGACTATCTTTACTATTTCCATGATAAATTTTGAGTGATTAAAAGATTTCCAAACGGGACTTTGGAGATATATATGTAGCGTCAGGTTAGGAATCCCAATTTTACTTTACTCTTTCTTTCTGTCGAGATTGCGCAATTTGCTAATATTTCGCAATTCAGTTTTCATTTCTATTGTAGTTTTAATGCTTCATCACAGTCATCACGACGTGACAAAACTTGACCAGATCTCAGATCTATTACTTATTAACATTCTTTTTATTCTGAGCTGAGAGTAGTCTCAGCTCTTCTGGTATAAACAGAAGACTGGAGATTAGATCTCGAGATCATAAATACTCATACCACTTTTGACAAGCGCAGTCTCGGTGACAAGTCACAGTTTTTCTCGGAGAGTTTGAGGCTATTTTGTCTCAAATGGACACTGTTTCCAATTTTAGCTATATTAAATTGATTTAAAAATATTTTTAATTTTAGTACTATTTTAAGCCACTTTGGTGTCAATTCTTACTTACAATACTAAAATATCAGAAAAAAAAAAAGAATAAGTAAAGATTTTTTTAGGAAGAATACATTTTACTCAAAAAATAGGTTATTTGAATAACAAAGGTGATACTTTTCAAATAAAACCTTTTTCTATATTTTAAAGTTCCTCATACTTATAGAATACGGCTTTATCAACTATGTGTATACTTGTCAAGTGGAAAAATATTGTTCAGTCGATATTTTTTATATATAATCCTCCCTTAGCAATTTTTTGTCGTGTGAATGTTGCTCTTTAATATTATTGTTCGGAAATCTAAACGATCTTTTCATGTTAACAGAATCCTTTCATCATTTCAGTTATTTGTATACAATATTTTGAAGAGATTATTTTTTTAATTGTAACGTGTATAACAAAGATATATCTCAAATATAAGTTTATTGTCTTATAAGAACGTATTTTATTTCTTCAGATATTTTACTTAATTTGTCATTTAAAAGGGAATTTGAGCAGCTCCAGGTAATATTAGAAGGCAAGATCGAAGGTAAAAGGGGTATTAGCCCGATCAAAGAACAATCTGACCCCAAAAAAAATAAAGGAAGGATGAAAATTTGGGAATAGGTAGTTGAAATTGTCTATTATTATATAAGAAAAAGTTAACAATTCTACATCCCCTCCATTTGACAAAAATGGAGGGGAATACCCTCCTCTCGAAGATGAAAAAATACATTCAAAATAAGACCGGAATTGGATAAAATGACGGATATAATTCTAAACAACTTTAGTTCTATAGAGTTTTTTCGCTAAGTCAATACTTTTCGAGTTATGTGCGAGTGACTATGTTCATTTTTAACAAAAAAAAAATGTTTTTGGGCGGTTTTTCGGAGATAACTCAAAATATAGCTTATAAAAAATTGAAAAAAATGGTGTATGCATGAGGTCTGTTGACCCAGTAGAAGCAAAGTTGTAGCTAATGAAAAGTAGATTCTTCTTCGTCAAATTCCAAATCGATTATTTCAATGTGAAATAACCCAATAACGGAGCACTTTTCGGGAAAATTCATTTCAACTTTTTTAAAGTGTTTAAAAAAAGGTTTTTTTTTTGTTTTTTAAAAACTTCTAACATTAAAAGTGAGTTACGCTCAAAATATTGTTGGCATCTTTTATTTTTTGGTAAAAAAAATCGCGAAAATCACCCCCTAATTAGCATCACAAATAAATTTTATCATTACCACTTGACAGGTTACTTTGCTTATGTATTATTTATATGATCTGTAAGTTTCATCGGTTCAAAGTGCTTATTTTTGAAAAAGCTTTAGTTAAAATGGCTTGAACGAGCAACTAATCACGAGTTTAGTCAAATTTTGAACAGCCATAGCATAACCAATTTTTGACTAACAAGAAAACAAAGAATCAAAAATATTCAGAAAAGCAAAACGAACATTTTATTACTCTTTGAGATTTTTGGTATTACTAATAATTTTTAACTTAATTCCTTAAAAAATTCCATTTTTTCAAGATTAAAAAGAAAATGTTTTATTTTAAACCCAATTTTTTTCAAAAATGAGCACTTTGAACCAATGAAACTTATAATGATAATATAAACAATACATAAGTAACAATACGTAAAGTAACTTGTGAAGCGGTAACGATAAATTTTATTTGGGAAGCTAATTAGGGATTTCGCTAATCGCGATTTTTTTAGCAAAAAATAAAAAAGACCAGCGATATTTTGAAACTCACTTGCTTTTAATGTTTTTTAAAGTTTTTAAAGTTTTTGAAGTTTTTTAAAAAACAAAGATAAACCTTTTTCTAAACACTTTAAAAAAGTTGTAATGGATTTTCCCCGAACAGAGCTCCGTCTTTGGGTTATTTCAAATTGAAATATTCGATTTGGAATTTGACGAAGAAGAAGCACTTTTCATTAGCTACAACTGGGTCTACAGACCTCATGCGTACACAATTTTTTTCAGTTTTTTATAAGCTATGAATATTTTTTTCGCTAAAATACTTACTTTTTGAATTATCTGCGAAAAACCGTCCCAAACATGTTTTTTTTTTTGTTAAAAATGAACATAACTCGCAAATAACTCGAAAAGTATTATCTTAGTGAAAAAACTCTATAGAACAAAAGTTGCTTAGAATTAGTCATTTTATACAATTTCTTGACTTATTTTGAACGGATATTTTTTCACCCCCGAGAAAATATTTTTCACCCCGTATTTCCCAATTTTTGTAAAATGGAGGGGATGTAGAATTGTAAACTTTTTCTTATGTAATAATAGACAATTTCAACTACCTATTCTCAAATTTTCATCCTTCGTTTATTTTTTTGGAGGTTTTCGTAAAATTTTGTGTTCCCTGATCGGGCTATATAGGAAGAAGAAAAAATCTTGGCTACGAAACATCAAAGATTGGGCCCATACAACAGGACATGATTTAATTCATTAAGCCCAGAACAGAAAGAAATTTGCCATACTGATCGCCAACCTAGATAGAGAAGGCACTTAGGAGGAGGTCGTTTAGAAATTTAATAAAAACAATAGGGAACTTCGAATAATTTTTTATTTTAATTTTTTTCGAACTTCAAATAATAACTTTACCACTACCACTGACAGTAGGTTTGTTCCAACTCGATACAAAACCGTTCGTGAATCGTTACGCGCATGCGGAATAACGAATAATTATGCGCAGTAACACATTTTTCGTTACTGCGCATACTCGTAACCGTTCAAGAACGGTTTTGTATCGAGTTGGAACAAACCTAATGTATTTCAAGGGTATAGGTGCAAAATGTCGACTGTCAAAATGTTCAACGTAATTTATAAATGTATTCATTTTTTTTTCGAATCCTGAGAAAACTAATAAGTATTTTTGAAAAATTTGAACGCAGAATGAAAGATTGCATATTACCGAGGGCCGAAAGTCCCTTAGAATAACCAAAAAGTTTCTTTTGAATGAGATATTTGAAATTAAAAGTCACACTAAATTTGCTCTTTTTTTTCACCCCTGTAATTTATTAAAATAAACATTATAGAAGTTTTCAGGAACTTTCAGCCCTCGGTAATAACGTAATCTTTCATTCTGCGTTTAAATTTTTCATAAATACTTATTAGTTTTCTCAGAATTCGAAAAAAATGAATACATTTAAAACAAATTGAACATTTTGACAGGCGACATTTTGCGCCTATGCCCTTAAAACTACACCCACCGGCAAAATTAACCGCCCACCTTGTATTTCTTTCAATTTGCAGAAATTGTCAATCTTGGACTACATTTTATGAAATATACGGTGAAAACTACCTTTGAGGAAAAGAAAACAATAAAATTATTGACAAAAAATCAAGGGATACTTAGCAAAAATCCCATGTTTAAAAATCGTAGTCTTATTAAAAACAATATGAATAATAATAATGGACGTTACTGCTTCTGACCCTTAGAACTTCTTGGAGCTGGTTCAGCAATCCATTAATGATATCTTGGATATCCGATTGGGGAATATTGTGCCACTCCTCTACAGCAGCTGCCTTGAGCGCTCTCTGAAGGATGCAGGGGCTGAACCACGTTACGGGCTGCTATCACACGATTTCGGGAGACAGGTTTATACACCCGTAGACCAGATCAAGGCTGACACGTTGGACTACAATTCGAGATGACCGCTTCATTGTCAGCAACATGTTGAGAAATCGCTTTTGCATCACTGGTGAAGCTCGTACGCGTCTTTTTGTGGTGAGCAATGATAGTTTGAGTGAGCGTACCATTAGAAGAAAATTGGCAGAAAGAAAATTGAGGGCTTTCTGTCCAGCTCGCACCCCACAGCTGCTCCCACAACACCGTAGAGCTATACTTAGGGTTACCATAATTTATTAAGTCCAAATCCGGGGTAGTCCAAGAAAAAAAAATATCCTTGACCGTGCATTTTTGAATTATTAGCACAAAGGCAAACTAGTTTTGAATCAATAGAGTAAGTACTTTTTAATGCATTTTAAAAGATGTTCTACTAAAAGATCAGATGTTTCACCCGGAAGTTCACCAAAAAATAAAAATCCACAAGGAAAAAGTTTTCCTGTAGTTGGCTGTATACCATGTGATACAAAAAACAATAAATCCTGTATAAAAGGTATATTTAAAATACCCTCAAAAGAGCCGCATCAAATTCACATAACTAGTTTTCGACTGGTTTACCAGTCATCATCAGTGCTTACCTAAAATGAATATAACCTGATAAAAAGGCAATGTTGAAATTTTGACCAGGGTTAAAAAATTATTAGGTTATACTCACGTGCAATGTACATGCTAATCACCAAGATGGTATTATACAAAAATATGTGGGTCAAAGCCCAGTGAAAGTAGTCCGTCAAGGAAACATAGGTATAAAATGCTACCTTAAGCCTGGATGTTTAAAATATTATATAATTTGCCCTAGGTAACATCTGAGATCTGGATATGACTTGTCACATGTTGGAAGTGAGACGGCAAGTGAAAATGAAATGGTTGGTAACCTCGGAACGATGACAAGACAAACGACAGTTCCACAGGTAGTTTAAAATAACCTGTCATATTTAAGAGTAAGGTATACAGATTGTTGAAATTAGAAATGATGTAACAACACACCCAATGTGAAAATTATCATTTAAAATTCATTAAACTAGTTATTGTAGTAAAATGGATTCTCGTATACTGTAAGTGGAACTAGATAGGCAAACCACATTACACAGGAGTTAAGTGTTCGACAACAAATACCGTAATAAAATCTTATTATCAAGAGATCGAAGATTTAAAATCCATTTTACTACAACAACTAGTTTAATGAATTTTAAATGATAATTTTCACATTGGGTATGCTGTTACATCATTTCTAATTTCAACAATCTGTATACCTTACTCTTAAATATGACAGGTTATTTTAAACTACCTGTGGAACTGTCGTTTGTCTTGTCATCATTCCGAGGTTCCCAACCATTTCATTTTCACTTACCGTCTCACTTCCAACATGTGAACAAGTCATATCCAGATCTCAGATGTTACCTAGGGCAAATTATATAATATTTTAAACATCCAGGCTTAAGGTAGCATTTTATACCTATGTTTCCTTGACGGACTACTTTCACTAGGCTTTGACCCACATATTTTTGTATAATACCATCTTGGTGATTAGCATGTACATTGCACGTGAGTATAACCTGATATTTTTTTTAACCCTAGTCAAAATTTCAGCATCTTTGCCTTTTTATCAGGTTATATTCATTTTAGGTAAGCACTGATGATGACTGGTAAACCAGTCGAAAACTAGTTATGTGAATTTGATGTGAAAAAATAAAAGTTTCACGTTGACACCTTCATTTTGCTTAAAATAACGAACACATACCGGAGTCAGTTTGATTTCGTTTGTAATAACCGTAATAAAATTTACATCTTTGAGATCTTCGAGTATTTGTTAAATGTTTTTTTAAATATTTTCTTTTTGTAAAGAAAAAAATCCGGACATTTCTCTTATCCGGACGCCAATCCGGACTGTCCGGACGAAATCCGGATGCATGGTAACCCTTGGCTATACTTGATTTTGCGCGGGAATATGCTGACTAGACTGGGAAGGAATGGAAGAACATTGTGTTCTCAGATGAGAGCAGAATAGCCCTAAGAGGTCCAGATGGACGTCAGCGTGTCTAAAGGCGTCAAAATGAAAGGTTTGCTCCATACACTATAACAGAAACAGTGGCTTACCGAGGAGAGTCAATAATGATTTGGGGAGGTATCTCTTACAAAGTTCGTACCGATCTTGCTGCGTTCGATAGAGGCATTGTGAAAGCTTAAAGATGCGTGGAAGAAGTTTTCCAGGACCATATTATGCCTTTCGCACCGATTGGTGAAAATTTGATTAAACTAGATTAATGCATGAAAATGCACGTTGCCTTGCCGCAGAATTCAACCATAAGTATCTAAATGAGGTCGGGATTCAAGTTTTACCGTGGCCGGCACGTAGTACCGATCTTAACCCAATTGAACACATTTGGGACAACCTAAAAAACGGTCAACAGCAAGAGTACGAAATGGTACTAAATAAACGTTACATTGACTTTTGAAAATAATGGAATCAAATGTCTGCAATGTAGTCAGATGTTATAACGTGTCCGTAGACACGTTGTCTACAATTGTAGACTAGTACTATTCTATGCTTGACAAAATACTCAACTGAACAGACAATGTTCCCAAATGGAAAAAAATAAAATCGGTAAAATTCTTTCAAAAATTCGGTAGGTTGTAGAGTCAATCGATAGATTTTTTTCGTTTAAATTTCATTAAGATTTGCAATTCTCATTGCTTTACGAAAAACTGAATATTATATTCGTTTAAATATAATAAAATAAAAAAATAGAATATAATACCCAACATTCTAATAATGAGAACCGAAATACTGATGATACTGAAAACGAGCAGAGGTTTTCACTGCTGGGATTCTCTGTTATTACCAGATTTACATTTAGTAGGTACATACTAAGGTCTGGATTCTGGAAATATAAATAGAGGACAGAAAAGAAAAGAGGACTTAAAACTTTATTTGTCATGTTTATTTAACACTATTAAAAATAGTATATTTTCTGAAACTAAATGAGACATTGAAATATGTACCGGTAAAATTAATAAAAATATAATAATATAATAAATAACAGAAAATATTAGTTCTTAAAAACAATTACACTCTTATTCTCTAAAACAATCAACACCTATTAAGAAAACTAACTAAAATTAACTGAACACAAAAAAGTGATTAGTGAAATAAATTTTCTTTTATACCAACGATCTTTTGATATTTTGAAAATGAGTGATTTTCCAATTTCAAAATTATAACACGTATTTTCTCGATCTTTTCGCGTGTAAAATACATGAAGAGTACAGGGGAAACACAAGGAATGTCACTTTTTCATTAATTTTGGCTTTTCTCGCAATGTGGTAGCAAAAACTGAGTACTATCGACTAGGCTATCGATTTAAGACAATAAACATAAAGATCACTCTATATAAATTTTCTAAGAATTTTTATCCACTCGAAGGACCAGGATTGTCCGCACGCCACTGAACAAAAATAAGGAATGTTAGCAAGTTAATATAGATTCATATTATATTAAGTTTAGAGAATAAAAATTGCTAACATTCTGCTAAGAATATCCTAAGTAGTTTTTAGGTATCATAAGAATTAAACCTTTATTGGTGTTTATCTCAATATGTATAAAATGCGACATTCCTTATTTTCCCCCTGTACTCTTCACATGTTATTTTCTCCATTGATACACTTGATATATGAGTCCACGAATCTTTACCCGTGCGTCATTAATACCTGGCGAGATAAAACACATATTTTTTATCTAGCATCATTCTCTTCCACGCGTGAAACTAATGACAAACCAGCTACCGCCTGTTATTAAGTAAAAACACGTGTTGTTTTTATGAACGCTCTAGACTCGGTACATTGAAAGGTACAAAAAAAAGAAGTTTGGGGATGTTTTCAGATTTTGAGTACAATTTGTGACGTTTCTGGTGTGTTTACTTTTGTGGCTGCCAGCCTGTTAAATTTTGTCGAATTTTTGAATTTTGAAGTTTTTTATAGTACACAAACAGATTTTTCTACGACCGTTTAATAGTATACTTATTATTCGCTATTTTTGAATAGATAATAACACCCATTACTTTACCCGTGAGTAATAATTCATTACTCACGGGCTGAAGTTACTCGTGGGTCATTACTCACGGGTTGAAGTTAGATTCAAGTGGTGCATGGCACTTTTAATATACCTATTAGCAAATAAAATTACTTAAACTTGTTTATTTAATAAAATATTCATTATAATTTATGTGAACAATTAAATTTGAAAAATGTTTAAAGGATTTTTAACTTTAACAATGGGTTAGTATATTTTTTACGTTTAAATTTTAACATTTGACATTTTAAGATTGACGTTATTAAAAGGCAAACAATAAACAATCGGTATTAATTTCGTAAAAGGTCTTACGGATATGAAATTCATATCGATGAATTCTGTTTTACTTACTGTTCATTGTACAATAGATTTTAATTGAGAGCACACGTTCTTTTTCATGTAATTGCCTTAAAATATGTCTTATTTTTAAAAGACACCGCCATTCCATGACATAATGACAACTGTTTGATTGTTTTATAAGCCCAACGAGTGTAATTCTAACAGTGTTGCCATAGTTATATAAAATATATTTTCTTATGAAAAATAAAATATTTCGTTTTAAATAATGTTAGTAGTTGATAATTATATTTTTCTACTAATTAAAATAAAAAAGGTCGTAGAAAAAGTATAGTATTCTACTTGCATGTAATGGCTATTACTCACTCTGATGAATTACGACACTCGCCAATGGCTTGTGTCGCAAACTTCATCATCGTGAGTAATAGCCATCATTACATGCTCGTTGAATATACTATTACAGCATAATTACTATAATAAGTGTATTTACAACGTTTGTTACATTTATTTTACAACATACAAAGCTAACCTCATTCACACAGTTAAGGAAGTGTTGAAGTTTCCGCCAAAGTGAATAAAATGACAAAAAGAAGATATGTTATTGAATTTTTTTATAAATTGTTTATTTATTGATTAATCAATGATAATAAATGAATTTATTAAGCTACTTCAAATGTAGCTGTAATTATGCACCAAAATTTTAAAGCAAAACATACATTTGACATTCTATTTATTTGATAACGTCATATTTAACTATCTAACCCGTGATCAGAGCCGTAGCCACTTACTGTCAGTTGTTGTTGCGTTTAGTAAATTTCCTACTTATTTCGTATGCTTTAAATGATGACGCACGGGTAAAGAACCCTGGACTCAACTGTAACCGATTTCTCTGTTTGGTTTAAGTATATTCACAGTTGAAAAGATTCGCTCAAAATTTGCTGAGGACTGTGGCAAAGATAGAAGGTTCAAAATTAAACTGGTTAAGTGAGAAAACGTTGGGGTTCCGTGTGTTCACTCTTCCAAAACTGTGAAACATGGGCCGAATACTTCAAAGAATTACTAAACATACAAAGACAAGAAATCATAATAGCACCAGAGAAAGATAATATTTTGGAACTAAATATAAACACAAATCCACCAAACAAATTCATCGAAGCAATGGAGAGTCTTAAAAACAGCAAATCACCAGGCATGGACCAAATCACAAGGAAACTATTGAAAGCGGACGTGAACCTGACAACAAAAATACTACTACCCCTATTTGAGAAGATGGAAGGAAGAGAAATTTCCGAAGGACTGGCAAACAGATGTAATAGTTAAAATACCCAAAAAAGGCGATTTAAAGTTGTGCAATTATTGGAGAGGAATTACATTGATCTGCACAGTGAATAAACTATTTTGTACAACAATTCTTAACAGGATCGAAAACATAATCGATGATGGCCTAAGGAAAGAACAAAATGGGTTTAGAAGAGGGAGGTCATACATAGATTTAATAAATACATTACGAATAATTACAGAACAAACAACAGAACAAGAAAGCTCCAGGTTTTCATAAATAGATGTCTAAGAAGAATATTTAAGATACGGTGGCCCGACGTTATAAGCAACCGAGAGCTATGGGCCGGAGCAGAAGAAGAGGAAATTGGAAAACAAATACGCAAACGGAAGTTTGGATGGCTGGGTCATACTTTAAGAAAAAGCGAAAACGAAATTCCAAAGAAAATCTAACATTGGAACCCACAAGCAAGAAGAAAACAAGGACGGCCAAAGGAAACTTGGAATAGAAGTATCCCAGCAGAAGCCAATATGACCTTTAGACGGATGAGTTACATCTCGAAAAACAGGCAGAAATGGAAAAAATTTTCTACTACCCTAGCCTACATGAGGGATAATGGGTTAATAAATACTACATACTTCCAAAACTGTTCTGCATCTTCATCTAAATCTTTGATTGCTTCCGTATTTCGCAATAGACGCCACTCAGTGTCAATTGCCTGCATCTGCATGCTGGTAGAGGTCGAGGAATGGACTAATCCAGGGAATAAGCCACACAAATGCGCAATAGATGAAATTTCACCAGATTTGACTTTTGCAAGGTCGATAGTAGAATGTTCTTTAGCTTATTCCTTTCTAGGGGCCATCTTTTAACAATTTGGTTGTAATACCTTTCAATGTAGAAGTCAAGACATCTCAATTGGAATAAATGTTTTTGTTCTGGAGTTACATCTGTACGACTATGAAAAGTATTTTGTACCTTCACGCCATAATATATTTCTTCAAGACGTAAATAATTTATAGAAGTTCTAAAATCAATCTTTTCGATTGACTTGTCCAAAATATATTCTTTTTTTTAAACAGTCGAAAAATGTTTTTAAAGTTGAACTGATTTTGGAATACACTAAATGGATTTTAGGCGTCTGTGATTGCATTTCTTTATTTATATAATTAACTAAGAATACTACGTAATCTAAAAATGAAATGAATAAAAGAGTCGTAACATGATTAAGCTTTACCAAAATATTTTCAGCTGCAAGTAATTCGTTTTACTGAACGGCATCTGAAAAATAATTTCAACTCATTATATTCACGATACATCAGCATGTTTGGGACGGATGTAATATTTTGTGAAATTTTACATTTCAGAACGACTGAAATTCTGTATACAGTGTGTCAATTTTAAAACTTACAATGGGCTATATCTCACGAACAAAAGCTGATATCGAAAAATGCTTGAAACCGTTTCTAGGATAGTAAGGGGGAACTAAAATGACATGAAAGAGAACTCACCCCCATCAACACCCCCGGACCCACCCACCACAACCAAAAAAGTTTAAATTGCAAACACCTACTTGTGATACATCATTGAAGAATATAAAAAAATCTATCCAATGGTATAAATAATAATTATACAGGGTGAAGCAATAATTGTGAAACTTTGGCTTAAATGAAAAATTTAATAAGGTTTTTGTTGAACTACAAATTTGTTAAAAATGTCAATTAAATAAATGTTCAAAGTGGCTTCCGTTGTTTTGTAAACAATAATACAGCCTATTTTCAAATTCTGCAAGAACTTTGGCAAATGTTGTTCTTATAATAGCTCGACATGCTTGCGTAATTCTTTCTCGCAATTCCTCAAGTGACGCAGGTTGAGTTTTATAAACAACTGACTTGAGGTAACCCCATAGAAAAAAGTCAGGTGGCGGTAAGTCTGGTGATCTCGGTGGCCACTCAATAGGACCTCTCCTTCCAATCCATTTGTTCGGATAATTAGTATCTAACCAGTACCTGGTGGAGCTGCATAGTGAGGAGGTGCTCCATCTTGTTGGAAATGCAGCAAATCTTTGTCTAGAGCTAGGTTGCCTTGGTCGTCCCTTTGGTTCTCTAATTCATGCACAATTAAAGGTTCGATGGTGTTTTCCAGCATATCGAGATAAATGTCGCCACTTAAATTGCCTGGTATGAACAAGAGGCCAATTATAGCATCGCCTAATATTCCTGCCCAAACATTCAGTTTTTCAGGATATTGAGTGTGACCTTCTCCGAATCGACACGGGTTCGCATCACTCCAGTACTGACAGTTTTGTTTATTTACATTACCATTCAGCATAAAAGTACATTCATCAGTGAAACAAATATTTTTAACAATCTCGGTTCAACGCGAATTCTTTCAGTCACGAGTTCACAAAACTCAATTCGTCGGTCTGGATCATAATCGCCTATTGTTTGTTTTTTAACCAAGAGGAGTGATTCAAATTTACCGCGCCGTAATGCTTGTTTCTAATTGGTCAAACCGCGGGCAAGTTTACTCCACTGTTATTAACTTTTGACACTAATGACATTTCTGAAATTTTGGAACTTCTGTCATTTTATAGGTTTCTGCATTATTCCTTTAATTTTTGGATTTTTAGTCCGCTTTTATATAAAAACAGTTGTTTTTAGAACTCTTTAGCGATGTGTTAGTATAATATAATATGTATGGATTATCATCGAAAGCTGATATGATCAACGAAAAAAGAAGATGAATTTGGTGACGTTTCTAGTACCTAACTTTCTTGGGTGTGAATCTGTCTTTTTAGTTTACTCCTCTTAGTAAAAAAATCAACTATAGTTCTTGAAGAATTTGTGTTTTGTACGGGTGAAACTTATGTAATTTCAACACCTTTCTAACCGACTCATGTGAACGTCCTATCATTGCAGATACTTGACGTGTTGATGCAGTAGGCTCTATTGCAAAATTTCCAAGGACCTCAATTTGGGATGCTTTATTCAGTAATCTTGGGGAACCTTTTTTTATTTTGCACTGATCCCGTTTCTGTAAACTTTTCAACTAAATCGCGGAAGTACACGTGACTTAAATTTTTGTCCGGATGCCTTTCATTAAATATTTGAGCTGTTCGTAAATAACACTGGTTCTGGGACGCAAATATGAAAATGATCCCCACTCGTTGAGGTATTCGTGACAACTGCAGCTTAATGACAGTACCGATCGTACAAATGATGAAAACTAATGACATTTAAAGGTCTCAAATAAACCAAAATTATTGAATCTGACAGAAACCAAAAAACAGATGTTTTAACTTGTTTTGCAAAACGGCAAATTAAGTTTTTATACAAAAAAAAATGTACTGACGGACATTTATCATTCAAAATAATAGTCCGGGAGATAGCATTACAAATTTAAAAGTCATAGTATAGTATATGGCTTAACACCCCATGTGGGGTTTCGTCGCTTTCGCTTTCTAGATCCATTTTACGGGGTGGATCAGTCCCCATGATCATTGTATTTGTTCACTAATATGTCTCCATTTCTTCCGGTCTATTGCCCTCTCTTTCCATTTTGTAATTCCTGCTCCTCTTAGGTCCTCCTCTACTTCAGTTAACCATTTAGATCTGGGTCGACCACGTCTCCTTTTTCCTCCTGGTTGCCACAATATCATAGCTTTTGATACTGATTCTGGTCCTTTTCTCCATATGTGACCTAGCCATTTGGTTCTTTGTACTTTTATTTTCTTTACTATATCTTCACCATTTAATTCTTCTAAAATTTCTTTATTCATTCTCCTTCTATAGTCTTGTTCTTCGATTTTCACTGGACCCAGTATTGTCCTTATTATCTTTCGTTCATTTATTCTTAATTTCTCTTCTTCTTTTTTTGTCATAGTCATGGTTTCTGCTGCATACATCGTTATTGGTCTTATTATTGTTTTATATATATTCATTTTTGTTTGTTTGGTCAATATTTTACTCTTTAGTAGTTTTCTATTTGCTTGGAATACCCGGTTGGTCGCAGTTATTCTTTCTTCGATCTCCGTTTTTCTTTCCCCTTTGTTATTTATCATAACGCCCAGGTATTTAAATTTCTGTACTTCCTCGAATTTTTTATTTCCTATCCTTATCTCTCTGTTTTGTTCTGCTTTTCCGAGTCTCATTAATTTTGTTTTCTTTTCATTAATTCTTAGTCCCATCTTCTTTCCCTCTTCTTCTATCTCCATTAATATTTTTTTCATGATTTTTCGTGTTTTTGTTACTATCGCTATATCATCTGCATACGCGATTAGTTGGTAACCTGATGCTCTTAGGTTTCCCTTATGGATCTTTCTTAACACAAAATCTACTGTCAGGTTAAATAGTGTTGCTGACAGTGAGTCACCTTGTCTCACTCCTTTATTTATTTCGAATTCTTCTGTTTCCCCTTTTTGTGTTAGGATACTTATTTTTGATTTATTCATAGACATTTTTATTAGGTTTCTTAGTTTTTTACTTACTCCTTGATATTTTAGGGCTTTCATTATTTCCTTTCTCTTTATTTAGTCAAAGGCTTGTTCAAAGTCTATAAATAATATTTCTATTTCATGTTGATGTTCGTGTGCCTTTTCCATGATTTGTTTAATGGTATGTACTGCATCTGTTGTTGATCTGCCTTTTACGAAACCGCATTGGTATTGTCCTATGATATTTTTTGTTTCATCTGTTAACCTTTTTTGTATTATTGACGATAATATTTTATAGGCAACGTTTAATAGTGTAATACCTCTGTAGTTCTTACACTCATGCTGGTCGCCTTTTTTATGGATCGTTATAATCTGTCCAATTTCCCACTCGTTCGGCATTGTCTCCTCTTTCCATATTTTCTTAATCAATTCATGTATTTTTTCATGCAATATGTCCCCTCCGTATTTTATTAGTTCTAGATTTATTCCGTCCTTCCCAGGTGCCTTTCCATTATTCCCTTTCGTTATAATGTTTTTTACTTCTTCTAATGTTGGTTCCTGTGTGTTCGTTTCTTCTTCGTCCTCGTCTTCTATTTCATCATTTATAACTGGTTCAATTAGTAATTCTTTAAAGTGACTTGTCCATATTTTTTTATACTCTTTCTCTTCCTCTACAATTTTACCTTGTTTGTCTTTTATTCCTTTTAATTTACCTTTGAATGTTCTATTGTTTTCTTTTATTTTATTATAGAATTTTTTTGAATTTCTGTTGTATTTTTCGTTCTCTATTTCCTGAATCTTTAGATCTATCCATTGTCGTTTTTGTTTTCTGTTAATTTTTTTGCCCTCATTTCTCAGTGATTCGTAGTTTTCTCTGTCTTCTGCCGTGTTCGTTCTTATCCATTTTAATCTCGCTTCCACTTTTCTTTTCATAATTTTTTGACATTCGATGTTGTACCATTCTTTTTTCTTCTCCTTCCTTTTTTTGCCAATTGTTTTTTCTGCTGCTTCCTGTATGGCGTCTTTTATGCAGCTCCACTCCCGTTTCACGTCGACACATTCTTGATTGTCATCCATTCTTAGATATTTTTCCAGTTCTTCCTGATATCTCCTTCTTACTTGCTCTTCTTTTAGTTCTTCAGTGTCCCATTTCGTTTGTTTACTTCTATTTTTACTCCTGCATGTTTTTTGTTTTATTTTTGCTGTTACCATGAAATGATCTGAGTCAGCACAGGCTCCTCTGTAGGATCTTACGTCCTTAATTGAAGATTGTCTCCGCCTGTTTATCAAAATATGGTCTATCTGAGATTTAGTTTGCTGATTTGGTGATATCCATGTTATTTTGTGTTTGTTAGGATGCGGGAACTTTGTACTGCTTATGACCATGCCTGTTCTTGTTGCTAGGTTGCATAATTGTTGTCCATTGTCATTTGTCCTTTCATGTATTGTGTATCTTCCTGCTACAATTTCTGTGTATTGCTCTTTTCCTATTTGGGCATTGAAGTCTCCCAGTACCATGATCGTGTCTTCTTTGGGTATCTTTTCTATTTCTTCCTCTATATCATCGTACCATTTTTCTTTTTCTTCTGTGTTCGCATTTTCTGTAGGCGCATATACGTTTAGTAGTGACAAATTACTTGGCTTTGCTTCTATGCGCAAGTATGCAAGTCTGTTACTTATCGGTCTAAATTGTAGTATTTTTTGCCTTACATCTCCGAGTATCATAAATGCTACTCCGTACTGCCCTTGTCTTTCGCTCCCTGAATATTTGAGGCTGAGGTTTTTGTTTTCTAATTCGCCGCTTCCTTTCCATCTGGTCTCTTGTATGGCAGCTACGTTTATACCGTATCTTTTCAGTTCTCCTGCTATCTCTTCCATTTTTCCTGCAGTTAACATTGTTCTTATGTTCCAGGTGCATATTTTCATTATTTTCTGTTTTCTTTTTTGTTTCTTTTTGTTTTGATTTTTAATACTATTCCTAAAATTATTATTCCCATCACCAATCATATTACTATTATCATAATTAATATTTATTTTCCTATTTCTAAACTTATCACTACTTAATTCTATACATTTTTTGTTAGTGTCCTGTTCACTTGCAATATCTTCTCTCCCTGTTCCTCGGATGATCCCTACGTCGTTTCTTCCGTGTGACTGTGTTAGTTTTTTGGAGTCGCTATTTCCATTACCTTTTCTTTTTTCTGGTTCCATCTCCATTCCCTTCCGTCTACTGTAATTTTATTATATCCCATTTTTACTATTTTCCCTTTTTCTCTCATCTCTCTGCTTATATCTCTTAAGGCTTTCGCTTTCTGTTGCTCTCTTTTTGTGAGGTCTTCTGTAATCCATATTTTCTTATGCTTTACTTCTTTTAGCTTGCTTTTATTTCGTAGTATGGCTACTTTTTCTTCTTCATTTCCTAATTCGACTAGGCAGGTTTCTGTGCCAATTTTTTGTGCTCTCTTGATATCGGTCTTAATTCCTAGATGGTTTTCTAGCATGCTTGTCATTTCTTGTTTTAGAGCTATTGGATCTTCACTGTCTATAATTAATCCGCTTATGATTAGGTTATTTTTTCTTTTTTCCTTGTCTAGTCTTTCCATTGATCGTTTAAGATCAGATAGATCCTCTGTTATCTTTTTGTTTTCTTCTTTGAGCATTTTATTCTTTTGTTTTAGCTCTTTCCTCTCCTTTGCCCATTCATTCTTCATATTTTCTATTTCTTGTTTTATGTTTTTTATTTCTTCGTTGTTTTGTTTCAATTCTTCTTTTACCTCCCTTATGTTGTTTCTAATCTCCTCATTTTCTTCCTTCAATTCCGTTTTCAGTTCTTTTATTTGTGTTTTGATATCCTCGTTCATTTCTTTTAACATTTTCTTTATTTCTTCCATTTCTTGTTTCTCTTGCTCTTCTTTGTTGTCCTTTGGTGGTGTTCTAAAAGTCATAGTAAGCCGCCTGATATTAACACTCTGTATAATTATTATTTATACCATTGGATAGCATTTTTTATAGTCTTTTAAATGATGTATCACAAGTAGGGGTTTGCAATTTAAAAATTTTTGGTTGTGGTGGGTGGGGCCTAGGGGGTTGATGGGGGTGAGTTCTCTTTCATGTCATTTTAGTTCCCCCGTACTTTCCTAGAAACGGTTTCAAGCATTTTTCGATATCAGCTTTTGTTCGTGAGATATAGCCCATTGTAAGTTTTAAAATTGACACACTGTATTGAGGAACACGTTTAGGACTTGAAAAAAAATAATTATTAATATCTCGCAATAAGTCCTCAACAAATCTTAGCAATTTTTCGAATGCATAAGATGCACACAAGTGGTAAGAGTGACATGCATTTCATAATGAAAACTTCAGATATTCATTTTTTAAAAGAGTCATGAAGGAATGTTTAGAACCCATCATTACATTAGCTCTATCAGATGCGTAACCAACGAGATTATCCTTGTAAGGAATATTTTCACAAAAAAACTTAGCACAGCTTGAAAATGAGTATTTCCATCTGCTGAGGATAATGGCATTTTATAATAATGGGGTATGAGTATGAGGGACAGAAAACAATCTTGAATAACGTAGTTTTTTTCATACCTTATAAATGTTTCGTGATGGAAAGATCAGTAGATTCATCTATTATTAGAGAAAATTTTGTTCGCCGTAAATCTACATAAAATATCAAAGCTATCTCTAGTAGATAGACAACCTGCGTTCTGGCACATCCCCTAAATCGCAACCCTTAAATATTAATAAATGCCAAACGGCTTAACGTAGGATGACGTGTGACGTATCGTTGGAAAGGGGATGAAAAAGGGGGTTGAACGCAGTATGTGGCGTGCGCATCGGAATATGCCAAAAGGGCATTACGTCATATCTTCGTTTCTATTGGTCCGATTTTGACGTAAGAGGGCTCGTCGGAACGGGGAGGGGGTAACGAATAAGTTGAGACAAAAAACAAAGATGGCGGCAGTGCCAAAAGGGCATTACGTCATATCTTCTTTTCTATTGGTCCGATTTTGACGTAAGAGGGCTCGTTGGAACGTGGAGGGGGTAACGAATAAGTTGAGACAAAAAACAAAGATGGCGGCAGTGCCAAAACGGCATTACAGCATATCTTTGTTGCTATTGGTCCGATTTTGACGTATGGGGTGTCAAATAAAAGCGGCGGTGACACAGAAGCCAACTGTCAATTCTTCTTCTTCTTTTCGTTTGTCAATTCTTCTTCTTTTCCGTATAGTGCCTAACAGAACGTGACATTCGACATCTTTGTTGTCATTGGTCCGATTTTGACGTATGGGGTGTCAAATGAAAGCGGCGGAGACACAGAAGCCAACTGTCAATTCTTCTTTTCCGTATAGTGCCTAACAGAACGTGACATTTGACGTATGACGTGACATTTATATGACATTGTTCAGTTTTCCGTCCGACATTTGACGCAGAACGTGACATTTGACGTAGGACGTGAAATTCGACGCAGAACGTGACATTTGACGTAGATATGTGACATTGTTCAGTTTTCCGTCCGACATTTGACGCAGAACGTGGCATTTATGAGACATTGTGACACTGAACATGTTCAGTATTGATATGAATCCCACCGAGTACATACATAGGGTTATGGAATTTCAAACTAAACTTAATCAGTTAAATAAAGATATTAAATCATATGAGGATATAAAACAAATTAAAAGACATTTCGATAGTCTGCATATTGAGGACAAAACGTGGAAGCCTGAAGAGTTGAATTTACAGCAGCAGCAGCAAGGTCTTTACGCTTTTAGAAAACTACCACAAGCTACATATCCATTGAGACGTATTCAGCCTACACCATGGGTGCCAGCAACAACACCAGCGAGTATGTGAAAAGTGAAATAGACAATGTCTTTGCAATGTCTTGTGTAATATTAGCATCTATATTTATCTTAATTATAAAAATTATGTTTGAAATTGTAAAGAGAAAATTTGAATCTTCATGTAATATAAGACTTGATCAGTAAATAAGGTGTTTAAATAAAAAAGCAAAAATCTCTCTCTAAAAATATTTATTTATACATAGAAAAATTACAATGGTAATATTGTATAAGAAAACCAGTGACGTAGACGATCCACATTTCTTTCTGTACACGAAAATAGTCCAACGGCGTGACAGGGGTTTGTAGCAGGACCAACGTTTCCAGTAGCAAGAGGCGTGCCATCAAACTTGCAAACATCAATAATAAGGGGAAAAACTCCAAAAATGTGACATTTCTTGCTTAAAAATTCTGCTTTTTGTTCTCCTCGAACGTATATGTAATCGGCTGCATACAACAACTTGGTTTCTAGTATTTCATTTATTTTGGACAATTCTACTGCTCCATCAGAATATCGAATGCCAAGCAGTTTTTTCTCCACGTATGATGCTGTCTTCTTATCATCATTACTTAGCGCATCGAATGGTTTCGGAGGTAAAAAGATATAATGACTTCGTTTAAAACCTATTTCGATGGTAAGTTCTTTGGGAACAAACCACCCGTCCACAGCGAATCCCTGAATATCTACGAATGCTACTCTCATGATGACTGCTCTTGTACTACTGACACTTTATGCGTCTAATTTAGACTTTTTACAATTTCGGTAAGTGGGTAGTACTCCATTACGCAGTCGTGAATTATAATGCAGTAGGCCTTGGTATTTTCGGGAAAACCATTATGTGCTTCAATATCGAGTTTTACGTCAACAGTGGATGCTTTCATGCTTTCTTCTTGTTTTGAACAGTCGATGACGAACAATGCACGATTCTTAAAAGCTGAGAAATCGAGTAGAGGTCGCTTTTGTTGGGAATGTACGTAGCTGGGATAAAATTCGGTATAGTTGAAATAGGCCTCGTTGTAGTCAGTTTTGCTGAAATCCAACTGCATTCTCTCGTTTGGCCAATATTCTCCATTTAAGGATAATCTAATACTTTGGATGCTAACATTGTCAAATAAGGTAGGATCAGCTGTAATCGTGTTACGTTTGCCTGTTTGAAAGAAAACAATGACATAACGTGGTCTTTCAACTGATGTGCTAGTTTTAACGGCCCAAACTTCACGCCTAGCCCCTTTGGTAATGGTAGGCAATTCGTGCAATTCCCACTTTCTAAATGGAATAACTATAGGTTGATCTTGTTGAATGGACTTCATTAGTTCTAGTTTAATTTCGTCATTTGGAAATATGTGCTTCACTCTGAGTTCAATGTTGGTCATGTTAATCTTTGCTTTTGTAGTTTCATCAGTAATAATTAAACAATCGTTGTCGTTTCGAGCTCGAACTAGTCTTATTGTTTGACGACCACACGTAATCATTGGATAATCGTTGAAAATGTTAAAAATATGCTTAAGAGGTATCTGTATGTTGAATGAATTATCTGCATCGTGTAGAATGGGATCATTAGGGTAATTCCAACCCGCCATAACCATATAATGGGAATCTTCTTGATTGTAACACGTCATGGCACGTACAGCACTTACGATACCAGGATCCCGCACTGTTTCCATCTCCCGTGCGCTTTCGCTGTACGTACACGAATCGAAAAGAAAAGCACCCACATTGTTGGCTAGTTTGACTACGCCAGATCCTTCTTTATCGACGAGTGATCCTTTAATGCACAACAAGGTTTCGCTCATTGCAAAAAACGAGTCAACTTGATTAATGCTAAATTCTACAATATCATTACAGTTGAATGATTTGATGAATGGTGCATAAGTTCGGTATTCGGCCTTTCGAATCGACTCATCAAACATTGGCTTACGATAAATATCAAATATTGGAGGCATTACGATGTTGTCTGAACATTCTTGTTTTTCATACATTGTTGTAATTTTTTAGTTTAAAACCAAGTGATTGTAAAAACAATTTTTTTGCGAACGTAAGAGGTTTCCGCTTCGACACAACTAATGGTGTTCTTTTATTATGATGTTGTCGCTTGGACGGCTGCACAACTAATGGTGTCCTTTGAGCAGTAGATGACCTTATTACTAGTCCCATTTCCCTCTTGATCTAAGTTCCAGCACCAATGTGCTCTCTTCTCCTCTAAAGTTTACAGGTCGTCCTTCTTGATCGAGAGCCAAGACAGTGATATTGGTAAGTTCACGCTGCGACACAACGGGTAAATACAACAAATTGTGAGGAGTTTCGTCAATTGCGTACCCAGGATTTGATTGTATGACAAATTCGTAGATCGTATGAGCAGGTCTGTTACCGTCGAAGGCTCCAGTACTAATGTTACATTCAAAGCGTATGCTAGATACTTTAATAATCCTAACAGGTAGATTCGAAGAATGTATCCGTCCAGGATTGAGTATTGCCGGAGAAAATCCCAATACTGTACCAAGGCTATCAGGTTGCTTAAACGAAATCCTATATTTGCTAAATATTTGACACTGCAACGTGTTGTGGTTAGGTTTTAGACTAAATATCGATTCTGGTTTAAGCTCATTGTCAGCACCCAGTTTCTTTTGTATGTATTCTTCAATATCGGCAATTTCATAACATCCATCGGGAAAAGCAAAGTTTTGCCATTTGTTTTTGTCATTGCAGTAATAAAACTTGTTATTTTCAATGTTTGGTATACTGTTGTAGGAATGGAAGGCACGAAGAGCTATTTCGTAATCTTTTTTCGGATCCAACACGATTGGTGTGGGTGGTTGAAATGAAAATGTATAAGTGGTACTAACTACTCTCAACAACTGCGACATGATGACTGATTCAAGTCGATAGATTAATAGATTTATATATATAGGTGAATAAACACCATTTTTTTTTCACATATTTTTTATTTGTTCTAAAGCAAGTTTACATAAATGACAAGATGCTTGAGAATCGGGTGGTCCATCCCAGTGAGTCCTCCAATCTGGTCTGTTGTAATGTACGAAGCACGAGTTATCAGAAATTATACACTGAAGGTGGTCTATTTTAGTAAGCAAGTCTGTCGCACGAATATTACTTAACTCGATATTCCCCAGGCAATTTATGCCATACACTTAACAATTCTGAAGGTCTAACAGTCCGTATAATATACTCTAGCGGTATGTGTTTTAGTTCTTCTTCACTATATTCTGTAAAACATTTTTCGCGAAACATATGGGACATAAGCAATCTACTACTGTCCATTATATAAAAACTTTAAGCATAAATGCCCACAAACGATTTGATTGTAAGTTTGATACTGGTGATTATTGTAGAAAATTCTGGCACGTGCACCCAGATATTTCACAAGTTCTTTGGTCGGCTTCAAATTACCAAATGAATCGAAATATTCCACGTCGTTGTTTATCTTTCTATATGCTACCCAATGTGTTCCGTTATGCGCGGACACATCCAAGTTAACTATTGCACATTCTCGTTGTCGAGGACCGTCTCTAGGCAGAGCGTCATTCATGAAAACTCCTCGAAAATGTGGTATGTTAAGTATTTTCGCGTAATGTGCAATGTCCAAGTCATACAGCGGACGATTGGGCAGCTTTATTGGAAGTTTTTTTTCAAATACAAGCCGAATCCGCCTCTGGGTTTCTTACGTAGGTACAGGCCTGAACCGATATGTTCCATTGCCTTATTATGACGTATATCCTCTTCCAATTTCTTTTGGGCATTTTTTGCGTCGACCACAGTTTTTGCCACCCCCGCAGCACCACCCGCTAAAGCCCCCAATGCCGAAAGACCAGCAAAGAGAGGTATGAGTGGTAGGAAACCTCCAGATTTTAGTGGTAATACGCGAGGAACGTCAATTTCTTTTCGGCCGCCAAGTCTTTTGATTATGGATTTTGCAATTCGTACAGCAGTCAAAGCAGTATTGTGTAACGATGCTCCTCTCTTCATGGACTTTGCAATTTTTGAGACAACATCGCGATTGAAAGAGTAACGCCCCTTTCTTCCACGACGTAACTGACATCCCATTCCCAATTTTCTTTTCGTCTTCATTCCACCGGTTACAAGTAAGGCAGCAGTTTTTTCACCAAAGCTAGCGTCTTTCGACTTGAATCGCTCCCAGGCTCTATTTTCCAATTCCTTATCGGCCTTGTGACGTTCTTCGAGAGATGAATGTTGCGAGTAAGCGATATCGTGTTGTTTACAAGCTGCGTCTAATGGATTAATGCCTGGATCTCCACGTGCAAGACGTTTTTGTAGTTTTGTTCCAGCTATAAAGAACGTATTTTTTTACTTATAAAACACAACAAAATTGTCGCAAAGTTACTTACGTCCACAGTACTGATAACCGCCAGGAATATGTAGCTCAAATGGCAGTTTAATAATTAAAGAGTTCACGAGACCTCCTCCTTCGACGACCAACATTGGACTGATGCCATGCAAGTGATGACATCTATAATATATTGCCGTACTTATGTACTACACTTGCCACACGATGAAGATCGTTCAACAAGAGCAGACGTTGCCAATTGATAATCTGGACATTGTCCAGAAAGTGACAGTCAGTAAACATGGTAAATTGCTACCAAACTCATTTAGAGCCATTATTTGCGGTCCAAGTGGGTGCGGAAAAACGAATGTCATGCTATCACTTTTATTTAATCCGAATGGCGCCAAATTCAAAAATGTCTATGTTTATTCGAAATCCCTCTTTCAACCGAAATACCAACTACTGCAAGATGTAATAGCCCAAGTCAAAGGTGTTGGGTACTTTCCATACAAAGACAATGAAGAAATTATCAGTCCAGATGAAGCACAACCAAACTCAATTTTTTTATTTGACGATGTTGCATGTGATGGCCAACAGAAGATTCGCGAGTATTATTCCATGTGCAGACATAAAGATATTGATGCCGCTTATTTATGTCAAACATATTCAAAAATACCGAAGCAGCTAATAAGAGACAATTGTAACATGATTGTATTATTCAAGCAGGATGAGATAAATTTGAAGCATATATTTGATGAACACGTATCGCCAGACATGTCGTTTGATGAATTTAAAAAACTCTGTTCAGAATGTTGGACGACAGACCGCTATGGTACTTTGGTCATTATGAAAGATTTTCCCCTTAACAATGGCCGATACCGCAAAGGATTTGATAAATATATAAAATTGTAAGTTGATGTATTGTTTAGTCGTCAACAAGATGTCTTATGATGCGGTCGCCATTGCCATTCGCAAGAAGAAAATTGCCGAATTGGCTAGATCAATTCGCAAAAAATATTTGGCATTGAAATTAGGCAAGACAGAACAAGATGAGTCACTAAATAAACTTTTTAAACCAATCTCGAAACCTCTCAAGGATATTGCGCAATCATCAAAAACGTTGCATCATGCTATCGATAACAAGTTTAGACAAGTTAAAAAAGAAGAAGATGTGAAAAAGGAAGAAGTAGGACTAAAAAAAGAGCCGAATATAGCAGAAAATCGTACACCAACACCACCAGTATCATTTATTAGTGATGGAGATGTGTTTGAAAACAACGATGAAGAAGATGAAGAATATGAAGATAGCATAGAAACACACCAATCGCACGATAACGAAACCGAACAAGTAATGTTTGATCCTGATAATATTTCTGAAGATGCTTTCAACGAATATATGGAGCAATATCCTCCGATGAGTCATGAGTATATAAAAGAATTTTGGATGAAGTCTGATAAAATCGATAAAAACTATGGACCTATTTACAATGATTTGTTGGGCTGGACGTGGGGTAAACGACGAATAAAGTTTAACAAAGACGGTGCCATAGAGGTTATGGATGACGCCAAAAATGGTCAAGGAGGATCGGTGCAGGAGACGCCTGGACTATATCACCTTATTTTCTATGATAATCCTGATCCTGAATACTACAATGAAGAAGATAAAAATTTATACAAAACGTTATTAGAGAAAACCGAAGTTCATCTGAATTCAATAGGCCGCCTTAAAGGTTCAAGTGGAGACAAATATCATTATATTATTAAGCCATTGTTTAGACCTGCATCTACATCAACGGTAGCAAAGAAACCGTCACAGTCTACATCAACGATAGTTCAGAATCTGTCACAGTCTACATTAACGGTATCACAGAATCCGTCACAGATAAATACTCGATCTACTACATCATCAGCACTAAAGCAACCACCACATAGTCGTTTACCAACTCGTTCAACATCATCTCAATCAGCGTCTCCACAGCTACCTTCGCCAGCTGCATCCTCCAAAGGATCAGGGCTTATCGATGACTCTCGTTTGATTTACAGTGAAACACCTAGGGAATATATTTACTGGGACGACCCAAATGAATTGGTGGAGCGTCTTCAACTCTTGGTGGCTTCGAAAGACGCCGGCAACACATCTCTCGACAACGAAATTGTAGCCATCATCAATGAACTAAAAGAAGCTAATATAATAGAGTAACTGGGAATGACAATATCATTTCCATTATGAGTGTCGACAAATTCGGTCATCATTCTCGTGGTGGTGGTGGTAGCGCTCAAAAGGTGACGCGAGTTACATTTCCACATACTTCTGACGGAAATATTAATGCTGAAAATGTGAAAATTTGCAATGTCAAGGACCCATCAGAAAATGGTGATGCTGCAACGAAAAAATACGTCGATGCACAAATAAATGAGTTGCGTAACATACAGTCACCATTAATTCAAACACATGGTGAGTTGTTGATGAAAAAAACTGGGGAGATAGAAGGCTTAGCCATCGGACTAAATGAAGTAAGAGAAGAGCTCCATAAAACCACAGTTCCACTTCTCGAGCAAAAGTTGCAGAAAATAATGAAAAATTATTTGAATAAACTAAAAAAGGATACGGAGAATAATGTAAATAAGTTGTTGCAGCAAAAAACTCGTGATATAAAGAATTTAACCATGGAACTAAACGAAGTAAGAAAAGAGCTTCATAAAACCACAGTTCCACTTCTCGAGCAAAAGTTGCAAAAAATATTCAAAGATGATTTGAATACACTAAAAAAGGATACGGATAAGAATATAAAATCGGCTGCAGAAACCATTGCACATCATGCGATATACGATATGAAGATGGAAAAGAAGATAAAAGAAATGAACGCGGCATTGCAGGATGTAGTAGACAACCTTCATTCGATGAATATAGATACCCGCCTAACAGCAATTGAAAGTCGTTTATAAAAATGTCTAAAGAAAAGGAACAGGTGGTGTATGAGTTGCATAAACCAGCACGAAAAAATTATCCTCGTCGACGAACAATAATCAAAGGAATCGATGACTTGTGGCAGATGGATTTGGCTGAAATGCGACCTTATGCGCACCAAAATAAAAATTACAAACTAATACTAGTTGTAATTGATTGTTTTTCAAAATTTGTTTGGACACGCCCTCTAAAGAACAAAACAGGTGAGGAAATTACTCGGGCATTTTCGGATATTCTCGCCCATACTCAACGAGTTCCGAAAAACCTACAATCTGATCAGGGAACCGAATTTTACAACAGAAAATTTCAAAATTTAATGAAAAAACACGAAATTAATCATTACAGTACCTACACGGTTAAGAAGGCTGCCATTTGTGAAAGAGTTATTAGAACGTTGAAAGCAAAGTTGTACAAGTATTTCAGTTTACATGGATCATACAAATGGCTAGATGCACTACCTACAGTCACTGAGGAATACAACAATACAAAGCACAGTAAAACAGGATACAAGCCATCTCATGTCAACAAATCCAACGAAAAAGCCATTTTAAACAAAAGTTATAGTCATTTAAAGATTGCTGGTCCACGAAGATTTAAAGTTGGCGACATTGTACGTATATCAAAGGCAAAACATTTCTTTGAAAAGGCCTACACGCCCAATTGGACTACAGAATTATTTAGAATTGTACAAGTTAAGATAACGAATCCTATAACGTATTTGCTCGAAGACATGCAAGGTACACCGATTAGCGGCGGGTTTTACGAAGAAGAATTACAGAAAACAAAAAATCCCGACATTTACTTGGTTGAAAAAGTACTTAGACGAAAAGGCAATAAGATGTATGTTAAATGGTTAGGATTGGATAGCAAACACAACAGCTGGATTACTAGTTCAGATGTAGTTTAAGGATCTATATTTCGATACGCCACGTAGACATACATTTTTTAGAAAATGCTGACAATTACACGCAAAGAGTGGGGGATTGAAAAAGTATAAATTCTCTCAGCAACCATCCGTCACATTCAGTTTGAGTTTCTCCAACCGACTTGTGTATTCAGTTGCAACAGCAGTAATATGGCTTCTCAAGATAGCGGATACGAAAGTGAAGAGACAATTATCTACGACGCTGAATTAGATCGAGTACTGGAAAAATATGAAGAAGCTGCCAAAGATGAGCCATATTATCTATTGGAAACTACATATCCAATAGGATGTTTTCACATAAAAATTGGTCTATCTCCAGCTCGACAGTTTTCTCCATCCATTATTCTGTACCAACATGGTAAATGTACAAGAATCAGTTTAAACACATTCGAGTGGACTACCCTAATTGAGATGTTTATACAAATTATGGAAGAATTTTTCATACCACCTTTGCCCGCCTGTTCCGATGAGTATGATCCAATCGAATTTGAGTGTGGTGATTTCTGCAAACTAAGACAATTGGTAATGGAAAATGTAAAGTTCCTGACTATCGAGAAACATGGAATCGAATATTATTTATGTGATGATGATGTAAGCCAGATCCTGAGAGCAAACATTGATTTAGTGTCTCAACGAGTGTCGTTATTGGACAATTTACAGTTTTTTTCGTATTATAGAAATGTTGTATACTTTATTCAGCAAAATTGTCATAAGAGTAACAGTTTATATAGTCGACTTCACTCTTTAACTGCGTTTTGTGGAATTTTTCCAGATACTTTGTTAAGTCAAGCTTTGAATGAATATGTATGGTATTATAGCAATAAAGTTGTAAATGATTTGGATAATTGTTAATAAATAATATTAATAAAATGTTGTCTTTTATTTTTTGACTTTAGAGAGTGTAACAGAGGTTATCAGAGGTCAGCAGAGGGTAGCAGAGCGCAGCAGAGGGTAACAGAGGGTAGCAGAGGGTCACAGAGGATAACAGAGGCTAGCAGAGGGTCACAGAGGATAACAGAGGCTAGCAGAGGGTACCAGAGACGTACAGACGTCATCAGAGACAAGCTAACAGAAGTCACAGACGATCACAGAGCGGTATAAGGGGTCAGCAGAGTGTAGCAGAGCGGAGCAGAAGGTAATAGAGATTAGCAGACGGTAGCAGAGCGCAGCAGAGGATAGCAAGTCGAATGTCACGTCATTCACGTTCAAATGTCACGTTCTGCTTCGAACTTAACGTCATTCACGTCACGTCATTTACGTCCTACGTCACATGTCACGTCATTCACGTCACGTCATTCACGTTCTGCGTCGAATTTCACGTCATTCACGTCCTACGTCGAATGTCACATATCTACGTCAAATGTCACGTTCTGCGTCGAATTTCACGTCATTCACGTCCTACGTCACGTTCTGCGTCAAATGTCGGACGGAAAACTGAACAATGTCATATAAATGTCACGTCATACGTCAAATGTCACGTTCTGTTAGGCACTATACGGAAAAGAAGAAGAATTGACAGTTAATATTGAACGTTGACAGAAGAAGAATTGACAGTTGGCTTCTGTGTCGTTACCGCTTTCATTTGACACCCCATACGTCAAAATCGGACCAATGACAACAAAGATGTCGAATGTCACGTTCTGTTAGGCATTATACGGAAAAGAAGAAGAATTGACAAACGAAAAGAAGAAGAAGAATTGACAGTTGGCTTCTGTGTCACCGCCGCTTTCATTTGACACTCCATACGTCACAATCGGACCAATAGCAACAAAGATATGCTGTAATGCCGTTTTGGCACTGCCGCCATCTTTGTTTTTTGTCTCAACTTATTCGTTACCCCCTCCACGTTCCGACGAGCCCTCTTACGTCAAAATCGGACCAATAGAAAAGAAGATATGACGTAATGCCCTTTTGGCACTGCCGCCATCTTTGTTTTTTGTCTCAACTTATTCGTTACCCCCTCCCCGTTCCGACGAGCCCTCTTACGTCAAAATCGGACCAATAGAAAAGAAGATATGACGTAATGCCCTTTTGGCATATTCCGATGCGCACGCCACATACTGCGTTCAACCCCCTTTTTCATCCCCTTTCCAACGATACGTCACACGTCATCCTACGTTAAGCCGTTTGGCATTTATTAATATTTAAGGGTTGCGATTTAGGGGATGTGCCAGAACGCAGGTTGTCTATCTACTATCTCTTCCTATTATTTTTTCGACGATATTCCGGCTTTTTGTCCTATAATAGCACATTTCAACTCAATCACGTTTGGATTGATGATTTTTAAGAGATCGGGTTAGGATTAGGTATGAAATTGCGATTACGAATTTCCAGGAATTTCTCTTTCTTTGAAAGTAATTTTTAAACAATACAGTGAAGTATCCTATGGTATAATTAGAATAAGACGCCCGCTAGCAACAACTACTGAGATGCGCGCGCATGTATGAGAAAATGACAGACAGCTAAAAGTGTTTCAAAAGAGGTGGTGTAACAATTGTAGACCACGTAGTCCACTGAAATATTCTCAGCTGCTCAAAATTGCAGACATGTCTGCAGACTTTTGCAGACATGTTTTCGACCCTCAGGAAACCGAATCTGAAATTAGTTTTGCGAGAAAATGCCGAGAAATCAGGAAAAATTGGAAAATAGAAATATTCCGCAATTTTATCAAAAACTACAATAGCTAGCGAAAAAATAATTAAATCATGCATCGTGTTTATTGATTTTAAATAAAAATAGATGTTTAAATATTAAAAAATAGATATAATTACAGTAATAATTATATAGGGTGTCCCAAAATACTGAAAAATACGTTTCAAATATTTTTCAAAAATCTATCGAATGCCACCAAACACGACCCTCCCCCAACAAAATAGTTATTCTCATTTATTATAGTTCCAAGATATTTATATTCATTTGGAGTCCGATATTTTGGCCATCAATATTTTATTTTAATACAATATTTGACAAATATGGCGTCGCTTTTAATGGACGTGATGTATATAATAATGTATCTTTTTTTGTTTCTTAGTTACGCTTCTGCTAGGAATGTTTAAAGATAGGGGACTGGTTTAACTTAATAACACACCTTTGCTTCAATTATAAATACATTTCAATAGGAAAATATCTACATTTAATACAATACTGCCAGTATGCCGAGTAATCACTTATTAAATAGGAAAACGTACATTGTGGGATACATTTACATTATTACCCTGTCCAAAACCTTAACTTTATACTTTCCAGAATGTTTTTCCACATCAATATAAAAATATACATACACAAAGAAACCATATACAGAGAGAGTCTGTAATTTGGAATAAATTCAATATCTCAAACACTAATTGTTTTTTTGAAAAATGCTCAGACCCGTCGATTAGTATTTCAAATTGTCCTTTTTGACGTACAATAATAATGTATACAGGGTGTCCCAATTTAGAGATATGACGTCATCGTTGATTTTCTTAAATGGCAACACTGTCATTTTGATAGCTATTTTGATAGGGTGTGTAAAGTTATACACGACTGCAAAATATCAAATTTTTGTTCTCTACCATTTACAAGATAATAGAAAATAACAAAGTTATGTCTGTAATTTGGAATAAATTCAATAATTAAAATACTGATTGTTTTTTTAATACTCAGACCCGTCGATTAGTATTTCACATTGTCATTTTTGACATACAATTATAATGTAGGTATACAGGGTGTCCCAATTTAGAGATATGACGTCATCGTTGATTTTCTTAAATGGCAACACCGTCATTTTGATAACTATTTTGATAGGGTGTGTAAAGTTATATGCAACTGCAAAATTTCAAATTTTTATTCCCTACCATTTACAAGAGAATAAAAAATAGCAAAGTTATGAAAAACAAGTAGTAATCAAATAATAATTGAATTTAATTATTTCAAATAAGCAAATGGTCATAACGTTGCCCATTGAGAATTTGACAATAATTGAGGGCAACATTATGAGAATTCGCTTAATTGAAATAATTACATTCAATTATTATTTGATTACATGTTTTTCATAACTTTTGTTATTTTCTATTATCTTGTAAATGGTAGAGAACAAAAATTTGATATTTTGCAGTTGTGTAAACTTTACACACCCTATCAAAATAGCTATCAAAATGACAGTGTTGCCATTTAAGAAAATCAACGATGACGTTATATCTCTAAATTGGGACACCCTGTATACATTATTATTGTATGTCAAAAATGACAATTTGAAATACTAATCGACGGGTCTAAGCATTTTTCAAAAAATATATTAGTATTTTAATTATTGAATTTATTCCAAATTACAGACATAACTTTGTTATTTTCTATTATCTTGTAAATGGTAGAGAATAAAAATTTGAAAGTTTGCAGTTGTGGATAACTTTACACACCCTATCAAAATAGCTATCAAAATCACGGTGTTACCATTTAAGAAAATCAACGATGACGTCATATCTCTAAATTGGGACACCCTGTATACATTATTATTGTATGTCAAAAAGTACAATTTGAAATACTAATCGACAGGTCTGAGAATTTTTCAAAAAAATAATTAGTATTTGAGATATTGAATTTATTCCAGATTACAGACTCTCTCTGTATATTTGTTGCATTAGAAATATGAACTATATATATTTCCTCCTTTTTTAAAATGAGTATTAAAATTAAAAAATTATTGTCTTAAAAATACATGTAACTCTAGGTCTTAATCATACATAAAAACAAAGACGTTTTCCTTCTCTTGGTCGTTACTGACTAATGGCGTACAAAGATAAAACCATTATAAAACGATAAATTATTGTGGTCCCATCATCCCCATTGGCATATTGACAGCATAACCACCTTGACTACCTTGTCCAGACATCTGCATAGCCGGCGACTGGATCTGTTGTATTCCACCAGTGACAGGGCTTGGAACTTGTGGCTCAGAAGGAAGAGTTAGATTAATTAAGAGCTCTCTGATAGCGGGAAAAATCGTGCATTCGTTGATGTTTGATTGGAATTGAGAACAGTGCTTGAGTAACTGACTAACGGCCGTCATTGCTGGATTGGTGCCTGGTTCACGCTTTTCTGCAAGACTTGTCACGTTGGCGATGAAATCATGGATGAGAGGAAGAACAATGGACGGAGGTTCCATACCTAACTGGTACTGAGTGCCGATTCGGGTAATTTGGAGCTAAAAAGTAATATATTTAATTATATACTAAATCTACAAGACTTCTTAATATATAATTTACTTCTATGAATAAAATGAAGCTTATATTACATCATAGCAAGTTGCATAAAAAACTACACACTGCTTCAATAGAAGCTGTGTGCGTTTATTGTCAGTTCTGTCATTTGTGTCTTCTTTTTCTTTCTTACATTCATGTATTTTGATTTATTTTCATTTATTTCCAGACGTCTCAGTTTGGCATCGTTTTCTATTACTTGGAAGGTTTTCTTTAATCCCCTTTTTTCTGATGCTAGTATAGTTATATAGTCCGCATATCGTATCATTTGTACTGCATTCTTATTTATAGTTCCTACGTTTGGCAGCTTTTTTATTATCTTATCTAGTGATTTAATAAATAGTACCGTTGAGAGCGCATCTCCTCGTCTTATTCCATGTTTTATTTTTGAAGTTATACTTCTTTAAAAATAACAGTATGAAGTAAGCGCCCAGGACAAAGTGAAGTTAGTTGCTAAAACTTTCAAGTTACGTATGTATTATGGCGTCACCACACTTCGCTATGCGTTATGTGGCTACGATGTATGCGCCAAAATATTTGTCCTTTAAAGTGGGTAAACACCGGCAACTGGACGGTTAGGCGTATTTGCTATGCGGGCTGACTCGCTATGCGCGGATCAAGCGAATATTGACGAATGAACCCTCCATACTTCGTCCTATTCGCGGTGTGCAAGTACTACTTGGAGTGGATACGAGAAACGATCGTGCGCGAATAGCAACGATCTTATATTGCAACTTTCTTAAATAATTCATATTGTCAAATTGACATATATTTCATACTTATTGTCATTGAAGAAGAAAAATTATATATTGCTCCACAATATTGATATGATATGCAATTATTATACAGGGTGAGTCATGAGGAACTGTACATACTCCTACCTCGTATAGAGGCCCCTATGGGGAATAACAAATGACCATTGAAAAGTGTCTGCTCCCATTGTTTAATAATATACAGGGCGAGTTTCGCATTTGACAGACATTTGTATTCGTCATAATTTTTGAACGGTCAGATCGATGTGTCTCTTATTTTGGTCAATCGTTACACTATTGTCACGTAATCAACTGATTTATTCAAACTAGAAAAAAATCAGGTCCGGCTTTAAAAAAATTGGTTCGTTTGGGTCTTACAAAAAATTCCACCCTGTATAAGCTTTTTGAAAACTCTAATATGAATTTTACAAATTAGACAATTAAAATAACATATTTATTTTTTTCCGCACACGATTGCTTAATTTTTTATAAAAAAATCAATTTTGATTATGAAAAAAGTTTGGTAAAGTGAACCATATATTTAACAAAATTAACTTTTCTTACCAAAATTAATTTTTTTTTGACAAATATTTAATTTATGTTACCACCAATCAACTGATTTATTCAAACAAGAAAAAATCAGGCCCGGATTTAAAAAATAAGTTCGTTTTGGTCTTAGAAAAAATTTCACCCTGTATACGCTTTTTGAAAACTCTAATATGATTTTTACAAATTAGACAAATAGGCAATTAAAATGGCATATTTATTTTTTTCCCCACACGATTACTTAATTTTTTATAAAAAAAATATCAAATTTGACTATGAATAATTAAAAGTTTGGTAAAGTGAACCATAGATTTAAAAAAAAAAAATAACTTTTATTACAAAAATGAATTTTTTTTTGAACAAATATTTAATTTATGTTATCACCCAATCAACTGATTTATTCAAACTAGAAAAAATCAGGCCCGGATTTAAAAAATTAGTTTGTTTGGTTTGATTTAAAAAATTTCACCTTGTATACCTACGTTTTTTGAAAACTCTAATATGAATTTTACAAATAAGACAAATAGGCAATTAAAATGGCATATTTATTTTTTCCCCACACGATTACTTATTTTTTTATTAAAAAATCAAATTCGACTATGCATAAAAAGTTTGGCAAAGTTTTTGCATAGATTTAAAAAAATTAACTTTTTTTACAAAAATTAATTTACAAAAACAACGTTTTTCTTAAAATTAAAAGTTTTACCATTTTTTTTTTCTATAACACGTCTAGATCTAAAACTTCCCATAGTACTTCTTTTGGACTCTATAGTTTAACATAGACGTGATCAAATTGATAAATTTTAAATTTTTCCACCTAATTTTTGCGATTTACAAGTTTGCAACTTTTACAAGAAGAAGACTGAAAGTCTACAACAATTTTCAGAGTCTTCACAATGGTAAGAGGTATGTGCTGTAAAAATTTCAGAAAAAAATTTAAAATGGAACAGAGTTGTAGCGAGTTAAACCGTGAGTTCATTTTTTTTTTCATTTTTATGTTAAAATTCCGATTTTGACAAATTTGATTTTTTAATAAAAAAATTAAGTAACCGTGTGGGGAAAAAATAAATACGTCATTTTAATTGCCTATTTGTCTTATTTGTAAAATTCATATTAGAGTTTTCAAAAAGCGTATACAGGGTGAAATTTTTTCTAAGACCAAAACGAACTAATTTTTTAAATCCGGACCTGATTTTTCTCTATTTTGAATAAATCAGTTGATTGGATGGTAACATAAATTACTTATTTGTGCAAAAAAAATAATTTTTGTAATAAAAGTTATTTTTTTTAAATCTATGGTTCACTTTACCAAACTTTTAATTCATAGTGAAATTTGATTTTTTTATAAAAAATTAAGTAATCGTGTGCGGAAAAAAATAAATATGCCATTTTAATTGCTTATTTGTCTAATTTGTAAAATTCATATTAGAATTTTCAAAAAGATTATACAGGGTGAAATTTTTTCTAAGACCCAAACGAACTAATTTTTTTAAAGCCGGACCTGATTTTTTTCTAGTTTGAATAAATTAGTTGATTAGGTGGTAATAGTGTAACGATCTGAACACATCGATCTGACCGTTCAAAAATTATGACGAATACAAATTTCTGTCAAAATGCGAAACTCGCCCTGTATATTATTAAACAATGGGAGCAGACACTTTTTAATGGTCATTTGTTATTCCCCATAGGAGCCTCTATACGAGGTAGGAGTATGTACAGTTCCTCATGACTCACCCTGTATAAAGGTAAATTTAATTAATTGTATTTTGCTTGAAGTACTGCATTTTAATAACTAATTTTATTTAATACATACAATTGTTTACGTTTTAATAACATAACCTAAATCTTATTTTTTCTTATTATTTTTTTTTGGACTATGGCCTTGACAATTATCTAGCAACCAGGACCATATGGTTGGACAATATAATTAAAAATGCGAATAAAGTTGCAGAGCGTAGAAACCAGGTGTCGCTTTTCCGAACTTGCACGGTCCCAATACGGCCGAATAAGGCGCATAACAAGTAACACATAGCGAAGTGTGGTGCCGCCATTAGTGCAAATAAAGTGTGAAAAAATATATTGGTGTTTTTAGTAAATACATTTATTATGGTTTTTTTGTATTTGGATTTGTCTTCTTTATTAGGATAATAAGTATTAAAATATGATGAAAAGAAGATTAAAAAGCAATCTTAATATTATATTATTTGTACTATCTTTTCAAAATAATTAATTTTGGTATAAATTTTACGGCCATAGCAAACTGATTGGTTTTATGTAAGTATTAAAATATATTTATTTCGTTGAAATCATATTAATAGAAGTATAACTTGTTACATGCCTACAAATAGTATGCACACTCTTTTTTTATTATTTCTGTTCTCTCTCTTCCGGTGCCTATTGTTGCTTGGGAATCTCGCATTCTCATTTCTATCATTCTTATAATTTTATTTGGTATTTTACTATCTTATAAGTGTTGGATCATTTTTCTTCTTTTTCGTTTGTCAAGCGCCTGCTTAAAGTCTACGAAAAGTATATGTGCATCTCCATCGTACTCGTATGTTTTCTCTATCGCTTGTTTTAGTGTATGGATAGCATCTATAGTGGATCTTTCGCTTTTCATGGACATGATGTATATAATATTGTATATTTTTTTTGTTTCATAGTTATGATTCTGCTAGGAATTTTCATAGATAGGGGACTGGTTTAACTGAATAAAACACTTTTGGTTCAATTATAAATACATTTCAATAAGAAAATATCTACATTTAATACAATACGGCCAGTATGTCGAGTAACTAGTTTTAAATAGGAAAACGTATATTGTGGGATACATTTATATTAATACCCTGTTTAAAACCTTAACTTTACACTTTCCAGAATGTTTTTCCACATCAATATAAAAATATACATACACAAAGAAACCATTATCTATTTTTTGCGTTAGAGAGAAATTAGGAAAATTCACCGAAACACAGTTTACCGAAAGGACAATTCACCGAAATTATATAAATAAATTAGTTTTAATAAGTAATTTTTGAAGTTATACTTATTTAGGCGCGATATGGAGTTAATTTTTATTATTCCGCGCGCATGCGCACAGAGACAGGTGCAAAAGTCAAAATATCAGTATCAGTCCAAAAAAGGTGTGGAAAAAATATATTAGTGTTTTTAGTAAATATATTTATTATAATTTTTGTGTCTTTGGATTTGTCTTCCTCGGGAGTAAGGTAATACGTATTATTAAAACATTTTTATTTAATACTTCACTTTTGGTCGATTTGTTACCGTGGTTTGTCATAATGTTCGAGAAACCGTCAAAACAATGCCTTCGTAGCCTCGTTGGTACAGCATTCGACTACAAATCGAGAGGTCCCGGGTTCAAATGCGGACAATTGCTGCCTTTTTTTTAATTTTTGGATTTTTGGAAAGTGATAAGTAACTATTAAACTCAGCTTAATATTTAATAAAATAAAAATAAACTGTTAAAAATATTTTATTTCGCTGAAATCAAATAATAGAAGTATAACTTCTTACGTGCGTACAAGGTACACACACATTCTTTTTTTTTATATAAAATAGAATTTAGTTTAAAATATCATTATCGCAAATAACAGGAAACAAATGACACAGTATATAGACCGAAATCTATATTTATAATTTAGAAAGCCCCTTAGTAGTTTAATCCCTCTCATAAAGAAAATATTAAAACGAAAAACCGAAAACCTTCGTGAAAACCGAATTTATTAGTAATGGATATTTATTTTTTTAAAACAAAGTTTTGCAAGATAAAGTGTATTGGTGTTGCTCAGAGTATTAAAAGCTAAAATGTAAATCTCCAGATATAACAATCGATGAAGTGCTTTCTAATTATTCTGTTATTCCTGATAATATTTTAATTAATTTTATATTAATATTAATTTATTCATATCACTTCGGTGAATTGTGCTTTCGGTAAACTGTGTTTCAGTGAATTTTCCGTCTACACGTTAGAGATATGTACTATAGATATTTCTTCCTTTTTTAAAATGAGTATTAAAATTTAAAAATTATTGTCTTAAAAAACATGTAACTCAAGGTCTTATATCATACATAAAAACAAAGATGTTTTCCTTTTCGTTACTGACTAATGGCGTACAAGGATAAAACGATGAATTATTGTGGTCCCATTGGCATGTTGACAGCATAACCACCTTGACCACCTTGTCCGGACATTTGCATAGCCGGCGACTGGATCTGTTGTACTCCACCAGTGACAGGGCTTGGAACTTGTGGCTCGGAAGGAAGAGTTAGATTAATTAAGAGCTCTCTGGTAGCGGGGAATATCGAGCATTCGTTGACGTTTGCTTGGAATTGAGAACAGTGCTTGAGTAACTGACTGACGGCCGTCATTGCTGGATTAGCTCCTGGTTCACGCTTTTCTGCAAGACTTGTCACGTTGCTGATGGTATCATAGATGAGAGGAAGAACGATGGACGGAGGTTCCATACTTAATTGGTACTGAATGCCGATTCGGGTAATTTGGAGCTAAAAAGTAATATATTTAATTATACAGGGTGTTTTATTAAGAATGTCCACTCTCTGAGTTATAGATTCTAGACCTCAAAATATTAAAATTTAACCCAAATCACTTGAATAAAATATGGCTCCTTACTGAGTTACAGGGAGTTTTATTTTAAAAAATTTAAAAATTATCTTTACCCAGTACTTTTAAAACTATTCGACGTATCCTTATCATACTTGGCAGAAAGTGTGGCTACTATACACCCTACTAAATTATGATAAATAAACGTTTCTAGCTACTACCAGAGGAGTACTACAGGGGATAGTGAATAGTTGATCCCTCCCAAATTCTACGCCACTGGGAGAATTACTATTTTAGCGCAATTTTTCGATGCTCCAATACTTTATATGTAAATAATATACTCTTCACCAACTGGAAAAACAAAGCAAGGAACAGAACAGAATGGCGGAAAATCCTAGAACAGGCCAGGACCCAAAAAGGGTTGTCGAGCTACTGATGATAATGAATATACTCTTCATTAGTAACGATAAAGTCATTAGTTTTCGAGATATTTGAAGTTAAAAATGAAACGGCACAGTTATTTTGATTAATGTATTGGTGTCGCTTCATTTTTAACTTCAAATAGCTCGAAAGCTAATGATTTTATCGTTACGGATGAAGAGTATATTATTTACATAAGATGTATTGAAAAATCTAAAAATTACACTAAAATATCAATTCAGTCAGTGGCGTAGAATTTGGGAAGGGTCAACCAGTCACCTTCCCCTATCGTGCGCCTCTGGTAGTAGCCAGAAAAGTTTATTTAACATAATTTAGTGGGGTGTACAGTACCTACACTTTCTGTCAAGTTTGATAAGGATACGGGAAATAGTTTAGTTTTTAAATATTATGTAATCATATGAATCATGTCATAAATTAATCAAAATAACTGTGCCGTTTCATTGTTAACTTCAAATATCTCGAAAACTAATGACTTTATCGTTACCAATGAAGAGTATATTTTTTACATAGAAGGTATGGGAGAATAAAAAAATTGCGCTAAAATAGAAATTTTCCCAATGGCGTAGAATGTGGGAAGGGTCAACCATTCACGATGCTCTGTTGTACGCCTCTGGTAGCAGCTAGAAAAGTTTATTTATCATAATTTGGTAGGGCGTATCATAGCCACATTTTCTGCAAAGTTTGGTAAGGATACGTCAAATAGTTTTAAAGTACTGGATAAAAATAGGTTTAAAATTTTTAAATAAAACACCCTGTAACTCAGTAAGGAGCCACATTTTATTAAAGAGCATACAGTAGCGCGTCATCAATACAACTTCGTCAGATAGTATCATACCCTTTTTCGAAAGTTCTGCGAAACTTTGGCAACAGTGGCAATATTTGACTTTATTTACGATCAATATTTTGACATAATAGAGAGATTTTGCACCTCTTAAAATAACCGCCGATTTTGGCTCCGCTATGGTTAACTTTATTAAGCATAACGATTACGGCAACGTTAAAAAGCAGAGTTTTTGCAGCCTGTCAAGTAGGTTTTTCGTGTCATCGTTATCGTTATTTAAACATAACCTCACTTCACAACGTTATTGTAATTTTAAGCATATACTTGAACAGTTTTTGATATTTTAATTTATAGGTCATCAAAATTAGAATCTATGTAAATGTAATTTTACTTATTTTTTACATTCTGACAACAAAGCAATTTAACCATTACTATAACGATAACGATAAGCACTACTTTAAACCTCCGTAAATTACGGAATCCCTTATGTTTAATAACGATAACGGATCATATATTCGCTACTGCGCAGACGTAGTATAACGATAACCATAACGGAATTGCAAAATAAGAGGTGCAAAATCTCTCTAATAGGTACTCATAGGCGCGCTAAATGGAAGTAATAGAAAACAATTTTATTATTAGTAAATAAATATTTATAAAAATAAACCAAAATGGGTGAAAACTTTATGTTAACATAGGTATTTGCACGAAATAATAAAACAATAATAAATAATAATTTCGTTGTGAAGCGAAACAAGAGCCGTCTTATTTTATTTAGTTCATAGAGCGCCAAAAGCACTCTAACTAGTTTCAACCCTTTTTTTAAATAGAACGTTAAATGAACTTTTTCCATTTTTTTAAACTGTTGATAATATTTTTAGAATAAAAAATCCTCCTAAAACTTTATATATGTATTCGCATTAGAATTCGAAATATTTTTACGTAAATATACTTACCTATAAGTAAAACTCACAATTGACAATAATATATTTTTTCAAATAGTCCAACAACTTAGTTCTATTACACAAAAATATAATAAATTAATTATAAAATAAACACTACTTCCGCGCACGCGCACGTGTGTGTGTGTGTTCACAAAGAGGGGACGGCATCTACTTTCCCATGGATCAACACTAACGAATTCTTAAAATAATACACTACTGCACTGAACAGATATCGATACAGAACAGAAATCTGACGCAGGTTTGTCAAAATGACAGTGACACTTTCTCTATGTTGACTAATTGGTTATTTAGTTATAATATTTTCGATTTCTTGTTAGAGATAAAAATTTTTAGTATATAGTTCCAATATGACACAAAATCTAGACATGGGATAAAAAACTGTATGTGAAGAAAGTGTATTTTTTTGTCCTTCTCAATGGCGGTACACGCTCGTTTTTTAATATTGTATTTAGTTATAGAGTAATTTCCACATACTAAAATATTTCTCAAATTGGGCTCTGTACCGCCATTTTTTACTACACTCAGATGCAAAAAAATCGATCCACTAAAAATTTGTCATTTTTGAAGTTTCGAATTTCCTAAACCTGTTGTTGGATTTAAGTGATTTTTTTACCACCTTATAGCCTTATTCATTGACAATATCGCTGTAATAATATTGTTGCTAGACAGTCAAACTGTCATTGTATACCGGGTGTACGAATCAAACTGTGCCTTTTTCTCCAAGTTCGCATCACCCTGTGGACTATTCTAGCATTTATAAAATACTGAAATTAAAACCTAACTATAGCCCCAGGTTTTCTTAACATTTTGTCTTTGGATTCATTCGCTTATATTGGATAATGAAAAAGTTAGGTACTTTAACAACTGGCCATGTTCGTCATCAGTACAGGGTGTTTCTAAATAAGTGTGACAAACTTTAGGGGGTAATTTTACATGAGAAAATAATCACAATTTGCTTTATAATCATAATGTCCGCAAACGCTTCGATTCCGAGATACGGGATGTTCAATATTTTTTTACAAACTGACGATTTATTTATTACTTTAAAACCAGTTGAGATGTGCAAATCAAATTTGGTGGGTTTTAAGACGTAGTTATTGTACATTTTTTGACATACGATTAAGAATTTTATATTCACCATTGGCGCGCAAACGGGTATTATTACCCATAATATTACCCGCACGCACGCCAATGGTGAATATAAAATTCTTCATTTTATGTCAAAAAATGTGCAATAACTACGTCTTACAACCCACCAAATTTGATTTGCATATCTCAACTGGTTTTAAAGCAATAAAATTGTCAGTTTGTAAAAAAATATTGAATATCCCGTATCTCGGAAACGAAGCGTTTGCGGACAAATGGATCGAATTAAGCAAACTGTCATTATTTTCATGTGTAAAATTACCCCTTAAAGTTTGCTGCACTTATTTCAAAAAAACCCTGTACTGATGACGAACATGGCCAGTTGTTAAAGTACCTAACTTTTTTATTATCCAACATAAGCGAATGAATCGAAAGATAAAATGTTAAGAAAACCTGAGGCTATAGTTATGTTTTAATTTCAGTATTTTATAAGTGCTAGAATAGTCCACAAGGTGATGCGAAATTTGAGAAAAAAACACAGTTTGATTCGTACACTCAGTATACAATGACAGTTTGACTGTCTAGCAACAATATTATTACAGCGATATTGTCAATGAATAAGGCTATAACGTGGTAGAAAAATCACTTAAATCGAACAGGTTTAGGAATTTCGAAACTTCAAAAATGACTAAATTTTTAGTGGATCGATTTTTTTGCATCGCAGTGTATATTACGAATATGTGTGCCAAATAGCTCGACAAAATATTCAAAATTAAAGCCGCAATCTTGGACCGCGTTTTATGTTTTGATGACGCGCTACTGTAGCCTCTTAAGTGATTTGGGTTAAAACTTAATATTTTGAGGTCTAAAATCTACAACTCAAAGATTGGACATTCTTAATGAAAACCCTGTATACTTTTACAAGACTTTTTAATAAATAATTTACTTCTATAAATAAAATGAAGCTTATACTACATCATTGCAAGTTGCATAATAAACTTAAGATAAAAATTAACCACAATATAACCAAAACGACATTAATATTATAAAGAAGGATGATAATTCTTCAATGATGATAAAGTAGACTAAGGATAAATTTAAACATTACAGGAAATTAAATAGCGAAAAATTAAAAAAAATTACGTTTTACTCTTACACTTTTTGATTGGAGGGTAAAAGTCTTATCTCAATTCATATGCACATAAGTCAACACAATGTACTCTACTTCTTCTTCTTCAAGTGCCCTGTCCGTTGCGAACGTTGGCTATTAACATGGCAATTCTGATCTTGCTTGCGGCACTTCTGAATAGTTCGACCGATGTGACCCCGAACCACTTCCGCGGATTTTGGAGCCATGAGTGTCTTCTCCTGCCTGGCCCGCGCCTACTCTTTATTTTCCCATGGACAATCAATTACAGTAGACGGTACTTATCTGGTTTCTCAATATGTGGCCTAGATAATCAGTTTTCTTTCTTTATGTGCTCACGATTTCTTTCTCTTTTCCGATTTTGTGGATTACCTGTATTTTGGTGACATGTTCGGTCTAGGATATACAAAGAATGCGTAGGTAGACCCCCATTTCTAATGCTTCTAGTTTTCTCATGAGCGTCTCTGTTAGTGTTAGCGTCTAGGCCCCCACACCATATAATATATATGTTATGGTAAGTATGATTAATTTGAAATTATTAATAATTACCGGTTACTATTAATACAAACCGAATAGCTAGGTGAAAGTAATAAATATGCCAGAAGTAATCACATCGACCGGTAATTATTAATAAATCCCGGATTAGAATATAAATGTGATAAATTGCAATACCGTTAAGTGCGTAGAAGCTTGCGGAATGTGGGGAGGTTTATTAGTCACTGTAACATACCCAAGTTAAATATGGCGCATAGCGCATACCACAGTGTTAGTCAATCTGTAGTCGGAAAGCGGCCACTGTGTAATATACTGTTTAATGTATGAAATACATAAGGCTAAAGTAGGATTAAAAACATCGTTACCTCCTGGTACTTTATCCAAAATCAGAATAAGATTTAGAAGCGACAATAGCAGATCAATCTGATGACGCTGCTGATGGAGCAAAGCACCCTGGTAATATGGAACTCAACAGTTCAACCAAGGATTCCCAGTTAGCGAATATTGAAGATACAGGTAACACTAACAGTCCAATCGAACATAATGCGTGTGAGATAATTACTGCCAATGAGGAAGACAATGCCAGTATTGGCGTTAAAGAAAATGAGGGAGACGAAGAACATTGCACTGCAATTGACAAAACTTAAAAAGAAAATTCAGAAGTCTCGGCATCTTGCTAAACAGTCACTTGTAAAAGAATCTGACAGAATGTTAAAGCATTCTAATAATAGATTCTCTGTCAAAAGTAGGTCAAAGTGTTAGAGTGCGAATTCCAGAAGTTGATAGAGCTAAAGCCGATAGCCGAAACATTATTGCCATTATTATGTATGTTGTAGATGAAAATCTATACAAGCTAGGCAATAAGCATGGCATTTTAAACCAACTTCATGCAAAAAACGAATTTACCACCTGCAAGGAAACACTCATTTCAGTCAATGATACTGAAATAAGTCTCAGTGAATGCGTTCGTAAAGATTCTAATTTAGGCAATCAAGGATTCCGATACTGCAATATAGTGGCCAATGCAATTAAAAATGCTGCAAACGCAAAAAATTAAGCGTTTTTGTAATTCTAAATGCCACAATAGCCTTATCTATAAAAACAAGTAATTATAGTCTAGTAACTTAAAGCCTAATGCGATTGTATGAGTTTGTTTTTACTTATAAGGTGTCTAGTTGAGTTTTTTTATTGATAAATTCTGTTTAAGTGTTTAACCTTATTATTAAATTTCATAAATAAACAATAGTGAAGCCCAAAATGCGTTTTTATTACATTAACTAGAATTGTTAGGAAAGTATTAATAATAACCGGTAAATCTAATTATAAAGGCATTATTAATCACATTGACCAGCAGCTACGGTTATTATTAATATTTACCGGTAATTATTAACACAGACTGGATTTATCACATCAACCGTAACATATACATGCTATACGCTGCCGAGAAAGCTGAAGCTGTTTTCACTTAAAGATCCTTTTTGTGTGGATGAGGATCATTCCGTTCTGGGTTTGGTTTTACAGTGGCTGGTGTGACTTTGCTGTTTCCACTACTTTTCTCCATTATTCCCTCTTGTCCTTCCTATATTTCTAATTTCCATACTTCTTAAGTCTTCTTCCACTTGTTGTCTCCATCTCAGTTTAGGTCAGCCTCTGGTTCTTTTATCTGATTATTTATTCCGTTATAATTCTTAAAGGATTGCTTTTCTCTCTTCTCATTATGTGTCCATACCATCTAATTCTCTGTGCTTTTACTGCTCTATGTTCTTTTGATCCATTCATTCTTGTATTTCGTGATTCATCAATTGTCTTTCATCCTCTTCGGTTTCCCTCTTTGGTTCCAATATTTTTCTCATAGTTTCAACTCTTCTTTTTCTAAAATGAATAACCATTTTCAATTTCGTTGCAATTTTCGTTTGTTTTGGTTGGATCAGGGAGAGCAGCATATGTGCCTCCTGATGAGAGACTAATAAGTTTCGAAACCGGTAGAGGTGCTTGCAGCACTCTCTGATTGGACTGGAATATGGTTCGGCTGTATTTTCGTTTTGCAACGAAATTGAAAATGGTTATTCATTTTTGATTTACATTTACTCTGTGTGGAGTATGAAGGGAACCAGTCTCGTTGGAACTTTACCGCGCTGAGCAGATGGGACGTGAATTGTAAATTGTAGAATTCCCTCATCTTCCTTAGTCTCAGCATCCGTATGGCTTGCAAATTGTAGAAGCCTCGGAGGTGTTACCAGAGAAGGTTCCCATTGTTTTCGTTCTGGTGGGATATGCTATATGCCATTAGAGTGAAAACTTTGTCTTCTTCTTCTTTTTCTCTTGCAGTTAATGTAAATGCCTCTAAAGCATATATCACTGTCCGCTTTATGGTCGTTTTGTAGATTTTCATTTTTGTGTTTAGACTTAATGACGACAAATAGAGTAGTACGGACAGCGAGAGACGGTTCCCCAACAGGAAGACGATCAGTGGGAAGACCACGGAAACGATGGGACGGCAACCTACTAGAGCCACATTGAAAAATAGACAGTCATGTCTATACAAAAAGAAGAAGAAGTGTGTAGACTTATCTTCTTATTGTTGTTCTGAAGTTGTTTCCTTGGGCATTTTTATAATCAAATATTTTCAATGGGAAATAAGCCACAATTTCACCAAAAAAAAAATGATTTTATTAACGTTTCCACGCCTAAGTCGGGTGTCGTTGTCAAAATACAAAATAATACTAAATTAAACAAAAATGTTGTTATTTAGTAAAAATTCTTCTAATAATTTATTTAATCTGAGTCATTTATATCGGCAATTCAGACATGTATTATACATTTTAAAGTAGAAGACTTTAAAATGATATTGCCAATATTGATGAGTTGCGTTCCTGGGACGACTTTACTAAAAGATAGTTCATTTGATTACATGAAATCAACCCAGCGTTGCCAGATTTTTTTTTGCCAAGTCGGGATTTAGGAACTTTTTGAGTGAAAAAAGCGGGATTGTTTCGTCGAAAGCGGGACATAGTGAAAAAAGGTATATAATCAAAAATATTTGAATATTTATCTTTTTATTTTAGTTCAAATTACGTTTACGAGACATTAAGATAGTCACCTAGTGAAAATATCAATAGAAAATAAATTTTAATAAAAATATGGTATTTTAAATCACATTTACCTTATCATTAAAATATTGAGTCTTATTCGTCTTCTGAATAAAAAAATAAAAAACAAATCAGATATCAGAATCAAAAACGTTTTATTCGTTAGAAAAATGTGGCGTTTCAAACAAAAGTCATAGAAGTTAGAGTTACAAATTATAAGAGAATAATTTTATATATTTATAAGAATAAAAGTTATAAAAGATATAAGAATAACAAAATAAGAACAATAAGAGAATATTTTAATTATTTATAAGAATTACTTATTCATATTTTTGTGAGGATTTAACTTCTTTCAAAATATCCCTTTTCTCTTTAGTAAATTTAAAGAACTCTTCACAGGATAGCTGTAGATTAAACTGGACGAGTAATTCTGCTTTAATTAACTTTACGGAACATTTATTTCTCGCATCTGACCATTTCAAATTCATCTGCGAAAAAACTCGTTCTGGAAAGCAGTTTGACGTTGGAGTACTTAATATAAAAGATACGAGTTTAAACATATTCCTGGTATCTTTTTTTGGAAACTGTTGAAAGAGCTGTTGCCATTTCTGTGCGGTGGTGGCAGTGGTGTCTTTGGAATTTCCCACTAATACGTCCAAAGATGATTTCAACAAGTTAAATTCTTCATATAGGTGATCTACCGAAATATTGTCTGTCAATTTCAATAAAGCGATAGCATTTTCAATCATGTCGAAACTAATTTCAGTTTCCAGATTTAGGAATTTAAGTCTAGCAAAAATATTCTCATCTGAAAAATTATAACGTTTTTCTATATATTTTTGGCATTTTGTGTAAAATAGTTTAAAGTCTTCGATGACTTTGATCTCTTCAGATTCAACTAATTTATTTAAAATAAGTTTCGTCTGGTAGCCGAAAAACCCATCCTTCTGTCTTTGAATCAGTCTTGAACGGAAGAGGCATAATGACTCATGCATTTCGGTTATGGCAATGTCATTTCCCTGAGACTCTTTTATTAATGTACCAAAAGCACTCATCACATTATAAACAAAATTCAAGTAGGCTAGAGTTTTTGTTTCCTCTGCTTCAGAACCAAAAATTTTTTCAATGGCTTTCGCACATGATTCTTTTTTATCAAAGTAGCTTTTCAAAGCAGGCCAAACCTTGATTATTCTCTCAACAGCAGGACAGAGCGACAAAAATCTTGTATTTACGTGACGTAATAACTCGACCCACTCCATTTCCGTAGTTTCAAATATCTCCATCAATTCCGCACGACGTTTAGCTGAATGTGAGAAATGGCCATATATTTTTAAGATGATAGCTTCTACATCGATGTCTAATCTATCACATGCAAATTTGCTCATGTTATGCAAGATGTGAACTGAACAGTTAGCTTTTAATATTTTTTCGTTTTTGGAATGAAGATTAGTGAAAACAGAATGATTTGAACCAAAGTTTACATTTGCATTGTCTGCACCATATGATGTTACTTGCGATAATTTTAAGTTATGTTTATCCAGTGTTTCACAAAGTACCTTTGTTATTTGGTCGGCAGTTTCGTCATTACTCTCCACAAAATCTATTAATTTGTTTTGTATTCCTTTGTCAAAACTGAAATATCGCACACATATTGGAAACATTTTCCGGTTTCCTTTATTGCTGGCATCCGTAGAAATCGAAAAAAATAAATCTTCTTTTAAATTTTGAACTACGTCCTTCAAAGCTTCTTTTGCCAATACTTCACAAACTATTGCTTCGCTCTTTGTCCTACCACATTTAACATTCTTAGCTATCTTAGAATCGGCGTACATGAGAGGTAATAACTTTTGAAAACAATCCAGACTATTGTAGCTTAACGAATGTTTAACGGTGTGATATACAGAAGTAATTTCTGCAGCTGACGTTTTGTATATAATATCATCGCGATCACGATCAGATGTTGAAGTACCCGGTGCCTGGAAATAGCTAGTTAAGTTTCTTGCAGCACGAGAACTAGTGATCTTCAAGTGACTATTTGTTTTGGAATGCTTCACTACGTCGTTTAATCCGCCATGTGAAATAGTAAACTCTTTTTTACACAGTGTACAGTAAGCTTTATACTCACCCGACGCCACAGAACGCAACCAATTGTGATCATTCTGCCAATTTGAACTGTATTTGGTGAGGCGATGTTTTCCTAGTTTGATTTTCTTCTTGGGTGTAATGTCTTCCGGTTTCGAGCAATCCGAAACATCACTATCGGTTTCATAAGTTTCATTCATCTTTCGTAAAAAAACTGGAACTTTTGTTTTCTTATTGCAATTACACTAAATTTCGCACCTAACGCAACTCACTACCTCACTGATTTCAAGCTCGAAAACAAATGGTATTCGTTTTTCTTTCGTAAGTAATCACAGCTACTCGCTTACGATTCAAATAAGAACAAGAAAAGAGCAGAAGGGAAAGAGAAGATGTTAGCAGTCGCACGCACCGATTGCGTGAGGCACAGAGGCACCCTCTCTCTCGCCCGCGCTTATATTCATTATGCGCTGGACAGGCGGCCGGTCCACACTTGTTTGTGCCAACCGCTGCGCTTTCTCAGTACGCTGCACGCAGGGTCGAATTATTCCCAAAAAGCGGGATTGAGCCTGTCCCGCGCGGGACATTTAATTTTGAGTTAAAAATCGGGACGTCCCGCGAAAAGCGGGACGTCTGGCAACGCTGAATCAACCCCAACTCAAGAATATCCGCCACAAAAAATCATAGCATGTGATCTGTCTTTAAAAAGACAACTAAACGCAACGATGGCAATCTCGCGCTAGAGATTCCATAGTAAAGATATGATTTTTTGTGGCGGATATTCTTGAGTTGGATTTCATGTAATCAAATGAACTATCTTTTAGTAAAGTCGTCTCAAGAACGCAACTCATCAATATTGGCAATATCATTTTAAAGTCTGCTACTTTAAAATGTAGAATACATGTCTGAATTGCCGATATAAATGAGTAAATACATTATTAGAAGAATTTTTTACTAAGCAACAACATTTTTGTTTAATTTAGTATTATTTTGTATTGTGACAACGACACACGACTTGGGCGTCGAAACGTTAATACATAAAATCATTTTTTTGGTAAAATTATTGCTTATTTCCCATTGAAAATAGTTGATTATCTTCATATCTCTACATATTTTTTAATTTTTGTAGAACGCTTTGTTTCCCGCTTGATTTCTTCTTTTTATATCTACACTTTCATTTCTTCTGTTGACTCATACTCCCAAACATTTGAACGTTTCAACCTCTTCGAAGCTGTGTGCGTCTATCGTCAGTTCTGTTATTTGTGTCTTCTTTTTCTTGCTTCATTATCATCATCAACAGCTATTCCATCCATCGTGGGATGTAAGTTTCAGTTCCTTATGTCAGAACTGGCAACACATACTGATCGAAAGTTTTTGCTTTTAAAGTATTTGGTAATGTTGTTCTGAAGCTATTTCCTTGTGGCATTTTTATAATTAACTATTTTCTATAAGAAATAAGCCACAATTTTACTAAAAAAATGAATTTATTAACGTTTCGAAGCCCAAATCGGGTTTCGTTGTCAAAATACAAAATACTTCTAAAATAAACAAAAATGTTGTTGGTAAGTAAAAAAATTCTTCTAATAATTTATTTAATCTGACTCATTTATATTAGCAATTCAGACGTATATTATACATTTTAAAGTAGAAGACTTTAAAATGATATCGCCAATATTTATGAGTTGCGTTCCTGGGACGACTTTACTAATGAATTATCTTTTAGTAAAGTCGTCCCAGGAACGCAACTCATAAATATTGGCGATATCATTTTAAAGTCTTCTACTTTAAAATGTATAATATACGTCTGAATTGCCAATATAAATGAGTCAGATTAAATAAATTATTAGAAGAATTTTTTTACTTAGCAACAACATTTTTGTTTATTTTAGAAGTATTTTGTATTTTGACAACGAAACCCGATTTGGGCTTCGAAACGTTAATATTTTTTTAGTAAAATTGTGGCTTATTTCCCATAGAAAATAGTTAAGTATTTGGTAAGTTTGATTTAAATACTATTTGTAATCGACCAAATGCTGCCCATGCTAAGGAACATCTATTTAAATTAGCTTTTAGGTTAAGCTTTGACAGTTCTATTTTTTGTCTTAAGCATATATATATATATATAAAAATGGGGTTGAAGTTTATTGGGTATCCAGCTGAATAAAACCAAGTGGTATTATTCAGCTGGATACCCAATAAACTTCAACCCCATTTTCATCTAAAAAGTCAGCTGTTATTTAAAGGATTTATATATATATATATATATATATATATATATATATATATATATATATATATATATATATATATATATATATATATATATCAATTTACAAATTATTGGGTTAACAGCTGAAATGGAAGACTCAGTGTACTCTTTTCTACGATTCCAATATTTCGTTAACAGTCGTTAACATCATCAGGACTGTTAACGAAATATTGGAATCGTAGAAAAGAGTACACTGAGTCTTCCATTTCAGCTGTTAACCCAATAATTTGTAAATTGATAATTACTAATCAGCTGTGATCATTTCTAGTTTATATATATATTTATAGTGGTTTGAAGTTTCAGCAATTCGGTCATGTGAAATAAAAGTCTATTTGTTATTTCTCAATATTTCGTCACACTTTTGTGACTTCTTCAGGAGAAAACTGTAAATTTATTAAGATTAGAAATTAACAAAAGCTAAATATTTAATTACTTACAACTATAAGAGTATTAATTTAGATTTTTTTAACATATCGTAAGGGACATTGACTTAATTTTGATTTTGACATTTATTATTTCGGAGTTATGGTAACTGCAATAAACTTTATATTCATAGAATATTGTCTGATATTTAAAATTCTTTTTTTAATAATAAATAGATCAAAGTAAACCAAAGAAAATATTAACGGAATTTTAAGGTGGAAAGGTATGATTAATAGTAGAAAAATTTTAGAAAGAGACTAGAGTATATTAAATTGATCTATAAAATGTAAGTGATGGTACATAGTGAGTTAGTATAAGGCTGATATTTTTCGAAATTAAATAAAAATTAAGATGGATTAATTATTAGGTGAATAATTGAGTAATTTGTTTGAATTTTCACACTTTTTGAAAATATTTTAAAGGTTATTTATTATTTAGAATGTTACAGTAGATATTACTCAAATGGTTAGTATCAGTCTTATAATTAATAGATTCTGGAGTTTTGATAATATGTACCATCTCAAGGAAGAGTCGTTTTTTATAATTGTCAACTTGTTCCAAGATTTTTATATTAATTATAAGATTTAATCTATTAATTATAAGACTGATACTAACCATTTGAGTAATATCTACTGTAACATTCTAAATAATAAATAACCTTTAAAATATTTTCAAAAAGTGTAAAAATTCAAACAAATTACTCAATTATTCACCCAATAATTAATCCATCTTAATTTTTATTTAATTTCGAAAAATATCAGCCTTATACTAACTCACTATGTACCATCACTTACATTTTATAGATCAATTTAATATACTCTAGTCTCTTTCTAAAATTTTTCTACTATTAATCATACCTTTCCACCTTAAAATTCCGTTAATATTTTCTTTGGTTTACTTTGACCTATTTATTATTAAAAAAAGAATTTTAAATATCAGACAATATTCTATGAATATAAAGTTTATTGCAGTTACCATAACTCCGAAATAATAAATGTCAAAATCAAAATTAAGTCAATGTCCCTTACGATATGTTAAAAAAATCTAAATTAATACTCTTATAGTTGTAAGTAATTAAATATTTAGCTTTTGTTAATTTCTAATCTTAATAAATTTACAGTTTTCTCCTGAAGAAGTCACAAAAGTGTGACGAAATATTGAGAAATAACAAATATACTTTTATTTCACATGACCGAATTGCTGAAACTTCAAACCACTATAACACAGTACGGTCGAAAATATTTGTACAAATATATATATATATATATATATATATATATATATATATATATTGATGTGATCTTGATTATTGATATGAGATAATATTCTTATATGTCATTTAATTTAATCAATGCATTAATAATAATCTAATTAATTTACCAGATCACATATCAATATGTTTTCAATCTCAGGGCGAATTATAGAATTAATTACTTACTCTCGTGGCTTCTAAGTATTTCTCAATGGTTCCTAATCGGGATAGGAAAGAAAAGAGTAAAATAATACACACATATGGGTTACAATTATAATCAAAATATTGTTTATTTTATTTAAATGGCAATCACTGCTTAATATTTGCTAGATCTTATTATTCTTAAACATAACATTTACAAATGGGAATCTTATTTCCTTTTGGTTTCCAATTGAAAGTTTTTATTAACATTTAACTATTAGGATTTATTAGCAACAATTCTATTTAAGTTTGATGAAGCTTTTCTGATATTATTTATTATGTTCTTCAATTTATAATGTGGTATTTAATACGAAAAACCCATACATTCATGTCCAAACAAATGAGACTGACCTTTTTCTGGTGAACTGAGAATGTCTTCACACAAGACCCGTTTCCTGCTATCCTTGGCTGCGATCAAAACCTCGTCCTGGCTTTCAGTAATGTTCTCCTTTGAAAACTAGCTCGTATAGCTCTCGTTCCTGCTTCTGTCGTGATGCTGTATTCTACCTTTTTCGAAACTGCAATCAGCTACCGGGACACTCTTGGCTCAAGGAGGTTCTTTTACTCTCAACCTGGCCTACCTCTCGTTCCACGATAGATACTCCACACTCACGGAACTACACCGGCTTTCTCACTCTCCTTACACTACCGTCTACTACTGGACTTCCCTTCTCGACAGCTCAAAACATTCTGATCTCTCTTTTCAGTCATTCACCTACTTTCTAAATATCCCTTCCAGATTCACAAATCAACCTTCCACCACCAACTCTCATTCGCAGTATTCCTCAAAACCAATTTTTAATCTTTCTAAATATGCTTAATGGATTTCCAAAAAAATAGTTAATTCCCATTCTAAAATTACTTTCTACTATTTACAAAATTTAATGACCTATTATCTACTTCAACTGAGTCTTATTTAGCATAGGCTAATGATCGAACCTTCCGCGAACAACGATAATGACCTATTATCGATTTCACTTGAGTTTTATTTAGCACAGGCTAATGATCGAACCTTCCGCGAACAACGATAATGGTACGCGCCATTCACTTTGTTTATTCTAAGCGCATTGTCCCGAGTTTCGTTTAATCACTTCTTAAAATTAAATATAACAATTTGTTGTATACAGGTTGTTCTAAATTTATATGCCCGTGGTTGAGAAAATTGAAAATATTTTATATTAAATTGAATTCTGCTTATAATTATAAAAATTTAATTTTCAGATCAAATAGAAATATAACAAATCCCCGCCTTGTATTCGATAAAATTTATCTGCATTTTTAAATAAATTTTCTCGAGGCAAAACCAACTCCCTGTATATTTCCTTACTTTAATCTACGTCTTATACCCCTTCTTCTTGTATTACTCTAATTAGTCCCACCTGTAGAGTAATTGTTTCCTTATTTTCAGTGTCCTCATCCTGTGTTAGAGTGTCGGCTATTATGTTGTCTTTCTCTTTTTCCCATATCAATCTTCTGTCTTTTTCCTCAGATTTTTCACATACTTTTACCGTGTATTCTGCATCCTCGTTTTCATATGCCTCCTCTTCAAATGCCACTGTTTCGATCATATCTTTTTCGCTTTCATTTGTTAGCTTTATTTCTTCTTCTCCTGAGCTCATCTCTTCTTTTGAGGAATCCCAGTTTTCTTTTGCTTTTGATACTCTCAATTTTTCTTCTTCTGGGCTCAACTCTTCTTTTGAGGAGCCACAGGTTTCATTTTCTTTTGTCTTTTTCTGACTTTTTCTCCCGTTTCTTCTTTGTCCTTGCTTCGTTGCCAAATTCATTTCCACTGTTTGTTCTTTACCTGATTCGTCCGTATTTTGTTTCTCCTGTTCCTTGTCCTGTTCTTCTTCTTTTTCTTCTGTTAGATTCATCGTATTATTTTTAAAATCTATCACTACATGTTTTTCTGCCAATTCGTCAACTCCTACTATCATGTCATGTGACATGTTTGGCATTATTACACATTGTAGTGCATACATCTTCTTACCCAGTCGTACCATTACTCGTATGCCTTCATTTATAGTTGCCAATGTCCGTTTGTTTGCGCCCACTAAATTTACCCTAGGTATTTTGTAAATTAAATTTGTTAAGTTAACTTCTTCTATTAGTTTTCTGTTGACCAATGTTATTTCAGATCCAGTGTCTATCATAATTTTAATTGGTTTCTCGTTGATAAATCCATCCACAAATTTTAAATTAACTCCATTTTTCTTTTCGTTGTTTCTTGCCAATTTAATAAACTCCTTGGGGTTACAAAAGATTCCTGTTTGAATTTTGGTTTTTAGTGAGCGCCGTCGTGAAAAGACGCCGGTTGCTCATCGTTGTTTATATTTTCGTCATAATGTCTCTCTCCGTCATATTCATCTGTCTGGGTATTATTTACTTCTCTTCTATTTTCTCTTGGTCTGTCGGATCTGTTTCGGTTTTCTCGATATCCCTGTTCATTTTGTCTACCATTATTTCTGTTTTCTTGATTTGCGAGTGTGGTGTTTCTATTCTGGTATTCTCGATTTCTGTCCTCATTCCATTGCCTATTTCTTTGTTCATAATTTCCTCTTCCGTTGTCTCTATTTTCGTTTTCCCTTCTGGGATTAAAATCTCGTCTTGTATAGTCCCTCCTATTTTGATTTCTATCTCTGTAATCCTGTGTTTCTCGGGGCCTGTAATCTTCTCGCGACCTTCTTGATTTTCTTTCTCTTAAACGTGATTCTCTTATTTGTAGGAATTGGCATAAACTATCTATGTCTTTGTAGTTTTGCAATGTGATACGGTCTTCCAGCGTTTCTTCGAAATGTCTTGCAATCAGTTCGACTAATTGTTCCGATGAGTAATTATATTGTAAATGTTTTGCGTTATAGTAAATTTGTAATGCATATGTCCTTTCTGATATACCCATCCTATCATTGTATTTCCCATTTTGCAATTCCTTGTTAATTTCCAATTGTTGGACTTTTCCCCAGAAATAATTCAAAAATTTTTGTTCAAATTGTTGCCAACTGTCAAATTCTTCTTCTTTGCAATCGAACCATAGGCTTGCTTCATATTTTAGATGGTTTCTGATAGTTTCTTTTGCTGTTTCGAAATTTCCGATGTGCTGTATTTTCTTTTTCAGGCTATTTATGAACGGCACTGGGTGTAATCTTCTTACATCCCCGCCAAACCTTATCTTCACGTCATCTGTGCTATGTATAACCATTTCTCTTCTTTCTCCTACATTTTGTTGAATATTGATTTCCACAATCTTTCTTTCCATTTCTTCTCTGATTGCTTGAATAGCATTTTCAAACTTATTTTCCAAATTTTCTAGTTCCTTTTTCTGGCCATTCGTTAACTCCTTTATTTTATCTTGAATTTTCATTTCATACTTTTCTATGCGTTCCTCCATTTTATTGTTGTTCTCTTCTATGGCTTGTTTTGTTTCCTTCTGATTTTCTTGCATTATTCTTTTTGTTTCATCCATTTTTTGATCCAATTTTTGTTGTGTTTCATCCATTTTTTGTTGTGTTTCATCCATTTTTTGATCCACTTTATCCATTTTCTTTGATGTTTCTTCCTGATTTTTATCCATTGCTTGTTTTGTTTCCTCCTGATTTTTATCCATTGTCCTTTTTGCTTCATCCATTTTTTGTGATTGGAGTTGCATAAGTTGTAATATCTTTTCTAATTCTGACAATTCTTTTTTTCTGTTTCCATGATTGTTGTGTCTAAAATATCTTCTTTGTCTGAATTATCCTCTTGATTTGAATATTCTTTTTGTTTTTTATTGTCTTTGCTTTGGCTTCTTGTCACAGACATTCGTTTTCAAGAAGTACTGTCCCCGCCAAATATGAAATTTTACTAGTATGTTACCAAGACGACTTTTTCTCACCCAAATATTATAAATTGTCAATAAATATATCAAATGTAAATATCGTAAAAATAAAATATTAAATCAGTTATGTAAAATTTGTACCTAAAGAGATCTAAAATTTTATGTTATCAAATGTAAGTATCTCACTTTTTACCACAGGCATATAAATTTTCAAATACCGGCTTTACTCTTTCTATCCTTCAAATTTGCCACTAGAAATACTTTTCCATGCTTTCCACGTTGGACGACAGTTGATGTGATCTTGATTATTGATATGAGATAATATTCTTATATGTCATTTAATTTAATCAATGCATTAATAATAATCTAATTAATTTACCAGATCACATATCAATATGCTTTCAATCTCAGGGCGAATTATAAAATTAATTACTTACTCTCGTGGCTTCTAAGTATTTCTCAATGGTTCCTAATCGGGATAGGAAAGAAAAGAGTAAAATAATACACACATATGGGTTACAATTATAATCAAAATATTGTTTATTTTATTTAAATGGCAATCACTGCTTAATATTTGCTAGATCTTATTATTCTTAAACATAACATTTACAAATGGGAATCTTATTTCCTTTTGGTTTCCAATTGAAAGTTTTTATTAACATTTAACTATTAGGATTTATTAGCAACAATTCTATTTAAGTTTGATGAAGCTTTTCTGATATTATTTATTATGTTCTTCAATTTATAATGTGGTATTTAATACGAAAAACCCATACATTCATGTCCAAACAAATGAGACTGACCTTTTTCTGGTGAACTGAGAATGTCTTCACACAAGACCCGTTTCCTGCTATCCTTGGCTGCGATCAAAACCTCGTCCTGGCTTTCAGTAATGTTCTCCTTTGAAAACTAGCTCGTATAGCTCTCGTTCCTGCTTCTGTCGTGATGCTGTATTCTACCTTTTTCGAAACTGCAATCAGCTACCGGGACACTCTTGGCTCAAGGAGGTTCTTTTACTCTCAACCTGGCCTACCTCTCGTTCCACGATAGATACTCCACACTCACGGAACTACACCGGCTTTCTCACTCTCCTTACACTACCGTCTACTACTCGACTTCACTTCTCGACAGCTCAAAACATTCTGATCTCTATTTGTCATTCATTCCCCTACTTTCTAAATATCCCTTCCAGATTCACAAATCAACCTTTCACCACCAACTCTCATTCGCAGTATTCCTCAAAACCAATTTTTAATCTTTCTAAATATGCTTAATGGATTTCCAAAAAAATAGTTAATTCCCATTCTAAAATTACTTTCTACTATTTACAAAATTTAATGACCTATTATCTACTTCAACTGAGTCTTATTTAGCATAGGCTAATGATCGAACCTTCCGCGAACAACGATAATGACCTATTATCGATTTCACTTGAGTTTTATTTAGCATAGGCTAATGATCGAACCTTCCGCGAACAACGATAATGGTACGCGCCATTCACTTTGTTTATTCTAAGCGCATTGTCCCGAGTTTCGTTTAATCACTTCTTAAAATTAAATATAACAATTTGTTGTATACAGGTTGTTCTAAATTTATATGCCCGTGGTTGAGAAAATTGAAAATATTTTATATTAAATTGAATTCTGCTTATAATTATAAAAATTTAATTTTCAGATCAAATAGAAATATAACAATATATATATATATATATATATATATATATATAGCTCAACCTTTTCTATATTATTGTTGTCCAGAGTTATATTCCCAGTTATATTTAAAGATTCATTTATTAAACTCAACATGCCTTGTAGGCCTAGGGCTAAAATGTTTACATTTCGAATTATATTTTATTTTAGTCTCAAAAATTTTATTTAATTGCACTTCAGTCTTTTTATACACTCCTTCGCCACCTCCCTCCATCTCCTTCTGTCCAATGCTAGTTCTTTCCATCTCTCAATGTTACTTTTCTACAGGTTTTCGTACACACTGTCCCTCCACCTTTTTCTTGGCCTGCCTTTCCTTCTCTTTTGTATTGGTCTTTGTGAGAGTACTATTTTTGGCAGTCTAGAGATTCATTGGTTAGATATTTAGTTTTTGCTAGATTTATTTTTAATCATATTTCCTTTGATTGTTATTTAGGTCCAATAGCATTTTCTGCAATTATTCTCTCTCTTTTGCTATTAGCGTAATCAACGGCAAATCGCAGATGGTTTAGGTTTTCGCCGTTTATCGCCACCCCTTCATTTGCCCATTCCAAAGTTCGAAACATATCTTCTAGAGATCTACAGCTAAGGTAAATAGTTTTTGTGAGATAGAATCGACTTGTCTAACTCCTCTTTCAGTTTTATATTTTCTGTTTTCCTTTTGTTTTTATTTGCGATGTTGCATTGTCATATTTAATGATTTTTGAATATCGGTCATCAACTCTATTGTTGCTTAAGGCATTAAGGATTACCCACTTTCTTGCTTACATTCATGCATTTTGTTTTATTTTCATTCATTTCCAGTCCTCTCAGTTTTTTCTGTCCTGGGACAGCTAGTCATTTTAGGACATTTTACATCCCAGCTAGGACATTTTACATCCCACCTCGCTGACCGCCTCCCTTTTTAACCTGGAATAAATGGGTATGAGTGCGAGTGTGAATTGATGAATGAATGAATGATTGGTGTTACTCGTAATTGCCAACTGGTTCTGTTTTGCTAGTTCCATCGTAGATGGGGGGCCCACTGGTCGCCCAGCCCGCACATGGGTTGCGCGTGGACGGTCGCTTCACCGGCCGGTCTGGCGCAAGGCTTGTGCGGTAGGGGGGAGCGGGAGGCCATCCAATTCATGGAATGCATGCGAAGAGTGCCAGAGGGGAGTTAGGAGTAAGGTCGACGGGTCAGACATGCTCGCTAAGAGCGGTTCCAGACTCGTCGGCTGGAGAAAGAGGGTGGGTTTAGTCGGTAGGCGGCCCGTCAAGATGAAGTAGGACGGACTGAATCCGACACACCTGGGACACCTTACCAGACGGTCTTGCGAAGATTGCCACCTCCCAAAAAAAGTCCTCTCAGGACATTGGCTTCGTTTCCTATTTCTTGGAAAATTTTCTTTAATTCCCTGTTATCTGTTGATACTATAGTTATATTGTCCGCATATCCTATCATTTGCACTGCATTCTTATTTATAGTTCCTACGTTTGACAGCATTTTTATTATCTTATCTAATGATAGAATAAATAGTACCATTGAGAGCGCATCATCTCGTCTTACTCCATTTTTCATTTTTTTTTTATTTCTGTTCTCTCTCTTCCGGTGCCTATTGTTGCTTGGGAATCTCGCATTGTCATTTCTATTATTTATATAATTTTATTTGGTATTTTACTCTCTTGTATCATTTTTCTTTTGTTTCGTTTGTCAAACGCCTGTTTAAAGTCTAGGAAAAGTATATGTGCTTCTCCGTTGTACTCGTATGTTTTCTCTATCGCTTGTTTTAGTGTATGGATAGCATCTATCGTGGATCTTCCTTTTCTGAAACCGTACTGGTAATCTCCTATGCTTTGTTCTGTGTATATTGTTAGTTTGTCTCTAATTATACCAGTCATTACTTTATATGTTACTATTATTCTGAAGCTACTTATTTGTGGCATTTATGTAAACTACTATTCGAATTAGTTAGTGAAAAAATTATCACATTTATTAACTGAATTAATAATTTGCAATTATAAAAATAACAGTTATCCAAGAGCATTCAAAAGCCATCTCTTTAAATTAATGATGACATTTTCAAGTAGAATGACATTCTAGTAATGTTTACATATCCATACCAGTGTGAATTTTACTACACGTAATTTGCCGTGTAACGACAGAAAAAGTAGGGATACCCGTAAAATATTTGCGAATTATGTACCGATGGCCTTAACTTAAAAAAAAATTATTTTATTAACGTTTCGACGTTCACTTTATTTCCCAATTAGAATAGTAATTTATATGTTACATTCAGTAAATTAATTGCTCGGTAGTTTTTACATATTCTGTGGTCTCCTTGTTTTGGGATTGTCACTATAATTCCCTTCTTTCATTCTTCGGGCATTTCCTTACTCCATATATTTTGCATTAGTTCATAAAATTTTCTGCATACAGCATACCTTCCGTATTTTATAAGTTCTTCATATATTCCGTCGTCTCTTGCTGTTTTCCCGTTTTTTAGTTTGCATATTTTATCTTTTACTTCTGTATAGAATTCTTTATCTTCTTCATCTTGTTCCGGGTTCATTATTGTTTCTCTTTTTTCTTCTAAATACGTTTCTTGATACATTTCTTCGAAATACTTCTGCCATGTTTCTGCTTCTAGAACTACATTAGCTGTTCGTTTTCAATTACCTAGTTTTAAGTATTGGTACATTTTTTTTTGAATTGTGTCCTTTTTTCTCTATTTCTATCTCGGTTCATAATTTCTTCAAATTTTTTTTTATTTTTCTTCGATTTAAACAATTTCTTTGTCTTTTTCCTTTGATCTTTGTATTTTTCTAGTTTCTCTTCTTTGCTTGTTCTTAACCATTTCAATCTTGTTTTATTATTTTCGTACACTGCTAGTTTGCACTATTCGTCAAACCAATTATTTCTTCTTTCTTTTTGCATTTTGTCAACCACTATCTCTGCTGATTTGTTTATTCCTTGTTTGATTTTTTTCCACTGTTCCTCCATTTATTGTTTCTCCTTGAACTGCAACTCTGCATTTACTTCTTTTACAAATCTTCTTTTTAATCCTGTCTCTTTAAATTTATCTACGTCCCATCTTAACTGTGTTTCTTCCGTTGTTTTTATTTTACATTTTGTAACTACCAGCATATTATGTTCCGAATCGATGTTGGCCCCTCTGTAAGATCTAACGTGATTTATCGACTGTTTGTGTGACTTTTTAATCAGTACGTGGTCAATTTGACTCCTCTCCAGACTTCCTGGTCTCATCCATGTTATTTTTTGTATGTATTTGTGTTTATATCTCATGCTACTTATGTCCATGTTTAATGCCGCTGCTAAATTACAGAGTATTTCTCCATTATTGTTTGTTGCGGCATATATCGAGTTTTCTCTTGCAACATCTCTGAAGCAGTTTTCTTTGCCTATTTGGGCGTTGAAATCGCCTATAATAATTAGTATATCTTCTCCCGGGATTTTCTCGGCGTTTTAAATGCGCCTGGAGACTTCGTATATTGTGGTGGTCTATTCAAAATGAGTACTGCGCAAGGCATTTTATTTTTTTAATAATAAATATTTCATTTTGTCTGAAGTATTGTTGGATGTAGGTGTGTGTTATGGAGAAGAGAAAAACATTGATATGTTTGCTACTAGAAGAAGAGGAAGACATGATGATTTTGTCTATTAGATGAGAGAGGTGATGTTAGTAGTCTATTTAAAAGAAGAAGAACTGAAGGAACTTTTAAAAAATAACGAACAAGAGTTTAAGAAATATTTTAGATCAAGTAAAATGCAATTTTAGGAAGTTTTTGTTTGACAACCAAAACTTGCTGTGAATAACTGCTGCGCTGCGGACCAATCGTCGAAATTGTTCCACGGCCAATAGCGACGCACGTGTGCGACGGACGATTGTGTTGCGCGTGTGGAGTGCGCGATACATAGTCATAAGCACACAAAGCAGTCCATGGGGTGGGGACTCGGCATTGCGTACTCCGCTTGCGGAACCTGCAGTAGATAGACCATACCTTGAGCGCATTATTTTAATTATACACATCGTCCAGAGGCGGCGTAGGGCGTGGGCGACGTGGGCAACCGCCCACGGCGGCATGGTACTTGCGTCGATTCGCTCGCGAGAAATCCCCGCTGCATTGCAAATCACCGCTGGCCAAAAAAGGGTATTTCCCTGAAATTGCGTTCCTATCGGTAAAGAATTATTTCCACTGCACGTCGCTGCCCAAAACAAAATAGGGTATTCCCCGTTCGTCAAACAACTGCCTTAAGAGCTGGTTTCCTCGAAAGCGGTGCCGACAACCTCCGATCGTACCACTGCGATGAATGACATCATAAAAAACTGTACCATGCAAAATAATAGCGTTGGTTTCCAAGGATGCGTTGGAAACCACCGCTTGCTGAGCTTGCACATTCCATTGCCCCAGTGAAGAACCTTGAATTTTTCACCGTAATCTGACGTAATTCATAGCAGTGCTACGATCGCTGTTTGTCGGTGCCGCTTTCGAGGAAACCCAGGCTTTACCCCGTACACCGCAACTATTTGACGATTTTGTTTTCATGCTGTTGTTTGTCAAAGAAAAGCGTATAGTCTACTTGGGTTGAGTTTTTATTGTGCATAAGTGATAATATACATTTTTTGTGTGACATTCTATTTAAGAAATTTAAACTATGGTATTTAAACGCTGTTTTGTAACTATACCTACTAATAAAATAATAGATACGTAGCCATAATATTTCAATTTGATGATGTTGTAGGATGCATAGAAAGTTTGAAAAATCAAACGGATCAGACACTCTCAGTGATTGTGATTTAGTATTAAACGAAATGGTTAATTTAGAATTTGTAATATCTACATGTATGATATGAATTTTTATCGCGTGTTAATGTGATAAGTGATAAGCAAACTATGGCAATCTGTTGTACAAGTCCATTTGAGCATTACCCTTAAACATTTGCATACATTTTGTGACTGGTACAAGAATATCGGCAAACTGGATTTGAAAAATGCTTGTCTGATGCTCAGCAATTTATTGACAGAAGCTCTTATGATCTGCCGAACGAATTCAAAAACAAAAGAGTGGCGAAAAAGAAAAGGGTCTTTGATTATGAGCGTGAGGATCAACCTATACAGTGTCTCAAAAGCCGGTATGAAGCAAATTGTTTTAACACTTTGCTTGATTCGATTATTACCAACATGGATTTGAGATTTATGGCTTTAAATCAACATCATGAAAATTTCGGTTTTCTGTATGATATAAGTAAATTAAAAAATACTCCCCATAAGCAAATATTAAAAGGATGTCAAGATTTACACACAATCCTACGAGTGGGACAATGTCCCTTAAATAAGGCACTCTGTTAGTGTTTGATTCAGAGTTGTGACTACATAGCTCCATTGATAACGCCTGAGAGGCAGAAATAGCTATCTGGAGATGGTGGTCCAATGGTCCAACTCTGAATCAAATAAGAGCAAAAACTGCCTTTTCTCTCTTTCTCATTAAGATTTATTTAAGGAGTACCATATCACAGGAAAGACTTTCTGCGGTCGCAATTTTGTCATTTTGTCTATCGAGGCTGATAGATCATCAAAGCTAATAGATTACGAGCATGTAATTAAACAATTCAGCAGTGTAAAAAGTAGAAAACTTATGTTCTTGTAATATTTAAATTAATCTGTTTTTAACGTTGGTTGGTCTTAAATATTTTTAGGTTTGTTGTAAGCTTGACTAGATTTTGCAAGAATTAAAGTTTAATAATGAAAATGACACATGTTTTTATTTTAAAAAATCTGTCTTTATGCGCGAGCAGAGGGCCTCGCAAAATGTATCTTGCCCACATAAAATTATGATCCTGCGCCGCCACTGACATCGTCTTATTGCGCTAAATTATTTTTCGCTGCAATTTTCGAATAATCGGGTTTGTCACGGAAGAAAAATAACTAAGTATTTAACCAATCACTCCCGTGTTGCCACTGCCTACGTAAGATATTCTCAGAATACTTCTGTAAAGCCACATCTCGAAAATTTACACTTTTTTGTCGTCGCTTTAGTCAGATTAGCTACCTCTATGTATACTGTATAGAAGGACACTAAATATATAACATCTAAGCACGCACATTTTTATGTCGACACTCAAAATTCTATTGCAAAAAAATGTTTCATTTTCATAAATGAGTCACGTGTAATTTCAATTCTGGTTGTTAGTTCCTTTGCAATATCGTTATTCTCATTTCTTATATTCCTACACGAGTCCGAGATTTTGGCCATCAATATTTTAGTTTGGTACAATATTTGACAAATATGGTGTCGTTTTTCATGGACGTGATGTATAGTCCAAGTAATGAAGCTTAAAATAGGACAAAACCCCGCAATTTTTACAGAATAGATCGATTTGCTTGAAAATTTGAGAATAAGTAGTGGATAGTCCAAGGATCAAAATCTATATGAGACCGAAAGGCGCTTTTACCATGGGGGTGGTTGCCACCCCATCTCGGGGGTGGAAATTTTTTATTTTATTTTGACCGCAAAAGTTAGTAAACACATTCATTCTAAGCAAAAAACGTTCTATACATTTTTTTGATAAATGTAATAGGTTTCGAATTATTCGCTATCAAAAATGTTGGTTTAAATCGAAAAAATCATTGTTTTTAATCAGTTTTCTGCTAATAATTCAAAAAGTTTTCGTTCTATCAAAACAAGTTTGCTTAACAAAAATGTACCTTTTGAAAAAATAAACAAAACTGTTTTTTATAATTTGCTTTAAGACCAATAGTAATCGATCTATACTTTATTATATGCTAGCCCTTCTTCGTAAAATACTAAATATTGTAGTTTCAAAGACGGGAAAACTATGCATTTTTCGAGGATAACTTGTTCAAGCTAATTTAAAGTATTTAAAAATATCTATCTCCAGAAATAAAAAAATAGTCCCTATCTAAAAAATTAAGTGACTTATAGTAAAAAGAATGTCAGTCCGTATTTTTTTCAGCGAAAAAGTGATCGGAAACTTCCCCCTACCCTCCACCCTAATTAAAATTGGTCATTATCCTTATTTGGTCTTCTTAATTTATGTATTATTAATAGGCTCTAGAAGTTTGATCGGCTTAGAATGATAAGGTTTTAAAAAAAATTGAGTTAAAAGCGAATAACGAATTTTTGTAGGTTGGTAAAAAATGCCCTTTTCTTCAGAATAAAAAGATTAGCATCAGAGAAACAAAAAATATTTAAATATAAAATTGTAGCTTATTTAGTTACCAAGAACTTGGTTTGCAAAAATTTTTTCTACGGCAAAGATTGAGTGAGCTATTGAAAATTAAAACTTGTAATAACATGCAAAAACCACCTTTACCAACCCTTTCAAAGACACCTCTTTTTGCGAATGAGGATTTTAAAAGGATTTAATATTAATAGCCTTATAGGCCCTGTAAAAACCTACAAAATTCTTTTTTAAAAAACTTTCTAGGATAAAAAATAAAAAAGTTACGGTTAAAAAATCAATATATTTTCTTGAAAAAAAAAAAAAAAGGGAGATATCCAATTGGAAGCATAATAATGTAAGTTAGCGGTGTTCTTAGTCATTGGCCTTATTCATTCTTCTTTATTGATGTATTATTAATAGATTCCAGAAGTTTGACTGGCTTAGAATGATTAGTTTTTAAAAAAATGGAGTTAAAAGCAAATAACGAATTTTTGTAGTTTGGTAAAAAATGCCCTTTTCTTCAGAATAGAAAGATTAGCATCAGAGATACGAAAAAATATTTAAATATAAAATTGTAGCTTATTTAATTCCCAAGAATCTGGATTGCAAAACTTTTTTCTACGGCAAAAATTGAGTGAATAATAAATGAATATAATACCGAAAAACATTGATTTTTTCTATATAAAACTAGCACTTTCGATAGCAAATAAATCGAAAACTATTAATTTCATCAAAAAAATGTATAGAACATTTTTTGCTTAGAATGAATGTTTTTATCAACTTTTGCAGTCAAAATATAATAAAAAATTTCCACCCCCGAGATGGGGTGGCAACCACCCCCATGGTAAAAGCGCCTTTTGTCATTATATAGATTTTGATCCTTGGACTATCAACTACTTACTCTCAAATTTTCAAGCAAATCGATCCATTCTGTAAAAATTGCGAGGTGAAAAGCTTCGGTTCCTGGACTAGTATATAATAATGTATCTTTTTTGTTTCTTAGTTACGATTCTGCTAGGAATTTTTAAAGATAGGGGACTGGTTTAACTTAATAACACACTTTTGTTTAATTATAAATACATTTCAATAGGAAAATATCTACATTTAATACAATACTGCCAGTATGTGGAGTAATCAGTTAATAAATAAGAAAACGTACATTGTGGGATACATTTACATTAATACCCTGTTCAAAACCTTAACTTTACACTTTCCAGAATGTTTTTCCACATCAATATAAAAATATACATACACAAATAAATCATATCTATTTGTTGCATAGAGATAGGCATTATAGATGTTTCTCTCTTTTTTAAAATGACAGAGTCTATTAAAATTTAAAGATGATTGTCTTAAAAATACATGTAACTCAAGATCTTACATCATACATAAAAACAAAGACGTTTTCCTTCTCTCGTTCGTTACTAACTAATGGCGTACAAAGATGAAACGATAAATTATTGTGGTCCCATCATTCCCATTGGCATGTTGACCGCATAACCACCTTGACCACCTTGTCCGGACATTTGCATAGCCGGCGACTGGATCTGTTGTACTCCACCAGTGACAGGGCTTGGAACTTGTGGCTCGGAAGGGAGAGTTAGATTAATTAAGAGCTCTCTGATAGCGGGGAATATCGAGCATTCGTTGATGTTAGATTGGAATTGCGAATAGTGCTTGAGTAACTGGCTGACGGCCGTCATTGTTGGATTGGCGCCTGGTTCGCGCTTTTCTGCAAGACTTGTCACGTTGCTGCCGATGTCATAGATGAGAGGAAGTACGATGGACGGAGGTTCCATACTTAACTGGTACTGAATGCCGATTCGGGTAATTTGGAGCTAAAAAGTAATATATTTAATTATACATATACTAAGTCTACAAAACTTTTTAAATTACTTCTATGAATAAAATGAAGCTTATACTACATACCAAAACAACTTTAAACATAAAGAAGGATAACAATTCTTCAATGATGTTAAAGTACACATTTAGGATAAATTTAAACACTGAACACAAATAAAGCAGCGGAAAATTAAAAGCATATTCTTTTTAGTTTTACACTTTTTTACCTGGATGGTGAAAGTCTCATCTCATAAAAATCCCGAATTTTAAATGATTGGCTGGCTTCGGAGTGGATTCAACCCTATAGGGGTGATTTGTTCAATTTTCTCAAAAAAAATGTTTTTATGGTAACATTAAGTATGGATCCCGAATTTGATATTATTGACTGGCTCAGGGTGGTTTTAAACCTATAGGGGTTGATTTGTTCAGTTTTTCGAAAAAAAAAAAATAGAGCGGCACATGTTTTTAAAGTAAAACTAAATACAGATTCCGAATTTTCAATTCCTGACCAAGGGCTTCTCAGTAGGGGTTGATGTGTTCAGTTTTTCCGAAAAATAAAGTGCGACACATTTTTTTATGGTAACATTAGATAGAGATTCAGAATTTTCTATTATTGACTGGGTTCAGGTGGTCTTAACCCTATAGGTGTTGATTAAATACAATGAAATAAAAATGAAAAAAAAAACTGAATATAACTAAATAAAATTGCATAAAATTGAATTAAATTAAATAAAATTACATACAAAATTACACAAAATTAAATAAAAATAAATGGAATTAAAAAATTAAATAAAATCAAAAAAACTAAAATAAAATCTGCTCGGCCGAAAAAATTTTGGCACAATTTATAAAATCAGTAATTTTTAATTATTAATTAATTATATATAGTCTGGACAAAATCTGCACGGCCCGAAAAAATTTTGGTAAAATAATTTATAAAATTAGTAATTTTTAATTATTAATTAATTATATACAGTCTGGACAAAACCATATCGCACACTCCTTGTTTTTATAATTTTTAACATACTAAATTACATATCAAATAATTTTTATCCATTAAACAGATCGGTAAAGGTCGTTCTTATATCGGATCCTCTATTAGTAGGTAATTTTTTAGTTTTATACGTAATTTTAACTTCAATTAGGAATAAATAATGTCTAAATATACTTACAAAGAAAAGCACCTTGGACCTGAACACCAACACTCCAGTCATTCCCAGCGGAACCAAATTGGGAGCACTCGGTGGTACTCTAAGCACCCATTGAACGGCCCACTTCATCTGCTGTTGCTGTACCAAGCCCGGCACCAGTTCCAGCTTCATGATCTGTATGAAATCTTTGAGTACATTGAGGGGCAGATTCAGTATGCTGCAGAAGGTGAACATGGAGGTTGGTTTGTATGGAGGAGCAGCTGCTCGGGTGTCAAAGAATTTTTCGAGAACCTGAAAAGTTTTAAAATGCCTTTAATTAGGTTCCGTTATGTCACTAGAGGTTGTTAATCCATTTTTTGCCAGTGGTGCGTATACGCAACACCTTAAATAATCTTTTTTTTACTTGGGATAACTGTCATAAATATGTTCCATAACGTCTTTCTGGTCCATATTAATTAAAAGTCTGTTGTTCTACTAACATTATATTTACATCGTATAAACGGTGATTCAACCATAATTGTTTACAAATACAACTCATTACCTATACCACTACATTTGTACATATCAAGTATCTAATAATAACTCTCCCCTTAAATTCACCTATACTGCATTTTTATACCCGACATAATATGTAAACATCACGTTTATAATTCACGGTCAGGAGTCATTGTCTTCGTGCCGGGCTAATACCCTATATTATATTTTGATAACGTTATTTACCACTTAAAACATATTTTCTATAGATTGTCCCAACTATACTACATGCCCTCCGTTTTTTTAAGACAATCCTAGGAAGAGAAGAAGAATATCTGACGATATATTCATCTTTCCCTTTTACAAAATGTTTATGGTTACCTAATACTATTTTCAAAAATTAAATTTCCTAACTATCCTAATACCCTAAACATGTATATTCTTTTTCCTATTCTAAACCGGTTTTTTCTAACACTAAAAAAATGTTTATTATTATCACTAATTCACTTTCTGTTCCGTCTTGCCTTTTAGTCTTTTCTGCATTCACAAATTTATTTCATAAAAGCAGTGTCCACATAAAAACAGTGAATAAACCTATCCGGATTTTTAACATAGTCTTTTAGTGCCTATAAGCATCTCATATAAGCAGGGGAATAATCTAATCGGCTTAAATAATTATAAAAAAAATCTCGTATCTAACTAAAAGTCCTAAGCTAAGCTAATATTACTCGAATCAGTTAATAAAAATGTAACCTTTACTCTATTACTTCCTATTTCAGTCTTCTTTCCATTAGTTACTATTTGCCTTACTAACTATAAAATAACGTAACTATAATAAAAATCTAATCTCTGTTGCTGAATGTCTAAAAATTTCACTTTTTGTGTGTCTCTTTGCTTAATAATATCTACTAACACTATTGTAAGATATTGTCTATCCTTAATTCAAACACTTCCATTTTCCGCGAAAATTTAACCTGAATTCATTATCTACGTTTAAAAATAAGTTATTTATAATTTACGTTACCTTAGAGAAAAAATTTACAACTTTAATTCTTAGACACAATTCAATGATTAGCTACTTATTTGATATTATTCTTAATTCTGCTTGTTTATTTTGACATTTCTGACAAATTTTATGTCTATTCTTTCATTTTTCCTACATATTTTAATAAAATTCTCTTTTTTTCTCTCTCTTCTTCTTCTTGTCTGGTACTATAACTATATTTCTTCATTTTTCTCCACATAATAACAGTTCTACAGTGTACATAATTTATCTTCATATACATATTTCATATAACAATCATTTGTCATTTAATCATCAATTTATCATTTCATAATATAACATCATAATAATCACTTCCTTTACTTATCCCTCAATGCCTACGTTCGACTAATCAAAGCAGCTTTACTCGAGAGGAAAGTTCCAATTCTTCTACATATTCCATATAACAATCATAATATTCAATACTAGCCACGAAACCTCTGCATTTTACCTAAATAAAAGCGGGTATAACTCCGTTGCATAGATCAAATTCTTCTACATATTTCACGACCTCAATCCCTTGCTTTAAATCCATTGTTTAATCACGAATAATCATGAACCCTTCAAAACACAGAGTGGGTCTCTAATAAACTTTCAAGCTTCTATAAATCACTTAGTACCTTCTTAATTTGACAAGAGCAGTGGGTTTCTTATTGTCTCAAATTGCCTCATAATATTCAGCTTATCATATTGTTAGTTCTTCTTCTAATCTATATAATTTTTCTCCAAATTCCTTATCTCGGCTCATCAGGTGTGTTCGTTAAAGATATGCTTATATCAATGTTTGTCTTAAAGCTCTTATATCAACGTATATCATCACTAATCATTATTCATTAAAAAAATAATTTATATATCATTTATCACACAAAAATTATTAATTCATATCATACAAAATTTAATACAAAATCGATGAAAATGTATTTATATACTCAAAAAATATCAATAATAAAAACAACTGGCTAATAAAAATTCAATAATAGTATACATATTCGAAAAAAAAAAAAATTCAATTCAATAATCGCATATGCAAAAGTTAGATAAAAATATTCAAAATCAGTTCATATCTCAAAATTCGATAGATATTCTTAAAAAATTCAAAAATAACCATACCAAAAAATCGAAATCGAATAGAAATTTTTCAAATAAATTCAATAAAATTCAAAATTCAAGCATTTTTATACCCGACATAATATGTAAACATCACGTTTATAATTCACGGTCAGGAGTCATTGTCTTCGTTCCGGGCTAATACCCTATATTATATTTTGATAACGTTATTTACCACTTAAAAAATATTTTCTACAGATTGTCCCAACTATACTACAACCCACTTACTAGGATAATGTAAGTGGTTTTCACAAAATGAAGGTTTACCATTTACTAAAAAACGAATAAAGTTTATAATTTTTTAAAATTTGTATAGAATATATTTTAATAAAAATGGGAATAATTTGAATTTTTGAACATGTGAAATTAAAATAAGCGTTATTTATTCTGTAAAATAAATAAGTATTTTTTTTGCTTTTATTTACTCGACAAGACGTTAAAAGTTATGTGTTTCATATAAATAAATATATACAAGAAAGAACTTTTTTATAATCAATTTCAAATTTATGTGTTGCGTAAAAGCATCACAGGTCAAATAGTAATATAAGCGGGAACGAAATTTTTAAAGCCAGACCTGCGAATCTGTTATGTTCTAGTTGATATTTACCGCCATAATTGAAATATTTACTGTGCGTTTTTGATTGGTGTCCACCTCAAATATGAGAAGGGATGAGTAAAGTTGCCAGTCAGTCCTACTGCTTGTAAAAATGGAAATTTCACAAAGAAAAAAAAAATAGCAAACCCATCATTAAATCTATCACGTGAAATCCAAGTATGCCAAAATAGTAATCACACGCCACAGAAGACAGAATTACGAAGAAGACGTCAAATTTTTCAGTCAGGCAATTTATACATGCAAAAAATATAACGTCTACCTTCATATTGGATGCTTTCAGAAATACCACACATAGTACACGGCATTGACGGTGATGCATCTACGCAACACCCAGTTTTTTGCAAAAAAAACATGTTTTAATTTTTTTTCTTGTTTATTTTAATTACATTATAATAATAAAAGTTACTAAAAAAATTCTAATTTTTCTTGTTTTTTAACACCTTGGTAATTAATGGGTTAATAAAGGTTTGTGACAGAAATCAAATTCTTAATCTCTTCATAAAAATCAATACGATTTTGCGTACTTTTTAATCCAATTTTCCAAGAAATTTTTTCACTACAAACTTGGTAAGTCCAAAATAAACGCTCGCCTCTACCGTCTGTCAGGTAGAGCAAAGAATACTCCAGAATACTCCATCCAACAAGAAGCGAAAGCATCTGTCGGCTCCTTTGATATTCAGGGGACAGAAATATCGGTCGGAGAATGGTAGGGGTAATACTTCACACTACACTAAGAAAAGTAATGAGGAATTCGTTCAAAACTGTAGGAAATTTGAGTTACACTTAGAAACAAAGTAATAATTAAAACTATAGTGTTTTTAAGTTGATCTATTAATATGAATTGTATTTTTTTCTGTAAAATTTAATATAACCCATATATCAATTTTGTACTGATAAGTAAAAAGGTTTTAAGTTAAAAACATCGATATTGACTAAGTTTTGTAAACTTATGTAAACGTGATGGATTTTTGATGCTTAGTTTAATTTAATAGCTAATTTCAAAATAGAGATTAAAATTTCTATCGATTTCTATTACTTCTTTTCGTACTAAAAACTTGAAAAATAGATATTTTTGACCCAAGACCTTTTTACTTAGTACAGAATTATACTTTCAAATTTTCTATTAACTTTGTCTTAGATTGATCATTTTTTTTTGTTTCCTTTTGAGAAATTTCTTTGAATGTGTATTGACCTCCAACACCACCATATTCTCGCTGCACGAGGAAACTCTGCGGCGGAGGCTAGAATGACTTTATTCACCTTCGATTTCTTTCTGTACATCTGAGGTTTCTGGAAACTCTGGTTGTACTGTACCAAATTCAACTCGCCTGGATATATAACAATTATCTCATCACATCTAGCATCTAATACTTGGGAATTAATCTATCAGCTGACAACAATATCGAAGAAGAGGTAAAAGAACAAATAATTAAAGCCAGTAGAACGGCCGATGCCTAAACGGCACAATTTGGAAAAACAAACACGTAAGAGTGCAAACAAAGGCCCAAATGTATAAGTCAGTTATTAGGCCAGTTATGACTTATAAGGCCGAAACAAGACCAGATACAAGCAAAACACAAAAACATCTGGAGACCAACCAAATGAAGATCTTAAGAAGGATTGCTGGAAAAGGACTACAGGACAGGGTAAGAAGTGAGGAAATCAGCCGCATATGTGGGGTGGACAATATAAATACCTGGATAAAGAAGAGTGGATTAAACATATAAGCAGCATTGTAACGTTACAAACATCACATCTTTGATATTTTGTTTTTAAATAATTATTTTACCTTATTTTCTTTAATATTTCATTAATAATTATCTTCTTCTATTTGGTTTACCCATTTTCCCCTTTAATAAAAATCGGTTGGCGTCCATTCTATAATAGGCAACCCTATTTACATTGTATCTTCTCTCGTGTTCCATGTTCGTTATTTCAAATTTCGGTCCAAGGTTCGTTGTCATGTCATTTTAATGACAGTGACAACCCCCATATCTCATTCTCAAAATGGAGGTGGAAATGTTTTAAAAAGCAAAGTAGCTCCAAAAATAAATCATTTTATTTCAACAAATCATCTTCCTCTTGGGGTGAGCTACATATAGTTTTTTTAATAATTTCTTACAGTAATTATATTTCTCCATCTAACAGTTTTTCTAATTTTTTTTATCTAACCTTCAAATGTTCAACCATGTGTTTGATTTCTATATTTCTTTTCATCTATTAATATGCACGTTTGGTAATCAGAATTTTAACTATTCTCATCTAAATTCTATGTAATTTACCCTTGCCAATTACTATTTCTGAATACTGTTTGGCAAAGGTATATTTTGGTTTTTCTTCTTGATGATTGATATGTGTCTCTGTTTTATAGTTTTTGGGAATAAAGATCACAGTCCTCCCTCCGGGAGCTTCAAGCCATCCACACCGGTGATGGAACTAGGGCTATACCACAACAATGGACCATGAAATCTAGGCTGCAACACTGAACATCTTTTGCTGCACTGACCTAGGGCCTCAACATCTGCCCAGGTCAAGAGAAGTCCACAGCAGTACCATACGACATCAAGAAGATACCATCAGCTACCAAAAGCCATAAGTATAATCCAGAATTGTTAGTTTTTGGCAAGAATTTGAATACATTTGTTAATGCAATTTATCAAGTCATTTTATTTATTACATATATATGAACAATAAACATGATTAGTTAAAATTATTGTTTTGTTTGCTTCCATTCCAATTTTCAGAGTTCATTCTAAGGTTAGGTCAAGACGAACACACATCTGAGTGACTGAGCTAAGCTAAGGGTGTGACGATGGCTATCTTGGTTAGTTGGGGTAATATTTTCGAATATTGTTTCAATTAGCTGGGGTAGTCCATCGATTTTTCGTTACAGGATGTTTGAATCAAGGATAGTAAGGGACAAGTCACCGTTAGGCAGAAGAAGTATAGGACGCCCAAGGAAAAGCTGTAATGACAATTTAGGGACAGAATGAAATGCACCGTTGAAGAAAAACAGGCAGTACTGCCTATATAAAAGAAAGAAGACATCAGATCTAGCATCTAGCCACCTTAACCTGTTTCTTATTTTGTTTCCAATAGGATCCACACCCAATTTTTTCGTATATACTGATTCCTAACATTATCTTTTCTAGTTATTCGCTAGTTCTAGTTATTAATAACTGCGGATTCAATACGAAACTTAACCTAACCCTAATGAAGCTCTGCTTTCACACAAAATTTTCCAGTTTCAGCTGCATTCGCTCTCTCTAACTGTTACCTTCTGATACATCTCTTATACCACTCTCACATATTCAGCCGGCACTCCTTTCCTACTTAATACCATTAGGTTTCTGGTAACTTTGCTATACGCCTTCCCAAGATTAATAAACACTATGTGCAAGTCTTTCTCTTCCACTCATAATTTTTCCCTCAGCTGTCATAAAATAAAAATTGATGTTGTGGACCTGCCTTGCATAAATTCAAAATGACCTTTATTTCTAGAACCATACACTAAATTTATACTATTGCAAATTAAATTAAACACTAAATAGCTATGTTTAAATTGTTTTTTTATTAAAAAGCTTTATTAAAAATCTGGGAATAAATAATTTTAATAGATAGGTACGTATATGGAATCACATAAGTGTTTGAAAATGAATGAAAATGATAATCACATAAATGTTTAAAAAGAACTTTCTCTCATTGCCCTACCCCTACGATCGTTTACCTGCTACGATTTCTCGGTACTGAAAAGAGAATTATTTGTTCACGATCTAGTGGGGCGTCCCAGTACGAACCATACAAGAAAATCCACCTTTGCGTGGAGCCATCACAATGAGAGTTTATTTTAACAATAGATATGTTTAATAGTATTATTCTTTTTTCTACAATTAGAAAAGATTAAACAACACAATAATTTTACAACAAACAGCTGTTAGGGGTTAGGTTGAGAAATAAGAAATAATACATGAAACATGGCGGATCGTACATGCGCAAAGAAATTTGGATCGTGAAATAGTCGATGCTTTCGCTTCTTGTTCGATGGAGTATTCTTTGGGTAGAGACTCAGTAACGGCTGGCCTAATTTCTAACGAAACACATGAATATCGAGAAGGGCACCCAGAAGCGGTTGTTTGACCTCCACCGAAACAGGTAAACAAAACCTTCCATTCTAGATTAATCGATTTGTTCTCTTTTATTCCCTAGACTAGATGCTGACTAAAGGCAAGCGTCCACAGACCCGCATCGCACGCAACGGATTTTAGTTTGCCTTGTACAAAAACTTATGTAACTGCGTCCACTGATCCGCATCGTACGGATCGTATCATCGGTAATGCCGAAGGGTTGCTTCGAGAGGCAACTTTTGCGATGCGTGCCGATGAATCATTCGGAATGCCGATCAGTGGACGCACCCCAGGCACTCTGTTCGGAATTTCGCTTGGCCCAGTGGGAGCTAATCTACGGCTAATTTGCATTTGACGATCGTCTTCTTGGTAATGAAACACGTAAACTCAGTTTTACCTTTTATTTTATATATTATACAATAGGTATATTCAGGTAAAAATATTACAGTCCATGATAAGTTGATTATGTGGATTAAAATATCATAAATATTAGGTACTCATTTTTCATTATTGGTATTTTTTAAGATATCTTGAGTAATCAACTATGCAAATTTTTTCTCGTTAAAAAAACAACACATTTTTCTATCTTAAATGTAATGAACTTTTTAAAAAATATTAGACTTGTTAATGATGTTCCTGAGAGAAGTGTAAAATTGATGCAAGACATTTCATTGTCCATCAAAAAAGATGAAAAAGCAAGCAAAGTGTGTTACAAGTACATACATAGTTTAAAAACACAGAAAGTATTTTACCGATTTCAGAAAGGCAACTTTAATTAATCTTTAAAGAAACTTTTACTGATGTAGTTACATTTTCCATTTAAATCAAATTGTAACAGCTTTATGTATTCCTTTATATCCAAATGTATAATTAGTTAGAAAATGTGTGCTATTATGCGGTCTACTGTCGTGTTTCTACTATAGCTTGCGGTCTACCGAAAGAATTTGTGTATAAGCTGTAATATTACTATGCCGATAAAGAATGTTTACAAATCATTTTTGAATGTATTTTTTAAAAACATGTAGAGTTTGTGTAAGGTTTTATAGCTCTAAAGTTAATAATTTTCGAAATATTTAAAATGACATATGAGAGTTTTACCAGTATAGTGTCATTTTTAAATAATTTAATATCTTTGACATAGGTATATCAATATAATATACAATGTGATCACTATTTGCAAATACAATTTTTTTTTCATTTTTTTAAATGGTATGTTAGTATTGCATTTTGTAGTAAATATTACAGGCTTTCTTTTGATATCAGGTTGTATGTACCTAGTATGTTTCGTTTTGTAGATATTTAAAAAAGAACTATATATTTTACGTTTTTGCGGATTTCTTATTACTAAAGAGATACATTAAAATATCATATTATACCATACTAATAAATATAGTTAATATGCATAAATTAATTATTAAATTAAATAAACAACCAATTTTAAAGTCTACCTTAGTAATTTTTCTACCCTAGCAGGTAGCGGCATCGGTAATCCGATCGCTGCCGATACCGTGGACGCAGTATGGAAAATTAATCCGATGCGTACGATGCGGACCTGTGGACGTTTCCCTCAAATGGAAGGTTCCAGGCCATAGGTGTACCGTTATAAAAAGACCGGTTCACCACTGATACGTGCGGAAAAATCCTCGTTGCGTTTTTGAATGTACGGTTTATTTTTTAACTTATAACACAGAACCATAAATTTGAAACTGTATTAGCTACTTGGGAGTAACAATAGGGAAAACCGGAAAATAGAAAACAGAGGAAATAATTCTGAAAGGCAAAAAACATACGGAATGAATAGAAATCTACTGAGAAGCAAGACTCTAAGTAAGAGGACAAAGATGAATCTACATAAGACCTGTTGTTACATATGGGATGGAAACAGTCTTCTGGAATTTGAAAGAAAAATAATGAGAACAATACTGGGCCACAAAGCCACAATGTAACAAGAGAGGAAGAAATAAGAATTAAAACAAAAATGCCGAAATTGAAGAAGAATTAAAGAGAGAAAATATAGTCAGATACATAAAATCTCTTCGGTTAGAATGGATAGGACATATACAGAGACGTCCACAATCAGATATGTTGAGAAGGATAACTAACTGGACACCGCTATAAACTAGGTGTATAGGAAGACCCAGAAGAAGATGGCTGGATGATGTAGAAGAAGACATAAGAGCAATGAATGTGAAAGACTGAAAAGTTCAGTGTAAGGACAGGAAGAAATGGAAAAGAGTAACGACAGTAGCAAAGACACACAGCAAATAATAAATAAACTGGACATGAAGTAAAAACCACTTCTATGTAAAAGGTATATTTACTAAAAAATTTTAAAAATCCCAATGGATTCAATAAAATGTGTTCATTAGAACGTTTTCAAACCTATCGGTCCATCATCAGTGAATTTGGATACTTGCAAAATAGCCCCAGAACCAAACAATGGTTGTGATTATAAATAAATCTAAATTATGTTAAAATAAAATTAAAAAGGCTAAACGCCGATGTTCAGGGATTAAACCTCTGGGAACATGGTGAAACTCTACCCGAGGACCCAATCAACCATCTTAGGTCAACGATGACTACTGACTACAACGATGACTACAGTAGTCATCGTTGACCTAAGATGGTTGATTGGGTCCTCGGGTAGAGTTTCACTATGTTCCCAGAGGTTTAATCCCTGAACATCGGCGTTTAGCCTTGTTAATTTTATTTTAACATAATGTAGATTTATTTATAATCACAACCATTGTTTGGTTCTGGGGCTATTTTGCAAGTATCCAAATTCACTGATGATGAACCGATAGGTTTGAAAACGTTCTGATGAACACATTTTATGGAATCCATTGGGATTTTTAAAATTTTTTAGTAAATATACCTTTTACATAGAAGTGGTTTTTACTTCATGTTCCAGTTTGTTTAACTATAAGGTATACAGCCAACCCAGGGAACTACCCCTTTTTAGCAAATAATAAATGACAGAGGAGTAATCCGCCTCACCCAAGAATAGGATTTTGAACGCCATGCCGTTAGCTATAATCCCTAGGGATTGTAGTGCTTCATAAATTAATGAATAGAAATTAGATATTACATGTTAAAACACTAAATTAAATTAATTAAAGTGTTTGTGGGGATATAAGATGGCGGAAAAACAAATAAAAATGCTCTGTTATGCTGACGACGCAATCTTAATCTCCGATAACGAGGATAACCTACAGCGAATGGCACAAACTTTCAACACAGTGGCGAAGAACTACAACATGAAAATATCAACAGCCAAGACAAAATCCCTGGTAGTGTCAAGGGAACCCATAAGATGCAAATTAGTAATTAACAACGAACTAATTAAACAAGTCTCGAGATTCCAATATCTGGGAATCGAAATATGTAGTTATGGGGATGTTAAAGAGAGCGTCCGAAAGCAAGCAAATAAAGCCAGTTACGTGTCAGGATGTCCGAGGGATGTCATCTGGAGAAACAAAGATATGAGGCTGGAAGGGAAAGTACGCATATACAAATCATGGGTAAGACCGATCATGACGTACGCGATAGAAACAAGATGTGGCACTGCAGAAACCCAGAGGATACTGAGAACATCAGAAATGAGAACGTTGAGGTCAATAACTGGGAAAACACTGAGAGACAGAATACCGAACGACAGAATAAGAGATCTCTGTAACATACAAGATATAGTACGGTGGGGAAGACACGAGACGACGAGAGTGGAATCAGCTGTGACGAGAATTGACAGCGAGAGAATAGCCCGTATAGCCAGGAATTCGAAGCCAACAGGCAACAGACCAATAGGAAGGCCCTTTAAAAGGTGGCGAGATAGCTGGCAGTCAACATCACACCTACGAATACAAGCTCAAAATCGGTACGGAACAGGCCAAGAGGCCTATCATAAGAAGAAGAAGAAGAAAGTGTTTGTAAATAAAGGAACATAAAAGTAAGTATTTTCCGTAATTTTCGTCATCCTCGTTGTAAGTATTTTTATTTAAATAAATATGTGTCTAAAAAAATATAAATCAGTAAATTCGTAACAATACGTTATAAAGTATTAGTCGGAGAGATAGAAGCGGATTTTGCTCGTGAATATGTTGAATTAGTTGTGTACATGACTTTCCCCAACGCGCGGAAGCCAGAGGTTATAGGGTTAGAGAAAACCCCTTAGAACTATCCAACGAAGGTAGTTATAAGGGGTCAAAGTCACGGTTTTTATTTTTTTTTGTGACGATCATGATCGAGATAGTGCACCAAAATTTGGGGATAAGTAGGTCAAGTGATCACTTGCCGGTCATCCTTTCAACATGTGAACAAGTCAAATCCACATCTCAGATGTTACCTGGGGCAGATTAGCTAAATATTTTAAACATCCACACTTAATGTAGCATTTTAAACCAATGTTTCCTTGACGAACTTCTTTTACTGGGCTTTGACCCACATATTTTTGTTAAATAATATCTTGGTGGTTAGCATGTACATTGCACGTAAGCACTGATGATGACTGGTAAGCCAGTCGAAAACTAGTTATGTGATTTTGATGTGGCCCTTTTGAGGGATTTTAAATATACCTTTTATACAGGATTTTACTGTTTTTTTAGGATTTTACGATGTATGCGCAACTAATATCAAAATTGCGGAAAACCATAAAAGAAAAGAGATAAGAAGGTTATAGAAAAGTGTAGTTTTCCATCAGGACAACGCGCCAGCACACAAATCCCTGGCTACAACTGCAATGGTTACCACTCGTGATGCAGGATTGGACGTTGTGGACACCTCCAATATTCTCCAGATTTGGCTCTGACTGGTTACAGGTTGTCTCAAAACTCAAAATAAGACCTTAGGGGAAAAATTTCCGACCAACGATGTAGTGATGTGTGCCGTAAATATTTGTTTTGACACCGCCGAAGCAAATTTCTTCCAGGACGCCAAAAGAGCGTTTAGCTGAGGGGGAACTGTGTTGGAAAATAAAAGTTTGAACATTTTCTTGTAAGTACTATTTATAGAGCATGGGCGGACCATGGGGATCAGCCCTAGTAAAATTTTACACTGAAAGCTCAAGATCTCGCAAACCAACATTTTTTTTTATTTAATCAGCGTAAAAATTTCTTCAATATACAGGGTGTCCAGAAACCCTACCGACAAACAAAGACAGGAGATTCCTCAGATAATTTTCAGATATTTTAACTCAATTCACCTAGTCCGAAAATGCTTCCTAAGGGAGCTAGAGCTCTTTGAAGATGGCGACTTGTAATTAGTTTTTCTTAAATAACTCTAGAACGCTCCTATTGAGAAAAATGAGAATTGGTACACATATTTATCTTTCAGAGAAATCGACTCCATGTACTCGGCGAATTTCTAGTATCGGTCATAGGTGTCCGTTTTGGGTAGGGCAACAGTTATTTTATCGCATAACGCTTTTATCTTTAATTTTTAAGCATTTTTTACTCTGGAATATTAAATTGTGAGGTATTCTACAACTGAAAGGTACTCTTGTTTTAGGTCGATAGGATACACTGTTTTCTAGAAAAATCGATTTGAAAATTTTTCTTTTTTTGAATTTCCGAAAAAAATTTCAAAAAAACTATTTAGAAATCCGAAAACTGGTACGTTTATTTATATTTCAGAGATGAATCGATTTCATTAATTGCGAATTTCTAGTACGGGTCATGTGCGTCCGTTTTGGATAGGTTAACGGTTATTTTATCGCATAACATTTTTGTCTTTAATTTTTAAGTATTTTTTACTCTAGATTATTAAGTTATGAGGTATTCTAGTACTAAAAGAGAGTCAGTTTTTTTTTTGAAAATTTTTCAATTCGATTTTTCTAGAAAACCGTGTGTCCTACCGACTTAAACCAAGAATTCCTTTTAGTACTAGAATACCTCACAATTTAATAATCCAGTGTCAAAAATGCTTAAAAGTTAAAGACAAAAAAGTTATGTGATAAAATAACCGTTGCCCTACCCAAAACGGACGCCTATGATCGGTACTAGAAATTGGCAATGGATGGAATCGATTTATCTCTTGAAGATAAATATACGTACCGATTTTCGTTTTTCTAAATTGAAGCGTTCTGGAGGTATTTAAGAAAAACTAATTACAAGACGCCATCTTCAAAGAGCCCTAGGCTCCCTTAGAATGCATTTTCGGACTAGGCGAATTGAGCTAAATTGTGTTAAAATTATCTGAAGAATCTCCTGTCTTCGTTTGTCGGTAGAGTTTCTGGACACCCTGTATAGGAATTGTATTTATTATAAAAGATGAATGATCCAATAAAAATGAATCTTGTGAAAGACTAAAACTTCCTATGAGTTTAATCCCAGACATAAACCTTCATCCCTTCATGTTTCAAGCAAGTATTGTTGCGGCTATATGAACACTTATATCATCTTACAGTAATGATATTGTTTTGTGTTGTATAGGTATAAAGGATAATTTATCTTAGGACGGGACGTGGACGGAACGGAGCGACAACGGGGACGGAGTGACAACTGGGCCGTACGCCGTCTATTGTTCCACGGCCTGTGTCGTACACGCCCCGTCCTCAGATATTATGTACTATTATTACAATTGTTGAAGTATTAAACACTCACGGACAAAAATATTGCATATTTTGAAATTACCGTGTGAAATGAAATTTTTTGCACTGCCCCCAGTGCCATAGGAATAGGATTTCTTTTCCGAATGTGATTTTTTGAAGTACAGTAGAACCCCGCAAATCCGAACTAATTGGGGGGACAGCCTGTTCGGATTCCGAAAAGTTCGGATTATCCGAAAGTTAGCCTAAGAAGCTAACGAAGATGATTTTTAAAAGATTTGGACTGCCACCGATCCCTTTATGAAACTCTATCCGCACGTTTATGCCTCCAATATTCTAAAGCTGAAAAATATTTAGATCACTGAAATATTAAATCGCTAACGCCAGTAGTTTTGTTTGGTCACGGGACATGGGAATTCGACCATGTAAATGATTCATTTAATTTGTAATCTGGATATTGATTACACTATGTTTCTCATGTTTCTTATCTTTTTCAATGTTTTCGTTCATAGTATACCATGGAAAATGTGTATTATGCACATTCCTTTATTGATTGTGTTTAGTCTAACTCGACGCTTTTATTCACCCATTAGTGTTCCAGTGTTTAATACTGTAGCTAGCATCTTACGTAATTATTTTCTCACATAATAAACATGTTTTTAAATTTTTATTTTGAATTTTAAAATTTTTTTTTCACTTTCCGTTGGTTCGGATTTGCCGAAAGTTCGGATTTGCGGGGTTCGGATTTGCGGGGTTCTACTGTATCATATAAACGGTATATTCGGATTTAAATTTGATATATAAGGTGGCCTATATAATTTTTAGATCGGTTCGTTGTGGAATCGTTATAGTGAACAGACGATCCTTAAAATCACATTATACGATAAGTTTTTGCGGTGATTAAAAATTCAATATTTATATTTATAATTTAAATTCTGTGTAAATATATCGGTTAAATATTTGGAATTGTTGTGAAAATTAAGTGATTTACCTCCCCTAATGGGGGAAGAAAATAACAATAAGACGCAAATGTGCGATTTAAGTGTTGCCACATGTTCTCCAGACCAGGACATGGAAATTGGTGCGAGTTCCGGTGATAACACTGACAAAACAAGGGAAGTAAAACTTTATAACATTTCTTCTAATAATTATGATTTCCGTAGCTGTTGCGTATATATCGAGAATTTAAATAATCAGAACATATCTCGTTTACATCCAATGGCGGTGGGGGAAATTTTGTATCAAAAGCTTAAAATCAAAAACCTAGAAATTAAATCTATAGGAAAAAATAGAGTTAAAGTCATTTTAATCTATTTTGGATGCAAATCATCTAGTAACACATAATAAGTTAAAGGATGAAAATTTAAAAGACTATATCCCTAACCATCTCTTGGAAATCAAATGTATAATTCACGATGTAGATACGAGGTACGATACTGATTATTTAAAAAAATATACAGCATCTTCCGCTAAAATTATCGACATTAAAGGAATGCATAGAAAGGTAGATAAAGACGGTAAAACAGAATACATCCCAGAGTGTAGTTGCCGGTAGAAAGATTTGTAGGCAGGGTAATACAGTGTTACAAGTGTCTGAAATTTGGTCACATTTCTAAGCAATGCAAGGGTACACAAGAATTTTGTATACGATGTGCAGAAATTAAAAATGATAGTCACATATGCGACATTAAAAAAACTTTTTGTATACATTGTAAAAGTGAAGATTATATTTCGATCTCCAAAAGTTGTCCCGTTTATGAGGAACAAAAAAAATTAAAAACATTATGTCAGATAAAAAAATCTCCTTTCTAGAAGCAAAAAGGTATAAAGAATAATCTTTTTCCGGATTTGTTAGTAACAATAAATTTTCGATATTGTCAAATTTTGAAGAAAATTTTCCAAAACTACCTAACGTATCTGATGACATTACGTCATCTCATGCTACCATTCCAAGACCGTACATGAAAAAATCAACAAACTTTACTCATCCTGGACCTAGTAGGATTAATACTGAACATAATGCACATAAAAAAAGGAAAGTATCTACTCCTGTTTCACAATCCCCTACAGATTCTACCACATTTCCTTTTAGATTTGGCCCGTTACAGCCTCTACCGCCTAATCCCAATAAACCTAATAGTTCAATAGATGGTGATAAATCAAGAGTTATTTCGTTAGTTAATTTTTTTTCTTAATTTATAAAAAATGTCAAATCAGTTGAGGATCCAAAAACACTGGATAATAATGTGTTAGCTAAGGGTTTGCATACTGTTCTCGAGGATATTTTTAAAAGTAGTTAAATTTATGGCTTTAAACACTAAACTTAAACAACGTGGAATGAAGTAAACACTTCTGTTGTATGTAGGCATATGAATTTATTAAAAAATTCTTAAAATTGATCCACAAGGGAGTGGAAGTACAAAACGTTTTCGGTCAAACTGACCATCATCAGTGTAAACGTCAAGTGTACAAGTAATTGAAACTAGCCACTTCAATTGGTATAAAAACCTCTAAATTACATCATTGTTACATTCTAGATTAAAAAGTGGTCGACATGAAGTCGATGTCTTAAAATTTTACAGATCACATGTGAATGTATTTCATCCTTGCTCGAAAATTGCACAAGGTAAGTACTTTTGTTCAAGTGAGAGGCTACCAACCAACTCAGCTGGCATTTGGCAAGTTACATCTGGCATAGCGTTCATCATAATATGGAAGCAAGATTTACAAAACTTCGTCTACAGAAGAGTTGGCGAAGAGTATGTCAGTTGTAACCTCATACAGAGCGTTAGTTTTGGTGGTGGCGGCATAATGCTACAGAGCGGTATTGCTTTGAAAGGGCATACCGAACACGTGGAGGTGATTAGGCGAATGCCAACTGAGATGTACATTGAAAACATTTAGGAAGATCATGTTTTGCCATTTGAAAGCCATATTGGATATGACATATTGGTGTTAATGCACGTCTTCATGTCGCCATCATAGTGAAGACTTACCTTGATGAGACTCAATTTAAAAATTTATACTGGCCAGCATAAAGCCCAGATCAAATTTAAATCCGATTATAGTATTTATATGATACTTTAAAACATCGAATTCGGAAAAAATCCCATTCTTATGATACAGGGGGGCTAAGGATAACAGCACGAAAAAATTCAATCCACATGTGTATGCAATAGTTTTGTCCGTGTGTATAATATAATAAAAGGAAAAAAATAGAATACTTACTTGAAGTTCTTCCTGAAGCCACATATCTTTATGTTCGGGAAGAGGAGTAATTTTTAGATGTAAGCTCTGCAAATGTTGCGTGTTCAACACTATCCGGCATTGCATAGTTTCTGCTACTTTGAAATGAATTACTCCTGGTTCCGTATTTTGTATTGCAGTTAGCTAAAAAAAATACATTATTAGTTTTAGTGTTAATAGATCAGTATAATAATTATTAAATTAATAAATCTATACGACGAAGTATCGAATATATCAAATCTTCGAGCATAACATCAATAGGCACCTATGCAGCTATGAAGTTTCAAGATTCTAGAGTTTTCCTTTAAGGGGATGGGTACGCATTTTCGGCTGCAATGCTATTCAAATGGGGATTCATTTTTTTCGAATCATGAGAAAACTAATAAGTATTTTTGAAAAATCTAAACGCAGAATGAAAGATTGCGTTATTAGCGAGGGCCGAAAGTCCCTGAGAACTTCTATAATGTTTATTTTAATAAGTTACAGGGGTGAAAAACTAAGAGAAAGTTTAGTGTGATTTTTAATTTCAAATATCTCATTCAAAATAAACTTTTTATTTATTCTAAGGGACTTTCGGCCCTCGGTAATAATTTAATCTTTCACTCTGCATTTAAATTTTTCAACAATATTTATTGGTTTTTTCAAGATTCGAAAAAAATGAACACAATGTCCGTGGTAATATTTTCCAAATCTATCTTTGTCTTACAACGCACTCAGTCGAATAGAATATTGTCAGCATATTGTCAGTCAGACAGTGACAATCAGTGACAATTTTAAATATTTGACATTGCATCGGGAATATTTTGAGTTGTTGATTAAATAATAGGTTTGTTCTAGCAAACAGTCAAACTAGTCAGAAACCGTCAGCAAACAGTTGGTCAGTGAGAGAACATAATACAGTCACCACTGCTATCCCCTCTATTCACGCTGGTCCACTATTCGCTGATGGTTTCAAACCCTTTGAAACTGATGCTAGAACAAACCTAATATTGATATATAGTGTATTTGATAAATAATTGATTTAAGACGCGAACTTAATAAAAAGTTATTTATTGTGTATTATTTGTGGAAGATCCAAGCAGAGAATACATCAGGATAATATATTCTGTGATCCAAGTATTTTGCTGTTAAATATGTTCAAAATTGTAAGCGTTCCATGGTAACAATATATTATTAAAAAATCACTTTAACACTTTTCCTTTTGTCTCGATTGAGTATTAGTTTTTGTTGTACATATAAATTATTACAATCACTGAATATATAGTTAGTGAAAAAATTATCACATTTATTAACTGAATTAATAATTTGCAATTATACAAATAACAGTTATCCTTCTTCTTCTTGTGCCACTCCTATCGGAGATTGGAAATCATCAAGGCTACCCAGATCTTGTTCACAACTGACCTAAAAAGTTCATTAGTGGTGCAGCCAAACCATTCTCAAATTCCGCAACCATGACATTCTCCTACGGCCTGCATTCCGTTTTCCTTCTATTTTTCCTTGCATTATTTTTTTTTTATATTTTGAAGTAATGCGTATTTATGACAACAGTTATCCAAGAACATTCAAAAGCCATCTCTTTAAGTTAATGATGACATTTTCAAGTAGAATGACATTCTAGTAATGTTTATATATCCATACCAGTGTGAATTTTACTACACGTAATTTGCCGTGTAAAGGCAGAAAAAGTAGGGATAGCCGTAAAATATTTGCGAATTATGTACCGATGGCCTTAAGAAAAAGAAAACGCATAAGAATTTGAGAATAAGAAGACCCACTAATACCCAATTCAATAGGGTTTTTTCTTATACCAATTGGAACATATTACACTTCTCCAAGAAATTAACGCATCACCTTCAAAATTGGTCATTTTTAATGCCTCGAATCCCTAAACCTGTTGTCCGATTTAAGTGAATTTTTTAACATGTTATAGCCTTATTTTTTAACGATATCGCTGTAATAATATTGTTGCTAGACAGGTAAATTGTCATTGTATACCGGGTGTCCAATCAAACTGTGATTTTTTCTCAAAGTTCGCCAGTATTCTAGCATTTATAAAATACTGAAATTAAAACCCAATGCCAAGTAATAGAGCCTAATGTTTTCTTAACATTCTGTTTTTTTATTTATTCGCTTATGTTGGATAATAAAAAAGTTAGGTACTTTAACAACTAGCCTTGTTTTGCATCAATACAGGGTGTTTTAAATAAATATGGCAAATTTTAAGGGGTAATTCTGCATAAAAAAATAATGACAGTTTGCTTTATAAACGTATGTCTGCAAATGCTTTGTTTCCTAGATAGGGGGTGTTAAAATTTTTTAGATAATACAAGATGTGAGATCCTTTAGAGGAGCAAACGCTGATACTGACCACATACTCTTAATAGCCAAAATAAAGATGAAAATCATCAAATCTAATAACAAGGTAGGAAAAAGAAGGAAGTGGAACATAACCAAATTAAAAGTGCAACAAACAAAACAAGAGTATTCAGAGGAACTAGTACAAAAACTTAAGAGGTACGATGGAACGAACGTAGAAGATGAATAGACAAATATAAAAAAGAGCATCATAGAGGCTGCGGAGCAAACCATAGGACCTCAAGAAAATAAAAAACCAAAGAATGGTTTGACGAAGAATGTCGATACCAAAGTCAACTTAAAACGCTGGCACGAAACAAATGGCTTGAACATAGCGGACAAGAGGAAAAAGAACAATACCAAAAAGAAAAGAGAGAAGCGGCCAAACTTTATAAAAGGAAGAAAGAGACATGGACCTCAGATCAAATGCAAGAGATTGAAACAAATAATAGAGACAATAAAATATTGTTTGAATATATAAAACAACAATATAACGGTAACAAAGTACCAGTAAAATAAGCAAAAAAGATTGGGAAAATCACTTTAAAGATATAAATACAAGCAACCAAGCAATCGACGCAGAAGAAGAAGATATAACAACAGATAACCGGGATGAAGAAGAAGATGCACCTACCTACAAAGAATTTATAGAAGTAGTAACACAACTAAAATCTGACAAAACTTCAGGACCGGATGTGATTAACAATGAATTGATTGCAAATGGAGGAGATGACCTTCTAAACCGTATATATAAATTAATGGTCAATATATGGGAAAAGGAATACATGCCTGAAGAATGGAAGAACGGACTCATTATACCAGTTTAAAAAAAAGGAGACTCAACGCTTTGCAGTAATTATAGATAGTGTAGGAAACAAAGGTTGAACCTTGCAAAATGGACACAAGTCCGGTTTTATTTTTTTCTGGTATAAGATGCTATTATACAGATAGGGTGCTTATTATAAGACTAACTTTTTCCGAAAAAATTTCGCCCCGGAACCCCCCTTTTCACCCCTTTATAGGGGGTAATTTGTGGTTTTTGCGGAACGTAGCCCTTCCTGTACCTTTTACAAACAATTTCTTTTATAGAAATATGAAGAGGACTATATTTTCTACGATTTATTTCCCGACAGCATCTGTTTATCATCCACCGTTTAGCGGGGGTAGCGCCCCAAAGTTGACAAGTTTTTAAAAAAGATGTTTTTTAAAAAAATATATTTTCCCTAACTGTAACGGAAATTAAGAAGAAATTCTGCGGGAATTATTCACAAATAATTGACTGATTTTTTGGTATAGGTTTCACTTAAGGGTAATTGCCTTTTTTTTAATTATAGGGTGTTACATTTTAAAAAACCCCTTTTTATACCATCTGAACCGTTTATGCTAGAGTAAAAAGACTTTCAGCGATTACCCATGTACTGGTGCTATTTACAAATTTGTATAATGCACCCCCATTTTTTCCCCGGAACCACCCCAAAAAAAAAAGAAGAATTAATAAATAAAGTGATTTTCTTGGAATCCTTCACACACAATGCCCTTTATTAATATGCCTAATATATCATTTTGTGCACGTTATTATTACCCATGCATGGACACCAAAAGCGATTTCCTAGTGCAACCCCTGTAGCCAAAAAGAATAAATAAAATGAGGGGTTGAAATTTTTTTTTGTTTTTTTGCTTTTCGATCCATATGGGCATATGTTTCATCAATATTGCTTTTCAAAAATATATATGGTTATTGCAACATCCCTGAGGAAACCACCCCTATCCTTGAAAATATACTGCAGAAATTACCCCTATCCCTTGGCGAGCATGTTTTTACGATTTTCTCATTACCTATGCATTCTTTTTAAACAAAACTTATACAAGGTTAAAGAACACTATTTACTCTAAAAATTAGGTCCTAATTACGGCACAGTGGCGCCGTAAACCTCATATATGCTTTGGTGGGCTCCAGTTTTTGTTTTTTTTTCGTCATCTGTTCGTTTTATTGATAAAGTACTTATGTAAAATAAAACAACACAGTGTAACCTACAAATTATGACTTATGCACATTTTACAATCTTTGCGCCCCAAAGCCACAGTGGTGGCCCAAAATCAATTTTTGCATATTTTCGCCACCTACACGCATTTTATTGAATTAATGCTACCTTAATAGCACAATATTTACCCTTAAGTGGTCGCTAAGCAGTGGCGGATCCAGGGAGGGGTGATGGGGTGATCACCTCCCCCCCTCTCAAACCAAGTGATATTATATTCAAAGTTTATAAAAATATTCTTTTATTTTTATAGAAATTTAGCCAATTGGCACCTCCCTCTTAACGATGCTGGATCCTCTACTGTCGGTAAAGCATAAAAAGTACGCCATTCTTATAAAAATAATAATATAAGTATTTCTATAAAAATAAATGAATATTTTTAATAATAACACTTGGTTTGAGAGGGGGGAGGTGATCACCCCCATCACCCCTCCCTGGATCCGCCACTGCTTAGCGACCACTTAAGGGTAAATATTGTGCTATTAAGGTAGCAATAAAATACGTGTAGGTGGCGAAAATATGCAAAAATTGATTTTGGGCCACCACTGTGGCTTTGGGGCGCAAAGATTGTCAAATGTGCATAGGTCATAATTTGTAGGTTACACTGTGTTGTTTTATTTTACATAAGTACTTTATCCATAAAACAAACAGATGACGAAAAAAAAAAACAAAAACTGGAGCCCGCCAAAGCATATATGAGGTTTACGGCGCCACTGTGCCGTAACGGTTGCTTATACGAAAAAAATGAATAGGGCCTAATTTTTAGAGTAAATAGTGGTCTTTAACCTTGTATAAGCTTTGTTTAAAAAGAATGCATAGGTAATGAGAAAATCGTAAAAATATCCTCGCCAAGGGATAGGGGTAGTTTCTGCAGTATATTTTCAAGGATAGGGGTGGTTTCCGCAGGGATGTTGCAATAACCATATATATTTTTGAAAAGCACTATTGATGAAGCATATGCCCATATGGATCAAAAAGCAAAAAACAAAAAAAAATTTCAACCCCCCATTTTATTTATTTTTTTTTGGCTACAGGGGTTGCACTAGGAAATCGGTTTTGGTGTCCATGCATGGGTAATAATAACGTGCACAAAATGATATATGAAACATATTAATAAAGGGCATCGTGTGTGAAGGATTCCAAGAACATCACTTTATTTAATTCTTCTTTTTTTTTTGGGGCGGTTCCGGGGAAAAATTATACAAAGTAAATAGCACCAGTACATGGGTAATCGCTGAAAGTCTTTTTACTCTAGCATAAACGGTTCAGATGGTATAAAAAGGGTTTTTTTTTAAAATGTAACACCCTGTAATTAAAAATAGGGCAATTAACCTTAAGTGAAACCTATACCAAAAAATCAGTCACTTATTTGTGAATAATCGAAGCAGGATTTCTTCTTAATTTCCGTTACAGTTAGGGAAAAATATATTTTTTTTAAAACATCTTTTTTAAAAACTTGTCAATTTTGGGGCGCCACCCCCTCTAAACGGTGGATGATAGACATATGCTGTCGGGAAATAAATCGTAGAAAATAGAGTCCTCCTCATATCTATAAAAAAATTTTTTGTAAAAGGTACAGGAAGGGCTACGTTCCGCAAAAACCACAAATTACCCCCTTTAAAGGGGTGAAAAGAGGGTTCCGGGGCGAAATTTTTTCAGAAAAAGTTGTCTTATAATAAGCACCCCTTGATATAACGGAAAAAAAAATAAAACCGGACTCGTGTTCATTTTGCAAGGTTCAACCTCTGTTTCCTACACTAAGAGCAATTACGCCATTAAATACAACATATAAGATCATGACAACAATTATAAGAAATCGGCTAACCAGATACACAGAAAAAAACCTAGGACCGTATCAACAGGGTTGAATGATGAATGGGTTGCATATGTGAGTTCATTTTAAATGAAGTAAAAAAAGACAGACGTACTCGCAATCATTTAATTATCACTTCGACGACCGGTTTTGATCTCGACAATATACATATCATTTTCAGGTCAGCGTTACAAGTGATTAAATGCTACAGTTAAAGAAAGCCAGAGTTACTCTGGCTTTCTATGGCTTTCTTTAATTGTAGCATTTAATCACTTGTAACGCTGACCTGAAGACGATCTGTATATTGTAGAGATCTAAACCGGTTGTCGAAGTGATAATTAGTGAGTACGTCTGTCTTTTTTTACTTCATTTATTTTGATACAACTATAGTTTATTTTTTAACCAAGAGGAGTAAACTAAAAAGACAGATTCACACCCAAGAAAGTCAGTAGAATAATAACCAAATACATCTCCTTTTTTGGTTGATCTAGTTGGCCGTCAACGGTAATCCATAAATATTATATTAAATTAATACGTCGCTAAAGAGTTCCAGAAACAACTGCTTTTTATATAAAATCAGACTAATAATCAAAAAATTAAAGGAATAACACAGAAAACACAAAAATCTCCGATATAACTTAATTAACCTATGAAATGTCACTAGTGTCAAAATTTGAGAAATGTCATTAGTGTCAAAATTTTATAACAGTGGAGTAAACTTGCCTGCGGTTGGACCAATTACAAACAAGCAATATAGCGCGGTAAATTTGAATCACTCCTCTTGGTTAAAAAACAAACCATAGTAGATAAAATCTTGTGAAGCACTTCCAAAAATGTACTTCATATCTTAGAAATTGACAAGTCAAGGCGAATGTGATGCATATACAGGGTGAGCCACGCTCAACGGGACGGAGCCTACCGGGGAAACGGCGAAAGATATTAAAAATTCCTTCCGTAGGAATACGTAGGTCAGTACCGGCTACAAATTAAAATTTGTGAAATGTATACAGGTTGTCCCAATTTAACGTAATGATATAAAGTTATATATTTTTAAATGGAACAACCTATATTTCACTTTAATTTTGAATTCTACTGAACAAAATAATGTTATTTTATTTAACATTCCATATACCTATTCTTGACCGATTTCGATTTATTTGGGTTTTTCTGAAAATGTACTATTCGTGAAAATAATTAATTACGTATTATCGCATGAATTTTAGTTAACGTCTTCTTGTCACTTAATTGTCAACTGTCCATGCTTTACATCAGAATATTTACCATTTGAAACTAATCTACAGAGTGTTCGCAATCTGAAGTGTAAATGCTGTACAATATTTTGTATAATTACTTTCTTAACTTAAATGGGAACCCTGTATTTTACTTTAATTTTGAATTCTAATCAAAAAAATAATATTACTTTATTAAACAATCCCTATACCTATCTTCGATAATTTTCGATTTATTTGCGTTTTTTTGAAAATGCACTATTCTTGAAATTAATTAATTACACTTTATTACATAAAGTTAAACAAAACACACTGGAAAAAATTAATTTACATTAAATGTTCAAAATGGTGTCCATTTTCTTCAATACATAACCTCACTCTGTGTTCAAAATTCTGTTTTACTTTTCTTAACATTTCTGGAATAACTGTTGCAAACGCATTACGAATACGCATTTTCATGTCTTCCGCGGTTGTAGGTGGAGTTTGATAAACCAAACTTTTAATATATCCCCAAAAAAGTCCATTGATGTTAACCCAGGTGATCTAGGAGCAACGAACTGTCAACACTGATGGAATCGCCATAAAACGAAGTTAATGGCGCCAGGATGAGATAGAAGATAATCAGGTAAAGGAGGGAAGATAATCGGACAGGGCTAGTCAGGTACGTTGTAGTTGTAGCAAATTTTACCTGAAAATTCTCTGTCTCTCTCATGTCTCTCTAGAAGTGCTAGAACCTCTCTCTTGTATGTTGGCGCCTATCTCGCTTCACTGTTGGAATGGGACGGGGCCATTCCATCAGTGTTGACAGTTCATTGTCTAGGAGGCCAATTGACAGCACCACCCCTATTTATCCACTTTCCGGGAAATTTTCTGTCTAAATATTCTCTAACATTACGCGTGTAATGTGCTGGAGCACCGTCTAGCTGCAGAAACATTGTTCTTCTAATATTTAAAGGGATATTTTGCAAAAGTATCCAAAAGTCTCTTCGTAGAAATCTTATAAACTTTTGTCCATTTAAATGGCCATTAAAAAAATACGGTCCTATCACATGTTCTCCTAGTATTCCACCATGTACATTAAGGGACCATCGGTTTTGTCGATCAGTACATCTATATTCATGTTGATTTTACGTATTACAATAGTGAAAGTTATGTCGATTCACGAGTCCATTATTATGGAAAGTAGACTCATCAGTGAATAAAATTTTATCAAAAAAATATTGATCTGCTCCCGTTTTGTCTAGAAACCATAAACAAAACTCTAACCTACGTTCAAAATCAGTTCCATACAAATGCTGATGCAGTTGAATATGGTATGGGTGATATTTATATTTTTTAAGAATTCTGCGTATACTAGTTTGGCTTACTTCAATCTCCCTGGCCATCGTCCTTATACTTGTATTTGGATTTTCAATAACTGATTGAATAACTTCTAATTCGGTATTTTCATCTTCAGTTATGGGATTTATCAATTTTCGTTTAGTATAAACAACACTGCCAGTTTCACGAAACCTTGTTACGACTCTTTCAAATACTTCTTTACGAGGATGACGTTTTAAGGGAAATCTCTCAGCATAGACTCTTGATGCTAACAAACTGTTTTGATCACATTCACCCAGTCTTAAAATCATATTTACTCGGTCTTCTAATTGAATAATCTGCCATTTCTATTAATTGAAAGCAATATAGTTAATAGCTTGACAGCTAGGTACCTTTTGTTTTTTCATGGCATTCTTTATAATGTATAATGAGCTATGTAATTAACGACATTTAATGCTCCAGGTAACATAATGCAAATAGATCTGAAGACACTAGAGATTAATATAAAATTTTATAATAGTTTGATTATAATAATTGTTACAGCATTCAAATATAAGGTATTTTGTTTAAGTTAGAACTTTATGTAATCAAGTATAATTAATTAATTTCAAGAATAGTGCATTTTCAAAAAAATGCAAATAAATCGAAAATTATCAAAGATAGGTATAGGGATGGTTTAATAAAGTAATATTATTTTTTTGATTAGAATCCAAAATTAAAGAAAAATACAGGGTGTTCCATTTAAGTTAAGAAAGTAATTATACAAAATATTGTACAGCATTGGCACTTCAGATTGCGAACACTCAGTAGATTAGTTTCAATTGGTAATTATTCTGATGTAAAGCATAGTCAGTTGACAATTAACTGACAAAAAGACGTTAATTAAAATTCATGCAATAATGTGTAATTAATTAATTTCGCGAATAGTACATTTTCAGAAAAACCCAAATAAATCGAAATCTGTCAAAAATAGGTATAGGGAATGTTGAATAAAATAACATTATTTTGTTCAGTAGAATTCAAAATTAAAGTGAAATACAGGTTGTTCCATTTAAAAATATATAACTTTATATCATTACGCTAAGTTGGGACACCCTGTATATATTTCACAAATTTTAATTTGTAGCCGGTACTGACCTACGTATTCCTACGGAAGGAATTTTTAATATCTTTAGCCGTTTCCCCGGTAGGCTCCGTCCCGTTGAGCGTGGCTCACCCTGTATAGTAGAACAAGAGGATCTGCGTAGCAAATTTTTTAGAAGAAAGAGTTAACTTTAAGTTACTTAAAGTTAACTAAGAGTTACTTTACGAACCAATAAGTGAAAAAGATATTGAAAAAAAATGATTTGATAAAGAAAAATTAAGATGTGATAAATTCTTCGTAAATCTAAAAGATTAAAAAATATGTACTTACAAAGTTTTCCGTATGAATATAACGATGCAACTGCCTGCGCATATACACGCACCCCAAGAATCTCTCCAAAGGCGCTAATTCAGGTACAGGAAGTCCTTGTGGATGCAGCGAAGGACAGCATAATATCTCTAAGGCTTCATGCGTCAACAACGTCGGTACTGCTCCAGCCCAAGACCTCTGAGGAAGTACCCTCGACAGATGACTACCAGTTTTGAGATCCGATGACTGTTGTGGACTGTGCATTAACGAGTGTCCACCAGGAGATTGGCCAGGTCTGGCCGGGGAAGGCCGTGGCATACCAGGAGAACCAGGCCAATTCGTCGAAGCTGCAGGCGACGATAGACTTTGTGAAGGAAACGGACTACCGTCGGTGTGGCCGGTTGGCATGAAACTGCTTACAGGTGAATGCCCTGGTAGATTAGTACTCTGTGGTCCAGGTGAAGAATTACTCAACAGTCCTCCAGGACTGGCCAACTGAGGATTTAAAGGAGAGTTGGCGACTAAACCACCTGGACTAGGGTGAGGCATGGGGCTTGGGTTTATATTCGGCTGTAGCGATGTGGGAGATGCTAAGTTAAATGAGGTAGCTGGACTGGAACCAAAACTGGTGTGGGTGGTTGGTTGATTCATAGACGTGTGGGGACTAGCGGGTGTGTGAGGATTGGAGCCTGATGGTGGCGTTAAAGGTGGGTGGAAACGGAGGCCTGGTTCTCTTTGACCGGCTGGAGACTGAGGACCTCGATGGTGACCTAAAACAAATGTATTTTAATATAGCATTATCATTAAACAAAAAAACACCACATATGAGTTTATGTTATATATGGATTTATTCATGTCATCAGAAGAAAAGGGATACTGCATTTGTTATGAAGAAGTACAGAAAACAATTTAAGCCCGCTTTATAGATTTTGAAAAGGCATTTGATAAAGTCCAACATGATTGTTGAATATCTAGAAATGATTGGAATTCATGATACAAGATTGGAATACATGATAAATCTGAGACTTTTATAAAATCTATATTAAAATCAAGAAGCTTCTATTCTGGTAGACAACAAAAAACAGTTGAAGAACTCTTTCATTCACAGAGGTGTCAGACAAGGTTGTTAATGTACTTCTTCTTCCTTTTTATAAGCAACTCTGCTTGTTCATTGGCGGATTGATACCTCTATGGGAGGTTGTCACTCCATCTTTTGCGCGGTTGGCCGATACTTCTTCTACCGATTGGTGATTTATCTCTTGCTATTTTGACCACACGTGTTTCCCCCATTCTGGGTATGTTGTTGTTCCATTCTCTTTTTCTATTTAGTGTCCATTCGTTTATACACTGTACGTTACATTGTCTTCTGATATCTTCACTCATCTTTAGATCTCTCAGTGTATTTCCTGTCATTCTTCTCAGTACTCTCACCTCTGCCGTTTCCAGTAGTCTTTGTGTTGTGAATGTATCGGGTCTTGTTTCTGATGCATATGTCATTATTGGTCTTACACTGGCTTTATAAATTCTTGACTTCACCTCAGTATTAATACGTCGGTTTCGCCATAGTACAGTGTTATTAAGGCATCCTGCCAGCCTATTTGCTTTTTGTACTTGATTTCTCACTTCTTTGTCCAGGTCTCCGTAACTTGACAATGTAATTCCAAGGTATTTTATTTCCATTACTTGTTCAATACTGATACCATCAATTTCTATTTTACATCTGATTGGTTCTTTACTGATTACTATTGTTTTGGTTTTCCGAGATGAAATTGTCATATTGAATTCTTTTGCTCTTATGTTAAATCTGTGGACTAATCTTTGCAGACTATCTTCATCTTGGGCTATCAATATTGCGTCATCTGCGTAGCCGAGTATTTTTACTTCTTTGTTTCCCATTCTATATCCTCGTCTTTTGTTGACGTTTTTGATGATTTCATCCATGATTAAATTGAAGAGCATGGGACTCAATGAGTCTCCCTGTCTTATTCCGCTGTTTTTCCTATCTGGAGGAAAACTAGAGTGGTAGCCCTCTTAAAACCAGGGAAGGATCCGGCGGATACAAAGAGTTTTAGACCTGTTTCTCTTTTGTGCCACCTTTTCAAGGCATTTGAAAGAATGGTATTGAACCGGATCGCTGAATATGTGGAGACTAAAATTATTCCAAAACAAGCAGGATTCAGACCCAGAAAGTGTTGCTGGAGTCAAATTCTTAATCTCACCCAACATATTGAAGATGGTTTTGAACGGACAGAAATAACAGGAGTAGCGTTCATAGACCTAACTGCCGCCTATCACATAGTTAACCATCAACGGCTACTCCCCAAAACTCTACGAAACTACAAAGGATTTCCGACTAACAAGGTTAGTGAAATGTCTCCTCCAGAATAGACGCTTCTAGTAATGCTCCAGTCCAAGAACAGTCGGTGGAGGGACCAAAAAAATGGGCTACCACAGGGAAGTGTCCTCGCGCCGATTCTATACAACATATACACCAACGACCAACCCATACACCAACAAACAAGGCAATTTATTTACGCTGATGATACAGCTGTGGCAGCTCAGGGAAGAACCTTCAATGAAGTCGAAGTGAAACTGACAGATGCCCTGGGAGACTTAGCTCTATACTACGATAAAAACCATCTGAAACCCAATCCCACAAAAACCCAGGTATGTGCTTTCCACTTTAGAAACAAGCATGCCCGAAGGCCGCTGGAGGTGGAATGGCCTAGTCAGATGCTGGAACACAACGAGACGCCAAAATACCTTGGCGCCCGTCTGGATAGAACTCTGTCTTCCGATACCACTGTCAAGATGTCAAGAAGAAAGTAAGTGACAGAAATAATATCATCCGCAAGCTAACGAATACAAAATGGGGAGCACAACCACACACTCTCCGCACATCTGCCTTAGCATTATGTTTTTCGGCCGCGAAGTTTGGAGCACCAGTATGGGCAAACTCTGCTCACGCAAAGAACGTCGACGTGGCTGTAAATGAAACGGTTCGTATAATATCGGGTTGCCTAAAACCGACACCTATCGAAGAGGTATACCCCATAGCTGGGATTGCTCCACCACCTATCAGGAGGAAGGTCACATCAGGGGTAGAACGAAAAAAGCAGGAGACGGAGAGAAGACACCCCTTATATGACCACCAAACTCAGCCAAGCAGACTAAGATCTCGGAAAAGCTTCCTGAAAACATCAAGATCCATCCCCGAAGCGCCAGAGATGCGCCGAATACACCTATGGCAAGGGTCAGCTACCGCGACACATTTTCCTCCCTGAGAGGAAATGGCTGCTGGACACAATTTACCGTATCCGACTTGGAAAGCGCTAAACAGACTAAGAACCGGCGTTTCACGTTGTGCTAGTAACCTGAAAAAATGGGGATACCAGGAGGACGATACCTGCGACTGTGGCGCGGTTCAGACCAGCCGGCATCTACTATCATGCACAGAGATGAGAGAGACCTGCACAGAAGAAGGCTTAATTATAGCAAATGACAGGGCCATCTATGTGGCCAACCATTGGAAATACAGAATTTAAAGTTGTTGGTGTTCCGGACACGGAAAGTAAGTAAGTATTCCGATGCCTATATCTATAGGTTCTGTAAGTTGTCCATCTATTCTGACTTCCATTTAATGTACTTGGAGATAATATTCAACTAAGCCTTGAAAGGGCAATGTAGATTTCGAATTCTAGGAGAAACTATTAACATCTGATATGCAGATGACACAGTGATCGTGGCTAAAGGTATCGAAGATCTTCAATTCAGTATATGTAGATCGAATCACTAGAGAATACTCCAATAACGTACTTGGCATAAATACATCAAATACAAGTTACTTGTGGTTAATAAACAAGAATTTGGCCCTACGCAACTAATTGTCAACAATGAGCCAATTACAAAAGTTAACCATTTTAAATATCTAATATGTCAGATAAATGAGACAGTAAATCCTAATGAAGAAATTAAAATTTGTATAGAAATTGCAAGAGGAGCATTTATGAAACTTAGATATACTGTGGAATTCTCAGTTGAACTTACAAACTAAGAATCAAGTTACTAAAATGTTATGTTTATCCTCTATTACTACATGAATGTGAAACCTAGATCATGAAGGTTAATATGATGAACAAATTAGAAGCCTTCGAGATCTGGTCATATTGTAGAATGCTTAAAATATCATGTGTTCAACGTATTTCAAACATAGAAGTCTTAAACAGAATATATCAAGGCGAAGGTGACTAGACGAAGATGATAAAAAAGAGAAAACTTGAATATCTGGGGCATATATGAGAGATAGCTGATACTGTTGTTGTTTGTTCGGGTTTATATGACTGCGGACATTAAATCCATTCGCCAGGTAGCAGATACTGGATACTGCAGTTAATACTCAACGGAAAGGTCGAGGGAAAAAGCGGAATTGGTAGGAAGAAATATTCATCGCCACGAAATCTTCGTCAATAGACTGGCCTGTCGGCAGATGGCCTGTCCGAGCAGATGCTACGCAAGTTCGAAATCAATATGGGCAAATTGTCATTAAAGGCACCTTGAAGTCCTATTGAATGAAAAGCTATGTATACCAAATAGTAACCATAGTTGAAAAACTGATAAGTTTGTACACACTTGAATGAATAAAAGAAATGAAAATGTAGTATGTCGAAAGTGTGTAAATAATTTATTTCTTTAGCTGAGCACTTTCGACATAAACGTTATCATCGGAGCTAATGGTCAAATAGTAAAAAAGTACCGCCACATTGAGATGTAATCATGTGCATCTTATGAATATAAATATGATTTTTGATTGCAAATGCTAATAGTCCAGGGCGCATCTATTTTGAGATGGACGTTGAGAGGTGACTCAAATTTTTTTGCAGAAATTTCTTGAAAATAACTCAAATAATAATATTTGAGTCATCCTCCCACTCAAAATGGTCCGGAACATTGTTTAAATAATCAAAATGTCAAAATATGAAAGAAAAATTCGATTTTTTTATTGGTTTTTTGATTATAACTTTAAAACTATTCATTTCTGAGAAAAGTTGTAGTGACATAAAAGTTGCGTAATTAAATTTCCTACAATATAGAATTGGTTAAAAATTTAAAAAATAGTCACCATTGTTGCAAAATAGCAATAATTGCTAAAAAAACCGTACAAAAACAAGTATTCGCATTTTACGTTTTTCAACCATTTATGCTACACTTAGGGCCTTTATATTTTACCCAGAAATACTTTATGATATAGTAAAGCAATACTGTAAATTTCATTAAGATCGGTGTAATATATTTTGCAAAATAAATTTTGCAATCCAGCTTTCGCAAAAAAATTCATTTTTTTAAAATGTTGCAGGACTGAACATAAAGCAGATAGCAAGTTGAATTTTTTTTTTGCTTATAGAATTGTACTGTACCTTTCATTTGCAATTTGCAAAATTTAGAATCGATTAATCACCACGGCGTCAGGAAATTTTTTAAATAAACATTAATTTTTGGCGCTACGCGCAGGACAGCGGTGTTCGATTCACACAAGTTGATTTCCACTAAAATTTCTTCCAATCTTTATCTAATATATTATTTTCTTACTCTATATTTTGTTGTATTTTAATATTTGATTTCCACAAAAATCAAACTAATTTTATTATTGTTTGTGAAATATTGTTTAAACAATTGCATATGTTTAAAAATATTAAACTTTTATTCTCTAAGTTAAAATATATAAACAAAGTTTTTGCTAAAAAAGTGTTATTTCAAAGGATTGAGTATGTGTTTTTATTTTGCAATAAACAAATTTATTTATTTATATCGAAATATGTATCAATCATTATCAAAGGTCGTTGGAATGCCCAATCAGAGCAAACTGTCCGCTGTCCTGCGCGTAGCACCAATAATTAATGTTTATTTAAAAAAATGTTGACGCCCTGGTAGTTAATCGATTTTAGTTTTGCAAATTGCACATGAAAGGTACAGTACACTTCTATAAGCAAAAAAAAATTCAACTTGCTATCTGCTTTATTTTCAGTCCTGTAACATTTTGAAAAAATGAATTTTTTTTGCGAAAGCTGGATTGCAAAATTTATTTTGCAAAATCTATTGAACCGATCTTAATGAAATTTACAGTATTGTTTAACTGTATCATAAAGTTTTTCTGGGTGAAATATGAAGGTCCTAAGTGTAGCATAAATGGTTGAAAAACGTAAAATGCGTCAATTTTTAACCAATTCTATATTGTAGGAAATTTAATTACGCAACTTTTATGTCAATACAAATTTTCTCGGAAATGAATACTTTTAAAGTTATAATCAAAAAACGAAGAAAAAAATCGAATTTTTCCTTCATTTTTGATATTTTGATTATTTAAACAATGTTCCGGACCTTTTTGAGAGGGAGAATAACTCAAATATTATTATTTGAGTTATGTCCAAGCAATTTCTGAAAAAAAATTGAGTCACCTCTCACCGTCCAAATGTAATAATATTTTTACAGATGCGCCCTGGTCTATAACTGCTTTGTCCTCCGTACAACATTAAACACTAAAAAACAGAAAAAACGGCCACATAACGTTGCACAAACACATAAAAACTTTTTTATGTCAGTCAGCTGTCTCTACTAGGCCAAGAATGGATGGGTGATACCTACACCCATACCATGAAAAAAGTTTTTATGTGTTTGTGCAACTTGTATGTGGCCGTTTTTATCTGTTTGGTGTTGTACGGATGACAAAACAGTTAGCATTTGCAATCAAAAATCATATTTATATTCATAAGATGCACATGATTACACCTCAATCTGGCGGTACTTTTTTACTATTTGACCATTAGCTTCGATGATGACGTTTATGTCGAAAGCGCTCAGCTAAAGAAATAAATTATTTACACACTTTGACATACTACATTTTCATTTCCTTTACAAATATTATCCAATTAAAAAACAAATACTATTAATTAAAAATTCTTACCTAAGAACCCACTGCCTTCCACTTCCATCGGCGATGGAGGATTATCATCCTCAGATTGAGATCTTCTTCTAAACACAGCCGTTTCGTCGACATATTTCGATAAAAATGTTTTCAAACCCTGAGTAGGAGAGAACACATCGACAACGTTGCTTCTATCAAATCTACTGTAGGCCCCATCACGCAGGGAAACCAAACCGGATCCTCTAATTCGCAGCTCCAAGCAGTACATGCCCTGGTAAGCTAGACGCAGAAGAGTGCACGATTGGGCCATGATGGTGAATGTTTGTACAGGTACTTGTGGTCTTGAATTATGTATTCCCAATTGAGGAATTGTCGGCAACTTACTTATAGATAATAGCGGCTCGTAAGTCTCGTGTAATAATTGAATGATCTGCGCCAAATTCCTATGTTCGTTTAGATGAGATTCTAGTTGTTCCTGGATCATAGAGTGAGCATTAAGAGCGCTGTTCGTGGCTCCAAATGCTAACTTAAACATTTTTTCTGAACTCATCCATGTGATGGAGACCATAGCTCCTTTATCGGAGCCATAGCAAAGAATCAGTTTGGTGTAATTGTAGGATTTGATACAGAACATGTTGGCTAAGAAACTATACTTGTCTATCTTCAAATATTCGCTTAAATCGTGTACGAGTGTATATAAATGTACTATTTGGTTCCAATCGCTAATAAGGGCATCTGCAGTCTTTGATGTGTTGTCTACGGTGGTCATTTCATATTGGAAATATATTGGTCGTCTTGATCCTAAAATTTTGGAAAAAAATCATCAATTTTTTACTAGGTCAATGGTATATCCTGTGATATTAAGGGGATATTTCGTGGCGAAAAATATACAGTCATGTCTACACAAAAAGAAAAAGAAGAAGGTTACTAACAATACCGAACAGGTAAAACGTGATGTTAAGGAAGTAAAAAGGGAATTACAAGATATAAAAAGTGAGCAAAAAGAATTCAGAGAAGAAAATCGAATCCATAAGACAGAAAACAGTACTCTAAAGAACTACAATAAAATACTAAAGGAGAAAGAAGAACTGAGGCAGCAGTTAAATAATTTGAATATCGTCCTATTAGAGGTAACTCACTAAGTGCACTTTTTGAGATTTTGACATTTTCATCGATTTGAACTCAATACGGTACTGCCCAGCCCTGGAGAAGTCACCTGAGGCTCTAACTCTTCTAATTTCTGAGATAATTTGTGGTACAATTAACTAAGTGCATTATTGTGAATTTCGGTTTCAGGGTAAAATTCATTAAAACTTATTATTCCACTAAAATAATTTTTCCTTACAATCTGGAATGCATTCTTTGAATTTTGGTTTCAGGGTTCTTCTGTTTCTATCGCGTGTGATTTTTTATACCTAGAGGGAACTGTTTTGTAGAAACTTATTTAATTGTTTATTAACATTTTATTCATCATCATTCATTACCATTACCAGATACTCAGCTTTAGTTCCGTTAGAGGTTAGATAAATCTGTTTTAGGTTTAACATTTTGTAACATTTTTTGTTACTTATTTTGAATTTTGAATCATAACTTCAGTCATGATAGTTTATGGAGACACATTCATTAACTTCTCAATATCCAATAATTGTATTCATGGAAAACTCATCAAGTATAAAGTGTAGTTAGTGAGTTTTACCTCTAATCGGATATCAATATCCAAAAATTGTGTTCATGGAAAAACTCATCAACTACAAAAATTGATCTAATATTGATTGTATCATAGTTCCTGTGACGAAACATGGCTTGAAATATTTGTTTTTATTTATTCTGTAAAGTTACCTTAAAAATTCCACTATTTAAGTCAGGTGAATTTAAAAAACAATTTGTACCTTTAAATCGATTTTTCTCCACTTTCTGAAAAGTGTAGTTAGTGAGTTTTACCTCTAATAGGACGATATATGGAAGGACTTGACAAGGGACCTAGAGAACATTGAAAAAACAGACAGTCATGTCAACAAAAAAAGAAGATAAAAGTTTACTAGCAATAGCCGAATAAGTAAAACGTGATATGAAGGATTGATGCCCGGTTGCACCAACAGATCTTAAGCTTAAGTCGAGAAAATCATAAGAATTAATATAATATAATGATAATATATTGCAATAAGAATACCATAATATAATCATAGCTATAATTGATAATAAGGTAAGAATCTAAAATTATGGTGCACCGTAAGTGATACTCAAGGAGGCCCTATCTATAAATAGAGCTTAGCTACGCTGGAGCTTAAGATCTGTTGGTGCAACCAGGCATAAAAGGTCTAAAAAGTGAGCAAAAAGAATTTAAAGAAGAAATTCGAATCCTTAAGCGAGAAAACAGTACTCTAAAGAACTACTTATAAAATACTAAGGAAGAACGAAGATTTGAAGCAGGAGCTAAATAACTTGAAGATATGGAATGACTTGACAAAGTCATTAGACTGAAAGAAATTATAATGCAAAAATATGAAAAAAAAATGTATAAATCAGTTTCCGCAACAAACAATATAGAGGGTGTCCAGAAACTCTACCGACAAACGAAGACAGGAGATTCCTCACATAATTTTAAGATAATTTAACCCAATTCACCTATTCCGAAAATGCTTCCTAAGGGAGCTAGGGCTCTTTGAAGATGGCGTCTTGTAATTAGTTTTTCTTAAATACCTCCAGAACGCTTCTATTTAGAAAAATTGGTACTCCTGTTTATCTTCCAGAGATAAATCGATTCCATCCATTGTGAATTTCTAGTACCGGTAATAGGCGTCCGTTTTGGGTAGGACAGCGGTAATTTTGTCGCATTTTTTTGTCTTTAATTTTTAAGCATTTTTGACTATGGATTATTAAATTGTGAGGTAGTCTAGTACTAAAAGGTACTTTTTTTTGTCGTTTTTTGAATTTCAAAAAAAAAATTCAAAAAAAAAACTATTTAGAAAAACGAAAACTGACACGTTTATTTGGTTTACGGGCGTTTCGCCCCCGACCGTTTCGCCCCCGCCGTTTCGTCCCCAGCCGTTTCGCCCCCGAACCGTTTCGCCCCCGGGATTTTACCTAACATTTTTAACTAGTTGCATTGAGTTATAAATATAATGTTAGTAATACATTTACCTGTTGCTCATTATTTTGTTTGTTTTTCTTAGAAGTGCTTTGTTACACATATTTATAGTAGATAGACAGGATTAATACATAATTGTTCTCAGAAATAATTTTACATATTTTTTTACACAAAGGATTTTGTTCTCAGAAAACTAATTTTGCCTTACCTACAATTTACGGACCTAACCTAACCTAAGCTAAGAACAAAAAATGATCAATAGGTAAATGTATTACTAACATTGTATTTATAACTCAATGCAACTAGTTAAAAATGTTAGGTAAAATCCCGGGGGCGAAACGGTTCGGGGCGAAACGTCCGTATCCCCGTATATTTATATTCCAGGGATGAATCGATTTCATTAATTGCGACTTTCTTGTACCGGTCATATGCGCCCGTTTTGGGTAGGTCAAAGGTTATTTTATCGCATAACTTATTGTCTTTAATTTTTAAGTATTTTTGACACTAGATTATTAAATTTTGAGGCTTTCTAGTACTAAAAGTTACTCTTGCTTTAAATTGATAAAATACTCCGTTTTTTTTTTAAATTTTTTCATTTTTTTTTCAAATTTCCATAACGAAAAATTTTCAAATCGATTTTTCTAGAAAACGGTGTATCCTACCGGCTTAAAGCAAGAGTACCTTTTAGTACCAAAATACCTTATAAATCAATAATCCTGAGTTAAAAATGCTTAAAAGTTAAAGACAAAAAAGTTATACGATAAAATAACCGTTGCCCTACCCAAAACGGACGCCTAGGACCGGTACTAGAAATTCGCAATAGATGGAGTCGATTTACCTCTGGAAGATAAATATGCTTGCTAATTTTAGTTTTTCTAACTAAAAGCGTTCTGGAGGTATTTAAGAAAAACTAATTACAAGACGACATCTTCAAAGAGCTCTAGCTCCCTTTGAAAGCATTTTCGGACTAAGTGAATTGGGTTAAATTGTCTTAAAATTATCTGAGGAATCTCCTGTATTCGTTTGTCGGTAGAGTTTCTGGACACCCTGTATATGAAGACACTAATGGAAATGAGCAAAGGTTGCTATAGTTCGCATTAGAAAACAGCTTAATAATAAAAAGCCCGCACTGACATAGAAAGAAGAACCACAAAGGAATATGGTCGTCCTCCTATGGTAAAACTACGAAGCAGATAGATAATATCTTGATCAAACAAACACATCAACAGATCGTTGCAAAAAAAAGTCATGAACATGAGAGGTGCGTGCTGTGACTCTGACTAGTTCTTAGTAAGAATAAATTTTGCAGTAGGAGGAGAAAAACAAAAACGAGCATGCAAACGATATGACAGCACCAAACTAAAAGATGAAGACAGAAGTAGAAACAAACTGGGAATTGATGAAATACTCAGTGGAAAAGAGAAACAGAGAAATGCTTAGATATGAGAACAAAACTAAAAAAGTGAAGGAGTGGTTCAATAAAGAATGTAGAGATCTAGCCAGTATAAGAAGAGTACAATGCTCGACCAACAATGTTAGAATGTGAAGATGTAATGGACACAATTCAAGAAATACAGAACAATAAGTGCTCTGCAGCAAATAGGCTAATACGTTGAAAGCGGTTGGGGAGCTTTAAGGAAATCAATTAGCTAAATTAATGGAGGTATTTGGCAAGAAGAGAGAATGTCTAATTAAACTTTACATTGACAAAATCAAACCATTAATGTCACGTCATTCAGCTTGGTGAATTACGCTACTAACAAGCAGTAGAAATAGGTAATTTCACGGCCTTACGATTTTTTGGAATGGCTCTATATATATTATTTATAACATTTCATCCACTTACCTTGTTCTTTAGGATGCGTACTAGATAACGGAGTAGAATAAAAAACAAATTCAACCATCCAACTCTTAAGTACTCCTTTACTCAAAACTCGCATCGAAACAGAAAGCAGTCGTTTCATTAGAGCATTCCAGGCCGACGACGTTCCAATTTCCTTAGTAGGAGCAGGTAGCTGTATCAGTTTCAACACCAAACCAGTAGCATTCGATTCTACTTGTAAACCTTGATGGAAAACGTTTCTCTTGGTTAACTGTAACATGAAAAGTATAATTTTATGAATCTAAACTCTCAACAAACGTAAAGACATAAACAGTATTACTTTAGACTTAGTTTTCAATCTAATAGCACATAAAACAACATCCAAAAATGTTACTCTACATCCTACCAGACTGAAAACAATGGGAACCTTCTCTGGTAACACCTCCGAGGCTTCTACAATTTGCAAGCCATAACGGATGCTGAGACTAAGGAAGATGCGGGAATTTTACAATTTATAATTCACGTCCCATCTGCTCAGCGCGGTAAAGTTCCAACGAGAATGGTTCCCTTCGTACTCCAATCAGAGTAAACATGTAAATCAAAAATGAATAACCATTTTTCAATTTCGCTGCAACACGAAACTACACCCGCATCATTATTTCAGTTCAATAAGAGAGTGCAGCAAGCACCTCTACCGGTTTCGAAACTTATTAGTCTCTCATCAGGATGCACATATGCTGCTCTCTCTGACCCAACTAGTACCAGTCACGGATTGCAACAAACGAAATGACAGGGATGCCCTAGCGGCAACTGCTAGCAAAAGACTAGGTTTTCAATCTAATAGCACATAAACCAACATCCAAAATTGATACTCTACATCCTACCAGACTGAAAACAATGGGAACCTTCTCTGGTAACACCTCCGAGGCTTCTACAATTTGCAAGCCATAACGGATGCTGAGACTAAGGAAGATGAGGGAATTTTACAATTTATAATTCACGTCCCATCTGCTCAGCGCGGTATGGCTTGCAAATTGTAGAAGCCTCGGAGGTGTTACCAGAGAAGGTTCCCATTGTTTTCAGTCTGGTAGGATGTAGAGTAACAATTTTGGACGTTTTTTTTTCTTTTCTTTTTTGGCTTGGACTTTGGTCATTCAGCCAGTCTCAATCAAAAGTAAATGTAAATTTTGGACGTTGGTTTATGTGCTATTAGATTGAAAACTTAGTCTTTTGCTAGCAGTTGCCGCTAGGGCATCCCTGCCATTTCGTTTGTGGCAATCCGTGACTGGTACTAGTTGGGACAGAGAGAGCAGCACATGTGCCTCCTGATGAGAGACTAATAAGTTTCGAAACCGGTAGAGGTGCTTGCTGCACTTTCTGATTGAACTGGAATAATGATGCGGCTGTAGTTTCGTGTTGCAACGAAATTGAAAATGGTTATTCATTTTTGATTTATATGTTTACTCGGATTGGAATACGAAGGGAACCATTCTCGTTGGAATTTTACCGCGCTGAGCAGATGGGACGTGAATTATAAATTGTAAAATTCCCTCATCTTCCTTAGTCTTAACATCCGTTATGGCTTGCAAATTGTAGAAGCCTCCGAGGTGTTACCAGAGAAGGTTCCCATTGTTTTCAGTCTGGTAGGATGTAGAGTAACATTTTTGGATGTTGTTTTATGTGCTATTACATTGAAAACTTAGTCTTTTGCTAACAGTTGCCGCTAGGGCATCCCTGCCATTTCGTTTGTTGCAATCCGTGACTGCACGCCGGGGTTTGTCCTAGTTGGGTCAGAGAGAGAGAGAGCATCATATGTGCCTCCTGATGAGAGACTAATAAGTTTCGAAACCGGTAGAGGTGCTTGCTGCACTCTCTGATTGAACTGGAATAATGATGCGGCTGTAGTTTCGTGTTGCAACGAAATTGAAAATTGTTATTCATTTTAGTATTACTTTATTTAATATAGAGCATGTTGCACACATAATAACTTCAATTCCACGCTGATATCGAGTAGAATTGATGAAGATCCAAGTCTCTAAAGAGGTCACCTTGATGGTAGAAAACCAGAATGGAGACTAACAGTTGTAGACGGGTAGATGCGGTAGTAACTGGATTATTGTTCAGGACAGCTGCGGGGATGAAGAAACAATACTATCCTCTTGAAATCTATATGTCTACAATTTGGAGTATAGTACCCCAACGTACTTGCAATTTTTTATAATTAAGTTAGTGAGGTACCTAAGAGGAAAAAATATTTAAGAATCAACAGAATAAAGAACAAAGTACAAATGTACACATGTGGATTTTTTGAGATTATGACACATCCTGTCACAATAAAATACAGGTCCATAAAATGACGCAAAATTTAGGAAAATATGGGATTTTTTATGGATAAGCAAAGTGCTAGCAATATAAGATAAGCAAATAAAGAAATACGTAGGGCTATAACGTAGTACAACTGAAACAATCAAAAATCATTCGGACGAATACAACCAACGGTACTAATAACAGATAAAATTTGTGTAAGTTATGACGTATTTTAAAAACAAATAGAGCAAAGGAATCTTACCTCGCTCGCCAGAGTGACGAATGGTAATCTCTCGTCACACATGGCTATCACATGCGCTAGCTCAGCAATAAAATAAGCCGGTTGTTTTGCTCTCCTAGATGAAGATTCTTGTTTCATTCCACATTTTCTTTTCAGACTCCCAGGTTCCGTTTGATCTGAATCCAAGGTACCTAGAGAATAAATAAAATAGTTTAATCGTAAGTCAAAAGAGGCAGTAACTAAAATTCGTGAATTAGTCACTCTGTTCACAATTCTGTTCTGCTTTATATTTTTCCATCTTAAAAAGCTCAGAGGATAACAATTCTAATTTTAGTAAATTGTATTTGTTATTGATATTATTTTTTTTTTGACTGTATGTAAGCTTTGTCCATAAAATTGTAAAAATTTTTAGTGACAATAAAGAATATTTTTATTCTATTCTATTTCTGCCTTACGATTCATAGATGGTGCTAGTGGTCCAGAGTAATAAGGATTTTCTCGGGACACTCAACGATCCAGGTAGCTGACTACTTTTTAAGTTATTGTAGACCTATAGGAAGAAAACCTATCTGTTTCCTGCCTAGAGTTCGCGTCCGTTTTTTAATTATTAACAATTTAGTGCAAAAATCGAGATTTTTTCAATTTTTTGCACTCCATTCAAAAGCTAAATAGTTGACAAAATTACAAAATTCAGTTTTTTAGAACATTGAAAAACCTTCAAAATGCCGATTTTTGAAAGTTAAAAAGTTAATTTGTTGCTACGCAAACTGCAAAATAAGTAAAGATCGTTATTTGTTAATAACTTTTACTAAAACTACCTTAGAACTTTAGTGTTTCACCCAAAGTTGGGTATTGGGATACTTGACAAACCTTCAAAATTTGAGACCGATCCATTAATTAGTTTAAGAGTTATTGTATTTGCTTATCCCAGATACCTTTATTTTGAAATAAGATAAGACAGAAATGAAGATATGGCAATTCTGAGTATGCCAAATGAAAGTAGAAAAGTGATATTATTAAAATGTATTAAAAAAAGATAAAAAAATAATTAATATAGTCAAAAATCCTAATGCCAAATTTTCGAAATTTTGTAGTTTGTGAACATTTAGAATAACTTTAAAAGTGTTGTCCTTAGAAACAATATTTTTATATATTTGAAAAGATAGTATTTTAACACGACTTTTCAAATAAAAAAATTTAGCCTAGGTTCATTTGGGACAAAGTTAGGCATATGTTTTTTTTAATTCACAGCTAATTTGTTTATAATAATTAAGGAATCTCAATATTGCCATTTTAAAGAATGAGATTTGTATTTTTTCTTAAAAAATTTGCACAAACATTGTACCTTGACAGCACCCTCTATGATTTTTCAAAAATGTAGTTCAAACGATTCCTAGGGAGAACCTACAAATCCACCGAGTTAAAATACCGAAAAAGCAATTTCAAACGAATATAATTTTCTTTATTTTCGGATCAACTCAACGGATTTTGATCTTTCTTTTATAAATTTAATAATTAATAAACAGTCTAATTTGTTTAAACAATTGTTGAAAAAAATTTTATTTTTACAAAAATCTATTTTTTAATCATAGTATCATTAATGATCATAGAAAAAGTTAAAATACACTTTAATAAATAAATGATTTTTATTAGATAATTATTTATTGAAGATAATTTATTTATTAAAGTATACCTTAACTTTTTCTATGATTAATAACGATACTATGATTAAAATCAGGGATATTTGGAAAAAAATTATTTTTTCAAAAATTGCTTAAACAAATTAGACTGTTTATTAATTAATAAATGTCTAGACAAATTGTATATTTGTAATGTACAGAAAAATTACATACAAATTAAAAAAAGGACGATCAAAATATACTCAGTAAATCCCGAGATATAGAAAATGATAGTAGATTTAAGTTGCCTTTTTTAGTTTTTGAACTCATGCATTTGTCGGCTCCCAGCTCCCCCTTCATTTACCACGACTAGTCACCAACTGAACTGCATTTTTAAAAATTCGTGTAAAATACCAGCTTTTCTAAATGTTTATAAACTACAAAATTTCACAAATTTGGCATTAGGATTTTTGACTATATTAGATAATTTTTTTATCTCTTTTTAGTACATTTTGTTAGCATCAGATTTCTACTTTCATTTGACATACGCAGAATTGCCCTTTCTTCATTATTTTCTGTCTTATCTTATTACAAAATAAAGGTCTCTGGGATAAACAATTAGAATAACTCTTATACTAATTAATGGATCGGTCTCAAATTTTGAGGGTTTGGTAAGTACCCCAAACCCAACTTTGGGTGAAACACTAAAGTTCTAAGGTAGTTTTAGTAGAAGTTATTAACAAATAACGATTTTAACTAATTTTGCAGTTTGCGTAGCAACAAATTAACTTTTTTAACTTTCAAAAATCGGCTGTTTGAAAGTTTTTTAATGTTCTAAAAAATTGAACTTTGTAATTTTATGTCAACTATTTAGCTTTTGAATAGGGTGCAAAAAATCGAAAAAATCGCGATTTTTGCAGTAAATTGTTAAAAATTAAAAAACGGACGCGAACTATAGACAGGAAACAGGTAGGTTTTCTTCCTATAGGTCTACAATAACTAAAAAAGTAGTCAGCTACCTGGATCTTTGAGTGTCCCGAACATGGTCTATTTCTAGCTTATTTCCCTGGAGTATAGTTGCATCTTTTGTAATTATTTAAATAATTACACCGAAAAGATGAAAATATTTGATTCCAGTTCAGTGCTTCTACACAGGTGCTCTGAAGAAATTAAGCTGAGATCGAAAAACGTATAAGCACATAGTAGACGCCCGATTTTGTAATCAAATCTGAATCATATTTACTTTTAGTTTATATTTTTATTCACTTTTGTGGGTATAAAAAGAACTAGTTCGCTAAAGATTGTTATCATGGTGAACGACAAGTCGTGAATGCAATTATAGATTCCCTTGTCGACTAATTCACCACTCTGTTCTGCTTTATATTTTTTCATCTTAAAAAGCGCAGAGGATAACAATTCGAATTTTAGTTCCTGCCTTTTGACTTATGATTCGTAGATGGTGCTAATTGCATCTATTGTAATGATTTTAATAATTATACCGAAAATATGAACAGCTTTGATTCCAGTTCTGTGCTTCTACCAGGTAATCTGATGAGATTCATGCCTATTCTGTAACTCATTTCGATGATAGAAGTAAGTAAAATCGAATAGAAGTGGCTAAGTCGAATAGAAATAGTCCAAATCGGTATTCCATAACTACTTCGGAATCTCTACAATAGTAATAGTGAATAGAAATCACTTCGACAGCATTTACCCTGTCGAGATGAGATTTCGATATCGAAATTGTGCTTGACGCAAGCGCATTTTGTTTTGTTTTGACGTTTATATTTTATATCTACTAAAAATAATTGATTACTACTTATTTATAATTATTTATAGTATTTGTACTTTTTTGTAGCAGCTTAACTTTTAGTCTGCGGTGTTATTTGTTTAGAGAATTATATATTTAATTTAGACATGTTGTAGGAGTACCTATGCATCGAACATAACCTTAATTTATTTGCTATTTGGCGTCTGAATGTTTGCCAGTCACAGTGTTGCCATACTTTTTTTTGTTTATTTCTTGTACAATTTCAATCAATGGCATAATGTACAAGAATGGCATACGATAGACTTCTTATGCGTTGATTGATAAATAATATTATACCAGTATACTTGTATATTTATCAATCAACGCTCATAGTCTGAACAAATTACAGAAAAGAGGCCATTTTTGGGAAAAGTTGTTAGGCAGATATTTCAGATGCAATCAACTCTTAAAGATTGCATATTATTAGTAATATCGATTTTAAATAATTTATTAATAATAATTAATAACATCAATTTAAATTATCTTTGAATTAAAAGCATTTATACATCTTATCTTCATTTATCTTTTTCATACTATATCAATTTATCTTCTTTTGTATAACAATTTTAATTAACTTTGATTTAAAACCATTTACCCTCTTTTGAGCTTTTTGTATCCAGTATTTACACTAATATTTTATTATTTACTTTTCAAAGCTTTTCTTTTTGGTGTTTCAAAACTTTTTTAAATGTAACTTTATATACATAATGTGATAGTATGAAAAAATTGAGGATACGGCAACGGTGTCATATTTCAAGTTTTAGATCCAGTAACAACCAAGTCACAGAACACTCATTTCGCTTGTCAATGCGGGGTTGCCACCACTTCCTGAGCACGTGAAATAGGAATTACCGATTTCGATTTACTGTTTTGAAAGAAACGATGGAACAAATAATAATATATCTTTCTTTAAATTTCCACTGAAAGACGTAGAGAGTACAAAAATTTGGCAAAAAAACTGCGGGAACATTGATATTATATTGATGGATATCAGTGACCTTGAACAGAGGGTAATTTGCCAGCATAATTTTGCAGTGGAATATATTTACCAAAGTGGCCAAAGAAAGTTATTAAGGAAAAATGCTGTTGCCCTAAAATTTACACAGTTAACAACTGATTTAGGTGAGTACTCAATTTTATAAATATTTTTATGTTTGCCTAATGCGCTTTGTCAATGAGAATACTACTATTAAAATATATTTTATATAAAATCAGTGGATATTGAATGATTTAAATATTTTTATACAATTAAATCAAAAGAGATTTTTTTAAATATTAATGCGCTGTTACTATCACTCCAGAAATAATGATGATGCTTGTTTTGCTTTAATTAAAATTACATTTCAATGATTACACCTATTTTAGGTGATACCACAACAGTATGCTCTACATACGTTTATTGCGGTACGAAACGTAAAAAATCTACAAGTGACGATTGTATGGTTAGGTCAACTCCATCGCCTAAGAGATCAAGTAGTAGTCTCAGTGATATTTCCAGTTTTGAAATTAATTTGCCCACAAAACTTGAAACTGAATTGACGGAGAAGGTAAAAAAATTGGAGTATCAAGTAAGTGCTTTAAAGAAGAAGTGCCGTCAGAAGAACAGTCAGCGTTGTAGAAAAACAACAAAAAACAAAAAATCGGCAACCAAATTCATGTTACAGGTACTGTTAGAAAATAAAAGCAAATACGTGCACACATTTGTTAATAAGCAGTTTTCACACAAAACTCGTTCACAATGGAGTCACAATGAAAAGGATTTAGCTCTGGCCATTTATTATAGGTCTCCTAGTTGTTACAAATTTTTAATTAGATCTCTTAACTTTATATTACCTTCAGTAAAAACAATTCAAACTTGGTTGCGTGTCATAAAATTAAGAACTGGTTTAAACATTTCCTTAATTGACAAGTTGAAGAAAAAAGCAGAGACAATGGATGAGTTGGAAAAAATTTGTGTGATAATGTTTGATGAAATTTGTTTGAAAAAAAAATTGGAGTACAATAAATTAGATGACATTATAGCAGGGTTTCAAGATTTAGGTGCTTTAGGAAAAACAAACAAACTTGCCAACACAGGTCTGGTTTTCATGATGCGCGGCTTGCTACATAACTGGAAGATTCCGATTTGCTATTTTGTTACAGGTGGTCCAATACATAGCGACAACTTAAAAAACATTGTAGTTGAAGTTGTTTCAAAATTACAAAATATTGGGTATATACCAAAAGTGTTAGTGTGTGATCAAGCATCTAATAATAGAGCTTTATTTAAGCTGTTAGGCGCATGTAAGGATCAACCTGCAATAGAAATAGGAAATCAGAGGATTTTCACTGTTTTTGATACACCCCACTTATTAAGAAGTCTAAGAAATAATTTTCTTAACAAAAAGTTGACGTTTTTTGCCGATTCTAATCAGATATCGTGGCAAGATATTGAATACACATACAACATCGATAGAACCAATGTGAGAGCACGATGCATGGTGAAAATAACAGACGTTCACATAAACCCTAATAATTTCCAAAAAATGCGTGTAAAATTAGCAGCCCAAATTTTTTCCAACTCAGTTGCCTCAGCAATATCAACAGCCAAATCTGTAGGCCAGTTACACACCAAAACGGCTCCTCATACTGCCGAATTTTTAAAATTTATAAATAATATTTTTGATGGTCTTAACAGCAAATATTGTAGTGATAGTAACCCAAACAGAAAGCCAATGTCAACTTTAAGCAAGTCAACTGAAAACTTGAAAGCAGGTTTAGAATATTTTTAAAAAATTAAAGTTTTTGAAAATCAGAAAGAGAGAAATAATATTCACTGTCTACACGGCTTTCAGTGGACAATTTTGTCAGTTTTATGTTTGTGGGAGGAACTTCAAAAATATAATGTGTCATATCTTTTAACATCTTTTCTGAACCAAGATCCCCTAGAAAATTTTTTCTCTACTGTGCGCAATCGGGGTGGTTACAATCCAACACCTAGTGTTAGTCAGTTAAGAATTACCATTAAGCATAACACAAATATTAAACTAAAAATTGCTTTAGACAATGGAAATTGTGAAATAGCACAGACTGATAATTTAGATTGAACCCACGAAGTAACCAGCGTCGAAATATCTGACGAGTCCATTGAAACCCAAACAGTTCATGTAGAATGTAGAACAATCTTTAGACATGCAAAAGGAAAATAATGACAACCAAATTTTAAGCACGGCAAATTCCAGCAAATGTAGCATAACAAATTTAGAAACGTGTGCTCTTACATATGTCGCTGGTTATATTTACTATAAGATTATAAAGAACTTGAATTGTAGTAAATGCCAGGAAGACTTGCTAAAAGACAATAAAATTATATTACAGAAACACGAATTAATGTTACTTTTCAGAGATTATGGCGCAAATGAAGAAATAAAGTTTCTTCAGGAGGCCGATCCTGACTGTATGTCGGAACGGTGTGTTTATTTTGGCTCTACAAAATAGTTCAAATTAAGTGAGAATAAGTTTTCAAAACTTAACCAAACTTGGTGAAATTATTAGTGATCAATTGAATCTCAACTTTCCAAATTTGTAAGTACAGTTTTACTGTAATTTCCACAGAAAACATCTAATTAGTATTTAACAATATTGTAAATTTTTATATCGAAATCTGCTTGACGTTAAACAAAAACATTTAATTACCATCGACCTGTGTGTCCACTCGGCTTTTTTCCCAGCCGGGGACAGGTCCGTACTTAGAAATGTTTAAAAATCGATCAAGATGTCACAAAGCGGTGAAATAAATTTACCAGGAAATTCTCAAATGGATAATTCTACACCAAGAAGTTACTCTACCGCCCTTATTCAACAAAAACATCCCTCTAAGCGCCAGGCAATCATTTTTAATTCCATTGAAGATGCGAAAATACAAGATTACCTCCTCCCGCTGGGAAAAATCATTCATCCAAAAAATATACTATTCTGCTCTAGATTATCAAACAATAGAATATGTTTGTATTTATCATCTGAAAATATCGTAGAAAAATTCATGACTGAAAATAACGGCAACATTGTGGTTAATAATCAGATTATACAAGCTCGAAGGTATATAACCCCTTCCGAAAGAATTATTCTCTCTAATGTTTGTCCATCAATTCCTCATGATGTATTAATTAAAGAACTTGAGTCAATGGGACTTGTTATTCAATCTACAATGTCCTTTTTAAAAATTGGTGCACCGTTACCTGAATTTAGTCATATAATGAGCTTCAGAAGGCAAATCTTTATCAGCCCAACAGACCTCACAATTCCAGAATCGTTTTTAATCAACTACGATAATACTTCATACAGAATATTCTTATCGAGTGGCAACTTGACATGTTACAACTGTAAACAAAATGGGCATACGGCAACTAACTGCAAAAACCCTATCAATCCAAACTCAAATCCTATCGCTTCGACCTCGGTAGAAAACATCCCAACATTCACTCCTCCAGAAATATCAACCAGCATACCAGAACCTATCAATCCAAAACCAAATCCTATTGCTCCAACCACAGCAGAAAAAAACCCAATATTAAATCCTCCAGAAATATCAACCATCACACCAGCATCTGTTTCAATTCAATCAGCTACCCCAACTACAAACAATCAACTGAACCCCAAAGAAACTGAGAGCGAATCAACTTCCTTACATATGAATATTGAGTCTTCACAAAATAGTTCAAAAAGAACGATTGACGATACCTTAAGTCCTCCCCCGCCCCCTAATGATACCACTGATAAACCGATGTTTACCAATCCAGCAGAAATAGCACTTAATCCCAAGAAAAAGAAAAAACAAAATAAAGGAAAATCTCTAGAAGCATTCATAAACCAGCAGTCGCCACCATTTGTTCTAAGCTATGTTCAGATAACAGACCTATTCGAAAACATAAAGAGTTCACCCGATCCACTTATTACCGTTGAAAATTATACAGATAACTTTACAGCTCTCATCGATATGTTAAACAAAATATATCCCTATACTCAAGACAGAGCTACAAAGACCCGAAATACCAAATTAAGGAAAATTCTTCTAAAACACTTACAGATGCAAATCCCACAGGACCTAGTATCCGATACAGAAAGTGACTCCTCACAAACAAATCAATAAATAAATTTAATAAATTAAAATGGAGTTTAATAAATTAATACAGTGGAATATAAATGGCTATTTCAATAATTTACCCATGCTACAGATCATTCTTTCAGAACAAAATCCAGATTTTGTATGTTTACAAGAGACCAATTTTAAACCAAATCAAAATATAATCTTAAGAAACTATGTTTGTCATAATCAAATAAGACTTAACCAAAACATTGCTAGTGGCGGTGTATCAATTTTAATTAATAATTCATATGACTCGATAAGAATACCTCTAAATACTAACTTAGAGGCCATTGCTGTCACCGTTATTGGGAAAACTAATATAAACATTTGCAACATATATCTACCTGCTGGAGCAGTAATTTCCAGAAACGAACTAGAGGATCTTTTTAAACAAATTCCTACTCCTCGAATCATTTTGGGTGACCTAAACGCATATAATCACATCTGGGGATCCGCATATAAAGATCAACGGGGTACCGCCATTGAAGAAATTATAGATCATCTTAATTTGTCTCTCTTAAATGACGGAAGCCCGACTAAATTTAATATAAGAACTGGAGAAGCTACACCACTTGATCTAACAATATGTGACAGTGATCTTTACCCACATTTGTCTTGGTATCCAATGCAGTACACATACAACAGTGACCATTATCCATTAATTATAGAAAACAATCAAAATAAACGCACAACCCATTTCTCTCCCAAATGGAAAATAGATAAAGCCGATTGGAAGCATTTCGCCCAACAGATAGAATCATATATAAACAAGTGCTCGACAACAATAATTAATGTCGAAGAATGTCTAGACAATTTGACCCAAATAATTATTAAGGCAGCTGAAAACTCAATCGGTAAAACAGCTCCAACGAAACATTCAACACCAGTTCCATGGTGGAACGAGTCTTGTAAAAAGGTCATTAGAGAAAGTAAAACTGCCTTTAATAAATATAAAAGAAATAAATCACTTGAAAACCAACTAGAATATAAGAGAACTCGAGCCATAACTAGATTGACAATAAAGACAGCTAAACATCAATCCTGGATTGATTATGTTTCTAAAATAAACAGCTCTACTCCTATGAGTGACATATGGAAGAAGATAAAACGAATATCGGGAAAAAGTTTAAATTTAAAAATCAACTCACTAAATATTCAAGATAAGGTTATTACCTCCGACAACGAAATCGCAGAAGAAATGGCTAACACTTATAAACACAGATCTAGTAATACCCAGTATAACCAGAGCTTTATTACACTTAAGCAACATGAAGAACGTAATCTAATTAACTTCGATGAGATAGATAAAAGTCCTATAAACTCTCCTTTTTTAATGGAAGAATACAACGAAGCCCTTAACTCATTTAAAGATTCGGCAGCGGGACCTGATGATATTCCGGTAAAATTTATAAAAAATTTACCTTCGAACGCTCACCAGTACTTACTAAGGTTATTTAATTTAATCTGGACTCAACATAAATTTCCACCAAAATGGTCAGAATCTATTATTATACCAATTTTAAAACCAAACAATCCAAAAAGTAATCCAAATGCATATAGACCAATATCTTTGACATGTGCTATGGGTAAATTAATGGAAAAAATTGTAAATAAAAGGCTTTTATGGACTCTTGAGAATCGAAACCTAATCATTCCAAATCAAAGTGGTTTTCGTAGAAATCGATCAACAATAGACAATATTTTAGCATTAGAAAATGACATACTTGAAGCTTTTGCTGTCAATCAAAAATGCGTCGCTATATTTTTTGACATCAGGCGAGCCTATGATGTCACTTGGAAACACCTAATAGTCAAGAAACTACATAATTTAAATATCAGGGGACACTGCCTAGCGTTCATTAACAATTTCCTTACCAATAGATCATTCCAACTTAAAACTAATGGTATGCTATCACCAAAAACAAAACTAGAGAATGGTATTCCACAAGGATCAGTGTTAAGCCCTACACTTTTTTTAGTAGCAATAAATGATGTCCTAACCAATATGAACTTACCACTGAAAGGTCTCTTATACGCAGACGACCTTGTTATCTATGCGAGAAGTCAAAATATGGAAAACATCACGAATATGCTACAAACGTTCTTACATCAACTAGAGAAATGGTCGCAAAGTTGTGGGTTTCAATTTTCTACAGAAAAACACAATTTATATTATTCTCAAAGAAAAGCTGCCCTAATCACCCTTCACTCTCACTATATAACAATTCGTTAGTTCGGAAAAATACTGTAAAATTTTTAGGAATGACATTCGACCAACATCTAAATTGGAAAGAACATATTAAGAAACTGGCAATCGAATGCCAAGGAAGACTTAATATCATTAAATCATTGTCAAAAAAAGACTGGGGAGCAGATAGACAAACTATGCTCTCTCTCTACAGAACTCTAATCAGATCTAAATTAGACTATGGCGCGATAGCATATTCATCGGCTACTGAGTCTTCTCTTAAAATTTTAGATTCAATCCACAATACTGCACTCCGCATTGTCTTGGGAGCTTTCAGAACCACACCAATAGAAAGCCTGTATTGTGAAGCAGCTGAACCATCACTGTATTACAGAAGAATGTACTTAAAGTTAACCTATGCAATTAAATCAAATGCAAATCCTAATAACCACACCTTCAAATATGATCACCTTAACCGATTATCAACATTTTTCTCCAATAAACCACGTCTACACAAACCTTTCTACCACCGAATCAAAATGGATCTCTCATCTCTTAACACCACCTTACCTCCTTGCTATCCTGTTAGTTTTGAACCTGCTACGCCATGGAATTTGGGAGTACCAAAAATAATTACCACCTTAACTTCATTGGACAAACATACTACTAACCATAGTATAATACATCAAAATCTGCAAAACTTATTATCAAAGTATACAAACTTCTCTCAAATATATACAGATGCTTCAAAATCAACAGATGGCGTGGGAGCAGCAGTTATATCCTCGAATATGTGCCAAAAATATAAGTTGCCAATACACTGCAGTACTTTTAATGCAGAATTATATGCCATATACGGGGCACTGACATATATTATATCCTCACCAAATCAGAAATACATCATTTTGACTGATTCACTAAGCTCACTACAATCCATAGGAAAAATATACCCAGAGAATTACATTCTGGGAAAAATAAAACAAAATCTGATCGAGATACAAAATCGTAATAAGGAGGTAATCTTCATCTGGATCCCGTCACATATTGGTATAAGAGGCAATGAAGAAGCAGATAAGTGTGCGCGTGAAGCCGTCAACTCAGCTGACTCTACTATCGTGCAATATGTGACAACTAGTGATGTTTCAAGTGTTATCAAATCGCGTATCCTAAGTGAGTGGCAAAACCGGTGGCAATTTTCAGTGTCCAATCTTTGGAATATTAAACCGAACATTAAACCATGGACATGTTTCCCCACCAAAAGAAGGGATCAAGTGACAATAACCCGCCTTAGGTTAGGTCATACCAGTGCCACACACAAGTTCTTAATAACAAAAGAACCTGAACCGAAATGTGATCAGTGTAACGTTAAACTCTCGGTAAAACATATAATTGTAGACTGTCCAGTTTTCTCCACAGCAAGAAGAATTTACGGTATTCCAACAAACTTAGAGAAAGCACTTGGTGCAAATTGTTCGTTCACAAATATGTTAAACTATTTAAAAGCTATTAATTTTATAAATATATAATATTTAATATTGTAAATCTGCTCCTCGCTAATAACCTTCGGGTTGATGCGAATTTCTCAATAAAAAAAAAAAAAGTTTCTTCAGAGACCATCAGATTTGTTTGTTACTATTACTACAATATTGTTAGAAAAGTTTCACGAGGCTTTTAATTTATTTAAAGTCGATAATGCAGTTTTTGAAAAAATTGAAACCTATGTGACTAACCATATTTTATTAACTACTAATTGGCTTGAAAGCTGCGAAGACCATAAAAGGAAAATTATAAAATTTTTGGTAAAAATCAAACTTTTTAAAACTTGTCAGTGGTATAACGTTAATGAAAGCAAACAGAAAACTAAAAGGGAAAAGATTCACAGAAAATTACTTATTTTCGATAAAAGTAAAGGTAAACAAACTTCAAAATGCAAAAATTCGACAAATAAACAGCAAAAAATTCAACATACTGACAGCCACAAAAGTAAACAAACCAGAAACGTCACAAATTGTATTTAAAATATGAAAACGTCTTTTTTTCTACCTAGATCTTTTCAATGTACTGAGTTTAGTGCGTTCATAAAAATAACATGTGTTTTTACTTAATAACAGGCGGTAACTGGTTTGTCTTTAGTTTCATGCGCGGAAGAGAATGATGCTAGATAAAAAGTATATGTTTTATCTCGCCGGGTATGAATGACGCACGGGTAAATAACCGTGGACTTAACTGTATGTTAAACTACACTATTAGCTTTAGTCTCTATATACAGTAGATATTAACAAGTATTTTATAATATCAGGAAAACAATATCAGTATGTCTTAAAACCTTGGAATCATATAGAAAACTTTTTTATTAAGTTTAGGGAAAAATGTATTATTGATAAAAACTTGCATGTCTCAAAACTCAAAATAAAAGAATCAGATGTCAAAAATTATGAGTCGTATACCAAGTTTGTTAAAAAATATTAATTCTTCTCAAGAGTCATATACCTTCATTTTTAAAGCACTTTCATATAAATATTAACGTGGTTTTTAATTGTTCTCGACTTTTAATAATAATAAAATGTTTCAATATTGTCAACAATGAAAGTACTTCTTCAGAAAAAGAAATAATAAATATATATCTTTTTTTCCCAATATTTTAATTTTACAATCTTAGCACAGTATATAGAGGTTCCCTCTTTATACTGTGATCTTAGTTTGAAAAGAATTAACATTCAAATTTACTTATTTACTTTGTTTTAAATATGATCTAATTAGTGATGTTTTAAACTTTCTAATCCTGTCTGTTTAATCCAGCTTTTACCTATTGTTCCTAGGCAAATGGCCTTCAACTATTTATATGTTGGAAATTCCCTGTCACTTTATCAAGATATGTACTTACATTATTCATTTTGAACGTTGGGAATTTGTTGTATTTTTTCAAAGAAATATAATAATCTATTGTATTTGGTACTCACCACTAGTTTCTTTTAAAACATCGATGACGTAATTCCAGAAAGTCCTTAGATAATTTTTAAATGTAAAAAGTATGCGATCGAACAGTAAATCATATTGATTTTAGTTCACCTCTGTACAATTTCTTATTTTGCACAGACTTCTATATCAGTGGCGGCTCGTATAACTTTAGGAAGGTAGTGCCAGAATCCGGGCAGCTGCCTAAATTTTTTGTGGCGGTTTTACGATATGGTCAAAAAGGATATAAAATATAAATAGAGTATCACGATAAGCTGAATTTAATTGGGTTTTTATATTTAACTTACCAAGCATTGAAAAGCTAAAAACGTTATTGATGTGCACTTTAGATTTTTCATGGGATTTCAATTTCTCCCATATATGTACAAAATCATCGGTGCCTTTGTTTGACCAAGTCTCGTCACCTCCAAACAAAACGCATACAAAACAGAAGAGTTTATTAGTTTGTTCGCAACCACACAACCAGCTATTTTTATCATAAATAATTTTATTAAACTTACGACAGCGAAGTTTTTGTCCATTTCCACTTTGTTTTTCAATTTTTAAATCGGGTAAAGGCCGACCGAGTTCTTTAATTTGTAGTTTTTTTTTCTAACGAAAAACCACCAAAAGAGTTTTTTAATATACTAATTTGATTCATTGTCAATAAATAAATTAAACGTAGAAAATAATCAAAATATTATTTTTATACCTACGACACCCACGATCACAACGCACTAACTAATAATTACAAATTAAAAAATATAGTAGAGTATAAACACAAATATACAATACAGTAGTAGACAATAAACACAATAGCGTCAAGCGAACGCGTAAAGAAACTAGAAATATGTAGATCTAAAACATTGTATCTTAAGATCCACTAACTTCCTTTTCGAGATTTCGAGCCTGGCACGGAGACTCCAATTTAAACGTATGTTAAAAGTGCAATACCGCTCTCTCTCTGTCACTTACACAGGATGCTCATACAATCTTTCTCTTTTCTCACGAGCCACTATGCCGTTCGGCACTGGGATTTTTATGATTTTCATCCTTTATCCGGTCAGCTGTGGGTGGCCAGAGTCGGTAGATTTGCATTGCGCTACACAGTTGCCAGATTTGATATAATTTATAAAAATAAAGAGAAATATTCACAAAAAAAAAATAAACAGGCATTAAAATGTTTTTAAGATAAAAAATATGTTTCTGCATAGTTAGCAAGGTAGTGCCATGGCTCTATGGCACTACCTCACGGGCCGCCACTGTTCTATATTGCTTTTTCTAGATAAATTGTCAATTTTTTGCAGTACAATGTTACTATCAGAACAACATTTATTTATATCCTCTTCTTCTTGTCGAAGTTCCTTCTCATATCGAAGGTTGGCCATCACTACAGCTATCCGTACCTTATTGGCGCCTGCTTTGCCAATATTTATTTAATATCTCATATTTCGCACCTCTGGTAATTTGGCCTAAATCCAGCTTTCTTGTATTGATGTTCTTTATCACCTCGCAATCCTTTGGTAACATTGTAACCTTCTTAATACTTTTGCATTTGTAACTCGTTAGATCCAGGTATTTTCAAAATCCCTCTATAGCACTACATCTCAAATGCTTCCAACTTATTTATATTGTCTACTTTTAGTGTCTAGCTTTCCATTCCATGTAACAAAGTCGAGAACACGTAGCATCTTAAGGCTCTTATTATCAGCTCCAGAGGAAGATCTCGATTAACAAACATTTTTTTCATTTTTATAAATGCTTGTCTTGCAATTTCAATGCGTGTACTGATTTCTTTAATAGATACATTGGTCATCGTTTTTATTTACCCAGGTTCCTAGATATTTGTAGTTATTTTGTAAAAATTTATAGCTATATATTAGGCTTTATTTTCGGTAAATTAATAATGTAGATATTTGAATACTTCAACTATTGCGATTAATTTAGCTGTAATTATAGTAGTATTATTGTCTAGTTTTATAACATTTTTATTTATTTATTTAATTGGCATTGGTAAATGCCATACAGCCAGTCACAATATGATACAATTTTCTAAATATAATCTTAACTATTATAAAACTATAACTAAAACTATTTTTAAAACTACAGTAGAAAACTATAATAGAAACCAATAATACCATTGAATCACGGTTTTTACTCCAAATTTTAAAGAACCGCTTGGGTTGACATGAAATTTTGGCATACATATAGGAAAGAAGAAAAGTAATTCTAAGCAAGTTAATAATTTTCGAGGTATTTGCTAGTAAATATGTTCATTTTTCAACAAAAAAAAAAAAAAAACACTTTTTAGGTGGTTTTTTGCAAATAACTCAAAAAGTAAATGTGTATTTTACCGAAAAAAAGGTTTCCAGCAAAAATATAGCTTCTAAAAAAGAGAAAAAAATGGTGTATGTATGAACTCTCTAGACCCAGTAGAAGCAAAGTTGTAACCAATGAAAAATAGTTTCATATCTGTCAAATTTCAAAGCAAATATTTCAACGTGAAATAACCAAAAAAGTATACACTTTTTGGGGAAAACTCAGTACGACTTTTTTAAAGTGTTCAAAAAAATATTCATTTTTGTTTTTTAATAAGTTTCTAGCATAAAAAGTAAGTTACGCTCAAAATAAAGTTGGTCAAAAATACTCGGGAAAATCAGCCCCCAATTAGCATTTTAAATCAAATTAATCGTTACCGCTTCCCAAGTTACTTTACTTATGTATTATTTATACTGATCTGTAAGTTTCATTTGTTCAAAGGGCTTATTTTTTAACAATTTTTTTTTTAAAATTTATTAGTGACACCAAAAATCACAAAGAGTAAAAAAATGTAGGTTTTGCTTTTCTGAATATTTTGGATTTTTTGTTTTTCTGTAAGGCAAAAATTGGTTAAGATGCGGCTGTTCAAAATTTGCAAATTTGCAAAAATAATATAAATAAACCTTTTTTAAACACTTTAAAAAAAGTTGTAATGAGTTTTCGTCGAAAAGTGCTTCATTTTTTTTATTATTTCACGTTGAAATATTCAACATGGAATTTAACGAAAAAGAACTTATTTTTCAATAACTCGAAAAGTATTGACGTAGTGAAAAAACTCTATAGAACAAAAGTTGCTTAGAATTAGTGATTTTAGGCACTTCTGAACTTATCTTGAACATATATTTTTTCACTCCCGAGAAGGGGTGATACTGAACCATAGGGCCAAAGCACACATCGGTACATCATTTGTTTTTCTTTGACATCTTAGCTAGGCGTAAGCCAAATTTCATGTCAATCCAAGCGATTCTTTAAAATTAGGAGGTTTTTTGCAATATTTTACCGTGAGTGAATGGACTAAATCTGGAAATAAATTATGTATCTTAGCTTGAAATATTTTAGTTTGCATCAATTCTGGAAATTAATTTGTTTGAAAAGTTACAAAAAAGTAATTTACATGACATGTAATTTATCACTGCTAATTTTATTATGTATTTTACATTTTGTTATTCTTTTGTAGTGTATTGATAAATAAATAAATTTTAAAAATCCTCTACTGTTTTCATTAATCAATTTTTAGCGTTTTTTCTTAAGTAAAATCGGAATTCCATAATATAGATTACAAGCACGTTAAAATTATTTGTGAAAATGCTGAATGCCACCCTTATATTGTCGTCTATTGCACTGGACAATGGCTGGAGCAGGTAACTCAAATTTGTTTTTCAATCTTGGCAAATATTTCAATTAATGTCGCCACCATACAGTCAGGTAGTACTTAGGCTTGAGGGGCAAAGAGGTGTAAGTAGGAGGAGTTTAACACTGAATTCGTTTTTACCTTAGAGTGAGGTGTCTATGTGTGTGTTTATAATCAATGCTTTTAGTTTATTTTTATTTACTTTTGTGAGTATAAAAGGAACTAGTTCAATAAAGATTGTTATCACGGTGAACGACAAATCGTGAATGCAATAATTATAGATTCCCTTGTCGACTTATTTTTACTTTCAAAATAGTTTAACTTTGTTTTTATGTTCATAAGATAGAAAAATAAATGCTACTCTTGACAATAATTATGTATGTATATTTTCCTTACCTGAGACGCTCGTAAACGGTCCGTGTGTAGAAACAAATGTATCAAATTCTATCAATGTTTGCACCTTTAGAAAAACTTTGGGCGCTTCAGCTTCTATGGAATCATCGTCGGGACTATCATCGATACTTGAATGTTTGACGACTGCTAAATAGAATAGGAAATCCAGCTCGCAAGGATTACTTTCTATCTCTTTTAATTCCACAATCTTAAAAATAGAAAATATATATATTTAAAGACGACTAATTTCAAGTTACATCAACATTTAACAGTAAGACTGCGTAAGATATATCACAGCAATACCGTTAGAGAAACATTACAATACTTTTTGAGTTTCTCACTTAAAATAATAGTTATATGTAATATACCTTTATCAAATATATTGTTACAAATAAACCTTCTTCTTCTTCTTATACTTGTTGTATATCTGTTAATTCCGACGTTGAAGTATTTCTTAAGAGGTAGACTGCCAACTATCTCTCCATCTTTTTGGTGGTCTCACCGGTGGACGCTTGCCAGCTGTTTTTCCTTCTAGCGCAATTCTCGGTAGTCTGTGCTCCTCCATTCTTTTTAAATGACTGATTCATTCTCTTCGTCTTTGCCTACCACATCTTACTATATCTTGCACGCCACATTGTTCCCTGATGATGTTGTTTCGTATTCTATCTCTTCTTGTCTTCCCTGCTATTGCTCTTAGTGTCTTCATTTCGGCTGCTCGTAGCATGCTTTTGGCATGCATGGTATGTTGGCCGTAGTGGTGTCGTTTGTTTTAATTTTTGTCGTGTTGTCATTGTTCATTTGTTTTATGACTTCAAGAATGTTTGCCGGTATCCTTTTTTGCTTAATTTTCTTTATTATATCGCTAAGTCTGACTCTGTCAAATGCTTTCGTTAGGTCTACTAAGCAAATATATGCAGGTTTGTTATATTCTATCGACTTCTCTTTCACTTGTTTCATGACAAATATTGCGTCCGTCGTTGACCTGTCTTTTCTGAATCCTTGCTGTTCTTCTCTGTTCTTTATCTGTGATTCCTATTTATCCTCGAGTATGCCGGTGAATAACTTCATTGTCGTATTAAGAGATTTATTCCTCTGTAGTTGTCCGGGCATGATCTTTGTCCTTTCTTAAAAATCGGTATTGTGATACTGGTGTGCCGATATTGTGGTATCTCTGCTCTGTCTAAGATTTTGTTAAACAATGTTATGAGACAATTAGTAAGTTTCTAACCGCCGTATTTCAGCAGTTCGTTCGGTATTCCATCAGTACCTGGCGATCGTCTATTCTTTAAGCTCTTCATTCTCGCTTCTACTTCAGTTTCTTTAGTGATATACCTGTCTTCTCTATTGTAAGCGTGTTCGTCATTGGCGTCTTCAACTTTGTAGAGTTCTCTGAAATATGTTTCCCATGTCTCAGTTGGTATCCCCTTTGTCTGTACAAATTCAGTTACTGTTTTTTTCTGTTTTTTAGCATTTTTTAAACTTTCCTCTGTGCGCCATAGATGTCGTGATCCATGTCACTTGTGAACTTGATCCAATGCTCTCTTTTTATTGCTCTTATTCGCGAATTTATTCTGTTTCTTGTTTCTATATAGATGGCGCGTTGTTCCGGCGTTCCAGTGCTTTTGTAACAGATAGCATTTTCTCTTTTGTTCTGCGAGTTCTTTGACTTCTTGACAAAACCATGGTTTGTTGTTTCTTATTGCGCTGGTGTTTGTTTTTCTTTTGCCGATAGACTCTTCCGCAGCCTGCTGGATGCAGTTTTTGATTTCATTCCAACATTCTTCTACTACTAACAAATAAACCACAAATAATACAACATCATCTGGCGTTTCAGCTTTCCGAAATTAAAAATCGGTAAAACCGAATTAAATGTTACTGATCAGATCATCCAAAATATTTTAAGACAGCAGAAGACGAGAAAACAACTTTAAACATATTTAAACGGCCTACACACGTCCCGACCGTGTCATCCGCCACGACAGAACGCCCCGACCATACTTGTTGCTACACACGTTCTGACCATTGCTACAATTAGCCTGTCAAGCTGTCAGAATAGCACGGACCAAATCGGTCGGCCGAACCGTCTTGTACATCTTTTTTTATCGTACAAACCTACACACACACACACCAACGGTCAGACCCAACATTGTCACACCCGTCAGTTGGGTGGTTTAGTCGGGACGTGTGTGGGCCGTTTTAATATAACACATGTAATAAACTTATTTTTACTTACCAAGACAACATTTGGATGTCTATGCAGCTGAATAAACATTTTATGTTTACCAATTTTAGTTATGGGATGATCGCTATGATGTAAAAGAGGTAGTTTTTCGAATGCAGTGGCAGGCAAATGTTGAAGCGTCTTTTCACAGCGTCTCTGAGTAATCCAATATCTAAAACCAACGTATAACTTATCATATGTTATACCGTTTTAAATATGTTTAAGAACAAACATAATATTTATTCTAATCAAAATATAATTTTAGGCCACTGGCCCCAGTAATTGTAAAAAGAAGAATTTTAAAAAAGCTACACATTTCTAAATCACATCAAGTACTACTCCTCCAAAGAAAAAGACATTTACCATAACCAGTAACTCTTTAAGCTCCTTAAGGACCTTAATCTTTAAGGTCTTTAAGCTCTAGTATTCAAACTTTGAAGCAAACGTCTACTTTTGAGAAGCACAATCTTTTAAATGCCGTTCAATTAGATTTTCATCCAAACCGTTACACAATGTTGTTCTAATCATTGACTCTAAAATCCAGCTTTCATAAATATCAATATTAATATGTAGCTACAACTGTCCCTCTTGATATAGAACACGCCTTTAATACGGCCTTACGGACACGGATCCTAGAAAAACTTAAAAATAATGTAATCAATCTGAAAATATATACCATTTCATCGAGAATTTATTGACCAACAAAAATGTTGCAGTCTACTTGGATGGACATGTTATGAAGAAGCTGCCTTGCGCTGCTGAAGGTTCGTCTGTAGGACTCTGATTTATTTCAATATTTCAAGTATTTTGTGTTCAGTACTTAAACTATAATACTAGTAGGCTATTGATTATGTACTATAGAAAGGAACTACAACGTTAACGGGATTTTATTATTTCATATGGTCAATGAATCTCTATATATGAAAAAACCGCGGAGTGCTACCATTTAAAGGGGTGCGTTTTTGAGAAATGGGTGAATTAGTCCCTGGGCACAGGTTACATTAGGGTGAGTTCTATGCACTTTTGGTACAAAACACGTCTACATAAAAATTGTTCCTGGTTAAATTTCCTATCTAAATAAAACTTTTTAAAGTCGAAGATACTTTTTTTACAAAAATATATTCAAAAGAAAAAGCACAAAGAAACCCAAAAGTAAGAAATTTTGTTTTCTCTCCCATAACTTTTGTCCACGGGGATATAGGTATGTATAGACATTGCTTCACAGAAAAAAGACTTACATATTTTGTCTTTAAAATGATGTTTGGTAGAGCTCATTAGGATTTACAGTTTTCGAAAAATGATTTTTCAAATTTCGCGACAAAATTGCGACAGCAATTTTGGGCAATTTTCCTAGTTATTTCGCAAATATTGTTCTGTAACTTTTTTCTACGTAACTTTAGGCATATGCAATGGTACACGTAAGAGGAATAGAAATCAATTACCTTTAAAATGTTCTACTGTATAATGTTGTACGACTTCTTTTAAAGAGGTTATCTTTTTCAAGACTTTATACTTTTAACGAGTTTTTATATTTTTTACGATTATTTTTTAAATTTCCCATTATAACTTTTTTTTCTACATTTAGGTATATATTATATAATAAACAAGAAAGCTTATTCTGTTTACTTTAAAATGACGTATTATAAAAAATTCTAGGATTATTTTTGAATAAGATATGCTTTTTCAAAATGTAATAAGTACTTGCAACGATTTTTGATTATAGGATTATTTTTTAAATTCCTCATTATAACGTTTTTATGTGATTGTGTGTTATGATTGAATCTTATTTTTTATAGGTAATACTTTGAATCGACTTGACTCGGAAGGGCAAACTTTAAAATATGGATTAATTCCAATATTTACTGTCAAAGCTCCTGCACCACAAATTTACTTGAAAAAATAGCATGTAAATGTACCAACGGATGTACAAAAAACTGCGGTTGTAGGAAGATAGGAATATTCCGATGGGTGAGTTGCGGAATTTAATTACAAATGGATATAATAAAACAAACGGTAATTTTATTTTTGCAACGAAAATGTGTTCGTTTAGGTCTCTCGGAGAGGGTCGCGTCGGTATGTGTGAATGGTTCGCATGCTGCGTAGTGACTAAAGAAAGCAACCACAAACGATGATCATGTTTGTATTCCTTTTCCCCTGACCAGATGATCACATAAATCACTATCAAGTCTGGCGTCTACTTTTACGGTTTTTAAGAAAAACAATTCCGAATGCATAGCTAGCTGTTGACACATTAACTGTCTGATAAAATACTTAATTAATGAGGGTGCAGTTTGTTGCCGCATAGACGAACAACAGATGTCACAGGATAAGGCCATAACCTTCGTATTTGAATATGCAGTTTGAATGACTAACGTTGTTTTGTTTTTGAGAAAAAATATTAAAATTACAATTAGCAAAAATAGTAATTAAAGCGTATCGCTATACACCCCCTTCTGAGAGACTAAAACGATAGATAATATATAATATATACAAATTACATATAATGAAAATTGAAAATAGGAAAAAAAAAATAATGCAAAGTTTATACAAGGAGAAAGAAAAAAAAATCACTCGATTCACTTTGAACTAACACTTTCTTGGTAAGTTCCAGTAAATCTTGCTTTCCTCTTCGGTCTGTTGTTGTTTGTTTTGCTGGTCATTTCTTTTGTTTCGTGATGGGTAGAGTCGTGAAGTTCGTAAGCAGGTTTCAATCTGTCTATGGAAATTGTTGATTCCTTCCCGTTTACCCGGACGACAAAAGTCTTGTCACCTCGCTTAACAACTGGAAAAGGACCGTGATATGGGTTTTCTAAGCTGCTTTTGATTGTATCACGGCGGATGAAAACGTGAGAGGTGGTTTTCATGTCTTTGAAAATGAAGGTACTTTTGGATCCATGATGCGACGGTTGCGTAGGACGGAGGTTTTCGAAATGGTTTCGAAGTGTTTTTAAATAAATGTGAGCATTGTCGTCGGTGTTTCTTTGTGACGAAAACAATAGTTCACCTGGCAAACACAATGGTTCTCCGTACACGAGTTCGGCGGCGGAAGTACCTAAATCTTCTCTCCACGCTGCTCGTATGCCCAGTAACACTGAAGGTAGGCTTTCGGTCCATCGGATGTTTTCATGACATCGAATTGCTGCTTTTAACTGTCGATGAAACCTTTCTACCATACCATTTGCTTGCGGATGATAGGCGGTTGTCCTTAAATGGGAAGTTCCAGTTAATTTGCATAATGACTTGAAAAGATGCGATTCGAATTGTCGGCCTTGATCTGTTGTGATGCGCTTGGGAGTGCCGAAACGAGCTATCCAACCAGAAAAAAATGTTCTGGCTACTGTGTCTGCTTCTTGATTAGGCATCGGGAAAGCTTCTGGCCAACGTGTGAAACGATCGACACATGTTAAACAGTATCTGTTTCCTTCTGAAATCGGCATCACTATAATGTCTATGTGGACATGTTCGAATCGGCTAGAAGGTGGTACATAACTTCCACTAGGTGAAACAATGTGGCGCGATATTTTCGCTTTTTGGCACTGTAGACACGCTCGAGTCCATTTCCTCACATCTGATTTAATGGATGGCCAAACATATCGCTGTGTGATCATCTTCACAGAACTGTTGATTCCGGGATGTGCTAGGTTATGCATGGTGCGAAAAATTGCCATTCGAAGTGGTTTCGGTATAAATGGTCTGGCTGTAGATGTTGATATGTCGCAGTACAAACTCACGTTTTGCTCGGGAAAACGTATTTTCTTCATTTGTAGTGATGTTTTCTCACTTAAAAAAGTTTGCAGTTTTGGATCAGTTTCTTGTGCGAGAGCTAAGTCAGTGATGTCGATATCTTTCTTGATGCTATCGACTCGAGATAGTGCGTCTGCCACAATATTTGTTAAACCAGAAATGTGCTGAATGTTAGTGCAAAACTGTCCTATATAGTCTAAATATCTAAACTGTCTAGGACTACATTTATCTAGCTTCTGAGTAAAGGCGAAGGTGATTGGTTTCTGGTCTGTGTATATCGTTATGTCCTTGCCTTCGATCATATGTCTGAAGTGTTTTATGGCTAGATATATAGCTAATAGTTCTCTGTCGTATGCACTATATTTCTTTTCGCTAGGTGAGAATTTCTTAGAAAAGAAAGCTAAAGGTTTCATACCTGTATTCGTTTTTTGTTGTAGTACAGCTCCCGCACAAAAATCAGAAGCGTCACAAGTGATGGAGATATCAACATCGTTTACAGGGTGGCTCAGTAAAGCAGCGTTAGCTAAACTGTTTTTGCAGTCGTCAAAGGCTTGGATTCGCTGTGGTGTCCATTCGATTGGTGCTTTTCCTTTGACATTACCTTTTAGGGCATCATGTAGTGGTGCTTGTAGCTCAGCTGCATTGGGTATGAACCTTCGGTAGAAGTTTAACATACCTAGAAATCTGCGTAGGTCTTTCACTGTTTTTGGCTGAGTGAAATTCTGTACAGCTGCTACTTTTTCTTGTGGAGGTGTGAGTCCTCCGTCTGATACTGTGTATCCCAAAAAGGTAATCTCGTTTTTGCCGAATTGACACTTCGCTGGATTTATCACAACGCCAAACTGCTTGAGCCTTTTGAAAATCTCTTCTAAATGCGACATATGCTGCTCTTCGGATTCTGATGCAATGAGAATGTCATCGATGTAGGCGTAGGCGAAGTCTAGACCACGTAAAATCTCGTCTATGAAACGCTGGAATGTCTGTCCTGCGTTTCGTAAACCAAAAGGCATATATAAGTATTCGTACAGCCCAAATGGTGTGGTAACGGCGGTTTTTGGTATGTCATCGGTGGCTACTGGTATCTGGTTGTATGCTCTCACTAAATCTATTGTAGAGAAAATTGTCTTACCAGCTAGCGCCTGACCGAAATCTTCGATGTGCGGAATTGGATATCGATCTGGAACTGTTTTTTGGTTGAGACGTCGATAATCTCCGCAGGGTCTCCATTCCTCACCTTTCTTCGGGACCATGTGCAGTGGAGTAGACCAGTTACTTTTCGATGGTCTTATGATGCCTAGCCGTAGAAGATTTTCGAACTCTTTTTTAGCCCATTGCAGTTTGTCAGGTGCTAATCGTCGAGGCTTCGAAAAAACGGGTGGACCTGGTGTTGTATCGATGTGGTGCTTCGTTTGATGTTGAATGTCTTTCACGATACCGGCGGGTCGCGTGATTTCCGGAAATCGTAGCAGCAGTTCGTGGTAACGCGACGCTTCCGCGATAGTCTTTACGCTGCCGTCGAAACACTCTTTGACGAGTCCCTTTGTTCGAAGGGTTGTCGTACTGTCTACTAAGCACTGGTTAGCAATGTCCACTAGGAGCGCGAAATGGGAAAGAAAATCGGCTCCGATAATGGGCTTTGAAATGTCCGCCACTAGGAATCGCCACGTAAAATCACGCCGTAGTCCGATGTTCAATGTCAAGTTCACATAGCCGTATGTCGCGATTTTAGTGTCATTGGCCGCGTATAGTTCGTATGAAGTCTTTTCGCGTGCACCCCGTACATATTTCCGCGGGAAAACGCACAGATCGGCACCGGTGTCGACTAAAAACTGTTTTTTTGTATCACAGTCTGTTACGTAAAGGCGGCGAGACTTTGGGCTTCGATCGGATGCCGCATCTACCGACTGCCCGCGACGTTTCCCTGGAGCTTGCACGGAGGAGAGCACTTTTGAGCTTGATCACCAAAACGGTAGTGGTACCAACAAATGTCACTATTATGTTCACTACTGTAGCTACTGTCTCTAGGATGTGGTCTTTGTCTTGAGTTGCTGCGGTTTCGACGGTATGTGTTAGCTTGTGCTCGAGCGCGCGACAAGCTAGCTAGCTGGATTTTCATGTCAGCTAATTCGGCTGTCAATTTCCCGATGGCCACTGCAATCCGATCTGAAACACTATTGTTGGCACTGGTCGTCATTTTCGATGTTCACTGTATATTATTAACCGGCAAAAATGTAATATTATTAACACTAACTCTTTTTTAAATTTTCGCGGCGGTTTAAAATACTCGCGAGGGTCACCAATATTCCGATGGGTGAGTTGCGGAATTTAATTAAAAATGGATATAATAAAACAAACGGTAATTTTATTTTTGCAACGAAAATGTGTTCGTTTAGGTCTCTCGGAGAGGGTCGCGTCGGTATGTGTGAATGGTTCGCATGCTGCGTAGTGACTAAAGAAAGCAACCACAAACGATGATCATGTTTGTATTCCTCTTCCCCTGACCAGATGATCACATAAATCACTATCAAGTCTGGCGTCTACTTTTACGGTTTTTAAGAAAAACAATTCCGAATGCATAGCTAGCTGTTGACACATTAACTGTCTGATAAAATACTTAATTAATGAGGGTGCAGTTTGTTGCCGCATAGACGAACAACAGATGTCACAGGATAAGGCCATAACCTTCGTATTTGAATATGCAGTTTGAATGACTAACGTTGTTTTGTTTTTGAGAAAAAATATTAAAATTACAATTAGCAAAAATAGTAATTAAAGCGTATCGCTATAGGAACTAGTTGTTCAATATTCTGCAAAAGGTGCATGTGCATGGGTACTAATTGTGGGAACTCTAAACTGAAGTGTCAGAGGAAGATATTGAAGCTAATGCTAACGAGGAGATGGACTTTGATTTTGAAATTTTTTTAAATGTCAACGTTTAAATGATTTTAACTAAAGTGATGTTTTCTAAGACTAATGTTTATGTAATTTTTGTAAAAGAAATAATTTTAAATAATACAGGTAAAAAAATATCAAAGAATCACTGGGTTTCCATTACATATTTAAATATATATGATACACCATTTTAAAGAACGGAGAGTAAGCCCTCATTATTGAGCAATATATAGTATATTCATGTACAAGAAAAAAAAGTTATAATGAGAAAATTCAAAAATAATCTTAAAAAATGTAAAAATATTTTTTTTATATTAGTTATTATATAATATATAATATATTATATTATATATACCATTATATTATTATTATTATGATAGTATATTATATATACTATACATATATAATATAATATATAATATATTATATAATAATATTGTTTTATTTTTATATTATATTATAAAAAATCGTTAAAAGTATAAAACCTTGAAAAACTATAATTTCTTTAAAAAAAGTCGTATAACGTTATATAGTAGACCATTTTAAAGGTAATTGATTTCTATTCCTATTACGTGTACCATTGCATATACCCAAAGTTACGTAGAAAAAAGTTACAGAACAATATTTGCGAAATAACAAGGAAAATTGCCCAAAATTGCTGTGAGTGGCGAAGTTTGAAAAATCATATTTCGAAAACTGTAAATCCTAATTACCTCTACTAAACAACATTTTAAAGAAGAAATATGTGGGTTTTTTTTCTGTAAAGCAATGTCTATACCTATATCCTCGTGGACAAAAGTTATGGGACAAAAAACAAAATTTCTTTCTTTTGGGTTTCTTTGTGCTTTTTCTTTTGAATATATTTTTGTAAAAAAAGTATCATTGACTTTAAAAAGTAATATTTAGATAGGAAATTTAACCAGGAACAATTTTTATGTACCCTCATTTTATTAAACCCCCATAAATTTTTTATGTAAACATATTAAAAAAGAAGCCGCAACTCGATAAAAACTGCTTGATCGAAAAAATATTAAGAGCCAAAAAAGTTTTAAAAACATTGAATTTAACTAATGGTACCACAATAATAATTTAATTGGAACGTACACAAAAGTTTGGGGGGGTTTAAGGGAACAAAACCCCCGTAAAATTTTTATGGGGTGCACAAATTTCACTATAATTTTTCTTTAAGATTATCCTGCCATAAAATTGCCACATGTCCATTTTAGTTAAAAAATCTCTAATAGTTTTCGATATATTTGAAAAAATCGATTTTCATTTTGTAACTTCAAAGGGCTGTAACTTTTTTTATGTGCATATTAGTACTAAGGTAAGTTAGGTTCATTCGAACTATTTTTATTCCCAGAATATGTGATTTAATTTATGACCTGTATTTTTGTTACACCCTGTATATACTTAAATAAAAAAGAATGTTTGTATGTCCTTTATAGAATCGTAAACTACACATTTGATCACGTGATGATCATAAGCAAAGTTGTTGTGCATGAACCTATGTTTCGTTTTCGAAACCGAAATTTCGGAATAAACTTTACTATAGTTTATTTTTTAACCAGGAGGAGTAAACTGAAAAGACAGATTCACACCCAAGAAAGTCACTACAAAAATGATAAAATACATCTTCTTTTTTGGTTGATCATGTCAGCCCTCAACCGTAATCCATAATTAACTATTTAGATGGGAAATAAGCCACAATTAAATTGAAAAAATTATTTTATTAACGTTTCGAAGCCCAAATCGGGTTTCGTTGTCAAAATACAAAATACTAAATAGTTAATAATAAAAATACATCTAAATAGTTAATCATAAAAATGCCACAAGGAAATAGCTTCAGAACAACGGTAATCCATAAATATTATATTATATTAATACGTCACTAAAGAGTTCTAAAAATAACTGCTTCTTATATAAAGGCAGACTAAAAATCTAAAAATTAAAGGAATAATAGAAAACCTATGAAATGTCAATCGTGTCAAAATGTGATAAATGTCATTAGTGTCAAAATTTTATATCAGTGGAGTAAACTTTCCTGCGGTTGGACCAATTACAAACAAGCATTACAGCGCGGTAAATTTGAATCACTCCTCTTGGTTTAAAAACAAACCATAGTAGAAATTAATGGCACTTTGGAAAACCGCCATAGTTGTATATTTCTGCACCGCAACAAAATATTGTTTATCAAAAGGATTAAATTGATCCAACTTTTTATCCATAATATTTTTGAGTATTTGTTTGGTTCTCTGTTAATTTTTCTTTATTGAACTTTGACACATTATTTATTTCTAAGGCAGTACGAAGTTCGCCGGGTCAGCTAGATTCTTAATAAAATTGTTGCTATAAAGATAAAGAGTTGGGGAAATAATACATTGCATCAAAACAATTATATTAGAATTGTATACAGTGATGAGCGCGCCAATAACCGGCAAAATAGTTCAAAAGATGGAAAACATAATACATTGTGAAACAAAAAGGGATGAAACTGGTGGAGATGGAAAGTATCGTTATAAACGTATAAATTAACATTACATTACATATTTTCCCGCCTTTAGACGTATCAGAGGAGTATGACAACTGTCACTGTGATAGTAGACTTTTATAAAATACTCCTGTCACAGACGTGGGAAACTATGTAATGTAAGTTTATACTGATACTTTCCACCTCCACTAGTTTCATCTCTTTTTGTTTCGCAATGTAAATGTTTTCCATCTTTTGAGCTATTTTTCCGGTTATTAGCGCGTCCATCACTGTATACATACGATTTTTCTTACCTTAATTCTGATATAAGCATAGGTAATCTAGCGTGGTCTCCATTCAAGGCATTATTCAGTTCTGGTATAAGTGGAGCACCATCATACTGTGGTACATGGCATTGGAGCATGCCAGTATGAGTATCAACTGTTATCAATAGTTGTTCTGCTCTCAGACAAGGTTGAAGTATAGCTACTGATAGAATTGCTGGAGATCCTTGAAGCGTACACTCCATATCTTTAAGCATTCCTTGTAATTCTAATTTGATATCTGATAATCTGCTTCTGGTTCTGCAATAAATTGTGTAAACTAGCAGTCTTTCCATAGATAACACCTCAGATCTAATGGCTCGATCAGCAATCTCACTCTCTTTGTTGCCTAAAGAAGGTACGTGTACCACAGCCAAAGGCCTGGCCGGATCATGAACGTCAACTTGTACTGATAAACGATATCCTAATTCAGAGCGAAGATCTTTATTACTCTGTTCTTTTCCTTTGCTCGTTAACTCCCTCCAGTAAGATACTGTTAGACATTTTCCAGGGACATACTCATCAACATGTATGTGATCGTCTAACCTGTCTCTCATCAACCTTAAAGTTTGGGAATATAAGACCTCCAACTGCAGTGACTGGCAGAAAAAGTGTAGACAGTTGTAAACCTCAGTTAGGGGCTGATGGTTGTCGACGAGTCTTGTTTGGATTAACTGATGGATGTACTGAGTCTGGAGTGAATGCACAAGAGCTTTTCCGTCACCTGTTTCTTTATCACCTACTAAGATGTCAATTTCTAAGAGTCTCCATGGTATGTTCGGACCATCACCCATTACTGTTAAGGATACCTCAAATTCATGTTGCACATGGAAAGTTACTCTTCCATTTTCAATCTAAAACAAATAATATATTCGCTTATCCGGAAGAAAGGTCATAACCCAAAAAACTTTTTTCAGGAGAGACAAAAATGGATTTTTTAGATATCGCTAGATAGATTCATTCAAGATTTAAATGGGATTCATTTTTTTCGAATCCTGAGAAAACTAATAAGTATTTTTGAAGAATTTAAACGCAGAATGAAAGATTACGTTGTTATCGAGGGCCGAAAGTCCCTAAAAACTTCTATAATGTTTATTTTAATAAGTTACAGGTGTTAAAAACTAAGAGAAAAGGACATCGCACACATCTTATGAAAAATATAATGTCACTCAAATTCAATAAAATTTATACGATTAGATTCGTTTTAATATAACGATCAATTCTTATCACTGCGCCAACTCTTAATTATGATTAATTACGGCGCAAATTGCAATTAAAGTTTATCGAAATCACATTTTTGGAGTCCATAAAATGTTAGTTTACAATCATTATTGCTCTGAGTGCTATTCATAACAGCTTAAATCCCGCTGGGCCTAAGCGGATTAGTGAAACTAATCCGCCGATTTATGGAGTACCGAAAATCTGGGTATTTTAAAATATTTTTTCTCTCTCTAACTTATGTACCTACCCATTTGATTTCAGATTTATTTATATCAATTTCTGCTCTTATTTTTGAAAATAGAGAGTTGGCGCAATGATAAGATTTGATCGTTAATTTAAAACGAATCTATTGGTATAAATTTTATTGAATTTGAGTGACATTATATTTTCCATAAGATGTGTGCGATGTCCTTTAGTGTGATTTTTAATTTCAAATATCTCATTCAAAAGAAACTTTTTATTTATTCTAAGGGACTTTCGGCCCTCGCTAATAATTTAGTCTTTCATTCTGCGTTTAAATTTTTCAAAAATATTTATTAGTTCTTTCAGGATTCGAAAAAAATGAATACCATGTCCGTGGTAATATATTCCAAATCGAACATTAGCTATCTTTGTCATACAATGCGAAGAGAATGTTCTGACAAGACAGTGACAATTTTAGATATTTGACACGGCTTCAGGAATATTTTGAGTTGTTTATTAAATAATATTGATAGTGTATTTGATAATTAATTGATTAAAGACGTGAAATTAATAAACAGTTATTTATTGTTTATTATTTATAGAAGATCCCAAGCAGAGAATACACCAGGATATATTCTGTTATCCAAGTATTTTGTTGTTAAAGATGTTCAAAATTTATGTAAGCGTTCCATAGTAACAATATAGTATTAAAAAATCAGTTTATCACTTTTCCACTTTTCTCGATTAAGTATTATTTTTAATTGCATAGCATATAAATTATTTATTATAATCACTGAATACATAGTTAGTGACAAAATTATCATATTAATTAACTGAATTAATAATTTAAGCGATTATACAAGTAACTGTTATTCAAGAACATTCAAAAGTCATCCCTACATATTCATACCAGTGAGAATTTTACTACACGTAGTTTGCCGTGTAAAGAAAGAAAAAGTAGGGACAGCCGTAAAATATTCGCGCCTGCGCTCTTAACAGTAACTGCTAAAATTTCAAAATTAAAAACAAAAAATATGGATAAGTAAATGTTTCTAATTGTGTAAGAAGCCAAACCAAAAAAACTATGATATCTGATTTAACAAAGAAAAAAAGTAAACATTTTGATTCATGTCACTTTTCTTTTAAACTAAAGGTCACTTTTTTAAACATTAACGAAAAATACCTACACTTCTCGAAATTCGCTCTGAGCGTTAAAAAGTGTCAAAGCAAAATCGACCGACCTGCTCATGGTGGCGGTTTTTTGAAATGTTATCAGGACGATTTGTGTATGTTTAAATGAGACATTTAAAAAAATGCCGTGTCAGGCTAGTGATATTATGTATTAATATAAACAGAAAATAAAAACGCACTTAATCTGATATAAATTCTTCTATTTCCAATATTGATTATCAGTTTGATTTTGTATACATAACCTCACTATCGCAGTTTATGTCAATAAATCTTGAATATATATATATATATATATCTTGAATAAAAGAAAATATTTTTGTTGCACTATAAATTACAGTATAAATTAATAACTAATAAATTCTAACAATTGTATTCGGTTATTATCACTACAAAATAAAATATTCAAGTTTAACAAAATAATCCCATAAGGCTCAATGTTAAAACGTCCTGACAAAATCTGACAGCGTGTCACGTGACTGTAAGTAGAGGGGAGACGCACGGAGCCAATACAACAATTTTCGTGATAAATAACGATACGCTCACGTCGAACGTTAGAGCATAACTTAAACGTGTCATTGTTCCCGAATAAAAATATTCATTTTAGCGCCAAATGAATAATGACACTACCGCTATCTGACGAAGTAGGAAGTAAACACCTATGCGACACTTTTCCTGGTAAAATATAGAATTTTTGGAGTCGATTTAACAAGATAACTGGAATTATGCATTTTTTGAGTTATGTCACTTTTGTTCCGGACGAGCGAATGTTGATCCAAAATTTCTTATATTTTGTAGTATCAACTCGCAGAATAACAGCCTAGAATCTTTTCGGGCAGTTATTCATTACGCTGGCAGGAGTTGTGCAAATAAATCAAGATGCTTCAATCGGTAGAACTATCTGGATCTTTTTGTTATCAAACTTCTAAAATGATAAATTAAAAGTCTAGGTAAACTCTCGAAAAATTAGAAGTTTTTAGAAAAACTGCCAAAGAATTTGTATAAGTATCTAAAATGATCGAAGAAACATCTAAAAAGTATTTCGAAAACTTCAAAAAAGTTTCTACAACATTTGATACAATACAGAAAATTACATACAGTAAAACCTCGATACAACGGACTAACTGGGGAGACGGTGTGTCCGTTAAAGCCGAAAGTCCGTTATTAAAAAATATGTTTAAAATAAATCAGACTATTTAGAAATGTGTCCTGAATATGCTATAATAAAAAAGTTATTGAAATTCTTTGTAAAATACAGCGTTTGGGTTCCACGGGGACCCCGTTGTTATGAAATGTACTTTGGTATGGGCAGGATTAAGCATGTATAGTATTAGCAGGACGATTTAAATTTTTTTACATTTTATCGGATTTTTTGTCCGTTATACCCGAAGTCCGTTAAATAGAGGTCCGTTATATCAAGGTTTTACTGTACTCTAATAGTCTAGAATCTAGAAGGAAGATTAGAAGAGAAATTAAAAAAAGAATGTGTGTGTACTTTGTAAGCACGTAAGAAGTTATACTTCTATTATATGATTTAAATGAAATTAATATACTTTTTATTTATATTTTATTTAAATATTAAACTAATTTATACTTACTACTTCTCAAACATTTTTATTAAAACAGTGCCAAAAATTAAAATAATAAAATAATAAAACACACAAACACATTAAAAATGCCACAAATGATTTCTGAATATTAATTGTCGGAAATTTTTTTAACTAAATACGTATTTTCTGAAAATAAAATTATATAATAAATATACTTATATTGGGGTTCATTCGCCTTAAACGCTTCGCCACGGAGGCAATGTGTCATTATGTGCGAAGATCGACTAACTAAACGGATTAAGCTTTTGACATTTTTGAATTAAATTAAATTATTTTGATTTTGAATTGAAATGATTTAGAATTGAAAAAATACAACAAAACATAGAGTAAGAAAACAATATATTAGGTGAACATTGATAGAAATTTTGATGGTAATCAAATTATGTAAATAAAAGTATTACATACTATGTATTTTGGTAGGTTCAAATAGGTAGGTACCTATGATACATTTACAATTATTACGTACCTGTTGCTTTTAAAAACTATTTAAATGTCACTACAATTATAAACTTTTTTGTTTCTGTCCTCACAACAATAAAACTAATATATTACACATTTGTTTACCTTCATATTGAACAATTATTTATTATTGACAGATCATTTCAACACCCAATCAGAGCCAGTATAACGACTAATACCATACTGTCGGTGTGCGCATGCGCGCAGATCAATATAAATTCACCCTCAATCTCAATCGCGCCTAAAGAAGTATAACTTCAAAAAAGTTTCTATAACATTTGATACAATACAGAAAAATGATATAGTCTAGAAGGAAGGTTAGAAGAGAAAAATGATATTTATTGGGATCTCAACGACACATCTATCATCAACTGAGACAGAAAGAGAAGCAATAGATGCAAGTCTGATATTCAAATAAAAACGACTAAAGGAGTAAAAACACATCATATGACCATATTTTTTTTAATCACAAGGCTGCCAACCAATTAACAAAGGAAAAGACTCCTTGATTTCGGATTAAGTGATCTTTCCAACATGGCAAAGGATCGATTGCTAAAGGTAAAGCTCAATGTTATGTTATCAGACCTTATTCAATCAACTTAAAAACGCTATGGTACTACCCATCTATAAAGCCTATACAGAGCACAACTGCAAAGTAGAATCCAGACACCAAATGAGAACCCACAAGCATTTAAAGTAGATATTATTTGTATGATGCGCTTACAGAGAATTACAGAAATCTTTATGATTAGTAAGACTCAAAATATTTGATGATACACTTGTTAGGTTTTAAATCTGGTATGGACTGTAATTATTTGCGCTGGTATGGATATATTGCATTAAGAAAATTATATTTTAATTTGAAGTTTATTCTGACAACTTGGTAAAAATTCAATTATTTCTATATTGTTTATCAAGGTGCATGCATCACCATGCAAACATAAATCTTCTTTTTATTTTCTTTTCATCTTCTACGAAACTGTCACATAACAAAAAAAAAGTCAAAAAGTTCCTAACATACTCCCCGCGTTGAAGTACACTTCAAACAAGTCCACGACACATAATACACTTGGGAAGTTGTTATAATAGTTAGAGGATCACTGAGATTCTTCTAAAGGCAATTGGGCTAGATGTCTGGAGGATCTGGTGATGATGCCTTTCGAGGTTTTAACTTGAACAACCCTGATTTTTCCATCTTTTCCAGGAAATACCTTCTCTATTCGTCCTAAAGATCATTTACATGGAGGTAAACTTGAATCATGGATAATCACTAAAGCACCTGGATTGAGAGGTTTCGATGAATTCTGGTTCCATTTATAAGACTGGTGCAATTGGCTGACATATTCTTTTGAAAAGCGAGCCCAGAATCGTTGATGAAGTTGCTGAACTTGTTGGAAACGATTAAGTCTGTTTGTAGGAATTGATAGAACATTGGGTTCAGGAAGTGAAGTTAAAGGACGTAATGTCAAAAAATGGGAAGGAGTTAAGGTTTCAAGGTCAGATGGATCTTCTGAACTAGCAAAAAGTGGTCTTGAATTTAAAATACACTCTATTTCGGTTAATAAAGTAAAAAATTTTTCATATGTTAAATTAATATTGGTAAGTGTGCGTTTCATATGAAATTTCATTTGTTTTATAGACGATTCCCACAAACCGCCAAAATTTGGGCTATATGGTGGAGAAAAATGCCATGCAATATTTTTAGTTAAAGCAAAATTGTGAATAGTATGGCTATTTGTTTTCAAAAAATGATAAATAGACTTTAATTCTCTATTGGCTGATTTAAAAGTGGAACCATTGTCGGAGTAAACATTAGTGGGAATACCCCTGCGAGATATAAATCGTTTAAAACATGATAAAAAACAGTCAGTTGTCATATCAGTTAATAATTCTAAATGCATAGCTTTTGTAACAAAGCAGACATATATGCAAACATAACCTTTTAGAATTTTGCTTCCTCGTCCCTTTTTCTCCTTTAAAAGGAACGGTCCTGCAAAATCTAATCCCACATTTTCAAAAGGGTGTGGTGATATAGTAATTCGTTCATTAGGAAGTGGACCCATGGTCACTGAAGTATTAGGTGGTTTTACTCGAAAACACTTAATACATTGTCTCACTATTTGCTTGGTTAATACTTTTCCTGATATTGGCCAATACTTTTGTCTGATTAGTGACAATAATAGTTGTGGTCCTGGGTGCAAATAGTTTACATGGTAATGTGTACATATTAATTTTGTTAAAGCATGAAATTTTGGTAATAGGATTGGAGTTTTTATATTATTTGGTAACATTGTATGTAAAAGTCGTCCTCCTACCTTTAATACATCATTATCTAAAATAGGTGATAAATGAATTAATTTGGATTTTTTATTTAATGGTTTTTTATTTGCCAAGCTAACAATTTCATCTTGAAAAGATTCTGCTTGAACAAGTTTTATTAATATTAAAAAGGAGTCATTTAGTTCTCTTACATTTAAAAGCATGCTATCTGCTCTAGTTTTAGTTTTAATAGATATTGTAAATCTTATAAGATATGCAAATACTCTTTTTAGTTTATGTAAATTTGAAAATCTACTAATAAAATTCGAAATCCAACTTATGTGTATATTGGAAGATAAGGTTGTTTGGACTGACTGCTTAAGTTCTGGTTCTGGTATTTCTTCTAGTTCTCGAAGTGAATTAATCGGCAAATTATTGGGATGTTGTCTCAAAAAATATGGCCCATGAAACCAAAGGTTGGATTCAATAAAAGATTTGGGAAGAATTCCGCGACTAGCAATATCTGCCGGATTTTCTTTAGTGTTAACATAGTGCCAACTATTCACAGTGGTGAGAGATTGGATTTTAGCTACTCTATTAGATACAAATACCTGTAGCTGGTGCGGCTCTAGTTTCAACCAACATAATACTATATTTGAGTCAGACCACATATAAATTGGAACATTCACAACTGGTAAGGCTTTTACAACCTTATTAATAAGTTGAGAACCTAAGAGAGCTACACATAATTCAAGTTTCGGGATTGTTAATTGTTTGAGAGCTGTAACCTTTGTCTTTGAACATAAAATATGATAATTGTACTCATTATTTTTACCAACACTGGATATATAAATGCTACTTGCATTAAGAGAAGCATCACAAAAGCAATGGATGCCAATGATTTGACTGTATGGTCCAACAACGGATCTTGGAATACGTAATGAATTCAACTGAGGCAACTGGTTATATAACTGCCTCCAGGATTTATTTAACTCTGGAGGTACAGGTTCATCCCATGGTTTTTGAAGTTGGAACAATTTTTGAATAATTATTTTGGCAAGTATAATAACTGGACTGAGAAGACCCATTGGATCCCAAATTTTAGAAATAATGGATAAAATTTGACGTTTAGTAAATAAAACAGGCAATTCACAAAGTGATATTTTATAACAAAGGAGGTCTTGGCGACTCATCAATTGAATTCCAAGAGTTTTGGTACTCTCAGAGTTTCCAATTTCATTGATATTATTGGAAATATCATTTTTATCAATGTGAGTATCAGGAGTATTAGAAATACTGCTGGCTGCAGTATCCATGGAGTCTCTTAACAAATCAGCTGGAAACTTCAGTGGAAGTTTTACTATAAATTGGCTACTTGCGGACCTGGCAGTGCTTTTTTGACATATTTCTTCATATTTATCATCATCTTTCGACCATGGTGTAGAATCTTGCAGTTCTTCCATTTGCCAGAAATGTTTTAACTGGTCATCTTCGGCGATGACTCTGGTGAAGTTACATGACACATGAGTTGTCTGATAGGGAACAACTCCATTTACAATCCAGCCTAAACGTGTATTTTGAAAATTTGGTAAACCTTTTCCCTGGTTGATTTTGCCATCAGTAAGGAGATCCCAGAATAAATTGGCACCAATAATGGCATCAACATTAGTGGATTCATTAAATAAAGGATCAGATAGCTGAATATTAGATGGGATAACAAAATTTGAAGTATCAAAACTAGCTGACGGAATTTGGTTTGAAATGACTGGTACAACATAAAATATGGATGTAATATTAAAGCTATTGAACTTAGACAACAAAGAAATTTGGCACTTCTTTGTGATAATTGACACTACCTGGTTTATACCACTAACAGCAAGGTTAGTTGGAATCAATGGAAGATTTAATTTTTTACAAAAGCTCTCGCTTATCATATTTATCTGAGCGCCACTGTCTAGAAGCGCACGACATGGTATTAATTTATTATCATTTGACCTGACATTAAAAACAACTGTTGACAAAAGAACTTGTTTATTTTGCAAATCTACTGCTTGTGCAGATAGCTGGTGAGTTGCCATTGGTGGCATATTAACATTCTGTATACTATTTACTGATGTTTCATATGGCTGGACATTGTTGTCAGAGTCCACTGAAACATGTTGAATGTCATCAAAGTGTATTAAGGAATTATGTTTTAAATGACATTTCAAACATGGTTTTAGTGTACACTCTTGAGCCCTGTGCCCAATTCTTAGGCAATTGTGACACAAATTTAAATCATTAACTTTACCTAATCTGCCTTTGGTATCTAGTTTGAGGAATTGAATACAAGAATATATATAATGATTGCCTTTACACAAAATACAACTCTTTTTCTGTGCTAAATTTACTTGGACTGCTCTCTTATGACCTTCACGGTTTGTATATTTGTAATTAGAATTGGAATTATTATTATTATTGTGATGGGCATTATGAGAACTTTGGTCTTGGATTTCTTCCAAAGTATCTACTTTCGTTTTTAAGAAATTAAAGAATTCCATTAAGGTAGGGAGTTCCTCTTTGGTGCGAAACTCTTTCCATTCTCTATAACTCTGTTTATCAAGTTTATCAGAAATAATGTTTATTAACAATAAATCACTTAGGCACTCTTTTGTTATCTGCAAACTTTCAATTGAAGTGACACTATCTGACACAATATCTAACAATTGTCTTAGATGCTTTGGAGACTCTTTATTAATTGACTCTAAACTAAAAATGGTTTTAATGTGTTTGTTTACTAATAACCTTTTATTGTCAAATCTCTGACAGAGAGCATCAAAGGCAGTTTGGTAATAGTCACCAGAAAATTCAATTTTATCTATTATAGGTTTTGCATATCCATCCACATATTGTCGCAAAAGCTGAAACTTATGACTGTTTGACAAAGGACTGTTATGAATGACACTAGTAAACGTGGATTTAAATTCTAACAAAGTTTCTAACTCCCCAGTGAAGACTTTGATTTTCATTTTTGGTAACAAAAGGTGACTTAAGGAGTCTACTTGAGGAGTAGAACTCATAGTATCATGTGAAGACTGAAATATGTTACTTTCAATATAACCTTTCAAAAAACCCATAGCTTTAAAATACCTATTTTCAAATAATTCATTTTCCTCATACTGTTCTTTTAATTTGTCTTCCGGTGTTAAAATTTCAATTTGCAGTTGAACATCTTGAAATTCTTTTAATAGACTGGTATTCATTTCATATCTTAATTGAACTTCTGAAAGAAGTGGTTTACTACTTGGCGTAGCAGCTTTTATTATATTAACATAAGACTCTAAATTGGTCAATTTTCCCTTGTAAGAACCCCTTGTTCTTATATGATTGGCTAAAGTCATTTTTTGTCGATTTATGGCAATCCCACAAACTTGTTAGCAAATTAATATTAATGGAAATTAAATTTATTCTATATTAAATCAAAAACAAAACTTCAAAATGCACTGTTTTGCTTAATTCAGAAATAAAAATAGGTTTATGATATAATAGCAAAAAGGACAGACTTATCTTCAAGTTTTGGACGTCGCTTGGTGCACGGTACCTTGAAAATAAAGGAATCTATTGGAATTGCTTATATCTTCTAGTCTTGGAAGTCGCTTGGTGAACGATAACTGGAAAATATACCAATATATTGTAACTTCAAACCCACTTGGAAACGTGGCTGTTGGCACTTTTCTTCATGAATATATCCTTAATCCGACGATGTAGGACCAAATGCGGCTCTAATGACCAAAATGTTAGGTTTTAAATCTGGTATGGACTGTAATTATTTGCGCTGGTATGGATATATTGCATTAAGAAAATTATATTTTAATTTGAAGTTTATTCTGACAACTTGGTAAAAATTCAATTATTTCTATATTGTTTATCAAGGTGCATGCATCACCATGCAAACATAAATCTTCTTTTTATTTTCTTTTCATCTTCTACGAAACTGTCACATAACAAAAAAAAAAGTCAAAAAGTTCCTAACAACACTTCGTATTGTTTTGGAACACAAATTTGATATATTATGATTGTCATGATTTTTCGAAAGACTGGCGTTCAATTTATGGTGTATTTAAAATCAAAAAGGATGTTAGATTTATTATTTAAGCTACATTGTGTAAAAAAACAAATTGTAAATAAAAGTATATAAATTATTAGCCTTTTGATTTTATACAACAAGGTAACAATATAAAAAAACATTTGTTATACTGTTTATTTCATGAATATACGTGACCGTTTTTGATTTTAGCAATAACTAATATTTTACAGTTCAACATTAAGAAGTACGAAAGTAAATTTTACAGTTTGACATAATTTAGTACTGATTGCCATGATTGGCAAACAGGATAATGCCATGTGACCATCACAGGCCTTTTTCTTGAAGTATGCACTTTTAAGGCATCTATATTTTATGTAAAGGGTTTTTACCCAGATATTTTTCTTTTGTGGCTCAGCTAGCATCCAGTTTGTAAGTATAACCAACTTGCTCTAACCTTTGTCAAAATTTAAATAATAACTTTATATTCATTAAATCGGTTATACTTATTTTTAGATCGAACACTGATGATGATTTTTTATAAAAATCGAAAACGTTTTGTTGTGATGTAGCCCTTTTAAGGGATTTTTAATAAAAAAATTTTATACCTTTTACAAAGGATTTCTTTCCAATTTCTCTTTATTTAACGTTTTAAGGGCCCAAAGTGTGATGACTGGGGAAATCTTAGAGAAGAGGATATGGGACTACTGATGAGGGGGAAAAGACCTCCGAAACCGGTATAGACTCTTCCTGCACTCTCCGATTTAACCAGAGCATTATGCAGCTGCTGCATTTTCGTGTTGCAAAGAAATTGAAAATGTTTAGACATTTTTAACGTTTTAACTTCCAAATTAGAAGCAGTTTTCAAAATACTATATTTCCTTCAATTATAATATTGTTTGCTTAACACATACCTTCAAATTCTTCATCTGTGGTAACAGATTTCCAGTCACAAGTCTATGCTGGATGACCTGATTCAACCTCAACAATGTATTTCTCTTTTCAGAATTTGTTATGGGATCGGGTGGGACAATCTTTTCCCTTATACAAGCAGGAAGTCTTCCATAAGTACCTGTTGTAAGTACCTCAACAGCTGCTGGGATGTGGAAATTTGGTACTCTAGCTTGTACCAATGTTTCTCTTGCCATTCTCGCCAACATGTCTGCAGTTTCCACAAATAGGAGGGATTGTTTATCCAAAAAGTTCATGATTCTCTGAAAAACAAAAAGTAATTTAATAAAAAAAACTTAAGTAACCGGAGAAAAGATATTTAATTTAACCCGAATTAGAAGGCAGTCGGATGTAATTGAAGAGTCTATGAAGCATATGTCTTCTAATCAACCTAAAATGTTACCAGTAACTAGGTTATGATCCAGAACAGATGATCCATTTGTATTCAGAAACATGTATTTGCTGTTAGTAATTCTAGAAATGAGAAGGTCTAATGATGTCAGATAATTGAATGCCTTCTCTGTTTGTGTTATGTTATGGCCAACGAATTCAGCGCCTACACATGAAATCTAAATTAGAAGAGCTTTGTTTAGAGTAGCTAAGTAATAAGGTATGCTTTATTGTCATAAAATTTTACCAATTTGTGGACAAAGCTTATACAAAATAAAAAAATACAATAAAAAATCTAATCTAAATAATCTAATAGAGAAACACGAAGTGGGCGATTTAGATGTGTGTAGTAAGAAATTATTACTATGGTCGGTTCGCTAAACTCAGACACAACTGGCTAGTGATTTTAGACAGTAATTTTGCTAATTTGGCAAAAAAAATTACTAAATAGTTAATAATTTAATAATTACTAAGTAATTAGTAATTTTGCCAATTTTGGCAAAATTGGCAAAAAAACTAAAAAATTACCTACTAAAATCATTAGCCAGTTGTGTCTTAGTTTAGCGAACCGACTATACCGAGTCGGCAAATTTTCATGGTTGGTATTGACCTTACGTGAGAGGGAGTGAAAAACAACTACTTTAAAAAGAGGTAGGTATATTAGGTCCGCCTAATATTATCCAAAAATTCAGTAGTGGAAGTACCTAGAGAGGAGAGGTTTCACATTGTTGCCAAACTTATTGTTTTTACTTGACCTGTTGCATGTCGTCTTCTCAGCATTTGACCAATGTTCTATGACAATCAAATTTGGGCGAATTGATTTAAATGACATCTCATTATTTTTATTGGGAATGTGCCACAATTGTACTTTAAAATAAGCTTAGAAATATTGTTTTCATCCAATTTTGAAAAAATATGAAAACTTTGAATTATCCATGTCCGTCTGTCCGTCCCTCCGACCGCAAACACAACTCCTCCGTCATTATACCAGGTGGAATGACAAATGAGGTATTGAATGAAAGGCTTATAATACAAGGATGGTACTAAAGTTTAGAAATTTTACCTAGTACTTCCAGTTTTAGAAATGCAACCGGAATTACTGTTTTGAAGTCACTGGAATAGTACAAGCAATATATTATTCGACGCGCCTTAGCAAGACGAGAACAAATATGCACTTCCGGTTTCATGACAGGCTGTGTGTCCGTCCGTCCGCGAATATCCTTCGTTTAGAATGACAAGTCAGGTGTCGAAAGAAAGCTTATAACTCGAAGATGGTATTAAAGATGACACATTTGACCTCGGACTTCCGGTTTAAGAGCTTTAACCGGAAGCGATATAATATTCGACGTACCTAAGCAAGATAAGAACAAACGTGTACATTTAGTGTTTAAATCATTTCCGGTTAAAAAAGTTCTAACCGGAAGTGCCATATTATAGTCGCACAAATTATACAGGTAACATGTCAATCGAAGCGTATTGAAAAGTCAAGCTTGAATCTTTAGTCCCGGTTTTGAAGGGTACCTAATTTCTGTTTAAACAATAAATAATTTATATTGATGATTTGCTGTACTTCTATGTATTTTCATAATCGGAAGTATTTATACAAATTCTAATTGAAATTGTAAAGGTTCAATCTCAGTGCATTAAGTTTGTTCTTTACTATAATATGTGATAATAATATTCTTTTTCATGTGCCACATCAGAATTATCCAATGTTCGCCATCACCATTGCTAAGTCTTCTCCATTCCTGTCTTCTTCTTAACGTGCCCTATCAAGTCCCCTTGACGTTGGCGATTGACATGGCGAAACTGTCTCTGTCTCGAGCTATTCTAAATAGTTATTCTGCTTTCTTTATTCCTGTCCACTCCCTGATATTCTTCAACCAAGAGGCCTGCTCTCTATCAATTCCTATGCGTCCTTCGATTTTACCCAACATAATAAGTTGAAGAATACTATACCGGTCTCCCCTTACGTCCAAAATAGGCAATCTTTCTATATTTGATGTTATCAAGCAGCTCGCGGGCAGCATTTGCTCTCTTAAGGACTGCCATATTTGTCAGCATAGCCGTCCATGGTATTTTCAGTGCATGTCTGTGCAGCCACATTTCAAAGGCCTCCAAACGATTAATGGTGGATATTTTTAATGTCCATGCTTCGACATCATACAAGAGGACAAACCAAATGTAACATTTAATCATGCGCTTTCGAAGTTGAAGTTGTGTGTGTGTGTGTGTGTGTGTTTGAGCATTATTGGCTTCGGAGTCAATGTCCATGGAAGTTGAAGTTAGAAGTTATCATTACAGAAGAATGACCTCATTTTTAAAAATGTCGTGTGGAGGCAATGTCGATTCTACATTTTATCCCTTTATCTGGATTGTTCAGTAATATGACAACCAAGATATTTAAAATGTGTCTCATTCCTGTGCAATGTGGAATAATTATCCTGCATTTGATATCTGAGTCCATTCTCGAATGTTTTTTAACTAAGAAACTTTCTTCCTACACTTCTATAGCCCTCTATTTGGCCATTATTTATTTATTTATTTATGGGCCTTACCCATTATTACAGTAAAAATAATTTAAAAACTAAAATATACATTATAACCTCGAAATAAATTTTATAAAATCTGCACCATACAAAAATACATACCAAATATGGTACTTAACCATTCTTTGTCTTAGTTCTAAACTTAGATTATTATTGCAAAGAAATTCATTTTCGTAATAATAGTAGTAACAGTCATTGCTATTCTGTGTTTTATTTTCTAAATCTGTATCTAGTTCGTCCATTATGACAGTTCCCGAATATGTTATTTTGTGAACTTTTCAACTTGGACTCCATTTAATTAAATTTCTGCATCTGGATGTGGATCTACAACTAAAAACTTTGTTTGGTTTGAGTTTATTTTAATGCTCATTATCTCTCCTACTTTGTAAATACCTTTAAGCAGAATTTGAAGAACTTCAATATTTTCTGACAGAATTACTGTATGGTCCACATATCTAATTACATTAAGTAGTTCCCATTAAGTTCCCATTCCCGTTAAGTAGTTTACATTAAGTAGTAGTTAATGTTGGGGACAAAATGCAACCTTGTCTAACTCCTGGTTGTATAGTGATTTCATCAGTGTAGTTATCTCCAATTTTTACAATAGCATTTTGATTCCAGTACAAATTTTTAATGACACGAATATCTTTGTCATCTATTCCCATATTTTTTTGCATCTGCATTCATTTTACATGCTGTACTTTATCGAATGACTTTTTGAAGTCCACGAAGCATGCAAATATATATATTCTTTGATCACAGCATTTTTGTAATAGTGCAATAATAATATATAGTGGAACCCCGATAAGTGGGCCTCCGATAATCCAGAAATCCGGCTAACCCGGACCAATTTTCACCAAACATTTCAACAATAAAGCATAATATTGACAAAACCGAAACTGACTGAATTGTTTACCAAGATATGAACAATGCTGTATAAAACTGTACGTAATTTAGATGTAGTGTGCATATGTATTTCATGTTTTTGAGTTTATAATGAAGTTTATCTGTAAGGAGACGGTATTTTATTAATTTTTACCATATTCTCCGGCCAGCCCGGATTTTCGATAACCCGGATCAGCGGCGGTCCCGATTAATCTGACTTATCGAGATTCCACTGTATAGGAAAAGTCAAACAATAAGAAATGCACGTAATTTTCCCCTTGTTGCCATATTCTAAATTTGAAAAAATATATAGGAATTAATCAGATTTTTTTGACATGCTAGTCCTACTACAGCGAGCATTTCATTGGCTAGAATTAGTGACGAATTTATATGTCATTATTATATTTGGTGAGATTGTAAATGGTAACTGACATCTGTCATAATATTGGAGGTTAAATATAATGTCAAATTTATTGTTTTCAAATTATATTTTATTTATTTAGTTTATATTTTAATGACATTTTATTTTTTAACCAGCTTCACTTTCCTTTCCCTATCCTTGATTAGTCGATTAGGTTCGTAATAGTTTTGTTGTATGGTAGGTTTAGTTTAAGAAGTGTTGCTGGCTTAATGGGAACATCTCCCAAAGGCCATAAAAGAAGAAGAAAAAAAAAAAGAATGTGTGAGTACTTTGTACGCACGTAAGAAGTTATAATTCTATTATGTGATTTCTTAAAAATAAATATACTTTAAACAGTTTGTTTTAATTTTTTTTAAACACCAAACTAATTTTGTGCTTACCGCTTTCAAAAAAATAAAAAAAAGTATAGGATTGCTCCGGATTCGAACTCAAGACCTCTCGATCTCTGGCCGAATACTACACCAAATACGCTACGAGGACTGTGTCTGTATCGGTTCGGACGTACCTAATGACAATTCACGGTAACAAACAGACAAGGTGAAGTATAATAAATATACAATAAAATGTTTTAATAATACTCATCTTACTCCTGAGGAAGACAAATCCAAAGACACAAAAATTATAATAAATATATTTACTAAAAACACTAATATATTCTTTTCACGCCTTTTCTTGCAATGATATATTTATATACTTCGTCTAATTTACTAACCGTTGCACGTCATCCGCGTCATAGCCTGTGACGTCGCATGATACCAACACGAAATATTTGGCGGTAGCTGTGTTCTTTTTTAGAATCATTTTGCCGAGTACACTGGAATTACAGCCACTAGACATATTTTATTATATACGCGTAGAAATAATATTTGAAGATTTCTATTAATGTTAACCTAAAGAAATACACAATAATATGTTTCATTTAATTTGTATCAATGGATTATAAAGCGTTTTTATGAAGCACATTTGTTCGGAACACACTGTAACTGTAATCGAATGAAGGTGTCATTTTAGAATAAATTGGTAACATTTATTTGGCAGTTGCGGTGATGACACTTCATATTTGTTTATATTATTTACTATAAGTATCTGTTCTATTATATTTATTGTTTTTATTATTTAATTTACTATAAAAAGATCCTCTACTACAAAAATATAAATTTCACCTAATTTTATCACGACTTGGAATAATCGAGGTATCTGACAACTCTTTTAGTTGTTATTGTAGACATATACAAAGAAACCTATCGGCTTCTCCCAAGAGTTCGGAGCCGTTTTTTAATAATTAAACAATGCAGTGCAAAAACGCTTGCACTGCAAATCTTAAATGATTATAACTTAATTCTTGTTCTCTATTTCTTAAGTTTTTATTTATTTACATTGAATATTAATTTGTTTTGTTGTATAATCCACGTTTACAATAATTATGTGATTTATTTGATTTAAAATGGATTCAGGATTTTTTTATACTTTGGCAACTATGTCAACTTAGATCTCTGGCGTAGATAATGACGTGCAACGGTAAGTAAATTAGACGGACTGTACATAACTTGAAAGATTTAGCAATTAAACGGCATACTGTCTGTGTGCGCATGCGCGCAGAATTATGAAATTTTATTTTTCATCGCGCCTAAAGAAGTATAACTTGAAAAATAAACAATCAAAAATCTTACATAACCTTCTATAGACTACATGACTTTGACACTTATATTACAGATAGTTATCTTTGTTTCACACTCTTAAAGACAAAGAGAAACAGTGTAGCAGGTAGTTGCTGTGATAAAAATACAGTCAAACCTACCATATCCGGATCAATGTGGCGACAGACCGATCCGGATATGACAAAATCCAGATATCAAGACCACTACTTCTTTACAGTCTCTGAAACGTTTTCTCCTTCATACATTCCAGTAACCAACGCCGTCAATAACTTTCGTCGATAGACGCGTTTTATAGATTCTATAATACATTATTTCGCCATCTTTTAGCTCTTCTTTTAGTGCGTTGTTTAACAGCAGGACTGCCTTTCTCGGTAGATTTTGGTAGATCCGGATGGCGCAGAACCGTCCGGATATGGGGAGGTCCAGATATGGCAGGTCCGGATATGGCAGGTTGTACTGTATATGGTTTTTATTTGGCAACAGCGTTTTCCTGCCAAACTTGACGGTAGCAAAGAAACTAATATATGAGTAAAAATTACCGGTGGGTTATGATGTCATTAAATCTATGACATGAATTCCTAATTGTTTGACTTTTAGTTTAACAACTTGAAATCTTAACTACATATAACACTTACTGCTGATTTTTCAACTTTGGAAGCACTATTGGCCCATTTAGCCAATGCTAGCAGTCTGACAAAAAGTTGCCTGGTTCTGGTTGCAAAATTATATATTTCAATCTTTCTTTCCATGTCAGTTTTCCGAGGTAGTCTGAAAGTAAATGTTAATTAATTATTACTGAATACTTATATTGCATAATTTAGTTACAATAATGCCCATATTATGATACTTATTGCTCTTGAAAAAGCATATTTATGATGAATACAGTGATGAGCGCACTAATAACCGGCAAAATAACGCAAAAGATGGAAAACATATTAAGTTGTGAGATAAAAAGAGATGAACTGGAGGTGTTAAATTTAGCGATAGTAACTTATAGATTGACATTATATTGGTTGTTTCCCACCAGGGTTGCAAAAAAACATGTTTTTTTAATTTTAAACAAAACACATGTTTTCTTTTTGGTTTAAACATTTTTTTGTTTTCAACATGTTTTTTTTTGTTTTTAAAATGTATGTTTTAAACAAATAAAACTTGTTTAAAACACATGTTTTTTTTGTTTTAAACGTTTTTTTTTGCTTTAAACATGTTTTTTTGTTTTTAAATTTAATATTTTTAACCAATAAAACTTAGAAGAAAACATTGTTTAAATCATATTTTCTTATACATAACATTAATTGAAGGTGTTTGATCTATTATTCTACTAAATAATAGATAAGAAATTGCCTGGGGAACCCCAGACTATTTACTATTTATAAATTCGCATTGCAAGTTAGCTATTGCAATAACATCTATTGTCAGTTATTTTGTGGTGACCCCAGCTCATTTGTTGGCAAATTTGCTTGATCATCGCTTTAGTGGAAATAAACTTATCATACATCCATTATAAATTATCATCCAGAAGCATTTTCAATTATTATTATTATTAACAGGCAAAGTGTGTACCCTTTAAACCATATGTTTTCTAAACATCTAATTGAGAATGTAAAACCATTGGCATGGTGGCGTTCTAAGAAAAATATAAATACTATAGCATTGAAACTTGCTCAACAGCTTCACAGTGCTATTGCATCGTCAGCCAACATAGAAAGGCTCTTCTCATCATACATCAGGAGGGGGATTCAAGATGGCGGGCGATGAAGACGCACGTTCAGTTGATGGAGATAATTTTTCAATTTATTACAAATGTTGCATAAAGAAAGAGTGCAAAATAGTAGTGTGCAAATTGTGTTACAATGTGTTCCACCCAAGCTGCCCAAAAAGAGGTGGTTTAGAAGTTTGTGAGAAGAACCCAACGAACTGTCAACACTGATGGAATCGCCATGAAGCAAATTTAATGGCGCCAGGATGAGATAGAAGATAATCAGGTAAAAGGGAAGATAATCGCCATCTTTCGTAAACAAACATTGACAGTGCTAGTCAGGTACGTTGTAGTTGTAGCAAATTTTACCTGACAAATTCTCTGTCTCTCTCATGTCTCTCTAGAAGTGTTAGAACCTCTCTCTTGTATGTTGGCGCCTATCTCGCTTCACTGTTGGAATGGGACGGGGCCATTCCATCAGTGTTGACAGTTCGTTGGAAGAACCTGACAAAATGCTGTGAAAAAACTGAACATAACCTTAATGAAGTAGAAGCATCACAAGACAACCAAAATATATTAAAGGTAGAAAATAAGTTGCTAAAACGACTGATTACTGAGATGGAAGATAAAAATGGTATTCTAAAAGAAAATAATAGATTATTGTTGCAAAGAATCAACTTTTTAGAAAAAAATGTATCTGGAAAAACCACAGATAAAAAAACTGTAAACAGTAATTATCAACAAAGTGAGAAAAAAAGTGAAAGTGAACCCACTTTGATGTCAACACAGAACATGCTGCCTACACAAACAGTAGATAAAACATACAGTCAGATGGTAGTAAACAGTAGATCATTTGCCACTCCGTTGACAGACGACAATGGTAAATACGTCATTAGTAAATACACTAAAAATAATCAAAAACAAATAAACAAAACTTCTTGTGATGGTTCAATTACGGAAAAAGGGTTGGAGATTGATGCTGAATTTGATGATAAAGCCTCACTAGACGATAACTACACCGAGGTAATGAAGAGAAAGACAAAACTTCGCACTAGAAGAAATATTGGCACTGCAGAAATAGCTCAGTGGTTTTACAGGAGAGGAGAGTAAGGTTTGGCTATACCTATACAGTGTTAGGAGAACATCTACAGAAGAAGATATTCGTAAATTTTTACGAGACAAACGGGGAATGAAAGAGAAATATATTATGGTTAAGGAGCTACCCAGCCAAGAAAACATGCTAAAGCGATTTGTGGTTTCGGCTCCCTTCAACAAGGATATGTATAAATCGGATTTCTAGCCTGTTGGAGTTGGTGTAAAAAGATTCCACATGAATCGATACAAAGAATTTTTAGGCAATGGTAGAGGAAATTTTTGAAGAAAGATATAACAGGTCGGTTAAAAATTGCACATGTTAATATTCGTTCTTTATTTCCTAAAATAGTTGATTTAGGTAATTATGTTATTGATAAACAATTTGATATATTTTGTGTATCTGAGACATGGCTCAAGCCAACAATACCGAATAGTGCTATACAAATTTATGGTTATAATTTAATTCGTCAGGACAGAACAGCAGACTGTCGAGGTGGAGGAGTTTGTATGTATATAAAGAATAATTTGCAATTTTCTGAAGTTAAATTTAACAATCACATAGAACAAGTGTGGATTAAACTCAATATTAATGACTTGTTGATAGGTATAGGTGTTGTCTATAAACCACCAAACTACATAATTAATACCTTTATTGAATCTTTTGAAAAATCTCTTGCTGATATGGTTACAGATTGTGATGAAATTTTCTGTCTGGGTGATTTTAATGTTGACTTACTTAATTCACATCTGAGTCCAGCTCATAAAATTAATGATTTACTATACAGTTTTAATTTGGTACAGATTATTGATAAGCCAACTCACATAACCCTTACATCGCAGACTCTGATTGATTATATAATTGTCTCAAATGAAAATAGAATTAACTCCTTTGGTGTATGTTCTGTTGATCACATAACAGATCATGAGCTTATTTATTGTGACATCAATATCTTCCCAGAGAAATCTGACCCAATCTTTAAGACTGTTAGAAATTTCAAACACTTTGATGCAAATCTTTTTTACTTAATTTAAACTCTACTCTGCTTACCAACATTTATCACATTGAAAACATCAACGACAAAGTAAAATTCTTAAGCAGCTCCATTGTGGCTCTTTTCGACAAACATGCTCCTTTTAAAAAGATTAAAGTCACTAAAAAAAAATATAATCCTTGTTTAACAGATAATGTGAAACTTCTTATGTCACTAAGAGATAAGGCTAAAAAAAGTGGCAGGAAACTAAGGAGCCAGCTCACCTTAAGTACTACAAAATGATTAGAAATTATACAACATTAGCATATGAGAATGAAAAAAAGCCTTCTTTCAACACAAACTGAATGTGGGTGGAATAAAAAATATTTGGAAAAATTTACAACTCCTTAATATTGGGAAGAATGAACACACAATTCCAGAAACCTTAAAAGAACCCTATGAGATTAATCAGTATTAAACATCATGCATCCCGCAACTACCAATCAATCAAAATACAATCGACTATTACTTAAATACTGTAATCGATACTTAATCGAGAACTTTTCTCCTTTACTCCAGTATCCTGTGATTTGGTGCAAAAACTGTTATATACTATAAAATCTAATGCTTTAGGCCAGGGGTTCCCAAACTGGGGGGCGCGCCCCCCCTGGGGGGCGTAAGGACATGTCAGGGGAGGCGCGAGACAAGTCGAAAATTAAATTAAATTCAGGTGCCTACCTAGTCTTTCTAAAATTCTAAATTAACCATGATGTTTAGAAAATTAAAACAAACCACTGTAACATCTGACTTTACTACATAAATTTGAAATCGAAGGCTTGAAAGAATGGAATGTGAGCCGTTCAATGTGGCAATAGCGCGCATAATTTGACAACCGAGCGTTTCCAAGCACTGCCTCCCGAAAAACGTCAAATCAGCTCAGCATAAGGACGGTTTTTTCAGAAAAATCTTAAATCATCGCGTTAAAATTGTTATAAATTAAGTAATTATACTGTAGATATAGTTAGTTAGTGTTTGAACATTAATTTAGTAGTTAAGTTAAAAGTTAAAACGGGTTAATACGTTAGTAGTGAATAAGAAATACTAAGGACTTTTCTGTAAGTTTTGCCTTTATATAATCATAGTAGCAGTAGTATAGTAGAGTAGAGGCTGGCTTAGGAGATGGACACAAACTCTCCCGGCCCCCCTGACAAAGGGGGCGGGATCTATGCTTTGCTTTCATTGAACTCGCAAATTTTTTTAAATTCCATACACATGCTAGCCCCGAGACATAAAAATAACATTAATTTAATAGAAAAAGAACTCTGTGCTTTAAAAAATAAATTCCAAAACGATCAGATCATGTTAACAGAAGTTAATAACTTATCATCTAGGATTGAAAATATTAGTAGAAGAAAAGTTGAATACAAGGACACTGACTTCGGCCCATTCCTTATTATGATAGAGAGTGACAAGGGAAAAGCAGGAAATATCCATCCTATGGATATTGGGAACGTATTTCATACAATGGGTACGACTGGAATTAAAGAAATTAGTAGAAAAGGCATGAATAGAATTGGAGTAATTTTTAACACCTCCAAACAGGCAAATATGGTACTAAATAGCACAGAAATCCTTGAGAAAGGATTTCTTGCTTATATACCTCAAAAAATGCTAACATCAAGGGGTATTATTAGAGATGTAAGTATAAATATTTCAATGGAAAACATAGTTAACGACAGTAAATTACAAAAAAACGTGAAAATTATATCGGCCAGAAGACTTAACAGAAGAGTTTTAGATAGCAATGGGACCGTTACATACATTCCAACAGGAACTGTACAACTACTCTTTGACGTAAGAACTCCCCCTAAAGAAATAATCATATATTCAAACTTGGTAACAGTAGATCCATACATCCCTCCTGTACAGCAATGCTTCAAATGCCTAAGATTTGGGCACTCACAAAGACAGTGCAGGGGAAAAGCAAGATGCCCGAAATGTTCCGATGAACATACAGTACAAAGCTGCACAGTTTCTGTACCAAAATGCCTATACTGCGATCTTGACCACCTTGCCACAAATAAAATTTGCAAAGAATTCGAAAGGCAAAAAAAGATAAATGAAGTAATGGTCTTCCAAGATCTCACCTTTTTTGAAGCTGCCAAGCTGTTTCCCCCAATTAAGGAAAAACCAGAGAATTCGAGAATGTTTCAGAGGAGAAGTAGGGATTTTCCTTCTTTACTATCCAGCTCACCCAGAGCATTTACTCAAGCACTTCAAAAATCCCCATCCTCCACTCCCCATTTCCAGAGTCAAAGTCATGTGGTCCCAGTTAAAAGGAAAAATAAAGTAATTCTTAAAGACATTAGTTATGACAAAGAGGCGCATAAAGCTTTATTAAATGAGGATCTAAGCAGAAATTTACCTAGATTACCGATTTTAAACAAATTAAATGATTCACAAAAGTATACGGGATCACAAGTCCCAAGTTTTGCACTCTCATTAACAAGCAATCGTGTACATCCTCAGGATAGTGTATTTTCAAAAAACGTTGATTTAACCTCTGATAATAATATGGATTTTGCAGGTTTTGATGAGTCACATAATACATCTAATTTTAGTAAAAGTAGTGTTGACTGAATTTTCATTTATTTCTTACAGATAATATAATATATTATTTTTTATATTAAAAAGAAAAAATAATAATAATAGTAACAAATTATATATATACGGTTATGATATTTAATATTTTGCATTGGAATATTAAGGTTTCTTTAACAATAAGCAAGATCTAATGGTGTTTCTTAACGAATATGATGTTAATATCATTCTTCTAAATGAAACACATCTGAAATTTTCACAGCACTTGCATATTCCCAATTTTTACTGCTATAGGGATGATAGGATTGATGGATGGGGTGGAATAGCTGTACTTATTCATCAGTCTCTGGCAGCTGATAGGATAGATATTTCACATATTCACTTGCCTGAAAAATGGCAGGCTATCATTATCAAATTTGAAAAAATTTTTATTATAGGATCGTATAAGACACCAGATGTTCGTTTTCGTAAGGAGATCTTTAGAGAATTGGTTCAAATGTGTGATAAACCGTTTTTCTTCATAGGTGACTTGAATTGCCAACATTCTTTATGGGGTTCATCATCTAACAATCCGAACGGCAATCGTCTTGCAGATCTTTTGGAGGAGGATAACTTGTGTTTTCTCAATACAGGTGAGGCGACAAGAATCTCACCGCCTGACTCAAACAGTGTCCCTGACGTAGCTATAGCATCTCCAGGTTTGGCTGTGGACTGCCTCTGGGAAGTTTTTCCAGAGATAGGAGCAAGTGATCACTTTCCTTTTGTAGTGTGTTACGGGCAGGATAGAAATAGTCCCCAAGGAAATGACCCTCTTCAAGATCGCAGTATCTTTAATGTGAAAAAAGCCAATTGGGAACAATTCAACCAATATATTGAGTCTAACATTAACAACATCCCTAATGAGTCTTACACAGATTTTCAAAACCTAATATTAGACGCAGCAAACAGGTTCATCCCTAAGAAAAAGCGTGTTAGATTCCATAAACCACAATTACCTTGGTGGGATGAAGAGTGTTCAGTTTTAATTAAATCAAAGAGGGAGGCAGTCAAGAAGTTCAAACAGGTACCTTCTTTAGAAAACTTCATTAATTTTAAAAAAATTAGGGCACATTGTAAAAAGGAACTTAAATCCAAAAAGAAAAAATCATTTGTTGTGTTTTGTTCCACAATTTCACCTGATACTCCAATATCAGTAATGTGGAGAAAAGTGAGAAGTTTCCATAAGGCTTTCACTAAAGCCTCAGTTAGAACTCCTAGTAATTCATCGTTAGGGGAGGAAATGCTTTGTTCATTGACTCCACCTGTATTTGAGGACATTGCGTCTCACCCAGTGAAATCTAATACTATCGAGTGTGAACTCTTCACTTTAAACGAACTTTCATTGGTTTTGGTTGAACGAAAGGATACTGTGCCGGGCCAGGATGGTATAACATTTTCTATGTTGCAACATCTTCCAGAGTCAGCAATCAAGTTCCTGTTAAAATTTTTCAATTTATGTTTAAAGGAGGGAATGCATATTCCCACTCAATGGAAATCACAAACAGTGTGTTTAATTCCCAAACCCAATAAAAATATAAATTGTCTTTCGGGCTGGAGACCAATCGTTTTATCATCGTGTGTTAGTAAACTTTTAGAGAACATGATAAAAATAAGGTTAGATTGGTATGTAGAACATTTTATGATCCTATCGCCTTTCCAGACTGGCTTTCGTAAAGGTAGAGGGGTGTCTGAAAACTTAATTCATCTGGTCAATGAAATCTCAATGAATATCTCAAAAAGGAAACCAGCCGCTGCTGTTATGTTAGACATTTCTTCTGCATATGATAAAGTGTCAATCATCCAATTATTGGACGCTTTGGGAGATCTCAATTTGCCATTGTTCCTTATTGAATTGGTTAAACATTTATTGACTAATCGTTTGGTGTCTGTTCGTGATCCCATTTCCTTAAATCTGCTAGGACCAAGAACTACCAATGTGGGCCTTCCTCAGGGTTCCCCTTTGAGTCCAGTACTATTTAATATTGTCATCAATATAATCTCATTTTGTGTGCCAGAGGATGTTCTAATTACTCAGTATGCAGACGATGTTGCCCTCTATTGCTCCGGTAACAGCTGGGTGGATGTTGTGGAAAAATTAAATGGTGCAGTAGAAAGTATTTCTAATAAACTTCATGATATGGGAATGTGTCTGTCATCTAGCAAAAGTCAAGCAATTTTTTTTGATAGAAATAGGAATAATATTCCGAATTCACTAATATCAGTGAATAACACACGTTTAGATTGGAAACAAGAAGTTTCTCATTTGGGAGTTATTCTAGATAGTTCCCTTTCTTGGAGAAGTCAAATTGAAAAGATGGCATTGAGGGCTTCCAGTGGAGTCAATATTATTCGTTGTTTGTGTCGAACTTGGTGGGGAGCACATCCTGCAACTTTACTCACTCTATATAAGGCATACATTAGATCACATCTTGACTATGGATCTATTTTTCTGGGAGGTTGTGCACGTTCTCTACTTGCAAAATTGGATAAGGTGCAGTATAGAGCTCTTAGAGTGGTAGGGGGATTTATGAGGTCTTCTCCAGTTCATATAATTTTGTCAGAGTGTGGAGAAACACCGTTAGATCTTAGAAGAATATGGCTAGCATCTAAATTCATTTTAAAAGTAGTAGCCTATGACAACCCAATATATGCCTCAATTGAGCAATTTCACAATGTTTTTCTGGGTTACTTTAGTTTTTGGAGAAGAAAATATTTCCCACCAATACTGGCTGCTTTCCAGAATACTTTACATGAAATTCATGAGGTAGCACATAGCTCCTTATTTCCTTGTCACTCCTTTCCACTTAATATTCAGATTTCTCCTATGGCTTATGAAACTGTCAATATGGGCAAAGAGGCAAATAACCAAACCAAGTTTATGGAATGGTACCTCAATAACTGGTCAGAATATAAACTTATTTTCACAGATGGATCCAAAGATAAACAAGGTAATGTAGGTATTGGGATATACCTTAACGAGAGAACACAGTTAACAGCAAGATTACCATCCGCTAATTCAATTTGCTCAGCAGAAGTATTTGCCATTAAAAAAGCATTAGAGTTAATCCAACAGAATAATTTTACAAAGTGCCTCATCTGTAGTGATTCTAAAAGTGCTCTAGAAAAAATCACAAGACCAAGCTACAAGGCGGCAATAGACTCACAAACTCTCCAACTAAAACAAAAACTATGTGAATTTGATGAACAACAAAGAGAAATTAAATTTGCATGGATTCCAAGTCACACTGGAATTATTGGGAAATTCCCTCCTAACCATCTTGCGAATCTTGGAAGAAAGCTGCCTATTAGTGAAGAACCAAAGGCCCCCTTTAAAGATTTTCGAATTAAATATAAAGAAAATCTATGGATTGGTTGGGAAAATCGTTTCCAACAAATAGGACAGGCAAAAGGAATTACTTATTGCTCACAAGTTACAGTTCCATATAAAAAGGCATGGTTTACAAAATTTCCCAACCTGGGGAGAGGTATAATCACACAAATGTGTCGTATGAGAAGTGGACATTGTAGTGTTCCTGTACATTTATTTAGATTGAAGGTAGTGAATTCAAACCAGTGTTTATGTGGCAGTGTAGGAACTTTACAACATGTTTTATTGGAATGTACTAGGTTCCAAAGAGAGTCCCAGTTGCTTAGAAGGGAACTAGAACGTGATCCGACATTAACTGATGCGTTGTTTAAAAATTTAAACTCAAAGACATTAATCGCAGTGCAAAAGTTTTTAACATCAACAATGACTCGTGTGTAGCTTGCTTAAAAACTTTAGACTTTATGCTTGCTTGCAATGCATGTGCTTTGTGCTTAGTGCGGTTTTGCATGGTAGTACTAGACCATTAATAGTAGAACTTTAGTTATGGAACTTATAAACAATTACAAAGTTTTTTTTTAGCTCTTAATTATTTCAGATTCAGGAGCTATGAGCTTAAGCCCAGATGTACCTCAGGTACGGCTCTTGAATATTCAAGTCTATATTCACGGATCCTGGCCGGATAGCCCTAGTAGCTAAGGCCATTCAAATGAAGAGAAGAAGAAGCACTGCCTCCCTCCTTCCCTCCTAACCGCCAGACGCAGGCCAGCTAACCGCAGACGCAGCTCTTATCAATTGTGACCACGGTTGCCGATTTGTACATAATTATCATATTTTAACATAATTTTTATGGCATTCTGATAATAAATATTGTTTTAACATAATTGATAATTTTAACATAATTTTATACGGATAGATTTGGCAATAGAGTTTAGTAAATTTTCAAGAATTCTTCAATTTGTTTGCATTTGCATTTACTAGCTTGCAACTTGCGACACAATTTTATGACCACCTTTGTCCTTTTATATTTGATATTGGGACTAATGTACCTACCTGAATAGTGAATACTTTTGAGGATTGTGGTTTTCATATAAACAATATCATTAATATCAAACTAAGTAACTTATGGATTAAAAAAATGAAGACAATTGCTTTATAAAAAGCCGAGAAAATACATTTTTTAACGTAAACCGATTTTGAACTTTGAGTGATTTTTATGATGAATGATGATTATTGATCATCATATTATGACGAAGGTAGTTTATTTTTGAATACTTGTACCTATAATAGAAGTATAATAAAGTATCATTTTTTTGCAATGTGATAGCAAAAGAAGTAAAAAATAAAATCAACCGAAATTTGACGATTTCTACCGAAAAATTAGGAGCACTTCTACTGAAATTTTGTCCAAGTTCTGTGGCTTGCGGCAGGGGTTGGCGATAAAAAATTTTAACATAATTTTTGGCCAAATCTGATAATTTTAGCAACCGCTTAACATAATTTCATATCGTGACATCGGCAACACTGATTGTGACTCAGTGTTTGAGATACCTTGGCGTAGGTGATGAGATACCACTTATTTTTGCATTATAAAAGCGTACGTGTTGTGAAATTTTAATTGTGGTAGTTGACTTTTATTGATTTCGTTGATTTGAGTGAGGGAAGATAATTGTAGTCAAGATGAGCTCAGCAAAGAAACGCAAGTATAATGATGGTCATATCAAATATGGGTTTATTTGTATGCGTAAAGATAATGTCGAACATCCTCAGTATGTAATTTGCTATGAAGTATTAAGTAATGATGCAATGAGACCTAATCGTCTTGAAAGACATTTGTCATCCAAACATAACCCTTTTAAAGACAAACCAAAGGAATTTTTTGCTACAAAATCCGAAAATTTAAAACGCATGAAGTTAGATAGTACTGGTTCTACTGCTCAGTCATCTGAAAAAGTTCTTGAAGCTTCATATGAGCTATCACTTCTGATTGCTAAAGAAAAGAAGAGCCATATTATGGGAGAGACGCTTGTTAAACCGTGTTTGTTAAAGGCAGCTGATATTATTCTTGGAACGCAGATTAAGCAAAAGTTATCTCAAATACCTCTTTCTGACAATACCGTGAAACGTCGCATTGATGATATGGCCGAAGACATACAAAACCAGGTAGTTGATGCAGTAAAACAATCGCCATTTTTTGCTAGTCAGCTAGACGAGAGTACCGACATAGCACAATGTTCTCAGTTAATTGTGACTTCTGAGCTTCACTGAAGACGCATAAGGATGCTGAAATAGCTATATGGAGATGGTCGTCCAACTCTGAATCAAATATAGACAAAACCTGCCTCGAACCCCTTTTTCATCTTTCTCAGTTAATTGTTTATGTTCGGTATGTTGAAAATGATAGAGTGAAAGAGGAGCTACTCTTTTTTACAGAGTTGGAGACCACGACAAAAGCTATTGATGTTATGAAAGCAGTGTCAGACTTTTTTGACAAACAGGAAATCTCTTGGCAAAAACTAATCGGTGTATGTACGGATGGCGCGCCTTCAATGCTTGGTTCTCGCTCAGGATTTGTACAATTAGTAAGAGAGAAAAATGCTGATGTGACTGGGATACATTGTGTTATACATCGACAAGCCTTGGCAGCAAAAACTCTTTCAAATGAATGCAATGCTGTCTTAAAGTTGTGTATTAAAGTAGTGAATTACATAAAAAACAGTGCGTTGAATACTCGACTGTTTAAATCTCTTTGTGAAGATTTAGGAAGTGATCACAAAACACTGCTATTTCATACAGAAGTACGATGGCTCTCAAAAGGAAACATGTTAGCAAGATTATTTGACCTTCGAGATGAAGTAATCAACTTCTTGGAACAGCAAAAGCAAAATGAACTAAGCGTGGCCTTCAAAAAAAGTTGTACCCAAGTAATATTGGCTTATTTGTCAGACATCTTTGACTCGTTGAACAGCCTTAACTTAAAACTGCAGGGTGGAAACTCAAATATAGTTACTCATCGTGATGCGATTAATATGTATATTGAGAAACTGCAACTTTGGAGGCGTAAAATGTCAGCAAACCCCTGCAATTATTCGAGTTTTCCTAAAGTAGAGTCAATGTCAGAAGAAACACGCTTCAGAGATATTTATGAAGGATCAAGTTTGAAAATCCGAATATCAAACCATTTGGAGAGCCTAATTGCAGAGTTCCAGAAATACTTTCCAAACACTTGTGACGATAGTATTTTCAGAATGTCAACCGACCCATTCCATGTCAACATAGACTCCTTGCCTGAATCACTTCAAGAAGATGCTTTGCAAATAAAACATGATTCCTCTGCCAAATACAACTTTGATATAATGGACAAACCTTCATTTTGGTTAAAATATTTCAAAGTGTATCCTAGTGTATCACGGGAAGCTCTTCGTTTATATTTGCCTTTTTCAAGTACCTATTTGTGCGAAAAAGCATTTTCAACACTTGTGGCAATTAAAACAAAGTATCGAAATAAACTTGATGCTGCTAGTGACTTGCGTTGTGCACTTACTAAAACTCAGCCTCGAATAGGCATACTAGTAAAGAAAATGCAAGCCCATCCATCTCATTAACCAACCTAATCTATTTTTTCTTTTATTAATAATTTTTGTATTTTATTAAAACTGATATTGTTGTATTTTATGGCAGTATGTATATATAAATAAATGTTTTGTTTTTTATGTAACACTTATTTGATTTTGTTTTGTTCCCAGGCATATACAATTTATTGTTAAGGGGTGGGGGGGGGGTGCGAGAAACTTTCATTTCAACAAAAGGGGGCGTGGTACAAAAAAGTTTGGGAACCCCTGCTTTAGGCTCAGACGGTTTGAACTTAAAAATGTTACTTCAATGTTGCCCATTAGTCATTCCTTATATAACACATACCGGGTGGTGAATTGGAACACGGGCCATAGGAAACTCAATGTAAAATTCTAAACTGTTGAATTCCTGCTTCCCTAATTATTTTACATCAAAAGTCATAAGAAACTATTTGTAGAGAATTGAAATCTGTATTGAAAACAACTGTTAATATTGTTCTACGAACAATAATTATTCAAAATTTTGTAAAAATATAATACAATTTTCAGAGAAATACGCCAAAGTTACGCCACACACATTGCAATAATGTGTATAAGTTTGCATTCGGTGACAATGAATTTATTATATTTACAATTTGAACTGTCAATTTCTTTATTTATTTGATCATTTATTGTTTAAAACAGAATAAAATTGATCAGATACCCTCAGTTAAGGAGAAAGTATTAATAATAAAGATATTTTCTTCAGTCAATAGTGTAGGATAGTGTAGGAATGTGTTTAAATCGTAAAACAATTTTAACTTCTGTTTTTAATACAGACTTCAATCCTCTACAAATAACTTCTCATGACTTTTGATCTAACATAATTAGGGAAGCAGGAATTCAACAGTTTAAAATTTTACATTGAGTTTCCTATGGCCCGTTTTCCGATTCACCACCCTGTATAATAAACTGTTGCCTCTCTAATAACTATTTTCCAGATGAATGGAAAAAAGCATTAATTAGACCCATACCTAAATGTAACAATCCAACCGAATATAAGGATCTACGACCTATTAGTATTTTGCCAACTCTATCAAAAGTGTAAGAACGCATTATGGAAATGCAGCTTCGCGATTATATTTCTAATAATAATATCTTAACTGTGAAACAGCACTCCTTAAAATAACTGATGACATTTTGAGAGAAAGGGATGTTAAAGTTACCATTTTAGTTTTGATCGATTTCTCTAAGGCATTTGACACTCTTAATCATTCGCTACTTTGTGCAATTTTGAAGTCAATAGGCTTTTCCGTGGATGCATTGAATATGGTTGAGTCTTACTTGCGCCATAGGAAGCAGAGCGTCAAAGTAGATGAAAGGAGCTCTGATTTTGTAATCATTTTGTCAGGGGTGCCTCAGGGCTCAATCTTAGGTCCAATCTTATTTACTTTATACACCACCAATATTGGGACTTTCCTGAATACCTGTAAATTTCATCTATATGCAGATGATACACAAATTTACCATTCATTTTACCCGGTTGACAGAGCAAGTGCTATTGAGACTGTTAATCAGGATATTAAATCATTGGTTGATTGGGCAAGAAATCATGCATTAAATATAAACTCTAAAAAAACTAATCTGGTGGTTTGTGGTCCTAGCTGGGTATGTCTGGAGATGAGTAACACCATTGAAACAGTTGTTAATAATGAAATCATTAAACCTGTAACTAGTGCAAAAAATCTAGTTTTAACTTTAGATAATCACCTAAAATTTACAAAACATATTAACACCTGTGGGAGTAAAGCATTTCTCAGTTTAAGAACAATTTATCATAATCGCCGCTATCTATCTTACAAGGTAAAAATAATACTGTGTGAAAGTTTAGTTTTATCTAAATTTAACTATGGTGATGTTGTGTATGGGCCTTGTATTAGTTCAGATGACAAGAGAAGAATTCAGTTGGTTCAAAATTCGTGTCTTCGTCTGATCTGTGGTGTAAGAAGACACCAGCCTATTTCTCACAAACTAAAACACGTAAAATGGTTGAGCATGGAAAAGAGAAGATATCTACATGTTGCTTGTCTATTCCATAAAATCATCAAAAACTCATTACCAGCATATATTTTTAAAAAAGTTATATATATATATATATATATATATATATATATATATATATATATATATATATATATATAAAACACTTTTGAGTTTCGGTGGGTTGGAGTCAATAAAAAGGGGCTGTTAGAATACTATTTTTTATTACTCGAGCTTTCGAATGTGTTTACATTCATTTTCAAGAGCTAAAAAGTAACTGATAAAGTGGAAACAAAGATCATGTAAAAATATAACTCACCAGATAAATCTAGATTGGTTATTAAAACTTGCTAACATTAATACATATAAATAAGAGGAAAACTATTAATATCCATAAAATGAATTCTTCCCAGACTGCATAATATAAATTAATGGCCAAAAGATTTAAATTTTTGAAATGAATTTTGAATTTGAATGATCGGTAAATTGGAAAAAAATTTTAATACAAAAAGTCAATGTCAGTGAAAAAATCAGCCTACATCGACAAGTAGCTAAAAGTAATTTATTTAAATATATTATAACGTGATGATTTGTTAAAAAAAGAAAGAAGAAATAAATAAGTAGAGAAAAAAATATTTTAGTAGTTTACAGAAGTACAAAAGAAATGTAATAAGGATGTGAAAAAAGTGAAATATTTATGGTGCTCTGAATATTATTTAAAATTATAAGGAAATGATGTAATTATAAATTTTGCTTAAATTTTGAATTTCTGATCTTTTATTTAAACTATGATCACTTCTACTAATAGATACCATTTCCAAAAAAGTCCTTTTGAATTTATTACCTTCATTGCACAAAATTTTTATGTTGTCAAAATCCATGATATGATCTTTGTCAATCACATTAGTATTCTAACAGCCCCTTTTTATTGACTCCAACCCACCGAAACTCAAAAGTGTTTTTTATAAACAAGTCAACAAAGTACTTCTTTTTTCTTTACATTTATATATATATATATATATATATATATATATATATATATATATATAACTGACATACATAATGTCAATACAAGATATAAAAATAAAATTACAGCTCCACCACATCGTACAGAGCAATTCAAAAACTCATTTACATATCAAATATCAAAAATATATAATGGATTAGCAAAAGAATTAAAATTAAAGTCGATTGTATCTTTTAAGAAATATCTTAAAACTAAATTGCTAACTGAGTAACACATGTGCCATAGTTAATGACCTGTTATGTAGCATGTATAGACTATGTGATAGTTTTTGGACAATATTTAATTACAAAATGTTCCTATTAGTCACGGTTTTCGATTTGTTACAGAACATGAAAAAAAATATATCATTTTTTTTCTCTTGCTTAAGATAAAAAGCAGAGGTGCTGATTTCTTGAAATCAGTACCAATTGATCTTCAACATTTTTTTCTTTCTTGTTATTATATTACGCGTTTATATTTTGGATGTTTTGTGTACTGTATGTACTTGAAGGAAAAATAAAGACCTTTATTATTATTATTATTATACGGTTTACCATTCCAAACTATGTAATCGGCTAGGCTCGCTAGGCATTGTCAAAGCTTCTAAGTTGGTTTCCATTTTTAAAGAACTTAATTCCATCAGTGATGACGTGACTGATCATATTGATGATTTAGATTACAAGATTACTATGAGACTAAAACAATTTTGAGAGATTGATTAACTCTTGTATGCAAAATGTTTTAAGTTTTACAATTTTTTTTCTGTGTTCCGATTATTAATAAATAAATAATATGTATGTTAAAAAATTATATAATATATTTAATAATTTTTTTTGATGTTCATTATAGATATTAATAAAGAAAATGAAAAAAAAAACACTTGTTTAATTCAAGTGTTTTAAACAAAAACTGTTTTAAACATAAACAAATGTTTAAAACAGTTGATTAAAACAAAATGTTTAAAACGAAACAACCGTTTCCCACCTTTAGATGAATTGGACGAGTTTGAGAAATGCCACTGTCACAGTGACAGTTTTAGTTGACATACTGCTCTGATACGTCTAAAGGTGGGAAACAATCAATATAATGTCAATTTATATGTTACTATCGCTAAATTTAACAACACTACTAGTTTTATTTCTGTTTATCTCACAACTTAATATGTTTTCCATCTCTTGCGCTATTTTGCCGGTTACTAGCGCACTCATCACTGTATATTGTAATAGACAACTACACAAACTCAGAAATCAATTAAAATAATTTTGTAAGTGGCGAAATTAATTAATTAATTTATTTATTTATTTAACGGAAAATCTCCTTTTTACAATATAAAGATATATGGACATTTTTAACACTAACCTACTAACAAGTAAATATATCACAATAACATATTACCTACATAAAATACTTAAAATATATAAAATACAAAAATTACATAAATACCCCCTCAGTTGGTTCCTAACAAATAAATATATCACAATAACATATTACATTAAATACTCCCTCAGTTGGTTCTTAAACCTGGTTTGACTAACTCCCAGCAGATCTGTAGTTTTATTAATTTCATTACCCAGTCTATGAAATCTAGGTATAGGACTAGTATATCCGTAGTTGGTATAATGAAAACTAATTGAGAATAATGGTTTATCTCTAATATTTATAGTGTTTAATTTAAACTTGATTAGCTCCAACAAATCCGGGCAAGTTATATTACCCTCCAAGATTTTATGAAGAAATAAAAGATCATTAATAATTAAAGTTTTTTCAATAGACAACAACTTTAAATGATTATTTATTCTCTGATAAGAAGAAAATTGAGGCATATGTAATCTCCACCCACAAGTTCTCAAAAACCTATTCTGGACTGCTTCCAAAGATAAAGTAGAAATAGAAAATTCTCTAGAGTTTCTAGTTATAAATCCTAAAGTTTTCAAAGCTCTACTAGTAATAGATCTTAAGTGTGAGACAAATGTCAAAGAACTGTCAAAAATTACTCCTAGATCCTTGATTTCACTAATTTTCTCTAAAGGAACAGAATTAATATTATAAACAAAATTTACAGGATTTGTTGATCTCGAGAAAGTTATTGTAAAACATTTGCATGGATTTAAAGACATGGCATTATTGGTAGCCCAATTAATAAAGTAATTTAAATCATCTTGTAACTTGAAATAGTCAGATAATTCAGAAATTTCCATAAATAATTTCAGGTCATCAGCAAATAATAAAAACTTATAATATTTAAAACATGAAGCTACATCGTTAATGAAAATCTTAAATAGTAAGGGTCCCAAATGTGATCCCTGTGGGACGCCAGAACTTGCATTTATAGGAATCGAAGTAAAATTTTTTATTTTCACATACTGAATCCTTCATTGTAGGTAACTTTCCAACCAATTCACTAAATAGTGTGGAAATCAGATTTTTTGTAAGAGTAAATCGTGGTTCATTGTATCAAATGCCTTCGAAAAGTCAGTGTAAATCGAATCAACTTGGCACCTCTTTTCAAAGGCAGAAGTGATACAATGTTGATAAAGCAGTAAGTTTGTGTTGGTAGACTTCCCACTCGTAAAACCATGCTGTTGTTCAATCAGAATATTTTTACAATACCATGACAAGGGTTTATATAACAACAGTTCAAATAATTTAGGTATTGCAGAAAGTAATACTACGGGACGATAATTAGCAATATCATTTTTCAGACCATTTTTGAATACAGGGGTAATAAAACTATCCCGCCATTTAACAGGAAATGGTTGTAATTTTAACGAAGAATTAAATAAATAATTTAGTGGTTTGGAAAGACTACATTTACAATTTATCAAAAAATATGCAGGGATACCATCCGGACCACTAACCAGTTTACCTTTTAAAGAGCTAATTCCTTCATAAACTTCGCTTAGGGAAAATTGTATAAATGGAATGTCAGTCTGCCTAAAAATATCGTATTGCATATTTGACACATCTATATTATCATTTTTATAAACACTAGAGAAATGAGTAGCAAATAAATTACTAATGTCTGTACCACTATCAGCAATTGTACCATTATAATGCATTTTATTGGGGATACCGTGATCTTGTTTCAATGAGTTAATGTGATTCCAGAAGTATTTTGTATTTTCACTAACCTTCAGAGCAGTACTAGAAATATAATTATCATAACATGTTCTTGTCAAAGTTTTACACTGAGCTCGAAGATTAGAAAAGTTTGAATAATCACCAGCTGAGTTAGTATTTTTAAACTTAGCATGAGCTGCCTTCTTACAAGATATCAACTTTCTAAGTTCAGATGAGAACCAACGAGGATATACAGATGGTTTGTATCTTCTAATAGGTACAAACAAATCTAATTCAATGCTAATGTTAATATCATCATTAGCTAAGAAATACTCCCAATTAATTGGAGCAAAATAATCATTTAAAGCTATATAATCAGCATTCTTAAAATCATAATACAGAATATCGCAAGACAAATGATTAATATCACTAACAATTAATTCACATGAAAGTGCAACATGGTGGTAATTGTTTGACAATAAAGTGTCCACCGCTGTGTCAACAGTAATTGATTCCACAGCATCATCATTACACAAACATAAGTCAAGTAATACTCCATGCTGATTTGCAACTACATTGGCCTGCCTTAAATTCAAATATGAAAAACTTTCACAAACTGTTAATGCAGGATATTCTGCAGGGCAAGAGACAGAAAGACCATCCTCAGTAGAATAATTCCAAGTTGCTTGTGGAAGATTATAGTCTCCAAAAATATATAAGCTACTATTAGGGTTGTTTTCAACAATAAACTCTACTGCAGAGCAATGATCCACATAAATATCCTGATTTGATGATGGTGGAATGTAAACAGCTCCAATAATAACAGTTTCGTTATGGCTTGACAAAGAAACAAACAGATGTTCAACATTAATAAAGTGAGTGGTAAGATGCGTAGATTTAAACTTACTATTAAGTAAAATTAAAATTAATGCACATATTTCCAGTAAGAATTGTCCATACTATGCTAATAAAAGATCGATGATATCAAAATTAATAGGCAAAAGAACAAATATGACTATCTACAGAACATTTTTTTTTATTCCATTTATTAAAATACAGTGGAACCCCGATAAGTTGGCCCCCGATAACCCGGAACTTCGGCTAACCCGGACCGATTTTTATTAGACAAACATTTCAACAATAAAAAATGTATGTAATATAATATTTGAGAGATAATGGGTATTTGTGTAATTTGAACTACATATACCATAGTAAAAATAATGACTCATGGCACACCACATTCATTGTCGTGTTATCGAAAACAACAGGCACCTGTAGTATCCTTTATTTATTTGAAACTGCCTTAGCATTGTTTAGAAGAAACTAAAAGACTATTAAAATTATTTTTTTAACAATGGTCTTAGTCATCACTGTTATTAAATAACATAACATCAGAGACGGTATTGTGTGTAGTAAAGTCGTTTCGCTTCCGTTTGTAAATCTATTCAGATTTTGTGTTTGCGTGTTTTTTGTCTGCGTAAGGGCAACAAAACGTAAAAATGTTGTAGTGACAATGGGAAAGAAACTAGAAGCATTAAGTAGAATTGATAGAGGCGAATATTGCAGCATCATATGGTGTCAGTACATCTACAGTATCGGATTGGAAGAAAAATAGAACTAAAATCGAAGAATTTTGTTTCAAAATGATAACAAAAGACAGTTTGGACAATCGGTGCAAAGCTAATAAAGCTAAAAAAGACTCGACGACGCTTTGTATGTGTGGTTTTGTGCGTAACGCAAACGTGGTTTACCAGTGTCTGTGTGACAATTATAACGGAGTTTATCTGTAAGCATACCATATTATATTAATTTTTACCATTTTCTCCGGCTAACCCGGATTTTCGATAACCCGGATCAGCCGCATTCCCGATTAATCCGAGTTAACGGGGTTCCACTGTACATAATAACAATATACAAAAAAATACATTAAAAAACCAAGAGCCGTAGCTATGCTGGTTTTGTGGTAACATAATAAACATAAATATAATAATAACAGATTACATAACAAAAAACTTTTTAGACTATTTTACACTGAAGGTTAAGTTTTCCTATATAAATTAATTTAAGAATTGTATTAAATTAAATGATTAAAATTATTATAGAATTATATTCAATTAAAGCTTTTTCAATTACATTAATTAGACCCATCGAAACCTGTGGTAGTTAGACCTGGGTAATGACAAAAAAAGATAAAGACCAACTCAGGACATTCTAGAGAAAGATACTGAGAAAAGTATATAGCCTGGTGCAAGAGGATGACTACACATGGAGAATCAGGAGAAACAAACAGGTTAATGAATTGAATGAAGGGTGCGATATTGTAAGATTTGTTAAAAGTCAGAGGGTGTCATGGTTGGAACATGTCCAGAGAAGAAGATACAAAATCAACAAAGAAAATATTACAATGGAAAACTATAGGAAGACAAAAAAAGGAAGACCTAGAACAAGATGGTTGGATGACAAGATGACCTGAAAATTATGAATGTAAGACAATGGAGGACAAGGGCACACGAGAGATCTGAATAGAAGGACATAGCTAGGCAGGCAAAGACCCATCCAGGGTTATGATGCCAAAAGAAGAAGGAGCTGTAAGTAATGCCAGTATAAAAAATACCAATAATTTTATTTTAAATATTTAGTAAAAACATGCCACAAGGAAAGAGTTTCAGAAACATATTAATAGAAAAGATTAATGATCTACTTATGAAAAATAAAACTAGCCTTCTTCTTATGGTGCCTTTCCTTTACGGATATTGGACACTAACATGGCTATTCTGACTTTGTTGACTGCTGCCCTGAAAAGTCCAGTAGTGGTCAAGTTAAACCATTTTCGAGGTTATGCAGCCAGGATATTCTTCTTCGTCCTGGACCTCTTTTCCCATGCACTTTACCTTGAAGTATGGTCCGAAGAAGGTCATATCGTTGTTCATTGTGCATTATATGGCCCAGGTATTCCAGTTTGCGACGTTTTATGGTTAGGACTAGTTCACGCTCTTTACCCATTCTATGTAGAACTTCTTCGTTGGTAACTCTGTCTATCCAGGAAATCCTCAACATGCATCTATAGCACCACATCTCAAATGCTTTGAGTCTCTTCAGTAATGCTTCAGTTAAGGTCCATGACTCCACGCCATATAAAAGAACGGAGAATATGTAGCATTTTAGTAAACAAACTTTTATTTCCAATTTTATATCGTGGCTGTTAAAGATTTTTTTCATTTTGACAAAAGCTGATCTTGCCTTCTTGATCCTTATCTTGATTTCCATCAATTGGTCCCACTGTTCATTTAAGTTTGCACTCAAATAACAAAAGTTGGTGATTTGTGTTATAGATTGTTGGTTAACTAGTAATTGACCAGCCAATCACATCAATTAACCACTGGTGCCCTATTGAGGAAGCCTGTAAAATGACTAAAGGTAATGGAGACTACAGCATGCATATTTATGTTGAGGTATTTGTTGTCATATGAAACAGAACAGAACTTGAAAAACCTATACTATGTTCTGTTCTACATGCAAAGATACATTATCAAAAGAAATTATTAATGTAACTACTTACAACTCAGCCAAGACTGTGAGTTCATGGTATGTGCGTTGTACAATAAAATCTATTAACATAGCTAAAGACATCATTCCTCCTCTATTGCCTTCCTGGGGACCAGCTACATTATTTTGGGCCACTGCATTGGAAACGGGCGTTTGGAGCCCCTCTAAGGGTACGGGGGCCATTTTACTTGAGCTATCCGTTTCTTCGGCTAAAATTTAACGATATTTCTACACCTACTATTTGTTATTTACATTTTTTTCTTAAAATGAATTGAAGAGTTTGTATGTGCAACAAATAACTCTCATGATCATATCATGAAAATGAAAACTGAAACTGACAGTGTTGACGTTGACAGTGCGAGTAACTGCGCAAGAGTTTGGATCATAGATATAATAACACATAGATTAGGCAAGGTCCGAAAAATAGCGTAACGCGGAGCAGTTCGGGCAAAGTCGGGGTCAGGTCGGAGGTCTAGGGGAGTGTTATACCGTTGTTATACCTTTGGGCAAATTTCATGTCGTTTGGCTCCAATCTAAATGATTAAAAATTGAGATGATGCCTCCTGATGAGAGACTAAAGGCCCCGTCTCACCATCAAATAATTGACAGTTATTTGATCAAACTTGACAGTCAAACTTGACTAGTGACACAAACTATACATACTAACTGTCACTTTGTGTCACTAACTGTCAAGTTTGATCAAATAACTGTCAATTATTTGATCAAACTTGACTAGTGACACAAACTATACATACTAACTGTCACTTTGTGTCACTAACTGTCAAGTTTGATCAAATAACTGTCAATTATTTGATGGTGAGACGGGGCCTTAATAAGTTTCGAAACCGGTAGAGGTGCTTGCTGCACTCTCTGATTGGACTAGAATATGGTTCGGCTGTATTTTCGTTTTGCAACGGAATTGAAAATGGTTATTCATTTTTGATTTACATTTACTCTCATTGGAGTATGAAGGGAACCATTCTCGTTGGAACTTTACCACGCTGAGCAGATGGGACGTGAATTGTAAATTGTAGAATTCCCTCATCTTCCTTAGTCTCAGCATCCGTATGGCTTGCAAATTGTAGAAGCCTCGGAGGTGTAACCAGAGAAGGTTCCCATTGTTTTCATTCTGGTGGGGTGTAGAATAGCATTATGTTGTTTTGTATGCCATTAGAGTGAAAACTTAGTCTCTTTCTGTTTAAAAATTGCTTTATAGAAACTAAACTGACGACTACTAAAACTATGTGTCATCGCGTGGATGATTATACAATAGAAAGCTATCTAGCCCTAGCCGCTGTGGCCCTGTGCAAAATTTCCTTATGTTTTAAGCTCTTAAGTATTGTTGGGGTGTACTACACCCCCTGTCGGATGCCGGGTTAATAAATGTTTTGTCGCTTAATATTTTTATTTTTCTACTCTGCACAACCCTCTCGTGTTTATTAGTAACTTTAAAGCCAGACCAAATAAATCGTAGAACAGTTGCCCTAAAGTTCACTATTTTTAATATCGAAGGACAAACTCTTCTTCTCCCAGGACGTCGTGTGTGGTCCAAAAATATTCACCGATGTCCAATTGGGCAAAAGGGAATAATTAACCCCTTTTCGCCACGGTGGGGTGAGATTCACAAATAAAAACTCTCGCCATTACTATAAGAAACAGTCCACGATGGTTATGGTATAACTCTCTGGGGTAGCTCTATCCTAGTATAAAGGATATTTTCAAGACCCAAAAGCGTATTGTGATATGTATTGCGGGTGTTTCGTATGGTTATTCTTGCAGAGGCCTATTTTAAGAACTTCCCAGGCAACCAAACGACGTTTTTATAACGTAGTTAACACGTCATAAAAATGACCAATTGACGTGTTTCTATGACGTAGTACTGACGTTGAAAATCACGTGTATTTGTCTCATCGATTTGACGTCATAATTGTGACGATTTTCAAACGTCAAAAATATGACGACCTTTATACGACGGTAAAATCACGTCTTTAATACTTTCAAAAAGTGACCTCTTTCAGATGTTTCAAAATAGTATAAAAATAGGTAACATGAAACCTATAGGCCTACGTCCCATGTGTCGAAGATATACTACCACTTGTTTAAGATCGCTTGTCGCTTGTGCGCTAGAAGCAACATTGATTCTGCATGATTGCACCAGCCCTCACATTATAAAATTTTCACTAGTTATATATACCTACTTACTGTGTCAAAACTGAAACAACATATATATGAAACTAATAAATAATTTATTTTCCAGCATACTTGATATCTTAATTTAACGCTGTCTTAATATCTTCATTTAACGCTTAATTAAAAACAAATAAACATAATCTCAAAGTTGTCAAGAAGAATTACTGCATTAAACTAACTCACTGAGCAAGAACGCATAAAAATCTCTTAATTAACATGTTTCTTCAACTACATCTAAATGAAAAGTCTTATTTTATCACACAAGACACAAACCGCGCAAACAATAAATGAGAAATTTCTTATGAATATTTAGCGTTATACCTAAACGAAATTATTTGGAGTCAATAAAAACAAGCAAGCTCCTCCCAATTTTGTGACGTCAGACTTAGGCTGTCTGAAATTAAAACGTTTTTTAAACGTAATTTTAACGTCATTAATCTTACGTATTTAAAATCACCTACAAAAGACGTCTATATGACGTAATGTTCAAACACGTGTTATATTCAACAAAAAACTGACGTTTCCTCAACGTTATATGACGTCACTTGGTTGCCTGGGTTCAATAACAGTGTATGGAATTTACATTTTCGAATTACTGATACTAATCCATAAGAATAAAAGAACTTTTTTATGTAACAGTGATATTCACTCGCACAATACAAGGATATTTAAGAGACAGTTTGTAGTACCATATATACCGATGACATTTAAAAATAAGTAGGAAGTCATCTACTGTTTGTGGTTGACTACTGTATAGGTCAGGGGTGGGCAAATATCTACTTTTAAGCGCGGGCCAAAATGAAATTTTTAAAATGTCTCCCGGGCCGGAGGACTATACCCAGTATGTACGCTAATGTTTTTGGTGGAGGTTTTTCTCTGCCCACGAATTTTTTTTTGACAAAAATACTATAAAATCATTTTAAAGCATTTGGAGAAAGACACTTAACTGTTATAATAATAATCAATTGTCTTTCTGGTGTGTACATGCGAACAATTTGTTCCCAGTAAAATTACGAAATTATTAATATGGTCCATTATATTAAGCCATAACAATAAGGATCCAGATAAAAAATAAACTTCAGAAATTCGATCGAGAATATAGTAATCAAGAGCAGCCTTTTTGAAGAGGAGGAAATTTCTGAGTAACCAAAGATTCAATCTGCAAATCTAATATATCGGATGGTAAAATGTTATGTCAAGTCAACCATCATATACGAAATTCAAAGGAGACCACTGATCTGGTATGGTTATGTACGACGTCAATGGACGACGACAGGCTACCAAAACAAATTTTAAAATGGACGCCAAGGGAAAGAAGGAAGAGAGGAAGGCCGAAACAATCCTGACTAGGCGGCATTCAGAAGGCAATGTCGGAAAGGAACCTTCACCCTGACGAATGCAACGACGGACGAAGCTGGAAACTGGCAACCGGAGAACGCTAGAAAAAAAAACGGGATAATAATAAAAATGTTATGTCCACTCTCTTCTTCTTTATTGGATTGTCAATGCTAACTTAATGAAAAAGCTGCAAGCTTTTGAGATGTGGCTTTTTAGGGGAATTATGAAAATACCATGGACCGATCATATTACGAACGAAATGGTGTTGCCAGTGCCGGATTTAGGGCACTTGTGGCCCTAGGCCAAATTACCTTGAGCGGCCCCCTATAACTTCACGATTATGTAATTAAAGCATAAAGCACATTTCATATTAATACATAACGTTTATTTTAATTTTACTTTTTAAAATTAGTATAACATACAAAGCATAACATAAATGAATAGAAATACCACTCATGTTCTATTTGATTACGGTAGGTACATAAATAGGGGGAAATGTTGTATTCACTAATTAAATAATCTTGGTTTACAAATTTGGCTAAAACCCCAAAACAGCTCTAACAACAATGTCTATATTGACAGAAAATACATAATTCAAAAAGTTAGCAAACAGCAGTTATTCGTAAAATTATTAATATTGCTAAACTTATTATACAGTGCTAGTCAAAAGTCCGTACCCCCCTCGTATCTTTTGAACGATTATACCTATAATAGTGAAATTTGGAGGGAGGAAATAAACGGACGTAAGCTTCTTAACTAGTTATGACAGGTGACGTAATAGTGACAGATGACTTTACAGCGCCACTGTCACAGATAATTTTAAATGGGATCTTATGACAAGTGACACATCATTTGAAAGGTATTGAAAATACCTATTCAGACCAACTAATTTTGTTTGAGTTTAAGCTAATTTTGATGAATAAATGAAATAATATAAAATTGTAGTTTCGCATTTAATAAATAAAAATTCTAAATTCCAACTATGGCTACTTGTCAAAAAGGTTGATGTTGTCGTAAAAACTACTAGAGAATTGAAAAACGTCAACTTTTTTGACAAAAAAACTATAGGCGGACATTTGAATTTTTATTAATTAAATGCGAAACTATAATATTATGTTTATTTAATTTATTCACCAAAATCAAAATCAACTTAAACTCAAAAAAATTAGTATGACTGAATAGGTATTTTGAATACCTTTCAAACAAGGTATCACTTGCCATAAGGTCCCATTTAAAATTATCGGTCACAGTGGCTCTGTAACGTCATCTGTCACTATTATGTCACCTGTCATGACTAGTTGAGAAGCTTACGTCCGTTTATTTCTTAGAATATAAAAAAACAGGAAGGAGTCTGTCATATATTAACAACACCTAAAATTTCTAGCGGAACCGGCCATCTTGAACGTCTGTGGATGACTCATAAGTTTTTGTCAACGAGATAGAAGGTGTTTGTGTATTGGATCAGCTGTTTGCATAGGCGTACCATCGGGTAAAGCTCCTGTATATGCAATCAATTAACTGAAGTTATTAGTATAATAAAATGTTATTTAACTGACTTTTCAACAAAATATTATATTAATACGTATTTTCTCTTGATCTATAGCTGTTTGTTTAACATAAAAGATGTAATAAAATCGTTAAGAATTTATTTTCTTCCCTCTTTCAAAGGTACGTCACTGGAGATAGAAAGCAAATCTGACAGCTGATCGCCATTTGCAACCTCCTTCCTGGCAAGAAGTCAGTTCGCATTGTACTCCTTCCTGGTTTTTTATATTCTAAGGTTTATTTCCTCCCTCCAAATTTCACTATTATAGGTATAACCGTTCAAAAAATAAGAGGGGGGGTACGGACTTTTGACTAGCACTGTATATTATAAATTAGTATTGCAGTTAATTGTTAAAATTAAATAACATTTGTTTCATTCGGGGGTAAAAGTACAGGTGACAACGAAAGGTTGAAAAGTTAAAAAGACATTATAAGTAAAATAACAAGCAAAATAATATGAACTGTAATAGTAATAGGCTAGGGCACTAAAAAATAAAAGTATTAAGAATACAAAAAATATACTTTTAGATCGTTCAATTCTCACATTATTCTCTTATACTGAAAAACGTCAATGTAATGTTCTTAATTTGGATAAAGTTGGATTAGTGATTAACATTGACACTTACACCACTCCATACTCATAATAAATCTCATATCTAAACTCTAAACACTTACTTTTCTATCTTTTTTAACTGCAAAATCTTTAATCAAATCGTTATATAAAGTCTATGGCTTGAAAAAGCTCAGAATTTGAAATAGAACTAGCCAAACTAGATAATCTAGAATCTTCTTCAGAAGTCGAGTTCCTCAAGTAGTTGTTGATTCTTTTTAACACGCTGAATCGTATTTCTCCAGATGCATTAGATGTCACCATGCATAGTAGAATGCGCAAAGCCGTGTCCATATTCGAAAATAAGTTAACTGTTTTTCACGAATGAGTTTCAGATACTCTAAAAGTGTATTCCTCGGAGGCTTGGTAATGTTGTTATCATGAGGTTCTGTTTCTTCATAAAATATACCTTCAACAAAGCCTTTGAACTGTACACACTCTTGTTCAAAGTCACCATCTATGTCGATACTTTTTAGCCAAAATAGAAGTTTTTCCCTTGATTTCTTCATTAGAAATTGACGATAAGTTGGTTAAAAATCCAAATTCTTCATTAAGACTGAAATAAACCTTTCATTCAATTCTGAATAAAGCCTGTCAATTATTGTAACATTGAATGTATTAATCTTCTTAATTAAGTAGATATTCTTTGCCACTAAAGTTGGGTTCAGTGGATTCATCTTCTTTGTCTTCGCCAGGGCCAGGGAGAGCTTTTCTTTTCGGGCGTCTTTTTATTTGAAGAATATAGGTTTCACTTTTAGACAACTCTTTTCCTCTTTGTTCATAGGAATCAAGGTTGTCTCTCAGACTCAATACGTACCTACTCCTTTAGAGATTTGTATGTGTTACATATACAAATACTATGTTGTATATAATAGCGGAGACGATGGATGGGGGGGGGGGGGCGCATCCGGCCGTCATCCCGGCGCCTTGATAAGAAAGGAAGTGATCACACGGGGCCCCTGCCGTATGCCAGTGCAAGCTACATCAATTCATCACATTCCTATCTAGAACTTTCCACAATCCACCTGCAATCTGTAGCCTCCTATACCCTGGCAAGAGTTAATATTTAGTTTTGATATGAACATTGGTTATTTTAATTAGACTTTCGAAAATTAAAATTCAAGTTTTTTGCCAAAAAATTTTTTTGCGGAACGCTGCGGCCCCCTTTTGCTTGCGGCCCTAGGCCGCGGCCTAGTGGTAAATCCGGCACTGGGTGTTGCACAGAATGGAAAAGGAACAGAGAACTTTTGACCATCATTAAAAGGAGAAAGACATAATTTGAAATTAAAAATCACACTAAATTTTCTCTTTTTTTTTTCACCCCTGTGATAAACATTAAAGAAGTTTTCAGGGACTTTCGGCCCTCGGTAATAATGTCATATTTCATTCTGCGTTTATATTTTTCACAAATACTTATTAGTTTTCTTATGATTAGAAATAAATGAGTGCATTACGCTCTTAAAAAAATTGCTTGCGGGATTTCTCAATGGGCCGGATAAAGTAAGCAAAAGGGTCGGATCCGGCCCGCGGGCCGGGTTTTGCCCAACCCTGGTATAGGTAATAAACCGCCTCAAAAATTTAAAAATATAAACGCAACTACGGCGTTTAAAACCCAAATTAAAGATCATCTATGTAGTGACCATGTGTCCTTATACACTGGGAGAATATTAAGAAGGTTGATTGCCAAAGCTGTAACACCATAAATATTATTTTATATATATATCCAATCCTGTTACTCCGTGAAGGAGCATAGGGCATCCACGAAGCTTCTCCATTCTCCTCTATTTCTGGCCATGGTTGCTATTTCTCCCCAGGTTTTCTTCATACTTTTGTGGTCTTCTTCAACGGTACTCCTCCATGTTTTGGTCGGGCGTCATCTGCTTCTTCGTCCTACTGCATTCCATTTGAGTGCCTGTTTTGGTATGTCTGCATTTTCTTTCCTCAGTGTGTGTCCCAGCCAGTTCCATCTTTTCCTCTTTATTGTTGTTCTGATGGGTTCTTGTTTGGTTTTTTCCATAGTGCTACATTTGTTATGATATTGGGCCAGTATACCTTTAGAATTTTACGTAGACATCTATTTACAAAAACTTGGATTTTATTTACATTTCCGTCAGTTATTGCCCATGTTTCACTCCCATAAAGTAGCACAGTTTTCACGTTACTATTAAATAGCCTTATTTTAGTATTTTGGCTGATCTGTGTTGATCTCCATATATTTGCGAGGGCTCCAAAGGCTTGTTGTGCTTTTCGTATTCTCTGTTTAATATCTGCTTGAGCTCCATCTTTTGCACTGATTATACTGCCTAGGTAGCAAAATTCTTGAACCTGTTTTATTTCTTGTTGGTTGATGTATAGTTTGTCACAGTTAGTTACTTCTATTCTCATCTCTACTGTCTTGTTCGTGTTGATTTTAAGACCCACTTCTGCCGATTTCACCTCTAGCTTCCTTAACATGTTCTTCATATCATCTATTGTGTTCGCTACGAAACAGATATCATCTGCGTATTCCATATCTGCTAGTTTCTTATTCTGAAGGTAGTTCCAAGGGATCCCATTTTTTCTTTCAATTGTTTTTTCCAGTATATGATTAAGACATATATTGAAGAGCAAAGGTGACAGTATGCAACCTTGTTTTAAACCTACTTCAATTGGTATTTTATCTGTCATTTGCCCTTTATGCAATACCTGACATGTTGTTTGCTGATACATCATTTTGATTATTCCAATGATCTTTGGAGGTAATCTATTTAGTCTTAAGATTTTCCACAGGGCTGTATGTTTTATGCTGTCGAAGGCTTTAGCAAAGTCTATAAAGGCCATTATCAAGGCTGCGTCCTTCTCTATAGTTTCGTCTATGATGATTCTTGCCGTCGAGATTTGGTCTATACAGGATCTTCCCCTTCTGAAACCCGCTTGTTCTTTTCTGAGAGTTTTGTCTATTATATTGTTGATTCTTTGATAAACAATAAATGCTAATATTTTATTTATGGAACATAACAGCGTTATTCCTCTCCAGTTTTCGCATAGCTGTACGTCCCCTTTTTTTGGAAGCTTGACTATAATTCCATTATTCCATTCCTTAGGTAGGATTTCTTCAGTCCATACATCTGCTAATAATGGTGCTATTAGGTCCACGGTTCTCTCAGTGTCCGCTTTCCACAGTTCTGCTGGGATATCGTCCATTCCCGCTGCTTTGTTGTTCCTCAGGTGCCGGATTGCTTCAGCTATTTCTTTTTTCGTTGGAATTCCTCGTTTATCCTTAGATCATTTTCATTTGGCTCTACGTCGTTACCCTCTTGGAACGGCGGCTCATTTTCTTCTTCTGTCATAAGCTCGCTATAGTACTCATGCCATCTTCGTGTTTGCTCTTCAGTTGTTGTAAGCAGTTGTCCTTGTTTGTCTTTTAGTGGTTTGTCACTGTTGAAGTTCTTGTTTGCAAGACGTTTAGTGGTTCTATATAGCTCTCTCTGATTATTTGTTTCGGCTGCCTCTTCTGCTAAGCGCGCCATCTTCTCTGTCCATTTTCTTTTGTCATTTCTAGCGCTCTTTTTTACTTGTTTATTTGTATATCTGCATAATCTTGGGTTATTCTGATTCTATCTTCTAATTTTTGTATTCTATTTAGTTCGGCTTTTAAGTCTTTCCTCTTTTTTATCAGTTGCCATGTGTTATCACTTAGCCACTCTGATTTCTTTTCTTCGTTGTAGCCCAACACTTCTTATTGTGCGGTTTGGTGTACGGCCTCTTTGATCATCTCCCATTTGTTTGCTATATTTGTCTGTGTGTTGTTTACAGTTTCTGTGTTCAACTTTATTTTGTTACTCCATATTTTTTGGGTTTCACTGTCTTTCAGTCGTTGTATATTGTATCTTCTTCGTTTGTTATATTGTTTACTCCCGCGTTTTGCTTTAATTTTTACTTTTATTTCTGCTATTAGTACGTGGTGATCACTTCCTACATCTGCTGATCTTTTATTTCGTACATCTAGAAGGCTACTTCTCCATTTTTTATTAATCAAAATGTGGTCTATTTGATTTTGCGTTTTATTATCTGGTGATATCCAGGTTATTTTGTGGCAGTCTTTGTGTGGAAAAATCGTTCCTCCAATGACAAGATTGTTTTCTAGGCTAAGTTCTATGAGTTTCTCTCCATTATTGTTTCTATTCCCTAGTCCATGTGTTCCCATGCATGTTTCCACTCCCTTGTTGTCTTTGCCAACTTTCGCGTTCAGATCTCCCATGACTACTAGTATATCTCCTTTGTTCACCTTTCCGATAGTATCTGTTAATTGTTGGTAGAAATTTTCTTTCTCATCTTCTGCGCTTACCTCTGTCGGTGCGTAACATTGAATAATGGTTATCTTTCTTATTTGAGAATTGAATTGTGCTACTATTAGTCTGTCTGATATAAGATGCCATTTTATTAGCCCTCTATTTTTGCCTCTTTACTTAGAAGGATCCCAACTCCATTCCTCCTGTCTTCTTTTATATCGTTTCCTGAGTGTAACAGCACTCCTCCGTTTGATATTGTTGTCTCTCCTTGCCCAGGCCATCTTATTTCAGATAGCCCCATAATGTGTATCCTTAATTCTTCCATTTCTTTTACTACTTGCGCTAGTCTTGACGCTTCATACATGGTCCTGACGTTCCAAGCTCCGATTCTGTAACGTTTTTTGAGATAAAAGGTATTATTGGGTTTGTTTTGCTTCGCTTCAGTTTCATTGATTTTAGAGTTTAAGGTGAGTGAGTAATCAGCTCTCTGCACCCGAGAGTCCGTTTCTTCTTCTGTTTCCTGATTGTCCTCTTCATTTTGCCAATAATCTGTTTTATTTTTGTATGTTTTTTGCATTATATCTCTTTTCCTCTTTGTTCATAGGAATCAAGGTTGTCTCTCAGACTCAATACGTACCTACTCCTTTAGAGATTTGTATGTGTTACATATACAAATACTATGTTGTATATAATAGCGGAGACGATGGATGTGGGGGGGGGCGCATCCGTCATCCCGGCGCCTTGATAAGAAAGGAGGTGATCACACGGGGCCCCTGCCGTATGCCAGTGCAAGCTACATCAATTCATCACATTCCTATCTAGAACTTTCCACAATCCACCTGCAATCTGTAGCCTCCTATACCCTGGCAAGAGTTAATATTTATTTTTGATATGAACATTGGTTATTTTAATTAGACTTTCGAAAATTAAAATTCAAGTTTTTTGCCAAAAAATTTTTTTTGCGAAACGCTGCGGCCCCCTTTTGCTTGCGGCCTAGTGGTAAATCCGGCACTGGGTGTTGCACAGAATGGAAAAGGAACAGAGAACTTTTGACCATCATTAAAAGGAGAAAGACATAATTTGAAATTAAAAATCACACTAAATTTTCTCTTTTTTTTCACCTCTGTGATAAACATTAAAGAAGTTTTCAGGGACTTTCGGCCCTCGGTAATAATGTAATATTTCATTCTGCGTTTATATTTTTCACAAATACTTATTAGTTTTCTTATGATTAGAAATAAATGAGTGCATTACGCTCTTAAAAAAATTGCTTGCGGGATTTCTCAATGGGCCGGATAAAGTAAGCAAAAGGGTCGGATCCGGCCCGCGGGCCGGGTTTTGCCCAACCCTGGTATAGGTAATAAACCGCCTCAAAAATTTAAAAATATAAACGCAACTACGGCGTTTAAAACCCAAATTAAAGATCATCTATGTATATAGTGACCATGTGTCCTTATACACACTGGGAGAATATTAAGAAGGTTGATTGCCAAAGCTGTAACGTGACCATGTGTCCTTATACACACTGGGAGAATATTAAGAAGGTTGATTGCCAAAGCTGTAACACCATAAATATTATTTTAATGTTTTCAAATGTTTAATGTATTGTTTGCTCTATACTTTTATAATGTACTGATGACTTGCTATAGACCATTTTGTGTAAATAGTCAAATAAATTATCTATTTATCTATAGCTAAACTCTGCTAACACTGCAAAGACAAAGGTGATGGTTGTTAGTAAAACGCCAATACAACCGGAAGTGGTAAGAGCTTATGGTGAACAACTGGAGAGAACCAACAGTATAGTGTATCACCTAGCTTAATTTAAATCTAAATCAGAACTGGGACACTTGCAAAGAAATTAGAATACATATAGAGAAGCAATAATTACTTTAAGTCTGAAAATTAGATTAGTGAGATGTTGTGTTCCCCACTCTTTTGTATGGTGTCGAAGTTGTACTTTAACAGATACACTTCTCAAGAAATTGGAAGCCTTTGAAAAATCTGGGTGTATCAGAGAGAATCCAGAGTTGGGTGGATAGAGTTTGTAACTAAGTTGTTTTGCATCAGATGGGAAAAGTTACGAAAAGTCATCAGAACAGTTAAAAATCACAAACTTAAACATTTTGCCTATGTTACGCACCAACCAGAGAGATATAATATACCTACTCCAATTACTAATACAAGGCAAGGTAGACGGAAGAAGCGGGCTAGGTCAAAGAAGAACGTCATGGCTTAGAAACCTGAGAAAATGGTTTAACATATCCTTTGCATCCCTTTTCCAAGCTGCCGTCAACAAAATTACTATAGCCAACACTGGATAATCGAGCACAGCACATGAAGAGGACTAATGGATAAATGAACTTATAGTATTTTTACTACAAAAGCGATATTACGTAGGTCAAAATTTCTGACGTAAGAGAACTGTCAAAACATTAGAATGTGACTTTATAATAACGTGGCAATAAGAAAAGTCACATTCTAATGTTTTGACAGTTCTCTTACGTCAAAAATTTTGACCTACGTAATATCGCTTTTGTAGTAAAAATACTATACCATAAAATTTTAACAGAAATGTGAAGCAAACAACAAATCTAGACAAGAAATGTAAAAGAACTAAAAAATATGCTTACGAGCAGCCAAAGTCCAAAAATTGGATTTTTTAAGTTTTTTTGGGTTACGATTGAAAATTATTGTCCGATATCTTCTCTTTCCAACGATATAATATAACACATTATAGTGGAAAATATCCATGGCTACAAAATTATTTTGTTTTTTGAACATCCGCACTCAACTTACCATGTACCGGTCAACGGCATAAGCAGGATGGTTAAAACTACTGGAGGATCTCTGGGGGGTATGAATTAAGCTCAAAGTACATCCCAATGGGGGTTATAACCCCAAAAACCCTTCTTGGTTACGCCACTGGTACCGGTAGCTTTCTTTATAACCTATTAGTGTTTTTGCAATTTCCTGAATACTAGGTTTTTTAACTTTTGATGTCAAATATCTCTGGATCCTTAGATGATAGAAGGTCCAAATTTTTACAGTAGTTGTAGATAGATAATATCAAGTCCCGCGTAAAGTTTTACTAATAAATGTACAAAAGCAAGTAAAATAAAAAATAAAATCTAAACATTTTTGGGTTTTTTTAAGAGTATTTTCAAAAATTTTAAAATAAATGTTACCTTCACTCTAACTTTACAAAAATCTAGTCGGGACTAAACAATACATCTAGTAACAAAATAAAATAAAAATTAGGTCTCTAAGTGCTTTGGTTACAGAGCTATGTGACATAATGTTAACATTGTCGTTAAATGGGACTTCGGGTGCGCTTAATTAGAACAAATCTTAGCATTCAAATGATTTAAGAATCAAACTGCTTACCTATTATAACATGGTTTAGTTAGATGTATGAAACAGATGATTAAAAATTAAAAAGAAATACACGATGACTGCCTAGATTCTCAGATTTAACACAAGGTGATTATTGTCTAAATAAAAATAAAGCCAGCTATTTTATTAATATTTTATTCTTATCTAAAATATATATTATAAAAGTAAATCTTGCAAATATTCTTCCATTTCTTCTTCTCTTGATTTTTGCTCTACAGGCTTGTGATTTTCCCAAGGAGACTCATCAGCAGGTGTAGAATCTACTACTTCTTCAATAGCAGTACTTTCTGTTGGCTCCATAGTTTCTACAGCAGCACTTGAAGTACTTGCATCTTTCAATTTGTTTATTTTTGGCAAATACTTTTTTTTATTTAACCTTTTTACTTCCTTCTTTTTGCTATGATAGTTTAATTTTTTAGAACAATCAACACACAGTCCTAAAAGGTAATCAACAGTTAAATACTGAAACCTCAAGTCAAAATCTACAACTTTTCAGGAGAGCGAAAAAACTTCACTGCTTTGCACATGTTTTTTTCTTTGTTACAATATTTATTTGTTACTTTGAAAAAACATGCCAATGATGCCAACACATACTTTTCAACAGAAAAGAAAAAAGAGAATGAAGAAACATGTATTAAGCTGCGAATTTTTTTCGCTCTCCTGAAAAGTTGTAGATTTTGACTTATGTACTAGGTTTCGGTATTTAACTGTCTTAATGTTGTTTATACTTTATAATAAGTATACATATTTCACAATTACAGTGGAACCTTGATTATCCGTCTCTCCATTAACCGTCGCCTCTGTTAACCGTCAGTGTATATAGAGAAGTTTTATTGACTGCATAAGCAAACATTTTAATGTAATACAAATAAAAAAAAGTTAATTTGATTTGTGATGAGGACACAAACGGCTATCCATTGCTGACAAATAAAGAAATCATTGAAATGGCAACAACGGCGGATCAAACAGATTCAGAAGCTGACACAGGCTTGGAATTTGACTGTAGATAATATATGTGTGGCTTGGTTCTAAAAGGGCCAATGTCAAATTTTGGTTTTTTTGTACATCTTTCTTTTGAATTTAATATTGACCAAACTAAATGCAAAAAAAAATTGACACTGGCCCTTTTAGCATTAAGCCACGGTGTTAAAATGGCCAATTTCAACTTTTTGCATTTTGTTTGGTCAATATTAAATTCAAAAGAAAGCTGTACAAAAATACAAAAATTTGACATTGGCCCTTTTAAAACTAAGCCACAGATATTATGTTGATGAACCTACTGTAATTGACAAAGATTTGCGTAAATAATCTAGAGAAGCTGCATCTAGTGTTGGAAAATTCTCGAGAATGAAAAATCGGAGAATATTCTCTATATGGAGAATTTTCTGAGAATGAACCCCATGACGCACTTAAGAATATTGTTGAAGATGAAAAATAGGGTTTTAAAAATCATGATCTTATATACAAAATTATGAGACAAAACAACAGTGTTCTTTGTAAATAAAAAATTACAAAAACAACAGAAAACACAAAATTTTTTTGATAAAAAAATTAAATTTTCTTTTTAACAGCAAATAATCGATGTGGTATGATAAAATATGAGACCTCAGATTCAGAATCTATTTTTATCATTAGCTCATCCTAGGGGTCCTAGTCATCTACAATCTGCATTTTAATGTACTGATGAGTTGTGGGATTTTGTTTTTCACGAGTGGCCAGCTCAGTCACGGATTGGTCTACTTCTAACAATTTTAAATTGTGAGCAATAAAAGTTACCTTACGAGCCGGTTCAGCAGTGAGCCGGTTTCATTTAGAGGAGTGGATAAAAAACCATAAGTACTGAAACTTTTTTCAGTCGCTGCACTGGATGAAGGCATGCTTAATATATCAACTACTATTTTAGTTAATTTTGTTCCGAAACATGTACCTTTTCACCATATGATGAACTACCAGTCTAGTTTTTCAATTGATTTTACAACGTATGGTTTTCCAAAAAATCCCTCCTTAGACTGATAAAGTGCCAAATCTGCCATTATTTCAGCCGACTCATCACCATATTTTAAAGTTGCTAATTTATCCACAAACTCAGTTTCCTCAACTTGTTCCTCTCTGCTTAAATGAACACCATTCTAAATATTTGCACGTTAATATTGCACCAAAACAATAAATATTGACACTGTAAACACCCTTGCTAGTGGCTCATGGGATTGGCAAAAACAATATACCTACATATTTTTTAAATTATAATAATTTGACACGTATCTAGTTTTTATTTTTGTTTCGGTTTTTGAAAATATAGAAAATTTTTGCTGAGAATATTCTCGTTCTCGAGAATATTCTCTTCTAACATCACTAGCTGCATCGCACATGCAATAATTCATCGAGTGGTATTCTCAACAAGAAGAAGCCAATAAAGTAGATTGCAAGATCTTATGCCGATTAAGAAATTCAGCCGTCGCAAAATGTGAAGCAACAGTAAAACAAACAAAGATTTCAGAATATTTTAAATTGATTCGATTGTACGAACACAAATCCCTCTTATATTGTCAAACAAAACATACAAATGAAATTTGTGAGTTGTACTATGAATTATTAATTTTTTTAATGTTCTGTTAACCGTCTTTTCGATTATCCGTCATACCCTTGGTCCGGTGCCCTGATGAATAATCGAGGTTCTGCTGTACTTACTTATTTTTACTAAAGCATTCTTCTTTTCCCCATGCTCCATATATCCAAAATTTACTTCCCATGTTCTCAAATCTGCTTCCTCATTACATTTCTTGTTTCCACATATGAACTGGCCTTTGCCTGAAATGACTTCTTTTTCTATCCTCCATCTCAAGGCAATCTTGTAAACTCTTATTAGTTAGTAAACATATATTACACTACATATTCAATGTTTTACCTTATTTTCTTTGTATCTGCTGAGGTCCCCAATACAGTACTCCTTAAATAGTTTGTTGTAATATCGTTTGGCAAACTGCTGTTCCCAAGTGTCTGCGGGGTCGTCTTCTTCCCATAAAAATTTGTGATTTTCAGCTATAACATGGTAATCGTTTTTGTCTTTTGAGCTATCCCTTTTTAAAAGTGATGTATCTCCAGGTCTCTTTAGTATGTAGTCATTTATTAACATCTTATGGACATCATAAGGAGTCAAATATCTCATTTGGGATAGGATTTTAGCCATTTTCAGGTAATTATTCTAAAATGTATATACCCATAAATTGAAAATGTAATTCATGATGGAGCTTCTACTTACCCTTCACATAACTTCTGTAATATATAATATAATATAATTAATCCAACTTCAATAGGAAATAATCAGCATTCCTTTCCAAGAAAAATATTTATTTTTTTAACTGTCAAATCCTCATATCATCAAGTCAGTTTACTTTAAGGCGGGTTGACATTGACATTACTAGTACTAGTGAATAACGAACGTGGCTCACGCTTACGTATTTTGCCCCTGCCATTGTTACATATTTTATTATCTATTTTCAAACTCGAGCAGTAAATTACATTTGTATCTATGCATTGCATAAATACAAACGTACTGCTCGAGTTTTAAAATACATAATAAAATAAGCGTGAGCCACGTTCGTTATTCACTAGTAGTGTGTCAACCCGCCTTTACTCCGGCCACAGTTTTTTTGCTATTCGAAACAGTTAGTTCACTCTAGTTTTTATGCGGTTCCTGCGCTTGCAGAAACTCCTAGCAGACTGCGTAGTAGACTAGGAGGAAAATGTTGCTGTTGCAAGATTTAAAATATTCCGATAAAGAATATTCCAAAATTATAATAAAATAATTATGATTATCGATTTTTTTCAAAAAGCTGAAAATTAAATTCATAAATGGTAAAATCCTTTACGTACACACTTGTATAAAATTTGAAAAATAATATTTTCTGATTATTGATTGAATGTATTCAAACAATTAATCACAAGTAACTATCTAAATTGGTGACATTTGGCAACAGTGAGTAGATCTGGTTTATTTATGTATGTTTATTCGTTTATTCCAAACATAACCAAACAAACAGTTGTTTATTTAGAGTTATTTATTATTGTTTTCTCATATTTTGCAATTGTTAAGTTGGTTTACTTCGAATTTAATGTGCATTACTGTGGTATTTCTCCAGTTTTCTAAGAAGGTTGGTGATTTTGAATTGGGATTATGATGAATTTAACCCAAAGGCAATGTGTGTGTTTATTTATGTGGCAAAATTCCAGGCAGCATAAAAATTTGAGTTTCTTCCTGTTGCCCATGGATGAAAATCGGTAAGAACGTAAATTCTATTTAATATCATTGACATCATTTTTGACGTGCTGTCGTTTTAGGTTTGCAGAATGAAAAGAAATTGTTCAATGTGATAAACTTTCTATGAACAGTCCTCAGTGTTGTTACATTAACTTTTAAATATGCATCTTGAGGAGCAGGCCTTTGCAGAAATACTGAAAAGCGGGTTGCAAAACAACGCAAAATAAAATAAACGAAATATGTCTTGAGATTAAACATTCAAGTTGAAGGTGTGTTCTTTCTTAAACTGGAATGATAATTTTGTAATTCTGTAGGCACATCTATTGAGAAGTTACAACCAGTGGCAAAGTGCCTTAAGGGAATCTATGACATATATAATTGAAGGTATGAGAGTCTTATTCTTTATAAAATGTGGTGTGTTCGTTGGAGAATTGAGTAACGTAACTACTGAAGGAAATGCACAAATTTATTGAGATGTTAACAGTTAAGAGATACAAAACGATACTAAAATTAATGAATACAAACTACATATTTCTTAAAACCTTTCATAGTCCATGAACATTTCGCTGACACCGCGAAATTACAAGCGTTGGTGTTTATCATGTCACGTAGTCTAAATATTGAAATATAAACACACACAGTGGCGTGCTCGCCATAACACCTCCCTCCTGAAAACCGAAGCTGGGGTGTCCAAGAAGGGCCTCTTTGCAGCTTCGAAGTTTTGGGCTTGTAGTGTAGAGCCTCTCTGGATATGCTCCGAACAGGGCAGGTAGGGCCACATGAAACAAAGAAACCCACCGGCAATAACTCATTCTATTTGTGTTGTTGTGAGAAGGCCGTAGATGAAGTGTACCACAAGGTAATCGAATTATATGTTGCAATTATTACTGATTAAAGTCATTTATAATATGGAAAATGAAAGTTCATATCTACTACTTGCCGTGTTACACTTCAACTTCGTTTAGTTAATAACCTCATAAAATGGTTTTACATTATTGAAATGAAATTTTCGAATAACCTCGTTATCTAACTTAATTTTTAGAGTTTTATTGGTTTCATTGACTTCCAGAACAACATATGGTCCTGTATTTAATATCGATTTTGGTGTATTTGGATTTCTTGGTCTTTTTAAGAGAATATTATCTCCAACTTTATACTTTACTTCCAAGTTACTCGTTCTTAAGTTATCAAAACGGTTCTTTTGCTTTTTCCTTTGATCGCATTGTTTTTCCCTTATATTTTCTAACTGATTATTATACGAAATTTCATCAAATTCCCTATCATTTTTATATGGAAATACTAAACTGTAGGGGGTAGTGGATGTTGAATGATGTTTACTAGAATTATATGAGTATATAGCGACTAAAAGTGCATCTTCTAAGTCGCACTGGTTATGTTCTAAAAGATAGCTTCGCAAAGTATCTGTTATGGTAGCATGGAAACGCTCAATTATACCGTTAGAGGCATGGTACTCAGACGAAGTAAGGTGCCATTCGATATTCAACGAATTAACAAAACTTTGTATCTTTTTATTATTAAATTCGCCCCCGTGATCTGACATAATCATCTTAGGAAGGCCAAAAAGCGAAAAATAATTTTTTAACTTACTAATTATCGTTTCTGGTTTTTTATCAGTTAAAATATACGCTTGCGCAAATTTTGTTAGATTATCTATAACGGTGAGCATTTTCTGTTTATCAAAAAAGAACAGGTCTACAGATAAAGCCTCAAATGGTTTCTCCGGAGAATGCCTTACATTTAAACCTTGAGTACGATTCCTACGATCAAATTTTGAGAGTTGACAAGTAGGGCATAAAGTAATAAATTCGGTTATTTCTCTATACATATTTTTCCATTTATAAAGTTGTCGAATTTTGTCTGCAGTTTCATTAATTCCTTTGTGATAATTACTCGGGTCGTTGTGATATTCGAAAATTATCCTTTGCCTATCTTCTACAGGCGGCATAGTAACGATATTTTTACAAATTACAAAGTTAACGTCTGGATAAAGGAAACTGAGCATTTTATAATAAATATTGCTTTCAAAATAAGGTATGCTATAAGTTTTATTTCGGACTAATACTAGTTTTTTCAAAGTATTAAAATTCTCAAGGCAATGGTGTGGCTTAATTTTAACTATATTAATCTCTCTACTACGATTTTCGTTATATAACTTTAAAATTTTTTCAAAATCCGAGTCACCAACTGTGGGAAAATTATCATTGATAATTTCGAAATGATTTATATTTCTGTCATTCTCATCGTATAGATATAAAATACTCTTATTGTTAACGTCTAAGATTTGCTCATTAGAGTAGGAAAAATTATTTAAAACTAAGTTAGTTTTAACATTCTCAAATTCGGTATATTCATTTTGTTTTTGATGCACATGGTTTAATCGAATTCTTGACAGAGCGTCTGCAACTCTGTTTGCTTTGCCCGAAATATGCTGAATATCAAAATTATATTCACTTAATTTCAGTCTCCATCGTGATAATTTAGAATTAGGATCTTTTAAATTTAAAAGCCATATAAGTGGTCTATGGTCTGTGACTAATCGAAATTTAACTCCAAATAGATATGGACGGAAGTAATTTGTAAAGTGTACAACAGACAATAATTCCTTTTCTGTAGTGGAATATTTCATTTCAGTTTCATTTAATGTTCTCGATGCAAAAGCGATAGGTCGATCCTCACCGTTATCGGACATCTGTGACAAAACCGCACCGACAGCGACATTCGATGCATCGGTCGTCAAAATAAATTCTTTAGAGAAATTAGGATAAACCAGAATTTTTTTCGAGGTCAAAAATTGTTTACATTTGTCAAAGCATTCCACTACTTCGGGTGTAACATGAAACTTTATATTTTTTTTCAACAAACCCGTTAGAGGTTTAGTTAAATCAGCAAAATTATTTACAAATTTCCTATAATAGCCAAATAAGCCGAGAAATGATTTACATTCAGTTTGATTTTGCGGGACTGGAAAATCTAAAATAGCTTGAATCTTTTTCGGGTCTGGTTTAATACCTTCCGGTGTCAATAAATGACCTAAGAAAGTTATTTCATCCGTTAAAAACTTACATTTATCAGGTTCGATCTTTAAATTATTTTTTTGTATTAATTCAAAAATTATTTCGATATTTTTAAGATGATCTTCGACTGTATTACTAAAAATTAAAATATCGTCCATATAAATGAAACATGTTTTGCCTATGTGCTCTCGAAATATGTCATTCATCACTCTAGCAAAGGTACTAGGAGCGTTTTTAAGCCCAAACGGCATTCTAGTAAATTCAAAGTGCCCGTTTTCTGTGGAAAAAGCTGTTTTTTCGATATCTTCGGGATTCATGGGAATTTGGTGAAAACCCGACGCCAGATCGATTGTAGAAAAAAATTTAGAGGTATTGAGAAGGTCGAAAATATCGCTAATATTCGGGATAGGAAATCTATCGTCAACCGTGATAAGATTTAATTTTCTAAAATCAATTACTATCCTCCATTTTTGAACATTATTTTCGTCAGGTTTTTTGGGGACAATAAAAAATGGCGAATTCCAAGGACTGACAGAATCGCGAATTATTCCCTGCTCTAATAATTTTGTTATTTGTTTATTGACCTCTTTTTTATGAACGTGAGGGTGCCGATAATTTCTAGTATAAATCGGACTGGCATTTTCAGGATTAGTACGGATATTATGTTTTATTCGACTGCTAAAAGTTAGATGTTCGTTAGGTAACGAGAATATATTTTGGAACTTCACATGAATATCTTTTATCTTTGTTTGTAATCTTTCATCAAGATGGTCTAATTTTAGTTTACTTATAATAGTATCAATTTTTTCAGTTGAGTCGATAACATTACTTCGGACTTGATTTTCGTGTATATTATTTAGACTAAATATATTATGTTCCCGATCAGACGAAAACAATGGGATTTCCTCATGATTAGCAAATAAAGTATTCAAACCAAAGTCAATAACACATTTATTCTTTTCTAAAAAATCATAACCAAGTATTCCATCAAAAGGTGAATTTATGTCTACTATATAGAATTTTTCAACACTCGAAAATAATTTAAAGTTTACGCTCTTTGTAACTTGAATTGGTTCGTTACTAATACCAAATATTTTAAAATTTTCATGATTAAACTGATAAGAGTCTAAAATTTTACTTGGTTTCAATATTGATATAGCTGCCCCTGAATCGATTAATAACTTTAAATTTAAATTTTTAATATGCGCGTAAAGAAGCGGTTTATTTGCTACTTGGTAAATTGTAAAGTTGTCAGCGGAATTTGCTCTAAAAAATCCTGATCAACTTCGATTTCTATGTCTTTTTCGTTTTCTGAACTGTCGTTGTCGCAATAGGTATTATGAACAACATTGTGAGATTGTGGTTTACGATAACATTTTTCTGCTTTATGTCCATATTTATGGCAAAAAGTGCACTTTGGAATGGTTAATTTAATTGGTGGATTTGGATTTATCGATTGATTTGTTGAACCGGGCGCAGAAAATGTTTTTTGCGTACCTGCATTACTTGAAGAAATTGTATTGTCATTATTTATATTTAATTTAGAAAAATTGTCATTTGTTTGTTTGAAATATTGTTGGTTTTCATAATCGTTTAAAATTTGCTTAATTTGAATCAACGAACTGGGATTTAAAGAACGAAGCATTTGACACAAAGGTTCTTTTATGCCCGTAATAGCGGTCAGAATTGCAGTCTTACTGTGAAAATTATTTAAACATTTTTTTTCAACATTGTTCAAACTTGAATCGTATTTGATAACTTTACTGATTCTTATCAATTGTTTTTCAATTCTATCAACGAAATTTACCGGTTTTTCATTAGAACGTTGCTTAAAATGGCATAACTCAAAATTTAGACACTGCAAATCCAAATTTTCACCAAACTGAGAAAGGAGAGCATTTTTTATCTCTTGCCATGTCGAAAATTCTTTCGAGCCAATGAAATCAAGAGCCTTTCCCTCTAACCTGCTTTTTACAATAAAAGGAAAAATTTGTAAATCCGCTGGGTCAAATTTTGCAAAAATGAAATCAACAGAATCTATAAAATAGTGTAATTTTGAAGAAGACCCATCAAAAACATTTATAAGCTTGATAGCTTTGTCACTATTAATATAATTATTAGAAGTGTTGGCGGAAATTATGGACGTATTTGCTGTTACGTCGTTAGTTGCCATTATATTAACAAAAAATAAGTTAAACAAATAAAAAAAATAAAAAAAATGCAAATACTAGATATGATATCTTAAAAGTTTGAAAATAGCGGAACAGAGTAAATAAAAAAATGAAAACAAATACAAAATTACTATAATTCGACTAACCTCAAGTACTTCCGTGAGAACGTGGCCTTACACCGGAACGGGTCGAGAACGTTGCAGCGTCTCAGATCAGGTGGATTTACACTGGAACGGGAAGAGAACGGGTGGAGAACGTTGTACCTTCTGGATCAAGTGGCTGTACACTGGAACTGGTCGAAATTCTAAACTGTATGTAGTTGCTTCTTCTGTGGAAATGCTTCACCGTTTCCAGGGTCGAGTGGCTTTTCACTGAAGCTGGTGGTTGAGAAGATTTCACGAAGTTGCTAGTTGCGCCTCTCCAGAACTTCCGAATTGCTTTGTGGCTTTACACAACAAGTGGCCTTACACTTGGAATTCTTCAAGTTGCTTACGGGTTCCTTCAGTTTTCCTTCCTCGTGGCCTTACACTCGGAACTCAACTACTAAGTCACTAATTCTCCAATTTCCCAATTAACGATTAAAATCGATTAGAAAAAGGCTTTACTTTTTCTAATTGGAAAATCCTACTGACTGCGCCAGTCTTATTCTTTATAAAATGTGGTGTGTTCGTTGGAGAATTGAGTAACGTAACTACTGAAGGAAATGCACAAATTTATTGAGATGTTAACAGTTAAGAGATACAAAACGATACTAAAATTAATGAATACAAACTACATATTTCTTAAAACCTTTCATAGTCCATGAACATTTCGCTGACACCGCGAAATTACAAGCGTTGGTGTTTATCATGTCACGTAGTCTAAATATTGAAATATAAACACACACAGTGGCGTGCTCGCCATAACATGAGTATATGTTTCAAATCGTTGGATGATTCTGAGAAAGTGTAAATTTTTTTCATGAATTTGGTACATAACCGTCTTTATCTAAACTCTAAAAATCATTGACATCTGTTTTGAAGAACCATGTTCCTAGAAACCATTGATAACAAATATAGACGGTTACCTCTGCATTCGTTGTATCATCTTACTACTCTATCCATAGTGAGTCTAATTTTTAAATCTATAATAATTGTTTACGTGCTGGTTTCATAAAGATGCTTCAAAAATCTATATGGGCCTTACTAGGCAGCACAGCCATGCCTTTAATAGTTTTTCCAATTATATTTTCAATATGCTTATTCTAGTTAAGATTGCGGGACAAAAAGACCACTAAATATTTGAGTTCATTTTTAGGTATCAGCATTGGCTCTACAGCCCATGGTGGGTCTTGGCCTGTTCCAGAATCAGCTTCCACTCTTTCCTATCCTTTGCTTGGATTTCCAATTTCTCACTCGAGCATGAATTTTTGGTATATATGGGATTATATTGTGATAACGACCAGATCTATGAAAGAATAGTATGTTGTTAAAGAAGATTGTGGTGACACTATTCATGAATATCTGATAATATTGGTTAATGTGAATGGAGTCCAAAATGGGGTTTAGGCTGTTATATAAAAAACTAGGTCATTAGCATATGGAAGTAGGGCGACATTATCTGGTATTAAATTATGTGAATGAGGAGAATTAAACCTAAAAACTCTATTTATTCTGCTAATCAATATGAATTTAATATATTTTAATATAAAACATATGTTATTCTTTCTAGGGACACCTCCTCTGAAGGAATTACAATTATTTGCCAGTATGTCAAATGAATTTTCAACATCAGTCATACTTTCATGAATTTATTGATGAAAATAAAACTAGGTACATGATTTATTATTTACTTCCAAGGGATTCTAAGATACTATGTGTAAAAAGTCCAATATGCAGTGATGAGCATGCTAATAACTGGCAAAATATGGGATATAACGCCAAAGATGGGAAACATGGGATGCATTCTGAAGTAAAAAGAGATGAAACTGAGAGAAATTATCGATATAAACATATAAATTAACATTGCATTACATAGTTTCCGACCTTTAGACGTATCAGATGAGTAAGAGAACTGTCACTGTGCCAGGAGAATTTTATAAAATACTCCTGTCACAGAGATCTAAAGGTGGGAAACTATGTAATGTTATCATCGGCTAAGAGTGTTAACCTGCTAACTCTATTTTTCACTGTGAGTGATATTGGGGTAGTTTCTAGGTCTGTGTACCTTCATACCATGTCCCACAAGCCCGCTGGTTCCACTGTAGTTTAGAGATAGCTATTTCTAAACTACATTGGTGTCGGCGGGTTTGTGTGGTGGTGTATGAAAATACACGGACCCAGAAACTAGCCCAATATCACTCAAAGTGAAAAATGGAGGTTAAAACTCTTATCCAAGGTTATGTTAATTTATTCGTTTATAACGATAAGTTCCACTTCTACCAGTTTCATCTCTTTTTATCTCACAAGTTAATATGTTTTCCATCTTTTGCGTTATTTTGCCGGTTATTAGTGTGAGTGCTCATTACTGTATATTTACGATTCTGTGATTTCTCAATATGATGCTGAGTAGGTATAGATCTGAGTAGGTATATAGTAGGTATCTACAACCCTTTCAAAACAGAAATTTATAAGTTCATTTTATGTACCTATTAAACTTTATTTTAAGGATGAATTTGAAATGCTTGTAGGGAATATATCTGTAAAAAATAAAATTGGTATTGTAAAATTGAAATTCTCAAAATATAATTTATAATTCGAATGTATTATTATTTTTTTCCTCTATAGAAAAGTCCTCTTATTAGTTTTCTCATTAGCTCTTGACAAGACATCAGTACCTCGTTTTTTAGATTTCTCACAAGGATTCAGATCCGGAAGATCCTGCGTAGACGCCAGTACTTACTTAATTACTTATTCCTCTTCACTCCATGCGGAGCATAGGGCGTCAACTGTCTGCCTCCATTCTGTCTTATCCTTTGCACTGATCTTTATTTCTGTCCAGGTTTTCCCAATAGGGCTTTTCATTCACAGTCATTTGTTTCGAGCTTCTGTCATATGTTGTATAATCCGTGTATATTCATAGATATAACAATAGATTAGGCCAGTTCGAAAAATAGAGTAACGCAGAAAAGTTCGGGTTGGTGGTCTATCTTTCTCTCTCTACTGGCGCTCAGCTTTCTCTCTCTAGCATATGATGGCTGCCGCCTCTGTGTAACTGTCGTTCCATTACTCCCACCTCTTGGTAGATACGCTCACACTCGCACGACAGACAAAGATAGCTAGACCACCGTACTTGATATCAGCGTTACACCCCGATGCATTGAGTGGCATATGACTAGCCTGATCTATTGTTGACATATCTCTGTGTATATTAGTATTATACACAGATTATACAACATATGACAGCAGCTCGAAGCAAATGACAATCAATGAAAAGCCCTATAGCATTAATTTCTTTTCCACATTTCTACGGGTCTACCTGGTCTTCTCTTTCCATGTGGTGTATATTCTAGGGCTTGCCTCGCTATGTCTGTGTCAGGTCTCCTTAGTGTGTGCTCCATCCAACTCCATTTCCTTTTGCATATTATCTTAGATATACATAGGTTTCTGGTTAGTTCTTGTCCATAGCTCTTGGTTTGATATACGGTTTGGCCAGTAAATGTTAAGAATCTTCCTTAGGCATTTATTTATGAATACCTGCATCTGTCCAATACATTTTCTTGACACTTTCCAAGTTTCTGCTCCATATAGTAATACAGTCTTCACGTTGCTGTTGAATAGTCTTTCGGTTTTAATTGTCATCTGATGTGAAGACCACATTTTCCTTAGCATATTGAATGCGTTTGTAGCGTAGACGCCAGTATTGTACTATTTATTTCCGTACTAAGACAAATCACAGAAAAGGCCATCGAGTACAATAAACCAGCATATCTATGTTTTACCTGACAAAGGCTTTCGATCGCATCCAAGTCGAAAGATACATGCCAATCAATATTATACGAACCATCGAAAACATCTATTTCCATAATCGAATACAGGCAAAGATAAATGGAAAACTAACACAGTTTATACCAGTACAAAGCCGAGTCAGACAAGGGAACCCGTTAAGCCCACTGCTCTTTAATGTATCTAATAATGGACGAAATAATAGAAGCAGTATTTAAAGATCATGGTTACAGAATGGGGAACAAAAAACTCCAAATATTAGGTTATGCAAACGACGCCGCATTAATCGCCAAGACAGAAGACAATCTCCAGATTAACACACATCTTCAATACAACAGCCAAGAAATACAATATCAATATATGATAATATCAGCAGAAAAAACACATGTATGACATCTAAATACCCACTACGAGGTAAAATCGAAATTGATGGGAAAATATTAAAGCAGGAAGCAAGGTTTAGATATCTGGGAATAGATATACCCAGTTACGGAGATGTTGAAGAGGAAGTACTACAAGAAAGCTTAAAAGCAAGTAAAGCGCTGGGATCTCTTAATCTCTTCCAATCTGGAAGAACGAACACCTAAGACAAGACACAAAAGCAAGAATCTATAAAGCAGCATTTCGACCTATATTGACATACACGGCAGAAACAAGACCTGAAACATCTAAAACGAGACGACTACTAGAAACAACCGAGATGAAAATACTTAGACGAATATCAGGGAAAAGTCTATTGGATAGAGAGAGATGCGAAAACATAAGAAGATCATGCAATGTAGAAGACATACCTAAATGGATGAGTGACAAAACGGAAACTGGAGTGGAACGAACACATTAGTAGAATGGCAGAGGATAGGATAGTACGAGATAAGTCACCAAATGGATGAAGAGGTATTTGCAGACTAAGAAAAAGATGGTGCGATAATTTAAACAATTTAGGAGGCTAATATTGAAGAAGAAACAGTCTTTAAAGCCTACCTACAAGAAGGAAGACTCCTCTTGCTACGGTGCGTCGAATAATATATCGCTTGTACTATCCCGGAGAATTTAAAACCGTATTTCCGATTGCATTTTTAAAACTGGAAGTCCTTTGCCAAATATCTCACCTTTAGTACCATCCTTGGATTATATAAGCTTTCATCCGACACCTCATTTGTCATTCTATCTGGTTTAATGACTGAGGAGTTGTGTTTACGGACAGACGGACGTATATAATTCAACGCTTTCACATTTTTTTCAAAACTGAGTGAAAACAATACTTCTTTAGAAATCCATAAATATATTCGCTAATAATGAAACTAATTTGCAGTGGTTATAGCCAACCTTCATTAGTGGAGTAGGCATTAGAAGAAGAAGACCAATGAAGATAAAGTAGAGCCCATTGTTAGACTAAAATTTTGTTTATATAGAAAAAATTATTTAGTTGAAAATCGTAGGTACATAAGGTGCGTTCGCGGGTACAGTTGACAAATTGTCGCCGACAATTTCTAACCTCATTTAATATAAATAATATCGTTAATAGATAAATAAACAAGGTATATTTACTTTTAATTAATATTAATAACTAATTATTAAATTATAATAGGTAAATATACCTTGTATATTTATCTATTAACGATATTATTTATATAATTTTAAAGTGCGCATGCGTTTTGCTGCTAATTTGTCGCCGACAGGCACCCGCGAACGCACTTATTATCTCAATGAATCCATTAAAGCTGATACATTTAGTCTTCAGAACAACAGTAATAATTATTTATGAAACTATCGATAAATTGTCAAGAGCTTCGTAAACGTTAATTGTAGAAAAGTATTCCTTATTTCGAAAAATCTATTTCAAATTTGTCCTATTTATTTTCGAGCAGTGTATCAAAAATAATGTTGAGCAGTATAACACACGCTGTTATGCGCTTGCGTCCGGCTGCAAGGTCTCGATGCGCAGTGGGAAAAATGGAACATTTTTTCATAACGTACTTCACGGCAAGTGACTATACTGATTGTTGTATAAACCTATATACTGTGCTCCGGCTGTCACTGTCAATCTGTCATATCACTGAGTGCACGTTTACATGACAAGCTCTTAACGCGCGTTTTGATAATGCGCGATTACAGCTACATGCATGCATTCTTTTCAGGCCGTTCACATGCTAACGCGCGTTAAACAGTCTACGTAAAATATAACATGTGTGTGTGTGTAGTTGTAATCGCGTATTCTCAAAACGCTTGTTAGCGCTTATATCGCTATACATACAAGATTTAATAAATTTTGACTTGACTAAAAAGAAGAGACAAGAAATGTCACTTCAAAAACAACACGAGTTCTTTTTAAGGTTATGTCTTTTAAGTTAGGTTGACGTTTTCGTTTCGATTTCGGGTTTTCGTTATATTTTACTTAAACTGTGATCTACCATTACCAGCTTTAATACGTATTAAAACGATGGAGTACATTCAAGAACCAGTCTCAAGTGAACCATTAAAAACAACAATGTAAATATATTTCTTTATCATTAATCATGTCATTTTTATAAAATTTTATTTTCAGATTATGTTGTGAATGTGGTATAGCTATAGAACCCAACCCTGCTAATATGTGCGTGGGGTGTCTTCGATCACAAGTGGACATAACAGAAGGAATCCCTAAACAAGCTACTTTGCATTTCTGCAGAGGATGTGAAAGATATTTTCAACCACCTGGGGAATGGGTCAAATGTACATTAGAGTCTAGAGAACTCTTAACATTGTGTCTTAAAAAACTTAAGGGCTTAAATAGAGTTAAGCTTATAGATGCTTCTTTTGTTTGGACTGAACCTCACTCAAAAAGAATCAAGGTTTGTTAAATACATACTACAAATTGGTTATGTTTGGTTGCCCTAAACTGTATGTTGTCCAATACTTCATTGTAGAAAAAAAATGTTAATATCATAGACAATCATATTAAGCAACTATTAATATTTTTTAGATAAAGCTTACTGTTCATGGAGAAGTTGCAGGTGGTGCAATATTGCAACAAGTATTTGTAGTTGAATATACAGTGGCACATCAAATGTGCGATGAATGCCATAGATCAGAAGCTCAAGACTTTTGGAGAGCCTCGGTTCAAGTTAGACAAAAATCGGAAAACAAGAAAACTTTTTACTATTTAGAACAGCTTATATTAAAACACAAGGCACATGAAAATACATTAGGAATTAAGCCTATTCATGGTAAGTTATGTGAATTATATTTACAATAGAACCCAGATTATCCATGCTCCTCGGGACCGGATGTAGCACAGATAATTGAAAAGTACAGATAATCAGAACATTTATTCCTTAAGGCTGTATGACACTATGCATTTTCTTGTATCATTTCTAATATCGTTTCTGATATCGTTTCTTGTATACATTTTCTTGTATCATTTCTTGTACGTACATTTGTGCCCTGTATGACACTATGCAAGTTCTTGTATCGAAAACTGTATGAAATTCGGCGCGTGATTGGTCGAAATTTTGTTTGTCACCCTGTCACGTTACATTGGTATGGTAGTACTGCGTCTTCAGCTGATTTTAAGGATTTTATAAAATTTATAAACTTTTAAAAACAAATATTTTAATGTTATAATAACTAGAATTTTTACGTTGACTGTTGATTATTGGTGTTTTTTATTTTGTTTTGATATTTGTGCTAAAATATTTGCATTATAATTATCTTCAGTTTGATCCAAATTGGAACTATTGTATTTTCCTCTATTAAAAAATTATGCAATATGAAACCCAGTTATTCTAAATATATGGTTATTAGTAGAACAGTAGTCCATACCAAACGGTATATTAAGTATCAATAACATATTTATAAATAATACCTACAAAACACAAATAAATTCATCAAGATATAAATCATATGATCTCATTTTCAGCCGCCATTATGACATTTAGAAGTTTTACCAGCAGGTTTTACGTTTTTGCTCTTTGCGCAGAAATTGGCGCAGTTATTGTACAAGAATCTGTGCCTGACACAAATTCTTGTATCGTTTCTGATATCGTTTCTTGTATCTGTGTATGACACTATACATTTTTTTGACATATCAGAAACGATATTAGAAATGATACAAGAAAATGCATAGTGTCATACAGCCTTTATACACGGTGTTTCATTAGTAATTGTCCATATTGTAACTGGAGAAACCTTAGCACAAAATATGAAGATTTAACCTAAAACACTTCAAAATATTACTCCTTACCGAGATACAGAGTGTTTTATTACAAATATCCTAAAATGGTTTTAGCCCATTGTTTTAACACCTTCCAATATTTTTTGTTCAAACTTGACACACAGTTTACACATGTTAGAATACTTTACTATTAAAAGATAGTTTTCCGCTGTTACCAGAGGCGTGCTGTAGGGATATATACTTACTTAATTTTCCCCCTCACAATCTACACCACTGTCGTAATAATCATTTCAGCGTGTTTTTTGATTCTTTGTTACTTTTTATGTAAATATGCTTGTTTCAATGTGATAGAGTGAGTAGTTTTCAAGTTATTTGCGTTTAAAGGTAAAGGATTCAATAAGATTATGTGTATTTTAAACACATAATCTGATCTAATGTTTAAAATACATAATCTTATTGAATCCATTACCTTTAAACGCAAATAACTTCAAATCTACTCACTCTATCGCATTGAGGCAAAAGGATGATATGTATGTAAACAGTAACAAAGAATCAAAAAAACATGCTGAAATGATACGACGAAAACTATCTTTTAACACTGGTTAAAGTATTCTAACATGTGTAAACCATTTGTCAAGCTTGTACAAAAAATATTGGAACATGTTAAAACAATGGGCTAAAATCATTTTAGGATATTTGCAATAAAACACTCTGTATCTCAGTCTGGAGGAATATTTTATTAAGTGTTTTAGCTTAAATCTTCATATTTTGTGCTAAGGTTTCTCCAGTTACTACATAGACAATTACTAATGAAACACCCTGTATAATACATATATATGTATATACTTACATCTGTGCCTACCATATACATATATATGCACCTACCATAAAAAGATAAGAGAAAAAAATAAATCCTTCATTATGAGTCTCCCTCTCGGCATATAGAGTTTCCGTCAAGTGATTTACAGTGACGCTATTTTGATAAAACCTCAAAAATGCAATTTGAGTAATAGAAATTATAGCACAGATAATCGGAGTTCTACTGCATTTCATTTTTTATACACTGTCGAACAACTAATTGAAAGGAAAATGGATACATCCATCTGGCTTTTGTGGTTCTTAAGAAGGTCTATGGCTCGATACCTAGAACCAAGCCATGGTTGTATTAATAAAAGCAGTAAAAGCACTATACAAGAATAACAAAGTAGCTATCAAAACAGTCAATAGAATGTGCAGTACGTTTAAGATGACAAAGGGACTGCTACATGCCTGCTCCACATCCCCTACCTTTTTTAAAATATTCCTGGAAAAAACCCTCAAACCATGGAAAAGAAAGTGCAAAGAAATGGGCATACCAGTAAGAAACGAATAACTATATACCCTAAGTTTTGCTGATGACCAAATAGTGATTGCACAAGATCAAGATGATCTCATCTTTATGATGAGAAAACTGGAATATACAAAGAATGAAATGGAAATAAAGTTAAAGAAACTAAATACCTAACAACAGAAAATACAGAAATAAAACAGCTGGAAATAGATAGAGGTAAACAAATCAAAGGAACAGACAAGTACAAGTATTTGGATATCTTAGACCCATCACTGAGAGAGGAAGATACTTGTTCTTCTCTATGATAGAGGACATTTCATGGGACTTTATTAATGACACTAATATGAATGCGAATAATAATTTTTCCTATTTTGTTCACATCATTTCCAATGCATTCTTGACCTGTTTCCCGGAAAAGTCTTACTCTAAAAGAAAGGGTCAGGCGGGTGTGGTGAGTTGGTTTAATGATAGCTTGAGAACAATGCGTGATAATATTCAATTTTTTATAGAACTTAATAAACAGCTTGATGCACCAAATTACCTACAGGAATACATAAAAAATATTAAAAATGATTATCGGACAGCAATAAAAGCAGCAAAGAAAGCTACCAATGACCAACTAATTTCAAACTCTCATAACCCGATTAAAACAATGTGGAATATCATTAATGAGTATAGAGGCATCACAAAAACTGAAACTAATTCTAATATAACACCTGATCAATTTAATCATTATTTTTTAAACATTACCTCCGAGCTGCCTAGCCGTACCTACTCCTGCACCCCACAATGACCCACTCAACTATGCACCACCTTATGCTGAACAGATGTTTGAATTCCAACCAGTCTCTTTTAATGAGGGAAGAGATATTGTGAACTCTCTCAAAAATAAAAAAAGTAGGGACCCATTTAATTTAACTGTCAGCTTAATCAAAGGGATAAAAAATCTAATAATATGTCCTCTGACCAAGCTCATAAACTTATGTATAGCTGAGGGGGTTTTTCCTGAAGTTTTAAAAACTGCGGTGGTCATTCCGGTTTTTAAAAAGGGAGAGACAGATCAAATGTCTAATTACAGACCTATCTCTCTGTTACCTATATTCTCGAAGATATTTGAAAAATGTCTTGCTGGAAAAATAGCAAGTTTCTTTGAGTCTAACGGGCTCTTCGTTGAATCTCAATTTGGCTTCAGAAAGGGTTTGAAGACTGTTCAGGGTATTTTGAATCTTGTAACATACATCCAAGATGCTTTTGAACAAGGTAAACTATGTGTCTTCCAACTTTTGCGACCTAAGTAAAGCCTTCGATTGTGTGTCCCACGAAATCTTACTGCTAAATTGAGTAAATATAACTTCCCAATCTCCAGTATATCATTGATAAAAAATTATTTGACAGACCGCTGCCAGAGGGTGAGATTTGCAGGTGTTGAATCGGAGAGAGGATGCTTGCGCATAGGAGTTCCTCAGGGCTCTGTGTTGGGTCCCTTATTATTCTTGATATACATCAATGATTTACCACTTTCATGTCAAACTGCGCATTTCACTCTCCTTGCAGATGACACAACAATCTCATCCTGCAGTAAGGATTTGGTAACAGCAGTGGGGAGTTCGTGGGGTTCAGTGTCGGAGGCAGAACATTGGTTCCATTCTAATAGGCTGTTTCTCAATACAACCAAAACACAGTCCTTACTTTTTTCAACTAGAAATATTCCTGATGAACTGGACAATGCATCCTGTGCTAAATTTCTTGGTGTTCTGCTGGACCCTGGTCTGATATGGGATGCTCATACCACCTCTTTAGTGGCAAAGCTATCATCAAATACATTTTTGCTTCGTGGACTTTCATCCTGTGTTTCCGCTTCCATACTAAAGCAGGCATATTTTTCTTTGTGTCACTCACATATCTCCTATGCTATTCTCGCATGGGGCCATAGTGCAGGAGCGAAGGATGTATTCAGACTGCAGAGAAGGGCCATTCGCATTGTCGCAGGCTTGCCATATAGAGCCGATTGCAGACAAGTTTTTATAGATTGGAAAATATTAACATTACCTTGCCAGTATATTATATATGATAATCTTATATATGTAAAATGCAATATGCATTAATTCCAGACTCATGAACAGATTCATAATATTAACACACGCTTTAGAGGGAACCTTGCCCCAAAGTTTCGTAGGCTGGAGAGGTGCAGAGATGGCCCATCATGTCTGGCTATACATTTCTTTAATAAATTACCCCTAATAATTCGAGAACTGCCCTTAGATACATACAAAATAAAAATCAAAGAACTTCTTTTGGTGGGTGCTTACTATTCTCAGGAGGAATATCTCGGGGCTACCCTGTTGTGATAGTCCTACAGCTCTCTTAAATGTTCTGTGTGCTCTTGTGTTTTTATGCTAATATTCTAACTTTGTGTTAAGTATTTAGACTAGGTGATAAAATTTTATAGATTTTACTTATTAAGTGTTAGCTTGCCAATGTATTTCAATGATGCATTTTAACAGACTTTGACTTATGTAAATACTTTGTATATTGACATCAATAAACTGAATTGAATTGAATTGAATATAATATTAAATAAAGGAACAACTGGAGAACATATAAAAAATATGCTAGGACAAAGAAAAGACTGCATACGAAAATTTAATCCAGTACCATGGGATAAGAACATCAGTATATAAAAACAAAAAGGACTTATGGGTGTGAAAACTCGATAATACATAAGAAAACCAAAAACAATATAAGAGCAACAGAGATGGAATTCCTAAGGAGAAGCTGCAGAGTAACAAGAAGAGATAGAATAAATATACTGAATTCACTCTACCGAGATTCACTTTGACACATTCGGAATAGGAAACATACAACACAAAAATTCCTACCTCACACTATTAACTGCTAAAATCAACTTAATCTTTCATTAAAAAAAGAAGAATTATTAGAAATAGTGGGAGTGTCTACTAATCTCATAAAATTTTGTGGAGTTTATTTTTTTTATGTAATTATGTTTATTTACAATCTACATCATTAAGTAAATTTGTTCCATGTTTTTCGGCATGAAGAAGAGACTTCCAATGATGTCTCATCTTATTCTATTATGTTAAAGTTTTAAAATAGGTCCTGAGGCCAGGTTCTATCTAGTCTCCTTGTGACAGGACCATTATGGAATAATTCCCTTACTAACTCATTGTCATGGTGAATGGTACGCTCGCTTTGTGATTCCGAGGCTCGATGGATTTCTTCTCTGATGAAAGGTATATTTAAGTCTTCGTGAACTGTTTGATTAGTTACATACCATGGTGCATCCACTATTGATCTTAGAACCTTAGACTGAAATCTTTGGATGATATTCAGTGATGTTAACTTTGCACAGCCCCAGAGGTGTAGTCCGTAGTACCATATAGGTTTGAGTATTGCTTTGTACAGAAGAATTTTGTTTTGGATGTAGAGTTTTGATCCGCGTCCAAGGAGCCAATACATTTGCCGAAATTTTAAGTATAGTTGTCTTCTTTTAGTCTGTATATGTTTTTTCCAAGTAAGACGTTGGTCAAGGTGGAGGCCAAGGTATTTAACGTCTGTTACTGTTGGTATTCGTACATTTTCCATTCTTACAGGTGGGCATGTGTTGTGGCGGTTTGTAAACGTGATTTGAGATGATTTTGTTTTATTTACTTTTGTTCGCTGTGTACCATTCACTGAGTATGTCCAGATGGTGTTGCAGGTCTTGTGAGGCTTGTATGTGATCTTCATTTACCGCTAGTATTGCTACGTCATCAGCAAAGGAAGCGATCGTAGTATTATGAGACTCTGGTATATCGGCTGTGTAGAGTGAGAAAAGCAGCGGCCCGAGAACACTACCTTGCGGAACTCCGGAGTTAATAGGACAGAGGCTGGATTGTTGGTCTTTGAATTTTACTGAGAAATATCTATTTGATAAGTAGGATTTGATTAGGAGGAAATAGTTACTGGATAGTGCTAATTTTACTTTGTAAAGCAGATCTCTGTGCCAAACTTTGTCAAACGCTTGTGAGATATCTAGGAATACAGCGTTGCAGTATTTCTTTTCTTCGAGAGTTTTTGATATTTCATTTACTATTCGATGGACTTGTTGTGTAGTAGAGTGATTTTCCCGAAAACCAAAAGAATGTTCTGGTAGTAATGTTAGGAATTCATGATCTGCGTATATTCTTTGTAGCAGCAATCTTTCAAAAACTTTACTGACGATTGGGAGTAGGCTGATGGGTCGATAAGATGTTACTTCATTGGGCGCTTTGCCTGGCTTAAGGATCATTATGATTTCTGCAAATTTCCATATTTTTGGAAAGTATGATAAACTTATCATGCGATTAAATAGTACTGTTAGCATAATAATGGCCTTACGAGGAAGTTGTTTTAGTACTTGTGCCGAGATTAAGTCATAACCTGGAGCTTTTCGTGAGTTGAGTTTGGTTATTTCTTTCTTGACTTCTATAGGAGTAAAACTTTTGATTGGAAGGGACATTTGACATGCTGCGCTAATTAGTTCTTCCACTTCTTCATCAGGGTCTGGTGGCTCGGCTTGAAATACACTCGTAAGATGTTCAGCAAAGATGTCCGCTTTTTCTTTGTTGGAACGAGCCCATTCACCATTTGGTTTATGGAGGGGAGGAATAGTTGTGTATGGTTTTTTGAGTTTCTTAGTCGCCTTCCATAGCGTCTGATCATTTGCTGTAAGGTTTGTAATGTAATGTTCGAAGGTTTCGTTGTTTGCAGCTTTGATGGCTACTCCAAGTTGTCTACGTAGTCTATTGTATATATGTTGATCTATGTTGTTTCTAGATCTTTGCCAGTTTCTTCTCGCACGACCTTTTTCAGCAATGAGTTGCCGAATGTGTAGGGAAACATTTGTTGTATGTGTCAGTCTGCGTTCAGTTTGTGGTGTAGATTGCCATGCCGCTTCTTGCACAAGGGTGGTGAAATATTGAGCTGCTGTATCTATCTCGTCTGGAGATTTGATTCGCAAATTAAGATTAATGTTTTCTTCTAGGTAGTATTGAAAATCTGCCCAGTTGGTGTTTTTTGACGCTAGTCGAGGAGGGGGTGTGTTGTTGATAACTGTGGTACTCTTGTTCATAATAACTGGTGTATGATCAGATGAGAGGTCATAGCTGGATTCTATTAGACAGTTGTTTCTGGATTCTCCTTTGCTTATGTAAACGTCTAGCACATCTGGAAGTTTTCTGGGGTCACTTGTCCAGTAAGTAGGGATTCCGTTGGTGTGGCAATCATAGTTGTTGTCGGTCATTGCTTTTAAAAGGTTACGACCTTTTGTTGTTAGGAGTCTTGAGCCCCAATGTGTGTGTTTCGCATTCCAGTCTCCCCCGGCTACAAATTTACTGCCAAGTAATTGAAAGAAGGCTTTGTATTCATCTGTGGAAATTGCATGACGAGGTGGGCTGTAGATTGCAGATATGTTAAAGTGCCATGGCGTTTATTTCTACAAAATATTTTTATTTTGTACAATAAATAATTTTCTCATTTGTTATCAATACATTTCATTATAATGGTGTAAATAAATAATTATTGATTGGCGTAAGGTTTATTGTTTACTATTAATAATATTGGCTATGAGCAGCTGCGTTGGTTGTGTAGTAATTTCCAGTCACTTCTGACAACTGAACTTCCCAAAAAAGAAATTACTAACGTCAGTGTCAAAGTGAATATCGATAGAGCGAATTCAGTATAAGAGAGGTTAAGAAATGATGGGAATGAACTCATATATAATTCAGACTACATAAGAGATTACCCTGGTACAGACATGTCAGAAGAGCAGACAAAAAACGCTGTATAAACAGAATAACTGAGTGGAGCTCAATAGGAAGAGAGTCATACCCTGAAGATGTTTCAGAGATGAAGTGGACGAAGCAGTGGAAAAAAGAAATTTACAGGAAGGAGACTGGTAAAATATAAAGAACTAGAGAGAACCGTTGAGTGAAGGAATACAGTAAAAACTGTGAACATCCTTAGTTTGTCATTTTTTATTTGACTTTATAAAATTACCATATTTAAAAATAGAAAATATTGTAAGACCTACATAGAGATAGTTGTTATATGTTACGTTATGTAAAAATGATTATGTTGTTTGCTTATCTAGGTGGCTTGGATTTCTTCTACACAACAGAGGGTCATGCAAGAAAGATGGTTGATTTCTTGTCAGCTGTTCTTCCATGTAAATACCAACATTCAAAGAAATTAATTTCTCATGATATTCACAGCAACATTTACAATTATAAGTTTACCTATTCAGTGGATATTGTTCCTGTATCAAAAGATAGCATTATTTGTTTACCAAAAAAGTTAACTCAACAACTGGGAGGAATTTCACCAATTTGTTTAATCTACAGGGTTACAAATTCAGTTCATCTTATAGATCCTTCTACAGCTCAAAGTAAGTATTAGCTCTGTTCGAACAACACTATTAATAGTGAATATTTTGTATAAATGGGTAAATACATTATTAATGTAGAGAATATTGTTAGATGCAACCAAAATTGTCAATGCTGATTTAAAAACTAGTAACATAACTAGGGCAGGGGGCATGCTGACCAGCTGCCCGGAGCTCCCACATTCCGGGTGCCCCCACAAAGCCTTAATCGTAAGAGGTGTTTATTTAAACAGATATTGGCAGGAAATACCGGAACTCGACAAAATATGACAAGTATGTTTAAAAGAGAGGAGTGTAATGGTGGTTGTGATATAATATATTCATGGTTCATGGTTATGTTTTTCACCTTCTACCGGGCGAGTGTATTGCTTCGTTTGTCAATTATTATCTAGTGTTCATACACATTCTAGCCACAGTGGATTTTGTAATTGGAAACATGCAGGATACATCACAAACTGGAAATTATTTGGGAATACTTGAGTTATTAGCTGAATATGATGAATTTTTGAAGCACCATATTAACAAATATTCAAATTCTGCAAGCGAACATGCCAACTATCTTTCATCAACCATATATGTCAGGAAATTGTACCTATATCTGATAGGTCAAAGCGTATTAAATGAAATAGTTTCAGGGATTAAGAAGTAAAACATTATTAAGTTTCTCTTAACTCGACACCTGAAGAATGACATACTGATCAATTAACTGTGATATTTCGTTACATAGAAATTTTTCACTCCTATTGAAAGGTTTATCATATTTGTGCCCAAGTGCGGTCATAAAGCAGAAGATATATTTAATTCTCTAATGACATGTTTGCAAGAACATGATATCAATTTGAAAAACTGCAGGAGACAGTCCTACGATAATGTGTCAGTTATGAGTGAAAAATACAATGGTCTTCAGGCAAAATTATGGAACATATCTTGACGTTGTGGATTCCTTGTGCCGCTCACTTTCTAAATTTAGTTGCAAAAGCTGCAGCTGAGTGATGTCGTGCTGCTATAGCATTCTTTGATTTTGCGACAGCAACGCAGTGTCTTTAAGAGACAGCAAAGCAGACCGTGGCAGAAATATTATTGTTCTTAAAAGAGTAAATACTAATAGATGGTCATCTAGAGGTGATGTCACAAAATAATTAGTTAAAAGTCATAATCAGATTAAAGGAGCATTATCCAAAATTTCATAAGACAGTGAGCAACAATTTAAAACTCGTAGCGATGCAAATGGTTTGTACCTATAATCAAATACGTTTCCAAAAACAAAAAGAATGTGAATGATGTGCTTCCAAACGTTGAGGTGACACCTAGTTTATATTCCGTTCTGATTACTGCCGTTAACCGTTAACTGCAGTGGGTAGAGATCATTCTCAAAACTTAAGTTAATTTAAAATCGACTTCAGTCTATGACGGGTCAAGAGCTTTTGAATTATCTCTCTATAATGAGCATTGAACACGATGTCTTAAAGCAACTAGATATGTCCGACATAATCAAAGAATTTTCAATCAAAATATCTCGAAGAGTACCCAGACTTTAATGTTTATTTTTAATATATTACTGTAACAAGTTACAGTTCTTCCATTTTTTATTGTTTAAAAATATATTTATAAAAATCCACAAGGAAAAAGTTTTCCTGTAGTTGGCTGTATACCATGTAATACAAAAAACAGTAAAATCCTTTATAAAAGGTATATATTTAAAGTCCCTAAAAAGGGCTACATCACGATCACATAAGTAGTTTTCGATTGGTTTACCAATCATCATCAGTGCTTACCTAAAATGAATATAACCTGGTAAAATAATGCAAAGATTTTGAAATTTTGACTACGGTTAAGAAAAGTAGATCAACATTTTTTTAATGGTAGGAGGTAGAGTCCCCACACCAATTCTGCCCAGGGAAACCCACTGCCTTAAATCCGGCTCTGGACAGGATAAAGTTAACAAAGGCACAGCACAAGGTACTGAGTAGATTGGATACTGATAATGGCAAGGAACATACCAGAAAACTAAAATAAAAATGAACAAAATGATAATAGGACTAGTAGTAAAAGTAGAGGAAAAATGCATGCCTTTTAATAGGAGAGAGAAAGAACCCTTCCATGAGATCAGACTTACTACAATTTTGTGGCAATACATTCATGTACATATCTATTAATGATCAAGGCAACGGTGGAGTTACATTTTGTTGAAGAAATAATAATTATATCTGGGACCTAAGCAGTGGAAGAAAATAAATGCTTGTAAGTTTTAACAACCTATATTCTGAAGAAAAAATGGTATCACATAACAGAAATCACTGAACCTGAACCACTTATAGGAAGATCAAAGAGAGAATTTAAAACAGGATGGAGAGAACAAGTGGGTCAAGAGTTTTGATTACTAAGAATAATTACACTGTAGCAAACTATAAAGAAACAATAACTATAACTATGCCAAAAACTGTAATTTCAAACAGGCAATCTAACAAATACATATACAATACTCTGCATTTTACATTTTCTTTTTTTAATTTGCTCACTAAATTTTCACTTAATGTTTAAACTTAGTTGCAGAAATAAGTGCTACAGTATTTTACCGTTATCCATTTGGAGCCATTTGTAATCCAAAGCAGTTAGTAGAATATGTTGTAATGGACATAGAACCCATCATGGATAAAGATAGGAAGATATTCCCTGGACAAGGAGCTATTTCCCACAGACATGTTCTGGCTGATATTTGGGTAGTTAAAGCATCTGAATTGGGTGTAAATGATAATACTATTCATACTAGAACTCACTTGGGTCATGTCTTAAAACCTGGAGATTCCGTTTTAGGGTGAGTAATTTTTAAAGATTTTTATTAATGGGAAGGAACATGATTTTGCTTATTTAAATACTATTGAACAGCCATTCAATAAGTCTTGCAGTCTGAGTGACTGAAATTATTGGGAGAGGTACTGGAAAGAACCAATGAGGTTAAGTATCTAGGGGTAACCCTGGATTCGAAACTCAATTGGAATACTCATATTACCAATATAACCAATAGGGCTAAGCGACTCTTCTGGAACTGCAGACGAGTTGTAGGTAAAACCTGTGGATTGAAACCAAAGGTGATCTGTTGGTTGTACACATCAGTGATACGACCGACAGTCACTTATGGGTCAGTACTCTGGTGGAGAAAGACGGCTTTGCAATCTTGTGTGACCACTCTCACCACCCTACAAAGACAAACGCTTCTAAATATAGCAGGAGCCTTGAATAGTACAGGAACGGCTTCATTAGAGGCTATCACAGGTCTCCCTCTGCTGGAATTATATATTTCGGCGGTAGACTTATGACCATCCTGAGACTTAAAGCAAACAATACTTGGAGGCCGAATTATGTATTGAATAGCCACACAAACATTACTGGGACTATACTTGAGGAATCCATCTTTATGATGAACTCAGATATGATGACACCAGAAATAATCTTCACTCACAAAATTATACCATCTAGAAAGCAAAAAGTCCGAAATATTAATGGGGACTTAATATGGTTCACTAATGGATCTAAAACTGCCCATGGTACTGGATGAGGAGTCTTTGGGCAAACATGTAACTATAATAAATCTTACAGCCTAGGTCAACATACAACGGTGTTCCAGGCTGAAGTTTTTGCTTTGGTGGCCTGCATTGATGAAATAATTGATGAAGACCCTAAAGCTAAGAGAATCAACATTTACACAGATAGCCAATCGGCTATTCTGGCTGTAAAGAACCCTCTCACCAAATCAAAACTGGTGAGCAACTGCAAAGATCTCCTCAATAACCTGGCAAAAGACAATAAAGTGTCTTTAATATGGGTGCCGGGTCATGAAGGGGTGCATGGGAACGAACGAGCAGATATGTTAGCGAAACAAGGCTCGAGAGAAACTTTTGAAGGCCCAGAACCTTTCTGTGGCATCACTAAAGATGCTATAAAAAACGAGGTTCAGAAATGGCTGATAAAGAATCATCAAAATAAATGGAGAACCACTCAAGGGCAAATCCAGACTAAAAAAATAATCAAGAATATTGATAAAAAAACTCTCGAACAGTTTGATGAACCTCAATAAACGAGAGATAAAAACGGTCACTGAAATGGTGACTGGACATTGCCGTTAAAGAAATCACCTATACAAACTAGGTAAGATAAATGAACCATGGTGCAGAAAGTGCGAAATGGAAGAAGAGACTGCCATACACATACTATGCCATTTCAGTGTGCTAGGTGATGTAAGGCAGGACTTCACTGGTCAAATGAGGTTCGAACCAGAAGAGATCCTAAAACTACCAATAAGAAAACTGTTGGCCTTCGTTGAGGCCACAGGACTTATTAAAGTTTAAGGAGAAGAACAGGGTTTGGTACAAAGGTCTTATGACCAAGTGCCAGAGACTAACGAGTCTCGCCTGAGTTAAGAAGAAGAAGGAGAAGTCGTGCAGTTCGATAAGAAGAATACAATTTTATGATTTGAAAAACACTTTAATATTCAGTATAGTCTCTCTGAACATCAATACACTTGTTCCAACGAGATTCCAATTTAAAAATTCCATCCTTGAAGTGAGAAATTGGAAGGATTGCAAAATACGCTTCCACAGCTGTTATGACCTCATAATTTGATGAAAAACGCTTTTCACGCATGAACTTTTTGAGGTATTGAAATAGACGGAAGTCGCTATGGTCCAAATCTGATGAATACGGTGGATGCACCAACAATTTGAACGTTATTCATGAATTTTATCCATGGTTAAATTGTTCATATGACACGGTGCATTGTCCTGATGAAAAATAATTTTTTTCGACTGCAAACGCTTTAAATGTTGCTGAGAAAGTCACATTCGAATGTGTTTTTGTTCCGTTGTTAGCGAATGTGGCATCCATTATGAACACAGCTTTCTGATACCCAATACTTCAGTCTAAAAATATTGCTTACACTGTCCAATAAGATTCCTAGGGCTTTTACTAAATCTCTTTCGCTCACCATATCCCGTATTTTTTCTACGATTTATGGTGTTGTTGCTGTTTTTGGACGTCCTTGACGTGAATCGTCTTCAACGCTTGTACCGGGTGTCCCAATAAGAATGGCTCTCGGCCATATCTCAGGAAGCGTTTATAGTACAGCTTTTAGAAAAAAAATATTTATAACAAAAGTTGCCTCGGGAAAAGCCTGGAAATTATTTTCATAATTGTAAGTCCACCGCCAGAGGGCGTAATTCAATATCAAAAATTAAAAAATCAAAATTTTACAAAATTTATCTAATGAAAGGGTACTGTAAATCCAATCATCGTATTCTTCATAAAATTCTGCGCATATTTGATTTCACAAGTTTAAGTCTACCTTTACAAATAAGAGGTGGGGGTGAGTGGGAACCTTATGAAAAAATGGCTGTAAGTCCGGTTCTGCTAAATCGAATTTTGCATACTTGGTCTTATTTTCGAAATAGCATAATAAGTAATATTCTAGCTAGGAGGCGTTATTTAATAATTTTCAGAAATCTAGTTTTCTTTGGAAAATATTAAATACAAGTATGCATTTTTAATCCTGTATTACAAAAATAAACCAAAGTAGCAACATAATACCGAAAACCGCATGTCAATACCTTTTTTCTATCTCGAGATATCTTAAGAAACGTGTAAATTGTAAACAACTGTTAATGTCACCGGGAAACGAAGTTAAGGAAAAGTAGTGTGCTATGGAAAAAACAAAGAAACATTTTTCAGATGTAAACGTATATAATTAATTAAAACAACAATAAGACAAACAACACTATAAAACATAACAAAGAAATAAAAGCAACTACTTAGTGACGACCTAAATGTTCAAATTGTTGCCCATCATTTTCGATGCTAGAATTTACTCTTTCAAGAGTAGATTGAACAGCAGTCTCAATTTCTGCTTTCTCAATGCTTTGAATGGCGTGTCGTATTCTCTAGATTCTAGATCATGTTTTCTCGAGTAGTGGGCCTAGCTGCAAAAACAAGGACTTTAATCCGTGCAGATAAATAAAAGTCTAAAACAGTTAAATCTGTTGCTATTCAATCTACTCTTGAAAGAGTAAATGCTTGCATCGAAAATGATGGGCAACGATTTGAACATTTAGGCAGTCACTAAGACTAAGTAAGTAGTTGCTTTTATTTCTTTGTTATATTTTATAGTGTTGTTTGTCTTATTGTTGTTTTAATTAATTATATACGTTTACATCTGGAAAATGTTTATTTGTTTTTTCCATAGCACACTACTTTTTCTTAACCTCGTTTACTGGTGCCAGTAACAGTTATGTTTTCGGTATTATGTTGCTAATTTGGTCTAATTTTGTAATAAAGGATTAAAAATGCATACTTGTATTTAATATTTTCCAAAAAAAAAAAAAATAGATTTCTGAAAATAATTAACGCCTCCTAGCTTGCATATTACTTATTAGGCTATTTCGAAAATAAGATAATTACATTGACGAAAAAGAGCTGTTTTCAACAAGACCAAGTACCTATGCAAAATTCGATTTAGCAGAACCGGACTTACAGCCATTTTTTCATAAGAAGGTTCCCACTCACCCCCACCTCTTATTTGCAAAGGTAGACTTAAATTTGTAAAATCAAATATGCGCAGAATTTTATGAAGAATACGATGATTGGATTTCCAGTGCCCTTTCATTAGGTAAATTTTGTAAAATTTTGATTTTTTTATTTTTGATATTTAATTACGCCCTCTAGCGGTGGACCTACAATTATGAAAATAATTTCCAGGCTTTTCCCGAGGCGACTTTTGTTATAAATATTTTTTTCTTAAAGCTGTACTATAAACGCTTCCTGAGATATGGCCGAGAGCCATTCTTATTGGGACACCCGGTACAAGCACTTAAATTCAGCAACCCATCTTTCTACTGCGCTAATTGAAGGTGAAGAGTCCTTATAGTCCAGGGCCCATCTGTTTGAGATGGACGTTGAGAGGTGACTCAAATTTTTTTGCAGAAATTGCTTGAAAATAACTCAAATAATAATTATTGAGTTATCCTCCCTCTCAAAAAGGTCCGGAACATTGTTTAAATAATCAAAATGTCAAAAAATGAAGGAAAAATTCGATTTTTTTCTTCGTTTTTTGATCATAACTTTAAAAGTATTCATTTTCGAGAAAAGGTGGACTGACATAAAAGTTGCGTAATTAAATTTCCTACAATATAGAATTGGTTAAAATTGGTTGTTGCAAAATAGCAATAATTGCGAAAAAACCATACAAAAACAAGTATTCGCATTTTACGTTTTTCAACCATTTTTGCTAGACTTAGGACCTTCATATTTCACCCAGAAAAACTTTATGATACAGTTAAACAATACTGTAAATTTCATTAAGATCGGTTTAAAAGATTTTGCAATCCAGCTTTCGCAAAAAAAATTCATTTTTTCAAAATGTTACAGGACTGAAAATAAAGCAGATAGCACGTTGAAATTTTTATTGCATATAGAAGTGTACTGTACCTTTCATTTGCAATTTGCAAAATTAAAATCGATTAACTACCACAGCGTCAGGAATTTTTTTAAATTAACATTCATTATTGGTGCTACGCGCAGGACAGCGGTGTTCGATTCACACAAGTTGATTTCCACCAAAATTTCTTCCAATCTTTATCTAATAAACTGCGCGTCATAGAAAACGGGCACCCTAAAAAATGGGTCATTTTTGATGTGGCGTATCTCCTAAACCTGTTGTCCGATTTAAGTGATTTTTTGAATATGTTATAGCCCTATTCTTTGTCAATATCCCTGTATTAATATTTTTGCAAAACAGGTAAATTTTCATTGTATACCGGGTGTACGAATCAAACTGTGTTTTTTTCTCAAAGTTCGCAACACCCTGTGGCATATTCTAGCATTTATAAAATACTGAAATTAAAACCCAACTATAGCCTCAGGTTTTCTTAACATTCTGTTTTTTGATTCATTCGTTTATGATGGATAATACAAAAGTTATGTACTTTAACAACTAGGCATGCTCTTTATCAGTACAGGGTGTTTCTAAAGAAGTACGATAAACTTTAAGGGGTAATTATGCATGAAAACATAATGACCGGTTGCTTTATAAACATATGTCCGCAAATGCTTCGTTTCCGACATACAGGATGCTGAATTTTTTCTTAAAAACTGACGATTTATTTATTGCTCTAAAACCGGTTGAGATATGCAAATGAAATTTGGTGGGTTTTAAAACGTAATTTTTGAACATTTTTGGATATACAATTAAGAATTTTTTATTCACCATTGGCGTACATACGAATAATATGATCGGTCATATTACCCGTATGCGCTCCAATAGTGAATATAAAATTCTTAGTTGAATGTCAAAAAATGCCCAATAACCATCTCTTAAAACCTACCAAATTTCATTTGCATATCTCAACCGGTTTTAAAGCAATAAATAAATCATCAGTTTGTAAGAAAAAATTTAACATCCCGTATCTCGGAAACGAAGCTTTTGCGGATATATGATTATAAAGCAAACTGTCATTATTTTTAATGCAGAATTACCCCTTAAAGTTTGTCGAACTTATTTCGTCCCTGAAACACTTTAGACTTATAACACCCTATACTGATGAAGAACATGGCTAGTTGTTAAAGTACATAACTTTTGCATTATCCAACATAAGCGAATGAATAAAAAAACACAATGTTAAGAAAACCTGAGGCTATAGTTGAATTTTAATTTCAGTATTTTATAAATGCTAGAATAATCCACAGAGTGTTGCGAACTTTGAGAAAAAAACACAGTTTGATTCGTACACCCGGTATACAATGAAAATTTACCTGTTTTGCAAAAATATTATTACAGAGATATTGACAAAGAATAGGGCTATAACATATTCAAAAAATCATTTAAATCGGACAACAGGTTTAGGAGATACGCGACATAAAAAATGACCCATTTTTTAGGGTGCCCGTTTTCTATGACGCGCAGTTTCTATTATTTTCTTACTCTATATTTTGTTGTATTTTAATATTTTAATTCCACAAAAATCAAACTAATTTTATTATTGTTTGTGAAATATTGTTTAAACAACTGCATATGTTTAAAAATAATAAACATTTATTCTCTAAATTAAAATAAATGAAGAAAGAAAGTTTTTGCTAAAAAAAGTGTTATTTCAAAGGATAGAGTATGTGTTTTTATTTTGCAATAAACAAATTTATTTATTTATGTCGAAATGTAATAAAAATTAAAATGTATCAATCATTATCAAAGGTCATTGGAATGCCCAATCAGAGCAAACTATCCGCTGTCCTGCGCGCAGCACCAATAATTATTGTTTATTTAAAAAAATTCCTGACGCCGTGGTAGTTAATCGATTTTAATTTTGAAAATTGCAGATGAAAGGTACAGTGCACTTCTATGAGCAAAAAAAAAATTCAACTTGCTATCTGGTTTATTCTCAGTCCTGTAACATTTTGAAAAAATGAATTTTTTTGCGAAAGCTGGATTGCAAAATTTATTTTGCAAAATCTATTGAACCGATCTTAATGAAATTTACAGTATTGTTTAACTGTATCATAAAGTTTTTCTGGGTGAAATATCAAGGTCCTAAGTGCAGTATAAATGGTTAAAAAACGTAAAATGCAAATACTTGTCTTTGTATGTTTTTTTTTTCGCAATTATTGCTATTTTGCAAGTAGGGTGACTATTTCTAAATTTTTAACCAATTCTATATTGTAGGAAATTTAATTACGCAACTTTTATGTCAATACAACTTTTCTCGGAAATGAATACTTTTAAAGTAATAATCAAAAAACGAAGAAAAAAATCTAATTTTTCCTTCATTTTTTGACATTTTGATTATTTAAACAATGTTCCGGACCTTTTTGAGAGGGAGGATAACTCAAATATTATTATTTGAGTTATTTTCAAGCAATTTCTGCAAAAAAATTTGAGTCACCTCTCAACGTCCAAATGTACTAATATTTTTACAGATGCGCCCTGGTCTATTATACACTTTCAACATTCGTTTATAAATTTCCCTTGCTTTTAAACTTTCCAAAAAGAAAAATTCATTCACTATATGATACTTGAATGTTTTCATTGTAAAAAAAATACTGCGACACGTCGATACAAAATGGCTTGTAAACAAAAAATGAATTGACAGATTGAAGTGAAATTTCACACATGTTCATATAAAGAGTCTACCAACATAACAAAATAAAATTAGGCTAGTAGCAACCCCCTTTCCTATCGAACCGCAAAACTTATTGAACATCCTAGTTTATATAAACAAATTAATTTTTAGGTACAATATAGAAGACAGTAACATAAATGACACAAACTTCGACAAACTTGATATAAGTTCAGTTCCAGATGTTATTTTAGTAAAGAAACACTATGGAGACAGGTCATTTAGAAGAAGACAGAGGATTTGGAAACTCAAAAGACTTGCTGAAGGTGATACAGCTTTTGATCCTGATGCAAAGTAAGTTCAATAGAAAAATCATTGGTATAAAAATTGTTAGTACTTTTACTTTTCTTTGATACTTTTTGTGCTTTAAAATTCTATTATTAATCCACTATTGATTTAAATGACTTTTGGACACCTGTCTGTTCAATAATTTACTATATTGCCCTATATTGAATTATGAAAATTGATTCACTTTGTATGTATAAGCTTGTTCAATTGAAATATATCATTGTCAGGTTAGCCTTGGAAACAATAATTGTAATCACTCAACTGACGTTCTGTAATGTTAGTTATGTTTGTAACAACAAACTGTCGATACTGATGGAATGGGTATGAAGCGAATTTAATGCGGCCAACATACAAGAGAGAGGTCCTAGAGAGAGAGAGAGAGACAGAAAAGAGCCAGGGAAAAGTTGGGCCGTGTAATTTGAGTTGCATATATAAACTTAAAACGGGGAAATGGACCTCATATTTTTAACTTGGTATCAGGGCTGATGGACAAAATTTAAATACTTTTGTATTTAAATACGTCAGAACTTTCTTCTTCATTAAAACAAGTACTGGCTTTAGTCTTTCTTTTTGTCATTGTCATTAAATGATACACAATAAAATTAGTTATATTTATTAAATATATCATGGTGCACGTCTAAAACCTACAAACTAGAATATGCCAAAAAGAAAGACTAAAACCAGTACTTCTTTAATGATGAAGAGAGTTCTGACGTATTTAGATACAAAAAAGTATTTAAATTTTGTCCATCAGCGCTGATACCAAATTAAAAATATGAGGTCCATTTCCCCGATTTAAGTTTATATAGGCAACTGAAATTCACGGCCCAAATTTTCCTTGGATCTTTTCTGTCTCTCTCTAGGACCTCTCTCTTGTATGTTGGCCGCAATCTCGATTCACTGTTTGAATGGGTCGGGGCCATTCCATCAGTATTGACAGTCCATTGGTCTGTAATCGTCACAGTCATCAGTTTCTATCATTTGTATTTGAGTGCGATTTTAAGTATTGTGATTTAAAAATGGCGTTTGTTGTTAACAATCCATCCAAATATAATCAGCGTGCGTTCATTCAAGGTTCAACCTTCTGCGGGCAAGGTCATGTTGACATTTTGTTCAACCATGAAGGACCCTTGCTCATAGAGTTTATATAAACTTTAAATAAGGTTCATGAAGCAATATGACGAAAATGCCCAGAAACGCTTTCATGTGGTGTCATTCTTCTGCACGACAATACTCGTCCTTATGTCGCCAAAGTAGTGAAAGAAAATCTACAGTCGAAAAAATGAAAGAATATCCATGGACGAACATATAAAACACTCTGTATTTTCCTGTCACCGTGTCACAAAGAAAATTGTCCAGTGCAAGTACATGTAACAATAATTATTACATGTACGTGCGCTGGCCAATTTTTTGTGTGACATGGTGACAGGAAAATACAGCGTGTTTTATATGTTCGTTCATGGGTATTCTTTAATTTTTCCTACTGTACAACGAAAGAAATGGAGGATATTAGCATTCACCCTATAGTTCCGATTTATTGCTCTTCGAATATTGTTTTCAGATGGGCCAAGAAATACCAAATGCTGTAAAAGAATTCTTTGGACTACAGCCACCAGAATTATTTAAACAGGGTATACATCGGTTGGAGAAACAATGGAATATATGCCTTAAATATACTGTCGTCCTCAATTAAAACGCGGTATCTGCAAAAAAATTGAAAATCGAGTTTTTGCTATATGTGGTTTCCTTGTGACCTTATTTATGCTTCTGCAATGTCTGAAAGCCGTATCATTTGATTTACTTCCAAAATAAACAAATTGGAATATGCCGTATGTGCTAAATCTCAATAGCTGCTTAATTAAAATGCGGTATCTGCAGAGTACTCAACTAAAAAGCGGTATGTGCTAGCGAGTATCATGTACTTGCCGCGTTTTAATTGAGCACAGCGCATTTACCGCGTTTTTATCGAGTCTCGTGTTGCGACCTCGTATTTTGAACATGTATGACATGTAGGTATTTTGCGTATACAGTAAGAGCCACCGTAGTAGACACATAGGAACATTGAGCTGTTACAGTCCTGGACCCGTCACTTGTTGCAATGTTTATTTTTATGTCAAGTGACGTTTAGAACATCAGAAAATGTATAAAAACTGAATATTAACATAGAAAGTTGACAAATCGTAGATCAGCTGTATTAAATACAGCTGATCTAATTTTGACGTTTATAGTTGTCATTTTGTTAAAGTTGTAAAAACTTAAAGTATTGTACTATTCTTGGTGTTTGAATAAAATTATTTTAAAACAGAGTAAGTAATACTATTAACTAATGTATTTTTTTGTATCAAAAAACAATTATTTTGAATAGTTTCTTGACAGTAACATGACAGGGATGAAAGTCACATCTGAGAACGGACCGGATTAGCCCATAAGCATAGCAATTAAGTACATACCCATGTGTCTAGTACGGTGACTCTTACTGTATAATAAACAATTATAAGCTATTTATTTTTCTTTTTTGGTAACTATTCTTACGGAAATACGGCACTATTTCTGATCCAGTAATATGTCCGCTGCTCAATTAAAACGCGGTATGTCATTTTTATTTATAGCTTTGATAAAAATATGATTTTTTTGAAGAATATATTTTTAAATAATGTTCAACTATCATTAGAACATGTTTTGCGTTAAAAAGTTGTCAAAAAATATAAGAGTCCTGAGAAAAAATTTTGAGAGCCGATTTCTCGGTTTTAAGTTGGCTGCACGTACCGCGTTTTATTTGAGGACGGCAGTATAGTGGTAATTATTTGTAGATATGTTTGCCGATAATTTTTTTCTTGATCAAAGATGCGTTTCAATTGAACAAGGCTCACATTTGCCTTACCACAAACCCTTGTATTATAAATTTTTCTCTTTGAGTTAGCTAGTTCATAATTAATGTTAAAATGTCACAAGAAAATTGTTTAAAACTAATTTTCATTCGAGATTGATAACTGGTGTTGATATCTTGTCTTCATTCATACAGTGATGAGCATGCTAATAACCGGCAAAATAAAGGAAAAGATGGAAAACATAATACATTGTGAAGTTAAAAAGAGATGAAACTAGTAGAGGTGGAAATTATCGATATAAACATATAAATTAACATTACATTACATAGTTTCCCCATCTTTAGACGTATCGGAGGAATATGACAACTGTGACTGTGACAGGAGAATTTTATAAAATAATCCTGTCAAAGACGTCTAAAAGTAGGAACCTATTTTGTAATGTTAATTTATACGTTTAACTCGATCATTTCCGCTTCTACTAGTTTCATGTTTTCTCTTTTTATTTCACAATGTATTATGCTTTCCATCTTTTGCGTTATTTTGCCGGTTATTAGCGCGCTCATCACTGTATAGCTTAAGATCATGCTGTAACCCTGTTATTATTAAATAAGTTCCTAGGGAATTTTCAAAACCATTCCACCAAAATAAATTTTTTTTATAAGATGTTTAAAATATTAATTAAAATAAAATAACTATTTCTTTGACGAGATTCTAAAACTACTTTTTTATAGCATGTCTAAGTCAAATATTATATGGGATTATTTAATCCACAGTTGATTGTATTAAAAGGTGACTTTTTTTGACTGACTCATTCCTTTGACTTTTGCCCACATTATATTAATTTATCTATTATTACTCGTTGTCTATAACTTGAATTTATTGGGAACATCCTTTTGCTTCCAAACTATTCTAGAATCTCTTAATTAATTTGATAATTCATTTTACATAATTTTTGCAGTGACTACCACGAGTTCTTGGATGATTTGGAAGAAGATCCCGAACTGAGACAAAACATCAACATTTTCAAAGATAAGTCAAAGCAGATACCTGTTGATACATTTGATGATAATGGTGATTCAGCACCTCATATAACCTTGGCAGAAATGTTGGATGATTTAGTTCTTGATGATGTCGAAATGGAAGAAGTTGAGTAATTTTATTGTTAAAATAAAAAGGGAATAAATATAATTTTTGTTAAAGTTCTGAGTTTATTTTCACCTGTCAATTCAGTTAATCCAGTATAGTCTTTACAATTTAATGCTTACAATCCTCATAAGAGCCCTCTTATTTTAGAGTCGTTCGGTACATTACATTACTCTACTGTTTCTTCTCGGAGCCCTCTTTCACTTGTGATCTATTGGTGTATTTTAGACATGTATATAGATAGAGAATTATTGCATGTAATTCAAGAAAAATATAACGGCTGCTTGGATTGTATTAATCAAATGTACACTTCTTTTTATGAAATTAAAGTTGTATTTTATTGCAGTTAGCATTGAAAAACAAAACTTGAGTTTAAACTTATTTTTGTATAAACAACAAGAATAAAAAACCGCCAAACGCCGTAAAAATGAGTGGTGCATACAATATTCCAGTTACAAAAGGTCTGATATGAACATTACGTGACGCGAAAATGTATTTTCATTTTGATGCAAAACAAAATTCTAGTTTTATTTTAGAAGATTTTTCCATAATGTATTTCCATAATTCAAACTGTATCAAAGTTGCTCTTTTGTGGCGCGTTTTACTTCAAATTTAGCAAATATTATAGAAAAATCTTTTAAAATAAAACTAGAATTTTGTTTTGCATCGAAATGAAAATACATTTTCGCGCCACGTAATATTCATATCAGATCTTTTGTAGCTGGAATATTGTATGCGCCACTCATTTTTACGGCGTTTAGCGGTTTTTTATTTTTGTATCAGGAGTTTTTCAGAGTTATTTATAAATTAAATGTATGAAGTTAGATGCAATGTTTCTCGATTACACGTTAAGCTTTATAAATAGTCGCCTTTGTCGCATTATCTCCCAAATGGTCTAGTGTCCATCGAATGTACACTAGATTTTTTTTTCTATTCGAAATAGATTGAAAAAAATATTGGGATGGCCGGTAAATGAACTCGAATTGCCCGTTGCCAGATCAAATTTAGCGTCGTAACCACTACAACTGCATAAACCATTTAGGGAGTAATCGTTAATTGGATTATACTTTTGTAGCTTAATAACTTCTAAACGGCTTAACCGATTTTGATCACTAAACATGAGTTTGAAACGTATTGACAAGTAGTATCTGATAATTCTAAGGTCAAGTATGATAACTGAAGCTCTTACTGGAATTATTGAGCTTGAAAAACCGTTTTTCCCATAAGAAATATATTTGATCATACTTATGAAGCCTATAACTTAAAAATTCGAATTTTCCCGGATATGAGGTATACACCGTTAGATTCGCCTAGAGTCCTACAAACGCTCAGTTATTGGCGCAATTCGTAGGTTGAAATTTTGAGTGATTGTCAAAAAACCAAAATTTTCAAAGTTTAGTTTTTTGGCTATACTGAGCCGTATGTATGTCTGATCCTGGCGGCTTAGACACCATTTGAAAGCTTAACTCAATACTATTAATTTGGTGTATTTGCGGTTCTCCTGTCTCTTCTTGAACCGAAGATATATACACCCAAAAAATATGCCGTTTTGTACCTACCAAGTCCTATAGCTGGCTTATGGGTGGTCAAGTCACAAACTACATCGGTTCTGAATCGGCCCTGACCCTCTCTTCAAACACAGAAAATAAAATTCAGATCGGTTTAACTTTTCCACATACATACATACATATCGACAAACATTTTCCCTTTTTTAAATAAAAATGAGTCATATTTCTGAGCTCGGTAACTTTTGAATGGTATAACCGATTCTCAAAATTAGACATGCGTTAGAAAGGTAATGATTAGTACTATCAGAAGCCGCAAAGGTCGGAATTAAATTTTCGAAGTTTTTGGGAGTTTTGGGGACGGGAACGAAAAACAGACCCTAAATAGGAAGGGCCGTAAAATCCACACCCGTGGACCAAAATGGATGGTTGACATATGAATGGGTGAGTCTTTTCCTGAACATTAAGATGGGAGTTGGCCCAATTTTCAATTCAGTCAGATTTAGAAAATCGAAAATTTCGTGTATATATAGTGTCGCGTGTAGGGGAGTGTGGATGTGCGCCACTGGCGAGAACTGCCGTTCTCTGGTAATAATTATAAATTGGTTTGTTGGAAAATAAATAGTATTCCACTTTTAGTTACTTGGGAAATGTCAATAATATTGCTACATACAGCTTACCATATAAAAGTGCATGAAAGGTCATTTGCTTTTCAAAGTATTAACGAGAATGGACACATCTACAAGTTTCCAATTTGCTAGTTGTAGTAGTAGTGTTCTGTTGTGGTCATACTTCCACACCATACAGTAAAATCAGAAAACCATGTTTGATTTTTAGTGGTAGTGAACAGTCGCTGTTAGTAAATATTTGTTTTATCTTTATAAAATTTGACCTCATCTTTTCAATTCTGGATTTGATCTCTTTTCATGCCATACTGATTGTGAACAATAATTGCAATCACTGGGACATGGGAGACGTAGACAAAAAAAGAGAAAAAAATTGGAAAAACAGCTAGAAATAACGGAGGAAAACTTTAGTAGTAAAGAAAATAAAATAGACAAGAGGAGCATTGAAGAGTTATACTCGCAAGAGTTATAAGAGTATATAAAGTGTAGAAAAAAAAATGGTTACTTTTGGGGGATATAGTATATAGGAGACCTTCTCACATGTCCGCTGGAAGTAGTGATGTTGATTATAGTCACTTTCGAGTATTCTTTACAGATCGTTACTTTTGTATAAAGTAATCATTTAAAGTATTCGTTACTTTGATCACTTTTGTTACTTTTGTATTTGAGTACCGGTAATCATATCGAGAATCGCATTTCTCAGTACATATTTTGTATTAGTAGGATACTTTGATTACTATTACTCTTGTATTTGAATACCGGTAATCATATTTATCGAGAATCGCATTTCTCAGTATTTCGTATAAGTATAAGATCCGATATAACGACCTCCACCGATCTATTTAGTGGATAGAAATTAAATGATATGTAATTGTTCTGTCATTGCTGCTCCACAATATCAGTAATTTCGAGTAATCTATTTTCATCAATTACGTGCCAAAAACAAACCGTCGAAACTCTAGATGACGTACCTTAGCAGTAACCCTGGGCACCCAGGTGCTTCGGAGGTCTGTTCTGATTGCAAATTCGTGTTCAGTGACCCCAAATACCCCGAAATAAGAAAATCTGGCCCTTAATATACTCATTTTAACATCTTTATGCATTTTTCGATGCGTTTAATACACTTTAAAATGTAATAATGCATTTCCACATATTTTTGAAGTTATACTTCTTTACCGGCGATAGAGGGTAAATTTTTATATGGGAAAACCTAGCGACCGGGCGCATGCGCATTATAACTTTGTTCTGATTGGATGTTCAAATGACATGTCAAAAATTATTCAATATGGTGGCTGTGGCACAGCTGTAGTTAGATTATTTATGGTTGTTGCGTTTTAAAATTTGTGTGAAAAGAAACAACAAACAAAAGTTAGTTAATAGTTATACTGCCTTTTTAAATAGTTTTCATATACCTATATTTTTGGACTTTTGGACTATTTTGGACAAGGAAAACTCATTCTAATTTGGTAAGTACCTAGTTTTTATTATAATCATATTGTAATTATACATTTGGGTTAGGTTGAAATACATACATTTATTTTCTCAAGAATGCGGATTTTAGAGAGAAATCCCAAATTAGGTTCGATTTTTATTTTTAAATTATGATTTTTTGGCGTAGATTTATTTATCTAGTAGGTATGTAATGCTTTGATTTACATACTTAATTTGATTACCAACAAAAGTTCTACCAATCTTCATCTAATATATTGTTTTCTTACTGTTTTGTTATATTTTTATATTTTCTTCCACAAAATTTAAACTACATAATTTTCAAAACAATTGTCAAACAGTAAAACGTTCAGTTACCGTATTTTTCCACATGATAAATAATGTGCGATTGGACGAGTGAGTCTACGCTTCGATTACGAGTCAAAGCGGCACGAAATTCAAGGGTTCAATTCCCGATGCAAGTTTTATTTTTTTATTTTTTTATGCATATTATGATTGTAAGTATATTTGTTATATAATTTTTTTTTCAGCAAATGCGTATTTAAAATTTTTGCCAACTTATTATCGTCCAGAAATCATTTTTTCTTTGTGGCATTTTTCAATGTGTTTGTGTGCGTTTTATTCTTTTATTTTTTAAATTTTTGGTATAGTCTTAAAAATCACATAATATGTAGTAGAAGTATAACTTCTTACGTGCGTACAAAGTACACACACATTCTTGTTTTATTGTGGACTTTTCCAGACGTCATCCTGATCCTAAATATAATGCAAAAGTTGCAAGTCTCTATGTACCTACTATATTTAAAAATATATTTATTCCTGTGTTTTTAGTGTTAAATGCCCTGGCCTAATAAAAACAATGCCATATCTACATATAAAATTAAAGTTGATGATCATAGTCTAAAAATATTATCATTTCTACATATTTTCCGGTCAATCAAAGGTATTTTTTTCTAGGCCTGAAAAGAATAGTGTGTATTTATTATTAAAATCTAATGTGTTGCATTTTTATTTAAAAAAAACTAACATCTGTGAAATTCTGTGAATTATCTACCTCGACAAATCGTATAGATATCTGTTTCTGGGTGCATTTAATACCTCCCTCTGTTTCAGCTACTTCTCAGCGCCCTGTAATCTTGTAAAACTCTTCATAGCCTTCGCCCTTTATAGGTAAAATTTTAGTTAACTGTAATACTTGATACCGAACACTCGTGGAATACCGGTCCGACTCCGATATCAACCGAGTAGATACAATACTCAAAATCAAAATAGGTACTCGTTCTGATACGATTGGTACGAAGTAACGAAGTAATCAGAGTAATCAAAGTAACGATTTACCTCTCTGTATAGTAATCGTTACTTTCGGTATTCGTAAGTAACGAGTACTTTGTAACGAATAGTTACTTTTTCAACATCACTAGCTGGAAGATTCCGGCATTGGCCTATCAGAGGTGGCAGATTCTGGGTTCGGCCTTTATACAGCCGAGCCAGGTGAGGGAGTTGCCCTTGAAGAGACTTGTGGCTTTTTGTGAGGCCATAAGGTTGCTGAACGGTTAGAGGTTCGGCGCGGCAGGGCGAGGAGCTCAGATTTACAGCTCCTGCTGTTTCTAACATGCATGGTAGCCCGGTACAGCCTGGCCCCCAGATACGCCGAAGACCACGTTCTTATGGACTTATGTAGTCCGTATGATAGGGGTGATAAAATGACCTCGCCGTAGGAGGTCTAAGTGTCTGAAGGGCTCACAACTTCACAAGTGGGACTTGCCCCGATGTATATAATACTATTGGATGATATAGTAAATAAACTAAATGTATGAGCCTACTGGATATTTTAAAGACATAAAATGACATGGAAAAATAATATAGAAAATACCGAATATGGGAAAATCCAATAAGAAATAATACAAGACACAATAGAAGCATAGACAAAAGAAGTAATAAAGGCACTAAAAAATAATGGAACTCAGGGACCCCGTAAGAGGTACAGGCGCCTGTGTGCAAAAAAGGATTTTGGCGCCACTTAAGGCATTTTGGATCATGTTCTTTATTTATTTTTTGAAGGTGGGTAGGTGCTTGAAATAAACCAGAAAACTGAACTTTAGAATGTGAGTTTCACTCCTTCTCGGGGGTGAAAAAACATACGTTTAAAAAAGTCCGGAATTAGATAAAATAACTAATTTTAAATAACTTTTCTTCTATAAAGATTTTTCTCTGTCAATACTTTTCGATAGTTTTCGAGTAAATTTATGTTCATTTTGCAAAAAAAAAACAAGTTAGAGGGATTTTCGCAAATAACTCAAAAAGTAAGTAATTTATAAAAAAATATAGCTTATAAAAAAGTGAAAAAAAAATGGTATAAGTACCTATGTATAAGGTCTGCAGACCCAGTAGAAGCAGAGTTGTAGCTGATGAAAAGGAGGTTCTTATTCGTCAAATTACAAATATTTCAACGTAAAATAACCAAAAAATCAAGCACTTATCAGGGAAAACTCATTACAATTTTTTTAAAGTGTTTAAAAGAACCTACATTTTTTAACATCAAAAGTAAGTAAGTTAAAATAATGTTGGTCCCTTTTTTTGGTAAAAAAATCAAGTAAACCACCCCCTAATTAGCATCCCAAATGAAATTAATCGTTACCGCTTCACCACAAGATACTTTACTTATGTATTGTTTATATGATCTGAAGTTTCATCGGTTCAAAGTGCTTATTTTTAAAAGGGCGAAAGGGCTGAACGAGTCACTAATCATGAGTGTATGCAAAATTTAAACAGCCATATCTTCCAATTTTTGTCTTACAGGAAAAGAAAACATCCAGAATATTCAGAAAAGCAAAATCTACATTTTTTACTGCGTAAGATTTTTGGTATCACTTATTAATTTTAAAGTTATTTGGAAAAATAAATTTTTTTAAGATTAAAAAAAAATTACTTTAAAACCAAATTTTTTCAAAAATGAGCACTTTAAACCGATGAAACTTACAGATCATATAAATAAAGCTTTTCTTATACATTTTAAAGAAGTTGTAATGAGTTTTCCCCGAAAAGTGCTTAATTTTTTGGTTATTTCACGTTGAATATTCTATTTGGAATTTGACGAATAAGAACCTACTTTTCATTAGCTACAACTCTGCTTTCTACTGGGTTTTGCAGACTTGATATTATTATATAAATTATTTTTTTCACTTTCTTGTAAGCTATATTTTTGCTAAGAGTATTTTTTCGATAAAATAATTAGTTTTTAATTGCGAAAAACCGTCTAAAAACGGTTTTTTTTGTTGAAAAATGAACATACTCACTCGCAAATAACTCAAAAAGAATTGACTTAGTGAAAATCTCTATACAACAAAAGTTGCTTAGAATTAGTCAGTTTATCCAATTCCGGACTTATTTTGAACGAATGTTTTCTCACCCCCGAGAATACCCTCAGGTGTATGAAAAATTGTATGTCAATATAAGCGGTTCTTTAAAATTTACAACAAAACCGTGGGTAAATGGACTATTATTAGTAGGCTAAAATATCAAAATGAAACGAACAGAATAAAAGCATAACAAAATAAACTAAAATGCCTGACTACCTGAATATACTAATAAAACTTCGTGTGTGTTTAAACTGAATCCTATTTAATGTCTCAACTTTTATTTTAAAATTAATTTTGGTTTTTTTTGTTTTTTTAAATTTTTGACCCCGGGTTTTGGCGCTCCTAAAGGATGGCGCCCGTGTGCATTGCACACTTTGCACATATGGTAGCGGGGGCCCTGATGGAACTACAGAAAAAGGCAAATTGTCGTCAGGTATATTGAAAGAAGAAGAAAATTAGAGAAAAGAATAGCTAGACTTATACGGATGGCTCAAAAAAGTGAGATGGCTGGGGCACATGCTGCAGATGCAAAATGCAAAGAAAAGCTAGGCATTAAGAATATTACAGACGAGAAAAAGAGAGAATAAAACAGTATAATATTAGTCACTTTTCTATTGATTCTTGTGTCACTGTCTTTTGATTATCAGTTTTAGCATGAACATTTTGAAAGTATCGTCTCATAATGCCAGTTGTGCTCAGATAAAATACTGCGTAGAATAATTTTAAATTCACTGCGCGAGGAACTGCAAGAGGCCATAAAGTTTCTCCAGCTTCCTTTTCGGTCTCACAATATTTCAGCAATCTTAGCATCAATTCTTGTTCTTCTTTTAGTGCTTAACCGTTTCGGACCGTGATGGCAATCTATTCTTTGCATTCTTTGTTCTACTTCAGAATATTTTGGCATATTTGAATTATTTCAATTTTTTAAAAGAATAGAAATAACATAAATAAATTTCGCTAGAATATAATTACCGTACTTTAAATAGGAAATATGTTAATTGTTAAAAAAAACAGATATAGCTACAAAAAAATTGCACAGGTTAAAATTACCGATCCGATTTTCTCAAAAACCAATACATATTGACAAAATCAGGGTGGGCAGTTATTCTGAGTGGCCAAGTTTGTATATAAATATAAATATTCAATATAGATCTGGATCCCGCGTACCAAAAAAAGTTGATTAATAGCAAGCTGAAAATTTGTTAATAGTTTAACGGTGTCTAGTCGGACAAACTTTGATGTACGGGAACACTGGAACAGGGGAAGTTTTCATTGTGGAACAGTTTAAAAATTTGGAACGTCAGATTACGAAAACGTCCCATGTATTTTGTCGGACAGAAAATCCAATTGATTTGTTACCCTTTCATTAAACTCTCATGCAAAAATCAGACTGCTATTACTACCCAACATGATTCCTGTCATTTGACATATTCTTCGTGTTCCACTCATTAAAATACCCAGTTGGTGATTAAAAGCAGTCTGATTTTTGCATGAGAGTTTAATGAAATGCTAACAAATCAATTGGAAGTTCTGTCCGACAAAATACATGGAACGTTTTCGTAGTCTGGCGTTCCAAATTTTTAGCCTGTTCCACAATTAAAACTTCCTCTGAAGTGTTCCCAATCATCAAAGGTTGTCCGACTAGACAGCGTTAAGCTATTAACAAATTTTTCGGCTTGCTATTGATCAACTTTTTTTTGGTTCGCGGGATCCAGGTCTAATATATTCAAAGTTCTCACAATAAATTTATAGGAAAAGAAAGCAGGTTATTGGTGTAAATAAAACCATCACTCATAATGTTTTTATTCATTACTCAAAATGTTCTACAGTACTTTTTTGGTTCCGTTGTAGATAATAAATACTCTAGATCTAAAATAGTCTGACTTCTGTTACAATAATATGAAAGCTAGGGAATATGTTCCTTAATTATTAAAATACATCAATTTAGTTGGTTTTCATATAGGTTTTGGTTGAACATGTTTGGATGGAAGATGTAAGTATATCATGGATAGAGTTTTACATAGGTAGATTAAAATAAAAAGGAAATTTTACACAAATTATCTTCCGTAATAAAAATATACAGTACTGAGTTTCCGTTATTTGCATTTTTTCCGATTTAATCATTTTATTTTATTTACTTATTAGAATGTTGCATATCCACTAAATTTTTTTAATTATCATTTTGGCACCATTGTCATGTTAGAGACTTTCTCAAAGTTGCGATAAGGTTTGTTTTGTTTTGTGTGCTTCAAAATAATGTTGAAACATCTCACTAACAAAAATATGCAATTTAATTTTAAGACTTATTTTCTAACAAACCCTGTCCTCAATAGTGAGTGCGACATTTAAAGTTGTGATTAGGAACAGATACCTTTGGAAAAAAGAAACAGTTTTTGGACATGGATCGGCCAAGAGCTGGAACAGCCAAAAAGGAAATGAAGTACAGTGGAACCTCGATAACTCGGATTAATCGGGACCGCGACCGATCCGGGTTATCGAAAATCCGAGATAGCCGGAGAATATGGTAAAAATTAATAAAATACGGTATACTTCCAGATAAACTCCGTTAGAATTGAAATAACATGAAATATATTTATAAATATGCACAGTACCTACCTACTCATTAAAATTAATAAAAAAAACACCAAACCCAAACGTGAACAATACAAGACACACAATACTAAAGACCATTGTTTATAAAAGAATTTTTTAAATAGTCTTTCCTAAACAATGCTGACAGTTTGAAATAAAAAGGAATAGATACTACAGACAGGTGGCTGTTGTTTCTGCAGCGTGTGCTATGAGTCATTTTTAATATCGTATAGTTCAAATTACACATATACACATTATCTCTCAAATATTATATTACATACATTTTTATTGTTGAAAGGTTTGTCTGATAATTAACTATTTTGATTGGAAATAAGCCACAATTAAATTGAAAAATACAAAATATTGATAATCAAAATGTTTATCTGATGAAAATCGGTCCGGGTTAGCCGGACTTCCGGGTTATCGGGGGCCGACTTATCGGGGTTCCACTGTATGTCCTATTAATGGCAAAAGATCCAGCTCTATACAAGTCCTAATTAAAAACAGAAGAATTTATGTAATAATAAAGAACAGAGCTGTATACGGTGATGAGTGGGCGAATAACTGGCAAAATAACGGAAAAGATGGAAAACATATCGCCGGTACGGAAGAAGAATGCCGTAACTGCAAAAAGCCAAATTTTTCAGGAGATTTTCAGGTTAAATTTAGATTATAAAACAACATGAATTTATCTTAAATTTTACAAAAAGGAATCGAATATAGTCTTGTTCATTATTGTTCGCTCATCTGTCTTTAAATTTGGGCTCTTCTTCTCACTTATTCAGTTAACGTTAAATTTTGTTTATCGGACCTACAAAAATCTCTAATACAATTCAACAAAGGATTGCGAAAAAACTTCCGATGGGATTCTTCTGGCGGGACTTCGTTTTCTATGAGAATTTTCATGATATATTTTGAAGGTATTTTGAAGAAAAAACGATTTTTAAATATTTAAAATAGGGATTAAATGAGGAGTAATCGTCCAGGAGCATCGGTATGGCGTTTATTCTTACAATGATGGCTTTTATATTTATCACTATTGGTTCCAATCTCATTATCTCAATTTAATCCCCCCATTTTCAACCATATCTACAGTTGCGTCATTGTTCATCTAAAATTTTTTAAACATTTAAAATAGTGATTAAATAAAGAGTCACCGTCCGGAGTTTCGGTATGGCGCTTATTCTTACAATGATGGCTTTTAGTTTCATACCTATTCTGCCCTGTTAAGCATAAGAGTCGTATCTGCACTTTTTGGTAATTTTGAAATTTTCTGGTATTTCACATCATATTAAAGTTTTACATCTATTTGTTAGATCAAAATGTCGTAAAACATTCATTACTGGCCAATTAAACCATATTATTTGTTTGTCGTATCTGAAATTATGCTCACTTTGTTAAGCAAAATTGTCCAAACTGCATATTTTTAGGTATATATGTCGTATTTGCAGTTTAAATACGTAGTCCAGAAAGCCACTGCGCATCCGCTAGGAAAAATATTCTAATTAGGATTTTTTGCATAATCTTACTCAAAAAAGGCTCCTTTTAACAAATTTGCATGTTGCCAGGACCAAAAGGTGGTCAAAAATTTTTTAAACGTTTTTTTTTGTTTTTTTCCTAAAATTATTTTTTTTTGCTTGGAAAAAAGTTTTTTTTAGGTTTTTTGGATCATTCCAAACAGAAAAGGTCTTTAGTGACTTTTCTCTAAAAATGATAGTTTTTGACATATAAGCGATTAAAAATTGAAAAAATGCGAAATCGGCCATTTTTAACCGTCAAAAACTATGTGAAAAACTAAAAATTTGAAAGTTACCAAGGTAGCTAGATATTCTTTTAACATCGATTGATGAAATCCCGAAGAGTTTTTTGCAATACAATATTCAAAACTCCTTTGTTTTTTAATTTCTAATCAAGCGTGCGCGTCCCTATTTTCCACCGACAGTATTGTGCAAATGAAAGGAATAAATTCGTTATTTCGTAAACCGGCGACTTTAAGGAAAAATCCCGAAACAGGTCGATTTTTATTTTTAAGTTATGATATTGTGGCATATATGATATACTAGTGACGTCATCCATCTGCACGTGATGACGTAATCGATGATTTTTTTAAATGAGAATAGGGATCGTGTGCTAACTCATTTGAAAGGTTCTTCAATTGTGTATTCAGTAATATAAACATTTACATAATTATTTATACAGGGTGTCCAAAAAAGATTATTAAATTAAATTATTTGACAAAAAGAGAAGTAGAAGGACACCCTGTATAAATAATTATGTAAATGTTTACATTACTGAATAGAGAATTGAAGAACCTTTCAAATGAGCTACCACACGACCCTTATTCTCTTTTAAAAAATCATCGATTACGTCATCACGCCCACACGGATGACGTCACTAGTATACCATATATGCCACAATAGCATAACTTATAAATAAAAATCGACCTGTTTCGGGATTTTTCCTTATAGTCGCCGGTTTACGAAATAACGAATTTATTCCTTTTATTTGCACCATACTGTCGCATGTCGGTGAAAAATAGTGTCGCGCACGCTTGATTAGCAATTAAAAAACAAAGGAGTTTTGAATATTGTATTGTAAAAAACTCTTCGGGATTTCATTAATCGATGTTTAAAGAATATTAGTTACCTTGGCAACATTCAAATTTTTAGTTTTTCACATAGTTTTTGAGGGTTAAAAATGGCCGATTTCGCATTTTTTTCAATTTTTAATCGCTTATATGTCAAAAACTATCATTTTCAGAGAAAAGTCACTAAAGACCTTTTCTGTTTGAAATGATCCAAAAAACCTAAAAAAACTTTTTCCATGCAAAAAAAATAATTTTAGGAAAAAAACAAAAAAAAAACGTTTAAAAAATTTTTGACCACCTTTTGGTCCTGGCAACATGCAAATTTGTTAAAAGGAGCCTTTTTTGAGTAAGATTGTGCAAAAAATCCGAATTAGAATATTTTTCCTAGCGGATGCGCAGTGGCTTTCTGGACTAACGACAAATAAACCTAACACAGCGTACATGCGACATATTTACTTAACAATGAAGTAGATACGTCAAATTGATTTAACACCGGCTTTGGCGGGCAATCTAGTATTTTGACGCTTGACATAACCTAAAAAATCTATTTGTTTGCCATTTGTTGCTTCTGTTGGGACAGTGGGTATTGTTCTTTTAGAAATAAATAAACGTTATCCTTATAGTGTTAAAGTGATACCCAGACTTTGGAGGACTTTAAAAGAAGGTGAGTAAATTGTAAATTTATTGTTATTCCAAATAGCTAGTCCTTTCGTCGGCCTTATGCGAATACCTCGTAACTCCAAAATTGTAAATGTTACAAAAGAAGCTAAAAACTCTTTAAAGCTTTGTGTATATTAGAATATTTGGAGTTATTATAATTACTACTGTGTTTAATGATTTTCTTATGTAAATTGGCAATTTATGGAGATACGGGGTTTCATTTCAAAAAGATATAAGTTTTTTTTAACTGTAATTACAATGTAAAACAAAAACTAATACCACAGTATGAACATTTTTTTGACGTAAATTAGTAGCTACCATACTTATGATCTATGTTCTAACATATTATTTAGAGACCAATTATTTAATGTCAGACACTTTATAACTAGAAAAACCATTTTGAATATATTTTGATCTATACCAACACTTATTTTCTTGGTGTTGTTCTGAAGCTATTTTCTTGTGGCATTTTTATAATCAAGTATATTCAAATGGGAAATAAGCCACAATTTTAAATAAGTCGAAACGTTAATAAAATCCTTTTTAGGTAAAATTGTGGCTTATTTCCCATTTGAATATACTTGATTATTTTCTTGGAAATTATTTTTTTACTCGTAGCCTTTTCGTTTGATAAACTAGCCTTTTTTAGGGCAATAGCTGCTAATTCTAATAGCAGATCTATGCGAATATTGCAGTTAGCAAAGCAGAATAAAGAACTGGTCAGTAAATTAAAGGAATTTAAAGAAAAAAATGCTAAAACCCGCTTAACAAAAAACCTAGACGTCCTTCGATTATTATCCAACAAAACATAGTTATTTGTCCTGAAAACACTATAAATACAAATTCAAATAACAATAACCAGTATAATGTTATCGACTTGGTTACCGAAATTGTCGATAACATGATTGATGCTGCAATTGAGCAATCCGAAAATCGAAAAGCCAGTTTATATACAAAATCTGGACAGCTACGTAAACGAAGAAGATTTAGTATGTCTTTACAGAGTAGAAAAAAACAAAAATTAGAAGACAAGAAAAATAAGTTTTTACTGAAAGATCCATGTGAAAGCAAGTGCAAAAAATGCTGTACTAAAAAAATTTCAGAAGCACAACGTGCAAATATACATTTAAGTTTTTGGCAATTAACGAATTTAGAGCAAAAAACTTTTGTGTTAAATATGACGGAAAAGAAAAATGCGAAAAGAAAAGTATCTTTAAATTCAAGACGGTCAATGAGTTTTACCTATAGGCTCAAAGGTGATAACGGTAAAATACAGGAAGTATGTAAAATATTTTTCCACCTACCTCTACCGAAAGTATACTTTTCCGGACCTGATTGTAGGGAGCAAAGTTGTACTTTTCCTCCCTAGGGAGGAAAATATTTTTCCTCCCTAGGGAGGAAAAGTAAAAGTGACGTCATGGTATTTCATTCATGAAATGTAACTTATTGACGCCCTGTACAATATCTATTTTCTATTACGTAAGTTTCTATACATTTTAACGTTTATTTATAAAACACTCTGTATTTTGCAGAATGGTAAAAAACAGTAAATTGTTATTTTGATTTAACAATGTTTACATTATTAATTTGACTTATATTTGACAGTTGACAGTTATATTGTACGTACTTGTTAGTTTTAGTTCTAATAAGTTTTGTTGGTTAGTTACATAAATAAATTAAGTAAAAATGAAAAAATGACTTGTTATTTGAGGAAGGTGGAAAAACCATATGTATAACATGGGAGTAAAGTGCCTTTTCCTCCCTTGAATGATTACTGCCCTCCGCTACGCGTCGGGCAGTAAACTTCATTCTCGGGAGGAAAAGTAGCACTTTCCTCCCTTGTTATACAAATAGCTATTTCCACCTACCTCTACCGAAAGTATACTTTTCCGGACCTGATTGTAGGGAGCAAAGATGTACTTTTCCTCCCTAGGGAGGAAAATATTTTTCCTCCCTAGGGAGGAAAAGTAAAAGTGACGTCATGGTATTTCATTCATGAAATATAACTTATTGACGCCCTGTACAATATCTATTTTCTATTACGTAAGTATCTATACATTTTAACGTTTATTTAAAAACACTGTATTTTGCAGAATGGTAAAAAACAGTAAATTGTTATTCTGATTTAACAATGTTTACATTAATAATTTGACTTATATTTTTGACAGTTGACAGTTATATTGTACCTACTTGTTAGTTTTAGTTCTAATAAATTTTGTTGGTTAGTTACATAAATAAATTAGGTAAAAATGAAAAGATGACTTGTTATTTGAGGAAGGTGGAAAAACCATATGTATAACATGGGAGTAAAGTGCCTTTTCCTCCCTTGAATGATTACTGCCCTCCGCTACGCGTCGGGCAGTAAACTTCATTCTCGGGAGGAAAAGTAGCACTTTCCTCCCTTGTTATACAAATAGCTATTTCCACCTACCTCTACCGAAAGTATACTTTTCCGGACCTGATTGTAGGGAGCAAAGTTGTACTTTTCCTCCCTAGGGAGGAAAATATTTTTCCTCCCTAGGGAGGAAAAGTAAAAGTGATGTCATGGTATTTCATTCATAAAATATAACTTATTGACGCCCCGTACAATATCGATTTTCTATTACGTAAGTATCTATACATTTTAACGTTTATTTAAAAACACTGTATTTTGCAGAATGGTAAAAAACAGTAAATTGTTATTCTGATTTAACAATGTTTACATTAATAATTTGACTTATATTTGACAGTTGACAGTTATATATTACCTACTTGCTAGTTTTAATTCTAATAAATTTTGTTGGTTAGTTACATAAATAAATTAAGTAAAAATGAAAAAATTACTTGTTATTTGAGGAAGGTGGAAAAACCATATGTATAACATGGGAGTAAAGTGCCTTTTCCTCCCTTGAATGATTACTGCCCTCCGCTACGCGTCGGGCAATAAACTTCATTCTCGGGAGGAAAAGTAGCACTTTCCTCCCTTGTTATACAAATAGCTATTTCTTGGCCACCCTTGGATATTTGCCAAACAATGATCGAATTATCAGAAGTGCATTCTCTTCCACTACTACATCTCAGTTAAAGGCAAAAAAATCCCAAAGAGGTACCGCTAGTTCCTCGAAAAAGATAGATCGCTCTATAATCAGAGAGCATATAGAGTCGTTCAAGCCTACAATTTCACACTACCGGAGGGAGCACGCTCCAAATAGGAGATACCTTCCAAGTGATATCACCATAGTGATTATGTACAAAGACTTCAAGGAGAAACATTCAACAATTAATTTTTCCTATTATTTATATAGGGAAGTCGTCAGTAAAATGAACATTTCATTCGCTGCACTTGGATATGAAGAGTGCTTTTCTTGTGCAGCATTCAAAAACCATAAAAATAACACCAACCATGATCCCGAAAATATTGAAAATGATTGCGCCGAGTGTGATTCATGGAATAAACATATTGAAAAGGCAAACTCAGCTCGACACCAATATCAAATTGATGCAGAAGCGGATAATCCCAAATTGAACATGCTCCATTGGCATGTTCAGCAGATCTTCAGAAGGTAAGAAAATATTATAATGTTTAACATATTTTTTGGGCTTATGGGCGGCTGGCGGCTACTTTAGAAGTTGCAGTAAATTCCAATTTACTGCAACTACCATCTCCGATGCTAGTTACAGGAAATTGGAATTTCTTCCTGACGCGACGTTTCGATAACATGTTTCTTAATATTAGTCGTGACAGCCCTAGTCACATTATATTGTTTTCTTCTCCCAAAGTAATATTTTTTTAGGTCATTATGCTGCCGCGGTGCGAAATGTTTAAGGAGGTTTCGTACCTCGTATTATAGCATTTAATGAAAGTATTGTTCCAATAGGAAGAAAACACAAGCAATTCCCCACAGCAGTAGTTTGGCATGAAGCTATATCGGGACGATCCAAAGAAGACATTATTAGTGCCTTCTATGCTTTTTTTCTGGATAACAGAGACGTGGAAAATATTATTTTGTGGTTGGACAACTGTGCAGCCCAAAATAAAAACTGGGCTTTCTTTAGTTTCTGTGTGTATCTGGTAAATTCTTCTGACGTCGCTTTAAAATCTTTATCTCTAAAATTTTTTGAACCGGGACATACATTTATGTCGGCAGACTCATTTCACCACCAGGTAGAAAAGTCCCTAAAGCAAATGAAAAAGGTGTTTGATTTCGAAGATTATAAAGATGCTGTTCAAAAAGCTAACTCGTCCAAAGTGAAATTAATTGAAATGAAAATTAACAATTTTTTCAACTGGGAAGACAAAAGTTCTCAGTATAAATTAAGCAGAATAAATCCTCGGCCATATTTAAACAATATGGTGCAGGTTGATTTTGAAAGAGGATATCAGTCATTGTCGTACAAATGCACATTTAATGCACAAGAGGCTATAGTATTGAATTTTTTAGTAGCAAAGCACCAAAAGAATGGTTTGGAAAAGCCTAAAAGCAAGATCGACTATCGCGGCATAAGTCAAAATAGGAAGGACACTCTTATAAACCGACTTCGTGGAATTATTCCCATTGCCAGAATGAATTTTTGGAATGATTTGCCGGTATCCGAAAATCCTGTAACTGAAGATGAATAAATTACTAATCATAATCAAAATTTCAGTTGACATAATATTGCTCTGTATTTATTGGATATAAGTTAGAGTTTTCGTTTTAGTTACAAATACAAATTATAATAATGTTTTTTAGTTGTTTTTTAGTTATGTAAAACGTTAAGTTAAACAGTATAGTTTACTAGTAAGTTACAGCTCAGCGTCTCATGAGCATTAAATATATTTTTTTGTAAAACATTTATATGAAAAAATTGAAGTTATAATATACATTTTAACCTTTGGTAAGTGTAGTTTTTCTATAGAGATGGTCACTTACGATTTGTTAAACTAATCATCATTACTATTTTAGTTGATGATTGTTAGGCAAATTTGTCGTAACTAACAAAAACATGTTTTAAACTCTTAGATTGTAAAAAACAAGTTTGTATTTAAATTCTACGTTAAAAAATGTATACATTAAGGTTATTACAATTTAAATCATATTAGTACTTAGGATGGCAGAAAGACAAGAGGTTTTTCCTTATTTTCTCAAAATATTTAAATATGGAGATACGACTCTTATGCTTAACAGGGCAGTATTGGTTCGAATTTCATTATCTTAATTTAATCCCCCCATTTTCAACCATATCTACAGTTGCGCCATTCTTGATCTTACAATTTTTTTGTACAAAAAAACTATTTTTAAATATTTAGTATACCGTTTTTTCTTACAGCGATGGCTTTTATTTTCATCCCTATTGGTCCGAATTTCATTATCTTAATTTAGTCCCCTCATTTTTAACCCCATTTACAGTTGCGTCATTATTCATCTGAAAAAAAGTCTAAAATGGTGTGTAATTCAATAACGACGCAACTACCCTATAGTGGCTCAGCACATAATTACAGTTCTGTGCTTTTCAGTGGTGTCATGGTGCGGGAACGCCGCGCCGTTCCGGCACTGGTTAAGAAAAGAAAAAAAAATAAATAGAGAATTTAGGTTTTGTAAAGAAAAATTGGTGACCATGACACCACTGGTGCTTTTGTATCATCTGTACACAGTATTTTAGAAGTTAATGATGCAATAAATAGAAATTGACAAAATTTGCAGTTACGTCATTTTTTTTCGGACCTGCGATATTAAGTTGTGTGTGAGATAAAGCTAGTTCTTACGGAAAACATAATACGTTGTGAAATAAAAAGAGATGGAACTAGTAGAGGTGGAACATTATCAATAGAAACCTATAAATTTACATCTATCATATAGCTTCATATCTTATATCAAATTGATAGTCTACCACCTTTAGACGTATCGGAGGAGTTTGGTAACTGCCACTGTGACAGGAGAATTTTATTGTGACAGTTTGACTCTGATACGTTTAAAGGTGGGAAACTATCAATATGTTGTACATTTATAGGTTTCTATTGATAATTTCCCACATCTCTACTAGTTTCATCTCTTTTTATTTCACAACGTATTATGTTTTCTATCTTTTCCGTTATTTTGCTGGTTATTAGCACACTCATCACTGTATAGCTAATCAGGAATTAGTATAAAAAGAGTCTCGCTTAGGACAAATAAATAAGTTTGGAGTGCCACCAAATCAATTAACGCAATAGTAGTCTAGTAAAATAAAATTACACTACATGTAAATCAAAATGTAAATTCGTACAAGTTGAAACAAATTTTATATCAAAGTTTAGGTGGGTACAAAAGATATTTTCAAGAAAGTATCCAAATCATACAAGGGGATCATTGTTTAAATAATTAAAAAGGGGTCATTTTTCAAAAAAATTACTTTTTTAACTGCTGAGGTCATTTTAATATTAATGAAGCTCTATAGGATTATTTTCTGCAAAGCTGAAGGGTAAATCTTTAACATAAGACTTACTAAATTAAATTTGACCCCATATTTATTTAAATAATTATATATAAAACATTAAAAATAAATTTGCAAAAAATTATTTTTGGCGTTATAAATAAGCACTATAAAATATCTTATTTTACAGCAAAAGTTGCGCTATGTTATCAGTATTAACTAAAAAAAAATGGGTCAAAAAATATTTAATATTTTTTGAGATATTAAATTTGTTTATTAAATGTTACTCTATTTTCAATTGTAAAAACGCGGTTGTTGCCAAAGAAATATTCACCTGTATTAAAGCTTATTATTTTTATTTTTATGTATATTTTCGATAAATGTATTGATAAATTCAAATTTCAATTAAACTTCCCCCTAAAATGGCATTTGAAAATAATTCAAATTTGTTTATAATTTGTTTTTTTAATAACGTCGCGGGAATTAAATATTTTGAAATGCCGTTTCGATAATTGGATTCCTGGGAATTTTTCACTAATTAACAAATTTTTTTGTCTTTTTTTCCTCTTCTTTTTTTTTCTTTGAGTTATATTACTACGGGCCCTTTTAGGGTTAAGTTTCATTAAGAATGTCGAATTTCTAATTTGTAGATTCTAGACCTAAAAATATTAAGATTGGTCTAAAATCACTTAAATAAAATGTGGATACTTACTGAGTTACAGGGTGTTTTATTTAAAAATTTAAAAATTATTTTTACCAAATACTTTCAAACTATTTGACGTATCCTCATAATACTTGGCAGACAGTGTGGATACTATACACCCTACTAAATTGTGATTAATAAACGTTTCTAGCTAGTGCCAGAGGCGTACGACAGGGGATAGTTAATGGTTGACCCTTCCCAAATTTTACGCCACTGAGGGAATTACTATTTTAGTAAAATTTTTAGATTCTCCAATACTTTCTACGTAAATAATATACTCTTTACTGGTAACGATTAAGTCATTAGTTTTCGAGATATTGGACGTTAAAAATGAAACGGCATAGTTACTTTGATTCATTCATTCATTCATTTTAAACTTCCAATATCTCTCAAACTGATGACTTTATCGATACTAATAAAGTAGTTTACATACAAAGTATTGGAGAATCGAAAAATTTCGCTAAAATAGTAATTCACGCAGTGGCGTAGAATTTGGGAAGGTTCAATCATCCATTATCCCCTGTCGTACGCCTCTGGCACTAGATAGAAACGTTTATTAATCACAATTTAGTAGGGTGTATAATAGCCACACTTTCTGCCAAATATGATAAGGATACGTCAAATAGTTTTAAAGTACTTGGTAACAATAATTTTTAAATTTTTAAATAAAACACCCTGTAATTCAGTAAGTAGCCACATTTTATTTAAGAGATTTTAGTTAAATCTTAATATTTTTAGGTCTAGAATCTACAACTGAGAGATTCGACATTCTTTCCATTTATTCTAAATAAAATTTAACCCTAAAAGGGCCCGTAGTAATGTAAATCCAAGAAAAAAAAAAGAAGAAGAAAAAACGACAAAAAATTTTGTTAATTAGTAAAAAATTCCCAGGAATCCAATTATCGAAACGGCATATCAAAATACGTAATCCCCGCGACGTTATTAAAAAAACAAATTATAAACAAATTTGAATAATTTTCAAATGCCATTTTAGGGGGAAGTTTAATTGAAATTTGAATTTATCAATACATTTATCGAAAATATACATAAAAACGAAAATAATGAGGTCTTGAGCAGGTGAATATTTCTTTGGGAACAACCGCGTTTTTGCAATTGAAAATATAGTAACATTTAATAAACAAATTCAATATCTCAAAAAATATTAAATATTTTCGACCAATTTTTTTTTTGCTTTATACTGGTAATATAGTGCAACTTAATCTGTAAAGTAAGATATTTTATATTGCCTATTTAAAACGCTAAAAATAATTTTTTGCAAATTTGTTTTTAAAGATTTATATACAATTATTTAAATAAATATGGGGTCAAATTTAATTCCGTAAGTCTTATGTGAAATATTTACCCTTCAAATTTGCAGAAAAAAAATCCCATAGACCTTCATTAATAAGTGAATTACCTCAGCAGTTAAAAAAGTATTTTTTTTTGCAAAAATGACCCCTTTTTAATTATTTAAACAATGATCCCCTTGTATGATTTGGATACTTTCTTAAAAATATCTTTTGTACCCACCTAAACTTTGATATAAAATTTGTTTTAACCTGTACGAATTTATATTTTGACTTTTTTTATTTTATTAGGCTATAGTTATAATATATTAATATGTGTATAAGTAATCGCAGCAAATTTAAAATGATTGATTACGAATCAAAGGGCTTAGAATCACAGAAAAGTCTCAGACTAAAAAAAAACGCTATTTTTTGCAACAACAAATAATTTGCCTAGGCTATCACATATATACAATATACGCTTCCTTGGAATCTGTAGCTATATTATCACTTGAATATTATGTTTATGTGGAGTATAAATACAGTTGAGTCCGCGAGTCTTTTAGACCAAGTAGTCCTGTCGCCAGGGGGGGTACAACGGCCTCGTTAATTCAGATGGACTTACTCAAGTTTTTTTTATGTATTTTGACCCGTAGAACACGAATTTTTTGGGTAACAGTTGATCCGGATGTCGATAAGATTGTTATAGACCAAGAACTTGAGGAATCAAATAACAGCGATTTTTGGCAAAACAAAACAATATTTTGTATTTTTTGGGCCATTTTAAGTAAAAAATATTTCTACAAGTTTTTTCGTAGGATGCACAGTTTTCGAGATAAACGCGGTTGAACTTTAAAAAAATCGAAAAATTGCAATTTTTGAACCCGAATAACTTTTGATTAAAAAATAAAATAGCAAGTCTGCTTACCGCATTTGAAAGTTTAAGTCAAATTATATCGGTTTTGATTATTTGCATTGGTAAAAATTTATTTTTTTATTGTTTAACAAAGCTATAAACACGTAGGGTTTCCCGTGCTTTTACATGCGTTTTAACGCATGTAACGTAGAAATAGTCTTGATTGCACTAGTACCTATTCTACCTACTCGTTCGATTTTAAATGAGAAATCATAGAAACATCACTCACGCACTAGTTGTTTGTAGCTTTGTTTAGCAATAACACAATAAATTTTTAGCAATGCAAATAATCAAAACCGACATAATTTGACTTGAACTTTCAAAGGCGCTAAGCAGAATTGCTATTTTATTTTTTAATCAAAAGTTATTCGGGTTTAAAAATTGCAGTTTTTCGATTTTTTGAAAGTTCAACCGCGTTTATCTCGAAAACTGTGCATCCTACTAAAAAACTTGTAGAAATATTTTTTGCTTAAAATGACCCAAAAAATACAAAATATTGTTTTGTTTTGCCAAAAATCGCTGTTATTTGATTCCTCAAGTTCTTGGTCTATAACAATCTTATCGACATCCGGATCAACTGTTACCCAAAAAATTCGTGTTCTACGGGTCAAAATACATAAAAAAAATTTGGGTAAGTCCATCTGAATTAACGAGGCCGTTGTACCCCCCCTGGCGACAGGACTAAAGAGGCAGCGCTGAAAAATCTCTTTGAATTTACTAAAGCTAGATTTTTCACAGTTGATTACTGTGATTGTGTAGAGAAACATACTGCGGTCGGTCAAGCGAAACGTAGAACAGGGGTTACTGAGAGGGTATCAAAGTTGCTTTCCTACGAAGGTAATTAAATCCATTTACTAAGGCTGAAAATCAGTACGCACATTCTAAATTAAATATAAATAAAAGTTATTATAGTCGGTCAGCTGTATGACGAGACAGAGCCGGTCAGTCGGCCCCAATAGTCGATTGAGGAAATGAAGCATTTTGGCTCGCAATTTTTTCGTCCAGCATAGATTTACTTAAAATTTTCACAGAAGGTAGGGAATAGTCCAAGGATCATTTTCTATATCATGCCGCTATCATACGCTAAAACCTTGGGGGTGGTTGCCACCCCATCACGGGGGTGGGAATTTTGTATTACATTTTAACCATGTAATTCGATGAAAGGAGTGATTCTAAGAAAATTTTTTTTACATTTTCTTCGTAAAACTAATATTTTTCGAGTTATTCGCGCTTGAAAATAACAGTTTTTCGACGAAAAAATCGACTTTTTTAGAGGGTTTTTTGAGAATACCTCGAAAAATATTCTATATATTTTTGGCGATAAAAGTTTCTTCAAAAATGATTTTGTAGGATTTTTAATGAGCTATAAGACTATGTAAATTAAATTCCGTAAGATCCCTTAGTTTTTAATTGGGGCGGGTTTAAAGGGCTCGAGTAAGGGGGTGTTTGCTGGTAAATAGAGGTTTTAAACAGCTATATCTGGCTAATTATTCACTGTAATGAAAATCTATGCACAGGGTAATTTTAGTCATTAAAAAAGCTACAATTTAGTAATTTATAATTTATTTCGTATCTTCAGTATTTTCGGAGATATTTTGAAGTAAAAGGTGAAAAATACCAAATTGCAAAAAATCAGTTTTTCTTTAAACTCCAATTTTTCCAAAATTAGGCATTTTAAATAGGTCAAACTCCTTGAGTGTATTGATATAATATAAATATAAAAGGAACTACAGAAAGGTGAAGACCAATTTTGAATTAGGAAGGTAGTTTTATTTAGCTTAGGAAGGTAGCTTAATTTTCATGCTAGAAACTTTTTTCTACGAGCGTGCAAAAATGTCTACTTTCGCGCACGCGTTTTAGTTTAGAAAGTCTTACTTTTCCGCACGCGTTTTACTTTTCCGCACGCGTTTTACTTTTACGCACGCGTTTAGATATTTTAATATGGCCTTAAAATAATTATAATACATGCAATAAACTAATATTTAGATACTATTTAGTATTTTATTTCAAATGTATCTTATTGTGTTCCTGTTTTAATGAAATTAACGCGAAAATTCGATGAAATAAAATTATTTTGACATAATATTCGAAAGTCGAATGGGTAGACAATAACAGTCGTTTTGAATCATCGTCATGGAAACCAAGATCGTCGTCATGCTAACTAATTATATTGAAAGTTTGGTTTTGACAACCTTGTCAAAGAATTAATTTGTGTATGTGTTTTCATATTAATTAAATTAATTGATTAAGATTTGGTCATTTTTTAAAGACTCGTAGAAAAAATATTGTTCCTAACTCTTGCAGAAAGTCTCTTTTCCGCACTTGACTGCTTGCCGAAGTCCCGCTTCGCGTCGTTCGGCAAACTGCAATCGCGTGCGGAAAAGTATGACTTTCTGCACTTGTTAGGAAAATAACTATATTATTTTTTTTAAAAGGTCTAATTGTATACTTGAAAAAAGATTATTAAAGTTTTCCTCGAAAAATACAAATTTTTCCCATTATTTGGCTTTGAATATTTCAAATTTTGCTTGACGAAAAAAACTAACCTTGAACATGCCGTATCTCGATTTGTATTGGTCTTAATGATATTATTGGAAAAGAATTTGGTTTGTGTTACTAAAAGATACAATTTTGATATCTACAGTTTTTTTGATTAAATGCATATTTTTCGAGGTATTCTCAAAAAACCCTCTAAAAAAGTCGATTTTTTCGTCGAAAAACTGTTATTTTCAAGCGCGAATAACTCGAAAATATTAGTTTTACGAAGAAAATGTAAAAAACATTTTTCTCTTACAATCACTTTTTCCATCGAATTACATGGTTAAAATATTCCCAGCCCCAAGATGGTTTTAAAGTATGATAGCGGAATGATACTTGATTTATTCTTCTTTGTTTATGTATTATTAATATTTTCTTGAAGTTTGACTGGCTTAGAATGATTAGTTTTTATAAAACTGGAGTTAAAAGCGAATAACGAATTTTTGTAGTTTGGTAAAAAAATGCCATTTTCTTCAGAATAGAAAGATTAGCATCAGAGATACGAAAAAATATTTAAATATGAAATTGTAGGTCATCTAATTTTTAAGAAGCTGGTTTGAAAAATTTTTTTCTACGGCAAAAATTTAGTGAATCGTAAATGAGCCTATATCGAAAAACATTGATTTTTTCGATATAAAACTAACACTTTCAATACCGAATAAATCGAAAACTATTAATTTTATAAAAAAAATGTATAAAACATTTTTTGCTTAGAATTAATGTTTTTATCAACTTTTGCAGTCAAAATATAGTATAAAATTTCCACCCCCGAGATGGGGTGGCAACCACCCCCATGGTAAAAGCGCCTTTCGGCATCATATAGATTTTGATCCTTGGACTATCCACTACTTATTCTCAAATTTTCAAGCAAATCGATCCATTCTGTAAAAATTGCGAGGTTTTGTCCTATATCAAGCTTCATTACTTGGACTATAATGAATAACATTATTGAATTATTAAGCGATTAAATAATTATTAAGCGATTAAAAGCAAAATATACATTTCTAAGAAAATAACCTGTATTTAAATTATTTACCATTATTTTAAGTTTATTTTTTAAAATATTTTCTGGAAAAACCAGATGGTAATAAACTTATTCTTACTGATGTTTCAATTTAAAAATCGGAAGTATTTGTCATTAATTGACTATTTTTTACGGAAAATCAGTTGATGATCAATTGGTAATGGCTTCTGTTTTGGTAGTGGAACTGTTGATAAGTATAATAATAGGTACTTGATTTTTGTGGTTTTCTTAATAACTCACAAAAAAACGCTGAAATGAGTTCAGTTATCTCTAGATTAGATTGAATTATTATTTAAAGGTATAAAAATTTTTACAATTTTTTATTCTATGCAACTTAACTATTGAAACTTTTCCTATGAAATTATGATGCAAAAAATATTATTTTTACACCATTTGTTGTTTGTTTCTTAATTTCACTTTTGTCAGATCCGGTATAATAGCAGTACATTTTAATGGAAAATATAAATGGAGAAAAAATGCAAATAAAACTTTGATTACTTTTGTGAACCTTTGTAGAATGTATAAAAGTAGAAAGTAATAAACCTGAACAGAAAATGTTTATTATTATTATCTAATTAAATTGTTCATAATGCATAAACGTTTTCTGATATGGCACCTGCTATAAAATACCAGAACCTGAACACACCTGAACTATAATATTATAAGTGAATTGACACGAAAATAGGTAAATAAGACAAAAACTTAAAATAACACAGGCGACAGTATAAGATCACGTAGTATCAAGATAATATCTTATATCTTATATCTTAATAAAACCTTATTATACTATCCCATCAACTTAGCAAATTTAAACCTCCAACTGAATATATTTGAGAACTTGATTTAATTTAAACCTTAATGACCAATCATGTGCTGAAGCTTTTCGAGATTATTTCCATCACTTAATCTGAAATCCCTAACGAAAGACTAGACTTCTATCCTAGTAAATATATATGTATATTTCCTTCTGATTGTTCTCTACCCACTTTAGATGAAATCATATGGTCCTTATGGTTCTATGACCAAAGTCTAAGAAAAAAAAAACTACCTTTCATAATGAGTTGTCAGTACGGTAAAACCAATCTGTCTCACGATGGCCTAAGCATCATATTACAGAATATAGGTCAACAATCCGTTTGGAAAATTCTGCTGCAAAATACTATCGTAACAGTTAACAATTAAACGCCCAAGGGTGGGTAAAAAATGTCCACCTAATGCGTATTCCTTTGTAACATATTTATTACGTGTTTAAAATTTTTAAAAGAATTATTTATTGTTAAAAAGACAGCCCTTTTAGTCCAGGGTGCATCTGTTTTGAGATGGACGTTGAGAGGTGACTCAAATTTTTTTGCAGAACGTGCTTGAAAATAAATCAAATAATAATATTTGAGTTATCTTCCCTCTCAAAAAGGTCCGGAACATTGTTTAAATAATCAAAATGTCAAAATATTAAGGAAAAATTCGATTTTTTTCTTCGTTTTTTGATTATAACTTTAAAAGTATTCATTTTTGAGAAAAGTTGTACAAACATAAAAGTTGCGTAATTAAATTTCCTACAATATAGAATTGGTTAAAAATTTAAAAAATAGTCACCCTAGTTGCAAAATAGCAATAATTGCGAAAAAACCATACAAAAACAAGTATTCGCATTTTACGTTTTTCAACCATTTATGCTACACTTAGGACCTTCATATTTCACCCAGAAAAACTTTATGATACAGTAAAACAATACTGTAAATTTCTATAAGATCGGTTTAATAGATTTTGCAAAATAAATTTTGCAATCCAGCTTTCGCCAAAAAAATTCATTTTTTCAAAATGTTACAGGACTGAAAATAAAGCAGATAGCAAGTTGAATTTTTTTTTGATTATAGAAGTTTACTGTACCTTTCATTTGCAATTTTCAAAATTAAAATCGATTAATTATCACGGAGTCAGAAAATTTTTGAAATAAACAATAATTTTTGGTGCTAGGCGCAGGACAGCGGTGTTCGATTCACACAAGTTGATTTCCACCAAAATTTCTTCCAATCTTTATATAATATATTATTTTCTTACTCTATAGTTTGTTGTATTTTAATATTTTAATTCCACAAAAATCAAACTAATTTTATTATTGTTTGTGAAATATTGTTTAAACAATTGCATATGTTTAAAAATAATAAACTTTTATTATTTAAGTTAAAATATATGAACAAAGAAAGTTTTTGCTAATAAAAGTGTTATTTCAAAGGATAGAGTAGGTGTTTTTATTTTGCAATAAACAAATTTATTTATTTATATCGAAATGTAATAAAAATTAAAATGTATTAATCATTATCAAAGGTCATTGGAATGCCCAATCAGAGCAAACTATCCGCTGTCCTGCGCGTAGCACCAATAATTAATGTTTATTTAAAAAAATTCCTGACGCCGTGGTGTTAATCGATTTTAATTTTCAAAATTGCAAATGAAAGGTACAGTACACTTCTATACGCAAAAAATTTTTCAACTTGCTATCTGCTTTATTTTTAGTCCTGTAACATTTTGAAAAAATGAATTTTTTTTACGAAAGCCGGATTGCAAAATTTATTTTGCAAAATCTATTGAACTGATCATAATGAAATTTACAGTAATGTTTTACTGTATCATAAAGTTTTTCAGGATGAAATATGAAGGTCATAAGTGTAGCATAAATGGTTGAAAAACGTAAAATACGAATACTTGTTTTTGTGTTTTTTTCACAATTATTGCTATTTTGCAACAAGGGTGACTATTTTTTAAATTTTTAACCAATTCTATATTGTAGGAAAATTTAATTACGCAACTTTTATGTTAGTACAACTTTTCTCGAAAATGAATACTTTTAAAGTTATAATCAAAAAACCAAGAAAAAAATCGAATTTTTCCTTAATTTTTTGACATTTTGATTATTTAAACAATGTTCCGGACCTTTTTGAGAGGGAGGATAACTCAAATATTATTATTTGATTTATTTTCAAGCAATTTCTGCAAAAAAATTTGAGTCACCTCTCAACGTCCAAATGTACTAATATTTTTACAGATGGGCCCTGGTCTATTTATCGAATGGTAATTTGGTCCTACCGATATTTTTGAAAACATCTTGAGTTTAATATACGTGGCATAAAAGACAACATATCTGGTGGTGAAGATATTTTGGCCGAAATGTGGAAATTCGCCGAACTTCACAAGGTAATTAATTGATCATCCCAACATGATTCTTAATATTTGGGAATTAGAAAATCTACCCTATGTAAGATAGGAAACAAGGAGTTATAAGAAGAGCAAAGAGAATTGATCCACTTGATCAAGGTACGAAAAATTGGATACCTGGGTTACATCTTGAGAGGAAAAAGATATGAAATTCCTCAACTACTTATCCAAGGGAAGTTTGATAGCAAAAGAGGGATAGGTCGCAAACAAACTTGGCTACGAAATATATAGAACTGGACAGTAGACAGACATAAACCTGTACAACTTCACTGGCGAGCTCTGTTATGTTGCGAAAGATATATACGTCTGGCCTTAAGCAACTTCGCCAATGTTCACGGTACTATAAGACTACAAGAACTTGTTCCAGTAAGTTCGTGAATCAAATGTCAAATGTGGTCCTTATGGTTCTATGACCAAAGTCTAAGAAAAAAAAAACTACCTTTCATAATGAGTTGTCAGTACGGTAAATCCAATCTGTCTCACGATGGCCTAAGCATCATATTACAGAATATAGGTCAAAAATCCGTTTGGAAAATTCTGCTGCAAAATAATATCGTAACAGTTAAAGAAGCCAAAGATCACAGACTAAAACCACATAATATATTGTAACCAAAACAGAAAGAAAGAGGACTAACCACCTAAGAATAGGATAATACAGGAAAGCGTAAGCTATAATCCGAAAGGATTGAACGGCGAATGAGAAATTGAAAAAATTATCGGGTTATCTTCTTACAATAATTTTATGTTGGGAATTATTCATAATTCAAAACTCAAATTTTTGAGTATAGTCAAGAAAACTAAGATAACTCACCGGAGTCATAACTAGAAGTTCCTTCATAATCTGCAGCGTGTAGATCTTCTGTGCGCTCAATATCATCAGCTTCTGAATGACTTTCCATCTTTAACTTTAATTTACTTCAATAACGAAAAACGTAATATGTATTAGTAATACCAACTTCAAAATAGTAAAACAATACACTTGTACCACGTTAAAAGCGCGAACAACTAAATAATTAAGTTTTGTACCGGTAATTCAAAATATGGGATAAGTTTTTGCACTACACTTTTTCTTTTTGAATTTTAGTAGTTTAGTCACAGAAAAAGTAGTATACTTAGAAATGAGTTAATAGCAAATAAACATTTCTGAGAAGTAAATTTTAATGTTTACAAGGTGATTTCATAAAGTAATAGAATAGACTAATATGAAAAAATATTGTTATGAATAAATACATGAACGGTAGATATGAAAAATATAATATTTTGGGAATATTAAATTTATTAGCATATTAAAATTATTATTTAAAAATAAGCTAAATTTCTGAATAGGTAATAATCAATGATTTTGCAACAAATATTGTGCCATTGATATATCCAACGACATTATAGAATAATTCGAAAATAAACGACATCTGAAGATAAACTACATCTAAAAGAATCAGAAATCCATTCAGATTAACCAACTAAAAGAAATAACATAAGTTGTGACTATGTTGAGATTTTTAGCACATTGCTCAAATATATTTGAGCATATATGGAATTTTTGAGGTCTTAAACCGGGTACACGAACCAACGTTAAAGCGACAAACCAACACTTGTGCAAAGTTTATATAAATGATTCATTTAATTTATAATTTGGGTATTGATTACATTGCGTTTACATTAGAGAAATTAAAAGATATAATGTAGAAATAATAGCTTTACAAGAGACAAAACAATTGGAAACAGAAATAGTAGAAATAGAAGACGTGGTATTTTTTAAAAGCGGGGGAGAAACCAGAAGGTTAGGAACAGGTTTTATAATACAGCGAAAATGGAAGGAAAGAGTAATGGCATTCCAACCAATATCAGATAGATTATGCACAATAAGATTAAAAGGGGACAAACGAAACATAAGTATAATAAATGTACACGCACCGATTGAAGATGCCACCGAAGAAGAAAAAGATGAATTCTACGAACAATTGGAAAGAGAATATGATAAATTACCAGGGTTTGACATCAAAATAATAATGGGAGACTGCAACGCCAAAGTCGGAAGAGAGAATATATACGAGCAATAATAGGGAAATATAGTAAGCATGAGGTGTCGAACGATAATGGCCAAAGAATAATAGGCTTTGCAACAGAAAGGCAAATGGTGATAAGAAGCACACAATTACGTCGAAAAGATATATATATATATATATATATATATATATATATATATATATATATATATATATATAGGAACGTGAATTTCCCCTGATAAAAAGACAGTAAATCAGATAGACCATATTTTAATAGAGAAGAAACATGCAAACAATGTAATAAATGTAAAGAGCATGAGAGGAGCGGACTGTAATAGAGCAGACAACTACTTGGTGAGAGCAGAATACAAAATCGAGCATAACATAAAGAAAAACAATAAAACAAAAGAAAAAATTGGAAAACAATTCAACATAGGACTACTAAAAGATAACAACACACAGAAGAAGTATGAACAGGGAATAACCAACAGACTAATCAGGGAACAAGAAACGTCAAACCCAGACAAACAATGGGAAAATATAAAAGAAGCAATATTGAACACAAGTAAAGCAATCCTAGCGAAAACCAAAAGAAAACACAAAACAAAAGATTGGTATGATGAAGAATGTCAAGAAGTAGCAGAAGCAATAAGAAAGGTAAGACTCAAAAATCTCACAAATGACGAAGAAAGCACTAGAGAAGAATACAGAGAATTGAGAAAAATCATGAAAAGAAAATGTAGAAGCAAAAAGAGAAAATACAACGAGAACAAACTGAAAGAAATAGAAGAAAAATTTCAAAAAAAAGAAAAAAAAATCATTCTACCAGGAAGCAAAAAAAATGGAAAGAGGATATCAAAAAAACAACCCATATATGAGAGATGAAAAAGGGATGTTGCTAAATGAGCCGGAAAAAATAATGGGAAACTGGCAAAACTATTTCACAGAACTGCTAAATAAAAGCGAAGTACAAAATGAAACAAACCATGAAATTGAAGATGATCAGATAGAAATAGAAATACCCACAGAACAAGAAATAAAGAACGAAATAAGGAGCTTGAAAAATAACAAAAGCCCAGGAATAACAGAAATATCGGCCGAAATGATAAAATCAGGAGGGAAAAGACTACAGAAAGAGATATATGACCTGATAAAAAGAATATGGGAAGTAGAAAAAATGCCAGAAGAGTGGACCATAGCAAGGATATGCCCTATACATAAAAAAGGTGATAGAATGCTATGCGAAAACTACAGAGGCATCGCACTATTAGAAATAGTTTACAAAATCTTGGCACAAAGTATAAGAAAAAGGCTAAGTCAATATTCGGAAAAAATACTGGGAGAATACCAGGCAGGTTTTAGAAACAACAGATCAACGACTGACCAAATATTTGCCTTAAAAGAAATACAGACTACCTGTTACGAACATAAAACAGTACTATATGCTTTGTTCATAGACTTTAAGCAGGCTTACGACACAGTAAACAGAGAGCAGATGTACGAACTGATGAAAGAATTGGGGATACCAAGTAAAATTGTCAGGATGGTAAAGATGACGATGTAAAACACAACAAACGAAATAGCTTGGAAAGGGTATACATCCAAAAAGTTTGAAACCAAGGAAGGATTACGACAAGCAGACCCACTATCAACAACGGCATTCAATCTAACATTGGAAGGAATAATCAGGAAAAGCAGAATAAACATGCAAGAAACGATATTTAAAAACGGCCACCAATGCATAGCATTTGCAGATGATCTGACGCTATTAGCAACAAGCAAAAAAGAACTACAAAAGTTAATGAAAAACATAATAACAGAAGCCAAAAAATTCGGACTTAAAATAAATGAAGAGAAGACAAAGTATATGATAATGGGAGAGATCCAAAAAGAAAAAGAGAATAACATCATAGTACAAATAGATGGAGAAAAAACATACTCGTTCAAAAGAGCCAAAGAAATTATTTACCTGGGAGCCAAAATAGATGAAAATGGTCATGAAGAAGGGGAGATAAAGGCAAGAATAGCCAAAAGAAATAAAAAATATGGAGCATTACGCACATTATTGAAATCCAAATACGTATCAAGAAAAACAAAAATAAGAATTTATAAGACTGTTATCAGACCTACAGTAACATACGCATGCGAAACATGGGTGCTCAAAAAGTCAGAAACAGACCTTTTAGAAAGATGGGAGAGAAAAATGCAAAGCGCAATATATGGAGGTGTGAAAATAGAAGGTCAGTGGAGAAGAAGAACCAATAAAGAATTGGAAGAACTATATCAAGAGCCAACGATCACGACGACGATCAAAGCACAGAGAATGATACTTGGGGCACATCGAGAGAATGGGAAGTAAACGAATGCCAAAAATGGTACTTTCACGAAGACCAATACAAAAGAGGAGGAAAGGCTAGGCCAAGGAAAAGATGGAAGGACAGTGTGTATGAAGACTTGAAGAAAAGTAACGTTGAGAGATGGAAACAACTAGCATTGGACAGAAGGAGATGGAGAGAGGTTGTGAAGGAGTGTATAAAAAGACTGAAGTGTAATTAAATAAAATTTATAAGTTTTATAAGTTATGTAAGTTATATTAAGTTATTTAGTATATTATTTATGTAATCAGAAATGTAAACATTTTAGCCATAGGCCTACAAGGCCTGTTGCGCTTAATAAATAAATTACATTGCGTTTTTCATATTATCTCTTTCAAGTCAAGAAGGAACACGTCATTCACACAATCTCGATGCGACGACACGTACAGACAATATCGCTGCGTACGGCGCGCGCCGTCGTAATTGAATTGTGAATATTCTCTGTGTTCGCCCCAAAACCGACAGGTCGTAGTTCGAGATGAGCGACGAACGAACAGCTCGCAAGCTGTTCGGCCCGCCGCGCCGTACAAACTATACGAATATAGCGTTCGCAAAGAGTTCGGCTCGCATATGTGTACCGATCTTTATGCACCTCGCATACATGGTTTTCCTTATCCTTTTCTGTTTATTCAAGGTCTGCACTATACGACTACATTACTCCATCTTTCATTTTCATATCTGATGTCATATATTATTATTTAGTTCTATACTTATTTAGTGTTGTTCTGAAGCTATTTTCTTGTGGCATTTTTATAATCAAGTATATTCAAATGGGAAATAAGCCACAATTTTACCTAAAAATGATTTTATTTTAACGTTTCGACGCCCAAGTCGGGTGTCGTTGTTTATGTATTGAGTATTTATTTAAGAATTGCCGATATAAATGAGTCAGATTAAATAAATTATTAGAAGAATTTTTTACTAAGCAACCACATTTTTGTTTATTTAATATTATTTTGTATTTTGACAACGACACCCGACTTGGGCGTCGAAACGTTAAAATAAAATCATTTTTAGGTAAAATTGTGGCTTATTTCCCATTTGAATATACATACTTATTTAGCTTTTGATAGCTTGCCTTTGTCTTTCTAAAAGTCTGTAAGATGTTATAAATATAAGTAATCAGTGGCCTGTTTTACTATCTACTGAGCTAGTCGCTGTTTTACTATGATTCATTTTAAGCCCTACGCTGGTATAGCTCGCTTTTCTAATATTCCGTACTGCTTGCTATTAATATTATATCCTCTGCACATCTTAGATAATGCAATTGTTATCCGTAAATGTTACTTCTTCTTAAAACTTCTTCTTTCCAGTTTAAATGTTTAAATATGTAAAATTAATAAAATCAACCTAATCTTAACCAACGTAATCTTATGGCGCGTCCAAATTGGTAAATTTTTCATGCGTATTGAACTAATGGTTCCTCGCAAGAATTTGCGTCGCAAATTTTTACCAGTGAGGAAGCGGTGCTCAATCATTTGATCTTCGCTCGAAAACGATAACCGATGGAGCGTGTGCGTTGTGTGCGTCGAAAATTCTTGCGTCCGATTTATGCGACGAACACGTCCACACTAGCACAATTTACTTCGAGCACGCAAATATTTACGACGAACAGCTTGTTCGACGCAAATTTTTACCAATGCGGACCCACCATTAGAGGAATGGCACCAGCACAATAATGCTATCTTTAAAATAAGAAACAAAAAATATTTACAGCTGGAAATTGCAGAAATTCTCAGATTTGTTCTAAAACTGTAAAAAAGGTCATCACTAACAACAAAGATCCTAGAATATAACGAGTCTCCTGTAAACACATTAGGTTCTATTGAAAGAATAAAATTATATTCCATTGAAGAAGGTCGCATTTGACTTCTCGATCAAACTGAAATCGTGCCTGATTATGACGAAGGTTAAATTTGGGCCTTATGTTACTACTTTTGGAGTTAAATTGGTCGCATCAAGCTTTTCCCTAACTGGCCACTGATTACCTTCATACCTCCCTCAACGGTTGTTGAAACTCTATTTATATGGCATGCCGGCTTCTCAGGGACGTCAGGACAATGAATCGATCGTCTCTCCCCTCATATCCGTTACATCACATGTTGCCGATTGAATCCGGATCATTGACTCGATCCTGATATTCTGATATACTGTCCTGCTATTCAAGCAACTAGCGATGCTTCAAACACAGAAAACCCCAGAAGTATAACTATAAATGACAATGAGATATAACAAGTCCAAGAATATATATATCTAGGCCAAAAACTTGACAAAGAGAACCAAAGGGCGGAAATCAATAAAAAAAGAGTGTAGCATTGCCAGTAAATTTTATGCAAGAAAAGTGCTACAGGTTAACTTTTGAGGTCATACAGGAAGAAATATGATTGTTTTAAATTTTCAGGATTTTTTACATTCATATGTCTCTAAACGAAAGCGTTTTGCTAACCAACTGTAGGGCGTAGAGCAGTTCTGCGCACACCAAGGGAACGAGCGGTAAATTTTATGCAAGAAAAGTGCTACAGTTTAACTCTTGAGGTCGTACAGGAGAAAATATGATTGTTTTAAATTTTCAGAATTTTTTGCATTCATATATCTCCAAACAGAAGCGTTTTTATTACGAACTGTAGAGCGTAGGGCAATTCTGCGCACACCAGGGGAACGAGCGGTAAATTTTATTCAAGAAAAGTGCTACAGGTTAACTCTTGAGGTCATACAGGAAGACATATGATTCTTTTAAATTTTCAGGATATTTTACATTTATGTCTCCAAACGGAACAGTTTGGCTCACGAAACGTAGGGCTTAGAGCAGTTCTGCACACACCAAGGGAACTAGCGGTAAATATTATGCAAGAAAAGTGCTACAGCTTAACTCTTGAGGTCGTACAGGAGAAAATATGATTGTTTTAAATTTTCAGAATTTTTTGCAGTTATATGTCTCCAAACGGAAGCGTTTTTCTCAAGAACCGTAGGGCGTAAGGCAATTTTGCGCGCACTAGGGGAACGAGCGGTAAATTTTATGCAAGAAAAGTGCTACAGGTTAACTATTGAGGTCATACAGGAAGACTGTTTACTAAATGTAAAAAGACTGGAATGTGCAGAATTTGGAAAACTTAATTTGATACTTAAAAATCGCAAAATACCCCAATACCTGAAGAGCAAAGTTCAACCAGAGTATCCTTCCTATGATGACATGGACCTGGACCGTGGACCCTTACCAAGGCAAGTATGAATAAACTAGCCATAACAGAAAGACTAATGGAAAGAATAATGTTAGACATACGATGTCAGATAAAAAGAGGAACGACTGGATAAGAGCAAAAACAAAAGTCGAGGATATCACAACAAAAATTGCCAAACTCAAACGGAGCTTCGCAGGCCACACTGCTGGACAAAACAAATATTGAATACCTTACAAAACGACCAAGAGGAAGAGCACATATTGGAAGTATGTTGTTCATCGGACATGTATGAAGTATCGGAAGTATCGATGGAAGGAGTTGGGGGATGCATATGTCCGTAAATGGACGATATAAGGCTAAAAAAAAAGAAGTAGAAGAGATGCTTCTTTGAGTTCTGGGCTATCCAGTAGTCATAGAGACTACTTACTTACCTGGACCACGGTCTAGCGAATCTATTCTAACGAATTCTAACGAATCAGTAGGGTCACTTTCGATTTTGACGGCTCCAATTTTGCAATCCACTCCCGAGACAAAATTTTGAATGAGCGACGATAACGACCAATCACGGCACCAACTCATTCTCACAAAATGGAACAGAGAACAAAGGATTTTTCGCGGAGTGACCCTACTGATATACTAACTAATATTGGAATAAACACCTGTGATTTAAGAATTATCAGCAATCTGTACTGGAATCAAACATCAACTATCCGGACAGAGGCAGGAGAATCAGACGATATCAAAATCAAACGTGTGGTCCGTCAGGGATGTATATTATCACCACTGCTGTTTAACATCTACTCTGAGCAAATCTTTCAAGAAGCAGTGGATGATGTTGAAGCCGGAATTAAAATTAACGGAGAATGTGTCAATAACATAAGATATGCAGACGACACGGTGGTATTCGCTGACAGTTCTGAAGCTTTCCAGGAGTTAATGAACAGAATCACAGAAGTCAGCCAGAGATACGGACTTTCACTAAACACTAAGAAAACAAAATGTATGATGATTTCCAAGAAGGAACAGCAATTTGGAAGAATCAGTGTGAACGGTCAACAAATAGAAAGAGTAAAAACATACACCTATCATTGAGCGATCAATGATAGAGGCCACTCTGCGAGACAGGATTAGAAACGAAGATCTACGAGCTAAGACCAAAGTCATAGACGTCATGAAAGAAGCTGTAACTTAAAGTGGAAATGGGCTGGACACGTTACCAGAATGAAGGATGGAAGATGGACTCGCAAACTAGTTGAATGGAGACCAATAGCCGATAAACGTAGTAGAGGAAGACCACCAACACCATGGCAAGACGACTTACGAAAGACAACAAAAAACTGGATGCAGAAAGCACAAGATAGAACACTTTGGAGACAAACAGGGGAGGCTTATGTCCAGCAGTGGATTGAGAGAGGCTGATGATGAGTGAACGGTCAACAAATAGAAAGAGTAAAAACATAAACCTACCTTGTTACGAACGTCAATGAAAACTGGGACCATTCCATGGAAATTAAATGTAGGATAGAGAAAGCAAGATCGGCATTTCAAAAAATGGCTAAATTATTCAAATGTCATGATTTATTATTGCCCATAAAAGTCAGGTTACTGCGATGTTATATCTTTCCTATACTGTTATACGGAGTTGAGTCGTGGACTCTCACAGACGCCACCTGCAAGAAAGTTGAGGCTTTTGAGATGTGGCTTTATCGTCGAATCCTGAAGGTATCTTATACCGACCACGATACTAATGAGGGTGTTTTGCTGAGAATGCAAAAAGAAAAAGAACTATTAACCACAACAAAAGCAGCCAAAATCGAATACCTCGGTCACATCATGAGAAATAGTCCAGAGAAATAAGGTTTTTCTCGTGACACATCCCCCTCCAGGCCGAAACCAAATTTTTTGAGTAGTATGGACATCTATATTATTAACCTATATGTTTCCTGCAGCCGATTTTGATGATCTACATAGTTATAAACAAATGCAGATCGAAAAACGGTAAATTATCGCTTTTTTCGTCTATTACCAAAAAGTTAAGCACTTTAAACAAATTTGAGAGTAAGAAACTCATAAATCGTATAAAAAACATCAATATGGCATTCGCTGAATATGTCCAACCTTATTGGTTGCTTAGAAAATTGCAAAATAAATTATAAATATTGAGTTTTTATAAATATTCGTAACTTAGGTAAAAATTAACTTAGAATCTTCTTATTACACGGAATGCCGAAACTTCTTGTACTTAAATTATATTTTAAATTTCAAAGCAATTGGTCAAATAGTTTAAAAGTTATTTAATTTATTTTTCCCAAATTCATTTTTTTGCAACACTAAAGTCAGAAAATTATGAGGTTACAATAATACTTCTGACAGTTTATGAAAGAAGAACATTTATACTATTACCTTAATTAAAAATAAATGACAAAAAATAATTTTAAACAGTGTAAAATTATTTTGCAAAAACATGTCCATTCTTTGCTTACTTATAAACAATTAGAATAACTTTTTAACCGTTACCCGTAGAAAAATTATTTTTTCATATTTAGAAAGACTGAATTTTTATACACATTTAGAAAGAAAAACAACTGTTCTAGGACATTTAGGGACAAAGTTAGCCCCCCCCCATTTTTTTAATTCACATGTTTTTGCAAAATTATTTTGAAATATCTATAATTATTTTTTGTCATTTTTTTAAATTAAATTAATACTGTAAATTTTCTTCTTTCATAAACTATCCAAAATATTACTGTAACTTCATCATTTTCTGACTTACAGTGTTGCAAAAAAAAAAAATTAATTTTGGATAAACAAATTAAATAACTTTTAAACTATTTGATCAATTGCTTTGGAATTTAGGGTATAATTTAAGCACCATAAGTCTCAGCATTCCATGTAATAAGAAGGTTCTAAGTTAATTTTTACATAAGTTATGAATATTTATAAAAACTCAAAATTTATGATTTATTTGGCAATTTTCTAAGTAACCAATAAGGATAGACATATTCAGCGAACGCCATATTGAAGTTTTTATACGGTTTATGAGTTTATTACTCTCAAATTTGTTTAAAATACTTAACTTTTTGGTTATAGACGAAAAAAGCGAAAATTTACCGTTTTTTGATCTTCATTTGTTTATAACTATGTATATCATCAAAATCGGCTGCAGGAAACATATAGGTTATTATTATAGATTACCATATTACTCAAAAAATTTGGTTTCAGCCTGGAGGGGGATGTGTCACCAACACGATATTTTTCCCCCTTATTTCTCTGAACTAAAACAGCGAAAGATATGGACTACTGCAACTAATCTTGCAAGGAAAAGTGAAGGGAAAACGCGGACCAGGAAGGCGAAGAATTTCCTGGCTGAAGAATCTACGCACATGGTTCAACACAACAACCACAAGTCATTTTAGAGCAGCAGGGTGCAAAGTACAGATTGCCATGATGGTCGCCAACATCCGAAACGGATAGGCACTACAACAAGAAGAAGACCCTACTGATTCGTTAGCATTAGGTATACTGTACCTGGACTTCCCTAACTGGTGAGATATCTACTGGCGTATTTTGAGACTGAAGGTACGTCGTACATTCCCGATGTAAGGTGTACTACAAGTACTACATTCCCTATTTTATAAAGAGTTTGATAATTTTATAACGTGTTAGCAAAATCGCATAAAATAATTCATTTTTGAAAGCTGTGCAGTACACAGAAAGCTATGCAATAGAGCCTTTTTAGTTGTTTGCCAGGGGAGGGACAAAAGGAATATTTATAGGTGGTTGGCACAGCAAGAAATACGGCCAAAAGAACGATATCGGACTGGCTGGAATGGATGAAACTTAACCACTCGTAAGAACAGATCTTCGAAGAGATGAGCAGCGATATACTTAGGTCGAATGGAAAAGTGGTGTATAACAACATATAATTTACCAAGTGACTTGACTTTTTTTTAGAGGAATCCAACAGCACAAATCGTCAGTGTCGTCAAGTAAAAACTGATTTCAAGACATATAGGGCAGTCAATGAGGGTATGTGGCTCCGAATTCCATCCTACTACATCGATTTACGTGATATTTTCACAGTAAGTACGGAATAGCCCAAGAAATAAAGTCTACCATATGCCGGTGTGTGATTTTGTCTTGGGGGCGGTTCCCACCCCTTCTCGGGGGTGGAAAATTTTTTGCTTAAATAACTACGGAAGTTGCTAGAGAACCTAATACTAAGCAAAAACTGTTCTATAATTGTTTTTCGAAAACTCAATACTTTTTGAGTTATTCCTGGTTGAAAATTGGCTATTTTCATTGAAACATAACACCTTTGCGAATACCTTAAAAACTATGCACCTAACTAAAAAATTTATATAAAGCATTTTTGTAGCTCATAAAATAACAAAGAGATTCTTTTCTTTATGAATCTTCTAGTTATAACACAAAAAGAGATATGGTAAGTGAAAAAACTTGTTTTCTTGGTGCATGCTCAAATCAGTGTATTTAACTTGACATAACAGAGAAACGGTCGATTTTAGGTGTATAATGCTACCAATAACTTCTATTGTGCTTGAAAAGACCTATAAATTAAGCAATATTAAATGTCCATTACATTCAAACTATGCGAGATAAACTGTAAAAAATTTGATGAATAAAGTATTTTAAGAAAAAAATGCATAGTAAAAGTAAAAAAAGTATATTTAAATGCATCGTTTTCCTTCTACAATACATTTTACTATAGTGTTCTTTTTATGTTAAAAAAGTTGGGCGGATTTAAAATGAATGGTTTTTGAAAAAAATAAGATCAAATTATTGAGCGCATTTTTAAATGTTCTTAAAAATCTTCCTACTTCTCCATGTAACTCGAAAATGATAAGAGATGCCAAAAAAAAAAAAGATGCCATACAAAAATGTAGCTTTCTTCTAGATAAACATTTTGATTTTTTTTATAACAGTATCTCTTATGATTTTCAAGTTACATGGAGAAAAAGGAAGATTTTTAAGAAAATTTAAATATGCGCTCTATAATTTGATCTTATTTTTTTCAAAAACTATTCATTTTAAGCACGCTCAACTTTTTGAACATAAAAATAACACTATAGTAAAATGTATTGTAGAAGGAAAACGATGCATTTAAATTCTTGTGGATGAGGGGTTAAATATATTTCTCAATTTTTTTCTTAAAATTCGTTAGTTATCAATTTTTTGCAGCATATCTCGCTTAGTTTGAATGTAATCGACATTTAATATTGCATATTTGAAAGGACTTTTCAAGCACAATAAAAGGTATCGGTAGCATTATACAACTAAAATCGACCGTTTCTCTGTTATTTCAAGTTGAATAAACTGATTTGATCATGCACCAAAAAAAACAAATTTTTTTACCTACCATATCTCTTTTTGTGTTGTAACTAGAAGATTGAAGAAGGAACAAACCTCTTTGATTTTTATGAGCTACAAAAATGTTTTATATAATTTTTTTAGTTAGATGCATTGTTTTTAAGGTATTCGCAAAAAACATTTTGGAAAGGTGTTATATTTCAATGAAAATGGCCACTTTTCAACCATGAATAACTCAAAAAGTATTGAGTTTTCGAAAAAAAAATTATAGAACAGTTTTTCCTTAGAATTAGGTTCTCTAGCAACTTCCGTAGTTGTTTAACCAAAAAATTTTCCACCCCCGAGAAGGGGTGGGAACCGCCCCCAAGACAAAAGCACACATCGGCATAGGGTAGACTTTGAATAAGGAGATATTTTCATGCTATTCTTAAAATTTTATTAAAATCCATGCAGTATAGGATAGAATTCGGAGGTAATAACCTGTCCTTGCTCTCATTGACTGCCCTAATATTTCAATAGCATTAAATAATATCTTTATTATAAAATTACTATTATTTAGAACTACTGAACAGTGCTAAACAGAAGAAATAGTATCAGGCGTTATTATAACTAAATTTAAACGATATTAAAAGACCAAATACAGAGCGGTGAAAAGAAGATGGAAAGCTTTTTGCGGTCACTATAAAACTATAAACAATTGAGTGGCAGTAAGTTTATAGAAAGAATAGTATATATACGCAAAAGAAGACATGGTGGGGGATAGTAACAAGAACTATGGCTGCGGAGAAAATTCGCTTTAAAAAGATATAAACATTTGAAAAATGAAATAAGCCAAGCAGACTCGGCAGAAGGATTAAGACAAAGAGAATGATGTTGATAATGAAGATCGAGTAGGCATCAAAATAGATGCAGATAAAATTTCAGACTGAGATAAGGACTTCATAGAGTCTTAAATCTAACAAATACCAAATCTAACAAAATTTTAATTAAACAAGGACAATAAGTCTGTCGGCTTAATGATATTCTGCTATTTCTTATATAAGTATATGTAATAAGTAAGGTTCACACGTATCCAGTAACTGGGGCCAGTCTCACTGGAATGCGAGTGCTTGACTAAGACAGCGCTGGATAGGTTCGTTTACACTGGCGCCAATCTCACTGGCACTCTTATTAAAAATCCTAATACGGCCACTGAAACCACAGGTACGACAGTGCCAGCGACTGGAACGCTGTGTTTACACGTGTCTACAACCACTGGCATGGGGTTAGAGGGGACGCGGACGAGTGCCACTGGCACGAAAAATAGACCAGCCTTCTATTCGAGACAGCGCTGGCAGACAGCGCTGGACTGGAACAAAAAAGCGTGTACATGAAGTAACGTTTACACGTATCCAGTAACTGGCGCCAATCTCACTGGAATGCGAGTGCTTGACTAAGACAGCGCTGGATAGGTTCGTTTACACGTATCCAGTAACTGGCGCCAATCTCACTGGCACTCTTATTAAAAATCCTAATACGGCCACTGAAACCACAGGTACGACAGCGACAGCGACTGGAACGCTGTGTTTACACGTGTCTACAACCACTGGCACAGGGTTAGAGGGGACGCGGACGAGTGCCACTGGCACGAAAAATAGACCAGCCTTCTATTCGAGACAGCGCTGGCAGACAGCGCTGGACTGGAACAAAAAAGCGTTTACATGATGCCAGCACTGTCGTTCCAGTGCGACTGGCGCCAGTTACTGGATACATGTAGACGCGCCTATATATGTAAGTTTCACAAAAGTAACCAACTAAAAACTTGTTTCTAGATATAAAAAATTCCTAGCTTTCAAATTGGGGATATTTCAAATATAACAAACCGACCAAAACGTCTTTGTCGCTTAAGATATAACTCGCTTGAAAAAGGTTAGGTTTTTACGTAATCCAGGAGTTATAAAACATACAGGGCGATAAAATCTTTAATTTCAACGAGTGCAATAAACGGAAGTGACTATAACAACTTCGGAATAATACGTATATTTGGTTTTGTTTCTTTTTATTTGGCTTGAACTTTTTGAAATTCAGGACACGTAAGATTCTTGCCGCCCTGTACTTATAAACTTACATGCTATTATGAAAATATTTATACTTTTATAGATTTGAAGCCGAGATCTCTTTATCAAAAAGTATCTTTTATGAAAGGCAGGGTATTTCATTCATATGAAGAAAGTTACTTTCAGAGACAGATTATTTACTTACAATGGACAAAGAATAAAATAATATTAGGAACCCAATTATTCCATATCTGATTTTATTGTCCTCCTTTGCAAATTCAGAATTGCCAATCTGAAAATTCTGCTTGTACGTCAAGATTCCTATGTTCTTTTTCATTTATTATAACTCATATGGAACAATAAAGGGTATAAACATCGATGGATCATACCTAAACCATTTATAATTTGCGGATGACATAATTTTAATAGTAGATAATATCCAACAGCTAAATGAAATGTTACAACAATTAAATGCAGTCTCTGGAGCGGCAGGCCTAAAAATAAACTACAGTAAAACAAAAATAATGAGGCAGAACCAGACAAATATAACAATACAAAACCATACCATAAATGTTGAACATTATGTTAACTCGGGCCATGCCATCAAAATGGGAAAACTAAATCAGGATGCTGAAATTAAAAGAAGAACACATTAATTAGATTAAACCTGTTGACAATACCAAATTTTTCGTTGCATTTACATGTTTATTTGATGTATCAAATAAACACAATTAGAATAGGCCGTCGAGCGTCGGAGAGATTCCTTGAGTCCTTTATTGTTCAACCTGATCATGGATGAAATAATAAAAAAAGTAAGAACTAAAAAAGGATACCAAATTGGAGAAAAACAACTTAAAATAATCTGCTATGCAGACGATGCAATCTCTCAAAGTGAAGATGATTTACAACGTATGCTGCACCAATGTATCAAAACCGCCAGAAAATTTAACATGTTAAATTCCCCAAAAAAGACAAAATGCATGGTTATAAGAGCAAATCAAATATAATGTAAATTAGAGCTAGAGGGTCAGACAATAGAACAAGTGATGGAGTTTAAGTATCTAGGCATCACACTATCTAGCTACGGAAGGCTCGAAACAGAAGTGGAAGATCAAGTGAATAGAGCAAACAGAGCCGCAGGTTGCCTGAATCACACAATATGGAGAAATAAACATATCGGAAAAGAAATGAAAGGCAGAATTTACAAAACAGTCATCAGACCAATAATGACATACACGGCAGAAACACGACCAGACACGGAGAGAACAAAAATATTGCTCGAAACAGCGGAGATGAAAACCCTCCGAAAAATCGATGGCAAGACTCTATGGGACAGAGCTAGAAGTACAGTTATACGACGGAGATGCAAGGTGGACAACATTAATAATTGGGTAAGAAACAGAATAAGAGAATGGAATGACCACAAGCCAAATGACAAGAAATAGGTAGTAAGGACAGCGAGAGACGGTTCCCCAATAGGAAGACGATCAGTGGGAAGACCACGAAAACGATGGAACGAAAACTTACTAGAGGCACATTGAAAAAACAGACAGAGTCATGTCTATACAAAAAGAAGAAGAAGAAGAAGAATGGGCCGTTTTCGATAAACTAGCATTTATCTTGAAAAACATCTTCATTCCTATTAACTCTTTAAAGAAAAAGATGTATAGGTAACATATATGCATAGTACCAGTTGATACTTATGGGTTAGAGGCCGTATTCCTTACCAGGAAATCTGCTAAAAAACTAGAAACAACGCAATGAACAATGAAACGAAACATGTATGGAATCTCACTAAGAGATAAGATCAGAAACACCGAGATAAAGCGTAAACGAAGCTCAGGCATATCGTGGAAGAAATAACAAAAAATAAAATGGTACTGAGCCGAAATAGCCATATAAGATGATAACAGGTGAACACAGAGAAGCCGAGAATGGAGACCATGGGGGACGTTAGAAAGCATTGGAAGATCTTAAAAGAGATGGGTAGATAATGTAAGAATAGTGGCAGAGAAACAATGGGTAAGATGGCGTAAAATAGAAACAGATACAAGCTTTTGGGATAGATCTACATTCAGGAGTGGTGGGAAAATGGTTGACAAATAGGTGATAACCCTTCAATAGACAAATAAAACTTCAAACGTAGCAGTATAAAAATAAATCATTCTGAGAAATAAAACACTCATTCGTTAGTGCCTACTGGAAGGCGTTAAGATACTAAAAACAAGAATTTACACATATGGAAAGTTTCATAGAAGATCAGCACGAAAATCCAAACGGAAAAGAAATGGAGATGAAGAATTGCAAACCAGAAGAATACTCGGAAGATAAAGATCTGTCATTGGCCATATACGCCAAAAATAATTAATATGGTACAAGCCATATCAACAGAAGGGGTATGTACCTACTTATGTACAACTAAAATGGAAAGCCACAGAAAAACAGAAACACAATATATTTTTTACGGGTCTACCCCAAAATCCCGACAGCCAAAATTCCGACAGGCCAGAATCCCGACAGGTTTCATAAGTTCCTTTTTAACATATAATTACATTTATTTCTTGTTTTTTTGTTTATGGCCATCTGTTTTATTTTGTGTTACTAAACAAAATTATGTACCATTTAATATGAACTAATTTTCTAAATAAAATTTCTAACATGGGTATATGAATTAAATTATTTTTTTTTGCCAATATAAAGTCCAATAATATTTATGTAAAATCAAATCCTGAATTCAAGTTTACCTTCATATAATAGATATAATATCTAATAATTATCATGTCACTTACAACCTTCCATTTCAGTAAGTATAGCTTTTATATTATAAAATGAAGTGTTTAAATAATTTTTTCTTTTAAAATACATAATAATCAGTACCCGTACTTATTAGTAAGTAATCATTTTTCAAATTTAATACTCTACAATATGATTTGGTATTGCATTTGAAAACGAAACAATAAATATTCAAAATGTAGTGGTCGGAATTTTTACTTATGCGAGGATTGTTGCATGTCGGGATTTTGGCCTTTCGGGATTCTGGCGTGTCGGGATTCTGGTGTGTCGGGATTCTGGCGTGTCGGTCTTTTGGCCCTCGGGATTTTGGCTGTCGGGGTTTTGGCTGTCGGGATTTTGTGCGCCACCGATTTTTTACACACTTTCAGGAAAATGGATGGAGAAGATAGAGAAATAACTCCTACATTATAGACAAATAAAACTTCAAACATACAGTAAAGTTGCAGAATTTTCATGTCAGAAAATGTGTAGGTATTTAACATACAGTTTAGTCCGCGAATCTTTACCCGTGCTTCATCATTTAAAGCATGCGAAATAAGTCGATGATAAGTCGGAAATTGATATTTACTAAACGCAACAGCAAGTCTCAGTAAGTGACTTGGTGTTGCGTTTAGTAAATTTCAATTTCCGACTTATCATCGACTTATTTCGTATGCTTAAAATGATGACGCACGGGTAAAGATTCGCGTGCTCAACTGTACATTTGATATTATAATATTACAAGTTAGTAATATTGTAAGTGAGAGTCAGATAGAACCGAGTTTATAAGATGGTTATTCAATGTGGCAAAGAACTAAGATAGGTACAGATAAATCATTTTTGAAAAATGATGTTAAATATTTAAAACTCATTTATTAATTTCTGTATTTATTATACAACAAATTGTTTCTGTAAGTAACTTCCTCAAATGTTAAGTTTTATTTCGCATAATTTTATTTTAATATTGACTAACAACCTCTTTTTATATCCATTCTTTTATTTTTACTGTACAAGTTTTAACGAAATAGTTTATTATCCACAGACAACAGAAACAGAGATAATATAGAATTTTTTGATCCCGATATAATTTTAAATAACAATTTTAACAAATCCTTTTCTGCTTTCTGTAGGTAAATGATTATGTGTTTTTGTATATCAAATGCTATAATATATTTTTCCACAGGTCAAAGACAATAAGCAAACTTATCAACTATATTTGTTTCCATATCAGTGTATGGTAATAATTTACCTGAAGCAGACTTATCTGATATTAATGAGGCAATGTATTAATATGGCCAAGAATATTAATCATCCGGCTAGTGGCAATCATATTATATTGTAATTTGTAGTGTATGTGTTGAGTAAATATTTTGTTACTTAGTAAATTCAACTTCATTGTCTTTATTGACAAAGAGACGCTAATTGTATCCGAACATCTGAGTTTCCTCAGGTGAGTACCGATTCCACAAGAGGGATCGCAGACGTTTGGATACAATTAGCGACTCTTTGTAAAGACAATTAAGTCGACTTTACTAAGTAAGAAGACATTTACTTTATAAACATTATTTTGTTATCATATAGTGAGACCTATTTAGGTCGGAAACACCTTTATAAAATTTGAAGTTAACCGATTTTATTTTTTTTTAAATATCATAAAACAAACGAAATTGATAAAAACTGTATGACTTTACACACTTCTAAATGTAGATCAAACCGGCAACAGGTGTATGTTCATATTGTGTGAAATTATTTATTCAATTCAGCTAAGTACTTTCGGCATAGCACATGCCATCATCAGTGCTTCATCTTACAGATCATAAATGCCTCATCATAGAAGAGTTTTTGAAAGGGTTTTCACCCTAGATAAGAGGCGTAGGCATATGATTTTTTATAAATGTTTAATGTGTTGTTTATCAACGATTATTCTTTTATGAGGCATTTATGACCTGTAAAATGAATCTCTGATGATGGCATGTGCTATGCCGAAAGTGCTTAGCTGAATTTAATAAATAATTTCACACAATATGAATTTTTTTGATAACATACCTACACCTGTTGCCAGTTTGGCCTATAAAATAAAAGGTCTACTTCAATACATAATTTAAAATGTTTATTTCAATTTCGTGAGCTTACTACATATCACAATACTTTTCCTTAATCAAAAATGGAAAATTTGTATAAGAAATTTTTTATTGAAAAAATCGTACGCCATTGGATTTAGAAATTTGAGATAAAAAAAATTTCAATTACATATATAATTTAATAACGAAGTTATTACAACTTAAAATGTTAAAGTCCACTAAGCTAGGAGTCACCAAAGAACACCATCTATCAACAGATATGATTAATTATAATTTTTAAATAATTTTAATAATAACCAACCACTTTATGAAAAAAATGTTTCAAATAACATAAAAATTTAATGAAAGAAGTAATGCACTTATGTACATTATTAACTTTACGTTTACACGTTATCAAACCTAATATTTCAACATGAATCTTAGTTGCCATGAAAGTGATATTGCTGCTTGAAATTTGTGACAAATTTCAATACCACTCTAAATTTTTGCTTAATATCTGCAAAAATATTTTTACTTCCAATTTTTTCATATCATTTTGTGTCAAGTCTGCAGGATTAGATTTTAGAGAAAAAATAAAAATGGAACTTATAAGCGGAACTTATAAAAAATGGAACTGCAAAATTGATCAAACTAATAACCTTAATTTTCAACAACTACACAAATGGAGAAAACATACCAGAAAATTGGAAAACAGGATGGATAACCCCAATACACAAAAAGGGTAACAAGGAAGACTGCAAGAACTATCGCTGTATTACTGTAACCAGCACCTATAGCAGATTATATGGGAAAACTTTAAAAGCTCAAATAGAAAATGAATATGCACCTATAGAGCTCGAAAAACAAGCAGGATTCCGAGCAGGAAGATCCTGTATCGACCACATCTTCACGCTCAACCAACTCAATGAAAAAAAAGTAGCCAGAGACAGAGAAATACATCTACTATTCGTTGATCTAACTAAGGCATATGATACCGTACCACTTTGTAAATTATGGCAAGTCCTGGAAAAATCCCCTATTAATATAACTTTAATAAAAGCAGTGCAACAATTCTATAACAATATCCAAGCAAACATAAAAATCAACAGCAGATTATCCGATAGCTTCATGGTGAATAAGGGACTACGACAGGGATGCAGCTTATCGCCAACACTGTTTAAAATCTATATAGATGAGGTCTTGCATAAGTGGCGCAAATCGTGTTCTGGAATGGGGATACAGCTAAACGACGACTCAACATTATACACACTGCATTTTGCTGACGATCAAGTGGTGATTGCTCAGGATAAAGATGATCTAATATTTATGACAAACCGGCTGTTTCGAGAATACAAAAAATGGGGCCTATACGTTAATATGAAGAAAACCAAATATATGTGTATAGGAGGACAGAAAAGTGAGTTACATCTAGAGGATGATATGGTTATCGAGCCAAGCTCTGATTATGTATACCTTGGAACGAGAATCCAACAAAGTGGAAGGACAGAATTCGAAATAGAGGAAAGAATTATGAAAGGAAAGAAGGTAATAGGAGCTTTGAACTCGCTACTTTGGTCAAAAACCATATCAAAAGAAAAGAAAACACAGCTTTATAATAGCATCTTTAAAAGCGTGGTACTGTATGGATGTGAAACCTGGCAACTGAATAAGCGAACAGAACAGAAGTTGCTTGCACTGGAAATGGACTTCTGGCGAAGATCGGCCTGCATCTCCAGAGTCTCACATATAACGAATGAACTGGTACGAGATGTTATGAATAGAAAAACAAACATAATTGAAGAAGTCCAACAAAAACAACTTTGTTGGTATGGCCATGTACAAAGAATGGAGGAACATCGACTCCCAAAGCAAATAATGGAATGGCAACCCCCGGAAAGAAGGAAAAGGGGCAGACCGAAAACAACCTGGATAAGTGGAATCCAGAAAGCCATGTCTGAGAGAGATCTCCGACCAGGAGATTGGACAGATCGACGCGGCTGGAGAATAGGAACCGGAAGGCGCAGGACGCTATAAACCGGTGTTATATATAGAAAAAATAAAATTATACATCTTTTGGTAGATAACGATCTCTTGCACGATGTTCGTTTGCATCTCTTGAGCCAATTTCGTAAACATTTTGTTTCATAAATTCTAAATTTTTTTAACGTAGTTAAGACTTCAGATTTTATTTTCCAAGAAAATGTAGAGCACGCACCGAATTTAGCACTGTTCTACAAATCCAGGTATGTTACTGCATTCATGGTTAAAGAAAATATTTCCCTCTTGTCTTGGCCTTCCAAAACTTGTTTTGATAATCTTAGTAATATGCCTTTTGCACATAAAAAAATAACTACAAGACACATAATCAAGTAGTTTCCAAATCAAATCAGTTAAATTTAAAAATATAGAGGTTTTTGTTTTCTCCCTAATAATTTGGCCACCAACTGTACCATTGTTACGCCTATTATAGTGGTCTGGCATGGTCATTTTAAATAAGATTGGCTATTGTTCATTGTAAATATTTATAGTGGATTTAAATCTGTTTGGAAAATTTTATAATTTAAATGACAAGTCTCCTTCTTCTTCTTCATCTTTATAAGCAATTCTGCTTGTTCATTGGCGGATGATAGATACCTCTATGGAAGGTTGTCACTACATCTTTTGCGCGGTCTACCGATACTTCTTCTACCGATTGGTGATATACTCTTGCTATTTTGATCACACGTGTCTCCCCTATTCAGCTTATGTGTTTATGTATTCTATTCTTTTTTTCTAATTAGTGTCCATTCGTTTATCACTGTACACTGGACATTGTCTTCTAATGTCTTTAGATATCCTTTTTCGATCTCTCAGCATATTTTCTGTAATTCTTGTCAGTACTCTCATCTCTGCCGATTATAATAATAGTCTCTGTGTTGTGGCTATATCGGGTCTTGTTTCTGATGCGCATATGTCATTATTGGTCTTACACTGGCTTTATAAATTTTTGACTTAATCTCAGTGTTAATATGTCAGTTTATATGATTTTTTCTATTTGATTTTTGTACTTGATTTCTCACTTCTTTGTCCACGTCTCCCTAGCTTGACAATGTGTTTCTTCTTGGGCTATCAATATTTGGGCTTTGTTTACCATTCTGTATCCTCTTCCATTATTGACGCTTTTGATGATTTCATCCATGATAAAATTGAAGATCATAGGACTCGACTCATCTCTATAGGTTCTGTATGTTGTCCATCCATTCTGACTTCCATTTTGTTGTTTTGGTAGATCTTTTCAATAGTTTTTATAATATCTAGGGGGACATCTCTATTCTTATAAATAATAAGTAACATGGAGAATACAATGACCCGGAAGTCTTATTCTTCTCATATCCTTTTGTCCTCTCAGGCGTAGAATTATTGGTATTCCGGTTCTTACTTTAACCAGTTTTTCCATGGATTTCTACTTTTGACCATCGTTCTTTATTCTTCAATAGTTTTCCGTTTATTCCTTCCTAATTCTTTGATCTGATCTATCCATTTCCTTCTGGGTGTCCCCCTACTCCTTTTTATTACATTTCCCAATTTTAATATTTGCCTTGTAATTATTTCTGGTTTAATTCTCTTATTATATCCGAACCAGAACATTTACTTCTGTTTATGTACTCACTAATAGATTTCTGCTTTGTGATTTGTGTGATATCTTTACTTCGTATTATGTTCCATTTTGTTTTCCGTATATTTTTCTCAAATGTTTCATTTCGATTGCGTTGATTTTTCATTTATGTTTTTTCTGAATTTTCCATTTTTCGCTTGCTTATGCTATTATTGGCATTGTTTGTCGAATTGACAGTCGAATTGTGAATTTATCTATTGACTTCCATTTTTACATCTTTGTGTCCTAGTATTGTTTTGTTAAAGCCGAAAATATTGAAGATCTTCAGAGGCTGGTTAACAGAATAGCGACATATAGCCAAGAATACGGTGTAACAATCAACATCAAGAAGACAAAATTTATGAGAATATCTAAAACTCAAAGAAATAACGAAAATCTCCTCATTAACAGAGCCAATGTCGAACGAGTAGACCAATATGCATATCTTGGAACAATGATCAACTCCACAAATGATTACTTCCAGGAGATTAAAATTAGAATAGAAAAGGCTAGAGAGAATTTTAACAAAATGAGAAAAGTGCTCTGCACAAGAGATCTAAAGCTAGAGCTAAGAGTAATGTTTGCTAGGTGCTACGTTTTCTCGACTCTGTTTTACGGAATGGAAGCTTGGACCTTGAATTCGGCATCAATGAAAAACTGGAATCATTCGAGTTGTGGGTATATAGAAGAATTCTGAAAATGTCATGGACAGAACACGTCACAAACAAAGAGGTTATGAGAAAGATGAATAAACAAATGTAAGTGTTAAATACAATCAAAACCAGAAAATTGGAATATCTTGGACATATTACACGTGGAGAGAGATACGACTTGCTCCAATTTATTATACAGGGAAAGATTCAAGGAAAGAGAAGCATAGGAAGACGCAGAATATCGTGGCTGCGCAACCTGAGAGAATGGTACGGATGTACATCAAATGAACTTTTCAGAGCAGCCGTCTCCAAAGTCCGAATAGCTATGATGATTGACGACCTCCGTCGCGGAGATGGCACTTGAAGAAGATTGTTTTATTAATTGTGTAGTATAAGTAGTATAACCGTGTAGATTTGATTCCACTATTTGTTATTTCTGCATCTATTTTGCCATAACTAAGTTAACAAGATTAATACTTTAAATTAACGAAATGAATAAAAATAAATTTCGACCACGAGCCAGTATTCTGTTTACCGAGATACAGTAGTACCAAGCGGCGCCGCTAGGAGAACACTCCAACAATGCGTCTCAGATTACTTTAACGAAACGTGGTCATTTTGTACTCTAAACCGAGTAAGGTATGAAAAAGAAAAGAAAATAATCGTTTTCGTTTTGATTCAATTCAAGTCTCTTGCCATCCTCTGACACCGTGTTTCGGGGTCTACCCCTTTTCAAAGAGGCTATGCAAGTAGACTGAATTGAATCATAACGAAACAAAGAAGAACTGCATATATTAAAATATTTGCAGCAGAGTGTGGTTAGACTGTCCTCTAACGGGGAATGACGAAATGAGTAAAAATAAATTTCGACCACGAGTCAGTGTTCTGTTTACCGAGATACAGACCCGACTCGTGGTCGAAATTTATTTTTACTCATTTCGTCATTCCCCGTTAGAGGACAGTCTAACCACACTCTCCTGCAAATATTTTAATACACGCAGTTCTTCTTCGTTTCGTTATGATTCTATTCAGTCTACTTGCATAGCCTCTTTGAAAAGGGATAGACCCCGAAACACGTTGTCAGAGGATGGCAAGAGACTCGAATTGAATCAAAATGAAAACGATTATTTTCTTTTCTTTTTCATACCTTACACGATGACCACTTTAGAGTACAAAATGACCACGTTTCGTTAAAGTAATATGAGACGCATTGTTGGAGTGTTCTCCTAGCGGCGCCGCTTGGTACTAGTGTATCTCGGTAAACATAATACTGACTCGTGGTCGAAATTTATTTTTACTCATTTCGTCATTCCCCGTTAGAGGACAGTCTAACCACACTCTGCTGCAAATATTTTAATATATGCAGTTCTTCTTCGTTTCGTTATGATTCAATTCAGTCTACTTGCATAGCCTCTTTGAAAAGGGATAGACCCCGAAACACGGTGTCAGAGGATGGCAAGAGACTCGAATTGAATCAAAACGAAAACGATTATTTCTTTTACTTTAAATTAAACTTACATTGAGTGGAAACCACACTTATTGAAATTAATGGTAAGAAATAATAAGAATTTGAACTTTTTTTGAATTCTCCTTAGTTGTAGTTGAAGATTAATTTTTTTGCCGATATATAGATTTAGGTATTAACATTTTTTTCTTTTTTTTTAGCAAGAAAAAAGTATCAGCATTATTAGTTTTTTTCTGTATTTGTATTTAAAATTTTGTAAAATATATAAACTGGGGGAAAAATATAATACAACATTTGATAACTATATATTTTCTTCTGCTTTTATCATCACTGAGAGTATAAACTGCCAAGAAGAGTCAAAAAGCTTATTTTTCGGCTGAATAGATTTACGATATAGGATCTTACGTAAAGTTACAGGGTGATATCAATACATAAGGATTTTGCCCAATGTGTTAACAAATACAAGTACAAAAGCAACATTTGCATAGGGTCGTTTAAAAATTAAATAATTCAAAAACAACAGCTATACTTTTATGTATTACCAACAATATTCAATAACGCCTTTTCGCAGCAATTGTTTTTAAACCACCCTGTACATTTTAAACCACCATCTGTGATTTTTTAATTCATTACAAAAATAAGTAATTTATAACGACACCCTGTAAACAAAATTCTCCTTCCTTGATATTTCGTTGTGATTCTCGTACTTCAAAACAAATTTATGCGGTGCTTGGACATTCACTTATCTAATATGTACATGTGCGTTTGTTGACTTAAAAAGAGCGTTTGACATAGTCGATAAAAGGCGGATGGCACCTGATGCTTAAATGGCTAATAATCAATAGATATTAATGATAATATATTTAAGAGTATTTTGTGATATAACAACACAAAAAAGAAAAGAAACTAAAAAAGACGGAAGAACCATGAGCAACAGAAATTTAATGTTGCTAATAAGGATAAATAATAATAACGATAATAGGAGAAGATCAAAAAGAGAAATGGTACACATAATGGAGAAATGAGAAAGCAGGCATATATACCTATTCTACTTGAGAGTGCTACACGATGCAGAAAGGGGTGGATACATACATCTCTATTGAAACTATTGAGGAACTTAGGATTAAATAGGAAATATACAGTAGCAAAAATTAAAGAATACCCATGAACGAACATATAAAACACGCTGTATTTTTCTGTCACCGTGTCATACAAAAAATTGGCCAGCGCAAGTCCACCATCAGTGACACGGTGACAGGAAAATACAGCGTGTTTTATATGTTCGTTCATGGGTATCCTTTCATTTTTCCGACTGTAGGTCATACAGTCTTTTTCCAAAATAGGAAATATCAAGATACCTTTAGTAATATAACTGCTTCAGATTGATTGTAAAGTTATATTGTAAAATTGACTAAAAATATCTAATTTAATAAAAAAGAATGCAGTTATGAAAAAAATAAATAAAAGGTAGGAAAATAATTGTAAAAGAATAAAATTTAGGAAGACTTTTGGGAAGCACATAAATTATATATAGCAGGTAAATATTTTTTTACAAAATGTGATAAAACTAGGTAAGTTAGAGAGGTAATCCATTGACACGTGAAAAGATACTGACATATGACAGAGCGTATAAGAGATAAATGACATTTGAATGACCCCTTGTGAAGTTTGTTGCCTTCCATCATGAGGGTTTGAGATGGTTGATAGAAAGAGTAAGTGAAAAATACAATATCATCCACGGACTAAACCAGACTATTAGATGCCTCGGAACTTGATGGAAACTAAAAATACGACACACGCCAGAAAAATAGCAACGAACTGAAAAACAAAAATAATAGAGACAACTTAATAGAAAAATAATTAAAAGAATATTACATAGACATACACATACATATTCCTTAAAGGAGACGAAAAAGGAGGGAAAAGAGAAGAGGCTATTGGAGGTTATATTATATTGATATATTATAGAGGTTTACCAAGAGGCCAGGGAGCATGAGAGAGGGTGGTATTTATGAATAGAAAGAAATACAAAGATATAATAAATTACTGTTAAAAAGACTGGATCCTTTGTAAAAGGTATATTTAAAAGACCCAAATAAGGGTTACATCATATAAACAAAACCTTTTCGGATTAACAAATAATCCATCATCAGTGTTTAAAAGCCCTAAAATGATAGGTATAACCTAATTAATAAAAGACAATGTTGTAAAAGTTGACTAAGGTTCAAAATTGAAAAAAAAATACTGTTATTATATGTATATGTTACCGGCCAAACCCGATTTCAGGACAAACTAGTTTGGCCTAGGCCAGACTAGTTTGTCCTAGGCCAAACTAGTTTATCCTGATATTAATACGAACACTGCAAGATAAACTAGTAAGAACTTTAATAATATACCTACAAATCCGAAATAAATAAATAAACTGAATAAAATACTCTGTAATTGGAAAATAATCATTATTTTTATTAAAAGATAATGACTCGTCGGTAAAATTTATGGACAATTGGTAATACAAACAATCATGATATAAAAAATAATCAGTGTTTCTTTTATAAAAGCAATGCAATAATTATACCTCAATTATAAAAATTACTATTTATTCTTCCATGGAGTGTCTTGGTGACACTTAGAATTGCAGATTATTATTGACTTTCTGCACTTGCATCTGTTTGTGTTGTGCAACAGTTTTTGTTCTAGCTGCATTTGACAAAACCTTATCTGATCCAACTGCATCTCTCGTAGCTGCAACCCTTAGCGATATTTTAGAGATAATTCATCAAACTTTTTGGGGTATTAATGTCTGTCTCTTTCAAATCAAAATTCGTCATCTGCCATCAAACTTTTTTAGAGGTCGTAGATATAAACTAAGGCTCTAAAATATCGTTAAGAGTTGCTGCTACGAGAGGTTCAGTTGGATCAAGACAAGGTTTTGTCAAATGTAGCAGTAACATAAACTGTTCCACAAAAAGATGCAAAAGCAAAAAAGCAATGATAATTCGCCATTATAAGTGTGACCAAAACACTCCACGGAAAAATAAATAATTTTTACAATTGAGGTATAATTATGACTGGTTATTTTTTAAAATATGATTGTTTGTATTACGAATTGTCCATACATTTTACCGACGAGTCATTATCTTTTAATAGAAATGATTGTTGTCCAATTACAGAGTATTTTATTCAGTTTATCTATTTATTTTGGTTTTGTAGGTATATTATTAAAGGCCTTACTAGTTTATCTTGCAGTATTCATATTTATATCAGGATAAACTAGTTTGGCCTAGGCCAAACTAGTTTATTCTATCGTGTTCAGGACAAACTAGTTTTGCTTAGGCCAAACTAGTTTATCCTAACGCGTTCAGGACAAACTAGAACTAGTTTGTCCTGAAATCGGGTTTGGCCGGTAACATATTATACCGCAAAAAATGAAAGTCACAAGTGGCAGGTTACAAATTTAATGTAATTCAAGTATACTCGTATGCCGGTATGCAGCGGAAAATTGCAACAAGGTGAGGAAAACAAGTTTTTATGATGAACTACAACACGTGATGAATTTAATAAAGAGAAATAGTAAGCAGTAATCTTGGGTAATTCCAATGCCAGAATCGATAATATCAGAAGTGAAGCAGCAGTTAAATGAACGTGTAAACAATAGTTATATGGAATTCATGATATCTTTTTGCTCTACTAATAAACTGAGAATAAGTATAATTTTAAATTATAACATAAGTATGTACCTACAAATTATAGAATTCAAGATGGCAAGGATCGATCATAGATTATATCCCCACTAATAATGATGCAAAAAATGTTAGTGGTGGAAAGTCTAACTTCAAAAAGGAATTGACCATAATTCATTTTGTAGTTTTATAGATATACTTTAATTATTTTTGGATAGGTTTTAAGCTCTTTTTGAGAGAAATTGGGTTTTTGTTTTGAAGTACGTAATCCGAACCATTCTAATAAATATGCAGAATTCATATTTGTAATGTTTTGCAACCAGTTCTTCCTTAAAATATCTCCGACGTGCGAAAGAGAAATAATAAAACAACCAAGTGTTATCTTTTTTTATAAGCGTTTATTTCACCATGATTCTAAAAATTACCTATTTAGGAACTTTAGACAAGTTGTTTGTCTAACGAATATCAATACTGTAATTATAATTTTTGTGTTATTCGTGAATATAGTTAAATGTGTATTGTTTAGCCATTACATATACTTTTAAAATGTTCGCATAAACGTTCCTCTCTCCACCACTGCGCCTGGATGTCACATAGCACTTTTGAACGATCACATCAATCACTTTTTTGTATTTGCTTTCTTTTTCTAGAAATAATAAACGTTTGTTACAGAAAAATACAGCAAATACAAAATAAGTCATTGATGTAATTGCTCATGGGTAATCTTTCATTTTTCCGAATGTAGCTAACCCATAGCGTATGGAATATTATTAACATACATTAGTTATGGTCGAATAAATAATCAAAGTAATACCGTTAGGTGCAGCATAGAATATCACCATATACAACTAACTGGCGAAAGAGCTGACAATATAAAGAGATTTTGATATTAAATCAATATTTTCTTGCAATATTTCGACCGATGTCATTCTTAACAATTTGCGAAGCTTTCACAACCAAGAAATCACTTAATAAACTGTCAAAATATTTTTCCATTGCTTTATCACATCCTCTTGGTTAACTAGTATCAGATTATTTGCGTTTCGAATATATCTACTCTGATTAAAATATTTTACTTCCGTTGCTCTCTGTTCCACTATAATCACTATACATATACGTGCTTCATCTTCTCTCGCATCAAGCTGATCATATAAATTGGTATACGCTTCTGCTTTAGCTTTTTCTACTGCAACTTTCGCTTCCTTGTTGTTGACCGTATAGTTTTGAAGATCTCTGTCTGACCTATGACCTATGTGCTGATTCCTGCTCTCGTTTATTTTTTTCTTAATTTCTTCTTGCTGTCACCAGGTTTCCTTATTCTCAAACTTATTTTCTGAGGTTTTTCTAAGTAAATCAATAGCAATATCTCTAATAATACTAGTCATATCCCTCCAAATTGTATTAGGACGTCTTTTATGTTCCAGCTCAACTTTTTTCCTATTTTCGTATTCCAAATAGACCTTCTTTTTTTTCATATTCGTCCTCTTCGATATTTTGGTTAAATGTCTAGCAAAAGCAACATTGTTGTTGATTGACAGTCTCATTAGCTGTTAGGTACCGTACCTTGCAAATCTTACGTCACGAATATATTTTTTTGTCGTACAATAATATTTTAGAGTGATATTGTCAACTTTGTATGTAATAAGGAAACAGTTTCCATTTATAAAGGTGTTAATATCGTTATATCTAATGCCGTTGCTAAATCCAACGTATCATCTCCAGCATCATTTCGAGTTTCAAAGCATAGTCCTCCATGTTGATTTATATTCTATCTTGGATTGGCCCGTATGTAAACCAAAATTACCTTCTATTATAACTCTCTTCTCTGATGGAATATCTCTATATCTCCTAATTGATCATATAAAGCTTTTCTTTTCAATTGGTTGAACAATTGACTGATAAAAGTACGAAAACGCATATTCTTTGTGCATTCATTTTCATATCTATGCAAAAAATCAATTGCAAAAAAATCATGTATCTTGAACATCTACTTTCTTAAAAATCTGAGAATATCTTGTCTATTAGAGGGCTAGAGTCCGGGATTTAATGCTTATAGATATCAAGTGTTGTCGGTTGTTGTATTTGAGTATTTTCTTTTATATAAAAAATTGTGTAGTTATCATTAAGAAAAAACTGGTTTTGAAAAAACTTAGAACAAAACAGCTATTCCTGTAAGTAGCCAATATTAAAATGTCCTAAAAAACAATCCAAAAATGTAAATATATAAAAATATGAGGTAATAACTAGCATTGAAATAATAAGGCGAGAGGCAGTTGCTATTTAGTCAGGTTTTTGAGGCATTTAGGAAACTATATCATTTCTACATGGCACATTTATTATTATCATTACAATCTTAGAATATTTTTAATTTATAATATAATTAAATAAGAATATAAAATGTAGATGTAAATAGGTAGATGGTAAAGAATATGATTTTTGAAATTTACAAAAATGAATCACAAAATTTGTTTAACGAAGGGCTCATAAAATAAAAGATATATAAAAAAATTAAGTTGCATAACATAGTGAATGATATAATTATTTTTCCGTTTCTTTCCGTCTTTAGTCTCGTATCTTGTATTACTAGTGCCAAGTCCTAGTCTTCCCAAGTCTTTATTATTTAGTTTTATTTAGTGACCAACAGTTGCCAATTTGTGGCAATAATTTTCCTAGCCTCCTCATCCACACCATCCTTCTATATAAGTTTTGACCTACAGGCACGTTTACTTCACCTTACTTAGTAAGAATTCTTCTGGGTGAGTTGTTCTGTTCATTCTGGTCGATTAGAGTTTGTCTAATTACGCTACATGTCCTGCCTAGAGATTTAAAATTTCCGGAAAAATTGGGTACAGGAAAAAAACCTGTTTTTCCGAAAAAAAAACAGGAAAAAAGGAAAAATACGGAAAAATTGAAATTTGTTACAATATACTAAACAAATTCTGCATCCCGTATTAAAATCGATAAATTTGTAGAATTGGATAGATCTATATTATCAGAAGTGCCTCTTTTCTTTAATTGTAAAAGACACAATATTAAATATTCTCCAACAAGTTGACCAGACTAGTTCTCATATCGAAATTTTGCTAAAATATGTTGAAGAATGCTACGAATTTTGTTCTAAGTAGATTCACTTTGCAGCCAATCTTCTTGGTGCTCGCTTTAAAGGAGAACAATTGAATAAAGACCAACTAATGGAAGCTATAGACTTACAATTCTGAAATGGCTTATTTATTAAATCTAGATGTAGCGAAAGTGATGGCAAATCTGGCCCAATTTAGAACAAAAACTGGATTCTTTTGCTCTAAATTCTTTATGGGATAGTGCGAATAATACTCATTCCGTTAAATGGTGACAAGGTTTGTGTACATCGCAGCCAGTTATGCCAATTGCCTCCCGAATTTTAAATGGATCCCCATCTTCCGCCTCTTCAGAAAGAAACTGGTCTTTACACAACCTCATACATACAAGCAAACGAAATATATTATCACAGGATAAAATTCAGAAATTGTTGCTATTCATTTAAATTTGGTTATAAACGAAAAATAGATATTCATTTACGATGCTAGACCAGATCCACTTTTAGAAGAAACTGGCAAAAATCATGTTGTTTTATCCGTCCAGGATGATGAGGCAGGGTTCGAGTCTGAATCAGATGCTTGGTCTGAAGATTCAGACTCGGATTAAAATATACCACTGAACGCTTTGGTTAAATAATGTACTTTCTACGTTTGAAGTTTCGGTTTTGATACTTTGAATTATTAGATAATTATTATAATTTTTGACCGTATATACGTCATGTTTGTACTTACATCTTAGATATTATTATTATTATTATTTTTACAAGATATATATTTAAACGAGTTTAAAATTCGTATTTTTTTAGGTTTCAAGTCTCAATGAAAAAATATTTAAATCTTCCAAATTTTTCGAATTTTTCCAGTGGTCTGGAAAAAAAACGAAAAAAAACCTGTTTTTTCCCAATTTTTTTCCCGTTTTTTTCAGATATGTTAAATCTCTAGTCGTGCCCATCTCAGTCTCGCTCTTTTTATAAGATATATCATGTCTTTGTTTATCAAATATATATTTCATAGATCTACTTTCTCCTACAGATATCACATTCGCCGTTGCCACCCAATATTGTTCTTAGAGACCTTCGTTGAAAGACGAGAAAAGGTTTTCATCTGCTTTGGTGATGGTTCACGTTTCCGATCTGTATATCAGCAATGGTCAAACAAGTCTTTTGTTTATTGTTAGCTTTGTTATCTAGCATAATTTTTTACATTTTTAGTTGACTCATCATCGTCATCATCTCACTCATCCTGCCTCCTGCGTACAAAGTTAAACATAGTCTATAGTCATAGGGAGTTAAACTCCTTTAACGTCTTTCAGTTCTGTTGGTCTCGAGATTCCTGCCGCCAATGCCCAGCGATTATTTTGATGTCTCCTGTCCATCGTGTAGATGGTCTATTGTCCTTTTCATGATCATTTTTCAGTGCGTCACAAATGATAGGAAAAAGGGTAAGTCCGTGATAATACACATTTATGGCATTTATTCTAACATGACATTTTAGTTAAATCTGACAGTTGTCACATTTTATTTTCAATTTGGAATAAAAACAAATCAAATGTGTTTCTTGCATTTATAAAATGGTATTTTCTTTGATTTGTATAGTCTTATAAATTATACAGATTATATTGGTAATATTATTATCTAATTAAAAAAAAATATTTTTTTAATTATGGCGCCATCTATCGACAACTAAAATAATCACAGAACTAGAAGTAATCACCGACGTGCCTTTTTTTCTGTCACATACAATTTAATGCTTTAGAAAGAAATCGAAAAACTGTGACGCACTGAAAGATGATCATGAGAAAAAGAATATCCCTGCTTTTTCTCTCGGCTCGTGGTCTCCATAATGTAATTTGTTGGGTCCACCGCCCATTATTCATTCTGTCCACATGGCCCACCCAGTTCCAATTCAGCCATGCTATGCGCTCTATGACATCTGTGACGCCTGTTCTTCTTCTTGTCTCCTGATTTATAATCCTGTCTCTTAGAGTCAATCCAAGTAACTATCGTTCTATATTGGGCCCCAGTTTGGTTGCTATGGACTGGGTTAAGGAAAGTGTTTCGGCGCTGTAAGTCGTGATTGGAAGCACACATTGGTCAAATGTAATCTTTTTCAAACAACTTGATATGTTGCTCTTGAAGGTGTCTGATAAAGCTCCATATGTGGGCATTGCTAAAGTGCATTTTTCTTTGTAGTTTACCAGTTTGATTGTCCCTGGCAATTTTGATTTCATGACCTAAGTAACTTCTCTATAGGCGGCATCTAGCTTAGTAAATATACATAGTTCTAATCTCTTTTAAGTTACCTGCTATCAGAACTATGTTGTCCGCTAATCGTAGGCGTGAGAGCATTTCGCCGTCGACTTTGATTCCTTTGGCGTCTCACTCCAATTGTTTGAAAGCATGTTCCAGAACTTCCGTAAAGAGCTTGGTTGTATTATTGAATATGTTTGCTATCAGTTTGGAGTACCGATAACCTATGTATTATATATGGCTTTCCATTTCGTTGTTAAGGTATACCGTATCGAATGCTTTGCGAAAGTCTAGGAAAGCCAGGACCAATGGTCGGTTGTATTCGACATTTAGTAGCCTACTCAACTTAAAATATCGCTTGTTTGCTAGAATTATCCTACGTTTGCTTCATTCTGTGATACAATTCACCTTGGTTACAAGACGTTTAAGTACCTACATGGATTTATTTAATATTTCAAAGCTCGAATTCTTGACGGTTAAATAATGACCAATATTTTTGATCCGGTTGTTGGATATTGATATTACTATTTTCCTTATTTCCTATTTATTTTCAGGTACATATTTCTTGAGAAAGTTGAAAAAGTTTTATAAATCGTCCTATATTAGAGGTAAAACTCACCAAGTGCACTTTTTTGAGATTTTGACAATTTCATCAATTTGAACTCAATACGGTACTGCCCAGCTGTGGAGAAGTCACCTGGGGCTCTAACCCTTCTAATTCCTAAGATAATTTTTGGTACAATTCACTAAGTGCATTATTGTGAATTTCGGTTTCAGGGCAAAACTCATTAAAACGTATTATTGCACTCACTGAATTTTTCCTTTCAATATGGAGTGCAATATTGTGAATTTTGGTTTCAGCGTAAAACACATTAAAACTAATTATTGCACTTAGTGAATTTTTCCTTACAATCTGGAATGCCGAATCGGTAACGAATTTTTCAAACAATACATTAGATAACAATCTATTTTGCGATTAAGCAGGCGACTTGTGTGTTGCATTGTATTGTTGAAACTGTACAAACTGTACATTATATTTGTGTGCATTATCTGTTCGGCGATTCATTAAAGAAATATGAGATTAAATTTCTTTGTAACCGTGATAGCTTACATAAAAGGTAACATAATCTATTTTGCAATTAAGCAGGCGATTTTTGTGGCTGTCATAAATGACGAAAGAATTGCATTTATTTTCGAAGAACGAAACTTATTGTTTTTTTTAAATAATAGACTGTTGTTTTTGATAGTTTGTTTGTTGTAAGTCAGCGAAATTTTATGGAGACAAATTAATTAACTTCTCAATATCCAATAATTGTGTTCAAGGAAAAACTAATCAAGTAAAAAGTGTAGTTAGTGAGTTTTACCTCTAATAGGATATCAATATCCAATAATTGTGTTCATGGAAAAACTCGTTCAGTACAAAAATTTATCTAATATTGATTGTATCATAGTTCCTGTGACGAAATTTAGCTTAAAATATCTGTTTTTATTTATTCTTTAAAGTTCCATTAAAAAATTCCAATATTCAAGTAAGGTGAATTTAAAAAACAATCTGTACCTTTAAATCGATTTTTACCCACTTTCTGAAAAGTGTAGTTAGTGAGTTTTACCTCTAATAGGACGACATATCTCTCATAAAAACTAGTCTTAATTGTACACTAGTTGTTTTACGAAACAGCTTGCATAAACCGAATTAAACTGATAAAGAAGGTTAGGTAATCATTCTTTCTATTATGGTCACTGAATTTAGTTTTGATAGTGAATATTAAACTAAATATAACATGCAATACTTTTTACATTTGGTTAGTCTTATTCTCTTTAGCCTATCCTTGACGAACGTTGGCGATGATCATGGCAATCTATATCTCATCTGCAGCAGCGGGGAAAAGTTGCACGTAATATATTGTGTTAAACCAGGTTCTGAGGTTCTTTAACCAGGATGCTCTTCTTCTTCCTGTACGTCGCTTCTCAAATATTTTTCGGATGGCTTATAGGGGGTATATCTGGATTCACTTCGCATAATGTATCCGAAGTATCCAACTTTCGAGATTTGATGATGGGAGTACCTCTCGGTTCTTATTCATTCTTCCGAGGATCTCCTCACTTGTGATTAGGTCAATCTACGAACTTTTAAGTATTATCCGATATAACCACATCTTAAAGGTTTCCATGCGTTCGGTTAGTATTTAAGATTTTCTTCTCACGTACGATTCATAATGTAATTATATGTCACAAGCGAGTGTTTCACTGTCATGATTGTATGTGATGGAATGTGTGGTATTCTTAAAAATCAATCACATGCCATCATTAAGATTCTACTTAAGAGTAGAAATAATGAATATTTTGCCTTTTTCGACGTTTTTGGAATATCATCTTTATATATTTATTTAAGAAAAGAAATACAAATTGGAAAAGAACCCAATACTATAATTAAATACGCAGATCATGTAATATAATGATATTAACAATTACTACGATTTTTGCCAAATCAGAAATGATATCGACTTGTTTTCCACTTGCTCCAAATACCTTCCTTCAGAGAGTCACTGTCTCTCTGAGTATAAAGGCCGTCGGTTCGGTCGAGCTTTAAAGTGAAATCGCTAGATGGGGCTTCGCCGTGGTAGAGGCTATTTCGGAGAGACGGATATCGATGGGCCTTCTGTCGTCATACAAAGTCGGTGCTTGAAGTATGATACCAGCAGTACCTACCAATACTGCTAGAGTAAAAATCCACAGAAAGAGACGGTCAAGAACCATGGCGACGTACTTCCAGTCTTCCTTGACCTACAAAAAAAAATCAAAAATATAATATAATATTAATCACATGACCGATGCATCAGTCTCAGAACACGAAACAACATGCAACCAGAGAGGCAGAACCAATCATTTTACGAGCAGAAGTAGAGAAGGCTCTTACTCTTAGCCAACTAAGAAACATAAAAGCCCATAGACCAGGGCGCATCTGTAAAAATATTAGTAGGTACATTTGGACGTTAAGAGGTGACTCAAATTTTTTTGCAGAAATTGCTTGAAAATAACTCAAATAATAATATTTGAGTTATCCTCCCTCTCAAAAAGGTCCGGAACATTGTTTAAATAATCAAAATGTCAAAAAATGAAGGAAAAATTCGATTTTTTTCTTCGTTTTTTAATTATAACTTTAAAAGTATTCATTTCCGAGAAAACTTGTACTGACAAAAAAGTTGCGTAATTAAATTTTCTATAATATAGAATTGGTTAAAAATTTAAAAAATAGTTACCCTTGTTGCAAAATAGCAATAATTGCTAAAAAACCATACAAAAACAAGTATTCGCATTTTACGTTTTTCAACCATTTATGCTACACTTAGGACCTTTATGTTTAGTCAGAAAAACTTTATGATACAGTAAAATAATACTGCAAATTTCATTAAGATCGGTTCAACAGATTTTGCAATCCAGCTTTCGCAAAAAAATTCATTTTTTAAAAATGTTACAGGACTAAAAATAAAGCAGATAGCAAGTTGAATTTTTTTTGCTTATAGAAGTGTACTGTACCTTTGATTTGCAATTTGCAAAACTAAAATTGATTAACTACCACGGCGTCAGGAATTTTTTTAAATAAACATTAATTATTGGCCCTACGCGCAGGACAGCGGATAGTTTGCTCTGATTGGGCATTCCAATGACCTTTGATAATGATTGATACATTTTAATTTTTATTACATTTCGATATAAATAAATAAATTTGTTTATTGCAAAATAAAAACACATACTCTATCCTTTGAAATAACACTTTTTTTAGCAAAAACTTTCTTTGTTCATATATTTTTAAACATATGCAATTGTTTAAACAATATTTCACAAACAATAATAAAATTAGTTTGATTTTTGTGGAATTAAAATATTAAAATACAACAAAATATAGAGTAAGAAAATAATATAATCGATAAAGATTGGAAGAAATTTTGGTGGAAATCGAACACCGCTGGCCTGCGCTTAGCACCAAAAATTAATGTTTATTTAAAAAATTTCCTGACGCCGTGGTAATTAATCGATTTTAATGTTGCAAATTGCAAATGAAAGGTACAGTACACTTATATAAGCAAAAAAAAATCAACTTGCTATCTGCTTTATTTTCAGTCCTGCAACATTAAATAAAAATGAATTATTTTTGCGAAAGCTGGATTGCCAAATTTATTTTGCAAAATCTATTAAACCGATCCTAATACAGTGTTGTTTTACTATATCATAAAGTTTTTCTGGGTAAAATATGAAGGTCCTAAGTGTAGCATAAATGGCTGAAAAACGTAAAAGGCAAATACTTGTTTTTGTATGTTTTTTTTCGCAATTATTGCTATTTTGCAACAAGGGTGACTATTTCTTAAATTTTTAACTAATTCTATATTATAGGAAATTTAATTACGCAACTTTTATGTTAATACAACGTTTCTCAGAAATAAATAGTTTTAAAGTTATAATCAAAAAACCAATAAAAAAATCGAATGTTTCCTTCATATTTTGACATTTTGATTATTTAAACAATGTTCCGGACCATTTTGAGTGTGAGGATAACTCAAATTATTTAAGTTATTTTCAAGCAATTTCTGCAAAAAAATTTGAGTCACCTCTCAACGTCTATCTCAAAACAGATGCGCCCTGGACTACCAGGGATCGATGGCATACCACCGAAGAAGACTCTAAAAATAATAGGTGAGATTGGCGTAGATTTAATACTGGATATGTGCAACACGATATGGATCACAGGTGAATGACTTGGTGGCTAGAGAGTACCTAACCACCTGTGGTAAGGTTAAGAATCTTACAAATGTCTTACAAAATCTTAAGAATCTCAAAATATTAAAGAAATCACGAAATACTATATTTAATTATAGAAACTCAAAACATTGAATTAACTTTGTTTACTTTGAAACTAGAGCGCATCACATAATACTGTATGCGTGCCGATGACACAGTGGTTTTTCTGTTAACGTAGCAATAGTATACACACATTGTATAATACAAACTTGACCCAGAAAGAACGGTTTGTTGATATAAATAGAAGCAGGCGGAAGGATCTGACAATTATTATTAGAATACGATAACCCAGGGCCGCATTTAGGTCAATTGACGCCCTAGGCAATTCTCTAGTAGCCACCCTTCAAACATGTACCATTTTTACGAAAAAAAAATTGCAAGCAGAATTTTTTATTTAAATAAGAATACATTAAAAATGGATTTAAACTACGATGTTTATACATATAACAGAAAAAAATCATTCCAGTTCGATCACATCAGAGATCTTTCTTGATCTTTCTTTGGCAAAATCATCTATAATGCCATCATAATTTATCGCCTTTGTTACGTCACTTTACGATACATTTTTAAGACGTTCTGGCGTCATACTTGATCAGAAATTATTTTTAATTTTTGATATTTTCAAAAATGACCTTTCAGCGGACACGTTACACGTTGGCAACTCGGATGCACAAATAAATGCGCCAAGCAAGGTCAAAATCAGGGAAATATCTTTCAATCCACTCTTCTTTAAATATTTAGATATGTCAATTGGTTTTTTATTGTGGTATCCAAATGACCCTTTAAGTGAATGCATTTATGTATGAATGATGTATCTAAGTCGTCTTTATAAATTTGTATCAGATTTTCACCTTCTTTAATAATTTCTTCATTGTTTAATTTTGGCAAATCTGTTACAACACGAAAACGTTGACAAATAAGTCGATAAGATTCCAGACGTTCATTCAGGTCTCTTATCAGAGTGTCGATTATAATATAGAATGTGTGGATTTTCATCACATTACTAGCTGAAAAGTTTAGTTCATCATAGGCATCCTCATTAAATTGAATTTCTCTTTTTCTCTTTCTTATTTCTTTATATGTTTTATTTGGGCACAATTTTTTGGCTTCCTCTTCATAAATGGCAAAATTATTTGTGATCAAGGTAAAATAATTTGAAAGAGCTTCATACTCTTTAACGATAGAACCCAGATCCTTTGCAGGGATGTGGACATACTTATTGGATAGGTTCACTCTTTCAAAAATATGTTGCCAATTGACAGCTCATAAAGCCATTTCAAAAGTGTTAATAGAAAGTGCTTGATGTTTCACAGCTGTAGTGTTTGACATTCGTCGTTAGAGATATTAAAAAGCGCATTTTTTATTTCGCTGAAGCTAGTGTATAACGCTTTAGTTGCGTCCGCCCTTGCGGACCACCTAGTTTCACTAAGAGATTTCACAACAAGTGATTTTACGTTGACATTAAGTCTACTGCCAATAATGTCAAAACTTCTTGAAAAGCTGTTACTTAAAAGAATTATGAGTGACATAGAATTCCAAAACTGGATCCCAGAACACCAGTTTGGATTCCGGCAAGGTCATTCTACAGTGCAACAATGCCATCGCATATCAAATGTAATTAATTAAGCTTTGGACAATAAACAGTATTGCACAGCAGCCTTTCTAGACATCAGCCAAGCATTTGATAAGGTATGGCACCCAGGATTACTTTATAAAATCAAAAAATCCCTACCCAACAAATACTTTGACTTATTAGAATCATATCTAAATCACAGAGAATTTGAAACTAAAGTGGAGGATGAACTATCAAACCGTAACAAAATTCAATCAGGAGTCCCACAAGGTAGTATACTGGGTCCACTTCTTTATGTACTGTACACATCCGATTTACCAACCTCTCCACAAACCACCATTGGAACTTTCGCTGATGACACAGCAATATTTGCAACTGAAGAGGATCCAAGAGCTGCAGTATTAAAATTTCAAGAACACCTAGACCAAATTGGACAGTGGTTAAAGAAATGGAAAATAAAAGCGAATGAAACTAAGTCAACACATATAACTTTCACACTAAGGAAAGACCAATGTCCAAATATTAGCCTTAATCAAGTCAACATACCACAACAGAATATCATCAAATACCTGGGGCTACATCTTGATTCTAAATTAAACTGGAAACAACACATTTTAGAGAAGAAGAAACAAATTGAGTTGAGAGTGAAAGAAATTAATTGGCTTATAGGTAGAAAATCTCGACTCTCAATTGAGAACAAACTGCTGATTTATAAAACAGTCATCAAACCTATATGGACGTATGGTATAGAACTATGGAGTTGTGCCAGCAAATCAAACACCAAAATTATCCAAAGAACTCAATAAAAAATTCTACGCACCATTGCAAATGTCCCGTAGTACATTTCCAACCAAACCCTTCATAGAGACCTAAACGTCCCGTTAGTCAGCACAGTAATTCAAGAAAGAGCCAACAGACACCATGAGAAATTGGAAGGCCATCCCAACCAATTAATATTACCATTACTGCAGCCACGAAACAACAGAAGATTGCGAAGATTATGGCCCATAGATCTTCGCTGAAACTGAGGTGAAACCGCTGGGTGATGTACCTCATAACGCCATTTTAGTGTACAATACTACATTGATATAAGTTATTGTACTTGTTATCAAATTAACTCATAGAATATGTAATTCTGATTGTGAATAAATGCTTACAAATATATATATATATATATATATATATATATATATATATATATATATATATATATATATATATACAGAGAGAGTCTGTAAAGTGGAATAAATTCAATATCTCAAATACTAATTCTTTTTTTTGGAAAATGCTCAGACCCGTCGATTAGTATTTCAAATTGTCCTTTTTACCATTCAATAATAATGTATACAGGGTGTCCCAATTTAGAGATATGACGTCATCGTCGATTTTCTTAAATGGCAACACTGTCATTTTGATAGCTAATTTGATAGGGTTTGTAAAGTTATACATAACTGCAAAATATCAAATTTTTATTCTCTACCATTTACAAGATAATAGAAAATAACAAAGTTATATCTGTAATTTGGAATATATTCAATAATTAAAATACTGTTTTTTTGAAAAATGCTCAGACCCGTCGATTAGTATATCAAATGGTCCTTTTTGACATATAATAATAATGTATACAGGGTGTCCCAATTTAGAGATATGACGTCATCGTTGATTTTCTTAAATGGCAACACTGTCATTTTGATAGCTATTTTGATAGGGTGTGTAAAGTTATACACAACTGCAAAATTTCAAATTTGTATTCTCTACCATTTAGATGATAATAAAAAATAACAAAGTTATGAAAAAGAAGTAATCAACTAATAATTGAATTTAATTATTTCAATAAATTAAGCAAAAACTCATAATGTTGCCCTCAATTATTGTCAAATTGTCAATGGGCAACGTTATGAGCATTTGCTTAATTGAAATAAATAAATTCAATTATTATTTGATTACTTCTTGTTCTTCATAACTTTGTTATTTTTTATTATCTTGTAAATGGTAGGGAATAAAATTTTGAAATTTTTCAGATGTGTATAACTTTACACACGCTATCAAAATAGCTATCAAAATGATAGTGTTGCCATTTAAGAAAATCAACGATGACGTCATATCTCTAAATTGGGACACCTTGTATACATTATTATTATATGTCAAAAATGACAATTTGATATACTAATCGACGGGTCTGAGCATTTTTCAAAAAAACAGTTAGTATTTTAATTATTGAATATATTCCAAATTATAGATATAACTTTGTTATTTTCTATTATCTTGTAAATGGTAGAGAATAAAAATTTGATATTTTGCAGTTATGTATAACGTTACAAACCCTATCAAATTAGCTATCAAAATGACAGTGTTGCCATTTAAGAAAATCGACGATGACGTCATATCTCTAAATTGGGACACCCTGTATACATTTTTATTGAATTTCAAAAAGGACAATTTGAAATACTAGTCGACGGGTCTGAGCATTTTCCAAAAAAACAATTAGTATTTGAGATATTGAATTTATTCCACTTTACAGACTCTCTCTGTATATATATATATATATATATATATATATATATATATATATATATATATATATATATATATATATATATGTTCGAATATGTTGAAAATGTTCGAGTTTGGCAAGCGAGGCGAGAGGTCGTGTGGCAGGTGTATTGGCGATAAGGTAATTTCGAATTCGAAACCTATCACAATAAAAACACCGGTTTTTAAAAGACCTATCGTTATCGATAATCGTTAAACTTAAAAAGCGTTCTTGTGCGAAATAAAAATAAACTTCTAAGTGTATAATAATAATATTTATATTAGTGCTGAGGTTAACATTTAATTTAAAATGGCCAGTGGCGGAACAGGAACAATCCGAAAGGAAACCTATAGAAAGAATGAAGAAATATCTGATAGTGGCGACGAAGAATCTAAGAAGAAAAAATATAAAGAAGATAAATTATATTTTGAAAAGAGTAACCTGACGAGACGAACACCGAATAAAAGCAACGACACAAATGAAGAGATGATAAAAATGATGCGGGAAGTTATGTGGAAAAATGATGAAATGATGGCAGAAATAAGAACCATACGGAAAGACCAAAAAGAAACGATGGAATATATTAAGGAGCTGAAAGAAAAAAACGAAAAATTGGAAGAAGGTTTAAAAATGGCAAACAATAGAATAGAACAATTGGAAAAAGATAGACGGAGAAATAATATAGTATTAAAAGGCCTAACACTAGATGCTACCGACGGAAAGCCTGTAAAGGAGTCAGTAGAACACTTCATAGGAAGAAATCTGAAATTAGAGGTCAGACTGAGAGGAGCGGTGAAGATCGGCGACCAAATCTTTGTAGCAGAAATGGAAAACCTAACGGATAAGATGAGTGTACTAAAAAACAAAGGAAAACTGAAAAATCTACAGGGACAAAAGGTGTATATAGAATCAGATTTAACAAGAAAGGAAAGGGAAATACAAGCAAAAATTAGGAAAATGGCAAAAGAAGAAAAAGACAAAGGTAATACTACGAAGATAGGATATATGAAACTGGAGATTAATGGAAAGGAGTGGAAATGGGACCATAATAAAGAGAAACTTATACTAACTCACAGAAATATCGGGGAAGGGACTTCAAAAAACTAAAAGAAAATAATGAGACCGGACCCACAACAATGACAACCAAGGCAATGAATGGGAAAAGCGATAGGGAAAAAGATGATGCAAAGGTAAACAAGGATGAAAATAGGAAAAAGGGGAAAGCTAGATTGCAGAAAAAAGGAGAGATAAAAATGGGAACATGGAATGTGAGAAGCATCAATGGAAAAGAGGAAGAACTGGTAGAAGATATGATAAGACAAAAAATAGAAATACTAGGAATAACAGAAACGAAGATGAAAGGAAAAGGTCTTAAGAAAATACACAAAGGATATTGGTTACTTTGGGTAGGAGCGGATACAAAAGAGAGAGCAAAAGAAGGAGTCGGGATAATAATTGCACCGAATAGACTACAACACGTTATAGAAGAAACATATGTTAACCAGAGAATATTATCGGTGAAAATTAAACTGATGGACGAAGAAATATGGACAATAATAACAGCCTACGGAGTAAATGAAGATGCAAGAAAGGAAGAGAAAGATAAATTTTTTGAGGAGCTCCAAATGCAAATTGATAATGGGGAAGAAAACATAATTGTAATGGGAGATCTAAACGGTAGAGTCGGAAACAACAACAGCGGAATAGAGGAGTGCATGGGAAAAGAAGGAGAAGAAATGCTAAACAGAAATGGTGAAAGAATAATAGAAATATGTATGGAGAATAAACTAGTTATAACAAATACAAAATTTAAACATAAAGAAGTACACAAATACACGAGAGTACAAGACAGCAGAAACGAAAAATCAATCATAGATTACTTTTTGGTAAGCAGCAACAAATGGAAAAGAGTACAGGATACGAAAGTGAAAAGAGGCTCGGAGATTGGCAGTGACCACCATCTAGTAATAATGAGAATGAGAACAACAGAGGAAAAAGAAGAAAAGAGAAGAAAGGTAGTAAATGAAAAAATAAAAAGTTACAAATTAAAAGAGGAAATATATAAGAAGAAATTCCAAGAAAAATTAGATAATACTTTGAAAGGTAGGGCAAAAAATACAAATATAGAAAAAAAATGGGAATATCTAAAAACCAGCATAATCAAAGCAGCTGAGGAAACTTGCGGGAAAGCAAAAATAGCAAACACTAACATGAGGAGAACAGAATGGTGGACGGAAGAAATACGAGAGAAAATAAAGAACAAAAAAGACAAATGGAAAAGATACCTAAGCACAAAACACCCGGAAGATTACGAAGCATATAAAGAAAAAAGGAAAGAGGTTAAAATAGCGGTGAAAGCAGGAAAGGAAAGGTCATGGGAGATATTTGGACAAAAAATGACAAAAAATTATAGGGAAAACCAAAAACTCTTCTACGGCGCATTAAAACAACTCAGACAAAAGAAAGAGCACACGATGCCGAATATAAAAGACAAGAATGGAAACGTACTAACAGAAGAAAAACAAATAATGGAAAGATGGAGAGAACATTTCAAAGAGCTAACTCATGTAGACAAGGACAACATAGGGGAGATACAAGAAAGGAATGAAGAACAACAAGTGGAATCCATAACAAGAGAGGAATTAGAGAAAGCAATAGAAAGAGTAAAACTGGGCAAAGCACCAGGCAAGGATCATATCACCCCGGAAATGATAAAATTCATGGGGACAGAGGGAATGGATAGCATGAAAGAACTAATGAATGATATCATAAATAGAGCAGAATTACCAAAGGACTGGAAGAAAGACATTATATTACCAATACACAAAAAGGGAGACAAGAGAAACTGTAATAATTACCGAGGTATCACCATATCAAGTATCCCTGGGAAGGTATTAGCAAGAATACTAGAGACAAGAATAAAAACACAAATAGAAACAACTATGGAAGACACACAGTGTGGATTCAGGAAGGACAGAAGCACGCAAGACCTAATATTCACATTAAGACAAGTAAGTGAGAAGGTAATCAAGAAAAATAGAGAGATACATATGTGCTTCATTGACCTGGAAAAGGCGTTTGACAGAATCCGAAGAAAGGACGTTTGGAAGACACTAACAGAAAGGGGAGTCGACAGACACATAATAGAAGTAATAAAGGATATGTACAAAAATAATACAAATACAGTAAGAACCAATAACGAGGAATCCAGAGAATTTTCTACAAGTCAAGGTGTCAAACAGGGATGCGTGCTGAGTCCACTGCTATTCTCAGTGGTACTGGATGAAGCGATAAAGAAAGCCAAGAGAAGAATGAGAAAACTAACATTAGGATACTGGCAAATGAAACAGACTCAACTATCGGAGCTACTATTTGCAGACGACATGGTATTGATAGCAGAAAACAGAGAAGACTTACAGAACAATCTTGAAATCCTAGAAGAAGAACTATCAAACATAAATATGAAAATTAATACAGAGAAAACAAAAACAATGATAATTTCAAATACGAGGAAGACACACGCAATAGAATTAGACGGGAAACAACTAGAGCAAGTGGAATATTTTAAATACCTAGGAGTAATAATCGAATCAAATGGTAAACAAGACATGGAAATAAACGAGAGAATGGGACGAACAGGAAGCTTATTTAACACTATGAAAACAACATTTTTTGGGAAAAAAGGGATACCGGAAAAAGTAAAAACGGCAGTCGTTAAATCAGTAGTTAGACCAACAATCATGTATAGCAGCGAGACATGGACATTGACGGGGAGACAAAAATCCAGAGTCAATGCTATGGAAATGAGGTTCCTGAGGAAAATAGCAAACAGAAAAAGGACAGACAAAATACGAAACGAAACAATTAGACAAAACCTAAAACTAGAACCAATCAATGAAAAAATAGTAGAAGGACAACTTAGATGGTTCGGGCACGTGTGTAGAATGTCGAACGAGAGGCTAACAAAACGAGTGTTCGAAACGAGAGTGCAGGGGAAAAACAAAAGAGGGAGACCAAGAGTTATGTGGGTAGATGAAATCAGGAAAGAAGTCGAGAAGAAGGGATTGACATTGGAAAGTGCAAGAAACCTAGCGCAAGATCGGAAAGCATGGAGACTACAATGCCAAACTCAACTCCACCAGCCTTACACCTAAAGGTAGAAAGGCTTAGGACTAAGTAAGTAAGTATATATATATATATATATATATATATATATATATATATATATATATATATATATGTGGAAGCCGAGAAAAATGTTTATAATTCTTGTAAAAAAATGAAAAAGGAACTGGCGTTCAGACAGGATTCTGCTGCTAAAGATCCTACCAAATTAAGAGAATGTTCAGAGCAAGGTACGTACTCAGCAAGTTTATTGTAATTTTTTATTTTGGTCTGCAGTCCTGAATATTTGCCAGATATATTGAATGCGTTATCATGTGACTGGTCGCGACAATCACTTAAATCAATGGTACTTCCTCTAAGGTCTAAATCACTGTCGATTCCAAAGCAGCAGATTTATGACCTTCAGATGGAATATATTTAATTAATCTTTCAGTCGGCATACCATCACCAGAAACATAGCGAACTAAAAATGCTAGCTGATCAACATAAGACACGTCTGGTGTCGAATCAACAGTTGATTATTATAGAATAGTATTTTTCTTGCTTTAATTCGCCAACAATCGTTCTTCTTACTTTTCTTCCCATCAAAACTATTAGTTCCTCGCTATAGTGTTTGACAGAAAATTACAGTTCCCTTGACCAATATTTCCAAATTTAGTAAGATGCTCGCGTAAAAAAGGATCAAATTCTGCTATGAGTTCTGCTATGAGTTTGAAGCTAACAATATTTAGAGTGTCACCCTGCCCTGACAAAGGAATTAGGAGTAGATTTTAAATGTAATAAAAAACAAACACTTTTATGAGGTACAAAGTTATTAACAACCGAAAATGCGACAATACACTTTTTGAGCACGTTAAGAAGGAGTTCTATAGGAAACTCAAATCCACTGTAGAACGTGCCAATAAATACCAAGCAAAGAAGAAATTTAAGAGTTTTGGAGAAATCAACTTTTCACACCAGTAGCTCTTAAAACGAATGCTGCATGGATCGAAGGTACGACGCACAACTTTCAACACTACAGTACTACTACTCCCCATACTCCTTTACACCTCAAGAAGTCTTAAATATTATCAGAGAGTTTCATAACTGGAAATCTCCTGGACCAGATGGAGTTCAAAACTTCTGACTAAAGAAGATTTTGAGTACTCAAAAAATTACATTTTAAGAACTACAATCAACTTAAGATAATATCGAAGGATCAAAATAAGACCAAAGATCCAGCCAAGTACCGCTGAATTACTTGTCTTTCAACAGTATATAAATTGGTTATATCTTGTGAATCCCAGTGTACCTACAATACTGTCCTCTCAACAAACATCAAAGAGAGGCTCAACAGAAACAATGCGATAAGAGATGAGCTGCAAAGAACAACTTATCATCGACACAGTCATTTCAAACCAGGTATACACAAAAAAAAAAAGAAACTTCTGTACTGCGTTTATTGAATCCAAGACAGTTTTTGACTCAATGCCGCATCAATGGCTAATATATATTAAGAAAATAAAGTCGACGAAAATCTTTCTAAAGTAAATATAGACCAGGGCGCATCTGTAAAATATTAATACATTTGGACGTTGAGAGGTGACTCAAATTTTTTTGCAGAACTTGCTTGAAAATAACTCAAATAATAATATTTGAGTTAGCCTCCTTCTCAAAAAGGTCCGGAACATTGTTCAAATAATCAAAATGTCAAAAAATGAAGGAAAAATTCGATTTTTTTCTTCGTTTTTTGATTATAACTTTAAAAGTATTCATTTCCGAGAAAAGTTGTACTGACACAAAAGTTGCGTAATTAAATTGTCTACAATAGAGAATTGGTTAAAAATTTAAAAAATGGTCACCCTTGTTGCAATAATGGCGAAATAACCATACAAAAACAAGTATTCGCATTTTACGTTTTTCAACCATTTATGCTACACTTAGGACCTTCATATTTCACCCAGAAAAACTATATGATATAATAAAACAATACTGTAAATTTCATTAAGATTTTGCAAAATAAATTTTGCAATCCAGCTTTCGCAAAAAAAATTCATTTTTCAAAATGTTACAGGACTGAAAATAAAGCAGATAGCAAGTTGATTTTTTTTTTGCTTATAGAAGTGTACTGTACCTTTCATTTGCAATTTGCAAAACTAAAATCGATTAACTATCACGGCGTCAGGAATTTTTTTAAATAAACATTAATTATTGGTGCTACGCGCAGGACAGCGGATAGTTTGCTCTGATTGGGCATTCCAATGACCTTTGATAATGATTGATACATTTTAATTTTTATTACATTTCGATATAAATAAATAAATTTGTTTATTGCAAAATAAAAACACATACTCTATCCTTTGAAATAACACTTTTTTAGCAAAAACTTTCTTTGTTCATATATTTTAACTTAGAGAATAAAAGTTTATTATTTTTAAACATATGCAATTGTTTAAACAATATTTCACAAACAATAATAAAATTAGTTTGATTTTTGTGGAATTAAAATATTAAAATACAACAAAATATAGAGTAAGATAATAATATATTAGATAAAAATTGGAAGATATTTTGGTGGAAATCAACTTGTGTGAATCGAACACCGCTGTCCTGCGCGTAGCATCAAAAATTACTGTTTACTTAAAAAATTTGTGACGCCGTGGTAATTAATCGATTTTAATTTTGCAATATGCAAATGAAAGGTAAAGTACACTTCTATAAGCAAAAAAAAATTCAACTTGCTATCTGCTTTATTTTCAGTCCTGCAACATTTAAAAAAAATGAATTTTTTTTGCGAAAGCTGGATTGCAAAATTTGTTTTGCAAAATCTATTAAACCGATCTTAATGAAATTTACAGTGTTGTTTTACTATATGATAAAGTTTTTCTGGGTAAAATATGAAGGTCCTAAGTGTAGCATAAATGGTTGAAAAACGTAAAATGTTTTTGTATGGTTTTTTTCGCAATTATTGCTATTTTGCAACAAGGGTGACTATTTTCTAAATTTTTAACCAATTTTATATACTAGGAAATTTAATTACGCAACTTTTATGTTAGTACACTTTTCTCAGAAATGAATAGTTTTAAAGTTATAATCAAAAAACCAATAAAAAAAATCGAATTTTTCCTTCATATTTTGACATTTTTATTATTTAAACAATGTTCCGGACCATTTTGAGTGGGAGGATAACTTAAATATTATTATTTAAATTATTCTCAAGCAATTTTTGCAAAAAAAATTAAGTCACCTCTCAATGTCCGTCTCAAAACAGATCCGCAGACTAACAATCAAAGACTAATCAAATAATCAGACTAATAATCAAAGATAAGAAGACTAAGGGCCGGTTGTTCGAACGCTAATCAAAAATGGAATCAACTGATCATTATCAAATATTTATCTACTGTCACCAACTTGTCAATGTCAACTTTGTTTGGGTTGCTGAAAACATAATTGATTACAATTATGAGATTTATTAGTCACTTATGTTAATAATTGTTATGTTAATTAATAATTAATAATTAATAAATCAATAAGTTATGTTAATAATCATAGTGATAATTTACATAATTGATTACAATCAACTGATTGACGTACGAATGAGAGGTGTTGTTATTTGATGGTTGTTAAGGGGATTAATTATAATCAACTTCTTAATTAGCGTTCGAACAACCGGCCCTTAATTTCACCTCTAAATATCCGGTGAAAACAATATCGAAACTGAAAATATCGCAATTATCCTATTCCAAGGGGACACGTTGAGTCCACTGTGGATCTGTCTAGCGATGAAACCTTCTGTAATGATATTAGTAAACACTTTGGACTAGACAAGTGTCGTATTTTAAATACAGTCTGAGAAAAGTTTCAGCCCGAAGGATTCAATATGCAAATTGGCAAAACATCGAGGCGATGGGTGAAAATGATATGTATAAATATTTTGGAGTAAAGCAAGCGCGGAAAATTGACCACAAGCAAATGAAAATCGAGTTAATTTCAGAGTTTATACGAAGGGTAGTTATAGGAGTTTATAAAGTTTCGCTAAAATCTTAACAGTAAAAACTTTGTTTAAAGCACTAAACAACTACGCTTGTTCCACGATTAGCCATTAATTTGGTATTGCTAAGGAGAATAAAATGATATAGAAAATATTTTGCGAAATGTACGAACACACCTAACTAAGGCACACAAATATCATCCTCGTAGTGTAGAAGGAGAAACGACATTACTACTATTTTTAGGAGAAAGAGGACTTATGAATATAAGTGAGCAATTGGAAAACAGTTTGCTAATTTAAGAACTTATTTTTGGATGCACGCTGAGACATCTATTTTATATCGCGTTATTTGCGCAGAAGATCTGAATAGAATAGAAATATAATAGAAATATGCTTTATTGTCATTTAAAATTGTACAATTTTACCGACAATGCTTACATAGAGTCATGAAAACGAAACAGTAACAAAACAATTTTACTTAAATCACATAATCGTCAATATAATTTAAAAAATATTGAAGTAAAACGGAAACAATCAATTATACATAATAACAGTCAATGGGAGCAAAAATAGAATATTACCTCCGAATTCTATCCTATTGCATACATTTTAATGAAATTTTGGGAATAGCCTCTATTTATCTCCTAATTCAAAGTCTACCCTATGCCGATGTGTGCTTTTATCTTGGCGGCGGTTCGCACCCATTCTCGGGGGTAGAAATTTTCTTGGTTAAAATAACCACGAAAGTGGCTAGAGAACTTAATTGTAAGCAGAAACTTTTCTATAATTTTTTTTTTGAAAACTCAATATTTTTTGAGTTATTCGTGGTTGAAAATTGGCCATTTTCATTGAAACATAACACCTTTTCGAACGGTTTTTTGCAAATATCTTAAAAACTATGCATCTAACTAACAAAACTATTAAAAAACCAAATTTTTAACCTGTTCCACAAATAAAACTTCTCCTGTTCCAGTGTTCCCATATATCAAAGTTTGTTCGACTAGACACCCTTAAGGTATTAACAAATTTTCAGCTTGCTATTAATCAAATTTTTTTTCATACGCGGGATCCAGACCTATATATAAGTACAAAATATTTTTGTAGCTTAATAAAAAATAAAGAGAATAGTTCCTTCATAAATTTTCTAGTTATAATATCAAAAGAGATATGAATGGTAGGTGAAAATAGTTTGTTTTTTTTGGTGCATGCTCAAATCGTTCTATTCAACTTGAAATAACACAAACGGTCAATTTTAGGTGTATGTTACCAACACCTTTGTAGTGCTTAAAAAGATATTTAAAATGAGCAATGTTAAAGGAATATTGCATTCAAACTAAGCGAGATATGCTGCAAAAAATTGATGATTAATATATTTTAAGAACATATGAGAAGTATATTTAACCTCTTATGCACCAGAATTTTAATGCATCATTTTACTTCTACAATACGTTTTATTATAGTATTATGGACGGGTTCAAAAAGTTGGACGGGTTTAAAATGAATGGTTTAACAAAAATAAGATCAATTTATAGAGCGCATTTTTAGATTTCCTTAAAAATCTTCTTCTCTACATGTAACTTGAAAATGATAAGAGGTACAATAATGAAACACAAAACAAAATTTTTATTCAACAAAATCCTACATTTTTGTTTGGTACCTTTTTTTCGCATCTCTTATCATTTTCGAGTTACATTTATTTTTTTTCAAAAACTATTCATTTTAAACCCGTCCAACTTTTTGAACATAGAAACACTATAATAAAAAGTATTGTAGAAGGAAAACTATGCATTTAAATTCTGATGGATGAGGGGTTAAATGTACTTCTCATTTTGTCTTAAAATACCTTAATCATCAAATTTTTTGCAGCATATCTCGCTTAGTTTGAATGCAATCGACATTTAATGTTGCTCATTTTAAAGGTCTTTTGAATCACGATAAAAGGAATTGGTTGCATTATACAACTAAAATCGACTGTTTCTTTTTATTTCGAGTTGAATACACCGATTTCAGTATGCACCAAAAAAGCAAACTCTTCTCATCTACCATATCTCTTTTTATATTATAACTAGAAGATATATGATGGAACTAATCTCTTTGTTTTTTTTATAAGCTACAAAAACGTTTTATATAGTTTTTTTCGTTAGATGCATATATTTTAAGGTATTCGCAAAAATCGCCCGAAATGGTGTAATTTTTCAATGAAATCGGCCAATTTTCAACCACAAATAACTCAAAAATAATTACCTATTGAGTTTTCAAAAAAAATTGAACTGAAGCTGGACTGATTGAACATCTCCATAAGACCATGTAGAAAATTGCATAGAACAATATAAGGAGCACGACCTGTAATAAATAATAATGGTCTAACTAAATAAACTGCTTACAAATAAAGACCTTCAGTTGCCTCTCAGATTGAGGGCTTTAAGATGCTACATATTTTCTATATTGCTGTACGGAATGGAAGCTTGGACATTGAAGAGACAATACATGTTATAGTGCTACGAAGTTTAAATAAGGAGTTAGAAGTTATGAAAAATACTTATAAAAACTAGAAAGCTGGAATATTTGGGTCACATTACCAGAGGAGAAAAGTATGGTTTGCTGAGAATTATTATGCAAAGAAGGATCCAAGGAAGAAGCAGCATAGGAAGAAGACGCATCTCCTGGCTGAGGAACCTTGGAGAATGGTTTAACTGTAGTTCATTACAACTGTTCAGAGCAGCAGCCAGCAAAGTGACCGTAGCCATTATGATATCCAACCTCCGATAGGAGAGGGAACTTTAAGAAGAAGAACTAAATAAACTGCGCGTCAGAGAAGACGGACCATCCACAAAATTTAAGAAATTTCTGATTTTTCAATTTTGGTCTTATTTATATCGAATTAAATCTATTCTGTATTGAGTCAGTTACTTTTGTAGCATGAAAACCGACATTATCATTAGTAGCAAAAATGAAAAACAAGGCAAAATTGAGAAAATAAGAAATGTATAGGAAATTTCGATGTAAGTATCATTACAGTTACAATTATAGCAATAATTTAATTATAGAGTCAAGAAAAGCCAAGTATCACTCGTTTCAATAATGTGTGTTGCCACCACGATTCTGGATACCACTCACCATTCGATTTGGTTTAGAACTGATCACGTTTTGGATGTCCTTTTTGGGAAAGCGCTCCATTCCTCAATGATAACCTTTTGAAGCTCTTCACATGTTGTTGGAGCAGGTATATGACGTCTTACACGCCTTTTCAGAAGGCTCTATATTTGCTCAAAAGGACTAAATTCTGGACTTTAAGTAGGCCAGTTCATTTTTGAAATACCAAAATTTTCAAGATACTGTGTTACAATCCTTTCCGTGTGTGATCTCGCATTATCTTATATTAGCAGAAAACCTTTACCTAAAAACCCAGCATATGGCATCACATAATGTTGCAGGATCTCCGTTTTGTATAGTTGTGCTGTTAGTGTGCCCCTCTCAATTAAGATAGGATCCGTGTGTGCCTAAAAAGAAATCACTGCTCAAAACATTACTGAGCCACCATCAAAAGCAACCCACTGTGACCGAGTGCAGGCGGCATAACGTTCTCAAACCCTTCTGTGGACCTTATTTTGATCATATTTACCACAAATTGATATTATCTCATACCCATCCATAGGGGTCGACAAGACAAGAATTCTTGTCTTGTCTTGAGAAAAAATCGAGAAATTTAAAAAAATCTTGTCTTGACGTTTTCTTGAACTCTTATATCTTGTCTAGACTCCAGAAATTTCAAGATTTTGAAATTTCTTGATTACCCAGTCCGGTGATTCTCCGGCGACCTTTTTGTTGCGTCGCGTGCTAAGGAATTCACTGCCACTGGCGTTGGTCCCCGATCTGCATTTGTTTCCTTGACGAACGTCAAATTTGTTTTTTAGTTGTATGCTTAAAATAAGCATCTTGTATGTTTCGCACATATTCTTAACTTAGCTGTCCAGGATATCATAAAAATGGTTGAACCAAATCATAACAGTGTCGATATCGAAAAGGATTTTGATTATTTGGAGGATAAGCTCGAAGTAGTACAGGGTGTCTGCGTAACTTGGAACCATATGGGAAACTTTTTTAATATAAATTTTACGAAAAAAGTCATTCTTTATAAAGTGCTCTGCATAATCTAAAACCTAAGATGCAATCATCAGATATCAAATTTTGTCAACAGTATACGAGGTATGTCAAAAAATATTAATTTCGCTCAAGAGCAAACTACCTTTATATTTCAAAATATCAAAAAATTTTATTATGAAAAGTTATTTGTAATTAAAAACCATATTCAAACATGCAATAACAGCCTTCTACGTGAAAAAAAAATTCTGAGATTTTCCTAAATTACTGATTCCGAACATCATTTTTATTTATTAGACCTGTAATAACTCTTTTATTAATAATTTTAGGAAAAAAAAGTTATTCTTCATAAAAATCTGTGCATGGTCTAAACCTCAAGATGCAACCATCAGTTATCCAAGTTTGTTACTTTTATACGAGGTGTGTCAAATAATATGAATTTAGAAAGAATTCTTTCTATATTCTTTCTAAATTCATATTATTTGACACACCTCGTATAAAATTAACAAACTTGGAAAACTGATGGTTTTATCTTGAGGTTTAGACCATGCACAGATTTTTATGAAGAATAAGTGTTATTCCTAAAATTATTAATAAAAGAGTTATTACATGTCTAATAAATAAAAATGATGGTAGGAATCGGTAATTTAGGAAAATCTCAGAATTTTGTTTACACGTAGAAGGCTGTTATTGCATATTTGAATATGGTTTTTAATTACAAATAACTTTTCATAATAAAATTTTTTGATATTTTGAAATATAAAGGTAGTTTGCTCTTGAGCGAAATTAATATTTTTTGACATACCTCGTATACTGTTGACAAAATTTGATATATGATGATTGCATCTTAGGTTTTAGACTATGCAGAGCACTTTATAAATAATGACTTTTTTTCGTAAAATTGATATTAAAAAAGTTTCCCATATGGTTCCAAGTTACGCAGACACCCTGTATAAATGATACTGCTTTGCATTTTAACTCTCCTGTAAGTCAAATTAAGCATCTTCTCAAAAAATATCAAAAACTCAGGGCAAATGCAACTTAAGCTTAAGTGCTTGCGAGGCCATAAATTGTAAGATGACTAAATGACTATGCCAAAATTAGATGTGCCTACAAAGTGGCATTCAACTTTCGAGATGCCAAGATGGTGTTTAAGTGTAAAAAATGTTTTAACTATATTTTGCGACAACATCAAAAATCTAAATAATTTCAAAATACAAAATAATTGTATTAGATGAAGAATGGGTTCTGATCAGTAAATTTTGTCAGTATCTGAGAAGCTTTAAAACACTTTCTACTTTCTTCAATACTCGAAGGGGAAACATATTGCACACTCCCATTGGTGGTAATTGGAGTAAACTTACTTTTAGATAAACCGGAAATATTGAGCTCATGAACTTGATAATAAAATTGATAGAGACGTTACTGCATTCAAGCTGCGAGATATAAAATACTGAAAAACTATAATAAAACTAATTGTATATTATACTGTGTAGTTCTTATTTTGGGTCCTCGGCACAAAGTAGAGCCATTTTCCTCTTCATCTTGGAAAAAGTTTCTACAATCAGAGGCAGTACAAAAATTTGAAGAAATAGTTAAAGCTAACTACTGTAATAAATCCATGAATGATTTACAGAATCCAATACCAGAGCCAGCACTTAGTCTGAAAAAAGAAGATAACCAACTTGATTTAGATATTATTTAGAAAGCTGATAATGATAACTTACAATCTTTGAAGTATGAAATTGAAAAATACATAAACGGGCCTATTAGGTCAGAAGATTCTGGGAATATACTTGATTGGTGGGGAAGACACGAAAATATCTATCCGTCATTACCGAAAATGGCCAAGGATTTTCTGGAAACGCCAGCAATATCTGTACCTGCGGATAGACTATTTTCAAGCGCAGCTTTAACAAGAACAAAGCCAAGAAATCGGCTGGGCGTTGACTCCATCAGAAGTGTTATCTACCTTAATTCATGGCTTATCAATTCTAATTTAAAAAGGTGCTAAATTTGTTATTTATTAAAATAAAATCTAGTTTGCAATTTTATTTTCAGTAGTAATAACCCAAGGACATTGATAATTGTTCGAAAAAATTTTATAACAGATTTCGAAAGCTTGTTGCTTGGAAACAGACCGACGCCGTAGGCGGAGGTCTGTTGCCTGTAAGCAACAAGCTTGAGAAAGTTGTTAAAAAATTTTTGAGCATTTATCAATGTTCGAGGGTTATTCGGATAGAAAATTTTTTGCTGGTTATGAAAAAAAAAATACAGAGCAGAAACAATTTATTTAAATGTGCAATTAACAAAGGAACGATTAGAAAAATTTAATGAAGATCCAGACATGTTAGTTTCTATAACTGATGAAGATGTATTTCCACTACGCATGCTGTTAATAATTTTATTATGATGTTCTTCGTCAATGTTCAAGTACGGTTTTATTGAGTTGGAATTGTTATGCCCCGTAATTTTTATAAGCTCTTGCTCTTTTTTTTTTTTTTTATTTGCTAAGTGCTACAATCTGGTCTTTGACCAATGAGTAACTTTTTATCTATCCTATCTTACTAACTACTTAATATCTAAGAGTCACCCTTTGATGTCTTCTTAGTTGTCTTTATTATTACTGGCGCACTTTTTGATTGCGCACTATCACACAAAGCTCTGCTTTTCACTATATCACGCACTACACCAACACGTTGCTTGCACACTAGTCGCGCAATGCTCCGCTATTAGCTTTGTCGCACACTACACCAACTCGTGAGGTTTGGTCCTCTTCAGTCTTCTTTTCTGGTTTGAGTTGTCCAGGAGCTGGATGGCCTCAATATTTTCGTGGAGAAGAAGTCTTTTTTCATGACTTTCTGCGTGTTTTCGGATTTCTTTGTCGACGGGCTCCATTCGTAGATCCTTGTGGATATCGTCATTACGGATGTACCAGGGTGCGTTAACTATGCCCCTTAATACTTTGTTTTGAAAAGTTTGTATTATTTTCAAGTTTGTCTTTTTTGTACATCCCCACAGTTGGATACCATACGTCCATACTGGTTTTATAACTTGTTTGTAGATTAGCATCTTGTTATACGTTGACAACCCTGAGTATCGTCCCAGTAGCCAGTACAATTTTTTATATTTAATATTTAATTCTTCCTTCTTTTTCTTTACATGGGCTTTCCAGCGAAGCTTCGTGTCTAGGGTTAAGCCCAGGTATTTGGCTGTGTTGGCATACGGAATGTCTTGTCCATTAATTTTTATTGGTGCGTACAGAATTTTTTTATTAGTGAAATCAACATGTACTGATTTGCTTTCATTCAATGTAATCTTCCACGTCTTAGTCCATTTTTGGAATTTGCTTATCGCATTTTGTAGTTTATTGGCTGTTTCTACGTTATCTTTACCTACTGCTAATATGGCGGTGTCGTCGGCAAAGGTAGCTAAACAGTAGTTATCGAATTCTGGTAGATCACATGTATAAAGGAGATATAGGACCGGGCCCAATACGCTACCCTGGGGGACTCCGGCTTTTATTTCTTTAAGTTCAGAATAAGCATCATCTTGCTTGATTCTGAAATATCTATCAGTTAAGTACGATTTAATTATGTCTGTGTATGATTTTGGAAGAATAGTCTCTAATTTATGAAATAGTCCTTCATGCCAAACTCTGTCAAATGCCTGGGCAACATCTAAGAATAAAGCTGAACAAACTTTTCTTTCCTCTAGTGCATTTTCTATAATATCGGTGACTCTGTGGAGTTGGTCTATAGTTGAGTGTTTTTGCCTAAAACCAAACTGGTGATTTGGAATTAATTTTTTGTTTACTATAATTGGTTGCAATCTTCTGAGGAGAAGTTTTTCAAATAATTTAGACATTGTGGGTAGCAGTGATATTGGTCTATAGGAAGAGGTTATATGTGGTGGTTTGCCTGGTTTTGGTATCATTACTATTTCCGCCACTTTCCACAATGAAGGAATATATTTTAATCTGATCGCAGCATTAATTAAATAGGTCAACTTGACAATTGCTTTTCTTGGGAGCTGTTTTAATATTTGTCCTGTTATTAAATCAAAGCCAGGAGCTTTTCTCGGGTTTAAATTATACTTGATTTCTTTTATTACTTCTTCTACAGTTACTGGCATTATGTTCTCTTCTTCTTGCAAACGGTTGCTCTGTAATGATTCTTCTTCTTGTTGTTGTTGATGCGGTTGAAATATTTTTTCTAGATGTGTAGCAAAGCATTCTGCTTTTTGTTCGCTGCTTCTAGCCCAAGTGCCGTCTTCTTTTTTTATGGGTGGTATTTGCATCATTGGTCTTTTTAATCCATTGGTTGCCTTCCATAGTGAGTATTCTGTGGATCTTTCATTCGTTAGGTTGTTTAAGTATGTCCTAATGGATTCTTCTTTAAATTCTTTTATCTCTCTTTTTAGTTGTTGGGTGAGATTATTTACAATTGTTTTATCTTGAGGAGCTCTACTTTGGAACCATTTTCGTCTTGCTTTCCGTTTTTCGTATACCAGCGTTCTAATTTCTGCCGGGTAGTTGCATCCTTTTAGGCGTCTTTTGATGTCTGGAGTACATTCCCAAGATATTCTTTGGATGTCTTTATTGAATTGGTCAACTTCTTTTTCAATGTCTTTTACGGTTCTAAGAGAAACGTTTAAATTAATTGTTTCTTCTAGCATTTGTCTGAAGCTTATCCAGTCGGTGTACTTATTAGTTAGCGAAGGGTTATTTTCTTTATATATTATGTTTTCGCTTAGTGTTAGTGTTATTGCTGTATGGTCAGAACATAACTTATGACATTCATCTATTTTCAGGTAGTTTTGCGATATATTTTTGGTTATGAAAAAATCAATTAGGTCAGGTATCTTGTTGGGGTCAGTAGGCCAATAAGTTGGCTTCCCTGTTGACAAGGTTATGGCTCCGTATTCATTCACAGCTTTTAAAAGTTCTCTGCCTTTTTTTGTGGTTAACCTTGAGCCCCAGTGGGTATTTTTAGCATTATAATCGCCTCCTACTATAAATCTATTTCCCAGCTCGGTAAAGAGATCAATATATTCCTCCTTACTTATTGCATGTTTCGGAGGACTATAGATTGCTGCCACTATCAGTGGGTATCTAAGAGTTCTAAGTGTTACTGCAGTTAACTGCACTTTTTCTGTTACGTAGTTGGCTTCTTCGTAATGTTGTAAATTTTCTTTAATTATCACTGCACTTCCTCCTTTTGCATTATTATCAGGATGAATCGCATGATAGACTCTATAACCGTGAAATTTGATAAATGAGTGTTTAGTAAAATGTGTCTCTGAGATGAGGCATACATCTATATTTTCTGTCTGTAGAACTAATTGAAGCTCCTGCTGGTGGTTCAGGAGTCCGTTTGCGTTCCACACTAGTACCTTAATTGAATTAATATTGTTTCGATTTAGGTATAGCTCCTTTGGCACTATATTCTAATCTTTTTAGCCTCTCATCCAGTGTTGTTATGATTTGTTCTTGATTTTCTAGCTTCGCTAATATGAGTTGCAGACTTTGTTCGATATTATTAGTTCGTTCCTCCTTTTTGCCACTTTCCTTTTCGTTGTTTACTGCATTGGCAAATGTTAGATTTTCGTTAACTTGCCTGCTTACTGAAGGATGTTTATTAACCCCCCTTTTTTTATCTATTGCTCTATTCCTCATGTTTTGTAATTCAATAGCCACTTTACAGCCACGATAGTTAGCTGGATGCTCTTGTCCACAGTGTACACATTTTGGTTTGACATCTTTTGATTTGGTACACTCCTTAGTATGATGCTTCCCTGTGCATTTGACACATCTCGCTTGTCTGGCGCAAAATTTTTGGGTATGCCCATATGCCTGGCAATTTTTGCATTGAGATATTAATTTGGAGGATTTAAATGGTTGGATTTCGACTTTACATTGTAGTATATGCTGTATACTATGTATTTTATTTATATCTTCGCTATTGTCAAAAGTCACTATGAACATGTCAAGTGGTTCCTTGGTACGCCACTTAATTTTATTTATAGCATTCACTGCTTTAAAACCTCTCCTTACCAATTCTTCAATTATGCTGTCTGGTTTGCACGAATGCGGGAGATATTTGACTATTACCTTAATTGGTCGGGTTCTTTTATCTTCGTATGTGAACCAACTGTGTGGTGTTTGCTCTCGTAGTATTTTTGTCACGCCACGATACGTATCCTCATCGTTGGCTTTAATTTTGAAGTTCTCTTTATTTACCATTTGGATTATAAATTTATTTATACCTATTTCCTTTGTGAGCAGTTCGGTTTTCAAGCCAAACGCTTCGGCAGACGTTTTTGTCGAATTTTGAATCATATTTTTTCCAATGGGCATATTATCATACCAATGATCATTTTCGGTTTTCCAGTAACGATTTGTTCTTAGGAATAATCTATCCGTTTTAATATTTGGGCCCCTTTTTGATAACAATTTTTTAAATAATCTGACAGGACATACGTTACCGTCGTTGTTTTCTATTAAAAATTTGCTGTCAGTACACCTTCTTGAACCAACTTGGCAAGTCTTGCTGAATACAGGGTTATATTGTACTCGATTTGTTACAGAACCATCGTTATTTGTTTCAATACGAAAAAGTCAATCAAACAAGCAGCAGCTTCCCCACCTCGCCAAGCTAATTCTACGGCGGTTATGTGATAGAATTTCCATTGTAGCCCTTCAGGGGTGTCTTCGTTCCACAAATTTATCATTTTTGTTATTTCTACTGCACTCAATGCCTCTGAACTTTGTTTCCTTTTACAGGGATCCGATTGTAGTTTTCGTCGTATAGAATCGCGGGCAGCTCGCGCTTGTTGAAATACAACGCTTTTGAATGGGTCAATAATAACTTTCATTTCCTTATAATACTTTTCTTGTAAAAGCTTACTTGTTAGGTTCCACATGGTTTTGACAGTAGCTTCTTTAAACTCTGTACCATCTTTTCTTCTCATGTTCACAGCCCAATCCTTTAAAATCGACGCCAATTCTTCCACCGTCCGATTTCTATCTAATTCATATTTTCTATCATTGCAAAAGTCCATAAACGCTTTCCATACAAATTTTTTACTGTAAACAGTATTCTTTGGTATATTTGATTCGATAATTTCATTAATATTCTCATCAGTATTACAACCAAATCGTGACATTTTGAAATATTGAATATTTGAAATGTCAAAATCGAAATGAAACGAAATATAGGTATCCATAGCTACATGATTGAGTGAAAACAGCCCATGGGATCTGTTTTCAGTATAATGTTGGTTTTATTGGTTGTATTCAATCAGATGACCACAAATTAATTGATTTCATTGGATTTCTAATTGAGCAAAAAATTTTCAACAGGATTAGCTAAGCATCATTAATTATTATTTTTAATTTACATTTTTTTAAATCGATTTAGCAAAAAAAGTGTTCAATAAATTGAAATACGTTATGTTATGTCAAAATAATGTTATCTTTTTCACAAATAAAAAATATATGTTTTAGAGTTTTCATATTGGTCAAGATATTTCAAGATGTCTTGTTTTCTTGACAAGAAATCTTGGTATTGACATAAAATTTCTTGTCTTGTCTTGAAATCTAAAATTACTCTTGTATTGATCTTGTCTTGAAATCAAGACAAGATCAAGACAAGATCTTGAAATTTTCAAGAAGTTGGCGACCCCTACCCATCCATAACCAATACTTTTTCCAGATCGTCTATTGTCCAATTGACATGTTCACGGGCAAATATAAGTCTGCGTCTATTGTGAGCAGCAGTAATGACCTCGTTGGTGTATTGCAAGCTATCAAACCCTGTTCTGTTAGCCTTTGTCGAACAGTAGAAACGCTGATTACTAGTCCTTGGGCTTGCTGAATATGGCTTTGGAACATTTTAGAAGTTTGAGTCCTGTTTCGCAATGCAGCAATAGTGAGAACGCGATCTTCTCTGACTGTTATCTTCCATTTTGCACCCGTGCCGGGTAGCCGTTGATAAGCTCCAGTCTCAAGAAATCGGTGGTAAGTTCTCTGCAGAATTGGACGACTAACATTCAATTGTCCTGCCACATCCCTTTGTTTGCTCCATTTTCCAGCAATGTAATAATCTGAACAGACTTTCGATATTTTTCCATCGTTATTAAGCATAACAATTTACTTTAAGGAGGTCGATGTCACATTATGCGTTTTGACCGGATGCGGTAAAAACGCATGCGTTTCCAACGCAACCGGACCGATCTGTTACACTATGCGTTCTGACCGGATGCGGTGGAACCGCATCCGTATCCAGCGCAACCGGACTGACCTGTCACACTATGCGTTTAGTATGCAGTTTGTAAGCGCGTAACGATGTCTCGAAACATTTTGAAAAATAAATTGTTAGCAATTTCTGTATTGGAAGCGGAGGAAATCTTACGGAGGGAATTAGGGAGTTGGTGGAAATCTTACAACCTCACATATCGAAAGAAAATATGTACTAAACTTAGAAACTCCATAAGTGTAGAGGAAAGATTGACAGTAACACTCAGGTACGTAGAAATCAGTCGATATACATCGTGTCTACTTAAGTTAGACAAATATGGGAAACTTTTTTATTATTAATTTTACGAAAAAAAGTTTGAAAAAGTTGAAAACTATTACATATTATGAAAAGTTGTTTGAAATTTCATGTCTTAGTATGTGACCAAAGTAACCCATTTTTATTTCCTTCATAGTGTTGAATATTTCTTTTTCTTTTTTCATCTTTGTTAGTGTTTCCCTGTTTGTTACGTGTTGTGTCCATGATATTTTCCACATTCTTCGATAACACCACATCGTAACCTCTCAATATTCTAGTTCTAATTTCGACACACAGTTTTCCATTGTATAATATGCACTGAATTAATTTTATTGAAAGCGCTTTTGGCTTCTGGTCATCTCAATGTATCGTTGTATTTCAAGGCTGCGGTGCCACTGTTCATTTAGCTCACATCCCAAATAATTGTATCTGGGTACTTTCTCCTATGGTTTTTTAATTAAGTTAAATTGTTTAATCTTCAATTTTGTTCTTACTGACAATCATGATTTTTTGTGTTCAAAGCCATTCCATACTTCAGATCCAAAGTATTAGCAATTCTTCCGGAATTTTCCCGTTATCTATAGTAAATTTCGGTGAATAATTCTACTAGTGTGTCTATGTATGTAGTTTTCTGTTAATAATCTTTATTGGTAAATTTCTGTAGGTATTTCATTTCATAAAGGATTTTTCAAAACAAAAGGACTATAATCAAAATATCCAAATCAGGCTACCTTGAATACCGTGATTCATAAAAGGGTTGGAATTTTGGAATTCATTATCTTAGTAATTGCTGGGATTTATGAGTGACAATATGATAAGACAATGGCCCCGGATGGTTATGTAAAGATTTAATAAAATTTGTGATTTAGTTTTCATTGAAAGTTCAATACTTATTATACCTGTTTTCATAGAAAGTTTTCTGAGAATATATATTTTTGACCTCTCGGTATTATTAATGCACAAGTTTTAAGATAACTGTTTTTTCCTTTCATGAGAAAAGAATACTTTTTGTTTGTAAATTAGTCTTAATTTATGTGTTTTTAATCCAATCTAATAAATAAATTGTCAAATTTTCCTCTGTTTATTGTCTCAGCCGTTAATGGGTTAAGCCAACTTCTATCCACGCTTTGCATTCTTGTCACTATATTCTTTTGTACTATTATCCCAAAGTACTGGCTTCTCCTGAATGAAAGTAATAAATTTATCGGTGTCGAACATTTTCACTATATTATTACTACTGCTGCCTTTGATTCGCACAGTTTGACTGCTTTCATAAGAATGCTTGTGTTGTCGACGCATTTCGGTCTTCTGGTCTTTGGGTGTCACCTCAGGTAGTTGCGGCGATGTCCGGTAGATGCGGCAAGAACGCATAGTGTAACAAGCCTCATTTAAAGACGTGAGTTGTCATCATCCCATTGAACCGGAGCGTTTCCACCGCATCCGTTTCCAACGCAACCGGACCGATCTGTCACACTATGCGTTTTGACCGGATGAGGCGGAAACGCATCCGGTCAAAACGCATAATCTGACATCGGCCCAACACTAAGATATCTCGGAAACTCTATATAACACTATAATAGTTCACACAGTTGTCAAAACCATCAATTTCGCGAAGCTTAATTGGCTCATAAATAATGAGTTCTGAGAATTTTATGATTTAATAGGTTTTGTGAATTTGTTTATTCTCTTTGAAGGCTCGGTTTAACTTCTCAGTACAAACGATAATTCATTTAATTTAATTAACATAAAACAATTAAAAAAAATATAAAATTTTCAAAATTTTGTGGGTGACCCGTTTTCTCTGACGTGCAGTGTAGATAAAAAATATTGAAAAGTTTTTAAACTCTTTTGTTGTGACATGTTTAAGTTAAATATTATATAAACTACAATTAATTGTATGTACCTACCACAAATATTTTTTCAAAAAATGAAAACTAACAGAATAACTCTCCTATATCGTGAAAATACGGTATTTGAATAAATTATTCTTTTTCCACAATCAATAAAATAATAGAAGAGATACGATCAATCAAATTCTCATTCCCAGGACGATAATGTTAAAGCAGAATATTCCCAGAAGAAACAATTACAAAAAAGAAGAAAAATACGGCACTCTCACATATTGAACCTGATAGTGACAGAATTCCTAACAAATGTTAACTTTCAACAACTTATAAAATGTTAGAACACCTCGAAAACGTATAGTTTTGCTAGAATTCCATCGGATCATTTACTGTAGAACCGATTTATAGAGTACAAAAAATAATCTCCACTTTCAATAAAATATTGTACTGGCTTCGAAGTAAAAGGATTTTTGAAAATTGTCACAAAACTACATTGGGGCGATTTCTAACATTAAATGATTGATTTACTCTCTGAAAACTTAAGAAGGTTGTCTATATTCTATACAGTTAAATCGATTAATAAAAATAGATATACCGATGATATTTTAAAGTTTAGCATTATTAACAAAGAGTATTAAAAGTAGACTCGTACAGAGAGCATAGAAAACAAAAATAGGTAATAGCAATTTTACATCGTAATAGAAAAGTTCATATATAGCAATATTTTCTTCTTGTGCAGCTCTTATCGGAAATTGGAAATGATCAAGGGTATCTTCTATTATTTATAACTCCTGTATCACTACTTTTCTTATCTTATTATCTCATGTTTCATTAAATTCCATTTTTGTGCTTCTCCTATAGTATCACAAAATATGGCTAATTTCTATAAGGTTAAGGTCGATTAAGTCAACTGTTAATAAATTTGTATTACAGACCACCGCAAATTATAAAAATTTACAGGTTAAGATCTTCCATTAGTTTTATTTCAATTTTTTTTAAACACTATTTCCTGATTGGAAAGCGAAAAGTCAAAGCAATCAATTGATGTTTAATCAGATATAAAATAATATTACAGTGCGTCCGTAAAATAACGCATAAATTCATTATTAGCTAAATCAAAAACATTATTAGACATTCCCGAAACAGGTCGATTTTTATTTTTAAACTAAGATTTTTTGACGTAATCGATGATTTTTTTTTAAATGAGAATAGGGACCATGTAATAGCTTATTTTTGAAAGGGCGTTCAATTCTCTATTTAGCAATATAAACATTAATATAATTATTTATACAGAGTGTTCAATTTTTTTCTAATTAAATTGATTGAGACAAAAAGAAGAATGTATGTAATTTATTTAATTCAAAATACGTTCTAATGTTGCCAGAAAACAGGAAAAAATGTTTATTTGACAAATAAATATTGTTTTTCACTTAAATTCAATGTTAAAGCTGTCACCCACATGCCTCTTGGCAGTTTGGACATTTAATTTAGGCGAAAATAAGTTTATTTTTCAAATAATATTTTTTTCTGTTTTCTGATAGCAGTTAAATGTATTTAGAATTAAATAAATTACATATATTCTTCTTTTTGTGTCAATTAATTTAATTTAAAATTTTTTTTGACACCCTAGTGAATAGAGAATTGAATACTCTTTTAAATGAGCTATCACATGACCCCTATTCTCATTAAAAAAATCATCAATTACGTCATCACGCCCAGATGGATGACGTCACTAGTAAGATACATATGCCAAAAAATCGTAATTTAAAAATAAAAATCGACCTGTTTGGGAATTTATAATAATGTTGTTTAGAATAGAATAGAAATATGGTTTATTGTCTCTGAAAATTTTTACAATTTTATGGACTAAGCTTACATACAGTCAAAAGAAAAATAATATCAACAACAAATAACAAATAACAACTACAATTTACTAAAATTAGATAAATCGTCAATATACAGTAAATATGATATAAAACCAAAGACAAAAACAATTACTTACAACAAATAAAATACAACATTAGGAATTGACAGTTTAAGGTGTCAATTTTATTTAGCTAATAATGAATTTATGCGTTACTTTATGGACGCACTGTATAATTTAAACATGCGACAAGAAAACAGGTTTCAGAACCTTTTTAGGAGCACGTTTACCCTATTTTACATTTTATATAAAAATGATATGGTAATATCGGTTTAAAAAAGGTAAATAAACATTGTAACGCTTAAATTAATAAATATGCTAAGATATTCAATTTTAAGTGTTAAAGGTACTTGCAGAAGATCGAGTTTTTTCTGTATATATTATGTAGATACGATTAAGTAGAATTTAGAGACCTTCTATGGTTGACCCTTAAGTGCTTTCTTAAATGATTGATTTGAATATCATTTGCATCAAAGTGAGGACATATTGCCATCTATCCGTTGCATATACAGTGTGAGTCTGTAATTTGGAATTAATTCAATAGTTCAAATACTAATTATTTTTTTGAAAAATGCTCAGACTTATCGATTAGTATGTCAAATTTAAATTTTTTACATACAATAATAATGTATACACGGTGTCCCAATTTAGAGATATGACGTCATCGTTAATTTTCTTAAACGGCAACACTGTTATTTTGATGGGTATTTAGATAGGTCGTGTAAAGTTATACATAACTACAAAATATCAAATTTTTATTTCTCAACATTTACAAGATAATAAAAAATAAAGTTATGCCTGTAATGTGGAATTAAACTTAATACAGTACAGCGTCGATTATCCGAACTAATTGGGGGACATGGGTGTTCGGAAAACCGATTTGTTCGGATAATCGAACTAGATTGATATAGTCATTTATTTTTATCTACAAGTGACTAAAAGCCATATTTATATACAGGGCCGCCGAGAGGGATGAGCGGGCCCCGGTAAAAAGTGAAGGGCGGGCCCCCGGCAAAAAGTGAAAATCGAAAAAAATTGTTTAATTTTTATAGAAATAAAATTATTAATAATAAATAATAAGAAACGTTTCAAATATAAATTTTATTAAGTTTTGATTATACATATTTATAATAGTGAAAATATTTAAAATACAGGTGTTTTTAAAGTTTTCTGATTGGCAAAAATGTCTCTAATTTTCGAAAAATCGCATGATTTTCCCAAATCATTCTCAATTCACAAAGTTGATAGGCAGCTAACCGATTCTGTTTCATTCTAGCTATCATTACCTGATAGCATTTTTTATGCGAAAAAGAAAACTAAAGGATCTTTACGAGCTTCTGCGACTGTCACCGGTAATGTGCAAAATATTCTTAACGCAATAACGATTCAAATTTGAGATGTTAAATTTTATTAAGCAAATTTATTGGTGAAAGTTGAGATTCACCAATATTATCCGTGTATATCGCTCTCAAATGAAAAATTTCATCTATCAATTCTTCATTGATGTCTTCTTTATAAAACTCGCTCAATGCATATACTGGGTTGGGATAAAGTATGGAACCAAGAAAATATCTTTAAAACGAAAAGAACAATATTTATGAAACTTTGCTTGCAAGTATAGTGACGCAAAAGGCTTCTGTTGCCATATATTTTGTTACTACTCCACTTCCGGTTTCACCGGAAATAACCTTAACTTATTTTATTTAAATGGGACACCCTGTGTATTCTTGCGAATTTTAAAAGGACTTGTTATTTTTAATTCATAAATACCAAATTTGATAGAAAAATTTTTTTTAAAAAGTGTCTTTAGATAATTTTTTGTATTAATACAACGTAGTAGGAAATAAACGAGTACATACCATCTATACTGTAGACTAAAATTGTTGTTTACATGTACTGCATGACTTACTTGAATTTAGTATAGTAGATAAAACTGTTACTGAACTGATTGGCAGAAATAAGTTGTATTAAAAATGGTTCATTTAAGTGAAAAAATTTGTATTGAAATATTAATGATAATCGGTTATGGTGAATTTTCATTTTTTGGAAGTGAATTTTCCAAATAGATGGATTGGACGTAGAGGATTCATAGAGTGGCCCGCTCATTCTCCGGACCTCAACCCGTTAGATTTTTTTTCTTGGGGTTATGTAAAATCACGTGTTTACGTTAGGCGACCAACATGCTTGCAGGATTTGAGACAAAGAATAATTGATGAATGTGAACTAATACGTGTAGGAATCTTGCAAAAAGTGACTCACGAATTTATTTATAGGCTTGCACGTTGTCAGGAGGTGAACAGCAAACATTTTCAACATTTGAAATTTTTTTTTTATTTTTAATATCATTGGTCTAACGTAAATAAATTAACCTATTTTTAAATTGTAAAGAGATTTATTTCTTGTTTTAATAGTTTTTTCTTCCAAACTTGGTATGTATGAATTAAAAATAACACGTTCTTTTAAAATCTGCAAAAATATACAGGGTGTTCCATTTAAAGTAAATAAGTTAAGGGTATTTCCGGTGAAACCGGGAGTGGAGTAGTAACAAAAAATATGGCATCAGATGCCTTTTGCGTCACTACTTGCATGCAAAGTTTCATAAATATTGTTCTTTTCGTTTCAAAGATATTTGCTTGGTTCCATACTTTATCCCAACTCTGTATATTATATAATTTTTTTTTAATATTCATAAATCTTCATCTCGGAATATCCATAAAATTTTAAATAGCGAATGAATTTTATTTTCCGCATTAAATCTTCTGGTTAAATTGCTTATTATATGACAATATTAAATATTTCCCAGCGAAATATTGCGTCGGGCTTAAAATTATCAGTCGCAATACTACTAGGCCCAGGCAAATCATCAAAAATCGCACAGGCCTTTTGCGCCGTTTTTCTTTATTTGATGAAATACTGGATTTATTCCATAATTGCTGGTAAATAATTTAGATTATTCAACATAGATCCTTCTGACTTTTTGTAAATCTTCTAGAAGCCCTGATATATTTTTAATCTCCATATCCATACCATAGTTTTATCTGACTGCACTGTAGTACTTGAATCCTGTGATTTATTGCTGTTAAAATTTTAAACCAAATCATAATATTAAATATAGCCGAGTATTAATCAAACGCATTATGGACTAAAGAAAAACGGGAAAAATTACGTCTTTGGTCTGGTCGACGCCGGGCCCCTTACATCTCCGGGCCCCGGTAAAATGTACCGGCTGTACCGCCCTCTCGGCGGCCCTGTTTATATAACTATATTTATTTGTTTATACCTTGATAATGACAAATAGCAATTAAACAAAAAAGTGCAGTCTTTGCAACAACATATTTTTGGATACAATATTGAAGAAAATTGAAGATATTTTAAGCGTTAATTACTAACGCTTGCTCGGTACTCGAGTGCGGGGCGCGAGCCGCGAGAGTCGACAGTTCGGATAACCGGTCGTTCGGTTGATCGACGTTCGGATAATCGACGCTCTACTGTAGTTCAAATACTAATTGTTTTTTTTTTTGAAAAATGCTCAGACTTGTCGATTAGTATTTCAAGTCGAAATTTTTTACATGCAATAATAATGTATACAGGGTGTCCTAATTTAGAGATTTAATGTTATTGTTATTATCTTGTAAATGGTAGGGAATAAAAATTTGATATTTTGCAGTTATGTATAACTTTACACACCCTATCAAAATAGCTACCAAAATGACAGTGTTGCCATTTAAGAAAATCAAAGATGACGTCATATCTCTAAATTGGGACACCCCAAAACGAATTTATTCCAAATTACAGACATAACTTTGTTATCTTTCATTATCTTGTAAATGGTAAGGAATGAAAACTTGATATTTTGCATTTATGTATAACTTTACACACCCTATCAAAATATCTTTCAAAATGAGAGTGTTGCCATTTAAGAAACTCAACGATGACGTCATATCTCTAAATTAGTACACATTATTATTGTAAGAAAAAAATTTCCATTTGAAATACTTATCGACAGGTCTAAGCATTTTTCAAAAAAACAATTAGTATTTGAGCTATTTAATTTATTCCAAATTACAAACTCAGTCTGTATATAGCGATAGTATTAGATAAATTTTGTAACGCTATAAACGTTAAAATCTCAAAGACACGTTTTTATTTCCAACTAATCAATAAGTGGGTATCTGGAATGTAGAATCTTTATTTAAATCATTTCAACTAATTTATTTTAGTAATAATTATATTCATTTAACCCTTTCCACTTTTCCATTTTATATGTATTTAGTATTTTCTAAAAATTGTAATTACCTACCCGTAATCTTGGTTCAACCTCGCGAGAAAATGTTCAAACTTATGCTGTTTGAACGATAACAGAAGGTTTCTCGATTTAGCTTTTTGATCTTATTCAATTTTTCTTGTTTCACCTTGAGTGGAACTTCCTGAGTCTAGTTATGCACTACAAGTGGGATAAAAACTGCTGCAGCATAGCAGCTACCATGTAAAATTCAATAGCTTTAAAAACTACAACGACTTCGATTCCCGGCATCTCCACCAACATGAAGTCTATTTATTCAGATACAGTCTATCCAACCAGCATCTGACGCCATCAACAAGATATCCTGAAAACTGCATGAATGATAAATATCGTTCTCCATACCACTTACCACTAGATTGACAACAGATGGAAATCTTTCTGGTTACTACCTCCGCGGCTTTCAAAAATTATAAGCCATACGGGTGCCGAGAAGAACATAAAGATGAGGGAATTTTAAATAATTCACGTCCCATGTGCTCAGCATAGTAAAGTTCCAACGAGAAGGTTTCTAAAAATGTATAAATATTTTCAATTTCGTTGCAATCTGAAAATGCAGCAGCATTGTAGTCTAGTTCAATCGGGGAGTGCAGGAAGAGTCTATACCGGTTTCGGGGCTTTTTTGCCCCATCATCAGTAGTCCCATATCCTCTTCTCTCCGATTCAACCAAATACCTCGACGCGTGCAGTCCCAGATTGCAATGAAGGAAATGTCACGGATATCGTAGCGATATCTGCTAAGAAACAAACCATAAATGTCAATTTCAAATTTTTATTTGTCCCTTCCAAAATTCGTTTTACACTTTTGCAATTAAGACTAGATGTACCTACCTATCTCAGAGACAGAGCTAGTCGAAGCCAAAACAATTAGCTCCAACGTTAGTTGTAAAATGAAATATTCCCTATTAAATATTTATTATCTACGACTGATACATAATATATGTATTATACTTGTGGTGTTTGCAATATAATGCCATATAATAATCCCTTAGGGATTAATAATGCGGGATTAATAGCTATTAATCCCTATGGCACAACAATCACAAAATTCACCACGGAAACAAAATAATCAATCTCAAAAAGTGTCACTGTCAAACGAATAGTATATTTGACAGTTTGTGTTGAGATGGACGAAAATGAAGAATCTTTTAATTGTACACCACCAGAAATTGTAGAACTAGCTACAGCAACAGCATCTACCTTAATACCTGAAACATCGAAATCCATTTATAATAAAACGTATAATAATAGATCCCAAATATTTGTATTAAAAACTCTACTAAAGTCTCAACCAATTCAGTTTATTAATTGTACTATTACTAATTTTAATGTTTTTAACAAATAAAGTTGTTCATTAAAAATCTTAAATGAATTAATTTGTCGTAGATAAAGTAGAGTATACTACTCGCAATAATGGCTCTCATTCCCTCGGAATGTTACTCCCTCGCCGCTAACGCGGCTCGGTTCGTAAATATTCCTCGGGAATAATAGCCATCATTATTGACTCGTGGTATAATCTACTATTACTTTACAAAACAGTGGCGTAACAGAATCTGTCGAGCCCCCCCCCCGCAGAATAGGAAATGGGGCCCCTTTAAAAAATATTACTAAATGCGACATGTGTAACATAAACTTATATGTGTTATAGCTCTCAGTCCATGAACGTGAAATACGGCGATACCGTGTAATTTTCAATGTCACCACTTCGAGTTATTTACCAGTGAAAATATTCAACATTGTTGTTCAACAAAAAAACCACGTTTTCAGGCGGTTTTTTGTAAATAACAAATTTTTCAAAAATAAGCGAGTTACGCTCAAAATACAGTTAAAGCCTTTTTTGGTAAAAAAGAATTTGAAAATCTCCCCTTATTTAGCACCCCAAATGAAACTAATCATTACCGCTTTACAAATTACTTAACTTTTTTTTATATGACCTGTAAGTTTCACCGGTTCAAAGCGCTTATTTTTAAATGGGTTTTATTTGAAAGGGCTCTAACGAGTCACTAATTACGAGTGTATGCAAGTTTTGAACAGCCATGTCTTAACCAATTTTTGTCTTACAGAAAAACAAAAAAAAAAACCAAAATATTTGTAAAAGCAAAACCTACATTTCTTTACTCTTTAAGATTTTTCGTATCATTAATACTCCAAAACCGATTTTCGGGGGGTCATGAACTTTTTTTATGGTACATGCATAGCTTAGGTTACCTCACATTTTACCTCGTTCAGCACAACCTTTACTACCGTTCAACACAAAACTATAAACATTTTTCTCGTAGTAAGCGGGATATGTGTTTGAAACTAAACACATTTGAACTGCAAATATTTAAAATTATTTTATATTATTTTAAATTCTCGAGGGGGCTCTCTGGATCCGCCCTTGCTAATACTTTTTAAGTTAGGTAATTTGAAAAAATGGCATTTTTCTAAAATAAAAAAACTTTTTTTACTATAAAACCAATTTTTTTTCAAAAATAATAACTTCGAACCGATCCAACTTAGGGGGACATTTTCACGTTTTTTTAGCAAAAAAGGGGACAACTTTATTTTGAGCGTAGTTTGCATAGTTTTGATGCTAGAAGCTTGCTATTGAATGTTATAAAAAAGATATAAAAAATAAAAATAAAGCTCCTTTTTAAACATTAAAAAAAGTTTTAATGAGTTTTCCCCGAAAATTGCTTCGTTTGCTGGTTATTTCACGTTGAAATATTCGATTTGAAATTGAACGAATAAGAACAATTTTTCATGAGCTACAACTTTCCTTTTACTTACTGTGTCGATAGACTTAATGAATAGGAGAATAGGTTCACCATTTTTTTTATAAGCTACATTTTTGCTAAAAATATTTTTTCGATAATTTTTCGAAAACCTGAATACGTGATTTTTTTTTTGAAAAATAAACATGTTGACTCGCAAGTCACCTGAACAGTATTGACTAAAGAAGCTCTATAGAACAAAAGTTGCTTATAATAAGTCAATTTATCCATTTCCGGACTTATTTTAAACATATATTTTTCACCCCCGAGAAGGGGTAACTTTCACCCCCCAAGTAAAGCAAACAACGGTACAACTCCATCTTTGAAGTGGATGATAAGTAGAATCGAAATCCAAATTGCCAAGCAAATACGTCGGCGTCGTGACGCTGATAATTACACTCCAAAACGCTCATTTACTGGGCTATTAGTGTATTCATGCACTGTTTATGACAACTTACATTTTTCGTCTTTATTCGTATAGAATAAAATAGAAAGAAAATTAATAAACGACTACATTTTTACATAGTATTATTCTATGAGATGAACAACTTTCTTCGTACACTACTATCAGCGAATATATCTACAATTTTATTAATACATACAATACATACACATTGTATCTATCTGATGGGCAACTTCATTTTCAATACTACATTGCTTAAAAAACGTTGCGTGTGTATGCGCAAAATAATATTATAACAATAACACATTTTTACAATATATTAGGGGACAAAAGGGGCCCCTGACATATTGGGGCCCCCCGCAAGCTTCATGCTGCGGAGGCCTCTGTTACGCCCCTGTTACAAAAACATAATTGCTAAAATAATACAAACCTTTGTGGAGTCCTCTTCTCTCCTGGTATGATCTGCGATGAATCTAACACCATCTATGGCTTTATGGACTTCGGGGCAGTGGTGCCACGGATGGCACTCCTTCATTAGAACGTCGTTGAGATGTTCTTCTATATGTTCAATACCTTTCGAATCTAAAATGTGTTCCCCTAAATGGAACCCCATACTCGGAGGTGGAGTTGTACCGTGGATGCTACAGGACCGTAGAGCTCCTGCCTCCAATTCCCTGAAGATAAAATAATGAGAATAATATATAATAAGTAGAAAAATATAAACTATTATTTAACCCATTAATGCTCAGAACTAAAAAAGCTTGAACGTTGTAAATTGTTTTATCGATTTTATTACAAAGAGTGTTATATATTTACTAAACAATGTAAAAAATCAAGGTCTGTCAAAAGGTTGTCAAAATGAGAGGCAACTTTAGTTGCCACGGAGCTTTGTGTGGTAAAGAATGGTGATAAAGAGCCTAATTTGAGAAATATGTTAATATGTGGAAATTACTCCATTAGTTAATTACTCCAAATTAAAAATTAAATAAAATATTTAAAAAAAAAGTCTATACCTCCATTAAGAAGAACAAAAAAATACACTTTCTTTAAATATACTTTTTACCCCATGCCTAGATTTTGTGTCACATTGGGATAATCACTAAAAATCTGTTATCTATAACAGCAAATCGAACTTGACTGACTTGGCAACATTTATAGCGCCTATGAGTATAATAATTATTGTTCACAATAGTGCAGCCGATATGCGAAACAATTGTGCATTTAATGATAGAAGTGTATATTTTGGACCACATATACCACACATATAAAGGTTCAAATTTAGATAAGAGGCCATCTCAGATTTTGCCTTTTACAAAAATGGCGGGCATTCAAAATGGCAACTATACATATGTGACTAATAGCACGATAACTTTTGAACGAGAGGTCAGATTTCATTCAAATTTGGTATATAGGTTCATTTTTTGATGTAAAAGATGGAGGTCTTGAACCGGAAGAATCGATTTACCAGAAGTTGTGTTTTTACTGGTTTTAATGTAAAAATATGTTGTTTTTTTTCAATTCTTTCACCCTGTATGTATTAATTTTTCAAAAAGTTAATACCGCCATTGAAAAGAGCGTAAAAATATTTTTTAGGAAATATTTTGAACTTTTTAGTTCTGTTAATTACCATTTAATAAATGTATAAGGGTATTATAGGGGTATGCGAAATAATATGCGAAAATTATAGGGGTATTACATTGACAAGCGTTCCTGCCAAAATATTCAATAGAATAATTGAAAAAAGGCTAAGGGAAAAACTAGAAATAAAACTAGAAGAATCCCAGCATGGCTCCAGAAAAGGAAGGAGTACCCAAGATCTGATATTCATATTGAGACAAATAGGAGAAAAACTATTGATGAAAGGCAAAGAGATACACATATGCTTTATTGATCTGAAAAAAGCTTTTGATAGAATAAGAAGGGAAGATATATGGAAATGTTTAAAGAAAAATGGAGTAGAAAAGGATATGATAGAAATAATTAAAGCCTTATATAAAAATAATAAAATAAAAATAAGGACTCACAATCAAGAATCTGATGAATTCCAGGCAAAGATAGGACTAAAACAAGGCTGTGTACTAAGTCCATTACTTCTCTCAATGGTACTAGATGACGCAATAAAGCAATGCAAGGAGAAATCTAAAGACATGATATTGGGAAAATGGAAAATGAACAATGTACAAATACAAGAATTACTATTTGCAGATGATATGGTATTGTTAGCTGACACGGAAGAGAAACTGCAACAAATAATAAACACCTATATAAAAGAACTAAGAAAAATGAACATGGAAATAAACACAGATAAAAGTAAAACAATGGTTATGGCAACTACAAAAAAAGTGATAAAAATTAAGGTAGAAGGACAAGTTTTGGAACAAGTAAACAGCTACAACTACTTAGGTACAATTATTGAAGAAGATGGTAAAATAGACAAAGAAATAAACAATAAAATAGGAAAAGCAGGGACAATTTATAATACATTAAGAAATACGTTCTTTGGAAAGAAAGAGGTACCCAAAGAAGTCAAAACACAAGTGTACCAAAAAGTGGTTCGACCATCAATCGTCTACGGGAGTGAGTCGTGGACGCTAACAAAGAACAACAAAAAAAAAATCAAAGCTACAGAGATGAGATTCTTGAGAAAAATAGAAGGGGTCACACGAAGAGACAAAATAAGAAACGACACAATAACTCAAGCTCTACAGATAAAACCCATAGAGACAATTATAGGGGAACGACAGTTAGGATGGTTAGGCCACATCCACAGACTAAACGACACAAGAATAACGAAAAAAGTATATGAAGTCAGAGTACAAGGAAAAAATAAAGTAGGTCGCCCAAGAATGAGATGGGAAGAACAAGTTAGATAAGAAGCAGAGAAGAGAGGACTGCAATGGAGTATGGCAAAACAATTGGCTCAAAATAGAACAGCATGGAAAAGAAGTATCAAAGAAGCACCACAAGATTAAAACATATGGACAGAAAAATGGGTCAAATAAGTAATTTATATTTATTAAAATTGTATTGTTAAAATAAAAGTTTTGTATAATTATTAAAATGTATTGAAATGTAGATATTGAACTAGTTGTAAACAGCCCAACACCGAAAGGTACGAATGGGCTTAACTGATTAAATAAATAAAATAAATAAATGTATAACGTATCTTGACATGTACCTATGTGAGGCAGATTCGTGCAAATATTATAAGAATTATTGTGCATTTAATGGTAGAAGCATATTATTTGGACCACATATACTACACATATAAAGCTTCAAATCTAGATATAAGGCCATCTCAGTTTTTGTTTCTTTTAGACAAATGGCGGGCATTCAAAATGGCAACTATACATATGTGACTAATAGCACCATAACTTTTGAACCAGACGTCATATTTTAACCAAATTTGGTATATAAGTTCTTTTTTGATGAGTAAGATCAAGGTCTTGAATCCGAAGAATCAGTTTACCAGAAGTTGTGTTTTTACTGTTTTATTTATGTAAAAATATGTTGTTTCCTTTTCAAATATTTCACCCTGTATATATAAATTTTTCAAAAAGATAATACCGCCATTAAAAAGAGTGTAAAAAGTTCTTTTAGGAAATATTTTGAACTTTTTAGTTATGTTAATTACCATTTAATAAATGCATTACGTATGTTCACATGTACCTATGGGCGACAGATTCATTTTGAATGCCCGCCATTTTTGTAAAAGACAAAATCTGAGATGGACTCATATCTAAATTTGAATCTTTGTATCTGTAGTATGTGTTGTTCAAATTATATGCTTCTACCATTAAATGCACAATAACTCTTATATTATTATTTGCACGAATCTGCCATACATAGCTACATGATGTGAAGATACGTTATGAATTTTTATTAAATGGTAATTAATATAACTAAAGAGTTCAAAACATTTCCTAAAAAATATTTTTACGCTCTTTCTAACGCCGATATTACCTTTTTGAAAAGTTAATATATACAGGGTGAAAGAATTGAAAAAATAAACAACACATTTTTACAAAAATATCAGAAAAACACAACTTCTGGTAAACCGACTCTTATGGATCAAGAGCTCGATCTTATACATAAAAAAAGAACCCATATCCCAAATTTGGTTGAAATCAGACTTTTCGTTAAAAAGTTATCGTGCTATCAGTCACATATGTATAGTCGCCATTTTGAATGCCCGCCTTTTTTGTAAAAGGCAAAATCTGAGATGGCCTCTTATCTAAATTTGAACGTTTATATGTGTAGTATATGTGGTTCAAATTATATGCTTCTACCATTAAATGCACGATAATTTTTATAATATTTGCACGAATCTGCCGCACATAGGTACATTTGAAGGTAAGTTCTGCATTTATTACATGGTAATTAACATAACTAAAAAGTTAGAAATATTTCCCAAAGCATATTTTTATGCTCTTTTCATTACCGGTGCTACCTTTTTGAAAAATTTATATATACAGGGGGAAAGATGTGAAAAAGAACAACATATTTTTACATAAAAAATCAGGAAAAACACAACTTTTCGTAAACCGATTCTTCCGGTTCAGGAGCTCGATCTTATACATAAAAAAAAGAACCCATATACCAAATTTGGTTGATGTCGGTCTTTTCGTTTAAAAGTTATCGTGCTATTAGTCACATATGTATAGTCGCCATTTTGAATGCTCGCCATTTTTGTAAAAGGCAAGATCTGAGATGGCCTCGTATCTAAACTTGAACCTTTATATGTGTAGTATATGTGGTCCAAATTATGTGCTTCTATCATTAAATGCACAATTCTTATAATATTTGCACGAATCTGACGCACTACAAACTACAATTATAATAGTAGGGGAGACAAGGATCCTAAATTTGCAGTTACTAAAGCGTTATGGGGACCCCTTGGGTTGTGAAGAGTAGGTCCTAAAACCAAAAAAGTTTTCCATTTAAGTGGGGGTTTTCATTTCCAAAAATCGTTTTTTTTTCGATTATAGCACCAACTATACATATTTCGAAAACATGTCAGGAATAAAAGTTACTTATTTTATGTAAGAAAACCAAATCTGCAATCAAAAATGGGGGCTCCTATTTAAGATTTTAAAGATACTTTTTTGTGAAACTTTGTGAGTCTCCCATTTCCTTACGCCCCCCTCAAATCGTCAGATTTTTTAAATATACACCCTTTTGTTATACACCCTTTTGTTATACACCCTTAATCTGACAATTTTGAATATTTTTAAGGATAGATTTTTTACGGACAGTCCCCAGCGTACGCCCCTCTATTAAGAGTCCATATATGGTAGGGGTACATTTACAGGGTACAAGGTGTCTCCCCATGTGATTTTCTGACGCGCTAGAGTAACTGCAAAAATTCCCTGCTTGGGGTCCCCTGCCACAATATTGTGCTTTCGTTTTTGATAGATAGTGTCACTGTCACTGTCGTACTGCCGACGCATGCTGCCGTACTGTTGAAAGTTCGCAAGAACTTTCGAAAAAAAAAATATTGATGACGCGCTGATGTAGCCTCTTAACAGATGGAATTGGGGCAATTTGCCAATGAAGTTTCAGTTTTTCGTTTAAAAAATTTAATCAAGGTTATCATACACATAATTAACATTGGGAAAACTTTAGGCTATTGATTATGTCCAAAATAAGAGAGCTAAAAGGAACTACAACGTTAACGGGATTTTATTGTCTCATATGGTAAATGGATCTCTAAATTTGAAAAAACCGCTGAGTGCTACCATTTAAATAGGTGCGTTTTTGAGAAAGGGGTGAATTAGTACCTAGCACAGGGTGAATTAGAGTGAGTTCTATGCACTTTTGGTAGAAACACGTCCTCAGGAAAATTGTTGCAGGTTAAATTTACTATCGAACCTTCTAAATTTATAAATAGTTTTTTTTACAAAAATATATTCAAAAGAAAAGCAAGAAAAAAACATGGAAGAAAGCAATTTTGTTTTTTGCCCCATAATTTTTTCCACAGGGATATAGGTATAAAATAACTTCCATCCTTCGTCTTCAAAATAAAGTCTGGTAAAAGTCTCTAGGATTTATAGTTTCCGAAACAGAATTTTTCAAAGTTCTCCGCTCACATCATTTTTGGGCCATTTTCCCCATTATTTCGCAAACATTGTTCTGTAACTTTTTTCTACGCATTTCTAGGTATATACAATGGTAAATTTTGTAGAAAGAGAAGTTAATTACCTTTAAAATGGTCTATTGTATAAGGATATACGGCTCTTTTTAAGCAACTTATGATTTTTCAAGGTTTTATACTTTTAATTATTTTTGATATTTTTAATAATTATTTTTTAAATTCTCATTATGGCTTTTCTTCTTGCACATTTAGGTATATGCATTGTGCAATAAAAAAGCTTATTTTCTTTACTTTAAAACGGTGTATTGCAAAAAAATTTAGGACTATTTTTAAACAAGATATCCGTAGGATATCCAAGAGTATCCTTAATTTGAGAAAAATTTTTAATTTTTTAAATTTTTTTCAATTAAAAGAATATAATTGCATACTATAACACAACTTTTAATTCCAAATCTCTTTTCTTAATAACACTTTTCGATATTGTGAAATACCTACTTTACTTTTGAGCGAAACTCATATTTTTTGACATACATCGTACACTATTGATAAAATTTTATATCTGATGATTGCAGGTTTTAGACTATGCAAAGCATTTCATAAGGAATAATTTTTTTTCGTAAAGTTAGTAATAAAAAAGTTTTCCATATGGTTCCAACTTAGTGGGACCTATTGCATGTGTATAATATGTCACATTTTGAAAAAGCATATCTTGTTTAAAAATAGTCCTAGAATTGTTTACAATACACCATTTTAAAGTACAAAAAATGAGCTTTGTTTTTTATTGTACAATGTATATACCTAAATAACAATAAAAAAAGTTATAATGAGAAATTTAAAAATAATCGTAGAATATATGAAAAATCATTAAAAGTATAAAATTTATACAACCATATCTTGCTTAAAAATAGTCATACAGCCTCCTACAATAGACCATTTTAAAAGTAATTGACTTTTCTTTCTATTAAATGTAACATTTCATATACCCAAATGTACATAGAAAAAAGTTACAGCACAATGTTTGAGAAGTCACAAGTGAGTGGCAAAATTTGAAAAATCATATTTTGGATATTAAAAATCATAGAGACTTCTGCTACACGCCATTTTAAAGAGGAAGGACGGAAGCTTTTCTTCCGTGAAGCAATGCCTATACCTATATCCCGGTGGAAAATAGTTATGGGGCAAAAAACAAAATTGCTATCTTTCGTGTTTTTTTCTTGCTTTTCTTTTGAATATATTTTTGTAAACAAAAATATATCTGACTTTAAAATGTGATGTTTCGATAGCAAATTTAACCTGGAACAATTTTCCTGTAGACGTGTTTGTACCAAAAGTGCATAGAACTCACCCTAATTCGCCCTGTGCCTAGGGACTAATTCACCCCTTTCTCAAAAACGCATCCCTTTAAATGGTAGCACACCGCGGGTTTTTCATATTTAGAGGCCCATTGACTATATGAAACAATAAAACCCCGTTAACGTTATAGTTCCTTTCTAAAATACATAACCAATAGCCTACTTGTTCAAGTTTTTAAACCAAAAGAAACTGAACAATTTTTAAACGAATCATAAAAAATCCCTTTTTGCTTCGAAATTACTTTTTTAATGCTTCTTTTGTCTCGACATGTACTGTTCATGATAGTGCATCGTTGCTCTTGTATTTTATACAAAATATTATTTTCTCTTCTCCTCATGTGTTTTTTTTATATTTATATTTTGCTTCTCTTATAAAATAAATATACCTTGGAATTTAGTAATTTATAATATGCAAATTTTTATTGAATCTCATTATTTGCAATGCTTTTACATCAAACACATGTTTTTAATTTCACGTTATACTATAGAATCGATTAAAACAATATTGAACATCCAGTGAAACAGCAGAAATAGTCATAAGGGCTTTATTGAAATTTGAGTATGAACTGTATACCCGAATATGGAGACAGACCAAATACATACAATTTTAGCCCAATATTAAAATGAGAGGAACAAATCTCGGATGAGTAGTGCACGGGAATTATTTGCCAGCTGCATAAAAAGGTTGACCAATATTGTTATGTAGAGATTATAGTGTGATGTGATGAGAGTAAATTGTTTTTCATATACAGGGTGCGCCAAACCTTTCATTTTCTTTTGTTGCGGCTAAACTATAGAGGAAATAAAAAATGTATAAAAAACTGATTATTTTTTGTATTTAAGTTGTGTTTTTAATGGGACCCCTTATATTTTAAAGCATTTTTGAATATATTTTTTAAAGAAGAGTTTGTCTAAAGCAGGTTTAATAGATCCAAAGTTAATAACTTTCGAAATATTTACACTTTTATTAAGAAAAATGGTTTCCAAAGTAATAAAAATGTAACTTGTATGTCAAAGTTCTTCTAGTATATTGTCATTTTTAAATAATTTAATATCCTTAATATCCATCCACACAATATATTATGGTGAGATCACTATTTTCACATAAAAAACTTTCTAATATTTTTAAATGGAGCACCCTGTATATTAATATTTATTGTATTTTGTAGAAAATATTCCAATCTCTCTTCTGGTATGGTATATGAGGTTATACGTACGTAGTTTTATGTTTCTGCAAATTTTTTATTAATACATTTTGTGTGTATCTACTGATATAACAAACAGAAATTATAAAAATTATAATCTAATTTTATAAACACCAATCAAAATATCTTAAATTAAATAAAACTGCCGGGCGAACTTTCGACACCAAATTGTGTTTGTACCTGGGGTAATCGAAGGGTCAAATTTTATTACAGGGAATTTCGACACCGTGCCTAAAGCAAGTAAGATAAGCAGGTAACCTGTCACAATTAGTTCAGAAAGCCACTGCGCATCCGCTAGGAAAAATATTTCGATTCGGATTTTTTGAGCAATCTTACTCAAAAAGGACCCCTTTTAACAAATTTGCATGTTGCCAGGACCAAAAGTGGGTCAAAAATGTTTTAAACGTTTTTTTTTGTTTTTTTTTTAAATTATTTTTTTGCATTCAACAAAGTTTTTTTAGATTTCTTGGATCATTCCAAAGAGAAAAGGTCTTTAGTGACTTTTTTCTAAAGTTGATAGTTTTTGACATATAAGCGACTCAAAATTGAAAAATTGCGAAATTGGCCATTTTTAACCCTCAAAAACTATATGAAAAACTGAAAATTTGAATGTTGCCAAGGTATGCAGATATTCTTTAAATATCGATTGATGAAATCCCAAAGAGTTTTTTGCAATACAATATTCAAAACTGCTTTGTTTTTTAATTGCTAATCAAGCGTGCGCGACACGATTTTCCACCGTTGCATGTGTATACAGTATGGTGCAAATGAAAGGAATAAATTCGTTATTTCGTAAACCGGCGACTTTAAGGAAAAATCCCGAAACAGGTAGATTTTTATTTGTAAGTTATGATATTGTGGCATATATGCTGTACTAGTGACGGCAACCATCTGGGCGTGATGACGTAATCGATGATTTTTTTAAATGAGAATAGCTCATTTGAAAGGGTCTTCAATTCTTTATTCAGTAATATAAACATTTATATAATTATTTATACAGGGTGTCCAAAAAGTGTTAACTAAAAGTGAGTTATAGGTAATTGAATGTGTATTTCTCTCGGCGACTACCCATATCTAAGTATTAAAGCTTAAATAACGGGAAAATTATGCATTTTATAACACAAACTTATTAAACATTTGTCAAAGTATTTAAAAATATATATCAGATGAGCCCACGAACAAGTTGACAGCATTAAAATTTATGCTACAGAAATTTTTCAAAATTTATCTTTTAAAAATTTTTCCAAAAAATGTTATTGTTATTTTTTAATAACTCCGTTAATTTTGAGACATGGGATTCTCCTAAAAACTATTTGAAAGCTGAAACTAAAGGTCTTTAAATCACGTTAAATTTAATTTTCTAAACCGCTTACTTTTTTAAAAATAAAAGGTTAAATTGCCCGCTTACATGGTTCTCGCAGGCAAAATTTAAGCTTAAAACGTTTCTATCTCGGTTATTTTGTACCCTACAGAAATAGTAAGACAAATAAAATATTTGATACGGAAACAACTAAAATTTTGTTATATATCATGTTTTTCGTATATTGCGTATTTTTGGAGTTATTATTAAAAGAAAATGAAAATTACGATAATCTGAAAAATTCTGATTTTTTTAAATTACATCTTTTTTTTTTTTAAATATGCATTCTAAACCGGTTAAAATTGTTGAAATCATTACTTATGCTATTATAAAGAAACTGTTATAAGAATTTCTATAAATTTTAATTTATGTGGAAATGACGATGTTTTATTTTTAACTTTTTCCAAAAAAAATCCAAAGGTTTCTCTTATTTTCATCATAACTTGCTTAATTTTGATGCTATTAACGTCTTATGGAGCTCATTTGATAGGTATTCCAAAGTACTTTGACAAGTGTTTAGTAGGTATATTTTATAAAATGCATCGTTTTCCCGTTATTTAAGGTTAAATACTTAGATTTGCGTAATCGTCGAAAAAAATATACCTTCAATTACCCATAACTTACTTTGAATTAACATTAGCGTAGTTCTTTAAATGAGAAGTGTATTCAAATTTTTATTATATTTAATTTTGGTAATAATAACTTTTTTGTAAAAGCTTATAGTTTTTAAGTTACACGTGAAAAACATCTTTAAAACATGCATTTTTTTACGAAAAAATAAAATCTTTGATCTTTAATAACTCAAAAAGTATTGATTTATATTAATAACTTTATATAACAAATTTTGTTTAGAATTTGCCCCTTTATCGATTTATGGTATTATTTTTAATGAAATAATTTTCACCCCCGAGAAGGGGTGGCATCCACCCCCAGGGTAAAAGCGCAAGTTGGCATCATGTCACCTTTGTTCCTTCAGGTATCCTCTAACTACTCACCAATTTTCATAAAAGTCGATGAAGGTTCAACGATATCGGAGGTGAAAACCTTCATTGACTCCACTATTATGTTTTGTGAACATTTTGTTTTTGAAGTTATACTTCTTTATATGGGATGGGAGTGAAATTTAATAGGCGCGAATTCATCAAAAACCTTGGTCTCCGACGCAGACTCATTATACCTTTGCTCTGATTGGGTGTTCAAATGACATGACAATAATTGATCAATATGGAGGTTATGGATAAACAAATATTGTATAGGTATATTAGTTTTTAGTCTTGTGAGGACACATACAAAAGCAAGTTTATAATTATAGTAACTTTTTAAATAGTTGGTAATGCTTTGATTTACATAATTTGATTAACAACAACATTTCTACCTGTCTTCATCTAATATACCTATTGTTTTCTTACTCTATGTTTTGTTGTATTTTAATATTTTAATTCCCTTTGTGAACACACACGCACAAAAATCAAATTAATTTGATTAAATTCAGAACTGTCAAACAGTTAAACGTTCAGTTAGCCTATCTTCCCAATGCAAGTTTTTATTTTTTATTTTTTTTATACATTTTATGATTGTGAATATATTTGTCATATAATTTTTTTCAGAAAATGCGTATTTAGTTAAAATTTTTGCCAACAATTATTGTTCAGAAATCATTTCTTTGTGGCATTTTTCAATGTGTTTGTGTGTGTTTTATTCTATTTTTTTAATTTTTGGTATTGTTTTAATAAAAATGTTTGGAAAGTAATAAGTATTAAAATAAGTTTAATATTTAAATAAAATATAAATAAACTGTTTAAAGTACATATATTAATTTCCTTGGAATCATCTTACGCGCGTACAAAGTACACACACATTCTTTTTTTAATGTCTCTGATATCTTTAGAAAAAAAGAAAATAGACAGTTTTATTCTTGAACATGTGTTTTAACTGAAACAAAAGTTTAAGACACCCTGTAGGGAGGAAAAGTTACAACTGTGGGTATTCATCGAAATTATGTTATATTCTCATATTTTGTAAACATTTTGTTTTTTTAGTTTCTTTTATATCTTTGATATCAAAGAAACTACACGGTTTTAATCTTTAATATGTGTTTTAACTGACGACATGCGATACTCGAGGACGCCATGTCTTATTAGACACTAAGATGAAATTATTTCCTATATGGGTCTAACAAAAATACAGGTCATAAATTAAATCACATATTCTGGGTCCCTAAATAGTTCGATTAAACCCAATTTATCTTAGTACAAATATGCACACAAAAAAGTTACAGCCCTTTGAAGTTACAAAATTAAAATCGATTTTTCCGACATATCGAAAACTATTAGAGATTTTTTAATGAAAATAGACATGTGGCATTCTTATGACAGGAACATCTTAAAAACAAATTATAGTAAAATTTGTGCACCCCATAAAAATTTTATGGGGGTTTTGTTCCCTTAAACCCCCCCCCCAAACTTTTATGTACGTCCCAGTTCAATTATTATTGTGATACCGTTAGATAAACACAATGTTTTTAAAACTTTTTTGCCTCTTAGTATTTTTTTGATTAACCAATTTTAATCGAGATGCGGCTTCTTTTTAAATATGTTTACTTAAAAATTTTATGGGGGTTTTGTGCCTTTAAACCCCCCAAATGTTTGTGTACGTTCCAATCAAACTATTATTGCTGTACCATTAGTTAAACACAGTGTTTTTAAAACTTGTTTGCCTCTTAGTATTTTTCCGATCAGGCACCTTTTAGCGAGATGAGGCTTCTTTTTTAATATGGTTCAAAATATACCTCAAACTGTAATTTATAAATCAATTTTCATTATTATTACTAGGTCACAGGTCTCTATAACCGTACTTAACAGTATACAAATATGTGGTGGATTTGACAAATATTCAAAATATCTCGATAAAAACTAGCTTTTGGAAAAAGTACTAAGAGGCAAAAAAGTTTTAAAAACATTGCGTTTAACTAAAGGTGCTACAATGATAATTTAATTGGCACGTACACAAAAGTTTGGGGGGGTTTGATGGAACAAAACCCCCATAAAATTTTTATGGGGTGCACAAATTTCACTATAATTTTTTTCTAAGATGCTCCTGCCATTAGCATGCCACATGTCCATTTCCATTAAAAACTCTCTAATAGTTTTCGATATATCGGAAAAAATCGATTTTCATTTTGTAACTTCAAAGGGCTGTAACTTTTTTTGTGTGCATATTTGTACTAAGGTAAGTTAGGTTCAATCGAACTATTTTTGATCCCAGAATATGTGATTTAATTTATGACCTGTATTTTTGTTACACCCTGTATACTGCGAAAGAAACAAAGTGTTCATAGAAAGTTATATATGCAATGTACATACCTTTCGCTATTTAAGAGGATCGGTACGTATTTTCGGCTGCAATGCTATTCAAATGGGGATTCATTTTTTTCGAATCCTGAGAAAACTAATAAGTATTTTTGAAAAATTTAAACGCAGAATGAAAGATTACGTTATTAGCGAGGGCAGAAAGTCCCTGAGAACTTCTATAATGTTTATTTTAATAAGTTACAGGGGTGAAAAACTAAGAGAAAATTTAGTGTGATTTTTAATTTCAAATATCTCATTCAAAATAAACTTTTTATTTATTCTAAGGGACTTTCGGCCCTCGGTAATAATTTAGTCTTTCATTCTGCGTTTAAATTTTTCAAAAATATTTATTGGTTTTTTCAGGATTTGAAAAAAATGAACATAATGCCGTGGTAATATTTTCCAAATCTGTCTTTGTCTTACAACGCACTCAACCGAATATAATATTGTCAGCATATATTGTCAGTCAGACACTGACAATCAGTGACAATTTTAAATATTTGACATTACATCGGGAATATTTTGAGAAATTGATTAAATATTATTGATATATAGTGTATTTGATAAATAATTGATTTAAGACGTGAACTTAATAAAAAGTTATTTATTGTGTATTATTTGTGAAAGATCCAAGCAGAGAATACATCAGATAATATATCCTGTGATCCAAGTATTTTGTTGTTAGAGATGTTAAAAATTGTAAGCGTTCCAAAATAACAACATATTATTAAAAAATCACTTTAACACTTTTCCTCTTTTCTCGATTGATTATTAGTTTTTGTTACAAATTTATTATTAAACTCACTGAAAACATAGTTAGTGAAAAAATTATCACATTTATTAACTGAATTAATAATTTGCAATTATAAAAATAACAGTTATCCAAGAACATTCAAAAGCCATCTCTTTAAATTAATTATGACATTTTCAAGTAGAATGACATTCTAGTAATGTTTACATATCCACACCAGTGTGAATTTTACTACACGTAATTTGCCGTGTAAAGACAGAAAAAGTAGGGATACACGTAAAATATTTGCGAATTATGTACCCATAGCCCCGCGTAGACACCAAATTCGTAATTACTCTCAAGGAAATTCCACCCCAAAACATCACAGACTCCATTAAATAATCTCATCTCTCTTATGTTGCGCTGTGCATACCGCTCACTTGGTTGACTACTAAACTCTTAAGGTGTCGACCAGAATTGTTAACGTTATGTGCCTTTCTGTTTTAAATATTTATTAACTGTTATTTTTATTGTTAATTTAGTTTTGTTTCAGTTAAAACACGTCATGTTAAAGAATGAAACCGTCTAATTTTTTTTGTTTCTAAAGATATTCGGGACATTCAAGAAACAAAATGTTCATAAACATAAGGCTATAATACGATTTTGATGTATACCCACACTTATACCTCGTCTTCCCTACAGGGTATCTCAAAATTAACATCAGAAAAACATATCTTTTCTTCCACCCGGTATAAGTTCAAAAGAGAATTTTGAGTTCACCTGTGTAAATACACACACCGGCAAAATTAGCCGAACACCTTAAAAATGATCATGTTTGATGTCTCAAATTTCCTAAACCTCTTGTGTCCGATTTGAGTGATTCTTTTAGTATATATGAGACTTATGAATTTATATGAGCCTTATTATTTAAGAATATCGGTGTAATAATATTGTTGCTAGACAGGTAAATGTCATTTTATACCGGGTGTAATAATCATACTGTGTTTTTTTCTTAAAGTTCGGAACACCCTGTGGAATATTCTAGCATATATAAAATATTTAAATTAAAACTCAATTATAGCTTTAGGATTTCTTAACATTTTCTTTTTGATTCATTTGCTTATGTTGGAAAATAAAAAAGTTATGTACTTTAACAACTAGCCATGTTTTTCATCAATAAATCCTCATAGTAGGGGAGGAAAGTATGCTAAATTTGCAGTTACTCGAGCGTTATGGGGACCTATTGGATTGTGAAGAGTGGGTTCTATAACCAAAAAAAGTTAAGTTTTCCATAAAGTGTGGGACTCTCCATTTTTTAAATTTAATTTTCCATTTCCACCAATCGTTTTCTCCGATTATAGCGCCATGTATCCATAATTGGAAAAAATGTTGCGAATAAAAGTTGCTTATTTTTAAGTCAAGAATCAAAATCTGCAATAAAAATTGGGGGTCCTATTTAAGATTTTAAAGTAACCCCTCACCCCACCTCCGCGGGGGTCGTGTTTGGTGCCATTCGATAGATTTTTGAAAAATATTGAATACGTGTATTTTGCAGATGGAATTCATTGAGGAGGGACCGAAAAAAAAATAATCTGTTCTTAGAAAAACTCGAAATCATCAGATTAAGATAAGTTAAGTTAAGTACATGCAAAATAGTGTGTATTTCAAAAATCTGACGATTTAAGCGGGGCGTAAGAAAATGGGCGAGTCACAAAATTTCACAAAAAAAGCGAATATTTCGCGAAATAAACGTCAGATCGAAAAACTAAAAAATACTTGTTCAATATTTTTCAAAAATCTATCGAATAATACTAAACACGACACCCACGGAGAGGGGTGAGGGGTAAATTAAAAATTTTAAATACCAACCTTGCGATATTTCGCGAAATGCACATCAGATCGTAAAACTGCAAAATACACGTATTCAAAATTTTTCAAAAATCTATCAAATGGCACCAAACACGACCCCCAAGGAGGTGGGGTGGGGGGTTACATTAAAATCTTTCCAAATTTTTTCCAATTTTGGATAGATAGCGCTATAATCGAAAAAAAAAAACGATTGTTTCAAATGGAAAATTAAATTTAAAAATGAAAAGTCCCCCACTTTATGGAAAACTTAACTTAACCCTTTTCTGGTTTGAGCACATACTCTTCACAATCCAATAGGTCCCCATAACGCTCGAGTAACTGCAAATTTAGCATACTTTCCTCCCATACTATGAGGATTTATTGATGAAAAACATGGATAGTTGTTAACGCACATAACTTTTTTATTATCCCACAAAAGTAAATGAATCAAAAAGGATAATGTTAAGAACGCCTAAGTCTACAAATGAGTTGTAATTTTAATATTTTACATATTCTAGAATATTCCACAGGGTTTTCCAAACTACAAGAAAAAAACACAGTATGATTGGCACACCCGGAATACAATGATAATTACCTGTCTAGCAACAATATTATTACAACGAAATTCTTAAATAATATAGCTATAACATACTAAAAGAATCACTCAAATCGGACAACTTGTTTAGGAAATTCGAGACATCAAACATGTCCCATTTTTAAGGTGTTCGGCTAATTTTGCCGGTGTGTGTACCAAAGAATAATCTAAAATTAAAAAAAAGTGGAATCCGTTAATCTGTGCACGAAAAAATCAACTATGAAAATGAGCATAATTGAATCGCTTATTTCAGAAACAACCTAAGTCACATTTTAGTAATTTTTAGTTTATTAGACTAACATGCTTCTCTGTGGGACTAATAGACAGAGAGGCAGAGTTGAAAAATCTCTTTGAATTTACCAAAGCTAGATTTTTCACAGTTGATTACTGTGAGTGTGTAGAGAAACGTACTGCGGTCGGTCAAGCGAAACGTAGAACAGGGGTAACTGAGAGGGTATCAAAGTTGCTTTCCTACGAAGGTAATTAAATCCATTTACTAAGGCTGAAAATCAGCACACACATTCTAAATTAAATATAAATAAAAGTTATTATAGTCGGTCAATCAAAATCTATAAAAAGGATCATTTTCTATATAATGCCATCTCGGGGGTGGGAATTTTTTATTACATTTTAACCATGTAATTCGATGGAAAAAGTGATTATGAGAAAAAAATGTTTTTTACATTTTCTTCGTAAAACTAATATTTTTCGAGTTATTCGCGCTTGAAAATAACAGTTTTTTTTGACGAAAAAATCGACTTTTTTAGAGAGTTTTTTGAGAATACCTCGAAAAATATGCATTTAATAAAAAAAACTGTAGATCTCAAAATTGTATCTTTTAGTAATACAAACCAAATTCTTTTCAAATAATATCTTTAAGACCCATACAAACCGAGATAAGGCATGTTCAAGGTTAGCTTTTTTCGCCAAATGCAAAATTTGAAATATTCAAAGCCAAATAATGGGAAAAATTTGTATTTTTCGAGGAAAACTTAAAAAATCTTTTCTTAAGTATACAATTACACCTTTCAAAAAAATAATAAAAAGTTTCTAGCATTATAATCAAAAAAATGTCGGTACCTGCTTTTCTCTACGAAAAAATCAGTGAAAAAACCACCTAACTACCTTCCTAATTCATAATTGGTCTTTACCTTTCTGTAGTTCCTTTTATATTTTTAAATACACTCAATGAGTTTGACCTATTTAAAATGCCTAATTTCGGAAAAATTGGAGTTTAAAGAAAAATTGATTTTTTGCAATTTGGTATTTTTTACCTTTTACTTCAAAATATCTCCGAAAATACTGAAGATACGAAAAAAATTATAAACTACTAAATTGTAGCTTTTTTTAATGACTAAAATTACCCTGTACGTAGATTTTCATTGCAGTGAACAGTTAGCCAGATATAGCTGTTTAAAACCTCTATTTGCCAGCAAACACCCCCTTCTTCAAGCTCTTTAAACTCGCCCTAATTAATAACTAAGGGATCTTACGGAATTTAATTTACACAATCTTATAGCTTTTTAAAAATCCTACAAAATCATTTTTGAAGAAACTTTTTATCGCCAAAAATATATAGAATATTTTTCGAGGTATTCTCAGAAAACCTATAAAAAAGTCGATTTTTTCGTCGAAAAACTGTTATTTTCAAGCGCGAATAACTCGAAAAATATTATTTTTATGAAAAAAATGTAAAAACCATTTTTTTCTTCCAATCACTTTTTCCATCGAATTGCATGATTAAAATGTAATAAAAATTTCCCACCCGCGAGATGGGATGGCAGCCACCTCCAAGGTTTAAGCGTATGATAGCGGCATGATATAGAAAATGATCCTTGGACTATTCCCTACCTTATGTGAAAATTTGAAGTAAATCCAATGCTGGACGAAAAAATTGCGAGCCAAAATGCTTCATTTTCTCAATCGACTATTGGGGCCGACCGACCGGCTCTGTCCCGTCATACAGCTGAGCAATTATAATAACTTTTATTTATATTTAATTTAGAATGTGTGTACTGATTTTCAACCTTAGTAAATGGATTTAATTACCTTCGTAGGAAAGCAACTTTTATACCATCTCAGTAATACCTGTTCTACGTTTCGCTTGACCGACCGCAGTATATTTCTCTATACACTCACAGTAATCAACTGTGAAAAATCTAGCTGTCTAGAATCAATTAGGTATATTAGGTGAGTTAAGTAAATCCCGACCATATTCTGAAACCTTCCGAACCCCGTCGTATTGGCGAGCTGAGCAATTTCGACGGTTCACAACCCCATTCCTTACGCGAGGTGAGCCTAATTACTTCACTGTCCAACCCCTGGCGAGTTGAGCGCGATTTCCTCTCCTTATGTATCCATTTTCTTATTGATAAATAAATGTAATTCCTAATCCACTCGATTGGCGTTTAGTATCATTATTCATGTATCAAATATCGTCACATCGACCCGAGGTTCCGATATGTAGACTGTAAATATATTTTGATAACGATGAAATTAACAAGTAATTAACGCTAATTATCTTATCTTTTGTATGTTTGGTTTTTAAAATAAATGTATTATAAAAACGAATTCTGTCTCAGGCTGAATTTATTACCCGAGATCATCACAAATTAGAGCATATTTGTTAGTGAAGGAATCCAGCATTGAGAGTATAGACCAGTAAGGACCTGTTTTTAGGTGGATGTGAGAGGTGGCATTCAGATTTTTGCGGATAAACTTAGGTGATAACTTAATTAATAATAATTGATTTATGCTCCTTCTCAAATATGCCCGGAACATTAATAAAAAAAATAAAATATTTAAAAATTTCAAAAAATTTCGTTTTTTTTTCTACTTTTTTTGCTTATAACTTTAAAACGATTCATTTTGGAACAAAGTCGTATAGGAATAAAACAAAGATAATTAAATTTTCTATCAGATGCGATTGGTTAAAAATGTCTTAATTGATCAGCCTTGCTGCAAAATAGCAATAAATATAAAATAAGGGGGCAAAACAAGCCTGTCTTTATTCAATGATTTTCCATCACTTAGGTTACACTTGGAACCTTCCTAATTCGCTTAGAAAATTTTTGTAATGTGCTAAAACCGTAAAACAAATTTCATTAAAATTGACTTCTAGATTTTGAATAATAATTTTGCAATCTAAACATTTTTTAAAAAATTAAAATTTTTTAAAATCTTGCACAACAAAAACCAGAACATACAAAGTTTTGTCAATTTTTTTAAATATAAAGAAGCACTCCACCTATCTAATGCACTTTACAGAATTGAAATCGGATTATTTAAGCAGTCTCAGTAGTGTTTTAAAGTTATAAACAATTTTTTGGCTTATAAACAAATTAGTGCTGTGGCCAGGAGGGGGTGCTACGGGCTCCTTTATTTAGATGGGCTTACCCAAGTTTTTTTATGTATTTTGACCCGTAGAACACGAATTTTTTGGGTAACAGTTGATCCGGTTGTCGATAAGATTGTTATAAACAAAAAACTTGAGGAATTACATAACATCGATTTTCGCAAAATAAAACACTTTTTTTGTATTTCTTGGGTAATTCTAAGCAAAAAATGTTCTTACGAGTTTTTTCGTAGAATGCATAGTTTTCGAGATAAACGCGGTGGCACTTTAAAAAAATCGAAAAATTGCAATTTTTGAACGCGAATAACTTTTGATTAGCAAAATAAAATAGCAATTCTGCTGACAGCATTTGAAAGTTTAAGTCAAATTATACCAGTTTTAATTATTTGCATTGCTAAAAATTAATTTTTTTATTATTAAACAAAGCTATTTTTTATAAGCCAAAAAATTGTTTATAATTTTAAAGCATTGCTGAGGCCCCTTAAATAATCCGATTTTAATTCTGTAAAGTGTATTAGATAGGTAGAGCACCTATTTATATGTAAAAAAATTAGACAACTTCTAAATGGTCTACTTTTTGTTCAGAAAGATTTTTAAAAATTTGAACTTTTTTAAAAACATTTAGATTGCAAATTTATTATGCAAAATCTATTAGGTCAATTTTAATGAAATTTAGTACACGGTTTAAGTATGTCACAAAAAATTTCCTAAGCGAATTACTAAGGTTCTATGTGCCACCAAAATGGTTAAGAAACATTGAATAACAACAGGCGTATTTTGCCCCCTTATTTTGTATTTATTGCTATATTGCAGAAAAGGTAATACATTAAGACATTTTTGACCAGTCGTATATCATACAAAATTCAATTATCTTTATTTTATTTCTCTACGACTTTGTTCCAAAACGAATCGTTTTAAAGTTATAAGCAAAGAAAGCGGAAAAAATCGATGTTTTTCGAAATTTTTAAATATTTTAATTTTTTTATTAATGTTCCGGGCATATTTAGTCCTGTCGCCAGGGGGGGTACAACGGCCTCCTGTATTCAGATGGACTTACCCAAGTTTTTTTTATGTATTTTGACTTGTAGAACACGAATTTTTTGGGTAACAGTTGATCCGGATGTCGATAAGATTGTTGTAAACCAAGAAGTTGAGGAATCACATAACAGCGATTTCTCGCAAAACAAAACATTTTTTTGTATTTTTTTGGGCAATTCTAACCAAAAAATGTTCCTACAATTTTTTTCGTAGGATGCATAGTTTTCGAGATAAACGGGGTTGAACTTTCAAAAAATCGAAAAATTGCAATTTTTGAACCCGAATAACTTTTGATTAAAAAATAAAATAGCAATTCTGCTTACCGCATTTGAAAGTTCAAGTCAAATTATATCGGTTTTAATTATTTGTATTGCTAAAAATTTATTATTTTATTGTTAAAACAAAGCTATAAACACCTAGTGCTTGAGTGATGTTTTCAATGATTTCTCATTTAAAATCAAACGAGTAGGTAGAGGAGATAAGAGTGCAAGCGGGGCTATTTCTACGTAGCATGCATTAAAACGCATGTATTAGGCACGGGAAACATTATGTGTTTATAGCTTTTTTTAACAATCAAAAAATAAATTTGTAGCAATGCAAATATTCAAAACAGATATAATTTGACTCAAACTTTTAAAGCTGGTAAGCAGAATTGCTATTTTATTTTTTATTCAAAGGTTATTCGGGTTCACAAATAGCAATTTTTCGATTTTTTGAAAGTTCAGCCGCGTTTATCTCGAAAACTATGCATCCTACGAAAAAACTTGTAGGAACATTTTTTGGTTAGAATGACCCAAAAAATACAAAAAAATGTTTTGTTTTGCGAGAAATCGCTATCATGTAATTCCTCAACTTCTTTGTTTATAACAATCTTATCGACATCCGGATCAACTGTTACCCAAAAAATTCGTATTCTACGGGCCAAAATACATAAAAAAAAACTTGGGTAAGTCCATCTGAATTAAGAAGGCCGTTGTACCCCCCCTGGCGACAGGACTATATTTGAGAAGGAGCATAAGTCAATTATTATTACTAAAGGTGTCACCTAACTTTATCTGCAAAAATCCGAATGCCACCTCTCACATCCAAAACTAGACGTTTTTTCACAGATCCTTACTGGTCTAGTATTAAAGACAGAATAATCTGTAAATAATATTATATTAGAAGATAATAATTATTAAAGTAATAGTAAAAGTAAAAATCAATATTTATACCATGAATACTGCTCGTCGATAAATTTTGTACCTTTTAAATATGTAGGTAATTGATTCAAATTTATGCCAATAAAATATAAAGTGTGTTTTGAATTCAAATGCTTTCAATTAATTAATTGAAACAAACAAGATTATTCATCGATTTGAAAAGCTAAAACGGGTTTTATTTGGAAATAATTAAAATTTAAATATTTAATGGGGCTTAAAACCTTCCACCTCATCCATCACAGATTTGGCAAAAGTAGTCTCTACCCTTTTACGTTTCGCCCCAATGAATCAAATAGAATATTAAATATGAATATTTAACGGTGATACTTCTACCATCAATTTCCTAAACGGATCCTTCAGGGAGGAGATCGGTTTGAAAAATTGAATAAAATTGGGTCTGTGGTGTATAATTTTTCATCTTTCGGGAGAATCTTTACCAAGAGTACATGGTTAAGAATAAACAAGATATAATAAATTTACGAGTTTTGATCGATACTGATAAAAAATATTCTTTGATGTAATGTTGTTAGAAACAGTTCATACATTTATTTCGACGTCTCGATTTCCACTTCAGAAATCGTTCTCAATTTCAAAGTTAATAGTAATCAGTTGATAAAAGTTTAACAAAATTGGGTTATTATCTCGATATACAAGGTGTCCTGAAAAGATTGGTCATAAGTTATACCACAGATTTTGGGGTCAAAAATAGTTTGATTCAACCTCACTTACCTATATACAATAGTGCACACAAAAAAAGTTACAGGCCTTTGAAGTTACAAAATGAAAATCGATATTTTTCATATATCGAAAACTCTTAAAGATTTTTTATTGAAAATGGACATGTGGAATTATTATGGCAGCAGCATCGTAAAAAAAATTAAAGTGAAATTTGTGCACCCCATAAAAATTTTATGGGGGTTTTGTTCCCTTAAACCCGCCCAAACTTTTGTGTACGTTCGAATTAAATTAATATTGTATTACCATTAGTTAAAAACAATGTTTTTAAAACTTTTTTGCCTCTTAGTACTTTTTCGATAAGCTAGTGTTTATCGAGATATTTTGAATATTTGTCGAATCCACCACATATTTGTATATGGTTAAGTACGATAGAGACCTGTTAATAATCTGAAAATTTATTTATAATTTACATTTTTATGTATATTTTGAAAAAGAAGCCACATCTCGATAAAAGGTGACTTATCAAAAAAAGACAAAGAGACAAAAAAGTTTTAAAAACACTGTGTTTAACTAATGGTACCACAATAATAGTTTAATTGGAACGTACATAAACATTTGGGGGGTTTAAAGAAGCAAAACCCACAGAAAATTTTTATGTAAATATATTAAAAAAGCCGCATCTCGATAAAAACTGGCTTATTGAAAAAATAATAAGAGACAAAAAAGTTTTAAAAACGTTGTGTTTAACTAATGGTACCACAATAATGAATTAATTGGGACGCACACAAAAGTTTGGGGGGTTTAAGGGAACAAAACCCCCATAAAATTTTTATGGAGTGGACAAATTTCACTATAATTTTGTTTTAAGATGTTTCTGACATAAGAATGATACATGTGCGTTCTCAATAAAAGATCTCTAATAGTTTTCGATATATTGAAAAAAATCGATTTTCATTTTGTAACTTCAAAGGGCTGTAACTTTTTTTATGCACACATTTGTACTAAGGTAAGTTAGGTTTAATCGAACTATTTTTGACCCCAGAATGTGCGGTATAATTTTTGACCAATCTTTTCGGGACACCCTGTATATTAAGAGCGGTTTCACCCCTATTCAGCAGTCCCCATAAGCGTGGTCCCCGATTGAGCGGTCTCAATACAGCGGTTCCCGTTTCAGCGGTACCCCGATTCAGCGGTGCCCGATTCAGCAGTCCCCGTAAACGCGGTCCCCAATAGAGCGGTCTCAATAAGAAAATAAATGACAATGATAAGTAATTAGTTTTATTGTAGGATATTATTTTAACCTATTCTTGTTTGAAAATATACAGGTAATATCTAAGTATCTGGTATATACCCCAGTTAATAGGGAAAAAAATCATCGATTTCACGTAAAAATGTTCTACAGGGTTTTCAAAGTTTTAAACGGTAGATGAGGGATAACTGATGATAATTCCATGAAGACGTACAGCTAATTTTGCTTTTTTTTTTAAACAATTGTAAAGAATGAAAAAAGCAGTTTTTTTGACTATAAAACGTTTCTTGTACATTTTAGAGAAAAATGTTTCAAATAAATGTAGATCTTAAAAAGTTCTTTAATTTGGTGGTAAGCATATTGTAATATATAAACAATTGACCGAGATAATTGCAAAAAACCCTCATTTTTGCAGTAAATTATAAATATTAATAACTTTATTTTTTGCACAATGACGTAAAATTTAATGACTTTAGATTATGTCAATTAATGAGTTATTTAAGTGTGCTAAATTTCAACCAGATCGACCAAATAGTTTATAAGTTATTCAATTTGTTTATCCCAGAGAGCAATTGTTTATACAACTGTTCTTGCCCTACAGTGACTCTGTGAGATATTTAGCAGATCGCAGTCGATTATTTGAGACTTTAATTTTAAGACGTATTAAAATTTTTTTAATATTTTATTGAAATTGTTATTAAAAAAAATGTTTGAAAAAGACCTGACTTTTTAGCTTATAAACAATTAGAATAACTTAGATATTTTTTATGTTCCGTGCTTGCATGGAGGCTCAATGAAAAGCTGATGAAAAAATGCATATAAAAAAAGAAAAAATAATTTTATATGACAAACAGAAATCAAGTTGGTATTTATTATTTAATAAATCATATTTCCGTTGCTCATACAAACTAAGAGCTGAAAATTGAACAGATTGTATATGAGAATCTACATTTTATGATCCAGTATATGAACTGCCTATGCAGTGAAATAATAAAAAGTTGTGACCCTTTAAAATGATGGAAAATCATGGAAAAATCAATTGATTACATTTTTTTTTAATTATTAAATTTTACAATTATTTCGTAAGAATTCTGTAAATTTTAATAAATAAAGTATATTATTAAGATAAATATATAATAAAAAATACACATTAAAAAGAAAAAAAATAGTTTTATATGACCAGTAGAAATCAAGTTAACATTTGTTTTTTAATAAATCATTTTTCAATTGTTTACAAATATTAATAGGTGAAAATTGAAAAGATTTTATATAAGAATCTACATTTTATAATCCAATTTATGGATTGTATATGCAGTGAAATAATAAAAAGTAAGGACCCTTTAAAATAATGGAAAATCCCTGAAAACTAAATTGATTACATTTATTATAAAAGTTATTGAATTTTACAATTATTATTATTTTGTAAGTCACTTACACACGTAAAAACATGTGTAGTTAGAACATGCTAGTAGAAAAAATATTTTTTTTTTACTTCTAATAAATTGATTTGATAAACCCGCTCTCCCTCTTTCGATAGGTACCCGCAGAATCATCCTAAGTAAATTGGTTTATGTAGAATAATGTTATAAATATTTAGCCTCTAGGATAGACTTTTACAATTTTACAAAAACTATTGCATGAATTAATATAAAATTTTTTTTGCAAATTATTTACTATATTACCCTACTTTTTATGCAATTGCAAAGCTATATATAGGGTGATTTTGGGACAATTTATTGTTTAGTTTATAAAATTCATTTTTTATTGTTAAAACTACTGTCCCCAAGAGGGTCCTGTTTTTATTCATTTTCCTGAACGATGCCTCTCAAACGGCATGCTGCAGAACCAAACGCCGCTGAAACGGGTCGGTAGAATCGGGCACCGCCGAAACGGGGACTGCTGAAATGGGTACCGCTGAAACGGTGAATGCTGAAAAGGGTCGGTGGAATCGAGAACCGCTGAAACGGGGACTGTTAAAATGGGGTCTTACCAACAGTGTAGCCCAGTCGGGATACCATTTGACCTTGCATTAGGAGCTGCCCCAAATTTTATTTTTCTAATCTTTAGGAGGGGGGTCCATAGTAGTATAAATTTAAAATCTCGACTGAATTTGACCGTTGCGTTAGCCGCCATCTTGATTTTAAACGAGAACCGTTTTTGCTCAATATCTCCGCCATTTTCAACTTTTAGACAAAAAATATACAAACTGAAATTGTTTAAAATGCGATTTTCTATAATTTCGTTTATTATAATTTTTTTGGTGCGGTCCATATTTTCCGAGTTATGGGGAAAACAGTGACAGTTAAAGCATACTTATTGATTTATTGAATTATCTCGTTTATTATTACTTTTACAACAAATTTTAACTTATACAAAAATGAAGAAAATTAAATTTTGTACAATTTTGATTTCTTTCAATTTTTTGATAAAATCAATATTTAAGGTAGTACGTATGCGGTAAAGGCGCGAGCGTAAGACCCGATTGATTTAAAAGCAATTGTTTTTGTTCAATATCTTCCCCATTTTCAACTTTTCGATAAAAGGTGTACAACTGAAATTGTTGCAATTACTATTTATTAAAATTTTTCGAGAGAACCAGTGGCGGGTCTAAGAGGGGGGGGTTGGGAAAATTCCCCCCAACGGGGTCAAATAAAATATCTTACCTGACATGAAACGTAATTATCGACAGACAAATTCAACCAATAAAACCCGCTAGTTAATAAAATTAAGTGAACTTAATGCATATAAGTTATTATTTATGTCTTTTATGTACTTAGTTTGGTTGGTGCTTCATTGGAAGTTTCAAAAATTGTATAAAATATAATTCAATTATTATGCTTCCCCTCCGCTTCCACTAGTTTCCTCCTCAACTAGGAGAATATTGATCGCATAAAAAAATTGTGGAAAAAGAATTGCGTTTCCAACAATTTTAGTTCTTACCGTTTTTGTCGAAAAGTTGAAAATGGCGGAGATATTAAGCAACAACGGTTCTCCTTTAAAATCAATATGGCGGCTAATGCAACCGCGGAATTCAGTCGAGATTTTAAATTTACACTACTATTGATCTCCTCTAAAGGATAGAATTATAAAATTTGGGGCAGCTCGGAAAAAAGATTCAATTCAGTAATTATGCTCCCTCCACCACTTTTTACTATTTTCCCACTTAACTCGGAAAATATCAACCGCATGAAAAAAATTGTTAAAAAGAAATTGTAGGAAATCATATTTGGAACAATTTAAGTTGAAAATGGCGTAGATATTGAACAAAAACAATTGCTACAAAATCAATCAGGTCTTACGCTCGCGCTATTATCGCATACATACTACCTTAAATATTAACTTTAGCAAAAAAATGAAAGAAACTAAAATTGTGTAGAATTCAATTCTCTCTATTTTTGTATAAGAACATTTTTGTCGTAAAACTAACAATAAACGAGATAATTAAATAATTATGCTCTATTTATATATAACTGTTATTATTTCCCGCTATAACTCGGAAAATATCGATGGCACGAAAAAATTGTAAAAACAGAAATGATATAAAATTACATTTTCAACAATTTTGGTTGTTATACTTTTTGTCAAAAAGTTGAAAATGGCGGAGATATTGAGCAAAAACAGTTCTGGTTTAAAATCAAGATGGCGGCTAACGCATTGGCGGAATTCAGTCGAGACTTTAAATTTACACTACTATTGACCCCCGTAAAGACTAAAAAAATAAAATTTGGGGCAGCTCCTAATGCAAGGTTAGGCCTGTTATTCGTCTAACCCGACTGGACTAGTGTGGAATGTAGCACTTCATAAAATTATATCACAATTTTAGATCAAGTGACTTATCGCATAAGATATTTCACTTTTTCAAAAAGTTTGCCCTGACCATTTCCATTTGCGCTCCGGTTTCGAAGTTAGGATTTAGATCTTCATTGATCCAGCTTTCTAGGTATTTTACACATATAGACTTTAGTTACCTATGCATCTTTGTACCGTATATATTTATGTGCAGTGGTTTATTCGGATTCCGGTTTACCAATAATAATTTATTCTTCGTTTTTGCAGTGTTGATTTTTAGAAACAACAGATCGCCTTCAATTAATATCTTGTCAAGCAGGTGCTGTAAGCCTTCAGGACTTCCGGAATTATAACTGTGTCATCGATATATTTTAATTTATTTATTAATTTACCATTAACCTTTATGCTATTTTCTGAGCCTTTAAATACCTTTAATGCCTTTTGGAATACAATCTCAGAGTAGGTACACGTTAAAATAGCATAGGGTATATAGCATACACAACGTTTACTTAAGACAACGTTTAATCATTCATGGTTATTGATGCATATTTTCACCGCGGTCTGTATTCGTTGTCCTAGGCATGCTTGCATATCTCTTATTTGCCGAAATCCCCGTTTCCAGGGATTCCTATGCATTCAGGATTTCCTATGTTTCATGCTCGTATACCCTATTCCAGGAATATACGACTGTTTTGTATTATATCTCGACAACGAATATTTTACTGTGCAAAATATGAAGAACGAAAGTAAATTGCAAATTACATTGTTGCTTATTGGAATAATTATTAGAGCCGTTTGCTTTCGTACTTCTTATATTTCACACTAAAATATTCGTTGTCGAGATAATCGAGGACAGTCGTATATTCGTGGAATGGCCTATAGTAGTTTTGTAGTTTCTCCCACATAGAAATTGTTGTATTCACAGGGTATTTCGTAGGTGCAGTTATTTTACCTCTCTTCTGTGTTGTTCGGTTTGGTTTTGGACAAGATAGATATAAGTGTGTTGGTTGTTTTAAATGTTGTTGCGACTTGTTTCCTATTCTTTTTAATTTTACTGATAAGCCCTTTATATCTGGTTTGTTGTCATCCCGGAGGCTCTTCTTGAGGGTGTTGCTGGATTGCTTGAGGTCTTGTGTTGTTTTGTTTCTTCTATCTGATAGAATTCCTTGTTTATAAACGACAATGAATAGTAATCTTTTAGTAAAACTTTCGTTAGCACTTTTTTCTTCTTAAAATGCCTTTTTATTATACATAATATTCATTATACTTATACAAAACTTTGACTAGGTCAATAGATCTTTACGGAAGTGAGAGTGTGTGATGATTATTGTTCTTCTTCTTCTTACCATGCCATACACCAAAGTGCGTAGGCGACTATCTCATTACAAAGGGTCTCTTCTTGGCGGCGTAATACAGCTCGCATCTGTTGTGTATTCCTGTCAATTCCTTAATATTCCTAAATCCTCTCCTAAATTCGATTTTCCTTAGTAGAATTAACTATGGTATTTCATATTTTGTTCCTCTTAATATGTGCCCAAAGTAACTAATCTTGCGTTTCTTAATTAATCCAAAGATTTTTCTTTCCACGCTGGCTCTCTTAAGGACGTCATCGTTTCGAACTCTATCCACCCAAGGTATGCGCATCATTCTTCTCAATGACCACATTTCAAATGCTTCAAGTTTGTCGATTGATGTTCTTTTTAAAGTCCACGATTATTGTTCGCTTTCATAGATTATCTGACCATCGTTCTCTTGGCCTTTTCGTTGATCTCCTTCCAGTAAAAGATTTGCATCTCGCTATTTGTATGGCTCTGTTTTCTGTCTTGTCAAGATTATTGTACTCCTTTTTCTTATTTTAAACTTTAATTCTACTATTAATTTCTTTAATTTACATATTTGCCTAATATCCTAATTTCGTGATCTGTTCCTTAATGTTTTGTTTATTATTTTGCTACGAACTCTTACTAATTTCAATAAAATTTGAGTAACGTTCATGTTCGATCGAGTTTCAGCAGCATACAGCTTATTTTTGCTCCAAGTGAAGTGTTTAGAAACCCATATACTATATTCTTAGTCTATAATGACACAGGGCACCTCCTTGCCCTAATGATGAGAAATCGTCCTCCTCATAGGCAGATCAATAAATCGAAAATAGATAAAATATATCAACGGCAAAGGATACTAAAGGTGAATGGGACACCTTCGCATTAATATCCTAAGTAAGTTATCATGACAAGAAAAAATACGAATATGGCCCCTAGCTGGCTGAGGGGTTTCAAAAATTCCCGGGAGAATAATTTAAGTCTCCACATGGAAGGTGAGTTTATATAGGTTCGGGAAATTAATAATGATCCTTAACAATAGCTAAGAAAAATCTTCTAATTTTCAGGAAAAAATTACAAAATGCAATGTGGCTTTGGAATACTTGTAAATTACTTAATGGTACACTATAATATAGTGTACCATATAGTGCACTATAAATTATATATAGAAGATACAGTAGAAGATGCATGGAGGGAGACACTTTAAAAATATCAATAAAGAGGCAGATCTGTCTAAAATTTGAACAAATAAGCAAATTAAAAAGAAAAACCATACACCTTACATCCTGGTCCTGGAAATCGGATGTAATAAATAAAATATAAAAATAAGTGGAAAGAAAGAAACCAAAACAAAATAAGATAAAAACAATTGAAAAGAGATTGGTACAAGAATTAAACTAGCAAAGAAAATATGGTTACAGGAAAAGTGAAACAACTCTAAGTAGAGAATAAGGACACATAACTGCAAAGGAAGCTTAAGAATGTAGTAAGACTTTGGAAATGTAAAAAGCAAACACTGGTGAAAAATAAAAACAACGAAATAGAAGTCGAAATGAGGATGAGGCAGCGTCCTTGACGAATTACTATATCTCTTGTATACATAGGACATTCCAACAACGAGAACAACTCATCACCATCATCAGTAGCTCGACAACCCTTTTTGGGTCCTGGCTTGTTCTAGGACTTTCCGCCATTCTGTTCTATTCTTTGCTTTGTTCTTCCAGTGGGTAATCTCAAGTGTTTTCAGATCTTGTTCCACTTGTTCCATGTATCTAAGTTTGGGTCTTCCCTTTGACCTTCTCTCTACTGGTGTTTGCTTCATTATATGTTTTGGTGTTTCGGTCTCCAACATTCGTTCAACATGGCCCATGCAGCGCAGATGTCCGATCTTTATGGATGTTATGACGTCGGGTTCGTTGTATGCTGCGTATAGTTCAAAATTATATCTTCTGCGCCATACGTCATTTTCTTTCACCCCCTTGTATATGATCCTAAGGATTTTTCGTTCAAACGTACCTAATAAGTTCTCATCGCTTTTCCACAGTGTCCATATGACAGCCCTGGGCACTAAGGCTATCTTCTCCCGGTGAGGGTGGTTATCCCTTATCCGAGGGGTGGAATAATTGATACGCTTTTACTTGTTGAGTTGTTTTATTTACACTCGCATTAGTATAAGCTGGTAGCACCTCACCCAAAGAACATCTCGTGTAGAAAGAGACACTATCTTTAATGTGGAAATATTACGTCTGATCACCAAAACAGAATGACGAATGTCTAATATAATAATAAAGAATTCCCTTGTTATAGTTTAACTGTTTATATATTTAGAAACGCCTATTCAGCATCGACCATGAAAAGTGTTTATAATTGACTCTGCAATTATTAGTGAATCGTGATCTTGGCTAACAATATTTATATAATCGAATGAAGGTTGTAATGTTGTTTTGATGACATAAATAACTGAAAGTAATTATCGTAGATAATTACAGGGTGTTTTTAAGATATATCTACTGAGTACAGATGAATTCTTGTACACCTTCCCTTTTTAGGAATTTTCCGACTACGGGGAGGGAAATTTGCAAGTCGTACTACCAACCCATACTGTGTTGTAATCAATACAAAAAATTTATTTTATATACAAACTTCCTAAGCCTACGCAAATACATAAATAATATAAAATGTTCGTTTAACAACATTGTTTCGTAACACTTGTCACTCACTGTGTTTTCGGATTGTAAGCATATAATCTATTCTTATGTATTTCCTTGATTTTATTGTTTTCTATTCTGATTTTACAATTAACGTTATTTACTTCTGTTATTGTGAAAGGACCTACATAAAGACTATCAAACTTACCATTCTCTTCCCTTTTTACAAGGACTAGGTCTCCTATTTTAAAGTGTTGTGGTGTTGCTTTGAGCCTATTCTTTTCTTCTTGCCGCTGTTTTTTGTCTTCATTGCTTCTAGTGAGGTGACCTATCGTGTCTATGTACGCTGTGTCCTCTGGTTTCGAAGAAGTGTCCGATATCACGTCTTCTTTGACAAGTGTTCTATTCGGTTTGTTAATGTGACATTCATGGCATTGTTTAACGTATTTTTTTACGTCTTTTTCTAAATTTTTCCATCTAAATCTTGCTTTTAGCTTCTTTATTAGTCTATTTTTCTTTAAGTGTCCTCCGAACATCGGGTGATTATGGTATTCTTCTATTAATCTGTGTTTTTCTTTGTCATCTTTTATTGTTTCTGGTACTTCACATATGTATATTTCTATATTCTTCAATTTTTTATTTCCTTCTTTAATAAATTCATCAATTGTGCACTTTTTAAAAATAATATCATTTACGTATATTTTTACTTTACGTACTGCATTCTCTACCGCCAGCTTATCAAGCTGTACCAACGCTTGGTTTAAATCGAAACGATTCAATCCTGTGGCTATGCTTTTGCTGCATTTTATTTTGTTTTTGGCCCTAATGCTCAGTCTTGGTGAGATTAGTTCTGCTCCAAAGGACAAAATTGGTAGTCTATGCGCCTCTAAATTATTTAGTACCTTCCTTACTGTCTGTTTGGTGGCTTCTGGCTGTAGTGCGAGTTCACTTTCAGCCTTTGTTTGTCTTGCTTCTTTCTCCTTTTCTTTTGCTTGAGCTCTTGTTATAGCTAGTATATGGGCGTTGTCTATGTATAGGTTTTTTAGTTGATGCAATGTTATTCTTGAAAGACTATCTGCGTAGTTACTTTTCCCTGTTATATACTCTATTTCGAAGTCATATTCTTCTAGGTCTAATCTGATCCTCGTGAGTTTTGAGGTTGGTTCTTTCATTGCAAATAGGTGTGTCAAAGGTTTATGGTCTGTTTTTACTTTGAATGTTGGTGCTCCATATAGATAACATTTAAAATAATTAATTCCCCAATGAATCGCTAGTAATTCCTTAACGATTATAGGTTTATTACATTCTCCTTTACTAAAACTTCTTGATGCATATGCTATAGGTAGGTCAATTCCGTTGTAATCTTGACTTAGGATTGCTGAACAACTCTCATTGGATGCGTCTGTTGTTAAGATAAACTGTTTGTTGAAATCAGGATATTTTAAAATTGGTGGTTTCGTCAGAGATGCTTTAAGCTTTTTGAATGCTTTTTCACACTCCTCGGTCCACGAAAATTCTACTCCTTTCCTCGATAATTTGTTGAGTGGTCTGCATATTTCCGCAAAATTTTTAATAAAACGTCTGTAATAGTTGCAAAATGCTACAAATCTCTTTGTTTCTTCCGCTGTCTTAGGTGTCGGATATTGTTCAATTGCTGCATACTTCGCTTTGTCTGGTGATACTCCCTCTTGAAAAAGATCATGTCCTAAATATGTTACTTCCCTTCTAAAGAATTGACATTTTCCTGGGTTAAGTTTCAAATTGAATTTTCGACATGTCTCAAATGTCTTTTTCAGGTTGTCTAAGTGATGTTTTTCGGATATTCCAATTACTACGATATCGTCCATGTAAAGAAATGCTTTGTCTGGTGTTAATCCTGAAAATGCTATTGACATCATTCTTGAAAAGCTATTTGGGCTTACATTTAATCCAAAAGGTAATCTGGTAAATTGAAATGCTCCATTTTCTGTGCTAAACGATGTGTATTTTCTCGATGATTTTTCTAATGGTATCTGGTGAAAGCCTGACATTAAGTCTATAACTGAAAACCATTTTGCTCTTCCTAGTTGATCTAATATCGAATCTATTCTTGGTAATGGAAATTTGTCTGTAACTATCTTCTTGTTCAGTTGTCTAAAATCTATGCATAATCTCCATGCTTTTCTTCCATCTATAGCTTTTTTCGGTACCAGTACTACTGGGCTGTTGTACTCGGATGTAGATGGTTCTATGATTCCTTGGTCTCTTAGGTTTTGTACTTGTCGATTTAATTCCTCTGTTTGCGCATGAGGTGTCCTATAATTCTTGATATATACCGGAGTTTGGTCTTTAACTCTTAGTTTTTGCTCATAGAAATTGTTACAGGTTAACATATCATGCCTTAGGGCGAATATGTCCGAATATTCCTCGCATAACGATACTAAGTTGTCTCGTATGTATTCTGGTATGTCTAATTTCAGTGATTCTCGTAATTCTTTTTTTCTGTCCTTGCTGTCGTTGACTAGCCTATATATATTGAATAGTTTAATATCCAACGTCCTGATTGTGCTTGCGTCTACATTTACTGTTTCGTACGTTGTGTTCAAAATTTTGATGTATGGATTATTATTTGAAATAATTGCTCTTGCTATGAATATTCCTGGTTGTATTTCTTGCTGTTCCACTATCCTGTCTTTCTTTAACGTTTGAAAAATTTTTACGATTCTGTAAATTTCACATCTAGGCGGTATTATTATGGTGTCATTGTCTATATTATCCAGAATTTTCGTACTAATGTAACAATCGTTGTCCTCTTTAATGTGCATTTTAAGGTTTGCGTAATCTAGTATACATTGAAAGTTAGAAATAAAGTCTCTCCCAATGATTCCGTCTGTTGGAATTGGAAAGTTAGGTTCTACCAATTGAAAGATGTGTTCGAATCGAGTTCCTTTTACTTCGAGTGTTGTCTCAACTTCTCCCATTGTTTGCAACTCTCCTTTAGTGACTCCTTTTATTTTTGCCTTTGTGTTTGGTTTCACCTGTTGCTTCATAAAATCTTGTGAACATTTTAGTATTGAAATGTCAGCTCCTGTGTCTATGATAAAAGTGCTTGTGTTTTCAAGAATTCCTGTTTTCATTCGTACAAAGTTCGTTAGGTTTAGGTCGAAGTTGTAAATGTTATATTTTATTTCTGCCTGTGTGCTTCCAACTTCTTGTTCATTCAAAACCCCAACTGCTGGTTTTCTTGCTCTTCTTGACTGTCCTCTATTTCTAGTAACCTTACGTTCCTGTTACGTCCGCCTCTCTGGTTTCCTCTGTATGTTTGATTGTTAAATTGTCTGTATCCTCTGTTCGAATAATTTCGTTGATTGTCCGTTGTTTCTCCTTCGTTCCGTTGTCCGAAGTTATTTCTTCTTCCTCTGTCATATTTGTTATGGTATCCTCTTCTGTATTGCTGCTGTCCTCTCCTATTCTCGTAGTTTGTCCTATAATTTAAGACTCTTCCTTGTGCATTTTCTTCAGTCGTATCGATCGACAAAAATTTAGATACTACTTCCTGCGGTGATGTAAAGTTACCTGCTTCCAGTATTATCTTAGCTTTCTCTGAATTAGCGTTTCGTTTCATTGTTGTTACTACAGCTTCCGTCGTATATTTCTTTGCTAAGTCAAGTGGCATTCCTTCCGCTATGTATGCTACTTTTAATTGTTCTGCTAACTCTTCCACTTCAGATGCGTACACTGCTGCATCTCTATGCCCTTGCCTTTTTTTGGCTAATTTGGCTATTAAATTCTTCGGATTATCACCTTTTAATTCTTTCTTTAGTACTTCAGCTATCCGTGGAATTGTATCTTCTGTGGTTATTAGGTTCCTAGCCTTATTGGTGAGTCGCGTTTTTATTAGCGTTACAGCTGTGTCTTCATGACCTTCTGCCAATTTTCCAAGTAGTTCTAATGCGTCTAAAAATGGTTGTAATTTCCCTGCGCTTCCATCGAACTCGTTGGGCAATATCTTGCTTGCGATATTCAAAAATTCATTGATTGTCAAAGCCATGTTTAATATTGTTATATCTTGTTTTATGTCACCTTTTTTCTCTTTTATTTCGTCGTTAATTATTTCTTCTTCTCCTTCCTCGTCGCTTTTTCCTTCTTCTATTTCCTCATCGCTTTGTTCCTCTTCAACTTCCTTGTCGATTGGTTGATGTATTGAACTTGGAACCACTGTTCTCACATTTACTGCTTGAAATGATCGTATAACTTTGTCTCTGATTTTTCCAAAATATTTGTTGCACGATTCCCTTTGTTTGTCCGAAAGTGCTTCCCAGTTTTTCCTAGTCAATTGTGTGAACTTGTTATAAGCTTTAATTAGCTGTGTCGTTACTTCTTCCTTTATGTCCTTAGATTTCGGAACTTTTTTCTTTAAGACTCTTCTGCTTTGCCTGTCTATTTCTTGTGCAATTTCCTCAACTATTTTGACAAAATCTTCCCAAGTAACTTTGTTGCTACTCATTTATACATAATTTTTTTTCTTTTTTTCAGCTTCTGCACTTCTTAGCGAAAATATAAATTCGATAGTCTTACGGTGTATATAGATATGTAGTATATAGATATATAGTAAAAATATAGAGATAAAATAATACGTCAATATATGGTAAAAATATGTAAAAATTGCAGTAGTAATAAAAATTCAAAAATAAATAACGTTATATTAACCCTTGTAAATAAGTAGTTAGAATAATAATTTAAATGTATTATGCATATAGCGTATATTTGTTATATCGTATATTTATTTTGATAGGTATATTTACGATAGCAAATATTAAGATCATAAAAAATTGCAAAAATGTACTAAAAATCAGTAGTCAAATAATAAATGAATAAAAGTCAGCAATGATAAGGTATACGTTGATAAATATGTAAAAATCATATAAAATTGTATCATTGCGTCCTATAATAACTTAATATGAGGGTAAAAAAAATCTTTTTATATTGATAAATATTGGTAATAGAATAGAATAATTAAGTAAAAATAGGTAAACTTGAAACATATATTAATGTAATTAAGGTAGCACATAATGTTTATACTTTATACTTTATATTAATCAGGAAATACCATAAAAATAGCTAATATGGACTTACCACTTTTACGCGTCTTTGTTCGTATCACAAGTCCTCGCTGCATGTTCCATAGCATTGTCCATTTTCCATTGTCCCACGATGTTCCATCTCCATACTATTCCATTTTCAGCTCCGCGTCGGCCTGATGTCTCCATCCATTTTACATACCACACTGTTGTCTAAGGTGGTCTAGGTGCCTGAACATTGACGTGTTTCTTCATACCTGTCCTGTTTACCAGTCCTGAGTTCTTCCCTGGTTCTGGATCGCCATATGACAGCCCTGGGCACTAAGGCTATCTTCTCCCGGTGAGGGTGGTTATCCCTTATCCGAGGGGTGGAATAATTGATACGCTTTTACTTGTTGAGTTGTTTTATTTACACTCGCATTAGTATAAGCTGGTAGCACCTCACCCAAAGAACATCTCGTGTAGAAAGAGACACTATCTTTAATGTGGAAATATTACGTCTGATCACCAAAACAGAATGACGAATGTCTAATATAATAATAAAGAATTCCCTTGTTATAGTTTAACTGTTTATATATTTAGAAACGCCTATTCAGCATCGACCATGAAAAGTGTTTATAATTGACTCTGCAATTATTAGTGAATCGTGATCTTGGCTAACAATATTTATATAATCGAATGAAGGTTGTAATGTTGTTTTGATGACATAAATAACTGAAAGTAATTATCGTAGATAATTACAGGGTGTTTTTAAGATATATCTACTGAGTACAGATGAATTCTTGTACATCCATGTCTCTGATCCATATATAAGGACCGGTTTTATCCGGGTTTTTTATATTTTGCATTTGGTTTTTCTCGTGATGTTGTTAGATCTTAGATGTTTATTGAGTCCATTATATGTTTTATTAGCAATATGTATTCTTCTCTTGACTTCTTCGCTGACATTGTTATCTGCGGTAACTAGTGAACCTAGATATGTAAACGGGAACAACTACAGAAGCAATATATGCAGACGATACTACTATATTGGCATCCTACACAGATCCATTATCAGCCTCAAGAAACCTCTAATCAAACCTAAATAGAATTCAACAATGGTTTAAAATATGGCGCATAAATCTAATGGAATTACATCACTTCATGTAAAATTTTGTGCTACGCAGAGAAACATGTTCTCCTATATATATATATATATATATATATATATATATATATATATAGATATATATATATATATATATATATATATATATATATATATATATATATATATATATATATATATATATATATATATATATAGGAGATCAGGAACATCCACCTAGATGTTCCTGACGAGAGCTTGACATGAGCTCGAAACACGTCGTGTAGAATATCGGTGGTGGTCGAAGTGAAATAAAATGCAATTGCCGTTTCCTTTCATATCACGGTTCTTCTCCGTTATTGACGAATGTGTAGCGAATAACGTGGCTTTGTAGACAAATCTGTGACACAAAGAGGTGTCTTTTGTCGTTCATCGTCTTTTATGAAGACTTTGAAATTTACATTTTCGCGTCCGCTACGGAAAAGATTTCTTCTGTATACCAGAGAAATCTTTTCGTTTAATTCATATATATATATATATATATATATATATATATATATATATATATATATATATATATATATATATATATATATATATATATATATATATGAGATGTAGATCCTTGAAACACACTCAGTGATCAAAAGATCCAAGGTTAATGGTTTGACGACCACTCGTACGAAATCAAACAGATGAAATAGAGAATGTGGAAAAATCCCCTTACGAACAATTCACACATCCACCATTTCGGGTTGGGAAAAATTTTTTGAATAGAATCAAAGATCCAAACACCAGTTCTTAGAAATGTGTTTCGCCCTCTTCAACCTCTCTGGGCTTATCAATAAAGATGAGAGGTTGAATATCTTTAGACACATTCCAATCAAAAAACAACATTCGAGACCTAGACATAGAAGGTGCGTAAATCTACGGCAAGTCCAACAATGACAGTCTCAAGTTTTAATTCCCTAATTACTTAAAGTAAGTAAAATATATGTTTAAAAACATGAGATGTAGATCCTTGAAACACACTCAGTGATCAAAAGATCCAAGGTTAATGGTTTGACGACCACTCGTACGAAATCAAACAGATGAAATAGAGAATGTGGAAAAATCCCCTTACGAACAATTCACACATCCACCATTTCGGGTTGGGAAAAATTTTTTGAATAGAATCAAAGATCCAAACACCAGTTCTTAGAAATGTGTTTCGCCCTCTTCAACCTCTCTGGGCTTATCAATAAAGATGAGAGGTTGAATATCTTTAGACTTGAATGTTGTTTTTTGATTGGAATGTGTCTAAAGATATTCAACCTCTCATCTTTATTGATAAGCCCAGAGAGGTTGAAGAGGGCGAAACACATTTCTAAGAACTGGTGTTTGGATCTTTGATTCTATTCAAAAAATTTTTCCCAACCCGAAATGGTGGATGTGTGAATTGTTCGTAAGGGGATTTTTCCACATTCTCTATTTCATCTGTTTGATTTCGTACGAGTGGTCGTCAAACCATTAACCTTGGATCTTTTGATCACTGAGTGTGTTTCAAGGATCTACATCTCATGTTTTTAAACATATATTTTACTTACTTTAAGTAATTAGGGAATTAAAACTTGAGACTGTCATTGTTGGACTTGCCGTAGATTTACGCACCTTCTATGTCTAGGTCTCGAATGTTGTTTTTTGATTGGAATGTGTCTAAAGATATTCAACCTCTCATCTTTATTGATAAGCCCAGAGAGGTTGAAGAGGGCGAAACACATTTCTAAGAACTGGTGTTTGGATCTTTGATTCTATTCAAAAAATTTTTCCCAACCCGAAATGGTGGATGTGTGAATTGTTCGTAAGGGGATTTTTCCACATTCTCTATTTCATCTGTTTTATATATATATATATATATATATATATATATATATATATATATATATATATATTCACAATTGTCAACTTCCTCAACGCGAAGATGCCAAATATCTCGGCATGCATTTAGAACGCACTCTAACTTAGAAATAATATATTTTCAGAATCATGGTAACTGGTTTAATATATTCAATAGGATCACCAAGCTCTGTAGTGAGATGGCGTCATAATAGTAAGAAATACATAACTCATTTGGGACTGAGGGCAAAAAATTGACGTTAATATGTTTAAAATATTACTGTTAGAACCAAATGAAAGCGGCTTGGTCTAAAACTACAGATTTGTTTTACATTAATATCGTTGATTCATTCCTTCCGTACAAATTCAAATCTTACTTGCCGACTTTTGAACATGAATGTACATCGAAAAATAAAAAAAACTTAAATACAAATAGAAATAGTGAAACAAACACTTGCCGACTAAACATGAATGTAAATACAAAAATAAAACAAACTAAAACACAAATAGAAATGATGAAATTAGACAGAAAAAAATTTAAACTTACCTTGGGGTCAGTTCATCTATGGAGCTGGCGTTCGGGAAAAATCCCGACGGATCCTCCGCCAAGTCGGAGGTATCGTGATAGAGTCCCGAATCTCTTAACTCTAAACCGTTACATGTTCTAACCATCACGCGGTGACTGAAAAAAAAAATTATTCGTTATGGAATGTTCTCCAAGCATAATGAGAGATGAGTTATAAATGAAGAAGCTAAAATGGTGCCCTCGATATTTAGGAACCCGAAGATTCACTTCGAAAAAATAAAATTTATTGTATGTGAGCAAAAGGATAACTGTAAGAATTTTAACCACATACATAAATCTTAAATGACAGAACCAAAGGTTCAAGTTTTGTATTTACATGGCTAGGCAATGTTTGTATTTTTTAATGGTACTTCACTGTGATTAGTTATCTATTAATAATTTTACAACTATTTTATTTACTCTTTATTTTACAGTTATCTTAACAGTATTTTAATTTATTACTACTAACACTAAAAAATATTCAATTCATACATTTATTTATGACTTAACAACGAGTTTATAATTTAAACTGGTTCTAAAATCCAAATTATGCTTTATATTTATATAGTCTGGCTTTGCCCCTCGAAATCTCCAGATATTGTTTGGAACAAATAGAATTGTTCCAAAGTTTTAATTTATTTCAAAAATGAATAACCATTTTCAATTTCATTGCAAAATGAAAATACAGCCGCATCATATTCTAGTTCAATCGGAGAGTGCAGCAAGCACCTTTATCGGTTCCGAAACTTATTAGTCTCTCATCAGGAGGCACATATGCTGCTCTCTCTGATCCAACCAAAACAAACCCCGGCGTGCAGTCACGGATTGCAACGAACGAAATGGCATAGATGCCCTAGCGGCAACTGCTAGCAAAAGACAAGTTAAAAAAATACTACTAAAAAGAACTATTTTAGCATCCAAGCCCTTTCTCCTTTAATCACTCTATGAAGACGACCTCTTCCGCAGGACAGAGAAATCACCCCACCATACCACCCAGAACACAAACCATGTCATGTGGAGAAACATGATACAAACACAAATCCGCCGAAGAAAATACCCAGTTACAAGGTCCTGAAAGAGATAGAAAGAGATAATGGAATGGAATTAATAATGGTATATTGCAAAATAGAAACTTATGTGGCAATGCACTAAATTGGACATCTTACACACAGGCATAAATCTCAAAATGAAGTAAAAGACACACGTACTCTCAATCATTTTGAGCAAAACCGGTCGTCGGAAGTTACAATAAATGATTGAGAGTACGTCTGTCTTTTAGTTCATTTAAAATGAACTCTCACATGCAACCCATTCAACGTTTGCATAAATCTCAATTTATTGTTATATATTTGCATTAATTGCAACTTAATTATTTGCAAGTCTAAGTTTTTAACCTAATAAAAATATTTGTAAAATAAAATACTTTTAAAAGATTTTTAATTGAAAAACTTATTGGACCATTTTCCTGGTGACAACCTCCATGGCTTCTAAAAATTGCAAGCCAGATGGATGCTGCAGTGAAGACAAGTAGGAATTCTAATGTCAAAAATGTTTACCTGGAGTAGAGATAGCAGTCTATGCATTCTCTGAAGAGCCTCTAACAAGAGGTGAAATCGTCGATAAGAGTGCTGGATGCGCTCTCTAACCTAAGTAAAAATTAAGACAGTTTTGGCTTCGCATTGCAACTGAATAAAAATTGTATACATTTTTAGTTTGATTATTTGCATTTCAATAGCCTCATTAAAACTCGATTCAAATTTCCATAGAAAACTCAACACATTGTACCTCAACGGGAAATTCCACTTTATCCGTATTCGTATCTCCCAAACTTGTTTCTCGGTTTCTAATAACAATTAAAAAAAAAAGCAACTTAAGGATCTAGAAAAGCATTCTGTAGGCAATATACGTTTTTCATTGGCCTTTTATGAGGTAATAAAATTTTAATACCGCAACAAGTAAAGAGACCTTAGACGCTATCACTTAAAAGGCCCCGCAGGTGACTTATGGAAAATTGGTGAGATGAATTTTAGAGAGCTGCTAAATGAAGAACCGGATGGAAGTGATGAAGGGCAAGTGGTAATAGAGCAATTAACAACCGGGCGGAAACAATGGAGATTCCAACCGTGGAAGAAATAAGAGAAATTATATTTAGCATGAAAACCAATACAAGTGCAGGCAGCAATGGTATTACTGCAGAATTAATTAAGCATGGGGGCGAAGCAATTAATAGTAAAATGATCTTAAGCATGACCGACAATAGAGTAAGGATAAAAGGAATCCTAACAGGAAAATTTGAAGTTACAAGCGGATTAAAGCAGGGAGATCCGCTGTCCATAGAACTCTTCAATTTTCTTGTTGGAGGCAATATTGAGAGAGAGAGAGAGTGAAATACCAACGAAAGGTATGATTTATGACAACAGAAGCTATACTAAATTCCAATAAGCGATGCAGTCCACGTAAACAACAATTTTAGTTGTTAAATATTTATCTACTTGTTCGCTTGTTCCATAGTAACAGTAAAATCACTTTATCACTTTATCTCTTTTCTAGATTATTATATTGTATATTGTATAATACATAAATTATTGTAATCACTGAATACATAGATAGGGAACTGAAAACTAAACGAAATAGCCATCTCGTTCGTTGCGTTGACATCGCTGTCAACTAATGTTTACATTTACTGCATAGCTCATGTGAATAAACTTTAGGTCCTGGCCTTTGCAAACAATGTAGTGTTAACGGCAGGTAGTAAAAGGGAACTGCTGAGGATTTTCACAACCTTAGTTATTAGTGAGTAAGTCATTAATGAGCTAAAAACAAAGTATGTGGAAATGGACATACCACACATGAAGACACAAAATTGAAGACTACCACAAATAACGAAAATAAAAAGTACTGCTTTAAAAAGGTGACGGTAACCCTAACAAGCTAAGGGAAGAACGGCAAGAAATTGAGAAGCATATTTCGAGATCGAGAGGAAGGAAGACTGTCAGAGTTCTACACAAACTAATAAGACCAAAAAACATCTTCAGAGAGGCAAACTTGAAACTATACCCAACAGTGATTCAGCACACAGTCCTTTATGGAAACGAAACATGGAATATGAATAAAAATCAAGAAAATATACTAAATATCTGGGAGCGGAGTGTTCTAAGGCAGATATATTCGGGGGAAAAAAGACGATGAAGACGTTTGGAGGAGACGAACAAATGCAGAGATCAGGGAGCTGTACCGGAAACCAGAAATTAGCCAGACAGTTAAAACAAAGAGACAAACGGCTGGATCATCTTGCGAGAATGGCTGATGGAAGGTGGGCAAATGACTCGCTGCTGAGACGGGAAGGAAAGAAGAGAAGAGGACGACCACGGAAAAAGTGGCTAGAAGCGTGTACATAAGACCTTGAAACAATCGGGATAACAAATTGAAGAACTGCGGCCATGGACATAGGAAAATGGAGGAAAACAGTGGAAAAATTCCAAGCCATGGACCTTTAAGGTCTGTTGAACTGTATATATTACTGGCCAAACCCGATTTCCAGACAAACTAGTTTGGCCTAGGCCAAACTAGTTTGTCCTGAGCGCGTTAGGATAAATTAGTATGGCCTAGGCCAAACTAGTTTGTCTCATCGCGCGTAGGCCAAACTAGTTTGTCCTATCGTGCGTAGGCCAAACTAGTTTGTTCTAAGCCAAACTAGTTAATCCTGATATAAATACACACACTTCAGGCCAAACTAGTTGATCCTGAAGTGTATGTTTTTATATCAGGATAAACTAGTTTAGCCTAGTATAAACCAATTTAATCTAGTCGAAAGTACATAATTGATTACATATTGGTTGCTGATTTAAACGTAAGTTTAGAAGACACTATTAAGAGTTGTAAGACTTTTAAGCATTTGGGGTAAATGATAAACCGAGATGGCACTTGTATGAAAGATATAGAAATGAAAATAGTACAAGGAAAACAGAAAACAAGCCACGAAAGCACTCCATGGAGTGATATGGAAGAACACTCTAACTAAAGAAAACAAAAAGGATTTTTCAGGGCATAGTGCTGAATATTACCCTACAAGAGCGGAAGAATGGCCAGTGAAAACAATAATACGAAATAAAATACGAACAGTTGAATTGGAGTTTATGAGAAGGTGTCTACAAATTACCAGATAGGATCGAATAAGAACGGAGGAAATATGAAACAGAATTACAAAAAAGATGTGGTAGTAAAAGTAGAGCCCTGAAATGGTACGAGCATGTACAAAGAATGCTGGAACACAGGTGGCCGAAAAGATTACTGGACTGAGACTCGCGGGGAGGAAGACGGATAGGAAGACCTGCTGTGAGATGGAAAACTCACATCCGAAATGCTATGATAGATAGAGACCTCAGAGATGGCGACTGGGAGAATAGAGTGCTATGGAAGACGAAAACGGGAAACTCATAATGGGAAAAAGCCAAGAAGAAGAAAGTAATTCAGCGAACTAGTACGGCTTAATATAAATAATAAATTGAATAATAGTACATTGTTTACCGGGTAGGAAAAGCTTAACATTCCTGGACGACTGTGAAGATTGCTAAGTCGAGGCGCAAGCCGAGACTTAGCAACACAGAGTCCAGGAATGTGGCTTTTCCTACGAGGTAAACATACTATTTTTCCGCAAATCGTTTAAAATTCGACAGATATTGATTGATTTAAAAAAAACGCGATAATTTTATTCCCAAATAAATGGTGCTTTGAAATTCCTAATAAAATTACTTGGGTTACTATGGAAACGTATTGAGGTTGAATTGTCAAACTTGACGCTTATAAATTTAATTGCTGGTGTTCTCGAAAGTAAAATGATAAGTGATGATGAAATTTCCATTCCTGGGACTCCTCCAGAGCTGGTTGAGGCAGTGAATACTGCTTCATTAGAATTATTGCCAAAGAAATCAAGAGAAAAGTACGAAAATGCATACAGACGTTTTATGGATTTATGTAGAACACTAACAACTGTACGGAAATATCATTTCCTTACAGTAAGAAAATGACATTTCCTTACAGTAAGGAAGTCCTGACTTTTTCTTCAAGAAATTTTGACAGGAATGTCAAAATTTCCTGGCGATTTGCGGAAAAATACTTTGTTCTTGAAAAAATAATCATTTTTATTGAAATTATAATTATTCGTAACAAACAAACAATAATTTTGAGTTATATTCGCGGTCAGACAGACAGCCAGCCTAGGTCAAATTTCTCACTTTTAGTACCATCCTTGGATTATAAGCTTTCATTTGACACCTCATTTGTCATTCTACCTGATATAATGACGGAGGAGTTGAGTTCACAGACAGACAGACAGACGGACGGACGGACGGACAGACGGACGTGCATAATTCAACGTTTCCACACTTTTTCAAAATTGGTGAAAACAATATTAATTCGTACTCGGTTTTATTCGTAAGTGTATCTTTTCTTTTAATTTTTGGAGAAAACCTCATCCTTTTATTTATTATTTTTTATATTATTTAATTATACAAGAATATATTTATTTATAGCATGTATCAATATCTTCATTCGATGTATCATATCATACAATATCATCATCAGGGCTTTTCATTCCAGGTGGAATGTTTGCCGCTCTTACTTAGAGCTCTCAGATTCGCTTATTGCGGTGAATCACTCCGCATTCCACTTGTATGTTGTCAAAGTTTGTTGTATGACTTGGCTTTCGTTACTATTTTCTTCCACTCATTTCGATATGTGCATAGTTCCCTCCAGTTTCTCACTTCCAGAATTTTGATATCTCTCATGACCTGGTCCTCCCATCTCTCTCTGGGTCTTCCTCTTGGTCTTTCAGTTGCCGGTTTCCATTTGGTGATCTTCTTAATCAGTCTGTCGTTTTTCCTTCTTTCTATGTGTCCCAGCCATCTCAGCCTCTGTGATTTAATAAATCTAACTATATCTTCTCCCTTCATTATGTCTCTTAGTTCATGGTTCATTCTTCTTCTCATTTCTCCGTTGTCCATTCTTATCGGGCCCATAATGCGTCTGAGGATTTTCCTTTCGAATATTCTCAATTTTTCTTCATCTTTTTCCGTGAGGCACATTGTCTCAGCTGCGTTCGTAACTACTGGTCTGATTGCAACTCTGTATATTTTCAGTTTTGTATTTCTGGATAAGTTCTTGTCCTTCATAAGCCTATGATATCTCCAGTATGTTTTGTTGCCTGTTAGTATTCGTTCCGTTACTTCTTCACTTCTCTTGTTTTGGCCATTCACTATTACTCCCAAATATTTAAATTGTTGGACTCTTTCAAAAGTGTAGTTTTCTATTTTGATTTCTCTCATCCTGTTATTTTCTCTTCTAGAGCAGAGTAGATATTTTGTTTTTCCTTCGTTAATTTCTAGACCTCTTTCCCGTGCTTCTTTTGCCAGGATTGTTACTGCTTCTTTTAATCTTTCCTTGTCTCTTCCCATAAGAACTAAATCATCTGCATATGCAACTATTTGTGTTGAGGAGTGGGCTATAGTTCCTTTAATTTTGCTGGCCTTGACTGTTCCTTCTAGTGCTATGTTGAATAATGTGGTTGACAGGGAGTCGCCTTGTCGCACTCCTGTTTCTATTGCAATTGATTTTGTGCTACCTTCTTCTGTTGTTACTTTGGATCGAGCTCCATCCATGGTCATTTTTGTTAATCTGATTAATTTTGCTGGTATATCTTGATTTTTCATTTCAATAAATAATTTATTTCTTCCAATACAGTCAAAGGCTTGTCTGAAGTCTACGAAGAGGATGTGGAGTTTTATGTTGTGTTCGTGGCATTTTTCGATTGTTTGTGTAACTATGTGGATCGCATCTGTAGTGGATCTGCCTTCTCTGAATCCTTGCTGGTAGTCCCCAATTTTTTTCTCTGTGAATTGATTAAGTTTTTGTTTGATGAGGGCTGTTAGAATTTTATATGTTGTACTCAGTACAGATATTGCTATATAATTGTTACAGTTTGTTACTTCTCCTTTCTTAAATATTGGTATAATTCTGCCTTCTTTCCAATCCTCGGGCATTTCTTCTGCTTCCCATATTCTAACTATTAGGTTATAGATGCTTGTTAATAACTTTTCCCCTCCGTTTTTAATTAGCTCATTGGGAATTTCATCTGGGCCTGGTGTTCTTTTTTGTTTCATTTTTTGAATGATGGCTAAATATTCATCATGTGTTGGCATCCCTATTTCATTATCTCTAATGTCTTCCATTGCGCCTACCTCCTCTTCCGGGCTTTCTTTGCATCTATATAGTTCTGTGAAGTGTGTTTCCCATGATCTATTGTCAATTTTAACTACTGGTCTGCCTTTTCTTTGTTGGGCTTTTAGGTATCCAAATAGTTTGGCGCTGTCTTTACTATTCATTTCTAGTTCCTTTAACAGCTCTTCGATCCACAGTTTTTTTTTGTTCTTGCAACAATTATCGGCTGCTTTCTTTTTTTCTTTATATTCGTTTCGATGATGCACTTCTTTAGTTGATATCCATTTATCTCTTGCTTGGTTTTTCTGTTTGATTTTGTTTTCGCATTCTGCATCAAACCACTCTTTCCTTCTTTTTATTTCCCTCTGTCCTAGCACCTCTTCAGCTGAATTCAAAATGGATTCATTTATATTTTTCCATATGTCCTCTGTGTTATTTGCTTGTGTTAGGTTTTCCTTTAGGGTTTTCTCATATTGTTCTCTTAGTTCCTGTACTTTTAACTTCTCCAGATTCCATCTTCTTTTGTTTTGTATTGTTCTCTCTGCTTTAATTATCTTCATTTTGATTTCTCCTATTACTAGAAAATGGTCTGTGTCTGCGTTTGCTCCTCTATATGAGCTGACATCGTGCATTATTGCTTTCCATTTTTTGGATATTAGTATGTGATCTATCTGATTGCCATCTGTTGTGCCAGGTATCAACCATGTTACTTTATGCTCTCTTCTGTGCATGAAGTTTGTACTTATAATGTAACTGTTTGTTATTGCTGCTAGTTGGCATAATTTTCTTCCGTTATCGTTTGTCTCGTCATGAATAGTTTCTTTCCCTGCTACTTCCTTATACTGGTTTTCTTTGCCTACTTTTGCATTGAAGTCACCAACCATTAGTACTATATCATTTCTGGGTAATCTTTCATATAATTCTTCCAGTTGTTCATACAATTCAATTTTATCATTTTCTGGTGCATTTTCTGTGGGTGCATATATGTTTATGATTGTCATATTGGCTTGTTTGTTTTCTACTTTTATATACGACATTCGTCCATTTATCGCTTTAAATTCTATAACTTTGTCCCTAATCTTACTGTTAACCATGAATGCTGTACCGTTTTTTCCTTGCTTGTTTTCTCCCGAGTAATATATTGTGTAGTTTTTCTTTTTGATATTTCCTTCTCCCTTCCATCGTACTTCTTGTAGTGCTAGTATGTATATTCTGTATCTTTGCATTTCTCTTGCTACCTCTTCCATTTTTCCTGGTCTCAATAATGTTTGAACGTTCCAGGTTCCTACTTTTACTCTATTTTTCTTCTTGGTTTTTCTTTTTCTATCTCTTTTTCTTATCTTTGATTCGTTGTTCTTTTTCCGTGCTAGTTTCGTTTTCAGGTTTTCATTCATTTTCTTTACAGTCTCTTTACATTCCATAAATGCGTTTTCCATATTCGTTTGCCAGCATGTTTTAGTGATACTAGTCGTTTGTTCTTTACTATGTGCTACTTTTACATACAATCTCAGTTTTTTGGCTTTGTGCCGGAATTATGTGCAGTCTTGGTTATTTTCGCCATATTTTCTGATTCATTTTCGTCATCTCCTGGTGATCTTTCCGTATATGTTCTTCCTCTGGGTTTTCCTTGAGGTGTTTTAGTATTCATCATTTCGCTTTGTGTCCTCTTGTATCCTAAGCTTTCCACAGTATATGTTTTGTCGTTTATTTTTAGCTTATTATAATTTAGCGATGCCTTCTGACCCCTTTCTCTTGCTTCGTTTAAGTGTTGTTTCAGTATTTTTCTCTGGTCTTGTATCTCCAGGTATATTATTTAATTATACAAGAATATATTGATTTATAGCATGTATCAATATCTTCATTCGACGTATCATATCATACAATATATCGATGTATAATTTTTTTTGCCATCCCTGGTGGGACGTGATTTGGGAATTCCCAGCATGTAAAAGTCCTTACATGTTCACTAAATCACTTTCGACTCGGCTAAATTGGTTTAGACTAGGCCGTACTAGTTTATCCTGAAGTGTGAGTCTTTATTATATCAGGATAAACTGGGTTGGCCTAGGCCAAACTAGTTTGGCCTGAAGTGTGTGTATATATCGCTCTTGAGCGTGTAAACGGAGTTAAGTCTGAAAAAATACAAATGGAGATAACTTCATAAATGAACACGTTTTAGATCGAAATTTTATTGGGCAAAAGGATTTATCTCTGTTGTTTACGTTTACGAGCAAAACTTAGTGGTACCGATGATAACTCATTTTGAAATGTGTTCAAGGAATTTATGTCAAATAGACTCTGTTGACACTATAATGTCGGTCAGTACCAATGGAGTTAAGTCTATTTGTATTACCATGCGCCAATTTTTCGGAGCTTGCCTAAATCTGCATAAACACGATGCATCACGTGTTTTCGACTCGCAGCTGAATAACATTGAGTGGCTTATTGGTATTTTGTTTTCATTTGCGTTCTTTACGGTGCACAGTGGTTCCAAATGCCGAAAACGTGGTCATGAACCTTTAAAAGCGTTTATTGTTCATGCACTTCGGAATTACTTTCGTTTTTAAGGGTTTTTGGCATCGCTGATTACGAATCTGACATTATTTTTTCTAAAAAACCAAATGGCGGATTCAACATGGCGGAAGGAAATCGAAAATATCAATCAAAACGCATTTTTTTATTAAATTTGGTAGTTTAAGGTCCCTGATTACAAATCTAACATTACTTTTTTTAAAAACAAAATGGTGGATCCAATATGGCCGAAAGAAATTCGAAAATTTTATTTTAAACGCATATTTATTTAAAATTTTATATTATAAGGGTCTTTTAAAATTGCTGATTACCAATACATTTTGTTTATGAAGTACAGTATCCAGAAACTATTACTAATGTACAACCGCCCATACATACTCAACAATCGCCAGAATCATGTAATATGACTCATTTCCCACTTTTATATTCAACCAACTGCCAGCAATGCAGTTACAGGCAGCTAAATCAAAGTGACTCTGTATCTTCTTACTATATACTTTAAGATTGATAAAAATTAGTCGCAGAATTATGCAGAATTTTGTACTTTTTGAATGTGTCTTTATTAAAGTTTAATTATTGTAAGTGTAGTTTCACTATTTATGAATTAACAAATTTAAGGTATTTATTGTTACTAAATCTTAAGTTAACTTACATCTTACATTACTACATACTTGAAAAAGAATAATCTGCTTTACAGCGATAAAATTGATAAACTATAAAATGTTTTACAGCGTTCTCAATATACGCGTTCTTTTTCACTTTCTCTGCCGGCCAAAATACCCTCGTACATGGCTCACTTGTTCCTGAGCTATGAGCCACAATATATCCAGTTTGATCCTTATACCTGCGTATTACGACTCTGCGTACTCTGCGATAGTATGAGAAAACAAATGTAAACATAAAAATCCCTAGATAGGGACATTTTTCTTCGCCTCATGACCACGTTTTTCAGTATTTGGAACCACTGTGCGGTGAGACGTGCACATATTGTGAGATTATTGCCTACTACTCGTATTAGAGCTCAAAGTAAATACTGACCAGTCCATTACACCAGAAAGTGATACAGCTAGATTTTCTAATTTGGAAGGTGAAAAACGAGAAAACAGGAAAAAACAAGAAAATATCGATTCTCGTTTTGATATTTCTAAAGCTGATATTTCTGAAACTGGTTGTAGCAGATGTCAGTTTTGTTACAATTTAGAAAATAGCAAATATTAATTATGTTTTTGCAGATGCACCTAGTGAAATGATTACTGAGTTCTTTGGAAGCGATATCGACGACAGTGACATGGATCCAGATTATGAACTTCCTGAATCAGAAGACTCGAATAGTATTCCATTGGTTTCGTCTGAAAATACAATAGATCCAGATCAATTGAATAAAAATAAAAGAGGAAGGAAATCGATAAAAGGTGATACTAGAGCAATGAGGAAAAAAAGAAAAATGGACAGAAATGCAGGTAAAGAATACGTGACTCTAAAAAATAAGTTGATGAAAGGCAAAAAATGCAAGGTACTTGGAGATTGCCGAAAAGGACGCGGTAAAAAAGTTGATAACAAAGTACGTAAACAGTTATTTAGTGAATTTTGGGAGTTAAGAGATAATAAAAGGGTTGCTTACTGTTCAAGTCTTATTTTGAGACAGGAAAAAAATGAAACTTAATTCATCAAAAACAAGAGCCTGTAGCTATCAGTATCACTTCAAGATCGCTGGTGAGCTCGTTGAAGTTTGTAAGCAGTGCTTTAAAAAACATTTGATTTGTGGAATAAGTTTATAGAAAATGTTATTACAAAAACTAGCTTTTCCGGTATAACAAAAGAAGATAAAAGAGGAAACCTGCCAATAAAATAAGTTCAGACAGAATTTACATGATAAAGCAACATATAGGTCCTATACCTACATACAAAAGTCATTATTGTCGTGAAAAACTGGAAATAGACCTTTTTTACCTTCTTCTGATACATTGACCATAATGTATGATGAATATAAAGCTTGGATCCAACCTCAAAGTCCCGTAAGTAGAAAGATATATGAGACTATTTTTCATACAATGAACATTTCAATAAAAGAATATAGTAAGGATACATGCCAAACTTGTGACAAGTTACATAACACTATAGTGAATGAAAAGAAAGAAGAACAAAAGGAAAAAATAAGAAGAGAACTAAATCGGCATCAAGAAGAAGCAGAAGCTGCAGATGCAGCAAAAAGGAAAGATAAAATAATTTGTCAAGATGACAAGACCCAGAGAGTTTTTGCTTTTGATTTGCAGCAGTGTTTATCCACGCCCAGCCTAAACACTTCAATAGCTTTTTATAAAAGGCAACTATGGACGTACACCCTTACAATTCATGATTGTGGTAATAACAAAACTACTTGTTGTATGTGGTATGAAACCATTTTTGGTCGTGGAGCCAATCAAATAGCTTCTTGTTTGTATAAAGAGCTCTTAGAAATCCCACCACAAGTAAAAGAAATATCATTGTATTCGGACACTTGTGAAGGGCAGAATAAAAACTCGCATCTCATTGCAATATTTATGGTCTTAATGGTTAATTCTGGTCTCAATACATTGGATCATAAATTTTTAATTCCAGGACACACAAGAATGGAGTGTGATAGCGACCATTCGATAACTGAAAAAAAAGAAAAAATATGAAAGCCGAATTGAACATCCAAGAGACTGGTATCAACTTGTTCGACTGTGTGGTAAAAGATATCCCTTTAAGATTCAAGAAATGACTAGAAATGATTTTATTGATTTTGCAAGTTTACTAAAGAGTTCATTACAAGTAAGAAAGGTAGATAATGACGGTAACCGCTTTATTTGGAAAGATGTTAAATGGATTAGATATCAAAAAGAATTTGGACTGTTTTCATATAAAAATAGTTACAAAGAGGATGAACCATTTAAAACAATGAATTTTAAACGAGGTTTCTCATCTCCTCCATTATATCTACCAAAATATAAATATCCAAATCCAATTTCTTCAGAAAAAAAAAAAATAATCTAATGGATTTATTACCATACATAGATGACGTATTTCACGGTTTCTATAAAAACTTAGCTACACAGAGCGATGTTGCAGACTACTGTTTAGAAGAGGAAGAAGATATACTAGATGAAGATTAGTGCAGATAGGATTATGTACGCTAAAGTTTTGTGCATTTGGATATAACTATTTTTTTTCTCATGTTATAATGATTTTCAAAATTACAGTTTAATATTTTCTTTTAGTTTGTAAAATTAAATAATGTTTTTAATTCATCTTTAATTAGATTTAAGTTGTTTCATTTAAAATTTGCTTATAAATTCATAAAAATCTTTAAACGTTTATATCTCAAAATGGCAATTTTGGACTTATCTCCGTTTGCACGCGCAAGGGCGATATATCAGGATAAGTTAGTTTGGCCTACGCGCGATAGAACAAACTACCATACTAGTTTATACTAACGTGCTTAGGACAAACTAGTTTGTCCTGGAATCGGGTTTGGCCGGTAACATATATATTATGTATATATACTTCGTCTAATTTACTTACCGTTGCACGTCATCCGTGTCATAGCCTGTGACGTCACATGATACCAACACGAAATATTTAGACGCTAGGTGTGTTCTTTTTTAGAATCATTTTTCCAAGTACACTGGAATTACAGCCACTAAACATATTTTATTATATACGCGTAGAAATAATATTTGAAGATTTCTAGTAATGTTAACCTAAAGAAATACACAATAATATGTTTCATTTAATTTGTACAAATGGATTATAAAGCGTTTTTATGAAGCAAATTTGTTCGGAACACACTGAAACAGTAATCGAACGAAGCTGACATTTTAGAATAAATTGGTAACATTTATTTGACAGTTGCGGTGATGACACTTCATATTTGTTTATATTCTTTACTATAAGTATTTGTTTTATTATATTTACTGTTTTTATTATTTACTTTAATGTAAGATTATAACTTAATTCTTGTTCTCTATTTCTTAAGTTTTTATTTATTTACATTGAATATTAATTTGCTTTGTTGTATAATCCACGTTTACAATAATTATATGATCTATTTGATTTAAAATGGATTCAGGATTTTTTTATACTTTGGCAACTATGTCAACTTAGACCTCTGGCGTAGATAATGACGTGCATCGGTAAGTAAATTAGACGGACTGTACATGGATCTGTGAAGTGACACAAAAGGAAGCTATTCTTCTTCTTCAGGTGCCGTCCTCGTTCCGAAGTTTGGCTATCATCAAGGCTATGCGTATTTTTGATACCGTAGATCTAAATAATTGGCAGCTGCTGCACTTGTACCAATCTCTTAAATTCTTCAACCATGAATGTTTTCTTCTGCCAATGGATCTTTTACCTATTATTTTTCCCTGAATAATTAATTGTAGTAGCTGGTACTTTTGTCCCCTCATTATATGTCCCAAGTATTGCAGTTTGCGCTTTTTAATAGTAAGCGCAAGTTCTTTTTCTTTCTGCATCCTTCTCAACACTTCCATGTTTGTCACTCTCTCTGTCCACGATATTCTCAGTATCCTGCGGTACATCCACATCTCGAATGCTTCTATTTTCCTTGTATCGATCTTTTTCAGTGTCCAAGCTTTCAAGGAAGCTACTAATAATGTGTATATTAAGAAAATCTAGGGATGACACCCATTCCTAGGTTTCAACGTTAAAATAAAAATCATCAAAAACGAAGAATCGCTCAGTTACAAGTTTCTTAAAAGGACAGAAGGGGTGAACGGTAATAATATGGGTATGACCCAAGACAGAAACTTATGAAGCAATGCACTAAAGCCAATATGTTATATAGACATAACTCTCATAGACATAACACGATTTTTGAAATGACTCATTTTTAATTTCTTTTTAAAAACTGCTCGAACACTAACACTTTAAATGCAATTATTATGTTGGTCCCCATTTCAAAACGAAAATGGTTTATTCTTTACTTAAAATACTGCATCATTATTTTTTTATTTTTTATGATAGTTTCATCTTTGAAAAAAGATGAATAAATTAAAACTTATTGTTTATTATTGTTTTTTGAATTTTGGAAGCATATGTAATTTTGATTAATATTTTTTATTAGTTTTTTAATATTTTACAGTTTTTACCCTTTTCTCAACAAATAGTCATAAACTGCATGCATCCATGTGCTTATGCATGCTTATGAGTATCTGTTTCTCATAGGTGTGCATTTTTATGTATCGAATTTCTGAAATGTCAACAGTTGCAAACCTTTATTTCAAAAATTTTCAAATTTGGCTTTCTATTAGCATCTGTGCAACCAGATAATGTTCTAACCCTGGTTTTCTTTAATTGTAGCATTTAACTACTTGTAACGCCGACCTGAAGATGATCTGAATAATGTAGAGACCGAAACCGGTCGTCAAAGTATAATTAAATGATTGTGAGTAAGTCTGTGTTTCATTACTACATTTAAAACTTAATTATTTGCATTTCAACAGCCTCATTAAAACTCGATTTATAATTTAAATGGAAAACTTTAAATTGCACCTCACCTCAACGGGGAATTCCACTTTATCCTTATTTGTACCCCTTAAACTCGCTTCTCGCTTTCTAATAACAATTAAAAAAAAAGCAACTTAAGGATCTAGAAAAGCATTCTGTAGGCAATATACGTTTTTCATTGGCCTTTTATGAGACAATAAAAGTTTAATACCGCAACAAGTAAAGAGACTTAAACGCTATCACTTAAAAGGCTCCGCAGGTGGCTTATGGTAAATTAATGAGATGAACTTCAGAGAGCTGCTAAATGAAGAACCGGATAGAAGTGATGAGGGGCAAGTGGAAATGGTAGAGGAAGTTAACGACCCGGCGGAAACAATTAAGACTCCAACCGTGGAAGAAATAACAGCAATTATAATATATATTATGAAAAACAATCAAAAAGCCAGCCAGCAATGGTATTACTGCAGAATTAATCAAGTATGGAGGCGAAGCACTTACTAGTAAAAAGACCTTAATGAAGACCAACAATAGAGTACCTAAGCACTGAAGGAAGCCTGAAGAGAAAATTTCAAGTTAAAAGAGGATTAAATCAGGGAGATCCGCTGTTCACAGCACTCTTCAATCTCTTATTGGTATGGACTGACTATTAATAAGGAAAAAACAAAGTACGAAATGGGACAGATTACACATGAAGACACACAACTGAAGACTACCACAAAAAACGAGAGTTAAGAGTATTGCTTCAAAAAGTAACTTTAACAAGCAAAGGGAAAGAAACCAAGAAATTGAAAAGCGAATTTCGTGATCGAGAGGAACGAAGACTGTCGGAGCACTACACAAACTACTAAGAACAAAAAACATCTTCAGAGGCAAAACTAAGACTATACCGAAGGGTGATCCAGCCCAGTCCTTTTTGGAAACGAAACATGGCCTATGAACAAAAATCAAGAAAATATGCTGAATATCTGGAAGCGGAGTATTCTAAAGAAGACATTCAGTGGAGTAAAAGACGATGAAGGCCTTTGGATGAGACGAACAAATGCAGAAATTAGCCAGACAGTCAGAACAAAGACGTAGATAGTTAGGTCATCTTGCGAGAATGCCTGACGGAAGGTGGGCAAAGGACTTGCTGCTGAAAGGGAAAGAAAAGAAGAGAAGAGGACGACTGCGGCCATGGAGAGAGGAAAATGGAGAAAAATAGTTGAAAAATTTCAAGCCATGGCCCTTTAAGGCCTGTTGAGCTGTATACATATATACATGGATCTGGGAAGTGACATAAAAGAAAGCTATTAATAATAAATATATTACGAAAGGCTAGGAATAACACCGATTGATGCCAAAATGGAAGAACAAAAGCAACATGGTTGGTTGAACGTCGAAATGAAAATCACCAAATTCGAAGTATCGCTCAGTTACAAGTTTCTGAAAAGGACAGAAGGGGGTGAATGGGAATAATATTAGTATGACCCAAGACCGAAAGTTATGAAGCAAAGTGCTAAAGCCACCATGTTATATAAGCATAAATCTAATCAGGGCCCTCGCGAGGCTGAGTGGCGCCCGCGTGCGGTACCTATATAATTTTAGCGCCCTTAAATCTACTATGTCCCCTTCTGAAATAAATCAATATTTCTTTATTTTTTACTCATATGTAATAAAACCACAAAAACTGCAAGAACTAATTTTTTTTCTTGAAACTGATTTGCTGATGATGGCAAAAAACATATAAAACATTAATATATTGGTTAAGAGCGTAGTTTAAAAATTCCGGGCCAATGCTTTTTAAATGCATTCATTTTTTTTCAAATCCTGAGAAAACTAATATTTAAACATTTTTGAAAAATTTAAAGGCAGAATAAAAGATTACATTATTACCGAGGGCCAAAAGTCCCTGAAAACTTCTATAACGTTTATTTTAATATGTTACAGGGGTGAAAAAAAATTAGTAGGATTTTTATTTTTAAATATCTCATTAAAAAAACTTTTTGATTATTCTAATGGCCTTTGGGCCTTTGATATGTAATAATGTAATCTATCACACCCCGTTTAAATTTTTTCAAAATATTAGTTTTCTCAGTATTCGAAAAAAATTAGTACATTTAAAAAACATTGGTCCGAAATTTTGCTCCTACGCCTACGCTCTTAAATCTAGAAAGCGGTACGTTAAATATAAATTGAATTAAATGAGTGTTTTTCTAGATTTGACTGCAGAAAATTCTTTTATACTACCTACAAAGTCAATTTTATTGACGAGCTCTTGCTATATAGCTAATATTGTCAAACCAGATAATCTTTCCTCTACCATAGTAGAACTCAAATAATTTTTAATAACTTTAATTTTGAAAATGATGTCTCACCACAGCAGCAACAGACACAGTTAAAGTGAGGAGGATTCTTAATGAAATAGTGGTATTTGGTAGAGATGTAGTTAGATATTTTAAAATATAGGTATATTGATTATTAAGAGTTTTTCGTACTTAGTTAAGTACAGTTTTTACTGGATCAATTAGCTTTTGTTGAAGAGCAAGGCAGATTTTTTAAAATATCATTGTAACTTAATGTAAAAATATCACTAAAAGACCAAAAACATGATCATAACCAAACATCACATCAAATCTACTACTTAACAGGACTTGATCAATTACTATCATTTACTACTAAATTTAAGCTACGTGCAGCGAATGGAACAAAAAAAGCTCGAGGATTATCCTACCCTTGTCATACACTCATATTGGTACCGTTATCATACCCTTGACATCTCATCTCTTTTATATTTAAATTTTGTAATAATTCAACTACAAAATTAAATAACCCTTCCCCTGTAGTGTCAAATATTAAATAGCTAATAATTAATATGTAGCTAAAAAACTCTCTTGTATTTGAACTTTTATTTTAGAATTATCGTTTAATACAACATAAAGCAAAATTAGGTTTATTTGCTTTGTACGACTTGAATCTGGGGTACAATCTATAAAATTATTGAATAATATTTGGAACTATGCACCATACCCTAAATATTATTTTTTACTTTAGAAAACATTAATACTGCAAAACAGATATTCGGATATTATATTGTTTTCAAAAATACAATTATTGTAGTAATTATTTGTTAACACCAAAAATATAAAATAAAGTTTTAATTATTTTTTCAGTAATAACACAATATTTGATTTTTGAGATTTCTCTAGGAGTCCATGAAAAAATTAAAATTAAAATTGTATAAAAAATGATCTCATTGATAAATATTTGTATTGTTTACCAAACCTTCGGTTTGGTGCCCTTTTACGGTGCGCCCGCGTGCGTCGCAGGCGTTGCACGCCCAGTTACGTTGGTCCCGAATCTAATTTTATTTCTGTTGCTTTTTACAGAGTTAATATACGATCTTTGGAATGAATAATTTTTTAAAATTTCTTAAAACAATCTTAACTGCTCGAACACTATAACCTCTTTAAACGCAATTATTATGTCGGTCCTCATTTCAATATGTAAATGGTTTATTCATTACTTCAAATACTCCACGATTAGATTTTTATTGGTTATGATAGTTTCATCTTTGAAAAAAGATGAATAAATTAAAACTTAACTATTTTCATTTCAACAGTCTCATTAAAACTCGATTCATAATTTTCATAGAAAACTTTAAATTGCATCTCAACGGGAAATTCCACTTTATTCATATTCGTATCCCTCAAGCTCGCTTCTCGGTTTCTAATAATAATTAGAAAAAAAAAAACAACTTAAGGATCTAGAAAAGCATTCTTTAGGCAATATACGTTTTTCATTGGCCTTTTATGAGGTAATAAAAGTTTAATACGGCAACAAGTAAAGAGACTTTAGACGCTATCACTTAAAAGGCCCCGCAGGTGGCTTATGGAAAATTGATGAGATGAATTTTTGATAACGTCACATTGTACTTTTCAGCGACATGTGACATTACGACGGCGCCGACATACGGAAAATTATTCATTGTGTAGGTCGCGGAATAAAGCGACGTTTAGAAGCCAAAAATATTGCTTGAGTTTTCTTTGTTATTGTATTAAATGTAATGGAGGAGTTTCAATAATTACATTTCCTTCCTTGGAAATTATATGAAAAGGACAATTGGGTAAAACGAATATAGCAATTTAAAATATTATTAAAGTCTAAGTTTTTCAACCTAATAAAAATATTTGTAAAATAAAATACTTTTAAAAGATTTTTAATTGAAAAACTTATTGGACCATTTTCCTGGTGACAATCTCCATGGCTTCTAAAAATTGCAAGCCAGATGGATGCTGCACTGAAGACAAGAGGGAATTCTAAAAAATTGCAATTCACAACGCCGTCTACAGCTTGGTAAAGTTCCAACGGAAAATGGACCTAGTTACTATATAGGAGTAAATAAATAAATAAATAAATAAATAAATAATAGCTTTATTACCCAACAGTTTCCCATTTCTAGGGTAAAAATTTGAAATACATTTTTTAGTTAGCATACGATCAGTATGTTGAAAATAAAGAGTGACAACAATTTAATTAAACAAATAACTATGTAAATAAGGCATAACTATGTAAATAAGGCAAATAAGGTAAATCTAAGGTATGCCATAAACCAATGCGGCATCAACTAGATGATTAATTGAGCATGAAAAAATATCACAATGGTTGCATATTTTGTTATGGTTATCGCACATAACATAAATCGGTGACTTTAGTAACATGTTTGTTCTCGCGCGTGGACAAGTAAACACGAGAGTTGACCTGGAAGATATTCGTGGCACATTAAATCTAATTTGGTCTAATATATCGCTGCAGTCAATACAGTTGTGTAATAACTTAAATAAAAAATGAATCCGAAAATATAACTCTTCTTAACTCTAAACTTACAATATCAAACCTGTTACATAACAAATCGTAATCATAACCATGAGCAGGATATACTCCATCAACTTTAAATGCTAAATATTTTAAAAGTTCCGTTGTACCTTTTCAATCTGTTACATATAACATCTATAAATAGGATACCAAATTAAGCTGCAATATTCTAGTTTTGTTCGCACTAACGATAGATAAGTCAGTTTAATCGGTCTTATATCGCTAAAATTTCTACAGTTTCTGATAATAAAACCGTACATTTTCATAGCATCAGAGACTTTCTGCTCAATATGGTCATTAAAGGTTAATTTTGAATCAAATATAACTCCTAAATCTTTAACGCTATTACATTTTTCCATTCTGACCCCTGAATTACATAATTAAAATCAACCTTATTTTCCTTTCTAGAATATCTTACTACTTTACATTTATTGACATTAAGAAAAAGTTTGTTTTTTATACACCAAGTATCTATATAATTTAGATCGTTCTGCAAATCTATACAGTTAGCAATTGTTTTAATTTCACAGTATATTTTAAGATCATCCGCAAAACATAATTTTCTGTTATTGATATCTAAAAATAAATCGTTGATATATAATAGGAACAACAATGGACCTAAGTTTGATCCCTGTGGAACGCCGGATGTAGTAAAGATTAATTCTGATGTGAAACCATTATATGATACAAATTGGCTCCCACCTATTAAATAGCTTTCAAGTAACTTTAAAATGTTTCCAGAAAATCCTAAATTTGATCATTTAAAGAGACGGTATTTGTGATCAACCTTGTCAAACGCCTTAGAAAAATCAGTATATATTACATCTACTTGACCTTGTACATCCAAAACATCTGAAATATATTGAGTTATTAGAGCTAAGTTTGATACAATAGAGCGTTTATCTATAAAGCCATGTTGATAAGGTGATATCCATCCCGTAACAGAAGGGTATATACGATTATATACAGTTACTTCGGAAACCTTCGAAAAATTGGATAACAAAGATACCGGTCTGTAATTGGATACATCAGATTTCGTTCCGGTTTTGAATACAGGGCATACTTTTGCATTTTTCCACAGTTCGGGATAAGTTCCCGTTTTTATTGATAAGTTAAAAATTTTTTGAAGTGGCTTTACAAATACCCGAGAACAATCTTTGATTAAAAATGCTGGAATATTATCCAGTCCGGAAGTCATTAAGTAATACTAATATAAAATAGAAATGGTATATATTTTTATAAAATACTATTATTTAGAGTCCTAAGCTGCTAGCTGACATAAAATGAAAAAAACACTGCAAGGAGAAATCGCTAAAATTAGAAACGAATAAATCACTAAGTACCTGGGTATTGAAGAAATTTCAATAATATTTCCTTCCTTGGAAATTATATGAAAATTGCAATTAGCTAAAACTAATTATAGCTAAAGCTATATTTTTGGATATTGCTAAAGAATAAGGCTATAACATACTAAAAAAATCACTCAAATCGGACAACAGGTTTAGAAAATTCGAGACATCTAACTTGAATAACTCATCGAGTGACCCGCTTTTTATGATCGCGAGTGTATATAACAATTTAATGTAAAGAACAAACTCAAACTAAACGCAGTCTCCTCGACTTTTCCTGATTCTTTTGATAAAGGAATTTTGGACGTTAAAAATATATTAGTCCATCCGATTCTAAAACTAGCAGGCTTTTATATTTTTTCCAGAGTTTCCCTCGTGAATTAATATTATTTGCGTAAACAAAGGATTTCAAAATTTCCGCAAAATAAAAATCAAGCGAATTATTTTCAGCGGACTTCTTAGTAGGCATTCAAACCACTCAAACTTTCTCCACCCATCAGTCGTTGAGGAAATATGCCATTAAGATGATTACGGCGTTTCTTTCTTCCCAATAATAGCTGTTTCGCCAATTTAGAACCCCTCATCTGGTAAAAGTTGTATTATCGGTGAATATAATACTTTTAATGGGAAATAACCTGGTCTCCCCTAACAGATGAATTCAATTTTAAAAATTTTTGTGATTTGATTGCTAAACCAGGGCGGATCTGTTTTGAGGTAGATGTGAGAGGTGGCATTCAGATTATTGCAGATAAAGTTAGGTGAAAACTTTAATAACTATAATTGACTTATGCTCCTTTTCAAATATGCCCGGTAGTAAAAAAACTAAAATATTTAAAAATTTCGAAAAACATCGAATTTTTTCTATTTTCTTTGCTTATAACTTTAAAATGATTCATTTTGGAACAAAGTCGTAGGGAAATAAAATAAAGATAATTAAATTTTGTATGACATACGACTTGTTAAAAATATCTTAAATTATTACCCTTTCTGCAAAATAGCAATAAATACAAAATAAGGTGGCAAATAAGCCTGTTTATGTTCAACGTTTTTAAGCACTTTGGTTGCACCTAGAACCTTCGTAATTCGCTAAAAAATACTTACCAAAAAATTACTTAACATACTTAAACCGTCCACCAAATTTTTTTAAAATCGACCTAATAGATTTTGCATAATAATTTTGCAATCTAAATATTTTTAAAAAAGTTCAAATTTTTTAAAAACTTTCTGAACAAAAAGTGGGCCATTTGGAAGTTGGCTAATTTATTTACATATAAAGAGGCACTCTACCTATCTAATAAACTTTACATAATTAAAATCGGATTATTTAAGCAGCCTCAGCAATGTTTTAAACTTATAAACAATTTTTTGGCTTACAAACAAATTAGTATTGTCGCCAGGTAGGGGGTACAACGGCCTCCTTTATTTAGATGGACTTACCCAAGTTTTTCGTATGTATTTTGACCCGTAGAACACGAATTTTTTAGGTAACAGTTGATCCGGATGTCGAGAAGATTGTTATAAACAAAGAAGTTGAGGAATTATATAACAGCGATTTTTCGCAAAATAAAACATTTTTTTGTATTTCTTGGGTAATTCTAAACAAAAAATATTTTACAAGTTTTTTCGTAGGATGCATAGTTTTCGAGATAAACGCGGTTGAACTTTCAAAAAATCGAAAAATTGCAATTTTTGACCCCGAATAACTTTTGATTAAAAAAAGAATGTGTGTGTACTTTGTACGCACGTAAGAAGTTATACTTCTATTATAATATAATTTCAACGAAATAAATATACCTACCTAACAGTTACAATACAAAAAATTAACAATAATTACCAAAAATGAACCAAAACTTAACAATGCCAAATATTAAAAAAAAAAAGAAAAAAATATGAATCGTCCGGGATTTGAACCCGCAATCTCGCGATTTTTTGATCTCTGGTCCAATGCTCTACCAACAAGGCCATCAAGCCGCATGCTACTTACCTTTCAGATATACATAATTATACATCACGGTGACAAGTGAAATACAAAAATAGATGTTTTATTATTTTACGCCCAAGGAAGACAAATCCAAAGACACAAAATTATAATAAAAAACTTTTAAACCACCTTTTTCAAATTGCGCAAGTTGTATTATTAATATTAATGTTAATAAATGAAATATAAATATTTTGACGTTTCACAATTTGACAATTCACTCTTAACTGCAGTGCCCTAAAATTTTTAAAGCACTAGTGTCTTAAAGTAGCATTTTTAACGCTCCTATGGAGTCCTAAAAATTGCATTTTTAACACGTTTGTAGAAAAATATATTTAAAAACACTAATATATTCTTTCCACACCTTTTCTGGACTGATACATACATAAATTAAAACATTTTGAAGTATAACTTCAAGAATATAATATGAAAACTATTTAAAAAGACAGTATAACTATTAACTAACCTTTGTTGTTTCTCTTCCCACAAATTTTAGAACGCAACAACCATACATAACCAAACCGTCAACCGTCCAAACCACAGCTGCGCTACAGCTGCCATATTGAATAATTTTTGACATGTCATTTGAACATCCAATCAGAACAAAGTTATAATGCGCATGCGCCGGGATCGTAGGTTTTAACATATAAAAAATCACCCTCATATCGCGCGTAAAAAAGTATAACTTCAAAAATAAAATGGCAATTCTGCTTACAGCATTTGAAAGTCAAATTATACCGGTTTTGATTATTTGCATTGCTAAAAATTCATTTTTGAAGTTATACTTCTTTACGATCGAGTGACATTTTATAATACCGGGCGCATGCGCACACAGACAGTATGTAGTTCGTTGCTAATCTTTCAAGATATGTATGTATCAGCACTGTCAGCGCAAATAAGTCATTAAAAGGATATATTAGTGTTTTTAGTAAATGTATCATTTATTATAATTTTTGTGTCTTTGGATTTGTCTTCCTCGGGAATAATATATTTTATTATAATAGTAAGTATATTTAAAGTTTTTTTGTATACTTCACTTGGTCTATTAAATTTGTCAGTATGTAGAGAAATCTTGTAACCTGTCAAAGCGAAGGGAATATAGCTCAGTGGGAGAGCGTGTGACCGGAGATCGAGAGGTCCCGGTTTCAAATCCCGGACGTTTCATATTCTTTTTTTTTTTAATTTCTGTTATCGTTTTAATAAAATTTTTTTAAAAGTGGTAGGTAAGACAGTTAGTTTAATATTTAAATAAAATACAAATAACCTGTTAAGTATATTTATTTCTTTGAAATTATGTAAGAGAAGTATAACTTCTTACGTGCGTAGAAAGTGCACACACATTCTTTTTTATTGTTAAACAAAGCTATTTTTTGATAAGCCAAAAAATTGTTTATAACTTTAAAACGTTGGTGAGGCTGCTTAAATAATCCGATTTTCATTCTGTAAAGTTTATTAGATAGGTAGAGCGCCTCTTTATATGTAAAAAAATTTGCCAACTTCTAAATGGCCTACTTTTTGTTCATTAAGTTTTTAAACAATTTGAACTTTTAAAAAAAATTAGATTGCAAATTTATTATGCAAAATCTACTAGGTCGATTTTAATGAAATTTGGTAGACGGTTTAACTATGTTGTAAGAATTTTATTAGTCCAGAAAGCCACTGCGCATCCGCTAGGAAAAATATTCTAATTCGGATTTTTTGCACAATCTTAATCAAAAAGGACTCCTTTTAACAAATTTGCATGTTGCCAGGACCAAAAGGTGGTCAAAAATTTTTTAAACGTTTTTTTTTGTTTTTTTCCTAAAACTATTTTTTTTACATGGAAAAAAGTTTTTTTAGGTTTTTTGGATCATTCCAAACAGAAAAGATCTTTAGTGACTTTTTTCTAAAAGTGATAGTTTTTGACATATAAGCGATTAAAAATTGAAAAATTGCGAAATCGGCCATTTTTAACCCTCAAAAACTATGTGAAAAACTGAAAATTTGAATGTTGCCAAGGTAGGTAGATATTCTTTAAACATCGATTGATGAAATCCCGAAGAGTTTTTTGCAATACAATATTCAAAACTCCTTTGTTTTTTAATTGCTAATCAAGTGTGCGCGACACTATTTTCCACCGACAGTATAGTGCAAATGAAAGGAATAAATTCGTTATTTCGTAAACTGGCGACTTTAAGAAAAAATCCCGAAACTGGTCGATTTTTATTTTTAAGTTGTGATATTGTGGCATTTATGGTATACTAGTGACGTCATCCATCTGGACGTGATGACGTAATCGATGATTTTTTTAAATGAGAATAGGGGTCGTGTGCTAGTTCATTTGAAAGTTTCTTCAATTCTCTATTCAGTAATATAAACATTTACATAAATATTTATACAGGGTGTCCAAAAAACTTTTATTAAATTAAATTATTTGACAAAAAAAGAAGTAGAAGCACACCCTGTATGAATAATTATGTAAATGTTTACATTACTGACTAGAGAATTGAAGAACCTTTCAAATGAGCTACCACACGACCCCTATTCTCATTTAAAAAAATCATCGATTACGTCATCACGCCCAGACGGATGACGTCACTAGTATACCATATATGCCACAATATCATAACTTAAAAATAAAAATCGACCTGTTTCGGGATTTTTCCTTAAAGTCGCCAGTTTACGAAATAACGAATTTATTCCTTTCATTTGCACCATACTGTCGGTGGAAAATAGTGTCGCGCAAGCTTGATTAGCAATTAAAAAGCAAAGGAGTTTTGAATATTGTATTGCAAAAAACTCTTCGGGATTTCATCAATCGATGTTTAAAGAATATCTACTGACCTTGGCAACATTCAAATTTTCAGTTTTTCACATAGTTTTTGAGGGTTAAAAATGGCCGATTTCGCAATTTTTCAATTTTTAATCGCTTATATGTCAAAAACTATCATTTTTAGAGAAAAGTCACTAAAGACCTTTTCTGTTTGGAATGATCCAAAAAACCTAAAAAAACTTTTTTCCATGCAAAAATAATAATTTTAGGAAAAAAACAAAAAAAAAAACGTTTAAAAAATTTTTGACCACCTTTTGGTCCTGGCAACATGCAAATTTGTTAAAAGGAGTCCTTTTTGAGTAAGATTGTGCAAAAAACCCGAATTAGAATATTTTTCCTAGCGGATGCGCAGTGGCTTTCTGGACTATATAGGTATAGGCGAATTACTAAGTGCCATTAAATTGGTTAAAAAACATTGAATAACAACAGACATATTTTGCCCCCTTAGTTTGTATTTAATGCTATTTTTCAGAGAGGGTAATAATTTAAGACATTTTTATCCAGTCGTATATTATACAAAATTCAATTATCTTTATTTTATTTTTGTACGACTTTGTTCAAAAACGACTCGTTTTAAAGTTATAAGCAAAAAATTAGAAAAATATCGATGTTTTTCGAAATTTTTAAATATTTGAATTTTTTGATCAATGTTCCTGGCATATTTGAGAAGGAGCATTAGTCAATTGTTATTATTGAAGTTGTCACCTAAATTTATCTGCAAAAATCCGAATGCCACCTCTCACATCCAAAAATAGACGTTTTTTCACAGATCAACCCTGGTCTATTCCTTTTCCATGCATAAAGCAAGAAATCCATCTGGTTGCCGAGCGACCACAAAAAATTGATTGTGCTTAAACTCTAATGATATAGGTATTGCATTTCTTTATTTGTAAAATGATTTAGCATTTCATCTGAAAAAGTAATGATAGCTTTAAAAAATACAAAAATACTCAATCAAGGAAGTGAAAACGTTGTGTATTAAAGGGCGTAAAAAGTATTTATTTCCTTAGATAAGCATGAACAGAAAAACGTGAGAAAATTGCCACTCAAACGTTACAAACACATTAAAACTTTGTTCATGGCGTGGGCATTTCACTCAACCATCATGGCTGAAGAGGAATCATGTCAGTCAACTATTCCTCTTCAGCTCCAGTTGTCTTCCGTGCAACCCCCAAACAGAAACATATGAAAAAACTGCTTCACAAACATTACAAACACATTAAAACTTTATTCATGCCGTGGGAACTTCACCTAACTATCATGTCTGAAGAGAAATAGTTGACTGACATGATTCCTCTTCAGTCATGATGGTTAGGTGCCTCACGCCATGAATAAAGTTTTAATGTGTTTGTAATGTTTCTGAAAGCAGTTTTCTCAAGTTTTTTGAAGTTATACTTCTTTATTCGCGATTGGGAGCGAATTTTTATTATTCTGCGCGCATGCGCACACAAACAGTATGGAGTTCGTTGCTAAATGTTTTAAGTTATGTATGTATTAGTCCAAAAAATATGTGGAAATAAAATATTAGTGTTTTTAGTAAATATATTTATTATAATTTTTGTATCTTTGTGTTTGTCTACCTCGGGAATAAGATAATAAAAGTAATATTTAGAGTATTTTTATACTTCACTTTGGTCTATTTGACACGTTGTCTGAGAAATCTTGTAGTCCGCACCCGCACAAACAAAATGAGTATAGCTCAATGGTAGAGCGTTTGACTGGAGATCAAGAGGTCCCTGGTTCAAATCTGGGTGTTTTCTATTTTTTTTTAATATTTGGTATTGTTTTAATAAAAATTTTTGGAATGTAGTAAGTAAAAATTAGTTTAATCTTTAAATAAAATATAAATATACTGTTCGAAAGTAAATTTATTTCGTTGAAATCATATAATAGAAGTATAACTTATTACGTGCGTACAATGTACACACACATTTTTTTTTTGTTTGGGGGTTACACGGAAGACAACTGGACCATACATGACTAGATATATTGTAATGCAGCTAGAAGTCTAATGTTTAACCCATTTAGCGCCAAAGGTGCGAAAACGCACCATTTTTTTGTAGAATTTTTTTTGACAATTCGTTAATTTTATTTTTAATCTTTGTATTTTTTAAGCAACCAGAAGACTTAGTGTAACTAAATTTAATTTTGTTTAATTTCCAAACTCATACATTCATCACAAAAATATTTTCTAAATGTCCGACATTTTCAATCCTTCGACACAACTTTATTTTTACTGTAGTAATTTTATTGGCATAACACTTTTGTGGTCAAATAAATTAAAACATTATTTTTTTAACCTATTTGTACACCAATTGTTATAAAAATGCAAAAAAAATTTCTGAGTCATCAAATCTCGTGTTTGAAAATAATGATTCGATAACGAACCATTGGCGGAAGTCGACATATTATTATAATCCTGTCTGATCAGGAATAAGTTCAACGTGATGCAGAGGCAGTAATTTGTTGGGATATTTCTTTATTATGTGTAAAAACACGTATCCACTATGCTTGCGCTCCGAGCTCCTGCAACTGCTCCACATAGTGGACACGTTTGGCGCTCCCGGACTGTGCAATTATGCGCACTCTGCCTCGGCGCTCCAATCTGTGGCGGTTTATATGTAAGGGAGCGCATACCGTATCGATTTGAGCACTTGCAGGGAGCGCGGAGCTCAAGAAGTTCGTGAACATAGTGGATGGTTGGCGCTCTCGGACCATGCAACAGTGTGTGCTCCGCCTCAACGGTCCAATAGGTGGCGGTTTATATGTAGAGGAGCGCATGCATGTAGATGGGAGCAGTTGCAGGGAGTGCGGAGCGCAAGACGTTTGTGAACATAGTGGATGGTTGGCGCTCCCGGACCGTGCAAAAGTGCGCGCTTCGCCTCGGCGGTCCAATAGGTGGCGGTTTATATGTAGAGGAGCGCATGCCGTATCGATGGGAGCAGTTGGAGGGAGCGCGGAGCGCAAGAGGTCAGTAAACATAGTGAATGGTAGGCACTCCAGGACCGTGCAACAGTGCGCGCTCCGCCTCGGCATTCCAATTGGTGTCGGTTTATATGTAGAGGAGCGCATACCGTATCGATTGGAGCAGTTGCAGGGAGCGCGGAGTGCAAGAGGTTCGTGAACATAGTGGATGGTTGGCGCTCTTGAACCGTGCAACAGTGCGCCAACGACGAGCGTGCGGCAGTGCCTCGGTGGTCCAATATTACGAACGTAGTGGATACGTACCTTTAGAAAGACGGGTATTCTGGTATTCAGTTTTGTTATAATCTAGGGTGGGGGGGGGAGGGGGCTACATAAGGGAGGTTGTGTAGTGTTGTAGACAATATTTATGTCGATTTGTCGAATTTATGCAACTGGCACAGTGCAAGATACAGGATTGGAAAGTGTAAACTGGAAATATCTAAAATAATTTCCAAAAAAGATAGAGGGCCGTTCGACTTCGTTTTTGAGAAAGAAGCTGAAGAAGGTGTAGGCAATGTTCTAACCATACTATTTTTGTTTATCAAAACTTCCAGGTCACTTTACACTCGAAATGTTTTGAGACTTTTCACAAAAAATAAAATTGTGTATTTCAATTTTTATATCTCATTTCCGCCAAAGGTTCGAAAACGAACCATTTTGTTGTTGTGACACCTGCCATTATCAAAGTGTAAAACAATTTTTTTACGAATGATTAAGTTTATTTTACTCTAGTTAATCAAATATATTACATATTATTGCAGTATTTCTTTGCTTGGTGGTTAATGGGTTAATAAGCTGCTCACGCATACGAACTTAAGTAGTGGTACTTGTTTTAATTTCGACCATTAGCTCCGATGATGACAATTTTATCGAAAGTGCTTAGCTAAGCAAATACATACTTTTTATGGCCAACCGTCACTAAAGTCATTCGTTATTGTACTCACTTGTCCTCATTTGCTGCAGTAAAGTAACATTTTATTGTACTGAAAGAAGAATTTTACTTTACCTGCTGCGATTATTAATCAAATTAACCGAACATGAATGTAAGTGGTCGATGGCAGTAATCGGTTATTTATTTGAGTGAACTTAAAATTTATTTACTTTAATTAGGTATTAAAAATATTGTACAAAATTTACGTTATTATTAATTAAATTTATATCAAAAAGTGAAATTCTGTAGTATTTAGCAATTATATTCATAAAAAATAAATCAAAATACAGATTTGGTAATTAGGTATTCAATGTTGATAACTATCGATTAAACATCGAAACCGGCCATCATGCAAAATCCATCTGTCATTACTGTCATACGAAATGTTTATTCATTAAGAAATTCTTAAATTGTAAGTGAGTGTTAATCTTTTTAATGGCTGGCGATAAAATTTTATATGCACCACGTCAGTAAAGATCCTTTATCGGATTCGTCTGTCACTCGCCTTGCTCGATTCGCCCCCTCTGATCGTAATATCATACTCGTTCGATAAAGAGTTACTTTATTGACTTGGTTCATGAATAACTATTACACACTTTGATATACAATTTTTTTCACTTCCTTGATTCATTCAAGTGTGTACAAAATTTATCAGTGTTTCAACTAAAAATACTCTAGATTGTCACTACAAATATAAGTTACTCACAATAAAGGACATTTACCAACAATAATTATTTGACAGCCGAAAGCAAAACAATATTCGAAAATCCCCTTCGTTGATTCTTTTAAAGGGTTAAAGGGTAATCCTACTATTTAAAGTTTTTTTTTTGAAAACTATTTAAATAAGATTTTCTTCTGTTTAAACAAGAGTAAGCCAGAGTCTTTTAGCCAGATTAAGGGAACCGGATATCTTAAAGGCCATTAAACTTCATCTTGCTTATTTACACGACCAACCTGCATCAGTATTTTATGATGGGTATACCAACACAAGTGTTAAATTGTTTCTGGCTTCCGAAGGACTTCCTACAAAGAGTGAAGATCTACGAAAAATTCTTCTAGATTTTAATGATGCTTATGGAATTGGTGCAGATAAGGTAGACGCTGATCTTGCTGCTTTTAGGTCTTTTCTAACTTCGGAAAGAATTATTCACCTGCAAAAATCAAGGGAATGCCACCGAAACTACTATTCCGCTGCCTCTCCAAGACGAAATTTTTAAACATCACGACGTGTTCTGAGGGACTAGAATCCTCAAATTATTTTAGTGATAACAACTTTAGCATGGTTCTGATTAATATTCGTTCTATAAGATATAAAACAGATGAATTATTTCTGTTTCTAGAGGAATTAGGGTTTCCACGGATAGTTGCGGTTACTGAGCACTGGCTTGAAGTCAACGAGCCTTTTTTTGTAGAAAAATATTCCACTATTGCTAGGTATGACCGTCCAAGTTCAGCTCATGGAGGCACCCTAATTCTTTCTACAAATAATGATTTTTCTCTGGTAACAAAATATGACTTTCTATTAAGTGAAGCATTCTTTGAGTTTTCCTTAGTTTACAGTAAGAACCTTAATCTTTATATTATTTGCATTTATAGATCACCTGACTCTTCCGTGGTTCTATTTTTTCAGAACCTGCTTAATTTGTTAGATGACCTGCCCCATAAAAGCAGAAACATTTTATGCGGGGACTTCAACATTAATTATGCTACTGCTTGTGCTACACAAATATCCCTGGTCAACATATTTGAATCATATGGTCTATCAATGCACATTGATTCTCCTACAAGGATTACAAAAACTTCATCTACCATAATTGATTATATTGTCTCAGATTTCTCACCCTTTGATGTCTGCGCTACAACTGTTAATGCGGGACTATCTGATCATGAAGCGGTTTATACGAAGTTTAACATCTTTAGCAAGTCCTCCTCGAAAACTCGACGTTTAGGCAGGATTTTTTCCGGTCGGAACTTTCGTAAATTCCAAAATTTATGCTTAACCTCTGAGTGGCACTTTCCTTCCATGGACGTCGATTATAATTTCAGTGATTTTTTGAATAAGCTGGTCTGTATCTTCAATAAAGTATTTCCTTTAATCACAATTAAGCAAAAACATCGCAAACCCTGGACTACCAAAGGTGTCCGCATATCAGCCAAAAATATGCGTTCACTACTGTATATCAAGAAATTTACTACCAACGTCTCTGTTACTGAATATATCACCAAGTACAGGGCAATCTATTTAAAACATAAAATCGGCTAAAAAAATTGTATTATCAAAATCGTCTCAGAAGCTCCAAAAGTGTTGCAAAAGAAACTTGGTCCATAATAAACGATCTTTGAAATAAAACTCACACAGCTCAAACATTTTCCCTTCCAGACCCAGAAAATCTAAATGAATATTTTGTTAATGTGAGTAAAAATATAACATCAACTATTGTGTCACAACAAGATCCCATTTCCTATCTCCCTAATTCAGGAAAGGTTTCGAATTCATTCTTTATAAGACCGGTTGGTAAATCTGAACTGATCCAAACAATCAATAGTATCAAAAGCAAATCTTCCTGTAGTACCGATGGACTATCCATAAAAATTTTCTCAAATCTCCCAGACAATGTGTTGGGAGTCCTCATCTCTCTAATAAATGATTCTTTTGAGAAAGGTAAATTTCCAGAGTGCCTAAAGACGGCCATCATTATTCCTCTTCATAAGGGTGGTGAAAAATCTATTGCCTGCAATTATAGACCTATTGCATTACTACCGGTACTCTCCAAAATTATTGAAAGACTCCTAAAAGCCCGACTTATGTCCTTTCTCGTTGATAACAAGATTTTATCACAAAATCAGTTTGGATTTTTAAATAATAAATGTACCACCGATGCCATGTTTTCTGTACTACATGAGGTTTATCAAGCATTAAACAATAATCTCCACACTGCCACTGTTTTTTGTGATTATGCCAAAGCTTTTGATTGTGTAAATCACGACATTTTGATAAAAAAACTAGATTTCTATGGAATTCGAGGTATTTCTTTGAACTGGTTTCAATCTTACTTGGAAAATAGGAAACAACTGGTTAGAAAAATGATACAGACTCTAGTCTCAAAAATGTTGTATGTGGGGTACCGCAAGGTTCAGTATGGGTCCTCTACTTTTTCTTATCTTTATTAATGACATCACTAGTTTAAAAATCGATGGAAAAGTTTTTCTTTTTGCTGACGATACCAGTATCACTTGGAGCAACTCAAATATCGCAACTCTTCATGCTACTATAACTTCTGATCTACTCACAATAAAATCCTGGTCAGATTCTAATTTACTCTCTTTTAACGTAGATAAAACAGTAGCATTACCCTATAAAGGAACTCTTCAACCCTTACCTCTTCATAACAGCCAGATCAGTATCGTTGATTCTGTAAAGTTTCTTGGTATTTTTTTAGATAGCAACCTTAAATGGTCCCTTCATATCGATGTGTTAAGCAAGAAACTATCCTCAGCTTGCTTTGCAATAAGATCTGTCTCTAAGGAAATGGATTTAGCCTCTTCCAAAATAACATACTTTTCATTGTTCAAGTCCCATCTTCGACATGGTCTGCCTTTTTGGGGTTTTGGTATAGCTGCCCAATCCGATGTTATTTTTAAATTGCAAGAAAGAGTAATCAGATATCTGTTTGGCCTCAGAAGAACAACACATTGCAGAAGCTACTTCAAAGATCACAGAATTCTAACATTACCTTCTTTATATATTTTAGAAACTGTTTGCTTAATTCGTAAACATCTACATGTTTTTCCAGAAAGACCTAGACATGACTATTCCACCAGAAATTCTACTTTTGACATCTATTTACCGATCCCGTCCAGTGAGTTAATAAAGAAATCTATATTATATTCTGCAAAAAAACTATACAACCATCTCCCTCTACAACTTAAATCTGCAACATCTTTCCCCAAGTTCCGTAAAATGACTAAAGCCTATTTATCTGAAAGACCATATTATTCAATAGCAGAGTTTCTTAACCAATAACTAAGAAATTACAGTATTGTTATGTAAAAGTAGAATCTTAATCTATATTTGAGTGTCATATGCAGCAGCATAACTTATTAAATTACTTATTAAATTTGATTGTTACTGATTTTTATTTGACTTTATTATGTTTTATTTATATTGACGATTTGTATAATTTTAGTAAATTGTATTTGTTATTGTTTTATTTATGATTCTTGTAAGCTTTGTCTATAAAATTGTTAAATTTTTCATGACAATAAAGCATATTTCTATCTATCTATCTATTTAAGAGTAAGTATTCATATTACGTCAAAATTAGATTCGCATTGTATTTTTTAATCAAAACTACAAAAAAGTTTTGCCAAAAACCTTTTGACTACTCAATTTCATCATCAGGAATCAACCACGCGGTGCCTCCTGTAAGAAAATGAAAAAAAAGTATTGAAGTATAAGTCATATTTCCCGCCTAAAATTATATCTTGGTGCCGATTTTGGTAACAATTGATAAATATACAGTGATACTATTACTAAAAAATGAAAAAACAGGATTAAACAGGATTGGTTTTATTCAAGCATTTTATTTGCACTGTATTTAACAATGATTTTATGCATTTAAATACATAACTTCAGTTTGTCCTTTGGAACTTTTCCGCCTACAGCTTTCCTCCAGAAAACAAAAGGTGCCGTCTGAAGTGGCTTAATAAAAAGCGTCGTTTCGTTACAATGTACACGCACTCTAGTTCATAATTTTTAATTAAAGAAGGTAACAAATCCGTTCTCCATGTACTTGCGGCAAATACATCAGCATTATTTGCTTCTTCAACAATTTTTTTTAAGGGGAGTTGTGAACGATTTTCCCATCTGCAGATCCATCCATTTGTCGCTTTGAAGTTCATGTTACCCAAATTTCCGACTATTTCTTGAACCCGGCATCCGATAGGTGGGGTGTGGTACACCCCAACAATGCTGAAGCGTCTAAAACATAAGGAAATTTTGCATGTAGTGGCGACAGTGGCTAGCTAGCTTTCTATTGTATATTCATCTATGCGATGACACATAGTTTTTAGTCGTCTGTTTAGTTTCAGCAAGTACATTTGGATTGAAAGTGGTTACATCCCACGAGTCGGATTTTGTACTTTCTGCAGAACTGTCTTTATTTTGTTTTACTCCTATAAACAGAGAAGTATAGGTAAGTGAATAATACTTATTTCAAATTTTAACATATTTTTTATTAGTCTAAGCTAAAATGAATTACGATCGAGAATAAACACGTCTTCAGGTCTTATGGGATGAAGCAGACAGTGACGAATGTATTGAAAAGAGTAATTCGGAAGTAAGTGAAGAAATAGACAATGTTAGTGTAAATAGTGACTATCCTGACCAGCTTGAAGATGTTGACGTTCCAGACATCACAGATAACTAACGTAAATAAATTTTTTGAGAATCTTTAACTCTTTCGATTGCTGGGGTTTGTCACACCCCACCTGTCTGTTAGTGGCAAAAAAGTTCACCTGTCAGATGCCGGGTTAAAAACGGACCGCTGCCATAGATATAATAACAAATAGATTAGGCCAGGTCCGAAAAATAACGTAACGCGGAGCAATTCGGACAATTTTTTGACCACTCAGATGGCAGCCAAAAAAAAACATAAATACTTGGGTTTGCCCATCAGAATTATTGAAAAGGCCACGGTGGCCTAGCTTTCGCTTAGACTACTGGAAATGTTTTGGGGAAGGGTCTAATTAATCTAATTAGTCTAACTAGCTCATAACAAAGTAAGTAAGTATTAGGTTTGTCCTAGTTGGATCAGAGAGAGCAGCACATGTGCCTCCTGATGAGAGACTAATAAGTTTCGAAACCGGTAGAGGTGCTTGCTGCATTCTCTGATTGAACTGGAATAATGATGCGGCTGTAGTTTCGTGTTGCGACGAAATTGAAAATGGTTATTCATTTTTGATTTACATGTTTACTCTGATTGGAGTAAGAAGGGAACCATTCTCGTTGGAACTTTACCGCGCTGAGCAGATAGGACGTGAATTATAAATTGCAAAATTCCCTCATCTTCCTTAGTCTCACCATCCGTTATGGCTTGGAAATTGTAGAAGCCTCGGAGATGTTACCAGAGAAGGTTCCCATTGTTTTCAATCTGGTAGGATGTAGGTAGAGTAACATTTTTTGGTGTTGTTTAATGTGCTATTAGATTGAAAACTTATTCTTTTGCTAGCAGTTGCCGTTAGGGCATCCCTGCCATTTCATTCGTTGCAATCCGTGACTGCACGCCGGGGTTTGTCGTAGTTGGGCCAGAGAGAGCAGCATATGTGCCTCCTGATAAGATAAGAGACTAATAAGTTTCGATACCGTTAGAGGTGCTTGCTGCACTCTCTGATTGAACTGGAATAATGATGCGGCTGTAGTTTCGTGTTGCGACGAAATTGAAAATGGTTATTCATTTTTGATTTACATGTTCACTCTGATTGAAGTACGAAGGGAACCATTCTCGTTGGAACTTTACCGCGCTGAGCAGATGGGACGTAAATTATAAATTGTAAAATTTCCTCATCTTCCTTAGTCTCAGCATCCATTATGGCTTGAAAATTGTAGAAAATTGTTACTTTTCCGCACGCGGTTTTTACTTTTCCGCACGCGGTTTTTACTTTTCCGCACGCGTGTTAATTTAGATATGTTAATATGGCCTTAAAGTAATTATAATACATGCAATAAACTAATATTTAGATATTATTTATTAATTTATTTCAAATCTATCTTATTGTGTTCCTGTTTTAATGAAATTAACGCGACAATTCGATGAAATAAAATTATTTTGACATAATATTCGAAAGTCAAATCGGTAGACAATAACAGTCGTTTTGAATCATCGTCATGGAAACCAAGATCGTCGTCATGCTAACTAATTATATTGAAAGTTTGGTTTTGACAACCTTGCCAAAGAATGAATTTGTGTATGTATTTTCATATTAATTAAATTAATTATTAAGATTTGGTAATTTTTTAAAAACTCTTAGAAAAAATATTGTTCCTAACTCTTGCAGAAAGTCTCTTTTCCGCACTCGACTGCTTGCCGAAATCCCGCTTCGCGTCGTTCGGCAAACTGCAGTCGCGTGCGGAAAATAATGACTTTCTGCACTTGTTAGGAAAATAACTATATCATTTGACAGGCCCTAACAAATCAGACATCATTTAAACTCTTAGAAAATTGTACATCATTTTTTGTCCGTTCTTTTTAAATCATTCTATTACTAAAATATACAACTAGATAATATTATAGAGGTGCCATAGATCAATTAAACAGATTATTATTTTATATTTGATGATTCGAAAAATAATTGACAAGGGGAGGACTGTAGAATCGCACTGTCAACTATATGTATAAATATTGTAAAGATCAAAATATGTGAATTGAGGCCATGAGAGCCAGAGTGGCCTAACTGATAAGAACATTACTTTACATAATCAAAGAAAATGATCAGAAGTTAACAATGTTCGATTATGTGAGTAATTGTATATGGACAAAGAATGATTCTTGGTCATTGAACATTGTTAGCTTCGGATCATTTTCTATGATTATGTAAAGTATGGTTCTTATCAGTTAGCACACTCTGACTCTCATCACCTCAATTATAAACTAGATGCATTTTCTAAAATGACACAAACAGTTTGGTTGATTTGGTATAATGTGGCTAGCTTACCTTCTACTGTCCAACTGATAATGAGGTCGACGCATTACGAGAAGTCGTGGAAGAATATGGATGAAGACTCTCCGCACCCATGGTGCCATCACGTGTGTCTGTGGTGAACGAAAATGGACGTTCAGAACTACTACTGTTACGCATATACTGCAAAATAAAAATTAGATAATATACTTGAATCATTTCGCTACATCTAAAAGTAGTTTTATTTTCGAATTTAATTCATTTAAAATCGTTAATGGTTCAGTTTTAGATAGAAAAAAAGGAACAATCATATCAGTTGAATGGTGGACACAAGAGTTGTTAAAAGAGCAAGGGACAAATCACCACGTGGTCCAATAAGTATCGTCCAACCGCGCAAGCTATGAAGTGACAATCTTTCATATACCGCATTTACACTCAGTCCTGTTAGATAGGAAATTGGGCAGGGGAGTGGGCAGCGTGAATGTGTAAATATCTCACTCGCGATGCTTCTGCTTATGCTATTGCCATTGCACGGCGCTCCCCAAAAAGTCGGTTTTCGGGAAGGAAGTCAAAGGACTGGCAGCGCGAGTGCGAGTGAGTATTCACATTCAACTACTCTCTCTCTCACTTGCCGCCGGCAAAGCGGCAACTGAGTAAGTAAGCAAGACGACGCTGTTGTCACAATAAGTCGCAAATGAACAAGCAAAACTGCTTATTTAAAAGAAGAAGCAGAAGTAGATAATATTATTATATACGTTGTTTTGTCTGCACTAGCTCTTGTAACAATTTATCATTTGCAGTTGGTAAAAGTTATGTTTATTGTTAGCAGTTTTTGTTCTTCTTTTAGTTTATTATTATAAGACATTGTCTCGTCTTTTTAAAGTTGTAATCTAAGTTGGCATTTCAACCCATGACTCAGTTGTCGCCTAAACTCTGCCACGTAAGGTCCTACCTTAAATATTCCAACCACAATATGGTTGATGTCATGTGATGCCAGAGGTTAATCTGGAAATAACTTTAACATCCTTTAACCTTCCGATGACCAACCTTTTTTTGTTACACGGATGACCAAGTAAGGGAAAAATGACCCCAGGTCAAAAATGTCAAAAATTACAACAAAAAAATAAAGTTTTTTTTTTTTAGTTTTAATTTTTCTTTTGGCATGGACTTTATGTCATTCAGCCAGTCACAACATGAGTATTAGTGTCATGTGTAGTGTGTATGTTGAGTAAGTGTCTTGTTACTTTGCAAAGTTGACGTCATTAGCGTAAAACTACTTGTAATTGCACATAATAGACGCTATTTTACTAAACCTCAACTTCAGAATATATTTTTTATTCGTAAAATATAGGGAATTTTTTTTATTTCAAAATATGAGGATATCTAGAATGATATTAAAGTCAAATAAAAAAATAATGAGTTAAAAATTAAAAATACTTTTGAATTTATTAAAGAAGAACTTACGCTGGGGTCACAATTTCCCCCGCTTGGTCATCCGAAGGTTAAAAATCTTATAATATAATGTAACCTCAACAATTTTTAAAACAACTCAAGGGTTTTTACCAGTATATTTTAGTGGCTTAAAGCATGTAAACCTGTGATAACAGTGATGATGGAATACTGATTCCGAAAACGTTTTGTTGTAATATAATCTTTTTTAGGGATTTTATATATACCTTTTACAAGATCAGGTTTTTATTTTTTGTGATTTATGGTATACAGCCAGTTACAGGAATTTTTACTTGTGATATTTTAATAGTAATTATTCATTAAAAAAAATCGTTTATGACGTAGGTGCATATTTTTTATATCAAATTAAAGCTATTTTTTCTTATACGATAATTACGCTGCCTATTAAAAACATGGCCGCGAATTAGGGTTACCAGCTGTTAAAATTATTTTTTATTATTAAATAAAAATAAACGGTTTCGTTTTGATTCAAATCGAGTTTCTTGCCATCCACTGACACGTGTTTCAAAGTTTACCCGTTATCAAAGAGGCTTTGCAAGAACACTGATTTGAATCAAAAAGCACCGATTGGTCGGTATAAATATTTATACCGGAGTATGGATATAACGATCTCTAACGGGAAAAGATATTATCGAAACTTATTTTATTTTTTATTATTATTTTTTCACAGGTAACCTTATGTTATCGTATTAAAAAATAGCTTTAATTTGATATAAAAAACATGCACTTACGTCATGAACAAAAATTTATTTTAAAAATTAATTACTGTTAATTTAATTAAAACTATTTGCAGCCACTTTTTGACTGGCAACCTGTTCAATGTACAATGTATTCTCTTATTCTTAGTATTATATAAAAATGTGATTTTAATTAACTAACATACAGTGCGCTGGAATAAGTATTAGCCCCCCTTATTAACTTATTTATTTTTATTACATAAGCAAAACGCTCGGACAGGTCGATTTTTAAAATATTCATAGTATATTATAGCATCAATATTTCGAACTTTACATGATCCCTCTTCAGGTGACAGGCATAACTTTGATTTTTTTAAATGGGAGAGTACATCATGTGACACCTCATTTAAAAGCTTTTTAAATACTGATTACAAAAATCTATAATACTTTAATCTTATTTGAAAGAGTAGGCGCAAAATTTCGGTCCAATTTTTTTTAAATGCATTCATTTTTATGGAATCCTAAAAATACTAATAATTATTTTTGAAAAATTTAAACTCAGAATGAAATATTACAGTATTATCGAGGGTCGAGAGTCCCTGAGAACTTCTATAATGTTTATTGTATTAAGTCACAGGGGTGAAAAAAAATTAGACTGATTTTTAATTTCAAATATATCATTCAAAAGAAACTTTTTGTTTAGTCTAAGGGACTTTCAGTCCTCCGTAATAATGTAGTCTTTCATTCTGCGTTTAAATTTTTTAAAAATACTCAGGATTCGAAAAAATGAATGCGTTTAAATAGAATTCGACCGAAATTTTGCGCATACTGTCTCAAATAGGATTAAACTATTATACATTTTTGTAATCAGTATTTCAAAAGCTTTTAAATGAGGTGTCACATGATGTACTTTCCCATTTAAAAAAGTCAAAGTTTCCTATATCTGTCACCAGGGATGGGCGGTGTCGATAATGTCATGTCGACAATTCGATTGTCGACATGTCGACAATCATGTCGATGTCGAGTGATTTAAAGTTGTTGCCAATGTCGACAATGTCGAGTATGTCGACAATTAGCAAACGATCAGAATGACGTTCCGTGCGCACTAATTTGAAATTTTAGGTTAATCTGGCTGCGCTGACTTATTGAAAAAGTATGCATTAATGTTTCAACAAGTTGCAAAGAGACCAAATAATCTCAAACTTTTGAAACTTTTAACCTCACTATTAACTTGCGATTGTCAAATTCATAGGATATTCCATAATTGTTTGATTGCAGGTTTTTCAAGTGTAAATGAATTTTAAATAGATTCATATAGAGACAATTTATTATGTGCAAACCTCATGATAGAGTAATGCAATGTAATGAATCTAAAATATTACCATATAGATGCAAAACCAGAAAAAACCAGCAAAACAAATTTTCATAGATTTTTAATTTTCTATCGTTACTCGTAAACTCGTAACATTTACAGAAAGGTTTAAAAAAATTAAAAAGAAACGTAAACCTAAACGTCAGTAAACGAGGTAAGATTCAAAACCACAATCAAACATATCTCAGTACATTGAAACCTTACCTTGTTTCCTAACATTTCGTTTACTTTTTTTTTAAATTTTACTAACTCTTTATTATAATAATTATAGTATAATAATTACTGAAACAGTGTTGAATCTCTTCGTGCTTTGGCAGAGACTGCATAATAAAAACATTACAACATTTTGCGGTTTTGCTAATTTTTAACCAAAGAAAACATTTAACCAATAATACATCAAATAGTTGTACTTTCCCCGTCCATATCTACAATTTCTTCCTCGTCCAGGTCATAACTATTTTTATCAGGATACTCTCCCTTTAATGAAACATAAATATGTACCAATTTCTTGGAATTAGTGAACGTTAATCTATTTCTTATCAGACTGTGAATGTGTCCCCAATTTGAAAAGAGTCTCTCGATTTGAGCTGAGGAGGCTGGCATTTTTAGAAGTCTGAGAGCCATTTTAGCAAGAATTGGGCATTCCAGTTTGACCACTCGCCAAAATACTAGAGGCTTTTCAACTCCTTTTTCCCAAAGTGTTGAGAATATTCCTGAAATTGTAAACCTAATATATTAAAAATCAAAAGAGCGATAATTTTGTCTGAAAGACTTACCCGATTTAGTGTTAAATTTGTCCCATTCTTCTATGCCCTGATTGCACAACTTTCTGAGTAAGAACTGAGTTATTATACCAGTGTGCTCTGACGTAAGCTTGGAATTTTCATATTTCGGATGCAGATAGTACGCAGTTAATGCGTACACGTTTAACGCCATTTGTTGTCTGTGTTTCAATTTTTCTTTAAGGTTATCTGGCAGATTCAAATTGAGCCACAGATGAACGGCATCTGCTACAGATGTGTCAGATTTCTGACAAACATTGATCAGATTACAAATGGGTTCATAAATTTCTATGTTCTGTTGAATCTCATCCACAAATTCATCGTTGATATTTCTTCTTACCTGTGACTTTGCAATCTTGCTGCAGCTGTATTTTTTATCACATTTCCACATACACAACATTTAGCCGCGTGCTTTCCTTCTATCTTTAATACTTTGAATGATAATATATCATAGTTTTTATTCAGTTTTCTGCCACTCATTTTGATTCTGATCAGATCAGATCACATTCAAAGTTTACAACTGAATAATTTCATAACATAACCTCACTTTTTTCCATTATGGACACGTTGCTGACATTGTCGACATTGTCGACATTGTTGACACGTTCTCGACATTGTCGACACGTCTGTGTCGACAATTAAAGTCGACGTGTCGATGCCCATCTCTGTCTGTCACCTAAAGAGGGATCGCGTAAAATTGGAAACATTGATGCTACAATATACTATTAGGCCATTAAAATGCTACATTTTTTAGGCCATACTTTGAATTTGTTAGAGGAGTCAATTCTATTTCTTTAATGCGTAGGTGGTGTCAGTAGAAGCTTAAGTTCAAGTTTTTGGGGTCGGGACCCTTGTCCCGCGGCTGCCATCTTGGAAATGGGGTGCAAAGGGGGTTCGCGCTATATATCGTAAACTACCAACCCTACGCAAAATCTAGATAAACATAAAATGTAGCAAATTAAATTCTCTACAATTTTGTTTCTATCACTTTTTATCGTCAAGTGACCAACAAAAAAGATATAAACAAAAATAAGTAAAAATTTTTTAACAAGTTTCTTTTTGGATGTTATAACTTTTTTCCAGTTCATTTTAAAATACAATAGCAGTATATCAACTTTGTAGAGGGTTTTTCAGCGAACAATTTCCACTATAAGGTTATTTAATTCTATTCTATTTATGTATATAGGTTTTACAGCGCTCCAAACTTGACCAGATGCTCGAATGCTCACAGGGACACAATAAAAAAAGGTTAGGCTTACTTTTCTATCTATATAAATTTCTTATTCATACAATTTATTATGATTTTAACATTCTTATGCTATTATTAATGTATTTTGACCTTTCTCCACACTATAAAACTTATAACCGTAAGCATTATTCGAGGACCATTCGCCGGTCCTAGAAGAAGAATGACGCAACCGCAAGATACAAAATTCTTAAGAAGAACAAAAAAAAAACGATTTTTGATATCAAAATTAAAAAGTATGATCAAAATTAGCCATCCACCACACCAGGATCTCCAGATATAAGCATTTTTTGGGGTGTGCCGCTTGTATATGAAGTAACATAAACTTTTTTCCTATTATCTCAACCATCTCATCTGTTGGTCAACAATCACATAGTCAATTCCCCAGAAGGGAAAGCCGAAGCATTCAGAAATTCGCTTCAAAACAATTTTCAAACGCCAGATAACCCGAACTTTGATCGCATATTTAAATTCAACACAGAATACATAGTAAATGTTACTCTCAACCACTACATTCCAGTCTATGATCCTATCATGGACCCCCTCACCGACAGGGAAACGGAGAGCTTTTGCCAAATCGGCAAAAACAGCGCTCCCGGACCTGATGGCATCAACCGAAGGTGCCTCAAAAAACTTCCAGAGAGTATCATTCCTCTTCTAACTAAAATATTCAATGCATGTCTCAAAAACAGCCACTTTCCTACTCCTTGGAAAGTGGCCAACACCATCATGCTTTTAAAAAAGGCAAACCCCCAACCGACGTGGAATCCTATAGACCAATCTCACTAATCAATACTCTGGGTAAAGTCCTTGAGCTAATCCTAAAAGAGAGGCTCAATGACTTTCTCGAAAATCACAATATCATTCCAAAATTCCAATATGGATTCCAGTCAGGTAAATCTACAAAACATGCATTAATAGATTTCACTACCAAAGTTACTCAAACCATCAACGATGGTTCATTCGCCATAGCCACATTTCTGGATGTGCAGAAGGCTTTCGACCAGGTCTGGCACGACGGGCTTGTTCGGAAACTTCTGGACATCGGGCTACCATTGCAATTTACCAAAATTGTACACTCCTACCTCCATAACCGTACTGTCAGAGTTAAAATAGGCGATCAAAAGTCCACCCCCTTCACTCCACAAGCTGGAGTTCCCCAGGGTTCAGTCCTAGCGCCGCTGTTGTACATCATCTACAACAGCGACATCACTAACCAAAATATCCCAGGTACTCGGCTGTTTCTCTATGCAGACGACACGACTCTGCTCTCAACTACCTCTCGATACAACCCAAGACTCCTCTTCAGAAGAGCCCAGGCTCTGTTGGACGGCGTCGGCGAATGGTGTTGTAAGTGGAGAGTCACGCTCAACGCGAACAAAACAACAACAATTGTGTTTCGCGCCCCTTCTGTGTCAAATAGAATCATTCGCAATGAAGACGACCAATATCCTCTGAGTCTGTTGGGAGAAAGGCTTGTTGTTAGCCCGACTGTGAACTACTTGGGAGTACTGTTTACCAGGACTCTCAACTGGGACGCAGATCTAAAGGCAACTTTAGATAGGGTAAGGAACAGGGCCAGACTTCTCAACGCTCTCTCGGGAAAAATTGGCAAGACACACAAGAAGACTCTCATTCACACTTACAAGACCTTTATTCGACCCGTCATGGAGTACAAATCATGTATCTACTCTCTTTGCTCAAGACAAAAACAAGAGAGGTTGTTGAGGACGGAGCGGAGAGTCTTGCGTAGATGTAACTATGAGCACTGGCGATATCCCTCAAACGAAATCCATAACATCTCGAACATCCCCAAAATCACCGAGAGAATAAACTCTCTGAACAGGAACTTCACAATCAAAGTAATCAACGGCCCCCCTTCCGACACACAAGAATCTCTCAAATGTTCCTGTTCATCTTCCGGCCACGTACTCTACCGAAAGCCCAAACGCAAAAAGATTCACGTACCGTCCGCTCTAATGCAAACATGCATTGACGAACTCCCGGTAGAGTACGAAAACATCCTTGAGGCTACCCCGTTAGCCTACCGTACCCACCTCTAACATTTCCTCTTCCCTACCCCGAACAGGGAGAAGTTGGTTTTTTGCGGTTTCCCAACTTCATTGCACAATTATACCTGTTCGTCCCAAGAAAATAGCCGCAACTATTTTCTCCACTCGAACGCTCACTGTCCACGCTGCGCTCAAAGCCACCTCCTGACCGCCGACGAGGGACGCAGGTTCGCCTGTCGTTGTACAATGGTTTCTAGGGAGACTGGTCGAGAGCAAAGCACGGACAGTACACATAAATGTCTATGGAACCAACAACAATCCATCAAACTTTCTTCTCTGTTGACTTCTTAGCCTTCTGGACACCACCGTCCGGCATAACTAAGGATCCAAGAACACCAGGACACGGCGCTTGCCCCAGTGTGTTTTTCGGACTGTTTGCTTTTGCTGCCAACTCTAAACATTCACCACAAACCCTGAAGAGGACAAAATCCTAAACGGGGAAGCACATTGTACGCATTTCTTCTTAACATTATCAAGACAAGCAAATCAAACAATGTAGTAGTAGTAGTTTTTCCTATTGTATATTTTGACTTAAAATTTTCCAAAAAACTTCTTCATGAATCATATTTTATTGCTATGTTGGTAAAATTATAAACTAAAAAGTTTGTCACTCAACTTTTTTAACTAAACATGAAACTAACGAAATATGGTGATAAAATGTTTAAAAATTAACAACTCCTTTTATAATGTGTTTAAACATTTTGTACAAATTTCATTGTTATCAAAATACCTCAAAGATGACACAGTAAAAGTTTCAAAAGGAAATATTTACAGCGACGAATGATTCAGCGAGGTAAATTTGAAAAATCATAAAAATTAATTTTTGGCATTTTTGTATAAAATTTGACTTTTGGACATGTTCCACCAACTCTAGATAAAAATAAACTTCATATTCGGATTCGGCGACCTCGAAAACATAAAAATGACCAACATTCGTCATTCACCTTAAATTTGATTTTCGTGGCCGGCATAACGTAATTTTAATTAAAGTATTGTTTTTATTGTATTCCTATGAGAATTAGAGAATCTGGTCAAGTTTGGAGCGCTGTAAAACCTAGATAATAAATAAAATTAAACAACTTTATAGTGAAAAATGTTCATCGAAAAATCCTCTACAAAATAGCTATTATGTTATTTTATTGTGAAATGAACGGAAAAAAAGTTATAACCTCCAAAAGGAAACTTCTTACAAAATTTTCTCTTATTTTTGTTTATAACTTTTTTGTTGGTCACTTGACGATAAAAAGTAATAGATGTAAAATTATAGAAAATTTAATTTGCTACATTTTATGCTTAACTAAATTTTCTGTAGGGTTGCTAGTTTAGGAGATACAGCGCGAGAGCCCTTTGCAGCCCTTTTTCCAATATGGCGGCCGGGAGACAAGGGTAGCGACCCCAAAAATTTGAACTTAAGCTTCTACTGAACCCCCCTACACATTAAAAAAATAAAATTAACTCCTCTAAGAAATGCACACTAAATGTAACATTTCAATGGATTATATGATTATTTTAAAAATCGACCTGTCCAAGCGTTTTGCTTATGTGCTAAAAATACATAAGTTAATAAGGGTGGTAACACTTATTCCAGCGCACTGTATGAACGTAGTGAGATATCGTACTAAAACAAAACTAAAGTTAGAGTATAACTTGCCGTAACCTACGTCCAGATATCAGATCCAGAAGAAGAGCTTCAATTAAATTGAGTCCAAGTTAAAAAAGTTCACAAACTGACATATTTTGGGAACTGTCATAACGGACCAACTAGATCCAGACATTGAACTAAAACTCAGAATAGCAATAACTATTGCTATTGCTAAATATTTCTAACGAACTTAGACAAACAATGGTTGTGCTATGTTTTGTGTGTACTTTTGTATGTGTAAACGTATGAACACTAAGAATATCGAGCATGAACAGAATTGAAACATTGGAAATGTAGATTTATAAGGACGTATGCTGAGGATACCTTAGACAGCAAGAAAAACTAATAAGGAAGTATTAAGGAGGGTCAACGAAGATAGAGAACTGCTAAAGAACTGTTAAACACAGGAAATGTTTTACAGTCCCTGGCCATATTATTATGACCACCTATGAATTTTTACAAAAATCAACTATTTCACTAAGTACGTTTTGTTCAAAATATGATTTTTAGATTTAGTTTTGTTATGCAATGTTAATGTTATTCATTAACTATAATATATTTAATAATAAACTGCAATAAAATATTTGAAAATATTACATATTTATATTTTTTTTAATATTGTTTTCAACTTCTGACCTTAATCAGATGGAAAATTATTTGGGAGCTTTTAAAACGAGAAATTTCCGATGAAAAGGTCACTAACGAAATTGTTTTGATTAAAGAACTAATATATCGTTAAAAACACAATGACAAATTGAAGCAAAAAAAAATTAACTGCATTCAAATTATGCCAAGACGAGTACTAGCGGTAATCAAAGTTAGAGGGGGCTCAGCGAAATATTGAAAAAACAAAAATATGTGATATTTTTAAATGTCTTGTTGGTGTTTATTATTAAATATAATACATTTAATAATAAACAGCAATAAATCATTAGAAAATATCACATATTTGTATTTTTTTAATACTTTGCTGAGCCCGTCTAACTTTGATTACCGCTAGTACTCGCCTTGGCATATTTTGAATGCAGTTAAAGGCTATAGCGGGATAAGATGGTCAAAATTGCACCAGGCTCGATTCAGTTTTGGGTTTTGCCATTCGAAAATATATAATTGAAAACTCACTCAGCCAAATTTTCAAGTCCCTAGGTGCTCCGGGGGGTCCGCTATGGAAAAAAACGTGTTTTTTTGAAAAAAAAATTTTCCAGACGCTGTATTGCTCCAAGAAATCTGAAAAAATTAACGAATGCGTATCCTAACAACACAAAGCTGCCTGATTTTTTTTCAGATTTTTAGCTTTAAAATTGAGCGCAGCAAAAATTTTTGAAATTTTCAAAAAATTTTTAGGTTATGTTGTAATTTTTTCGCCAACTTTAAAATATTTTTGTTTTGTGTATTTTTTTCCATTCTTTCGAATGGCATAGGCCGTATTATTATTTTCGACGTGGAAAATACCTAAAAATCGAAAAAACTATTTTTTTTTGGCATAACTACTTACGTAATAATTTTTTTTAAATAATAAAATAAGAAAATCTATGGTTTCGTTTTGATTAAAAAATTTTAAAAAAATAAATAAAAAAAATTTTTATTAAACGTTAATTGGGAATTATTATTTAAATAAATAATTATTAGATTATTTGAATTACTTAATTGATTAAATAGTGCAACCTAAAGAGTGCAGAGTGTTTAAAGGGATTAATAAATTAATTATTAAAAATTACTACACAATCATGAAATTACAAAATTCAAATTAATATATAGCATGGTGCAAAGAAAGGAATAAATTCGTTATTTCGTAAACTGGGGACTTTTGGAGAAATACCGAAACGGGTCGAGTGTGATACGAGTGACGTCATCCATCTGGGCGTGATGACGTAATCGATGATTTTTTAAATGAGAATATAGGTAGTGTGGCAACTCATTTCAAAGGATATTCAGTTCTCTATTCATTAATATAAACACTAACACAATTATTTATACAGGGTGACCAAAAAAATTTGAATTAAATTAATTGACATAAAAAGAAGAATTTAAGTAATGTATTTAATGTTTTTTTTTGCATTTTCTGAAGTTTTTCACTCATAAACTCAACAACATACAGCTAAATTAATCATCATTTACATTTTTATATGTATTGTTACATTTACAATAAAAAATCTACAGCATGCTCAAAAACCTCTCACTCTCAACCCCCACCTGTTTTTACTAAATAGCCTCAGAAATCAGTAAAAAAATATAATTCTTTTAACGTTTAAAAAATTAATATTTTGTTGTTCTCGATAGAATGTAATACAATTAATACTTAAATAAATTATTTTTTTGTTTTGCACGATTGTTTGAATTTTATATAATTACCATTAAGGGTACCCTGCCATAGGCTTATAAAAAAAAATCAATAAATTAATTTTTTTAACATTTTAACGTTTAAAAAATAAAATTTTTGTAGTATTCAATAGAAAATGTTGCCCCTTTACAAAAATGCTTGTTGCGATTTAAATGCTTGCGAAAGTTAAAAAAAGCTCGGCACTTTGGTGCCGTACGCAAGGAAGCGCTTCTAGTCACGTTTTTGGAAAAAACTCAGGATAAACCAGTCCTCAAGTACCCGCCGTCGAAGCCACTAATTACTTACGTAATAAAAATATTTTTAAAATAATAAAATAAGAAAATCTACGGTTTCGTTTTGATTAAAAAATAACAGGATCCCCAGGAGCTAGGTGTTTTGGAAAAAAACGTGTTTTTTTGAAAAAAATTATTTTTAGAGGCTGTATTGCTGCAAAAAATCTGAAAAAATTAATGAAGGCGTATCTTAACAATACAAAGCAGCCTGATTTTTTTTTTCAGATTTTTAGTTTCAAAATTGAGCACAGGAAATTTTTTTGAAATTTTCAAAAAAATTTTAGGCTATGTTGGAAATTTCTCGCCAACCTATATAGGCATCATTATCATTTTCGACGTGGAAAATACATAAAAATCGAAAAAACTGTTTTTTTTTTGAAGGTTTTGACTCATAACCTCAACAACATAAAGCTAAATTAATCATAATTTACCTTTTTGTATGTATTTTTATCTTTACCATCAAAATCAGCTAATAAAACTTTTTTATATATAAATAGCCTCAAAAATCAGTCAAAAAATAATTTTTTCAACGTTTAAAAAATTAAAATTTTGTTGTTATCGATAAAATATAATACACTTAATACTTAAATAAGTGATTTATTTGCACGATTATTTGAATTTCATATATAATAATATCGTTCCATTAAGAGTATCCTGCCATAGGCTTATAAAAAAATCAATAAATTAATTTTTTTAACGTTTAAAAAATAAAATGTTTGTAGTGTTCGATACAAAAAACCACTCCTCAAGTACTGCCGTCGAAGTCACTAACTACTTACGTAATAAAAATCGTGTTATTAAACGTTAATGAAGAATTATTATATAAATAAATTACTAAATTATTTGAATTATTTAATTGCTTAAATAGTGCAATCTAAAGAGTGCAGTGTTTAAAGGGATTAATAAATTAATTATTAAAAAGTTACTACGTACTCATGAAATTACAAAATTCAAATTCAAATTAACATACAGTATGATGCAAAGGAAATGAATAAATTCGTTATTTATTAAACTGTCGATTCTAAGGAAAAATCCCGAAAGAGGTCGATTTTTTAATTGTGATTTTTTGGCATATATCATACTAGTAGTCACGTCATCCATCTGGGCGCGATGACGTAATCGATGAATTTTTTTAATGAGAATTTCGGTTATTTGAAAAACCATAGTAGTAAAGAACTTTGGTTTGTATAATGGTATAAAATTTTATTAAAAAAGTCATCCAAGAACATCCAGAATGTTTTCAATCTAGTCAAATCATCTTCAGTGACATTCTGTGTAGTAATTGAAACTAGCCCACTAGTTGATATATAGTCTTTAAAATTACATAATTTTGTTAAAATAAAATTTTTATTAAAATTATACTTTTGGAATGACAAGTCAAGACGAGTGACATAGACCGAATTCCGTCTTGACCTCGAACTCGTTGTGACAACTACCCCTTCAGTTTTTCGAGCAGGGAAGCCATGCTGCTTTTGAGCTTTAGTAAAATCCCTTAATATCGACATTGTGCCGCATTTCAAAAGTATAATTTTAATGTTGTTCTGAAGCTATTTCCTTTGGCATTTTTATGATTAACTATTTATATGGGAAGTTTTAATAAATAATTATGTAATTTTGAAGACTACATAATAATATATCAACTAGCGGGCTATAGTTTCAGTAACTAAACAGAATGTCACTGAAGAAGATCTGACTAGATAGAAAATGTTCTGATGTTTTTCTATAATCTATTTGGATGACTTTTTTAAAAGTTTTTTAATAGAATTTTATACCATTATACAAACCGAAGTTTTTTATTTCTGTGTAAGTTTTTTAACTATGGTACACAGCCAATCACTGGGACTTTACTATAATTTGGTTATTCAAAAGGTTATTCAATTCTCTATTCAGTAGTATAAACATTACCATTAGTAGAAAGGACTAAGTTTTCAATCTAATAGCACATAAAATAACATCAAAACTATTACTCCACATCCCACCAGATTGAAAACAATGGAAACATTACCCTTATTATTTATACAGAGTGACCATTTTTTTTTAAATAAATTAATTTACAAAAAAAATAATGTATGTAATGTATTTAATTCAAAATATATTTTACTTTCAGAAAAGGGAAAAAAATGTTTATTCGAAAAATAAACTTTGCTTTTCGCTTAAATAAAATGTTCACACTTCCAAGAGGCAGGTGGCTAGCAGGAGCTGGCTTGAACATTGAATTTAAGTGAAAAGCAGTGTTTATATCTCAAACATTTTATTCTGTTTTCTAACAGCAGTAAAATATATTTTGAAGTAAATACATTACTTAAATTCTTCTTTTTATGTCAATTAATTTAATTCAAATTTTTTTGGTCACCCTGTATAAATAATTGTGTTAGTGTTTATATTAATGAATAGAGAACTGAATATCCTTTGAAATGAGTTGCCACACTACCTATATTCTCATTTAAAAAATCATCGATTACGTCATCACGCCCAGATGGATGACGTCACTCGTATCACACTCGACCCGTTTCGGTATTTCTCCAAAAGTCGCCAATTTACGAAATAACGAATTTATTCCTTTCTTTGCACCATGCTATATATTAATTTGAATTTTGTAATTTCATGATTGTGTAGTAACTTTTTAATAATTAATTTATTAATCCCTTTAAACACTCTGCACTCTTTAGGTTGCACTATTTAATCAATTAAGTAATTCAAATAATCTAATAATTATTTATTTAAATAATAATTCCCAATTAACGTTTAACAAAAATTTTTTTTTATTTATTTTTTTAAAATTTTTTAATCAAAACGAAACCATAGATTTTCTTATTTTATTATTTAAAAAAAATTATTACTAAGTAGTTATGCCAAAAAAAAATAGTTTTTTCGATTTTTAGGTATTTTCCACGTCGAAAATAATAATACGGCCTATGCCATTCGAAAGAATGGAAAAAAATACACAAAACAAAAATATTTTAAAGTTGGCGAAAAAATTACAACATAACCTAAAATTTTTTTGAAAATTTCAAAAAAATTTTTTGCGCTCAATTTTAAAGCTAAAAATCTGAAAAAATCAGGCAGCATTGTGTTGTTAAGATACGCATTCGTTATTTTTTTCAGATTTTTTGCAGCAATACAGCGTCTGGAAAAAATGTTCTCAAAAAAACACGTTTTTTTCCATAGCGGACCCCCCGGTGCACCTAGGGACTTGAAAATTTGGCTGAGTGAGTTTTCAATTATATATTTTCGAATGGCTAAACCCAAAACTGAATCGAGCCTGGTGCAATTTTGACCATCTTATCCCGCTATAGCCTTTTTTTTGTTTCAATTTGTCATTGTGTTTTCAACGATATATTAGTTCTTTAATTAGAACAAGTTCGTTAGTGACATTTTCATCGGAAATTTCTCGTTTTAAAAGCTCCCAAATAATTTTCCATCTGATTAACGTCAGATGTTGAACAAAATATTAAAAAAATATAAACATGTAATATTTTCACATATTTTATTGCAGTTTATTATTAAATATATTATAGTTAATGAATAACATTAACATTGCATAACAAAATTAAATTTAAAAATCATATTTTAAACAAAACGTACTTAGTGAAATAGTTGATTTTTGTAAAAATTCATAGGTGGTCATAATAATATGGCCAGGGACTGTATATGGGACATATGATGAGGAGAAATCGATATAAAACACTACAACTGACCCTTAAGAGAGTAGGCGCAAAATCTTGGTCCAATTTATTTAAATGCACTCATATTTTTCAAATCCTGAGAAAACCAATATATTTTTGAAAAATTTAAACTTATAATGAAAGATTACATTATTAGCGAGGGCCGAGAGTCCCTTAGAATAAACAAAAAGTTTCATTTGAATAAAATATTTGAAATTAAAAATCACACTAAGTTTTCTCTTTTTTTCACCCCTGTAACTGATTCAAATAAACATTATAGAAGTTTTCAGAGACTTTCGGCACTCGGTAATAATATAATCATTCATTCTGCGTCTAAATTTTTCAAAAATACTTATTAGTTTTCTCAGAATTCAAAAAAATGAATGCGTTTAAATAGCATTGGACCAAGATTTTGCGCCTACCCCTTAAAGGCAAAATAGTGGGCCGTAGAAGTGTAGGAAGAAAAAAAGTTCCTTGGTTAAAAAACATTCGTGAATGGACTCAGATACCAAATGAAGTTCAATTATTTCATATCGCAGAAGATCGAGAAGTCTTCAAAATGATGATCGTCAAAGTTGGATAATTTTGATATGGCAAGTGAAGAAGAAGAACCAAGACTGTAAGTGAACTATGTTATGTATAGTTTACTTATTGTTTCAAATGACTGTTGAAAGTAATGTACCTAAAAATATAAGGTACAATAATTTTACTCCCGAGAAAGTTTGCTTCCTATTAGGCCTGGATCCCGCGTACCAAAAAAGTTTATTAATAGCAAGCGGAAAATTTGTTAATAGCATAACGGTGTCTAGTCGGACAAACTTTGATGTGCGGGAACATTGGAACAGGGGAAGTTTTTATTGTGAAACGTGATTTTAATTCTGGAACGTATCACCCTGACAAGTTTATGATTGTGAAAACTAGCAGGTTGTTTTAGATATTACTAGCAAGTTTATTAATAGCAAACTTTATATAATATATGAAAAAATGTTTGTCCGACAAATATGTTTAGTAGAACATTTTAAATGACAGGAATTATGTTGGTGATAAATAGCAGTTGGATATTTGCATGAGAATTTAACTAAAGGAAAATCTGTCCGACAAAATACGTGGGACGTTTTTGTAGTCTGACGTTCGAAACTTGTAGTCTGTTAAACAATTAAAACTTCCCCTGTTCCAGTGTTCCTGTACATCAAAGTTTGTCTGACCAGACACCGTTAAGTTATTAATAGAGTTCGGATTTAAAAGCATAAAGAAACGCAAAAAAGCGCTTAAAAAGCATAACAATTTTACGAAAAAAAGCATTTTATTATACAAAAAAAGCATGAAAATAAGCATATAAATTGTGACAAACCGTTTTTTTTAAGAAAATATATATAATTATCTCTAAGCTTAGCTTAAGAACTAGTAAAGACCTATTATAAACTTAATAATAAAATAGAATAAACAAAAAAAAAATAGATAACTGAAACAAAACTGCTTTAGCCTAATTTTTATCGACACGTTTTAGATAAAGGAAAATATATCATTTTTGTTTAAAGCATGAAATAACTAATTGCTCATTTAAATGTTCCATCGTAAAGTTTCGGCACCTATCACTCAAAACATTTTTGTATATCTAAAAGCTTCTTTCAACGTCCAATTGGTTATCGGTGCATAGTTATACTTTGCCACTACTGCCGGATCCATGTTTATATCTTCAACGTGTTCTCAATTTAAAACTGAAAATATTTTCTTCATCTTTTGAAATCCTTAGTTTTTTGTTAATACATCTTTAAATATTGTTAATACTATCTGACCAATTTTTCCAGGGATACCTTCCGTCTTTTTTTCAAAACTGTTTATTTTTTGGATCGACTCAACTAATGACATTTGCTGTTTCTCCAAATATTTTATTGTTTCACTCACAGAACAAAAGTTGCTATTTTATCGATTTGCTAGCAGTATCTTCAAGTTCCAATACGAAGTTTTTAAAATTTTCGAAACATTCGGCGTAGTATAGAGCTGCATCTAACCATTTACCCCACCGAGTTAACACTGGTTCCGGTGGTAATGGAATGTTAGGGAATCTGTCTCTAAAAAGTTGCACTCTTAAAGGAGCTTTATTGAAATTTTTTTCCATTTTTTATCAACTCATTAACAAGTGGAAATTGCAGTCGTATAGTCTCAGCAACACTTTAAAATTTGATGCCGTTTTGATCATATTGATATTTGATGCGTCGAAAAGCATTAATACTATTTTGTTGGTGGGCACAGCCTCGGGAAGATAAAAATTTGCTAAAGCGTCATTTACGAATCTTGGAACTGTATTGTTATTTATTGCTTCTAGTTCTTTTGAGCACACTAAATAACCCTTCGTCAAGATTTCTTCGTGAAGTACGCCTATGAAGTAATTAGCGACGTATCTTCCACAAATATATGTAGCCTCGTCCACAGCAAACCAGCGACGTTCTACACCTTCGGCAAAGAATTAAGGATTTGCATGACATTTTAGTATGTTATAGTTTACTTCAAAAAACTAAGACTTGATTTTTTAAAAATTGTTTTACCGTGTCGTTTAATTACTATTAAGGTTCAAAGCTAAGTTTTAACATGGGCTCTTATGGGAATTTTTAAAAAGTTTTGACCCAAATTTACGATTTTTAATTATTTGTGCTTGAATTAAAGGTTTTTTCATAAGGAATAACATATTAAAAAATGAGGATTGTTTACCGTACCATTATTAAATAAAAGTAAAAATACTGTTTCGAAAATACTGTTTCGCTCTTAAAAAGTTAATAACTTTTGACCCAAATTTACGATTTTTAATTATTTGTGCTTAAATTAAAGGTTTTATTGTAAGGAATAACATATTAAAAAATGAGGATTGTTTACGGTACCATTATTAAATAAAAGTGAAAATACTGTTTCGAAAATACTGTTTCGCTTGCATATAAGTTTCCCCCCTTTCCTCTGAGAGGCATACCCCGCAACGAAGGTGTAGAACGCCGTTAAATGCAATTAACATATTTTTTCGCAGAGTATTTTCATCCGGCACATGTCTTCAATAGTAGGTACTTTTCCAAAAATGATTTAAAACTTTCATTTTGCAATTTATTTAAAGGGAGATCAGAGTCCAGAATTGCACTACATAGATCAAAATTAAATTTCTTCTGTTCGCAAATGCAAAAAATGATAATAGTATATAAAAAAGCACCAAATAAGCACGAAAATTCAAAAAAGCATAATAATTAAAAAAAAAGCAAAAAAGCATAATAATTAAAAAAAAGCAAAAAAAGCATAAAAAAGAGCTGTCAAAATGACTTATTTTTGCATATTTCGTTCATATTTAAAAAGAAAATAGTCCTGCTTGTATTATTTACCATAAGCATTATGCTTAGAAATCTGGACTCTAGTTATTAACAAATTTTCAGCTTGTTAATAATATACTTTTTTTTGGTACGGGAGATATAGGCCTATATATTCCGCCCTATTAAATCTCCGACTCACAAAGTCAGTATTCGATATAATGGTTCGTTCGTGTTCCGCATTGCTAAACAGATTTTAGCGTGATATTCACGGCATGGGTGGCGTTTAATGTGAGATTATCACACGTAATTTTTTCCCCAGCAAATTGTTGTTAAATAACTATTTGAGGCGATCGACTGGCACATATTACAACCCATCAGCTTATCGACGGGACTAATTTCGTTGCGACTACGCTTTACCAGCTAAAGAGGCTTTAAATGGGGTTCGTGTTAAAGCTCAATGAAAGTCGTTACTTTTTTATCGAATTTGTCATTAGGAGCGCAAAAGTCAAGCTAATCTGTGCTAGTACAAAACGGACATGGGGTGAGTGATTTTAGAGCTGAAAAGTTGAACCCTTTGCTCCCCGAAACATTTCACATTAAAATTTCGCAACCATAAGGATTGAGCAACTGAGTAGATTTATTTAACATTAATTCATATACCTAATAATACACCAAAAAGAATCTTAACCTAAAATATTCAAATTATTATACAGGGTGTCCCGAAAAGACTGGTCATAAATTATACCACACATTCTGGGGTCAAAAATAGTTTGATTGAACTTAACTTACCTTAGTACAAAAATGTGCTCATAAAAAAAGTTACATCCTTTTAAAGTTACAAAATGAAAATCGGTTTTTTTTCAATATATCACAAACTATTAGAGATTTCTTATTGAAAATGGACATGTATCATTCTTATGACAGGAAAATCTTAAAACAAAATTATAGTGTTTGTCCAACCCATAAAAAATTTATGGGGGTTTTGTTCCCTTAAGCCCCCCAAACTTTTGTGTACGTTCCAATTAATTCATTATTGTGGTACCATTAGTTAAACATAACGTTTTTAAAACTTTTTTGCCTCTTAGCATTTTTTCGATAATCCAGTTTTTATCGAGATGTGGCTTCTTTTCTAATATATTTACATAAATATTGTATGGGGGTTTTGTTCCTTTAAAGCCCATAAATGTTTGTGTACGTTCCAATTTCCAATTAAACTATTATTGTGGTACCAATATTTAAACACTGTCTTTTTAAAACTTTTTTGCCTCTTAGTCTTTTTTTGACAAGTTACCTTTTATCAAGATGTGGCTTCTTTTTCAAAATATACCTAAAAATGCAAATTATAAATAAATTTTCAGATTTTAAAATTTATAACCGTAATAGGTATACAAGTATGTGGTGGATTCGACAAATATTCAAAATATGTCGACAAACACTGGCCTATCAAAAAAGTACAGGCAAAAAAGTTTTTAAAACATTGTGTTTAACTAATGGTGCCACCATATTAATTTAATTGGAACGTACACAAAAGTTTGGGGTGCACAAATTTCACTTTAATTTTTTTTAAGATGTTGTTGCCATAAGAATGCCACATGTCCATTTTCAATAAAAAATCTCTAAGAATTTTCGATAAAATGAAAAAAAAATCGATTTTCATTTTGTAACTTCAAAGGGCTGTAACTTTTTTTGTGTGCACTATTGTATATATAGGTAAATGAGGTTCAATCAACCTATTTTTGAGCCCAGAAACTGTGGTATAATTTACAAGAATAAAAAACTCTAAACGCCATAAAAATGAGTGGCGCATACAATATTCCAGCTACAAAAGATCTGATATGAATATTACGTGGCGCGAAAATGTATTTTCATTTTGATGCAAAACAAAATTCTAGTTTTATTTTAAAAGATTTTTTCATAATATTTGCCCAATTTGAAGTAAAACGCGCAGTATTTTGATACAGTTTGTATTTTAAAACTCTTTTGCGGCGCGTTTACTTCAAATTTAGCAAATATTATGAAAAAATCTTTTAAAATAAAAGTAGAATTTTGTTTTGCATCAAAATGAAAATACATTTTCGCGCCACGTAATATTCATATCAGATCTTTTGTAGCTGGAATATTGTATGCGCCACTCATTTTTACGGCGTTTAGCGGTTTTTTATTCTTGTGTTTTTCAAAGTTATTTATAAATGAAATGTATAAAGTTGAATGCAATGTTTCTCGATTACACGTTAAGCTTTATAAATGGTCGTCTTTGTCGCATTATCTCCCAAATGATCTAGTGTCCATCGAATGTAAACTAGATTTTTTTTCTATTCGAAATAGGTTGAAAAAAATATTGGGATGGTCGGTAAATGAACTCGGATTGCCCGTTGTCAGATCAAATTAGCGTCGTAACCACTACAACTAGATAAACCATTTAGGGAATAATCGTTAATTGGATTATACTTTTTTAGCTTAATAACTTGTAAACGGCTTAACCGATTTTGTTCACTAAACATGAGTTTGAAACGTATTGACAAGTAGTATCTTATGCATCTAAGGTCAAGATGCGATTACAGGAATTATTGAGCTTGAAAAACCGTTTTTCCCATAAGAAATAGATTTGATCATACTTATGAAGCCTATAACTTAAAAAATCGAATTTTCCAGGATATAAGGTATACACCGTTAGATTCGTCTAGAGTCCTTCTACAAACGCTCAGTTATTGGCGTAATTCGTAGGTTGAAATTTTGAGTAATTGTAGAAAAACCAAAATTTTCAAAGTTTAGTTTTTCAGTTTTTCGGCTGTACTGAGCCGTGTGTACGTCTGATCCTGACAGCTTATACACCATTTGAAAGCTTAACTCAACGCTATTGATTTGGTGTATTTACTGTTCTCCTGTCTCTTCCTGAACCGAAGATATATACCGCCAAAAAATATGCCGTTTTGTACCTACCAAGTCCTATAGCTGGACACAAACTACACCGGTTCTGAATCGGCCCTTAAGTCGCGTTTACACGATGGCAATTGGCGAGACAATTGTCAGAAGACAACTGACTGGCATGAAATTATTGTCTTCGTGTAAACACTTCAGTCCAATTGCCTTGCCAACTGCCCTCACAATTGGCCCAAAATTCAGTTGTCTCCGGGAGTAGACTGAGGACAATGAGCTGCGCCCAGTGAGCCCCCCACCACTCGAAATCTCAATTGTCGCGACAATTGGCACCGTGTGAACGTTGTAGGCCAGTAGTGCTGTCTTGTTTTTTGCCAGTTCCCTCTAGATGACGAGCAGTCGGTCATGTTTTAGCTGTCTACTGCCATGGCAATAGTTGGCCCCGTGTAAACATCTTCTCTTTCAACTGGGCTGGCCTCCAACAATCCGCAACCACGTGATGACAATTGTCCAATGACAATTGTCTCGCCAATTGCCATCGTGTAAACGCGACTCTTCAAACACAGAAAAAAAATTCAGATCGGTTTAACTTTTCCACACACATACATACATATATACATACATATGTACATACATATCCACAAACATTTTCCCTTTTTTAAATCAAAATTGACTCATATTTCTGAGCTCGGTAACTTTTGAACGGTATAACCGATTTTCAAAATTATACATGCGTTGGAAAGGTAATGATCAGTATTATTAGATGCCGCAAAGGTCGGAGTTAAATTTTCGAAGTTTTTGGGAGTTTTGGGGACGAGAACGAAAAACAGACCCTAAATAGGAAGGGCTATAAAATCCACACCCTTGGACCAAAATGGATGGTTGACATATGAATGGGTGAGTCTTTTCCTGAACTTTAAGATGGGAGTTGGCCCAATTTTCACATCAGTCAGATTTAGAAAATCGAAAATTTCGTGTATATATAGTGTCGCGTGTAGGTGTGCGCCACTGGCGAGAACTGTCGTTCTCTGGTAATGACCAATCTTTTCGGGACACCCTGTATAATTCTGCATGGATACTCACTGACACCCATTTGTCATGTTTCCATGTTTCTAGGATTATTCGATAGAAGAGAAACAATATCTAATAATTTATAACATAAGCTGCTAAAGAATCTTGCAGGCAAAAGCAATTGCCAGTATTATGATTGTAATAACACTATGAGAAATACCCAATTGATCTTTTTTATATTTACAGACTATTTAAATCTGATCAACAATTAGATAAATAAGTAATTTTGATCTAACCTCATTGAATTAAAGTTGGTCCTAAATCTAAGATTCTACTCACTAGTTCTGTTATCCTTAGAATCTAATAGTTCACTAACTGATATGTAGCTTTTTTCTGCATATTACTATGCTGCACTATCATTTAATTCAATTTGTCCTTTTGAGCGTTCTCACTATAAGTATCTGTGTTGTCCTGGAGCTTAATGAATTCGACATTCACATACTGAAGTAGCCACTGTTCGTAACCATTGGCAATTTTATAAGTGGGTTGGTTAACAGTGTCAATTTGTAGTTTTCGATGGATATCATCTTTTCGACAATACCAGGGTGCCTCAACGATGTTCGTCAAGATCTACTTTGTTTTGGAATACCTGCATAATTTCAGTATTGCTCTTACTGGAGCACATTCCCAAAGGTATGCCATAGGCGTAGATAGCCTTTAGTATTTGCTTATACAGTTGAACCCGCTTATTAGAATACCGGTTATAGGAATACCCCGTTTTAAGGAATAGAAATTTGACGTCCCGAATCGTTTTTACTAGCCAATAATGATCGGTTATTAGAATATCCCGGTTATATGAATACTTTTGCTTGGCACGAAGGCTATTCCAATAAGCGGGTTAGACAAAGAAGCAGCTTATTTTTTCCCAAGCAAATTGTTGTTAGATAAATATTTGAGGCGATCGACTGGCACACATTACAACCCATCAGCTTATCGACGGGACTAATTTCGATGCGACTACGCTCTATCTTCAAAATGTCCTGTACCAATGCCTTGGCCTTCAAGAAGTTCAGATTTGACAACGCCGGAAAATGCACTGTGGTGTTTCTTTCAAAAGAGCAGGTTAGAAAACGCAGATATGTTTCCAATAAGGACTTGTCAAACGGAGTTCGCCAAGCTTTTACATCAGTTACTAAGGGCATGAGACGGATGAACATACGAACATGCCGTCATCGTATCAAGTTGTGTTGCGACAATGGAGGTGTGCATGCCGATGTTTTGGATAATTAAATAATAACTAAATAACTTACAAAACAACAAAATTGTGTTATTATTTTTTCCCTGTGTATTTTTTCCCACGCGGATAGATGCCTTTAAACTAAAAACAAATGAAAAGCAAATCCGAGAGATCTTAGCGGAAAAGTTCGAATATGATCCTTCACATAATCAAGATCAAATTGACGAAATTAACAACAAAATAATAAATAAGATCCTTCTCGAAGCCGGACTACAGGTCGCAAAGAAAACAAGGACTAAAAAAGACAAAATAAGCAACGAAACTAAACAACGCGCAAGTCCTGTAGTCGGTTCAGTTCGGTTATTCCTATTCCGTTCCGCGGAACCTTAAGCTCGTTTTACGGTTACTGCTAGCGTAAATTTCACGACCGTGGAGCCGTCGCCTAATGACGGAAGTAAGACATCTACTAGCGCAAAACAAACGCCATACTCAAGAATACATAGAACTTAATAAAACAATTAGAAAAGAACTAAAACGCGACATAAAAACTGGAACGAAAACTAATAGAGCGAGTCATTGAAAACAACAGAGGCTTAAAATGTCTAAGACCCGCACTGGGTGTTCAAAAAATCATCAAAATTAAAGATGCCAATAATAAGGAAGAGAAGGACAACTATAAAATAACAAAAATAGTCGAAGACTTCTACAAAACTTTGTACAGCTCGCAAAGCCAGCCTAATGAATCAACAAAGGAGAAAGCTAAAAGGAATATAAAAAACGTGGGATCAGAGGTACTACCAAATATAAAGGAATTCAAAATAGAAAGAGCTTTAAAAAACTAAAAAATAGTAAGGCTCCAGGACACGACCGACGGTATAATTGCCGAGTTCTTGAAAACAAGCAAAACAATAACAATCCCTATACTAACACAGCTATTTAATAAATGTCTCCATAAAAGCAAGATCCCTAAAGACTGGAACGAAAGTCTAGTAATACTTTTACACAAAAAAGGGGACAAATGTGACCTACAGAATTATAGACCTATATCGCTGCTCAGTCAAGTATACAAACTATTTATGAGAATTATTAACAACCGGTTGACCTACAAAATGGACAATTACCAACCAGTGGAACAGGCTGGCTTCCACAAAGGATATGATAGTACATCAGACCATCTGCTGATAATGAGAACATTGATAGAAAAGGCAAATGAATACCAACTACTCGTATTTCTTGCCTTCGTAGACTATGAAAACGCGTTTGATAGTATATCGATCTGAGCCATAGAACAAGCTATTAATAATTGTAGAATAGATTCGAGATATAGACAACTAATACATAATGTATATGAAAATGTAACTATGATAGTCCAACTAGACGAAAATAGAAATCCCATCCCCATTAAGAGAGGCGTGAGGCAAGGAGACGTAATATCGCCAAAGCTTTTCAACCTAGCCCTAGAAGACGTCTTCAAAACGACAAATTGGTCAACCTATGGCATTAACGTTAATGGCAAGAAGCTAAACCATCTAAGATTCGCCGACGATATTGTGATTATAGCGAGCTCATTTGCGGAACTTCAAATTATGATGGAGGGACTCGCAGGGAGCTCCCAATGCGTCGGCCTAAAAATGAACATGAGAAAAACAAAAATAATGACAAACACAGATGACCCCAGACGTATAACTATAAATGACAGTGAGATAGAAAAAGTCCAGGAATATATCTACCTAGGCCAAATCCTGAAATTTGACAAAGAGAACCAAAGCGCGGAAATTACTAGGAGAGCAAGACTAGCATGGGCACGATTTGGAAAACTTAGTTGGATACTTAAGAACCGCAAAATACCCCAATACTTGAGGAGCAAAGTGTTCAACCAGTGCATCCTTCCTATTATGACATATGGATGTCAAACCTGGACCCTAACCAAGGCAAATATGAACAAACTAGCCACAACAGAAAGAGTATTGTTAGGTATACGACTTTCAGATAAAAAGAGGAACGACTGGGTAAGATCTAAAACAAAAGTCGAGGACATAACAACAAAAGTTGCCAAACTTAAATGGAGCTTCGCAGGCCACACTGCTAGACAAAAAGGCCAACGCTGGAATGCAGCAATACAACATTGGAGACCTTACCAAACTAAACGACCGAGAGGAAGACCACATATGAGGTGGGTTGATGATATTAAAAGAGTAGCCGGAATAAATTGGAAATAGGTTGCTCAGGATAGAGACCGATGGAAGGAGTTGGGAGAGGCCTATGTGTAAACGTGGACGATAGAAGAAGGCTAAGAAGAAGAAAAAGGAGAAGAGGGGTATAACATTCATTCATCTAAAGGGACTTTCCGGCTACCCTATAGAATCTTCAATCCAGCACATTACTTCTAATTTAAATTGGAAGTCATCAAAGTGGACAGCAGCAGACTAAAGCCGTCCAAAGCAACCGAAGACAAAAACATGAGCTGGCTAGGATTTGCTAGGATGCATAAAGTATGTTGTTTCTTCTTGCACTATGACAATGTATCGCTATCCAAGTTGGTTGAAAATATAAGATAAGTATTTCGAAATAAGCTGTCTCCCAAGCTTACTATTTGCTTGCAAACCTCAAAAAGAATGCTTCAATGAATGAGATTTGTATTTGTATCACAGGAGTGAGTATCACTTTGTGATAATAGGAATGATAAAAAATTCTCAACATCGAGGTGACATAGTTGAAAATGAGATGTTTTAAAACATATTATCTACAATATTTTTAATGCCCAATTTTAATTAAAAATACAAGTTGTTTACTTTGATTATTTAAAAAAAATTATTTTTTTGAACTTTACATTTCATTATAACAATTATGAAAATAAAACTGGCTTTTCAATAAGTCTAAGTACTACAATTTATAAGGAAAAATCAATGTAACAACTCATGTAATAATAGTAAGCATATCGGTATATTGTCAGTAGTAATTACACGAGAGCTCTAAAATTATCGATTTGTAACCCGAGTGACACTTTGACAGTTTTAATTTCAAGATCTGAAGGGGAGTGAAATTATGTCAAAGTGTCACGAGGGAAAAACAAATCGATAATTTTTAAGAGCTCGAGAGTAATTCGGTAAGATTATTTCATGAATAAAACTATCTTTTTAAATAATTTTAACTAATATTTTATTGATATTTTCACCTGAATATTTTCTAAACCTGTTTTTTGGTGTTTTCTGTGACAAGCTATATAAAACATTAATTACCATTAATGTCACCGAATGTAGTTTTGCGTAGTAACGAAGGGCCTCTGACGTAATGCTTGAGACGGGAAATTATCAAAATTTGTCAGTTCCAATTTACACGAGAGCTCGAAAATTATCGATTTGTATCCCGAGTGACACTTTGACAGTTTTAATTACGACCCGAAGGGGAGTGAAATTATGTCAAAGTGTCACGAGGTCAAAACAAATCGATAATTCGAGATCAAGAGTCATTCGGTAAGATTATTTCATGAATTAAACTGTCTTTTTAAATAATTTTAACTAAAAATTTTATTGATATCTTCGCCTGAATATTTGCTAAACCTGTTTCTTGCTGTTCTATGTGACAAGTTGTAAAACATTAATTGTCATTAATGTCACTTAATGTATTTTTGCGAAGCAACGAAGGGCATCTGACGTAAAATACTTGACGACGGGAAATTATCAAAAATTATACATGTAATTTTTATTTATGTATAGTTTACAATGAAATCACAGATATTTAAGAATATTTTGCTATTATAACGCAGACGACAACATAATATGTTGGTTTGAATCAAAACCAATCACCAATTCACAAGTTCATTGCCCAACGGGGAATTTTATATAATATTAAAGTGTATAAACACCATAAAATACTACTCTAAAAGTGAACCATTGCACAATATTTTACTTACATATTCTTCTCATGCTAAAGATTTTTAAGCGATTAATTCTTAGTACAGTAAGGTCTCTTTTTATGCGGATTATTTTAATGCGATTTTGAAGTTGTGGAGTTTGTATTTCATACAAAAATTTCTATAAATGTATAATTAATATCAACTATTCCCATCCAGATGTCAGTAATCTGAGAGTTTCCAATTCGGGTATTCCCCTTGTTACATGATGTAGCTATTACATTAATCTAAGTCTCGCATTGAAAGGAATAACCTGTAATTGTTTTGAAATTAAATTTAAATGTTTAAGTATTTAAGAGTTTAAATGTAGCTGATTTTAAGTTGCAGTATAATAAAGAGAACATTTTGATTTCTGGATTGAAACATTTAATAAGTGTCGTAAAGTTTTATGTTTCATTAAAAGAGGTTTTTGCAACCTCAATATCGTTAGTCTGCGTTTTTAATTTCTTCTTTAAGATTAGATTTGGCCCAATGGAGAAAAAAAAAACATCAAAGACATACAATTTTTGCTGGACAAACGTCCACCATTTTATGTAATTTTAGAAAAATATGGAATATATCCTTACTTTTCAATGCAAGTAAGTCTTTTTTTATGCGATTTTTATATGCGCTTTTCTGTAGAACGTATCCACCGCATAAAACGAGACCTTACTGTATTTTACAAATGAAAAATAACAATTATTAATACAAAATAATTATCAGTAGTAATTGCACAAGAGCTCTAAAGTTATAGAATTTTTCCCGAGTGACACTTTCACGACCCGAAGGGGAGTGAAATTATGTCAAAGTGTCACGAGGGCAAAAATTCGATAATAATTTTAGAGATCGAGTGCAATTTGTTGCGATTATTTCATGAATAAAACTGTTCAAAACCAAAATTTTATTGGAATTTATTTATGTAAGTGCAAATTAGTACAATTAAACACACAGTTGCTATAACTTATTACTGTTTAACACATTATATCAGCTTTGTACCATTTTGTCAGTGTGTCAACAATAATGTCCCAAATATATCGATACTTCATCATCGATGGTTTTTTGTCGTAATCATCGATGTTACTGAAATATTGATGTGTTTTTGACATCCCTATCCCCAAGTAAGAAGGTTATTGCGGAAATGGGGGCGCATTTAAGGCCAAAGGCAAATCCTTCCGCAACAGAGGGCATTCAATTATTAGAGAAGCATTATAATCAGTGTATCAGCGTGGCAGGGGACTATATTGATGACTAGAGAATGTCTCTTTCTATTAAATAAGAGATATGTCGATTTCTATTCATCATTAATAGTGGTGGACGTTCAATTTCCGGAGCGAGATTACGTATTATATATAGTAAGGTGCAAATGAAAGAAATACATTCGTTATTTCGTAAACCAGAGTGATGAGTGAGCTAATAGACGGCAAAATAACGCAAAGGATGGAAAACATAATACATTGTGAAGTAAAAAGAGATGAAACTAGTAGAGTTGGAAATTATAGATATACACATATAAATTAACATTACATTACATAGTTTTCCACCTTTAGCCGTATCGGAGGAGTATAACAACTGTCACTGTGACAGGAGAATTTTATAAAATACTCCCCTCACAGATGTCTAAAGATGGGAAACTGTGTAATGTAAAGTTAATTTATACGTTTATATCGATAATTTCCATCTCTACTAGTTTCAGTTTTTTTATTTCACAATGTATTATGATTTCCATCTTCTGCGTTATTAGCTTGCACATCACTGTATAAAGGATTTGGTACTTTTCGAGACAATAAATATATTTGAACGTATGTATTTAAAAAACATTATCACCATTGATCATAATAATCATTGATCATTGTATTTTTGAGCACTTGTAATATTTTTAGACACATTTATTCTATAAAAAGATTTAGATTCGATCCTATTCGACTTTGATTTATTCTTATTTAATTTTATTAACTATTTAGTTAACCAACACATATAGTGTTGAAACCACTCCGAAACAATAGAAAAATCTGAATATATATTAAGTTTACCACAAATAATGTAACGCACTATATTTTTCGAAAGAACTGAACAAATCAACACATATAGGATTAGACCACCTCGAACCTAATCAATAATATTGAATTCGGGTTCCGTACTTACAGTCGAGGAAATAAAGCTGAAAAAATGGCAAAACCTCGAAATTTTTTCGTCCAGCATCGATTTGTACAAAAATTTGGGATTAGGCTAATTACACCCTCAAGTTCATTTTCTACATTGAGCCGTTGTACGCTTTGGTTTTTTAAGGGTGAAAACTACCCCTAATTGTAAAAAATTATAAAATAACATTTTAAACTTTAATATTGTCAACATTTGGTTCTTATTAGTTACTTAATGATTGCTTTATGCTTTAAGATATACTCCCCTTGTTGGAGCTATATATAAAATATTTACTTATCCTAAAAGAATAATTTCGGCTTGCATCGATCTACATAAAAATTTGGGATTAGGGTCGTCTCACCCTGTACTTCATATTCTATATCATGCTTAAGGGCGTTGATTATTTCTAGGGGTATAAACTACCCCTTATTGTCAAAAATTATATAAAAACATTGTAAACTTTAATATGGGTAAAATTTGGTTTTGATTGGTTAAATAATTATTGTCTTATACTTTAGGATATAATATCATAATATTTCAACCCTTAAAAAGCACCCTTAATAACATTAGTTTTTATAAGTAGATATTTTAATACATCTATACAGAAAAAAAAGTAGAATTAAAGAATTACAAAAACATTTATTTACACAAAAATACGAATTTACAAATATGTACAAATACAAATACCAATAGGTTTTTAGTCATATTCCAGTATACGAACCGGTTCTGTGGTATTATACATACATTGAAAATTATCCATAAGCGGACTATTCGAATTTTTCGAAAAAAAAAAATTCTTTTTATAAACATAGCTCCTTCACTTTTGGTGATAAAAAGTTTTTTCAAAAACGACTTTGTAGGATTTTTGAAGAGTTATAAGATTGTGTAAACTAAATTCCGTAAGATCACTTAGTTTTTAATTAAGGTGCGTTTAAAGGGCTCGAATAAGGGGGTGTTTGCTCGTAAATAGAGGTTTTAAAGAGCTATATCTCGCTAACTGTTCACTGTAATGAAAATATATGCACAAAGGAATTTTAGCTATTAGAAAAGCTACAATTTAGTAATCCATCATTTTTTTCGTATCTCTAGTATTTTCGGAGAGATTTTGAAGTAAAAGGTGAAAAATGGGAAATTGCAAAAAATTTATTTTTTTAAACTCGTTTTTCTAAAATTGGACCTTTAAATAGGTCAAACTTCTTGAGTATATTGATAATATAAATTTAAAAGGAATTATAGAAAGATGAAGACCAATTTTTAATTAGAAGGGTAGTTAGGGGGTTGTTTTCACTGATTTTTTCATAGAGAAAAGCAGGTACCGACTTTTTTTGATCATAAATCGCTTAATTTTCAGGCTGAAACCTTTTTATTATTATTTTTTGAAAGGTCTAGCTATATACTTGAAAAAGATTACGTAAGTTTTCCTCGAAAAATGCAAAAGTTTTTCCATTATTTGGCTTTGAATATTTCAAATTATGCATTTGACGAAAAAAGCTAACTTTTAACATGCCGTGTCTTGGTTTGTATTTGTCTTAAAGATATTACAGAAAAAAATTTGGTTTGTGTTATTAAAAGATACAATTTTGATATCTACTTTCTGTGAAAATTTCAAGTAAATCCATGCTGGACGAAAAAATTGCGAGCCAAAATGCTTCATTTCCTCGACTATTAGTTTTATCATAAAAACATGTGTTGCACTATTTTTTTGGAAACATTAAACATATCAACCCTTATAAGGTTGAAACCTTATAGAAAAAAACCGAAAAAAAAAGTAACAAAAAAGATACAAAAAAGGAAAAAAAATTGAATATAAAAAATGAATAATATTATAATGAAAAATAGAAGTAAAAGGTGAATTTATAATATTAATAATAATAATAATGATATGCCATATGATATACCAAAGGATCAAAATAACACCCAAGATCCATCCAAGTACCGCCCAATTACTTGTCTTCCAACTTTGTATAAATTGGTCACATCCTGTGTAACCCGGCGTATCTACCAACACTGTGCTCTAAACAATATCATAGAGCCTCAACAGAAAGGATGCGCTAAGGGTTCCATGGGTTCCAAAGAACAACTTATCATCGACTCAGTCATTTCTAACCAGGCATTCACTAAAAAAAGAAACCTTTTTACTGCCTTTATTGACTACAAAAAGGCCTTTGATTTAGTACCGCATGAATGGCTTATCGATATATTGAAAATATACAAAGTCGATGATAACATAGTGACCTTGTTAAGGCATATAATGAGAAATTGGAAGACTAAAATTCACCTCCAAATACCTGGTGAAAACAATATCGAAACTGAAAATATCGCAATCAACCGGGGCCTGTTTCAGGGAGACTCGTTGAGTCCATTGTGGCTCTGTTTAGCTTTGAACCCCTTTCCCAGCTCTTAAACTCCACTGACTCAGGTTTTTGCATTAACAACAATAATACTGTGGTAGCGAAGCTAAATCATCTGTTGTATATGGATGATTTGAAATTAATGACTTCCACTCGAGAACGCCTAGAACAGATGCTAAAAACTGTAGAAACATTCTCTAATGATATTAGTATGCAATTCGGTCTAGATAAGTGCCGTGTTTTGAATATAGTCAGAGGAAAGGTAGAGCCCGGTGGATTCGAGATGCATAATGGCCAGAACATCGAGGCCATGGACGAAAACGATATGTACAAAGATCTTGGAGTAAAGCAGGCGCGGAAAATTGACCATAAGCAAATGAAAACTGAGATAACGACTGACTTTTTACAAAGGGTAAAACAGCTTCTTCGTTCACAGATTAACAGTAAAAATTTGTTTAAGGCACTAAACACCTTCGCTTGTTCCGCGCTTAGCTATTCATTTGGTATTGTTAAGTGGACAAAAACAGATACAGAAAATCTTCAGCGAAAAGTACGAACACCCCTCATAAAGGCACAAAAACACCACCCTAAAAGTGCAGTAGAACGAACGACATTACCGCGGTATTTAGGAGGAAGAGGACTATGGATATAGGTGAGCAATTAGACAAACAGATTGCTAATTTAAGAACTTATTTTCAGATGCAGGCTGAGACATCTACTCTACACCGCGCTATTTGCGCAGTAGATGACACAACACCGATCAAACTGAGGGAACCAGAAATGCGCATAAACCACCTCACTAAAGACGAAAAAATGCGCATCTGGATGGGTAAAACTCTACACGGGCGACATCCCAATGAAGTCAGCCAAGACTATGTCGACAATACAGCGTCGAACTATTGGTTGACATCAGGAAAGATGTTCCCTGAAACGGAAGGTTCATTACTGGCCATTCAGGATCAGGTTATACCAACCAGAAATTACCTGAAATATATCGTCAAAGACCCTCAGGTTTAAAACGACAGATGCCGATATGGATGTCAAGCCCAAGAAACCATCCAACATCTTACATGGGGCTGTCAGGCATTTACTGCAATTGAATACAAGGAACGGCATGACGCAGTGGGAAAAATTCTTCATCAAGAGATAGCTACCAAGCTGGGACTTCTCCAAACAGACTATCTGCCATATTATCAATACGTATCTGAGAGTATGCTTGAGGATGGCAACTACAAGCTATACTGGGACCGCACTGTGCTCACAGACCAAACAGTGGCACATAATACGCCAGATCTCGTACTAGTTAATAAATTAACAAGATAAACAACACTAATTGATGTGGCGATCCCTAACAACAATAATCTACGTAGTAAATTTACTGAAAAGATCGCCAAGTAGAGAGATCCGGAAATTCAAATACGAAGACAATGGAGAATGCAAAGTACCCAGACAATACCTATTATTATGTCTACTACTGGAGTCATTCCGAAGAACCTCCTCGAAAGCATAAAAAGGCTGGGTCTAAATGAACCTCTTTACAAGACCATGCAGAAAGATGTACTACTCGCAACGGCCAGATGTGTACGAAAATTTTTGGGAGATACACCTGCATACCAAGTCACCTAGGGCTCGATAACACGGAAAGAGTCCCACCAGAGCTCAATCCTTTTGATACCGTAGGTATCTGGGATGAGTCAATTTTCCCCTTAGAGGGAGTGTGAGCCGTATGGCTAAATAGGATGATATGATATTGTAATGTACTAATAGGGAAGGAAAATAAGCATATGTTTAAATAGAGTAGTTGGAATTTATGTAAAAAATGAACAGAATCGGTTAGATGGGCGAATGGGCCCTAAGGTCCGCAGTCATACAAACCCAAGAAAAAAAAAGTTTGAAACCACGCGAAACCAGCAAATCATAGAATTAGTTTTGATATAAAAATATGTGTCGCACTATATTTTTCAAAAACATGAACAAATTAATCCCAATGTGTTAAACCCATCCCGAACCCAACTAATAATATCAAATTCGGAATCTATGCTTAGTCTTACCATTTGCGTCGTACCATATCTTTTGAAAAATTGAAAAAATCACATATATGGGGTTGAAACCATACCGAAGCCGGCCAATCATAGAAAATTTGGAATTTATAAAAATTCGGAAAAATTGAAAATTTGAAATGTATATTTAGTTTTTGTATAAAAACATTTGACGCACTATATTAAAAAAAAACAGAACAAATCAACCTCAATAGGGTTGAAACCACTGCGAAGCCAACTAATAATATATAATTCGGAATATATACTTTGCTTTGACATAAAAACATGTATCTCACGATGTTTTTTTGAAATATTGATCAAATTACCTCTATAGCGTTGAAACCAACCCAAATCTAACCAATCATAGAAAATTTGGAATTTATATTTAGTTTTATCATAAAAACATGTGCCGTAATTAATTTTTTGGAAAAACTGAATAAATCACTCCTCTAGGGCTAAAACCATCTCAACCCCAGTCATATAAAATTCGTGACCTTTACTTGAACTCACCCTGAAACCAGTGAAACAATACAAAATTCACGATCTGTACCTAGTTTACTAAGAAAGTTAAAATAAGTGTATAAATATGTATATTACGGTATAACGCAAGGTTACCAGAGATAGAAAACATGGCAGGGTACGAATTGGTCAGACAATTTAATTACTTTGTCTCCATCATCATCATTAACAGTGAAGGGTGCGTAGACGACATCCGTTGACGCAACACAAGCTAAAAAAAAAAACAGTGAAATTGCAAAAAATACAAAATTATCACAAAAAAGTTTATTCAAATCGTGTAATGGCGTTTGAAATGTGGGTCTACAGTAGAATGTTGCGCATACCATGAACCGTATACTGCCGTGATAAGGTAAAAAGCAGTAAGTGCCGAAATAATGGTTTTGAGTTATTTGTAATTTAAGATTTTTTCTTTCACATAATTTATTATTTCTTTAATTTTAAGCAGAAAAACGTTAAAAAACATTAAAAAATATGTCTTAATTTTTTACAAATCAAACAATTGTGTTACTTGTTTTTTTGGCTGAAAATTCAGCAGTTACTTCTGCGTTTGCCCTAATAATGGAGTTGTTTTCTTAAGCAGAAATGTAGAATTGTCAGCTTTATGTAAATATCGGTTTTAAAAATAAAACAAAAATGCAGAGTAAAGCGGTAGTGTAATCAAATAAAAAATAATTCACATTAGAAAAAGAAAAAAATCGTAATTAATTACATAATATTGAAAAAACTATTCGAAATTTTAAGTCTTCTACGTCATCTTCTTTTAATGAAAGCCAAAAATGCCGTCTGTTTTCAGGTATGAAAGGACACAGTTCGAAATTACCTATACCTTGTTTCTTGTGCGTAGGGACACCTATACGATTATCGCGTAATTTAGTAGGAATTTCTAGTTTAAAATTTGCTTTAAGAGAATTATATTCTTTGAAATTTTCGTCGATAATATTATGTTTATAAAAAAAGTAATCGACTGCCTCGTCTGAACTATACCACAGATATATCGCAAAGCAAAGGTCTATCCGTTTTTTTTATTTGGCTTTTGAATCCCCTGATTGCCAATTTAACACATTTTCGTTTTTTAAACAAATTCGTTCATTTTTTTATTTGACTTTTCTACAGCCTTGATAAAATCGTTGAAGTCATAAATATTTCCTTCATTTGTGATCTTCATGCTCTGTTCCACACCGTGATGAACAGAATCCGCACTCATGAAAGTGTGGCCTGTCACAAAATATTTAAGGGTAATTTCAGAGGTGGCAATCATTTTTGAATTTACCATTGTGACAAACATGGTAAATAAGCACCAATTTTTATTTTGGGCTGAGCAATTGCCTGTCCAATACAATATTTTAACGGCGCCTCTTTCTTCAACTAAAGTTCTACAATATGCAGATGCAATTTATTCTGCCTTTCTGCCAGCCATTCCTTCATTCCACAAAACTGATATGTTTTTTTAGTGCTTCTACTCTTCTTGTTTGCCATTGATGCAAAAGTTAGATGAAAAGCCACTAAACAAATGATAAGACTAAACAATTCTAAGTACGGTCAGGAATTGCAAATTACAAATTACACTTTCTGCGCGATGCAACGTGTTTATTTTAACGGATGTTAAATCAGGTGATGTTTACGCAAATGGCAGTATCTGAGAAGATACTGCCTTATGTCATGATATAATACAAACTTTGAATACAAATGTGAAGGAAAATATTTTACTAAGTAGATACTGCCGTTTACATTCACATTAATACATAATTATGTTCCAGATCTCTGTGTAGGCAAACAGCAGTAATTAGTTATTACGTTGGATACTGCCTGTTACCATCACTTTGAGAGTTATTTTGTTAATTACTGCTTTTTGTCATTGCTAGTTCTGGTATAAGTTGACTATAAATGTGCACCAAACCCTTTGTAAAAGTAAGAGCAGTTACTACTTAGGTAGGATACATTAATATCTCATTTTTGAGAAAAATGTCACTTACTGCCTTTTACCTTAACACGGCAGTATATTGCACAAATAATTAAATACTAGAAGAACAACATAAACACAAGTTCACCACAAATATCAACCAAAATATACTAAGCCATTTTAGATACATAACTAGAAGAAGAGAATGCATGCATGAAACTAATGATAAAAGGACAAACGATCCAGAGGAACACCTTAGCATGTTGATCAGATCAAATAAAGAACATGGCTGGTTACTTATTCTTCAAAACAAAACATGCACAGGAGAGAGATAATTAGATATAAATAGTGATACGAATTATATTATAGTACAGAAACGTAGAAACGATCGAGAAAAGATACAGGCGAAAAAACTAAAAAATATAAAAACACCTTTCTAAATTGTAGAGAGAAAAGGAAATAAATATGTATAGTGACCTTCCCAACTGATAACTTACTGAATCAGTGGCGGCTCGTGATTTTTACAATAGGGGAGGCTATACCTAACTGTAAAATATCTAGACAAAGCACTAGCAAAAAAATGCGCCAAAAAATACGCCAAAAAATGTAATTTAAGGCCCCATCTTTGACCATTTTTTATTTACATTTCATAATATCATCCTAATTCATAATTTCATGATATCATATCATTTTAAAAATAGTTAGTCTAATAGTAAAAGTTCAATACCAAAGTTTGTGTAGTTTATTTGTTAACAATTCCATCTATACGTAAATAGATACCTTTCCATATCAAAATAAATACAGATTTGAAGTTTTGCAGTCCATACATAATGAAGCTTCAAATTTTTTAAGATACTCAACGCGGCCTACTGCGAATTCAAAAACACGATAAATTACCGATATTTTGCTTTGAGTTAGAGATATCGGAAAAAGTTATTTGAGCAAGTTGTTCCAAATATTATTATAACACCACATACCAAATTTCATAACAAAATTCGCACTTTTAGATTTTTCATTATTTTTAGTCAGGACCCTAAAATTCGTTGTCCCGAGACGCACCCAACCACCCAACGGAGCTGAGAAAGTACTCTGCCTCCCTTGGTATATCTCCGGGAAGCGTGTGATGCCGCCGTAGATGCCACTGTTAGGAGACCGGGTCTCCTTAAACGCCTGCTGCGCTGCACGGAGCATTAGCAAGGGAGAATGCTGGGCTTCTCGGCTCCGTTCATGCATCTCGGGATAACCCAGGGTCCTACCTACAATAATATGTAATAAAACAGACGCGATCATGCGTTCTAATGCTAATGCTACGTATGGATAATTAGTGATAATATGGAATTTACACGTTGTATAATAGTGAGAGTAATTGTTGTTTTCGCGATTCATGAAAAACAAAACAGTATAGAGTGTGTAAAAAATTTATGGGGAGGCTGAGCCTCCCTTGCCTCCTCTGACGAGCCGCCACTGTACTGAATAGTGTTTGGTAAGGATGGAAGTGAATTTAAGAAGAAGGTAGATTTAAGATACAATCGATGCGTTTGTCAGTCAGCTCGAGGTAACCATACGAGATCCAATAATTTGTGGAATCTTCATATCAACTTGAAGTAAGTATATTACGAAAGAGTCACTGCTAAACAACTTCGTCGACAATTACAAACTGAACCCTGAAATAACTCCCTAATATAACCGAACTAGCGTTAAAATTCCGAAAGATTCTAAAAAAAGGAATTCACGCCTTAACTCAGATATTCAATGTTTTTGTGAAAAGTTGCACAAATTATCGGAGTTCTCATCTAGGCAAGCATACAAAAGATATTATTAGTGGAATATTAGTGGCGTCAAATATTTTTAAAAGCTTTGGCAGGATAGATTATAATTAACTCTCTTAGACTGCCAAATAATACTCAACCACCATGTTTTATTTAGACAACATCCTCACAAAGCAAATTCATCGCGTCTTTGATTTTACTAATGAAACTCTAGAGCACTGGTTCACAAAGTGTGAGGCGCGACCCCTGGAGGGACGCGTTAAACAGCTTACGCAGTCGCAACATTACTCACAAGGATGTTTAGTTCATGATTTAAATAAAAAAATGCCTAATAAAAATAAAACGCCCTATTATTGTCGTTTATTTAGAAACATAAAATTGACTACCTCGTAAAACATAAATATGTAATTAGTCCATGTGGTGAGACCGCTCTCGTCTGAAAAAATTTCTGATTCGGTTTCTTTGTGGATTCCTATTCAAAAATTTCCCCTTTAAACAAATCTGAAGGGTGCCGGGCGGAATTTTGGGGCAGAAATTGTTTAAACAAATACAAAAGATCACCTTTTTTGACCCAACAAATAGTTTTTGGTTTTTCTGGGTCATTTTAAACAAGAAAGGTATCCTGTGATTCTTTTCGAAAATTGATAGTTTTCGAGTTATATAGTTCGATATATTATAAGTTCGATAGTTTCAACTTACTAAAAAATGAGAAAATTCGCATTTTCAAGCCTTAGAAACTCATATTTAAATTAGTTTTTTTGAGGTTTCCAAGAACTTAAATTGTAACTTAAACATTCATTTTTAAGATTATGAAGAGTTATCGGGTCTAACCTTAATTTAGACCGTCGTTTTTTAATTGTTAATTGTGCGTGTCCATCCGATTTTTTGCCGGTGCGGCGCGCTTTATTTTAAAAATCTCTTATTTTCCTCCTAAAAATATATTTTTTAAATTCTTGGGACATTCTTTACAAAATATGTGCTTTGTTATATTTCGAAAAAGTTGATAGTTTTAAAGTTATAAGCAATTTAAAATGCGAAAATACGCATTTTCGAATATTAAATCGCTTATAACTTTAAAACTGTTAACTTTTAAGAAAAATTACAAGAAACCTATTTTATTTAGAATATCCCAAATACTCTAAAAAATATATTTATCCGAGAATACTATGAGATTTTTGGAAATAGTGCCCGCCGTGCCCGCAAAAAAATCGGATGGACACGCATTAGTAACAATTAAATAACAACGTAGTAAATTGAAGTTAGACCCGATCAGTCTGCAGAATCTTTAGAACAAATGTTTAAGCTACAATTTAAGTACTTGGCAACCTCAAAAATACTAATTTAAATATGAGTTTTTAAGCCTTGAAAATGCGTATTTTCGCATTTTTCAGATTTTATATCGCATATAACTCGAAAACTATCAATTTTTGAGAAAAATCACAAGATACCTTTCTTGTTTAGAACGATCCAAAAAATCTAAAAAAATATTTTTTGGGTAAAAAAGATGATCTCTTGCATTTGTTTAAAAAAATTGTTTAAACAATTTCTGCCCAAAAACTCCGCCCGGCATCCTTCAGATTTGTTTAAAGGGGACATTTTTGAATAGGAATAAAAATTTTTTCAGACGGAAGCGGTCTCACTTCATGGACTAAATAGTTAAAAACTTTACATAAAAATATATTTAGGGGGGCAACGAAAAACTAAACCTACCAATTTTCCGCAGCAAGATTACTCGATATGATACTTTTTGGATTCGATTTAGGAAAGTATCAGGAAAATTTGTGATCAAAATTGATGGTAGTAAAATGAAAATATTGCATTTGCGTATAAGAAAATATAATAACGACGATGATTCTCGTGCTACCTGACGCCCAGGGTGGACCTTGGCACCTAAAGTTTCAAGTTAATTTCATTCTAAATCAGTCGACAGTCAGTACTCGGTGGTTTTTGAGATCGAGGACTATCATCGTTCCCAAGTTACCTGATGGCCAGGGTAGATTTGGTCTCCTAAAGTTTGTCCAATAAGTTTTAAAGTTTTATTAAGGGGAAAGGCGCAAAATGTCGCCTGTAAAAATTTTCAATGTGCTTTAAATGTATTCACTTTTTTCGAATCCTGAGAAAACTAATTTTTGAAACATTTCAACGCAAAATGAAAGGTTACGTTATTACCAAGAGTCGAAAGTCTCTTAAAATAAATAAAAAGTTTTTTCTAATTAAATATTTGCAATTAAAAATCACACTAAACTTTTTTTTATTTTCACCACTGTAACTTATTAAAATAAACATTATAGAAGTTTTCAGGAACTTTCGGCCCTCAGTAATAATGTAATCTTTCATTTTGCGTTTAAATTTTTCAACAATATTTATTAGTTTTCCCAGGATTTGAAAAAAAATGAATACATTTATAAAAAACCGCTAAACGCCGTAAAAATGAGTGGCGCATACAATATTCCAGCTACAAAAGGTCTGATATGAATATTACGTGGCCCGACAATATATTTTAGTTTTATTTTAAAAGATTTTTCCATAATATTTGCTAAATTTGAAGTAAACGCGCCACAAAAGAGTTTCAAAATTCAAACTGTATCAAAGTTACTCTTTTGTGGCGCGTTTTACTTCAAATTTAGTAAATAATATGGAAAAATCTTAAAAAAAAAACTATAATTTTATTTTGCATCAAAATGACAATACATTTTCGCGCCACGTAATATTCATATCAGATCTTTTGTAGCTGAAATATTGTATACGCCACTCATTTTTACGGCGTTTAGCGGTTTTTTATTCTTGTTTAAAACACATAGAACATTTTGACAGGTGAAATTTTGCGCATATGCCCTTAAGCAAAGATAATTAACAAAAAATTGTACCTTTCAAATTTTTTTTTCCACATCTTCTGGATCAAATAGTGGGATTTTCTTGATGGTTCTCCACATTCAAGCAATTGAACACAACACAATGTGTATATGCAAATCGATCCATCAAATTTTCAAGCAAATCGATCCATTCTGTAAAAATTGCGAGGTGAAAAGCTTCGGTTCCTGGACTAAAAGCCATATTTAAGATATTCATTATTGTACAGTCTGTTTTTCAAAGAAAACTTTACGTTTATAAATTCGCAAAGTCTGTTCGTTCATGCGTTGCTGCTCCTGAAATATTTAGAGGCCACCTAGAGATGGATTCCCATGTAGTTTTGTCCTCTACATCAAAATCTGAAAACGGTATTTCGCTATCTCTAACCATCTTCGAGATATTTGACCTCAAAGTCGTCATTGTGACGTCACAATGTGTCATCACTTAGACGTGCGTCATCACTTAGAGCATACGAAATAAGTCGGAAATCTATTTCACGCAACAACAACTGACAGAAAGTGGCTACTGTTCCGATTACGGGTTTTATTATAAAATTTGACGTTATCAAATATATAGAATGTCAAATGTAAGTTTTGCTTCAAAATTTTTGCGCAGAATTACAGCTACATTTGAAGTAGCTTAATAAATTATTTTATTATTATTGATTAATAAATAAATAAACAATTTATAAAAAAATCCAATAACATATTTTATTTTTGTTATTTTATTCACTTTGACGGAAATCTAAACACAGTCATTTCTTTACTGTGTGAATGACGTTAGCTTTGTATGTTTTAAATATTAATTGCTTAAATATAATTATTTACCTTAAAATTTCAAAGCCCAATATAAAATTAGTTGTGAAACAACTGTTTGTGTAATATAAAGAAACTTCAAAACGCAAAAATTCGACAAAAACCGCAAAAAGTTCAACTGACTGACAGCCACAAAATTAAACAAATCAGAAACGTCAAAAAAATTGTGCTTAAAATATGAAAACATACCGAATCGTCTTTTTTTGTACCTATCTCTTTTCAATGCACTGAGTCTAGATGGTTCATAAAAATAACATGTGTTGTTACTTAATAACAAACGGCAGCTGGTTTGTCATGAGTTTCATGCATGGAAGAGAATGATGCTAGATAAAAAGTATGTGTTTTATCTCGCCAGGTATTAATGACGCACGGGTAAAGACTCGCGGACTCAACTGTATGTATTTTCTTCCGACATAGAAACGTCAACTCAAGTTGTTTTCATTTGACGCAACTAAACGTCAACATAAAATTGAAATGTCAAATAAATAAATTTTATTTATTTATGTAGTCCAGAAAGCCACTGCGTATCCGCTAGGAAAAATATTCTGATTCGGATATTTTGCACAATCTTACTCAAAAAGGACTCCTTTTAACAAATTTGCATGTTGCCAGGACCAAAAGGTGGTCAAAAATTTTTTAAACGTTTTTTTTTTGTTTTTTTCCTAAAATTATTTTTTTGCATGGAAAAAAGTTTTTTTAGGTTTTTTTGGATAATTCCAAACAGAAAAGGTCTTTAGTGACTTTTCTCTAAAAATGATAGTTTTTGACATATAAGCGATTAAAAATTGAAAAATTGCGATATCGGCCATATTTAACCCTCAAAAACTATGTGAAAAACTGAAAATTTGAATGTTGCCAAGATAGATAGATATTCTTTAAACATCTATTGATGAAATCCCGAAGAGTTTTTTGCAATTGGGACCGTGCAAGTTCGGCAAAGCGACCTTTACGCCAAAGCGTTCTACGCTCTGTACTTTTATTCGCACTTTTAATTATATTGGCCAATTATATTAGTCCTGGTTGCTGGATAATTGTCAAGGCCATAGTCAAAAAAAAACAATAAGAAGAAAAAATAAGATGCAGGTTATGTTATGCAAACGTAAACAATTGTATGTAGTAAATAAAATTAGTTATTAAAATGCAGTACTGCAAGCAAAATACAATTAATTAAATTTACCTTTATATAATAATTGCATATCACATTAATATTGGGGAGCAATATATAATTTTTCTGCTTCAATGACAGAAGGTATGAAATATACGTCAATTTGACAATTTCCATTGGCAATATGAATTATTTAAGATAGTTGCAATATTTCTCCGCGACTCGCGCACGGTCGTTTCTCGTTTCCCTTCCAAGTACTTGCACACTGCGAATACAATATTCAAAACTCCTTTGTTTTTTAATTGCTAATCAAGCGTGCGCGACACTATTTTCCACCGACAGTATGGTGCAAATGAAAGGAATAAATTCGTTATTTGGTAAACCGGCGACTTTAAGGAAAAATCCCGAAACAGGTCGATTTTTATTTTTAAGTTATGATATTGTGGCATATATGGTATACTAGTGACGTCATCCATCTGGACATGATGACGTAATCGATGATTTTTTTAAATGAGAATAGGGGTCGTGTGCTAGCTCATTTGAAAGGTTCTTCAATTCTCTATTTAGTAATATAAACATTTACATAATTATTTATACAGGGTGTCCAAAAAAATTTTATTAAATTATATTATTTGACAAAAAAGAACTAGAAGCACACCCTGTATAAATAATTATGCAAATGTTTACATTACTGAATAGATAATTGAAGAACCTTTCAAATGAGCTACGACACCACCCCTATTCTCATTTTAAAAAATCATCGATTACGTCTTCACGCCCAGACGGATGACGTCACTAGTATACCATATATGCCACAATATCATAATTTAAAAATTAAATCGACCTGTTTCGGCATTTTTCCTTAAAGTCGTCGGTTTACGAAATAACGAATTTATTCATTTCATTTGCTCCATACTGTCGGTTGAAAATAGTGTCACGCACGCTTGATTAGCAATTAAAAAACAAAGGAGTCTTGAATATTGTATTGCAAAAAACTCTTCGGAATTTTATGATTAGATGTTTAAAAAATATCTACCTACCTTGGCAACATTCAAATTTTCAGTTTTTCACATAGTTTTTGAGGGTTAAAAATGGCCGATTTCGCAATTTTTCAATTTTGAATCGCTTATATGTCAAAAACTATCATTTTTATAGAAAAGTCACTAAAGACCTTTTCTGTTTGAAATGATCCAAAAAACCTAAAAAAACTTTTTTCCATGCAAAAAAAAAATTTAGGAAAAAACAAAAAAAAAACGTTTAAAAAATTTTTGACCACCTTTTGTTCCTGGCAACATTCAAGTTTGTTAAAAGGAGTCCTTTTTGAGTAAGATTGTGCAAAAAATCCGAATTAGAATATTTTTCCTAGCGGATGCGCAGTGGCTTTCTGGACTAATGTTAATGTAATGTTAAATTACAGTTCACTATTTTTAACGAAAACTTTGTTTATTTTGTATTTATTTATTTTTCCAATAAAACAGTTTAAATATTAATTTTCTGGCAAATATTTATATAAATAAAAATAAATAATATTGTATATTCGCTTCAACATCACATTCGGCTATAAACGCCTGTAGTCGTAATCATCACGGCTTGCCCGAGACGCTTGTTTTATTTGAGCTATCTACACAATGATATTTAAATACAGTCGAACTCGCTAATTGGAATAGCCTTAGTGCCAAGCAAAAGTATTCCTATAACCGGAATATTATAATAACCGATCATTGGTAGCTAGAAGAAACGTTTTGGTATCTAAAATTTCTATTTCTTAAAGCGGGATATTCCTATAACCGCTATTCTAATAGGCGGGTTCGACTGTATTAGGTAAATTAGTCAATGTAACATAAAAGAAAACTTCTGTTGGAGTATGTGTAAGGAGAAAGATAAACTCCAACAGAAGTAGAAAAAGAAACAATAGAAGGAGCTTACTGTAGCTAATGGAACAAAAAATGAAAATAATAGCTTCTCGTTGGAGAAGCCGATGAAACAAAATACTACTTTTGCAGTAATACTTGTATGGAGAAATGATAAGATGAAGAGGAAGAAAGTAAGATCAGCTAATAACAGAAGTGTGAATAGACAGAGCCAAACTGAATAGAGTTAGGCTAGCGATATAAATATGCAAGGGAACGACAACTTGACACTCAAGGATGGATATGATGAATTTGCTTGCCTGTCAAAGACGGTAGCTCAAAGTAGATAGTGATGATGACTAAGAACAACAATACTAAGATAAGAATAATGTCCCGAAAATGAATAAAGATGAATAATTACTAATTGTAGTACTACATACTTTTAGTACATATATTATATTATTTATGTATTATTATATACAGCGTGTCTACTAAAGTTGGACACATATTATGAGAAACTTTTTTATTTTTAATTTTACGAAAAAAGTTTTTCTCCATAAAAAGTTCTGTATGGTCTAAAACCGAATATTCAACCATGAGATATCAAATCTATATTATACGAGGTATGTCAAAAAATATGAAGTTCGATCAAGATTAAACTATCTTTATTTTTCACAATATTGAAAAGTGTTATTATAAAAAGTTGATTGGAGTCAAAAACTATGTTCTAATATATGCAATTACTTTTGTATATCCTTCTAACGAAAAAAATATTTAAAATTTTTTCTCAAATTACGGATACCAATATCATTTTCATTTATAACTCTTTTATTATTAATTTTACGAAGAAAAGTTATTCTTCAGAAAAAGATCTGCATGGTCGAAAATCTAAGATGCATCGTATATAAAATTTTATTAATTTTATTCGAGGTAGGCCAAGAAATATGAATTTCGCTCTAGAGTAGAGTACCTTTATAGTTCACAATATTTAAATTAGGATATAATTGCAAATCAAAACATAGCTTTTAATACTAAACAACTTTTCATAACATAAATTTTCCATATTATGAATTTAAATACACATTTTCAGCTTGTTTTTTATTATATTCAGACGTAGGCGATTCGATCGATCTTTTTAAAAATGTATCGTCTAATAAAATAGTAGAGATGAAAAAACGAACGTACTCGTAATACCATTAACTTACGCACCACTTTACTACAGCAGAAAAACGCAATGTTTGTTTTTTAGTCTCATGTTTATTATTTTCATTTCCAGACGTAGATGGTTCGAACGATCTTTTTAAAAATTTATGCATAAAACAGTAAATATGAAAAAAAAAACGAACGTAATACCGATAACTCTTATGCGCTACTTTACCACAGCAGGAAAGCGCATGATACTGCGACAACCAGAGATAAAGCCACTTCGAGAACAACTTTTAAGCGGTGCGCGCATGACGTCAGCGCCCGACAAACTTGTACGGAGACTTATGGGAAAGCATAGAGTTTTATACGGTTTTATACATTCTCGTTTATTAAATAACTGAAATTGCCGTTCGTCTGTTCTGTTACACTGTTTAATTTATACTTTGATGAATTATTATAATAATACCAGTAAAATAATACAATATATTATGTAGGTACTGTACTAAAAAACGTAATAGTTTTTTCACTGCAAAAATTTAAGAGGTTCCTTGACATGCAGAAAAATTTAAATAAACCGCGTCAAATAAAAGATGGTTTATTAACAAATAATAAAAAACTAAAGTTTCAAAAAAGTATTAAAATTACAAAAACCAAATTAAGTAGATAGATTTAGAAGGATTTAAAGAGGTGGCAGTTTAGCCTATTCCACTGCTATTTTTTCAGATCTATTGTGGTCCTCTAATTCTAGATTGCATTATTTAGTCTGGCCCTTTTTAAAAGATCCAATAAGCCCCAATCCTCACCGCACATTCTTCTACATTTGCCCAAGGACATAGTAGCTTTCTGTGTGGTTTTCATGATGTGAGTATTCCATTTCAGCCTATGATCAGTATAAACCCCAAGGTATTTTGTTTTTTTGGCAAATGAAATCTCTGTTTCTCCCAGCACCGGTAGTTTTAAGCCTTCTAGTGCTGTCCTTTGGATGCAGTTGGTGATTTGTTTTCTGAGCATTGACTATCAGTCTCTCTTATTTACACCGGTCGTCAACTATATTTGGGGCTGCTTACATTCTCCCAGACACCAGCTGGACAAACCTGCCCCTGATGACGATTGATATATATCGTCAGTGTATCCTAGACAAAAAAGTTTTCTGTGGAGAGATTTTTGAGATCATCTACCAAGGTTGCTCAAAGTAGAGGTGACAGGATTCCCCCTTGTGGACAGCCTCCACCTACTCTTGCTTTGATGGTTGCTTTAACTAGAGTTGATATTACTATCCTATTCTCCAGGTATAACCTTATCTATCTGCATATTACTGCAGGGATTGTTTATCGACTATCTATGTAGTCTAGATCCTCTAAGTTTAGTTTCAACAGCGCCACCACGAGAAGGATGCAATCAAAGATTACACACCCCAATCAATGTTGGGAGTAGCCAGCGGTTTTGGGATGGTTTAAGGAGGTGCAAAGTCCTAAGACCCTCCAAGCAAAACTCATACCCTGAGATTAGTTCTTTTCCCGCTCAGCTTTACGCCGACTAGAAAAAGAGCACATCCCTCGGCCCAAAAAAAAACAAAACTCAAAAAAAAAAACAAAAAAACAAAACAAAAACAATATTATATTTGATTCATTTTACTTAACGATTTTTGCAATTTTTTTTGTATTTTAGACTTTTCTTTCAACTTTTGGTTCAAAACTCGCATTTGAAAATACATCCGACATCTAAAAAATAGTTTTTTCACATCACCAGATATTTTAACATGAACTGATCTTTCCAATAAAGATTTTTGATAATTTTTGATTCCAACTTTAATAGTGTCCCCATTGAATTGGCAAAAAATATTTTCTAGTTCACGACAGTTCGTAAGTAATATTTCTGAAGGCTTCACCAAACCCCATTCTGAGAGATGATTTACCCACGAGGAAGAAGTGTTACTATTTGTAGAACTGCCCAAGCTCTCTTCATGTCGTAGCTTGAAAGCTACGAAACCAGCTAAATTTTCTAGTTCATCATGATACAACTCTTCCATTTCAAAATCTGTTTGATGGTTTTCATTTTCTGTAGTTACTGGAAGATTTAATTGACTAAAGAGTGGTTCGGTTATCATCACTGAATCTACTACGTCATTGTTGTAACAATCAAGATTCAAAGAGCTTCCTGCTTTCATGTTTTGAAGCGACATGTTTGTTGTTTCTGGTAGGTTACTTACATTAGCTGAGAGTGAAATAAGTTCATAGTTCCGACCCATAATAAAATTACGAAGACGGTGTTTAAATTGCAAAGGAGACGGATGATCATGTAAACCTCCAATCGCACGTATTACTGAGAATAGTCCTTCTAAGCAATTTTGATTTAAATTATGTTGTTATATAATTGATGTTGAAATATTTTTTTAAATCTAGAAAGAGTAGTCGCAAAGATTTAATACTAAAAATAATACCATGCTGAAAGGGCAGTAATGACTATTTCTAATTATATTTAAGAATTTTATCCCGAAAATATAGCTTTATACTTTCCGAAAACTCTCGCAAACTGCATAAAAATAACAAACCCAAGTTAAAAATCTAACATTTGGCCTGGCGTTTGTCGGTCAGTGACGTAGGCGTAGAAGAGAGAGAGACAGGCTTATTCATGCGCGTGGCCTTATCTCTGGTTGTCGCAGTATCATGAGGAAAACGCAAAGTTCTTTGTTTAATCACGTTTTCCAGCTCATATAAAGTCGAATTTACAATTCCAAAAAAATATAGGTATTAATGTTGTGTAAGTGGCTCATAGATGGCACAAGTAAAAACATTTCTCTACAATAAACAAATGATGTATTAAATGTTAACGATGCGCGACGTACGAGGTCGTTTATTTAGCAATGCTGGTAAATGGCGAATGAACTGGGTATGATAAGACAAGTGGATTATTAACTATTTTTTTTTTGTAAAAGGGAGTGCCCGATCTAAGAAAATTTAGGAAAGACTGCTATAAGAACAGAAATACAGTTCAACAGCGTTTTTGGAAGTACCTTGTGTCTTCCTTACTGCTTCCCTATTTTTGCTGTTTTTTAATGCCATTTTAATTTCCTCTTTTGATGCCTCTATAATACACCATCTTCTACTTTTACTTCGATCTGTTCTGTTTTATTGTCTTTGAACAACTCGTTAAAATTTCTCGTTAGTATCCAACACTAACCTAAATTCCAATATAGTACGGGATCCGAATATAGGTCGACCTCTGTACCCATCTGCTTTCCGGATGAAACATTTTTTTTATTAAATTTCATACATAGACAAATACTTCTAGCATGGGTTGCCTATCAAAATCGTGTCATAGCTATCGTTAAGGGGGATATATATTCACATCGGTGAATGTCGACACACACCAATTTCGGATTTTCACAGTAACATAAATACTAGGTAATAGTTATTTTTAGAAAATGGCAGAAATATAAACAAAATATAAGGTAAGTACAAGGTAATTCCATAAAGATAAGGATAAAACTTGATAGTCCATGTAATAAAGCTTAAAATAGGACAAAACCTCGCAATTCTTACAGAATGGATCGATTTGCTTGAAAACTTGAGAATAAGTAGTGGATAGTCCAAGGATCAAAATCTATATCATGCCGAAAGGCGCTTTTACCATGGGGGTGGTTGACACCCCATCTCGGGGGTGGAAATTTTTTATTATATTTTAATTACAAAAGTTGGTAAAAACGTTCATTTTGAGCAAAAAACGTTCTATACATTTTTTTGATGAACTTAATAGTTTTTGATTTATTCGCTATCGAAAGTGTTAGTTTTATATCGAAAAAATCAATGTTTTTAATAAGTTTTCTGCTAATAACTCCAAAAGTTTTCGTTTTATCAAAACAACTTTACTTAACAAAATGTACCTTTTGAAAAAATGAACAAAACCGTTTTTGTAAATTTTCTTTAAGACCAATAGTAACCGAGCTATACTTTACTATGTGTTGGCTCTTCTTCGTCAAATCCTAAATATTGTTGTTTCAAAGTCAAAAGTCGGGAAAACTATGCATTTTTCGAGGACAACTTGTTTTAACTAATTTAAAGTATTTAAAAATATCTATCTCCAGAAATTAAAAAAAAGTCTCTTGCTCAAAAATTAAGTGACTTATAATGAAAAGAATATCAGTCCCTATGTTTTTCAGCGAAAAACTGTTCGGAAGCAACCCCCTAATCACCACCCTAATTAAAATTAGTCATTAACCTAATTTGGTGTTTTTTATATATGTATTGTTAATAGGTTCTAGAAGTTTGACTGGCTTAGAATGATTAGTTAAAAAAAATGTAGTTAAAAGCGAAAAACGAATTTTTGTAGTTTGGAAATTTTTTTTTCAGAATAGCAAGATTAGCATTATATGCTATTGATTATATTCAAAATAAGATAGCTAAAAGGAACTACAACGTTAACGGGGTTTTATTATTTCATATGGTCAATGGACATCTATATATGAAAAAACCGTGGAGTGCTACCATTTAAAGGGGTGCGTTTTTGAGAAATGGGTGAATTAGTCTCTGGGCACAGGCTACATTAGGGTGAGTTCTATGAACTTTTGGTACAAACACGTCTACATAAAAATTGTTCCTGGTTAAATTTCCTATCTACATATCACTTTTTAAAGTCAATGATACTTTTTTTTACAAAAATATATTCAAAAGAAAAAGCACAAAGAAACCCAAAAGAAAGAAATTTTGTTTTTTGTCCCATAACTTTTGTCCAAGAGGATATAGGTATAGACATTGCTTTACAGAAAAAAAATCTACATATTTCTTCTTTAAAATGTTGTTTAGTAGAGGTCATTAGGATCTATAGTTTATGAAATATGATTTTTCAAAGTTCGCCATTCACAGCAAATTTTGGGCAATTTTCCTTGTTATTTCGCAAATATTGTTCTGTAACTTTTTTCTACGTAACTTTAGGTATATGCAATGGTACACGTAATAGGAACAGAAAAGAATTACCTTTAAAATGGTCTACTGTATAACGTTGTACGACTTTTTCTTAAAAATAAAATAATATTATTATATAATATATTATATATTATATAATATTATATTATATATAGTATATAATATAATATTATATTATATATTATATAATAACTAATATAAAAAAATATTATTTTTTACATTTTTTACGATTATTTTTGAAATTTCTCATTATAACTTTTTTCTTCTACATTTAGGTATATATTATATTTTATAATAAAAAAGCTTATTTTGTTTACTTTAAAATGGTGTATTACAAACAATTCTAGGATTATTTTTGAATAAGATATTATTTTTCAAAATGTAATAAGTACTTGCAACAATTTTTGATTTTAGGATTATTTTTTAAATTTCTCATTATAATTTTTTTTCTTGTAAGTGAATATACTATATATTGCTCAATAAAGAGGGCTTATTTTCTTTTCTTTAAAATGGTGTATCATCTATATTTAAATAATGGAAACCGAGTGATTCTTTGATTTTTTTTACCTGTATTATTTAAAATTATTTCTTTTACAAAAATTACATAAACATTAGTCTTAGAAAACATCACTTTAGTTAAAATTATTTAAACGTTGACATTTAAAAAATTTTCAAAACCAAATTCCATCTCTTCGTTAGCATTAGCTTCAATATCTTCCTCTGACACCTCAGTTATCTTACAGTTCACACAATTAGTACCCATGCACAATGCACATGCACCCGTTGCAGAATATTGAACAACTAATTCCTCTCTTCCTACAACCGCAGTTTTTTGTACATCCTTTGGTACATTTACATGCTATTTTTTCAAGCAAAGCTTGTGGTGCAGGAGCTTTGACAGTAAATATTGGAATTAATCCATACTTTGAAGTTTGCCCGGCCGAGTCAAGTGGATCCAAAGTATTAGGTACCTATAAAAAATAAGATTCAATCCTAACACACAATCACATAAAAAAGTTGTAATGAGAAATTTAAAAAATAATCCTAAAATCAAAAATCGATGCAAGTACTTATTACATTTTGAAAAACCATATCTTATTCAAAAATAATCCTAGAATTTTTTATAATACACCATTTTAAAGTAAACAGAATAAGCTTTCTTTTTTATTATAATATATACCTAAATGTAGAAAAAAAGTTTTAATGGGAAATTTAAAAAATAATCGTAAAAAATATAAAAACTCGCTAAAAGTATAAAATCTTGAAAAAGATAACCTCTTTAAAAGAAGTCGTACAACATTATACAGTAGAACATTTTAAAGGTAATTGATTTCTATTCCTCTTACATGTAGCATTGCATATGCCTAAAGTTTCGTAGAAAAAAGTTACAGAACAATATTTGCGAAATAACAAGGAAAATTGCCCAAACTTGCTGTGAGTGACAAATTTTGAAAAATCATATTTCATAAACTATAGAGCCTAATGACCTCTACTAAACAACATTTTAAAGAAGAAATATGTAGATTTTTTTCTGTAAAGCAATGTCTATACCTATATCTCCGTGGACAAAAGTTATGGGACAAAAAACAAAATTTCTTTCTTTTGGGTTTCTTTGTGCTTTTTCTTTTCAATATATTTTTGTAAAAAAAGGTATCCTTGACTTTAAAAAGTTATATTTAGATAGGAAATTTAACCAGGAACAATTTTTATGTAGACGTGTTTGTACCAAAAATTCATAGAACTCTCCCTAATGTAACCTGTGCCCAGGGACTAATTCACCCATTTCTCAAAAGCGCACCCCTTTAAATGGTAGCACTCTGCGGTTTTTTCATATATAGAGATTCATTGACCATATGAAATAATAAAACCCCGTTAACGTTGTAGTTCCTTTCTATAGTACATAATCAATAGCCTATTAGAGATACGAAAAAATGTTTAAATATGAAATTGTAGCTTATTTAGTTCCCAATAATCTGGATTGAAATTGAGTGAGCTATTGACAATTAAATCTTGTAATAACAAGCAAAAACACCTTTACCAACCCTTTCAAAGTCACCTGTTTTTGCGACTAACTATTTTAAAAAGATTTAATATTTATAGGCTTATAGATCTGGTAAAAACCTACAAAATGGTTTTTTACCAAACTTTCTAAACTAAAAACAAAAAAGTTACAGTTAAAAAATCAATATATTTTTTCGAAAAACAAAAAGGGGGAAACTAATTGGAAGCATTAAAATGTAAGTTAGCGGTGTTTTTAGTCATTGGCCTTATTCATTCTTATGTACTTATGTATTATTAATAGATTCTAGAAGATTGACTCTGACTTAAAATGATTAGTTTTTAAAAAACTGGAATTAAAAGCGATTAACGAATTTTTGTAGTTTGGTAAAAATGCAGTTTTCTTAGAATAGAAAGATTAGCATCAGAGACACGAAAAAATGTTTCGATATAAAATTGCAGGTTATTTAATTTCCAAGAACTTGCTTTGAAAAAAATTTTTCTACGGTAAAAATTGAGTGAATCATAAATGAGTATAATGAAAAATATTGATTTTTTCGATACAAAACTAACACTTTCAATGACGAATAAATCGAAAACTATTAATTTTATCAAAAAAATGTATAGAACATTTTTTGCTTAGAATGAATGTTTTTATCAACTTTTGCGATCAAAATATAATAAAAAATTTCCACCCCCGAGATGGGGTGGCAATCACCCCCATGGTAAAAGCGCTTTTCGGCATCATATAGATTTTGATCCTTGGACTATCCACTACTTATTTTCAACTTTTCAAGCAAATCGATCCATTCTGTAAAAATTGCGAGGTGAAAAGCTTCGGTTCCTGGCCTATGAAGAAAATACGTTAAAATATTTTCATCATTATTTTAAACACGAAATCTCATTTTGTATACGGGACCGTTATTACACAATTTTCGCGTCAACATACTAGAAAATATCAATATCCGCGTCGTAAAACGTGTTAAATCTGCTATCACCGTATTCGATCTCATGTGTAATCTCCGTCGTTGAAAACGTTCATTTTGCTAGCTAATTTCTTTTAATAAAACGTCTACAGAGATCGACACGTTGGAAATATCAACGCTAATGATATTTTAATGCTTCAGTTTTTTGGAGAGAGAAGCCGGAAAAAACGTGAAGAGAGTACTTTGATGTAGGGTAGTCGTCAGAAAAACGAAAAATAGCTAATGACAAAGTGTATTTATTCATCAAGAGAAGACAGGATTTGATTTATACGTTTTTGTTATTAGACAAGGCGGAAATGGCGGGTTCGTTGGGAAACATATTCCCATGAGATATTTTTGGATAATCACATTCGTGAGACATCCCAGAATATGGTTCAAGAAGTCGCCCACGAAAAAAGTGGGCCAATTTTTTTTTTTACAATTTTTTGTAATCAAATTGTAAAAATCAATACTTTTGGCCCAGACTAATTTTTTTTACGTTTTTTGGACCATTTTGGACAAAAAAGGTCTCTTATTATTTTTCTCTAAATTAATCTTTTTCGAATTATAAGCAAGTTAAAATTTGAAAAACGCGAAAATGGCCATTTTTAAGACTTAATAACTCGGTCAAAAATTATTATTTTGAAAGTCAGAAAGTGACTAAATCAAAGTTTAAAGTCGCCGCTACATGATCCTGAAGAAATCTGTGTCATTAATTTACTACTAAGCTGTTATTTTTAATTAATAACAATGAGTGGTTAGATCGTATTGACGCTGCTGTAAATGTGAGTGCGAGTAAGATGCACAATTGGACTGCTGGAATGGCTTCTCTCTCGCACTCAGCATTTACAGCCCCGCACACGTGCATGACGCTTATTATTATTACAGTCGAACCCGCTTATTAGAATCCCTGTTATAAGAATATCCCGGTTTATGGAATATAAATTCAAGTTCCCGAAACATTTCCATTTACGCCTTAATAAATTTATCTGTTTATTGGAATAGGATCTAACTAGATAATACCGCTTATTAGCATATTTTGCAGGTCAAAGAATATTTTTTTTACAATTTGCTAAAAATTTAAATTATGTTTGGTATTATGGTTTGTCGTCAACGGCCTGTAGTGCTGGATTAGATATTATTAGGGTAATAAATATTTATTACTTTGTTACGAATACCAATTCGATCTTAGCATGGCCGACAAATGCATGGGTCATAAAATAATTTTTATTTGTCTACACAAAGGCACTGTTGTCTGTTATAAAATTGTTAGAAGCAGTTTATTTAGAATTCACTCAGAGAGTACCTACTTGTTTGCAAGATGCGAATTATGGCTTTGTTAAATTCGAAAAAAAGGGAAAAGAACAAGAATGTAACAATCCATTTCTTGAAGCCAATAAAACTTCTATTCAACCAATGGATTAAGGATTAAGGATGACCACACGGATTAACAACGAAAAAGCTATAATTACCAATAATTTCTCAAGAAAAAAAGTAATTTTGTTATATATGCATTTTAATAAGAAAATATTTACATATCTACATATCGCATACATTTCATATTAATTACCTAATGTATTCATTCACATACATGTAATGAAATTTGGTATTGAACACATACATAGATAAGTACTAGTTACACTACTGTATTATTGACGTAAAAAGACCTAAAACCATTTACATACACTGATTATGTAGGTACATATTATGATATACATATTGGCATAGTATGTAATAAAACTACATATTGGCATAGTATGTAAAACTACACATTGGCATAGTATGTAAATAATATTACTACGTATATTCGGTAACACTTATTTCGACTAGCCACCAATGATCGGTTATTAGAATATCCCGGTTATAAGAATATTTTTGCCTTGCACAAAGGCTATTCCAATAAGCGGGTTCGACTGTACTTAAAAATAACAGCTTAGTAATAAAATAATGACAAAAATTTCTTCAGGATCTTGTAGGGGGGCTTTAAACTTTGATTTAGTCATATATTGACTTTCATAATAATAACTTTTAACCGAGTTATTAAGCCTTGAAAATCGCCATTTTTCGTTTTTTTCAATTTTAAATTGCTTATAAGTCGAAAACGATCAACTTTAGAGAAAAAATATAAGAGACCTTTTTTGTCCAGAATGGTCCAAAAAATTAAAGAAAAAATTGTTCAGGCCAAAATATTGATTCTTGCAATTTGATTTAAAAAAAAATTGTTAAAAAAAAATTGGCCCCCTTTTCACATGGGCGACTTCTTGAACCTTATTCTGGGATGTCTCACGAATGTGATTATGCAAAAAAATCTCATGGGAATATTTTTCCCTTCGAACCCGCCGTTTTCGCCTTGTCTATATAGTTTTTTTAACTTACTTAATTTAGTTTACAATTAGAACATGATAAAATCAAAAATGTAATAATTACACTAGTATTATAATTACAGGTTCAGGTGTCAATAAGATTTTTATTAAGTTTCTAGCTTTTTTAAATTAGTCTGTTTTGACGTTGGTCTGAACGGTTTTTTACTGCATATCTAGATACATAAATAAACCGTATTAACCTAATGACGTTTTCACCATCCCATTGCCACCCTCTTTGGGCTCTCATTTGTCGCGGGGAACCAGTCTTCATTAGCTTTTTGGTTTAGAATTGGTTGTGTAAGTTAGCTTTATCTATAATATTACCATTCTTTCCTATTTTTTCATATGGATCTCTATTCCCTAACCTTTATCTTCTAAGTTCGTCTGTTGTCTAGTTCTCCCATCTCGTTTTGGTTCTTGCTAGTAGTCTATCTGTTACTGGTCTTCAGTTGGTGATTTTCTTGATAATTAATTTTGGATCTCTTCTGTAATATGTCCCAAGTGTTACATCACTTTTATAAATTCACCATTACCTAAGTTTAATGGTTGGGCCTGCCATACTGGGAATTATTTTTTCTCTATATTCCTTAATTTCTCTTTATTTCTCAGTATTTCTACTTAGTTAATTTTCAGTTTAGTATTCCGAGTGAGCTTCTTATCTTTTCTAAAATTGTTTTCCCAGTAAGTTATGTTTCTTTACAGAATTCGTTCGTTGATTACCATGCTTCTGTCATTAGTTGCATTAACTGGTACTTAAAGTGTTCTACCTTTTCGAACTTATTTTTGTTGGTAGGGTTGACATGGAGGGGATATTATTTATCGTCAGTGTTTCTCATGGTGGCATAATTTATAAGCTGTCCCCCACGGCGACAAATTTAGTTCCTTTTCATCACTATATTTTCTTACTTTAGTAATGAAATCCACCTCTTCTTTTCAACCAGATACTTGGGAAACACAAAGAATCTACATATCTCTCTCTTAATATAATGTTCACAATCCGGGGCAAAACACATTAACACAAAAAGTTCTTAACCTTTGCTTGATAATATTACTAAATAACTATATTTTATAAAAATTTAACACCGAATTATGGTGGTATTATCTTAAAAATACTATATCTACTTAACGAAAAAAAGCAGTAGAGGAAGCGAAATTTCAACTTTATAGGAATTAAACAGGCTTAAGATTGGACAAATCCTGGCTTTTTAACCTTTGTTTACAAAGTGATAATAAAAATAACAATATAACAGTCGTGAGATCACAATTCGGCTGTTAGCCTTAAAATCTTTGTATTTTCTAAATGTATTTTTATTATAGCAAGTTTCTAATAATGTATTGATATATTAGCACAAAATTAATATTAAAATTTTAAATAATCTCTTGTTTTTATAAATCACACATAAAGCATAAAGATAAAGATCATCCTTGCGATGACACAGTGGACCACGTGACTCTTCACAGTGATTCCACAGTGTATCTCTGTGTTATTAACTGTATTTTTCTTGAAGCATACTTTGTCTTATTTTGACTTATTGCCAAATCCATCTTGACTGCTTCCTCGCACAACTTCGCAAATTCTTCCTTTAAATTGTTTAGATTTCTGCTAATCAGTGCTGTCATCAGTATACGCATTAAGTTGCGACGTTGATGTAATAATTATTGTACCTTTTGTTTGGGTAGCCAGCCCTTATTGATCCTTCTAATGCTATACTAGATTGTAGCTCTGATAGAGTTGCCTTGTTTTACTTCAGTTGCTTCTTCTGTATCTTTGTAGATTCTATTATTTGTTATCATTTGCTACTGTCTATCATTCCACTGTCATTTTCGTAAGGTTTATAAGTTTCACTGATATCACTAGATTTTTATGTCATCTGTTAGGTTGTTAGGCTTGGTCTTATTAAGCTGCCAATGTAGAGGATATGTAAGTAAATATCATGTTCATAACCTTTCTTAAGTAAATGTGTGATTATGTGTATTGCATCTATTGTTGACCTTTTCTGTTCATAGTTTTCTGTTGTGCGAGTCGTTGTCCAATTAATTATGTGAATATTTTGTAGTAGTTGTTTAACATTGTTATTTCTTTATAGTAGTTGTAATGTATGTATCCTATCAGATTTCTTTAGAATATAAAGTATTAATCCCGTTTTTCTTTTTTGGGACGATCTTTCTTCTTGCTAAATTTTTATTATTACCTCGCACATTTTTTGTTGCATCTCTTTTCCACCTACTTTGGAATTTTGCCTCGACCTGCTGCTTTTTTGCTTCAGATTTCTTATCATTTCTAAAAATTCCCGGTATGAAGTATTTTCCATTTCATTTTTAGCATCAAGTGTTGTTTCTTCTGTGTATTAGTAATTACTTTCGGTAGCCTTAAATAACCCTTCGTAAAGCCTTTCCCATATTTTTGGCATCAATCTTAACTATTGGATTTTTATTGTTTTGTGACTTTATATACTGAAATAACTTTAGATTATATCTTTGGTATTTACAACCCTTATATACATAAGTCTATAGATCCATCTCTTTCTCTTTTTATTTGCTCAGCATTTGTCTCTATTTCTTCCCCTATAACTTTCTAAGTCTTTGTCTCTACTTCTATTTCTTTTGGTTTACTTTTTTTCTAATCGGTGTAGGTTTTTTCTCTAATTACTGATTCGAAGCCTTTATCGAACTATATTTTTTTCCTTTTGTCTCTTAAAATCCTATTGTTTTTTCTGATGAACCCAAAATATAGCCTTATATTATTTATTGCCATGTTTCATCTCTATTTCTAGGATTTGAAATTTTTAAGCTTAAGTTTCTTTTTAGAAGTTTTTAAAATAATTTTTATTAATAATGTCCGAGTTTAGTTTTTGTAAATTCCAGTTTCCATAACATTCTCCCGTTATCCCCCGTAATTGTGAGAAGAGTTTCCTTTCCAGCTACGCCTTTGTTTATTTTTTCCTTTTCTATTATTGCGTTAAACTCTCCTCGAATAATTAATATACATATATAATATATTAATATACATATATTTAATATACATAAACTTACGTGCATAGAAATCGGCCCACTAAAAAGTTTGGTCATTTTTGATGCCTCGTATTTCCTAAACCTGATGGCCGATTTACGTTTTTTTAATGTGTTATAGTCTGATTCTTTAGCAATACCGATGTAATAATATTGTTCCTAAACAGGTAAATTTTCATTGTATACCGGGTGTACGAATCAAACTATGTTTTTTTTCTCAAAGTTCGCATCACCCTGTGGAATATTGTAGCATTTATAAAATACTGAAATTAAAACCCAACTATAGCCGCAGATTTTCTTAACATTCTTTTTTTTATTCATTCGTTTATGTTGGTTAATAAAAAAGTTAAGCACTTTAACAACTAGACATGTTCGTCACCAATACACGGTGATTCTAAATAAGTGCGACAAACTTTAAGGGGTAATTATTCTGCATGAAAAAATAATGACAGTTTGCTTTATTTGTATGTATGTTTGCAAATGATTCGTTTCCGAGATACGGGATGTTAATTTTTTTCTTACAAACTTATGATTTATTTATTGCTCTAAAACCAGTTGAGATATGCAAATGAAATTTGGTAGGTTTTAAGAGATAGTTATTGCGGATTTTTTGACATAAAATTAAGAAATTATATTTACCATTGGCGTGCATACGGTATGTATCTAAAATGTTTATATACGTATGCACGCCAATGGTGAATATAAAATTCTTAGTTTTATGTCAAAAAATCCGCAATAACTATGTCTTAAAACCTACCAAACTGTCATTATTTTTTTATGCAGAATTACCCCTTAAAGTTTGTCGCACTTATTTAGAAACACCGTGTATTGATGACGAACATGTCTAGTTGTTACCTAACTTTTTTATTATCCAACATAAACGAATGAATCAAAAAACAGAATGTTAAGAAAACTTAACGCTATAGTTGGGTTTCAATTTCAGTTTTTTATAAATGCTAGAATATTACACAGAGTGATGCGAACTTTGAGAAAAAAACATAGTTTGATTTGCACACCCGGTATACAATAAGAATTTACCTGTTTAGCAACAATATTATTACACAGGTATTGCTAAATAATCAGGCTATAACATATTAAAAAAATAACTTAAATCGACCAACAGGTTTAGGAAATACGAGACATCAAAAATGACCAAATTTTTAAGTGGGCCGGTTTCTATGCACGTAAGTTTACATTAATATAGTATGTGTAAAGTATAATAAATTATGTCATATTTGGGTATATTTTCTAAGTATATAAAAATCGTTTTGTCTTCCTGTTTCGCATTCTCAGTCGGAGTTATGTTAACTTACATTCCTTGTTCTTTATTCTGGCCTAAGGGGCTTTGCCCATATTCCTTTAAAATATATTGTAACAAAATATTACTTTTGACCGACCGTCGTATAACAGGTCCCATCTCCACGCAGGCATTCCACGACGATGTTTCTAGTTATGACGCGATGTAGCGGGACGGAAAGACGAGCAATTCTACAATAAGAACTTCTGGACGATAACTAGAGATGGGCAGAATTTTCGAGAAATAACGATGAGCTATAAATTGGAACTGTTTTTGTAAATGAGTTCAGTGTATAATATAAATTCGTCTGTACAGTTATATAAATAAAGTCGTATATAAATACGAAATCGGTCGTTTTATTACAATGGTGTCGGTGTTCGGTAAAATACAGTAAACTTAGTGCGATATAAATAAGTGAATTCGGAAAGACTTTAAAAGACTTTTGAACTTTATTCGTCGGGAATAATTGAAGTGCGTTGATTGTTCGGTATTCGGAAAGACTTAAGACATTTTAAAAAGTACGTGTGTGCCGACCAAAGATGTTGCTACAAGAACTGACCATAAAACAGCTCCGTGAACAATTAGAAGAGTACGAATTAGACAGCAGTGGGTGCAAGATAGTCCTACAAGCACGACTCAAGGATGTCCTCACGAAGAACGGAGATGACCCAGAGACGTTCCACTTCCAGTCAGCAAAACAAGTAATCTTATCGAAATTAAAAACTGTTTCTGAAACGATCGATGAAACTTCTAGAAAAAGCGACGAGAAATTTGAAAGTGTTTCTCAAAAGATCGACGAAACTTCTAGAAAAAGCGACGAGAAACTTGAAGAAGTTAGTAGAAAAAACGTTGCTAAAAGATTCGACGAGACTTGTCAAAAGATTGATGAAACTTTTAAAGAGGTCTGTAGACAAAACAACGAAAAACTTGAAGAAGTTTGTAAACAGAACAATGAGAAATTTGAAGAAGTTTCTAGAACATTCGATAAGATACAGAAAAGTGTAGACGACAATAAAGAAATGTTAGAAGAGAAGATCAAACAACTAGAGACTATGGTAACCAATACGAAAGTTCTACCTTCAGTTAATGCAGTAGTTTTGGCCGTAGAAGAGAAGATCAAAGAATTAGAAAGCATGATAACCGATACAAAAGTGCAACCGTCAGTTAATGCAGTAGCTTTAGATCCTGTAGTGAAAGATGAACTACCGAGAGACGAAATGTCGCATAATATGAGATTCAAATTACCACCATTTGATGGAAAGTCCTCTTGGTCCATATACCTTAGACAATTCGGAGCTATTGCGACCGCCAATCATTGGACCGAACAGGAAAAGGCTGTTTCCTTGACTGATGATTTGCGAGGTGATGCTGCAGATATATTAAGATCAATTCCTAAGGGTCAAGAAAATTGTTACCAGACCTTGTTCACTCGTCTAGAAAAACGCTATGGAGATGCCCATCTACAACAAGTATACAAAGCACAACTGCGAAGTAGAAGTCAACGAGCAAGTGAGAATCTGCAAGAATTTGAAGCAGATGTGGCTCGTGTGGTGCCGTTGGCTTATCCAGAGGTGCCAGACAGCGTTTTAGAAGAAATTGCAGTAGATACCTTCGTCAATGGGCTGAAAGATAATAAACTACAGAAAGCTTTACGACTAGCAAGGCCGAAAGTTTTAGATGAAGCACTTGCTATTGCATTGGAACACGAAACGGCTAGTCAAACTTCACGAGGCCATAGAGTAAGAACCATTGAAGAAAGTGACGAACACAACGATGAACGTCTGGAGGAAATGATACGGAGAGTATTAAGTAATCAGATGCCAAAGAGACGCGAGCCTAGATGTTGGAATTGTGGAGACGTAGGCCACATTCGTCGTAATTGTAAGAAGATCGTACAGCCGTCGGAAAACTAGAGCGGGTCGACACCAAGGGGCAACTGCCGACCTCGAGAACTAGAGCCCCCATAGTAACTGTCAACCTTACGTCCTCCGGTGGAATCCACAACTTATACATCGAAGGTCGTATCAGTAATAGATGTAGATCATTTTTGGTGGATACAGGTGCAACGAGAACTATCGCACGTCCAGATGTAGTACGAGACCATAATAAATTATCACCTGCAACAGTAAAGCTTAGAACAGCGACTGGTGAGCTAATTAATACATATGGCGAGGCTAATATGTCAGTATCCATTGGCCAGACCACAGTTGAACATCAAGTATCAATTGCCGAGATCTCCGACGAATTCATATTGGGGATGGACGTACTAAGGAAAGTGGGGGCAATATTGGATGTTCAAAATGGAGTTCTCAAGATCAATGGTGAAGAGTTGCCCTTTCACGACGACAAAGAAGATGTCATCCGCTTACTTACTACATGCGACGTAACCATACCCGGTAATAGTGAGAAAATTCTGATGACCATGCTTGATGGACACTGCCGAGAGGGAAGTTTAAGGATGGTCGAAGATGTGGATAATGTCGAGTTCCTAACGGCGAAAACTTTGGTAAAAGTTCGAGATGTCATCCCTGTAAGAGTTATGAATTTAAGGGAAACTGCTATCAAGTTAAGTAGAGGAGCTTTGATCGGGCAGTGTGTTCCCGTGGCTTCAATTTGCTCTGTGAATACCAATGAGAAATCATCGAAGGCGAAGTATCCAAAGGAGCTTGTTGAGATGATCATTGAAAGATGCCAATATCTTGATCATGAACGAACGGAAAAAGTGACGTCTATGCTGATAGAGTATCAAGATGTTTTTGCTATTGACACGAAGGATAAGGGCAAAACAAGCATAGTACCGCATAAAATAAATACCTTATACGCTCAGCCAATCAGACAACGGCCTAGACGACTTCCATTTGCTAAAAGAGATGAAGCCGAAGAGATTATCAAGGATATGGACAAACAAGGGGTAATTGAACCATCGAACAGTCCATGGACATCACCAGTTGTTCTGGTAAAGAAGAAAGATGGTTCAACGCGTTTTTGTATCGACTACCGCCAGCTCAATGCGGTAACAAAAAAAGATAGTTATCCTTTGCCCAGAATAGACGATACATTGGATACTCTCTCCGGTTCTCGTTGGTTTTCCACACTCGATTTAAAAAGTGGATATTGGCAAGTAGACATGGAGCCAGCCGATCGGGAGAAAACCGCATTTTCGATGGGATCAGGGCTTTGGCAGTTTACGGCTATGCCGTTTGGTTTATGTAATGCCCCTGCCACATTTGAAAGATTAATGGAAGCAGTTTTAAGAGGTCTAACATGGAAAACATGCCTGGTTTACTTGGATGATGTAATTGTGGTTGGAAGGTCCTTTGATGAACATGCCAAGAATCTAATAGAAGTCTTTCAACGATTGAGGGCAGCGAACTTGAAGTTAAGTCCGAAGAAATGTCACATGTTTCGACGAGAAGTTAAGTATTTGGGACATATTGTATCGAGTAATGGTGAAACAGCTGATCCTGAAAAGATTGAAGCAATTAAAGATTGGCCAGTACCAAAAGATAAACATGAAATTAGAAGTTTGCTTGGCCTATGTACATATTACCGACGATTTGTCAAAGGATTTGCCAATATCTCCAAGCCCCTAACAAAGTTGACGGAGGAGGGCAAAGAATATACATGGAGTGAGGAGTGTCAAAAAGCTTTCGAACAACTACAAAGGGCTCTGATCAGTGCACCGATATTAAGCTACCCGGGACAGGCAGGAAAATTTGTTTTGGATACTGATGCTAGCAACAGTGCCATAGGAGCTGTTCTCTCACAAATCCAGGATGGACAGGAAAAAGTCATCGCTTATTTCAGCAAAGTCCTGTCGAAACCAGAAAGAAACTATTGCGTTACCAGAAGAGAACTGCTGGGTGTAGTGAAGGCTTGCGAACATTTCCATAAATACTTGTACGGCAGAAAGTTCCTTCTTCAAACAGATCACGCTGCTCTAAAATGGCTCATACAATTCCGTAATCCAGAGGGCCAGATGGCAACATGGTTAGAACGACTGCAAGAATATGATTATGAGATAGAACACAGGGCCGGAAGAGTTCATTCAAATGCTGATGCCCTTTCGAGACAACCATGCAGTGCAAATTGTAATCACTGTGCCAAATTAGAGGAACGATTTTGCCCCGTAAGACGAACCACCGTAGTTAATGCGCAATGGCAGCCCCAACAGTTACAAAACGCCCAAGAAGATGATCCATGTATAAAAAGAGTATTGGATTGGATGCAGCAAGGTGAGAGACCTAGTTGGCAGAACATTAGTGCATGTAGTCCAGAAGTCAAGGCCTACTGGAGCCAATGGAATTGCCTGGTACTAAAAGATGATCTTCTGTACAGAACCTTTGAGAACGATGATGGTACAGAATCTAAGCTGCAGTTGATTGTACCTAAAAGTAAAGTGTCAGAAGTATTGCGTCAGTTGCATGACGGTACATCAGGTGGACACTTTGGTATTACGAAGACTCTGCAAAAGGTTCGAGAACGGTTCTATTGGGTGAACTGTAAAGATGATGTAAGAAGATGGTGCCGGAAATGTGCACTGTGTGCATCCGGTAATGGTCCAGTTGGTAAAAAGAGAGCACCCATGAGACAGTACAATGTTGGAAGTCCTATGGAAAGAGTAGCAACTGACATTGCAGGTCCATTTCCAGAAGCCGATGCTGGAAATAAATACATTCTGGTAGCCATGGACTATTTTACGAAATGGACCGAGGCCTATGCATTACCGAATCAAGAAGCTGCTACCGTTGCAGAGGTACTTGTTAAAGAATTCTTCAGCCGATTTGGTGTTCCCTTGGAGATCCACTCCGACCAAGGGCGAAACTTTGAGTCAGCTCTTTTCCAAAACGTTTGTAAGTTGATTGGTGCCAATAAGACCAGAACAACACCCCTGCATCCTCAATCAGATGGAATGGTCGAGAGGATGAACCGAACGATGGGTAAACACTTGTCCAAAGTTGTATCTGAACATCAGCGAGATTGGGACCAACACATTCATTTATTCCTGATGGCCTACCGCTCGGCCGTGAATGAAACTACAGGTCAAACACCAACCTGCCTGATGTTGGGTCGTGAAGTTCGTTTGCCCTGCGACCTAGAGGTTGGCTGCAGACCTTCCGAGGAATATGTTGCAGGCGAAGAATACGTAGACCGCCTGAAGTTACGAATGAACAACATTCATGAACTTGCCCGACAATACATCCAGATAGCCAGTGACAGAATGAAAGATCAATATGATTCTCGCTGCAAGAATGAAAGCTTCGAAGTAGGTGATCTTGTCTGGCTTTATAATCCACAACGTCGTCGAGGCCTGTGTCCTAAACTGCAAAGACAATGGGAAGGTCCGTATGAAGTTAAGAAGAAAATAAATGACGTAATATACAGAATTAAGAAGTTACCAAACGGTAAACCAAAAGTTATTCACATAAATCGTCTTGCACCATATGCTGGCTCAAATGAAACAGAGGAAGCCCGAGTCCTCCAACAGGAGATGAAAGATGCACCACAGCCAAGTTTTAAGGAATTTATGTCAAATTACGCAGAAAGAAAGAGTGCTAGATTCGGCGTGACCACAGAAGTTCAGCAAGATCTGTTTGGTGTTCCAGAAAACGTCTCTCTAGCCCACTGTGTTGCCCAAGACCTCGAGATGACTAAAGGAATCTCGTCCGTATTCAATAGAAAGTTCGGCCGCCTGGACGAGTTAAGGAATCAACAACCTAAAATTGGAAGAGTATTGCGATTGGAAGATGGTCCTCGATCTTTGCTGTATATGGTGACCAGGAAGTCTTATACGGACACGCCAAGCTACGAGAACATATGGCGTGCTCTAACTAATTTGAAGAAAATCGTGTGTAATTATGACATCAAAGATTTGGCTTTACCAAAAATAGGCCATGCAGTAGAAAATCTGGATTGGAAGATTGTGAGAAGCATGCTTGAAGTGATCTTCAGAGAAACTGGCGTACGAATTACTGTGTGTTGCATGAACCCGAAGATGTCATACCCTTCAAAGACAGTAGACTGTTACTTCTTTTCTAGGGGTGTATGCAGAGCTGGAGAATCCTGTAGGTTCCGCCATCCTGGGCCATCTAGAGTTGCTGATCGGGACGCTCAGATCTTAAGAGGGGAGCAGTGTAACAAAATATTACTTTTGACCGACCGTCGTATAACAGGTCCCACCTCCACGCAGGCATTCCACGACGATGTTTCTAGATATGACGCGATGTAGCGGGACGGAAAGACGAGCAATTCTAAGAACGTCTGGACGATAACTAGAGATGGGCAGAATTTTCGAGAAATAACGATGGGCTATAAATTGGAACTGTTTTTGTAAATGAGTTCAGTGTATAATATAAATTCGTCTGTACAGTTATATAAATAAAGTCGTATATAAATACGAAATCGCTCGTTTTATTACAATATCAATTTGTCCCAGAGTTTACTGCTAATTAGGAAAGCTGTTCCATTTGGACCTTGTTTTGTATCTCTGGAATAAAGTATTGTGTATTTCTTTTAACTATTTCTACATTCCATTATATAAGTATATTGTAACGCTAAGCTTTCAATCTTGTATGTATTTATACATCCAACTATTTTTTAGCTCTTCATGTACTTCTTATAATATAATTATACTAAAATCACAATAAAGATATACTAGAAATAAACAAACCAAGACAGTCGAATGTTACGAGGATCACTCCCAAATCATGATTTACAAAGTTAATATGTACATTGTAAATCATTATTCGGGAATGCTTCTCGTATCATTCAACGTGTCTTGGTTTGTTTATTTCTAGGGCATATTTATTGTGTGATTTTAGTATAGTTTTCTAGTTTTGCAAATTTGAAGACAACAATAAAATGTTTTATGACCGACTATTAAAAAATCCATTTAGTGAGAAGTTGTACAATAGAACAATTAAGACAGCCGTATAGAAAGATTCAGTTTAAATTACTTTCTGTTGTATAAATAAGAGAGGTGTGTAGAAAGATTCTCTTTAAATTACTTTTTGTTGTGTTTTGGCTCCATAAAAGAAGCTATGAACTGGTTTTAATGCCTCCTCAAGGTCATTATGTAAACAATATATCTTAAAGGATATTATTTATGAGGTAATTAAGTTTAGACATTGAACAAAGTTTAAGTTTTTTATTATAATGAAATATGTTTCAAGCAATAACACGATTACAAAACGATAAAATTTAGTCCCAAGTCATAGACAAATTTCCTTAAAAAACGACTACAACTCGTATGCATAAAATAACATTTTTCAGAAAATGCTTGCGGGTTCTAACTCGAAACTTTCTTCGTTTAACCTCTAAGTAGTCGCGTGGCTGATATGACGTAAGTAGTCGCGTGGCGACATTTGTCGCCAGTGTAATAAAGAGGTAGTATTTTCATCTTTTTAGTAATTATTTATTTCTTTTATAGTATTATAATATTGGTCAATACATACAGTAATGTGAATATACATATAGTTAAATAAAATGAAATTACTTAATAAAAATTGAAAAAAAAAACTTCAATAAAAAACTAAATTTAATAGTTAAAAATACATTATTTATATTAGGTATCGTTATTATAATAAATTACAAATAAAATATTACAACAAATTATAAATGTTACAACAAACTACAAATAAATGATTATAAAGAGTTGCAAGTAAACGAAGAAAAACATTTTAAAACATTAAAAAAATAATAATTCTAGTCCCGGTTGTTCAAACGCTAATCAAGAAGTTGATTATAATTAAGTCCCCTTAACAACCATCAAATAACAACACCCCTCATTCGTACGTCAATCATTAATTATCATTATGATAATTAATATATTTGATATATTTTTATTAATTATTATTAATTATTAATTATTATTAATTATTAAATATTAATTATGAATTATTAATTATGAATTATTAATTATTAATTATTAATTATTAATTAATAATTATTAATTATTAATTATTAATTAATAATTATTAATTATTAATTATTAATTAAGAATTATTAATCACTAATTATTAATTATTAATTATTAATTATTAATTATTAATTATTAATTATTAATTATTAATTATTATTTATTAATTATTAATTATTAATTATTAATTATTAATTATTAATGATTAATTATTAATTATTAATTATTAATTATTAATTATTAATTATTAATTATTAATTATTAATTATTAATTATTAATTATTAATTCTTCTTCTTCTTTAAGTACCGTGCCCAAATTTTTAGGCGTGGGTAGCTTCCATAACAATTTGCCGATATCGTTCTCGATCTTGTGCGGCATGTAACAATTGATCTGCTGATAAGCCAGTCCATTGACGAAGGTTTCGGAGCCATGAATATTTCTTTCGACCAATTCCTCTTTTTCCGTCGATCTTTCCATTGAGTATTAACTGCAGCATCCTGTATCTGCTACCTCTCATTATATGCCCCAGATATTCAAGTTTTCTCTTTTTTATCATCTTCATTAAGTCACCTTCTTGACCTACTCTGTTTAAGACTTCTCTGTTTGAAATGCGTTGAACCCAAGATATTCTGAGCATTCTACGATACGACCACATCTCAAAGGCTTCTAATTTGTTCATCATGTTAACCTTCATGGTCCAGGTTTCACATCCATATAGTAATACAGGATACACATAACATTTTAGAAACTTGATTCTTAGTTGTAAGTTCAGCTGAGAGTTGCTCAGAATAGATCTAAGTTTCATAAATGCTCCTCTTGCAATTTCTATACGAGTTTTAATTTCTTCATCCGGATTTAGTGTCTCGTTTATCCAACATCCTAGGTATTTAAAATGGTTAACTTTTGTTATTGATTCATCATTGACAATTAGTTGCATAGGGCCGACGTCTTGTTTACTAACCACAAGTAACTTTGTCTTTGTTGCATTTATGTTGAGTCCGTTATTGGAGCATTCTCTAGTGACTCGATCTATAAGGAATTGAAGATCTTCGATATTTTCAGCCATGATCGCGGTGTCGTCTGCGTATCTGATGTTGTTAATAGTTTCTCCCCCGATTTGAACTCCACATTGTCCTTCCAAGGCTTCATTAAAAATTATTTCTGAGTATACGTTAAACAAAGTTGGAGATAACACATAACCCTGTCTGACACCTCTTTGAATGCAAATTTTGTCTGTTTCTTTGCCGTCTACCAGAATAGAAGCTTCTTGATTCCAATATAGATGTTGTAAAAGTCTCAGATCTTTATCGTCTATTACAATCATTTCTAGACATTCAAAGAACCTATTATGTTGAACTCTATCAAACGCCTTCTCAAAATCTATAAAGCAGACGTAAATTGGTTTCTGTACTTCCCATAATCGTTGAAGTAATGTTAACATTGAGAACAAAGCTTCCCTTGTTCCCATCCTTCTCTGAAACCGAATTGTTTGTTTCCCACATTTCAGCTTGATTCTGTTAAGAATTATCTTAAGAAGTAGCTTGAGAGAGTGGCTCATGAGACTAATTAGTCTAAAGTCTTTACATGATGATGTATTAGGCTTTTTTGGGAGTGGAATAAATGTAGACTCTAACCATATCTGTGGCATCATGCCAGTCTCGTATATATGGTTATAAATGTTTGTTAGTTGTGAGACATTGCCGTCATCCAGAAGTTTGAGCCAGTCTGATGGTATTTGGTCAGGGCCTGGAGATTTCCCATTTTTTGCTCTGTTTGATGGCTTTCTCTACTTCCGCTTTTAAAATACTAGGACCAGTATTCGTATACTTTGTGGTGTTAAGTGGGGGCCTCGTATCCAGGAAGAGCTCTTTTATATAGTTAGTCCATTCTTCCTTTTTTTCATCCAAGTCGAGAATTATTTTACCTTTGGAGTTTCTCATAAAGTGAGGAGTTCTTTTTCTCTGAGTGTAGGTAATTTCTTTAAGCTTTTTATGTATATTAAACTCGTCATGTTTTCTTTGTAGTTCTTCCATTTCACGACATCTTTGTTCCATCCAGTCCTCTTTTGCTCGCTTAACCTCGTATCTTATTTGTCGATATATTTCTCTATACCGAATCTCGTCTTTGTTTTTCCAATTTCTTCTTTGTTGAATAAGGTCTAGTATTTTATCGGTCATCCAATCCTTTTTCTTTATTGGGTCTTTTTTTTTTGGGTCTTTTTTTATTATTAATTAATTAATTATTAATTATTAATTAATTTATTAATTATTAATTATTAAATATTAATTATTAATTATTAATTATTAATTATTAATTATTAATTATTAATTATTAATTATTAATTATTAATTATTAATTATTAATTATTAATTATTAATTATTAATTATTAATTATTAATTATTAATTATTAATTATTAATTATTAATTATTAATTATTAATTATTAATTATTAATTATTAATTATTAATTATTAATTATTAATTATTAATTATTAATTATTAATTATTAATTATTAATTATTAATTATTAATTATTAATTATTAATTATTAATTAATAATTATTAATTATTAATTATTAATTATTAGTTATTAATTATTAATTAATAATTATTAATTATTAATTATTAATTATTAATTATTATTTATTAATTATTAATTATTAATTATTAATTACTAATTAATATAATAATTATTAACATAATTGATTAATAAATCTCATAATTGTAATCAATTATGTTTTCAGCAACCCAAACAAAGTTGACATTGACAGTTGGTGACAGTAATTAAATATTTGATATTGATCAGCTGATTCCATTTTTGATTAGCGTTCGAACAACCGGCCCTTGTCTTTTATTCATCTTCATAACAATTTGAACAAAGGTTCCTTTGGTGCTCTTGGCAAATATTTTTCTGACAAATGATGCAAATTACCCTACTAGATTTATTTTTATCTGGGGCAAATGTGGCTTTGTTTTTTGACCAACCACCTGAATAACTTGAACTTCTTCAGGTTCCTCTTCAAAATGACTGTCGTTTTCTGATTTATCTCTGAATGTGTGAGTCGTCTTTACTTTTCATTTGTATCACATTCTAGTGTACAAAAATTATTACCCATACCATCGGTTGAAAAAAATCTTGGAAATTCATATGAGATGATCCTATGACTGCACCAGAAATCAGAATCTGAAAAACGTCGTTATTTCTGCCTCAGTTACCAAACGAGCATCCTTTTCATGTATAAAATTATTTTGCTTATTTTGCAAAGAAGAAGATTTTTGCAATTATTTTGTCTGTGTAATTAGGAGTTGTAGCATATAGTGATAAAATAAACAAAATGATTCTAGTGCCATTTTAATGTTTTTTACAGGTCCTTTGCAACCAAATAATTGTGTTATAATATTGCACTTACGAGTTTTACTTTTAGTCGGTAGCACCTCAGTCCATGTGGAGAGACCGCTCCCGTCTGAAAAAAATTTCTGATTCGGTTTCTGTGTGGATTCATATTCAAAAATGTCCCCTTTAAACAAATCTGAAGGGTGCCGAGCGGAATTTTTGGGCAGAAATTGTTTAAAATTTTTTTTTAAACAAATAAAAAAAATTACGTTTTTTTGCTCTAAAACATATATTTTTCGTTTTTTTTGGGTCATTCTAAACAAGAAAGGTATCTTGTAATTTTTCTTAAAAATTGACAGTTTTCGAGTTATAGGCGATTTATCTGAAAAATGCGAAAATAGGCATTTTCGAGGCTTAAAATCTCATATTACACCAGTTAATAGGGAAAAAAATCATCGATTTCACGTAAAAATGTTAAGCAGGGTTTTGAAGCTTTTTAACGATAGATGAGGGATAAATGATGATAATTCCGTGAAGACGTACAGCTAATTTTTCTTCTTATTTTTTTTTAAACAATTTTAACTATTTAGAATGGGAAATAAGCCACAATATTATTAAAAAATGATTTTTATTAACGTTTGTAATTGTTGATTTCATGTAATCATTGTTGATTTCATGTAAAATGAGTCAAATTAAATAAATTATTAGAAGAATTTTTTTACTAAGCAACAACATTTTTGTTTATATTAATAGTATTTTGTATTTTGACAACGGCACCCGATTTGGGCGTCGAAACGTTAATAAAAATCATTTTTTAATAATATTGTGGCTTATTTCCCATTCTAAATAGTTAAAATTGTAAAAAATACCACAAGAAAATAGCTTCAGAACAACATTTTTTTAAACAGTTACAAAGAATGAAAAACTCAGTTTTTTTACCATAAAATGTTTCTTGTGCATTTTAGAGAAAAATGTTTCAAATACATATTAAAGACCCTAAAAAGTTTTTTAATTTGGTGGGATCCATATTGAAATATATAAACAATTGACCGAGATAATTGTAAAAAACTCTCATTTTTACACTAATTTATAAATATTAATAACTATATTTTTTGCACAACGATATTTAATTTAACTACTTTAAATTATGCCAATTAATGGTTTATTTCAACGTGCTAAATTTCAACCAGATCGACCAAATAGTTTATAAGTTATTCAATTTGTTTATCCCAGAGAGCAATTGTTTAAATAACTGTTCTTGCCCTAACAGAGGTTGTAGAGATATTCTACAAATCTCAATCGATTACTTGCGACATTCATTTTAAGATATATTGAAAACGTTTTAAGATTTTATCAAAATTGTTATTAAAAAAACTGTCTGAAGTAGACCCTACTTTTTAGGTTATAAATAATTAGAATAACTTTGACAGTTTTTATGTTACACGCTTGTATGTAGGCTCACTGAAAAGCTGGTGAAAAAATACACATTAAAATAGTAAAAAAGATTTTATATGACCTATAGAAATTAAGTTAGAATTTTTTTTTCATTAAATCATATTTCCATTGTTTATAAACATTAAGAGCTGAAAATTAAATGAGTTGTTTAAGAAAATCTATATTTTATGACCCACTTCATAGATTGTATATGCAGTGAAAAAATAAAAAGTCATGATCCGTTAAACTGATGGTACCCAATTTGAAACACGTTGCAAAAATTTGCATAATTTCATAAGAATTACTTATATTTATTTATAACTAAAAGTTGTGAAAGAATAAGACGCAATGTAGAAGACAGCTCAGGCCCAGAAATTAAATTGGCTGAAAACACGATCTTATCCATAAAACAAAAAATATTTTTAGCAGCTCAACAAATCTAGGTACCGAACTAAAGTAGCAGATGAAGATGCAAACGTATTAATAGTGCAGACAGCTCTTTACGAACAAACATACTATATTATTATGAACCTGACAAAACCGTTGTAATAATTGGTAATGATACCGATATACTCATAATATTGACGCAACTCTCTGCTCCGGACGATAACATATTCATATTTTGAAAAAAAAAAGGCGAAAAAAGAAAACATATCTATTATAGTTAGTGTGACCAACTCAAATTCAGTCGAATTCGGGACAATGCTGAAAAAAATACCTAAAATCCGGGACTTTTCAATGAAAATCGGGCCATTTTTATGTTGACAATGATATTTTTGATGGGATTAGGCCACAATTGGTTGTAATGGTAATTACAATTTTCTTAGTTTTTGACGTCTCGACTTTCAATCCGGTATTCGTTCTCAAACTTTGAGAAAAATTAGAAAATCAACTGATGGATTTCCATGTAAATATAACCTTAGTTTATAAAAAATTAATTATCATTACAATCAATAATTGTGGCCCATCAAAAATATAATTGTCAAACATGCCACAAGAAAATAGCTTCAGAACATTTTTATATTGATTACATCTTACTATCATAGTTGTTGAACAATTGATGAATTTGTTTAAAAATCAGAGAAAGAAGGAAAGCCTTTAAAAATCAAATATTTTCTCGTCCCACCCATTCAGTGTGATGTGAATCCTTGGAAGAATAATGTATTCTAAATTTCAAAACAGAATTTTACCAAAATGTTGAGAATTCGGATGGCCCGGAAGCCTTGTCCGGGACGCCGGGACACAACTTCGTAATTCGGGCCATGTCCCGGATTTTTCGGACTAGTTGGTCACACTAATTATAGTTGTAATAGTTTTAAACATTCTCATCTACGAAAATACGTTGGGTTCTTATATATTTTTACTGGGTGTGATACAACGTCTTCTTTTTTTTAATCAAGGAAAATTCAAATTATTAACTGCATCGTCAGAAATTTTAGATCTGATAAATATTTTTTATGACGAGAATGCTAAGAAGGAGGACATTATGAAAACCGGATGCGATATCATTGTTGCTTTATATTCTGCTGCAATTGATGTTACATATAAAAACATCACAACAACATTGACATTAAATGAGTTATGTTTTTTACAATTTGTAAGAAATAAAGGGAAAAAATCTTTTAAATTTAAAAAGTTGCCCCCAACAGAAGGTGCAGGTAAACAGCATTTAATTCGCGTATTTATCATCAATTACAACACTGGTTAGGTAAAAAACTGGATGCTACCCAATATGGATGGAAAAAACTGATATGGGTTTTAAACCTATTTACACCTTAGATTGTTTGATTCCTGAAGAGATATTAAAACAAATAACATGTAAATGTTCAACTGGTTGCAAAAGTACAAGATGTGGCTGTAAAAAATATGGTATAAACTGTACGGATCTTTGTACAAACTGTGCAGTGGGAGAAGAGGAAAAAAAATGTTGCAATCTGTTGCAATCAAATGTTGCGCTGCAGTGGTTCTTGACGATGTCGAGTCAGATTTTGTAGAGGATGAACTGTGACTACAACTTGCCGATAAGCGATTTAGAAGTTAAAGACGTTCACTAGAATAATCAAATTAAAATTCATAAACAATGTTTTATTCTTTATTTTTATACTTAATTATATGAATTTATTAAAATTATATATTACTATCAAAACAAATATACAACTTTAATTCTAATTATTGAACTTAAACATACATCATTAAATAGTGCAAAAATATTATTTCTACTTATTAGATGCTTACCTAGACAAATATTAATAGCTTCATTAAATTAAATCGCAATAAAACAAAAATTAGTTTTTTAAAAACTATTAAGGGATTTTAATACTTTTCAATTGTTTCAAATAAAAAAATATATAAAAATAATGTATTGTACTAATTTATAATTATTTTATATTTATTTAAAAATATACTTTATTTAATAAAATTTAAAGAATTTTTACCAAATACTTGTAAAATTCAATAACTTTTATAGTAAAATTGAATCAATTTATTTCCACAGGATTTTCGAATTTTTCCAGAAGGTGAAATTGGCATAATTTTTATTATTTTCTTGACCTACCCCAGTTAAAAAAATAAGGTTGCGCGCGCTATGGAATCTGATATTAGGTTTGTTCTAGCATCAGTTTCAAACGGTTTGAAACCATCAGCGAATAGCGGACTAGCGCGAGTAGAGGGGATAGCACTGGTGACTGTATTATGTTCTCTCACTGACCAACTGTTTGCTGACGGTTACTGACTAGTTTGACTGTTTGCTAGAACAAAACTAATATATTACAGTTTTTTTCCAAAAAAGGAAGCGAAGCTCGAACAGTTCCCACCTTCACTTTCGTTGGTGGTGTTTCACGAGTACAATCTATTTAACGGGTTATAAGTTTTTATTATTTCACTGCATATGCAATCTATAAAATGGATCATAAAAATAAAGATTACCATATATACAATATTATGTTCAATTTTCAGCTCTTAATGTTTATAAATAATGCAAAATTTGATTTACTAAAAAAAAAAATACTTGATTCCTATTTTGGTCATATAAAATTATTTTTTCTTTTATAATATGTATTTTTTCACCAGCTTTTCAGTGAGCCTACATGCAAGCGTGTGACATAAAAACTGTCAAAGTTATTTTAATTGTTTATAACCTAAAAAGTAGGGTATTTTTCAGACGGTTTTTTAATAACAATTTTAATAAAATGTTAATTTTTTTTAACATATCTTAAAAATGGAGTCTCGAATAATTGATTGCGATTTGCTAAATATCTCTAGATCACTGTTAGAGCAAGAACAGTTGTATACACAATTGATCTATGGGATAATACAAATTGAATAACTTATAAACTACTTGGTCGATCTGGTTGAAATTTAGCACACTTAAATAGTCCATTAAATGGCACAATTTAAAGTACTTAAATTATATATCATTATGCAAAAAGTGAAGTTATTAATATTTATAAATTAGTGCAGAAATGAGGGTTTTTTGCAATTATCTAGGTCAATTGTTTATGTATATTAATATGAGTACTATCAAATTAAAGATCTTTTTAAGATCTACAACAATTGTTTAAAATATTTTTCTCTAAATGAACAAGAAGCGTTTTATAGTCAAAATACTGAGATTTTCATTCTTTGTAACTGTTTAAAAAAAAGAAGAAGAAAAATTAGCTGTACTTCTTCACGGAATTATCATCAGTTATCTCTCATCTACCGTTTAGCACCTTCAAAACCCTGTTTAACATTTTTTCATGTTTTTTTTTTCCTATTAACTGGGGTATATTTAAGTTAGCATTTTTGAGGATACCAGATATTTAAATTGAAGGTTAAACATTTAGCTTCAAGATTCTGAAGACTGATTGCGTCTAACCTTAAAGGCGGGTTGACATTACTAGTGAACAACGAACGTGTTCGTATTTTGCCCGTGCTATTGTTAGATATTTTATTATCTATTTTCAAACTCGAGCAGTACATTTGTATCTAAATCTAGGCATTGCATAAATACAAATGTACTGCTCGAGTTTGAAAATAGATAATAAAGTATCTAATAGCACGGGCAAAATACGTAAGCGTGAGCCACGTTCGTTATTCACTAGTAATGTCAACCCGCCTTAATTTATACCGTTGTTTTTTAATTGTTAAATATGCGTATTTTTCCGACTTTTTGCCGGTGCGGCACGCTCTATTTCAAAAATCTCCTATTTTTCTCCGAAAAATATTTTTTATAGATTTTTTGGGATATTCTAAATAAAATAATTTTCTTAACATTTTTCTCAGAAGTGAATAGTTTTAAAGTTATAAGCGATTTAAAATCCGAAAAATGTCATAAAACGCATTTTTGTATTTTAAATCGCTTATAACTTTAAAACTGTTAACTTTTGAGAAAAATGTCAAAAAACTTATTTTATTTAGAATGTCCCAAATAATCTACAAAAAATATTTTTCGAATGAAAATGGGAGATTTTTGAAATAGAGCGCGCTGCACCGGCAAAAAAATCGGATGAACATGCATATTTAACAATTAAAAAACAACGGTCTAAATTAAGGTTAGACGCAATCACTCTTTAGAATCTTGAAGCTGAACGTTTAATCTTCAATTTAAGCATCTCGCAACCTCAAAAATACTAATTTAAATATGAGTTTTAAGCCTCGAAATGCGCATTTTCGCATTTTTCAGATGTTAAATCGCCAATACCTCGAAAACTATCAATTAAAAAAAAATTACAAGATACCTTTCTTGTTTAGAATGACCCAAAAAACCTAGAGCAAAAAAACGTGGTCTTTTGTATTTATTAAAAAAATTGTTTAAACAATTTCTGCCCAAAAATTCCGCCCGGCACCCTTTAGATTTGTTTAAACTGGACATTTTTCAATAGGAATCCACAAAGAAACCGAATCAGAAATTTTTTTCAGACGGGAGCGGTCTCTCCACATGGACTGAGGTGCTACCGACTAAAAGTAAAACTCGTAAGTGCAATATTATAACACAATTATTTGGTTGCAAAGGACCTGTAAAAAACCGGAGCGGTCCCATCACATGGACTACCTTAGTATATTCGGTACCTTTATCATTGTCTAGGTAATAATCAGTGGCTCCAGGTGGTGATAATGGCAACGAATTCTCATCGCTGTCATCATATTCTCGAACCCAGTCAGCATCATGTTTGCTATACTCCATGAAATCTCTCGACATGTCGTCATCACTTACGAAACTACGATCAATCTCACACTAGGAGCCATTTTCTAGAATAGTTTTGCAGCTCCTGTTGAGTCCGTGGTCATTTATTTTTGGCTTACAATTTTAAATTATATATTTTTCACTCGAAGAAGCCATTTCAATACACAAATCGCAAACAGAACCAATGCAGACAAAGCTCAAGTTCAAATTGTGTACAATATCCATCATCATCATCCAGCCTTCTGCATCCAAAGTCTGCAATATAGGCCTCCCATAATTTCTTCCAGTTCTGTCGGTCTTCGGCTTCCTGCAGTCAATTCCCAGCAACCCTTTTGACGTCGTTTGTCTACAGTGTAGGTGGTCTACCTATACTTCCTCTGTCTGCTCGTGGTCTTCACCTTGTAGTTTTTTTGGGTCAAATTCCCGTCCTTCATTCTGGCTACACGGCCCGCCAATCCCACTTCAGTCATGCTATTCGCTCTATATCTGTGCCACCTGTTATTCTGATTTCCTCGTTTCTAACCCTATCTCTGAGAGTCAGTAAAAGTAGTGACCATTCCATTCTTCTTTGGGCCTCTCTAAGTTTGGTTAACGATAGTTGTGGCCTGGGTTAACGATAGTGTTTCGCTGGGTTAACGATAGTGTTTCGGCACCGTAACTCATGACTGGAAGCACACATTGGTCGAACGTATTCTTTCTCAGATAATTTGGCATGTTGCACTTAAAGATGTTTGATAGAGCTCGATACGCGGCCCATGCTAAGGTAATTCTTCATTGTAGTTCGGCAGTTTGATTGTCCCTGGCAATTTGGATTTCATGTTCTAAGTGTTGATATTTATGGACCATTGCCATTACGTTGAAGTCGACTTTGGGATTTTCGCTTGGTACCAGGTTTGTCATGTATTGTGTCTTTCCAAATTTTATGTTTAAACCAACTTTCTTACAGTTCTAATCTCTTTTATTAAGTTGCCTGTTATAAGATTTATGTCGTCTGCGAATCGTGGAAGAGCTTATTGCCGTCGACATTTATTCCTTTGGCGTCCCACTCCCATTTTGATTGAAAGCATGTTCAAGTACTGCCGTAAAGAATTTGGAAGATAACGTGTCTCCTGTCTAATTCCTCTTTTCATTTTTATAGATTTGGTACCATTGTGTAGTTGGACGGTCATGTTGCATTATTGTATATGTTCGCTATCAGTTTGGAGTACCAAAAATTATAAGACGTTTTGTCCAACGCTCACATTATGCTGTTTGTTTCTATCGTATCAAATGCTTTGAAAAAGTCTACAAAAGCCAGGACGTCAGTTGTATTCGACGGATTGTATAAAATATCCACATCTATCATAAATTGTAGTTAAACCTATTTTGAAAACGTGCTAAAACATAAAGATAGAAATAGTAAAATATTTTATTTATTGCTACCTAACCTAAATTGGATCTATGTAACTAGTCGCCTGGCACCATACGTCGCCGGCCGCAGTATTAGGTCTGGATCCCGCGTATGAAAAAAAAGTTAATTAATAGCAAGCTGAAAATTTGTTAATAGCTTAAGGGTATCTAGTCGGATAAACTTTGATATATGGGAACACTGGCACAGGGGCAGTTTTAATTATGGAACAGGTTAAAAATTTGGAACGGTCAGACCACGAAAACGGCACATTTATTTTTTCCGACAGAACAGACTTAAACTCTCCGAACAGAGATTAAACTCTCATGCAAAACTCAGACTGCTATTTATCACCAAATTAGACCGGGAGATATTATACAGAAGTTCAGCCACGATTTTCTAAGTCCTGCCTTTTGCAATACTGGAAGGGTAGACGATATACTTACAATCTGTGGAAGCATCCACAAATTTCCTGTGACATTTTCCTGTAAAAATTAGATTTTCCCCAAAAATAAAAATAGCGTTTTGCGATGAATTTCTAAGTCCTGCCATATCCGTAGATAGATAGGATACTATCGATTTTATGAAGAAAATTTTTTGGGCAGGAGGGTTGCAAACGGGGTAACGGAGTATATATGTATAAAAACATGTAAGGAAAATAATGAAATTTTCATGATTTTCTAGGTCCTGCCAACTAAATAAACTAAACATATATATCTCAAAATGATCAAAAAAAAATATTGACAGGACGTATCCTAATGTTTAAGTATACTTGTCCCTTGGAAAATTCTGTAGAAAATTTTCACCCTGATTCCGTGATTTTTTTAGTCCTGCCTTTAAAAAATTATAATACTCAAATACAATCAATACCTTTTCGGTACTCGGCAGGAAGGGTAAACGGTTCTTGTAAGACGGCAGGAGTCCTAGATTTGTAAGAAAATTCGTGAAAAAGTCAACGATTTTCTGAGTCATGCCATTTTGCACATGTTTCAAGAATCTTAATATAAGTCTATTTACAAAGAGGCAGGATGGTTTTATGGTTATTTTGTATACAGGGTGGGGCATTAGTGTGACAAAGTCCAATTACTCGTTTGTCGTAAGATATACGAAAAAAGTTATTTAGGTAAAACATAGGCCACAGATAGGACTATGATTTAACAGTATTTTCTAATATACAGGGCTACCCGTTTTCACAGGGTGACACAAATTTATGTTTTTTAAATGCAATACCCTGTATATTTTTACATTTTTGGATTCTACTCGATGTTCTCTTTAATAAAATATAGTGTGTTGAAATATTATACGATGTAGTTTAAAATATAATTACGTTTTTTTTGTTAATTTTGTAGGAACATTCACACCCTATACATATTGTTAGTGGTTTGATATCCAAACTTCTATTAATTTATGTTTAAAGGGTTTTTAATATAGTCTACTAATGTCAGTTATTAATAGTATATCAAAATGTTTAATTTTAGTATACGGGGTTGGTTGAAACTCGGAATGAGTATTTTCTGAGTTTTCTTAAATGGGACACCCTGTATTTTAGTATTATAATAAAATGATATTTTATGGTACCTTTTTATTTGTTAAGCATTTTCTATACCATATTTCTATATTAATTTCGGCAGTAAATTGATACAGACAGATTACTCAGGTGGTTTTTGGGGTTTCTGAACAAGAATGTCACATTAGAACAGATCTTTACCTAGTGCTCAGGGTGACTAATATACACGCCATATTCTTAAATTTCGAGGCTTTCAGACACTAAAGTGATGCAAGTAGATTACTCGAGGAGTTTCGTCATTGCTGAACATGAATACGCCATCAGAATCGACCTCCAAAAACTCTCTAAATTCGAGATCAGTCACCCTGGGCACCAGTTGCTCCGAGGGTCGGTTGTAATGTCATATTCGTGTTCGGCCATCCCAAAAACCCTCGAATAATCTGTTTTCTTTAATTTATTGCCGATATCCCACGAAACTCCAGATGACGTGCCTTAGAATCAACTCTGGGCACTAGGTGATTCGGAGGTCGGTTCTGCTTGCGTATTCGTAACTCCATAAACCTCCCAAATAACAAAATTTTGCCCTTAATACACTGATTTTGACAGGTTTATGCACTTTTGGATGCATGTTATGCACTAAAATGCAATTTCCACCCATTTTTATATTTTACACCTTTTCCTGATGTTATCCTGAACACAATGCAAAAAGTTGCAAGTAGATAGATGCTGTATTTAAAAATCGATTTATTCTGGTATTGTTAGTGTTAGTATATTTTGCTATCAAATATAGGAAACAATATCAGGACAATATCTACAATCCTACAGTATCACGAAAACCAGTTGAGTGTGCCTGTTACATGCGTGTGAATTTTGTGTTCGAACAAGTAAGAAGGCGGGATAAAATTGCTACGCAACAAAAATATATTGATAACAACAAATAGATAGGCGTCATGAAATTGCTATGCAACAAAAATTTATTGATAACAACAGAAAAACCGACTCCACATTTTTATATTAGATTTGAATTTTGTTGGCTGAAATATTGGTAAGTGTAATATTGTAAGCCTGCCTAAGGGAGCTAAAGCTCTTTATAGATGGCGCGTTGTAATTAGTTTTTTATATCTCCAGAACGCTTCCAATTCGAAATACAAAAACTGGTCCGCCTTTTTTTCTTCCAGAGATAAATCGATTCCATCAATTGCGAATCTCTAGTACCGGTCATAGGAATCTTTTTTGTCTTTCCCTTTTAGGTATTTTTGACACTAGATTATTAAATTGTGAGGTATTCTAGTACTAAAAGGTACTCCTGTTTAAGTCAGTAGGATGCATGGTTTTCTGGAAAAATCCATTTTAAAATTTTTCGTTTGTTGAATTTGAAAAATTTTTTAAAAAAATTAAAAAAAAAAAACGGTGTATTTGCCGACTTAAAGCAAGAGTAACTTTTAGTACTAGAATACCTCATAATTTAATACTCTACTCTCAAAAATGTCTAAAAATTTAAAGACCAATAAGTTATGAGATAGAATATCCGTTGATTTACCCAAGACGGATGCCTATGACCAGTACTAGAAATTCACAATTGATAAAATCGATTCATCTCTGGAAGAGAAATAAACGTAGCAGTTTTCGTGTTCCTAAATAGAATTTTTCTAAATTCTTTTAAAGTCAAAAAACCAAAAAACGAAAAATTTTTCAAATCGATTTTTCTAGAACACTGCGTATTCTTCTGAGTTAAAGCAAAAGTACCTTTAATACAAAACTATCCCATAATTTAATATTCCAGTGTCAGAAATGCTTAAAAGCTAGACAGAAAAGTTATTCGATAAAATATCCGTTTCCGTACCCAAAACGGACCCCTATAACCGGTACTAAAAATTGACAAATGATAATTGACATTTGACAATTGACCTCTGGAAGATAAATAAGTGTACCAGTTTTCGTTTTTCCAAATAAAAGCGTTCTGCAGCTATTTTAAAGAAACTAATTACAAGACTTCGATATGCTTCTTCTAGACGAAGCATATCGGAGTAGAGGTCGTCCGCCAACCAGATGGTCTGATGACATCAAACGGATCGACAGAAACTTGATGCAGACAGCACAGGACAGAAATGCATGGAGAAGACTGAGGGAGACCTATATCCAGCATTGGATAGATCCGGGTTGAATTATGACGATGATGAATTACAAGACGCCATCTTTAAAGAGCTCTAGCTTTCCACGGAAGCATTTTTGAACTAGGTGAATTGAGTTAAATTTTCTTAAAATTATCTGAGGAATCTCCGGTTTTCGTTTGTTATGAGAGCTTCTGGACACCCTGTATAATATAATGGGTAGGTAAATTAGCTACTATAACCAATAAATTGTAAAAATTGTTTATTTACTTTTATTGCGTTTACTTAGATAAAAATATGATCTAATCACTTAAAATAAAGATGTTACAGTTTGCTATTAGATTTGAAAAGTGTGTAAAAATTCCGAGACATTATTCAGGAAAATAATATTTAATAGGATACGATTGTTTTAATGATATACAAATTAATTTTTCGTATTATTCATCTTTGCGGTTATCCTGCCAAGTTGTAAACGCTTTTAGATTAGTGTTTTTTAAGCATACTCGACATGGTATAACTCAGAAAATTGTGGTGATATAAATATGTTTGTATAACACCCTGAAATAATTTCACAGACACACAATTTAATTTTTTTATACGAAATAACTATACAACCATCCTGCCTCTTTGAAAATATATTTATATTAACCTTCTTGAGATATGTGCGAAATGGCATGACTTAGAAAATCGTCTATTTTCCACGAATTTTCTTAAAAAGTTTTTAACTATATATAGTAAAAAAGGTGTAACTAAACATCCTGCCATTTTGAATAATGTCTACTGAAATTATTTATTTTATAACAAAATTTATTTTATGACTTAAAAAATCACGGAACCAAAGTGAAAATTTTATACAGAATTTTCCAAGAAACAAGTGCAGTTAAACATTAGGTGACGTCATGCCAACATTTTTTTTGGTCACTTTGAAATAAATATGATTCATTTATTAAGTTGGCAGGACTTAGAAAATTATGAAAATTTCATTATTTTCATTACATGTTTGTATATCTGTATACTCCCTTAGTCCGTTTGCAACTATCCTGCCCAAAAATTTTTCTTTATAAAATAGATAGTATCCTGTTATTCTATGGATATGGCAGGACTTAAAAATTCATCGCAACTTCCAATTTTTTTTTTCATGGAAAATCTAATTTTCACAGGAAAATGTCACAGGAAACCCGTGGATTTTTCCACAAATTGTAAGTACCTTCTCTAACCTTCCAGTATTGCAAAGGGCAGGACTTAGAAAATCGTGGTTGAACTTCTGTTAATATCTCCCGGTTTAAATGGGAGTTTTAATGAGTGGAACATGTAGAATATGCCAAATGACAGGAATTATGACAGGTGATAAATAGCAGTCTGATTTTTGCATGAGAGTTTAATCTCTGTTCGGAGAGTTTAAGTCTGTTCTGTGGGACAAAATAAATGTGCCTTTTTCGTAGTCTGACCGTTCCAAATTTTTAACCTGTTCCACAATTAAAACTGCCCCTGTTCCAGTGTTCCCATATATCAAAGTTTATCCGACTAGACAACCTTAAGCTATTAACAAATTTTGAGCTTGCTATTAATCAACTTTTTTTTCATACGCGGGATCCAGACCTATTCGCAATGTGCAAGTACTCGGAAGGGATACGCGAAACGATCGTGCGCGAATAGCGGAGAAATATTGCAACTTTCTTAAATATTTGAAATTGTCAAATTGACGTACATTTCATACCTATTGTCATTTAAGAAAAAAAATTATATATTGCTCCACAATATTGATATGATATGCAATTATTATATTAAGGTAAATTTAATTAATTGTATTTTGCTTGCAGTACTGCATTTTAATAACTAATTAACTAATTTTATTTACTACATACAATTGTTTACGTTTTAATAACATAACCTAAAGCTTATTTTTTCTTCTTTTTATTTTTTTTGGACTATGGCCTTGACAATTATCCAGTAACCAGGACCATATGATTGGCCAATATAATTAAAAGTGCGAATAAAAGTTCAGAGCGAAGAAACCAGGTGTCGCTTTTCCGAACTTGCACGGTCCCAATATGAAATCAGTATTACCTCGTTAAATTGATAAATAGTCGAGGAAATAAAACTGAAAAAATGTCAAAACTTCGAAATTTTTTCGTCCAGCATCGATCTGTACAAAAATTTGGGATTAGGCTCATTTCACCCTCTAGTTCATTTTCTATATTAAGCTGTTGTACGCTTTTGGTTTAGTAAGGGTGAAAACTACCCCTAATTGTAAAAAATTATAAAATAACATTTTAAACTTTAATATTGTCAACATTTGGTTCTAATTAGTTACATAATGATTGTTTTATGCTTTAAGATATAATATAATATTTCAATCCTGACAACCACCCCTGTTGGAGCTATTTATAAAATTTTGACTTGTCCTAAAAGAATAATTTCTGCTTGCATCGACTTACATAAATATTTGAGATTAGGATCATCTCACCCTGTACTTCATATTCTATATCCCAATTCTATATCATGCTCAAGGGCGTTGATTATTTTTACGGGTGTAAATTACCCCTTATTGTCAAAAATTATATACAAACATTGTAAACTTTAATATGGGTAAAATTTGGGTATGATTGGTTAAATAATGATTGTTTTATGCTAAAGGATATAATATCATATTTCAACCCTTAAAAACCACCCTTAATAACATTGCAATTTTTATAAGTAGATAATTTTATAAGTAGATAATTTAATAAATATCTGAAGGAATAAAAATAGAAAAAAGATTGAAGCAAGGGTGTGGCTTATCACCGTTGCTATTTAACATATACTTGGAAGTCGCTTTAAAAGAATGGAAAAGAAGTTATTATTATTATTATTATTATTATTATAAAACAAATAAGGGCAGAGGAGCGAGTTCCTATTATGCCCAAAAACAAAGAAAAATATCTTATACAACTAGTACAAATTAAGAATGAAGTTACAATTAAAAAACATCAAATAAAAAATACTGAAACAATAAACAATGCCTGCCTAAAACAATGCAGTCCTTTAAATCTCCTATAATGCTCAAAATAAAGAAAAATAGCGTTGTAAAATTCAACATTTACATTCGTTGTAAATAAAAATTATAAAGATTACAATTAAAAACATCAAATAAAATTCTGAAACAATAAATAATGCCGTCCTAAAATAACTTAGTCCTGCAAAGAAAATAAAGAGGAATAAAGTCGATTTTTAAAAATATTTACACTAGTTGCCGATATGGTGTCTTGATCTAAGCTATTCCAAATATTAAATATTCTGTTTGGTAAAAAGTTCATCCTGGATCTTGTTGTCGTTTGTTCCCTCTTTAATTTGTATCGATGGCCTCTTAATCGTTCGTCTTGATTTAGCGTAAATATCGTGTTAAGGTTTCCAAAATTATATTTTAAAATGCGGAAGGACATGATTAGGTCCCCTCGAAGACGTCGATGTTCAAATGTTGTTAGATGAGCCAATGAGAGTCTATCTTCATAATTGGGTCTTACGCGGCCAAATGTTAGTCTTGTGGCTTTACGTTGAACATTTTCCAGTAAGGCTTTATCGCGACTGAGATCTGGACTCCATACTGGTCCGGCAAACTCAAGAATTGGTCTGACGTATATAGAGTAAAGTTTACTCATCGAGGTTAAAGATATTCGTGTAAAACATTTATGGATTAAAAACAGTTTCGAGTTTGCGCGTTTACACACCGACACTATATGGTCAGACCAATTTAAGTTACTGTTAACTATTACTCCAAGTTCTTTGTGGGAGGTTACTGACTCTATGGGATGTCCATTAATAGAGGAACTGGTCCGAATATGGGCTATGTATTTAATATGGGCCACCACACTACCTAGGAAACAAGTAGTGCTATCTGTTAGAAAATGCCCAAATATACTAGAGGGCCCCTTTCTTGTCATATATTTGCAGATTCCTCCACCAGTGCATATGTTGTTGTTACACAGTGTAGACCGTTTGATTTTGACTCTTGAAAACATTTTATTGGGTAAGTTTATATAAAGTGATATTTGTGTTTATGGACATTTTTTCGGAATTGATATATTTTGCTTGTGCGACAGAAAGAGGGAAGACAAGGGTGTTAATGTAGATTATGACCAAAAAGTAATTACAAAATCATAAGCTAATATTTTTCTTGAACGTACATATTTTGAAATATGGGCCCCTTGTGTGACGTAAATATGGGCTAGGGGCTCATATTCAGACCGCCCGCATTGATCTAAAAGAACTATTGGAAAAAGCCTTTCTGAAATGCCAGACGGCAGCTAAGAATGGGTTTAAAGTAACAGGACTAGGGCCAATAAATATAACCATTTTTTTATGCTGATTTCGGTGCTGAGAAACTTGAATCTGAGAAAACTTGTAACTCGACTGGAATTTATTTGGAAGGATTGACAGGTCACCTTGCAGAAACGATTTCTTTAGAAAATATAACAGTTCGTTCAGAAGATCAAGGACCAAGTTATTCTAAAGACCCAGATCGATCATTAAGGAACACAGCGAACGCAACAACTAAGTATGCCAGAACATTGTTCAAAAATATTCATCAGTCCATTCGTTCATTCATCTGCCCCATCAGTTACGAACCGAGCGTTTTTAAGAGGAAGGAAAACTTCTTGGTTCTTAAGCTATAACTTTATCTCCGTATAAATTGGTTCGTAAATTATCAATTGAGAATATAAGACAATCAAAAGAAGGGAAGGAAAAAAGAACAGTATTTTCAGTTGAATTAAAAGAAAATGTAAAGGTAAAGGAAGGAAAGGGGAAGCTAATAGGGAAAAAATATAAAGAAATCCAAGAGAAAAAACAAAACCAAATTCAGTTCGGATGAATAAGATAAAGAGGAATTTTTGCCCGCTGATTAAGACCTTGACATAGCGCAGATAGGACAGTAATCTCCTGAAAGCAGTGGAGCCACATGTCTATTATGTATGTAAAAAAGAGTTTTCTGATGATACTAGATAATGGAGAAGAAACTGGTTCAATGTTTAATGTGCAATCTCTGGGCACATGAACAGTGTTCCGGAGCAGAAAGAGACTCTTATCTACGTTTGCGATTTTTATAGATAATTTTATTTTATTTTTCAGAGATATTTATTATTCCATAAGCATGAATTGTTGGCTAAGTTATGTCGTATTTTTATTGTCAAAAGAAAATTTTGATAGTTTTTTAATGGGGCCCATATTTCAGACAGCCTGGCCTGGTTAGAAAAATATGCTCCGCTTCATATTATTACCTGTAAAATAAATAAGCTTTATAATAAAAAATACATAGTTAGCAGTTTTATTTCTAAGGTCTTATAGCATGTATACATGACATTTAAACAGTATTATCAAAATATAATAAGCAAGTTTCAATAAAAAAACAAATGAGGGGCCCATATTCGGACCAGTTCCTCTAAAGTACGGTAGTAATGGGTTATTATTGCCAATATGTAGTATGACGCATTTTTCAATGTTCAGTGGAAGTAACCACTCTGAGGACCATTTGAATATTGCGTCAAGGTCAGTTTGAAGAACATGTTGGTCAATAATTGGATTCACATATAATTTAGTATCATCCGCGTAAATGGAAACCTTACTGGATACAACGAGAGGAAGATCACTAGTGTAGATACAAAATAGTAGTGGTCCAAGTACTGATCCTTGTGGAACTCCACTCTTGACTGGTTTATCTACTGAATAAGCTTCCCCAACACGAACTCGGAAGTACCTGTTGGATAAAAAATTTTGAATCCAAATGTTTAATTTTCCGCGGATACCATAGTGATCCAATTTAGCTAGTAATCGTCGTTTGGGAACACGATCGAAAGCTTTGGAGAAGTCTAAATAGACTACATCAACAGGATGTCGATTGTTTAAAGTTGTGGACTGATGGGAATCATGATCGGAGATGACTGCCTATTTAAAATTCACTTTGCTGACGATCAAGCAGTACTGGCACAAGATTCGTATGACATGGAATTCATGTTAACCCGCCTGTATTCAGACTACAAAAAAGGGGATTAAATATAAATATAGAAAAAACAGAATATCTAGTCGTGAATTCTGACGCCCACTTTGAAAACCTAATAACAGAGAACACGTCAGTTAAACAGGTGGAAGAATTCAAATATCTGGGAGCTGTAATAAACAGAGAAGGTCTAGGCAACAAAGAAATCCAAAGACGAGTTGAACAAAGTAGGAAGGTAGTAGGTTGCTTGAATTCCGTGTGGTGGGATAAAAAATATATCCGGAACTACAAAATTAAGAATAGGGAAGTCATTTGTGGAATCGGTGCTAATGTATGGAAGCGAAGTGTGGACATTAACAGCAGAGTCCAGAAGAAGGATCAATGCTGTGGAAATGGACTACATACGTAGAAGTGCTGGAATCTTCCGATTGACAGAGTACGTAACGAAGAAATAAGATACAGCGGTTGACAGGCTCGAGAGAAGAAGTCTAAAATGGTTCGGTCACTTACTTAGAACGGACGACCAACGATGGCCAAAGAAACTACTGAAATGGAAACCCCCAGGTAGGAAGAAAAGGGGAAGACCAAGACTATCCTGGAATGACACGATAAGGAAGGCCATGGAACACCGAGATTTGGAAGAGGAAGATGCCCAGGATAGAAATAGATGGCGGTTAGGTGTGGGGATGCGGCGTCAGCCGATATGACACCCCGTATAATATATATATTATTTAATATATCTATACAGAAAAAAAGTAGAATTAAAGCATTACAAAAACATTTATTTACACAAAAATACGAATTTACAAATATGTACAAATACAAATAGTTTCCTAGTCCATCTTCCAGTATACGAACTAGTTCTGTGGTATTAATATACATTGAAAATGCTCCATAAGCGGACTATTCGAATTTTTCGAAAAAAAATTCGTTTTATAAATAGAGCTCCTTTATTTTTGGCGATAAAAAATTTTTTCAAAAATGATTTTGTAGGATATACAATGATGATTTTGTAGGACCTTAGCTATAAGACTGTGTAAATTGAATTCCATAAGATCCCTTAGTTTTTAATTGGGGTGGGTTTAAAGGGCTCGATAAGGGGTTGTTTGCTCGTAAATAGAGGTTTTAAACAGCACTGTAATGAAAATCTATGCCCAAGGAAATTTTAGTTATGAAAAAAGCTACAATTTAGTAACCTATCATTTTTTTCGCATCTCTAGTATTTTCGGAGATATTTTGAAGAAAATGGCAAAAAATACGAAATTGCAAAAAATCAATTTTTTTTAAACTCCAATTTTTCTATAATTAGGCCTTTTAAATAGGTCAAACTTCTTGTGTGTATTGATAATACAAATATAAAAGAAATTACAGAATGGTAAAGACCAACTTTTAATTAGGAGATTAGTTAGTGTTGTTTTCATTAGTGTTGTCATCATAAGTCACTTAATTTTTAGGCTAGAAACTTTTTGTTTTTTATTTTGAAAGGCCTAATTGTGTCCTTGAAAAAAGATTATTTAAGTTTTCCTCGAAAAATGCAAAGTTTTCCCGTTATTTGGCTTTGAATATTTCAAATTATACATTTGACGAAAAAAGCTAACCTTTAACATGCCGTATCTCGGTTTGTATTGGTCGTAAAAATATTATAAAGACAGAATTTGATTTGTGTTACTAAAAGACAAAATTTTGATAGCTACAGTTTTTTGATTAATGCATATTTTTGGAGTTATTCTCAAAAAACATTCTAAAAAAGTAGATTTTTTCGTCGAAAAACTGTTATTTTCAACCGCGAATAACTCGAAAAATATTAGTTTTACGAAAAAAATGTATAAAACATTTTTTCTTAGAATTGCGTTTTACATCGATTTACATGGTTAAATTTAATAAAAAATTCCCACCCTCGAGATGGGGTGGCAACCACCCCCAAAGGTTTTAGCGTACAGCAGCTTGATATAGAAAATGATCCTTGGACTATTCCCTACCTTCTGTGAAAATCTCAAGAAGTAAAAATAAAAGAATAAAAACAAATAAAATTGAGACTTGCAAATTATTTTTAATAGATCACTGGACGAATAATTGGATAATTGGATATTCAAATATTTTTTGTTAAAAAGATACACTCACTTGAATTTAAGTTGGCGACAAATGTCGCCACGCGTCTACCTAACAGACATTGAACGAATATTGAATTTTTTTATGATAATAAAATAAGTTACAAGCCGTAACACAATTACAAAACGATAAAATTTAATCAGAAGTCATACTTAGATACATCTTCTCAACAAACGACTATACTTCGTATGAATAAAGTAAAATATTTTTCAGGAAGTGCTTGCGGGTTCTAACTCAAAACTTTCTTCGTTTAAAGGTCTTTTGTTGTCGAATATGTTAAAACTTACACAATATATTTCATCCTTATTGCGATGCACTTTATTCTTCTCAGACTACAATCGTCTCGGAACGCGAAAAAGTAGAATCTTTGTTGTATGTAATGGTAAACTTAAAAATGCTGAATGTGTGAATGGGCTACTTCTTTTGATTTTTTAATACAACGAAAAATGCTAAAAGTATTCCGAAAAACAAAAATAAATTTATCAAGAATCGACCGATATAAAAAGCATCTACCTTTACTAACAACGTTGAAATAATACACTGGGGTGCAAAATTAACCGAACACCCTAAAAATCGGTCATTTTTGATGTCTCAAATTTTCTAAACCGGTTGTCCGATTTAGCGATTTTATATTATGTTATAGCCTTATTCTTTAACAATATCGCTGTAATAATATTGATGCTAAATAGGTAAATTTTCATTGTATACCGGGTGTACCTGTACCAATAAAACTGTGTTTTTTCTCAAACTTCGCATCACCCTGTTGAATATTTTAGCATTTATAAAATACTCAAATTAAAACCCAACTATAGCCCCATGTTTTCTCAACATTCTGTTTTTTTTATTCATTCGCTATGTTGGACCGTAAAAAAGTTAGGTATTTTAACAATTAGCCATGTTTTTCATCAATACAGGGTGCTTTTCAATAAGTATGGCAAACTTCAAGGGGTAATTCTATATGAAAAAATAATGACAGTTTGCTTTATAAACATATGTCCGCAAATGCTTCGTTTCTGGGATAGGGGGTGTTGAAATTTCTCTTACAAACTAAAGATTTATTTATTGCTTTAAAAGCGGTTGAGATATGCAAATGAAATTTTGTGGGTTTTAAGATTTTTTTATTGTACATTTTTTGACATACAAGCATGGATTTAATATTTACCATTGGCGCGCATACGGGTAATATGAGCCGTCATATTACCCGTATGTGCGCCAATGGTGAATATTAATCTCTTACTTGTATGTCAAAAAACGTACAATAACTATACCTTAAAACGCACCAAATTTCATTAAAGAAATAAATAAGTCTTTAGTTTGTAAGAAAAATTTCAACACCCCCTATCTCAGAAACGAAGGATTTGCGGACATACAGTTTATAAAGCAAACTGTCATTATTTTTTCATCCAGAATTGCCCCTTAAAATTTGCCATACTTATTTAAAAAAACATTGTCTTGATGAAAAACATGGCTAGTTGTTAAAGTACCTAACTTTTTTATGATCTAATGCAGTGGTCGGCAAACTTTTTAACCAAAGAGCCAAATATGAATATTACAACAATTTAAAAAAATGGGAGCCAAATCTGCTTGATCCGCAAACTTTTATTACACTAAATAATAAAGCTAAAGTGTCTAGTCGGTTAAGATAGTGAAAAATGCTCCCAGCGATATTCCAAAAATAAAAAACCACATGTTCTACATCAAAAAGTATTCGACGAAAAAAATTTTAAACCCCCAAAATCCATAACCCCACAAAAAATTAAAACGTGTTTTTTCGTTTTTTGGCGATATCTTCGTTTCTAATCATTGTAGAAATTTTTATCTTCTTTCGTTTTGAAGGGTTTTATTTCCTGCAACACTGTATTTTTTATAAAATTTTTAGCGCAAAATCCATTTTTTTTAATGTTGGTATGTAGAACCGAAAAGGGAAAGAACAGCAAACGTGAACCTCTTCAGCTGATCATAAGAATCAGGAATACTATTCCAAGCTTTGAAAATCATCAGGTCTTCTTTCTTCAGGTCATTCAAAGCAGGTCACTTGTGTTGTGAACATTTTTTTCTTCTCCAATATTTCCAATTCAACACAAAGACGTTCGAATTTAGAGCGCCATACGTCATGGTTTTTTAAATCCAGAAATTGTGTTTCAAAGCTATTAATGTCAATTTCAAAAAGAGAAAATTTCAACTCGGTTATCGCATCATTAAGAGGATTTTTGACAAATGCTAAAGTTTGTAAGTTTGATAAAAGCTAATTTATCAGAATAAGAATGTTTTTTCTATACCCTATTCCACGAACATACGCCTGTTTTGGATTATTCTACAACGAATATTTTACTGTGCAAAATAAGAAGAACGAAAGTAAATTGCAAATTACATTGTTGTTTATTGGAATAATTATTAGCGCCATTTACTTTCGTACTTCTTATGTTGCACAGTAAAATATTCGTTGTCGAAGTAATTCAAAACAGGCGTATGTTCGTGGGATGGCCCATAAATGGCTTTCCTATCAAGTTTTTTTAAATGAAAATATTATTGCGCTTTCCGTGGATATTTGTGCCAGAGCCGCACCTAAGGAGCCAAAGAGCCACATGCGGCTCCGGAGCCGCACTTTGCCGACCACTGGTCTAATGTAAGCCAATGAATCAAAAAACAAAATATTTAGAAAACGTGAGGCTATAGTTGAATTTCAATTTCAGTGTTTTACAAATGCTAGAATATTCCACCGGGTGATGCGAACTTTGAGAAAAAAACACAGTTTGATTGGTACACCCGGTAAACAATGAAAATGTAACTGTTTAGCAACAATACTCTTACAGCGATATTGTTAAAGAATAAGGCTATAATATATTAAAAAAATAACTTAAATCGGACAACAGGTTCAAGAAATTCGAGACATCAAAAATGACCCATTTTTAAGTTGTCCGGTTAATTTTGCACCCCAGTGTAGGTCAATGTTTTTATTAAATAAGAATGTAATTTCTAAAATTCTGACTTTTTAAAGTCAAAACAACTCAAAATTCGACTTAATTTCCAATTAGAGTGACGCGAATTCAGAGTGAGCAACGATAAAATTCGACAAAAAGGTTTGACTAAGTATTTGACCAATAGTCCACAGAAATAAGATTTTTCTCGTGACACTTCCCCCTCTAGGCCAAGACCAAATTTTTTGAGTAGTATGGGCATCTATATTAATAACCTTTATGTTTCCTGCAGCCGATTTTGATGATATACAGAGCGACAAGCGAAAGGTGGCGGCTGACCTTCTCGTATTCTGCATTTGACGCTGTGTATTTTCACTCAAGGTCACGCGCCAGCACTGGCTTGTCGGATAGTACATAGTTATAAACAAATGAAGATCAAAAAACGGTAAATTTTCGCTTTTTTCGTCTATAACCAAAAAGTTAAGCATTTTAAACCAATTTGAGAGTAAGAAACTAATAAATCATCTAAAAAATTTCATTATGGCGTTCGCTGAATATGTCTATCCTTATTGGTTGCTTAGAAAATTGCAAAACAAATTATAAATTTTGAGTTTTTATAAATATTCATAACTTATGTAAAAATTAACTTAGAACCTTCTTATTATAGGAATTGCTGGGACTTCTGGTGCTTAAATTATATTTTAAATTTTAAAGCAATTGGTCAAATAGTTTAAAAGTTATTTAATTTGTTTATCCCAAATTCATTTTTTTTGCAGTCAGAAAATTATGAGGCTATGGTAAGACTTCTGACAGTTTATGCAAGAAGAACATTTATACTTTTGACCTAATTAAAAAAAAATGACAAAAAGTAATTTTAAACAGTGTAAAATTATTTTGCAAAAACACGTCGATTTTTTGCTTACTTATAAACAATTACAATAACTTTTGAACCGTTACCCGTAGAAAAAATATTTTTTAATATTTGGAAAGACTGAATTTTTATACACATTTAGAAAGAAAAACAATTGTCCTAGGACAATTAGGGACGAAGTTAGCTCCCCCTTTTTTTAATTCACATGTTTTGCAAAATAATTTTGCAGTATTTAGAATTATTTTTTGCCATTTTTTTTTAAATTAAATTAATAGTATAAATCTTCTTCTTTCATAAACTATCCAAAGTATTAGTGTAACTTCATCATTTTCTGACTTATAGCGTTGCAAAAAAATTAATTTGGGATAAAAAATTAAATACCTTTTAAACTATTTGACCAATTGCTTTGAAATTTAGGGTATGATATAGTCTCAGTATTCTGTGTAATAAGAACGTTCTAAGTTAATTTTTACATAAGTTATGAATATTTATAAGAACTCAAAATTTATGATTTATTTTGCAATTTTCTAAACAACCAATAAGGATAGACATATTCATCGAACGCCATATTGAAGTTTTTTATACGATTTATGAATTTCTCACTCTCAAAATTGTTTAAAATACTTAACTTTTTGTTTATAGACGAAAAAAGCGAAAATTTACCGTTTTTTGATCTTCATTTGTTTATAACTATGTATATCATCAAAATCGGCTGCAGGAAACATATTGGTTATTAATATAGATGTCCATACTACTCAAAAAATTTGGTTTTGGCCTGGAGGGGGTTGTGTCACCAACAGGATATTTTTTTCCTTATTTCTCTGAACTACAAGATAAGTTGCAACATTAGTGTTAATAGCCCAGTAAGTGACCGTTTTGGAGTGTAATTTTCCTAGTCACGAAGGGTTTGCTTGAAAATTTTGATTTAGGTTTCTCTTACCCCATACTTTATTATTGGACCCACGGTTGCTTTTACTTGGGGGGTGAAAGCCACCCTTCTCGAGAGCGAAAACATACGTTCAAGATAAATCGGGAAAATGATAAATTGACTAATTCTAAGCAACTTTTGTTGTATAGAGTTTTTTCACTAGGTCAAAATTTTCGAGTTATGTGCGAGTGAAAATGTTTATTTTTCAACAAAAAACCAAATAATGGTTTTTAGCGAATAACTCATAAAGTAAGTATTCTATTGAAAAATGCAGCCTATAAAAAATAAAAAAATGGCGACTTTATGTATGAAGTCTACAGATCCAGCAGAACCAAAGTGGAACCAAAGATCGCCAACCTCCAAAAGTAGACGGTAACTTAAGAAGAAGAAAGGAAACAAAAGAGACAATTTACAGTGACAATTTAAAAATCAGTACTAATGTACGGAAGTAATAGTAAGGTTTCTCAAAACAAAATAAAGATAAATTGCAATAAATAGAAATAGAATTTTAAAAAGCATAAAAGGTATAACTCGACAGAACCATATCCACTACAAAGTAGTCCACAACAAAGGTTTAAACACTTAGTAAGAATGAAGGACAAAAAATAAGTAAACCAGGTTTAGAAAAATAGAAGCAATAAAAATATTTAGACTACGTCCAAGAAAAACGTGGGTTATGACGGATAGCCACAACAGAAGAGAAGAAAAGCTAGCCACAACAAGAAAGAGAGTAAGAAGAAGAAGAGACAAAAAGCTCATATGATGGAAGAGTAATGGCAAGATATAAAGAATAATTATATCTACTTTATCTCATATTATGTATCAATTTGTTTGTGAAAACTGTCATTATAGATAGCAGTACGGGAAGTGTTGTTTAAAGTGTGCGTGAAGTAACAATGTATTTTTTCGAATACTGCGCGATCATTTTGAGAGTTGACACTCACCAGAACTAACGTCACCAGATGCGTACCTATGGGGAACGCTGAAGGAGTCAGACAGATTCATCGTCTGCCATTTCGGAATTGCGGACTAGAAATACAGATTTTTTCGTACCAGAGATAGTGGCGGATCTATAAATTTGCCTTAGGAGGGGAAATTTGCATGAAGGAGCAACTTCTCATAAAAAACAAACCAAAAAACACATAAAAAATAAACTCTGATTACGTAAAAGACATAAATAGTAACTTATAGGCATTAAGTACCCTTAATTTTCCTAGCTAGCGTGTTTATTGGGTTGAATTTGTCTTTGTGTGGTTTCGGTTTCATATCAGCTAATATATTTTTATGTTTGAACAATTTTTTTCTTTAATTTTGGACCTTTTTAGCGGGGAAATTTCCTTATTTTTCCTTCCCGTAGATCCACCACTGACGAAAGGGCATCTTTAACATCTGTTTTATCGGGAACGTGTGTCGTCGTGAATAATGTTTGCAAGGCTATATCATGTATACTAAGTATATAAATGATCATAAACCTTTCAATATTCATTTCAGTACTGCTTATACAGGGTGTTTCATTAGGAAAGTAACATACGTTAACTGTAGAAAGAGGATACTTAGGCGATCTCAAAAATACCATATTTAATGGATCTTACTCCATTAATAACAAAGATACTGGGTGTTTTATCTATTTTGCCTTTTTGTTAATCAGTTCATAACTTTTTAACCACACAGTATATTTATTTTATATTTGGCACGCAAATATCATGTAAGGTGTACAATAAACTAATTTATTTACAATTGTAAAAAATCCAGATCCGGATTAAAAAATATTGGAAAAATGTTCCGACCACAAAACAACACCCTGTACATTAAATTTTTTTAAAATGGATTTTTCAGTTGAAAAGGGGATGAAAAACTAAATTCAGTGGTATAATTTTAATTTTCTACAAAATGATTTTTCTGGTGAAATTTTGAATTTGAATTCGGAAATTAAGTGAATTGCGAGAGCTCTAAGTAGAAAAAAAATTGAAATACAACTTACAACTTGTCAACCTCACTGTATATTGATTTTATATTTAACACGCGAATATTCTTTTAGGTGTCCAATCAATTACAATTATAAAAGATCCAGGTCCGGTTTAAAAAATATTGTGTAAATATTCCGACCCAAAAAAGCACCTTGTATATTAATTTTCTTTAAAATGGATTTCGCATTTGAAAAGAGGATGAAAAACAAAATTAGTGGTATACTTTGAATTTTCGACAAAATGATTTTTCTGGTAAAATTTTGAATTTGAATTCTGAAATTATGTCAATTGCGAGAGCTCTTGTAGAAAAAATTAAAATGCGACTTAATTTTAATTAATACCATTATTTAATCTAAATTGGTAAAATGTTAATATTTTAGTGTTTTTTTATTATTTGTGAAAAATAGTTTTTGGCGAATATTCATATTTAAATAATGAATAAATAATAAAGGGTCAATAAAGAATACATCACTTTAATCAACAAAATAGCTAAAAATTATAACAAAACAGCGAAAATTTGCAGCATAATCATTATTCAAAACTAAAGTACTTATTCAAAATTACCACCATCAAAAATTATTTTTTTTATACGTAGGTACGGTAAATTTTTGTAGTTAGGTACCTAGCGTCATGTGTACTGTGTACTGTGTGTGTTGAGTAAGTGTCTTTTTACATTGCAAAGTCGACGTCATTGTCTTTGCAAAGAGACGCTAATTGTATCCGAACGTCTGCGGTCCCTCTGGTGAGTACCGATCCCACAAGGACAGAAACTATTTTCATTTATTAATTTATAATAAACGAAAAATTTCTGACCCTGGTGAGATTCGAACTCACGACCATTCGGAGCTTTCGATCCAAAGGTAGGCGCTCTTACCACTGAGCCACAGAGGGGGCCATCAAAAATTATTGTTATGTGTGCAAATGTTAATATTTTACCAATTTAGATTAAATAATGGTATTAATTAAAATTAAGTCATATTTTAATTTATTTTAGTTTGAGCTTTGCAATTCACATAATTTCAGAATTCAAATTCAAATTTTTACCAGAAAAATCATTTTGACGAAAATTCAAAATATACAACTAATTTTGTTTTTCATACTATTTTCAAATGCAAAATCCATTTAAAAAAAATTAATATACAAGGTGTTTTTTTGGCTTCGAACATTTATACAATATTTTTTAATCCGGACCTGGATTTTTTATAGCTGTAATTAAATTAATTAACTGGACACCTAAAATAATATTCGCGTGTTAAATATAAAATCAATATACAGTGTGGTTGACAAGTTGTAAGCTGTATTTAAATTTTTTTCTACTTAGAGCTCTCGCAATTCACTTAATTTCAGAATTCAAATTCCAAATTTCACCCGAAAAATCATTTTGCCGAAAATTCAAAGTATACTGCTGAATTTAGTTTTTTATCCTCTTTTTAACTGAAAAATCCATTTTAAAAAAATTCAGTGTACAGGGTGTTGTTTTGGGGTCGGAATATTTTTCCAATATTTTTTAAGCCGGACCTAGATTTTTTACAATTGTAAATAAATTAATTTATTGTACGCCTTAAATGATATTTGCGTGCCAAATATAAAATAAATATACAGTGTGGTCAAAAAGTTATGAACCAATTACGAAAATGGCAAAATAGATAAAACACCCAGTATCTTTGTTATTAATGGAGTAAGACCCATTAAGTATGGTATTTTTGACACCGCCTAAGTATCCTCTTTCTACAGTTAACGTATGTTACTTTACCAATGAAACACCCTGTATTGCGGCATACTGTATAATATTTCCGGTTAATTGATTTCTGATAGAATCCATTAATTACTGTTTAAAACCAAAGCGTTTCAGCTTTTTTTTAAGTGCTCATCTCACTTTTTTTCCACCAGGATACTATCAAAAAATTACATTTTTATTCGAAAAACGTAAATCGTTTCATTGTATTCTCCTTTTTTTTTTTGTTCGTATACATCAAAAAACGCATTTACATCCAACACAAATTCGCTGGTCGAGTTAAAACCCCCCGAAACAAAGAAATAATGACTACGGCAGAATCGACAAATGAGCCGAACAGAATTTTGGCAAATAAAGAATCAATTTATTCTCTTTTTGCTCGGATGAAAAATTAAACGTTTTTAGGGATGTAGTTAATGATCGTCGACCGGCATCAAACATCAACTGAAAGTAAATTACTCATATCAAATCCCCACGAGACGGAAAAATAAGGATCAGTGGTGGTTCGTGAATGACTGAAGGTCAAGATTTCATTGTTTGCGAGAACGAAGGTTGTTAGGAGATATACAGGGTGTCCACAAATTCTACTGACAGACGAAAACCTGAGATTTCTCAGATTATTTTAAGACAACTTTCACAATTCACCTATTCTGAAAATGCTTCCTAAGGGAGCTAGAGCTCTTTGAAGATGGCGTCTTGTAATTAGTTTTTTTAAATATCTTCAGAACGCTTCTATTAAAAAAACGAAAACTGGTGCGCCTATTTATCGTACAGAGATAAATCGATTCCTTCTTCTTCTTCTTTAAGTGCCATCTCCTAATTGGAGGTTGGACATCATCATCACTATCTGTACTATATCTACCGCTGCTCTAAAGAGTTCTACAGAACTGCATTTAAACCAGTCTCTTAAGTTCCTCAACCATGCCACTCTCCTTCTTCCTATACTTCTTCCGCTTCTTATCTTTCCCCGTATTATCAGTCTTAGCATTTCACATCACTGTCCCCTCATTACGTGTCCCAGATATTGTAACTTTCTTATTTTTATTGTGTTTATTATTTCGCATTCTTTGCCCATTTCTCGCAATACTTCCATGTTCGTTTTGTTCTGTGTCCAGGCTATTCTAAGCATCCTTCTGTAACATCACATTTCAAATGACTGTAGCTTATTTATGTGTTCTTGCTTCAACGTCCAGCTTTGGAGTCCATATTGCAATATCGATAACACGTAGCATCTCAAAGCTCTTACTCTTAGTTCTAATCTAAGGTCTTTTTTGCAGAGAATTGTTTTCATTCTTACAGACGCATTTCTTGCTATTTATATTCTGGTCCTTATTGTTGTTGTTTGATCATTTTTCTCTGAAATCCAGGTTCTTAGGTATTTGTATTTATCAACCCTTTCCATCGGTAAATTTCGCAAATGTATGCTTGTTTGTATGTTTGTTTTCTTCGTTATTATCATGTATTTTGTCTTTTTTATATTCATTTTTAGTCCATATTCTTCACAGAAACTGTTTGTTTTTTTTGTAGTAATTGGAGTTGTTCAACAGAGCTTGGCATAATTACGGTGTCATCTCATATCTAATGTTGTTAATAGATCTTCCGTTAATTATTATTCCTTCACTTCGAGATAGTAATGCTTCTTCAAAAATGGCTTCACTATATGCATTAAAGAGTAATGGAGACATAATACATCCCTGCCTAACTCTTCTCCTGATTTCAATTTCTGGACTGGGTTTGTTATCTATTACAATGTGTGCTCTTTTATTCCAGTAAAGGTTTGTTATTATTTATAAGTCCCTTTTGTCTATGTTTTTTGTCCTTAGAATTTCGACTAATTTTTCATGTCTTACTTTGTCAAATGCTTTCTCAAAATCAACGTAACAAACATGCACATCCACATTCATGTCCATGATAGTTTTTAGGGATGTAGTTAATGATCGTCGACCGGCATCAAACATCAACTGAAAGTAAATTACTCATATCAAATCCCCACGAGACGGAAAAATAAGGATCAGTGGTGGTTCGTGAATGACCGAAGGTCAAGATTTCACTGTTTGTGAGACCGAAGGTTGTTTGGAGATATACAGAGTGTCCACAAACTCTTCTGACAGACGTCTGACAGACGAAGACCGGAGATTCCTCAGATAATTTTATTAAATAAATAAATAAATATGGGTGTTAAACAGGGCTGCTGTCTATCGCCGACGCTATTTAAAATATATTTGGAGCAACTATGTTTTGCGGATGATCAGATTCTTATGGCCCAGGATTATCATTGAATATATGACCCGCAAAATCATAGAAGAGTACCGGAACTGGGGTTTAGAAGTGAATTCCAAAAAAAAAGGAATACATGTGCGTTGGAGGTGTACAGCAGTATCTAGCGTTGGAAAATGAAATAGCTATTAATCACTGTCAGGAATATAAATATTTGGGGCTTAAAATTACACACGATGGACCATTGGACAAGAATATCCAAGGTGCACACAAGTAAGGAAAGCTATCGCATTATTGAACACAACCCTATGGGACCAAAGTATCTCCAAAGAAAATAAACATAACATCTACAACAGCACTGTTAAGAGCATTATAACATCTAGCAGCGAAGTTTGGTCATTTAAAGGAAAATCTGAAAATCTGATCAGAACAACTGAAATGGACTTCTGGAGAAGAGCTGCTGGTATATCAAGAATAAATAAAATCAGAAATACAAGAATATTGGAGATAATGGATGTAAATATGTAAAAGGAAGACCAGTTAACTGATAAAGTTGCAATAGAACGAGGAGTACGGCAAGGCTGATTTTATCTCCACTACTATTCAATATTTATTCTGAATGGGTATTTAAGGAACCTTTAGACGGTTGTGCGAAAGGAATATTAATAAACGGTGAATGGTTGAATAACATTAGATATGCAAATCACACCATAGTTTTTGCTGATAACCTGAATGATTTACAGATATTAACAAATCGCATAACAGAAGTCAGCAACAGATACGGACTAGCTCTTAACATAAAGAAGACCAAATTTATGACAATTAGCAAAAAAATAATACTAATCGCTCAACTGACAATCACCCAACAGAATGTCGAAAAAGTCAAACAATATACCTATAGGGGAACCGATTTAGATACACAATGGGATCACTCAACAGAAATTAAACAGGAAATAATAAAAGCAAAAGCAGTATTCGTTAGAATGAGACCCATTTGCAACAGTCGAGATATATCATTAAAAAAATACCATCTGTTAAAATGCTACATATTCACACTTCGATCTACAGAATGGAAGCGTGGACACTAACTATTGCATTTATGAATCGGCTCAAAGCTTTCGAAATGTGGTGTTATAGGCGGATCTTACGTTTATCCTGGGTTGACCGAATTACTAATGTGGAAGTCCTGAGTAGAATGGGGACAGAGTGTGAAATTCTCATGACCATCAAAACTAAAAAATTAGAATATCTAGGACATGTAATGAGAAATCAAGAACTTTACGCCCTTCTCCAACTTATTCTCCAAGGGAAGGTAAATGGTAAAAGCGGACCGGGAAGAAGACACATTTCCTGGCTTCAAAATTTACGAAAGTAGTATAACACGACTACCACTGAACTGTTCCGCGCCTGGGTAAACACAGTCAAGATAGCCATGATGAGCGCCAACATCCGGAACGGATAGGCACTTTCAGAAGAACAAGAAGAAGAAGAAGAAGAAAAAGAAGAAGAAGAAGAAGGATTTAAAGCATACTATAATTGACGATATAAAAACAAAGCAACTAAGATGGTTTGGCCACGTACAACATATGGAAGACGACAGATTATCGAAGCGAGTACTACGATGGGCATCAAAAGGACGGCGAATAAGAGGAACACCTAGGAAAAGCTGGATAGAGGGAATCCATAGGAAAATTAGAGATAGAGGCTTGAACGAAGACATGAGAGGCTTGACAGAGAACAATGGCGATTGAGAATCGAAAGACGTCGTAGAACGTTATGGACCGATTACACAGCCCAACAAAAAAAATCAACTGATTTTAGTTAATTCATCTGTGATGATTCCAAAAATAAAAACCTTTTCTTTGTATCAGCTCTAGTTTTCGAGATAGGTATAACATATTTATCAAATTACTTAAATATTCTTACATTTCTGTATATTCCACCACTATAATTGCAATATGTTTATAAACAAACTTAACAAATTCTAAGACAAATGGGCAAATGAACAAAAGGCCTATTTTGGTGGTAATTTAGGAGATCAAGATAAATCCTGAGTTCCACAGGTAGTGTGCAAAACTTGTATTGAAAACTTGCGACAGTGAGTGGACGAAAGGACAACGAAAATGTTTAAATTTGGTTTTCCAATGGTATGGAGGAAACCAAAAATCATTTTGACGATTGGTATTTCTGTCTTGTGAATATAAAGGGCATTAATCGTCACAATCGATATACGTGAACATATCCTAACCTGGATTCAGCAATAAGACCAATTCCACATCAGCTTGAGCAGATACCCATTTTAATATTTAGCAGCCTACCTATGTTACCAGAGGATAATGCCGAAACATTATTTGACGAACTGCAGACTAATAGATTTGAGGAAGACGACAGTGATTTTGAAGGGGATTCAACACGTCCTGAGCGCTTTACTCAGGAAGAGCTAAGTGATCTTACAGAAATTTGAACCTTCCCAAGGATTCTTCCGAGTTGCTTACCTCCAGACTAAAAGAAAAGAATGTTCGTCACTCAGACACCAAAATTACATACTACCTTAATAGAGATAAAAGATCTTTTGCCTTTTTTTCTCAGCAAGATGATACGGTTTTTTAAAGGACTGTTAGAAAAAATGGGTGTATCGGAGTATACACCAGATCACTGGCATCTTTTTATCGACAGTTCCAAACGAAGTTTAAAGTGTGTCCTTCTACATAATGGCAACAAATATGGAAGTATACCAATTGAGCATTAAAGTGGAATAAATGCTCAACAATTTTAACAAACACGGTTGTCATATGAGTATTAAAATTCATTACTTCCACAGCCACTTAGACCGTTTCCCAGAAAATCTTCACCAAGATATCAAAACGATGAAAGAGGGGTATCAGGAAGATGGGGCTATCACATGATGGCGGATTACTGCTGGAGTCTTCAAAGGGACCGTCTTTTTAAAGCCTTTGCAAGAAAATCATATAAAAGGAAGTTTTTAGGTGACGCCGAATAACACATTTCTGTTGCGACGCTGCCGGTTAGGTTAGAGTTAAAGTTAAGTTTTTTTGGCAGATATGTGTGATGATTTTTGTAAGTACATTATAGTAAAATTAATATCTTAATTTTTATTCGTATTTGGTTTATTTCATGGGTAGCAGCACTACATATGTAGGTGGTGCTGCGTTAAATTACCCTATATGCTAGAAATGTGTCGTATTTTCTGAAAACGATCTGATGGAACAAATCTGGTGGCATTTTTGGATTTAGCAGACCCAAATTACCTAGAAACAGTAAAAAAATTTCCGGCAGCAAACTGTGTGTTTACCAGTGTTATATAACCCAATTCACCTAGTCCAAAAATGATTCCTAAGGGAGCTAGAGCTCTTTGAAGATGGCGTCTTGTAATTAGTTTTTTTTAATAACTCCAAAACACTTCTATTTACAAAAACGAAAACTGGTGCTCCTATTTATCTTTCAGAGATAAATCGATTCCCTTAATTGCGAATTTCTAGTGCCGGTCATAGGCGACCGTCTGAGGGCACAATAATGTAGCACATTCTGACGCACTCTGTCGAAAGGCTTGGAAAGTCAGTTTACCATCGAGGTCTGAATCCAAATTGTTGGTCAATGAGGGAAGATGCTCAAACAGTGGAAATAAATAGTCAAGCAGAAAACTCGCAAAAACCTCAGGTATTGAACTGAGAATACTCACGAGGTGATAATTATTCATCGAGGACTTATTACCTGACTTGAAAATTGACTAGACGCTTTTCTTTCAAAAGTTTGGGAAGATTCCAGTTTGTAGTAGTGTATAGTATAATACATATCATAAATTTATACTATCTGGATCTCGCGTACCTAAAAAAGTTTAGGCATTAATAGCAACCTTAAAATTTGTTAATAGCTTAACGGTGTCTAGTCGGACAAACTATGATATATGGGAACACTGGAACAGGAGAAGTTTTAATTGTGGAACGTGATTTTAATTGTGGAAGGTATCATCCTGACAAGTTTATGATTGTGATAGGTTGCAGGTTGTTTTTAAGTTTATTCAATAGCAAACTTTATATAATACTTATATGAAAAAATGTTAGTCCGACAAATATGTTGGGCGTTTTAATAAGTCCGACACGTAGAACATGTCAAATGACAGGAATTATGTTGGTGGCAAATAGCAAGTTCTGTCCGAGAAAATACATGGGACGTTTTCGTAGTCTAACATTCTAAACCTGTAACCTGTTCCACAGTTACAACTTTCCCTGTAGTGTTCTTGTACATCAAAGTTTGTCCGACCAGACATCGTTAAGCTGTTAACAAATTTTCAGCTTGCTATTATTAATTTTTTTTGATACAAGGGATCCTGGCCTATAACTGAGTTTCATCAATTTATTTTTATGGTTATCAGAGAAGAGAAACACATTGTTTGGGCATTTTAATAAGTCCGACACATAGAACATGTCAAATGACAGGAATTATGTTGGTGGTAAATAGCAGTCTCATTTTTTGCATGAGAGTTTAATGAAAGGTTAACAAATCAATTGGAAGTTCTGTCCGACAAAATACATGGAACGTTTTCGTAGTCTAACATTCTAAACCTGTAACCTGTTCCACAATTGAAACTTTCCCTGTAGTGTTCTCGTACATCAAAGTTTGTCCGACCAGACATCGTTAAGCTGTTAACAAATTTTCAGCTTGTTATTATTATATTTTTTTGATACGCGGGATCCTGGCCTATAACTGAGTTTCATCAATTTATTTTTATGATTATCAGAGGAGAGAAACACGCAAATACAATTTTTTTTAGTGATCACAACTCTTACTACGTTCACTAAATTTATTATAAATGTTTTTCATATTAATTTAGATGTGAATCAATATTTTAAATGGAATATATATATATATATATATATATATATATATATATATATATACATATATATATATATATATATATATATATATATATATATATATATATATATGTATTCTCTTGTTTTTACTGTCAAAACACTTATTTCAAGTATAACTGTGGTCATAACTGAATATAATTGATGGATTCGACCGTTACTTGATGGAAGTTCATTTTATCTAACAATAAAACACTGAAAACGTTTGTTTTCTATACTTCCACAAAATTTATTATAACTAAGTGACTACAGCTGTTTCGGCGGAGTGCCTTTCTCAAGTGATATGTTTACAATGTGTTTGCCTTTTTAAGTCTTCAACTGAAGAGGTTGAGGAGTGGGGAGCTGTTTGTCTCGAGTTGGTCATTCAGAATTATATCTGTATTTTTCAGTTTATTAATTTCCATAGATTCTAAAAAAGATAGCTTAAGGCCTTTATTTTGAATATGTAGAATTTGAAACTCTTCATTGAAAGAATGATTATGATCTAGAAGGTGAAGTGCGTATGTAGAAGTGTCTGTTTTTCTATTGTTGAATGCCCTTTTGTGTTCTGCTATCCGTTTGTCAAAAGTTCTGCCAGTTTGACCGATGTACGTTTTCGGACAGTCACCACAAGTTAGTTTGTATACACCACTCTGTAGTTGCTTTCTCTTTCGGCTTTTATTGTTCTTAATATATTTGCTTAAGTTGTTGTTAGTTCTGAAAGCTGGTGTTATTCCTTTCTTTTTTATGTATCTGGCTATCTTTGTTGTTATCTTGCCAGTATATGTGAGAGAGCAGAAGGTACTATGTTCTTTCTGTGGTGGTGGATACACTAATTTCAGGGCTTTCTTATGGAGTTTTTGGTTTAAAATTTTGTTAACTGTTTGTTCGTTATAGCCGTTGTTTACTGCTATTTGTTTAATGATGTTTAGTTCTATCTCGAAGTTATTTTTTGTCATGGGAATTTCTGTCAGTCTATGTATCATGCTATGGTAGGCTGCTAATTTGTGTTGTGTAGGATGGGATGATGAATTGTGTATAGTTGTGTCAGTATGGGTAGGTTTATGATATACGGAGAACTCATGTTTGTTGTGTAGTCTGGAAATCGTTACATCTAGAAAGTTTATGGAGTTATTCTGTTCTGTTTCTATTGTAAACTCAATATTATTATGAAGTGAATTAATATATGATAGAAATTGGTCAAGTTGTCTGTTAGTTCCTGTAAAGCATACTAGTATATCATCCACGTATCTCCACCAATATAAGAACTGTTTAAATACGGGATGTTTAGAAATTGTTGTTTCAAGTTGGTTCATAAATATATCTGATAGCAATGGGCTTAGAGGATTACCCATAATAAGTCCTGCACTGTTGTTTGTGTATATTTGATTATTGAATTCAAAATAGTCTTGATTTATGCAAATTTCAAGAAGGTGTAAAATTTCAGATGCAATGATCGGATTTGTACTATTATGGTCTAAAAGATTTTTAACTAAAACAAAAGTTTCTGTAGGAGGAACACTAGGAAAAAGATTTTTTACGTCAAATGAAATTAGTCTGGAGTTGTTGGGCAATTGAAAATGTTGTATTTTATTAACTAGTTCTAGTGTATTTTTTACGGTGAATTTAGGTGAAAATTTAGTGTATTCTGTAATAATATCTGACAGTTTTTTTGAAAGTTTATATGACGGAGCTTTATAAAAAGAAACTACAGGTCTTATTGGGTGGTCAGGTTTGTGTAGTTTAATAAAAGAGTATAATTTAGGAGGTTGTGGGTTCATAATATTAAGGTATTTCTGTTCTGTTGGATTTAGTATTGATTTTGAATTTTCAATGGCTAGTTTAATTTGTTTTCGGTATTTTTCTGTGGGGTCTTTGTTTAGTTTTATACTGTTTTGGTTAGTTAAAAATTCTATTGTTTTGTTATTATAGTCTCGTTTGTCGATAGCAATAGTAGTGTTACCTTTGTCTGCTTTTGTAAATATTATGTCATGTTTTATTGATTTATTTTTAATTGAAACGGCTATTTGGTTTTCTTTGAAACAGGAATTATTAGTTTCACTACATACATCAGTAATAGATTTTGAAATGATGCTTTTTTCTATGTTTTTGGCAGTTTTGTTTAACGCTACTTCACATTCTACACCTAAATATTCTAAATTTTTTTGATTATTATGTTGAGGCAAGTTGTGTTTGAATCCTTTCTCTAAAAGTTCTATTTCACTGTTATTGAATTTAGTATCTGTTAAGTTTATAAATCTATTGAAAAAACTATGATTTGAAAAATTTGTTGTATGAGTGTTGAGTTTTTTACTATTGCAAATTAGATTATTTAGTTTTTTACATTGTGTATTAAATTTTTTGTCTATTACATTATCTACTTCAGTTCTTACTTTAGAATCTAGGATATCAAATTCTATATTATCTATTATAATTCTATATTATAATTCTATATTAATTCTATATTCTAAATAATCTAATTTGCAATAGTAAAAAACTCAACACTCATACAACAAATTTTTCAAATCATAGTTTTTTCAATAGATTTATAAACTTAACAGATACTAAATTCAATAACAGTGAAATAGAACTTTTAGAGAAAGGATTCAAACACAACTTGCCTCAACATAATAATAAAAAAAAATTTAGAATATTTAGGTGTAGAATGTGAAGTAGCGTTAAACAAAACTGCCAAAAACATAGAAAAAAGCATCATTTCAAAATCTATTACTGATGTATGTAGTGAAACTAATAATTCCTGTTTCAAAGAAAACCAAATAGCCGTTTCAATTAAAAATAAATCAATAAAACATGACATAATATTTACAAAAGCAGACAAAGGTAACACTACTATTGCTATCGACAAACGAGACTATAATAACAAAACAATAGAATTTTTAACTAACCAAAACAGTATAAAACTAAACAAAGACCCCACAGAAAAATACCGAAAACAAATTAAACTAGCCATTGAAAATTCAAAATCAATACTAAATCCAACAGAACAGAAATACCTTAATATTATGAACCCACAACCTCCTAAATTATACTCTTTTATTAAACTACATAAACCTGACCACCCAATAAGACCTGTAGTTTCTTTTTATACAGCTCCGTCATATAAACTTTCAAAAAAACTGTCAGATATTATTACAGAATACACTAAATTTTCACCTAAATTCACCGTAAAAAATACACTAGAACTAGTTAATAAAATACAACATTTTCAATTGCCCAACAACTCCAGACTAATTTCATTTGACGTAAAAAATCTTTTTCCTAGTGTTCCTCCTACAGAAACTTTTGTTTTAGTTAAAAATCTTTTAGACCATAATAGTACAAATCCGATCATTGCATCTGAAATTTTACACCTTCTTGAAATTTGCATAAATCAAGACTATTTTGAATTCAATAATCAAATATACACAAACAACAGTGCAGGACTTATTATGGTAATCCTCTAAGCCCATTGCTATCAGATATATTTATGAACCAACTTGAAACAACAATTTCTAAACATCCCGTATTTAAACAGTTCTTATATTGGTGGAGATACGTGGATGATATACTAGTATGCTTTACAGGAACTAACAGACAACTTGACCAATTTCTATCATATATTAATTCACTTCATAATAATATTGAGTTTACAATAGAAACAGAACAGAATAACTCCATAAACTTTCTAGATGTAACGATTTCCAGACTACACAACAAACATGAGTTCTCCGTATATCATAAACCTACCCATACTGACACAACTATACACAATTCATCATCCCATCCTACACAACACAAATTAGCAGCCTACCATAGCATGATACATAGACTGACAGAAATTCCCATGACAAAAAATAACTTCGAGATAGAACTAAACATCATTAAACAAATAGCAGTAAACAACGGCTATAACGAACAAACAGTTAACAAAATTTTAAACCAAAAACTCCATAAGAAAGCCCTGAAATTAGTGTATCCACCACCACAGAAAGAACATAGTACCTTCTGCTCTCTCACAGTTACTGGCAAGATAACAACAAAGATAGCCAGATACATAAAAAAGAAAGGAATAACACCAGCTTTCAGAACTAACAACAACTTAAGCAAATATATTAAGAACAATAAAAGCCGAAAGAGAAAGCAACTACAGAGTGGTGTGTACAAACTAACTTGTGGTGACTGTCCGAAAACGTACATCGGTCAAACTGGCAGAACTTTTGACAAACGGATAGCAGAACACAAAAGGGCATTCAACAATAGAAAAACAGACACTTCTACATACGCACTTCACCTTCTAGATCATAATCATTCTTTCAATGAAGAGTTTCAAATTCTACATATTCAAAATAAAGGCCTTAAGCTATCTTTTTTAGAATCTATGGAAATTAATAAACTGAAAAATACAGATATAATTCTGAATGACCAACTCGAGACAAACAGCTCCCCACTCCTCAACCTCTTCAGTTGAAGACTTAAAAAGGCAAACACATTGTAAACTATATCACTTGAGAAAGGCACTCCGCCGAAACAGCTGTAGTCACTTAGTTATAATAAATTTTGTGGAAGTATAGAAAACAAACGTTTTCAGTGTTTTATTGTTAGATAACTGAATATATAACAAGACTGTAGGGAGCAACGGATGATCTAAAAGAGAATTGTAAAATAATATCCATAGAAAAGATATTACACACAGAAAAAAGTAATTCCTACGAAACTACAAAACTTGCAATGTGTTTAAACTATTATAGGTTTGTACACAAATCAATCGAAATATTTATTACAAATTTATGAAAATACATTTTTAGGTTCAGTATGAATAATTAAGAGATTAATTATAATTCTACTGAAGGAAGCTATTCCTTTGTGGTATTGTGTAATTTACTATTTTATTTGAAAATAATAAACAATTATTAACATCTAATTTATTAAAAAATGATTGTCCTTTGTCGTTTATAAATAAAGAATTGTCAAGAATGGACCAAATGGAACAGAATCACTTGAAAAGGGATCCTATAACATTCACATAAATTAATATGAGGACAATATTAATACCATATAGAAAAAGACTATCCGAGAAACTTAAAAAAACAATAGGAAATAATTCAACATTTCAACAACATTCAAAACAACAAACATATTAAGTTCTTCTTCTTTTCCAATGTCGACTACACTAATGAAGGTTGGCTATACCCATTGCAAAATCGCCTCTATTTTCTGGCTTTCTTAAAAGCGTCTGAGTGTCCAACCCGGCCCAGTCGCGAATGTTTTTTAGGCAAGATATTTGTCGTCTACCAAGATCTTTTCTTTCTCTTTCTTTTCTATCATAACCTTTCCTTCAATTTTACCCTTTATAATCAGCTGCAGCAGCTCGTACTTATCATTTCTAAGTAGTTGCCCCAAATAGGTTGTCTTTCAAGGAAGGGGACATATAAACCCAAACACAAAATACCCATACATACATATCTAAATCATCCTTCATCAGAAAGTCACCAGACAGTCGCACCACAACTGATTCATCATACTTCCTAATCCCGAGATATAATAGACCCTTATAGAAGAAGACTACTGCAATTATGAGGAGAAAGAACAAAGTGGATATAGAGCTGGCAGGTATTGTAGGGATAATGTGTTTTGCTTGAAGAGGATTATAGAAAAGAAAACAGAGAAAAATCAAGAAGTACATACAGCGCCGGATAAAGGGGCGGGCGAGCCGGGCGACCGCCCGCGGCGCCGAATTTTGAGGGGCGCCAAATTTTGAGGGATGCTGATATAAAAATAAAATATTTTTACATTATTTTTTTGTAACTTTGAGAATTATTCCTAAGACATGATTGAATAATAATTTTAATAATAAGAAAACTATTGCTAGCTATATTCAGAATCAATAACTCAAAAAAAGAATAACAGACAAAAACAAAAATTTTCTAATCAATGTAATGCAACCTAAGAATTTTTATCGCCCATACAATATTAATGCAGAATAAAAATGTTTTTTACGATCTAAAAAGTTTGTTCAGTTTTTAAAAGGACATTTTTTCACGTAGGTACCTATCATTTGTGGTAACAATGTAATACATACATACTTAAAAAAATTGACAAAGATCAAAATGAATAGTCAGGGATATTAAAATACTGGCGCTTGTATATTATGTCAGAGATGTTACATACGCCTCAATGGTTAAGATTAAATAATTTTGTCTTTCTGTTCTGTAAACTTCCGTTAACAAGGTGTGCCCGTGGGTGTGTAATAATTAAAGTGAAATAAAACAAAGATTTGTTAGATATTGAGAATTTGTGGTATTGTGGTATTAATTAGGTATTTTTTACGTTATATAAATTTCGGTAAGTAGGTATCGACGTAAAAAAATATATAAAATTAATGGTAGGAAACATAATATTAAATTGCACATTGTCAGAAGGTAAACAGAATTTTGAACATTTGAAGTGATTTTTAAAGTTATTATTATCATCCGTGTTAGTAAATAAATTTACCTACTCTTTCATTTAGAAGTGATTTATTTCTTCTTCTGACAATTTTTTCTGCCAAAAAACTGGGTATGAACGAATTAGAAATGACAAGTTCTTTTTCATATGAATATATTATAGAAACTTATTTCGAATACTTTGTAAGGTTAAGATGTTTTATTTTTTGCATAAAAACGGCGTGTTGCATGAAAAAAGGAAAGATCAATAATTTTTGTATCACAAATTGAACAAAGAATTCTAAAATGATATTTTATTTTAAATATCTCAGTGGCGGACTTTTTTTTTTCTTTAAAAACTTCAGTAATTACCCGTATTCGCGCCAAACCGTAGATATAAAATTCGTAATTTCTTAAAACCCATCTCTTAAAACCCATCAAATTTCATTTGCATATCTCAACCGGTTTTAGAGCACTAAATAAATCGTCAGTTTGTAAGAAAAATTTCAACAGCCTGTATCTCGGAAACGAAGAATTTGCAGACATACGTTTATGGAAACTGTCATTATTTTTCATGTAGCCCTTAAACTTTGTCGCACTTATTTAGAAATACCCTGCATATTACTAAAGATATAATCAGTTTTCACTGTATTCTATTATCCATTTTGATAGCTACTTTTTTATTTTTATAGACTGCTCTTATTAATATTTGTGGAATTTCGATGTCTTCCATTGCTTTCTATAGTTTGGTTCTGAGTATCGAATCATAGTCCTACTCATTATATGAGATAAATAAAAAATTAATGAATGATTTTAATCGAATTTAGATTTAGATGATTGTAAGGCCAAGGATTTGACAGTGGCTCTAACATGAATGGATAAAATAAAGGTGTACAAGCTCGTGTTTGCAAAGACTATCGTCCTGTTTTTTTATGCCATATGGATGCCACTCCCTCAATGCAGCTATATATTGCGCACAATCAACATCTTTCTTGGTATTGTATAACATTATTAACATTTTTTTCCGCTTGTTGACAATGTGCATTTATCTTTATCTTTTATCTAGCTCCTTCATCGTTTGAACTTCCTTATGCTATGTCATATGTTGGATCAATTATAAATAATAACTATTGTACTATTTTTTAAATAAATATTTTTTCACATAGTTCTTTATAGTGAAATTTTGATTTTCTTGCCTTTTCTTCTATGTTTTTATATTTGCCGTAAATTTGTAGGTATATTCTTGTATGAAAGGGCGCCTAATTTTATTTTGCCCGGAGCGCTCAAAACCCTAGAACCGGCCCTGAGTACATATAACTATTATTGATCTGCAAAAGGCCTACAAAATGTCAATAAGAAAACTTTGGAAAATACTTTGAGACATCAATATCGATCACAGCTCATAAAGGCAATACAAAACTTATATAATAATTGGTCGACACCTCGAATTAAAATAGGCAACGTCCTATTACCTAGATTCGCTGTCATGAGCCGAAGAGCACGTCAAGGTTTTTCTTCTACATAGTTCCATTACCGTTATCGATCGTTGGGTATCATATTGGTCATATTAATTATGATGACTTTATTGACAGAATCTCTAAATACTGATTTAATCTATTTTTCGTACCATTGTCTTAGACTTTTCAACCATGATGTTCTTCTTTTGCCAGGACCACGTTTATCTTGGATCTTTACCTGAATGATCAGATGCTAAAGTCCATATTTTTCAGGGTGTCTCATAAAGTGACCGACATATTCCAGGTTGTGTCTCTTTATTATATTGACCAGTTGTGTTGTTTGGTTCAGCCTCATTTCTAACTCTGACGACCCATCTTATTCTTAATGGTCGTGTGTATACCCATATCTTAAAGACTTCCAAGTGTCTCGGGATACAGTAGGACTAGAAATATATAGATATATATCATTCGAACGCGAAGGTCAATACTAAGATTTTTTTTGTTTTAAGGCATAGACTTGGGTGTCAATTAGCCAGTCATAACTCTTTTGTTTTCTATTCATACATAAAGAAGGCAATGAGGTCCTTAAGGCGGGTTCTCATTTGTCAGTTTCGCTGACGCAGTCTGACTGATTCATTGATAATTAAAAATAAAAAGCGACGTTTGTATGAACACGGGTCATGTTTTGCTACATTCAGTGTGCAGTTAGTCCAAACATTTTTTATCATGGCAATGAAAATGGTTAAAAAAATTGAGACCAGCTGTTCGCGAAGTATTTATGTTTACAATTAATAAATGAATTACAGAAGATTCTAGGGAATCAAAAGAAAAGAAAACGTCGAAGATGGTGGGTCAGGTCCTGGTTATTGCGCAGAAATGAATGGGGTGCCAGTGAAACTATATTGAAAGAATTAGCTTTGAAAGATTGTGATTCATATACAAACCACTTATTCAAAAATGATTATTTATTAGTAGAATTGTTTATTAGAGATTAATATTAGTATTAGTTTTAGGATAAGATGCGAAAAAATGAATAATAAAATAAAAAAAAATAGTAAAATTGGTGAATGGATTTAGTGTCCGCAGTCATATAAACCCAAATAAACAACAACAACAACTTAAGAATGAACGAAGACATATTTCAAGTGATTCTGCAAAAAATTGCTCCAAAATACAAAAAGCCAATACCATCATGAGAGAATGATCAGTCAAAATGATAAAAAGTAGAACTGGGTTTCACTTTGACTGAAATTATGAATGTACTGATAATTTAAAATGAAAATGTGTTTTCATGATCATTATTTATTGAGTCTAACTGAATCAGTTGGACTGCGTCAGCGAAACTGACAAGTGAGAACCCGTCTTTAGAGTTCCATAGCAAACTCTTCCATAGCTCTCTACTCAGTTCAAAAGCTGCAGCTGGCCGCTATGGACTATCCAAGTTGCTTACCACATTTTTTCATTATACATCTTCTTCTTTTTTTTCGTATGTACGTAATATATCAAATTATCAGGATTAATAAATTAAGAGGTTGATTTTAGTTTCACAGATAAATTTCATTAAAAAATCATATATATTTTTCCTGTTCAGAGACAATAAATAAGATACATTGACAGGTGGAAAAACATTACATTTTATTAAATCTTCGATTAAATTATAGGTGTATGGAATTAGTCCAGGGCGGATCTGTTTTGAGATGGACGTTGAGAGGTGACTCTAATTTTTTTGCAGAAATTGCTTGGAATTTACCCATATAATAATTGAGTTATCCTCCTACTCAAAAAGGTCCGGAACATTGTTTAAATAATCAAAATGTCAAAAAACGAAGGAAAAATTCGATTTTTTTCTTCGTTCTTTGATTATAACTTTAAAAGTATTCACTTTTGAGAAAAGTTGCACTAAAATAAAAATTGCGTATATAAATTTCCTATAATATAAGATTGGCTAATTTTTTTTAAAAATTGTTACCCTTGCTGCAAAATAGCAATAATTGCGAAAAAATACATAAAAAAACAAGTATTCGCATTTTACCTTTTTCAACCATTTGTGCTACACTTAGGACCTTCATATTTCACCCAGAAAAACTTTATAATATAATAAAACAATACTGTAAATTTAGTTAAGATCGGTTTAATAGATTTAGCAAAATAAATCTTGCAATCCAGCTTTTGCAAAAAAAATCATTTTTTCAAAATGTTGCAGGACTGAAAATAAAGCAGATAGCCAGTTAAATTTTTTTTACAAATAAAATAGTACTGTACATTTGCAGTTTGCAAAATTAAAATCGGTTAACTACCACGGCGTCAGGAATTTTTTTTAAATAAACATTAAATTTTGGTGCTACGAGCAGGACAGCGGTGTTCGATTAACACAAGTTGATTTCCACCAAAATTTTTTCCAACCTTTATGTAATATATTATTTTATTACTCTATATTTTGTTGTATGTTCATATTTTAATTTTACAACAATCAAACTAATTTGATTATTGTTTGTGAAAAATTGTTTAAACAATTGCATATGTTTAAAAATAATACACTTTTATTTTCTAAGTTAAAATATATGAACAAAGAAAGTTTTTGCTAAAAAAGTGTTATTTTAAAGGATAGAGTATGTGTTTTTATTTTGCAATAAACAAATTTATTTATTTATATCGAAATGTAATAAAAATTAAAATGTATCAATCATTATTAAAGGTCATTGGAATGCCCAATCAGAGCAAACTATCCGCTGTCCTGCGCGTAGCACCAAAAATTAATGTTTATTTCCTGAAAAAATTCCTGACGCCGTGGTAGTTAACCTATTTTAATTTTGCAAATTGCAAATGAAAGGTAGGTACAGTATTCTTTTATATGCAAAAAAAAATCAACTTGCTGTCTGCTTTATTTTCAGTGCTGCAACATTTTGAAGAAATGAATTTTCTTTGAGAAAGCTGGATTGCAAAGTTAATTTTGCAAAACCTATTAAACCAATCTTAATGAAATTTACAGTATTGTTTTATCATATAAAGTTTTTCTGGGTGAAATATGAAGGTCATAAGTATAGCATAAATGGTTGAAAAACGTAAAATGCGAATTGAACTTGTTTTTTTATGGGTTTTTCGAAATTATTGCCATTTTGCAACAAGGGTGACAACTTTTAAAATTTTCAGTTAATCCTATGTTGTAGGAAATTTAATTACACAACTTTTATGTCTTATGTCTATGTTTTATGCAACTTTTCTCGAAAATGAATACTTTTAAAGTTATAATAAAAAAACCAAGAAAAAAATCGAATTTTTCCTTCATTTTTTGTCATTTTGATTATTTAAACAATGTTCCGGACCTTTTTGAGTGGGAGGATAACCCAAATATTATTATATAAGTTATTTTCAAGCAATTTCTGCAAAAAAATATGAGTCACCTCTCAACATCCAAATGTACTAATATTTTTACAGATGCGCCCTGGTCTAAATGTATTTTGTGCACTCAAAGAAAGTGTGATTCAAATCACCCACCTTCTGACATTCAGTACAAATACTAAGATAGTGGCTGCAAAGTACGTTTCTCATTTTTATAAAAGTAGGTCGCGCTTGTATATGGGAATACAATTCAATAATAGAGGAGACCGGCCCTGGCAAGGTATGGTCAAGTTGTACTGATATTGTACTCCTAGTTTTTACTAAAACAAGTGGTATTATTAAATAGTTTTTTAAAATTAAAGTGTTTATCTACTAGATACTACTACGTAAGTTATCTATACGTAATTATTATTTTATTATTGTGAAAAGAAAACGTCAAATAATAAATATACACCACCGTTCACTCATTTTGTGAGGTTAGCTAGCATGCGATTGGTTTGTCACTTACCAGAGCCGGACTGAAGCTTTCGCCACCGCAGCTTAAAATGACTTCACATAATGTAAACACACCTTCCGATCTAACCAGTCCAGTAAATCAACGTTCGAATATCACAAAAAGTTATGCATCAGCCGCTTCACATTCTTTTCCGAGTAAGACCCAAGCAATTGTATTTAGTTGTATCGATAATGCTAAACTGCAAGATTATTTAATTCCTTTGGGCACAATAATCAACCCAAAAACTATTATATTTTCATCTAGATTATCTCACAATAGAATCTGCATGTATTTGGCAAACAAAACCGTAGTAGATAATTTCATGAAACAACATGGCTCTATAGAAGTACTCGGAGAAGTTGTAACAGCACGGAGACTTGTCTCTACAGCAGAAAGACTAGTCTTGTCTGGTGTCCGCCCGTCAATTCCTCATCAAGTATTAGTTGAAGAATTACAGAATATCGGTTTAAAGCTTATTTCCCCAATAACATTTCTGAAAATTAGCTCGACTCTTCCCGAATATAGTTACATATTGAGCTTTCGGAGGCAAGTTTATGTAAGCCCTATAACATCACCAATTCCAGATTCTATTCTAATAAATTTCGACCAAACACCTTACCGCATATTTTTGTCACAAGGTACACTCACCTGCTTTATTTGCAAAAATACAGGACACATATCATCCCAATGCAATAACAGTTCAGTAACGGAATCAACTCATATTGATTCAAACAATGAAGTACCAAATCAAACAGCTCCAACAAGTATATTACACAAGGTACCAAACACTCAGCAGTCATCAAGTTATGCATTATCAAATCCGAGCATATCACCTACACCTACAAATCTCTATGACCAAGAAATTACTAATACTCCTACTCATAGCAACACTTTCAATCAACCACATCCACCGGCAATACCGTTTTCACAAACTTCGGAAGCAATATCCTCCAATCTATCAGCACCTCTTCCATTAGATACAACTGCAGAAAACTCTAATAAAACTGATACATCACCACAATTTTCCGAAATAACCATTTCAACCAATCTTACAAACAAAACTTCAAGCTGGACTTCTGTCACTACCAATGAGTCTGCTCCAGTACTTCCAAATGTAATAATGCCACAACATATAAGTGAAAACTCTAATAGCACTTGCGAAAATGCAAGTTGTTCCATAAAACGCAGTATTGGTGAGATCGATACGCCTCCTTCAGACTCAGCAATTTCATCACAAAATCTGTTTGCAAAACCCAAATCCTCTAAACCAAAAAAACCGCGCTCATCTAAAGTCCCATCTATAAGGGAAACTCTTGAAAATTTTATTGATAATCATACCCCACCATTCGTTTTAAATTACCGCCAATTGTCCTTACTGATTGATAATGTCCAAGGCTCCCCCGACACTATTAGCGTCGTTAAAGAATTTACAACTGGTATGGCTGGTTTACTCTATCTTTTACAAAGCAGCTATCAATATGCAAATGATAGATCTACAAAAACTAAGTTTACAAAACTTCAACAGAAACTTTTGAACCATTTAGGGAAAGAGATTTCTGACTTAGACAGTGACTCTTCTGTAGATAATTGATCAGTATCATCTAACTGTGAATCTGTTAAAAACATTCAACTCGATACTTCAATGGAACATTGATGGATTTTTCCATTGTCTCCTTATGCTACAGCTTCTTTTATCTGAATATTCTCCAGATATTATTTGTCTACAGGAGACAAACTTAAAGACCAATCAGTTGTACAATTCAAAACATTTCACTTGTTTCCGCAAAGACCGTACATATGCAAGTCGTGCAAGCGGTGGTGTAGCGATACTAGTAAACAAATCCATCGAGGCGGTACAAATTACAATAGTCAGTGATTTGGAGATTGTTGCTATCAGAATCACATATACCAGTTTAGTATCTATTTGCAATGCTTACCTTCCTTGTAATATACAAGTAAGTTCTGATAGCCTTTGCAGGTTATTAGAGCAACTGCCATGTCCTCGTATAATTCTAGGCGACTTTAATGATCACAACATAATATGGGGTTCAGATCACACATCTGTCAGAGGTTCAAGTATTGCAGATATCTTAGATCAACTTAATATAAATTTTCTTAATGATGGTAGCCCTACAAGGTTCAATATTTCAACAGGGTATTCCTCATGCATCGATTTAACTCTCTGCGACCCAAATTTAGCTCATTGTCTCAGTTGGGATCCTCAAACCTATACAATGGTAGTGACCATTTTCCAATCCTAATTAGAAACCATAACTATCCCTCATCAGGTCCCATATTCATATCTAAGTAGAGAATAAAAAATGCAAATTGGCAAAAATTTTCCGAATATATAGTTCAGAAAAATAAGGAAAAAAAAATAGCCTGTTGGTGACACAACCCCCTCCAGGCCGAAACCAAATTTTTTGAGTAACATGGACATCTATAATAATAACCTATATATTTCCTGCAGCCGATTTTGATGATATACATAGTTATAAACAAATGAAGATCAAAAAACGGTAAATTTTCGCTTTTTTCGTCTATTACTAAGAAAATAGGCATTTTAAACAAATTTGAGAGTAAGAAACTCATAAAAGGTATAAAAAAACTTCAATATGGCGTTTGCTTAATATGTCTATCCTTATTGGTTGCTTAGAAAATTGCAAAATAAATCATAAATTTTGAGTTTCTATAAATATTTATAACTTATGTAAAAATTAACTTAGAACCTTCTTATTAAACGAAATGCTGAGACTTTTGGTGCTTAATTCATACCCTAAATTTCGAAGAAATTGGTCAAATAGTTTAAAAGTTATTTAATTTGTTTATCCAAAATTTATTTTTTTTGCAACACTGTAAGTCAGAAAATGATGAAGCTACAGTAATACTTTGGATAGTTTATGGAAGAAGGAAATTTACAGTATTAATTTAATTAAAAAAAAAATTACAAAAAATAATTATAAATATGGCAAAATTATTTTGCAAAAACATGTGAATTAAATAAATGGGAGGGCTAACTTTGTCCCTAATTGTCCTAGGACAGTTGTTTTTCTTTCTAAATGTGTATAAAAATTCAGTCGTTAAACGGTTAAAAAGTTATTCTAATTGTTTATAAGTAAGCAAAAAATCGACATGTTCTTTCAAAATAATTTTACACTATTTAAAATTATTTTTTGTCATTTATTTTTAATAATGGTAATAGTATAAATGTTCTTCTTTCATAAACTGTCCGAAGTATGATTGTAGCCTCATAATTTTCTGTTGCAAAAAAATGAATTTGGGATAAACAAATTAAATAACTTTTACACTATTTGACCAATTGCTTTGTAATTTAAAATTTAATTTAAGTACAAGAAGTATCAGCATTCCGTGTAATAAGAAGGTTCTAAGTTAATTTTTACATAAGTTATGAATATTTTTAAAAACTAAAATTTATGATTTATTTTGCAATTTTCTAAGCAACCAATAAGGATGGACATATTCAGCGAATGCCATATTGAAGTTTTTTATACGATTTATGAGTTTCTTACACTCAAATTTGTTTAAAGTGCTTAACTTTTTGGTAATAGACGAAAAAAGCGAAAATTTAGCGTTTTTTATCTTCATTTGTTTATAACTATGTATATCATCAAAATCGGCTGCAGGAAACATATATAGGGTGTCCCAAAAGTAGTGGAACGGTCGAATGTTTCGCGAACTAAACATCGGATCGAAAAACTGAAAAATACGTGTTCAATCATTTTCAAAAATCTATCCAATGACACCAAACAACAATCCCCACTACACACCCTGGAGGTAGGGTGGGGGGTAACTTTAAAATCTCAAATGGAAACCCCTAGTTTTTCTTACAGATTTCAATTCGTTACGTAAAAGTAAGCAACTTTTATTCAAGACATTTTTTCGAACTGTGGATAGATGGCGCTATAATTGGAAAAAACGATTTATCCTGATACCATAGGTAAATTATAGAAACTGTCTAATATCTCGAGAGATACACTTCCAAATGAGAAACTAAAATAGAGTTTTTTAATATTTTTGGAAAACCTATCGATAAACGCCAACATGACCCTCCAACCCACCCCCTGGAATTGGGGTGGGGGGTAAATTTAAAATCTTAAATAGCAACCCCCACTTTTTATTGCAGATTCGATTTCGTCATGCAAAATTCAGCAACATTTATTCGAAACATTTTTTAAAATTGCTGACAGATGGCGCTCATAAATCGTATTTTTCCAATTAAAGCGCCATCTATCAACAATTCTAAAAAATGTTTTGAATAAATGTTGCTTAATTTTTCATGACAAATCCGAATCTGTAATAAAAAGTGGGGGTTGCTATTTAAGATTTTAAAGTTACCCCCACCCCACCTCCAGTGGGTGTGTTGGAGGGTCATCTTGGGTGTTTATCGATAGGTTTTCAAAAAATATTAAAAACCTCTTTTTTAGTTTCTCATTTGGAAGTGTATTTCTCGAGATATTGGACCGTTTCTATAATTTACCTATGGTATCAGGATAAATCGTTTTTCCCAATTATAGCGCCATCTATCCACAGTTTGAAAAAATGTCTTGAATAAAAGTTGCTTACTTTTACGTAACGAATCCCAATCTGCAAGAAAAACTAGGGGTTTCCATTTGAGATTTTAAAGTTACCCCCCACCCCACCTCCAGGGGGTGTAGTAGGGGTTGGTGTTTAATGTCATTGGATAGATTTTTGAAAATGATTGAACACATATTTTTCAATTTTTCGATCCGATGTTTAGTTCGCGAAATATTCGACCGTTCCACTACTTTTGGGACACTCTGTATATTAATAATATAGATGTCCATACTACTCAAAAAATTTGGTTTCGGCCTGGAGGGGGATGTGTCACGAGAAAAATCTTATTTCTCTGGACTAATATCGATAATAATATTTCCAGTTTGGATATAAAAGACGATGTTAACTCGAATGTAGAGCAGTTTAATCAACTTATCTTAAGCGCCGCCCACAAATTTGTTGGTACGTCTAAATCTGTTAAAGGCTGTTGTCCTGTACCATGGTGGAATGACAGTTGTGCTACAGCAATCCGTAAAAGTATATCAGGCCTAAACCGATACAAAAAACATAAAACATCCGAAAATAAATTAAAATTCAAAATGCTAAAAGCAAGGACACAGCTAACTGTCAAAACTGCTAAACAATTTTCATGGAACAAATACGTATCGGAAATTAATAGCAATACCCCCCTCTATGATGTCTGGAACAAAGTTAGGAAAATATCTGGTTTACACACTTCATATAACTTCACGGGGCTAAAAGAAAATAATAATTTCATAACATCGAGCAACGATATTGCAAACATTTTTGGAAGAATCTGTCAAGGCCACTCATCGAATCAACAGTATACCACCAATTTTCTCAAAGCCAAAGAATTCGCCGAACAAAATCCCATTTATCCGTTTGAAGCACAAAATAATTCATTAAACCATCCCATCTCTTTTCAAGAGATAAACTCCTCTATTCTTAACTTGAAGGACTCTAGTCCTGGGCCTGATGATATTCCTTCAGCATTTCTGAAACATCTCCCTGCTTCAGCCATAACGTATCTCTTAAACATATTCAACAGAATTTGGCTTCACCACCAATGGCCAGCTATTTGGTCCAATGCAATAGTCATTCCTCTCCTAAAAACTAATAAACCTAAATATGACCCAGAATCATATCGACCCATATCTCTGACATCGACAATCTGCAAATTACTAGAAAATATTGTTAACTCCAGGCTCTCATGGGTTTTAGAAAATTCTAATTTCCTAATCTCCGAGCAAAATGGCTTTAGAAAAGATCGGTCAACCACAGACATTTTAGACTTGGAAAGTGAAATACATGAAGCTCTTGCTACAAACCAAAACTGTGTTGCTATATTTTTTGATTTAGAACGTGCATTTAATAAAGCTTGGAAGTACAACATTTTGAGACAACTTCATAAATGGAATATTCAAGGTCACTGCCTTGCTTTCATCCAAAACTTTTTATATAACAGATCTTTTCAAGTAAAAATAAATAATATCTTTTCAAATATTTATAGTTTGGAAAATGGTACACCCCAGGGATCCATACTCAGCCCAACACTATTTCTGGTAGCAATAAATGACATCATCAAAAACATTCAAGCACCCTTACAGGCTCGTTTATACGCTGATGACCTAGTGGTATCTATTAAAGGTAAAAATATTTCCTCAATGTCGTTAATTCTTCAAAACTTTTTAGATACTCTCGAAAATTGGTCCAACTTTACAGGTTTTCAATTTTCAATAGAAAAATCAATAGGAGTTGTATTCTCTTCAAGCCCCTTGCCAAAACCTCCTAACCTAAGAATGTATGAGAAACAGCTGGAGTTTAGAGGTCACCACAAATTCTTGGGTTTAATCTTCGATTCAAAGTTAACATGGAAAAATCACATCTCACAACTAATCCTTTCCTGTAATAAAAGATTAAATGTATCAAGATCTCTCTGTAATAAAAACTGGGGCTCAGACTAATCCACTCTACTCCTCATGTATAAATATTTAATACGTTCTAAGCTAGATTATGGGGCAATTGCCTATTCCACTGCTAATCAATCTCTACTGAAATCATTAGATATTATTAATAATAAAAGTCTTAGATTAATCATAGGGGCTTTCCCAACTACACCTGTATTTAGCATTTATGCTCTTTTAGGAGAACCATCGCTACATAATCGCCGCATGTACCTCGCTCTATCACATGCAGCCTCAGTTGCTTGCAATATTTCAAAGTCAATATATCAAGACACTTTTACAAACAAATAAGTAAACATATTCCAAGATATGCGCTATACTAAAAAACCATATTACCAAAGAATTAAATCCATACTTCAAAACCTAAACATTAATTTTCCGGAGGTTTTCTCCTCGGATATTAAATACCCCAAGCCTTGGCTGATCGATTTACCAACCTGTGATGCATCTCTGGAGTATTTCGATAAATCTAATACACACCATTCTCTGATTCGGTCCAAGTTCGAGGCCCTTATAAATAAGTACCCCGACTACCATAAAATCTACACAGATGCGTCTAAGTCCGAAGACGGAGTGGGGGCATCAATCGTTTCTTCAGAAAACAAACTTCTTTTCCGTTTACCCCCAGCATGTAGCACATATTCAGCTGAACTCTACGCCATCTACCGTGCTGTGAAACTTCTTAACGAGCTTACACTCACAAAAGCCCTAATCATAACAGATTCTCTTAGCTCTCTAAACTCATTAAAATACATTTCTCCGAAACATCCTTTTGAAAAGTTGCTAAAATACCAGCTTTCCCAAGCTCATGAACATGGAAGAAGCGTCCAATTTGTATGGGTTCCCTCACACGTCGGAATAACAGAAAATGAAGAAGCTTACAGGACTGGACGAGAGGCAATTTTAAGTGATTTTTCGGAGCCGATAGACAAGTGTGTTTCCAGTGACTTAAAACCTTATTTTAAAAATTAAGTGTTGTGTTTGTGGCGAAATGAGTGGTCTCAATCTAATTCTAAGTTGCATAAAATCAAAAATAATGTGTCTCAGTGGTTTCCATCGTCGCGCAATAGACGAGAACAAATTGCGGTTGCGCGTTTACGTCTAGGACATACCAGGTTAACGCACTCTTACCTTTTCACAAAGAGTAATCCACCTATATGTGATCAGTGTAACGTCCGATTAACAGTCGAACACTTTTTAATAATTTGTAGTAAATATGACCAAGAAAGACAGCGCTACAAGATCCCAAACGCTCTACCACAGGCTCTAGGTCAAAACTGTTCCTGTGACAATATAGTTAATTATCTAAAATCCATAAACATTTTGTACAACCTGTAGTTGTTAACTTTCGTTATTTATATTTTGTTCCGTCGCTAATAACCTTTTGGTGGATGCGACTTCTTTTTCTAATAAAAAAAAATTCAATAATACCCACTTATACACTAAAATATATAGATGGACAACAAGGAAGATATGGGACATGATAAAAAAGTTGACTAAAGAATATCAGAAATGGGGTACTTAATACCGAATATCTGAGCATTGGAACAGACTCAGTCAATATTGTTGTAGATAGCAACAAGGAGATACGGACGTCGATGAATACAAATATCTAGAACAATTTTAAATAAAAAAGGAACATATTACCGAAAAATTAAGACCAAAATAATAGAAGCGAGAAATACTATATAATATCTCAACGGAATGCTCTGGAACAAGAATGTAACAAAAAAGAGAAAGTTTAATTAATATCTATGAAATTCTGGTAAAATTTATGCTATTACAACGATGTCAAACGTGGCGATTAACTGAGAGAAACTGAAGAAATATAGAGGCCACAGAAATGAATATAATAAGGTAAACCCTAAGGATTTCGAGAAGGGAGGGAATAAGAAAAGAAGCAATTACAGAACGAATAAGAATATAAGATACAATAATGGATCACATGCAACAAAAGCAGTTTATCTACGGGCATGTACAGAGAATTGAAAAAACAATAGACTCCAGAAACAAGTATGTACTCGCATTGACATCTACAGGTATACAAAAGAGAGGGTGACCGAAGAAAATAAGGATAAAAGGAGTAAGAAAATTAATGAACTAAAAAAACGTAGAACATAGAGCAAAATTGAGCATCGGACAACGTCGAAAGACTTTCTAAAGCAATAAATGTATATGATATAATATAACAGTAATAAATATAACAGTAACTTAAAGTATTACGCAAAGGTACAAAGCTTAAATCTTTACCATTATAAATTCAACAATTTTTCTTCGGGGAAATATTTTGAGAACTAAATAAATGAACGATTTTTCTTTGTGTAAATCGTAAAAAGACCCAGTGATCTTCTTCCACCGGAAAGGTAGCTGTAAAACCCGCATCAAATGGCCTTTTAAATATTCCCAGGCCTGATAGCCAAAGTGTTTTCTCTCTTATAAAATTTGAAGGGGCGGAAAGTCTGCTGACCCTTTATGGAAAATCACATAAATTATTAAATGGCATGGTTGAAGCAAAATGACTAGACATTTGGATGTTTTTTTCTTGTATTTCCGATTGTATGGTTCGGACGTGGGGGAGATAAATTAAGAGATGCGTTGTCTGAATAATAAAAAAATGCCATGTATGTATATATTTAGCAAATTATTATCTTTTATAATTTTCAAAATTTTTTCAAAATATACAAGGTGATATTGTAAAGAGCCAAATTGGTTCAATTGGTTCAATTGAGTACCCGTGCATGGCTAGAAATATTCGATTGGATTGAGATCGACATTGGAAGCCGTCAATTCATACGGGCAATAGCGACCTCTCGTATTTATATACGATTTTTGAATCTGCAAAAATTACCACGTTTATCTGGAGTGGCTTTTTATATACTGTGCTCTTGTCAAAGAATCTGCACCCACAAGCATAGTTAATACCTATACCTAGCTAAGCCTCATAATGATACCTTTTGTAAAAACAATAGTAAACAGCAAAGAACCAATCAGATGTAAGATACATATCTATTGCATTGATATTGAAGAAGTAATGGAAATAAAATGTCTTGGAATTACACAGTCCAGTTATGGAGAACTGGACCAAGAAGTGAGAGATCAAGTATAAAAAGCAAATATACTGACAGGACACCTTAATTACACTCTGGCGAAACCTACGTATTAACACTAAGGTGAAGTTAATCATTTACAAAGCCAGAGTAAAATTAATAATGACATATACATATACATGAGAAACAAGACCCGAAACAGCCGCAACACAAATAGTCCAGGGTAATACGGTTTTTTCCATGACACTTGAACAGCCAGGGTACTGAAGCGTTTTTTCGACAGGTAATACCTCTAAGAGCAAAATTGTAATTATTTCCTGCGTAGGATCTGGCGGCCATTTTTATTTATAAACAATTAAGTGTCAAAAAATGGCATTTTTCACTTTTTTTTCAAATCAATGGAAAACAGGGAAGCTTATGGTTTTTTAGTACAAATATTTTCGAGATTATGGAAAATTCTTTAAAATGACGTATCACAAAGTTTGATATACTCATTTATTGTTAATATAATTGTGACAAAAGGTCAGAATTAAAAAAAAATATTTTCGCAATAACTGTTGTAAAAATTAGTGTGCAGCTTTGAAATTTTTGTCAAATAAGGGTTCTTTAGTGCTTAATATGTGATAAAAATGTCAAAGCGATTCATTCAATTGTTAAAATTTTATTTAAATTGTTTATCCCAGAGAGCATTTTTTTTTGCAATAACATAAGTCAGAAGAAAATGACGTTAGAACCATTCCACTGGTGTCAAGTGAAAAAGCATGAGCTATGTTTTCAAATTGGTTTAAAAAAGTGAATAAAAAAGGCATTTTTTAGTAATAAATAATTATGCAAACGTATCGTAAATCTTCCCTATTAAACTTTTTATTTTGTTATATAAGAAACTATACATATTTATTACAATTTTTTATCAATTATGATATAGATAACATTACTTGTTAGTTGTGCACTTAAAACAGGGTAAAAAAGTTAATTTTTTTGGAAAAAGTTATTCAAAAAGTTTATAAAGAAAAATTGACGATACTTTGCATAACTATTTATTACTTATAAATGCATTTTTTATTCACTTTTTTAAACCATGTTGAAAATGTAGCTCAGGCTTTTTAATTTGACACGTGTGGAATGGTTCTAAGGTAATTTTTTTTCTGACTTATGTTATTGCAAAAAAAATGCTCTCTGGGAAAAACAATTTGAATAAAATTTAAACAATTGAATGAATCGCTCTGAAATTTTTATCACATATTAAGCACTAAAGAACAATAATTTGACAATAATTTCAAAGCCGTACACTAATTTTTCTACAGTTATTAAGAAAATATTTTTTTTGCAATTCCGACCTTTTTCGCAATTATATTAACAATAATTGAGTATATCAAACTTTGCAATACGTCATTTTAAAGCTTTTTCCATAATCTCGAAGATATTTGTATTAAAAAAATCATGTTTCACTGTTTTCCGTTGATTTGAAAAAAAAAATGGAAAAATGCCATTCTTTGACAGTTAATTGTTTATAAATAAAAATGGCAGCCAGATCCTACGCAGGAAATAGTTATAATTTGTTCCTATAGGTATTACCTGTCGAAAAAACGCTTCAGTACCCTGGCTGCTGAAGTGTCACGAACAGGGTATATTTTTGTCTTATTACCCTGGCCTAAAAGACTACTGGAAACGGCAGAGATGAACGTACTAAGAAGAATTACAGGAAACACGCTGAGAAATCGATAGAGGAATAAAGATATTAGAAAAAGAACGTACACTACACAGAAAAAAAAAGAATGAAATAACCATGTAACCATACTGGGGGAAATCCGTGTGGTCAAAACAGCAAGAGGTACATCACCAGTCGGTAGAAGAAGTATCGGCCGGCCGCGCAAAAGATAGGGTGACAACTTTCAATCCTACAATGAACAAACAGAATTGCTGATAAAGAGGAAGAATATGAATAAAAAACAATACAATAAAAAAACTGAAATAATGGCTGTCACAATTATGCATTATAGTGGGGCCGATATGTGAAACAATTGTGCATTTAATGATAGAAGCATATAATTTGGACCACATACACTACACATAAAAAGATTCAAATTTAGGTATGAATCCATTTCAGATTTTGCCTTTGATAAAAATGGCGAGCATTCAAAATGGTGGCTATACATATTGTCTAATAGCACTATAACTTTCGAACTAAAAGTCCGATTTCAACCAAATTTGATATATAGGTTTCTTTTTTGATTTACAAGATCAAATTTGTGAACCGGAAGAATCCGTTTACCGAAAGTTGGATTTCTCCTAGTATTTTTATGTAAAAATATGTTTTTGAAATTGTTTCTCTCTGTATATAATATTTTTTCAAAAAGATAAATTAAAAAGAGCGTAAAAATAGACATTGGCAAATATTTTCAACTTTTTAATTACGTTAATCACCATTTAATAATTGCATAACGCGTCTTTACATGTATTACTTATGGGCACAACTTAACATTTGTTTCTTATGAGCGAAACTTAACATGGCTTCTTATGAGCATATTTTTCTGTAAAATTACACATTTTAAAATAAGTCTAAAAAGATCAACCATGAAGCCGATAAGCATACGTAGATGACTTTTGCGAAACATACCAAGTCACTAATTAGTGTAATGCAAGATCAAGGAAACCCACTCAGTGAAAATGGCTCTAATCTACCGGTAGGTACTTGACAGCAGTCGAGTAATTTCACCTACCAAAAATCACCTCCTGCGAGTAGGATTAACAAAAACCTTTGAGGATTATGCTGATAGTGTATTCGTACTTTATATCAAATCTCTGCTTCAAAATGTAAGAAGAATAGATGTCGAAAGGGATGTAGACATGCCTGACAGCTTGAAGAGAGAAACACGAAGCAAATGAGGAAACGGTGTTCGGAAGGGTCTTGAATCTAAAAGTCCACTTCCCAAAAACTGGGAGGAGTTTCTCAGAGTTGACAATAATACTGCATTGTTCACCTTTTTGGCTAATATGTCTACACACAAGCAGGTAATTACCATAACCGGTAGTGACATTCTAACCATAAATCGTCAAGATGTCTTGAAACTAGCTCCTTGCACACAGGAAAAAGCCTACATTAGAATCATGAGGCATTTAAGTGATTCTGCGCAACAAGGATATACCAAAGTTAAAATACGCACTTTAGACACAGATATTTTAGTTATTGCCATTTTATCAACACAACGTCTAAGCATTGAAGAACTGTGGGCTGCTTTTGGAGACTTTGACACCACCTTTGGATCGTGATCTATGTACTGTCTTGCCATTATTTCACGCTATAACTGGGTGTGACACGGTATCGTTCTTTGGAGGAAGAGGGAACGTGCATATGGAATGCATATCCAGACATTACTAAAACGTTTTGTGCATTCGCCGACAGACCTACTCAGAAAACTTTACAAAATCTGCTGAAAACATTGAAGAGGTTTATAGTATTGTTATATGTCCGTACTAGCAGTCACTAATCGGTTAATGATACACGAAAATATCTGTTGGACTTCTTGTGGACATCTTTTATCTAGTCGAATAAACTTTGATCTACGGGCACAGTCAAACAGGGGAAGTTTTAATTGTGGAACAGGTAATAGGTTTCGAACATCAGACGACGAAAACTTCCCATATATTTTACCGGACAAAACTTCCAATTGATTTGTTACCCTTTCATTAAACTCTCATGCAAAAATCAGACCGCTATTTACAACCAACATAATTCCTGTAATTTGACATGTTCTACGTGTGGAATTTATTAAAATACCATATGTATTTGTCGAAAAAACATTTTTTCATATATTATATAAAGTTTGCTATTAAATAAACTTAAAACAACCTGCTAGTTTTCACAATTATAAACTTGATGGATTCGACCGTTACTTGATGGAAGTTCATTTTATCTAACAATAAACACTGAAAACGTTTGTTTTCTATACTTCCACAAAATTTATTATAACTAAGTGACTACAGCTGTTTCGGCAGAGTGCCTTTCTCAAGTGATATAGTTTACAATGTGTTTGTCTTTTTAAGTCTTCAACTGAAGAGGTTGAGGAGTGGGGAGCTGTTTGTCTCGAGTTGGTCATTCAGAATTATATCTGTATTTTTCAGTTTATTAATTTCCATAGACTCTAAAAAAGATAGCTTAAGGCCTTTATTTTGAATAAGCAGAATTTGAAACTCTTCATTGAAGGAATGATTATGATCTAGAAGGTGAAGTGCGTATGTAGAAGTGTCTGTTTTTCTATTGTTGAATGCCTTTTTGTGTTCTGCTATCCGTTTGTCAAAAGTTCTGCCAGTTTGATCGATGTACGTTTTCGGACAGTCACCACAAGTTAGTTTGTACACACCACTCTGTAGTTGCTTTCTCTTTCGGCTTTTATTGTTCTTAATATATTTGCTTAAGTTGTTGTTAGTTCTGAAAGCTGGTGTTATTCCTTTCTTTTTTATGTATCTGGCTATTTTTGTTGTTATCTTGCCAGTATATATGAGAGAGCAGAAGGTACTGGGTTCTTTCTGTGGTGGTGGATACACTAATTTCAGGGCTTTCTTATGGAGCTTTTAGTTTAAAATTTTGTTAACTGTTTGTTCGTTATAGCCGTTGTTTACTGCTATTTGTTTAATGATGTTTAGTTCTATCTCGAAGATATTTTTTGTCATGGGAATTTCTATCAGTCTATGTATCATGCTATGGTAGGCTGCTAATTTGTGTTGTGTAGGATGGGATGATGAATTGTGTATAGTTGTGTCAGTATGGGTAGGTTTATGATATACGGAGAACTCATGTTTGTTGTGTAGTCTGGAAATCGTTACATCTAGAAAGTTTATGGAGTTATTCTGTTCTGTCTCTATTGTAAACTCAATATTATTATGAAGTGAATTAATATATGATAGAAATGGGGCAAGTTGTCTGTTAGTTCCTGTAAAGCATACTAATAGATCATCCACGTATCTCCACCAATATAAGAACTGTTTAAATACGGGATGTTTAGAAATTGTTGTTTCAAGTTGGTTCATAAATATATCTGATAGCAATGGGCTTAGGTAATTATGGGTAATCCCCTAAGCCCATTGCTATCAGATATATGTATGAACCAACTTGAAACAACAATTTCTAAACATCCCGTATTTAAACAGTTCTTATATTGGTGGAGATACGTGGATGATATACTAGTATGCTTTACAGGAACTAACAGACAACTTGACCAATTTCTATCATATATTAATTCACTTCATAATAATATTGAGTTTACAATAGAAACAGAACAGAATAACTCCATAAACTTTCTAGATGTAACGATTTCCAGACTACACAACAAACATGAGTTCTCCGTATATCATAAACCTACCCATACTGACACAACTATACACAATTCATCATCCCATCCTACACAACACAAATTAGCAGCCTACCATAGTATGATACGTAGACTGACAGAAATTCCCATGACAAAAAATAACTTCGAGATAGAACTAAACATCATTAAACAAATAGCAGTAAACAACGGCTATAACGAACAAACAGTTAACAAAATTTTAAACCAAAAACTCCATAAGAAAGCCCTGAAATTAGTGTATCCACCACCACAGAAAGAACCCAGTACCTTCTGCTCTCTCACATATACTGGCAAGATAACAACAAAAATAGCCAGATACATAAAAAAGAAAGGAATAACACCAGCTTTCAGAACTAACAACAACTTAAGCAAATATATTAAGAACAATAAAAGCCGAAAGAGAAAGCAACTACAGAGTGGTGTGTACAAACTAACTTGTGGTGACTGTCCGAAAACGTACATCGCTCAAACTGGCAGAACTTTTGACAAACGGATAGCAGAACACAAAAGGGCATTTAACAATAGAAAAACAGACACATCTACATACGCACTTCACCTTCTAGATCATAATCATTCCTTCAATGAAGAGTTTCAAATTCTGCATATTAAAAATCAAGGCCTTAAGCTATCTTTTTTAGAATCTATGGAAATTAATAAACTGAAAAATACAGATATAATTCTGAATGACCAACTCGAGACAAACAGCTCCCCACTCCTCAACCTCTTCAGTTGAAGACTTAAAAAGGCAAACACATTGTAAACTATATCACTTCAGAAAGGCACTCTGCCGAAACAGCTGTAGTCACTTAGTTATAATAAATTTTGTGGAAGTATAGAAAACAAACGTTTTCAGTGTTTTATTGTTAGAATTATAAACTTGTTAGGATGACACGTTCCACAATTAAAATCACGTTGCCAAATAAAAAATTCCCCTGTTCCAGTGTTTCTATACATCAATGTTTTTCCTACTACACACCATTAAGCTATTGAAAAATTTTCAGCTTGCTATTACTAAACTTTTTTTGGTACGCGGTATCCAGGTCTATTACTTTAAAATGTGTAATTTTACAGTAATACCTACATGTAAAGATACATTTATCACATCATTTATACATTTATCAACTGGTAATTAAGGCCATCGGTACATAATTCGCAAAGATTTTACGGCTATCCCTACTTTTTCTATCTTTACACGGCAAATTACGTGTAGTAAAATTCACACTGGTATGGATATATGTATAAACATTACTAGAATGTCATTCTACTTGAAAATGTCATAATTAACTTAAAGAGATGGCTTTTGAATGTTCTTGGATAACTGTTATTTAAATAATTGCAAATTATTAATTCAGTTAATATGTAAATGTGATAATTTTTTCACTTACTATGTATTCAGTGATTATAATAATTTATATGTACAACAAAAACTAATACTCAATCGAGAAAAGAGGAAAAGTGTTAAAGTGATTTTTTAATAATATATTGTTACTATGGAACGCTTACAATTTTGAACATCTTTAACAACAAAATACTTGAATCACAGAATATATTATCCTGATGTATTCTCTGCTTGGATCTTCCACAAATAATACACAATAAATAACTTTTTATTAAGTTCACGTCTTAAATCAATTATTTACCAAATACACTACCAATATTATTTAATCAACAACTCAAAATATTCCCGATGCCATGTCAAATACTTAAAATTGTCACTGATTGTCACGTCTGACTGACAATATGCTGACAATATTTTATTCGACTGAGTGCATTGTAAGACAAAGATAGATTTGGAAAATATTACCACGGACATTGTGTTCATTTTTTTCAAATCCTGAAAAAAACCGATAAATATTTTTGAAGAATTTAAATGAAAATTACAGAATAAATTATTACCGAGGGCCGAAAGTCCTTTAGAATAAATAAAAAGTTTATTTTGAATGAGATATTTGAAATTAAAAATCACACTAAATTTTCTCTCAGTTTTTCACCCCTGTAACTTATTTAAATAAACATTATAGATGTTCTCAGGGACTTTCGGCCCTCGCTAATAACGTAATCTTTCATTCTGCGTTTAAATTTTTCAAAAATACTTATTAGTTTTCTCAGGGTTTGAAAAAAATGTATCCCCATTTGAATAGTATTGCAGCCGAAAATACGTACCCATCCTCTTAACATAACTAAAAAAAAGTTTAAAATATTTCCGAAAAAAATTCTTACGCTCTTTTCCATGGCGGTAGTACCTTTTTGAAAAATTAATATTTACAGGGTGAAAAAATTGAAAAAAAAAACCTATTTTTACATAAAAAACCAGGAAAAACACAACTTCTGGTAAACCGATACTTCCAGTTCATGACATAAATCTTATAGTTGAGGAAATGAAACTGAAAAAATGGCAAAACATCGCAATTTTTTCGTCCAGCATCGATTTGTACAAAACTTTGAAATTAGGCTCATTTCACCCTCTAGTTCATTTTCTTTATTGAGCCGTTGTACGCTTTTGGTTTTTTAAGGGTCAAAACTACCCTTAATTGTAAAAAATTCTAAAATAACATTTTAAACTTTAATATTGTCAAAATTTGGTTCTTATTACATAGCTACATAATGATTGTTTTATGCTTTAAGATATAATATCATAATATTTCAACCCTTACAACCACCCTTGTTATATAAAAAATTGACTTATCCTAAAATAATAATTTCGGCTTGCATTGATTTACATAAAAATTTTAGATTAGTATCATCTCACCCTGTACTTCATATTCTATATCATGATCAAGAGCAGGGGTCTCCAAACTACGGCCCGAGGGCCACATCCGGCCCGCAGACAGATTTTGTCCGGCCCGCGGAGACATACTTGAAAACTCCTTAATATTTTTTATAGCAAATAAAATGTTTGTGATAAGTTGGATAAAGAAACACAGAATGGTAATGAGTAAAGACATGTATAATTTATGCAGTAAATTTAACTTCAGCATATAATAACTAACAAATTATTGAAATGAATCCAACTAACATTTTATACATTGTAAGTAATGAACAACACATACCTTATAACAAACATGACATATGAAATGCTAATGAGATGTATGTAATTGAGATTTTCCACCGACAATAGTTTGTAGTTGTGGACTAATTTTACTTGTACCAATTATTAAAAGAGATTTAAGATGCTCGTCAGTTAATTTAGATCTGTATACATTTTTTGTGTACTTCATTTTGGAGAAGGTTTTCTCACACAAATAAGTAGTACCAAAAACGGAAAACAGCCCACGAGCAAATTTATGCAAATTATCAAATTGTGTCAGTGGAAGACTCTTATAAAATTCCAACAAAGATGAGTTTTCATATTTGTTCTTAATTATATCACTGCACTGAAGATCAATCATTTCCATTTGAAGTTCCGGGGCTAGGGTTTCAATGTCAGCATCAAAAGGATTCTGAAAAATCTTAATTTGATTCGCAATGGCATCAAAGTCCGAGAAACGAGTATCAAAATTTATCTTCAAAGCACTCAAAGTTTCGATTGCAAAATCGATAGGAAACTCAGTCTCAGTAGTGTGGCTGAATATTTCACATGTTTTAAAATGTGAAAAACATTTACTTCGTAGTTGTGATTGAAACAGTATCAATTTCATCCGGAATGACTTGATATTAGTGTATAAATCAGGAAGATGCTGGTTTTCTCCTTGCAATCTCAAATTCAGTTCGTTCACATGTTTTGTCAAATCAACATAGAATGCTAACTTCCATAGCCATGCGTTGTTTTGTAATTCAGTAAGAGGGCGGTGCTTTTCATTCAAAAAAATTTCGATCACTGCTCGAAGTTCAAAAAAGCGCTGAAGGACTTTCCCACAACTAAGCCAGCGTACGGCAGTATGATAAGGTAAGTCTGTTTCTCCGATCTCTGCAATAAATTGTCGGAATTGTCGGTGATTTAGCCCAAAAGATCTGATGAAATTAACAGTTGATATGACTGGTTTCAGAACGTCAGACATATCCAAACATTTTCCGCACAAAGACTGTTGATGAATGATACAATGTAAGACTAATGGTTTTGAGCCGCCGTCATTTTCTACAGCCTTTGACACAAGAGCGACCACTCCTTTATCTTTCCCACTCATGTTTTTGCCTCCATCAGTTGTAATACATTTCAAGTTTTTCCATCGAAGGTTCTTTTTATTAATGGCCATTTCAACTCCTTTAAAAATATCGATACCAGTAGTTGTGCCATGAATACTATACATATCAAGAAGTTCTTCGTGCACTTCATAGCTTTTATCTACTCCTCTAATATAAATCAACACCTGAGCAGTATCTGACACATCCGTTGACTCATCCAAGGCCAAAGAAAACCACTCAACATGTCCATTTTTGTCGAACAGTTGAGAGGATATATTTTCAGCGATGTTTTGTACCCTTCGAGCCACAGTGTTTGCTGACATACTGACAGTTTTTAATAAATTTACCTTTTCAGGGCACATTTCTTCGACTACTGCAATTATGCATTCCTTGATCATTTCTCCATCGGTGAATGGTTTTCCACGTTTTGCAATTTCAAGAGCCACACGAAAGCTGGCACGAGTTGCCGCCTCTTGTTCAGTTTTGACTTTTGTAAATAAAGATTGCTGCGATTTCAATCCGCACTTCAAAGCTTCGAATTTTTCTGTCCGCACAATTCCTGTATATTTTGAGTAATTTTGAGAATGTTTTGTTTCATAATGACGTTTCATGTTATATTCTTTGAGAACGGCTATGCTTTCATTGCAAATCAAACATAGCGCCTTGTTACTGGACTCAATTACGAAATACTGAATGTTCCACTGATCTTTGAATTTTCTGCATTCACTATCAATTTTTCGCTTCTTTTTCATTCTACTAAATCACACACAAAAGCAACAATTCAAATCAAATCAAAATACTGTTACACGCACAAACTTGTTTTAAGGAGGTACGCCCTATTTTATTTCATAACAGTTTCATAGGAACTGACTTGTAGTTACGCCACTATTGTCATCGCCAGCTAACTTGGCGGAGCGCACAAACCCAAAATTGCTTACTGGCTTAGGTGGGGTCTTTAGTCTCCTCCCAGTTATCAGGGGCGTAACACTTAAGTGATTTGCGGCTATTATTTTTCAGACTTCTTATTATTTCGGATAGTTAAGTGTGTTTGTGACAATTTCTAACGATGGCGTTGAAAAATAGTAGAAAGAATAATTATGTTATTAGTGGACAATCTCGGGAGAGATTGGAGATTTCCACTGGTGGAAATGTTTTGTTTGTTTATGTCTACCTTGTATTAAATTAAAATATATCAAAAATAGGTGAATATTTGACATACTTAATAATGTTGACAGCTTACCACACTTACAAAAAATTTAATTATTCGTTATTTTACGGGAAAAAATTAAATACAGGAAAATTAATAATATGCAGTGTTGCCATCTTGGCCCTCGGAACTTACAGGAGTAATCAGTATGGCCCTAAGGCTGGAAAGTTTGGAGACCCCTGATCAAGAGCGTTGATTATTTTTAGGGGTGTAAACTTATTTTCAAAAATTATACACAAACATTGTAAACTTTAATATGGGTAAAATTTGGTTTTGATCGGTTAAAAATAATGATTGTTTTATGCTTAAGGATATAATATGATATTTCAACCCTTAAAAATCACCCTTAATAACATTGCCATTTTTATAAGTAGATAATTTAATAGATCTATACAGAAAAAGGTAGAATTAAAGAATTACAAAAACATCTATTTACAGAAAAATACGAATTTACAAATATGTACAAATAGAAATACAAATAGTTTTTTAGTCATCTTCCAGTATACGAACTAGTTCTGTGGTATTGTATACATTGAAAATGCTCTATAAGCGGACTATTCGAATTTTTCGAAAGAAAATTCGTTTTATAAAGCTCCTTTATTTTTGGCGATAAAAAGTTTTTTCGAAAATGATTTTGTAAGATTTGGAAGAGCTATAAGACTGTGTAAATTAAATTCCGTAAGATCCCTTAGTATTTAATTGGGGTGGGTTTAAAGGGCTCGATAAGGGGGTGTTTGCTCGTAAATAGAGGTTTTAAACAGCTATAATATCTCGCTTACTATTCACTGTAATGAAAATCTATGCACAACTAAATTTTAGTTATGAAAAAGGCTACAATTTAATAATCTATGATTTTTTTCGTATCTCGAGTATTTTCGGAGATATTTTGAAGAAAATGGTGAAAAATACGAAATTGCAAAAAATCAATTTTTATTTAAACTCGAATTTTTCTAAAATTAGGCCTTTTAAATGGATTAAACTTCTTGGGTGTATTGGTAATGCAAACATAAAAGGAATTGCAGAAAGGTGAAGACCAATTTTTAATTAGTAGGGTAGTTAGGGGGTTGTTTTCACTGATTTTTCCATAAAGAAAAGCAACTACCGACCTTTTTTTGATCATAAGTCACTTAATTTTTATGCTAAAAACTTTTTGTTTTTTTTTGAAAGGTCTAATTGTATCCTTGAAAAAATATTATCTAAGTTTTCCTCGAAAAGTGCAAAGTTTTCCCGTTATTTGGCTTTGAATATTTCAAATTATAAATTTGACGAAAAAAGCTAACTTTTAACATGACGTATCTCGGTTTATATTGGTCGTAAAAATATTATAGAAAAAGAATTTGATTTGTGTTTCTGAAAGACACAATTTCGATAGCTAGAGTTTTTTTGATTAAATACATGTTTTTCGAGTTATTCTCAAAAAACTCTTTAAAAAAGTGCATTCTTTTGTCGAAAAACTCTTACTTTCAAATACGAATATGTCTAAAAATATTAGTTTTGCGAAAAAATGTAAACAACATTTTTTTCTTAGAATTAAGTTTTACATAGATTTACATGGTTAAAATTTAATAAAAAATTCCCACACTCGAGATGGGGTGGCAACCATCCCCAAGGTTTTAGCGTGCAGCGGCATGATATTGAAAATAATCCTTGCACTATTCCCTACCTTCTGTGAAAATTTCAAGTAAATCCATGTTGGACGAAAAAATTGCTAGCCAAAATGCTTCATTTCCTCGACTATTATAAATCACAAAAAAACCTATGTATCAAATTTGGCTGAAATCGGATTATTCGTTCAAAAGATATCGTGCTATTAGACACATATTTATGTATCGTCGCCATTTTGAATGCCCGCCATTTTTATAAAAGGCAAAATCTGAGATGGACTCATATCTAAATTTGAACCTTTATATGTGTAGTACAGGTGGTTCAAATTATATTCTTCTATCATTAAATGCGCAATTCTTATAGTAGTGGAGTAAATGAAGGTGGATATGAGCTATTACCTCCGATTTCGTTGAACCTCCATCGATTTGCATGAAAGTTGGTGAGTGGTTAGAGAATATCTCAAGAAATAAAGGTGACGTGGTGTCAATTTGCGCTTTTACCCTGGGGGCGGATGCCACCCCTTCTCGGGGGTGAACATTATTTTATTCAAAATAACTCCATAATTCGATAGAGGGACAAATTTCAAGCAAAATTTGTTATATATTATATAGTCTTTTAAGTCCCTTTTACTTTTCAGTGTCGGGACTAATGTCTATTCACGTGTGCACAAACTTTGACCATTGTTTTCTATCCTGCGCCAGTCTGCTTGCTTCTGCTACGGTTTTCCCTTTCTTTTGGATAATCTTCGCAATGGTTGTATCCCAGTTTTCTGATGGTCTTCCTCTGTTTCTTTTTTTCTGAATTCTTGCTTCCCATACTTTCCTTACTGGTATGTTTCTTCTCATTCTTTTCATGTGGCCCCACCAACTCAGCTGTTTTTCTTCGATGTATTCTAGGAGTGGTTTAGTTTTGAGCTCCGCTCGTATATCTATATTTCTTAGTCTGTCTCTTTTTGATACTCCTTTTACTCGTCTTAGGTATTTCATTTCCAGTGCCTGGATCTTACTCTTCATACTTCTTGTTAATACCCAAGACTCGCACCCGTATGTAAGTACTGGTCTGTATATCGTGTTGAAGACAGTTATTTTGGTTTTTCTGGATATTTCTTTTTTGTTTAAAAATTTGTTGTTAATTGCGTGGAATATTTTAGACGTTTTGTTAATCCTTTCTTCTATATCTTTGTGTTGTTTTCCGTTGTTTTCCACTGTTACTCCCAGGTATTGAAAGTAGTTTACCTGTTCTATTGTTTCTCCATTGATTTGTATGTTTAATACGGGTTGTTCTTGTGCTACTACCATAATCTTTGTTTTGCGTGTGTTTATTTTCATCCCATGCCTATTTAATACCTCATTCCATGTTTGTAGATTGTTTCTTAGATCTTCCTCTTTATCTGCCATGACAATTACATCATCAGCAAATGCACATTCTGATATTCCTATTCTTTCTAGGTTTCGGTAACCTACATGTAGCTTTTTTAATTGTGGTATACATTCTTTGATTATTTCGTCCATGAAGATGTTAAAGAGTGTAGGGCTCATGACTCCTCCTTGTCTTAAGCCTTCAGATGTTTTAAATTGTTGCGATTTCATATTTTTATGCATTATGTAATTCGTGTTTCTTTTATATAGACTTTTGATGACTTCTATTAGTTTTCTATCAACTCCTCTTCTAATTAGACTGTTCCATATTGTTTCTCTTTTCGCTCTGTCGAATGCTTTTTCTAGGTCGATGAAGGCCATGTACGCTTTGGTTTTAGTCAGTAGTGTTTTTTCTGTTATTTGCTTCACTGTGAATATGTGATCTTGCACCCCCCGGCCTTTCCGGAAACCACTCTGGGCTTCTTCTAGTGTCGTTTCTATTATATTCTTCAGCTTTTGTTCTAATACTGTTTCATATACTTTCAGTGCCGTACATAATAGTGTAATTCCTCTATAACTGTTACATTCTTTGATATCTCCTTTCTTATGTATGGGCAGTATTACTCCCATCTCCCAGTCCGACGGTATTTCTTCTTTCTTCCATGCCTCATTGCATATTTCTCTGAGCAATTTCCTACCTTCCAGTCCCATATACTTCAGCATTTCTGGTGTTATTCTATCATGTCCAGGAGATTTCCCATTTTTAAGTTTCTTTATTGCTGTTTCTATTTCTTCGTTTGTTATTTCATCTGTGTTTTCTTCCTGTTCTGTTCTTTCTTCATTTTCTTCGTTGTTCTCTTCTCTGTTTACTTCATTACTAGTTAGTAGTTCTTGAAAGTGTTGCTTCCATCGTTCCATTATTTCTTGATCGTCTGTTATTATTGTTCCATCTGTGTTTTTTATTCTTGTATCTCTTGTTGGTTTGTCTATTCTTATATTTTTCATTGTTCGATAGAAAAGTTTCTGATTTTCTTTACTGTTGTATTCCATCTGTTGTCCGAATTGTATCCAGGTCTTTTCTTTTTCTATTTTTATCATGTCTCTTACTTTCTTTCTTTCTTCTTTGTATCTATCGTAATTTTCCTCGGTTTTGTTCCCTAAGTACTTTTCCCACATTTTCTTCTTCATTTTTACATGGTTTTTGATTTCATCATTCCACCAGCTCGTTTGTTTAGTTTTGTTGTTTTTCCTGTACACCCCACACGCTTCTTTTGCCGTTTCAATTAATATATCTTTGAGTAGTTGCCATTTTTGTTCCAAATTGCTTACCTGTATTGATCTCATCAAGTTTGTTATTTTTAAGTTTGTCAGTTCTTCGTATTTTTGAGCTATTTGTTTGTCTCTAAGCTTATAGTTTTTAATTGTTTCGAACTCAATCTTTTTTCTATTTTCTGCTGCTCTAGTTTGGGGTTCTATCCTATGTTTTATTTTAGCTTCTAATAAGTAGTGGTCACTGCTTATTTCCGGTCCTCTTCTAACTCTTATGTCTTGGAGTGCCCTTCTATTATTGCGTTCTATCAGTATGTAGTCGATTATTGATTTTTCCGTTTCTCTTGGTCCTTGTCTTGTAAATTTATGAATATTTTTGTGCTCATAATGTGTGTTTGTTACTATTAGGCTATTTAATTCACAAAATTCTATTAATCTTCTTCCATTGTTATTTCTCACCTCCTCACCATATTTTCCAATTACATCAGATGTCGACATATCTTTGGTTCCTACTCTACCATTAAAATCTCCAATAATAAATATATTTCCTTTACTGTTTTCTACGGCTATGTTGAGGTCTTCCCAGAATTTGTCCTTTATTTCCTTTTTCTCATTTTCATCTGGGCCATACACTGTGATTATGGTTAGGTTTTCTTCCCCTTCATCCTTCATCTCTACTGTAAGTATTCTTTCTGTCCAACTTTCCCACGTTTGTATGTGCTTTTTCTGTCTTCATGTATTACACATCCCACTCCCGCTGCTGCTCTTTTTTCGTTTGGCACACCGCTGTATATGAGAATATGTCCACCTTCCAAATACATTTCTCCATTGCCTTTCTTTTTGGTTTCTGTTATTCCTAGTATTTCTATTCTGCAAAATTTGTTATATAAAGTTATTAAAATAGATCAAAACTTTTTAAGTTATTAAAGACCAAAAGTTTTAATTTTTCTTGAGAAAAATGCATGTTTTTAACCAATTTTTCATCAATAACTCAAAAAGCGTAAGTTTTTACAAAAAAGTTATTATTAACAAAATTAAAGCTAACAAAAAATGAAATAAACCTCTTACTAGAAAAACCTTTTAGTGTTTACTAAAAGTGAGTTATAGTTAATTGAATGTATATTTTTTTCGGCGAGTAAAAAACTCTAAGTATTCAAGCTGAAATAACGGGACATCGATGCATTTTATAACATAAACTTATTAAACATTTGTCAAAGTACTTAAAAATATCTATCAAATGAGCCCCCGAACATGTTAATAGCGTTAAAATTTATGCACCAAAATTTTTTAAAAATTTATCATTTAAAAATTTTTTCAAAAAATGTTATTGTTTTTTTTTTTAATAACTCTAGATTAGGTTAAGATATTAGGTTAACCTAAAATCTGTTTGAAGGATAATTCCAAGTGCTATCTAATTACGTTGAAACTAATCTTTTAAACCCCTTACTTTTTAAAAAACAAAAGGTTAAATGGCCCCGGTTGCATGGTTCCTACAGCAAAATTTAAGATTTAAACGTTTCTATCTCGGTTATTTTTTACCCTATAGAAATAGTAAAACAGGTAAAATATTTGGCACAGAAAAAAATAAAATTTGGTTATATATAATTTTTTACTTATATTGAGTATTTTTGGAGTTATTATCAAAAGAATAAGAGAATAATAATAATTTTAAAAATTATGATTTTTTTAAATAATATCTTTTTTTCGAAAATATGCATTTTAAACCGGTCAAAATTATCAAAAACATTACTTATGCTAATATAAAGAAGTTCTTGTAAGGATTACTATAAATTTTAATTTTTGTGGAAATGGCGTATGTTTTATTTTTCACTATTTCCTAAAAAATTCGAAACGTTTCTTTTCTTTTCATTATAACTTACTTAATTTTAACGCTATTACCTTGTTCTGAAGCTCATTTGATAGGTATTCCGAAGTACTTTGACAAATGTTTAGCAGGAATATTTTATAAATGGCATCGTTTTCCCGTTATTTAAGCTTGAATACTTAGATTTGAGTACTCGTCAAAAAAAATACACATTCAATTGCCAATACCTCACTTTAAACTAGCATTAGTTTAAATCTTTATGAGAGAAATGTATTCAGTTTTTTATTATCTTCAATTTCAGTACTAACAACTTTTTTGAAAAGCTTATAGTTTTTGATTTATACGTGAAAAACCGATTTAAAACATGCATTTTTTTAAGAAAAAATAAAATATTTGGTCTTTAATAACTCAAAAAGCGTTGATTTATTTTAATAACTTTAAATAACAAATTTTGCTTATAATTTGTCCGTTTATCGACTTATGGTATTATTTTTAATAAAATAATTTTCATCACCGAGAAGGGGTGGTATCCACCCCAGCGTAAAAGCGCAAGTTAACATCATGTCACCTTTGTTCCTTGAGGTATCCTCTAACTACTCACCAATTTTCATGAAAATCGATGAAGGTTCAACGAAATCGGAGGTGAAAACCTTCAGTGACTCCACTATAGTATTTGCATTTAAATTCTTATAATATTTGCACTAATCTGCCGTATATGGAAAGCTTATACAAACAAATATCGATCGGAGCATATAATTAAGGTGGCTAAAGCCCTAAAGTACAGCCTCGGTCATCCTCAGCTTTGTTTTTAGCCTTATTAATTTACAACCATTGTTAGCCTATCGAACCAATTTCAGTCCTCATCCAGAATCCTTCCATCTAAGTATTGACGTATCCTACGGTTAAAGCATAATGATTCGTCTGAAAGGGTTATTTTGTTAATTGATGGATTTGACCGTTACTTGATGGAAGTTCATTTTATCTCACAATAAAACACTGAAAAACGTTTGTTTTCTATACTTCCACAAAATTTATTACAACTATGTTATTACTACAGCTGTTTCGGCAAAGTGCCTTTCTCAAGTGATATATTTTACAATGTGTTTGCCTTTTTAAGTCTTTAACTGAAGAGGTTGAGGAGTGGGGAGCTGTTTTTCTCGAGTTGGTCATTCAAAACTATATCTGTATTTTTCCATTTATTAATTTCCATTGATTCTAAAAGTGATAGCTTAACGCCTTTATTTTGAATATGTAGAATTTGAAACTCTTCATTGAAAGAATGATTATGATCTAGAAGGTGAAGTGCGTATGTAGAAGTGTCTGTTTTTCTATTGTTGAAAGCCCTTTTGTGTTCTGCTATCCGTTTGTCAAAAGTTCTGCCAGTTTGACCGATGTAAGTTTTCGGACGTCACCACAAGTTAGTTTGTACACACCACTCTGTAGTTGCTGTCTCTTTCGGCTTTTATTGTTTTTAATATGTTTGCTTAAGTTGTTGTTAGTTCTGAAAGCTGGTGTTATTCCTTTCCTTTTTATGTATCTGGCTATTTTTGTTGTTATTTTGCCAGTATATGTGAGAGAGCAGAAGGTACTGGGTTCTTTCTGTGGTGGTGGATACACTAATTTCAAGGCTTTCTTATGGAGTTTTTGGTTTTAAAATATTGTTAACTGTTTGTTCGTTATAGCCATTGTTTACTGCTATTTGTCTAATGATATTTAGTTCTGTCTCGAAGTTATTTTTTGTCATAGGAATTTCTGTCAGTCTATGTATCATGCTATGGTAGGCTGCTAGTTTGTGTTGTGTAGGATGGGATGATGAATTGTGTATAGTTGTGTCAGTATGGGTAGGTTTATGATATACGGAGAACTCATGTTTGTTGTGTAGTCTGGTAATCGTTACATCTAGAAAGTTTATGGAATTATTCTGTTCTGTTTCTATTGTGTACAGAACAGAATAATTCCATAAACTTTCTAGATGTAACGATTACCAGACTACACAACAAACATGAGTTCTCCGTATATCATAAACCTACCCATACTGACACAACTATACACAATTCATCATCCCATCCTACCCAACACACATTAGCAGCCTACCATAGCATGATACATAGACTGACAGAAATTCCTATGACAAAAAATAACTTCGAGACAGAACTAAATATCATTAGACAAATAGCAGTAAACAATGGCTATAACGAACAAACAGTTAACAACATTTTAAACCAAAAACTCCATAAGAAAGCCTTAAAATTAGTGTATCCACCACCACAGAAAGAACCCAGTACCTTCTGCTCTCTCACATATACTGGCAAAATAACAACAAAAATAGCCAGATACATAAAAAAGAAAGGAATAACACCAGCTTTCAGAACTAACAACAACTTAAGCAAACATATTAAAAACAATAAAAGCCGAAAGAGAAAGCAACTACAGAGTGGTGTGTACAAACTAACTTGTGGTGACTGTCCAAAAACTTACATCGGTCAAACTGGCAGAACTTTTGACAAACGGATAGCAGAACACAAAAGGGCTTTCAACAATAGAAAAACAGACACTTCTACATACGCACTTCACCTTCTAGATCATAATCATTCTTTCAATGAAGAGTTTCAAATTCTACATATTCAAAATAAAGGCCTTCAGCTATCACTTTTAGAATCAATGGAAATTAATAAATTGAAAAATACAGATATAATTCTGAATGACCAACTCGAGACAAACAGCTCCCCACTCCTCAACCTCTTCAGTTAAAGACTTAAAAAGGCAAACACATTGTAAAATATATCACTTGAGAAAGGCACTTTGCCGAAACAGCTGTAGTAATAACATAGTTGTAATAAATTTTTGTGGAAGTATAGAAAACAAACGTTTTTCAGTGTTTTATTGTGAGAGGTTATTTTGTTGTAACCAGGCTAGATCTTCTGTCCATTATAGTCTCCCTATACTTATGAGATATATCACGTCACTATTTACTATAATTCCAAAAAACCCAACACCGAATATAGTCTAAGAGCTAGTGAACCCTCCAAGTAACGGTCTTCCTGTAAGGCTAGAAATTTGTATAGTGATAATTCATAGCACACCAAGGCTAAAAACCATGACCTGGCAGGCATCAGCCCTGCACGTGTATCTACCAGGTGATTCGAAAAGTGCATAGTTTAGGGGAAAATAAACTTTCTCCTGTAAAGTTTAAATTTAAGTATATGTTTGAGTAAGTCATTTAAAAGAAATGTGTACAATGCCAGGTGATTCTGAACAGTATAAGACCTTGCCAGGCGAGGGGAAAGATTAGGCTGTTTTCCTAAAATTATTTTTTTTTGCATCGAACAAAGTTTTTTTAGATTTTTTGAATCATTTCAAACAGAAAAAATCTTTAGTGACTTTTCTCTTAGGTTAATAGTTTTTGACATATTATAAACGATTAAAAAGTTTAAAAATTGCTAAATCGACCATTTTTAACCCTGAATCGGACATTTAACTGAAAATTTCAATCTTGCCAAGGTAGGTAGATATTCTTTAAACGTCGATTAATGAAATCTCCAAGAGCTTTCTGCAATACAATATCGAAAATCCCCTTGTTTTTTAATTGCTACTCAAGCGGGCGCGACACTGTAGTATAAATGAGGACGTTTGAGTTTGCATAAATTCATTATAGAATGGGCAAATTTTAAGAGAAATCCTCGGACAGGTTGATTTTTATTTTTAAATTAGGACTTTTTGGCATCTATATAATACTAGTGACGTCATCCATCTGTGTGTGATGACGTAATCGATGATTTTTTTGAATGGAAGTAGGGGTCGTGCGATAGCTCATTAGAAAGATTATTTAATTCTCTATTCAGTAATATAAACGTTAACCTAATTATTTATACAAATGGTGTGAAAAAAATTTTTCTTCTTTTTGTGTAAATTAATTTAATAATTTTTTTTTGTACATCGTGTATAAATAATTATGTTAATATTTATATTTCTGAATAGAGAATTAAATAACCTTTCAAATGAGCTATCACACGACCCCTACTTCCATTAAAAAAATAATCGATTACGTCATCACGCCCAGACGGATGACGTCACTAGTATTATGTATATGCCAAAAAGTCCTAATTTAGAAATAAAAATCGACTTGTCCGAGGATTTCTCTTAAAATTTGCCCATTCTCGAGATAATGAACTTATGCTAACTCAAACGTCCTCATTTATACTACAGTGTCGCGCCCGCTTGATTAGCAATTAAAAAACAAGGGGGTTTTCGATATTGTACTGCAGAAAACTCTTGGGGATTTCCTACTTCAGCAAGATTAAAATTTTCAGTTAAATTTTTGATTCAGAGTTAAAAATGTCTGATTTCGCGATTTTTAATCGCTTATATGTCAAAAACTATTAACCTAAGAGAAAAGTCACTAAAGACCTTTTCGGTTTGGAATGATTCAAAAACTTAAAAAAATTTGTTCGATGCAAAAAAAATAATTTTAGGAAAAAAGCCTAATCTTCCCCCTCGCCTGGCAAGGTTTATACTGTTCAGAATCGCCTGGCATTGTACACATTTCTTTTGAATGACTTACTCAAACACATACTTAAATTTAAACTTTACAGGAGAAAGTTTATTTTTTCCCTAAACTATGCACTTTTCGATTCACTTGCTAGATACACGTGCAGGGTTGATGTGTACCAGGTCATGGTTTTTAGCCTTGGTGTGCTATGAATTATCACTATACAAATTTCTAGCCTTACAGAAAGACCGTTAGTCGGAGGGTTCACTAGCTCTTAGACTAAAACTATTTTGCAAATGGACCATGGACACATAATTGATAAAAAAATAATGAGCCGAATAAGAAAAACGACTAACCCAGAAACTAGGGATGGGAAAAACCTACCGGTTTTAACCTAAAACCGGTTTTTTACTTCGCAATAACCGGTGTTACCGGTTGTTTTTTTGTCCCGGTTATAACCGGTTTTTTATTTTTAAAGTAAACCGGTAAACCGGTAAAAACCGGTTATTAGGTTTTTACCGTGATTAGGATTAGGTTAGGTATTATTTTGGATCCCAATCATATTTATTATTCTCAAGTAATTATTCCAAGCAAAACCATAATTCAAATTTTATTTTATAAATTATACAAATATACAAACGTGTTAAAAAATTACATACATAATAAGTTTTTTTGATAGTAGTAAAAATAAAAGATAAATTAATTAAAGTAAAAATATTGAATTATTCAATTTATTTTTAAGTAAAATATTCATGTTGATATTATTTTTTTAAATCCCATTTGAAAGAGTCTGAAAAATTTTTTATAAGTTGAAATAGTTGGGTTAAATTGTATATTATGTATATATTAATCTTACGCTGTACTATATTTAATAATAATCAATAAATATATAATAATAATAAAATAATAAATAAATATAATAATGAATAGAATCAAATGGTTTAATTAAAAATTGTGTTTTATTTATATTGATATTGATGTTCTTTCGATAGCACTAATTTTGATCATATTGATATCGAGTATCGAGTCGAGTGGAGTATCGCAAACTAAAGTACATTGTAAATGTAACATTGTAACATATTGGATTAAAAAAACCAAAAACCGGTTTTTAGAAAAACCGGTTTTTTTGAGCCGGTTATAACCGCCAGATTAAACCGTAAGCAAAAAAAAACCGGTATAACCGAAAACCGGTGTTTTGTCAAAAACCGCCATCCCTACCAGAAACAAACAAGATCTCAGACTTTAAAGCATAAATTAAGAACTAAAATTAAACATAGACCAGAGAATATGTTTAATTTTCTTTAACACTCTTCTTTTACAATGACTATCGTTTTTATGCCAGTATATCGAAGACAAACTATTCTAGCAGTAAGTTTTGTTCCTTGAAAATGTATGCTTCGATTTTATATTGATGATGTGGTATATATCGGATATATGGCATGTATATTATGAAGATATAAGACATATTTGACACGTTTATGATTATTTAAAAAAAGAACCAACATTTTTATTTAATTTCTCAAACAATACAAATCAATATCTACAGCGTCTATTAAGTACCTGTTTTCCTAAAGAAAGCGATGAAAATTCTTAAAGTCATAATAAATAACTGTATAAGCAAAATCCTAGTCCCTAAATCTAAATTTTCTACACTGGAACGTCGCACTTGCACATAGCAATTTATAGACTTGTGCATTGGAGACTTATATAGGGAAGTTACAGCGGGTAAACATACTATTGATGAGAGAATATTCCTGGCATGGCATTTCCTCGCCTGCTTCGTCTGCTGCTTTTGGAGTTATGGTGACGATGTTATTTATGAATTGCGAAATACGAACTAACCCTATTTATTACAGTTGTTTGTGGATAATATGATTAAAAGCATATTGGAGAGAAAACAAACTCATCTTTATATTTTGTGAGTCGTATATTGTAAGTAATATATCATATAGGTATATTGGGTCTGGTAGACATAGATTTAAGTAAAACTCTTTAAGGTTTCTTTGAGCTTTCGAGTTTATTTAACGCTTTAACAAAAAATATTCTAAAAATAATTATAAAAAAATTATAAATAACTACATATATTATAAATGATTAGGTACATCTTAAACTGAAGTTATTATTTAAATACAGACTAATCTTTGTGGTAGGGATGGCGGTTTTTGACAAAACACCGGTTTTCGGTTATATCGGTTTTTTTGCTTACGGTTTAACCTGGCGGTTATCACCGGCCGAAAAAACCGGTTTTCCCAAAAACCGGTTTTCGGTTTTTTTAATCCAATAGGTTACAATGTTACATTTACAATGCACTTTACTTTGCGATACTCCACTCGATTCGATACTCGATAACAATATGGTCAAAATTAATACTATCGAAAGAACATCAATTTCAATATAAATAAAACACAATTTTTAATAAAACCGTTCTATTATATTAATTATTATATTTATTTATTATTTTATTATTATTATATATTTATTGATTATTATTAAATATTATATAGCGAAAGATTAATATATACATATTGCAATATACAATTTAACCCAACCAAAAAATTTCCCAGACTCTTTCAAATGGGATTTAAAAAAAATAATATCAATATAAATATTTTACTTATAGCCTAATAAAATAAAAAAAGTCAATATGTAAATTCGTACAGGTTAAAACAAATTTTATATCAAAGTTTAGGTGGGTACAAAAGATATTTTCAAGAAAGTATCCAAATCATACAAGGGGATCATTGTTTAAATAATTAAAAATGGGTCAATTTTGCAAAAAAAAATACTTTTTTAACTGCTGAGGTCATTCAGTTACCAATGAAGGTTTATAGGATTTTTTCTGTAAAGCTGAAGGGTAAATCTTTCTCATAAGACTTACTAAATTAAATTTGACCCCCTATTTATTTAAATAATTATATATAAAACTTTAAAAACAAATTTGCAAAAAATTATTTTTAGCGTTTTAAATAAGCAGTATAAAGTATCTTATTTTACAGACTAAGTTGCGCTATGTTACCATTATTAAGCAGAAAAAAATTGGTCGAAAAATATTTAATATTTTTTGAGATATTGAATTTGTTTATTAAATGTTACTATATTTTCAATTGCAAAAACGTGGTTGTTGCCAAAGAAACATTCACCTGCTTAAGATTTCATTATTTTTATTTTTATGTATATTTTCGATAAATGTATTGATAAATTCAAATTTCAGTTAAACTCCCCCCCTAAAATGGCATTTGAAAATTATTCAAGTTTGTTTATAATTTGTTTTTTTAATAACGGGGGATTAAGTATTTTGAAATGCCGTTTCGATCATTGGGTTCCTGGGATTTTTTAACTAATTAACAAAATTTTTTTGTCGTCTTTTCTTCTTCTTTTTCTTCTTGGAGTTATATTACTACGGGCCCTTTTAGGGTTAAATTTTATTAAGAATGTCGAATCTCTGAGTTGTAGATTCTAGACCTAAAAATATTAAGATATAACTAAAATCTTTTAAATAAAATGTGACTACTTACTCAGTTACAGGGTGTTTTATTTAAAAATTTAAAAATTATTGTTACCAAGTACTTTAAAACTATTTGACGTATCCTTATCATCAGGCCCGGACTGGGCCGCCGGCCCACCGGCCCACGGGCCGGTGCGCCTTTTGACTTGGTTAGTATCTATCCATTAAAAAATTAAACGCTGAAAAAAAAATTTTTTGAACCTTTACACAAAAATGATGCAGCTATCATTCGCCTAAAAAATGTTTTTACTTGCTTCTGATTTCGCCGTTTGGCACCGAAAGCGCACCAGAAACCTACATAATAAAGCCAGTGGGTACAACAAAATACCAGATATCAGATAATCAAATAGCTTAGATACGATACGCGGCGCCCTCGAAGACCATTTTTACTATTCGGGCGCCTTTCGTAGGTTCAATATCCTCTGTTTCTATTGTAATAAATAGTTTAGATGCGACGCGCAGCGCCCTCGAAAACTATGTTTGTGATTCGGGCGCCTTTCGTGGGTATCAATTTTCGCTGTTTCTATTATAAAAATAGCGAGTGGAGCCCTCGAAGACCATTTTTACGATTGGTGCACCTTTCGTGGGTATCAATTTCCACTGTTTATCAAATAACGGATATTTATACCTATGGAAGGCGCCCAAATCGAAAAATGATCTCCGAGGGCGCTGCGCGTCGCATCTAAACTATTTGATTATCTGATACCTGAAACAAAGAGTGTTATATTCCACAATTGGACTAGAATATACAGGTTTGGTTTTCAGTGCTCCAAAACCACATTATACATGCAGGATTGTTGTGTCCCAAACTCCTAAATAATAAAGCCAGTGGGTACAATAAAATACAACTTGTATCAGGTATCAGATAATCAAATAGCTTAGATGCGACGCGCAGCGCCTTCAAAGACTTTTTTTATGATTCGGGCGCCTTTCGTGGGTATCAATTTCCGCTGTTTCTATTATAAACAATAGCTTAGATGCAACGAGCGGCGCCCTCGAAGACCATTTTTACGACTGGAGCACCTTTCATGGGTATCAATTTCCGCTGTTTATCAAATAATGGATATTTATACGCGAAAGCACTTCGCGTCGCATCTAAGCTATTTGGTTATCTGATACCTGATCTCTCGATCAACTCCTTCAAATCCTCGCATATCGGACCGATCAAGCCAAGAGTACCCACAAAAGCTTCCTGATTTGAAAATCTTTTTAGATCGATTCATCTTTCCGTTTCTTCCTTTTGCTCCTTAGTTCAAAACTCACATACTTATGTAAGCTGAGCGATTGTTCTTCCAAACCAGTCCAGCTTATGGCACTGTTTAGAAGTAATGTTGAAACCTGCGAGAGGTCCAGAAAGGATTCACTATTACTTCTTACGAACGTAGGTCATTTAGCACGGTAAGCCCCATAGCGTGGATCCATTCTGATAGGTATTCCCCTCTCGAAGCGGGACGTTTGGTGAAACATAACAGTTGTACGCCAGGCGGTCTACAACTTATGCCTTAACATACCTATTAACATTCTTAACAGAGTGTCTGGTGATTCCAATACCTCCGTTCACTACGTATACCGTCACGTCACATCCCCTATCTTTACGATTCTCTGTCGAAAGACCAAATGTCATACCTTTCCTTCGTGCGAATGCCTCTGCAACGTCGTGAGCGGCCCTCGCCCTTCCCACATTTATTTAAAGGAACTGCGTATTAGATGGTTCTTATCTTACTAACTTACTTACCCATACGCTGTCTGATTCCTGGCCCTAGATGTTTTCACCCATCCTTTTCTCATCGCTTGTGGCAGGATGTTGTTTCTTGAGGCCCCGCTTTTCCAGGATCAGTTTTTTACACTCCGGGCACTGTGACCGGATTCTCTAAAAGTGAGGGAAAAAGTCGTCTCACTACTGCACTCTCGTGACTGGTGCCCCCTCCTTATCACATATGTAGTAGGAGTCCTCCCTGTTTTCTCTCTTGTAGTCCGTTTTACTATGCCTGAAATGCAGGCATCTAAAGCACACCTGGACACGCAGTCTCTCCCGTATCTTGCATGAGTTCCAGCCAATAGGTATATGTTCTCTTTCCAGTGCCTTCTTGGCTGCGATACGTGTCAGTCCAACCGTGACGTTTGTGTTCTCTATTTTCCCTTATACAAATGAGTTTAACGTCGTCAGGCTTCCTGCTGCCGGTATACCTCCGAACTTGTCTCAGGATTTCTACCTTGGGACTCCTCCGTCTATATCAAATAGGTACACCTGGACCTGATAACCCCGGACAACCTCTACTGCGTTTCTCTCCGTCCCGTGCGGGCCACGAAAGTCTTCTTCAGGCGCTCGTTCTGTTCTTTCTCTGTCACTTCGAGGATGAGGTCCCCTCTTATGCCTTCTTTAGTGCTTTTAACGCTAATCCCCTTCTTAAATTAATTACTTAAATTAATTAAATTAAATACTTATCCATATATTTTCCACGAGTAGGGGCGAATTATACTGTCTGGCGAGGCAGTGCGCCCTTGCCAACGCTTAGGCTTGAATTACAAAGGAGTTTCACCAGTTCTCCGAGGGCTTCGTTTGCGACCGTCTGACGTTAGGCCATTCACCACTTAGGCACGGATCGCCTGACACCGTGTGTGGTTGCGGATTTTTTATCGAGGTTTACTCTTATGCTATATGGAATTTAGTAAAAAATTTGAAAAAATTCAAAAGGTGACTTCTATTGAACACAAATCATCATGATTTTTGTTAAATGTTTTTGAATCAATAGATTCTTTTGTAGTAGCAAGTGAAAATTACTCACCAATTCCCTATTCCCAATAAAAATAGTAAATTATTTTATGGATTTAAATTAAAATTAGAAATATTGATTTACTTTACACGCGTTAGGATTTCAAAAAAGTTTGATGTCAAAGCTTAAGAGGGAGGTCTGGCGCCATTGTTTAGATATTAGGTTGGCGCCTTTTTTAGAATTTGGGCTGGCGTCTTTTTTATAATTTGGGTTGGCGCCTTTTTTATGAGCCAGTCCGGCCCTGCTTATCATACTTGGCAGAAAGTGTGGCTATTATACACCCTATTAAATTGTGATTAATAAACGTTTCTAGCTAGTGCCAGAGGCGCACGACAAGGGATAGTGAATGATTGACCTTTCCCAAATTCTACGCCACTGAGGAAATTACTATTGTAGCGAAATTTTTCGATTCTCCAATATTTTGTATGTAAAAAACTTTATTGGTATTGATAAAGTCATCAGTTTGAGAGATATTGGAAGTTTAAAATGAATGAATGAATGAATCAAAATAACTATGCCGTTTCAATTTTAACGTCCAATATCTCGAAAACTAATGACTTAATCGTTACCAGTAAAGAGTATATTATTTACATAGAAAGTATTGGAGAATCGAAAAATTTCGCTAAAATAGTAATTCCCTCAGTGGCGTAGAATTTGGGAAGGGTCAACCATTAACTGGCCCCTGTCGTACGCCTCTGGTGGTAGCTAGAAACTTTTGTTTATCACAGTTTAGTATACTGTATAGTACTCACACTTTCTGTAAAGTATGATAAGGATACGTCAATTAGTTTAAAAGTAATTGGTAAAAATAATTTTTAAATTTTTAAATAAAACACCCTGTAACTCAGTAAGTAGCCACATTTTATTTAAGTGATTTTAGACCAATTTTGATATTTTTAGGTCTCAAATCTACAACTTAGAGATTCGACATTCTTAATGAAACTTAACCCAAAAAGGTCCCGTAGTAATACAATGCAAAGAAAAAAAGAAGAGGAAAAAAAGACAAAAAAATTTGGTAATTAGTGAAAAATTCCCAGGAACCCAATTATCGAAACGGCATTTTAAAATATTTAATCACCGCAACGTTATTAAAAAAAAAATTATAAACAAATTTTAATTATTTTCAAATGCAATTTTAGGGGGCAGTTTAATTGAAATTTGAATTTATCAATACATTTATCGAAAATATACATAAAAATAAAAATAATAAGATTTAATACAGGTGAATATTTCTTTGGAAACAACCGCCTTTTTGCAATTGAAAATATAGTAACATTTAATAAACAAATTCAATATCTCAAAAAATATTAAATAGTTTTCGACCAATTTTTTTTTGCATAATACTGATAATATAGCATAACTTATCCTGTAAAACAAGATATTTTATAGTGGTTATTTAAAACGCTAAAAATAATTTTTTGCAAATTTGTTTTTAAAGTTTTATGTATAATTATTTAAATAAATAGGGGGTCAAATTTAATTTAGTAAGACTAATGTGAAAGACTTACCCTTCAACTTTACAGAAAATAACCCTATATACCTTCATTAGTAATTTAATGACCTCAGCAGTTAAAAAAGTAATTTTCTTGCAAAAATGACCCCTTTTTAATTATTTAAACAATGATCCCCTTGTATGATTTGGATACTTTCTTGAAAATATCTTTTGTACCCACCTAAACTTTGATATAAAATTTGTTTCAACCTGTACGAATTTACATTTTGATTTACATGTAGTGAAATTTTATTTTACTAGACTATTAAAAATAAATTGGATAATGCAATTTATCTTTTATTTTTACTATCAAAAAAAATTTATCATGTATTTCTTTTAACACGTTTGAATATTTGTATAATAGGTACATTTTAACTCATTTAATACTTCCTGTATGGGTGTATCGTTTTGAAAACGAAGGGAAATCCTTGAAGATTCGTATTTGGAATCGGTAATTCGATATTCATAGTCAGAACATTATTTTTGGTAATCAGAAAAAGTCATTCACCCACTTTCAATGTCAAGAGTAAATGTGAAAAATAGATGATGTTTGCCTCTACTTCAACCAGATTACTTCTTATGTAAATATTATGATAACAAATATCTTTTCAACGAAATATTATAATAAAACTTAATTGTTTCTGGGTGATATGAGTTTGCGCTTTCAGTTTGCTTCTGTATTTATAAAATAAAATTTGAATTATGGTTTTGTTTGGAATAATTACTTGAGAATAATAATTATGATTGGGATTCAAAATAATACCTAATCTAATCCTAATCACCGTAAAAACCTAATAACCGGTTTTTACTTTAAAAAGAAAAAACCGGTTATAACTGGGACAAAAAAACAACCGACAAAACCGGTTATTGCAAAGTAAAAAACCGGTTTTAGGTTAAAACCGGTAGGTTTTTCCCATTCCTACTTTGTGGGGATTAGTGCAGGCCCTGGTAGGGATGGCAAAACACCGGTTTTCGGTTATACCGGTTTTTTTTTGCTTACGGTTTAACCTGGCGGTTATCACCGGCAAAAAAACCGGTTTTTCCAGAAACTGATTTTTGGTTTTTTTAATCCAGTAGGTTACAATGTTACATTTACAATGCACTTTAGTTTGCGATACTCCACTCGATTCGATACTCGATATCAATATGATCAAAATTAGTACTATCGAAAGAACATCAATATCAATATAAATAAAACACAATTTTTAATAAAACCATTTTATTCTATTAATTATTATATTTATTTATTATTTTATTATTATTATATATTTATTGACTATTATTAAATATAATATAGCGTAAGATTAATATATACATATTGCAATAATATACAATTTAACCCAACCATTTCAACTTATAAAAAATTTCCCAGACTCTTTCAAATGTGATTAAAAAAAATAATATCAACATAAATATTTTACTTTAAAATAAATTGGATAATGCAATTTATCTTTTGTTTTTACTACCATCAAAAAAAAATGTATCATGTATTTTTTTAACACGTTTGTATATTTGTATAATAGGTACATTTTAACTCATTTAATACTTCCTGTATGGGTGTATCGTTTTGAAAACGCAGGGAAATTCTTGGAGATTCGTATTCGTAATCGGTAATTCGATATTCATAGTGAGCACATTATTTTTGGTAATCAGAAAAAGTCATTCACCCACTTTCAATGTCAAGAGTCAAGTGTGAAAAATATATGATGTTTGCGTCTACTTCAACCAGATCACTTCTTATGTAAATATTATGATTACAAATATTTTTCAACGATATATTATAATAAAACTTACTTGTTTCTGGCTGATGTGAGTTTGCACTTTCAGTTTGCTTCTGTATTTATAAAATAAAATTTGAATTATGCTTTTGTTTGGAATAATTACTTGAGAATAATAATTATGATTGGGATCCAAAATATTACCTAACCTAATCCTAATCACCGTAAAAACCTAATAACCGGTTTTTTACTTTAAAAAGAAAAACCGGTTATAACCGGGACAAAAAAACAACCGGTAAAACCGGTTATTGCGAAGTAAAAAAAAAGGTTTTAGGTTAAAACCGGTAGGTTTTTCCCACCCTAGACCCTGGAAGTATTTGAGTATGCAAAACCTGAGGACCGGCAACTATGTTCGGATTCTTTTATCTGAGACCTTGAACAATAAAAAACTGAATCTTACCGGAAGGTGCGATGGTGCCTTGTCATCCCCTCCCTCCCCCTATGTTACGGGCAAAAAAAAGCGATTTATGGCAAAAAAGCTTTTTTTTGTATTTTTTGGGTCATTCTAATAAAAAATCTTCTTACAAGTTTTTTCGTAAAATGCATAGTTTTCGAGATAAACACCGATAAACTTTAAAAAAATCGAAAAATTGCAATCCTTGAATCCTAATAACTTTTGATTAAAAAATAAAATAGCTATTCTGCTTGCAGCATTTGAAAGTTCAAGGCAAATGATATCGGTGTTGATTATTTGCATTGCTCAAAATTAATTTTATTATTGTTAAACAAAGCTATAAACAAACAGTGTTTGAGCGTTTTGTCGCATGTCCGCACCGCGCCAAGGTATGTAAAGAGATAGGTTATTGTTTTTTTTTTATTTTTTGTGTGAGTGATTTATTAAAAGATCTTAAAAAATCTTCCTAAAAGAATGAAGACATATTTCATATCAATTACGATGGCTCATTACTATGCAGTGCAGTGCCGGATTTAGGGTACTTGCGGCCCTAGGCCAAATTACCCCGAGCGGCCCCCGATTATGTAATTAAAGCATAAAGACTTTAATTACTTGTATTAATAATAGTAGATAATAATTAAAACGTCTATTTTAATTTTACTTTTTAAAATTCGTAATACAAGGTATAAAATAAATGAATAGAAATGCCTCTAATTTCTAATGTTCTATTTGAATACGGATATAAATATGTTGAAATATATTCACTAATTAAATAATCTTGGTTTGCAAATTTAGCTAAAACCCCAAAACAGCTCTAACAACAATTTCTGTATTTATAGAAATTTCTAAATAGAAAATTTATAGAAAGTTTTCTATATTTATAGAAGCCTTTGAGATGTTGGTTTTTCGAAGGGTGCTGAAGATCTCTTGAACAGAGCACGTGACCAACAACGAGGGGTTAAGGAGAATGTGGACTAAGAGAGAACTCATAAATATTGTAAAAAACAGAAAAACGAGTTATCTAGGATACGAGGAGAAATATACAACTTTTTACGATTCATAATGGAAGCGAAAGTGGAAGGAAGAGGAGGTTCAGGAAGAAGAAAATACTCCTGGCCGAAGAACGTAAGAGACTGGACAGGCATGGAAACACATTCTAAACTAAAAACCGCTCAAGATAGAGAGCAATTTGTTGTAGTTATAGCCAACCTTCAGTAATGGAGAAGCCACCAGTCAAGTCACAACAAGATGATAGGAAATATATAATTCAAAATGTTTGCAAACAGCAGTGATTTGTAAAGTTATTAATATTGCTAAAATTATTATATTATAAATTAGTATTGCAGGTAATTGTTAAAATTAAATACCATTTGTTTCATTCAGAGGGAAAAGTACAGATGACAACAAAAGACTAAAAAAAAAACCGAATTAAAAAGACATTATGCGTATAAGTAAAAGAACAAACAAAATAGTATGAACTGTAGGTACTAGTAATAGGCTACGGTACTGAAAAATAAAAATAAGAACACAACAAATAAACTTCTAGATCGTTCAATTCATTCTTCATTATTCTATTATACTGAAAAACGTCAATGTCATGTTCTTAATTTGGATAAAGTTGGATTAGTGATTAACATTGACACTCATTTCACTCCATACTCATAATAAATCTCATATCTAAACTCAAACACTGACTTTTCTAGCTTTTTTTTTGGCTGCAAAATCTTTAATCAAATTGTTTTTTTTTTAAGCATTTACTAACAATCAGAATTACATATACCTCGTCCATTTTACTTACCGTTGCACGTCATCCGCGCCATAGCCTGTGACACGATACCAACACGAAATATTTAGGCGGTGGGTGTGTTCTTTTTTAGAATCAAAATGATTCTAAAGGGGAACACACCTACCGCCTAGATATTTCGTGTTGGTATCGTGTCACAGGCTATGGCGCGGATGACGTGCAACGGTAAGTAAATTGGACGAGGTATAGTCTATAAGCTAATTTGATAACAAGTACAATAACATATATCAATGTATTATTGTACACTAAAATGGCGTTATGAGGTACATCACCCAGCGGTTTCACCTCAGTTTCAGCGAAGATCTATGGGCCATAATCTTCGCAATCTTCTGTTGTTTAGTGGCTGCAGTAATGGTAATATTGATTGGTTGGGGTGGTCTTCCAATTTCTCGTGATGTCTGTTGGCTCTTTCTTGAATTACTGTGCTGACTAACGGGATGTTTAGGTCTGTATGAAGGGTTTGGTTGGAAATGTACCACGGGGCATTTGCGATGGTGCGTAGAATTTTTGATTGAGTTCTTTGGATAATTTTTGTGTTTGATTTGCTGGCACAACTCCATACTTCTATACCGTACGTCCATATAGGTTTGATGACTGTTTTATAAATCAGCAGTTTGTTCTCAATTGAGAGTCGAGATTTTCTACCTATAAGCCAATTAATTTCTTTCACTCTCAACTCAATTTGTTTCTTCTTCTTTAAAATGTGTTGTTTCCAGTTTAATTTAGAATCAAGATGAAGCCCCAGGTATTTGACGATGTTCTGTTGTGGTATGTTGACTTGATTAAGGCTAATATTTGGGCATTGGTCTTTCCTTAGTGTGAAAGTTATATGTGTTGACTTAGTTTCGTTAGCTTTTATCTTCTATTTCTTTAACCACTGTCCAATTTGATCTAGGTGTTCTTGAAGTTTTAATACTGCAGCTCTTGGATCCTCTTCAGTTGCAAATATTGCTGTGTCATCAGCGAAAGTTCCAATGGTGGTTTGTGGAGAGGTTGGTAAATCGGATGTGTACAGTACATAAAGAAGTGGACCCAATATACTACCTTGTGGGACTCCTGATTGAATTTTGTTACGGTTTGATAGTTCATCCTCCACTTTAGTTTCAAATTCTCTGTGATTTAGATATGATTTTAGTAAGTCAAAGTATTTGTTGGGTAGGGATTTTTTGATTTTATAAAGTAATCCTGGGTGCCATACCTTATCAAATGCTTGGCTGATGTCCAGAAAGGCTGCTGTGCAATACTGTTTATTGTCCAAAGCTCTATTAATTACATTTGATATGCGATGGCATTGTTGCACTGTGGAATGACCTTGCCGGAATCCAAATTGGTGTTCTGGGATCCAGTTTTGGAATTCTAGGTCGCTCATAATTCTTTTAAGTAACAGCTTTTCAAGAAATTTTGACATTATTGGCAGTAGACTTATTGGGCGGTATGATGAAACATCCGTTAAAGCTTTACCAGGTTTCGGTATCATAATTACTTGGACAATTTTTAGTGATATAGACCAATAATTAAGTCTTAAGATTGCATTTAATATGTACAATAACTTCATTATACCTTTTTTAGGAAGTTGTTTTAGCATTGCTGCTGTTATGAGATCAGTGCCTGGTGCCTTCTTTTCATTCAAATGATTAATTTCATCTTTGATCTCCTTCGGGGTAATTAAAGTTAGTCGCTCTCGTTGATTAATTGGTAAGGCTAGTTCCTGCTCTACTTCTTGTACTTGGTCATTGTCGTGTGGCTTGAAGACTTCAGTTAGATGTTCAGCAAATAAATCAGCTTTTTCTTTGTTGCTTTTTGCCCATGGTCCTGGTGGTAATGAGTTTTTCCGAATTGGAAGTGAAGTATTTATTGGTTTATTTTTGTTTTTGATTGGTTTCCAGATAGAGTTATCTTGACGCGAAAGGTTTATTACATAATTGTAATCAAATTGTTAAAGTCCAAGGCTTAAAAAGCTCAGCATTTGAAACAAAACTAGCCAAACTAGACAATCTAGAATCTTCGTCAAAAGTCGAGTTCCTCAAGTAGTTTTTGATTCTTTTCAACAAGCTGAATGATCTTTCTCCAGATGCATTATATGTCATCATGCATAGTAGAATGCGCAAAGCCGTGTCCATATTGGGAAATAATGTTGTTAACTGTTTTAATGAATGAGTTCAGATACTCCAAAAGTGTATTCCTCGGAGGCTGGGTAATCTTGTTATCATGAGGTTCTCTTTCTTCATCAAATATACCAACAAAGCCAAACATACCAATATCACAAAGCCTTTAAACTGTACACACCCTTTTCCAAAGTCACCATCTATATCGATTCGACACTTTTTAGTCAAAATAGAAACTTTTATCCTGATTTCTTCATTGGAAATTGAACGATAAGTTGCTTAAAGATCCAAGTTCTTCATTAAGACTGAAATAAACTTCGGACCTTTCACTCAATTCTAAATAAAGCGTGTCAATTACAACATTGAATGTATTAATCTTTAAGTCTTCTTTGTCAATAAAGTGGGGTTCAGTGGATTCATCTTCTTTGTCTTCGCCTTTTCTTTTCGGGCTTCTTCTTATTTTATTAATATAGGCTTCATTTTAAGACAACTCTTCTCCTCATTTTCCATAGGAATCAAAGTTGTTTCTCAGACTCGATGCGTACTCCTTTAGATATTTGTACGTTGCAAGTCACATTAAAGTCTGTAGCAGTTTTTGCAATGTTTTGCTACTCTTGTCAAAACGTTGTAAAATATTATACCACGTGTTTAGTAGAATAGTCATTCTCTTATTTGAAAATATTGTTTACTGATTTCAATTCAATTAGTAAAAAAATTTATAACCAATGTTTTTTTTACAAAACGCTGCGGCCCCCTTTTGCTTGCGGCCCTAGGCCGCGACCTAGTCGGCCTAGTGGTAAATCCGGCACTGATGCAGTGTTTTTTGTTCGTTTGTATTAAGTTGTCAACTGTATTTTGTATAGCAAACTTATAAGATCTAAGTAATCCATATATTCAACAAGATTAAAGACTAAGTTTTCACTCTAATGGCACATAACATATCCCACCAGAATGAAAACAATGGAAACCTTCTCTGGTTACACCTCCGAGGCTTCTACAATTTGCAAGCCATACGGATGCTGAGACTAAGGAAGATGAGGGAATTCTACAATTTACAATTCACGTCACATCTGCTCAGCGCGGTAAAGTTCCAACGAGACTGGTTCCCTTAATACTCCACACAGAGTAAATGTAAATCAAAATTGAATAACCACTTTCAATTTCATTGCAAAACGAAAATACAGCCGAACCATATTCCAGTCCAATCAGAGAGTGCTGCAAGCACCTCTACCGGTTTCGAAACTTATTAGTCTTTCATCAGGAGGCACATATGCTGCTCTCCCTGATCCAACCAAAACAAACCCCAGCGTGCAGTCCCGAATTGCAACGAACGAAATGGCATAGATGCCCTAGCGGCAACTGCTAGCAAAAGACTAAGTTTTCACTCTAATGGCACATAACATATCCCACCAGAATGAAAACAATGGGAACCTTCTCTGGTTACACCTCCGAGGCTTCTACAATTTGCAAGCCATACGGATGCTGAGACTAAGGAAGATGAGGGAATTCTACAATTTACAATTCACGTCACATCTGCTCAGCGCGGTAAAGTTCCAACGAGACTGGTTCCCTTCATACTCCACACGCAGTAAATGTAAATCAAAATTGAATAACCACTTTCAATTTCGTTGCAAAACGAAAATACAGCCGAACCATATTCCAGTCCAATCAGAGAGTGCTGCCAGCAACTCTACCGGTTTCGAAACTTATTAGTCTCTCATCAGGAGGCACATATGCTGCTCTCCCTGATCCAACCAAAACAAACCCCAGCGTGCAGTCCCGAATTGCAACGAACGAAACGGCATAGATGCCCTAGCGGCAACTGCTAGCAAAAGACTAAGTTTTCACTCTAATGGCACATAACATATCCCACCAGAATGAAAACAATGGGAACCTTCTCTGGTTACACCTCCGAGGCTTCTACAATTTGCAAGCCATACGGATGCTGAGACTAAGGAAGATGAGGGAATTCTACAATTTGCAATTCACGTCACATCTGCTCAGCGCGGTAAAGTTCCAACGAGACTGGTTCCCTTCATACTCCACACAGAGTAAATGTAAATCAAAATTGAATAACCACTTTCAATTTCGTTGCAAAACGAAAATACAGCCGAACCATATTCCAGTCCAATCAGAGAGTGCTGCAAGCACCTCTACCGGTTTCGAAACTTATTAGTCTCTCATCAGAAGGCACATATGCTGCTCTCCCTGATCCAACCAAAACAAACCCCAGCGTGCAGTCCCGAATTGCAACGAACGAAATGGCATAGATGCCCTAGCGGCAACTGCTAGCAAAAGACTAAGTTTTCACTCTAATGGCACATAACATATCCCACCAGAATGAAAACAATGGGAACCTTCTCTAGTTACACCTCCGAGGCTTCTACAATTTGCAAGCCATACGGATGCTGAGACTAAGGAAGATGAGGGAATTCTACAATTTACAATTCACGTCACATCTGCTCAGCGCGGTAAAGTTCCAACGAGACTGGTTCCCTTCATACTCCACACAGAGTAAATGTAAATCAAAATTGAATAACCACTTTCAATTTCGTTGCAAAACGAAAATGCAGCCGAACCATATTCCAGTCCAATCAGAGAGTGCTGCAAGCACCTCTGCCGGTTTCGAAACTTATTAGTCTCTCATCAGGAGGCACATATGCTGCTCTCCCTGATCCAACCAAAACAAACCCCAGCGTGCAGTCCCGAATTGCAACGAACGAAATGGCATAGATGCCCTAGCGGCAACTGCTAGCAAAAGACTAAGTTTTCACTCTAATGTCACATAACATATACCACCAGAATGAAAACAATGGGAACCTTCTCTACACCTCCGAGGCTTCTACAATTTGCAAGCCATACGGATGCTGAGACTAAGGAAGATGAGGGAATTCCACAATTTACAATTCACGTCACATCTGCTCAGCGCGGTAAAGTTCCAACGAGACTGGTTCCCTTCATACTCCACACAGAGTAAATGTAAATCAAAATTGAATAACCACTTTCAATTTCGTTGCAAAACGAAAATACAGCCGAACCATATTCCAGTCCAATCAGAGAGTGCTGCAAGCACCTTTACCGGTTTCGAAACTTATTAGTCTCTCATCAGGAGGCACATATGCTGCTCTCCCTGATCCAACCAAAACAAACCCCAGCGTGCAGTCCCGAATTGCAACGAACAAAATGGCATAGATGCCCTAGCGGCAACTGCTAGCAAAAGACTAAGTTTTCACTCTAATGGCACATAACATATCCCACCAGAATGAAAACAATGGGAACCTTCTCTGGTTACACCTCCGAGGCTTCTACAATTTGCAAGCCATACGGATGCTGAGACTAAGGAAGATGAGGGAATTCTACAATTTACAATTCACGTCACATCTGCTCAGCGCGGTAAAGTTCCAACGAGACTGGTTCCCTTCATACTCCACACAGAGTAAATGTAAATCAAAATTGAATAACCACTTTCAATTTCGTTGCAAAACGAAAATACAGCCGAACCGTATTCCAGTCCAATCAGAGAGTGCTGCAAGCACCTCTACCGGTTTCGAAACTTATTAGTCTCTCATCAGGAGGCACATATGCTGCTCTCCCTGATCCAACCAAAACAAACCCCAGCGTGCAGTCCCGAATTGCAACGAACGAAATGGCATAGATGCCCTAGCGGCAACTGCTAGCAAAAGACTAAGTTTTCACTCTAATGGCACATAACATATATCCCACTGAGATATGAAGGTTCCCATTGTTTTCATTCTGGTGGGATATGTTATATGCCATTAGAGTGAAAACTTAGTCTTTTGCTAGCAGTTGCCGCTAGGGCATCTAGATCAAGAACAGCCTGGTCAGATCACAGAATAATAATAGCTAAGCACAGAATAATAGCTTTAATGAGTCGCACATTATAAAAAATTTTTTGAATATAATACACAGCAAAATTGTTAAAATTCTAGAACGTGAAATAGATGACATCAAATTTGGCTTTAAAGATGGTATGAGCAAAAAAGCTGCTTTAGTCGGCTTGACTCTGCTGGCTCAGAAATGCATGGACATGAATCCGGACATTTACTTACGTTTTGTAAACTTTGAAAAGTCATTTGATAAGGTTGTACATAAAAATCTTGTATATATATTAAAAAACAAAAATATTGAGTGTCCTGTTATAAAATTTTTATCGAATCTATTGGAATCAAATTGCCAAGGTAAGAGTTGATGACCAGAACACCCGATATATCAAAATACAGACAGGAGTCAGCCAGGGTTGCTACTTTTTAATATCTGTAGTGAGGCGGCACTTAGAGAAGCGCTGTCAGATTCAGTAGGAGGCATATCTATCAATGGAGAATATACACACACACACCCAAACTTAAACGGAATCACCATGTATTTCAAAGTAATATTTATTTCTTTTGAAAAAACTTGTTATTGTTACGAATAATAAAGATTTCTGTTAAAAATAAACAAATATATAAGACAATCGGATAGTACAGCTCAGTACGGTATAGGTTATTTGCTTGAGTTGCAAATTGAACGAAAATAAATAAACTAACTTTTGCGTCTAAAAACGAAAATATGCCTCATGTGAGGTTATAGAACTTAAAACGGAGAAAGATTATTGGTCTTGTGGAGAAAGTAATGTTCTCAGAGGAATATAGCTGTAGAGCTAGGCGTAACACAGGGCGTTCTGTCCAAAACCTATGCTAGGTAACAGGAACTAGAAAAGCTAAAAAATAAAGCAAGGGAAAGTCGCCAAAAAGTAATAACGTCTCACCAGGATCGCCTAATTGACCAATCAGCTGGAAAACACCCAACCATTTCTCATCTGCCGCTCCAAAGGCAGCTTTTGGAAGCTACAGGTGTAACTGTTTCAGTTGAAATGATAAGAAGAAGAGTTCGTGTCAAGAAGTAGGTATACAGCAGGAGAGAGTTATGGGCTTCCGAGTTATCCAGGCAGCACAAGATTGATCGCCTAAATTGGTGTCTTCACCACCAAAACTGGAACATTTCGAATTGACAAAATGTGATATTTTACGTAGATGACCCACGAAATTGTGTACTTAGAGGTTGAGGAAGACAAGCAAGAACGAAAACTGTCAGATCTGTTCACAATTGTACAAGGGGAAGTGTAATATTCTGGAGAGGAATTGTGCTCCGTAAAAAAACTCCTTTAATTTTCATTCAGTCAACTTTAAATGCTCACAGGTATGTTGATAACCTGTAGTCAAGCTCTGGAGAGGTGCAACAAGAGAAAATTTAATTTTATTGCATGACAATGGACCTCCACATACCATTAGAGTGAGTAGAGACATCATTGAAGCCGAAGGTATCCCTTGTTTGGAGTGGCCTGCTTGCTCACCCGAGCTTAACCCTGTAGGGTATTTATGGAATATACTTAAAAGAAAAATTAGAGCTCGCAGGGATAATTCACAAAACACCGCACGGCTAGTACAAGCTGCTCCTGAAGGATGGAGCCACCTACCAAAAAAAAAAATGTTAATACTTTCATTAAGAGCGTGCCCAGCAAATTGAATCTTGCATAAGAACTAGAGGTGATAACACTAACTACCATAAAACACAAAAAAAATAATAAAAATAATTTAAACATTATTTGTTTTACATTGAAATTTTGTATGCTATTGACATTAAAACAACTACTTTCAATTTGTTTGTTAAATTCTTTATTGTTTTATTTAATTGTTATGTATTTGTTATTAAATTGCTTTAAAATAAATATTGTTTGACTCTGTGTATTCGTTTTTTTAAATTCGTACGAAATAATAAGAAATATCAGGTGATTCCATATAAGTTTGTGTGTGTTTATGTATAATAAATATGTCTGAATTGCCGATATAAATGAGTCAGATTAAATAAATTATTAGAACAATTTTTTACTAAGCAAGAGCATTTTTGTTTAATTTAAGTACTTAGTAGTATTTTGTATTTTGACAACGACACCCGATTTGGGCGTCGAAACGTTAATAAAATAATTTTTTTGGTAAAATTGTGGCTTACTTTCCATTGAAAATAACTTTCCCATTTCAATCGAGAAGTTTTGAATAGCTTAAGTTACTGCCAAGGTAAGAGTTGACGCAGAACACCCGATACATCAAGATACAGACAGGAGTCAGCCAGGGTTGCTACTTTTTAATATCTAAAGTGAGGCGGTACTTAGAGAAGCGCTGTCAGATTCAGTAGGAGGCATATCTATCAATGGAGAAGTTTTGAATAGCTTAAGTTTGGCAAACCATACAGTCATAATGACAGATAACAACAACGATTTACAGAACGTAATGCAACGCCTTAATAAATGCTGTCATGAATATGAACCGAAGATAAAATTGAAGAAAACTAAATTGGCTGTATGGCAAACTGCCAAAGCCATTAAAAAAAAGAAAACTAAATGCATGCTTATAATAATATCAGCAGATGAAAAGATCTACTTGAATACTGAATTTACTGTAATTAGTCCAAGTAATGAAGCTTAAAATAGGACAAAACCTCGCAATTTTTACAGAATGGATCGATTTGCTGGAAAATTTGAGAATAAGTAGTGGATAGTCCAAGGATCAAAATTTATATCATGCCGAAAGGCGCTTTTGCCATGGGGGTGGTTGCCATCCCATCTCGGTGGTGGAAATTTTTTATTAAATTTTAATCGCAAAAGTTGGTAAAAACCTCCATTCTAAGCAAAAAACGTTCTATACATTTTTTTTGATAAAATTAATAGTTTTCGATTTATTCGCTATCAAAAGTGTTAGTTTTATATCGAAAAAATCAACGTTTTTAACAAGTTTTCTGCTAATAACTCCAAAAGTTTTCGTTTTATCAAAACAACTTTACTTAACAAAAATGTACCTTTTGAAAAAATAAACAAAACCGTTTTTTTAAATTTTCTTTCAGACCAACAGTAATCGAGCTATATTTTATTATATGTTGGCTCCTCTTCGCCAAATGCTAAATATTGTAGTTTCAAAGTCAAAAGACGGGTAAACTATGCATTTTTCGAGTACAGGTTGTTCAAACTAATTTAAAGTACATACTTAAAAATATTTATCTCCAGAAATTAAAAAAAAGTCTCTAGCTCAAAAATTAAGTGACTTATAATAAAAAGAATGTCAGTCCTCATTTTTTTCAGCGAAAAAGTGATCGCAAGCAAACCCCTAATCACCATTTTAATTAAAATTAGTCATTAACCTTATTTGGTCTTTTTTATTTAGGTATTATTAATAGGTTCTAGAAGTTTGACTCGCTTAGAATGATTCGTTTTTAAAAAAATGGAGTTAAAATCGAATAACGAATTTTTGTAGTTTGGAAAAAAATGGCCTTTTCTTCAGAATGGCAAGATTAGCATCAGAGATACGAAAAAATATTTAAGCATGAAATTGTAGCTTATTTAATTTTCAAGAACCTCGTTTGCAAAAATTTTTTCTACGGCAAAAATTGTGTGAGCGATTGAAAATTACAACTTGTAATAACATGCAAATACCACCTTTACCAACACTTTCAAAGTCACCTCTTTTTGCGACTGAGGATTTTAAAAAGATTTAATATTAATAGGCTTATATATCTTGTTTAAAACTACAAAATTATTTTTTACCAAACTTCCTAAGATAAAAAATTAAAAATTTACGGTTAAAAAATCAATATATTTTCTGAAAAAGAAAAGGAGAAATGCAATTGGAAGCATAATAATGTAAGTTGGCGGCGTTTTTAGTCATTGGTCTTATTCATTCTTATTTATTTATGTAGATTGTAAAAGTTTGACTGGCTTAGAATGATTGGTTTAAAAAAAGCTGGAGTTAAAAGCGAATAACGAATTTTTGTAGTTTGGTAAAAAATGCTATCTTCGTCAGAATAGAAAGGTTAGCATCAGAGATCCGAAAAAATGTTGTAATATAAAATTGTAGGTTATTTAATTCCCAAGAACTTGGTTTGAAAAAAAATTTTCTACGACAAAAATTGAGTGAATCGTAAATGAGTATATCGAAACACATTGATTTTTTCTATACAAAACGAACACTTTCGATAGCGAATAAATCGAAAATGATTAATTAAAAAAAATCTATAGAACATTTTTTGCTTAGAATGAACGTTTTTATCAACTTTTGCGGTCAAAATATTATATAAAATTTCCACCCCATTTAGGGGTTGGAAACCACCCCCATAGTAAAAGCGCCTTTCGGAATCATAGATTTTGATCCTTGTACTATCCACTACTTATTCTCAAATTTTCAAGCAAATCAATTCATTCTGTAAAAATTGCGAAGTGAAAAGCTTCGGTTCCTGGCATAAACTAAGTGTGTGGGTGCCTACAAATACTTAGGAAGATGAATAATATCAAAAAATGTAGTTCAAACCAAAGAAATTAAGGTACGTATTAAAATAGAATGAGCATCATTCAATAAACTTAAAAAAGTCTTTGTGTTGTTGGGATCTAAGGTTAAAAGTGCCAAAAGGATGCTTTGATGCTTTTAAATAATCATGCAAGGCAAAATTCGAGGAAAGCGAAGTGTGGGAAGACTAACGGAGACCAAAGGATGGTATCGCTGCTAGTATCCCACTCTTAATTTTGGTGAACGCGCGCATTTAAAATAATGCATCTGGCGATCGATAACATGGTATGAGCAGTACGAGAGATACCAGGGAGCGAGGGTCGGCACCTCGTCATGAGCACAACTTCAGAGTGTCCTAGCTTGAGAACATAAGAGAGATGGTTTGAATATAGTAGTACAGAATCATTTCGAGCGGCAGTCAACAGGGCATGCATAGCCATGATAGAATTAAACTAGATGGTTAGGTACTTCCATATTTCCCATTATACTCTAGAGAGGAGAGTTTCAGTTTATTGAAACTCTTCGTGTAATGTATGAAACAGAGGAGAATTGGTACATTATGTTTTCTTGTTTTTTCTATTATCTGTCTGGTGTTTAATATCTGCTCACGGTTTCTTTCTTCTAGTACGAATCTGTATGGTCCTTCGGCTATCTCTGGAAGTAGAAAGTTCTTTAGCCGTTTATTGATTATAAGTAGCTATAAAGTGTAAGATTATATGTAGCTGATTTTGCTAATACCATTAGTGATTCTTTTTTGTGCATAGGGATAAATATTGATTTGCACCACTTAACAGGTCATTCACCTGTGATCCATATTATGTTCTTTATATCCAGTATTTATGCCAATCTCACACATTGTTTTTAGAGTCAGAGTTTTAGAGTCTTTTTACCACAGACAAAATCATCAAATATTGATACTCTTATCTTCAATAATTATCTTCTTCTTCTTCTTCTTCGGTTTTCCACAGCACTCTATTCTCCCAGTGACTTTCTCTGAGGTATCTATCTATCGTAGCATTTCCTATGTAAGTTTTGCATCTCATAGCAGATCTTCCTCTCCGTCTTCCTCTCCATCTTCAGTCCAATTTACTTTTCGGCCACATGTGCTCTAGCACAGCGGTTCTCAACCTTTTTAGTGATGTACCACCTACAGTTATTTTTATTATTTTTGGTACCACCTATATTTTTAAATTGTATTATCAATACTTAATACGTACTACTATTTTAATTTTTTCTGTGTTTTGTGTACCACCGCCAATAATGATATGTACCACCAGTGGTACATGTACCACAGATTGAGAACCTCTGCTCTAGCATTTTTTGTGCATGCCCGTATCACTGTAGAGTTCTGTTTTCCAACCTTTTTTAATTGAGCATTCTACATTCCGTTCCATAAAATAATAATTATAAAAGTAAATATTAATAAAACAAAAAAATACGAATGAATAATATATTTATGTGCTTAATAATGAAAATATATGAATGCCCATTGCAGTTAATTATGAAATATGGATCGTTACGGTTGTTAATTTTATGATGCTTTTAGTTTTTGATAGCAAGTGATTAATCACAAGCTCAGTAATAAATTTATATATTCGTTTATTATTTAGGTTTTAAGATTTTAAGTATATTTTTGACATAACAAATATACAGTAAGAAACTGATGAGCTGGGAATTTGATAGAATACTATTTACTATTTTATTTGGGAATAAGTCACAATTTTAGCTTGAAATTAAGTTTCTTTGACGTTTAGATTTCCACTTATATTATGTAAAATATTATGATGTATATGACGTATTAGGTAAAATAGGCCTCCCCTGTTTGTCTCCAAAAAGACAAGTATAGTTCTTTACACCGACATCTGATGCAAAGTTACAAAAAATTCATTGAATCTACTCTGTCACAAATATACCTATTATATTATTTGGTTGTTCTTTCATAAATTTTTGTTGAGGTAGATTAAATTACACTTAATATGATGAAAAAACCATCCAACGAATTTTTTTTTACGATTTTTAACGATTACCGATAAAACGAAACTTGCCAGCAAGCAATGACGCGTAAATGACTCTCTTGAATTTACGACTATATTTTCACTAACAATCGCTTCCCCTATCAAGTTGTTTTTATATGGGACTCATTGTATTTTTAATTTTGTTAAATAAATTATTTTTCAAACTTTCAAACTAGTTTGACAAACAGTTTGAATTTTAAAACCTGTAACCATGGACCAGTTTGACTTGACTTGAATTATTTGTCAGAAGGATTGACTTGAGTTTGACTTGCAATTATGTCAAACTAAAGTCAATTTCAAACATTCAAGTCAAACTTGTACAACTCTATGCATAATCCTTGGTGACTATCTCTTGCCTGACCTTTTTACAAATTTATAAAGCATAGAGGCCGATAAATAGCTGGCAAAAGGAGAATTTACAATATAAATTAATCACCTACCCGTTTATCTAGATAAAAATTCCAACCTAATTCTGCATCCTTAGTACTCAAATCTGACTAAAATAAAACAAGGAAATACAGCTTTCGATTTGATTCGATTTGATTCGATTAGGGGGCCCCAACCATCGGCTGACCTAAGTTTCTTCTTTTTAGAACTTTCAGAGCTGCCTATAGTGTATCCCGAAGCGAACTAATTCTGATTGTCCCACTAGGCAAAATAATAAAATATTAACAAATTAAGTTATCAATCGAAGTAGCGCAGAAAACGACAATAAATATCGCCTCCGTACCACCAGATTGACAACAGGTGGAATATTTTCTTTGGTTGCAGCTCCTGAGATTTTCAAAATTTATAAATCATACAGGGTGCCGAGGAAATTAAGATGAGAGAATTTTAAATAATTCACAAGTCATCTACTTAGCGTGGTAAAGCTCCAACAAGAAAATTTCCTTAATACTCAAACAAAAGAGTAAATTAATTAAAAATGTGTATAAACATTCTCAATTTCTTTGCAAAACGAAAATGCAGCAGCTGCATAATACTCTGGTTAAAGCGGAGAGTGCAGGAAGAGTCTATACCGGTTTCGGAGATATTTTTCCCCTCATCAGTAAACCCATATCCTTTTCTCTCCGCTTTAACCATTTACCATAGCTTGGGCCTTCCTTGGGATTTAACCAGAGTATTACGCAGCTGCTGCATTTTCGTTTTGCAAAGAAATTGAGAATGTTTATACACATTTTTAATTCATTTACTGTTTTGTTTGAGTATTAAGGAATCTTTCTTGTTGGAGCTTTACCACGCTGAGTAGATGAGTTGTGAATTATTTAAAATTCTCTCATCTTAATTTCCTCAGCACCCTGTATGATTTATAAATTTTGAAAATCTCAGGAGGTGTAACCAAAGAAAGTATTCTACCTGTTGTCAATCTGGTGGTACGGAGGCGATATTTATTGTCGTTTTCTGTGCTACTTCTATTGATAACTTAGTTTGTTTTTCGGTAGATGGCCCTAGTTCATTCGTGACATTTCTTTCTTTGCAATTCGGGAAGGCCCAAGCTATGGTAAATGGTTAAAGCGGAGAGAAGAGGATATTGGTTTACTGATGAGGGGAAAAAGATCTCCGAAACCGGTATAGACTCTTCCTGCACTCTCCACTTTAACCAGAGTATTATGCAGCTGCTGCATTTTCGTTTTGCAAAGAAATTGAGAATGTTTATACACATTAATAAAATATTATTATGTGAAAAGAAGGAACCTAGGTAAGCCGATGGTGGTGGTCCCCCGAATCAAATTAAATCTAAAGCTGTCTTTTCTTATTTTATTTTACTCATATTTGAGGACTAAGGATGCACAATTCTGTTGGAATTTTATCTAGATACGCGGGAAGGTAACGAATGTTTACTGTAGATTCTGATATTGTCCGAAAATTATCAGCCTGCATGCTTTAAAAATTTGTGAAAATAGGCAAGGCAACGAAGCATTAAACCTATGAATTTTGTGCAGAAAGATCAATCGTCATGGAACTTTTTGCATTCGATTCGATATAGTGTCAGGCAGTGGCGGCGCAAGATCATAATTTTATGTGGGCAAGATACATTTTGCGAGGCCCTCTGCTCACGCATAAAGACAGATTTTTTAAAATAAAAACATGTGTCATTTTCATTATTAAACTTTTATTCATGCAAAATCTAGTCAAGCTTACAACAAACCTAAAAATATTTAAGATAATAAGACCAACCAACGTTAAAAAACAGATTAATTTAAATATTACAGGAACAGAAGTTTTCTACTTTTTACACTGCTGAATTGTTTAATTACATACTCGTAATCTATTAGCTTGATGATCTATCAGCCTCGATAGACAAAATGACCAAATTGCGACCGGAGAAAGTCTTTCCTGTGACATGTTACTCCTGTAATAATTTTTAATGAGAAAGAGAGAAAAGGCAGTTTCTGTTTTTATTTGATTCAGAGTTGTACCACCATCTTCAGATAGCTATTTCTGCCTCTCGGACGTTAGCAATTGAGCTATAAGACAATTCTGAATCAAACACTAACAGACTGCCTTTCTCTCCTCAGTCGTTTCCTCATTGTTGAGTGTCGTAATTCCCTATAATACGAGCAACTATCTCTTTCCATTGGCTTCTGTCCTGCGCTTCCCTCATGGATTCAGAGAATGTTTTTCCACTGGCTTTCTGTACTTGATCCGTCCATCGAGTAGGTGAGCGACCTCTACTTCTGCGCCCTTCAACGTTTACCGAAATTATAAGTCTCTCAAGATTATCATCACTTCTTCTTGCAATATGGCCGAAAAATTTTAAGACGGTGGAGAGGCAAATAAAGAAAAGTCGAGTCTGAATATTAAGCTCTTGGAGGGTTGAGTGATTTGTTCTGTGTCCCGTCCATGAGATCCGAAGCATTCTTCTCCAGCACCACATTTCAAAGGCGTGAATCCATTTTCTGTCGTCCGATTTCACTGTCCATGTTTCGGATCCGTAATTAAATATGGGAAAAATTAAGGCACGTACTAATCTTATTTTGGTGTTCTTCGATAAGGAGCGATCTTTCCAGATTTTCGATAATCGACTCATAGCGTTTTTGGCCATGCCTATTCTCCTACGTATTTCTGTTTTACAAGATCCTGTATTACTGATGTAGGATCCTAGATAATTGAACTCGTTAACCACTTCAAACTGGTCTAAGGCTCCTGTTGTCTGAAGTGAATTTGAATAATCTACTATCATAATTTTTGTTTTTTGTTTATTGATCTTGAGAACACATCTATTGCTTTCGCCTTCCACTAGCTGCAGCAGGCTGGACATTTCTTCTTCGGATGCAGTTATTAATGTTGTATCATCTACATATCTGAGATTTGAGATCTTCTTGCCTGCGATAGAAATACCGCCATTCCATTTGTCGAGTGCTTTTCTCATTATATATTCCCCATAGAAATTAAAAAGACTTGGAGATAGAATACATCCTTGTCGGACTCCTCTACCTATGTTAAAAGGATCGGACTTATGGTTTTCAATTCTTATTCTGGTTTCACTGTTCCCATATAGGCTTTTAACCAGAGCTGACAGATGATCAGGAACCATCTCATGTAGAACTTTCCACAAAACTCTCCAGTCTACACGGTCAAATGCTTTCTGATAATCCAGAAAGCAGATGATCATCGGAATTTTGAATTCTCGTGCTTTCTCAATGAGTTGTCGCATATTAAGAATTTGCTCCCTTGTGCATTTACCCTTCACGAAGCCTGCCTGTTCTTGTGGTATTTGTCTATCCAGGTATGTCTGCATGCGACACTTGATGATTCTCAACAGAATTTTACTTGGGTGTGAAATTAGTGAGATGGTTCGGTAGTTACTACATTTTGTGGTTACGCCTTTCTTATGAATGGGAGTAAATAGTGCGGTACACCAATCACTGGGCCATTTGCCGATTCTCCATACATGATTGCACAGTCTCCACATTAATTGGAGACCATGTTCATCCATGTTCTGTAAAAGTTCTGTAGTGATGTTATCGCAACCAGGTGATTTATTTCTTTTAAGGTGTTTTATGGCTTCATCGACTTCAGACCTTAGAATATCTGGTTCTAGGGTTGTTGTTGAGACTTGCAGTGCTGTTATATGATTATTGTTAGAAATTTCAGCTTTATAGAGGTCTGAGCAGTATTTCTTCCAAGTCTCCAGAACCGCATCCATATCGCTTACCATATTACCTGTCTCATCCTCTATAGCGTAATTTCTGGGTTTGAATTCCCGAGCCAGTAACTTTACTTTCTGAAAGAGATCTCTTGTTTCATTTCAATGTAAGTGGATTTCTACTTCCTGGCAAATTTTAGACACATATTTGTCTTTATCTTTACGGCAATTTCTTTGGATTGCTCTTGATAAGCTTCGATAGTCGTTTAAATCAAAACTGCCAACTTTAAGTTGCCTTCTTTGTTCTATAATTTTCCATGTTTGGTCACTGATCCATGGTTTACGACTGTTGTTGTTTATGGGTTGGCGACTTTGCTTAGCTGTATCTAATATATCTCTTTTAAAACCTCCCCAGAAAGTCTCGATAACATCTATGGGGGTAGTACTTGACCCAGTTAACACTGGGTTTATTCTTCCTTTGAAAGTTAAAAGTTCAGTCTCTGTAAACCCGGGAGTTCTAGGAGTGGGCTTGTGTTTGTTTCTAAAACGTATTCGGAATACAGCTACAAGGAGTTGGTGATCGCTTCCACAATCTGCACCCTGCCTTATTTAAGGGAAATTACCGCGAATGCAATAATTCACCGTTGAGACGCAAATCAGCGACGTCTCCCGTAAAATTCTTAATTCTTAATCAGTTTTAATTTCGAGAAGCTCCTTTCAGCAGAGGCTATACTAATCGGTATTGTTAATAATATTCTAATGACGATATAAATGTTTGGGTATACTTCTTTTAAGTTATTATCTGTAATGTCTTGAAGCAACTGTTTCACGTCTGTTATAAGGTAAATTAGGGATCATTATTTGTAATTCTTCATATAATTCGTAAGGTTGAAAGTCACTGCTCTCACGCCCACTCTTAGGATTGTGTGTAAATCTTGATATTCTTTTAATATTTGTTCATGTGGAGTATTTTTAATTTACTTATATCATACAGAAAACCGAAATTTTCATAATGTTGATTTATAGCCATAAATCTTAATTCCATGTTGGTAATAATCGAATCAAGCATAGTGTTAAAACAATTTGCTTCATACCGGCTTTTGAGATACTGTATAGGTTGATCCTCGCGCTCATAATCAAATACTCATACATAAGCTCATAAGAGCTTCTGTCAATAAATTGTTAAGCATCAGACAAGCATTTTTCAAATCCAGTTTGCCACTATTCTTGTACCAGTCACAAAATGTATGCAAATGTTTACGGACAATGCTCAAATGGACTTGTACATATTGTCATAGTTTGCTTATCACATTAACACGCGATAACAATAATTCATACCATACATGTAAAGATATTACAAATTCTAAACTAAGCATTTCGTTTAATACTAAATCACAATCACTGAGAGTGCTGATTGATCCTTTTGATTTTTCAAACTTTCTATGCATCCTACAACATCATCAAATTGAAATATTATGGCTACGTATCTATTATTTTATTAGTAGGTATAGTTACAAAACAGCGTTTTCAAACAGTGAACCATAGTTTAAATTTCTTAAATAGAATGCCACACAAAAAATATATATTATTATGACTTATGCACAATAACAACTCAACCCAACCCAACTAGACCGAAGTAGACTATACGCTTTTCTTTGACGACCAACAGCATGAAAACAAAATCGTCAAATAGTTGCGGTGTACGGGGTAAGGCAGTTGTTTGACGAACGGAGAATACCCTATTTTGTTTTGGGCAGCGACGTGCAGTGGAAATAATTCTTCGTTACCGATAGGAAAGCAATTTTAGGGAAATACCCTTTTTTGGCCAGCGATGACTTGCAATGCAGCAGGGATTTCTCGCGAGCGAATGCGACGCAAGCACAATGGCGCGAGGCCCCTCGGACTGCAAGACCGTTGGGTGGTTGCCCACGTCGCCCACGTCGCCCACCCCCTACGCCGCCTCTGGTGTCAGGCAATTTTGTGAACTAAATTGATCTCCGGCAAAAATTTTTGTGCATGAGAAAATTCAGTTTCAAAGTGCATCTCGAGGAGATGGAAAATGAAAAATTTAGAACTCAGGAAATATTGACGCAAGTGAGTTCAATTTTTATACTTGTGGGTTTTGGAGGTAACTAAACACGAATTTCAGGACGGTGATGGTCTCCGAGATTATTGGTGCCCAGGGTGGAATTCATCGCCTAGGACGTTCGAATAATTCGCGGGAAATCGAAAAATTCGCGAAATGAAGATTTGATCGAAAAACTGAAAAATACGTGTTCAATATTTTTCAAAATTCTATAGAAAGGCACTAAACACGACCCCACCACTCCACCCCCTAGAGGTAAGGTGGGGGTAACTTTAAAAGCTTAAATGGAAACCCGATTTGTTATTACAGATTTGGATTGCTTACGTAAAAATAAGCAACTTTTTTCGAGACATTTTTCGAATTGTGGATAGATGGCGCTATAATCGGAAAAAATGATTTATCGAGATACCATAGGTAAATTATAGAAATGGTCTAATATCTCGAGAAATCCGCTTCCAAATGAAAAACCAAAAATACTCCTTTAATATTTTCAAGAACCTATCGAATAACATCAAACAAGGCCCTCCACTCCACCTCCTGAAGGCCGGGTGGGGGTAACTTTAAAATCAAATAGGAATCCCCATGTTTTATTGCAGATTTGGATTCCGCATGAAAAATAAGTAACCTTTATTAGAAACATTTTTTAGAATTGTTGACAGATGGCGCTAATAAATAGTGCTTTTTCGATTATATATCCATAATTCGAAAAAATGTCTCGAATAAAAGTTATTTATTTTTACGTAAGGAATCCAAATCTGCAATAAAAAATGGGGCTCCTATTTAATGTTTTAAAGTTACCCCTGACCCCACCTCCAGGGTGTGGAGTGGAGAGTCGTGTTTAATGTTATTCGATAGGTTCTTGAAAAATATTAAACACGTATGTTTTGGTTTTTTATTTGGAAGTGTATTTCTCGAGATATTAGACCGTTTCTATAATTTACCCATGGTATCACGATAAATCGTTTTTTCCGATTATAGCGCCATCTATCCACAATTCGAAAAGTGTCTCGAATAAAAGTTGCTTATTTTTACGTAAATAATCCAAATCTGCAATAACAAAGGGGGTTTTCATTTAAGATTTTAAAGTTACCCCCAAGGCACCTCCAAGGGGTGGAGTGGGGAATGAAGGGTCGTGTTTAGTGTCATTCGATAGATATTTAAAAAATATTGAACACGAACTTTTTCGATGCAGTCTTCATTTTGCGAATTATTTGATCGTCCCAGGCGACGAGTTCCAACCTGTGCATCAGGTACCTCGGAGACCATTACCACCATGAAATTCGTGTTCAGTGACCTCCATACTCGCCAAGTATAAAAATTAAACTAATTTCCGTCAATATTTCCTAAGTTCCAAATTTTTCATTTTCCATCTCTTCGAGATGCACTTTGAAAATGCATTTTCTTATGAAGACAATGTTTTACCGGAGATCAATTTAGTTCACAAAATTGCCTGACATTCTCTCAAATCTCTCGAATTTTAGGCTTTTTAGTGCTTCGTTGCTTCGCCTAAAAGCTCAGGCAATAGTCACCAATTTCTGCATTCCAACCCATAGATATTTCTTTTTTTCTAGATAGATGTCGCTAATGCGTCCGTACCAATGAACTGTCAACACTGATGGAATGGCCCCGTCCCATTCAAACACTGAAGCGAGATTGGCGCCAACATAAAAGAGAGAGGTCCTAGAGAGACAGCTAATTTGTCAGGTAAAATTTGCTACAACTACAACCAGAATTGCCAGATGTGATTTTATAAATCCCCCACTTAGAAACTGAAATTCCCTCAAATCACCCAAATTAAAATTTTTGCCGCATTTTAATAAATTAGTAGTCAAATGTAGAGAAAAGTAAACAAAAATTATACCTACTACTTATCAACAGAGGGCCCTGGAAATAATTCATAGGTCCTATCTTCTTCGATTATAATGAGAGTATAATATTCATTTCTATGTGTACATTCGCAAGTTTAATTTCCCATGACCCCTTAAAATCATCCATAATTTTCACCCCAAAAAATCTCTCAACCATTTCTGCTTAATAAAGTTCCCCTATACGCTTTCAAATTACCCCAAAATTGTGGGAAAATACCCCAATCTGGCAACCCTGACGTACCTGACTAGCACTGTCAATTTGTTTGTTTACGAAAGATGACGATTATCTTCCCTCCTTTACCTGATTATCTTCTATCTCATCCTGGCGCCATTAAGTTCATTTCATGGCGATTCCATCAGTGTTGACAGTTCGTTGGTCCGTACGCATATAATTTGTTATTATTTTGCATAGTGAGACAGCCAGAATTAGTTCGCCTTGGGACACACCACAGGAGGGTCTGAATACTCTGAAAAGAAGAAACCTAGGTCAGCCCATGGTGGTGGCCCCAGAATCGAATTAGATCTAAAGCTTCTTTATTTTGTTTTACTCATATTTTATCCTTAAAATCTCAATTCGTTCTTTTTTTAGAAATATGATTCATTGTGATTTTATTAAATAAACACCAACAATCCCAATCGAATTTGTATTTGTATAGAAACGTCAAACTTGTCAACTAATCGAATGTGTGCTTGTATTGAAATATCAAAGTTGTTATTGTAATAACATTCATAGTCACCTAAATGTATTATTTTAACTTAGGCGAATATAAAATAACTGTAGTAATAACTCCGAAATTATGGCATTTAGGTATAAGGAATATAATATGAAAAATATTCAGCATTTCTTAAGAATTTCAAAATGAAAAAAATGTACAAGGTGTTCTATTTGAAACAAGAAAGTTCGTTAGATTTCCAGAAAAGTGGAGGATCTGACAACAATGTAAATAACATCACAATATCCGCCGCATTATAAAACCCTTAAACGCCAAAATTTGTAAGAATCTTAGAAGCCGTTTCCGAGATAATTGAGGGTCTCCATACATAAAACTCTGTATAAATTATTTTTGCATGTAAAAATTAATTATTACTATTTACAATGTATCTTTATTTACAAACACGGTGATTGATTAGTGGGGTAAAGCTCAATAGATCAGCTATAGTAATAGATAGCAATAAAAGTTAATAACAAAAATTGTAGCCAACTTTGAGCTTCACATTACAAAATGAGTTAGAATGTTACAGGTTGTTCGATAACAAAGTGGCAGACCAAACTTATGTTTTTTAAAATTGAACACCCTATATTTTATTTTATATTCGAAATCCTGTTAACTTCTCTATCACAAAAATATAAAGGTTTGTTATGTTATACAGGGTATTTACAAAGTTATAACCAATTTTGTATGAAAATCGTAACAAGTTCAACTCCCTGTATGAATAAAAATAAGCACAACAGCAATGGTTTAATAATGCCATATTTTTTTGTTTATTGTCAAAATTTTCAAAAATTATTGACATTGCTAATTTTCTTTATATCAAATACAGGGTGAGTCAAAACGCCAGTACATTATTTTCTCAGTTATGTTAAACAGAACGCCCTGTATTTTATATCATTATTGAAAAGTAACATTACCGTACTTTAATTTTTATATAACATTCCCTATGTCCAAATTTATTAGTTTTCGAAATATTTTTATTTTTCAGAGCAAATTATTTTAGGTGTCTAAATTTATCTAAATTTTAAGTAAGCCATGACTGAATTAACAATTGACGATTACTGATTATCAATCCTGTAACAAATGTAACAGTGTAGCAAATAAAGAAATAAAAATAATTTATTAGTAACACATTTTACAAAAAAAAAACACAACCACAACATGCAACATTTTTGAAACAATTAAAAACTACTTTTTTATGTAAATGTAACAAATAAAGAAAGAAAATTAGTAATAAATCTTATAAAAAAACGGACAAATACAAAATACAACATTTTGTGAAGACAATTAAACACTACATACTTTTGTATGTAAATGTAACAATGTAACAAATAAAGAACGAAAAATAATTTATCAGTAATACATTTTGCAAAAAATATTTTTAATAAAATATTTTTAATATTTAATTACATAAGGTGTTTAAAATTACCTCCTAACACATTTATGCACGCCTAAAAACGATCATTGAATGAGCTACTTACTCTACGAAGCATTTGTAAATTAACACATCAAAATACACTTTGTATTCTATTTTTTATCTCATCTCTTATTGTAGAAGGTATTTTATAAACTTCATTATTAACGTAACCCCAAAAAAATCAGTCCAGTTTATTAAATTCTGGTGATTTGGGTGACCACACTACTGGTCCATTGAAAAATGAAAATATCTCGAAAGCTAATAAATTAAGACATAGGGAATGTTATCTAAAAATTAAAGTACAGTAATGGTACTTTTCAATAGTGATATAAAATACAGGGTGTTCCATTTAAAATTACTAAGAAAATAATGTACTTGCGTTTTGACTCACCCTGTATTTGATATAAAGAAAATTAGCAATTCTTGAAATGTTGACAATACATAAAAAATATGGCATTAACAAACCATTGCTGTTTTACTTATTTTTATTTATATAGGGTGTTATAACTTTGTAAATACCCTGTATAACATAACAAACCTTTATATTTTTTGTAATGGATAAGTTAATAGGATTTCGAATTTATAATAAAATATAGGGTGTTCCATTTAAAAAAACAAAAGTTTGGTCTGCCACTGTGTTACCGAACCCCCTGTAACATTCTAACTAATTTTGTAATGTGAAGCTCAAAGGTGGCTGAAGGTTTTGTTATTAACTTTTATTGCTATCTCTTACTATAGCGGATCTATTGAGCTTTACCCGACTAATCAATCACCCCGTATACACGAAAGCTGTGATGTAGCCATACGTTAAATAAATAAATAATCCAGTAAAAGGATTGTATTAGTTAAAATGTGTTTCATTTTACGGAATGCACATCTTGAGTATTAAGTTAGAGCTCGGATTTTAACCTCCGGGTCTATGTGTTTGGTTATTCATGACCAAGGTATATTGACATCTTCTATGGGGTGTTGATTCCCGCTTATTGTTCATTGTTATTAACATTATATCAAATAACAGGCTATTGTTCGATAGTTAGTTAGTTTTGGGTGAGCGAAATTTTGATTAAGTATACGAGAAGACGTGCAAAAGCATTGAAAGAGTGGAAACGAAAATGCAGAGGCATGGGCGTAGACCTTGGAGAGATTTGCTTATATACATTGCAGTTTGCTGATGACCAGGTTGTCATAGCAAACGATAAAGATGATTTAGAGTACATGGCAAGGAAATTACAAGAAGAATATAGAAAGTGGGGATTAGAAATTAATACAGATAAAACAAAATACCTGCCAATAGGTACCGAACTATCGAACATCACATTAGAAAATAATGAAATCATCATGCCCTGCGACCATTACACATATCTAGGAATCGTTTTTGACACAACGGGGAAAGATGATGAAGAAATAAAGAGAAGAATAACACAATCCAGAAAAACAATAGGTTGTCTAAACAGCGTACTGTGGAATCATGAAATAGGAAAAAGAAGAAAACACAATATCTACGAATCTCTTATTAAAAGCAGTCTATTGTACGGAGCAGAAACTTGGCGGATAACCGAAAACAACAGAAGAAAACTGGAGGCAGTAGAAATGGACGCTTTTAGAAGATCAGTAGGAGTGTCACGCAGAGAGAGAATACGTAATGATGAGATAAGACAGCGAATGGGGGTTGACGGCTCTCTAACAACAGACATAGAAAGAAAACAGCTGATATGGTACGGACACGTCCAGAGGATGGATAACTCAAGACTCCCTAAAATAATTATGCAATGGGTACCACCAAACCGCAGAAAGAGAGGAAGACCCAAGAAATCTTGGAGAGAGGGAGTAACGAAGGCGATGAGCGCAAGAGATCTTAGAGAGGGCCAATGGGATGATAGAGTGTCATGGAAATTAGGCATCGGACAACGTCGCAAGACGTTTTAAAACCGATTGATAGATAGATACGAGAAGACGCAAAAATAGCAAAACAAGTACATTGATATCTCAAAAGTATGTATGTATTATATTACTTTCTTTTTTCCCAAGGTCTCCACTATATAATTAGATTATTTAACTTTCATCTCATGACGTCGGCCTGAAACAACTTTTAAAGAGAAACGATATTATGGACGCATGAAATGAACAATGATGATAGCTGGTCGTTTTAAGTTAAGGAATTATATATCATATTGTTTAAAAAATTTATCTAAAATTATACTTTGAAACCAAAATTCATACTAGACTGGGCTATGGAAGTATTTAAGTATGCAAAACCTGAGGACCGGCAACTATGTTCGGATTCTTTTACCTGAGACCTTGAACAATGAAAAATTGAATCTTGCCGGAAGGTGCGATGGTGCCTTGTTATCCCCTCCCACCTCCTATGTTACGGGCAGATAAAAAGCGATTTTTCGTAAAAAGCTTTTTTTGTATTTTTTGGGTCATTCTAAGCAAAAAATGTTCTTACAAGTTTTTTCGTAAAATGCATAGTTTTCGCGATAAACGCAGTTAAACTTTAAAAAAATCGAAAAATTGCAATTTGTGCAAATAACAATGCTGCAAGCATTTGAAAGTCCAAGTCAAATTATACCGGTTTTTATTATTTGCATTGCTAAAAATTAATTTTTTTATTGGTAAACAAAGCTATAAATAAACAGTGTTTGAGCGTTTTGTTCGCATGTCCGCACCAAGCCAAGGATTAAAACCGAACAGAACCGACCACCGACCAGGTAGGACTGCCTTAGCGCTGTGCGGACATTCGACAAAACGCTTAAAGACTGTTTGTTTATAGCTTTGTTAAATAATAAAAAAAAATAATATTTAGCAATGAAAGTAATCAAAACCGGTATAATTTGACTGGAACTTTTAAATTCTGCAAGCAGAATTGCTAGTTTGTTTTGCAATAAATAGAGTTCGGATTTAAAAGCATAAAGAAACGCAAAAAAGCGCTTAAAAAGCATAACAATTTTAAGAAAAAAAGCATTTAATTATACAAAAAAAGCATGAAAATAAGCATATAAATTTTGACAAAGAGATTTTTTTAAGAAAATATATATAATTATCTTTAGGCTTAGCTTAAGAACTAGTAAAGAGCTATTATAAATTTAATAATAAAATAGAATAAACAAAAAAAAAATAGATAACTGAAACAAAAATGCTTTAACCTAATTTTTATCGACACGCTTTAGATGAAGGAAAATATATCATTTTTGTTTAAAGCATAAAATAACTAATTACTCATTTAAATTTTCCATCGTAAGGTTTCGGCACCTATCACTCAAAACATTTTTGTATATCTAAAAGCTTCTTTCAACGTCCACACTGGTTATCGTTGCATACTTATACTTTGCCACTACTGCCGGATCCATATTATTTATATCTTCAACGTGTTCTCAATTTAAAACTGAATAGCTATTTGTATAACAAGGGAGGAAAGTACTACTTTTCAGTAATCAGAGGGCAGTAATCATTCAAGGGAGGAAAAGGCACTTTACTTCCATGTTATACATATGATTTTTCCACCTTCCTCAAATAACAAGTAATTTTTTCATTTTTACTTAATTTATTTATGTAAATAAACCAACAAAATTTATTAGAACTAAAACTAACAAGTAGGTACAATATAACTGTCAACTGTCAAATATAAGTAAAATTATTAATGTAAACATTGTTAAATCAAAATAACAATTTACTGTTTTTTACCATTCTGTAAAATACAGGGTGTTTTATAAATAAACGTTAAAATGTATAGATACTTACGTAATAGAAAATAGATATTATACAGGGCGTCAATAAGTTATATTTCATGAATGAAATACCATGACGTCACTTTTACTTTTCCCCCCTAGGGAGGAAAAGTACAACTTTGCTCCCTAAAATCAGGTCCGGAAAAGTATACTTTCGGTAGAGGTAGGTGGAAAAATATTTTCTTCATCTTTTGAAATCCTTCGTTTTTTGTTAATACAGCTTTGAATTTTGTTAATATTATCTTACCAATTTTTCCAGGGATACCTTCCATCTTTTTTTCAAAACTTTTTATTTTTTGGATCGACTCAACTAATGACATTTGCTGTTTCTCCAAATATTTTATTGTTTCACTCACAGAACAAAAGTTGCTTTTGATAAAAGCAAGATTTTTTGTAATTATGTTTCACCTAAAACATCCTGACACTATTTTATCGATTTGCTAGCAGTCTCTTAAGTTCCAATACGAAGCTTTTAAAATTTTCGAATTATTCGGCGTAGTATAAAGCTACATCTAACCATCTACCCCACCGAGTTAACACTGGTTCCGATGGTAATGGAATGTTAGGGAATCTGTCTTTAAAAAGTTGCACCCTTAAAGGAGCTTTAATGAATTTTTTTCCATTTTTTATCAACTCATTAACAAGTGGAAATTGCAGCCGTATAGCTTCAGCAACGCGATTTAGGCCGTGTGCTAGACACGTACAATGAATTAGATTTGGATAAAACACTTTAATATTTGATGCTGTTTTGATCATATTATATGGTGCAGCGTCGAAAAGCATTAATACTATTTTGTTGGTGGGCACAGCCTCGGGAAGATAAAAATTTGTTAAAGCGTCATTTACGAATCTTGGAACTGTATTGTTATTTGTTGCTTCTAGTTCTTTTGAGCACACTAAAAATAACCCTTCGTCAAGATTTCTTCGTGAAGTACACCTATGATTAAATTAGCGACGTATCTTCCACAAATATACGTAGTCTCGTCCACAGAAAACCAGGTGTAATTGTTTCCCACTAGCGTTTTTATTGTGGTTTTATTGTAAATGTAATTAATAACATATTTTTTCGCAGAGTACTTTCATATTATCGCAGAGTCAGAGTACTACTTTCGATAGTAGGTACTTTTCCAAAAATTATTTAAAACTTTCATTTTACAATTTATTTAATGGGAGATAAGAGTCCACAATTGCACTACATAGATCAAAATTAAATTTCTGCTGTTTGCAAATGCAAAAAATGATAATATTATATAAAAAAGCACCAAATAAGCACAAAAATTCAAAAAGGGCATAATAATTTAAAAAAAAGCAAAAAAAGCATAAAAAAGGGCTGTCAAAATTACTTATTTTTGCATATTTCGTTCATATTTAAAAAGAAAATAGTCCTGCTTGTATTATTTAACATAAGCATTATGCTTAGAAATCCGGACTCTAGTAATAAAACATTATTTGGGTTCAAATATTGTAATTTTTCGATTTTTTTAAAGTTTAACCGCGTTTATCTCGTAAACTATGCATTTTACGAAAAAACTTGTAAGAACATTTTTTGCTTAGAATGACCTAAAATATACAAAAAAATATTTTTATTTGCCTGTAACATAGGGGGTGGGAGGGGGTAACAAGGCACCATCGCACCTTCCGACAAGATTCAGTTTTTTATTGTTCAAGGTCTCAGGTAAAAGAATCCGAACATAGTTGCCGGTCCTCAAGTTTTACATACTTAATGCTTCCAGAGCCTGCACTATACAGCGGTACTAAAAAAATAGATAAAATATAAACCACTTACCTGAACGTATCTAAAATCATTGTGAACAACACGAATTTTCCTAACAGGGGTACCACAAGCGATGTGGGTGGAATGATCTCAGCGAGAAGGAGAAAGAACACAGTCAGCGAAAGAAGAATAGAGATGGATAAACTAACCTATAAAAATATTCAATTTACTTTAAGGATATCTCTGTAGGTGCCACTAGATTTTGTGGCCTATCCCGAGGATGTGGTCTTCCTGTGCATAAAGCTCTATAATTGAGCGATATACCGATCGCAATCTAAAAATTTCTCAAGGATTTGCGCAAAATAATGAAATGCAAGAAAATCTTGTAGAAAAAAATATTTATTTACAAGTCATAATCATTTGGAAAAAAATAAATGAAAAGTGAAAGGGGACTCTAACAATAGCACGGGATCCAAATAGGAGGTCGAAATGTACCCATCTGCTTGCCGGATGAAACAAAATCGTGTCATAGCTATCTTTAAGGGGGGGCCGTAGGAGTTGAAATCAATATTTCAAGCACATTTTTTTGGAAAGTATGGTAATATTATTTTATTTTTAAATTAAATAGGCACATTCAGTACATTTCATAGATTACTCAAGAAAAAATTCAAGGAAAAATACTGAAAAATAAGCCAACGGTGGCAAATTTTTAAAAGACACCTCAAAATATAATAAATTTTGCGGTGGATATCAGAACGCATCACTGGATCATGGTAAACAAAAAATTTAAACAGATTTTATTAGCTTATAAGTTTTTCGAGGTAATGCTCTCGAGTTTTTTAGTTTTACCTAATTTTGACTATTTATATCACTCAAAAATCAAAACAACCAATTTTTTTTTTGGCAAAAAGGGTGAAAATTAACATATTTATTATTGTTAAAGAAAAAATAAGCATACAACAAAAAAAATCTCTACAACGTTACCTCAAGGAATGTATAAAGAAAATATATACAAAATTCCAGGTGGGTCGGTAGAGTAGTTTTTGAGTTACAATGTCTACAGCCTTTAAAAATAGCTGTCTTGAGGAAAACGCATTTAAAGTATTGTCAACTTTTATTATCAATTTCTTTTTTGTCTTTTAAATCGTAAAATGATGCACACCGGAATATCTTTTTGAATCGCGGAGTAATTTACTAAAGAAAATGAGAACAGATGTTGACCGTTGTTCCCTACGTTCAAGCGTGCTGGCGCGAACCTGCTGCGAATCTAGTCGAAGGTAGGACTATTCATCACTTTCTAACTACCTCCCGACTTTCGACTCGCTTTGCAGCAAGTTTGTGCCAGCGCGATTCAGCGTAGTGAGAAACGGTCAACAGCTGTTCTTATTTTCTTTTGTAAATTACTCCGCGATTCAAAAATATATTCCGGTGTGCATCACTTTACCATTTGACAGACAAAAAAGAAATTGAAAATAAAAGTTGACAATAATTTAAACGCGTTTTTCTCAAAACTGCTTTTTTCAGGCTGTAGACATTATAACTCAAAAAACTACTTCACCAACTCACCTGGAATTTTGTATATATTTTCTTTAGACATTCCTTGAGGTAACGCTGTCGAGATACTTTTTGTTTTATGCTTATTATTTGTTTAACAATTCTACCATACTATAAAAAAATGTGTTTGGAATATTGATTTCAACCCCTTCGTCCCCCCATTAAGGATAGCTATGACACGATTTTGATAGGCAACCTATGCTGGTCGTGTTTGTCTATGTATGAAATTTAATAAAAAAATGTTTAATCCGGCAAGCAGATGGGTACATTTCGACATCCTATTCGGATCTTAGACTATAACTTTAAATAAAAATGCATCAAAACTATTTTCAAAAAAAATGTAACCTAATTATTAACAAAACAGCCAATGATTCTAGCTTAAATAAGGCAAGCTTAAAAAAATAAGGCACCCTAACTAATAATTAAAAATATCAAATCTATATATCTGTCTGACGTCCCCAAACACTACAAGAAACAGTTCCTCTTTATCTTTCCCCAGCATCCTCCAGCAGTTGTCGTCCAATATCTTATTGCGCTTCTGACGCAGGATCTACGTAGCGCCTTTGGTGGTTCACCGTCCAATGTTCGAATCGCAGTCGATTTAGATTTGCATAAGCATGTCATTCATCAGAATGAATGACGGAATTTCCTGCAATTCCCTTTGGATAACAGAGACTAAAGCCACCCTGTCTCTTCGCTCGACGAAAAATTAGTGGCAATCTGCCCCATTTTTCAACCCTAACACCCAAGGCCCATCGATCAGTACTTCGTGATTTTGTTGGTTTTCCACTTCAGCATCACTGTTCTCTGATTCTGCCGCATCATCTCCTTCAAACATGCGCCCTTGGTTGTATTTTTGGCGACCAGCGATTCTTGCCTCCTCAATGTGAATGGACTCTCGTTTGTTCCTATCATCGGGTCTCTTCTCGATACGATGGCTGTACAAACTTCTCGGCACATGCTGTACCAGTCGGTGTCCGTATTCGTTAACTTCCCCGTTAGATAAACTGTTGTGATAAATTCCACGAAGGAAAACAATATTTTCAAAATAGCGCATAGGGATAGCTTCGAATTGATCCAGCCCTTGAGAGGACAACGTAGAACTGATCTGGTTCAAAAGTACGTATTGTCGAAGAAACGTCACAGCGCGCTACTCTGATAATATCAAGCTGCTGTAGAAGTCTTTTAGCAACATTCTTGTTCCAGATATTGTGTTGTTGATAGTAAAGACTTAACTAATTTTTGTAATTCTACCAGGCCATTTTATTTGAAAAGATGGGCTGTTATTTGCGCAAACCCTTGTAGTAAAATATTATGGTTTTATTTATATTCCTGAAAATGTTTATTACTACCTAGCAAATAACATTATTTCTACAGTTGTGTCCGCAAATCTTTATCCGTGCGTCATCGTTTAAAGCGTACGAAATAACTCGATAATAAGTTGGAAATTGAACTTTACTAAACGCAACAACAAGTCACTTCTGTCATTTGCTGTTGCGTTTAGTAAATTTCAATTTCAGACTTTTCATCAACTTATTTCGTATGCTTTAAATCTGAGGTTCCCAAACAACTTTTTCTCGTAGACCACTTTAAAAAATTTACTGGTTTCGGTGGACCCCCAGCAGAAGTAGTATTTCGTAGCTGTGCTGGGGGTCCTGGGGGTGGGGGGAACTTGGGTGGAAAAAAATAAGACCTAGATGGGGGGAACTTGGGGAATAATTAATGAAGGTCGAACCGTCTGTTTCTTCTTTTTTCTCTCAAAATATCATTCCAAGCGATTTTACAGTGATTTGGAATTTGTTTATACTTTGCATTTTTTATCGTAAAGTATCAATGAAAAAAAAAAAAAATAATATTTTTATAGAAGGAACTCCTCAAAAATAGGTGATTATTGGGCATTATAACAAGTTTCTTTATTTAAAACATGTTTTTGGTCAAATTTTAGGGTAGAAAACCTGTAGAATACTGTTTTTTACATTTACCTCCATTCCCAAAATACATGTTCTTCTATTTGGCTGAAAATTTGCCCAGAGATAGTCAAAACACAGGAATTTTAAGTTGTTAAAAGAATTTGTATAGTTTTAAAATATAGGAAAAGTTACATGTACTAATATCAGAGTCAAAATTATATAGTCCAGTCGGGTTAGCATTTGATCTTGCATGCCAAGCTACCCAAGCAAGATTTTATTTTTTTAAGCTTTAAGGGGTCAATAGTAGTGTAAATTTAAAATCGCGAATGAATTCTGCCGTTGCGTCAGCCGCCATCTTGATTTTAAAGGAGCACCGTTTTTGCTCAATATCTCCGCCATTTTTAACTTTCAGACAAAAAGTGTACGGACTGAAATTGTTGAAATTTCCTATAAGTAATTTCTTTTATTATATATTTTTTTGCGCCGTCGATATTTTCCGAGTTATGGGGGGAAATAGTGACAATTAGAGCATAATTGTTGAATTATCTCGTTTATTATTAATTTTATAACAAAAATGTACCCATACAAAAATGAACAGAATTAAACTTTATACAATTTTAATCTCTTTCATTTTTTTGCTAAAATCAATATTTCAGGTAGTACGTATGCGGTAAAGGCGCGAGCATAAGACCTGATTGGTTTGATAGCAGTGGTTTTTGTTCAATATCTACGCCACTTCCAACTTTTCGACAAAAATTATAGGAACTGAAATTGTTCCAAATAAATCGTGGTTACAATAATTATTACAATTTTTTTTAACCTTTTTTTTTGTACGGTCGATATTTTCCGAGTTAATTGTACTTGTAGTAGACGCCTATATTTTTGACTCTGATATTATTCCACGCGTTTTTTTATATTGTAAAACTATAAAAAAAAATTTAACCACTTAAAGTCTTGTATTTTGGCTATCTGTGGGCAAATTTTCAGTCAAATCGAAGTAAATGTTTTTTGGAAATGGAAATGAAAATATAAAAAACCGTATTTTAACGTTTTCTACACAAAAATAAAATTTTTAATCAAAATAACTTATTATAATGCGTTATAATGACATTTTTGTGTCCCTACTATTCAAACATTATTTTTTCCATTGATTTCCATTAATACACTGGGGTGCAAAATTAACCGGGCACCTTAAAAATGGGTCATTTTTGATGTCTGAAATTTCCTTAACCTGTTGTCTGATTTAAATGATTTTTTTAATATATTATAGCCTTATTCTTTAGTAATATTGCTGTAATTGTATTGTTGCTAAACAGTTAAATTTTCATTGTATACCGGGTGTATCAATCAAACTGTTTTTTTTTCTCAAAGTTCGCATAACCCTGTGGAATATTCTAGCATTTATAAAATACTGAAATTAAAATACAACTATAGCCTTATGTTTTCTCAACATTTTGTTTTTGATTCATTCGCTTATGTTGGATAATAAAAAAGTTAGGTACTTTAACAACGAGCTATGTTTTTCATCAATACAGCGTGTTTTTAAATAATAATGGGCAAACTTTAAGAAGTAATTTTGCATGAAAAAATAATGACAGTTTTTTTATCATTGATATGTCTGCAAATGCTTCGTTTCCGAGATAGGGGATGTTGAAATTTTTTTACAAACTGACGATTTATTTATTGCTTTAAAACCGGTTGAGGTATGCAAATGAAATTTGGTGGGTTTTAAGAAGTAGTTATTGCATATTTTTTGACATACAATTAAGAATTTAATATTCACCATTAGCGCGCATATGGGTAATATGAGGGCTTATATTACCCGTATGCACGCCAACGGTGAATATTAAATTCTTACTTGTACGTCAAAAAATATACAATAACTACGTCTTAACACCCAACAAATTTCATTTGCATATCTCAACTGGTTTTTAAGCAATAAATAAATTGTCAGTTTGTAAGAAAAATTTCAACACCCTCTATCTCAGAAATGAAGCATTTGCGGACATAGGTTTATAAAGCAAACTGTCATTATTTTTTCATGTAGAATTACCCTTTAAAGTTGGTCGCACTTATTTAGAAACACCCTGTATTGATAAAGAACATGGCTAGTTGTTAAATTTCCCAACTTTTTCATGTTCCTACTTAAGCGAATGAATAAAAAAACAGAATGTCGAGAAAACATAAGGCTATAGTTGGGTTTTAATTTGAGTATTTTTTAAATGCTAGAATATTCCACATGGTGATGCGAAGTTTAAGAAAAAACACAGTTTCATGGTACACCCGGTATGCAATGAAAATTTAAGTGTTTAGCCACAATATTATTACAGCGATATTGATAAAGGATAAGGCTATAACATATTAAAAAATCACTTAAATCGGGCAACAGGTTTAGAAAATTCGAGACATCAAAAATGACCCACTTTTAAGGTGTCCGGGTAATTTTGCACCCCAGTGTATATTACGACAGAAATGGAAATTTGTTTAAATAAATACCAAATCACTATAAATTTTCGTGGACCCACTTACAACTTGTGAACCCCATTTTAATTTCACGCCAACGTAGACCCCCGTTGAGTCCCTTGTGGACCCCTGGTGGTCCACCTGGACCACTTTGGGAATCACTGCTTTAAATAATGACGCACGGGTAAAGATTCGCGGACTCAACTGTACAAACGTTTTGTTGCCTTTTATTTTTGTGTGCAAACCCTTCTGAGAAAATATTATGGTGTTGTTTAGCCGCACAGGCAGACCGCATTCCTCGGTATGGTATGTTTAACAGTAAATGGTTGAGTTCAATTAGTTACCACTACAAACATCCTGGATTAACCGATAATAGTATAAAAGGCCCGGTTTCAGGTAAAATTTATTTCAGGCTTTATTATGGGACTACCGTCTAGTCAGTATTAATTGTCAAAGACCAACTCTGTCTACCTCGGTTGCTTATCGCTCCGGGTGGATCTTAACAATGGGCCAGGTCAGATAAATTTAATAATATTTACGACCGCACTAATTGAACTCAACCATTTACTGTTGAACAAACCATACACCGCAATCTATAGCAAAAACGTGACTGTAGACCGCATATTATTATAGTGGCACCTCTCTTTAAATGTTTTATTTATATCGTTAACTTACTTTTTCGCCACTGTCGGAGGGAAGATAGAACACAAGTACGGTGAGGAAAGAGATGCCCATACATGGGATTATAAGATTAACGGTATAGAAGAGCGTCTTTCTTCTCATCGTTATGTTGAATGTTATGTCTAGGTACGGTTCATCACAGCATGTATAAAACTTTTCATTCCTTAAACAAATAATTCAGAGTATAAGACGACAATATTTTAGTATTCAGAATAAATAAAGGAAAGTAGAAATCAGATACTTTTTAAAATGAAAACAAGATATTGGCCTTATATTTATTATCTGTACAAATAATATGTATATATTTAATAATAAACTAATATTATTTCGAATTTGTTTTTATGTCAAATTAATTGAGTTATTTTTTTTCTTTATTCCAAAAAATCACAAATTTACAATAAATATAATTTTAACAAATGTACAAGAACAATATGTGATTTTAGCCTAAGCGTTGGAACTATAGCATTACGCTGTAATTACTATTTTCTACTAATTTTAATTCTTATTTTTTAATAACCTTTCGCAAAACGAAATGACAAAATTCACATGTAAACACAGGGCAGATGTTAAACGGAACGTTGAACAGATTGTATAAGATTAATGTTTCTTTCAAAGAAACATTTCTTAATTGATTACGATGTCCCAGCCTCCTGATGTCAAAAATTCTTGAAATCCATAAAGCTTGTCGATTTATGGCTGTTTTTGTTTTATCTAAGAAACCGCAGATCATTTGACATAACAGTTGGGGGTTCGCTTCGAGCCGGTCAGTTTTCTACCAGCGTCTGCATAAGGCACACCCTTCGAGCGTCGATATTATGTAGGTCAACAACGCACTGCTTGTTTACACACAATAAATAGAATATTAATACCGTTCGTTGTTTATTTATTTTTATTACATTTATTTCAATTAAATTCCGACAACTCACCCATCGGAATAGAACCGTCTAGATCATTAAAATTTATTAAAAAGGATTCATCCAGACTATAAAAAACATATTGACTTAACAATTTTTTAATTTTTTTTTAAACTTACATATTGAAAGTACTTTAATCCCAGTGGGCAAATGGTTGTATACTTTAATACCGGAGTACAATGGACCATTTCGAGTACGTCTATAATTATAGTTGGGAAGAATTGTATCTTGCCTGCGTGTATTGTGACTGTGTATGTCAGAAGGTTTTAACAATTCATGTCGTTTTCTATGTATAAGCAGAGATATCTTATAAATATAAATATTAATGAGCGTCATTATTCCATGATCTTTGAAGAGAGGTCTACATGAAGTTCTATTTGTTAAGTTGAATAGTGCTCGAATTGCTCGTTTTTGAGCCACAAATGTGGATTCTGCTGTGCGCTATTGGAAATTAAAGTGTTTCATTCAGTGTTCGAACAATATTTTGTCTGGAATTTTTGTCCATTTTCTGTTGGAATTTACCAGCTAACAGACGGGGTCGTGAATTGTAAGTTTTTGAATTCCCTCTTGTCTTCTTCGCTTCAGCATCCACATGGCTTACAAATTTTAGAAGCCTTGGAGGTGTTACAGAGGAAATGGACCAATAAGTTTTCAATTTAAAAATCTTTTAGTAATATTTTTAATTTTTTTAAATATTATTAATAATGCTATTAGGATTGAAAACTTCATCTTTTAATTGCTAGATGACGTTAGTCACCTAATATTTTCACTTCAGTTGCAATGGGTGGGAAAAGCTCTCGGTACTGATCGGTTAGAATATGGAGAACAAGCCTACGTTCTCTCCGATGAGACTCCAATTAGAGTCGAAAATCGCGATTCAGAGGACTTGCCTCACCATTTGTTTGATGTCCTATATACTAATAAATAAAATAATATAAATACATAAAGTTGATACCCCATAACCGAATATATTCTAAATTGCACATATACATTAATGATACACAATTTGGATTTCGCAGAGCCCTACGAACACGTGAAATTCTTTATTTCACTTAATATACTAATACAAAAGTGCCTGAATGTCAATCAAGATATTTATACAGTGCGCTGGAATAAGTGTTACCCCCCTTACTAACTTATTTATTTTTAGCACATAACCAAATGCTCGGACAGGTCAATTTTTAAAATAATCATAGTATATTATAGCATCAATGTTTCGAATTTTATACGATCCCTCTTCAGGTGACAGTGATAACTTTCTTTTTTTAATTGGGAAAGTACATCATGTGACACCTCATTTAAAAGCTTTTGAAAAACTGATTACAAAAATGTACATATGATACTTTAATCCCTTTTGAGACCGTAGGCGCAAAATTTCGGTCCAATTATTTTGAAATGTATTCATTTTTTTCGAATCCTGATAGAAATAATAAGTATTTTTGAAAAATTTAAACGCAGAATGCAATATTACAGTATTATCAAGGGTCAAAAGTCTCTGAGAACTTCTATAATGATTATTTTAATAAGTCACAGGGGTGAAAAAAAAAAGAAAATTTAGTCGGAATTTAAATTTCAAACATATCATTCAAAAGAAATTTTTGTTAGGAAGGAAAATTCCAAAATTTTTCCACTGGCCGTAAATTTTTTTTTGAAAATTTTTGGAAAATCTTAAGCCCTTAATAGATCTGTAAAGAGTGTGTTCACCAATTTTCAGATTAATTGATACAAAACTAACCGAATAGGACCGTTTTAAAAATTTTTGGTTTTCAACCCTTATTAAAAATAGGCTATATCTCATAAAATAATCGAGATCTAAAAAAAATTTTAAGACCAATCTTTAAGGTTAAATAACTCTGATGACTATTTTATTTTTCACTGTTACATTTTTTTTATTATTTCAATATTTTTAAAACACAGCACTTTTAATGAAAAACCAACCCTTATTTCCCTATTTTTGTAAAATAGAGACGGTTTAGAATTGCAAACTTTTTCGTATATAATAATAGACAATCTCAACAACCTATTCCCAAATTTTCATCCTTCCTTTAATTTTTTTGAGGTTTTTGTAAAGTTTTGTGTTCCTTGATCGAGCTATAATCTTTTATTCTGCGTTTAAATTTTTCAAAAATACTTATTAGTTTTCTCAGGATTAAAAAAAATGAATGCGTTTAAAAACAATTCGATCGAAACTTTGCACCTACGCCCTTAAAAAGGATTAAAGTATTATGCATTTTTGTAATGAGTATTTCAAACTCTTTTAAATGAGCTATCACATGATCTACTTTCCCATTTAAAAAAATCAAAGTTTTGCCTGTCACCTGAAGAGGGATCGCGTAAAGTTCGAAACATTGATGTTATAATATACTTTGATTATTTTAAAAATCGACCTGTCCGAGCGTTTTGCTTATGTGCTAGAAATAAATAAGTTATTAAGGGAGGGTAACACTTATTCCAGCGCACTGCATATGCGTATTTTATTGCCTATAACAAAGGATTCGATAAAGTATGACATGAACAATTAATGAATATGGCCAAATCAAAGAAGATGGACTACACTGGCCTCAGGATTATATCGAATTTATAATATAAGCAGCGAGCAAATATACGAGTTAACGAACGGCTGTTAGACGAATTTGATATTAGACGTGGGGTGAAACAGGAATGCGTATTGTAGCCAATTCATTTTTAATGGCTACTCGGAAGAGATCCTAAAAAACGTCTTGAGGGTGAAACACCTGAAATAAAGGTACATGGAATTCTCATTAACAACATTAGATATACGGATGACACTGTCATTTTAGCAGAAAATATTGAAGATCTTCAGAGACTGCTGAACACAATAGCGATGTATAGCCAAGAATACGGTCTGACAATGAATGACAATGAATGAGTATCTCCTTATACACGAAACCAATGTCGGACGAATAGACCAATATGCATATCTTGGAACAATGACCAACTCCCAAGATTACTTCCAGGAAATTAAAATTAGAATAGAAAAAACTAGAGCAAATTATAACAAAATGAGAAGAGTGCTCTGCACAAGAGATCTAAAATTGGAGCTAAGGTTTAGGTAAACTAGGTGCTACGTTTTCTCGATTTTGTTTTGTGGAAGGGAAGCTTTGACATTGAATGCGGCATCAATGGGAAAACTGGAATCATTGGAGTTGTGGTTGTATAGAATTCTGAAAATATCTTGGACAGAACACGTCACAAATAAAGAGGTTATGAGAAAGGTGAATAAAGAAAGGAAGTCTTAAATATAATCAAAACCAGAAAATTAGAATGTCTTGGACATACTACACGTGAAGAAATATACAACTTGCTTCAACTCATTATGCAGGGAAAGATTAAAGGAAAATGAAGCATAGGGAGACGCAGAATATCGTGGCTGCGCAACCTAAGAGAATGGTATGGATTTAAAAATTTTCACTTTGACTTAATATCTAATTAAAAAATGCTTTATGAAAGGTATATTTGGACAAAAAAAAATTATTTCTTGCTGCATCACATAACATTTTCGAAATAACAATAATTCCATCAAGTGCTGCATCAATGCATCATTGTAAGTGCTGCTTACAAGTATACTCATACATTCTTTCATCATCATCAGTAGCTAGAAAACCCTTTTTGGGTCCTGGCTTGTTCTAGGATTTTCCGCCATTCTGTTCTGTTCCTTGCTTTGTTCTTCCAGTGGGTAATCACAAGTGGTTTCAGATCTTGTTCCACTTGTTCCATGTATCTAAGTTTGGGTCTTCTCTTTGACCTTCTCCCTACTGGTGTTTGCCTCATTATATGTTTTGGTGTTTCGGTCCCCAACATCCGTTCAACATGGCCCATCCAGCGTAGACGTCTGATCTTTATGGATGTTATGATGCCGGGTTCGTTGCATGCTGCGTATAGTTCAAAATTATATCTTATGCGCCATACGTCATTTTCTTTCACCTCCTATGTGTCTGAGGATTTTTCGCTCAAACGTACCTAATAAGTTCTCATCGCTTTTCGACAGTGTCCATGTCTCTGATCCATATATAAGGACCGGTTTTATCAGGGTTTTGTATATTTTGAATTTGGTTTTTCTCGTGATGTTGTTAGATCTTAGATGTTTAATTAGTCCATTATATGTTTTATTAGCAATATGTATTCTTCTCTTAACTTCTTCACTGGAATTGTTATCTGCAGTAACTAGTGGACCTAGATATGTTAAAATTTTACGCTTTCGATGTTATAGTCTCCTATTGTCAGATTCTGTAGGTTTCTTTGGCCTGTCGATTTGCTGACTTTCATGTATTTGGTTTTTATTTCATTAATATTTAGGCCACTATTTTGTGCCGCTCTTTCTATCGCCTCATACATTCTTTGAGCCAGGAAAATATCTGGGTAAAAACTTTTTAAATGGTATAAAGTTATTATGAAGTTAGATTTTTGTATAAAATATTACATCTTGATTTACATACGTAGAACTCCCCCACAATGTGAGTTCCTGGTTCTGAGGGTGAACCTCATGATTTGGAGTCTAAATATCAAGTCTAGTTGATAGAGGTGGCTATCTAGAGTAAAAGTAGTGAGGTTAGTAAATAGGCTATATCAGTGTTTCCCAACTTTTTTTGTACCATGCATCTCCTTGCCTTTTCTAAACTTTTTATGCCCCCCATGTAATATTCATAATTTTTATTACTAAAAAAATCGAATTGTTCACTTTCACAAGAAACTGCTCACAAGAAACTTAAATGGTAGATTTTTTGGATGAAATACCGAAATAATTGTTAACGAAACACAGTAAGTAAATTTTCAAAACATAAAATGAAAACTGCGCTTGATGCTTGCTACACAGAGATTTTACATTAGGTTCCAATTTGGTTAGCTACAGTCTCAAGTCTTCACGTTGTGTTATATCCAGCTGATTTCTTGTTTTTTTACTAGTGTATTATTTACAGCACTAAATCCACGTTCAGCTAAATATGAAGATGGAAATGGTAGCAAGAGTTTTCTTGTATGTTTGGTTAAATTTGGGAATTATATTTCTGTTTTCTCCCAAAGACATGACATCTCTCCTTTTATATTAAATAAAGTTTTAACTAACTTATCATTTTGCAATTCTGCAAGTGTTTCTTCATACTGCATATTTGATATATCAGACAAATCCACTAATAAACATTGGCTGCATCAACCATGTTTAAAAATCAATTTGTTTTGTCAGAAAATCTTTTCTTTAAATAAACCAAAAGAATAGTCAGATGATTGACAATAATAAGTAAACCGGTATCAATACCTCATATTTTTGGAGCCAATGAAACTGTTCAAAGTTTTTGTTGTTAATATGTTTCTGAGATAACTCAATATGGGTAATGAAACCAAATATCTTTGCTTTTGTATCGACAAGAGTTTTCTTTGTTTCTTGAAGTTGCTTAGTTGTAATATATTTAGTTTTTTAAGGATATTGGCTAAATAGCTCACAAGTGCTTTATCATCGATTGTTGATAGATATTTGTTTCAAGTATGTTACCTCAGGCTGTGGGTGAAAAAACGTGATATAATTCAGGAATTTTTGAAACCTATCAGGTGTTGTAAAGGACGATGCCAGGAATAACTTCTACTAAAATGTGACCAAAAATATTGTGAGCTTTTTTTGTTATTGCGATTTTCATTTGTTAAATTTGCAATTTTTAAAGATTTTTAAGTTGGCAGCTTAGGATATTGATTCTAGAGAAAATCTTTTAATAGAAAGTTGTAGTAAATTAAAATACCTACAATTTGAGCTATGGTAAGTTTAATTTCGTTTATTGGTTATTGCAAAACAGCCCGCGAAAAGTCCAAAGTGGCCGTTTTTTACAATTGCGTTATTTATTGTGCAAATAATTTTTTTTTATTTTTTAAAGCTTTAAAATGAAGATCTTTTAATTCCAAATATAAAAAAAATTGTAAGGCCGGATTAACGAATCTGTTGCTTTGATATTATAAATTGTTTATCCCAAGAGGTCAAATGTCGAAGGCTATAACTTTTTGAAAAAAAAAAATCGTAGAGAGTTGGTGAAACATCCAGTCTCTTTCTAAAGAGCTATATTTTCATATTCTGATGTAAATAAATGCGTAAAACATTTTTAAACGTCTAATTTTTGGGTTTGAAAATAAGGGGGCAAATTTCGTTATAAACATTTAGAGCTGAAGCGGCCCTGTATATCCTGTGAGTTTTTAACTTATAGATTATTGTTGCTGAAGACGAAACGAAGATTTGTAAAAAAATTAAAATTTTTTACGACCAACTGAAGCCGAGCTAAATGTTGGGTTTGAAAATAAGGGGGCAAATTTCGTTAAAAACATTTAGAGCTGAAGCGGCACTGTACATCCTATGAGTTTCTAACTTACAGATTATTGTTGCTGATGATGAAACAAAGATTTATAAAAAAATAAAAATTTTCTACAATCAACTGAAGCCGAGATAATTGTTTCTTTTTTCATAAATCGTAGTGCCTTTATTTATAACAATTAAGAAATTATTTTACAGTCGTTGACTAAAGAAAGACTTATATTATCTTACAATAAGAATTATTATAAAATTTAGTTACATATAATTATTAAAAATTATTTTTAAATTCGGTGCTTTTGCGAGCGGCCGAATTTTGCAAACCGCCCGGCTCGCTTCAAATCCGCGCGCTCGGAAAATGTTTACGTAACTTGTATTAAATTTTGAGCGAAAGCAATTTAATAATATTACCATTATAATAGGTATACAGTCTATTTACCACTGTACTTGTTTTTCTTGATAAACTTTTATATGTGAAATCTCATTTCTGAAGAAGTAATATTACAAAAATGATACATATATATGAAATATATAACTATATTTTTAATTTTTTCATTGTTATATAAATATAATAATAATAATGTTACTTCTTATTAGACAATATAAAATTTTTCTTCTTGTAGTGACTATCCGTTTTGGATGTTCTCGACCATCATGGCAATTTGGCAAACCCCATTTGGAAACTGAGAACCAGGAAGGCAAAGGATTACCTTGCTAGAAAATTTACGTACGTCGTTCAACACAACAACTACAAATCTTTTTAGAGCAGCAGTACCGTTTTAGTGAGCAAGTACAGATTGCCATGATGGTCGCCAACATCCAAAACGGATAGTCACTAAAAGAAGAAAAAGTTTTATATTGTATAATAAGAAGTAACATTACTATTATTATATTTATAAAACAATGAAAAAATTAAAAATATAGTTATATATTTCATATAATGTATCATTTTTGTAATATTATTTCTTCAGAAATGAGATTTCACATATAAAAGTTTATCAAGAAAAACAAATACAGTGGTAAATAGACTGTATATTATAATGGTAATAATATTATTAAATTGTTTTCGGTCAAAATTTAATAAAAGTTAAGTAAAAATTTTCCGAGCGCGCGGATTTGAAGCGAGCCGGGCGATTTGCAAAATTCGGCCGCTCGCAAAAGCACCGATTTTTAAAATAATTTTTAATAATTAAATGTAACTATATTTTATAATAATTTTTATTTTAAAATAATATAAGTCTTTCTTTAGTCAACGACTGTAAAATGATTTCTTAATTGTTATAAATAAAGGCACTACGATTTAAGAAAAAAGAAACAATTATCTCAGCTTCAGTTGGTTGCAGAAAATTTTTATTTTTTTTATAAATCTTCGTTTCGTCTTCAGCAACAATAAGCTGTAAGTTAGAAACTCATAGGATGTACAGGGCCGCTTCAGCTCTAAATGTTTATAACGAAATTTGCCCCCTTATTTCCAAACCCAACATTTGGCTCGGCTTCAGTTGGTCGTAGAAATTTTTAATTTTTTTATAAATCTTCGTTTCGTCTTCAGCAACAATAATCTGTAAGTTAAAAACTCATAGGATGTACAAGGCCGCTTCAGCTCTAAATGTATATAACGAAATTGCCCCCTTATTTTCAAACCCAAAAACTAGAGGTTTAAAAATGTTTTACGCATTTATTTACATCAGAATGTGAAAATATAACTCTTTAGAAGAAGATCGGATGTTTCACCAACTCTCTACGATTTTTTTTCAAAAAGTTATAGCCTTCGACATTTGACCTCTTGGGATAAACAATTTATAATATCTAAGCAACAAATTCGTTTATCTGGCCTTACAATTTTTTTTATGTTTGGAATTTAAAGATCTTCATTTTAAAGCTTTATAAAATAAAAAAAATTATTTGTACAATAAATAACGCAATTGTAAAAAACGGCCATTTTGGACCTTTCGCAGGCTGTTTTGCAATAACCAATAATCGAAATTAAACTTACCATAGCTCAAATTGTAAGTTTTTTAATTTACTACAACTTTCTATTAAAAAGTTTTTCTCTAGAATCAATATCCTAAACTGCAAAATTAAAAATCTTTAAAAATTGGAAATTTAACAAATGAAAATCGCAATCACAAAAAAAGCTCACAATATTTTTGGTCACATTTTAGTAAAAGTTATTCCTGGCATCGTCCTTTACAACACCTGATAGGGTTCAAAAATTCCTGAATTATATCCTGAAATCGACCCATTTTTCACCCACAGCCTGGAGTATGTCGCTTAAAAAATCACTAAGAATATCAAACAATTCTATAAATCTTTTCAAGCAGTTCTGTTTAGATTAGATAGCCATATTATTTTCAGTATTACGTAAAATTCTCATATGATCTTCATTATTCATTATATTCTTCACAAAGTAGATTGAAGAGACGCTCACATTTGGCATTAGCTTTAATAGCATAAGCACACTTTATTACTGAATGTAGTACTCCATTTAGAACAGGCGAGATATTTTTAGCTACCACAGTTTTTCCTGTGAATAACACAATGCAGAAGAATAATTTCTGGATTCGCATCTTTCATAAATTTTAAGCAGCCATTTTTCTTGCCCATCGTATTAGGAGCACCGTCTGCAGCACAAGATGATATTTTTCCTTGGTATATCATTTAAAAGTAAATAAGCTTCTAGCTTATTATATAATAATATGTATACGTATCTTTGGAGGTAGTGGTGCTTTTTAATCTTTCACAGAACATTTTTTCGAAAAAATGCCCTTTATCAATATATCTTACGTAAGTAATTAATACTGCCTCATTCTCTCAAATTTGACTCACTAATAATTGCACTAACAAATTTATTGTTTTCAGCTTTTCAACAAGTGGTTTTTCAATATCTTCACTCCTTTCGTCTTGTCTTCTAGTAACAATATTATTACTCACTGGCATAGCTTTTACATATTTTGTCATCTTTTTCAAGAAGCGTTTATACTGATATTGACGGCTTTATTAAACTCTCTACCATCGTATTATTTTTTTCAGTTTTAGCGATGAATACTTAAAGAAATTTGATAAATAGTCTTAATAGTGCAGCCGATATGTGAAACAATTGTGCGTTTAATGACAGAAGTATATAATTTGGACCACATATACTACACATATAAAGGTTCAAGTTTAGATACGACGCCATCTCAGATTTTGCCTTTTACAAAAGTGGCGGGCATTCAAAATGGCGACTATACATATGTCACTAATAGCACGATATCTTTTAAACGAGACGTCAGATTTCACTCAAATTTGGGATATAGGTTCCTTTTTTAATGTAAAAGATCGAGGTCTTCAACCGGAAGAATCGGTTTACCAGAATTTGTGTTTTTCCTGGTTTAAATGTAAAAATATATTGTTTTTTTTTTTAAATTTTTCACCCTGTATGTATTAATTTTTCAAAAAGATCGCCATTAAAAAAAGAGTAAAAATAGTTTTTAGAAAATATTTTAAACTTTTTAGTTCTGTTAATTACCATTTAATAAATGCCTAACTTATCTTCACATGTACCTATGTGCGGCAGATTCGTGAAAATATAAGAATTATTGTGCATTTAGTGGTAGAAGCATACAATTTGGACCACATATACTACACATATAAAGGTCCAAATCTAGATATGATGCCATTTCAGTTTTTGTTTCTTTTACAAAAATGGCGGGCATTCAAAATGGCGACTATACATATGTGACTATTAGCACCATAACTTTTGAACGAGACGTCAGATTTCAATCAAATTTGGTATATAAGTTCATTTTTGATGAGTAAGATCGAGGTCTTGAATCGGAAGAATCATTTTACCAGAAGTTGTGTTTTTACTGTTTTTGTGTAACAACATGTTGTTTCCTTTTTAAACCTTTCACGCTGTAAATATAAATTTTTCAAAAAGATATTACTGACATTAAAAAGAGTGTAAAAATTTTTAGGAAATATTTTGAACTTTTTAGTTATGTTAATTACCATTTAATAAATGCATAACGTATGTTCACATGTACCTATGGGCGACAGATTCATTTTGAATGCCCGCCATTTTTGTAAAAGACTAAACCTGAGATGGCCTCATATCTATATTTGAATCTTTGTATGTGTAGTATGTGTGGTCCAAATTATATGCTTCTACTATTAAATGCACAATAATTCTTATATTATTATTTCCACGAATCTGCCGCACATAGGTACCTACATGTGAAGTACTCATACGTTATGCATTTTTAATAAATGGCAATTAATATAACTAAAGAGTTCAAAACATTTCCTAAACAATATTTTTACGCTCCTTTTAACGCCGGTATTACCTTTTTGAAAAGTTAATATATACAGGGTGAGAGAATTGAAAAATAAACAACATATTTTTACAAAAAAAATCAGGAAAAACACAACTTCTGGTAAACCGGGTCTTCCGGATCAAGAGCTCGATTTTATACTTAAAAAAAGGAAAATTTATCCCAAATTTGGTTGAAATCGGACTTTTCGTTCCAAAGTTATCGTGCTATTAGTCACATATGTATAGTCGCCATTTTAAATGCCCGCCTTTTTTGTAAAAGATCTGAGATGGCCTCATATCTAAATTTAAACGTTTATATGTGTAGTATATGTGGTCCAAATTATATGCTTCTACCATTAAAAGCACGATACTTTTTATAATATTTGCACGAATCTGCCGCACATAGGTACATGTGAAGATAAGTTATGAATTTATTACATGGTAATTAACATAACTAAAAAGTTCAAGATATATGCTAAAAAATATTTTTATGCTCTTTTCAATGCTGGTATTACCAGTTTCAAAAATTTATATATACAGGGTGAAAGATTTGAAAAAAAAAACAACATAGTTTTACATAAAAAATCAAGAAATCCACAACTTTTGGTTAACCGATTCTTCCGGTTCAGGAACTCGATATTATACATCAAAAAAAGTATCCATATACCAAATTTCGTTGATGTCGGACTTTTCGTTTAAAAGTTATCGTGCTATTAGTCATATATGTATCGTCGCCATTTTGAATGCCGCCATTTTTGTAAAAGGCAAGATCTGAGATGGCCTCGTATCTAAATTTGAACCTTTATATGTGTAGTATATGTGGTCCAAATTATGTGTTCTATCATTAAATGCACAATTCTTATAATATTTGTACGAATCTGCCGCACTATAAAAAGAAGATTAGTAGTTGAATTATGAGCAGTACATACAGACTTTAATGTTGTTCTCAAAAATGTTCTTTGAAGTTCTAGGAGATACCTTAAAAAAACGGAGCGAAAGGGTTAAACTCGTGTCGGAGATTATGTTCGAATTGTCCCCCTTAACAATCAAATTGCCCCCCAGTGGTGCATGGGCCCCACGTTGGGAAATACTGTGCTATATAATATTATGGACAAAAAGCTGCGATTTGGCGGATGCGACTATAATAATTAACATGGGTGCATCCACCAAAATATTAGGTTAGTTCATTCTGGTCATTTTTGACGCATTTCATTTTTGTATTAGAACGGTTCGTAGAATAGTGACGGATGAAACGTTGTTGGAAATGGGAGGGCATAATCAAATACAGTAAAGCACCAAAAGGGCCCTAAGCTAATAGTGCCTAAATATTTTAACGTGCGAGATGTCACGTGAATAAAAGGAATATAATAAATATATTATTCTATTCAGGCTATAGAAAAATCATACATTACCAGCAACCCACATTGGGGAGGAGTTCTACGTTGCCGTGATGAAAATCAAGGAATAGTTCAAATATCACATAACATTTTATAAAAAAATGTTACTTAATAATATAATAATTTCATACCACTTATATTTTTACTGGCTCAAAGCATGTATGTATAACTGTAAGCAGCACTGATGATGCAATTGGTATTCCAAAATCGTTCTACTGTGATGTAGCTTGAAAGGGTCTTTTTAATGTAAATAACTTTTTTGATTAATTTTTGTGATAAGGTATAAAGCCAACTACTGGAAATTGCTTTTCCTTGTGGATGATTTTATTATTTTTTAATTGTAGTTTTTAGTGCTGAAGTTTTTACCTGTGTCGATCTTTAACTCTGCTGCTCGGAGTTTCCTTCCTTACTTTGTTTTTTTTTTCCTTCATTATATTTTTATACAGCGTGTCTACTTGAGTTGGAAACATATGGGAAACTTTTTTATTATTAATTTTACGAAAAAAACTTATTCTTTATAAAAAGTTCTGCATGCCCCAAAACCTAAGATTCAATCATCAGATATCAAATTTTCTGAATATTATACGAGGTATGTCAAAAAATATGAATTTCGGTCAAGGGTAAAGTACCTTTATTTCTCTCAATATCGAAAATTCTTATGATAAAAAGTTGTTTGGAATTAAAAACTAAGATCAAATATGCAATTACATGCTTCTTATTGAAAAAAAAATTTCTCAAATTTAAGGATACCCAACATTGTTTTTAATTATTACAAATATGATAACTCGTTTATTATTCATTTTACGAAAAAAAGTTATTCTTCGTAAAAAGCTTTGCATGGTCTAAAATCTAAGACACAACCATGATATATCAACTTTTATTAATTTTATACGAGGTGTGTCAAAAAATATGAAATTCGCTCAATATTATAGCACCTTTATATTTCACAATATTTCAATTAGAAGGATGTAATTGCATATTGACACATAGTTTTTAGTTCTAAACAACTTTTTTAATAACTGTTTTCAATATTGTGAAAAATAAAGGTACTTTACTCTTGAGTGAAATTCATATTTTTTGACATAACTCGTATAAAATTAATAAAATGTGATATCTGTTGGTTGCATCTTCGGCCTTATGACCTACAGAGCTTTTTATAAAGAATACCTTTTTTTCGTAAAAGTAATAATAAAAGAGTTATCGTATGTGTAATGAATCAAAACGCAGTTAGTATCAATAAATTTGAGAAAAATTTGGAAAATATTTTTTTCCAATTAGAAGCATGTAATTGCATATTTAAGCTTAGTTTTTATTTCCAAACAACTTTTCAGAATAAGCATTTTCGATATTGAGAGAAATAAAGGTACTTTACTCTTGAACGAAGTTATATTTTTTGACATACCTCGTATAATATTCAGAAAATTTGATATCTGATGATTGAATCTTAGGTTTTGGGGCATGCAGAACTTTTTATAAGGAATAACTTTTTTTCGTAACATTAATAATAAAAAAGTTTCCCATATGTTTCCAACTCAAGTAGACACGCTGTATATTCGGTTTCATAACGTCTTACAACTTTGTCCGACTCCCAAACGCCACTGTATTCTGTCCTGAGTTAGGTCTTCATTTGATTTTCGAGCGCTAATCGCTTTCCTAACTCCCAGATTCCAGCTCTGTGGTGGTCTTCCTCGTTTTATCTTCTCTGGGGGTTGCCACATAATAGTTTTTTAGGCAATCTTTCGTCCCCCATTCGGCTCACATGCCCATACCATATGAGCTGTTTTCTCTCAATATCCTCAACTCTAGTGCCCTCTACACTCTACACCCATTTTTTGTTTTATTACTTCATTCTTTATTGTTTCGGCTCTTGATATTTTCATCGATCTTCTGATGGCATCCATTTCTGTGGCTTCGACCTTTCTCTAGGTTATTCTCCATGTCTCGGCTCCATAAGGTAGGCTAGTTTTAACCATTGTCTCATATATGTTCCATTTTCTTTTCTTTGATGTTTAGTTCAGAGAAATAAGGAAAAAAATAGCCTGTTGGTGACACAACCCCCTCCAGGCCGAAACCAAATTTTTTGAGTAATATGGACATCTATAATAATAACCTATATATTTCCTACAGCTGATTTTGTGGATATACATAGTTATAAACAAATGAAGATCAAAAAACGGTAAATTTTCGCTTTTTTTGTCTATTACTAAGAAAATAGGCATTTTAAACAAATTTGAGAGTAAGAAACTTATAAACGGTATAAAAGAACTTCAATATGGCGTTTGTTTAATATGTCTATCCTTATTGGTTGCTTAGAAAATTGCAAAATAAGTCATAAATTTTGAGTTTTTATAAATATTTATAACTTATGTAAAAATTAACTTAGAACCTTCTTATTACACGGAATACTGAGAGTTATGGTGCTTAATTCATACCCTAAATTTCGAAGAAATTGGACAAATAGTTTAAAAGTTATTTAATTTGTTTATCCCAAATTTATTTTTTTTTGCAACACTGTAAGTCAGAAAATGATGAAGCTACAGTAATACTTTGGATAGTTTATGGAAGAAGGAAATTTACAGTATTAATTTAATTAAAAAAATTACAAAAAATAATTATAAATATTGCAAAATTATTTTGCAAAAACATGTGAATTAAAAAATGGGGGGGCTAACTTTGTCCCTAATTGTTCTAGGACAGTTGTTTTTCTTTCTAAATGTGTATAAAAATTCAGTCTTTCTAAATATGAAAAAATAATTTTTCTACAGGTAACGGTTAAAAAGTTATTCTAATTGTTTATAAGTAAGCAAAAAATCGACATGTTTTTTCAAAATCATTTTACACTGTTTAAAATTATTTTTTGTCATTTATTTTTAATAATGGTAATAGTATAAATGTTCTTCTTTCATAAACTGTCCGAAGTATGATTGTAGCCTCATAATTTTCTGACTTGTAGTGTTGCAAAAAAATGAATTTGGGATAAACAAATTAAATAACTTTTAAACTATTTGACCAATTGCTTTGAAATTTAAAATATAATTTAAGTACAAGAAGTATCAGCATTCCGTGTAATAAGAAGGTTCTAAGTTAATTTTTACATAAGTTATGAATATTTTTAAAAACTCAAAATTTATGATTTATTTTGCAATTTTCTAAGCAACCAATAAGGATGGACATATTCAGCGAACGCCATATTGAAGTTTTTTATACGATTTATGAGTTTCTTACACTCAAATTTGTTTAAAGTGCTTAACTTTTTGGTAATAGACGAAAAAAGCGAAAATTTAGCGTTTTTTGATCTTCATTTGTTTATTACTATGTATATCATCAAAATCGGCTGCAGGAAACATATAAGTTAATAATATAGATGTCCATACTACTCAAAAAATTTGGTTTCGGCCTGGAGGGGGATGTGTCAGGAAAAAAATCTTATTTCTCTGGATTAATTTCTTTACTGCATAGAACTCCGTTTAGACATTAAAGCTCTTCGTGCTTGTATGATTAGATGTTCTATTTGTCGTTTGTCTTTTCCACTACGGTCGAAAAGGACGCCCAGGTATTTATACTCGTCACATGGATTTATTTTTTTATTGTCTTCGATATCGAGTTGTTCTGCTTCAGCGCGATTGAGAGGTATTTTGTCTTTTCTAAATTGATATTTAATCCCCATTTGTCAATTGAGTTCACCACCTGATCATCTACAAACTGTAAAGTATATATTATGTAATCCTGATCGTTCAATTGTATTAGGGGAGTGCATATAGATTTTAACTTCGGAAAAAATCAAACAACATAGAACTTTTTGTAATTGCATTAAAAAATGTTTAATAAACAACTAATCAAAAAGTTCTACTCGAGAAGTGGGTGCTTCATTTTTATTAAACAAATGAACTGCGAAATTAGATGTCTTTTTAAATAACTCCGAAAATATAAACATTAGAAAAAAATTGACTTCACCGTTAAAAAATTCAGAAAATTTTACAAAAAAAAACCTTACATAAAGATTTTTCTAAAATTAAATTTGTAGCTTCTATAATTTTTTATTCATAACGCTAAAGTCACCCTTCTCACAAACATTGGCGCACTGTAAACTAGCGTTCGGAGAAGTGCTAATAGTTCGAAGAAGAATAATTAAGATATCTTATGGTTATAATAAAAAGAAATAAAATGGATGGGCATAAGTACAGTGTGGGCGGAAAGTGAGACTAACATGAATTTTGTTTAAAAATGATTTAAAAATGTGTAACTAATACAATTTTTTTATAAAACTCTCAATTTTGCAAAAACATCTTACTAACATCTTACTAAACGATGTTTCATTCAAAAAAATCTCGACGTCTGAAAAAATGTAATTTTTGAAAACGTCGTAGTTTTACAGAATTACCACCACTTAAAGACGGTATTACTCAAATTTGAACAGATCTGTTACAATTTTATAGGTGCTTTTTGTAAGCTTAGGATGCAATCTTTAAAATGCTCTAAATTGTTTTACTTTAGAAATAAAATAGACTATTTCTTTTTGAGAAAATTAAGAAAGATAACAAAAATCTAATACAAATACCGAAAATTACCAGCTAAAAAAATGTTTATACAAAGTGATCAAAACTTTTTCTGTAAAACTTACCTAAAATACATTTAATAATAAGCTTCAACAATAATAAATGTTCAACAAAAAAAATTTTTTAGCTCTTATACAGTATGTCTGCGTAACTTGGAACTTATTGATAACTTTTTTATTATCAATTTTACGAAAAAAAGTTATTCTTTATCAAATACTCTTCATCATATATAATCTAAGATGCAACCATCAAATATCAAATTTTATTAATTTTATACGAGGTATGCAAAAAATATGAATTTCACTCAAGAGTAAAGTACCTTTATATTTCACAATATCGAAAATTGTTATTAAGAAAAGTTGTTTTTTATTAAAATATATGTTTCAGTGTTTAATTATATCCTTCTAATTAAAATATTGTGAATAATAAATGCACTTAACTCCTTAGAAAAATTTATATTTTTCACATACCTCGTATAAAATTGAAAAAGTTTGATATCTGATAGTTGCATCTTAGATTTTAGACCAGGTAGAGCATTTTATAAAGAATAACTTTTTTTTCGTAAAATTGATAATAAAATAGTTATCATACCTAATTTTAAAAAATAATAAAGAGTATACGTAATTTGAGAAAAAACTGATTTTTTTTAGATTAGAATGATGTAATTGTATATTAAAACATAGTTTTTAATTTCAAACAACTTTTCCCAATATCATTTTTTGACATACTGGAATATAAAGGTACTTTACTTTTTAACGTAATTCATATTTTTGACATAACTCGTATAATATTGATAAAACTTGATATCTGATGGTTGAGTTTTAGATTTTTGACTATCCAGAGCATTTTGTGAAGAATAACTTTTTTTCGTAAAATTGATAATAAAAAAGTTTTCCATGTGGTTCCTAACTACGTAGACATACTGTATAAGAGCTTCTGTATAAGAATTTTCAAATTGTAATACCATATTTGGATTCAGCGTAATCCAAAAACCAAATAGAAACATATTTGATCAAAGTAAAATGATTAATTCAACTATATTTTTAAAATTATTTATACAAATCAATTGTTATTGTTTAAACAATTAATAAACAATGAGCTGCCAAATCTGTGAGTAGAACTTTTTACTTTAACATGTATATAAACTAGCAAAAAAAAGAATGTGTGTGTACTTTGTACGCACGTAAGAAGTTATACTTCTATATTATGATTTCAACAAAATCAATATACCTACTTTAAATATTAAATTAATTTTAGAAAGAACTAAAAGAATACAAAAAAAAATATGCTTTGTCCGGGATTCGAACGTGGGACCTTCCGATCTCTAGGCGAATGCTCAATCGACGAGATACCGAGGTTACCCTTACGTACGATTATTTCTCGGTCATAATAATGACAATCGCGGTGACACATAGATAACTGAATAAACATTTTCAATAATATTTATTACCGTACCCCCAAAGACACAAAAATTATAATAAATATATTTACTAAAAACACTAATATATTCTTTTCACGCACACTTCAGTTGCGCTACATAATTTAAAAGGTTTAGCGACTAATACCATACTGTCGTTGTGTGCATGCGCCGGGAATGTTAAAATTTCACCCTCAATTGCGCCTAAAGAGGTATAACTCCACAAAGTTTTAGAAAAATATAAGCTTGTTTGAATTTTTCCGAAACAGTGCATGTTTTTAATTGCACTCCCCTATATACCCATTCTTTTAACTTTCCTTTTCCATTGTTTAAGAGCTGCAGAGATATAAATTTTAAACAGAGTAGGAGAGATACAACATCCCTGTCTGAGACCCTTAGTAACTGAAAATTTTTAAGCTAAGCTCCTTGTGCTTCGTCTTCAGACGATTGATAATCTTCCTCTATCAGGTCCCGTAGTATTCGACCATATAGCCGACTCATTGAACTTGTGACCGATATCCCTCTATAGTTTTTAAAATCTCTCCTGTCACCATTTTTATATATTATTGGAGTCATATATACTGTTTTCCATTAATCTGGTGTTGGATGGCCATTAATAAATAGGGCTTTTCATCGATTGTCATTTGTTGCGAGCTTCTGTCATAAGTTGTATAATCTGTGTATAATATTAATATGCACAGATTATACGACATATGACAGAAGCTCGAAACAAATGACTGTGAATGAAAAGCCCTATTCGTTAAATATCCCAGTGATCATTCTGTGTAATTTCTCTGAGCCATTCTTTATTAGTTCCGTAGTTACTTCCTCTGGTCCGCTTGCTTTCCTATTCTTCATCCCTGCTATAGCTTTTTGAATTCTGTTGATATCTATGGTAATATGCTATCCCATAATTTCGATTCTTGATGAATTCATCTTCTTTAAATTCGTCTCTGTTCTCATTTAATAGATGTTTTTAATAATGTGTCCAATCCTCGGGATTTATGGGGTTTAGAATCTCTTTCTCGATAGTCGGCTTCTTAACAGAGTTTATAAACTTCCACGCCTCAGTGCATTGTCGTCCTCCAATATAAGATTCTATCTCTCTGCATTTTCTTTCATTATAAGGTTCTGATTTTCTGCAGCAGTTAGGAACAAAACAAACGATCTCTTATATTTTTTATCTTTGCGAGTTATCAGGTCACGATTATCACTATCAGCTTAGGTATACCACAATTTGTGGTGATATTTTAATAATAGTTCCCCTATTATATATAGCTCTATAGAGCTGGATAAACTAATGCAGAGCGCAGGTATTGTTAGATCTGTAAAGTCACAAAGACTAACCTCGCTTGGTCACTTAGCAAGAATGCCAGATAATCGAACTATAAAAGTAATCTAGACATGAAAGCCCCAAGGAAATAGAAAAGAGGAAGGCCCCGTAAAAAATGGATAGACGACATAGAGAAAGACCTTTAAACCATGAACATCAGACAGTGGCAAAGGAAAGTATCCGACAGGGAAGAATATAAGAACGTTGTTAAGAATTCCAAGACTCATAAAGGGTTGCAGCGCTATTGGAAAAAGCTATTGGTTGCTTTGGAAAAAGAAGAAGATTATATAGATCTTCGTTACTTACAATATTTTTTCAGTCCTATATCATAAAATAGATATAGACGAGGAAACGAAGCATTAAACCTAGGAATTTTGTGCAGTAAGATGAATCGTCATGCAACTTTTTGCATTCGATTCGAGAGAGTGTCAGGCAATTTTGTGAACTAAATTGATCTCCGGCAAAAATTTTTGTGCATAAGTAAATACATTTTCAAAGTGCATCTCGAAGAGATTGAAAATGAAAAATTTAGAACTCAGGAAATATTGACGGAAATGAGTTCAATTTTTTATACTGGGGGGTTTTGGAGGTCACTGAACACGAATTTCATTACGGCGATGGTATCCGAGGTACCTGGTGCCCCGGGTGAAACTCGTCGCTTGAGACAATCGAATAATTCCCGGGACGATCGAATAATTCACGAAACTAAGATTGGATCGAAAAACTGAAAAATACGTATTCAATATTTTTCAAAAATCTGTCGAGTGACACTAAACACGACCGCCACTACACCCTTGGAGGTGGGGGGCTAACCTTAAAACCTTAAATGGAAACCCCCATTTATTATTGCAGATTTAGATTGCTTACGTAAAAATAATCAAATGTAATACCACGAGTCCTCTAAATTTTATCGATAAATTTTTTTGTTTTCACGAAAATTTTTTTGTTTTCTTTATTTGGTAAAATTACGAAAACAAACCGAATGATAAAATCACGAGTCCGAAGGACGAGTGATTTTATCCATTTCGGTTTGTTTGAGTGATTTTACCCTAAATAAAGAAGTTTAAGTATGAAAACGAAAAAATTTATCAAGCAAAATTTAGAGGACGAGTGGTATTTGAAAAGATTATTTTGTGAACCAATATGTATTATTAGTAAATACGGGAATCTGTGAAATATTTTTAAGACAACTAGGATCAATATCTTAAGTAGGTTATAGATAAATTATTATATGATTTAAAAATGAACCAATTTATTTATTATATTGTTAATACATAAAAAACTGTTTAAATCGAAAATGAACAATTATTAAAAACACAATTTTTATAACTAATATGAGATTTTCCAATGTCGGTCGTAACGTCTAATCTGTCGTCACTTTCAGTATCATTAATTACAGTCGCAGTTGATGTACTGGCAATGCACTCAGTTGTAGTAGTTGTTCTAAGTTTATTAATAATTTTTTTATGATGTTCTTCATTAACTTGTAAATAAGGTTTTAACGAAGAAGCTGTGGCATGTCCAGTTATTTTTATTGCCTCTTGTTCTTGAATTCCTGCCTTAACAAGATGAGATACTACACTGGATCGGCTTAAATGATTTGTTATTTTTGGGTTTTGTGTATCCAATCCGCATTTTTTTGCAGAGTTCTTCAACCATTTAGCCATTTCATTTGGTCCAATGGGAGTATTTTTATACCATATTCCATTACCTGTTTGCCAGTATGGATTTGGGGTAAGGAAAAATCTATCGCTGGTAATATTTTTACCGCGCTTCTCCATGATTTTTTTATATAGTCTTATTGGGCACCTGTCTGGATCTTTAATGTTTGGTGTCAGCCATTTAAATCCGAACATTTTTTTTGACCACCTTGGCATGTTTTGGTAAAAATTGGATTATATTCATTGCTTCCTGTTTCTTTGTCGGCATTATTTATTTCATATTTGAAATAATCAATTCTACAATGAACACCCTCACCACCGCGCCATGCTAACTCGTAAGAGACAACATGAAAAAATTTCATCTCTAATCCTAGCGGATTATTTTCATCGCACGAATTTATAATACTCAAATACTCTTTTTCATCCAGCGCTATAGCACTTTGTTTTCTTTTTTCGGGACGACTTTGTAACTCTTTCCTTTTTGCATTTCTCACGTCTCTTACCTTCTTAAATTCAATGTCGATAAACGGGTTAAAACTTATAATAAACTCTGAAAAATATTTTTATTGAATCATTTTGGCTGTTACATTCCAAATAGTTTTAACAGAGTATTCCTTGTAATCTTCACCATTCATTTTCTTCATATTCATTCCCCAATCTTCAAGAACTTTTGCATACTTGTATTATCATTCAACTGATAGTTCCTTACTGTGCAACATTGCTCAAATTGTGTCCAAACAGACCTTCTTGTCTTAATTGTATTTTGAGGCGTATTATTTTTTAACAAATCTTTAATTTGTTCATGATTATTTTCACCAAATCTAACGCTAACGTCCATTTTGTTTAAATTAAATTATGACGATGTTAAATCGCGAAAATTTAAATCGGTCAAAATTGCGCGGCCTACTTGCTTCGTGGTCTTACCCAGCTACGCTGGGTGAGTTCACCAGAGTGCAGTGGTGTAATTGGTTTTGCCTAACCCTCAGGTGAATGTATTTTATTTAATTATTATTCACCCGTGTTTTTGTAATAATAAAATAGAAGAATGTAATTTTATAACTATTTTACTAATTCTACTAATATAATGTGTATTTTAAAAGTAACTATTGTCCCAAAATATTACGTTGTAAATATTCGAATCCTTTTATGTGATAACACTGGTTTGTTGAAATCGGCAACAAAATAGAAGAACTAGTTCTGTGTTCATGTGTACGGTTTACATCGGTTCTGTTTGACGTTTATGAAAAGTTTAGAAATATTTATTTTGAAAATAAAAACTGTAGAAAATCTGAGTATATCGTGGTTAGTGTTTTTAAAATATCTATGTACCAGGGCTGTTCATAAATTAAGTTAGTAAACACAGGTATGTACATACGTATTATGTGAAATTTAGGGTACCTTAAGTTTTATCAGGGAAGAGACTGTTTTATCAAGGAAGAGGCTGTTATATCAGTATTACACTCAATGATTGGCTAGAATGACGCGTGGTGATTGGCTGAAAAAGCAAAAACGTCAGAATTTGACAGGTGAAAAGATTAATCAACTTTTATTCGGGACATCTTTTCGAATTGTGGATGAATGGTCTATAATCGGAAAAAACGATTTATCATGATGATACCATAGGTAAATTATAGAAACGGTCTAATATCTGCAGAAATACACTTCCAAATAAAAACAAAAAATAGGTGTTTAATATTTTTCAAAAACCTATCAAATAACATCAAACACTATTTTTTGCCCCCCATTTTTTATTGAAGTTTTGGATTCCTTACATAAAAATAAATAACTTTAATTCGAGACATTTTTTCGAATTATGGATAAATGACGCTGTAATCGGAAAAACACTATTTATTAGCGTCATATATCAACAATTCTAAAAAGTGTTACTTATTTTTTCATGAGGAATCCAAATCTGCAATAAAACATGGGGATTACTATTTGATTTTAAAGTTACCCATACCCCTCCCCCCTTCCCTCCAGGATGTGAAGTTGAGGGTCTTGTCTGATGTTATTCGATAGGTTCTTGAAAAATATTAAATAAGAATTTTTGGTTTTTTATTTGGAAGTGTATTTCTCCAGATATTAGACCGTTTCTATAATTTACCTATGGTATCATGATAAATCGTTTTTTCCGATTATAGGCCACTCATCCACAATTCGAAAAAATGTCCCGAATAATAGTTGATTATTTTTACGTAAGCAATCTAAATCTGCAATAATAAATGGGGGTTTCCATTTAAGGTTTTAAGGTTAGCCCCCCACCTCCAAGGGTGTAGTGGCGGTCGTGTTTAGTGTCATTCGACAGATTTTTGAAAAATATTGAATACGTATTTTTCAGTTTTTCGATCCAATCTTAGTTTCGTGAATTATTCGATCGTCCCGCGAATTTTTCGATTGTCTCAAGCAACGAGTTTCACCCTGGGTACCAGGTACCTCGGATACCATCGCCGTAATGAAATTCGTGTTCAGTAACCTCCAAAACCCCCCAGTATAAAAAATTGAACTCATTTCCGTCAATATTTCCTGAGTTCTAAATTTTTCATTTTCAATCTCTTCGAGATGCACTTTGAAAATGTATTTACTTATGCACAAAAATTTTTGCCGGAGATCAATTTAGTTCACAAAATTGCCTGACACTCTCTCGAATCGAATGCAAAAAGTTGCATGACGATTCATCTTACTGCACAAAATTCCTAGGTTTAATGCTTCGTTTCCTCGTCTATATCTATTTTATGATATAGGACTGAAAAAATATTGTAAGTAACGAAGATCTATATAATCTTCTTCTTTTTCCAAAGCAACCAATAGCTTTTTCCAATAGCGCTGCAACCCTTTATGAGTCTTGGAATTCTTAACAACGTTCTTATATTCTTCCCTGTCGGATACTTTCCTTTGCCACTGTCTGATGTTCATGGTTTAAAGGTCTTTCTCTATGTCGTCTATCCATTTTTTAAGGGGCCTTCCTCTTTTCTATTTCCTTGGGGCTTTCATGTCTAGATTACTTTTATAATTCGATTATTTGGCATTCTTGCTAAATGACCAAGCCAGGTTAGTCTTTGTGACTTTACAGATCTAACAATACCTGCGCTCTGCATTAGTTTATCCAGCTCTATAGAGCTAATAGGGGAACTATTATTAAAATATTACCACAAATTGTGGTATACCTACGCTGATAGTGATAATCGTGACCTGATACCTCGCAAAGATAAAAAATTTAAGGAACCGTTTGTTTTGTTCGTAACTGCTGCAGAAAATCAGAACCTTATAATGAAAGAAAATGCAGAGAGATAGAATCTTATATTGGAGGGCGACAATGCACTGAGGCGTGGAAGTTTATAAACTCTGTTAAGAAGCGGACTATCGAGAAAGAGATTCTAAACCCCATAAATCCCGAGGGTTGGACACATTATTACAAACATCTATTAAATGAGAACAGAGACGAATTTAAAGAAGATGAATTAATTCATCAAGAATCGAAATTATGGGATAGCATATTACCATAGATTTCAACAGAGTTCAAAAAGCTATAGCAGGGATGAAGAATAGGAAAGCAAGCGGACCAGAGGAAGTAACTACGTAACTAATAAAGAATGGCTCAGAGAAATTACACAGAATGATCACTGGGATATTTAACGAATAGGGCTTTTCATTCACAGTCATTTGTTTCGAGCTTCTGTCATATGTCGTATAATCCGTGCATATTAATTTTATACACAGATTATACAACTTATGACAGAAGCTCGCAACAAATGACAATCGATGAAAAGCCCTATTTATTAATGGCCATCCAACGCGAAATATTTTTGAATTGAGAATAGATGTTGTTCTGAAGCTATTTCCTTGTGGCATTTTTTTATGATTAATTATTTATATGGGAAATAAGCCACAATTAAAATGAAAAAAATAATTTTATTAACGTTTCGACGCCCAAATCGGGTGCCGTTGTCAAAATACAAAATATTACTAATAAACAAAAGTGTTGTTGCTAAGCAAAAAAATTCTTCTAATAATTTATTTAATCTCACTCATTTATATTGGCAATTCAGACATATATTATACATTTTAAAGTAGAAGACTTTAAAATGATATTGCCAATATTTATGAGTTGCGTTCCTGGGACGACTTACTGAAAGATAGTTCATTCGATTACATGAAATTAACCCCAACTCAAGAATATCCGTCATAAAAAATTATAGCATGTGATATGTCTTTAAAAAGACAACCAAATGCAACGACAGTAAAATTCTCGAGTTAGAGACTTCATAGTAAATCACAAGGGAAAACCAGGAAAAACCCTGTGATACTATCCCGACATCGTAAGTATTTGGTCTTACATTAATTTACTCTCAAAAAATAATACCAAATTCTGACTTGTAATATGTTTAAATTATAAATAATATTAATAATACTAGATATATATAATACTAAAATATAAAATATGTACTAGCTCGATATTATTGACTTATTAATCTTGGTATTTTCTTTCTATTGACTTCCTCTTTCAGTATGGGTAACCACATCCTACTGCATTCTACCGAGGAATTTGCAAATTTCTAAATGAAACCAATTGTGTCGCAAATTCCTCGGTAGAATGCAGTAGGATGTGGTTACCCATACTGAAAGAGGAAGTCAATAGAAAGAAAATACCAAGATTAATAAGTCAATAATATCGAGCTAGTACATATTTTATATTTTAGTATTATATATATCTAGTATTATTAATATTATTTATAATTTAAACATATTACAAGTCAGAATTTGGTATTATTTTTTGAGAGTAAATTAATGTAAGACCAAATACTTACGATGTCGGGATAGTATCACAGGGTTTTTCCTGGTTTTCCCTTGTGATTTACTATGAAGTCTCTAACTCGAGAATTTTACTGTCGTTGCATTTGGTTGTCTTTTTAAAGACATATCACATGCTATAATTTTTTATGACGGATATTCTTGAGTTGGGGTTAATTTCATGTAATCGAATGAACTATCTTTCAGTAAGTCGTCCCAGGAACGCAACTCATAAATATTGGCAATATCATTTTAAAGTCTTCTACTTTAAAATGTATAACATATGTCTGAATTGCCAATATAAATGAGTGAGATTAAATAAATTATTAGAAGAATTTTTTTGCTTAGCAACAACACTTTTGTTTATTAGTAATATTTTGTATTTTGACAACGGCACCCGATTTGGGCGTCGAAACGTTAATAAAATTATTTTTTTCATTTTAATTGTGGCTTATTTCCCATATAAATAATTAATCATTGAGAATAGATGGCGCTATAATCTATGGGTCTTTTTCGATTATAGCGCCATCTATTCTCAATTCGAAAATATTTCTCGAATAGAAGTTGCTTATTTTTACGTATGCAAATCAAATCTGTAATAAAAAATGGGAGTTTCTATTTAAGGTTTTAAAGTTACCCTCACCCCACCTCCAGGTGGTGGAGTGAGGGGTCGTGTTTAGTGTCATTCGATAGATTTTTGAAAAATATTGAACACGTATTTTCCACTTTTTCGGTCCAATCTTCATTTCGCCAATTATTATTCGATCGTCTCGCGAATAATTCGATCGTCCCAGACGACGAATTCCACCCTTGGCACCAGTTATCTCGGAGACCATCGCCGTCATGAAATTCATGTTCAGTGACCTCCAAAACCTCCAAGTATAAAAACTGAACTCATTTCCGTCAAAATTTCCTTAGTTCTAAATTTTTTAGTTTTCACTTTGAAAATGCATTTTCTTATGCAAAAAATTTTTGCTGGAGATCCATTTAGTTCACAAAATTGCATGACACTCTCTCGAATCAAATGCAAAAGGTTGCATGACGATTCATCTTACTGCACAAAATTCCTAGGTTTTGGGTTTTTTAGTGCTTCGTTGCTTCGCCTAATATGCCCGAGCGTCTCACTGTCTTCCATAGTTGTTTCAAAAACTTGCAAAAAATCTTTTTGTTTGTATTTAACAGAGCACTTTACTGATTGTCTCTCTAAGCCTTTAATAACAAGTTTTAGAATGTAAATAAAATACTGGGCGTAAAAAGAGAATATGTAGCATAAAACTCGGTACATTATTAAATGCTAGTGTTTCAGTGAGGCACAAAGGATCGTAATTACCGCAATATATACCGACTCTCCTTTAACATATAAAAAAAATTTAATTTATGAAAATTAGCAAGAACAACAATGCAAAGGAAAGATTAACAGATTGAGAGAGTAAAAAAATATACTTACTTGGGAATAATAATCACAGAAAATAGATATTATACTGCAGAAATAAGAGTAGGACTTGAAAAAGCAGGCGACTCGACATCGAGAAAATGAAAAATATTTCTTGCAGCAAAGATCTGACATTGGCCCTTAGAATAAGGCTAATTAAATGTTATGTATACAGTGTGCTTTTCTATGGAGTTGGATCATGGACATTAAACAGAAATGCAATAAATCGATTTAGCGTCCTTGAAATGTGGACAAGAATAGGCAGAGAGAGGGAAATGGAAAACACAATAAAAGAAACCAAATTGTAATATCTCGAACATACAATGAGAGGCGAAATATACAACATCTTAAGACTCATAATTCAAGGAAAAAACGAGGGTTCGAGAATCGTAGGAAGGAGACACGTTTTCTGGTTTGGTTGCAACTCAACGCAACTGTTAAGAGCAGTTGCCACGAAGGTCAGAATGTCCATGATGATTGCCAACCTTCGTCGCGGAGATGACACTTCAAGAAGAAGATTAAATTATTTCTATAAAAAAGACTGGTATATTTGAGATTGCAAATGCCCACTATTGGACTCTTAGAGAAGCAATACTGCAAGTAAACCGAGATATTTAGAATATGAATAAACAACAAATGCAGAACTAATGGTACAGAAAATATCCAGAACACCTTGAGAAAATCTAAGATGAAAAATGACGAAAAGTTGAAAAAAGAAAAAAACCGTAGAATAAAGTTTAAATAAAAAAATACTTTATATTGAAATTGATCAACTTCTGTCAAGTGATATAATTTATTAAAGTAACTTCTACTATACCGGGTGGTTCATTAATAATTGGAAATATTAAAACTGTAGATTCATGCGCTCAAAATATTAAGGTTTAATGTTGTTCTGAAGCTATTTCCTTGTGGCATTTTTATAATTAAATATTTTTTATGGGAAATAAGCCACAATTTTACTAAAAAATGAATTTATTAACGTTTCGAAGCCCAAATCGGGTTTCGTTGTCAAAATACAAAATACAATTAAAATAAACAAAAATGTTGTTGCTAAGTTAAAAAAATTCTACTAATAATTTATTTAATCTGACTTATTTATATTGGCAACTCAGACGTATATTATACATTTCAAAGTAGAAGACTTAAAATGACATCGCCAATATTTATGAGTTGCGTTCCTGGGACGACTTTACTAAAAGATAGTTCATTCGATTACATGAAATCAATCCCAACTCAAGAATATCCGTCGCAAAAAAATCATAGCATGTGATCTGTCTTTAAAAAGACAACCAAATGCAACGATGACAGTAAAATTCTCGCGTTGGAGATTCCATAGTAAATCACCAGGAAAAACCAGGAAAAAACCTCGTGATACTATCCCGACATCGTAAGTATTTGGTCTTACATTAAATTTACCTTCAAAATTGTATTAATGTATTATTAATATTATTTATAATATAAACATATTAAAGTCAGAATTTGGTATTAGTTTTTTGAAGGTAAATTAAATGTAAGACCAAATACTTACGATGTCGGGATAGTATCACGAGATGTTTTCCTGGTTTTCCCTCGTGATTTACTATGGAATCTCTAACGCGAGAATTTTACTGTCATCGTTGCATTTGGTTGTCTTTTTAAAGACAAATCACATGCTATGATTTTTTTGCGACGGATATTCTTGAGTTGGGATTGACTTCATGTAATCGAATGAACTATCTTTTAGTAAAGTCGTCCCAGGAATGCAGCTCATAAATATTGGCGATATCATTTTAAAGTCTTCTACTTTAAAATGTATAATATACGTCTGAATTGCCAATATAAATGAGTCAGATTAAATAAATTATTAGAAGAATTTTTTTACTTACCAACAACATTTTTGTTTATTTTAATAGTATTTTGTATTTTGACAACGAAACCCGATTTGGGCTTCGAAACGTTAATAAATTCAATTTCTAGTAAAATTGTGGCTTACTTCCCATAGAAAATTCTTAATTAAGGTTTAAACCAAATCACCTAGTCCGAAAAGGAGCTAGAGTTCTTTGAAGATGGCGTCTTTTAATTAGTTTTTTTTTATCTTTAGAGTGCTTATATTTAGAAAAACAAAAACTGGTACGTCTATTTATCTCTCAGAGATAAATCGATTCATATAATGCGAATTTCTAGTAGGTACCGTTCATAGGCGACCCTTTTGGGTATGGCAACGTAACGATTATTTTATGGCACAACTTCTTTGTCTTTAACGTTTAAGAATTTTTAACACTGGATTATTAAATTGTGAAGTATTCTACAGTCGAACCCGCTTATTGGAATAGCCTTCTTGTCAACCAAAAGTATTCTTATAACCGGGATATTCTAATAACCGATCACTGACTGCTATTAGAAACGTTTCGGGACCTTAAATTTTTATTCCTTAAACCGGGATATTCCTTTAAGAGGTATTCTAATAAGCGGGTTTGACTGTAGTACTAAACGGAGCTCTTACTTTAAGTCGGTAGGATGCACCGTTTTCTAGACAAATAACTACAGAATAAAGTTTAAATAAAAAAATATTTTTTATTGAAATTGATCAACTTGTGTCAAGTGATATAATTTATTATAGTGGATTCTAATATACAGGGTGGTTCATTAATAATTGGAAATATTATAACTGTAGATTCATGGGCTCAAAATATTAAGGTTTAAACCAAATCACCTAGTCCAAAAATGCTTCCTAAGGGAGATAGAGCTCTTTGAAGATAGCGTCTTTTAATTAGTTTTTTTAAATATTTTTAGAATGCTTATATTAGTCCATTGAAATGTTACATTTTTTAGGCCATACCTTGCATTTGTTAGAGGAGTCAATTTTATTTTTTAATGTGCAAGGGGGATCAGTAGAAGCTCAAGTACAAGTTTTTGGGGTCGCCACCCTTGTCTCCCGGCCGCCATCTTTGAAAAGGGGTTTCGCGCTATATCTCGTAAACTTCCAACCCTACGGAAAATCTAGTAAAAAATAAAATGTAGCAAATTAAATTTTCTACCATTTTGTTTCTATCACTTTTTATCGTCAAGTGACCAACAAAAAAGATATACACAAAAATAAGTAAACATTTTTTAACAAGTTTCCTTTTGATGGTTCTAACTTGTTGTTAGTTGTTGTTCTAACACTGAACAGTTTTCACTATTAAGGTGTTTAATTCTATTTATTTATCTAGGGTTTACAACGCTTCAAACTTGACCAGATTCTCAAATGCTCATAGGGATACAATAAAAAAAACGTTAGGCTTACTTTTCTATCTTAATATTTTTTATTTATATAATTTATTACGATTTTAACATACCTATGCTATTAATAATCTATTTTGGACCTTTTTCTCCACCATAAAACCTAGAACCCTAATCATATACCTATAGAAAAGGCCCAAAAAGTGGTTTGAGGACAAATTCGCCGGTCCATAAGAAGAATGACGCAACCGAAAAATGCAAAAAATGCTTCAAAAGAGCCAAAAACGATTTCTAAATATTTAAAATAGGGATTAAATAAAGAGTGATCGTTTAGGAGCATCGGCATGTTTTTTGACAACGATGGCTTTTATTTTCATCGATATTGGTCCGAATTTCATTATATTAATTGAATCGACCTATTTTCAACCCTATCTACAGTTGCGTCATTATGAATCTGAAGCAAGGTCTAACATAGCGCGTATTTCAGTAACCACGCAACTACCCTATAGTGGCTCATCACATTTCTACAGTTCGATGTTTTTGTATCATCTTTACATAGTATTTTAGAAGTTAATTGCGCAACAAACAGGTATTGACAAAATTTGCAGGTACGTCATTTTTCTTCCGTATCGGACTGAATATCTGCCTGCTATTACTTTTATTATTATAAATTATCTTAGGTGGCACAGCAGAGGTGGACCTACACTTAACTTATTATTACAGTTGTGCTACCTATTTGGCCACGTGCAGTCGTATTAAACATTGTGAAAAATAATTTGAGTTTTATAGATAATACTATTGAGAGTCTTGTGGGTAAAATTTATATTTTTGTGAATAGATAAGCCTTTTGTGTTTTTTGTAAGAGCAGTGGTAACCATCATGAGTGGTGGTTATTTTATTTGTAAGAAACCTCTAGGGAAAATTATTTGTCAGCGGGAAAGTCAAGCCATCTTTACTCACTGTTGTCGGCGAACGTTTGTCGTCTCTTTATATGGCGGAAATAAAGACGATTTTTTGGAAACCCTGAGATACAAGCGATTCGCTAAAACAGTGACAGAAAATGCATTTAATCTCTCCTCACTTCCTCCAACAAAAGATGCAGCCCGTTTCCACAGACTCCGAGTGTATCACCAGATTCAGTCATGGTTCAGTAAACATTGTGATCCAGAAAATATTTGGCTGGAATAAGCATACAAAAATTTTGGATACCAATCCAAGACTCCAAGCCTCCAGTAGGTACCCCCGAGCTTATGAAATTCATCTTTAGCAGATGCAATGGAAAGTGGAAGTGCATGTGGTTGCCGAAAAGCATATCTCAAGTGTTCAGCAGTGTGCCTCTAGAAAATGAATTACAAGATGAATTACTGTCAAAGACGCTAACTCTAACTCTCATTATACCACAACAATTTACCTCGGATACTGATTCAGATCTTGACTCGCAGCCTGAACCATCGAAAAAAATGAAAAACTAATAACTATGATAGATATTTTTCAACATATAACAATAAATAATATTATTTTGTCTAGAAATTGTTCGTGGATTAGGCCTACTGGGGATACCGCACAAAAAACGAGCCACCAGTCTCTACCTCATAAATGGTCGGAAAAAGGGTCAAAAATAGATAAGTAATAACATAGGAATGTTAAAATCGCAATAAATAAATATATGGATAGAAAAGTAAGCCCAATGTTTTATTTTTATTGTATTCCTATGAGAATTCGAGAATCTGGTCAAGTTTGGAGTGCTGTAAAACCTAAAAAAATATCTAAAAGTAAAAAACGTTATAGTGGAAATTGTTCATTGAAAAATTTTCTATAAAATAGCTTTAATGTCATTTTATTGTAAAATTAACGGAAAAAAAGTTATAACCTCCAAAAGGAAACTTCTTACAAAATTTTCTCTTATTTTTGTTTATAACTTTTTTGTTGGTCACGTGATGATAAAAAGTAATAGATATAAAATTGTAGAAAATTTAATTTGCTACATTTAATGTGTAATCAAATTTTCTGTATGGTTGCTAGTTTAGTAGATAAAGCACGAATGCCCTTTGTACCGCTTTTTCCAAGATGGCGGCCGGGGGACAAGGGTGGCTACCCCAAAAAATTTGAACTTAAGCTTCTACTGAACCCCCCTACACATTAAAAAAATTAAATTGACTCCTCTAAGAAATGCAGCCCTAAATGTAGCATTTCAATAGACTATATTTAGAAAAACAAAATCTGGTACGGTAATTTTAAGCATTTTTGACACTGGATTATTAAATTGTGAGGTATTCTAGTACTAAACGGTACTCTTTCTTCGGTAAGTCAGTAGAAAGCAACATTTTCTAGAAAAATTGATTTGAACATTTTTCGTTTTACTTTATCGTACTACATACGCAGTAGTATGAGTATAATAGATAAAGTTATAGAATCGTGCAAAAAATTTTTTTTCAGATTTCACTTTTTTTCGACGTTTTGAGTCCCCCGAGTCTAAAAAGCAAATAAAAAAAAGTATGTACGTATGTACGTATGTACGTACGTATGTCGCCACCGCCCAGCAAAAACTACTGGACCGATTTCGATGAAATTCGGTATGAGTAAGTTTAAGAGAATTTTGTCGAGAAATTAAGCTTTTGAAAAAACCTCTCAAAGGGGGCCGAAATAGGGGGGTTATTTGGGGCCCATTTTTGCAAATTTTGACCGAAACGAATGAAATTTAACTTAAAGTTAGCTCATCGATAGGTAAATAGAAATACGGAATTTGACATTTCCAAATCCAAAATGGCAGCCAGCCGACCGCCCACCCGATACATTTCCCTACCAATCTAAAAACTTGTTTAAGATAAATTTAATTTGAAAAAACATTTATATAGCCTAAAGATGGGGCTATAACAAGAATATTATCGTTTTTCAGAAAAAGTTATGGGTTGCCTATATTTAAGGGGTCAAAATTTGACATAAATATGAACTAAATTTTCTCAAAAATGACTCAAAGGAATTTGTTTATTTTTTAATATATTTTTGATATCCTATCGGTAAATTGAATGACATTGGTCAGATTTCTTAACTCCTCATAGGAGGGGAGTTATGAATTTTTTATAAAAAAATATTCGAGTGCCCGTAACTACCTCTGTAATAGAAACTAGAATTTGAAATTTGGCAGACGTATATAGTACTTTGTTATCTATTAGCACAATAAATTTTACCCACAATATGGCTTCCGGTTTAACCGGAAATGAAAAAAAAATCTTAATTTTTTACATATGCCCTGTATATTTTTACATATTTTGAAAGAATGTAAAATTATCTTTCCAGTGACATAAAACTTGTTGCTATAACTCAAAAACTCGAAAAGTTACAGAAAATTGAAATTTTGCTAGAATCTTGTGTGTGTCCCCTCTCACGCGATCATAGCAGAGCATTATTATAGGGCAGTCAATGAGGGCATTTGGCTTCGAATTCCATCCTACTACATCGATGTACTTGATATTTTCACAGTAAGTAGGGAATAGCTCAAGAAACAAAATCTACCCTATATACTATGGCGCTTTATCTTGGGGCAATTCCCACCCCTTCAAGGGGGTGGAAAATTTATTGGTCAAAATAAACATGGAAGTGGCTAGATAACCTATTTTTAAGCAAAAACTGATCTATACTTTTTTTTGAGAACTCAATACTTTTTGAGTTATGCGTAGTTGAAAATTGGCCATTTTCATCTAAAAATGACACGTTTTCGGACGGTTTTTTGTGAATACCTTAAAAACTATGCATCAAACTAAAAACACTATATAAATTTTTTTTTAATTATAAATAACAAAGAGATTCGTTCCTCCGTAAATTTTCTATTTATAATACAAAAAGAGATATGGTAGGTAAAAAGAGTTTGTTTTTTGGTGCATGCTCAAAGTGCTCATGCTTTTGTAGTGTTTGAAAAGGCCTTTAAAACGAGCACCGTTAAATGTCGGTTACATTCAAACTAAGCGAGATATGGTGCAAAAAAATATATGACTAATGTACTTTAAGGAAAAATGAGAAGTACATACATTTAACCCTTATTCACCAGAATTTAAATGCATTGTTTTTCTTTTGCAATACCTCTTAATATAGTGTTATTTCTACTTTCAAAAAGTTGGACGGGTGAAAAAAATAAGATCAAATTATAGAGCGCATTTTTAAATTTTCTTAAAATTCTTCCTTTTGCTCCATGCAATTCGAAAATAAAAATGTTCTATCCCCGAGAAGTGGTGAGAACCGCCCCCATGATAAAAGCGCCATAGTATACAGGATAGACTTTGAATTAAGAGATTGGGCTTTGGGCTACTCCAAAAATTTCATTACAATCCATGCAGTAAAATGCAAATATTGTAAACTATTAATTTCTCAGAAAAATGGACTAATTTGAAATGAAAGTATGACTAATATTCTATTTATTTATGCAATAATCTATAGTGTGTCCTCGAACATTTTCTCAAATGCGGGAATTAATGATGCGTAGAACCATAAAATATTTTCAAGTATACAAGGTGTTTCTAAAATATCAAAATAACGAGTAACTTTGTTATTTTTATAGAATGCCAGTATCTAGTACGATAACGATAATAGATCGGTACGATAAAGTTCTCGGGCGGCCCTTCCGTCCAGCGTTTTTTGAATTTGAACAAAATTTGAATTTTTATTTCAAAAAAACGGTGTATTCTACCAACTTAAAGCAAGAGTAACTCTTAGTACTAGAATACCTCATAATTTAATATTCAAGTGTCAAAAATGCTTAAAAATTAAAAACTCACACAGTGGCGTAGCTATGCGTGACACCCGCGACGTTTATCGATGGTGCCACCACAAATCCTAAAAATAAAGATGGTTAAAATCAACGAAAATCAGATAAACGTATGTTTTAAATAATGATAAAATTAAAAATTGTAGTTAATGAAATTGCAGTAAATAGTATATAAGTTTATTTATTTTGTGTTTTACATTATATGAACGAAATAAAATATTTTTTCTAGCTTTACTACCGGCAATCTCTGCAATAAGATTTTCTAAATTTATGTTTTGTGCTGCTTTATGTTCGATAGTTATAGAGCAAGAGCCCGTGTCAGCCAGGCATTCCATATTTAATAAAAGCTGAAAGTTTCTCTGCGCATGTTCCCAACACAGATAAAAACGATCAGCGAGTACGGACTTTGGATCGTGGTTACTTAAGTAGATAACAGGTAGCAAACGTGTGTAAAATATTGTACTACTTTCCTTAACGTATAAAAGCTGAATTTTATATATTTTACTTGGACTACTATTAAAAGATGGACACGCGCCAACTCGTAACTCTTAATGACAAATTGTTTCAAATCAAAATGTACACCGGCCAATTCGTAACTTTTCTACTACCTGGCCCTCCCAACTCGCAACTTTATACAGGTGAATTTGAAACCATTGTTTACTTGTAATGTAACTTTAATTGTTTGTTTACTTGAAATAAATTTGAACAGTAACGGATTAAGCCAACACGGGGCATATAGCATATTATGTAAGCGAATGGTTCTTGGTTGGCTCAAAAACATGTTGTGTATTATATGTACCTATAAAAAAATAACAAAAATTGAAATCTCTTAATAAAATAATTGAAACAATATATGTATATAGACCAAGGCGGATATGTAAAAAAAAACGTCTATTTGCGGATGTGCGAGGTGGCATTCGGATTTTTGCAGATAAAGTTAGGTGACAACTTCAATAATAATAATTGACTTATGCTCCTTCTCAAATATGCCCGGAACATTAATAAATACAAAAAATTAAAATATTTAAAAATTTCGAAAAACATAGATTTTTTTTACTTTCTTTGCTTATAACTTTAAAACGATTCATTTTGGAGCAAAGTCGTAGGGAAATAAAATAAAGATAATTGGATTTTGTCTGATATACGACTAGTTAAAAATGTCTTAAATTATTACCCTTTCTGTAAAATAGCAATAAATACAAAATAAGGGGACAAAATAAGCCTCTTCAGTGTTTTCCAACAACTTTGGTTGCACATAGAACCTTCGTAATTCGCATAAAAAATCCTTATCATATGTACTTAAATCGTCCACCAAATTTCATTAAAATCGACCTGATAGATTTTGCATAATAATTTTGCAATCTAAATTTTAAGAAAAAGTTCAAATTTTTTAAAAACTTTCTGAACAAAAAGTAGACCATTTAGAAGTTTGCTATTTTTTTTACATATAAAGAGGTACTCACCTATCCAATACACTTTACATAATTAAAATCAGATTATCTAAGCGGCCTCAGCACTGTTTCAAAATTATAAACAACTCTTTGGCATCCACGTTCACTCATTACGAAATCTGTTACAAGTATTTCAGCCATTTTAACAAAATTTATTTCGACTTTCTCCTGTAACTCGTCCAAGAGACAATACATAAATGATGAATAACTTTTACACCACCTTTAAAGAGGGTAATTTATACAAGTACATACCTGGAATATCGGTATTAGATTATCAACATCGTTAGTAATTACTTAGAAAAGAAAGTTACAAATTCACCGGTACTTGGTGGGTTACCAAATAATTATCTGCGAGCCAGAGTTACCAATTGGCCTGTAATTAGGATGGCGGATTAAAATAGTTACGAATTCACCGGGACATTAAAAGTATATTGTAAGTACAAGCACGGCAAGTATATACGAACGAGTGAGATAGTGAGTTCCGGCTACTGCGATCTTTTACTGCGCCACTGGAAAAAAAAAATAAATAAAAAGCGCCACAAAAAATAAAGCGATAAAATAACCACTGACCTACCCAAAACGAACGCATATGGCCGGTACTAGAAATTCGCAATCGATGAAATAGATTCATATCTGGAAGATAAATAAACGTACCAGTTTTCGTTTTTCTAAACAGTTTTTTTTAATTTTATTAAAATTACAAATTTTCAAATCGACTTTTCTAGAAAACGGTGTATTCTACCGACTTATCACAAGAGTATATTTTAGTACTAGAAAACTTCACAATTTAATTGTCCATTGTCAAAAATGCTTAACAGTTAAATACAAAAAAGTTATGCGATAAAATAACCCTTGTCTTACCCAAAACGAACGCCAATGACCGGCACTGGAAATTCCCAATATGTGGAATCCTTTTATCTCCGGAAGATAAATAAGCGTACCAGCTTTCGTTTTTCTAAACAAAAGCGTTCGGGAGGTATTTAAAAAAACTAATTGCAAGACGCCATCTTCAAAGAGCTCTAGTTCCCTTAGGAAGCATTTTTCGTCTAGGTGATTTGGGTTAAACCTTAATATTATGAGCCCAGAAATAAACAGTTAAAATATTACCAACTAATAATGAAACACCCCGTATATTTTACTTTAGTACGTAAACCTAGCTATTCTAAAAGAAAATCTTCAAAATCTAAACGAAGGAAAATTTAAATAATAAAGTTACCTAACAGCAGGAACTTCTAAGATGTCCCATTCAACAGATGTGTAGAACTCAGTCAAATCGATGCCAATGTCCACTACGTTAGATCCTTTTATCTCGTCCAGATGGCGCAGATCCACCTAAAACGAAATAAATTAAGTATGGAAATTCAACTCCAACTTTAATAGAAAATATATCTTTCTGAATTTCGTTTTCCCGACTTTCACCGCGTCAGACGTCATAAAACAGGAACAAATTTAAATACTTTAACGTAAATATTTAAACGTTTAGAAGTTGAACGAAACGTTTTGAGAATTTTATGAGCAATTTATTGGAAACTGTAAAAAATATGTAAAAGAAAAAACGAATTTTACATTATCATTCTTTTGCTTTTACATTTCCGTATTTTAGTGCGGCAGATTCATGCAAATATTATAAGAATTGTGCATTTAATGATAGAAGCATATAATTTGGACCACATATACAACACATATAAAGGTTCAAAATTAGATAGAAGGCCATCTCAGATTTTGCCTTTTACAAAAATGGCGGGGATTTAAAATGGCGACTATACATATGTGACTAATAGCACGATAACTTTTGACCGAGACTTCAGATTTCAACCAAATTTGGTATATAGGTTCTTTTTTGGATGTATAAGATCGAGGTCTTGAACCGAAAGAATCAGTTTACCAGAAGTTGTATTTATTCTGGTTTTTATGTAAAAATATGTTGTTTTTTTTTCAATTATTTCACCCTGTATGTATTAATTTTTCAAATAGTTAATACGGCAATTAAAAAGGACGTAAGAATATTTTTTAGGAAATATTTTTAACTTTTTAGTTATGTTAATTACCATTTTTTATTAAGTGCAAAACATATCTTCACATGTACCTATATGCGGCAGATTCATGCAAATATTATAAGAATTATTGTGCATTTAATGGTAGAAGCATATAATTTGGACCACATATACTACACATATATAGGTTCAAATTTAGATACGAGGCCATCTCAGTTATTGTTCCTTTTACAATAATGGCGGGCATTCAAAATGGCGACTATACATATGTGACTAGTAGCACGATAACTTTTGAACGTGATGTCAGATTTCAACCAAATTTGGTATAGGTATGTGCTCTTTTTTAATGAATAATATCTAGGTCTTCAAACGGAAGAATCGGTTTACCAGAATGAATTTGTGTTTTTACTGTTTTTTTATGTAAAAATATGTTGTTTCTTGTTCAATTCTTTCACCCTGTATATATTAATTTTTCAAAAAGGTGATACCGGCGTTGAAAAGAGCGTAAAAATAGTTTTTAGAAAATATTTTGAACTCTTTAGTTATATTAATTACCATTTAATACGTGCATAACGTATCTTCACATGTAGGTACCTATGTGCGGCAGATTCGTGCAAATACTAATATAAGAATTATTGTGCATTTAATGGTAGAAGCATATAATTTGGACCACACATACTACACATACAAAGATTCAAATTTAGATATGAGGCCATCTCAGATTTAGTCTTTTACAAAAATGGCGGGCATTCAAAATGAATCTGCCGCCCATATATACATGTGAACATACGTTATGCATTTATTAAATGGTAATTAAAACAACTGAAAAGTTTAAAATATTTCCTAAAAAACATATTTACACTCTTTTCAATGGCGTTATTACCTTTTTCAAAAAATTATATATACAGAGTGAAGGAATTGAAAAAGAAACAACATATTATTACATAAAAAAAACAGTCAGAACACAAATTCGGGTAAACCGATTCTTCCGGTTCTGGACCTCGATATTACTGATCAAAAAAAGGACCTATATACCAAACTTTGTTGAAATCTGACGTTTAGTTCAAAAGTTATCGTGCTATTAGTCACATATGTATAGTCGCCATTTTGAATGCCCGCCATTTTTGTAAAAGGAACAAAAACTGAGATGGCCTCGTATCTAAATTTGAACCTTTATATGTGTAGTATATGTGGTCCAAATTATATGCTTCTACCATTAAATTCACAATAATTCTTATAATATTTGCACGAATCTGCCGCATATAGGTACATGTGAAGATACGTTTTGCATTTAATGGTAATTAACATAACTAAAAAGTAAAAAATATTTCCTAAAAAATATTTTTACGCTCTTGTCAATGGTGGTATTATCTTTTTAAAAAATTAATACATACAGGTTGAAAGAATTGAAAAAAAAAACAACATATTTTTACATAAAAACCAGGAAAAACACAACTTCTGATAAACCGATTCTTCCGGTTCAAGAAGTCGATCTTTTACATAAAAAAAAAGAACCTATATGCCAAATTTGGTTAAAATCTGAAGTCCCATTCAAAAGATATCGTGCTATTAGTCACAATGTATAGTCGCCATTTTGAATCCTCGACATTTTTGTAAAAGGCAAAATCTGAAATGGCCTCATATCTAAATTTGAACCTTTATATGTTCAGTATATGTGGCCCAAATTATATACTTCTATCATTAAATGCACATTTGTTTCACATATCGGATGCACTATTTAGACATTCTCGTCTATTGTGATATCAAACTTAATTATAATTATAGGCCTGGATCCCGCGTACCAAAAAAAAGGTTTATTAATAGCAAGCTAAAATTTTGTTAATAGCTTAAGGGTGTCTAGTCGGACAAACTTTGATGCATGGGAACACTGGAACAGGGGAAGTTTTAATTGTGGAACAGGTTAAAAATTTGGAACGTCAGACTACGAAAACGTTCCATGTATTTTGTCTGAACTTCCAATTGATTTGTTACCCTTTCATTAAACTCTCATGTTAAAATCAGACTGGTGTTTATCACCAACTGGGTATTTTAATAAGTCCGACACGTAGAATATGTCAAATGACAGGAATTATGACAGATGATAAATAGCACTCTGATTTTTGCATGAGAGTTTAATGAAAGTGTAACAAATCAATAATTGGAAGTTCTGTCCTACAAAATACATGGAATGATTTCGTAGTCTGACGTTCCAAATTTCTAACCTGTTCTACAATTAAAACTTCCCCTGTTCCAGTGTTCCCGTCCATCAAAGTTTGTCTGACCAGACACCCTTAAGCTTCTAACAAATTTTCAGCTTGCTATTAATAAACTTTTTTTTGGTACGCGGGATCCAGGCCTATTAGTTATTCCATGATATTCATCAACCTGTTTACCAAGGTTTATTATATCCCTTTTTGGACAAATTTACACAGTTATTTTTGTTAATAAATCTTCCTAATCTATTATGTCTCCATTCTCGCCAATATATCATCCACTTCTTGAATTTATATTATCCTATCTGCATTATTCTCTTTGCCTTTATCCCTATGCGGAAACTGGTATGGTGTCGATACAAGCATGATATTTAGGGTGGCAGTGAATAAAATTAAACTAGCTATGATGGTAACCAACGTTCTGAAATGACTTGATATAATGAAGAAGAAGAAGAAGTAGGTGCTTCCTCAATGACATTTCTCCATAAATTTCTCTCTTAGGTCATATCGAGATCAATCACTTTTACCGACATGTTCTGTTTAAACAAATTATATTAGAGCCCAATAAATATCCTCAGTGGAAAGTCGAGGATGACTTTGTCTTTATATTAATCCCTTCCACCAATGATACAGAGTGGAAAATTTTAGTACCGAAACCCCAAAGAAATGATATTATCAGTTCTTGTCACGACCCCCCTACCTGCGCCCATTTTGGCTATCTGAAAACTCTAAATCGGATTCAAGAGTTATTTTATTGGCCCAAAATGCGGAAAGATGTACTTCCTTTTGTTAGGTCTTGTAAAACTTGTGTAGCGCAAAAGATGTCGACTTTAGCTCCCATGGGTTTAATGGGACGAGAAAAATCCGCTAGGTTCCCTTGGCAAATAATTGCCGTAGATTTTATTGGTCCGCTTCCGCGCTCAAAAAGAGGATACACTTTTCTTCTTATTGTTATCGACTGGTTTTCGAAATTTAAGTTGATTCATCTTTTGCGGAAAGCTACAACGCAAAATATCATTAATTATCTTGACAACGATGTTTTTCTCATGTTCGGAGTCCCTGAATTTCTTATATGTGATACCTCCCGAATTTATGTAATAGGTATAAAGTCCAAAAAATATGCGTTAATGCCGTCTATTCGCCCCAGTGCAACTTTGTTGAACGTAGCAATAAAACCATAGGAACTGCCTGCTATCAGGAGTTACATTAAAGACCATTCGGATTGGGATAAAGCGATTCCAAAAATTCGTCAAGCCGTCAATACCGCTAGACACGAAGTCTCGAAATACATCTGTTCTCAATTTTGCTGGGTATGTCCCCATTGCCGGTAATTATTATTCTTTATCTGCATACAATAATTCCCTAGCTACCGTTACCTCAGATCAATATGATCAATATGTTTCCGAAATACAAGGGTTAAGTGAAGTATTTGAGGAAATACAACCTAATCTAAATAGTGCGTATCAACGCAATGCTAAGACATATAACTTACGGCGACGCGATGTACAATTTCACGTCGGTGAGACAGTATGGAGACGAAATAAAGTGCTATCAAAAGCTGCTGATAAATTTATGTCTAAATTAGCATCAAAATATATCTTATGCACGGTAGTTAAAAAGCCTCGTATACACATTGAGAAATCCCGATGGTTCAAACGCTGGGAACTGACATAAGGATTTGAAACCATATGTCGATGATTCTGATAATTCTTCGAGTGATGATCAATCCTATCAGGATTAGATTGTTTACCGGATATTATCAATATGCATATCTATATATTCATATAAAATAGGAATATTATTTTCTTTTATGTTCCCTCGTCTACCTCCTTGGAGAGGCGGCTCTAGCCCATGTAGCGCCCGTGTGCAGTTGATGCTTTGGCGCCCTTTGGTAGACGCGCAGTCAAAATGGAATAGTCGAATAGGTACCCACCTATTCCTAGTACTAGTACATAGGGTATTAGAGGGTATTAGGGTATAAGGTACACTTATATTGTAAACAAAAATCCAGATGTAAATAGTCCAATATTAAATGATGTCGGGAGCCAATAGGTATTCACGGCATCAGAACAACCTACCCAATAGAGCCCCCGCAGACTGCAGACTTTTTATCGGAAGATAGTTTGCCTTCAAACTAATTTGTCGGCCAAATATCGGCCGAGAGTTTAATCAGTGTGAGCTAACTAGGACTTGCGCACACACGACGATTGTTTATCGGTCGATAGTTCAATTCTTTCCTAGTTTTGGTATCCAATACTTGTGCCGTGCGAATATTTTTTTAACATTTTGCGAGGAAATGGCATCGTCTAATTCACAATCGTTAATTGTAGAAACCTGCATTACCCAATTAGCATGACTAGTTCATTGAAGGTGACTAAGATCATCCGATAAAAGGCGAAAAACTTCTTTGGGCAATCAAGTAATTTAGAATACGTTGTGTAGAATTCTCTTCTAAATAATCTGTCACTGAGAATTCATCATCAGCATCATCAACAGCTATTCCATCCATCGCCAGAAGAAAGCCTTCCTTAGGTGTATCCATTCATTTTAGTTTGTTGTTTTTTGCATCCATTCGTGACCAGCCATTTACTTGATGCCATCAGTCCATCTTGTTTGAGGTCTGCCTCTACTTATTTTGCTAGTCGTTGGTCGCCATTTAAGAATTTGCTCCGTCCAACGGTTGTTTTCCATTCTTCTTATGTGTCCTGCCAGTTCCATTTTAACATGACAATCTTCTGGATCACGTCTGTTACTTTTAACCGTCGCGTCGTCTTATTTCTTTCACTGTAAATTGGATGCACTCAATACTCTCGAAATCTCTTCTTGGATTTCCTCCTCCATTATATGAGAGCGATATTAAAATTTCTGGATAATTTTTTCATTGTGCGACTACTAACTTCAACAGTCAAATAAGAACTTTAGTACTAAATCGTTCGAGAATAGTCGGTTGGCTGTTGATAGCGTGCGCCCTCTTTACCAACCCGACTTATTAGTTGGCTCGGTATGCGCACTAACAGCCCATCCCGACTAAACTATCGGCCGAGAAAAAGTCTGCAGTATGCGGGGCTCCGCTTACTGCAGTGTTTTATCCTTTCAGTGTTTTAATTTTTGAAGGAACGAAAAAGTGTCATTATTTTGCTTTAAAAGTTCGAAGCGTTCGTCAAATTTAGTAGTTGAGGTATCTAATAGGTAATAGTAAAAGTTTACTTTAAAATGTATTTTCGCGTCAGTTACTGATTCATCTTCCGCCTCCTATTTAAAAAAATCATATTCCCTTCAACAAAATCCCTTCGTTGGCTCAGTGTAGATGGTCTTTAAGTTGTGATGGAAACACCAAATAATAGTAGCAGAGTTTATTGATGAGACTTACACTATGTATGTTGACCCGGGGTACTTTGAGTAGAGACTTAAATGATGAGCGTTGAAGACAATCACTCGCGTTAATGAATTAATAATAATTGAATTTCTAGACAAGAGATCTTAGTTTTATATAAATTTAAATTGGGTCAATGTAAACACGGGCCCCGCGTGATTTTGTGTATCTAATTAAGGTAAATTGTTTATCTTTTGTCAGCAACTTTTGGCTGATGCCCAAATTATATTATTGATAATTGACCAAATGTGTATGTAATTTAATTAATTACGTGTGTGTGTTTAATAACAAATAAATGCATTCGATCTACTGGGTGATAAAATGATACTGTCCAATTTCGGATATGAATACTGAATATTTGATATTGGACATACTGCGGAATCGGGCAAAAACTGGCCCAAGTGTCAATACTCAAAGTTTACATATAAGTATTACATAAAATAGTCAAATTCAAACATGTTAATAAATAAATAGTTTAAGAATAATCAACAATCTTCCAACCGTACTCTAGCTATCAATGTCCGACTCTATCTCTAGATTAAAATTAGGGCAATTGGATGAAAATGTGGAGAGTGGGATGTCGGCCTTTGAAGTCGACGGTACATTGTTATGCCGATTACTACTTAATACAGGTACTTCCTGTTCGTTAGTCTGAGTATGTGGATTCCCTGAACGACATAGTCGTACAACAGGACGGTATTTCCATAACGTGAGTATCCCAATTATTACCATTATAGTGATGGTCCCGGTGGCTACAAAATAATGCCAATTAGATTCTGGAATCGATTGCCACTGCGTATGCGTCATTTCTTGTTCTAGACTTTCCTCCTCAAGTAACGCGTGACGTAGCTCTCCTCCTGGTATGTCCAGGTAGGTGTTTAGAGGCATGTTAAACCTGCGGGGTGTCCTCGCCACCAATTGGGCCACGGGAGTGATTGGCGCCTTCAGGTAGCTTGTTACCGCTCTCTCCATCCCACTGCTAGTTGGGAGTAATGTAATATTTTTCGTTTGGGCGATACATTTGGGTGAAAGTTTCAGGAATGTGACTCGTTCCAGTACTCTTTCGCTCCGATTTCCATCGCAAATAATGGATATGTGTATCGTGACTGGCGTGATAACGAGCCAGAGGTTGGGGGTACCCATCTTACTCCATTGAGCTGTCTGTATTGTCCTGGCTACCACTGGACATGTGCTATTCTTAGATCGCTCATAAATTTCTTCAAGTATGCAGTTTGGTTGGGTATCCATGTTCCTTATAGCCGTTGGTGAGCACGCTATCTGCGTCTTTGTCAACAGTAAACATCTTTCCCTATCTTCTGCGGTCAATTCGAAGTAGTGCAGTGTGTTATAATCTACGACCAGTAGATTCCTTGGGGCGACAAATGTGCGCAACACCGACCCCTCAACGTTAAGTGGTATGGCCGTGACTTTCAGCATGCTGTACTTAATTTTCCCTGTCACTAGGAAATAGCCGATGACTGTTATATATCTGTCGTCATGACTGACTTCTGTTTCTATAATGGGCTGTCGTCGTATTTCGACCCCTTGTGGCAGTATCTGCCCTGCTTTCTCTATCAATTTGGTTATCTCACCCGGTTTCACTTTATCAATGAAGTGTCCGTGGTTATAGTGAAGGTTTAATATTCCCTCGTAAAATTGAGTATATTCGTTTAGGAATTCCATAACTTGCAACGCTATCGTTTGTATTCGCAACGTGCTATATTCGGTTTCTAGTCTCTGTGCTTTGTCTTCTACTTCGTTAAGTCCTTTAGATATTTCTTGTAGGCCTGTGATTAGTGCTTTGTTAAACTTGTTCATTTGCTCGTTTATCCTGTTCTCTGTGTGATTGATTGATGTTATTGTTTCTAACATTATCTTCGCTTGATGCTGTGATCCCTTTATTAGCTCCTTTTGGTTATTGTCTAATGCTTCAATGTTACTGTAGGCTTCGTCATTGACTCCAAATACTGAGGTTAATATTGTTCCTAATATTCCTCTTCTTTCCCCTGCTTTTATTTCTACTGTCAACCCCTCGCTTACTGATTCCGCCTTTCTTTGTCCTTCCTCTAACTTCCCTATTATATCCTTACAATTCACGATTTTTATATCCTGACACAGTTCTCGTACTCCTTGTATCATATTTCCTATTAGTTGGTGCTCTGTTCGAATTCTTCCCTTTTCTAGTAACACCTTTATTCGAAATGTTCCCCGGTCTATAACGACCTCTCCAAGATCTTCTGTGAAAAATCCTGGTTCCGGATTATATATTTTATACGGTTCTGCCTTTATGGGTTTTAACATCGTTAAAAACATTATAGCTACTAGTATTTTCATCCATCTTAGTGCTGCTGCCTTCTTCGGCTTTTCCTGTTTCTCTTCTTCCAGTCGTATTAGTTTATGTATGGGTCTTTTTGTCAGTTTCCCGTTCGCCTTTCTCACTGTTACGACTCTGGTTAGTCCCTCCGCTCCAGGGTGTGGTTCTGTTACCCTCGCTAATGGCCATCTGCCTGGAGGTGTATCTTCTTCTTTTATTATAACTATTTCTTCTTCTTTTATGTTAGAGTGCGCCTTATGCCATCTATTTCTCTGTTGTAATTGGTGCAGGTATTCCTGTTTCCAAATTTTCCAGAAGTTTCTTTTTATTTTCTCCAATAATCTCCACCTCGTCGGCATCTTCAAATAAGTCGTAAGCTCTTCTTCCCGATTTGGTGATATAATTTCTCTCCCTATAAGGAAGTGAGCTGGTGTCAGGGCTATTTTCCCTTCAGGGTCTTCTGATGACCCACATAATGGTCTCAAGTTCATACATGCTTCTATTTGTGTCAGCACCGTACTCAATTCTTCATATGTTAGAACTGTTTCCCCGATGATTCTTTTCAAGTGATATTTCATTATCCGCACTGCGCTCTCCCATAGTCCTCCGAAATGTGGTTCATATGCAGGTATGACATGCCATTGGGTACCTAGTGCCAGTAATCCTTGTTTTATCTCGTCATCTATTTTTTGATTTTCTTTTTTCAACAAATTTGCTGTTCCTACGAATGTGGTTCCGTTATCGCTGTATACGTTGTTGCACTGTCCTCTGCGTGCCGTAAATCTCTTGAACGCCGCGATGAATGCATCCGTAGACATATCGCTTACTACTTCGAGGTGTACTGCCTTCGTTGACAGACACACCAATACTGAGATGTAGCCCTTATAGCTCCTCTGTCCTCTGCCTCTCGTGGTACTTATTTTTATTGGCCCGGCATAATCTATCCCTGTGTTAGTAAAGGGATGACTCGGGTTCACTCTGTCTTTCGGTAGATCTCCCATTAATTGTTGTGCTGCTTGGCTTTTATACCTCCTGCACCTTAAGCTTTTTGCTAGATGACCTTTCACGGTTCTTCTGCCGTTGATTATCCAGTATTTCCTTTTTATATACTGTAGTGTTTGTTGTAATCCGCTATGTAGATTTTTTGCGTGACTATCTGCTATAAGTAACTTTGTTAATGCACTATCCTTTGGCAAAATTATCGGATGTTTTTCTCCGTACTTTAGATTCGTGTGTCTCAGTCTTCCGGTGACTCTTAGAATTCCTTGTCTATCCAGGAATGGTACCAATGACGCTAATTTATTTTTCTTGTCTAACTGCTGTTTCTTCTCCAGCTTCTTTATTTCTTGTTTGAAGTAGGCGTGCTGTGCGTGCTTTATCACCTTTAATAGCGTTTCCTCTAATTCTTGGACTGTCAGCTGACTTTGTCCACTGTCCTTCTTTTTTCTGCATTTGTCTGCAAATCTCCTACAGTATGCAAGTACTCTTCTCATTCTTTCTAAATTTGAGAATCTCTCGCATATGTCCTCCTTTATCGTTGTCGTGTGCACCGTTATTTTCGTTTTGACTTCCTCCTCATTTGTCTCTGGTATTTCTTCTGATTCCTGCGCTGTCTCCGCTCCTCCTAGTATATCGTCTACATACATGTTTTCTTTTACAGTTTTCGATGCCAACGGGAACCTTGCTCCTTCGTCTTCTTGTAATTGCTGTATTGTTCTCAACGCTAAAAATGGTGCTGCGGCCGTGCCGTATGTCACCGTCGTTAAGTTATATTCTTGTATTGGGTCCTTTGTGTCCTTTCTCCACAAAATTTTTTGATATTTTTGGTCTTCTTCTGCCATTCTGATTTGTCTAAACATTTTTTCCAAATCCGCTGAGTATGCTATCTTATTGGATCTCCATCGTAATAGTATATTTGTCAAATCTTGTTGTAATTTCGGCCCTGTGTGCATAATATCATTCAGGCTTACTGCCGATGAGCTTTTACTTGATGCATCAAACACGGCTCTTATTTTCGTTGTAGTACTGTCCTCTTTTCTCACTGGATGATGAGGTAGGTAGTACCCATCTCCCTGGTTTTCTGCTATTACCATATGACCTTGGTTTTCATAATCTTCCATGAATTGTCTGTAATTCGCTTCTAACTGTTTGTCTTTTGCAAACTTCCTTTCTAGCTGCATCAATCTGGCGAATGCCTGCTGCTTAGATTCTCCTAGCTTTGTTACGTCTTCCTTAAACGGAATTCTCACTTCGTATCTCCCGTCTTCATCTCTTTTTACTGTCTGTCGAAACATTTCTTCACATTCTTGTTCTTCTACTGATAAACTTGTTTCCTGATTTACTTCTTCTTATTCCCAGAATTTCTTTATTTGTATGTCCATCTCTTGTCTGGATATCATACAGCATACTTCTGCTTTTGTAGTCTCCTTCTCTCGTGCTATCCCCGAAACTATCCATCCTAGTTTGGTGTTTTGACTCAGGAGTCCATTACTTATTCTGTGCATCCCTTCTGTCAATATGTAACTGTATTCTTTTACTCCTAGTAGTAAGCCTATTTTCCCTACCTTGTAATATCTTGGATCTGCCAGTATTGCATTTTTCTCGTTATAGTCCGGTAGAATTATATCCTGTTCCGGTAAATTCCTTGTTATCTTCGGTAATACTAGTGCTTCTATTTCCATCTCGAAGTCACTTTCGTAATGAGTTTCGATTAAAAGTTTCATACTCCAATTGGCTGTTTTTTCTCCTGACGAGCCTATCCCGGATATGGTCGCCTGTATGGGCTTCCTTGTTGTTCCTAGCGTCGTCGCAGCTTGTTCCGTTATAAATGCGCATTGTGACCCTTGGTCGATTAATGCTCTCATTATGTGTGAATCTCCTTTCGCATCTCTTATGCGTACAACAGCTGTCGCTAGTAATGCTTCACCTTCCTTATGGCTTGCACAGTTTACTGAATTCTGCCCTCTTTGGTGGTCGTTGATATTCCTATGCCCATTGGTATCTTGTGTATTTTCTCGCCTTCCGTTATTTTGTTCTCTGGCGTTGTATGGATTATTATTTCCTCCTCTGTACCTATTAGCTTGATACCCGTTTCTTCTATTATTCGAATCTCTTCCATTTCTTTCTTGTGTTTGTTCTCCTTTCGTTTCATTGGAGTTTCTTTTGTTGCCTGTGGTTCCTTTCTCATAATGCAACATATGGTGATGGTCTCCGCCACAGTGTCTGCACCTATATTGTACATAACATTGTTTTTCTTTTTTATGTGCTAGGCAGTTTGCACACAATCCTTTTTCTTTTATCATCCTGTTTCGGTCTCTTACATTGAGTTCCTGAAATTCTCTGCAGTTCGGTACTCCGTGATCTCCGTTGCATATCACGCAACGTGTTCTTGGTTTCCTCCCAGATCCTCCTTGCTTCTCTTGTCTTTTTTCTGACTCCAGCAGTTCCAGTGCCTGGAATCTTCGCTGTAAGAATGTTTGTGTCGATTTGTACGTCGGTATCTCTCTACTGTCTCCAACGTGGTTTTCGTACAGCCTCCTGGTTTCATTGTCCCATTTCGTTATGATAATTCGGGCTACCAATGGGCTCCACGCTTCCGTGTCTGTTCCTAACCCTCCTATGGCTTCCAGACTTTCGTGGAAGGTGTCATGTAGTGATTTCAATGCTCTAGCAGAAGATTCCTTTACTTCCTGTGCTAGTAGCATCCTGTCTATCAATTTAAACAGTATCATCCTTGGATTCTCATATCTATCTTTTAGCATGTTCCAGGCCACTTCGTAGTTGGCCTCGGATATGTTTAAGTGTTGTATCATTCTGCTGGCTTCCCCTCTTAGTTGAGTTTTTAGGTACTGCATTTTTTCTGCGTTTGATAACTGGTCGTTTTCATGTATTACTTTTGTAAAAAGATCGTGGAAAGTTCTCCACGTTTCATACCTGCCTTCATACACAGGGATTTTTACCTGCGGTAATGTCACACCGTCTCTCCTCTGTGTGCTTTCTGGCCGTTGCATTCCTGGTCTTATTTTCTTCAAGGTTTCCCTGACTCTCCTCTTTAGTTGATTTATTCTCTCTACTTCTCCATTATCTATAGCGTCTAGTTCCTCATTTACTGCTGCTTTAATTATTAGTGTATTCACCTTTTCCATGTATTCTCTTAACTCTGACTGCAGCTCTTCATCCTCCTGCAAATCTTGTTCATTTTCTGGCCGTAATAATTCCTCGATTCTTTGCTTCCTTATCTGTATCTCCTTTACTTTCGGTGCTTTTCCTCTTTTCAGCACCCTTCCATATTCTTCCAACAGGGTTTTCCCCTCAATATATGTCTTAAATACCTGATCATGGTATTTTGTTTCAAAATATTTTTCTTTCGTTATACCTCCTTCTAGCAGCTTTTCGTGGTTATTCAGAAATTTTGCCCAATATTCTTCTAATTTTTCCTGCCTATCCCGGATGTATTGTTGAGTCCTCCGAGATTGAGAATCCTTTTTAGTATTTGAAACTAGTTTCGCTAATTCTGCTCCTATCTCCGCTTGCTTAACGTATACACTTTCCATGGTTATTTTTATAAAATTTTAAATTCAGCGGTAAATATATTAAACAATATGAACTGTATTTTATTTATTAAGCAATGTACTTAAATATGCCTATAATGTCTGGCTAATTGGCTAGTCCAAGGACATCAAATTCACACAATAAAAAATATCTGCTTATTAACAATTATATTTATTTACTATACCTGTACTATCACGCTCTCTCGTAAGCCAGAATGTATATAAATAAAAATGTAATTGTATGCCCTTGTCAAGTTTGCAATTTTTCAACGTTACCGTAGGTCGCTTGCCTGACTAAGTGATTTCTGTTTGTAAATAAACTGAATAGTATTACGATTTCACTAACGCTAAAATTGAAATTCTTTGGTTGGATAATTTAATGAACCTTTGTATTTATAAAAGATCTGTAAATGATATATGTAATATTAATACTGGAATCTTATTCAAATCTGGCAATTAGATATCTATGTGATTAATTTTTACAGAAATAGGTAAAATATTTTCATTTTCTAAAATAGTGAAAATTTAACTGAAATTATTATATAGAGTGGACTTTTATTGTTCTATAAGTTACGTAGTATTTTAATTTTTTCGAAATAAAGTATTTAATTGAAATTAAAGCAAGCTATATGTTTATGAACGTTTCTTTTTTTCAAATTATTTTTCAAATATATTTTTGTCTCTGTATTATTTATATGGTATACATTCTAAAGTACATTATTTTACTATTGATAGAGTGGAGATTGTTGTTCTAGATTGTTGAATTATAATAAAAATACAAACTTGTTAAATTGTACGATTGTAACAGTTGGAAGATTTTGTAATTATTCAAAAACTTACGGTTTTTTTTTGTTTTCTTAGACGTCTAGGGTCCCTCGCTTCTGGTAGGCTCTGCAATCTGCTCTCGGCTATGGTACTGCTCTTAGCTCTGCAATCGGCTCTCGGCTTTGGTACTGCTCTTAGCTCTGCAATCGGCTCTCGGCTTTGGTACTGCTCTTAGCTCTGCAATCGGCTCTCGGCTTTGGTACTGCTCTTAGCTCTGCAATCGGCTCTCGGCTATGGTACTTCTCTTAGCTCTGCAATCGGCTCTCGGCTTTGGTACTGCTCTTAGCTCTGCAATCGGCTCTCGGCTATGGTACTGCTCTTAGCTCTGCAATCGGCTCTCGGCTATGGTACTGCTCTTTGCTCTGCAATCAGCTCTCGGCTTTGGTACTGCTCTTTGCTCTGCAATCGTCTCTCGGCTTTGGTACTGCTCTTTGCTCTGCAATCGGCTCTCGTTCTCCCGGGTCTAGTGGTCTCTCTCTGAGGGTGTTGCTGGTGTGGACTGTATAGGCTTTCTCAAACTTCCTTGAAGTATTCTTTTTCTCGATAGGACCATGAACAATATCCCTTCGTTGGCTCAGTGTAGATGGTCTTTAAGTTGTGATGGAAACACCAAATAATAGTAGCAGAGTTTATTGATGAGACTTACACTATGGATGTTGACCCGGGGTACTTTGAGTAAAGACTTAAATGATGATCGTTGAAGACAATCACTCGCGTTAATGATTAATAATAATTGAATTTCTAGACAAGAGACCTTAGTTTTATATAAGTTTAAATTGGGTCAATGTAAACACGGGCCCCGCGTGATTTTGTGTATCTAATTAAGGTAAATTGTTTATTTTATGTCAGCAACTTTTGGCTGATGTCCAAATTATATTATTGATAATTGACCAAATGTGTATGTAATTTAATTAATTACGTGTGTGTGTTTAATAACAAATAAATGCATTCGATCTACTGGGTGATAAAATGATACTGTCCAATTTCGGATATGAATACTGAATATTTGATATTGGACACAGTATGTTCTTTTATTTTCCATAAGTACGTTATCCATAAAATGATTAGGTGACAAAAATAAAACAAAATCTGGAGCCCGCCAAAGCATTTCTGAGGTTTACGGCGCCACTGTGCCGTAACGGTTGCTTATACGAAAAATATGCATAAAATTTTATTTGTAGAGAAAATAGTGGTCTTTAATTCTGTATAAGTTTTGTTTTAATAAAATGCATAAATAATAAGAAAATCGTCAAAATATGCTCTCCAAGGGATAGGGGTAGTTTCTGCAGTTTATTTTCAAGGATAGGGGTAGTTTCCGCAGGGATATTGCAATCCCTATTGATGGAGCATATGTTCTTATAGGTCAAGAAGCAAAAACAAATTTTTTTCAACTCCCCCTTTATTTAATTTTTTTGGCTAAAGGGGTTGCACTAAGAAATCGCTTTTGGTGTCCGTGCATGGGTAATAAGAACGTGCACAAAATGATATATGAAGCATTTTAATAAAGGGCATGGTGTGTAAAGGATTCCAAGAAAATCACTTTTTTATTAATTCTCTTTTTTTTTGGGGTGGTCCGGAAAAAAAATGTGGTGCATTACAGCAATTTGTAAATAACACCAGTAGGTACATGGATTGGATAATCGCTGAAAGTTTTTTTACTCTAGCATAGGCGGTTCAGATGGTATAAAAAGGGATTTTTTAAAATTACACCCTGTAATTAAAAAATGGGCAATTGCCCTTAAATGAAACTTATACCAGAAAATCAGCCATTTGGCCTGATTGTGCAATCAGCCTTATTTGTGATTATTCTCCCCAGGGTTTTTTTCTTAATTTTCATTACAGTTAGAGAAAAATATTTTTTTTAAACATCTTTTTTAAAAACTTGTTAACTTTGGGGCGCCACTCCCGCCAAACGATAAGTGATAGACATATGCTGCCGAGAAATAAATAGTAGGAAATATATTCCTCTTTACTTTACTATGAAGTTAATTTTTTGCAAAACGTACAGAAATAGCTACGTTTCGCAAAAACCACAAATTACCCCCTTTAAGGGAAAAAAGGGGGGTTCCGGGGCGAAATTTTTTAAGAAAAAGTTAGCCTCGTATTAGACACCCCTTGATATACCAGAAAAAAAAAATAAATCCGGACTTGTGTCCATTTTGCGAGGTTCAAGCTCTGTTTCCTACACTATTTAATCTTATTCCGTTGATTGATAAATACAGAAAGATACGAAAGCCTATGCATTATTTTGTTGTCTTTAAAACCTGCCCGTATAGTGGCGCGCCTAGCTTAAATTTGTTGGAACTAGCCTTAGAGGGAAGTGTAAAATTCCCCCTACTCAAGAACTAGCCAAGAACACGCGGTTATCTTACATGGCCCGTATTCAAAATTTTAACGCAGCAGTCACTATCATATTAATCTGTATTAATTTTTTTTTGTTTTTGTTTCTGCAAAAATGTTAGAAATATAAATTGACTATAGAGTTTTTTCACTAGTCTTGACCTCGCAAGTAAATACTTTTCGAGTTATTTGCGAGTGAATATATTCATTTCTCAAAAAATAGTACGTTTTTAGACGGATTTTCGCAAATAACTAAAAAAAGAAGTATTTCACCAAAAAACCATTCATAGCAAAAATACAGCTTATCAAAAAGCGAAAAAAAATGTTTTATATAAATATGACATATTATGAAGTCGTAGACCCAGTAAAAGCAGAGTTGTAGCTAATGAAAAGTAGGTTTTTATTATTTGTCAAATTCAAAATTGAATATTTCTACATGAAATAACCAGCAAATTAAGAACTTTTCGGGGAAAACTCATCATAACTTTTTTAAAAAGTTTACAAACAGCTTTATTTTTTTTTTAGTTTCTAGTATCAGAAGTAAACAAGTTGCGCACAAAATAAAGTTGATCCCTTTTTTTTTGTAAAAAATCTAAAAATCACCTCCTAATTAGCATCTCAAATGAAATTAATCAGTAGCGCTTCATAAGTTACTTTACGTATGTATGCTTATTATAGAGGATCTGTAAGTTTCATCGGTTCAAAGTGCTTATTTTTGAAAGGCTGTAGTTGAAAGGACTTCAATGAGTCACTAATCACGAGTATATGCAAATTCGGAACAGCCATATCTTAACCAATTTTTGTATTACAGTAAAACAAAATATTCAGAAAACCAAAACCTTTACACTTTGGGATATTTCGTATCACTGATAATTAAAAAATTATTTAAAAAAAAGCATTTTTTTTCAAAATAAAAAAAGTACTGTATAACTAAATTTACGATTAAACTTACAGATCATATGTATTATAAACAATACATAAGTAAAGTCACTTGTGAAGCGGTAACAATATAATTTGATTTTATTCGTCTTGAGGGGCCAAACGAAAAACACAAACTACTTTTTTTCTTTTTAAATCGTGTTCTGTTGTGATTTATAGCAAATTTATAGCATCTCTTTCGAAATAAAAATTGTATGCAAGTTCCCTTTTAGAGGGTGATTTTCACGCTTTTTTAAAACTATTTTTACAAAAAAGGACCAACTTTATTTTCAGCGTAACGTGCTTACTTTAATGCTAGAAACATTTTTAAAAACAAAAACAAAGCTTTTTAAACATTTTAAAAAAGTTGCGATTAGTTAGCAAATTTATAGCATCTCTTTCGAAATAAAAATGTTATGCAAGTTCCTTTTTAGAGGGTGATTTTCACGCTTTTTTAAAACTATCTTTTACAAAAAAGACCAACTTTATTTTCAGCGTAACGTGCTTACTTTAATGCTAGAAACTTTTTTAAAAACAAAAAGAAAGCTTTTTTAAACACTTTAAAAAAGTTGCGATGAGTTTTCCCAGAAATGTGCTTTATTTTTTGGTTATTTCACGTTGAAATATTCGATTTGGAATTTGACGAATAAGAACTTACTTTTTTAGCTACAACTCTGCTTCTACTGAGTGTAAAGACTTTATACAGACATTTTGTTTTTATTTTTTATAAAGTATATTTTTATTGAATACTCTTTTCGATAAAATACTTGCTTATTGTGTTATTTGCGTAAAACCGTCTAAAAACGTGTTTTTTTTGTTAAAAAACGAACATATTCACTCTCAAATAACTCGAAAAGTATTAGCTTAATGAAAAAACTCAATGGAACAAAACTTGCTACAATTAATAAAAAATAACAATAAAAAAAAATAAAAAAAATAATAAAAAAACAAATTAACAATACAAAAAAAAATACAACAAAAAATACAAAAAAATAAAAATTTACAAAAAAAAATGAACAACCAAAACAGAGTATTATTTAGATAATAATTGTAGATAATAATGTTAGTTTGTTATGTATTTAGAGTTAGAAGTACATAAAAAATTCCTCTGATTGAAAAATCAAATTTGTTTGTTTTTAAAATAACAAAATGTCTGGCTAATTGGCTTGGCCAATGCCATCAAATTCACAAAAAAAAAATTAATCAGTTTATCCACTTGATAGATACTAGATAGTATTAGACTTATTGATATTATAGCTACCTAGCCTTATACAAAGTGGATTTAGAAAGTCCACATCTACATTAGACAACCTAGTGGATATTGAATCTGTAATTCATGGGTCATTTGGATGTGATAAAGTATGTTTGGCTTATGGCTATCTTTTATTATATTTTATAACGCGTGCCATTTGGGGATTAGATATAAGAATTCTATTAAGTTGGTCAATTCCAGGAAATATAAAATTTATTAATAATTTCCTATATAGACGAAACTTATTCGAATAAATAACGTTCTTTTAGACTCAAAAATCCAATTAAACGACATTCCTCAATGGTCTACTCGTTGCACTTTTCCTTATTGCCATCAATGACATCGCTAAATCACTTAACCCACTAGTTATTTAGAAATTAGAGAATTGGTCAAACACTACTGGCCTAGAATTTTCTCCCACTAAAACTAAAACAATAATCTTCAGTAAAACTCCAAAGAAGCACATTATACTACCAAAAATCTACCTAAAGAATTTCTTCTTCTACTTTTTCTTTTATATAGGCAGTACTGCCTGTTTTTCTTCAACGGTGCCTTTCATTCTGTCCCTAAATTGTCATTCCATCTTTTCCTTGGGTGTCCTATACTTCTTCGGCCTAACGGTGACTTGTCCCTGTCCCTGGCTATTCTTACTATCCTTGATTCAGACATCCTGCTTATGTGTTGATTCCACTCTTCTTTTCTATTCTTTACCCAGGTATTTATATTGTCTACCCCACATATGCATCTGATTTGCTCACTTCTTACCCTGTCCCGTAGTCCTTTTCCAGCAATCCTTCTTAAGATCTTCATTTTGTTGATATCCAGATGTCTTTGTATTTTGCTTGCATCTGATTTTGTTTAGGCAGTGTAAGTCATAACTGGTCTAATAACTTCAGTCAAATGACTTATATATTCGGTCCTTTGTTTCCACTCTAAGGTATTTGTTTTTCCAAATTGTGTCGTTTAGGCATCCGGCCGTTCTACTGGCTTTAATTATTAGTCTTTTACCTCTTCTTCGATATTATTGTCGGCTGATAGATTAATTCCCAGGTATTTACGTTTATTGTCTAAGTCCAATTTGCATCTTATTTGTTCTTTGGATATTACTAAGCTTTTTGTTTTTTAAGCTGATATTTTCATATTCATTTCTTTTGCGTTAATGTTGAATTCGTGCAGTAATCTTTGTAGGTCGTCTTCGCACTCTGCTACTAACACAGTGTCATCAGCGTAACAGAGTATTTTTATCTTTTTATCGCCCATTTTTTACCCTCTTTTTTTCTTCACTTGTTTTATTATTGCATCCAGCGTTATGTTAAAAAGTAGAGGGATTAGTGAATCTCCTTGCTTGATTCCTGTGTTTGCTTCTATAATATGGGTTCTGCTATTATTCTATTGACTTTCATTTCTATTTTATTTCGTACATAAATGTTTTCTATCAGTTTTATAATATCCAGTGGTAAATTTTTGTCATATAGTAGGTGTATCACGTCTTTTAATTGTATTCTATCAAACGCTTTCTCTAGGTATATAAAACAGAAAAACCCTCGCTTGTTATACTCTAATGATTTCTCCGCTATTTGTCTTATCACAAAAACTGCATCGTTATGATCTTCCCCTTCTAAATCCTTGTTGTTCAACCGATATATTTATGCACGCCATTATTTTCTTCATCAGTATTTTTGTTGGGAGTTTCAGTATAGTGCTCCGTAAATTTATCCCTCTAAAATTACTGGGGTCTGCCCTATCACTTTTCTTACTAACGCTATCATCTGAGTGGTATTCCATTCTTCTGGAATTCTTCCTGTATTTATTATTTTACTTATCAGGATATTCAGTTCTTTGTGACGTCTCTCTCCTCCGTATTTTAAAAGTTCATTAGCTATTCCATCTTTCCCTGGTGCTTTTCGATTTTTCATCTGTTTTAAGGCGTTCGTTATATCTTCCTCTTTAATTTCTGTTTGCTCATCCGACTCTAATCATGGTTTTCCAGTTCTTCATGATTAGCTGTTTGATACAGGTTTTCTAGGTAAGTTGTCCATGTATTTGTATCAATATGTTTTACTTCTATCAATTCCTTCATCTCTGCTGTTTGACCTCTTATCATTTTCCACATTTCCTTTTGCATCCCGTATAAGTCGTGATCTATCTCTTTTGAAAATGCTTACCAATGTTCTGTTTTCTTCCTTCTTACTATTGAGTTTAACTCATTTCAAACTCTTTTAGATTCTTCACATATGTTTGTCTCGTTCTTTTGAATTTGTATTCTAGCTAGATTTTCTTTTTTTCTTGGCATTTTATTTTTATTTCATCACAGATCCATGGGGTGTTCTCCTTTTCTTTCGTATATGTTTACTTATCTTAAGTTCTCCAAGTGCGTCCGTTGCTGCCATTTTGATATTATCTCTAATCTTCCTCCAACTTTCTTCTATGTCTTCATCTGGTGTTTTGTAGTTTTCGTTCAGTACTTTTTGCAGTCTTGTCTGGTATAGATCTCGTGTTGACAAGTCTTGTAGCTGTTCTACTTTTATTCTTGTCTCACATTCAATAGGGTCTTTTTTCCTGTTTTTTGTAGATGTATTAGGTTGTGATCACTTCCGATATTAGCTGCACTTAAACATCTTATGTCTAGTACTTGAGAATGATGGATGTTTCTGTTTGTCAATATACATATAATCAATATCGGATATGAATGTGTGCTCTTGTATTTTTGAATGTATATTTTTCTTGATCTTTGTGTCTGAAGAACGTATTGTTTATTCGAAATTCGTTCTGAGAGCAAAAGTTAATAAGTAGTTCCTAAAGAGTTGACAATAAATTATTCAGAATTGATTAACTTCTTGGGAATAAAACTGGATAATCGTCTATCTTGGTAAGACAATATACACTCACTCCGACTGTCAGCTCAAACGGGCTTAACTTAATGAAAAATATCTCTCATAAACAATGGGATGTCGACGTCCAGACTCTTATGACTGTTCACTGAAATTTGGGTTTCAACCTGAGATACAGTCGGAAAAATCAAAGAATACCCATGAACGAACATATAAAACACGCTGTATTTTCCTGTCAACATGTCGCAAAGAAAATTGCCCAGCGCAAGTACATGTAATAATAATTATTACATGTACCTGTGCTGGCCAATTTTTTGACACGGTGACAGGAAAATACAGCGTGTTTTATATGTTCGTTCATGGGTTCATTCTTTCATTTTTTCTACTGTTCAATACGCTAAAGTGTTACGTTTGGCTTGTTCTCTTGTATGTAATGAAAACATGGATAATAAAGACCAGCTCCACTAACAAACTTGAAGTCTTTGAAATAAGGTGCCTGCACCGAATGCTTAAAATATCATGGACATACTTAGGGACATATTGCGAGGAGAACGATATAGTTGTCGGCAACTGGAACTCGAAGGAAATATAGAGGGTAAGAGAGGTCTAGAAAAAGATGTCATGGCTGGGTAATATTCGCCAAATGATATTAATGAAATTACTCGTAATAGAATAATGTAATCGTGACTATCTAATATCTCACCTGACAATACAATGCACAGTGGACGCCTACGCAGAAATACACGGCACCTTTAAGAAGTAAAGTTAATAATAAATAATTCAATACTTAGTCACTATTTTCCCCCTAACTCGGAAAATATCGACGCCACGAAAAAACTTGGAAGAAATTGTTGGAAATCGCGATTGCAACAATTCATGAGTCCTTACCATTTTTCTCTCGAATAGTTTAAAGTGGCCGAGCGGGTTACTAAGTCAATTTCATTTAAGTAAATACGTTTGCAATATCTCCAAACAAAATATACAATTATCAGAAGAGACTGTAATTAACGAAAATAACTACCTATTTTTTTATCGAGATTATGAGGCAAAAAGAAATGTACAATATCTAAAATCACCCAGTGAGTATTTTTCTCGTTAAATAAATTTTTTTTTAAATAAATTATATTGTTATATATATTATATAAAATTATTAAATAAACTTTATAATATTTAATGATTTGTTTCAAAAATTCAAATTAGAAGACAAATTACAACTAAAAAATTATTCTTGCTAATTTAAAAACGAGTTTAGAAAGTAATACATAGGTACACTCCAATAATTATTTTAAAGATTGCCATTGTTATCGTTGAATGAGAACTCAAATTTAAATGCATCAAAAGAATTAAATAATTTTTATTATAATCCGATCGACCCGACCGACCCCAAATTCCGATAACCGAAGCTACCTGAATACGTCTCATCGTTGTCTCAGGTAAATTCAATCTCGCACCTAGAAAGCTGCTAACGCCATCTATTTCTAAAACCACTGGTGTCGTACATAAACGCTCATTTAGTTTCGTATCTTCCAGTAAATTTATCAGTCAACGCTTATTCCATATTTCGGAATCTGTTTTGACCTTGCTAGTTGTCACGAGAGGAACGGCTAGGATTATGATTAGTCCTGTCGCCAGGGGGGGTACAACGGCCTCCTGTATTCAGATGGACTTACCCAAGTTTTTTCTATGTATTTTGACCCGTAGAATACGAATTTTTTGGGTAACAGTTGATCCGGATGTCGATAAGGTTGTTATAAGCAAAGAAGTTGAGGAATTACATAACAGCGATTTCTCGCAAAACAAAACATGTTTTTGTAATTTTTGGGCCATTCTAACCAAAAAGTGTTCCTACAAATTTTTTCGTAGGATGCATAGTTTTCGAGATAAACGCGGTGGAACTTTCAAAAATTCGAAAAATTGCAATTTTTGTACCCGAATAACTTTTGATTAAAAAATAAAATAGCAATTCTGCTTACCGCATTTGAAAGTTCAAGTCAAAGTATATCGGTTTTAGTTATTTGCATTGCTAAAAATTTATTATTTTATTGCTAAACAAAAGTATAAACACCTAGTGCTGGAGTGATGTTTTCAATGATTTCTCATTTAAAATCGAACGAGTAGGTAGAGTAGGTACAAGTGCAAGCGAGGCTATTTCTACGTAGCATGCATGTAAACGCATGTATTAGGCACGGGAAACACTATGTGTTTATAGCTTTTTTTAGCCATAAACACATAAATTTTTAGCAATATATATATTCGAAACCGATAGAATTTGACTTGAACTTTCAAATTCGGTAAGCCGAATTGCTATTTTATTTTTTAATCAAAAGTTATTCGGGTTCAAAAATTGCAATTTTTCGATTTTTTGAAAGTTCAACCGCGTTTATCTCGAAAACTATGTATCCTACGAAAAAACTTGTAGGAACATTTTTTGGTTAGAATGGCCCAAAAAAATACAAAAACAGGTTTTGTTTTGCGACAAATCACTGTTATGTAATTCCTCAACTTCTTTGTTTATAACAATCTTATCGACATCCGGATCAATTGTTACCCAAAAAATTCGTGTTCTACGGGCCAAAATACATAATAAAAACTTGGGTAAGTCCATCTGAATACAGGAGGCCGTTGTACCCCACCTGGCGACAGGACTAGATCTGGGATTCATTCGTTAGGGACCTGTTGAGCTTTTAAGGAAGACAGACAGATTCCTTTTAAATCTTCTTACTCTTTCATCCTTTCTTTTAGTACTTATGTTGTCTACCAGACCCTTTTTCCCTGATATGACTTCGTATGTTAACTGAGTTTTCGTATGTTAACTTCATCCCGATTGTGACTTTACCGATTGTGCCCCTTAATTTAATTTAGTCTACGCGTAGCTATCAACTGACAACCATGTACTAATTTCTTTCTTCTTCTTTTGTTTTTTTACATCTAGTTGAGTCTTTATTTTTTTTTGTGACATTCACTTTGGCATATGCATCTCAACGACATTAAGATTTTATCGAGCGTTGTTAATTTAGCCATTTCGATACCGTGTTTTTAATAAGAGATTTCCTAAACATATCTTTTTCTATAATTTATATGTCCGAAATACTCATGACTGCTGAATTCAATGTTATTTCTTCGATAGGTATATCTGTTGTATTGCGCTTTGAACTTTAGATATCTTTATTATCTTGACGTTTTTCAACGTTTTTTATATCCTAAACTTTTGTCGAGGCACGTTCCTCGAATAGTTTTACGGGTATGAAAAAAATGTAACCTTAGGTTTTTATCGGAAACCATTGTCTTTCTTCTTCACCAGTTTCCTCTCTTGGAAGGGGGATGTATAACCTTTTTTTATATAAAAAGATTAGTAAATAAATAATATAACTTTTAGATTAATTTTTAAGCCCACTAGCATTCATTACGGATACGCCTATGGCCGACTTTTAAAGTATTTTCACCCTCATTTTATTAGGCTCATTTTATTAAATCGTACCACCTAACGGGATCAGATAGAGGTCCTTGCACATTTTGTTGTCAGTATGACAAATGCAAATAGTTTATGGAGACCAGAGCAATTGGTTATTGTTAACGTTTTTCGGGCGTGCCGAAATAAAAACTAGGCCCGTTTTAATAACGTTAGGAAATAAAGTTAGTAACAAACCTTTTTACCGATATCTTCTTAACTTATTTGAAAGGGAACCTCTCCTTCTAAAAACAACCGTTAAGTCCCGTGACTTCCTTTTCAGGCTTTTTTTTTGATGTTACGTTATATTATTTAGATTAGCGAGAAACAGTCTGGTTTTTGCGAAAGCAAAGTTTTATTTTTTTCGAGAGGGGACATAACCCCACTTTTTGACACAAAAAGCTGCAAAAAGGTTGCGAAGAGGACAGGACTGGTGAGGTGACTGTTTTAGAGTGTCTACGGTTCTCGTATCTAATATCTTATCTGATATATCTTGTAAGTGAGGATTCACTCCTATTATCTTATTTGAGTGTGTATTCACTCCTATCTTTCTGTATTTGGATCTAACACCCGATTAGATCCAATAATCAATAATACTTAACAATATTCAATAATAAACATTATAAGTAACTTCAGTGCTTGTTTACTGGTCAAAGTATAGTTAGATTCAGTGCAATTTAAGAGGCAACATCATCAGTATTACTGTAAGTGGCCTTAATTAATACTACCTCCAACTATCTCCAAAAGTAGAGTAATCTACGGGCTATCATACGTCAAACCTTTCTTCATATGTGGTTAAAGCTAACCACCGATGTAAAGGAGAGCTATTTCAATAATAGAACTTTTTAATCATTAAATAAAAACTTTGCATTATCAAATTATAATTATAAACATTCAACATTCATTAAAAACAGTATGAAACCAAGTGCGGTTTTGGTTTTTGAACTATAAACTTTTGGTAACCAATTTGTATGCTTTGAATTTAATTTTATTATATTTGTTCTTTATATGTTCTATCCATCATTAAATTTACACTATCTCGGGATAAGCCCTAAACAGCAAAGATAATATTTTTATAATAGATGCTTTATTGAATATTTTGAATTATTACCAGCCACTCTTTACTAAGCATTTATTTGTGCATGATTTTACCACATGATATATGTATTTCTTTTATCATACTGTTTATTCCCATAATATTGGAATAAACATGCGATAACATAATCCCATAATATGGGATATAGCGGCGCCCTTTTTCTATCTTCTCTAATCTTTGGTAATTTTACTTATCTGTCTTTTTATCTGTTTCTCTATCTTCTCTAATCCACCTTATCTTGTCTTATCTTTACGTATTTCGTCTGTTGGTCCCTTTCCACGTTCCAAAAGCTAGTTTCGAACCCACGACTCGCTCTCCACCAACCATCTGGCTACCGTTAGTAGTGTCACCATTGGTGATCTTTCTAGCACCATCAAAAAAAGGTTTCCGAGGTTAAAATATAAAAATTAAGGTTCTTACTGTAAACTAAGGAAAACTCAAAGAAGGCTTCACTTAATAGAAAGTCATATTTTGTTACCACAGAAAAATCATTATTTGTAGAAATAATTAGGGAGCCCCATGACCTGAACTTAGACGATCATACCTAGCAATAGTTTTATACAAAAAAAGGTCGTTGACTTCAAGCCAGTGCTCAGTAACCGCAACTATCGGGGGAAATCCTAATTCCTCTAGAAACAGAAATAATTAATCCATTTTTTATCTTATACAACGAATATTAATCAGAACCATGCTAAAGTTGTTATCACTAAAATAATTTGACGATTCTAGTCACTCAGAACACGTCGTCATGTTTAAAAATTTGTTCTTGGAGAGACAGCGAAATAGTAGTTTCGGTGGCATTCCCTTGATTTTTGCAGGTGAATAATTCTTTCCGAAATGAGAAAGGACCAAAAAGCAGCAAGATCAGCGTCTAACTCATCTGGACCAATTTCATAAGCATCGTTAAATTCTAGAAGAATTTTTCGTAGATCTTCAGTGTTAGTAGGAAGCTTCGAAAGCCAGAAATAGCATAACGCTTGTGTTGGTAAATCCATCATAAAATACTGAAGTAGGTTGGTCGTGTAGAAAAGCAAGATGAAGTTTAATGGCTTTTAAGATATCCGGTTTCCTTAATCTGGCTAGAAGATATCGACTATTAGAGTTATTGGTTAATCTAACTCTTGGTGGGGTCAATGGATCTAGATTTATCGATGGTTCTAAAGTATCTTTCTTAATGAAATTAATATGCGTATGAAACGGATTCTTAGATTTGCAAATTTCGATGGCCTGTTTGTCTGTACATAGGTTTGTGCTCTGAACTTCATCTTTGTTGTTGCTTAAACTGCTATTTGAATCTTCCAGGCTGACAGGACTTCTGATATTCTTCGAATTTTTATGTGACTCAGATGAGAGTGTTGGTTCGAAATATGAAGATTCAATAGTCCATTTAATGTTTACACCAGGTGGACAAATATATTCTTATGAAATAATAGAACCAGATACTGTGTCGGTAATCTTTAGTAGTTGAACCACTTTTATAGGGGTGCATATTGGGCTTAAGTTATTTATTAAGTTCAGAGTGACATTTATCTTCTGTAATTTTTGACTTTTGCTCTGGACTTGCTTCGAAATGTTGAAGCTCTTCAGTTTGGGTACTTAAGGTGGCTGAACATGTATTTTTTTTCAATACCTGTTTTTTTCGTTGGTATGGTAGATAGACTTTTGGTAAGATTGCTCACTTGATTTGATATTTCATTTTAAATTTGAAGAGAGCCTTTCTAATCTCAAGTTAATGTCAGTTGATTTTGATTCTTGGATTGGAACCTTAATAGTCTCATCTGAACACGCCGACAAAACTAACGATATATTGAAAATATCATGTTCCATCAATCTAACAGGTTTTAAAACTTTTTCAGGATGCAGCAGGTTATTTAGTTTATGGATCTCGTAAATTTTTTTAGTCAGAGAGTCCAGTTTGTCGTCATTTTTTGTCAACAAATCGTAAGTCTCAATGAAAACAGGCAAATTATCAGTAAGTTTTTTAGTAACTTGAGTTAAGGCTTCAAAGTTCTCTAATGGTATTTGATTTTTTGATAAGTTGGTTATTTTTTCATTTAAATACCTACCTTAAGCTAGGCGAGTCACATATCGTACAAAAAATCTTAGATGGGAAAATTTTTGTTCCAATAGGGCTTTTGTGGTCGTTTTATTTAGCCCAGTGCTTTTCATACAAAAATTTCTGCGGCAATCTCCCTCACAATGCAATTTATTATACTTATCAGAATCTGCAAACTTTGCAAGGCAATTGTTACAGTCGTAGGTCATAGTTTCAAGATTAGTTATGCAATAACTTGTTCCAATGAAAATACACAAAAATAGAAACACTTACACCAGTATTCACAAGCTCCAAAACAAAACAATAAAACAATAACAAAATACAACATTTAAACAATGAGCAGCTGACCGTTGCAAATCGTCTGAACGGTTCCACGGTCAAAGACTAACTGCGACCATTACATTTTTTTAATTTGCATGTATTTTGTTGACACCTATATACAGGGTAGCGAGAAAGTATGGAAATACGGTAATTTCTCGGAAATCGCTTGACCGATTTTTATAAATTTTGGTGGATAAGGGTTTTCTAATGCGGCCGATATTATAGTGTTAATTACATTATTGTCAAATCTTCCGTTTCTCTGGAAATCTAATAAACTTTCTTATTTTAAATGGAACACCCTGTATAATTTTTACGTTTTAAAGTCCTTAAAAAATACTGATTATTTTTGATATTATATTCCCTATACCTAAATGTCACAATTTCAAAGTTATTGCTACATTTATTAAAAAAAAAATTTTTTTTAACAAATTATAAAAATCAACTTTATCGGCCCGGGTTTGCATTATTTTAGGTTCTTTGGATCATTAGGAACAATAAAGGTCTTTTGTAATTTTCCTCAAAAGTTAATCGTTTCCGAGTTATAAATAATTTAAAACTGAAAAAAATCTTAAAATTACGATTTACTAGGTTTAAAAACACATGTAAAAAAACATTATTTTTTAAATTACGAAGTGCCTAAATTCAAGCTCAAATCTCATTGTATCAGATACCGATAAGTGATTTGGTCTTATTCTGTTTTAAAATATTATTTTTTAGTTGTTTATGCCCGATCGCCCGTCCTCTCGTTTGAGCTTCATTAAAAATTAAAAAACAAAACAATATTTTGGAATAAAACATGCCAAAAGTTCTTATAGGGATCTGATAGATGAAGGTTTGAGCTTGAATCTAGGTACTCTCTAATTTTAAAAATGATTTTTTTACTTGTGTTTTTGAACCTTGAAAATCGTAATTTTTCGATTTTTTTCAGTTTTAAATTGTTTATAACTCGGAACTAATTAACTTTAGAGGAAAATTACAAAAAACTTTTTTGTTCCCAATGATACAAAGAACCTAAAATAATATCTACTCGGGCTGAAAATTTTGATTTTTTATCATTTTAAATTTTTTTTTTAACAAATGTAGCAATCATTTCGAAATTATGACATTTAGGTATAGGCAATATAACATTAAAAGTAATCAGTGTTTCTTAAGGACTTCAAAACGCAAAAAAGATACAGGGTGTTAAAATTAAAAAAACATTAGATTTCCAGAAAAACGGAAGATCTGACAACAATGTAATTACCACTATATTATCGACCACATTAGATTATCCTTGCCCACCAAAATTTATAAAAATCGTTCAAGCGGTTTCCGAGAAATTACCGTGTTTCCATACTTTCTTGCTACCCTGTATAGGTTACTGATCTAATTTAATTATCCTACTAATAGTATGTGATAATTTTCCTTCACATCCAGTGGACGTGCCGATTGTAGTGTTTTTAAAGTCATTCCTAGCTCTGACAAAGTGTAACTTAATTTTTTGTATATTTTACTAGATTTTTCCATATTACGAAGAACACAAAAGGTGTTCTATAACTATTAGAGGAGGCCGGAAGAGACGAGGAAGTGGTAGTTGGCTCTAATGATGAAGAAGAGGTCAAAAGGCAACTACTCACCACGACTCTAAACTCTCTGAAGGTAACAAATTTCTTCTTACGTCTCCCTTCGAAGGTTGTGACTTTATAAAAAAAACTAGAACCAAAATAAAGAACTCAGTCACTCAGTCCGAAATATGTGGTAATTATTTTTTTCTAAGAAGCTTCTAGTATCTACAATGTCATGCAGGATAATTAACATATAAAAATTGCAAATATTATGTATTAAAAATGTCCTCAAGTTTTCCTGCATATTACTGACTTCAGCATTACTAGTGTTGCATATTATTGATTATTATCTTTTTTAATAATATTACTATTAAATAAAGGCTAAATTATTTAAAAACCATGCGCGTGTAACTTTTCTCTACGTGTCTGTTCAGCCAGGTTAAAGAGCTCGACTGCACTGTCCTTTTATATCGGTTTTATCAATATATTTACTGCGGCTATAAAATATTTATTCAATAATAATATTGACAAACAATTTCTCTATTTTATGAGAAATGAAAAACGTAGCAAGGAAAGAAAAAAATATTGACTAAATATTTTATGTTATTGCCCTGGTAAACAATAATAAGATTACTATTCCGAATAGTAAAAGATAAACTCAAGATAGTAGAAATAGTGCTCTATACAGCCCGATCAAAAAATAATCTGACCCCAAAAAAAATTAAAGAACTGATGAAAATTTGGGAATAGGTTGTTGAAATTGTTTTCTCGGGGTGAAAAAATATACATTCAAAATAAGTCTGGTATGTATTGGATAACATGACTAATTCTAAGCAACTTTTGTTCTATATAGTTTTTTTCAACAAGTCAATACTTGTTGAGTTATTTGCGAGTGAATATATTTTCAACAAAACAAATTACATGTTTTTGAACGGTTTTTCGCAAGTAACTAAAAGAGTATTTTATCGAAAAAAGTATTCTTAGCAAAAATATAGCTTATAAAAAAGTAAAAAAAATGGTGTATGTATGAAGTCTGTAGACACACTAGTAGCCGTCTTGTATCTAATGAAAAGTAGGTTCTTATCGGTCAAATTCCAAATCAAATATTTCAACGTGAAATAGCCAAAAAAACGGACACTATTCGGAAAAAACTCATTACAACTTTTTTGTTTTTCCTCATTACAAGTTTTTAAAAATAAGTTTATTTTTCTTTTTTTTTTAAAACTTTTAACATTAAAAGGAAGTGAGTTCCGCTCAAAATATTATTGGTCCCTTTTATTTTTTGGAAAAGAGAATCGCGAAAATCACCCCCATTTCAATCCAAATTAAATGAATCGTTACCGCTTTACACGTTATTTTGCTTGTGTAATCTTTATATTTTCTGTAAGTTTCATTGGTTCAAAGTGGTTATTTTTGAAAAGGCTTTTAAAATGGCTTGAGCGGGTCACTAATCACGAGTGTATGCAAATTCTAAACAGCCATAGCATAACCAATTTTTGTTTAACGGAAAAAAAAATCCAAAATATTCAGAAAAGCAAAAAGTACATTTTATTTCTCTTTGAAATTTTGGTATTACAAATAATTTTTAAGTGATTTTGAAAAAAAAAAAGAAATTTTTTTCAAAATCAATAACAAAGATTTTATAACCATTTTTTTTCAACAATGAGCACTTTGAACCAATTAAACTTATAGATCATATAAACAATATTTAAGTAAAGTAACTTGTGAAGCGGTTACGATTAACTTTATGTGGGATGCTAATTAGATGTTGATTTTCGCGATTTTTTTACCAAAAAATAAAAGGGACCAACAATATTTTGAGCTTAGCTCACTTATTTTTAATGTTGGAAGTTCTTTTAAAAAACTAAAATATACCTTTTTTTAGATACTTTAAAAAATCTGTAATGAGGTTTTCCCGAAAAGTGCTTAGTTTTTTGGTTATTTTACGTTGAAATGCTCGATTTTGAATTTGATGAATAAGAACCTTCTTTTCATTGGCTACAATTCTGCTTCTACTGTGTCTGCAGACTTCATACATACACCATTTTTTACTTTTGTATAAGCTATATTTTTGCTAAGAATATTTTTTTTCGGAAAAATACTTAATTTTTTAGTTATTTGCGAAAAACCGTCCAACAACATATTTATTTTTGTTAAAAATTAATATATTCACTCGCAGTTAACTCGAAAAGTATTGACTTGTGAAAAAACTCTATACAACAAAAGTTGCTTAGAATTAGTCATTTTATCCAATTCCGGACTTACTTTGAATGTATATCTTTCACCCCCGAGAAGGGGGTATTTCTCAATTTTTGTAAAATGGACGGGGATGTAGAAGTGTAAACTTTTTTTTATATATTAAAAGATACCTTTAACTACGTATCCGAAAATTTTCATCCTTCCTGTATTTTTTTTTGAGGTTTTCGTAAAGTTTTGTGTTCTTTGATCGGGCTAATATCTACTATACTTTTGTTATATAGGGTGAGGCAGATAACTGGCCTATTAGAAATATTTAGAGAACTAAAGGCAACAGAATCATGAAAATTGGAATGAAGGGGTTTTGAAGGGTGATCTGTTTAATAAAAATATTTTCATCAATTTGCCACTTCCGGTTATACCGGAAGTTGCTTAGAACTTCGTTTTTGTAAATTGGACACCCTGTATATTTTTACATTTTTAGATTCTACTCGACGTCTTCTTTCTTAAAATATGCAGTTTTGTTATGTTATACAGGGTAGTTTAAAAGCTAATTACGTTTTTTTATTATTTTCGTAGCCAATTTCACACCCTGTAGATTTGTAGTAGTTGGATATCAAAAACTCTATTTATGTTAAAATGATTTTTAATATAGTCTACTATTATTAAAAATTATTAGTATAGCTAAATGTTCAATTTTAGTATACAGGGTTGGTCGAAACTCGGAATGAGGATTTTCTGAATTTTCTTAAATGGAACACCCTGTATTTTAGTATTGCAATGAAAAGTCATTTTATGGTACTTTTTTATTTCTTAAGCATTCCCTATACCTAAATGCTTTAATTTGTGCTTAATTGTTAATCGCGCCAAAAATGTTAACTACGTAGGTATTTTGAAAGCTCAACCATTATTGGCAATTTTAAAGATCAGTCTAGATTAATATGTATTTATTTCCGAAAAATTATTTGTGATTGAATATTGTCACGGCCAACCTAATAAAATTTCACGTATTTTTTGTTGAAATTAATGTTTGGTTTGAATCACCAATAACTCACAAATTAAAGCAGTTAGGTATAGGGAATGCTTAAGAAATAAAAAAAGTAGCATAAAATATCATTTCATTACAATAATAAAATATAGGGTGTTCCATTTAAGAAAATTCAGAAAATACTCTTTCCGAGTTTCGACCAACCCTGTATAGTACAATTCAACATTTAGCTATACTAACAATTTTTAACAATAGTAGACTATATTAAAAATCATTTGAACATAAATAGAGTTTTTGATGTCAAACTACTACAATTCTACAGGGTGTGAATATTGCTAGGAAATTAAGAAAAAAAACGTAATTATCTTTTAAACTACCCTGTATAACATTACAAAACCTCATATTTTAAGAAAGCAGACATCCAGGACAATCCAAAAATGTAAAAATATACAGGGTGTTCCATTTAAAAAAACGAAGTTATAAGCCACTTCCGGTATAATCGGAAGTAGCAAATCGATGAAAATATTTTCATTAAAGAGATCACTCTTCAAAACCCCTTGATTCCAATTTTAATGATTCTGTTTCCTTTAGTTCTCGAGATATTTCTAATAGGACTTTTATCTGCCTCACCCTGTATACTGTTAAGAGTAGGTATATTCAAGAGTACACACTTTTAAACAAAGCTTAAATATCAGATAGAGCTTAAAATGCCTTTTAATAGTGTACATAAAATCGTTGTAGACTGACCCCAACTAATCATCTTAAGATTCACTCCACTTGGTGGTGACAAATGGCAGGATTAAATAACGTCGGGGGAATAGATAGTTAGTCTTTTGTTATCTAATTAGAACCAGTGAATCGTATATTATCTTGCCAACTTCAAAGATATCTCTCCAAAAGGATACTATTACCAGAATTTGATAGAAAATATTAAATATTGTATTTATATAGAATAAAATATATAGCGTGCAACAAAAATGTAGGCTAAAAAAGTTAAATCACATATTCTAGGATAAAAAATATTTCGTTTGAACCTAACTTACCTTAGTACAAACGTGCACATAAAAAAAGTTAAAACCTTTTGAACGTACAAAATAAAAATATATTTTTTTAATAATATATTGAAAACTGTTAGATATTTTATATTGAAAATGGACATGTGACTTCCTTATGGCAGAAACATCTTAAAAAAATATCAGTGAAATTTGTGCACCCCATAAAAATTGTATGGAGGATGTGTTACCTTAATTCCTCCTAAACGTTTGAGTACGTTCCTTTAAATTTTTATGTGGTACCATTAGTTAAACACAATGTTTTTAAAACTTTTTTGCCCCTTATATAGTACTTTTTTAATATGTTTCAAAATTTCTGAATACCTAGCAAGATGTAGGTTATAAATTATATTTTGATATTATTACCAGGTCTCTTAAAAGTCTTATTTAGCCATTTACAAATATGTGGTAGATTTTACAAATGCTCAAAATATATCGATAATAATAATAATATCGTAGGGCACTTTTGCCGGGGAGATCCTTTCGGACAGTTCCGGCGCCATTTACATCTTTAACCCTGTTTCAAATAACTAGTGCCGATGTATACTAATAGCCCAGGGGGACCGACGGCTTAACGTGCTCTCCGAGGCACGGTGAGAGGGCTCGTGCCATTATTGGAAATGAAAATGTTTTGTCTTTGGCAGGGTTCGAACCCACATGCACTGGCGTATGTATTGGGATACACTGCATCTCTTAGTAATCATCTTATTAAGTACAAGACAAATATTTAATATTTAAATGTCCTTGGTAAAACAAATACGTTTGTTTATAATAAACATGATTTACCCATATTACCACATCAGTGTATCAGTTTTCGATATAAGGTCAGCTTGCAATAGCAAATATTATCCTTTATTTATAATCAAGTCGACACAGCATTTTTAATACAAACACTCTCACTTTTATATATACAAAACATTAAACAGGGGAATCCACATTCTTAGTTCTAATTTTATTGCGTAAAGATTAGTCATTGGTATTTGAGATCCCAACAGGTAAACATCACAGCGGATAAATATTATACCACCAGCTCTTTACCGTAGTTACTTCAAAGTACAAATAAATGAATTTACAGTGAGTAGTGTTACTTCATCAACCCTTATGGTAGGGGGTAACCACCCCTCAATCATCTGAGATGGTTCAGGTAAACAGGAACCACCATACGTATGAGGCCAGCGAATATGCCGTTACTCCACGGCCGCTCACTAAATATATCGATAAAAACTGGCTTATCCAAAAAGTGTACTAAAAGGCCAAAAAGTTTTAAATACATTGTGTTTAACTAATGGTACCATAATAATAATTTAATTGGAACGTACACAAAAGTTTGGAGGGGTTTTGTTCCTTTAAACCCCTCCAAACTTTTTATGTAAATGTATTTTTAAACAAACCGGATCTAGATAAAAACTGGATTATAGAAAAAATACTAACAGGCACAAACGTTTTAAAAACATTGTGTTTAACTAATGGTACCACAATAATAATTTAATTGGAACGTAAGTACACAGATATTTGGAGGGGGATTAAGGGAAAAAACCTCCATAAAATTTTTATGGGGTGCACGAATTTCACTGTTAATTATCTTAAAGATATTCCCGACATAAGAAAGCCACATGTCCATTTTCAATATAAAATCTCTAACAGATTCTAGACAGAACATCTAGACATTTTTAAATTGTCTATAGGCCCAGGTCGACTCAGCCTGATTAAAATGAGTACCCTGGGTAAAACCAGGGGTAATAATAGGTGGTTGAAGCGTAGCACTGGCCCTGTTACCTTCCTTGTATACAGTAGGCCCTAGAGATAGCAGACTGCCCTGCCATAATCCCAAAGCCGCGTTAGAGGTATAAAACGGGAGACTATTAATATTATACATTTGTACAAAGGTAAGTTAGGTTCAAGCGAACTACATATTTTTGGTCCCCTAATATGTAATTAAATTTATAATCTATTTTTTGTTACACCCTATATAATAGAAATTAGACTGAAGAATTATTATGAAACGAGTGAAGTTACCTAATATTTCTATGGCACTGTTAGCCCAGTAAATGAACACGAACTACGGCGATACCGTGTAATTTTCAGGGTCAACTCAGAATTGCATGAAAAGGCTTTAGGTTTTACTTACCCTCCACTTCAAAGTTGAACTTATGGGCCTTTACTTGGGGGGTGACAATCACCCCTTCTTGGGGGTGAAAAACGCGCGTTTAATATAAGTCCGGAAATGGATAAACTGACTAATTCTAAGCAACTTTCGTGACGTGACCTCTCTGGCAATGTCTAAGCAACTTTCGTTTTATATGTATAGTTTTTTAAGTAAGTCAATACTTATCGAGCTATTTGCGATGGAAAATGTTTACTTTTAAACAAAAAAAAAAAAAACGTTTTCAGGCGGTTTTTCGCAAATAACTCAAAAAATAAATAGTTTATCGAAAAAAATTTTCTTAGCAAAAATGTAGCAAAGAAAAAAAACGAAAAAAGTTGTGTATTCGCGGAGTGTCTATAGACCCAGCAAAAGCCCAGTTATAGCTCATGAAAAACACGTTTGTTTTCGTCAAATTCCAAATAAAATATTTCAACGTGAAATATCCAAAAAATAAAGCACTTTTCCGGAAAAACCCATTTAAACTTTTTGAAAGTGTTTAAAAATAGTTTTATTTTTATTTATTACAAAATTTTCTAGCATTAAAACTAAGCGAGTTACGCTCAAAATAAAGTTAACCTCTTTTTTTTGGTAAACAAAATCGTGAAAAGCTTCCCATATTCAGCACCCAAAATGAAATGAATCGTTCCGACTTACAAACAATTTACTTTACTTATGTATTTTTTACATCATCTGTAAGTTTTACCGGTTTAAAATTCTTGTTTTTGAAAGGGGTATAGTTGATAGGGCTTGAACGAGTTCCTAATCACGAGTATATGCAAACTTTGAACAGCCATATCTTAACCAATTTTTTCACAGAAAAACAAAATGAAACTAGCAGATTTATAAAAGCAAAATCTATATTTGTTTACTCTTTGAGATATTTCGTATCACTAATACTTTTTAAGGTATTTCGAAAAAAGGGAATTTTTACAAAATTATTAAAACAAAGTTTTTTTACTATAAAACCAAAAATTTTCTAAATTAAGCATTTCGAACCGGTCAAACTTACAGATCGTGTAACTTACAATACATAAAGTAATTGGTAAAGCGACAATGATCCATTTTATTTAACAGGCTAAATAGGGGGAGATTTTCACGAATTTTTTACCAAAAAAAGGCAATTTTATTTTGAGCGAAGCCGGTTTAGTTTTAATGCTAGAAACTATTATAAAAAAAATAAAAATAAAGCATTTTTTAAATACTAAATCTTTAAAAGCCACAACCTTAATCTGGAAATAAAAGTAAGGCTCCTACGATGTTATATTATCTTCTCAATAATATACTACGGAGTTGAATCCTGAAAACTCACTGAAGCGATGGAGAAAAAACTTGTGGCTATAAAGGCGAATCCTAAGGATATCATGGACGGACAAGATAACCAACGAGACCGTATTACGAAGAATGGGGAAGAGAGAGAGAGAGAGAGAGAGAGAGAGAGAGATGTATACCATTAAAAGGAGAAAGTTAGAATATCTCGGACACATAATGAGAAACGGCACTAAATACAGATTACTGAAAATAATCCTTCAAGTCAAAGTAGTCGTCATGTGATAAATTGGGAGAAGAAGAATATTATGGTTAAAGAACCTGAGAAAATGGTTCTCCACAACAACAACTAATCTATTTAAAGCATCAGTTAATAAAATAATTATAGCCAGAATTAGTTTACGTTGAAATATTCGATTTGAAATTTCACGAATAAGAAATTATTTTTCATGAGCCACAACTTTGCTTCTACTGGGTTTATAAACTTCATTATTACCTACACCTTTTTTTTTCGTTTTTTATAAGCTATATTTTTACCAAGTATATTTTTTCGATAAAATATTCACTTATTGAGTCTTCACTGAGTTATTTGCGAAAAACCACCTAAAAACATGTTTTTTTTGCCGAAAAATAAACACTTTTAATCGCAAATAATTCAAAAAGTATTTACTTAGATAAAAAATGCAATAAAACGAAAGTTGCTTAGAATTAGTCAATTTATCCATTTCCGGACTTATTTTAATCGCACGTTTTTTCACCCCCGAGAATAGATGACTGCTACCCGCACCTAAAAGCAACCAACGGCATAAGTTCAACTTTGAAGTGAGTGTAAGTAGATCCTGAATCCAAAATTTTCATGCAATTCGGAGTTGACCCTGAAAATGACACTCCAAAATGGTCATCTACTGGGCTATGTTGTTGAATGTTTCATAAAATTATCAAGGTATTGATGTTGTTTTAATTTAATATGTTGCATACTAGCAGTGCGATCTGATCTTCTCAAGTTTGCAGCGGGTTGTTCAAATGTCAAGATGGTAGAAGAATTTTTAAAATAATAAAAATGTACCGTTGTTCGTAAGTATACACCCAAACAAACAGCTCTCATTTCTATTAGGGGTACGTGGTGGAAATCGTGTGAAATGACTTGTTCTAAATTCTCACAAAAATAGTCAGTAAATATTTATCTATTCGAAAGATTATTCCTATCCGTATGGTTTAACCTGGGGATTTCAGAGAAGTAGAACGATCCTTTTTATTGAGAATGGCTTAAACGGTATCGGAGCAATAGAAACGTATCGATAAAATAGAAACAATAGTCAGGAAAGTTCAACATCTGTTGATGTTTCAGTAGCCTTTTTTGTTTTCCCAAGTCACGTAAAAACAAAACCTAGGAATATGCTCGTCGTAGAAGACACAAGCTCTCTTAGTATTTTATCTCTCGCGAAATATTTGAAAGTTTAAAGAAAATCTAGCACGATATCCATAATTGTAGTTACGTTTGAAATGTAAGTATGTAGTTGTATGAATAGTGGCAAGTAAAAAATGATTCACAGAGGGTTTACAGTAGAAGAATGTACATAAGTTTATGAAATTATTATATAATTTAAGAACAATTAAAACCCGTACACAGAACAGCTATGAAATGTGTGTTTAATCAAAACGCGAACAGTGAACAGTGACACAGGACCATGGGTAAGATTTTTTACGAACTTATAATATTGTCTGTATATATCATAATCCCTCTCTAATTCTCCAGTAACCTAAACATACAGTCCACAACGCTTAACGGTGTAACTGTTGTTTCATATCAGATTACTGTCTTAGACTATTGCATAGAGAATAAGAGCGTTTGATCAATGGTAATGGTACCCAAGGAAAGGTCCAAACGCGCGCAAAAGAAAGCTTCCAGTACTTAGATTGATGTGTCCTTAGTGGCTAGTGATAATCAATAAAGGAGTTCACCTTAGATGGGCAGTACTCTCTGGCAATGTCCAAGCATAATTGTCTGTACAGGTGTCTAGGTAGGTGGGACCGTGCAAGTTCGGCAAAGCGACACCTGGTCTCTACGCTCAGCAACATTTTTCGTACTTTTAATTATATTGGCCAATTATGTTAGTCCTGGTTACTGGATAATTGTCAAGGCCATAGTCCAAAAAAATAATAAGAAGGAAAAATAAGGTTCAGGTTAAGTTATTAAAACGTAAACAATAATTGTATATAGTAAATAAAAATAGTTAATAAAATGCAGCACTGCAAGCAAAATACAATTAATTAAATTATACCTTTATATAATAATTGCATATCATATCAATATTGTGGAGCAATATATAATTTTTCTTCTTCAATGACAGTAGGTATGAAATATACGTAAATTTGACAGTTTCTCGTATCCCCTCCAAGTACTTGCACACCGCGAATAGGATATTGGTAAGGTATAGTTTAAAATTAAGGATGAGAATTATTAAAATCATACAGCAAAAAGTAAAATATTATTTTTAATAGAGGGCATACGTGGAAAATTGGAGGATAACTGCCATGGGCAGAAAAAAGAAATAGAAAAGAGTTATCCAGAGCCATGGAAAATAGTAATTGAATTATTTTAAACTACTGAGACCCTTACCTAGTGCTTTTTAGGATTAAAACCTTTTTGGGCTTTAAGTAGGCATTTTGTAGGTAGGAATACAAAATAATAATTGCCAATCGACATTATTTTTGGGCTGAATTGACACTGATGGTATATTAGTTTCTGTTCATGTTTTTATGTTTTTGTGCGTTTTATGTATTTCTTTTGATGGCTCATGTCACGCCACTACTAAAGCTTATATCTTGCAGCGTCCTTAACGCCATACTGGCCAGCATGGAGTTAACATTATAAATGTCTGTTTCGAGTCGTTTTATAACAAGTCTGCTTATTCATTTCCTGGCATCCCATAATGTCGCGGAATCTAAATTAGAAATACCTTGATATCTAGTGCCAATTTGTTATGAAGATCATTGTGACTAAAAGTATCAATTATGGTAGGGAAGCCCAAGCGGAGATTTTTGCAGTTACTCGAGCGCGTCAGATTATCTTATTAGGAGAAACCTGGTACCCTGTAGATGTACCTCTACCATATATTGGCTCTTTACACAGGGAAGTTCGTTTGGGGGGCCCGAAAAAAAATCTATCCTTAAAAATACTCGAAATTGTCAGATTAAGCTAAGGTGAGTTAAGTATATGCAAAAGAGTGTATATATTTAAAAAATCTGACGATTTGAGTAGGCCTTAAGGAAATGAGTGAGTCAAAAAGTTTCACAAAAAAAAGCGAATATTTCGCGAAATTTAATGAATGTCAGATCGAAAAACTAAAAATAACTTCTCTTCAATATTTTTCAAAAATCTATCGAATGGTACTAAACATGACCCCCCACGGAGAGGGGTGGGGGTAAATTTAAAATTTTAAATACAAACCCCGCGATATTTAGCAAAATGAACATCAGATCGAAAAATCTTAAATGGGATCCCCGAACTTTTATTGCAGATTTGGATTTTCTACGTAAAAATAAGCAACTTTTATTCGAGATATTTTTTCGAATTATGAATAGATGGCGCTATAATCGGAAAAAACCATTGTTGGAAATGGAAAATTAAATTAAAAAATTGCAAGCGCCCGCTAAAATGGAAAATTTTACTTAACTTTTTTTTGATTTTTGGACCTAATAATCACAACCCAATAGGCCCCCATAACGCTCGAGTGACTACAAATTTAGCATACTTTGCTCCCCGACTATTATAATTTGGTAAGTGTGTTATTTACCGCTAATAGTCACATATAACCTATCAGTGTAAATATCAATTGTCTTTGCCCTGTAACACCCTTTAGCTCTCCTTAATAAACTCCAGCCTGGAACACTGTAGTGTGTTGACCAATGCTTCAACTTTTTTATGTTTTTGTTGTCTATATAGATACTTCTAATCCAGTTCCTTAAGTTGTTTTTGATCTATTAGTGGATCAGGTACCATTGGAGTAGGTACTTAAAGGACAATAAATCTCACAAGTTTATCTATCGATAAAATGTACGTGAGGCAATAAATAAATGTTATTTAAACTACAGATTCTCTTTTAGATTATAATATTAAAAGTATATGAGGCCAAATGATCACCGATCTTATTAAAACCTAAATTCCACAATGTCTGGTAGTTTCCCTGTGCATGTTAGTTTACTGACACATGTTTTTCATGGAGTCTTCTTTGGGAGTCTATAATTCACAAAAATTAATATTATTTATATTAACTTTGTTACATTCCAGAGAAAAGGGGTTCTGGCTAGTGGCGCACAACCCCCCTATGCAACACTATAATATACATGCAAAGTTTTCGACCAATTTCACTGAACTGAAAAATGCGCCAAATCTTAATTTAAATTTAGGAAAAGAACCACCAATTACATACGTCAACCATCCATTTTGGTCTAAGGGTGTAAGACTCTCCCCATTTGGGGTTTCTTTTTTGGGCTCGTCCCTAAAACCCCCAAAATTTCAAAAATTTTAGTCTGTCTTCTGCGGCTTTTGATAGTACTGGTACAACCATTGGATTGTATCTTTCCAATGCATATATAATTTTGAAAATCGGTTTTACCATAAAAAAGTTACCGAACTCATAAATTTGAATCAATTTCTATTCAAAAGAGGAAAAATGTTTGTGGGTGGGTATGTGTGTGGAAAAGTCAGTTACTACTTGTCAGTACCTTTTAAACGCGTATTTATTGATCAAAACCGGTTAAACCGTTTAGTAGTTATCGAGCTCTAAAATAACAGATTTTTTAGTTAGACTGGCAAGCGGGTTCGGCTGCCCAAATACGCACTCACTCTAAAGCAAATTCAAAAAGCAGACAGGCTCCCGATTACACGTTAAGCCTTATAATCCACTAAACCATTATATCCCCGAAATGGTCTAATGGTTACAATGCTAAACGTGTGATCGGGAAATTCGAGTTAATTTCCCAGCCATCCAAATTTTTGTTTCAACCTGTTCCGAATAAAAAAATCTAGTGTACATTCGATAGAAAACAAAAAAAAGTAGCTCGAAAAAATATATTGAAATGACTGGAAAATGAATTGGGATTGCCCGATTACAAGCGTCGTAACCACTAGACCAGCGTTTCCCAACCGGTGGGTCGCGACCCACTGGTAAGTTGTGGGGGGCGGATTTCAGGTGAGTCGCGACGTGGCTGTTACAGTAGCTGAATAACGTACGTATATAATATCATCACGGGTGAGGCATGGGTCGCGAATATGAAAAAACATCAGAAGGTGGGTCACCAGACATAAAAGGTTGGGAACCACTGCACTAGAGCATTTTGGCGATAATGGTTTAGTGCAGTGGTCAGCAAACTTTTTAGCCAAAGAGCCAAAATATGATCATTACAACAATTTAAAAAAAAATTGGGAGCCAAATCTGCTTGTTTAGCGAACTTTTATTGCACTAAAAAACTAAAGGGTCTAGTCGGTTAAGATAGTGAAAAATGTTCCCAGCGATATTCCAAAAATAAAAAAACCACATGTTCTACATCAAAAAGTATTCGACCAAAACAATTTTTAAGCCCATCCAAACCCCCCAAAAAATTAAAACCTGTTTCGTTTTTTGGCGGTATCTTTGTTTCTAATCATCGAAGAAAATTCAATTTTCTTTCGTTTTTTAAGGTTTTATTTCCCACAACACTGTATTTTTTATTTTTTACAAAGTTTTTGGCGCAAAATCAATTTTTTAAATGTTGATATGTAGAACTGAAAAGTGAAAGAACAGCAAACGTGAGCTTTTTCAGCTGATCATAAGAATCAGGAATACTATTCCAAGCGTTGAAAATGATCATGCCTTCCTTCTCCAGGTCATTCAAAGCAGACCATGTGTGTTGTGAGCATTTTTTTCTTCTCCAATATTTCCAATTCAACACAAAGACGTTCAAATTTAGAGCGCCATACCTCCTTGTTCTTAAATCCAGAAGTTGTATATTTCAAAGCTATTAATGCCAATTTCTATATATAATCTTTAGACCTTCTACCCTCTCGGGTGTAGGTATTAACGTGTGCTCTGTTAACAGTGCACAAATCTCTTCCATTGTTTCCTGTCCTGTGCCATCGCCTTTGCTTCGTTCCATGCTATTCCTTTTTTGTCCAGAATCCTTGCCATCACTTCGTTCCATGTCTCTCTCGGTCTTCCTCTACTTCTTTTTCCCTGCACCTTCGTTTCCCATATCTTTTTAACTGGTACTTCTTTCTGTAGTCGTTGTAGATGACCCCACCAACTTAATTGTCTTTTTTCAACATACTCCATCATTGTCTCGATTTTCAGTTCTTCTCTTATGTAGTTATTTCTTACCCTATCCCTTCTAGTGACTCCTTGAACTCTGCGTAGATACCTCATTTCTGCTGCCTGTATCTTACTTTTCTGTTGTCTATTTAGTACCCAGGATTCACATCCGTATGTAAGTACTGGTCTGTATATAGCCTTAAATATCTTGATTTTCGTATGTTTCGATACTTCTTTCTTGTTAATAATTGTTTTTCCTATTGCGTGGTACAGTCTATTCACTTTATCAATTCTTTTGTTGATCTCAGCTCCCTGTCTACCTGTTTCTTCAATGGTTACTCCCAAGTACTCGAATGATTGTACCTGTCTAATCTCTGTATCATCTACCTGGACATGCACATCCTCTCTTTCTTTAGCTATTACCATTACCTTCGATTTCTCTTTGTTCATAGTCATACCATACTTTTTTAAAACTGTGTTCCATGTTTTTACGCTTCTTTGTAGCTCGTCTTCAGTCGCTGCTAAAATTACTACATCGTCGGCAAATGTACAATCTGCTATCTCCGTGCTTTTCAGATTTCTATACCCTATGTGTAATGGTCTGACTTTTGTTTTTGTTTCTTTTATTATTTCGTCCATAAAAGTAATAAATAGTAACGGGCTCAAGCTTCCCCCTTGTCTTACACCTTCAGTTGTTCTGAACTGCTCAGATATCATATTTTTACTAGATATCACACGGTTTCTAGTGTCTCTGTATATTGATTTAGTTACCTGTATAAGCTTCTCTGGTATGTTTCTGTTCTTCAGACTTTTCCATACTTTTGATCTAGGTACTTTGTCGAATGCTTTTTCCATATCAAGCTAACTGAGGTACGTTTTTTTCTTCCTAGATAATCTTTTATTTATTATATCGTTTAACGTAAAAATGTGATCTTGTGTACATCTACCAGGTCTAAAACCACTTTGCGATTCTTCTAAAGTTGGTTCTATTAGTTTTCTCAGTCTACTCTCTACTATTAGCTCATAAACTTTCATCACTGTACTTAACAGAGTTATTCCTCCATAGTTATTGCAATTCTTGTTGTCACCCTTTTTATGTATAGGTACAATTAGACCAATCTCCCAGTCTGTAGGTATTTGTTCGTCTCTCCAAATCATTTGAAATAGTTCTAATAACTTTTGTAGTCCCATATCACCCATGTTTTTGACCATTTCCGCCGTAATTTGATCATGACCTGGTGCCTTTCCATTTTTTAGCTTCCTAATCACGTCAGTTAGTTCATCCATTGTAATGTTTGGTATAAATTCAACTTTTTGTTCGCCAGTTCTTTCTTCATCTTCTTCACTTGTGCTATGTGGTTCGTGTTGTAGTAGTTTCTGAAAATATTCTTTCCATCTTTTCATAATGCTCACTTCATCAGTCAGTAGATCTCCGTTCTGATCTTTTAGTGATGTTACTTATTTATGTTTATTACCTATTATTCCTTTTCTGACCTTATAAAATAATTTCTGATTGCTTCTGCTATCGTGTTCTAATTTGTCTCCAAAATCTTTGCAGGACTTTTGTTTTGCTGCTACGACTATATTTTTAACTCTTTTCCGCTGCTCTCTATATTGTTTATAATTTTCTTCTGTTCGGTTACCTAGATATTTTCTCCACATCTCCTTTTTCTTGCGCGTGTGTCTTCTGATTTCCTCTGTCCACCATGCTGTTAGTTTCTGTTTACTGTTGCTTTTGTGTATTCCACAAACTCTCTCTGCTGTTTTTATAACGGTGTCTTTGAATGTTTGCCACATTTGTTCCACTTGTAGGTTTTCCCAATTTTTCCCTCCTAATTCTTCGTTCAAAACATTTACATATTTGCTCGCTAAGCAGACAGGCTCCCGATTACACGTTAAGCCTTATAATCCACTAAACCATTATCCCCGAAATGGTCTAATGGTTACGATGCTAAACGTGTGATCGGGAAATTCGAGTTAATTTCTCAGCTTTCCAAATTTTTTTTTTCAACCTGTTCCGAATAAAAAAAATCTAGTGCACATTCGATAGACAACAAAAAAAAAGTAGCTCGAAAAAATATATTGAAATGACTGGAAAATGAATTGGGATTGCCCGATTACAAGCATCGTAACCACTAGACCAGCGTTTCCCAACCGGTGGGTCGCGACACACTGGTGGGTTGCGGGGGGCGGATTTCAGGTGAGTCGCGACGTGGCTGTTACAGTAGCTGAATAACGTACGTATATAATATCATCACGGGTGAGACATGGGTCGCGAATATGAAAAAACATCAGAAGGTGGGTCACCAGACATAAAAGGTTGGGAACCACTGCACTAGACCATTTTGGCGACAATGATTTAGTGCAGTGGTCGGCAAACTTTTTAGCAAAAGAGCCAAATATGATCATTACAACAATTTAAAAAAAAATTGGGAGCCAAATCTGCTTGTTTAGCGAACTTTTATTGCACTAAAAAACTAAAGGGTCTAGTCGGTTAAGATAGTGAAAAATGTTCCCAGCAATATTCCAGAAATAAAAAAACCATATGTTCTACATCAAAAAGTATTCGACCAAAACAATTTTTAAGCCCATCCAAACCCCCCAAAAAATTAAAACGTGTTTCGTTTTTTGGCGGTATCTTCGTTTCTAATCATCGAAGAAAATTCAATTTTCTTTCGCTTTTTAAGGTTTTATTTCCTACAACACTGTATTTTTTATTTTTTACAAAGTTTTTGGCGCAAAATCAATTTTTTAAATGTTGATATGTAGAACTGAAAAGTGAAAGAACAGCAAACGTGAGCTTTTTCAGCTGATCATAAGAATAAGGAATACTATTCCAAGCGTTGAAAATGATCATGCCTTCCTTCTCCAGGTCATTCAAAGCAGACCACTTGTGTTGTGAACATTTTTTTCTTCTCCAATATTTCTAATTCAACACAAATACGTTCAAATTTAGAGCGCCATACCTCCTTGTTTTAAATCCAGAAATTGTATATTTCAAAGCTATTAATGCCAATTTCTAAAGGAGAAAATTTCAACTCGATTATCGTAGCTTCAAGAGGATTTTTAACAAATGCTAAAGTTTATAAGTTTGTTAAAAACTAATTTATCAGAATAAGATGTATCTAGGTAAAGTTTTTCCTTAAAGTTTTTTTTAACCTTTAACTACCCGCGCATCAAGTTATAACATAACTACACGCGTGGCGTACTTTGTACGCCACAAGAAAATACACTTAAAAACAGCGGATTTGTTTAATTTTTTTTGAAAAAATACACTTAGTTGTTTGTTATAAACCTTATTCGGCATCACTGAATACTTGGAGTTTCTTTTCAGTAAGCCAATTGGGATTTATAACTGGAATCATGGAATAACTGGATTCCATGATAAATAAAATTACTAATAAACAATTTTTTTAAATGTGATTTTTTACAAGAGAAAAAGTATTGTTTACAAAGAAAAATATATTTTTTGCCATAATGACTAAAAAACAATTAAAATATGTACTTATATTACGACTTATAGTAATATAATCCTGGGGAAGGCAACGGGAAACCACCCCTTTATTTCACCCACGAAAGTTCATGATATGAGCAATAACTGCGAGGGCTCGGATGATGAGCTTCGCGATCCGGATGGCACCCGGCGCATCTTCTCGTCCGGGGAGGAATGTGTGAAATCAGTTACCGGGCATGTAGACGTGACTCATCAGGCTTTACATGCGAAATGTGCTACTGATGAAAAACAAAAACTTAATAACCGCAAACTATACAACATAGCTACATGGAATGTCCGTGGTCTTTTACAACCGGGCAAACAAGATATTCTGGAGAAGGAACTGGAACGAACCAATATCTCTGTGGCCGGGCTCTCTGAACTTCACTTCCGTAACGAGGGGCACTACATAACTAATTTGGGACATTTCATGTGCTTTTCAGGCAACACTAACAAAAGTATCAATGGTGTTGGCTTTTGGGTTTCAAAATCTCTTTCTCCTTATATACTGGGATATCAAGCTATCAGTGATCGTATAATTTCCTTAAAACTAAATGGATCTCCCTCTATTGTCCATTTGATTCAGGTCTATGCGCCTACCTCAACTGCTGATGATGATACAACTGAATCTTTTTTCAACGAACTGGAATCATATCTGCAAAATATCCCAAATAAAGAAATCGCTATCATCATGGGTGATTTAAACTCAAAAATCGGAGTTACTATGGCTGACGAACATATACGAAATATTGTGGGTAGATATGGAATAGGTGAACGTAATTCAAGGGGAGACCGCCTTATCCAGTTCTGCGTTGACAATGACTTGACAATAATGAACTCTATGTATAAGCACCACCCCAGAAGATTGTACACTTGGATCTCATCTAACGGACGACACCGAAATCAAATCGATTACATAATGATTAAACATCGCTGGAAAACATCTATTAGCCAATGTAAAACACGACCTAGCGCTGACTGCGGCTCTGACCACCAACTTCTTTTTGCAACGCCAAAGCAAAAATTCAAGGCATGTGCTAGGATCCAAAACAAGAGGATATCAAAAATAAAAGATACACAACAATTTAAAAGCCAATGTAATGAAAGATTCGAAAATATTTTACCAACTATCGTCACTCATGATTCCGAAAAGATTTGGTTATCTTTTAAAAATACCTTGATACAGACCTTGACTGACTGCGAGGCACAGTCTAATGCCGTTTCAACCGGACCAAAAAAGGTGTGGATGTCTGCAGATACTTTTGACCTCGTTGAAGAACGTAGAAAACTTAAAATTGCTGGAATTGAGAACCCTCTCAGGAATTCCCAGTACCGACAGCTATCTAGAGCTATTCAGGCTGCTTGTAGAAGAGACAAAAACAAGCATATAGAGAAAATCTGCAGAGAAATTCAACTACATGCCGACACAAATAACACCAAAGAACTCTTTGATAAAGTCAGACTACTCACACGTAAATTCAAGCAGAAATCTTGGTCTATCAAAGATGATGAAGGTAATGTACAGACGGATTTGGACAAGGTTATTGATGTTTGGAGGGCGTATTGTAAGTCTTTATACGCCAATACGGACCAGATGCCAGCGGAAACCCCGTTTGTACCTGAATGCCAGACCTCCACTTTCCATTCTCCTTCAACAGAGACACACTACACTAGTTTTGAATCGGAACCTGACATACTTTTTTCCGAGGTGGAATTCGCTTTAAAAATACTTAAGTTAAACAAAGCAGCAGGATATGATCTCATTACTGCAGACGTCTTGAAGCATCTTCCGGAATGTGGAGTGAAAATATTAGATCGATTGTGTAATGAAATATGGCACACAGGCGTCTGGCCTGAAGATTGGAGAAAGACCATAATCATACCTCTTCATAAGAAAGGTTCAACAAATAATTGTAACAACTACAGGCTATTAGCTCTAATATCACACGCCAGTAAGGTGATCCTCTACATACTGCAACGGCGTCTAGAAAACTTCATAAGTTGGCAAATAGCACCTGAGCAGGCTGGATTTGTAAAGGGCAGAGGTTCTAGAGAACAAATCCTTAATGTAAGAAACATCATAGAAAAAGCCAGAGAATACCAGATTCCGATATTTATATGTTTCGTCGATTATACAAAGGCCTTTGATAATGTTAGATGGGACAAACTATGGAACATATTGACGACAATGGGTGTACCTAAACATTTGACTCACCTTATTAGCAAACTGTACCAAGATAAGCTGGCATATATTCGAATGGACGGATACCTGTCTGACAATTGCACTTTGGAGAAGGGAGTACGCCAAGGATGCGTTTTATCTCCCTTATTATTTAACATCTATTCGGAGTTCATATTGCGCAGAGTCTTGGATGGTTGGGTGGGAGGAGTAAACCTAGGTGGTGTTAAGATATCTAACTTGCGTTTCGCAGACGACACTACACTTCTAGCCTCTACTCCAGAAGAAATTACTGAATTATTAAAAAACTCGAGGTAGAAAGTGCTAAATTTGGACTCATGGTTAACTACAACAAAACCAAAATCATGGTTATTGATCGCCAACAACAGTTTCCTGAAACCCAAACTATTGCGGGATGCGAGGTAGTCTCATTTATGATATATCCTGGAGCTCTAGTTAACAACACAGGCAGTTTTGAACCCGAAATTAGAAGACGCATTCAACTAGCAAGAGCAGCAATGAGTGAACTAAACGGGGTCTGGCGTGATCGTCACATTACTATGACAAACAAAAAGAGACTCATTTCAACTCTGGTCTTTTCCATATTTTACTATGCATGCGAGACATGGACAGTCAAAGAGTCAGATAGACGACGTATAGACGCCTTTGAAATGTGGACATGGAGACGCCTGCTTCGAATTCCATGGACGGCTCGCCGTACAAATATCTCGGTTCTGGATGAAATTAAACCGGATCAGCGTCTCTCCAGTACCTTTTACTCTAGAATTTTAAAGTTCTTTGGTCATATCCATCGAAGTGATCACAAAATGTAGCGGTTGGTGGTCCAAGGAAGGCCTCAGACTCAACGCCAACGCGGAAGATCTCCACAGTGATGGGCGGACATTACTAAAAAGCTTTCTCAACAAACAGTATACTGAGGCAATACATGTAACTGATGACCGCGACCAGTGGAGAAATATTATCAATCAAACTGTCCGAGCTGCTGAAGCCCAATTATGAACCACAACACATCTACTAAGATGTTAATGACTATGATGATGAATCCTGGGGTATATTGTCCACCACCGGAAACAACAAATAATAAAATGTAAATTACGATCTTTCCAGAACGCCGATTATAACGAAACTAAAACCAAATTGTAAAGCACATTCCAGTGATAGGTTAGAAAAATAAGCAAGGTCAAAAATTAAATTTTTAAATATATTTCCAGTAGAATTCTTATATATGGCGTACAAAGTACGCCAGCGCGTGTAGTTAAAGGTTAAATAAAAATATTATTGCTCTTTTCGTAGATAATTGTGCCAGAGCCGCACCTAAGGAGCCAAAGAGCCACATGCGGCTCCGGAGCCGCACTTTGCCGACCACTGGTTTAGTGGTTTATAACGCTTAATGAGTAATTGAGAAGCATTATATTTAAGTTCATACATTTAATTCATAAAGAACTAATGAAAAACTCGTTAAACAAGAATAAAAAACCACCGCTAAATACGGTAGAAATGAGAGGCGCAAACGATATTCCAGCTACAAAAGAACTGACATGAATATTACGTGGCGCAAAAATTTATTTTCATTTTGATGGAAAATAAAACTCTAGTTTTATTTTGAAACATTGTTTCAGAATATTTGCTAAAATTGAAGAAAAGCGCGCCACAAAAGAGTGCCTTTGATAAAGTTTGCAGTTTAAGGCTTTTTTTATGTCACGTAATATTCATATCAGCTTTTTGGTAGCTGGAATATTGTGTGAGCCAATGGTTTCTACTGCGTTTAGCGGTTTTTTATTCTTGTAGAATAGACACTTTATCACATATTTTATTAAATAATGAGAACAGTTTTTCTATATTTACAGTTCCTCCGGAAACTTTAACTTATTCCTACAAACAATTTTTTACATGAGCGCCACCCCTGTAAACACTCTAAGTACCCAATCAGCAGCATTCTGCGCAAGACAGTACGTTTGCATGGAATATAGAGTTGAACGTCTACTGTACTAAATGGATTTTAATACAGTACCCATTAAAGGGTTGCATTTTATCAAGACAATGCCCGTGTCCAGTGGCGAAGTGTGACTTTTTCTAAAGTGTTACCAAAACTAGATGTAAAACAATCTTATTGAAAAATATTTATTTATGAAACAGTTCGTGAAGTATGTTTTTTGCGAACGCACGCGATATTTAGAGCACGAGCGACAACGGAGCGAGTGCTATACATCGCGTAAGTTCGCAAAAAGTACTTCACGCACAGTTTCATACAATATTTTATCTACGATAAACAAATAAAAAAACTGTAACTCTAAGTCACTGGAATTCATTTCTATTCTACAATTTTTAGAACTTTGACATTTAAAAATCCTAACTACTTTCAAACCACAAAACTGTCAAAAATTTTGTTGTAAGTTAGGGTGACCAGATCATAAACTTCCAAGGTGACCACATCCAAGGAGCAGTAGCGTAGAATTTTTCTCTGGGGAGGGGGGTTGGCGTATTTTTTTGTTTTGTTTGTGAAAGACAAGTTACATTTTCCTACTTTTTTAAATATTTTTCATATGCCCTGGGGGAAAGGGGGTTTAACCCCCAAATCCCCTCTCCGGGTACGCCACTGCCAAGGAGGGTTTGGGGTGATATCCAAATAGGCAGGATGAAACATGGTCTTTTAGCTAATTTGGGACCTACAAATCCTTTTCAATTTACCTTTGAATATGTAATTTACGTACGATCAAGACTGCGAAACAAAGTAAAAACTTAGCCAGAATATCATGGATTAACAATCCGTCAGAACAAAACAGTTGTTAACTGAACAGTAAATAAAGCAATTTTACAAAAAAGTAAGAGCAACAAAAATAAGCCCAGCATTAAATCAAGCAAAACAAGAGGACTAAAAAACCAGAAAGGAGAAACCGTATTTGAAGAGAAACAGATCAGCAAAATATGGGAAGAATATTACGAAAAAATGATATTCACTATGAAGAAGGAAGCACATTGCGATGAAGAAATAAAACCGTAGAAGATAACGACGAATTCGAAATTTTCACAGCAGAAGAAGTACAAAAACAAATATTCAAAACCTAGGAAACGGAAAAGCAGCAGGAGAAGATGAAAAAGTAGTGGAATTAAAAAAATGCGGAGGAAGAGAATTACATAAAGAAATAAACCAACTAATACAACAAATTATGGACAAAACTCATTACCAGACGATTGGAACACAGGTATTATAGTACCTATAATATATGAAAAAATGGAGATCGGGAGGAGTGCCAGAATTAAAGAGCAATAACTTTATTAAACACCACATATAACATTCTAGCAAACATACTAAACATGAGACTTAAGTAATGCGCTGAACGAATATTAGGAGAATACCAGAATGGATTCAGACCAAGGAGGTCGATGATTAATTTCACAATTTCACACATACAGTGAAACAAATAATTCAAAAATCTAGAGAATACAACAGAGAAATTCCCCGAATATTCATAGATTTTAAAAGCGCTTTTGATATAATCAATTGGACGAAAATGATGGGGGAGATAGAGAATTTTGGAATCCCAGAAATATTAAGACAAATTATGTTAACAGTAAGCCTAAAGAACACCAAAGCAAGGATCAGTTTTAACGAACAATTTCTAAGGAGATAAATGTAAATAAATGAGTGAAATAAGGTGACTCTGTCTCCCAGACACTATTATTTAATCTGATATTGATAGTAAGCATAAGGAGGACAAACTTGTATCCACCTTAGCTACTTGGGAGTAACAATATGGAAAACCGGAAAAGAGAGAACAGATGAAAGAATTCTGCAATTTATTTTCCATCAAAATGAAAATACATTCTTGCGCCACGCCATATTCATATTATTCATATCAGCTCTTTTGTATCTGGAATATTGTGTGCTCCACTCATTTCTACCTAGTCCAGGAACCGAAGCTTTTCACCTCGCAATTTTTACAGAATGGATCGATTTGCTTGAAAATTTGAGAATAAGTAGTAGATGGTCCAAGGATCAAAATCTATATGATGCCGAAAGGCGTTTTTACCATGGGGGTGGTTGCCACCCCATTTCGGGGGTGGAAATTTTTTATTATATTTTGACCGGAAAAGTTGGTAAAAAGATTCATTCTAAGCAAAAAATGTTCTATACATTTTTTTTGATAAAATTAATAGTTTTCGATTTATTCGCTATCGAAAATGTTAGTTTTATATCGAAAAAATCAACGTTTTTAATTATTGTTCTGCTAATAACCCCAAAAGTTTTCTTTTTATCAAAACAACTTTACTTAACAAAAATGTGCATTTTAAAAAAATAAACAAAATCGTTTTTCTTAATTTTTTTAAGACCAATAGTAATCGAACTATACTTTATTATATGTTAGCTTTTCTTTGTCAAATGCTAAATATTGTAGTTTTAGTCAAAAGACGGGAAAACTATGCATTTTTCGAAGATAACTTGTTGAAACTAATTTAAAGTATTTAAAAATATCTATCTGTAGAAATAAAACAAAGGTCTCTAGTAAAAAAAATTAAGTAACATAATGAAAAGAATGTCAGTCCATATTTTTTTCATTGAAGAAGTGATCGGAAGCAACCCCCTAATCACCACCCTAATTAAAATTCCTCTTTGACCTTATTTGGTGTTCTTTATTAATGTATTATTAATAGGCACTAGAAGTTTGACTGGCTTACAATTATTAGTTTTGAAAAAAATGGAGTCAAAAGCGAATAACGAATTTTTGTAGTGGCTTTTCTTCAGAATAGAAAGATTAGAATCGGAGATACAAAAAAATGTTTAAATATGAAATTGTATCTTATTAAATTCCGAAAAACCTGATTTGCAAAAATTTTATCTACGGCAAAATTTAAGTGCGGTATTGACAATTAAAACTTGTAATACCATTGCAAAAACCACCTTTACCAACCCTTTCAAAGTCACCTCTTGTTGCGACTGAGGATTTTAAAAAGATGTAATATCAATAGGCTTAAAGATCTTACAAAAACCTACAAAATTCTTTTTTACCAAACTTTTTATGATAAAAAATAAAAAAGTTACGATTAAGAGCATTCAGTAGCGATCAACAGGTAGCAACAAACGCGGTCCAAGATTGCGAAAGTTCTGCGAACTTTTAAAAGTGAGGCAACAGTGCGTCGGTAATTCGACACTGACAGTGACGTTTATACTATCAAAAACAATAATTTTTATACACATAGGCGCTCAATGTTGCCAAGTCAGTGACGTTTGATTTCTTGTTATAAAAAAATCGATTTTTAGTAGTTCCAATGTGACACAAAACCTAGGCACGGGATAAAAAGTTTATTTGAAGAAAGTGTATTTTTTTTGTATTTACTAATGGCGGTAGAGGCTCCTCTTTTCAATATTTTATTTAGTTATAGAGTAATTTCCACGTACTAACATATTTCTGAAATTGGGCTCTGTACCGCCATTCTTTATTATATTACGAATATGTGTGCCAAATATCTCGACAAAATATTCAAAATTAGAACCGCAATCTTGGAACGCGTTTGTTGCTACCTGTTGATCGCTACTGTTTACTCTTATAAAAACAATGTATTTTTTTGAAAACAAAAGGAGAAATCCAATTGGAAGCATATTAATGTTAGTTAGCGGTGTTTTTAGTCATTGTCCTTATTTATTCTTCTTGTTTATATAATTATTAATAGATTCTAGAAGTTTGACTGGCTTAGAATGATTAGTTTAAAAAAATGGAGATAAAAGCGAATATCGAATTTTTGTAGTTTGTTTTTCTTCAGAATAGAAAGATTAGTTTAAATATGAAAATGTTTAAATATGAAATTGTAGGTTATTTAATTTCCAAGAAGCTGGTTTGAAAAAATTTTTTCTACGGCAAAAATTAAATCATAAGTGAGCCTATATCGAAAAACATTGATTTTTTCGATATAAAACTAACACTTTCGATTAGAGATGCATCAAGTCAAACTAGTTTGATTTTACTCAACAAACTTGACTTGACTTGAAAATCCAACTTTTTGTTTAAAAAAGTTTGGCTTAACTTGATTTCGATATCTTTAGGTTTGACTTGAATTCAAACATCGTCAAACAGTTTGAAAAGTTTGAATATTACGCAACGTGTTTATTTGTTCAGTGGCGGATCAACGGGAAGGGGGGGTGTAATGGGTGGGGGAGGGGTAGGGGAAATCCCCCCTCCCAACAAGGTCCAAAAAATTTTTTTTGACAAATTTCAATAAACATAGGCTGATATGATATTTAAACCGCAGACAGACAAATAAAACCCAATAAACGCGCCAGTTAGGATAATAATTATTAAGAAAGCTTATAGCGTCTTATAGTACGATACAATTGATCCAAATAATGGCATAAACGAGACATCCAAAGTGAAAGTTATCATCCAACACCAAATTGTTCTATATGGTCCACATAATGTTCAGAAAAAAGTCACACCATTTTGAGCGTCGGTTTTGAAGGGGAGAGGGGGGAGAAATCGGTAAATTCGTAGTTTTTTACGTTTTTCGTCAATATTTTTAAAACTATGCGGTTTAGCATGAACAACCTTTTATACAAAAATGTTCTACATTCAATTTAAAATAAAAAAGGCCCAGTGCATAATCCTTCTAAAATGAACGGTTCCAAAGTTACGGAGGTAGTATAGTATCTATAACTGGTCAAAAAAAGCCCTAACCCAAACATCCAAAGTAAGAGTCTTCCTCTAACACCAAATTGTTCTATATGGTCCACATATTGTTCAGTAAAAAGTTAAACCATTTTGAGCGTCCGGTTTGGAGGGGAGATTGGGGAGAAATCGGTAAATTAGTAGTTTTTTTACGTTTTTCGTCAATATTTCTAAAACTATACTTTAGCGTAAACAATGATCTATACAAAATTGTTCTACATAAAATTTAAAACAAAAAAGGTCCTATATATAATTGTTATAAAATCAAGGCTTCCAGAGTTACGGAGAGTGAAAAGTGGAGGTTTTCGATGTTTTTTATATTTTTTGGGCAATTGATGATGATTTTGGGTGGTGAGGTTGACGTTTATTCAAGGGCTTATCACTAACATGCCACTGAAATAGCAAATTTTATTTACAAAACACAATCCTGGTAAAGAAAATTTCTTTCATCAGTAATAATATTATAAATTGCCCAAAAAATATAAAAAGTATCGAAAACTTTCACTTTTCACTCTCCGTAACTCTGGAACCGTTGATTTTATAACAAATATGTATAGGACCTTTTTTGTTTTAAATTTTATGTAGAATCCTTTAGAAACCGCATAGTTTTAGAAATATTGACGAAAAACGTAAAAAACTCCGAATTTACCGATTTCTTCCCCCTCTCCCCCCAAACCCGACGCTCAAAATATTGTGACTTTTTTCTTAACATTATGTGGACCATATAGAAAAATTTGGTGTTGGAGGATAACTTTCACTTTGGATGTCTTGGTTTGGGTCTAGTTATACCATACTATTAATGCATATTTATACATTAATTTTTAAAAAATTTAAAACCAACATTTTCTGTAGCCTGTATCCGAAAGAAATTTAAATTGTAGATATAAAACTATATAGACCTGGATCCCGCGCACCAAAAAAAGTTGATTAATAGCAAGCTGAAAATTTGGTAATAGCTTAACGGTGTCTAGTCAGACAAACTTTGATGTATGGGAACACTGGAACAGGAGAAGTTTTAATGGTGGAACAGGTTAAAAATTTGGAACGTCAGACTACGTAAACGTTCCATGTATTTTGTCGGACAGAACTTCCAATTGATTTGTTACCATTTCATTAAACTCTCATGCAAAAATCAGACTGGTGTTTATCACCAACTGGGCATTTTAATGTCAAATGACAGGAATCATGTTGGTTAGTAATAGCAGTCTGATTTTTGAATGAGAGTTTAATGAAAGGGTAACAAATCAATTAGATGTTATGTCCGACAAAATATATGGGACGTTTTCGTAATCTGACGTTCCAAATTTTTAAACTGTTCCACAATTAAAACTTCCACCGTTCCAGTGTTCCCGTACATCTAAGTTTGTCCGACTAGACACCGTTAAGCTATTAACAAATTTTCAGCTTGGTATTAATCAACTTTTTTGGTACGCAGAATCCAGGTTAATAACCCAATGGTTAGTTTTGAATTTTAAAGAAATACCAACAAATAAACAGCAATACTTTTGTATTGTATTTGCAGGATCCAGGTTAATAACCCAATGGTTAGTTTTGAATTTTAAAGAAATACCAACGAATAAACAGCAATACTTTTGTATTGTATTTTCGAGTGAACTATCAGCTTGGTACCAGATGTTTTTTCGAACTGGCCCTAAGATAAATAAATGCCTTTTTTAATAAAAGAAAGTCATAAAAATTCCAAATCATTTTATTTTGAGCTGTACATTGAGACACATGTTACTGTGCTTGATCTGCTAAATACAAATTTTAAGATTTTTTCACTTGAATACTATTTTATCCTATTGTAACATGAGCGGAGCGTGAGGTGGCAATATAATACAATCCAGGGGTTCTATGTAAAATATAAGCGAAAGTTGAAAAGGTGGAAGATTGTGATTCGGTAGTTTTTTTTTATTCAAGTTAAAAAAACAATGTTACGTAATGCGCTGTTCGATCGATCCTACCCCCTCCCCGTGTAACGCGCTGTAACGTTTTACATGACCCCCCAACTTGCGTTACGTAATACTTGAACGCTCCCAAAGTAGATTAAACTAAATTTGTATAATAAAAAACTATCCAACGAATTCTTTGTTTTAATCTAGTAACACTCAAATATAAAAAAGTTATATGGATAAAACGAAATTTGACAGCAAGCAGTTCTAAGCATTCAGGAATCATTTTCAAGAAATTTAAATTTAAGACCCTATTTTGATTATAATCGCTTTCTGTATTAAGTTACTTTTATGTGGCACTCATTGTGTTATTACTTTTCTTATCTTAATTGGCAACTAACATGTCAATCTCGACAAAAAAGTATATCTACTAAATAAATAAGTATTTTTCAAACTCTTTCAAACTAGTTTGACAAACAGTTTGAATTTTCAAACCTGTACGAGTGACCAGTTTGACTTGACTTGAAATATTTGTCAGAAGGATTGACTTGAGTTTGGCTTGAAATTAAGTCAAACTCAAGTCAAGTTCAAACATTCAAGTCAAACTTGTACAACTCTACTTTCGATAGCGAATAAATCGAAAACTATTAATTTTGTAAAAAAAATGTATAGAACATTTTTTGCTTAGAATGAATGTGTTTATCAACTTTTGCGGTCAAAAAATAATATAAAATTTCCACCCCCGAGATGGGGTGGCAACCACCCCCATGGTAAAAGCGCCGTTCGGCATCATATAGATTTTGATCCTTGGATTATTCACTACTTATTCTCAAATTTTTAAGCAAATCGATACATTCTGTAAAAATTGCGAGGTTTTGTCATATATTAAGCTTCCTTACTTGGACTAACCGCGTTTAGCAGTTTTTTATTCTTATAGAATTGACACATTAACACCTACACTTTATTAAATACTCAAAACAATTTTTCTATATACCCATTTCCTCAGAAAACTTTAAAATTTATTTCTACACATTCTAATTTTACATAAGGACCACCCCTGTAAACACTCTAAAAACTCAATCAACAGCATTTCGAGCAAGACAGCACGTTTTTCATAGAATATAGAGTTGAATGTGTACTGTATTAAATGGATTCTCATTCTTAAGACCACCGTAGGACAAACACGTACCCCGTCGTGGTCCTTTGTGTGCTGCAAAAGTAATAGACTTCAAATGGATATATCCAGCGTCGAGTTCTTTATTGAATGGCGTTTCCTACGACCTGGGTCGCTTTACGGACCGCACGGAGATTTCCAATATGTATACGAAAAAATGACGATTTTCCGTTAAGATAATATACCAGGAAAGCCATAATCGTTATGGAGTATCAGAGTTTGAAGCGATAAAGATAGAAGAATATTAATTAAACTAATAAGAAGTAAAAATCTTCCTCTGTAGAAGGTATATAATTTATTTAAAATTTTTTATAAAAAAGGTCCAAGTTGGACTTGAAGTGGGTACCTCACTGGTACCATACAATCTAACGTTTTCGGACTAATCAGTCCATCATCAGGTTAAAGTTCCAGATCCAAAGTAGTTGAAACTAGCTACTGTGGTAGGTCGAATGACTTTACCAGTATAAAAAATTAGCCATTTCAGCTACATCGAGAGTGACAATAAGTCGATGTTACAAGATTAAAGTGTAATTAAAACAAAATTGAGTCTTCACCTTGGCTTCAAACTAAATGAAGTTCATAATTCAGTTTGAAGCCAAGATAAAGACTCCATTTTGTTTTAACTACACTCAGTGCCGGATTAAAGGGGGGCTATGGGACTATTAGCCCCCGGCGGTAAATTTTACGTCGATGGGTACGACGTCGCGTCGCTCCCATCACGTTTTAATTCTATATGTGGATATTTCAAATGTATGGGGTTGCAGCAGAATGCACTATGGAAAGTACTTCTTTTTTTTAGTTGCTGAAGAAATTTATGTTTTTCTTCTCAGCTTCAACTTACAGATGGAAACGACTCACTGATCTATTGAAAAATTGTGGCCATACAACATTTGTTCCAAACAGAGTTAATGTGACTCGATGGTCAGGACGATTTAATGCATTAAAAGCTCTTAATTTATGCTATCAAGACATAAAGCAAGCACTTTTAGAGTTATCCCCTAACGACGACGAGAAGATGGCAGTTCGCTGTCAATCAAACAATTTTTACGAAAAGATGGCTTACGTTAGAATTTTGTATTTATATTGCCTTTTTGTTCGAAGTACTGGAAAGAACTGACCTAGCGAGTAAATCTTTACAAAGCGCAAAAATGGACTTACATACATGTTCGTCTTTGTATAGCTCATTACAACATTTTTCCGAGTCTCTTACGAGTGATAAATGTAATTTATTTGAACAAAAGGGGTAGCTCTTATCACAACAAACGGAATACAGCAAAGAAATTAGAAGTCGCAAAAGAAAATTACAGTTTGACGAAGCAGATACAGAAGAGATCCTTACACCGCAAAGTAAGATTAGAACCCAAGTGCTGTACAAAACAATTGATTATTTGGAAAATAGGAAATGGTCGAATGCTCGAATATATGAACTTTAAAAGGAAAAAGGCAGATATCGAGCACTGAATTTATTAAATCTTGCCCAAGTATACTTTCGCTTTCTAGAGCATCCTCAGGGGCATCTGAAATAAGTACAGAAAACGCCATTGTAGAAGAGGAAAAAGTTAGACACTTCGACAAAAAATCGAAGGTGAGGTGATAAAAAGTACAAAAACGTTTCTAGACTTACTTCGTCAATAAAAGAAGGTATCCTCGAATGTCATTTAATTAAAATAAATAATTTGTTGGCAAACTTAAATTAACATCTAACTAAACACTGAACAAGGGACAAAACAGATAAATTAAAGTGCCAGTAGGTACTACATTTTGCAATATGGAGGCAGAATGAAGTATGAAATAATGGAGTATTACTTTTCTTGACGGAAATGATCCAGTGATGGCTGACAGATGACAACTTGGTGAGACTGTGACTGTGTAATATGTACAGTCACTACACATTGGGCTGCACATTCAAAAAAACTGTAAACGATCAAAGGCCTCAAGCAAGACAAAACAGTATCAGTAGCAAACGGTGAAATGAGAGGTTACTAAAAAATTTTTGTTAAATTATTTATTTGTAGTTAAATGTGAAAGCCAGTTACCACATTCAAACTTGTCAGAGGTGAGCTAAGATGTAGGTTGGCGACAATGTTTGTGGACATAGAGATTGGATGTGGTACTGGTTGACATCTGAAGAGTGGGTTGCATATTCTGTAGTACTAATTAGGTATCAGCTGTTGAAAAAAATTTGAAATTGACTTATTGAAATGGACCGAGCAAAATTTGAGATTTAGAAAACTTAATGAAATATGAAATATTATACCACTGTTAAGTCAAACTTGAAGTCAATGATCGGAATACAAGATTGAAGTGTCAAGCACTATCCAAGATCAAATGAAAACAGCGAGGGCCATGTAAATATATGATGTCAATGAAATATTAAAATTCCACAAAAAAAAAGAGTATATATAAGTTATAATTAACAAAAGTCTATTCCAAGTTATCTAATAACAACAACAAAATAGTCTTCTGGTCTAGATATGTTGACGATTGCCTAGCCATCATAGAGGGATCTCAAGATGATGCCACACAGGTCCTAGATCATCTTAATAAACTTCATCCTAACATTTCTTTTACACTTGAACCAGAGTCTAACAATAAGTTGAACTTCTTGGATATAGCCATAACTCGTCATAAAGATTCTCTAGAATATAAAATATATAGAAAGCCTACCCAAACGGATCATGTTATACATGAAACATCTAATCATCCAATACAACACAAAATGGCAGCCTTCAATAGTTTCATTTATAGACTTCTCAAATATCCACTTTCTAATGACAATTTCAATTTAGAACTTTGTACTCTTAAGAAAATTGCTCACAACAATGGTTATGATCCCAATATCATAGATAGACTTCTCAATAAAGCAAAACGAAAACTTGCAGAAAAGCTTGCTTACTCTCAAACATCCACTACCCTCAATACTAATAATAACACCAAGTATTTCTCCTTCACTTACATCAGTGACATTTCTAAAAAAATATCCAAACTTTTTACTTCCACAATTGACAATATCAAAATATCTTTCAAGTCACATAATACTTTAGGCTCCTTTCTAATTAACACCAAAGACAGGATGAACACCTTGGATAAGAGTGGTATATATAAATTAAGATGTGATGATTGTGATGCGTCCTATGTAGGTAGAACCATTCGTAAGTTGTCAACGAGAATTAGAGAACATTTGAAAAGACCAAAATCTTCAAGTTTCGGTCAACACTTGGATTCCAGCAAACATAATTTCAATATCAATACAGGCTCGTCCATTTTACATGATACCAGTAGGAAGAAAAACTACTTGGAGTTGGATTTATTGGAGAATTTAGAGATTACCAGGGAATCAAGTGAAAACTCTCATTGCCTTAACACCCAGATCAATTTAAATTGCACTAAATTTAAACCAATTTTTAAAAACTTTATTACAGCATCACCTAGTAGGAGTCCCAGCTCGGCTGTATAGGCTTTCCAGCACTGAGCCTATATTCATTAATAGTTTTACATTTCTTTAAATTTGTATCGTCAATAACACATTACATGTTAGCCAAGCTTATTTGGGGTTAATTGTTTTACAGCTGGCCTTAATTATAACTTATATATATACTCTTTTTTTTTGTGGAATTTTAATATTTCATTGACATCATATATTTACATGTCCCTCGCTGTTTTCATTTGATCTTGGATAGTGCTTGACACTTCAATCTTGTACTCCGATCATTGACTTCAAGTTTGACTCAACAGTGGTATAATATTTCATATATCATTAAGTTTTCTAAATCTTAAATTCTACTCTGTCCATTTCAATAAGTCAATTTCAAATTTTTTTCAACAGCTGATACCTAATTAGTACTACAGAGTATGCAACCCACTCTTCAGATGTCAACCAGTACCACATCCAATCTCTATGTCCACAAACATTGTCGCCAACCTACATCTTAGCTCACCTCTGACAAGTTTGAATGTGGTAACTGGCTTTCACATTTAACTACAAATAAATAATTTAACAAAAAATTTTTTAATAACCTCTCATTTCACCGTTTGCTACTGATACTGCTTTGTCTTGCTTGAGGCCTTTGATCGTTTACAGTTTTTTTGAATGTGCAGCCCAATGTGTAGTGACTGTACATATTACACAGTCACAGTCTCACCAAGTTGTCATCTGTCAGCCATCACTGGATCATTTCCATCAAGAAAAGTAATACCCCATTATTTCATACTTTATTCTGCCTCCATATTGCAAAATGTAGTACCTACTGGCACTTTAATTTATCTGTTTTGTCCCTTGTTCAGTGTTTAGTTAGATGTTAACCCGGGAGTAGTCGCGCTCACTTCTGTAACGTCGATAGTCGCGTGTGAGATTCTATCTCAAAATACGAATTTAAAACAAATTTCTATTTTGTACTATTTTTTTCTACTTTTTATATTGAAAATATATATATTTCTAACATTTTTTAAAAAAAACCTGTGTTAACGGCCACCTGCCAACATCGGCCACCTGTCCTAACAGCCAGTTTAAAAATTTCCCAAACGAATTATATTATGTAGACTACAAAAATTGGCAATATCGGCCACCTTTCTATATCGGCCAATAGTTCTTTCATTTTTAGTGGCCGTTAATGACAGGTTTTACTGTATTACGAAAAAGGATAAAATGTGAGATTCTATCTAACGGCGCGACTACTCGCGGGTTAAATCTAATTGGCTCTCCCCAAAGCCATAAATTCCACAAAAAGAAGAAGAAAAAAAAATTCCTATGCATTACTACACCCTTCCTCGAGGCACTTACGAAATTTTTTCAAAATTGCAAAATTTTTCATCAAGTTATCGCGAAAAAGGATAAAAATTGAGATTCTATCTCACCGCGCGACTACTCGCGGGTTAATTTAAGTTTGCCAACAAATTATTTATTTTAATTAAATGACATTCGAGGATACCTTCTTTTATTGACGAAGTAAGTCTAGAAACGTTTTTGTACTTTTTATCACATCACCTTCGATTTTTTGTCGAAGTGTCTAGCTTTTTCCTCTTCTACAATGGCGTTTTCTTTACTTATTTCAGATGCCCCTGAGGATGCTCTAGATAGCGAAAGTATACTTGGGCAAGATTTAATAAATTCAATGCTCGATATCTGCCTTTTGCCTTTTAAAATCGATTATTTGGCAAATAATCTAAAATCTAGAGGAAAAGCTTATGAAGATCTTGCCATCACTTTCTCATTTTTATTTTCTCTGCCTCATTCATAAGATAACGTGATTTCAGACAAAGCGTCGGTATTAATGAATATTTATTCGAATGACTTGGATACATCTCTAGCAAGTGAGTGTATTCAATTAAAACATTTTATAATGTCACTACTAGGCCAAGTTGAGTATAAAAATCCAACAACTCACAGTGCTACTTTTGTGATGGAGCTTTTGCATAAAAATAATATAATTGAAAAATTCCCAAACGTAGAAATAGCACTAAGAATCATCTTATCGTTAATGGTTACTAACGCAACTGGTGAAAGATCATTTTCCACTTTAAAACGGGTCAAAAATTATTTGAGAAAGACAATGACGAAAGAAACATTAAATTCGTTCGCTGTTTTAAATATTAATAATTATCTGCTTACAAAATTAGATTTTAATAAAATCATCGACCTGTTTGCAAGTAGGAAGTCCAGGAAAATTTGTTTGTAAATAATTATGTTAATTTACTTTATAAGTTGTGAGTTTGTGTCTTTGTGGCTTTTATATATTTGTAATAAATTACCTAGTAATATTAAAATAGTTTTAATGAAGTGTTAACCTAAGACTCATCTATACCAACTAAAGAGTGGCGGTATAGTATTACCTAGCCTCCGGGGGTCTATGAACTAAATCCGGCACTGCACTACACTTTAATATTGTAACATCGACTTATTGTCACTTTCGATGTAGCCGAAATGGCTAATTTTTTATACTGGTAAAGTCATTCGACCTATAGTCTAAGAGCTAGTGAACCCTCCGACTAACGGTCTTCCTGTAAGGCTGGAAATTTGTATAGTGATAATTCATAGCACAAAAACCATGACCTGTCAGGCATCAGCCCTGCACGTGTATCTACCAGGTGAATCGAAAAGTGCATAGTTTAGGGGAAAAATAAACTTTCTCCTGTAAAGTTTAAATTTAAGTATGTGTTTGAGTAAGTCATTTAGAAGAAATGTGCACAATGCCAGGCGATTCTGAACAGCATAACACCTTGCCAGGTGAGGGGAAAGATTAGGGGTTTTTCCCAAAATTATTTTTTTTGCATCGAACAATACTCCATTAAAATGTTACATTTTTTAAGCCGTACCTTGCATTTGTTAGAGGAGTCAATTTTATTTCTTTAATGTGTAGGGGGGATCAGTATAAGCTTAAGTTCAAGTTTTTGGGGTCGCCACCCTTGTCCCCCGTCCGCCATCTTGAAAATGGTGTGCAAAGGGGTTTCGCGCTATATCTCGTAACCAACCCTACGGAAAATCCAATTAAACATAAAATGTAGCAAATTAATTTTTCTACAATTTTACTTCTATTACTTTTTATCGTCAAGTGACCAACAAAAAAGATATAAACAAAAACATGTAAAAATTTTTTAACAACATTCCTTTTTTAGGTTATAACTTTTTTTCAGTTCATTTTAAAATAAAATAACATTATAGCAATTTTGTAGAGGGTTTTTAAGCGAACAATTTTCACTATAAATTTGTTTAATTATATTTATTTATATAGGTGTTACAGCGCTCCAAACTTGACCAGATTCTCGAATGCTCATAGGGATATAATAAAAACAAAAGTTAGGCTTACTTTTCTATCTATGTAATAATGAAAACCTGGTATGTAAAAGTCTAAAAGGCTATTTATAAAGAAATAGAAGAATAATAAATATTCTGACACAAAATTGACATAAATCTTGTTCCGTCAATTTTAAAATCTAATTTAATATTTTCTTACATATTTGTTAATTTTTTTCGTTTAAACTTGTTAATGTATTATTTGTTATTGTTAATTTAAAGATTAGAATGTTAAAGACTTATAAAACCGATTTTCTTTAAGGTATGTAAATATTTTGTCATAATTGTATTCAAAATTAATAAATTTTGTTCTTTAAGGAGAAAAAACGGTGTTTAGTCTATGTCCCGAGTTTCCAGAGTTTCTACATTATACTACATTATATATATATATATATATATATATATATATATATATATATATATATATTCATACAATTTATTATGATTTTAACATTCCTATGCTATTATTAATCTGTTTTTGACCTTTTTCCCCACTATAAAACTTATAACCCTAAGCATATATAGAAACGGCCCAAGAAGTTGTTTGAGGACAAATTCGCCGCTTCAGAAGAAGAATGACGCAACCGCATATTGCAAAATTCTTAAGAAGAGCAAAAAACGATATTTTGATATCAAAATCATAAAGTATGATCAAAATTAGCCATTCACCACACCGTGGTCAGGATCTCGAGATATAAGCGTTTTTTAGGGTGTGCCGCTTGTTTATGAAGTAACATAACTTTTTTCCTATTGTATATTTTGACAAACTTTTCCAAAAAACTTCTTCATAAATTATATTTTATTGTTGTGTTGGTTAAAATTATAAACTAAAAAGTTTGTCACTCAACTTTTTTAAGTAAATATGAAACTGACGAAATATTATGACAAAATGTTTAAAAACTAACAATTCTTTTTTTAATGTGTTTAAATATTTAGAACAAATTTTATTGTTATAGTATAAGAGCTGTGAGACATTTTTGAGTAGGTATTTTAGGCAACCTGAAAATTTTTCAGGTGACTCTTCTATGATAGCCTAATACAAAAATGCCGGTCTGGCTGGAGGGTAGCGGTTATTTTCCCCAAAAATCCCCCCCAAATTTAAAAAAAGAGTAAAAATTTTTTTACAAAAAAATATCATTGATATGACTTGAAAGTAAATTTAAATATTCAAATATAAAGAAAATAAACAGACAAGGCGATTTGAGGGCGATTTTAACTCTGCAAGATACTTGCATGGGCGCCCCAGGATTATTTTCAGGGGGTGCATCTGAACTTCAGAAGATTTCATCTGAATCTGTACATACTATTAATGAGTATAAAATATACAATTATACATGCATACCTATGTACATTCCTTCCGGACAGGGAGGTGCAATTGTTATTTTGGCAGGGTATTTTTTAATTTTAAATATAAATATTCTAAAAAAGACACGTTTTTTTTGGTGACATTATCCAATTGCCATGTGATCAAACAAATTACGCGTGCATATAAATGAAACCACTATAGGTAAGCAGCAGTGTGAGAAAGAGCTTATACCGATAGCTCTTTGCGTCCTCTGTTGTAGCTGAGCGAGTCCGTTCGCTCGAGAAAAATCACATAACCTGGCGATATCCATGTTGTTGTTTCTCGAAACGTTAGAGTAATTATTATATATTATAGTTTTTCAAGTAACTTTTTCTTAATTAAAGAAAAATAATACGTACTATACAATAGATTTTGCAAATATGATAGAAAAAGACAAATTTATTATTATAAATATATAGGTAGAAAAGTATAAAACTATAAACTAAATTAATTCTGTGTTCGAATCTTGTACTTCTTCTTCAAATTTCTAATCGGAGCTTAAATGTTCATTCTCATCTTCTTCGTCAGACTCTCCTCGAGACTCAGATTCCTCTTCTACATGATCTGTAAATACTTGTAATATGTATTTAGAATTAATTAAAAATAATCTGTGATTAATTAATTAAGTTGCTACGTATTCTCTGTCCTTTTATACAGAGTCGAAGCCTGGACAATCACGGGCGCATCTGAAGAAAGACTTGCCATTGTTGAGATGTGGTGTTATCGAATAATGTAAAACATATCATGCACACAACACTTAACACACAGGGAAACATTAAGAAAGATGAAAAAGGCAAAATAAGAAATACTCAACACTATGAAGGAAAGAAAAATGAGCTAAAATAAATATACATTCTCTTCTTCTTCATCAGACTCCCCTCGATACTTAGATTCTTCTACCTGATCTGTAAATAGTTGTAATATGTATTTAGAATTAATGAAAAATTAATTAGTGGTTAATTGATTGAGTTGCTACGTATTCTTACTTATATAACCAATGCTTAATACTTTTCCTTATATAACCAATCACATCACGTTTTTTATTTCTTAGTATATGACCAAAGTAGCTCATGTTTCTTTCCTTCATAGTGTTGAGTATTTCTTTTGCCTTTTTCATCTTTCTTAATGTTTCCGTGTTTGTTACGTATTCGATAACTCCACATCTCAACAACGGTAAGTCTTTCTTCAGATGAGCATGTGATTGTCCAGGCTTCGACTCCGTATAAAAGGACGGAGAATACGTAGCAACTAAACTAATTAATGATACAACTATTTACAGATCATGTAGAAGAGGAATCTGAGTCTCGAGGGGAGTCTGACGAAGAGGAAGAGAATGAATATTAAGGCTCAGATGAGGAGTTTGAAGAAGAAGTACAAGACTCGGCCACAGAAATAATTTAGTTTATAGTTTTATACTTTTCTACCTATATATTTATAATAATAAATTTGTCTTTTTCTATCATATTTGAAAAGTCTATTGTAAAATACGTATTATTTTTCTTTAATTAAGAAAAAGTTACTTAAAAAACTATAATATATAATAATTACTCTAACGTTTCGAGAAACAACAACATGGATATGGCCAGGTTATGTGATTTTTCTCCTGCGAACGGACTCGCTCAGCTACAACAGAGGACGCAAACAGCTATCGGTATACGATCTTTCTCACACTGCTGCTGACCTATAGCGCTTTTCATTTATATTCACGCGTAATTTTTTTGATCACCTGACAATTGGAAAATTTCACCAAAAAAAAACCTGTCTTTTTTAGAATATTTATTTTTATTATTAAAAAATACCCTGTCAAATAACAATTGCACCTCCCTGTCCGGAAGGAATGTACATACATAGCTATGCATGTATAGTTGTATATTATATACTTCTTAATAGTATGTACAGATTCAGATGAAATCTTCTGAAGCAGATGCATCCCCTGAAAATAATCCTGGGGCGCCCATGCAAGTATCTTGCAGAGTTAAAATCGCCCTTAAATCGCATGGCCTGTTTATTTTCTTTATATTTGAATATATAAATTTACTTTAAAGTCACGTCAATGATATTTTTTGTAATAACAATTTTTACCCTTTTGTTTAACTTTGGGGGGGATTTTTGGGGAAAATAACCGCTACCCTCCAGCCAGACCGGCATTTTTGTATTAGGCTATCATGGAATAGTCAGCTGAAAAATTTTCAGGTTGCCTAAAATACCTACTCAAAAATGTCTCACAGCTCTTGGACCATTATCTAAATACTTCAAAGATTACACAGTAAAATATTCAAAAGGAATTATTTACAGGGACCAAAGATACAGCGAGGTAAATTTGAAAAATCATCAAAACTGATTTTCGGCATTTTTGTATAAAATTTGATTTTTGAACATGTTCCACCAAATCTAGATAAAAATAAACTTCATATTCGGATCCAGCGACCTCGAAAACATAAAAATAGACCAATATTGGTCATTCAACTTAAATTTGATTTTTGTGGTCGGCGTAACGATTGCTGCCGCTCGACTAATATTATAGATAGAAAAGTATTTTTTTTTTATTGTATTCCTATGAGAATTCGAGAATCTGGTCAAGATTGGAGCGCTGTAAAACCTAGATAATAAATAAAATTAAACAACTTTATAGCGAAAATTGTTCATTGAAAAATCCTCTACAAAACCGCTATTATGTTATTTTATTGTGAAATGAACGGCAAAAAAGCTATAACCTCCAAAAGGAAACTTCTCACAAAATTTTCTCATATTTTTATTTATAACTTTTTTGTTGGTCACTTGACGATAAAAAGTAATAGATATAAAATTGTAGAAAATTTAATTTGCTACATTTTGTCTAATTAAATTTTCTGTAGGATTGCTAGTTTAGAAGATACAGCGCGATAGCCCTTTGCATCCCTTTTTCCAATATGGCGGCCGGGGGACAAGGGTGGCGACCCCAAAAACTTGAACTTAAGCTTCTACTGAATCCCCCTACACATTAAAAAAATAAAATTGACTCCTCTAAGAAATGCAACCTAAATGTAATATTTTAATGGACTATAGATATTCTTTAAAGATTGATTGATGAAATTCCGAAGAGTTTTTTGCTTGTTATATAAGCGATTAAAAATTTTGAAAATTGCGAAATCGGCAATTTTTAACCCTAAATCGGACATTTAACTAAAAATTTCAATGTTGCCAAGGTAGGTAGATATTCTTTAAAGAGTGATTGATGAAATTCCGAAGAGTTTTTTTGCAATACAATATCGAAAACCCCTTTGTTTTTTAATTGCTAATCAAGCGGGCGCGACACTGTAGTATTAGTGAGGACTTTTGAGTGGGCATAAATTCATTATCTCGAGAATGGGCAAATTTGAAGAGAAATCCGCAGACAGGTCGATTTTTATTCTTAAATTAGGACTTTTTGGCATATATATTTATTACTAGTGACGTCATCTATCTGGGAGTGATGACGTAATCAATGATTTTTTTAAATAAGAGTAGGGGTTGTGCGATAGCTCATTTAAAAGGCTATTTAATTCTCTATTCAGTAATATAAACATGAACATAATTATTTATACAGGGTGTAAAAAAAATATTTTTTTCTTCTTTTTGTCTAAATTAATTTAATAAAAATTGTTTTTTGTACACCCTGTAAATTTATTACTGAATAGAGAATTAAATAACCTTTCAAATGAGCTATCACACAACCCCTACTCTCATTTAAAAAATGATCGATTACGTCATCACGCCCAGATGGATGACGTCATTAGTATTATATATATGCCAAAAAGTCCTAATTTAAGAATAAAAATCGACCTGTCTGAGGATTTCTCTTCAAATTTGCCCGTCCTTGAGATAATGAATTTATGCAAACTCAAACGTCATCACTTAAACTACAGTGTCGCGCCCGCTTGATTAACAATTGAAAAACAAAGGGGTTTTCGATATTGTACTGCAAAAAACTCCTCAAGGTTTGATCAATCAATGTTTAAAGAATATCTACCTACCTTGGCAACATTGAAATTCTTTAGTTAAATGTCCGATTTAGGGTTAAACATGGCCTATTTCGCTATTTTCAAAATTTTTAATCGCTTATATAGCAAAAACTATTAATCTAAGAGAAAAATCACTAAAGACATTTTCTGTTTGGAATTATTCAAAAAACCTAAAAAAACTTTTTTCTATACAAAAAAATAATTTTAGGAAAAACCCCTAATCTTTCCCCTCGCCTGGCAAGGTCTTATGCTGTTCAGAATCGACTGGCATCGTACACATTTCTTCTAAATATCTTACTCAAACACATACTTAAATTTAAACCTTACAGGAGAAAGTTTATTTTTCTTATAAACTATGCACTTTTCGATTCACCTGGCAGATACACGTGCAGGGCTGATGCCTGCCAGGTCATGGTTTTTTGCCTTGGTGTCCTATGAATTATCACTATACAAATTTCTAGCCTTACAGGAAGACCGTTAGTCGGAGGGTTCACTAGCTCTTAGACTACTACCACAGTAACTAGTTTCAACTATTTTGGATCTGGAACTTTAACCTGATGATGGACTGATTAGTCCGAAAACGTTTGTTTGTATCGTACTAGTGATGTACCCACTATAAGTCCAACTTGGATCTTTTTAGAAAAAAAATTTTAAATAAATTTTATACCATTTACAAAGGAAGATTTTTACTTCTTTAGAAATTTTTATTATTAGTCCATTCTTTCACGGTTTTTGCTCTAAATTTTAAAGAACCGCTTGGATTGACATGAAACTTGGCATACGCATAGCTAACATGTCAATGAAAAAAAGTGATATGGTGCCGATGTGTGCTTTTGCCCTGGGGGTAAGTTTCACCCCATCTCGGGGGTTAAAAAATATATGTCCAAGAAAGTCCGGAAATGGGTAAACTGATTAATTTTAAGTAACTTTTGTTCCATAGAGCTTTTTCGCCAAGTCAACACTTTTCGAGTTATTTGCGAGTGAATATGTTCATTTTTCAACAAAATAACCACATTTTTAGACGGTTTTTCGCAAATAACTCAAAAAGTAAGTATTTTGTCGAAAAAAACGTTTTTGCAAATATATAGCATATAAAAAAGTAAAAAAAAATGGTGTACGCGTTAGTCTCTGGATCTCGTAGAACCAGAGTTATAGCCAATGAAAAATAGATTCATATTCACCAAATTTCAAATAGAATATTTCGACGTAAAATATCCAAAAAATTAAGCACTTTTTGGGAAAAATCCATTATAAATTTTTTAAAGTGTTTAAAAAAAGCTTTATTTCTGTGTTTACAAAAAGTTTCTAGCTTTAAATTTAAGCAAGTTACGCTCAAAATAAAGTTGATCCCTTTTGTTTTTGCAAAAAAAAATCGGGAAAACCACCCCCTAATTAGCAACTTAAATGAAATTAATCGTTACCGCTACACAAATTATTTTAGTTATGTTGTGTTTATATGATCTGTAAGTTTCATCGATTTAAATTGCGTATTTTTGAAAAAATTTGGTTTCAAAATAAAATTTTTAAAAATTAAAATTTTAAAAATTATGCTTTTTTTCAAAATAACTTAAAAATTGTTAGAGATACCAAAAATTTCGAGAAACAAAAAAAGTCAGATTTGCTTTTCTGAATATTATGTATTTTTTGTTTTTCTGTTAGACAAAAATTGATTGAGATTTGGTGTTTCTAAATTTTCATACATTGTTGATCAGTGACTCGTTCAACCCCTTTTAACTACAGCCGTTTCAATAATAAGGACTTTGAACCGATGAAACTTACAGATCATATAAACAATATATACACGAGTCAAGAAATTTGTGAAGTCGTAACGATTAAGTTCATTTAAGATACTAATTAGGGGGTAATTTTCTCGATTTTTTTTACCAAAACCAAAAGGGACTAACTTTATTTTGAGCGTGACTTGTTTAATTTTGATGCTAGAATTTTTTTTATAAAACAAAAATGAAGTTTATTTTAAACACTTTAAATAATGTGTAATGAGTTTTCCCCGAAATGTGCTTCATTTTTGGTTATTTCACGTTAAAATATTCCATTTTGAATTTGACGAATATGAACCTATTTTTCATTAGCTATAACTCTGCTTGTACTAGGTATAGAGACGTGATATATACACCATTTTTTTAAACTTTTTACAGGCTATATTTTTGGTAAGAATGTTGTATCGACAAAATACTTACTATTTGAGTTATTTGCGAATAACCGTCTAAAAGCGTGGTTATTTTGTTGAAAAAATGAACATATTCACTGCCAAATAACCCGAAAAGTATTGACTTAGTGAAAAAACTCTATAGAACAAAAGTTACTTAAAATTAGCCATTTTATCGATTTCCTGACTTTCTTTGGACGAATATTTTTTCACCCCCAAGCGGGGGTGAAAACCACCCCCAGGGCAAAAGCACATATCGGCACAATAGCACTTTTTTTCTTTGACTTGTTAGCTATGTGTATGCCAAATTTCATGTCAATCCAAGCGGTTCTTTAAAATTTAGAGGTTTTGCAATATTTTACCGTTAAAGAACGGACTATATGGTATACAGCCAATGAGAGGGTTTCTTTCCTTTTTATAATATCATTTAAATGTCGTTGTAAATCACGTTTAATTTAGTGTGGTTTTTGGGATCCGGCGTAAAGTTAGTCAGATTTTAGAGGTGTTATTGTCACTGAATGTCATTTTTATGCCACATTGGTTTGCAACCAACTCCACTCTTGCCCTCTATATTTCCTTGGATGATAAGTTGAGGGATTGCGTATTTTTCCCCTCTCAGGATATGCCCCAGGTATTCAATTTTTTGTGCCATGATCAGGGACGCCGAGATAGATGAGAGGGCCCCCGACAAAAAGTGAAGAGCAAAAAAAAAAATGTTTAATTTTATAGAAATAAAAGTATTACTAATAAATAATAAAAAAACATTTCAAATATACTTATGTTTGGTTTATTTATTATTATATACTATTTTGGAACACCGCTAATTGTGCTATAAGGGACAGTGCGATCTGTTGTTTTATATTTCTTTTTTATATTGCAGTTTTTTTATTCTTTTAAGACGTAAACACACTTAAAACCAAGTACTCTTTAGTTCTTCTTAATCCTTTTGGAGCTAAGCCCATCCGAATTGTGTATTTTGTGTGGCTGAATTGCGCAGCAGTGTTGATTGTAGTTTATGTTTATCGAGTTTCTTACACCTTGCAACAATAAAGTTTTACCTACTTAACGTTTCTCCGTGCAGCAAGATGTACAAAACAGAACAGAACATTAGCTTATCATGATTTCTCCTTTTTGTTATTCTTGAGTTGATTAGTAAAATTATATTATGAAATTTGCACATATTAATATTAGGTCATTACTCCCAAGCTTCAATGAGCTTTCAAATTTAATTCGTAGTCAAGATTATGATGTAGTACTAATAACAGAAACTTGGCTTTCTTCTAACATCGATAGTAACACTGTAAAAATTGATGGTTATAATTTTTTTAGAGCGGATAGGCAAACTAGAGGGGGTGGTGTAGGTGCTTACATAAGAAATACATTACAAACGCAAGTTATAAATTTCAGCTTTCAAATAAATCCAATTTTGGAGTACTTGTTTCTTCAAATTTCACTTAATATGAAACAAATTGTGGTTGGTGCGTTCTATAGACCGCCTAACTCAAATCCTAACTCTTTTATATCTGATTTTGATAATATTTTTTCATATATTTGTCCTATCTTTGATCAAATCGTTATTCTGGGAGATTTAAACATAAATTTTTTCAATTTAAACTCTCCTATTTTAAACTGTTTTGAGTCTTATGGTCTACTGCAAATTCTTAATGAACCCACCCGCATAACAAGGACAACGAGCACACTTATTGATCCTGTTTTTGTAAATTGTCCGGACGTTGTTGTTAACCAAGGTACTCTTCCTACAGATAATATTTCTGATCACAATCTTGTGTATCTAACGCTTAATCTTAAATCACATAAACCACCACCTAAATTTATAGAATATCGCTGCTTCAAAAATCTTAATTATCAACAATTTTATAATGATTTAATCGAACTTAACTGGAATAACATTTTTAGAATATCAAATATTGACAAAAAGATCGAATACTTTAACACACTATTAATTGAACTTTTTGGTGTTCATGCCCCTTATAAAAGATGTGAGTAACAAAAAATAAAGCACGTTGGTTGACGGATGATATTAGACTTTTGCAGAAGCAGAGATCAAAGGCGTTGCAAAAATTTAAAAAAAGTAAGGATCAGGAAGATAGAGATAATTATAAACTACTAAGAAATAGAGTTGTAAACTTAACTAGAACTGCCAAAAAGAACTACTTAGAAAATATATGTTATGAAAAAAATTCAAATAAAACTTGGAATGCAATAAAAAATTTAAATGTTCGAACTAATAAAAACTACGATCTTCCTCCTAAATTAGCTGACCCTGAAGCTATTAATAAGTATTTTGAACAATATTTGTCCAATGTTTCTAATAAGGGTAAAAATAAAGTACAATTTTACAATAGTAACAAATTTAATAATAATCTAAATTTCGCTTTTTCGCTCACCTCACTGAATAGCATCAACTTGGCATTGCATTCCATTAAAACAAACTCTTGCGGAGTAGATAACATATCAGCGAAAATGCTTCAACTTTGTAGCCCCTTCATAGATATTTATATTCTCCATATAGTAAACTCTTGTATAGAAAAAATATATTTTCCCTATATATGGAAAATGGCTATTGGTAAACCATTAGCCAAAAACAACAATCCTCAGACTTTCTCTGATTTACGAATTATAAGTATACTTCCAGCCCTTTCCAAGGTATTGGAAAGGATTCTATATGATCAAATATATCTTTACTTTACAAACAATAAAATACTGTCTGATAAACAATGTGGATTCCGGAAAAACTATAGCACAGCTACTGCTTTGGTAACGGTTATGGATGAGATCCTAAGAGCATCTGATAAAGGTCAAATAAGTCTGCTCGTTCTTTTAGATTTCTCCAAAGCGTTCGATACCGTAGACCATGAGTTGTTATGTTCAAAATTGCGATACTATGGGTTTGAGATAGAGTCTGTAAACCTAATACAACCTTTTTTATTAAATAGAACACAAAAAATATCTGTAGATAACAAACAATCTACCCCAATAAATATTCTTTCAGGTGTACCCCAAGGGTCAATTCTTTCTCCATTATTGTTTTTAATTTACACTACTGATATTATTAACTCTTTACAATACTGCAGCATAGTTGCTTACGCTGACTACACTCAATTATACCTTAGTTTCGATAAAGAAGATTTATTTAATGCTTTGGATAAAATTAATTCTGATCTTGAAATAATAAAAGAACTCTCTGACGAACACAACTTAAAACTTAATTCCACCAAATCAAAACTATTATGTATCGCAAATGAAGTCCAACGTCAACTTGTAAAAAACAATTCAAGCATAAAAATCGATCATGTTAGTTTACCATTCACAGCCTCAGCTAGAAACCTTGGAATTATATTTGACGAAAATCTAAGATTTCAGGAACATGTCAAAAACATTAACAAAAAAGCTTTTTCATCATTGAAACTCATTTTTATGAATCGTCACATTTTAAGTAAAGACTTAAAAAAGCTTCTTTGTGAGAGCCTTGTCCTGTCTCATTACTCTTATGGTGATTTTATTTTTATGCCATGTCTACTGGAGGCGGAGAAGAATAGGATACAGAAAATGCAAAACTCCTGTTGTAGACTGATTTACGGGATTAGAAAATATGACCACATTTCACATAAAATAAAAGAATGCGGTTGGCTTAATATGAAAAATAGAAGCACATATCATCTGGGTAACTTTATTCACAAGTTACTTCTGATGCCAAACACCTCCACTATCCTTAAACAAAAGCTCGTCCGAAGAAAGGAAATCCATATGCGAGACGTGAGATTGAAAGACACTTTCACAATGCCACAACACAGATCAGCCTGGTTCCAAAGGAGTTTTACCTACAACGCAGTAAAGCTGTATAATTCAATTCCTCATAATATTAAACTATATTCAATTAATCAATTCAAGTATAAATTTCGTTTATATCTTTTTGATAAACAATAACATTGCTTAACAATTGTGTTGTGCATTGAGCTTCATGGACATATTTTTGGTTGGGCTGTTTTGAAAGAATTTTTTTCCCAATGATGAGTTTGAAAAAAAATATTTTTTTTGAGTACTTGGTTAATATTTAGTTTTTTTCCCCACCTTTTTTTGTAAGTTAGGTTCCTTTTTAATTAGTTAGTTTAGGTTTATTTTTAGATTAATTAGAAGCGTCGGGGATTAACATTTGGTTAAGTAAGAGTAGCTTTAGCTAGACTTCGCCAGATGTTATCCCAATAGGGTTTAACTTTTTTGCTTTTGTTCTATATTCTTCAATGTGCTGTAACTATATGCTTATTTGTTTTACATACCAAATGAATAAAAAGTCTTTATTATTATTATTATTATTAAATATAAATTTTATTAGATTTTGATTATATTGATTCATTTAAGTTAGAGTATAATACAGGTGCTTTTCAAGTTTTCTGATTGGCAAAGAGGTCTATAATTTTGTCTATGATCCTGCTTTATTGTAGATCTCTAGCGTTTTTTTATGCTAGAAAGACAACTAAAGGATATTTCCATTTCTGAGACTGTCATCGCAATATTCTCCAATATCACCAATACACTGGAACCCCGATAAGTCGGCCCCCCAATAACCCGGACCGATTTTCGCCAGACAAACATTTCAACAATAAAAATGTATGTATTATAATATTTGACAAATAGTGTGTGTTTGTGTAATTTGAACTATACGAAGTAAAAATGACTTATGGCACACGGCACCTACAGCAGAGCGAAGTTATTATCGGAAACAACAAGCACTTGTTATTCCTCATTTATTTTAAACTGTCTTAGCATTGTTTAAAAAAGACTAATAGGCCATTTAAAAAATTATTTTTTAAACAATGGTCTTATGTTTTCACTATTCCTAAATAACATAACATCGTTCCGATTGTGACTGTATTGTGTGTAGTACAGGCTTGTATTGTTCGCTTCCGTTTGCTTAGGTTTATGTTTGCGTGTTTTTAGTAATTTAGATGTGTAGGTACTGTGCATATATTTCATGTTATTTCAATTATAATGGAGTTTATCTGTACGTATACCGTATTTTATTAATTTTTACCATACTCTCCGGCTAACCCGGATTTTTGATAACCCGGATCGGCCGCGGTCCCGATTAATCCGAGTTATCGATGTTCCACTGTATTCTTAATGCATTAACGACGTTAGGAAATATTGATTCTAATTTAAGATGTTTAATTTTATTAAGTAAAAGTATTAGAGAAAGTTGAGATTCACCAATATTATCCTTGTATATCGCTCTCAAATGAAAACTTTGATCTATCAATTCTTCACTGATGTATTCTATATTTTTCTTCATTTTATTTTGTATAGGCAGTATTGCCTGTTTTTCTCCAACGGTGCCTTTTATTCTGCCCCTAAATCGTCTTTCCATCTTTTCCTTGGGCGTCCTGTAGGTACTTCTTTTGACAAACGGTGACTTGTTTCTGGCTATTCTTAGTATCCTTAATTCAGACATCCTGCTTATGTTGATTCCATTTTTCTTTTCTGTTCCTTACCCAGGTATTTATATTGTCTACCCCACATATGCGTCTGATTTCCTTACTTCTTACCCTGTCCTGTAGTTTTTTCCAGAAATCCTTCTTAAGATCTTCATTTCGTTGGTCTCTAGATATCTTTGTGTTTTGCTTGTGTCTGGTATTGTTTCGGCCATATAAGTCATAACTGGCCTAATAACTGACTTATATATTAGCGCATTTGTTTCCACTCTTAAGTGCTTGCTTTCCAAATTGTGTCGTTTAGGCATCCTGCCGTTCTACTGTCTTTAATTATTTGGTCTTCTTCCTCTTCTTCGATTATTGTCGGCTGATAGATTATTTCCCAAGTATTTGAAAGTCATTACTTGTTGTATAATTTGATTGTCTAACTCCAATTTGCATCTTATTGGTTCTCTGGCTATTAGTTTTTTGCTGTTTTTTATTTTTTGTCTTCTTTATAAAACTATATTATGCAGTGCTAGTCAAAAGTCCGTACCCCTCCTCGTATCTTTTGAACGGTTATACCTAAATAGTGAAATTTGGAGGGAGGAAATAAACGGACGTTAGCTTCTTAACTAATCATGACAGGTGACGTAATATTGACAAATGACGTTGCAGAGCTACTGTGACCGATAATTTTAAATGGAACCCTATGGCAAGTGATACCTCGTTTGAAAGGTATTCAAAATACCTATTCAGTCATACTATTTTTTTTTGAGTTTTAGTTGATTTGAATTTTGGTGAATAAATTAAATGAATATAATATTTTAGTTTCGCATTTAATTAATAAAAATTCAACTGTCCGCCTATGTTTTTTTTGTCAAAAAGGTTGACGTTTTTCAATTCTCTAGTAGTTTTTACGTCAACTTCAACCTTTTTGACAAGTAATTATATGCGGAATTTTGAAATTTTATTAATTAAATGCGAAACTCCAGTTTTATATTTATTTCATTTATTCATCAAAATTAGTTTAAACTCAAACAAAATTAGTATGACTGAATAAGTATTTTGAATACCTTTCAAATGAGGTATCACTTGCCATAAGGTCCCATTTAAAATTATCGGTCACAGTGGCTCTGTAACGTCATCTGTCACTATTACGTCACCTGTCATGACTAGTTAAGAAGCTTACGTCCGTTTATTTTCTCCCTCCAAATTTCACTATTATAGGTATAACCGTTCAAAAGATACGAGGGGGGTACGGACTTTTGACTAGCACTGTATATAGCCGAATATTAATTAAACGCATTATGCACATAAAGTGGAGAGCAAAAAAAGTGAGAAAAATTACGTCTTTGGTCTGGTCGACGCCGGGCCCCTTACATCTACGGGCCCCGGTAAAATGTACCGGCTATACCGCCCTCTCGGCGTGCCTGGCCATGATCAAGTTAAGAGTTAAGCAACTCTCTATCAGTATTTGATCTTCTTAAGACTTCCTCTTTTCCTGAAGTGGAATTGGGCGGGCCATGTAGCCAGAATGAAGGACGGGAGGTTGACCCAAAAAATTACAGTGTGGAGACCAAGAGAAGACAGAAGAAGTAGAGAGAGACCACCTACATGATGGAAAGACGACGTCAAAAGGATTGCTGGGAATTGGTTGCAGAAAGCTCAAGATCGACAAAACTGGAAGAAATTAGGGGAGGCCTATGTTCAACTTTGGATGCCGAAGGCTGGATGATGATGAAGACTTCCTCGTTTCTCAGCCTATCTGTCCATGGTATGCGGAACAGTCTTCGCAAGGTCCACATTTTAAAGGCCTACTAATGGAAGATATTTTCAATATCCATGTCTCCATGCAGTATAACAATATGGACCATAATTATCTTTTAACCATTCTGTAACGGAAAGTTTTCATTTGAGAGCGATATACAAGGATAATATTGGTGAATCTCAACTTTCTCTAATACTTTTACTTAATAAAATTAAACATCTTAAATTAGAATCAATATTTCCTAACGTCGTTAATGCATTAAGAATACAGTGGAACATCGATAACTCGGATTAATCGGGACCGCGGCCGATCCGGGTTATCAAAAATCCGGGTTAGCCGGAGAGTATGGTAAAAATTAATAAAATACGGTATACGTACAGATAAACTCCATTATAATTGAAATAACATGAAATATATGCACAGTACCTACACATCTAAATTACTAAAAACACGCAAACATAAACCTAAGCAAACGGAAGCGAACAATACAAGCCTGTACTACACACAATACAGTCACAATCGGAACGATGTTATGTTATTTAGGAATAGTGAAAACATAAGACCATTGTTTAAAAAATAATTTTTTAAATGGCCTATTAGTCTTTTTTAAACAATGCTAAGACAGTTTAAAATAAATGAGGAATAACAAGTGCTTGTTGTTTCCGATAATAACTTCGCTCTGCTGTAGGTGCCGTGTGCCATAAGTCATTTTTACTTCGTATAGTTCAAATTACACAAACACACACTATTTGTCAAATATTATAATACATACATTTTTATTGTTGAAATGTTTGTCTGGCGAAAATCGGTCCGGGTTATTGGGGGGCCGACTTATCGGGGTTCCAGTGTATTGGTGATATTGGAGAATATTGCGATGACAGTCTCAGAAATGGAAATATCCTTTAGTTGTCTTTCTAGCATAAAAAAACGCTAGAGATCTACAATAAAGCAGGATCATAGACAAAATTATAGACCTCTTTGCCAATCAGAAAACTTGAAAAGCACCTGTATTATACTCTAACTTAAATGAATCAATATAATCAAAATCTAATAAAATTTATATTTAATAATAATAATAATAATAAAGACTTTTTATTCATTTGGTATGTAAAACAAATAAGCATATAGTTACAGCACATTGAAGAATATAGAACAAAAGCAAAAAAGTTAAACCCTATTGGGATAACATCTGGCGAAGTCTAGCTAAAGCTACTCTTACTTAACCAAATGTTAATCCCCGACGCTTCTAATTAATCTAAAAATAAACCTAAACTAACTAATTAAAAAGGAACCTAACTTACAAAAAAAGGTGGGGAAAAAAACTAAATATTAACCAAGTACTCAAAAAAAATATTTTTTTTCAAACTCATCATTGGGAAAAAAATTCTTTCAAAACAGCCCAACCAAAAATATGTCCATGAAGCTCAATGCACAACACAATTGTTAAGCAATGTTATTGTTTATCAAAAAGATATAAACGAAATTTATACTTGAATTGATTAATTGAATATAGTTTAATATTATGAGGAATTGAATTATACAGCTTTACTGCGTTGTAGGTAAAACTCCTTTGGAACCAGGCTGATCTGTGTTGTGGCATTGTGAAAGTGTCTTTCAATCTCACGTCTCGCATATGGATTTCCTTTCTTCGGACGAGCTTTTGTTTAAGGATAGTGGAGGTGTTTGGCATCAGAAGTAACTTGTGAATAAAGTTACCCAGATGATATGTGCTTCTATTTTTCATATTAAGCCAACCGCATTCTTTTATTTTATGTGAAATGTGGTCATATTTTCTAATCCCGTAAATCAGTCTACAACAGGAGTTTTGCATTTTCTGTATCCTATTCTTCTCCGCCTCCAGTAGACATGGCATAAAAATAAAATCACCATAAGAGTAATGAGACAGGACAAGGCTCTCACAAAGAAGCTTTTTTAAGTCTTTACTTAAAATGTGACGATTCATAAAAATGAGTTTCAATGATGAAAAAGCTTTTTTGTTAATGTTTTTGACATGTTCCTGAAATCTTAGATTTTCGTCAAATATAATTCCAAGGTTTCTAGCTGAGGCTGTGAATGGTAAACTAACATGATCGATTTTTATGCTTGAATTGTTTTTTACAAGTTGACGTTGGACTTCATTTGCGATACATAATAGTTTTGATTTGGTGGAATTAAGTTTTAAGTTGTGTTCGTCAGAGAGTTCTTTTATTATTTCAAGATCAGAATTAATTTTATCCAAAGCATTAAATAAATCTTCTTTATCGAAACTAAGGTATAATTGAGTGTAGTCAGCGTAAGCAACTATGCTGCAGTATTGTAAAGAGTTAATAATATCAGTAGTGTAAATTAAAAACAATAATGGAGAAAGAATTGACCCTTGGGGTACACCTGAAAGAATATTTATTGGGGTAGATTGTTTGTTATCTACAGATATTTTTTGTGTTCTATTTAATAAAAAAGGTTGTATTAGGTTTACAGACTCTATCTCAAACCCATAGTATCGCAATTTTGAACATAACAACTCATGGTCTACGGTATCGAACGCTTTGGAGAAATCTAAAAGAACGAGCAGACTTATTTGACCTTTATCAGATGCTCTTAGGATCTCATCCATAACCGTTACCAAAGCAGTAGCTGTGCTATAGTTTTTCCGGAATCCACATTGTTTATCAGACAGTATTTTATTGTTTGTAAAGTAAAGATATATTTGATCATATAGAATCCTTTCCAATACCTTGGAAAGGGCTGGAAGTATACTTATAATTCGTAAATCAGAGAAAGTCTGAGGATTGTTGTTTTTGGCTAATGGTTTACCAATAGCCATTTTCCATATATAGGGAAAATATATTTTTTCTATACAAGAGTTTACTATATGGAGAATATAAATATCTATGAAGGGGCTACAAAGTTGAAGCATTTTCGCTGATATGTTATCTACTCCGCAAGAGTTTGTTTTAATGGAATGCAATGCCAAGTTGATGCTATTCAGTGAGGTGAGCGAAAAAGCGAAATTTAGATTATTATTAAATTTGTTACTATTGTAAAATTGTACTTTATTTTTACCCTTATTAGAAACATTGGACAAATATTGTTCAAAATACTTATTAATAGCTTCAGGGTCAGCTAATTTAGGAGGAAGATCGTAGTTTTTATTAGTTCGAACATTTAAATTTTTTATTGCATTCCAAGTTTTATTTGAATTTTTTTCATAACATATATTTTCTAAGTAGTTCTTTTTGGCAGTTCTAGTTAAGTTTACAACTCTATTTCTTAGTAGTTTATAATTATCTCTATCTTCCTGATCCTTACTTTTTTTAAATTTTTGCAACGCCTTTGATCTCTGCTTCTGCAAAAGTCTAATATCATCCGTCAACCAACGTGCTTTATTTTTTGTTACTCACATCTTTTATAAGGGGCATGAACACCAAAAAGTTCAATTAATAGTGTGTTAAAGTATTCGATCTTTTTGTCAATATTTGATATTCTAAAAATGTTATTCCAGTTAAGTTCGATTAAATCATTATAAAATTGTTGATAATTAAGATTTTTGAAGCAGCGATATTCTATAAATTTAGGTGGTGGTTTATGTGATTTAAGATTAAGCGTTAGATACACAAGATTGTGATCAGAAATATTATCTGTAGGAAGAGTACCTTGGTTAACAACAACGTCCGGACAATTTACAAAAACAGGATCAATAAGTGTGCTCGTTGTCCTTGTTATGCGGGTGGGTTCATTAAGAATTTGCAGTAGACCATAAGACTCAAAACAGTTTAAAATAGGAGAGTTTAAATTGAAAAAATTTATGTTTAAATCTCCCAGAATAACGATTTGATCAAAGATAGGACAAATATATGAAAAAATATTATCAAAATCAGATATAAAAGAGTTAGGATTTGAGTTAGGCGGTCTATAGAACGCACCAACCACAATTTGTTTCATATTAAGTGAAATTTGAAGAAACAAGTACTCCAAAATTGGATTTATTTGAAAGCTGAAATTTATAACTTGCGTTTGTAATGTATTTCTTATGTAAGCACCTACACCACCCCCTCTAGTTTGCCTATCCGCTCTAAAAAAATTATAACCATCAATTTTTACAGTGTTACTATCGATGTTAGAAGAAAGCCAAGTTTCTGTTATTAGTACTACATCATAATCTTGACTACGAATTAAATTTGAAAGCTCATTGAAGCTTGGGAGTAATGACCTAATATTAATATGTGCAAATTTCATAATATAATTTTACTAATCAACTCAAGAATAACAAAAAGGAGAAATCATGATAAGCTAATGTTCTGTTCTGTTTTGTACATCTTGCTGCACGGAGAAACGTTAAGTAGGTAAAACTTTATTGTTGCAAGGTGTAAGAAACTCGATAAACATAAACTACAATCAACACTGCTGCGCAATTCAGCCACACAAAATACACAATTCGGATGGGCTTAGCTCCAAAAGGATTAAGAAGAACTAAAGAGTACTTGGTTTTAAGTGTGTTTACGTCTTAAAAGAATAAAAAAACTGCAATATAAAAAAGAAATATAAAACAACAGATCGCACTGTCCCTTATAGCACAATTAGCGGTGTTCCAAAATAGTATATAATAATAAATAAACCAAACATAAGTATATTTGAAATGTTTTTTTATTATTTATTAGTAATACTTTTATTTCTATAAAATTAAACATTTTTTTTTTTGCTCTTCACTTTTTGTCGGGGGCCCTCTCATCTATCTCGGCGTCCCTGATCATGGCACAAAAAATTGAATACCTGGGGCATATCCTGAGAGGGGAAAAATACGCAATCCCTCAACTTATCATCCAAGGAAATATAGAGGGCAAGAGTGGAGTTGGTTGCAAACCAATGTGGCATAAAAATGACATTCAGTGACAATAACACCTCTAAAATCTGACTAACTTTACGCCGGATCCCAAAAACCACACTAAATTAAACGTGATTTACAACGACATTTAAATGATATTATAAAAAGGAAAGAAACCCTCTCATTGGCTGTATACCATATAGTCCGTTCTTTAACGGTAAAATATTGCAAAACCTCTAAATTTTAAAGAACCGCTTGGATTGACATGAAATTTGGCATACACATAGCTAACAAGTCAAAGAAAAAAAGTGCTATTGTGCCGATATGTGCTTTTGCCCTGGGGGTGGTTTTCACCCCCGCTTGGGGGTGAAAAAATATTCGTCCAAAGAAAGTCAGGAAATCGATAAAATGGCTAATTTTAAGTAACTTTTGTTCTATAGAGTTTTTTCACTAAGTCAATACTTTTCGGGTTATTTGGCAGTGAATATGTTCATTTTTTCAACAAAATAACCACGCTTTTAGACGGTTATTCGCAAATAACTCAAATAGTAAGTATTTTGTCGATACAACATTCTTACCAAAAATATAGCCTGTAAAAAGTTTAAAAAAATGGTGTATATATCACGTCTCTATACCTAGTACAAGCAGAGTTATAGCTAATGAAAAATAGGTTCATATTCGTCAAATTCAAAATGGAATATTTTAACGTGAAATAACCAAAAATGAAGCACATTTCGGGGAAAACTCATTACACATTATTTAAAGTGTTTAAAATAAACTTCATTTTTGTTTTATAAAAAAAATTCTAGCATCAAAATTAAACAAGTCACGCTCAAAATAAAGTTAGTCCCTTTTGGTTTTGGTAAAAAAAATCGAGAAAATTACCCCCTAATTAGTATCTTAAATGAACTTAATCGTTACGACTTCACAAATTTCTTGACTCGTGTATATATTGTTTATATGATCTGTAAGTTTCATCGGTTCAAAGTCCTTATTATTGAAACGGCTGTAGTTAAAAGGGGTTGAACGAGTCACTGATCAACAATGTATGAAAATTTAGAAACACCAAATCTCAATCAATTTTTGTCTAACAGAAAAACAAAAAATACATAATATTCAGAAAAGCAAATCTGACTTTTTTTGTTTCTCGAAATTTTTGGTATCTCTAACAATTTTTAAGTTATTTTGAAAAAAAGCATAATTTTTAAAATTTTAATTTTTAAAAATTTTATTTTGAAACCAAATTTTTTCAAAAATACGCAATTTAAATCGATGAAACTTACAGATCATATAAACACAACATAACTAAAATAATTTGTGTAGCGGTAACGATTAATTTCATTTAAGTTGCTAATTAGGGGGTGGTTTTCCCGATTTTTTTTTGCAAAAACAAAAGGGATCAACTTTATTTTGAGCGTAACTTGCTTAAATTTAAAGCTAGAAACTTTTTGTAAACACAGAAATAAAGCTTTTTTTAAACACTTTAAAAAATTTATAATGGATTTTTCCCAAAAAGTGCTTAATTTTTTGGATATTTTACGTCGAAATATTCTATTTGAAATTTGGTGAATATGAATCTATTTTTCATTGGCTATAACTCTGGTTCTACGAGATCCAGAGACTAACGCGTACACCATTTTTTTTTACTTTTTTATATGCTATATATTTGCAAAAACGTTTTTTTCGACAAAATACTTACTTTTTGAGTTATTTGCGAAAAACCGTCTAAAAATGTGGTTATTTTGTTGAAAAATGAACATATTCACTCGCAAATAACTCGAAAAGTGTTGACTTGGCGAAAAAGCTCTATGGAACAAAAGTTACTTAAAATTAATCAGTTTACCCATTTCCGGACTTTCTTGGACATATATTTTTTAACCCCCGAGATGGGGTGAAACTTACCCCCAGGGCAAAAGCACACATCGGCACCATATCACTTTTTTTCATTGACATGTTAGCTATGCGTATGCCAAGTTTCATGTCAATCCAAGCGGTTCTTTAAAATTTAGAGCAAAAACCGTGAAAGAATGGACTAATAATAAAAATTTCTAAAGAAGTAAAAATCTTCCTTTGTAAATGGTATAAAATTTATTTAAAATTTTTTTTCTAAAAAGATCCAAGTTGGACTTATAGTGGGTACATCACTAGTACGATACAAACAAACGTTTTCGGACTAATCAGTCCATCATCAGGTTAAAGTTCCAGATCCAAAATAGTTGAAACTAGTTACTGTGGTAGTAGTCTAAGAGCTAGTGAACCCTCCGACTAACGGTCTTCCTGTAAGGCTAGAAATTTGTATAGTGATAATTCATAGGACACCAAGGCAAAAAACCATGACCTGGCAGGCATCAGCCCTGCACGTGTATCTGCCAGGTGAATCGAAAAGTGCATAGTTTATAAGAAAAATAAACTTTCTCCTGTAAGGTTTAAATTTAAGTATGTGTTTGAGTAAGATATTTAGAAGAAATGTGTACGATGCCAGTCGATTCTGAACAGCATAAGACCTTGCCAGGCGAGGGGAAAGATTAGGGGTTTTTCCTAAAATTATTTTTTTGTATAGAAAAAAGTTTTTTTAGGTTTTTTGAATAATTCCAAACAGAAAATGTCTTTAGTGATTTTTCTCTTAGATTAATAGTTTTTGCTATATAAGCGATTAAAAATTTTGAAAATAGCGAAATAGGCCATGTTTAACCCTAAATCGGACATTTAACTAAAGAATCTTCCGATATATATATATATATATATATATATATATATATATAAAAATGACCATTTTCGAATTTTCCAAATTTTAAATCGCGTATAACTCGACAACAATCAATTTTAGAGAAAAATCACGAGAAACCGGTTTTACTCAGAATGATCCAAATTATCTAAAAAAATATTGTCAGAAATAAAAATAATGATTTTTTGAATTTGTCTAAAAAAAATGTTTAAACAATTTTCCGACCGCGGCACCTCCCGACACCCTGTGGATTTGTTACAAGGACCTCTTTTTGAGTAAGTTTGTAAAAAAAAAATTGAATCGGAAAAATTTCGCTAACGGGGGCGACAATACAAGGGGTCTACTAAAGATTTTTTAAAAATGCTTTACTTTTTAGTAGTAGATGAAAGTTCTTAAAATGATACATTTTATACGTAAATTCTTAATAATTCAAAAAGCCCACCGAATAGAAAGTTCGAAATGTTGTTTTGTTTTAGTAATTTTGCGTTGTTAAAGTTCAAATCCGTGAATCATTTGCCGAGATAATTGCAATAAACATTTTTTGCATAATTTAATAAATGTTAATAACTTTTGCAACAACGGCCATAAGTAACATAAATAAAACACCTTGAAAATAAGCCTATTATGTGTCTCTACAGTTCTGCAAAAGTTAATTTTAAACAATTATTCCAGATATCAAAAGTTTAAACACTTATTAAATTTATAGTCCAGAAAGCCACTGCGCATCCGCTAGGAAAAATATTCCGATTCGGATTTTTTGCACAATCATACTCAAAAAGGACCCCATTTAACAAATTTGCATGTTGCCAGAACCAAAAGTGGGTCAAAAATTTTTTAAACGTTTCTTTTTTGTTTTTTTTTCCTAAAATTATTTCTTTTTGCGTGGAACAAAGTTTTTTTTTGGTTTTTTGGATCATTCCAAACAGAAAAGGTCTTTAGTGACTTTTCTCTAAACGTGATAGTTTTTGACATATAAGCGATTAAAAATTGAAAAATTGCGAAATCGGCCATTTTTAACCTTCAAAAACTGGTTTACTGTAAAGAGACCGAAATCATTAGACCGAAAGCAGTAGACCGAACTCATTAGAGCGAAAAGCACTTTACCGAAACCTCACTAGACCGAACAGCAAAAGACCGAAAAGCAGTTCTTTTTAGGTGTCGCAGTAAAAGAGATATGACTAATGTAATTACAACTAAATGTTATTTGGATGGTTATTATAAACAGTTAAAATGGTGTTAACATCACTCTACCCTTAATTTATTTTTACCTTCACTAATTTGTTTAACGGATAAAAATTATTTCATATCAGACTGTACAGAGTAGCAATTTACACAGTCTATATACAGAGAGAGTCTGTAAAGTGGAATAAATTCAATATCTCAAATACTAATTGTTTTTTTGGAAAATGCTCAGACCCGTCGATTAGTATTTCAAATTGTCCTTTTTGACATTCAATAAAAATATATACAGGGTGTCCCAATTTGTAGATATGACGTCATCGTCGATTTTCTTAAATGGCAACACTGTCATTTTGATAGCTAATTTGATAGGGTTTGTAAAGTTATACATAACTGCAAAATATCAAATTTTTATTCTCTACCGTTTACAAGATAATAGAAAATAACAAAGTTATATCTGTAATTTGGAATATATTCAATAATTAAAATACTAACTGTTTTTTTGAAAAATTCTCAGACCCGTCGAATAGTATATCAAATTGTCATTTTTGACATATAATAATAATGTATACAGGGTGTCCCAATTTAGAGATATGACGTCATCGTTGATTTTCTTTAATGGCAACACTATCATTTTGATAGCTATTTTGATAGCGTGTGTAAAGTTATACACATCTGAAAAATTTCAAAATTTTATTCCCTACCATTTACAAGATAATAAAAAATAACAAAGTTATGAAGAACAAGAAGTAATCAAATAATAATTGAATTTATTTATTTCAATTAAGCAAATGCTCATAACGTTGCCCATTGACAATTTGACAATAATTGAGGGCAACATTATGAGTTTTTGCTTAATTTATTGAAATAATTAAATTCAATTATTAGTTGATTACTTCTTTTTCATAACTTTGTTATTTTTTATTATCATCTAAATGGTAGAGAATACAAATTTGAAAATTTGCAGTTGTGTATAACTTTACACACCCTATCAAAATAGCTATAAAAATGACAGTGTTGCCATTTAAGAAAATCAACGATGACGTCATATCTCTAAATTGGGACACCCTGTATACATTATTATTATATGTCAAAAAGGACAATTTGATATACTAATCGAAGGGTCTGAGCATTTTTCAAAAAAACAGTTAGTATTTTAATTATTGAATATATTCCAAATTACAGATATAACTTTGTTATTTTCTATTATCTTGTAAATGGTAGAGAATAAAAATTTGATATTTTGCAGTTATGTATAACTTTACAAACCCTATCAAATTAGCTATCAAAATGACAGTGTTGCCATTTAAGAAAATCGACGATGACGTCATATCTCTAAATTGGGACACCCTGTATACATTATTATTGAATGTTAAAAAGGACAATTTGAAATACTAATCGACGGGTCTGACCATTTTCCAAAAAAACAATTAGTATTTGAGATATTGAATTTATTCCACTTTACAGACTCTCTCTGTATAAAATAATACAAAAAAAAAAATACAATAAACAAAAAGACAGATATACAAAATCTTAGTATAATTTACTGCAAATTTTTTAAATTTATTTACCATTTTGGTCTAATGCTGTTCGGTCTAGTGAGGTTTCGGTAAAGTGCTTTTCGGTCTAATGAGTACGGTCTACTGCTTTCGGTCTATCGATTTCGGTCTAATTGTCGTGTACCTCAAAAACTATGTGAAAAACTTAAAATTTGAATGTTGCCAAGGTAGGTAGATATTCTTTAAACATCAATTGATTTAATTCCGAAGAGTTTTTTTTGCAATACAGTACTCAAAACTCCTTTATTTTTTAATTTCTAATCACGCGTGCGCGACACTATTTTCTACCGTTGCATGTGTATACACTATGGTGCAAATGAAAGGAATAAATTCGTTATTTCGTAAACCGGCGACTTTAAGGAAAAAACCCGAAACAGGTCGATTTTTATTTTTAAGTTTTGATATTGTGGCATATATGTTATACTAGTGGCGTCATCCGTCTGGGCGTGATGACGTAATCGAAGATTTTTTTAAATGAGAATAGCGGTCGTGTGGTAGCTTATTTGAAAGGTTCTTCAATTCTCTATTCAGTAATGTATACATTTACATAATTATTTATACAGGGTGTCCAAAAAATTTTTATTAAATTAAATTATTTGAAAAAAAAAAAGAAGTAGAAGGACACCCTGTATAAGTAATTATATAAATGTTTATATTACTGAATAGAGAATTGAAGAACCTTTCAAATGAGCTAGCACACGACCCTTATTCTCATTTAAAAAAATCGTCGATTACGTCATCATGCCCAGATGGATGACGTCACTAGTATACCATATATGCCACAATATCATAACTTAAAAATAAAAATCGACCTCTTTCGGGATTTTTCCTTAAAGTCGCCGGTTTACGAGATAACGAATTTATTCCTTTCATTTGCACCATACTGTCGGTGGAAAATAGTGTCGCGCACGCTTGATTAGCAATTAAAAAACAAAGGAGTTTTGAATATTGTATTGAAAAAAACTCTTCGGAATTTCATCAATCGATGTTTAAAGAATATCTACCTACCTTGGCAACATTGAAATTTTCAGTTTTTCAGTTTGAGGGTTAAAAATGGCCAATTTCGCACTTTTTCAATTTTTAATCGCTTATATGTCAAAAACTATCAACTTTAGAGAAATGTCACTAAAGACCTTTTCTGTTTGGAATGATCCAAAAAACCTAAAAAAAACTTTGCTCCGTGCAAAAAAAATAATTTTAGGAAAAAAAAACGTTTAAAAAATTTTTGACCCACTTTTGGTCCTGGCAACATGCAAATTTGTTAAAAGGGGTCCTTTTTGAGTAAGATTGTGCAAAAAATCCTAATTGAAATATTTTTCCTAGCGGATGCGCAGTGGCTTTCTGGACTATTACAATTATTTAATAACGAGAGATGAATTCTTGAATATTGAAACTACAAAGAAAAGTAAACTGTATAATGACAAATCGGCAAATCACAAATATGCAAATATGCCTGGTACAATAAGGACAGAGCATAATGAAAAGATGCATCAATAATCACGAAAGAAACAGACATGAAAAAGAGAAAAATCAAAGAAGCTTCTCCCATCTTACTTATTGAAAAAAAAGTGTAGCAAACCTATCAACATAATGTAGAAGGATCTTCGTACCATTACAAAAAGAAGAAATCAGCAGCAATAACATGAAAACATTAATGGATTAGTAGAAGGTTAGAGACACATTATCTACAGTTATACAATATGTCCCTGTAAGTTGAAACCACATGAAAAACTTTTTTGATTATTAATTTTACGAAAAAAAAGTTATTCTTCATAAAAAGTTCTGCATGGTCTAAAACCCAAGATTCAACCATCAGATATCAAATTTTATAACTATTATACGAGATATGTCAAAAAATATAAATTTCGCGCAAGAGTATTACAGTACCTTTATTTTTCACAATATTGAAAATTATTATTATGAAAAGTTGTTTGGAATTAAGAACTATGTATATTCTAATATGCAATAATTATATCCTTCTAATTGAAAAAAAAATTGAGAATTTTTCTTAACTTATGGATAAAACCAACATTATTTTCAGTTACCTATTTCAGTTAGGATAACTTTTTTATTATCAATTTTACGAAAAGAAGTTATTTGTCATAAAAAGTTCGGGGTAGTCTAAAACCTAAAATACAACCATTTTATATCAAATTTTATTAATTTTATACGAGGTATGTCAAAAAAGATGAATTTCGATCATCTTTATGTATAGTTCATATACTTTATATTTTTAAAAGCTGCTGAACAACCTTATTTCCATGAACTATATCATGCAGGTTGTATTATGAATAATAGAGGGTGACATTTTCGAATTAAAATTTATAGAAAATAATTATTACGGAATAAAATTGTTTGTGTCCTTATTTTAGAAAATTATAAACAACTCTAGGATAGGTCAACTTTTAAATTCAAATATGCACTGTTTAAAAATAAATTTAAAAATACAGGGTGATTCACGCAAGTCTAGCGTAGTGCATGATTTTTAATTTTAATGAAACACCCTGTATATTTTTATATTTTTAGAAGCTCCTAAACAACCGCATCTCAAAAAAGTGTATCATGTACGAGTCGATTATGAATATTACAAGGTTAAGGTAATTTTAAAATGATGTATAATTTTTGTCAAGATATTAAATACATCAAATTTTGAAAATAATTTATTATACATAATTTAAATGGTGGTATTATTTTTTAAATTTTTTATTTATTTAAATTAGCTATATAAAGACATGCATTTTCTAAACGAAATATCAATTTACAAATAATTTCAAAATATCACTTTTACTTATAATATACCCTACATAATACACCTTTTTGAATGAAGTTGTTAAGTACCTTCTAAGAACATAAAAACATACCGGGAGGTTCATTAAAACTGAATATCATGGACTATGCTATAATTGCGTGAATCACCCTGTATATTTAAATTTATATTTATAAATCACCCAATTAAATTTAAAAGTTGACGCTTCCCAGCATTTTTTTAAATTTTCTAAAATAAGGACACAAACAATTTTATTCCATAAGTGGTTTCAATACTTTTTAATTTGAAAATGTCACCCTGTATTATTCATAACACACCCATTCATATGATATAGTTAGTTAAAATCAGGTTGTTATCCAGCTTTAAAAAAAATAAAAATATACAGGGTGACACTGCTAGGCTTGCATGAATCACCCTGTAGATTTAAATTTAAGTTTAAAAAGTGCACATTTATATAAATATAGGGTGTCCCAAAAGTAGCGGAACGGTCGAATATTTCTCGAAATAAACATGGTATCGAAGAACTGAAGAATACGTGCTCAATAATTTTCAAAAATCTATCGAATGACAAAAAACACGACCCTCCAATCCACCCCCTAGAGGTGGGGCGGGGGTTAACTTTGAAATCTTAAATGGAGACCCCAAGTTTTTATTTCATATTTTGATTCCTTACGTAAAAGTAAGTAAACTTTATTTAAGACATTTTTTTGAACTATGGATAGATGGCGCTGTAATCGAAAAAAATCATTCATTGATGTCATAGGTAAATAATAGAAACGGTCTAATACTAATATCTCGAGAAATACAATTCAAAAGGAAAAACAAAAAAATACGTATTTAATATTTTTCAAAAACCTATCGAATAGCACCAAACACGACCCCCCACTCCACAACCTGGAGGTGGGGTGGGGGTAACTCTAAAATCTTAAATAGATTGCTCCCGATTTTATTGCAGATTTGGATTCGTCATGAAAAATTAAGCAACATTTGTTCGAAACAATTTTTAGAATTGTTGATAGATGGCGTTAATAAATAGTATTTTTCCAATTATAGCGCCACCTATCAACAATTCTAAAAAATGTTTTGAATAAATGTTGCTCAATTTTTCATAATTAATCCAAATCTTCAATAAAAAATGTAGATTGCCATTTAACATTTTAAAGTTAACCCCCACCCCACCTTTAAGGGGGTGGGGTAGAGGGTCATGTTTGGTGTTATTAGATAGGTTTTTGAAAAAAATTAAACACATGTTTTTTGGTTTTTCATTTGAACGTGTATTTCTCGAGATATTAGAGAGTTTTTATAATTTAACTATGGTATTACCTTAGACCATAAAAACTGATAGACACGCCGTAATGCTATTCTCTCGTCTCGAAGAGTGAAGCCAACATAAAACGATTTACACAGCTGTGCGTGACGTCAGTTTACGGCAGAAAACGTTAGAGATTAGAAGTGTTTATAGGCGTTGTAAACTTTTTAAAGTGTTCCAATTTAAAAATTTTCCAATACACTAATTTTTTAATTATGGTGTTATCTTGCAGAGCATTTAATTGTACGCAGCGACAAAAAAAGGGGAAAACACCTAAAATCCAGTTTACAGCAGCATAATAAACAAGCGATTTGTCAAAAAATTGAAGAATTTATAAAGTATCTTAATTCACTCAAATATTCCAACAATGGTGAACCACTGCATCTAAGCCAAAAATAAACGGGTTTTATTGGTATGATGCGAATGCGAATTTGGAAAAATTACGTGAAGGATCATATGGATGGAGGTATTAAGTATCTTTCGGCCTATAAACTTTCTCAGTATCACTTAGAAGTTTTATTTAGTTCTATTATAGGAGTCATGGAGGTTACAACAACAACCCAACGGCAAAAAAATTTGAAGATGCATATAAAAGACTCTTAATGCACACAAGTGTTACAGGATCTACCCAGGCTAATTGTATAGAACAGGCACCTTTCACAATTTTAGCAATGAGCACAACAAATACTGTGAAAATGAAAACTGTTGATCATCAACTCATTGACAACTCTAGAACTGATGAAATTAATAGGGAAATAATAACTAGTAACCATGATTATACTGTAAATAATTTAAGTTTTTCAAAAAGAGTCATCTTATGTTTGTGATGTTGACTATATCGCTGGGTTTGTAGTTAAGAAAGTTAAGAAAACATTACATTGTGACATATATTTGTGTGCAATTGAATGTGATAATTTACAATGTCCATTCATAAGACACAAAAATTATAGCATATCAAAAATTTTTTAATTCAACCTTCTAAAGACGTCATTCATATTTGCAAAATTGCTGAAAGCGAAATTAGAATTATGTGGGTACAATTCAAAAAAATTGAACGATTCTAAATTATTGACAAAATAGATCTTAAACGTGCATGGTTCTGTGTTTAGCGAATACAAAGAACATGTTTGATCATGATTTTGAAACAAACCATTTGTTTAATCGAATAAAGATAATTTGTTCGCATTATTGATACATCGGATTGGTGAAAAACTAAATAATGTAATAAGAGTTAGAAGTAAGTTAACAAAAGCTATTTTGTTTTGTGGTCATTAATTAATAGATTTCCTACATATTTTTTCACCTAACGTGAAACTAACACCCAAAAGAAAATTACTCTCCTTTAAATTTCTTTTTGATTATCAAACAAGAAGAGATATACCAACGATATAATTTCAAATAAAACATTTATTTTTACAAAATTACTTTAAGTCAAAAATATTTATTAATTACTTTGCTAAATGATTTTTCTTCCATATTTTTTACAAAATATTAAGTTATACTACAAAACTACTTATATTACAAAAGTTATACTATAATTAATCTAAAATTGGGTAATTTTATTAGTGCTTTGCTAAGAATCCAAACAAGTTCTTGCCGTATTGTGACGTCACTTTCGCGGAAGGTCTTTGCTTCAACGGTTCGGTACAAGGCGTGTCTATCAGTTTTTATGGTCTAAGGGTATTACAATAAATTGTTTTTTCCGATTATAGCGCCATCTGTCCACAATTCGAAAAAATGTCTCAAATAAAAGTTGCTTACTTTTACATAAGAAATCAAAATATGCAATAAAAATTCGCGGTTTCTATTTAAGATTTTAAAGTTACCCCCCAGCCCACCTTCAGGGGGCGGAGTGAGGGATTGCGTTTGGTGTTATTGGATAGATTTTTAAAAATTATTAAGTGTTTTTCAGTTTTTCGCTCCGATGTTTAGTTCGCGAAATATTTTACCGTTCCGCTACTTTTGGGACACGCTGTATAAAAATCGAAGGGTCTCAGTGCTTTTTAAACTTTTTTGCAACAAGCACAAAAATAATTTTATTTCATAAGTGCCTTCCACACTCCATATATACATAAACAACGTAATACGTAATCAGACGTATCAATCATAATTTGATATTAACCTAAGGGTGCAACACCACCCTCAGACTTCTCAGCTCTTGGCTATTCACCTACAAGTATTGTCAAATTTCCCACAAAAAACTGACAATTAATAAACAACTACAGGTTAAATACCTCCTTATTTTATATTAATTTTTGAAAACAACTACAGCAACGGAAATAGCAACACTAAAACCAAAGTAAAATGCAATTTTTATTAATGCAATCAAAATTGTGGTTTGACCCATATAAATAAAATATTTAACTAAACGTGACACAAGAAAACAGTTGAAGATTCTCTATTTGAAAGCTTTGTTTCAAATTCGTTTCAGTGACACTGACAATTGCCAAACTTATTTAAATCTACATATCTTAAAAAATGGTCTCTATTCACCATCATTTATAGCCCTCCAAAATTTCGTAAAAACTAGAAACAACTCAATTATCAAAAAAGTTATTAAGTTAATTTTTATCGTACAAGAACTAAAGAAATTTTTGGATGAACACTGTGAATATAATATAAAAAAAAACAATATAACAACGTTCGAATAATGGGATATAAATTTCTTTTTCTAGAACCGTGTTCAAAATGCAATTTTTAGCACTCCATACGAGCGTTAAAAATGCTACTTTAAGGCACTAGTACTTTAAAAAATTTTTAAGGCATTGCAGTTTTCTATTGACCATATAAGCAATTTTGATGTTTTGTCAAAAAAATATAAAATTGGAATGTCAGTCAAGTTCAAGTAAAAGTTTTTGTAGATATGGTCCTGTAATTACGTTTGTAGAAAAAATATTGTATGGTATGCGTGTTAAAAAGTACATTTTTAAGGCACTCATGTGCCACTTTAACATGCGTGCCTTAAACGTGTACTTTTAACACTAATATCATAAATAATTATTAATATATATTATTCAATACAATAGCATTTTTTCCAGAAATTATTTCAAGAGTACCTACATAACGCCTTTGTATATATTTTCTATATATAAAATATTCTGAACTGCGCCATTTTTGCGTCAGTTAAATTCAACTACATAAAGTAGTTTAGAAGTATGTAAGCACATAAAAGTTAAAGGAAACGTGACAGTCACGGAATACATATAAAAGTGATGCATAAGCATACTACAACTCACAAATAAAACGTTTAAAATTATGCGCTTGAATAATTTTAGTGGTGGTGGTTATGCATTTTATGGAATAAATAAAACGATTTAATGTAAGGCTTTCTGTCTACGTACGAGGAGAATAAATCCAAATTGGAATATAAATATGTGGTATTTTAAGTGTGTGCGATTCTTAAACAGAAGAATAAAATGGAATGACCACATAAGCCGAATGACAACAAATAGGGTAGTCAGGACAGCGAGAGACGGTTCCCCAACAGGAATACGATCAGTGGGACGACCACGAAAACGATGGAACGACAACTTACTAGAGGCACATTGAAAAAACAGACAGAGTCATGTCTATACAAAAAGAAGAAGAAGAAGAAGAAGAAGAAGCGATTCATAAATAATTTAATCTTATAAAAGCTTAATGCGACACGTCAAGTGGATACGTTGTTTGTCCGGGACAATAACTCCCGAATCATTGTATTATTAATATTTGAAACAAATTATATTGATACGTTATATTAAAATATATTTTTTTAAAATTGAATAAAGCAATTTTAATATTTATTTAAAATTTAGATTTTACACAAATTATATTATATTTCAATAGATTATTCTCTTTGCTCTTAACGCTTCCTAGTACATTATTTGACGGTTTTTGCTATAAATTTTAAAGAACCGTTTGGATTGACATAAAATTTGGCATACGCATAGCCAATATGTCAAAGAAAAAAGTGACATTGTGCCGATGTGTGCTTTTGCCCTGGGGGTGAGTTTCACTCCTTCTCGGTGGTGAAAAACATACGTTCAAAATAAGTCCGAAACTCGATATAATGCTTAATTCTAAGCAACTTTTTTTCTATACAGTTTTTTCACGAAGTTAATACTTTTCGAGTTATTGGCGAGTGAATATGTTCATTTTTCAACAAAACAAACACGTTTTTAGACAATTTTTCGCAAATAATTCAAAAAGTAAGTATTTTATGGAAAAACCGTTGTTAGCAAAAGTATAGCTTGTAAAAAAGTGAAAAAAATGGTGTTATATATAAAGGCTCCAGACCTAACAGAAGCAGAGTTATAGCTATACAAGAAAAATAGGTTCATATTCGCCAAACCTCAAATAAATATATTTCAACGTGAAATAACCAAAAAATGAAGCACTTTTTGGAAAAAACTCATTACAACTTTTTTAAAGAGTTTAAAAAGCTTTATTTCCATTTTTACAAAAAAATATTCTGGCATCAAATGTGAGCAAGTTACGCTCAAAATTAAGTTGTACCGTTTTGATTTGGCATAAAAAAATCGGGAAAATCACCCCCTAATTCACAACTTAAATAGAATTAATCGTTACCGCTTTACATGTTGCTTTATTTATGTTGTGTCTATATGATCTGTTAGTAATACCAAAAATCTCAAGAAGTAATAAAATGTACGTTTTGCTTTTGTGAATATTTTGGACTTTTTGTTTTCCCGTTACACAAAAATCGGTTACGCTATGGCTGTTCAAAGTTTGCATACACTCGGAATTAGTGACTCGTTCAAGCCATTTTAACTACAGCCTTTTCAAGAATAAGCACTTTGAACCGCTGAGACTTACAGATCGTATAAAGAATAAATAAGTAAAGTAACTTGTGAAGCGGTAACGAATAATTTTATTTGATATGCTAATTAGGGGGTGCGTTTCGCGATCCTTTTTACCAAAAAATAAAAGGTACCAACAATATTTTGAGGATAACTCACTTACTTTTAAGGTTAGAAGTTTAAAAAAAAAAACAAAAATTAACCTCTTTTTATACACTTTAAAAAAGTTCAAATGAGTGTCCCCGAAAAGTGTTCCCTTTTTTGGTTATTTCTCGATGAAATATTCGATTTGGAATTTGACGAATAAGAACCTACTTTTCATTAGCTACAACTTTGCTTGTGCTGGGTCTACAGATATAATATATGCACCATTTTTTTCATTTTTTTATAAGCTATATATTTATTAAGAATATTTTTTTTCGACAAAATACTTACTTTTTAAGTTATTTGCGAAAAACCGTCTAAAAACGTGGTTATTTTGTTTAACAATGAACAAATTCACTCGCAAATAACTCGAAAAGTATTGACTTGGTGAAAAAACTCTATCGAACAAAAGTTGCTTAGAATTAGTCAGTTTATCGAATTCCGAACTTATTTTGAAAATATACTTTTTCACCCACGAGAAGGGGTGAAACTCACCCCCAGGGCAAAAGCACACATCGGCACACTATCGCTTTTTTTCTTTGACTTATTAACTATGTGTATACCAAATTTCATGTCAATCCAAGCGGTTCTTTAAAATTTAGAGGTTTTGCAATATTTTACCGTTATAGAACGTACTATCCTGCTAACGTAACAAAAAAGCATACATTGTTTACTTTTGACAGAACCGTCAAAGTCAAACTAAATATTAAACCAATAATACAGTCGGAAAAATGAAAGAATAGGGCTTTTCATCGACTGTCAATTGTTTCGAGCTTCTGTCATGTGTAACATAATATTAATATATCTACGTCATACGTCTTTCGTTTGTATTATTGTAGATACCAATAACGTATGACGTAGATATATTAATATTATGTGACACATGACAGAATGACTGTGAATGAAAAGCCCTATAGGGCTTTTCATTCACAGTCATTTGTTTCGAGCTTCTGTCATGTGTCACATAATATTAATATATCTACGTCATACGTTATTGGTATATACAATAATACAAATCAAAGATGTATCGCGTAGATATATTAATATTATGTGACACATGACAGAAGCTCGAAACAAATGACAATCGATGAAAAGCCCTATACCCACGAACGATCACATCAATCATTTATTTTGTATTTGCTACCTTTTTCTATAACAAACCTTTGTTAGTTTTTATAGAAAAAGACAGCAAATACAAAATAAGTGATTGATGTGATCGTTCATGGGTATACGCTGTGAGCTCGTACGTAGAGGGGATATTTACAAATTCGCGAGCGCCAGTAGTGGCAAGTCTGTAAACGTTTACCGGAAAATTGACATAAATGTCAAAGTGATTAATTTAAAATTAAAATTAAAAACATTAATTATAAAAAATATTAGTTGGTCAAAGCTGTGGTATATATTTTTACCTTAAATATACTTATGTTTTAAATACTGAATTTAAGTTTTTTTAATGTTCCGTAATTATGTAATTATAATTTAATCTAAAAATCTTAGCGCCATCTACACGATAACTGTGAAAGTATCCGAAGTAAGAAATTCATATTTTATCAATAGAACGTCAAAATGATTAGCAAAATCTTAAAAAAATCGATTACAATTTAATTACTTTTTTGCGTTGTAAATGTTAAGCGATAACAATTAAATAATACATTTAAAAATTACCGGTGAAAGTTGAATTAGTAATCCGCTAGGAGCGCCACCAGCGAAGCTCAGAGCGTATACGCTCTAAGCTTCGCTGGTGTCGCTCCTAGCGGTTTACTAATTCAACTTTCACCGGTAATTTTTAAATTTATTATTTATTAATTGTTATCGCTTAATATTTACAACGCAAAAAAGTAATTAAATTGTAATCGATTTTTTTAAGATTTTGCTAATCATTTTGACGTTCTATTGATAAAATATGAATTTCTTACTTCGGATACTTTCACAATTATCGTGTAGATGGCGTCAAGATCAATAGATTACATATTACGGAACATTAAAAAAACTTAAATTCAGTATTTAAACTAATTCAGTATTTAAAAAAATCCCCTCTACGTACGAGCTCACAGCGTATACGCTGTGAGCTCGTACATAGAGGGGATATTTACAAATTCACCAGCGCCAGTAGTGACAAGTCTGTAAACGTTTACCGGAAATTTGACATAAATGTCAAAGTGATTAATTTAAAATTAAAATTAAAAACATTAATTATAAAAAATATTAGTTGGTCAAAGCTGTGGTATATATATTTACCTTTAATATACTTACGTTTTAAATACTGAATTCAAGTTTTTTTAATGTTCCGTAATATGTAATTATAAATTAATCTTAGCGCCATCTACACGATAATTGTGAAAGTATCCGAAGTAAGAAATTCATATTTTATCAATAGAACGTCAAAATGATTAGCAAAATCTAAAAAAAATCGATTACAATTTAATTACTTTTTTGCGTTGTAAATATTAAGCCATAACAGTTAAATAATAAATTTAAAAATTACCGGTGAAAGTTGAATTAGTACCCGCTAGGAGCGACACCAGCGAAGCTCAGAGTGTATACGCTCTGAGCTTCGCTGGTGTCGCTTCTAACGGATTAGTAATGCAACTTTTACCGGTGATTTTTAGATTTATTATTTAATTGTTATCGCTTAATATTTACATCACAAAAAAGTAATTAAATTGTAATCGATTTTTTTAGGATTTTGCTAATCATTTTGACGTTGTATTGATGAAATATTAATTTCTTACTTCGGATACTTTCACAATTATCGTGTAGATGGCGCTAAGAATTTATAATTACATATTACGGAACATTAAAAAAACTTAAATTCAGTATTTAAAACGTAAGTATATTTAAGGTAAAAATATATACCACAGCTTTGACCAACTAATATTTTTTATAATTAATGTTTTTATTTTTAATTTTAAATTAATCACTTTGACATTTATGTCAAATTGCCAGTAAACGTTTACAGACTTGTCACTACTGGCACTCGCGAATTTTTAAATATCCCCTCTACGTACGAGCTCACAGCGTATACGCTCTTAGCTTCGCCGGTGTCGCTCCTAGCGGATTACTAATGCAACTTTCACCGGTAATTTTGAAATTTATTATTTAATTATTATCGCTTAATATTTAAAACGCAGAACAGTAATTAAATTGTAATTGATTTTTTAAAGATTTTGCTATTCATTTTAACGTTCTATTAAGGAGGGGGTATGATTTGAAATCAACATATCAAGCACATTTTTGTGAATTTTTTTCGAAGCTTTAGTACAAATATTTTATTTTTAAATTAAATAAGCATATTAAGTACAATTCAAAGAATGCTTAGAAAAAAATTAAATCCAAAATATTGGAAAATAAGCCATTGGTGACAAATTTTGACAGGCAGCTCACAAAAGAATGGATTTTGCGGTGGACATCAGAACTCGTCACTCGATCATACGAAACAAAAAATTCAAGAAGATTTAATTAGCTTATGAGTTTTACGAGGTAACAACGTCGAGTTCTTTTATTTTTAATGATTTTTGAATTTTTGGTATCACTCAGAAATCAAAAAAATTAAATTTTTGGTAAAAATTTTGTGAAAATCAACAGACTTATTATTGTTGAACAAAAAATAAGCAAAAAAAGGAAAATATCTCGACGTTGTTACCTCATGAAATGTCTAAAGAAAATATGTGCAAAATATCAGGTAGATCGGCCCAGTAGTTTTTTAGTTACAATGTCCACCGCATTTGAAAAATCAGTTTTGAGAAAAATGCGTTTGAAGTTTTGACAACTGCATCTTCATCTTCTTATTTGTCTGCCAAATCGTAAAGTGATGCACATTGGAATATGTTTTTTAAATCGAGGAGTAATCTACAAAAGAGAAGGCAAACAGTTGTTTAACGTTTCTCACTACGCTCAAGCGTGCTGGCGCGAAGCCGCGGCAACGCGAGTCGAAGGTAGGCATATTCAACACCCTGTATCTCTGGTAATTTTACTCCGATTATTTTGAAAGTTTCAGAGAGTATTCTTGGAAGTATGCACTTTTATTTGAAATAATAAAAAAAATTAAATATTTCAAACCATACCCCCCCCCCCTTAATGAAATATTAATTTCTTACTTCGGATACTTTCACAATTATCGTGTAGATGGCGCCAAGATCAATAGATTACATATTACGGAACATTAAAAAAACTTAAATTCAGTATTTAAAACGTAAGTATATTTAAGGTAACAATATATACCACAGCTTTGACCAACTAATATTTTTTATAATTAATGTTTTTACTTTTAATTTTAAATTAATCACTTTGACATTTATGTCAAATTTCCGGTAAAGGTTTACAGACTTGTCACTACTGGCGCTCGCGAATTTGTAAAAATCCCCTCTACGTACGAGCTCACAGCGTATACGATATTTACAAATTCACCAGCGCCAGTAGTGACAAGTCTGTAAACGTTTACCGGAAATTTGACATAAATGTCAAAGTGATTAATTTAAAATTAAAATTAAAAACATTTATTATAAAAAATATAAGTTGGTCAAAGCTGTGGTATATATATTTACCTTTAATATACTTACGTTTTAAATACTGAATTCAAGTTTTTTTAATGTTCCGTAATATGTAATTATAAATTAATCTTAGCGCCATCTACACGATAATTGTGAAAGTATCCGAAGTAAGAAATTCATATTTTTTATCAATAGAACGTCAAAATGATTAGCAAAATCTTAAAAAAATCGATTACAATTTAATTACTTTTTTGCGTTGTAAATATTAAGCGATAACAGTTAAATAATAAATTTAAAAATTACCGGTGAAAGTTGAATTAGTACCCGCTAGGAGCGACACCAGCGAAGCTCAGAGTGTATACGCTCTGAGCTTCGCTGGTGTCGCTTCTAACGGATTAGTAATGCAACTTTTACCGGTAATTTTTAGATTTATTATTTAATTGTTATCGCTTAATATTTACATCACAAAAAGTAATTAAATTGTAATCGATTTTTTTTAGGATTTTGCTAATCATTTTGACGTTGTATTGATGAAATATTAATTTCTTACTTCGGATACTTTCACAATTATCGTGTAGATGGCGCTAAGACTAATATACTAATTTATAATTACATATTACGGAACATTAAAAAAACTTAAATTCAGTATTTAAAATGTAAGTATATTTAAGGTAAAAATATATACCACAGCTTTGACCAACTAATATTTTTTATAATTAATGTTTTTATTTTTAATTTTAAATTAATCACTTTGGCATTTATGTCAAATTGCCAGTAAAAGTTTACAGACTTGTCACTACTGGCACTCGCGAATTTTTAAATATCCCCTCTACGTACGAGCTCACAGCGTATACGCTCTTAGCTTCGCTGGTGTCGCTCCTAGCGGATTACTAATGCAACTTTCACCGGTAATTTTGAAATTTATTATTTAATTCTTATCGCTTAATATTTAAAACGCAGAACAGTAATTAAATTGTAATTGATTTTTTAAAGATTTTGCTATTCATTTTAACGTTCTATTAATGAAATATTAATTTCTTACTTCGGATACTTTCACAATTATCGTGCAGATGGCGCTTAGATTCATTTATAATTACATATTACGAAATATTAAAAAAAACTTAAATTCAGTAAGTATTTAAAACGTAAGTATATTTAACGTAAAAATATACATCACAGCTTTGACCAATTAATATTATTTCCTATTAATGTTTTTATTTTAATGTTTTAAATTAATCACTTTGACATTTATGTCAAATTTCCAGTAAAAGCTTACAGACTTGTCACTACTGTCGCTCGCGAATTTTTAATTATCCCCTCTACCTACGAGCTCATAGCGTATAGGGCTTTTCATCGATTGTCATTTGTTTCGAGCTTCTGTCATGTGTCACATAATATTAATATATCTACGTCAAACGTCTTTGTTTTAATCATTGGTCTAATATACCATACCAATAACGTACAATGTAGATATATTAATATTATGTGACACATGACAGAAGCTCGAAACAAATGACTATGAATGAAAAGTCCTATTCTTTCATTTTCCGTCTGTAGTAATTATTGATAGTAAATTTCATTATTATTAAGATAAATAAGAGGTTTAAATATAAAATTTGAGTATAGTTTTAAAGGAATCTATTAACAACTAATGTTAAAATGGTTAGTAGAAATATATTGCTTTTATAATTATAGATGGAATGAAATAATTCTTCCATCTATTTTATGTGTCGTTTCACAACGACTCAAATATACTTACTTACTCGATGTAAATTCAAATATCCTTGTAGTATCAATCCTTGCTGCTTCAATAATGATACTACAATTTTTCGCATAATTGACAAAAACTTTGGTTACTTTATTAAAAAATAGTTATTTTCCTAACAAGTGCAGAAAGTCATACTTTTCCGCACGCGACAGCAGTTTGCCGAACGACGCGAAGCGGGAGTTCGGCAAGCAGTCGAGTGCGGAAAAGAGACTTTCTGCAAGCGATAGGAACAATATTTTTTCTACGAGTCTTTAAAAAATAACCAAATCTTAATCAATTAATTTAATTAATATGAAAATACATACACAAATTAATTCTTTGACAAGATTGTCAAAACCAAAGTTTCAGCATAATTGGTTAGCATGACTACGATCTTGGTTTCCATGACGACGATTCAAAACCACTGTTATTGTCTACTGATTTGACTTTCGAATATTATGTCAAAATTATTTTATTTCATCGAATTCTGGCGTTAATTTCATTAAAACATGAACACAATCAGATATATTTGAAATAAATTAGTAAATAATATCTAAATACTAGTTTATTGCATGTATTACAATTACTTTAAGGCCATGTTAACATATCTAAATTAATACGCGTGCGGAAAGTAAAACGCGTGCGGAAAAGTAAAACGCGTGCGGAAAAGTAACACGCGTGCGGAAAAGTAAAACTTTCTAAACTAAAATGCGTGCGCGAAAGTAGACTTTTTGCACGCTGGTAGAAAAAATAATTTAAAGCTTTATATTACTTGGTATTTACTTGGTGTACATGCAATGCGTTTATTATTAAAAAAAATAATTCTTAATTCTTTTGAAAGTTTGTTGTTTAGCCTACATTCATTTAAATGTCACCTATGAGACTGTTAATCCGCAAAAATTGCTAGTAAAAGTGTATGTAATGACCAAATACTTCAGAGTGATGTACCTACTGAGGTGAATCCTTCATAGCCGTCGGTTCTATATTACCTTACAATCAAGGAAGGACCGATAGATAATTCAGAGAAACTGACTACCTCAAGAAAGTGTCCTTGTATCTTTTTCCATTATATGTACACTAACGACTTACCAGATCACTTTCATAAGAGGTGCTTTATTTATGCTAATGACATGGCTGTGGCTAAACAGGGTGTGGTATTATAATATCACCCTGTACAAAATATGTTTAAAACTCATTCAAAGTCATTAATCCATGTAGTATCTGTTCTTGTATCAATAACCGCAAGTAACATTGAACTGTCATGTTTTGTTATTATTTAAAGGTGTATATAAACATTAACTCGGTGGAGAAAGATGATTGTACTCAGTTAGTAATTATTGTTGTAGTAGGTCGTTACTGTTAAATGTAAACATATTGTTATGGTTAGTCGTTGATGGAGGTGATTGTAAATATAATGTATTTGAACCAAACAATAGAGTTTTAATTAATTGCGACCAGAAGGCATAACATCACACTATTTATTACAAGGGCAAAGATTTTGAATATGTAGAAACTTAACTATGGGCCGTCCTGGAAGACGTAGTTGAATACTACAAGAAAACATCGGTAAGACCAAACTCAAAGAAAAACCAAGTCTGCGCCTATCATCTGAACAACTGTCACGCCAGAAAAAAGCTAAACATTACATGGTAGGGAGAAGTATTAGAGACCTGTACAGGACCAAAGTACTTATGAATAAAATTGTATCGTACTTTCATATTTATTGTCACTGCGAGGATACAAATGATAAAAATGTAAAGATTCGTAAACTAACTCAAACACGTTAGGGTGCTAAACCAATCGTACTAAAAACATCAGCTATAGCTTTGTGTTTCTCTGTAGCAGAATATTCAGCTCCAGTTTGGAATCACTAAGCCCACACTCTTCACGTTGATCATGCTATAAATCAGACGACCAGAATAATATCTGTGTGCTTGAAATCTACTCCAGTTCATAACTTATACCCGTTGATCGGAATTTCTCTTTCAAATATAAGAAGAAAAGTGATTTCTGAGGTAAAGAAGAAGTAAGAGAGTGACCCACGCCATTCCATGTTTGCCCAACGAAGGTACTCATCAAGGTTGAAATCGCCTAGCAGTTTCATAAGTTCCACACCTCCCATCGAAACCATCGTTAAACATGATGTCTCCTACAGCTTTGGAGAAAATCATAGATTGCTGGTGCTTTAAAATCAAAAGAAGACATGACTACAGACCATCAACTACCCTACACAACATGAAAGTAATTAAATAGACTCAGAATGGGCACGTCATGGTGTAGGTGAAACTTAACAAGAAGATCACAAGTGCCATTGCGGTGTAATGCATAATTCCGCACATCTATTTGTTAACAACGACTCGACCCAAGTATGTATTCACATTGATCCAATGAGAGCTAATGTTGGGGCCATCCAAGTAACGAATTGTTGAAAGTGTGAATTTTAGCCTTTTTCAGCCTTTAATAGCATAAAATTGCCTCAAAAAGATATCTTAAGAACCATCTAATTGTAGATTCTAGAAATAAAGGCTGCCCTGCTGCATGACCATTTTGAGGTATGTAAGATTGAAATACTTTTCTATAAATTCTTTATATACCTTGGAAATATCATAATTTAAAGGATCTTTGAGTACATTGTTTGAGCCGATAATAGGTGACAGAGTCATTCAAGGTATAAAACCTTGATTGAATAAAATGGAGAAACGGAATTGCTTATGGTTATGGTTAAAACTACACCAATTTATTATTTTTCTAAATTTTTAACCTTATAAAAGATAATATTTTATCAAAGGAATATTATGGTAATACATAACTTAATGAAAAGTATCTCTCATAAGCAATGGGATGCCGATTTCCAAACTCTTATGACTGTATACAAAACCTAATTCGTTCAAAACTAGATTATGCTGCTGTTGCCTACAACTCAGCCAAAGGTTCACTATTGAAAGTGCTAGACACAGTTCATAATTCAGCAATTAGAATTACACTGGGAGCACACTACACAAGCTCAGTTGAGGGTATGTATGTTGAATAAGGCGAACCATCCCTTCAACTCAGGAGAGAATACAGAAGCCTCATGTATGCCTCAAGAGTATCAACTAATCCACAGGTGCCTGTTTATAAAAACACATTAACAGATAGATTTTCATCGACATTTAATTGTGGAAAAGATTGGATCCTCCGTTTTATCATCGAGTGAGAGCAACGTTACAAAGCTTAGACACAATAATTCCACCCACTTACAATATTTTTAAGAGCGGCTTTCACAACAGATAACTATAACAGTTCCTATCAGCTCCCTCCCCAAACCTCCATATTCTTAGCTGAACTCTTTGCTATCCTCCAGTCATTATCGTTTGTTAACACACATGACATCAAATTCTCAATAATCATTCCCTAATAAGTGCATTAACAGCCTTAAAGCAAGTATACCCCAAACATCCTGTCCTGCTTTTAATTAAGGCGGAACTCTTGATATGCCAACAAAATCAAAGATTAGTTCAGTTCCTCTGGGTACCTTCACATTGCGAGATAAGTGGAAATGATAAAGCTGACACATTAGCAAAAATTGCGAGTGAGAATCCGTTAAGAGACATCATAACTACTTGCGTTCATACTGATCTAAAGCAATATTTTAAGAACAAGATAATGACAAAATGACAAGCAAATTTGAGAAAATCAAACTCTACATTAAGAAAAATCAAACAAAGTGTATTGCCGTCGAAACATCATATTAAGAGAAGAGACCAAGTGTTCATGTCCAGATTGCGACGTGGTCATACGAAGATCACCCACGACTTTATATTAAAGAAGGAAGCCCCTCCGATGTGTTATGTGTGTGATAGTGAACTAATAGTGCAACATAATATAATAATAGACTGTCCCCTCTACTTTATAGAACGACAACATCAACAGTTACCAACTACATCTAAAGATTGTTTAAGTGAAAATAATTCGTCTAAGACTCTCAATTTTTTACGCACTATAGGACTCATTAACCAAATTTAATATAAAATTTGTAATTTGATGTCAATAGGGTTCATTACTAATAATAATAATCCTTTGAGGTTGAAGCAAATTGTAAATAAAAAAAATATTATGGTAATATTTATTTCCCCACAAATAACTGAGAACTTAAAAAAAAAAAATAAAAGAATAGTTTAATAGCCTAATTCTTCGACCCTAAATCGATTCGCGGCTCGTAGCTTTACAATTCTATCTTTGTAAACGTATTACATTCTTAACTTTTTTACGAACCACTAGGCCACTATCACAACTGCATTAAAATTTTATGAGCCGTCTTCTTTTACTGTACGCTCACATCTGGATATTCATAGTCTCCACAGCCGACTTCTGACTTCCTAAAGACATTATGGGATATGCTTTCGATGTTTAAGGAAATTACTCGTTATTTTCGTTTCCTTTGTGACATCGTACAGGAACGGATTTCTAAATATCTCCAGATTTATGTAAGTTATTGTTGGTTAATTTTCTTTTAAAATTCTAAAAATAAATTTTCCTGTAGTGGTCGTAGAAATACTTTTTTAATTTTATTCTACTGGTTAAGTACAGAATTTGAATCTAGGTCGACCTTCAACCATCTGTTTACCGGATGAAACAAACTTTTTATTATTAACCATTTAGATGGGAAATAAGCCACAATCAACTTGAAAAAAATAATTTTATTAACGTTTCGACGCCTTAATCGTGTGTCGTTGTCAAAATACAAAATACTACTAAATTAAACAAAAATGTTGCTTAGTAAAAATTCTTCTAATAATTTATTTAAGCTGACCCATTTATGTCAGCAATTCAGACATATAATATACATTTTAAAGTAGAAGACTTTAAAATAATATTGCCAATATTTATAAGTTGCGTTCCTGGGACATTTTTTAAATTAAACATTTTTGTCTAATTTAGTAGTATTTTGTATTTTGACGACAACACCCGATTTGGGCGTCGAAACGTTAATAAAATTATTTTTTTCAAGTTAATTGTGGCTTATTTTCCATTAGACAAAACGGAAACGGCGGGTTCGTTGGGAAAAATATTCCCATGAGATATTTTTGCATAATCACATTCGTGAGACATCCCAGAATAAGGATCAAGAAGTCGCCCACGTGAAAAGCGTGCCAATTTTTTTGAACAATTTTTTTTTAATCAAATTGCAAAAATTAATATTTTTGGCCCGGACTATTTTTTTTTAGATTTTTTGGACCATTCTGGACAAAAAAACTCTCTTATAATTTTTCTCTAAAGTTGATCTTTTTCGAGTTATAAGCAATTTAAAATTTGAAAAACGCGAAAATGGCCATTTTTAAGACTTAATAACTCGGTTAAAAATTATTTTTATGAAAGTCAGAAAGTGACTAAATCAAAGTTTAAAGTCGCCGCTACATGATCCTGAAGAAATCTGTGTAATTAATTTACTACTAAGCTGTTATTTTTAATTAATAAAAAAGAGCGGTTAGATCATATTGACGCCGCTGTAAATGTGAGTGCGAGTAAGATGCACAATTGGACTGCTGGAATGGCTTCTCTCTCGCACTCAGAATTTACAGCGGCCGCACATGTGCATGGCGCTTATTATTATTACTTAAAAATAACAGCTTAGTAATAAAATAATGAGAAAAATTTCTTCAGGATCTTGTAGGGGTGGCTTTAAACTTTGATTTAGTCATATATCGACTTTCATAATAATAACTTTTAACCGAGTTATTAAGCCTTGAAAATCGCCATTTTTCGTTTTTTTCAATTTTAAATTGCTTATAAGTCGAAAACGATCAATTTTAGAGAAAAATTATAAGAGACCTTTTTTGTCCAGAATGGTCCAAAAAATTAAAGAAAAAATTGTTCGGGCCAAAATATTGATTCTTGCAATTTGATTAAAGAAAATTAAAAAAAAAAAATTGGCCCACTTTTCACGTGGGCGACTTCTTGAACCTTATTCTGGGATATCTCACGAATGTGATTATACAAAAAAATTTCATGGGAATATTTTTCCCTTCGAACCCGCCGTTTTCGCCTTGTCTACGTCTAAATAGTTAATTATAAAAATGCCACAAGGAAATAGCTTCAGAACAAGACTTTTTATTAAATTTCATACATAGATAAATATGACTTGCATGGGTTTCCTCTCAAAATATGATCACAGCTATCATTAAAGGAAGGCGTAGGCTTTGAAAATAACATTTCAAGCACACTTTTGTAATTCTTTTTGAAAGTATGGTGAAATTATTTTATTTTTAAATTAAATAAGCATATTCAGTACAACTCATAGAATACATACTCAAAAAAATAAAAAAAAAATATAAAAAATAAAAAAATATGAAAAAAAAATTAAGAAACGCTTTTCTTTAGTTGCGAGTGACTAAAATTAAAAATATTATAAAAAAATCAACAAAAAAGCAAAAAATAAAAAAAATTCACACTCGAAGGAATATTTGAAAAAAATACTGTTAGACAGTTTGAATTTAAGAAATCCCACACATTCGTTAAAAAATTGAAAAAATTTAACACATTCGTTAAAGAAAGGCGTGGGGCGCGTTTTCATCGAATAAACGGTTTTCGCCTCACACTTTTCATTAACGAAAGTGTTAGATATTTTCAATTTTTTAACGAATATGTGAGATTTTTGTATACTTAATCTGTCTAAAATTTTTTTTCGAATAATCCTTCGAGTTTGATTTTTTTTTATTTTTTGCTTTTTAATTGATTTTTTTTATAATCTTTTTAATTGTAGTCACTCGCAACAAACGAAAAGCGTTTCTTAAATATGTTTTTTTTCATATTTTTTTATTTTTTACTTTTTAGTCTTACACTTTTGAAACATTAAAATATATCATCACGTTTATTAAAATATATGTATAAAACATATGTACAAACATAAAAAGTAGTCGGAATCGGCAAAAAATTTGAAACTGAATTGTTTATTTATGAAGCATAATGTAACTAATTAACGTAAAAATGAAATTATGTATACCTAGTTCTTAGCTTTAGCTACAGTCTGTAAAAGTTTTAAGTTTCTTCATTCTTTTCTTTCAATTTTTTTATTGACTATTCCTGTATTGTTCCCGCGAATGCATAATATGTCTGCAAGTTTTCATTAATTTGCATTGAAAAAAGCAGTCAAATTAACGTCTAAAGATTTGACCCAAACGATTAAACTAAAGAAAAGCGTTTAAAACGCTGAAAAATAAGTCAACAGCGGCAATTTTTTTAAAGAAACCTCAAAAAACAATGGATTTTGCGGTGGACATCAGAACTCATCATTAGATCATGTGAAACAAAAAATTCAAAAATATTTTATTAACTTATGAGTTTCTTGATGTAACGTTGTCAAGTTTTTTAGTTTTAACCATTTTTGACCTTTTGGTATCACTTTATGGTCACACTGTGAAGCGGGGTTCACATGGTTCACAAGATAGTTCTTTGCGAACCCTATTTTGAAGTTAAAAAGATTGAAATCTAATCTTCAAGAACGTATGGATAGCAATTTTGTAATACAAGGAGCAAAAGAATTATTATTGAGGAAACTTTGTAGTAGCCAGGATATTGATAAATTTATAATAGAAGTAACTTTACTGATTTTTATCGACGATGCATTTTGTACATTGAATTGTGGGAAGATAATTTCGGAGGAGCTGAGATTTTCATATGGATTGAATCATGTATTGAAATGGGACCGAATAGAACGATGCTGAAATTATAAACACTATACCTACAAGGTTCGAATGATCAACAAAAGATTAATACTGATAACTTTTTTGACGAATTGTCATTTGCTAAAACTTTTATAGCATCAAAGAATAAAAAATAGAATTAGACGACGAAGAAAATTGATAATTTAAAAAAAATAAAGAAAGCATTTATTGAAAAAGGTATCCTTTTTAATCCTCTTTTTTCTGCTGTACCCTATCCACCATTCACTGTCTCAGTTAAGGGTTTCATAATTATTTAGCCTAGATATAGCGAACACAAAATTACCGGATAGAAAATATAAGATATAAAGTGACTAGCCCGACACTTCATTAGAATCTGATCCAAAATAGCAAGCTAGTGATGCTTATTATAACACACATAAAAGTCATTAAAAATAATAGTTTTGGAATACTTATTAAAATCACGTTCCTATTAACTTAATATTGGGGCTTTGTCTGAACTTACTATTCAATTCACCAATATTAGTATTTTGTCACGTACTCAAATAGTCTATTTGGATATTAGTAGTTGCTATTGAATGGTCTTTGGTCTTTGTCTATACGAAATGTATAACCCTTATAGAAATATGCTTTATTGTCATGAAAAATTTAAAAATTTTATAGACAACGCTTACAAGAATCATAAATAAAAACAATAACAAATACAATTTACCAAAATTATACAAATCGTCAATATAAATAAAACATAATAAAGTGACAATAAAAATCAGTAACAATCTATTGCAAAATTAAAAAAAAAATTGCAAATGGCGTAATCTATACTTATATATAAGAATACTGTTATTTCTTAGTTATTGGTTAAGAAACTCTGCTATTGAATAATAGTCTTTCAGATAAATAGGCTTTTGTCATTTTACGGAACTTAAGGAAAGATGTTGCAGATTTAAGTTGTAGAGGGAGATGGTTGTAAAGTTTTTTTTGCAGAATATAATATAGATTTCTTTACTAACTCACTGGACGGGATCGGTAAATAGATGTCAAAGGTAGAATTTCTGGTGGAATAGTCATGTCTAGGTCTTGCTGGAAAGACATGTAGATGTTTACGAATTAAGAAAACAGTTTTTAAAATATATAAAGAAGGTAGTGTTAGAATCCTGTGATCTTTGAAGTAGCTTCTGCAATGTGTTGTTCTTCTGAGGCCAAAGAGATATCTTATTGCCATTTTTTGTAGTTTAAAAATAACATCGGATTGGGCACCTGTACTAGAACCCCAAAAAGGCAGACCATATCGAAGATGGGACTCGAAAAATGAAAAGTATGTTATTTTGGAAGAGGCTAAATTCATTTCCTTCTAAATAGGTCTTATTTCAAAGCAAGATGAGGATAGTTTCTTGCTTAACACATCGATATGAAGGGACCATTTAAGGTTGCTATCTAAAGAAATACCAAGAAACTTTACAGAATCAACGATACTGATCTGGCTGTTATGAAGAGGTAAGGGTTGAAGAGTTCCTTTATAGGATAATGCTACTGTTTTATCTACGTTAAAAGAGAGTAAATTAGAATCGGACCAGGATTTTATTGTGAGTAGATCAGAAGTTATAGTAGGATGAAGAGTTGCGATATTTGAGTTGCTCCAAGTGCTACTGGTATCGTCAGCAAAAAGAAAAACTTTTCCATCGATTTGTAAACTAGTGATGTCATTAATAAAGATAAGGAAAAGTAGAGGACCCAATACTGAACCTTGTGGTCCCCCACACACAACATTTTTGAGACTAGTGTCTGTATCATTTGCTCTAACCAGTTGTTTCCTATTATCCAATTAAGATTGAAACCAGTTCAAAGAAATACCTCGAATTCCATAGAAATCTAGTTTTTTTATCAAAATGTGATTTACACAATCAAAAGCTTTGGCATAATCACAAAAAACAGTGGCAGTGTGCAGATTATTGTTTAATGCTTGATAAACCTCATGTAGTACAGAAAACATGGCATCGGTGGTACATTTATTATTTAAAAAGCCGAACTGATTTTGTGATAAAATCTTGTTATAGTCGGTTCGCTAAACTCAGACGCAACTGGCTAGATATTTTAGTCGATAATTTTTTTGTTTTTTACCAATTTTGCAAAAATTGGCAAAATTACTAAATATTTAGTGATTATTAACTATTTAAAAATTATTTTTTGCCAATTTGACTAAAATTGGCAAAATTACCGACTAAAATATCTAGAAAGTTGCGTCTGAGTTTAGCGAACAGACTTTATCAACAAGAAAGACATAAGTCTGGCTTTTATGAGTCTCTCAATAATTTTGGAGAGTACCGGTAGTAATGCAATAGGTCTATAATTGCAGGCATTAGATTTTTCACCACCCTTATGAAGAGGAATAATGATGGCCGTCTTTAGGCACTCTGGAAATTTACCTTTCTCAAAAGAATCATTAATTAGAGAGATGAGGACTCCCAACACATTGTCTGGGAGATTTGAGAAAATTCTTATGGATAGTAGAGAAACCTTTCTTAAATTAGGGAGATAGGAAATGGGATCTTGTTGTGAAACAATAGTTGATGTTATATTTTTACTCACATTAACAAAGTATTCATTTAGATTTTCTGGGCCTGGAAGGGAAAATGTTTGAGCTGTGTGAGTTTTATTTCAAAGATCGTTTATTATGGACCAAGTTTCTTTTGCAACACTATTAGAATTTCTGAGACGATTTTGATAGTACAATTTTTTAGCCGATTTTATAAGTTTTAAATAGATTGCCTGTACTTGGTGATATATTCAGTAACAGAGACGTTGGTAGTAAATTTCTTGATATACAGTAGTGAACGCATGTTTTTGGCTGATATGCGGACACCTTTGGTAGTCCAGGGTTTGCGATGTTTGGGCTTAATTGTGATTGAAGGAAATGCTTTATTGAACATACAGACAAGCTTATTCAAAAAATCACTGGAATTATAATCGACGTCCATAGAAGGAAGGTGCCACTCAGAGGCTAAGCATAAATTTTGAAATTTACGAAAGTTCCGACCGGAAAAAATCCTGCCTAAACGTCGGCATCGAGTTTTCGAGGAGGACTTGCTAAAGATGTTAAACTTCGTAAAAACCGCTTCATGATCAGATAGTCCCGCATTAATAGTTGTAGCGCAGACATGACGGGGTGAGAAATCTGAGACAATATAATCAATTATGGTAGATGAAGTTTTTGTAATCCTTGTAGGAGAATCAATGTGCATTGATAGACCATATGATATTATTTTTGGGTTATGATTCATTTTATTAATGATGCGTGAAATTGTACACGACTTTAATTAAATAGTATAACTCGAACCTGTTTATAGAAATATCCTTCACGCCAAGTAAAAGTATTCCTATAACCGGGATATTCTAATAACCGATCATTAGTGGTTAGTAGAAACGTTTTGGGACCTCAAATTTCTATTCCTTAAACCGGGATATTTCAATACCTGGTATTTTAATAAGTGGTATTGACTGTATTACGATAAAAGTGTATTACAGTATTAACACGTTTAATTAAATCTAACTTATACAGGGTGATGGGTATATTACACAACGTGCTCATACCGAGTTCATAATTTGATTTAACTGCGTCGTGGTTTCTTTAGTATCCATAGCTTTTCTTAATCTAGATTTAACTTTTCCTTGCTCCAGCATACTTCCAATCCTTCCAAACATGTTTATAATGTTCAATACAAAATACACTAGCACTTTGGTATATGTACACTGTTCGCTGGTATCCACTCCAACTAGGTTCTTCTTTATTGTAATATCCCGAAAATTATTCGCAGACAAATTTAATAATTGGATCAGTTGGTCTACCTATATAATACTTTAATGCTTAAAAGGAAACAGTAGCGATCAACAGGTACCAAAAACGCGTTCCAAGATTGCGGCTGTAATTTTGAATATTTTTTCGAGATATTTGGCACACGTATTCGTAATATTAATATAAGTTATACTTCTTTACGCGTGATATGAGGGTGAATTTTTATATGTTAAAACCTATGATCCGGGCGCATGCGCATTATAACTTTGTTCTGATTGGATGTTCAAATGACATGTCAAAAATTATCCCATATGGCAGCTGTAGCACAGCTGTGGTGTGGACGGTTGACGGTTTGGTCATGTAATGTATGGTTGTTGCGTGTTAAAATTTGTGGGAAGAGAAACAACAAAGGTTAGTTAATAGTTATATTGCCTTTTTGAAGTTATACTTCTTTAACGATAAAATATTGCAAAACCTCTAAATTTTAAAGAACCGCTTGGATTAACATGAAATTTGGCATACACATAGCTAACAAGTCAAAAAAAAAAGTGATATTGTGCCGATATGTGCTTTTGCCCTGGGGGTGGTTTTCACCCCCTTTGGGGGTAAAAAAATATTCGTCCAAAGACAGTCAGGAAATGGATAAACTGGCTAATTTTAAGTAACTTTTGTTACAATTTTGTTTCACTAAGTCTATACTTTTCGAGTTATTTGGCAGTGAATATGTTCATTTTTCAACAAAATAACCACGCTTTTAGACGGTTTCTCGCAAATAACTCAAATAGTAAGAATTTTGTCGAAAAAACATTCTTAGCAAAAATATAGCCTGTAAATAATTTAAAAAAATGGTGTATATATCACGGCTCTACACCTAGTAGAAGCAGAGTTATAGCTAATGAAAAATAGGTTCATATTCGTCAAATTCCAAATGGAATACTTTAACGTGAAATAACCAAAAATGAAGCACATTTCGGAGAAAACTCATTTCAGCTTATTTAAAGTGTTTAAAAAAAGCTTCATTTTTGTTTTATAAAAAAAATTCTAGCTTCAAAAACAAGTTACGCTCAAAATAAAGTTAGTCCCTTTTGGTTTTGGTAAAAAAATCGAGAAAATCACTCCCTAATTAGTATCTTAAATGAACTTAATCGTTACGACTTCACAAGTTTCTTGACTCGTGTATATATTGTTTATATGATCTGTAAGTTTCATCGGTTCAAAGTCCTTATTATTTTGGAAAAAAGCATATTTTTCAAAATTTAAATTTTTAAAAATTTTATTTTGAAACCAACTTTTTTCAAAAATAAGCACTTTGAATCGATGAAACTTACAGATCATATAAACACAACATAAGTAAAATAATTTGTGGAGCGGTAATGATTAATTTCATTTAAGTTGCTAATTAGGGGGTGGTCTTCCCGATTTTTTTTGCAAAAACAAAAGGGACCAACTTTATTTTGAGCATAACTTGCTTAAATTTAATGCTAGAAACTTTTTGTAAAAACAGAAATAAAGCTTTTTTTAAACAATTTAAAAAAGTTATAAGGGGTTTTCCCCAAAAAGTGCTTAATTTTTTGGATATTTCACGTCGAAATATTCTATTTGAAATTTGGTGAATATGAATCTATTTTTCATTGGCTATAACTCTGGTTCTACGCGATCCAGAGACCTAACATGTACACCATTTTTTTTACTTTTTTATAGGCTATATTTTTGCTAGGAACATTTTTTTCGACAAAATACTTACTTTTTAAGTTATTTGCAAAAAACCGTCTAAAATGTGGTTATTTTGTTGAAAAATGAACATATTCACTCGCAAATAACTCGAAAAGTGTTGACTTGGCGAAAAAGCTCTACAGAACAAAATTTACTTAAAATTAGTCAGTTTATCCATTTCCGGACTTATTTTGGACATATATTTTTTCACCCCCAAGAGGGGGTGAAAGTCACCCCAGGGCAAAAGCACACATCGGCACAATATCACTTTTTTTCTTTGACATGTAAGCTATATGTATGCCAAATTTCATGTCAATCCAAGCGGTTCTTTAAAATTTAGAGCAAAAACCGTGAAAGAATGGACTATATAATAAAGAACGGCGGTACAGAGCCCAATTTGAAAAATATATTAATATGTGGAAATTACCCTGTAATTAAACACAATATTAAAAAAAAACGAGCCTGTACCGCCACTAAAAAGAACAAAAAATTACACTTTCTTCAAATAAACTTTTTTATCCGATGCCTACATTTTGTGTCATTTTGGAACTACTAAAATTTTTTATTTCATTAGTAGTTTCAAAATGACACAAAATCTAGACATCGGATAAAAAAGTTTATTTGAAGAAAGTGTATTTTTTTGTTCTTCTTAATGGCGGTACAGGCTCGTTTTTTTAATATTGTATTTAATTACAGAGTAATTTCCACATATTAATATATTTTTCAAATTGGGCTCTAGACCGCCATTATTTATTATATTACGAATACGTGTGCCAAATATCTCGAAAAAATATTCAAAATTACAGCCACAATCTTGGAACGCGTTTTCGCTACCTGTTGATCGCTACTGTTTCACCTTAATGAAAAATAATGCTTGATTATGGCTTTTAATTTTTTGATTTTAGGTTTAAGCAGACGTGCCGTTTCTTAACTATAAATTAATATTCATATTGTACTTAAACAAACGTAGATATTTAAAAAAAGAATATTAAGGGGATGGGTACGTAGTTTCGGCTCTAATGCTATTTAAATGGGATTAATCTTTTTTCAAATCCTGAGAAAACTAATAAGTATTTTTAAAAAATTTAAACGCAGAATGAAAGATTACGTTCTTACCGAGGGCCAAAAGTCCCTGAAAACTTCCGTAATGTTTACTTTAATAAGTTACAGGGGTGAAAAACTAAGAGAACATGTAGTGTGATTTTTAATTTGAAATATCTCGTTCAAAATAAACTTTTTATTTATTCTAAGGGACTTTCGGCCCTCGATAATAATTTAGTCTTTCATTCCGCGTTTAAACTTTTTAAAAATATTTATTAGTTTTTTCAGGATTTGAAAAAAATGGACACCATATCCGTGGTGATATTTTCCAAATAGAACATTGGCTATCTTTGTCATACAACGCACTGAGTCAAATAGAATATCATGGCAAGACAGTGACAATTTTAAATATTTGACATGGCATCGGGAATATGAGTTCTTGATTAAATAATATTGATAGTGTATTTTTGATAAATAATTGATTTAAGACGTGAACTTAATAAAAAGTTAATTGTTTGATATTCATGAACGATCCAAGCAGAGAATTGACCAGGATATATCTTGTGATCCAAGTATTTTGTTGTTAAAGATGTTCAAAATTGTAAGCGTTCTATAGTAACAATATATTATTAAAAAATCACTTTAACACTTTTCTTCTTTTCTCGATTGAGTATTAGTTTTTGATGTACAGTATATAAATTATTACAATCACTAAAGACATAATTAGTGAAAAAATTATCATATTTATTAACTGAATTAATAATTTGCAAACAGACAAGTAGCAGTTAGGTATTCAAGAACATTCAAAAGCCATCTCTTTAAAGTTAATGATGACATTGTCAAATAGTAATGTTTACATATCCATACCAGTGAGAATTTTGCAACACGTAATTTGCCGTGCAAAGACAGAAAAAGTAGGGATAGCTGTAAAATATTTGCGAATTATGTACCGATGGCCTTAAGAATGTACAAAATACTGAAATGGGCGCAAACAGATCAGAGACATGAAAACTAACCATCAATGATATTATTTTTTTATCTTTTGTTGAAGGAAGTATACAACGCAAAGCTGTTATATTATTGCCAAAATCAAACTAACCCGTCAGAAGTAATAAAGTTCAGATAACAAATTGGCTTGTTGGGTGTTGATATACTATGTAGTGCCTCGTCTGAATGATGAAGAAGGAAAAATTGGGCAGCTCAAGAGTCAGATCAATATGGATAGATCAGATTACACAGGATAACGTTAAAATTGATACTGGAAAAATCAAAAGAACAAAAAACAACAGTATGCATAGTGATAATGGCGAAAATGATTAGAGTCGTCTCATAATATAAAAATCATTTGGCAGTTAAAATATCTTATACATGCTTGGCATTGGCAAAGTGTCACTTATGTTGTAAGGTTTAGTTGAACTTCTGTGACTATCACTTACTATCGTGTAGAGATAGACATGTGATAGAATAGGTACAATATGTATACTATTACACATTAGAAGTTGTTTACTTGATTGTAAGTCTTATATCTAAATAGTTTTATTGTACATATTATATTATATTGAATTCTGTCAATAATTTATAAGTTGATTCATCTACGAATCTATTTGATCTTTAATAAATTTTAACATATACTTACCTTGTCCTTGTATTCTTTTGTTATTTATTTAATGAAGTTATAAAGAAAATCTTTATATTACTTCGAAATTTATTATCGTCAAAATTCATTGACCTTCCAATCCACAACGACATTCATTCTGCTACTGTGATTTGTATCAAAGCTTATGTTTCACAATATGCTCAGACAAGTTGGCAATAATTTCCTTTTCCAACGTTATAGTTTCTGAACATGGCAGTATAATAGCTCGGCCAATATTGTATAAAAAACCGACCACTGTTTTATGCTCGTCCTTTTTTTGCTTCTTTTACTGGAAAAGTTGTGAGATTAAACAGGGCGGGCTTAAGTGATATTTTTTGTATTTTTATCATTTTTTTACAGCAGAATACTGGTTTTCTTAATTACTACATTATATTTACATAATACATACTATCATACCAAATAATGTCATATTAATGCTAACTGTAGTTGTTCCATTTTATCTTTGCAGAAACGTCATGATTCATTTTCTCAAACAAATTAAATCAAAACATTAATTGAAACGTACGTCGATGTGTAATATCATTGATTCGTACGGTCAATGTAATAACAAGAATAAAAAACCGCTAACCGCCGTAAAAATGAGTGGCGCATACAATATTCCACTACAAAAGATCTGATATGAATATTACGTGGCGCGAAAATGTATTTTCATTTTGATGCAAAACAAGATTATAGTTTTATTTTAAAATATTTTTTCATAATATTTGACCAATTTGAAGTAAAACGCGCCACAAAAGAGTAACTTTGATACAGTTCGAATTTTAAAACTCTTTTGTGGCGCGTTTACTTCAAATTTAGCAAATATTATGAAAACATCTTTTAAAATAAAACTAGAATTTTGTTTTGCATCAAAATGAAAATACATTTTCGCGCCACGTAATATTCATATCAGATCTTTTGTAGCTGGAATATTGTATGCGCCACTCATTTTTACGGCGCTTAGCGGTTTTTATTCTTGTATCAGGAGTTTTTCAAAGTTATTTATAAATTAAATGTATAAAGTTGAATTCAATGTTTCTCGGTTACACGTTAAGTTTTATAAATGGTCGCCTTTGTCGCATTATCTCCCAAATGATCTAGTGTCCATCGAATGTACACTAGATTTTTTTTCTATTCGAAATAGATTGAAAAAATATTGGGATGGCCGGTAAATGAACTCGGATTGCCCGTTGCCAGATCAAATTAGCGTCGTAACCACTACAACTACATACACCATTTAGGGAATAATCGTTAATTGGATTGTACTTTTGTAGCTTAATAACTTCTAAACGGCTTAACCGATTTTGTTCACTAAACATGAGTTTGAAACGTATTGACAAGTAGTATCTTATACATCTAAGGTCAAGTATGATAACTGAAGCTATTACAGGAATTATTGAGCTTGAAAACCCGTTTTTTCCATAAGAAATAGATTTGATCATACTTATGAAGCCTATAACTTAAAAATTCGAATTTTCCCGGATATAAGGTATACACCGTTAGATTCGTCTAGAGTCCTTCTACAAACGCTAAGTTATGGGCGTAATTCGTAGGTTGAAATTTTGAGTAATTGTCGAAAAAAAAAAATTTATAAAGTTTAGTTTTTTAGTTTTTCGGCTATACTGAGCTGTGTGTATGTCTGATCCTGACAGCTTAGACACCATTTGAAAGATTAACTCAACGCTATTGATTTGGTGTATTTACTGTTCTCCTGTCTCTTCTTGAACCGAAGGTATATACCGCCAAAATATATGCCGTTTTGTACCTACCAAGTCCTATAGCTGACTTATGGGTAGTCAAAATTCACAAACTACACCGGTTCTGAATCGGCCCTCACCCCCTCTTCAAACATAGAAAAAAAATTCAGATCGGTTTAACTTTTCCACACACATAATGTACATATCCACAAACATTTTCCCTTTTTTAAATAAAAATTGACTCATACTTCTGAGCTTGGTAACTTTTGAACGGTATAACACATGCGTTGGAAAGGTAATGATCGCTTCTATTAGAAGCCGTAAAGGTCGGAGTTAAATTTTCGAAGTTTTTGGGACGAGAACGAAAAACAGACCCTAAATAGAAAGGGCCGTAAAATCCACACCCTTGGACCAAAATGGATGGTTGACATATGAATGGGTGAGTCTTTTCCTGAACTTTAAGATGGGATTTGGCCCAATTTTCAATTCAGTCAGATTTAGAAAATCGAATATTTCGTGTATATATAGTGTCGCGTGTAGCGGGTGTAGGTGTGCGCCACTGGTGAGAACTGCCGTTCTTTGGTAATTATGAAATGGCTATTATCGGTGGAAGTGTTTTATAAAGTTATATTGTACTTTTATATTTTACTATGTTTCCCGCCCATAAGACTCGCCCATCCATATGCCAAACATCCATTTTGGTCCAAGGGTGTGGATTTTACGGACTTTTCCATTTACGGTCTGTTTTTCGTTCTCGTCCGACCTTTACGGCTTCTGATAGTACTGAGCATTCCTTTCCAAAGCATGTTTAATTTTGAAAATAGGTTATACCATTCAAAAGTTACCGAGGTAAGAAACTTTATTCAATTTCTATTTAAAAAGTGGAAAAATGTTTGTGTGTATGTTTGTGGAAAAGTTACATCGATCTGAATTTTTTTTTCTGTGTTTGAAAAGGGGGTCATGGCCGATTCAAATCCGGTGCAGTTTGTAACTTTCGACCACCCATAAGCCAGCTATAGGACTTTGTAGGTACAAAACGGCATATTTTTTGGGGTTAGGTTCAAGGAGAGGCAGGAAAACCACAAATACACCAAATCAATAGCGTTGAGTTAGGCTTTTAAATGGTGCCTAAATCGTCAGGATCAGACATACACACGGCTCAGTATAGCCGAAAAACTGAAAAACTATACTTTGAAAATTTTGGTTTTTTGACAATTAATCAAAATTTCAACCTAAGAATTGCGCCAATAACTAAGCGTTTGTAGGAGGGCTCTAGACGCGTCTAACGGTGTACACCTCATATCTGGGAAAATTCGAATTTTTAAGTTATAGGCTTCATAAATGTGATCAAATCTATTTCCTATGAGAAAAACGGCTTTTCAAGCTCAATAATTTCTGCAATACCTTCAGTTATCATACTTAATCTTAGATGCATTAGATACTACTTGTCAATACGTTTTAAACTCATGTTTAGTAATCAAAATCGGTTAAACCGTTTCCAAATTATGAAGCTCCAAAATATAATCCATTTAACCGTTGTCGCCGAAATGGTTTATGTAGTTGTATTGGTTACGACGCTAAATTTGATAGGGCAATCCGAGTTCATTTACCGCTATCCAAATACTTTTTTTGTAATCTTTCGAATAGAAAAGAAGTCTAGTGTACATTCGATTAAATGGCATTGTTAAGTAGTAGGGTTAATAGATATACTCACGCACTTTTAAATGTTAATATTGATAAATAAACAAATTATGAATTTTTAAACTTTGAAATGCTATCCCGGCAAAAAATGGTTCTAGAATTTTTTTTCTTTTGTTAATGTGTTAAAAACTACCAGAAATACGAATATCGAAAAATAATTTCAAAATTTTTTATCCCGGCGATGATATTAAAAAAAAAGTTTTAAACAAAAACACCAATTGTCAAACGCCATTTTTGAGGAATGTTTAATTGAAATTTTGATTTGTCAATACATTTATTGAAAATATACATAAAAGGAAAAAAATGAAACCTTAAAAACTTGTATACTCTATCGGCAACAACCGCGTTTTTGCAATTGAAAAAATGGAAATTTTTATAAATAAATTACGTATCTTATAAACTACTCAATATTTTTTTTTTTTTTTGTTTTTTATGGCATTGACTTGGGTGTCATTTAGCCAGTCACAACTTTTTTTTTTGTTTTCTGTTCATACATAAGGAAGGCAATGAGGTCCTTAGAGTTCCATAGCAAACTCTTCTACAGCTCTCTACTCAGTTCAAAAGCTGGCCGCTATGGACTGTCCAAGTTGCTCACCACATTTTCCATTATGTATCTTCTTCTTCTTCTTCTTTTTTCATATGTACATAATATACCAAATTATCAGGATTAACAAGTTTAGAGATTAATTTTAGTTTCACAGATAAATTTCATTAAACAATCATATATATTCTTGCTGTTCAGTGACAATAGATAGGATACGTTGAAAGGTGGGAAAACATTACATTTTATTAAATCTTGGATTAAATTATATGTGCATGGAATATATTTTGCACACTCAAAGAAAGTATGATTTAAGTCACCAACCTTCTGACATTCTGTACAAAGATTTGAATCAAAAACTTTAATTCTTGCTAGATGTAGAGGGAAACATGCATGTCCAAACTTCATTCTAATTAATGTTGTTATATATCTTCGAGGTACTACGTAATTTTTAAACCAATATATATTTGGAACAGAAGGTTGAATCAGTGAATACTGAGATTTGGATTGTTTACAAAGATCTCGCCATGATTGACTCCACTGATTTTTAACTCGATGCTTAATAGTGTTAACTAAGTCAGATATGCAAAACTTACGATTATGTGAAGTACCATATTCAATGGCTTTTTTAGCCAACCTATCAACATATTCATTATGCGTTAGTCCTATATGAGCCTTAACCCATAAAAAGTTCACTCTTCTTTTATTTTTATGAATTTCAAAAAGGATTTTCTTAATTAGTAGGATATAAATATTTGAATTGTTATTGGGAAAATCTATAGTTTGAATAGCAAGAAGAACAGAGAGTGAATCGGAAATAATTGTTGCAGATATATCTTCTGATTCTTTAAAATATTGCAGGGCCTCATAAATTGCTATGGCTTCAGCACTGAAGATAGAAAAATCATGGCCTAACTTAAATATTTTTTCTGTTTTAGTAGCAGGTATGAAAAAGGCACATCCAGTGCCAACTAACGTCTTAGATGCATCTGTATATATATTTATAGAATCTGGCCAATTATCTAAGAATGTTCTTAAGATGTTAGAGCTAATATTACTGTTTTCATGGTAACTTGGTTTTACTAATTTAACTGTATGTAAAAAAGAATGAAAATCTTCGAGTCCAAAACTATCAATCATGTTATAATCACAGTCAAAATTTAACAGATCTCGAAAAGCCTCGCAAAGGGGAGGAGAGTTCTTTAGCTTCCAGTATTTATTAGTTAAATCTGCTACATTCAGCTTGTTAATATTTTGGTAAAGACCGATATTTAGGTAACGAATTTTCATTAAAAATTTCTGGCAGAGATATTTCCTTCTATAATTGAGTGGAATTTCTAAAGCTTCTACATGTAAAGCTTTATTTGGGGTTGATTTCATAGCTCCCAAACAGATACGGAGTCCTAAGTTTTGTACAACGTCTACTTTGTTTAAAATATGTTTAGAAGCTGAGCCATATAGAATACTACCATAATCAATTATAGATCTAATATATGATCGATAGAAAAGCAAAGAAGTTTCAACATCAGCTCCCCACCAGATCCTTGAAACTGATTTAAGAAAATTTAGACCCTTATTACATCGATTTATCATAAAGTCAATATGTAATTTCCAAGTCAATTTACGATCCAAAATCATTCCCAAATACTTAATGGAAGAAGCAAATGCATAGTCGTAGCCATTAAGTTTTAAATTCTCTATTTTTGGGATATTATGTCGAGTGAAAATACAGACAGTAGATTTATTTTGAGCTATTTCGAATCCGTTTTGATTGAACCATAAATTAACACAACATTGAATTCGTCCTAAGGTTTGAACCGAGTTATCATAAGTTTTGGCCTGTGAATACAGGAGAAAATCATCAGCATATTGTATTATTTGAAATTTAAAAATGTCAGTAGGGACTTTATGCAAATCCGCAGTATACATATTAAACAAAAGGGGACTCAATACTGATCCCTGTGGTAGTCCTAAATTATTATATCTAGGGCCTATCAGTTTATTATAATTAGTTCTTAGATATATCTTTCTGCAGGAATAAAAATTATAAAGAGCTTCAGCCAACTGAGGCGGTATATGAAAATGTTTTATCAATTTTTCCCTTAAAATGTCAAGACTGACATTGTCATATGCACTTTCAATGTCTAAGCATATAGTAGGTAAATAGGTGTTGTTGGAAAATGTGTTTTGAATATCTGTTACTAGTGTAGAAAGTGCGTCTAAAGTACCATATCCTTTTTTATAACCAAACTGAAAATCTGGAAGAAGTTTATTTTTTTTTACCCACCATACCAACCTGTGTTTTATCATTCGTTCTAGAGTTTTCAACATACAGGACATAAGAGAAATCGGTCTATATGACTGAGCCCAATTTGAGTTTTTACCTGGTTTTAATATTGGTAAAACAATTACATCGTGAAATTGATCAATAACTGATTTATTGCTGATTACACAATTAAAAATATCTAACATTAGAAGTTTGGCAATTTTAGGGAGATGTTGAATCATTGGATATTTAATATTATCAAATCCTGGACTCGTGTTATTTCGATTTTTTAGAACATATTCTAGTTCTGTAATATTAAAAGGTTCTAGTAAAAAATGGCTTTGCTTTTCTGGAATATAATTATGAGTATTAGGTGGTTTAACAGATGGCGGAGCAATTTTATCAAAGATTTCATCCTCTAAGGTGTTATCCAAATTGTATGCATTTGGAATTGATTTTCTATTTAGTTTTCTGGCTTGCTTCCACAACGTTGTAGTTGGAGTATTTTTGTTTAGAGAAGACACAAAATCTTTCCAACTCTTTTTAGCTATCAATTTTAGATTCTTCTTAGTTTTAGCCATGCTAGCTTGACACTTTATATAATTATTAAAATTAGCATTTTTTTTATATTCTGTCAGTGCTTCTTGCCTTTCTTTAATAATTGTATCACATTCTGTATTCCACCAAGGTGGGGAACAACGAATTTTATTTTTAAAAGTTTTATATTGCGGGATTGAAATGTGCGCAGCATGATTCATACTATCTATTAGAAAGCAATATTTATCAGATGTACTGTCCATTTCGTAAACACTATTAAAAAAATTTTCAACTGAGGTTGTGTATAGATTCCAATTGGCTTTTCTAATGTTCCACTTACTTCTGGGTATAAACTCTTCAGTTGTAGTACTATCTAATATTTCCATATTGATAATAAAATGATTAGAGCCTAGTGTGTCAGAATGTATGTACCAGTGGATTTTATTAGCTATGTCAGGAGTAACAAAAGTTACATCAATTGCTGAACTATTTTGATCTGGTCGAGTAAGAACAGTAGGCTCGCCATTATTTATTACGATAAGGTTGAGATCATCTGCAGTATTAATAAGCTGTGTTCCAACTGTGTCATTGTAACTAGATCCCCAAATAGTATGGTGAGCATTAAAATCTCCTCCTATAATTGCTGAATTATTAACTTGCGAGAAGATGTTTGTCCAATCATTTATTGAACTTTTACTTTTAGGTGGTCTATATATAGATAAAATATTCAGATCCTTTGTTTTATATTTAATTGTTACACCACAAACTTCTATTTCCGTGTTAAAATTAGAGTTTAAATTTAATTCACTAAAAGTAATTGAATTGTGGATGAGAATATCTACACCACCGAAGCCATCATTTCTGTCTTTTCTAACCAAATTATAATTTTTAAAATGATAACTAATATCTTTTTTGAACCATGTTTCACTAATTAGGAGGATGTCTATACTTTTATTATTTAAATAATGCATTAAACTACCTTTGTTTGATATAGCAGATCTGGAATTCCACTGACTTATTTTTAAATTATGTTGTATTGACATTATGAATTAATTATGAACTGTTCTACTTCTTTAATAATTATTTTGTTGTCTAAGGTTTTTATGTCTTCTACTGTATGAATATTTTTTAAAAAGTTTATTATAAATGTTGCTACAGATTTAGCTAGTTCAGTTTTATTTTCGATATTATTATTCGGTGTATAAGAATTAGTTGGCAAAGGTTGAGACGGTCCAAAAGTGAAGGGGAACATCGGTTTATGAGATGTTGATTCTAAAATAGGTGAATTTGCTTTTCTTTTCTTTCCTGAGTGTTCATTTGAATTATTTATATTAGAGTTTGATTGAGTCAAAAATTGAGATCTATTAATTTCTACAGTTGGCCGAGTCGGACCAAGATTTTTATCATTATTATTAATTGGTAGGGATGGAAATTATTTTTCATTATTATTTAAACAAGAGAAAGAGTTGGGTCTGATGAGTGCCGAAAAGGAGTTTTTACATATTAATCTAGCTTCCACAAAAGTAGTTTTTTGTTCTATCATAATATTCTTAATTTTCTTTTGTTTTTCATAAAATGGACATTTTTTTGATATTGTCACATGTTCGTTATTTTTGCAATGTATACAAAACATACTTTTTTTCGCAATGATGGTCTTTATTTTTAATTTCACCGCACTGTATACATAGTTCCTGTGTACTTCGGCATTGCCCTGAAACATGCCCAAATTTTAAACACTTATAACATTGAACAACTCGGCCAAAAAACTGTTCAACAGAAAAATATACTCTATTAAAGGCAACATAATTCGGTAAAATATTGCCTTCAAAAGTTATAATTATAGTTTTTTTGTCCACATATTCAATTTTATCTTCTTTTTGTACCCTACGCTTAGTCCTATATATACTCAAAACATTAGAAGCGGTTTCGATGTTATCCATGAGATATTTCACATCATATCTAGTATCAACGTCTTTCACCACACCTTTTATTTCTAGTAAATGACTAGGAATATATGCTTTCAAATTTTGTTCTTTAAGTGAGCTGTTATTGACGAGGTTATTTGCCTCTAACCGAGAAGTAAGCAAAACTTTTACACGGTTCCTACCTATACTTTTAATTTCTCGAACATTCGTTAACTTTAATTTTTTAAAAATAAGGTGCCCAATCGTCATTGCATGTAATTTTCCCAAATTAAGATCATCACCAATCCTTTCAATGTAAACCCAAATATTATCAAGATTATACTTATCTGAAAGCAAATTGAATTGTTTAATCTTCGGTCTCGCATTTTGTCCATCATCTTGCATATTCAATTCCATTTTACTAATAATATCACCATTATCCGCAGTCACTCGCGTCACAAGAGACGTTCCTGACTCACTTTTATCCCCCATTTAGGGGGAAATAAGTTTTAAACCACTATATACTGAAATGTTTTTGTTTATAAACACTAAATTAATTATTAACCACTACTTTATCTTCCAAAAAACACCAAAACTTTTATCTTTTACAGGAGCAGATCAAAATATCAACATCAACTTTGTACTCAATATTTATAAACCAATTTTTTTTAATATACATATACTGATACGATACCGCAACTTTTTACATCAAACAAAATGTTTGATAGTGCTTATTTATAATTCAAAAAATACTTTTTTGGAAACTTGTTTTTCAATTTTGATTTACAATTATTTAAATAAATTAAGTGTCAAGTTTAATTTAGTAAGTCTTATATAAAAGATTGTTTCTTCAGCTTTGCAAAAAAAAAATTGTAAAAACTTTAATATGAACATGAATTACCGCGGAACTTAAAAAGGTAAATTTTGAGCAAAAATTACCCATTTTTAATTATTTAAGCAATGATCTCCTCATTGGATCATATACTTTCTTGAAAATATCTTTTGGTTTGACCTAAACTTTGATAAAAAATTTATTCCAACCTGTACGGAATTACATTTTGATTTACATATGTATTGTAATTTTATTTGATCGGTCTATAAACTTACGTTCGTCAGTTGTGACTAATCATTTCATAATAATAACTTTCTCACCTGGAATCCATCGTAAGTCCAGGATCCAAACTTCATGACGCAGGTTTGTTCGTCGAATGGAAAATATTCGACGTCTATCTCGCAGGAAGACTTGTAAATGGCTGGCGGTTTCCAATCAACACGACCAGTATAGTTGAGTGTGGCCTTTGTGGCGAGCGTCACCTCAAAATTTCCATCGGCACTGTAATAAAAAGAATATAATTAATAAAAAACTAAGAGTTGTATTCATTCTCATTTTAGTGTCAAATCTAATTTGTTTTAATACCACTACACCTTTTCTAGTATAATAGAAAGTAAATTTGTAAAAAGTTAAAAAATGTTTAGGGTCTTGGGTTTTTTTAAATAAAGACTGTTTATTTTCACTTATCTTGTTATAATATCATTAAGTTATTTTTTTCTATTTTCTGCATAAAAACATATCTAATTTAATCTAACGTTACGTAATTCAGATCAATTTTAAATAAACCAATTAAATAATACAGTGATGAGCGCGCTAATAACCGGAAAAATAGCGCAAAAGATGGAAAATGTATTAAGTTGTAAGATAAAAAGAAATGAAACTAGTCGAGCTGAGAAATTTAGCGATATTAACTTATATGTACATTTACATTATATTGATTGTGTCCCACCTTCAGACGTATCAGACGAGTTTGGAAACTACCACTGTCACAGTGACAGTCTCAGTTGACATACTCCTCTGATATGTGTAGAGATGGGAAACAATCAATAATGTAAATTTAAAGGTTAATATCGCTAAATTTCCCAGTTCGACTAGTTTCATTTCTATTTATCTCACAACTTAATACATTTTCCAGCTTTGGCGCTAATAACCGGCAAAATAACGTAAATGATAGAAAACATAATACATAGCGAAACAAAAAAAGATGAAACTAGTGGAGGTAAGCATTATACGTTATAGGCATGTATATCTTTTGCGCTATTTTGCCGGTTATTAGGGCGGTCATCACTGTATAAGAGATGTATTCTTAAGCTCTTGTATACAGTGATGTGCGCACTAATAACCGCCAATAACGCAAAAGATGGAAAATATATTAAGTTGTGTGATAAAAGAGATGAACCTAGTGGAGCTGTTCAATTTAGCGATAGTAACTTATAGATTGACATTGTATTGATTGTTTCCCACCTTTAGACACATCGGACGAGTAGCCACTGTCACAGCGACAGTTTTAGTTGACATACTCCTCTGACGGAATGGGACGTTTCGATGCCGCCGGTTCATAGCCGGCCGTTTCGATGCCGCCGGTTCATCGCCAGTCCATTTCATCGCCGTCATATCTCGCATTTCCTAGAATTCCTAATTAATACTAAAAATAACTAATAATTGTAACTGTCGAAAATTCGGAAATATATCAGATAGCGATTAATTGACTGGCGATGAATCGGCCGGCATCGGCATCGAAGTGGCGGCATCGAAACGGCGGCGATGAAACGTCCTAGACCCTCCTCTGATACGTCTAAAGGTGAGAAACAATCAATATAATGTCAATTTATATGTTACTATCGCTAAATTTAACAACTCTACTAGTTGTATTTCTTTTTATCTCGCAGTTTAATATGTTTTCCATCTTTGGCGCTATTTTGCCAGTTATTAACGCGCTGATCACTGTATATAGATGATTGTAAGCTTTTTCATTTGTTAAAGTTCTGTATGTAACTCTTCAAATGATTTTTTATTCCCACATCTCTATTTGTTTCGGTTTTATTTATGATCCACGTTTCTAATTTAATATAGGATAGTTTTTAACATTTATGTATCTATAGACGAGCGGCACACCCAAAAAAAACGCTTATTTCTCGAGATACTGACCACGGAGAGGTGAATGGCCAATTTTTGTCATACTGTATGTTTTTGATGGTGCTGATAACGAAAATGAGGTTTATTTTGAATTTTATGTGGGTAAACATTGTCACGTTCATTACGTTCAAGCGTGCTGACGACAACCTGCTGCAAAGCGAGTCGAAGATAGGGATATTAAACACTATCTCCCTATCTTCGACTCGCTTTGCAGCATCTCCGCGCCAGCGCGCTTGAGCGTTGTGAGAAACGGTCAACAGCTGTTCTCATTTTCTTTTGTAAATTACCCCGCGATTCAAAAAAAATATTCCGGTGTGCATCACTTTACGATTTGACAGACAAAAAAATAAAAGTTGACAGTACTTTAAAAGCGTTTTTCTCAGAACTGTTTTTTTAATGCCTTTAGACATTGTAACTCAAAAACTACTTAACCAACTAACCTGAAATTTTGTACATATTTTCTTTAAACATTCCCTGAGGTAACACTGTCGAGATATGTTTTGTTTTAGGCTTATTTTTTGTTTAGCAATAATAAATATGTTGATTTTCACCCTTTTTCTGTAAAAAGTTTCGTTGTTTTGACTTCTGAGTGCTACTAAAAAGTCAAAGATCAATAAAACTAAAAGAAACTTGTCAGCGTTACCTCATAATCTAATAAAATTTTTTTGAAGTTTTTGTCTACCATGATCCAATGATAAATTCTGATATCCACCGCAAAATCCTTTTTTTTTAGGTGTCTTTAAAAATTTGCCACCGTTGGCTTATTTTTCAATATTTCTTCTTGAATTTTTTTAATATCCTTTGAATTATATACTTAATATGCTTATTTAATTTAAAAATAAAATTATTCTCTCATACTTTCAAAACAAAATTCACTAAAATGTGCTTAAAATGTTGATTACCTCTACGCCCCCCCCCTTAAGGATAGCTATGACACAATGTTGATAGGCAACCCATGCTGTTCGTGTTTGTCTTTGTATGAAATTTAATAAAAAAAAATGTTTCAATCGGCAAGCAGGTGGGTACATTTCAACCTCCTATTCGGATCTCGTACTATTAATAATATTAGTTATCTGTTAACTTAAGGTATGTTGATTTTGAATAAATTTCTGCTAATATTTTAATTTTATTGTCAATTAATATGCCTAAGAAGATAGACGCTTCTCGGACTCTTCCTTTTTTCTAGTCAAATCCAATCTTGGATCGTGATTTTATTTTTTCTTTCGAAAGTAGAGCGAGTATAATATAAGAACATTTGAAAATGTTCTAAAACTGTTTTCTTGTGACAGATCTAAGTTAAATAATATGTTTATATGGGAATATACCACAATTGATTGGTAATGGAAATTACATTTTTAGACTTAGAAAATCGTTGTCAAAACAAATGACTTTAAATCAAAATCTGTATCATAGTCTGTCTGAGTAGGCATGGGTCATACTGCATAAACTCTATTTTTGTTAATGTTTAATTGCATATTTTTGCCAATTCTATTAGGTATATACAATACAGTGATGAGCTCGCTAATAACCGGCAAAATAACGCAAAAGATGGAAAATATAATAAATTGCGAAACAAACAAGAGATGAAACTAGTGGAGGTGGAAGTTATCGTTATAAACAGATAAATTAACATTACAATACATAGTTTCCCAACTTAAGATGTATCAGTGGAGTATGAAAACTGTCTACGTCTATGATAGTAGAATATTATAAAATACTCCTGTCACAGACGTCTTAAAGTGGAAAACTATGTAATGTAATGTTAATCATTTATACGTTATAACGATAATGCCTACTTCCACTAGTTTCATCTTTTTTTGTTTCACTATGTATTATGTTTTCCATCTTTTGCGGTATTTTGCCGGTTATTAGCACAAAAGATGGCAACCGTATTAAGTGTGAGATAAAAAGAAATGAAACTATTCGAGTTGGGAAATTTAGCGATATTAACCTATAAATTTACGTTATATTTATTGTTTCTCACCATTACACGTATCAGAGAAGTATGTCAACTAAAACTATCACTGTGACAGTGTTAGCTGTCAAACTCGTCCGATACGTATAAAGGTGGGAAACAATCAATATAATGTAAATTTCTAGGTTAATATCGCTAAATTTCCCAGCTCGGCTAATTTCATTTCTTTTTATCTCAAAACTTAACACGTTTTCCATCTTTTGTGCTATTTTGCCGGTTATTAGCGCGCCTATTACTGTATACAGTGATGAGCACGCTAATAATCGGCAAAACAACGCAAAAGATGGAAAACATAATACATTGCGAAACAAAAAGATATGAAACTGGTGGAGCTGGAAATTATCGTTATACCTAAATGTGTAAATAATTAACGTTACATTACATAGTTTCTTACCTTTAAACGTCAGTGACAGGAATATTTTATAAAATTCTACTATCACAGTGACAGTTGTCATACTCCTCTAATACGTCTAAAGGTGGGAAACTATGTAATGTAATATTAATTTATACGTTTATAACGACAATTTCCGCCTCCACTAGTTTTATCTCTTTTTGTTTCGCAATATATTATGTTTTCCATCTTTTGAGTTATTTTGCCAGTTATTAGCACGCTCATCACTGTATGAACAAATCTTTTTAAATTCTGTCCAAAAATTAGCTCATATTCAGCTTAATTAACCATTACTATCTAATATTACTAGCTAATAACCATTATTATATAAGAGATAATTGTTCCGAACATATGATAGCAAATGATGATGATTAGAAAATAGAATACGAGTCCTATAATAGGTAGAATAAAAGAGAAAACTTTTTCAGTAAATTATTGTTAATACAAACTTTATGTTTTTAATAATAATATTACAAACATTCTTTTCATCCCGAAATTTGTTTTATTATTTACAATCCTCTTCTACTAATTCATACATAGTTTATGAAATACATGAGTTATATATTGCAAAAGCACTTAAATTTATTGTATGAAATATAAATGAAGTATTGGTATCAATTTATAATGAAATTTTGATTCAGCTATATTTTATAAATTACTAAATAATAAACTGTCTGAACTTTCCTAAATCATGTCAACAGTAATAAAAATAACAGATCACAAATCTAGATGCCATGATTTGATTAAACTGTGTAACATTTAAAGTAAATTAGGATCTTAGTTACTTAAAATCTACGAATAACTAGATACAAATAAGACAGACAGACAAAATATTCCAGTTTTCTAGTTTTTATATTTTTATAATTTCCAGCTCTTTATTTAAACGTCGTAGCACTTCAACATTGGTAATCCTTTGAACTCACTGAATTTTCAATATTCTTCTGTAACACCACATTTGGAACGCTTCTATTCTTCTTATGTGTTGTTCTTTCAATGTCCAAGCTTCCATTCCGTATAGCAATATAGAAATATGTAGCATCTTAGAGCCCTGAATCTGAGAGGCAACTGAAGGTCTTTGTTTGTAAGCAGTGTCTTCATTTTTATAAATGCTTGCCTTGCAGTTTCAATTCGGACCTTAATTTCTTTGCTTTGGTCATTTTTGTAATCAACCCAGGTTCCCAGGTATTTGTATGTCTTAACTTTTTCTATTTGGGTTTGCTCTATCATTAACCTATCATTTCCATGTTCTGTTTTTGAGACAGTCATAAATTTAGTTTTTTTTTGTTTATTTTTAGTCGTATCGAATGCAATAATCGTTAATTATATTTAGCAATTCTTGTAGCGATTCCAGGGCGTCTGCCACTATAACGGTGTCATCAGCGAAACTTATGTTATTTACTATTTTCCGTTTCTAGAGATTCCATCACTTGGCTCCGCTCTCGCTTCCTTAAATATGGCTTCACTGTACAGGTTAAACAGTAGCGGCGACAGAACATAACCCTGTCTTACTCCTATCTTTATATCAATATTCTCGGATTCTTGTTCTTCTATCTCTATATTGGCCCTTTGATTCCAATACAGATTGATGATAATTCGTAAATCTGGTCTGTCTATATCTTCGATAAGGCAGTGTGTATCGAGATATTTTAAATATTTGTCGAATATTTTTTGTGGTTAAGTACGATTATAGAAACTTGTTATACTGAAAATTTATTTATAATTTATATTTTTAGGTATATTTTGAAAAAGAAGCCACATCTCGATAAAAGGTGACTTATCAAAAAAAGACTAAGAGGCAAAAAAGTTTTAAAAACACTGTGTTTAATTAATGGTACCGCAATATAGTTTAATTGGAACGTACACAAACATTTGGGGGGTTTGTAACGGTTCACGTTACGAAATTAGCTCTTTAATTATTTTTATAATTATTTTCTCAATTCAATTTCTCTAATTTGCTCGTAATTCCGATTTAGAACTATTATTTTCTTTTATATCTTAAAAATATTTACTTTATGACACCATACCTCAACACACTAAAAACTACCTGTTAGTTTCGTGGTTTGGTAGCGGTGGATATTACTTCGTGTTCTGAGGTCGTCCTTGTGACAGACGTAAGGAACGGGAGCTTTGACTTTTGGTTGGAGATTCGACTAGTATGGATGGCGTGTGAAATCAAATTTAGAGGTTAGACCTCGTTTTAGAGTTCAAATACGTGAATTTTGAATTATGGATCACCAAACTTATCTAGGAGTGTTTGGGAAGAAAGAAGGAATTAATCCAATGGGGTTTTCATCATAACATCATCGTATTACACGCCATCCATGTGAAAACTTAAAAACACCTCGAAACACCGAGAGGCCAATCTCCAACCATAAGCTACTGGGAGTATGTCATTGCGAACAAGTTTTTGAAGTGTTCCAGCTCCATTTTTGTCTGGACACGTGGGCCTACAGGAGGCATGATTTGGCACCATCCTAGTGCTCATTTTCGAGGATGCAACAGCAACCTTTAGGAGTCGTTTGGAGTTGTTTTGGGAACATTTAGTGTTGTGCTTTGAGTAACTATTGGTTTTATATTTCAGACATTTGGTTTAATGCACTGTGTTTATTAATTACTTTTTCAGATATTTGTATATTAATGTATTAGGTTCCCAAACTACTGCATCTATGGTAAGTTACCTGTGTGCACCAGGTAATCAGGCCTAGAAAATTAGGGTTTTATACTTTACTATTGGTTTGATATTTATTTTGTAATATTACTTGCTTGTTTCCCAAATATTTTATTGTTATAAACTTTATTCCATTTGTTCGGTTAATTTAGGTCATGGTTTCGGTATTTATCTTAATTCATTTTTATAACTTTTAGTCATTAATTTTGCTTAATTCATCATTGTATTTTCTCTTCGGCATGCTTGTGCCTATTTATTTATATTAGTCATAATTTTCGGGTTTTAATTTAGTTGTACGTAGCCAGCGTACTATAACCATTTGGTAGAAATCTCATGTGAGTTGTACCCTATATGTAAGTAAGAGGTATGTATTTTTGTAACAGGTAACATTATTGTTGTTATCTCAGATATAACTTTTGTATAACGTATGTCATTTTAGAGTCACATGATATGCACTTTGTGTAACTCAAAAATTGTCAAAAATCTAGGTAGTTATTTTTAATAAATATTTACTTATTTTGTATATCATTTATTTTTATTTGCTTTATATTTTCATTTACATATATATGTAATATTTGACAGCAGTGTAAGATACCTGGGAGAGTGATCGAAGATCATTTTATTGGCGCCCATGATCTGTTAGTGTCATTTAATTTGTTCTTCTTTAGCAATTATTATTCTCCTTTATTTATTTTCAGAACATTATTCTTACCTTAGTATATACCTTTTCTAGTCATTATTACCTACTTTGAGCTACTGTTCTTCGACAGGCATGTAAACGAGCCGTATCCATCCTTGAGTGTCAAGTTGTTCTCTTGCATCTCTTGCTAGCCACTCCATTTAGTTTGCCTCTGTCTCTTCATACTTCTACTTCTATCCATTTTAATTCCCCTTTCCTCAATTTCATCATCTTATTATCATTATCGCCCCATACAAGTACTTCAGTTTTCCTTAGTATTTTTATTGCCTCTCCCTGTTCATATTTTGTTCCACTAGTTATCTGCTTTTTCCTTACTTCTGTTGGAGTTTATTACTCTCTTTACTTACACTCCAACAGAGGTATCCTTTTTTGTTACAGGTTTAAAGGAACAAAACCCCCACAAAATTTTTATGTAAACATATTAAAAAAGAAGGCGCATCTCGATAAAAACTGGCTTATCGAAATAATACTAAGAGGCAAACAAGTTTTAAAAACCTTGTGTTTAACTAATCTTACCACAATAATGAATTAATTGGAACGTACACAAAAGTTTGGGGGGTTTAAGGGAACAAAGCCCCCATAAAATTTTTATGGGGTGGACAAATTTCACTATAATTTTGTTTTAAGATGTTCCTGCTATAAGAATGATACATATCCATTTTCAATAAAATATCTCTAATAGTTTTAGATATATTGAAAAGAATCGATTTTCATTTTGTAATTTCAAAGGGCTGTAACTTTTTTATGAGCACATTTGTACTAAGGTAAGTTAGGTTTAATCGAACTATTTTAGACCCCCGAATGTGTGGTATAATTTATGACCAATCTTTTCGGGACAACCTGTATAATATAATTTTATTTGTTTATCCCATTTTTGAGAAAAAAAATTTCATTTTCAAATGGGTGTACAGGTGCTTTGTTAAGATTTAGAAGAGCTTTTTTGGTCTCATTCTCTTCCTAAGATCTCATATTAATTTTTTTAAAACGGCATATTTATTTTTAATTGTTGACTATCAAATAAATGATGCATAATGACGTAACATTGTTCGCCTCATAAACAATTAAATTATGTGCACCGTATTATTATTAACCTTTACAAAGAAAAATACACCATGAGAATGATTATGGAAAACACATCTTTTTATAGATAAGAAAAGCTTGTACAGCCTATAGAACTGGACATTTTTTTTGCTTTTTTTGATCACAGCGCAGTTGTTTAGAACAGTTAAGAGCAGAAATTTAGGAAGTTTGTCAATGAAGTTTCTTTAGTTTTTCATTTAAAATTTAATTAAGTTTAATATATGGATAATTAGAATTGTAAAATCTTGTTAAAGTTAGTAAGCCGAAAGAAACTGAACAATTTTTAAACAGATTATAAAAAATTACTTTTTTCGCTTCGAAATCACTTTTTGAAGTTATACTTCTTTAGGCGCGATAGGGAGTGAATGTAAATGTGCGCAATTTCATCAAAAATGTTGGTTCTGGGCGCAGATGCGTTATACGTTTTCTTCAACTGGGTGTTCAAATGACACGTCAAAAATTATCCAATATGGCAGCTATGGGTACACAAATGTGTTTTAGTTTTATCGCCGACCGTCACTAAAGTCATTCATCATTTTACTCATTTGCCCTCATTTTCGGAAGTAAAGTAACACTTTGTTGTACCGAAAGAAGAATTTTACTTTACCTGCCGCGATTATTAATCAAATTAACCGAGATTGAATGCATGTGGTCGATGGCAGTAATCGATCATTTATTTGAGTGAACTTAAAATTGATTTACTTTAATATTTAAATATATTGTACAAAATATACGTTATTATTAATTAAAATTATGTCAAAAAGTGAAATTCCGTAGTATTTTGTAATTACGTTCATATAAAATAAATGAAGAACAAGAAGAAGAAGAAGAAGAAGAAGAAGAAGAAGAAGAAGAAGAAGAAGAAGAAGAAGAAGAAGAGAAAGAAGAAGAAGAAGATGTCAAAAAGTGAAATTCCGTAGTTCTTTGTAATTATATTCATATAAAATAAATGAAAACTTTACCGATTTAGTAATTATTCATAATTCATTCGATATATCAAGGGAAAAGCAACTGCGGAAGGATTAGTCCAGGGCGCATCTGTTTTGAGATGGACGTTGAGAGGTGACTTAATTTTTTTTGCAGAAATTGCTTAAAAATAAATCAAATAATAATATTTGAGTTATCCTCCCACTCAAAATGGTCCGGAACATTGTTTAAATAATCAAAATGTCAAAATATGAAGGAAAAATTCGAATTTTTTATTGGTTTTTTGATTATAACTTTAAAACTATTCATTTTTGAGAAAAGTTGTACTGACACAAAAGTTGCGTAATTAAATTTCCTACAATATAAAATTGGTTAAAAATTTAAAATTGACACCCTTGTTGCAAAATAGCAATAATTGCGAAAAATACCATACAAAAACAAGTATTCGCACTTTACGTTTTTCAACCATTTATGCTACACTTATGCTATACTACAAGGACAAAGATCCGAATATTCCAGTCAAATGTTATGTCTGTTCTACTCTATGGATGTGAAACCTGGAAAGTGACAAAATACCTTACAGACAAATTGCAGGTCTTTGTTAACAAATGTCTACGAAGAATTGTTCGTATTTTCTGGCCAAACACCATCAGAAACGAAGATCTGCTACACCTGACCCAACAAAAGAGGGTAGAAAATGAAATCAAATACAGAAAGTGGGGGTGGATAGGTCACACACTCCGAAAAGATAGTTCCAGTATTGCAAAAAATGCCCTAGAGTGGAATCCCCAAGGAAAGAGAAAAAGAGGTCGCCCAGCACAAACTTGGAGAAGATCCATCATGGACGAGATAAGAAGTCAAGGAAAGTCTTGGAATGAGGTGAAGGCCCTAGCGCAAAATAGAACCCGATGGCGCGTTTTCACTGAAGCTCTATGCTCCACTTAGGAGTTCAAGAACATTATATATATATATATATATATATATATATATATATATATATATATATATATATATATATATATATATATATATATATATATATATATATATATATATATATATATATATATATATATATATATATATATATATATATATATATATATATATATATATATATATATATATATATATATATATATCGATAAAAGGTACGTTGTCGCCTCGCGGTGAAAACTATGACGACCTCGCCTCACCCTTTTGTAGTTCTTTTTTTCAAAAAATATATGCATATATACAATGAGGGGAACTTTCTAATTAAGAATCTCTAAAGAGGGGAAACGATTTTAAATGTTTTTTTTATATATAAATTTACGATTAAATCCAATGCGCTGTCGCCTCACAACTATATATGACTAAGAATGAAAGCCGGTACGTTGTTGCCTCAGACGGCGTTGCCAAATATTCGAAAATGAATAAAAGATTGAGTGGGTCGAACTTTGGTGCACAGCGAGAGGTAGTATAGGTATTTATTACGGATATAGGTAAAGAAATGGTGGGAATTTGTTCACATGTTCTATTGTTGTTTACATTAAAAATAAAGGATGGTTATTTTTGATATTTTAAATAAGCTTAAGATATGAACATGGTTTGTTTGGATTATATGTTTAAAAATTTTTTATTAGTAGATATTCCAAAGCTAGTATTTTGCAATAAATTAAGCTAAGCCAAGTTACTTTGTGAGAATTATTGCTCTTATACAGTAAAATTATAAAGGCTCTTAACTATATAATTTATTATTTGCAGTAAACCTATTACCTATCTCACAGAAAAAAGTGTCAACGGTTTATTTAAAAAATTTAATTAAAAATCAGTGAACTAGTATACATAGCTGTAAAAATGTTCCAACAAAACGTATTCTTACAGCAAATTGTATGAAAATAATCCATAAGGTGGTGAAAGTGGGGTGGTTTTAAGGGCGAAAATGGTTTTCTGAAATTTCTGGCTAAACATTGCATCGTTTAAAAAAATTCAACGCAAAAGCTGTGGGCGATAAAAAAATCTACAATTTGTGTAGTGGTCTTTTTATTCTAATCTCAAAAAATTTTGAGAAAAACTCAAAACTAGGTTTTTAGGTACCTATTTAATTTTTTTCTTCTACAAAAATGATTTCATTATGTTTTGTTTAAATGTCAAACCCTTTAATTGAGGCGTTGGTTAGATGTTTATTATATCTAAGAATAAAAAAAAATATAAAAATAGCAACAAAAAGTAAAAAAAAATATTTCTATATTTTCACTTAAGCATCATATAAAAAACTTACATATGCCATACATATTTTATTTTTATAAGATGTTGAATTTTTGATTTTATAATATTGGAATTCATCTTTTTATTTAGATGGATATACGTCATCTTGAATATAATTTGAAAAGTGTTCTCTTAAAAGGTTTGTTTTTTAATATTTCTTCTTTGTGGAGGCACATATGAATCGCATTCGGAATCTTCCCTTGCTTGGTTTTTTGATGCTTTAAGTAGTTTTTTTATTTGGATAGTACTTATCGTCACTGTCCGTTTTAAATTCTTTACTTGTTTGAGCCAGAACGTTATCTTTTGCAACCAACGCTTTACTTTTTTTAACTTTTTGCATACCTGCAATACTTGGAAAATTAATATTCGTATTTTGAAGATTGCTTTTTTTATTTTCTTCCGCATTTTTCTCAATCGTGGTGAAAATCTTGTTCTTCAAGCGATTTTCTTTTATATTCTAAAGGAAGAGAATCCCTTTCCATTACTATTAAAAATTTTGACAATTTTACGGTTTGATAAATGTCAGCAGGTAATTCATAACATTCATCATGCATTTTTTCGTCATGCCCCATAAACTTGACAAATTCTTTAGGTTTAATTTTTGGACATACTTAAAATTTGTGCTACTGTTGCAATATTTTTGCGTAATTTGTTGCTTGATATAGCTTCAGAGTTTGTTAAAATCATTTTGCTTGTCAATTTACGGATCGAAACATCCCCTTTGTCCCATTTTAGCTTACTGCCTGGAACTGCAAACATATAGTTATTAACGTCGGACGACGTCAGACATGTATTTATGTCTATGTTTTATTAAAGTTTCTATGAAACCTTGCAACATTTTTGGAAGTAAAATAACAACAGCTCAAGAACCTTCACCAGAACACACTGGAATTTTGTGTCCTCTCGTAAGTGCCTTTTCTCCTTCAGTTAAAACATTTTCAAAATCACTGAAATCCGTTTATCTTTCGTTACTAGATTGCTGAATTTTTAAATACTGAACATCACCTATTCGTCTTCTGTTAAAAATAATGGCTAATGCTAGAGCATAGTTAACTAAATTTTTATGTTTCAACATTATCAATATTGCTCTCAAACGTCTTCTGACACTTCACACCAATTTTAATACTTTCTTCTCAAAATATTTTAATATCACTTAGTGGTACTAGCTTTGGCAATTTTTGTTCTTGAATATCTTTGTTAGCGAGAGAAGCAATTTCCAAACTCCAACGATTTGATTCCAGCTGATTCTTTTAGTATTAAATGGAGGTGTTCATAGCAACATAGTTTTAGGTACGTACCCAAGTGCAACGCGATAATACGAGTAGGAGAACTGAAGGTCTTTTTAAAACTATTGTATACATATAAAACTAAAGACTAAGTAGTTTCGTATTGCAACGAAATTGAAAATGCTTATTAATTTTTGATTTACATGTTTACTCTGATTGGAGTACGAAGAGAACCATTCTCGTTGGAACTTTACCTCGCTGAGCAGATGAGACGTGAATTATAAATTGTAAAATTCCCTCATCTTCCTTAGTCTCAGCATCCGTTATGGCTTGCAAATTTTAGAAACCTCAAAGGTATAACCAGAGAAGGTTCCCATTGTTTTCAATCTGGTAGGATGTGGAGCAACATTTTTGGTGTTGTTTTATGTGCTATTAGTTTGAAAACTTAGTCTTTTGCAAGCAGTTACCGCTAGGGCATCCCAGCCATTTCGTTCGTTGCAATTCGTGATTGCACGCCGGGGTTTGTCCTAGTTGGGTCAGAGAGAGCAACATATGTGCCTCCTGATGAGAGATTAATAAGTTTTGAAACCTGTAGGGGCGCTTGCAGCGCTCTCTGATTGGACTAGAATATGATGCGCCTGTAGTTTCGCGTTGCAACGAAATTGAAAATGGTTATTAATTTTTGACATATAAAACTCTTGGAACACTTGAGATCGTCAAAATTTTTCGGTCTTAAAATATGCTTTAAAGCAATCGTATTATTATTTACCATCGTTCTATACTTAATAATAAATATAGAGAGGGTTCGCATTCTTCCACTACATGCATAGTTTATACCCTCTCTCTTATGGTTTTTTAAGTAAGAATTATCAAAATTAACGTAAATGTAAATGCTATACATCTTTCGTTTGGTAGAAGACTCTTGTTCCTTAACATTTAATTTGGGGACAACGTTTTTTGGATCCATTACACATGCTGTAAGGGTTTGCGATTCAGAAACGTAATTATTACTGGAACCACCACGGTTTTTTGCTTGCAAATTCTGTTATGTCGTTTATAATGATACCATCATTTGCTAATAGTCTAGCTAGAAGGCTTACAAGACATAATCAATAAAGTTACAGAAGTGAGTCAGCGTTATGGACTGAATCCTAATATTAAGAAACCTAAATATATGAGGATCAGGAAAGATAACGCATCAGTTGAAGTGCTAGAAAAAATCGTAAACAAATAAGCACAAACATGCAAATTACCTATAAGGAGATTAATCTGGTGAGCAATCTCAATGGTAAATAAAATAAATAATAAAATAAGGGTACTTCGATGATATGTATTTCCCGTGTTTTCTTTACATCGCCATCTATCATATTTTCAGTTATTTTGTTCGTTTCATGTATTGTCAATTTATTTTTGTTAGTTTCTCATTTTATCGTCCTATATTTTTTTTGCTTGAAATATTACTGTTGTCATTTCTATTCAAACATTTTAATGTCAGAATACGGGTTTTTCTTTCAGAGCAGAAGTAGTAAGCTTCTGATGTTGGATAGTGTTTTGTTGTTTCATTTTTGAGATTTTTGAAACTGTTGCTATTACTGCTCAATGATAAATTCCTATACGAAATTTACTTAGGTTGACTCCCGTTTGCATGTCACCCACATAAAGATATTTATTTTGGTTTTACATAGTTTTTTTTTATTTGTGTTAAGCCATTCAGGTTCATTTTAGTGTTTTTCAACGTTCTGTAATTTCGATAGTAGGTATATCAGTGTTTATCCTTTGTCATAACTGTTATTTTTTTCCTACTGCTGTTACAGAAAAAATCATTTATGTTCTTACTTTTGTAATAAAGTCACATAATATAATGAATTTTTTATTTTTTAGGATTAATTTAATGACTGGTTAGAATTTTCCTATCCTTTCGTCTTCATGTTCCTTTGGGGCCATAGACTTGTTCAGTTCCATATTATAATAACTACTTAAGTATTACATACGCTCCATGATTACTAATATTCTGTTTGTAATTTTTATTAATTCCTATGTGACCAGCTAACATATTTTTATTCCGGCATGCTCTCTCTCTTATAGAACTTGTTTATACAGGGTGTCCAGAAACTCTACCTACAAACGAAGACAGGCGATTCCTCAGATATTTTCCTAAGACAATTTAGCCCAATTCACCTAGTCCGAAAATGTTTCCTAAGGGAGCTAGAGCTCGTGGAAGATGGCATCTAGTAATTAGTTTTTCTTAGATACCTCCAAAACGCTTCTATTTAGAAAAACGAAATTTGGTAAGCCTATTCATCTTCCAGGGATAAATCGATTTCATCCATTGTGAATTTTTAGTACCGGTCATAGGCGTCCATTTTGGGTAGGGCAACGGTTATTTTATAGCATAACTTTTTTGTCTTTAGCGTTTAAGTATTTTTGACTCTGGATTTTTAAATTGTGAGGTATTCTAGAATTAAAAGATACTCTTGCTTTAATTCGGTAGGACACATCGATTTCTAGAAAAATTAATTTGAAAATTTTTCGTTTTTTGAATTTGAAAAGAATTTAAAGAAACGGTGTATTTTACCAACTTGAAGCAAGAGTAACTTTTAGTACCAGAATACCTCATAATTTAATAATCTAGTGTCAAAAATGCTTAAAAATGAAAGACAAAAAGTTATGCGATAAAATAACCGTTGACCTACCCAAAACGGACGCATATGACCGGTACTAAAAATTTGCAATTAATGAAACCGATTCATCTCTGGGATATAAACAAACGTACCAGTTTTCGTTTCCTAAATAGTTTTTTTTTTAATTTTTTTTTAATTCAAGAAACGAAAAATTTTCAAATCGATGTTTCTATAAAATTGTATATTCTATGGACTTAAAGCAAGAGTACCTATTAGTACTAGAATAATTAACAATTTAATAATCCATAGTCAAAAATGCTTAAAAATTAAATAAAAAAGGTATGGGATAAAATAATCGTTGCCGTACCCAAAACGGGCGCCTATGACCGGTACTGGAAATCCACAATGAATGGAATGGATTTATATCTGGATGATAAATATGCGTAATAATTTTCGTTTTTCTAAATAGAAGCGTTCTGGCGCTATTTAAGAAAAACTATTTACAAGACGCCATCTTCAAAGAGCTCTAGCTCCCTTAGGAAGCATTTTCGGACTAAGTGAATTGGGTTAAATTATCTTAAAATTATCTGAGGAATCTCCTTTTTTCGTTTGTCGGTAGAGTTTCTGGACACCCTGTATAAGGGCAACAAATTTAAATCGTAAGCTGCAACTTATATCATAAAGTTTTTAGCTGCCTTGTTACGGTACCGACGGCGCATATTTTTATATTTCACGACCTAATACCCAATGCAAACTGAAAGCGACGTTGCCAAAATCTGAGGCAACAAGGTACCGGTTGTTAAACAAAAAGTAGAATTTATATGCTGAGGCGACAACATACAGCCAGTCACTGCTGCAATGCCGATACTAGCGCCAGTGATATACTGCCGAACTAACGAACCAAAAAATAGTGAAAAGGGGTACGTTGTCACCTCAAAACTATTTTTTGCACATCGACTCATAAGGTGGTTGGGAAGCTGTCCTGAAATTTTCAGCCCAAAACGTTGTCGCCTCACCAAAGTGAGGCGACAACGTCATATATGAGGCGACAACGTCTACCGATTCACCGTTTCTGAGGCGACAAGGTACCCCTTATCAATATATATATATATATATATATATATATATATATATATATATATATATATATAATCCAATTTTGATCACAGCTGAACAATATTAAACACAAATGGAAAGGATTAATGGGTAAGCAGCTGAAATAACGGAGCCAAGAGTACTCTTTTTTCAATATCAAATATATTTCGGTATTGCCTTTATACCATCATCAGTGATTGCTACAAATGTGTTATAAGTGAGTTGCTTTGTGAAATAATTAAAAATGTTATTAAACTTACAAAGTTGAGATTGCGGCTCTATGGTTAAAATTTTTTTTTTTTTGTAAAAAATCTTCCAAAAGGGGAAACATCAAACATGTTAAAATTGTAAAAACACAAGAAAAAACAAAACATTTAAATGAAAAAAACTGTAACAATGCACATTTAAAAAAATAAATTAAGTTTTAAAATCTTTTTTTAAATCTTAAGAAACCAAAACATCAGGTAGGTACAACCAGTACTTTTTTTGTACAAAAAAAAACTTGAAATTAAAATGAATTAGCGGTAATCCTAAATGTTATGTTCTATGTTCTATGGTAGAAACAAATGATAGCTGACAATGACATAATGAAATTTTGTTTTGTGGTTTTATTCACCCTAACCTAACCTTACTTTTTTTCCACTTAAAAAAACATAATTCTCAAATGCAGATATTCGAGATGGAAAGAAATACGAAAAAACCTACAGCCTACAGCTTATATGCTTTTGGTTTATTCATATTCATCAGAAACCATGGTGTTACGATGTAGTTTGTTTGTATTGAATTCTTTATCTAAGTGAAGTAAGTGTGAGTAAATCTCACTTAAGTGGCTGATGTCTGATTTTTTGTTTATAGTTAAATCAGTCTCAGAAATAAAAACCATTTCAAGAAACAACCTTTTAAAATAATTGTTTTCCACTGCTAGAACTTTAGCATCTGTATAGTTCATTTGGTGATCATTTTCATGGACATGCATGGATAAACTACATCTGTCTGGATATCTTCTGGCATCACTTCTGTGCGACGTGATACGATCTTTCAATCGTCTCGAAGAATGGCCTATGTACTGCAAATTGCAATTTGTGCATGGTATACTATACACTATATTTGACATATTGTCTTTCAAAGTTTTGTCTTTAAGTTTTGAGAAAACTGACTTCATTGTTACAGCTGTTTTTGTAGCAAACTTAAAGTCACCAACAGAATTGAAGATTCGTGTCAGTTTTGGTGTTAAATTATGTATGTAAGGTAGTGTATAATATTTGGTGGGCATGGATGTTATGGCTACAGTATCAATTTCTTGATCAACAGTGGTACTGTTTACAGGAGAAAGGTTTTGTGTAGTGTTAAGTGTAACCGATGGTGTGCTAAACAAAATTTTCTTCAAAAGAGCTGGTGGATAGCCATTATCTAGGAACAACTGGTATAAGATTTTTAGGTTTTTTTGTTGTAGTGATATATCTGAGATTTGTATGACCCTACATTTCATTTGTTCAACTAAATTTAATTTTATGGAATGTTTATGGTAGGACATATAGTTTAAAAACCTACCTGAGGCCATAGATTTTCTGTACCAGTCTACTACTATTTTGTTATGATTTGAACGTATTAGCTTTGTATCTAAAAATGGGACAGACTGTAATTCATCTTCTACCTCAATAGTGAATTGAATGTAAGGGTCATAGCTATTAAAAACAAAAAGTAGTTCCTCTGTTGAATCTTTAGGTATGGCTAGTATTAAGTCATCAACATATTTCTTTATGAAACTCAGCTTAAACGATAAAACCGGGATGACTATGTCTAGCAAATCGTCCATCACATAATTTGCCAGAATAGGACTGATCTTAGCACCCATGGGAGTGCCCCAACTTTGTTTTATAATTCTTTCTCCATAAGAGAAATAATTATTATTAAATAAAAAAGAAATCAAATCAATAAAGCTACTGATGTCCATCTTACAGTGTCTACTTATATCATTCCAATGTTTATGTACCGATCTAATGCAAGTATCTAAATATATATTGCTGAAAAGTGATACCACATCTAAGCTGACAAGAACGTAGTTGTTAGGTAACATATAACCATTAAAGATTTTATTAACTTCAAAGGAATCTTTTATGAAATAATCATTGTTTTTGTCATATGCTAAGGTTAAAATGTCTGTAACAAAATAAGATACATTTTCTGTAGGTGAATTTATAGTAGACACTATAGGTCTTATTGACAATGTGGGCTTATGAATTTTCGGTAGAGAATAATATTTTGGAACGATACCATTATATTTTGTAAGATTTTTCTTTGTGACATCATCAATATATTTATTTTTAAATAAGTTTCCAACCAACTTGTTACTTTGTGTTTGTATTGTATTAGTGGGATCAGTTCTTAATGTTGTATAACAACTATCATTGTCTAAGAGCTCATTCGACAATCTTGTATAGTCCACTTTATTCATGACTACAGTGACATTACCTTTATCTGATTTTGTTACTATTAAATCAGGGTGTTCCTTCAAAAACTTCTTTGTTTTACAAAGAAGGCTCTGGAAGTAATTATTGGAATTATTATATATAATAATTCCAATAATTACTTCCAGAGCCTTCTTTGTAAAACAAAGAAGTTTTTGAAGGAACACCCTGATTTAATAGTAACAAAATCAGATAAAGGTAATGTCACTGTAGTCATGAATAAAGTGGACTATACAAGATTGTCGAATGAGCTCTTAGACAATGATAGTTGTTATACAAAATTAAGAACTGATCCCACTAATACAATACAAACACAAAGTAACAAGTTGGTTGGAAACTTATTTAAAAATAAATATATTGATGATGTCACAAAGAAAAATCTTACAAAATATAATGGTATCGTTCCAAAATATTATTCTCTACCGAAAATTCATAAGCCCACATTGTCAATAAGACCTATAGTGTCTACTATAAATTCACCTACAGAAAATGTATCTTATTTTGTTACAGACATTTTAACCTTAGCATATGACAAAAACAATGATTATTTCATAAAAGATTCCTTTGAAGTTAATAAAATCTTTAATGGTTATATGTTACCTAACAACTACGTTCTTGTCAGCTTAGATGTGGTATCACTTTTCAGCAATATATATTTAGATACTTGCATTAGATCGGTACATAAACATTGGAATGATATAAGTAGACACTGTAAGATGGACATCAGTAGCTTTATTGATTTGATTTCTTTTTTATTTAATAATAATTATTTCTCTTATGGAGAAAGAATTATAAAACAAAGTTGGGGCACTCCCATGGGTGCTAAGATCAGTCCTATTCTGGCAAATTATGTGATGGACGATTTGCTAGACATAGTCATCCCGGTTTTATCGTTTAAGCTGAGTTTCATAAAGAAATATGTTGATGACTTAATACTAGCCATACCTAAAGATTCAACAGAGGAACTACTTTTTGTTTTTAATAGCTATGACCCTTACATTCAATTCACTATTGAGGTAGAAGATGAATTACAGTCTGTCCCATTTTTAGATACAAAGCTAATACGTTCAAATCATAACAAAATAGTAGTAGACTGGTACAGAAAATCTATGGCCTCAGGTAGGTTTTTAAACTATATGTCCTACCATAAACATTCCATAAAATTAAATTTAGTTGAACAAATGAAATGTAGGGTCATACAAATCTCAGATATATCACTACAACAAAAAAACCTAAAAATCTTATACCAGTTGTTCCTAGATAATGGCTATCCACCAGCTCTTTTGAAGAAAATTTTGTTTAGCACACCATCGGTTACACTTAACACTACACAAAACCTTTCTCCTGTAAACAGTACCACTGTTGATCAAGAAATTGATACTGTAGCCATAACATCCATGCCCACCAAATATTATACACTACCTTACATACATAATGTAACACCAAAACTGACACGAATCTTCAATTCTGTTGGTGACTTTAAGTTTGCTACAAAAACAGCTGTAACAATGAAGTCAGTTTTCTCAAAACTTAAAGACAAAACTTTGAAAGACAATATGTCAAATATAGTGTATAGTATACCATGCACAAATTGCAATTTGCAGTACATAGGCCATTCTTCGAGACGATTGAAAGATCGTATCACGTCGCACAGAAGTGATGCCAGAAGATATCCAGACAGATGTAGTTTATCCATGCATGTCCATGAAAATGATCACCAAATGAACTATACAGATGCTAAAGTTCTAGCAGTGGAAAACAATTATTTTAAAAGGTTGTTTCTTGAAATGGTTTTTATTTCTGAGACTGATTTAACTATAAACAAAAAATCAGACATCAGCCACTTAAGTGAGATTTACTCACACTTACTTCACTTAGATAAAGAATTCAATACAAACAAACTACATCGTAACACCATGGTTTCTGATGAATATGAATAAACCAAAAGCATATAAGCTGTAGGCTGTAGGTTTTTTCGTATTTCTTTCCATCTCGAATATCTGCATTTGAGAATTATGTTTTTTTAAGTGGAAAAAAAGTAAGGTTAGGTTAGGGTGAATAAAACCACAAAACAAAATTTCATTATGTCATTGTCAGCTATCATTTGTTTCTACCATAGAACATAGAACATAACATTTAGGATTACCGCTAATTCATTTTAATTTCAAGTTTTTTTTTGTACAAAAAAAGTACTGGTTGTACCTACCTGATGTTTTGGTTTTCTTAAGATTTAAAAAAAGATTTTAAAACTTAATTTATTTTTTTAAATGTGCATTGTTACAGTTTTTTTCATTTAAATGTTTTGTTTTTTCTTGTGTTTTTACAATTTTAACATGTTTGATGTTTCCCCTTTTGGAAGATTTTTTACAAAAAATTTTAACCATAGAGCCGCAATCTCAACTTTGTAAGTTTAATAACATTTTTAATTATTTCACAAAGCAACTCACTTATAACACATTTGTAGCAATCACTGATGATGGTATAAAGGCAATACCGAAATATATTTGATATTGAAAAAAGAGTACTCTTGGCTCCGTTATTTCAGCTGCTTACCCATTAATCCTTTCCATTTGTGTATATATATATATATATATATATATATATATATATATATATATATTTATATATATATATATATATATATATATATATATATATATATATATATATATTTATATATATATATATATATATATATATATATATATATACATCATGTTACCATTACTGCGTCCGTATAACAAAGCGATCTTATTGCGTCTCCTGGAAATACAAGGAAAATTGATAATTTTTCAACGAATATTGGTTTAAAATTTAATTTCTAATATGGAACTATACTTTGTTTTATTATATTTTAATTTTTTAAATATTCGAATTTTCGTTTATTTTAAACCATTATTGCATCTTTATAACAGGCGGCGTTGTTAACTCCGTATATACCTCCAACCATACACAGTTGCGTCCATTCAATGTTGCCAAACTGAAGGACGCACTAATATTTAGAAATACATTATACATAAAATGAAACAAAAAATATATTAAATTACCGGTATTTGAGCTTCGTAGCGAAATTGTAATACGAGTTGGAATTTTCGAACTGCTTGTTATATTCAATTATGATATCTATACAATTGTGATATCTACATATAAAAATGATCCTTATTTATTGAGAACGTATTAAGTAATATTTCATTTATTTATAGTTTTATATAGTAAACTCTCTCTTAACGGACACCTTTCTTCGCCGGACACCTCCTTTATACGGACGATTTTTAAAACAAAAATCATTCGGCGATATGTGAACTTGTACTCTTTAACTCCCTTCAACGGCCTGTGCAAATGCGGACAGCAAATGGAAAAATAAAAAATTTTATCCAAATATTTTACATTCTAATGTTATATAATAAAGCTACCTATACTAAATTTACAATCAAGATGCAGTAGAATTAAACAAACCAAGACACGTTAAATTCCACTAGGAGCACTCCCGAATCATAATTTACGATTCGGGAGTGCTCCTAGTAGCATTTAACGTGTCTTGGTTTATTTATTTCTACTGCATCTTAATTGTAAATTTAGTATAGATTTATTATTTAAAATCAATACAGATGTCCATGAGATGGGTGATATTTGATATAACTGTTTACGTTAGCGGCACCAAATAATAAAAGTTTGATATTTCCACTTTACATTAACAAACTGTAAGCAAAGCAAGCAAAATAATACATTTTACTAATGTCCTGTGTGTGACCGATGACGCGAATGCCGATGCCAGGAACATTAAATTTTATGATGAAGTTATTGTATTTTGTCTAGAATACAATTTTAACGGAAATATCAGATGAAGCAAAATATTCAAAAACTCAACTTAATTTTTGTTACTTTCGGATTAAATTTCGTAATAGATCTTATCTGAATATCGACCTATGTAAAATTAGTAAAACTGAAATAATTTTAGTTTTGAAGGTTTTGCAACGTAAATAATATGGCGTCTACCAAAAGGAAGTTTTTAGGTTTGAAAGAAAAAGTCGATATGGTTCATTATGCAGAGATGCATAAGTTGAGTGTTAGAAAGTTAGCAGAAAAATTTGGAATTGGAAAAACTCAAGCTAGTGAAATTTTGAAACATGTGATTAAATTAATTAATTTTCTGAGAGCGGAAACCTGGAAGCGAAAATAAAATTTTTGAAAACGTAGGGTGCTGCATGAGACCAAATTGTTTTCGTTTTCGATTGGTTTTGTAAAGTGAGGTCTAAAAATATTCCTGTTTGTGGTAAAATTATTCAAGAAAAAGCATTAGAAGTTGCAAAGGAACTAAGTCTCGATATTATGAAAGCTTCTGGCGGATGGCTCGAGAAATTTTGTAAGCGTCATAATATTTCCTTGAAATCCATATGTGCGTAAGCAGCTGCTGTAGATTTATTAGTGGTTTCTGACTGGAAAGAGAAACTGCTCGCTCTCTCTCCGCGAGACATTTTTAACGCAGATGAGACGGGATTATTTTTTAGAGCATTACCCAACAAAACTTATACCTAAAAGGAGAAAGATGCACTGCAAATAAGGCTTCCAAAGAAAGAGTCACAATACTATTTTGCACCAACTATACTATAATAGGGGACACAGAAAGGCCACTCAGTAATTGGAAAAAGTAAAAAACCCCGTTGTTTCAAGGTTTCACACATAGAAAAATTACCTATCGAATGGTATAGCCATAAGAAGTCGTGGATGACAAGGGAAATCATGACAGACTGGCTAAATAAATTTAGCCAGATAGAGAGAAAATCGAAAAGTTCTTTTGTTTCTAGACAATGGTACGTCTCATCCACAACTTGTTTTATCCAATGTTAAAATAATATTTCTACCACCAAATACTACATCAGAATGCAACCCCTGGATCAATGGATTATAAAATGTTTTAAAACATACTGCCGACAATTTTTGATTTGAAGGCTACTGTCGTCAATGGACGAATATGATTCTACAAAGGAGATTAAAAAGTCTATAAATATTACCAACTTCTTAATTTGGACCGTAAGTGTATGGAAGCAAGTGCAACCGAAAACAATTAATAATTGCATCTAGAGATAAACCTAAAATTGTGTTAACAGAATCATTTGTATAATAAATTATTCTGAATTTTTCGAATTATACAGAAAAAAAATTGACGGACAAAAATATATAAGGCAGTAAAATTTCATGCTTCGAAAAGGGAGAACGGCTATTCATCTATGGGAAAAAAATTTGATAGAAATGCTCTCATAGCGCAACAAAATTTATATATATTTAGGTATGTATATACATAGGTACTTCTTGTTGTGAACAATAACAATACAAAAATAAAATGCATAAATAGACCTAAACTTTTTTTTCTGAACATATTTAAAAACAGAAACAATTTAATAATTTATTTGATAAGCAGTAATCAGATTGTAGGTATAATTATGAACAGAAGATAAAGTAATTTAAATGAGGCTCTTTCATTCCACCATACCTAACCTGAAGCTAAACTAAGAATTTTAAATAAATAGCCATAAAAAAAATGAAACATGACCACATATAAAATCACCCCTTGGGATGTCTTAGAGACCAAATGATATACAATATTAAACTCAACTCCACCATTTAAGGAAATACTAAAAAAATACTAAAGCAGATTTTAATTATTTTCTTACTTGTCTTTATATGCATTTTGTATAAAAATTTTGATTTTTAACCAATCTTTGTTGTATATTATTTTTTTAAACTTTTACACACTCTAGTCTTTTAGGGGCTTTCTTTACTTTTATATGATTTTTAAAGTACTTTAATGTTACTTCCTTCTGTTCTTTAGTCCACGGGACGACTTTCCTAATAATTTTCTTTTTTAATTTTGGTGCAATTGTTTTAATTAGTGTATTATCTGCATTGCTATTACTGGTCGACATTTCGGTACCCTTGCTATTTACTAAATCATCCAACATATCATTTTCACCCTCATCACTGTCATGATAATTAAGTTCCAGAAGATTTTCTTCCGTATTGTCATCTCCTATGTCATCTATATTATCTCTAAGAGGTATTGAAGAAAAATACATGTTATGCCACCTCAAGTACCCAAACTGAAGAGCCTCAACATTTCGAAGAAAGTCCAGAGCAAAAGTCAAAAATTACAGAAAGTGTCACTTTGTAGTTATTAGTAACTTGAGCCCAATATACACCCCTATACAAGTGGTTCACTATATTAAAGAGAAGCTAGGTATCAAGGAATATATAAGACGTTATATCCTCCTTAAAGACGCTGACACAACAACTGGTTCTTCATTCAAAATAGGTATAAAATCTAGAACATCTATTAACTTATTACTTAATAAGGGCATTTGGCCACCTGGTGTAAACATTAAATGGTCTATCGAATCTTCATATTTCGAACCAACGCTTTCATCTGGGTCACATAAAAATCCGAAGAATATCAGAAGAGGTATTAGCCTGGAAAATTCAAATAGCAGTTTATGCAACAACAAAGATAAAGTTCAGAGCACAAACATACATACAGACAAACAGGCCATCGAAATTTGCAAAACTAAGAATCCGTTCCATACCCATATTAATTTCATTAAGAAAGATACTTTAGAACCATCTACTAATCTGGATCCATTGACCTCACCAAGAGTTAGATTAACCAATAACTCTAATAGTCGATATCTGTTAGCCAGATTAAGGGAACCGGATATCTTAAAGGCCATTAAACTTCATCTTGCTTTTCTACACGACCAACCTGCATTAGTATTTTATGATGGGTATACCAACACAACTGTTAAACTGTTTCTGGCTTCCGAAGGACTTCCTACAAAGAGTGAAGATCTATGAAAAATTCTTCTAGATTTTAATGATGCTTATGGAATTGGTGCAGATGAGGTAGACGCTGATCTTGCTGCTTTTAGGTCTTTTATAACTTCGGAAAGAATTATTCACCTGCAAAAATCAAGGGAATGCCACCGAAACTACTATTCCGCTGCCTCTCCAAGACGAAATTTTTAAACATCACGACGTGTTCTGGGGGACTAGATTCCTCAAATAATTTTAGTGATAACAAATTTAGCATTGTTCTGATTAATATTCGTTCTATAAGATATAAAACTGATTAATTATTTCTGTTTCTAGAGGAATTAGGGTTTCCACCGATAGTTGCGGTTACTGAGCACTGGCTTGAAGTCAACGAGCCTTTTTTTGTAGAAAAATATTCCACTATTGCTAGGTATGACCGTCTAAGTTCAGCTCATGGAGGCACCCAAATTCTTTCTACAAATAATGATTTTTCTCTGGTAGCAAAATATGACTTTCTATTAAGTGAAGCATTCTTTGAGTTTTCCTTAGTTTACAGTAAGAACCTTAATTTTTATATTATTTGCATTTATAGATTACCTGACTCTTCCGTGGAACTATTATTTCAGAACCTGCTAAATTTGTTAGATGACCTGCCTCATAAAAGCAGAAAAATTCAATGCGGTGACTTTAATATTAATTATCCTGCTACTTGTGCTACACAAATATCCCTGGTCAACATATTTGAATCATATGGTCTATCAATGCACATTAATTCTCCTACAAGGATTACAAAAACTTCATCTACCATAATTGATTATATTGTCTCAGATTTCTCATCCCGTGATGTCTGCGCTACAACTGTTAATGCGGGACTATCTGATCATGAAGCGGTTTATACGAAGTTTATAACATCTTTAGCAAGTCCTCCTTGAAAACTCGACGTTAAGCAGGATTTTTTCCGGTCGGAACTTTCGTAAATTCCAAAATGTATGCTTAACCTCTGAGTGGCATTTTCCTTCTATGGACGTCAATTATAATTTCAGTGATTTGTTGAATAAGCTTGTCTGTATCTTCAATAAAGCATTTCCTTTAATCACAATTAAGCCAAAACATCGCAAACCCTGGACTACCAAAGGTGTCCGCATATCAGCCAAAAATATGCGTTCACTAGTCTACATCAAGAAATTTACTACCAACGTCTCTGTTACTGAATATATCACCAAGTACAGGGCAATCTATTTAAAACTTATAAAATCAGCTAAAAAATTTTACTATCAAAATCGTCTCAGAAGCTCTAAAAGTGTTGCAAAAGAAACTTGGTCCATAATAAACGATCTTCGAAATAAAACTCACACAACTCAAACATTTTCCCTTCCAGACCCAGAAAATCTAGATGAATACTTTGTTAATGTGAGTAAAAATATAACGTCAACTATTGTGTCACAACAAGATTCCATTTCCTATCTCCCTAATTCAAGAAAGGTTTCGAATTCATTCTTTATAAGACCGGTTGATAAATCTGAACTGATCCAAACAATCAATAGTATCAAAAGCAATTCTTCCTGTAGTACCGATGGACTATCCATAAAATTTTTCTCAAATCTCCCAGACAATGTGTTTGGAGTCCTCATCTCTCTAATTAATAATTCTTTTGAGAAAGGTAAATTTCCAGAGTGCCTAAAGACGGCCATCATTTTTCCTCTTCATAAGGATGGTGAAAAATCTAATGCCTGCAATTATAGACCTATTGCATTACTACCGGTACTCTCCAAAATTATTGAGAGATTCATAAAAGCCCGACTTATTTCCTTTCTCGTTGATAACAAGATTTTATCACAAAATCAGTTCGGCTTTTTAAATAATAAATGTACCATCGATGCCATGTTTTCTGTACTACATGAGGTTTATCAAGCATTAAACAATAATCTGCACACTGCCACTGTTTTTTTGTGATGATGTCAAAGCTTTTGATTGTGTAAATCACGACATTTTGATAAAAAAACTAGATTTCTATGGAATTCAAGGTATTTCTTTGAACTGGTTTCAATCTTACTTGGATAATAGGAAACAACGGGTTAGAGCAAATGATACAGACTCTAGTCTCAAAAATGTTGTATGTGGTTCACAAGGTTCATTATTGGGTCCTCTACTTTTCCTTATCTTTACTAATGACATCACTAGTTTAAAAAACGATGGAAAAGTTTTTCTTTTTGCTGACGATACCAGTATCACTTGGAGCAACTCAAATATCGCAACTCTTCATGCTACTATAACTTCTGATCTACTCACAATAAAATCCTGGTCCGATTCTAATTTACCCTCTTTTAACGTAGATTAGTAGCATTATCCTATAAAGGAACTCTTCAACCCTTACCTCTTTATAACAGCCAGATCAGTATCGTTGATTCTGTAAAGTTTCTTGGTATTTTTTTAGATAGCAACCTTAAATGGTCCCTTCATATCGATGTGTTAAGCAAGAAACTATCCTCAGCTTGCTTTGCAATAAGATCTGTTTCGAAGGAAATGAATTTATCCTCTTCCAAAATAACATACTTTTCATTGTTCGAGTCCCATCTTCGATATGGTCTGCCTTTTTGGGGTTCTGGTACAGCTGCCCAATCCGATGTTGTTTTGAAATTACAAAAAAGAGCAATAAGATATCTGTTTGGCCTCAGAAGAACAACACATTGCAGAAGCTACTTCAAAGGTCACAGGATTCTAACACTACCTTCTTTATATATTTTAGAAACTGTTTGCTTAATTCGTAAACATCTACATGTCTTTCCAGCAAGACCTAGACATGACTATTCCACCAGAAATTGTACCTTTGACATCTATTTACCGATCCCGTCCAGTGAGTTAGTAAAGAAATCTATATTATATTCTGCAAAAAACTATACAACCATCTCCCTCTGCAACTTAAAATGACAAAAGCCTATTTATCTGAAAGACCAATATTATTCAATAGCAGAGTTTTTTAACCAATAACTAAGAAATTATAGTATTCTTATGTATAATCTTAATCTATATTTGAGTGTCATATGCAGCAGCATAACTTATTAAATTTCTTAAGGTAGATTACGAAATTTGCAATTTTTTTTTAATTTTGCAATATATTGTTAGGGTACTGATTTTTATTTCACTTTATTATGTTTAATTTATATTGACGATTTGTATAATTTTAGTAAATTGTATTTATTATTGTTTTTATTTATGATTCTTGTAAGCTTTGTCTATAAAATTGTTAAATTGTTCATGACATCAAGGCATATTTCTATTCTATAACCTTGTTTTAGGCACTCATTTAATATTCGCTTCCCACGATTCATATTGATAGTAAACTGTTTTTAAGAAAACTATTTTCTTAAAAATCCACGTACAATACGGATCTCAAATATGTATATCTATTAAAGTAAAAATAGATAACAGAGTTGCCACATTTCGGAAGCAATAATATGCGTGCTTTGTCAAATGTATACTTGGAGTAGTATATTATCTTAGCGCCAACACGGAAAATCGATGAACTAACAATAAACTGGTTGCTAACATTATTGCGTCCTGATACAAAATTTAAATCATAAAATATATCTGTCATCTGATTATATGTTGCCAAATTGAAATTAAAAAGGAGAAGTTTGAATATTTTGTCAACTTACAGAGTAGCAATGATACTTGAAAAACGACAGGAACAACGAAAATTATGGCTTGACATTATTGCGTCCGATATACGGACGCAATAATTCGAAGGTATCAATAATGTATGTAATTGGGATGTTATCAGACGCAACAATGATAGAATGATGTATATATATATATATATATATATATATATATATATATATATATATATATATATATGCTACACTTAGGAACCTCATATGGTTCCCAGAAAAACTTTATGATATGGTAAAACAACACTGTAAATTTCATTAAGATCGATTTAATAGATTTTGCAAAATAAATTTTGCAATCCAGCTTTCGCAGAAAAAAATCATTTTTTTAAAATGTTGCAGGACTGAAAATAAAGCAGATAGCAAGTTGAATTTTTTTTTGCTTATAGAAGTGTACTGTGCCTTTCATTTGCAGTTTGCAAAATTAAAATCGATTAATTACCACGGCGTCAGGAACCTTTTTAAATAAACATTAATTTTTGGTTCTACGCGCAGGACAGCGGTGTTCGATTAACACAAGTTGATTTCCACCAAAATTTCTTCCAACCTTTATCTAATATATTATTTTCTTAATCTATATTTGGTTGTATTTTAATAATTTAATTCCACAAAAATCAAACTAATTTTATTATTGTTTGTGAAATACTGTTTAAACAATTGCATATGTTTAAAAATAATAAACTCTTATTTTCTAAGTTAAAATATATGAACAAAGAAATTTTTTGCTAAAAAGAGTGTTATTTCAAAGGATAGAGTATGTGTTTTTATTTTGCAATAAACACATTTATTTATTTATATTGAAATGTAATAAAAATTAAAATGTATCAATCACTATCAAAGGTCATTGGAATGCTCAATCAGAGCAAACTATCCGCTGTCCTGCGCGTAGCACCAATAATGAATGTTTATTTAAAAAAATTCATGACGCCGTGGTAGTTAATCGATTTTAATTTTGCAAATTGCAAATGAAAGGTACAGTACACTTCTATAAGCAAAAAAAATCAACTTGCTATCTTCTTTATTTTCAGTCCCGTAAAATTTTGAAAAAATGAATTTTTTTTGCGAAAGCTGGATTGCACAATTTATTTTGCAAAATCTATTGAACCGATCTTAATGAAATTAACAGTATTCTTTTAATGTATCATAAGGTTTTTCTGGGTGAAATATGAAGGTCCTAAATGTCACATAAATGGTTGAAAAACGTAAAATGCGAATACTTGTTTTTGTATGGTTTATAGCAATTATTGCTATTTTGAAACAAGGGTGACTATTTTTTAAATTTTTAACTAATTCTATATTGTAGAAAATTTAATTACGCAACTTTTATGTCAGTACAACTGTTCTTGAAAATTAATACTTTTAAAGTTATAATCAAAAAACGAAGAAAAAAATCAAATTTTTTCTTCATTTTTTGACATTTTGATTATTTAAACAATGTTCCGGACCTTTTTGAGAGGGAGGATAACTCAAATATCATTATTTGAGTTATTTTCAAGCAATTTCTGCAAAATAATTTGAGTCACCTCTCAACGTCCAAATGTAGATACAGTTTATAAACAATGACGTAACTATTAACGTTATTTTTAAATTTTGGAATTATTTTAAGTATTAAAGTTAGTATAATACTTAAATAAAAATGCAATTAAACTGTTTAAAATATATTTATTTCGTTGAAATCGTAATAATAGAAGTATAACTTCTTACGTGCGTACAAAGTACACACACTACTTTTTTAATAATTTGGATTATTAGAAGACAAAAGTTATTCTTGTGATTTTTTCGCAAAAAGCTTACTCTAAATGTATGTTTTATGCAAATAAAACTTGGCGAACGATCAAAAATTGACGAAAAAACATTTTTTAATAGGTTAGACGCCAAATTAAAAAATACTTGACCAAGCTTTTATTTCATATTTTTTGTTTTCTTAAACTATATGTCAAACCTATTGAGAAATAACATCAAATACGATAAAATTGTCTTTTTTCGGTATTTTTAATTGCTTTTTTACAGTTGTTCAGACGTCTGAACGTTGAGACGACTTCCGAGAAAAATATTGAAATTACTGAAAAATGTCACTCTTTTGCCTAATTGTTAACAAAAAACAATGACGCAATAAAAATTTCGATACCGATGAAACGGTATGCTTTTTCTATTGACTTCCCTCAGATATTGCAGTTTAGTATATTCTTTCACGGTTTTTGCTGTAAATTTTAAAGAACCGCTTGGATTGAGATGCAATTTGGCGTGCGCATAGCTAACATGTGAAAAAAAGTGATATGGTGCCGATGTGTGCTTTTGCCCTGGGGGTGAGTTTCTCCCAATCTCGGGGTGAAAAAATATATGTCAAAGATAAGTCCCGAAATGGATAAACTGACTAATTTTAAGCAACTCTTCTTCTATAGAGTTTTTTTACCAAATAAATACATTTCGAGTTATTTGCAAGTGAATATGTTCATTTTTGAACAAAATAACCACGTTTTTAGACGGTTTTTCGCAAATAACTCAAAACGTAAGCATTTTGTCAACAAAAATATTCTAAGCAAAACTATAGTCTATAAAAAACTGAAAAAAAAACGGTGTACATATTAGGTCCCTATACCCAGCAAAAGCAGAGTTATAGCTAATGAAAAATAGGTTTATATTCGAAAAATTCCAAATAGAATAATTCAATGTGAAATATCCAAATAATGAAGCACTGTTGGGGAAAAACATTTCAACTTTTTTAAAGTGTTTAAAAAAAGCTTTATTTTCATTTTTATAAAAAAAATTTCAAGCATCACATGTAGTGTTGCCCAAATTCATGACCAAGACGAGACTTAGAGAGTCTTGGTCTTGGTCTTGCGCCAATACTCCTGGTCTTGGTCTTGGTCTTAGTCTTGCACTCTCGGTCTTGGTCTTGGTCTTGGTCTTGCAGCAAGAGTCTTGCAAGTCTCGCAGTTACAACGTACATTTCACAGATTCTACAAGTGCCGCTGGGGGATGGCGTTTATTCGCAGTATTATAGTAGGTGTAAGAGAGAAAAAGTATTCGAAATCATGAAATAACAAATGTTATAAACAAAACCTGCCTTGAACCCTTTTTAAAATGTTATATTATTTGCTATTTCATCATTTCGAATAAGCCCTCTCTTTACACCGACTATAACACTACGCATAGACACCATCCCCCACCGGCACCTTTAGAATCTGTACACTGTAACAGAGTAGGCACATTTTAATCTTGAATTAACATAGCCATAGTAATGACCAATAAAATTAATAAATGTTTAAACTGACATTGGGTAAGGTGTGATCCCACGATCGGCACGATCTAAGCGATCCGTGCCAATGCTCTAACTGAGCTATCCATGGCCCACGGGAGTCAGTTTCTTAATAAACGTTTGCATTTAATAAGCTTACATGTGCCAAAACATGGTTAAAATACAAAAAACCAAATTAATGACATAAAGTTGACTGTATTTCAAAGACTATTATCTGTCTAGAAAGGGATTGATCGACCCTCACCTTATACAGGGTGTCTGCGTAACTTGGAACCATATGGGAAACTTTTTTAATATCAATTTTACGAAAAAAATTCATTCTTTATAAAGTGCTCTGCATAGTCTATGTCTATAACCTAAGATGCAATCATCAGATATCCAATTTTGTCAACAGTATACGAGGTATTTCAAAAAATATGAATTTCACTCAGGAGCAAACTACCCTTATATTTCAAAATATCAAAAAATTTTATTATGAAAAGTTATTTCTAATCAAAAACCATATTCAAATATGCAATAACAGCCTTCTACTTGAAAAAAAAACTTTCTGAAATTTTCCTAAATTACCGATTCCGAACATCATTTTTATTTATTAGACATGTAATAACTCTTTTTTTAATAATTTTAGGAAAAAAAGTTATTCTTCATAAAAATCTGTGCATGGTCTAAACCTCAAGATGCAACCATCAGTTATCCAAGTTTGTTAATTTTATACGAGGTGTGTCAAATAATATGAATTTAGAAAGAATTTAAAAAGAGACACACCTCGTATAAAATTAACAAACTTGGATAACTGATGGTTGCATCTTGAGGTTTAGACCATGCACAGATTTTTATGAAGAATAACTTTTTTTTCCAAAATTAATAATAAAAGAGTTATTACATGTCTAATAAATAAAAATGATGTTCGAAATCGGCAATTTAGGAAAATTTCAGGAAATTTTTTTTTTCAAGTAGAAGGCTGTTACTGCGTATTTGAATATGGTTTTTAATTACAAATAACTTTTCATCATAAAATTTTTTGATATCCTAAAATTTTTTGATATTTTGAAATATAAAGGTAGTTTGCTCTTCATATTTTTTGACACACCTCGTATACTGTTGACAAAATTTGATATCTGATGATTGCATCTTAGGTTTTAGATTATGCAGAGCACTTTATAAAGAATGACTTTTTTTCGTAAAATTGATATTAAAAAAGTTTCCCATATGGTTCCAAGTAACGCAGACACCCTGTATGAGATGGAATAAAAGACTTATACAATTTGCCATTTATTTAAGTAAGAAATAAAATATAATACAAATTAAATTACAGAACAGTACGCAATTGCTTTGACGTTACTGTTAGTAAGACTTTATCTTTATATTAATTTTTTTGACCAGGAATTAAAACAAAGTACAATTCTTTATAGAAGATCTAGAGAAAATGGGAGTGCGACAATGGGAATTAGTGGCAAAGGACCGACAAACATGGAAGGCAATAGTAAACGCGGCAAAGACTCACGAAGAGTTGTAAGGCCATTGATGATGATGACAATTCTTTATACTCGTTACTATCCAATACCCTAAGTAGGATATTGTTACTTTCCCTAGTCCAATAGTCCAATACCCTACCGTTATTTCGTTACTTTAAATATTTCTGTATTTTGTTTATAGAGTAGCCGGAATTATCTGTTAATTTGTCTCGTTACTTTTGAATAACATTAATACTACAATTAATAAAGTAATTTAAAAAAGCATGAAAATAGAGACTTCATCTGTAAGTTTAAAATGCGAAAGTGTCAATGAAATTCATTTTAAACTGTTAATTTTTTGTTTGTAGTTTGCTGCGCGATTAAAAGGAATAATCAGTTTAAATTTCTCTATCAAAGATAAGCATACCGAAAACTGAAAAGGTAACATAATCTGTTTCGCGATTAGCAGACATGTGTCTGTTAGACATGTTTTGGCGTCCTTCATAAACGCCGAAAGATATGCGTATCAAAGAAAGAAACTTATTGTGTGTTGTTCATAATGTTAAAATATAATAGAAATAGACTGTTATTGATAGTTAGTCGAAAATAGCCGCGCATTTTCAGCAAATTTTGGTGTGTAACTGATATCGCAAACTCAGCACAAACAATGTTAGTCTATAGGCCGATAAAATTTGTAATATGTATTATATTTTTTAATTTTTTGTCAGCTAAGCTGAGATGACATAATATTTTTAAAATGTTGTGGCCGCTATTATCAAAATCTGGACAATAAATTTCAGAGTGAAGAAATAATCGTCTGCTGGGGCAGAATGCTCAAAATGTTTTATTTTTACATCATACTTATGACCTCTGAGTACGTATAAAATGTGCAAATGTTCTTTTAATCGATATTTTGATTCGCTATGTATGCTTATTGTATTGTTTGTAATGCGCATAAGTCCAATTTTACACATTTTTGTTATATATTTTTTGGCGTCTCAAAGAGTCTCTATGCATCTAAACATATACCCGAAATATTATATGTACTACCTAGATGACACTCGATTCTAACTGCAAGACGCAAGAGTCTCGCAGGGTTAGTCTTGTTCTTGCTCAAATCTTGCAGGGTCAGTCTTGGTCTTGGTCTTGCTAAAATTAGGCGGTCTTGGCCTTGGTCTTGGTCTTGCGAAAATGCAAGAACAAGACCAAGACTGCAAGACCAATACTGATTTTGGGTAACACTAATCACATGTAAGAAAGTTACGCTCAAAATAAAGTTGCTCCGTTTTGTTTTGGCAAAAAAATCAGCCCCCAATTAGCAACAAAAATGAAATTAATCGTTACCGCTTCACAAGTTAGTTTACTTATGTTGTGTTTATATGATCTGTAAGTTTCATTGATTGAAAGATTTTTGAAAAAAATTGGTTTTAAAGTAAAATAAAAAATTTTAATTTTGAAAATTATTTTTTTCGAAATAACTTAAAAATTGTTAAAGATACCAAAAATCTTAAACAATAAAAAAAGTCGGCTTTACTTTTCTGAATATTTTGTATTCTTTTGTTTTTCTGTAAGACAAAAATTGGTTAAGATTCGGTGTTTCTAAATTTGCATACACTCGTGATAAGGGAGTCGTTCAAACCCTTTTAACTACAGCTCTTTCAAAAATAAGCACTTTGAACCGATGAAACTTACAGATAATATGATCAATACATACGCGAGTAAAAAACTTGTGAAGTGGTAACAATTAATTTAATTTGAAATGCTAATTAAGGGGTGATTTTCCCGATTTCTTACCAAAAAAAGGGACCAACTTTATTTTAAGCGTAACTTGTTTACTTTTGACGCTAAAAATTTTTTTTACAAACCAAGAATAAGAATTTTTTAAACACTTTAAACAACTTAAAACGGGTTTTCCCCAAATAAGTGCTTCGTTTTTCGGTTATGGCACGTTAAAATATTCGATTTGGAATTTGACGAATATAAACCTATTTTTCATTAGCTATAACTCTGCTTCTACTAGGTACAGTGACCTAATATATACACCATGTTTTTCAATTTTTACCGTGCTGTATTTTTGATAGTATTGTTTTTTTGAACAAATACTTACTTTTGAGTTATTTGCGAAAAACCGTCTGAAAACGTGGCTATTTTGTAGAAAAATTAAGATATTCACTCGCAAATAACTCGAAAAGTAATAACTTGTGAAAAAACTTTATAGAACAAAAGTTGCTTAGAATTAGTCATTTTATCTATTTCCGGACTTATTTCGAACATATAGTTTTCACCCCCAAAAGGGGGTGAAGCTCACCCCTAGGACAAAAGCACACATTGACACAATATCACTTTTTTTCTTTGACTTGTTAGCTATGTGTATGCCAAATTTTATGTCAATCCAATCGGTTCTTTAAAATTTAGAGGTTTTGCAATATTTTACCATTAAAGAACGTACTAGTTGAAAAATAGCGGCCAGTAATTTTTCGATATTTAAATGCATCGTTTCCTGGGATATTTCTGTTTTAATTTTTAAGTTTATAACATTGAATTTTAAAACCGCACAGATAATGGCTGTTCCGGCACTGTGGTCGCGATTCAGCTAATTAATTCGCAGACTAGTGAGATTGTCAACCTGAAACTAGGATAATTTCCGAAATAATGCATTTCGGTGATTATTTTGTTAATTAATATTGGTTAGTGTTGTGACATGATTCAAAATTGCGTTGTTTTATGATAAACGTTATGTACTGCTATGTTTACTATTACATTTTAAATGGTAATAGTAAACCTTGTTATAGAATATGGTTGTTTAGCATATAAATCAGTCATTTTGAAAAGGGGTCATCTCCACTTTTATAAATTTTACAGGAGAGGTAAAAAAACTTTTTATCTTTAAGACTATTAGGAAAATAATTGAAGATTAAGGATGTTCCAGAAAGAACTTTCAACACGAAGAGTCTCGGATTTAAATAACTATTTACCATTTTAATTTTATTGAGTGGTGAATTCTGCATTTGAGATTCTTCAATTTGTTAAAAGATGTCGCTGTATCGCGTTCCAATGGGAAATTCAATGACTTTTGAACTTCCCCTTAAATTGATGGTTGAGCTGTTTTTCGATTCAGAGGAGTGCACGCTAGCGCTGTAGAGGAAGCCTGAAATGGTGGAAACAGCTGTCCAGCGATTGTACAACCCTCTGAATCAAAAAACAAGCAAAACCATTTATTTACTTTTCTATCTTTACTCAGATTTGAGTCCTAGATAGTTCCTCTTCTGTCCTTTTCCTAGACGAATGAAAACAGAATGTGATTGCAAGGAGCCCTTTTTGTTTTCTATATTCGTCGCCTGCGGGATTATATATTGTAAAAGTCGCAGATTAAGGATGTACCAGAAAGAACTTTCAACACGAAGAGTCTCAGATTTAAATAACTATTTACCATTTTAATTTTATTGAGTGGTGAATTCTGCATTTGAGACTGTTCATGAGAAAGCAATTTTATTTTTTGATGTGGGGGGGGGGGGGGGTTAGTCTAAGCTTAAGTTCAAGTTTGTGTGGTTGCGACCCTCGTCCCCGGCCGCTATCTTGGAAAAAGGGTGCAAAGGGTTTTCGCGCTGTATATCGTAAGCTTGCAACCCTATTTTGTTAGACTTTATTTGAGCCAATTAAATTGTCTAGAACTACATTTCTATTACATTGTATCGTAAAATGTAAAATAAAAAAGTTATAAACAAAACTAATTAAAACTTTTGGATTAAATTTTTTGGGAGGTTACTCTTTTCTGGTCATTTCACAATAAAATGACATCAAAGCAATTTTATAGAGGGAGTTTTTCGACGAATTATGTGCACTACAAATTTGTTGACAATCTGGGTTTTACAGCGTTTCGAAGTTGACCAGGTTCTTGAATATTCGTAAGAATACGATAAAATGAACCATTAGGCTTAGTTTCTATTACTTATTTTTGTATTCATACCATTTTTATCAATTTATCACTTTCTTAAGATTACTATGTTTTATGTATTAATTTATTATCGACCATTTCTCCCACCACAAAACTTACCCCACCTGGTACGCTTACATCACACGAAAAAGCATCAATCGACAGAGATAAATTTAATAATAGCACCGCAATAACATTATTCCAAGGTAAATTTCTTGGTAATAAAAAGAACAAAACAAACTTAATAGATCTTCTCAACACTCCTATATAAAAAGTGGGTTTTTGGTGTCCAGTAGGCTGAATCAGATAGAGTCATCATCCGTTCTGAGCTGACTGTATACCAATTCTATGATTCTGTGACTATTGTAGTAGAATAAATTAACATAATTAACATTCCTGTCTTTATTACAGTATTAGGAAGGAAGCAGTCCAATTTATTGTCATTAAAATCTTCAAAAGGGTGTAAATTTGAGCAGTTATACTGTCCTTCAGGTTATATATATGGCGACGTCATTTCAGAGAATTTGCTGTTTTTTTCACGCCTTTTCAGGATGCGACAAAATATCAGCATTTGACAGGAATTCTCTAGCTAACATCTTAAGTTAGCTAGCGAAACAGTATTATTTCTCAGTGGGAAATTTGAGTCATTCTTGCTCACTGCCGTTGGTCAACGTTTTTTCGTACATTTATAAGGTGAAAATAAAGATGATTCTATGAAAACCATGACATACAAACGTTTCGCCAAAACCGTGACCAAAATTACATTTAAGTTATCATCGCTTCCTCCAACACAAAATGCAGCCTCTTATAATCTTCCAGATTATCACCAGGTTGGTTTATCAAGTAATGGGTTGGATACTGCTGAGCTCTGAGAAATAAAGCAAAGAAACTAATAAAAAATTAGGCCAATAGAGATGAACTATTAGATATGATATTTCCGGCACGTTAGACTTATAAATCACATATTTTGGGACTAAAAGAAGTTGGATTGAACCTAACTTAACTTAGTACAAATGTGCATACAAATAAAGTTACAGCCCTTTGAAGTTACAAAATGAAAATCGATTTTTTCCAATATATCGAAAACTATTAGATATTTTTTTACTAAGAATGGACATGTGGCATTCATATGACAGGAACATCATAAAAAAAATAAAAGTAAATTTTGTTCACCCCATGAAAATGTTATGGAGGTTTGGTTCCTTTAAACCTCCTCAAATACTTGTGTACCAATTACATTATTATTGTGCTACCATTTGTTAAACGCAATGATTTTAAAATTTTTCGATAAGCCGGTTTTTATCGAGATATTTTGAACACTTGTAAAATCCAACACATATTTTTAAATAGATAAGTAAAATTATAGAATACTATTTTCATACTATTATTAGCAGGTCTTATAATCTTACTGGACCATGTAAAATATGAGTTGGATTTTACAAATGTTCAAAATATCTCCTGGCTAATGGGATCTGCCAAAGCAATTTTTCAGAAAAAAATATCTCGATAAAAACTGGCTTATCGAAAAAGTACTAGGAGACAAAAAATATTTAAAAACATTGTTTAACTAACGGTACCAGAATAATAATTAATTTGGAAGGTACACAAATATTTCGGGAGTTTAAGGGAACAAAACTCCATAAAATTTTTATATGATGCACAAATTTCCTTCTTTTTAAGATGTTGCTGTCATAAAAATGACATATGTCCATTTTCAATAAAAATTCTCCAGCAGTTTTTTAATTGGAAAAAATTAAGACGCGTCCACACTGGAGCAACATTTTCCAACATAATACAACAAAAACTTGTTACAACATAAAATGTTTATATTTGTTGGAATATGTTGTGTTGCGTTGCATAAAGTTGGGGTTGCGATTCAACACAAGTTGTAGTATGTTGTATAAATCCGTTTCTAGCGGTAAAGATCAAAGGATAATATGAAACAAAGTGAAACATTTGTCAACATTGCTTCGATGTGGACGGATTGTTGCGAGTTGAGACCTGTTGCAAATTGAGTGACTAGACAGTAGACAGACCGCCGCGTCTATATTTAGTGATGGCGTTTAAGTGGACTTCGGAGAATTGTTTAAATTTAAAAGACTAAGTTTTCACTCTAATGGCATATAACATATCCCACCAGAATGAAATTGAAAATGGTTATTCATTTTTGTTTAAATTTAATTGACAATTATAGACAACATCCATGTATTTGGAATCCTAAAAATGTTAAATATAAATGCAGAGAATCAAAAAATGATGCATGGAATGCAGTTTGTTCAGCTGTAGGGTGCTTATCTCAGGAAGAGGCAAAAAGAAAAATCCGTAATTTGGTGGCTCAGTTTTATAGAGAGAAAAAAAAAATATCGCAGCATGAAAAAATCTGGAGCAGGCGCTCAGTTTCATTCCAAGTGGTTTGCCTACGATGCATTAGTATTTCTTCGAGACAAAAACAAAGTCCGCCCATGCAAGGAAAGTGAAGCTGAGAACGTGGTAAGTAAACACACAATGTTTTTAGATATTTTACTTTTCTGTTATTAATTATTCAAACAAATAAATAGGCAATTTCAATTTATACATGAATTATAATTCAATAATTATTCTGCCACGGCACCATCCCCAAAGGTGCAACGAAAAAATCTGCAAACTCTTGCCTAATATCTTTTGCTTCAGTTGATGCATTTCGTGCAACTTTCTTGTATGAAGTAAATGTATTACTCTGAGTTTCTCTTCTCCACGATCCTTCTAAAACACGTCCTGTATCTTTATCTTCACCGTCATATGTACCTGGGGGATTGTAGGAATTTTTAGATCTTGAACTATTCCTTAAACTTCTGCAGTTTCTGGTTCTAAAAGTAAGGGTTTTCTAAATATTCTAAAAATCGAAGATAACATTCCAAAAACATTTTCTGATATTCTTCTCGCTCTACTGAGAAGGTAATTAAATATCCTTTTGGGAGACCCTTTGTCCTGCGCCCCAGGGTAGGGTTTCAGTAAATTTGGTGATAATGGGAAGGCATCATCCCCTAAAAATACGCGAGGGACTAATTTCTCACGTCCTGGTAAAGAGCTATATTCTGGAAGGTTGAGTTTGCAGCGAGTTAATAGTTTTTTGAATAATGTATTTTCGAAAACTCCTCCATCAGATATTCTCCCTTGGGAGCCTACATGAAAATACAAAAATCGGTAATTAGCATCCATTACGCCGAACAGAACAATGCTAAAAAACGTTTTGTAATTGAAGAAATCACTTCCACTGTTTTTTGGTGCTTGTATTGCAATGTGCTTGCCATCCATGACGCCTACACATTTTGGAAAATTTCAAAGAACACTGAAACCATTAGTAATTGTTTCCCATTCTTGAGCAGTTTTAGGCATCTGAAATACAAAGATATCATTACTTATGCTAAAAATGTAGATCACTGTAGTGTTTACATTTTATACAATGTATTTTTCTTTTCAGGATGACCTTAATGACTCTTCCTCCGAAACGGATTTAGATGATTCACAAGTAACAGATTGTGATGAAGGTGGAAATGAGACCCAAGAATTTCAAGATGCAGAAAATGGCAACGAAGGCATGAAAGACTTGTATGACGATGGTTCTCAAAACCCATCAACATCTAACGCTGCTTGTGAGAAGCCTTCGGCATCTAACAAATCCTCTCAAGAGCCTCGTAAAAAAACCGTGGAAAATCCGAACAGCACAAATCTTGATGAATTTAAACACCCTAATAAAACTAGGCGTGTCACACAAACACTTACAAGAAAAATCGATGATAACGCTCGATGATAACGCTAAAGAAGAGGCATATAAAATAATTCAAGACATAAAAAATAAACGACAGCGAGACAAATTCGATGTATTTGGAGAACATATGGCGTGTAAAATTAGGGATTTGAATACCACCTGCGCACAAAATATTGTAGAACATCTTATAGGTAATATTTTGTTCGATGCAAGTATGGGTAAATATGATTATGGAATGCCACAATCAACTAACACATATGAGCCAATTTTATCAATGCAACCTTCCACGAGACCACAATCACATTCATCGTATTGCAGCACACCAGCTATATCACCAGCGGAGACATACATACAAAACTCTTCAGACTCCTCTACTGCTTTTGGTTCCTCAAACATTCTCGCAGAGGCATTTCAATTAAGTAACATGTAAAACTTCTAAAGTTATCAATAAAAAAGTACAATAAAGTTTACTTACCTTAACTTGGTCTTTAATTGCATTTACTAGCGCAGCACATACTTCTGGTACTATCTTTGAGATAGCTTGTTTCGAAATCTTAAATAAATACATCAAGCTGCTGTAGGAATCTCCAGTTGCCAGAAAGCGCAATGTTACAGCTAATCGTTCTTGTGGAGGTATAGCCTTTCTACAGTTAGTATCTGCTTTTCTTATCACTGGTGCAATTGTTTGCAGCAAAAATTCCATATCTGAACTACTCATGCGCAAAAAATTTTTGAAGCACCCATCGGTTCGAAGTTCTAATAAAACGTCATCTTTCTTTAAATCCGATAATATTTCCTTTCCACCATATTTTTCCCTTTTCTTCAAACTTGGACGGACCCAACATTTACGCTTCCGTTTTCGTGAATCACCACACAAAATTAGAAAGCACGCGGTAGCAGTTAATAAGTCTTCCTCCATCATGTCACAAAACTACAGCAGTATGGACAGAATGTTGTACTCAACTGAATTTGTGATTCAACAAGTTCAAACATTCATTAACATTGTTGCACTAGTGAGGACAGTTTGTTTTATGTCAAAAGTTTAATAAATTAAACATTTAGCAACTTGTTGCAACATAAAATTGCTACAAGTTGCCAAATGTTGCTCCAGTGTGGACGCGCCTTTATTTTCATTTTGTAACTTCAAAGGGCTGTATCTTTTTTTATGTGCATATTTGTACTAAGGTACATTTGATGACCTGACCATTTGTTACATCCTGTATATTGTAAGAAGAACAGACTAGTTGGAAAAGATACATAATTAAAAAATACAAAAATGAGTTAGGATTAGAAGTATTCCAAAAAAGATAAAGAAATAGAGGTGAATGAAAGAAACTTGTGTCAAGATTACCCAGAAAATAAACGAGAGAGAAGACGCGTTGTTCTGGCCAGTCACCTATCTAACATTACTAGCCTAGAAACTCAGTAGCGTCCAATACTAGTAAAGAGGAGGAATGGTGGTAGAGAAACACTTTAGGTAGGTACCTAAATTTTTTTAGGTAAGATTGATAATTTAGAAAATATGAAAATATGTTTAGGCTATTTGGAAGAGGGGGAGTACACGTGAAGTGAAGCAGAAAAAAAGATAGAACCATCAAAATTATAAAGAAACGGCAGTGAAGTTATAATGAATAAACGAAATTATTTAATCTGTCTACAATTTGTAAGTGTGTGTAGGATTTTCCACAAAATAGCTTCCTTTCTCTTACAACATATTACCAGAGAACGGTAGTTCTCGTCAGTGGCGCACAATCCCAACAACAATACCCCTACAAGCGACACTATGTATACACGAAATTTTCGATTTTATAAATCTGACTAAATTGAAAATTGGACCAAATCCCATCTTAAAGTTTAGGAAAAGACTCACCCATCCAATTGTCAACTCTCCATTTTGGTCCAAGGGTGTGGATTTTACGGCCCTTCCCATTTAGGGTCTGTTTTTCGTTTTCGTCCCCAAAACTTCCAAAAATTTTAAAATTTTAAGTCCGATCTTTACTGCTTTTGATAGTACTGATCATTACCTTTCCAACGGATGTCTAATTTTGAAAATCAATATGACTCAATTTTTATTTAAAAAGGGGAAAACGTTTGTGGATATGTTTTCATGTATGTATGTGTGTGGAAAAGTTACACCGATCTGAATTTTTTTTGTGTGTTTCAAGAGGGTGTGAGGGCCGATACAGAACCGGTGTAATTTTTGACTTCTGACTACCCGTAAGCCAGCTAGAGGTCTAGGGAGATACAAAATAGCATATTTTTTGGGCGTATATATCTTAGGTTCAAGGAGAGACAAAATAACCGCATATACACCAAATCAATAGGGCCGAGTTAAACTTTTAAAATCAGAAACCAAACAGATTACATAATGGTGACAAAAAGATACCGTAATGCCGTGAAATCTACTAAAACTTACCCTGGAACTGATATCGGTTCGGATCATAATCCAGTAATATCTGTGTTAGAAGCTAGACCAAAGAAAATGAGAAAAACCATCATCCCAGCTTTAGACTTAAGCCAGCTTAAAAGTGAACACCGACGACAAACAGTGCGAGAAGAAATCAATACCAGCGTCAGTGTAGCAGAAAACCAAATCAGCAGAACAGACAACATAGATGCAAAACTGAAGTATATAAACACTATAATAAGAACTACGGAAAAGAAGCACCTAACCAAATCTACAAAGAACCATAAGGTGTGGATGACACCAGACATATTAGAAATAATGGATGAAAGAGGCAAATTGAAGAATAATTCAGAAAACTACAGAGAGGTTGATAAGAACATAAAGCAAATAATAAAGAAAGCCAAAGAATCATGGATTAAAGAACAATGTGTAGAAATGGAAGACTATGAAAGAAAGTATGACACATTCAATATACATAAAAAAGTAAAAGAACTTACAGGAACCCAAAGAGACATCAAATAAGTTTGCTTAAGGACAAAGACGGAAATATTACTATAGACTTAACAGAAAAAATTAATAGATGGAGTGAATACATAAGAGAATTGTTTCAGGACAACAGAAATTGTATTGCCATCGTAAATGGTGAAACAGAACCTGAAATCTTAAAAAGTGAAGTAGAAATGGCACTTAGAAATTTCAAAATTGGAAAGGCAAATGGACCCGATGAGGTTCCTACTGAATTACTAAAGCTCTTGAATGATGAATCAATAGGTATAATATTGCACTTATTTAACACAGTTTACAATACTGGTATTATACCGCAAGAGTGACTGCTGTCTACATTCGTTACACTGCCAAAGAAATCCAATGCAAAAGAATGTTCAGAACATCGAACAATATCTTTAATGAGCCATCTACTAAAGATATTACTAAAAATCACATATTTCACAGATGGGGTTCAGAAAAGGACTAGGTACTCGAGAAGCTCTCTTCGGTTTGAATGTTCTTACACAAAGATGCCTAGACGTTAATCAAGAAGTACATGCATGTTTTATCGATTTTGAAAAACCGTTTGACAGAGTACGCTACGATAGGCTAAGAGACATTCTGGAAAGAAAAGACATAGATAATAAAGATCTGCGAATAATTCTCAACTTATATTGGAATCAGAAAGCTAACATCAAAATAGAAAATGAGATATTATTAAAAGCAATAGAAATACGTAGAGGAGTAAGACAAGGATGCATTTTGTCACCACTGCTATTTAATGTATATAGTGAAAGCATATGTCAGGAAGCCCTTTTGCAAGCAAATGAAGGAATCGTAATCAATGGAGAGGTTGCAAATAATATTCGATACGCAGACGACACTGTACTAGTTGCAAGAACAGTAGAAGAACTACAACGATTACTTACAAACATAAATATTGCTTGCAACAATTATGGCATAAACATTAATATCAAAAAAACCAAGTATATGGTCTTCAGTAAAATCATGACATAACCAGCACATATTAGTATAAACGGCAATCAAATTGAAAAAGTATCAAGTTACAAATACTTGGGAACTTTAATAAACGAAACTGGAGACCAAAACAATGAAATAAAAAGACGTATCGAAATTGCCAGGGCCACCTTCATAAAGATGAGAAAATTCTTCTGCAACAGAGATATAAACATCCCTCTACGATTAAGAATGCTAAGAGGCTACGTATTGAACACGCTACTATATGGTGTAGAGGCCTGGACTCTCAAACAGAACAACATAAAAAATATTGAAAGTTTCGAGATGTGGTGCTACCGTCGAATGCTGACGATAAGTTGGGTTGAAAGAATCACAACTCTTGAAGTAATACGAAGGATAGGAAGAGACCCAGAAATTTTGTTAACGATGAAACGAAGAAAACTCGAGTATTTGGGTCACTTGATGAGAGGTCATAAATACGCATTACTTCAAAATATAATGCAAGCAAAAATAGAAGGAAAACGGAATCCAGGCCGTAGAAGTATGTCATGGTTGCGGAATTTGAGAGAGTGGTTTGGCTGCACCACTAATGAACTTTTTAGGTCAGCTGTAAACAAAGTCAGGGTAGCCTTGATGATTTCCAATCTCCGATAGGAGTGGCACAAGAAGAAGAAGAAACTTTCAAATGGTGCCTAAGCTATCAAGCTGAGACATATACACTGCTCACCATAGCCGAAAAACTGAAAAATTAAACTTTGAAAATTTTGGTTTTTCGACAATTACTCAAAATTTCAACCTACGAATTGCGCCAATAACTGGACGTTTGTAGGAGGTTTCTAGTCGAGTCTAACGGTGTATACCTTATATCTGGGAAAATTCGAATTTTTAAGTTATAGGCTGCATAAATATGATCAAATATATTTCTTATGGGAAAAACGGTTTTTCAAGCTCAATAATTCCTGTAATACGTTTAGTTATCATGGATGCATCAGATACTACTTGTCAATACGTTTCAAACTCATGTTTATTGATCAAAATCAGTTAAGTCTTTCAGAAGTTATAGAGCTCCAAAGTATAATTAGTCCAGGAACTGAAACTTTTCACTTCGCAATTTTTACGGAATGGATCGATTTGCTTGATTATTTCATTCATAGGAGATTCTGACCAATACAAAGCTACAGAAATAAAAATGAAACTGATAATTTTTTGATAATATCCCGTCGTCAAGTATATTACGTCAGATGTCCTTCGTTGCTACGAAAAAATACATTCAGTGACATTAATGACAATTACTGTTTTAAAAGTTATAAAAGCGAGGACCTTCAGCCGTCAAATATTTATAGCTGTGTGTTTAACTGTACTAATTTGTACATACATAAATAAATTACAATAAAATTTTGGTTTTGAACAGTTTCATTCATGAAATAATCGCAGCAAATTGCACTCGATCTCTAAAATTATTATCGAATTGTTTCCCTCGTGCCACTTTGACATAATTTCCCTCCCCTTCGGGTCGTGAAATCAAGACTCTCAAAGTGCCACTCGGGAAAAATTCGATAATTTTAGAGCTCTTGTGCAATTACTACTGAAAATTTGACATTAAGTAGTGAGTAGTCCAAGGATCAAAATCTATATGATGCTGAAAGACGCTTTTACCATGCGGTGGTTGCTACCCCATCTCGGGGACGGAAATTTTTTATTATATTGTGACCGCAAATGTTGGTAAAAACATTAATTGTAAGCAAAAAATGTTTTATACATTTTTTTGATAAAATTAATAGTTTTCGATTTATTGGTTATCGAAAGTGTTAGTTTTATATCGAAAAAATCAATGTACTTAATCAGTTTTCTGCTAATAACTCAAAAATTTTTGTTTTATCAAAACAACTTTACTTAACGAATATATACCTTTTAAAAAATAAACAAAGTGTTTTTTTTTTAATTTTCTTTAAGATCAATAGTAATCGAGCTTTACTTTATTATATGTTAGCTTTTCTTCGTCAAATACTAAATATTATAGTTTCAAAGTCAAAAGACGGGAAAACTATGTATTTTTCGAGGATAACTTAGAGAAACTAATTTTAAATGCTTAAAAAGATCTATCTTCAGAAACGAAAAATAAAGTCTGTAGCTTAAAAATTAAGTGACTAAAAGTGAAAATAATGTCAGTCACTATTTTTTCAGTCAAAAAGTTATGGGAAACAACCCACTAATTACCACCCTAATTAAGATTAGTCATCGACCTTATTCCGTATGTTTTATTTATGTATTTTTAATAGATTACAGTAGTTTGATCGGCTCAAAACTATTAGTTTTAAAAAAACTGGAGTTAAAAGCTAATAACGAATTTTTGTAGTTTGGTAAAACATGCCTTTTCTTCAGAATAAAAAGATTAGCATCAGATATACGAAAAACTGTAGCCTGTTTAATTTTTAAGAACTTGGTTTACGAAAATTTTTTCTACGACAAAAATTGAGTGAGCTACAGACATTTAGAACTTGTGATAACATGCAAAAACCACCTTTACCAACCCTTTCAAGGACACCTCTTTTTGCGACTGAGGATTTTAAAAGGATTTAATATTAATAATCTTATAGATCTTATAAAAAACTACAAAAAAAATTAAACAAACTTTCTAATATAAAAAATAAAAAAGTTAAGGTTAAAAAACCAATAAATTTTTTTGAAAAAAAAAATTGGAAAAATCGTATTGGAAGCATAATAATGTAAGTTAGCGGTGTTTTTTTGTATGGTGTAAGTTAAAAACTTATTACCAGCGAACGGAATTTCTCGCCAGTAGCGCATAATATCCCTATATGCGACACTATTTATAAAGCTTAACGTGTATTTGATATACATTGAATTCAACTTCATACATTTAATTTATAAATAACTTTAAAAAACTCATGATACAAGAGCAAAAAAACCGCTATACGCCGTAAAAATGAGTGGCGCACTCAATATTTCAGCTACAAAAGAGCTGATATGAATATTATGTGGCGCGATAATGTAATTTCATTTTGATGGAAAATAAAATTCTAGTTTTATTTTAAAAGATTTTTCCATAATATTTACTAAATTTGAAGTAAAACGCGCCACAAAAGAGCTTCAAATGCAAATTGTGTCAAAGTTATCCTTTTGTGGCGCGTTTTAATTCAAATTTAGCAAATATTATGGAAAAATCTTTCACAATAAAACTAGAATTTTATTTTCCATCAAAATGAAAATACATTATCACGCCACTCATTTTTACGGCGTATAGCGGTCTTTAACTCTTGTATACCTATACGCCAAGTATTTTCAAATCTATGGTTTATCTGTCAAAGTTATGGTAATACAATTGAGTATTACTACTGTGCTTATATAACACCACCGACATATAAACGAGGGAATAAAGGGTGCGACAAAACAATTCCGATATTCCAGCGACTCATAAAACATCGACTAGAAACCGGAAATGGGAGTAAGCGGTTAATTTTATTGAAGCTGAATAATAAAAAACAGTGCTTAAAGCTTATACGACGTATTAAACAAGAATTTTAGAACAATTTATAACACTTGTTTGTGAATCTTTTTACTTTAAACTGTTTCTTTGCAATATTCAGGCATTAAAATATTAAATTAACAATCAGACCCTTAGCTCGTGTTTAAAGCATGCTCAGAAAATCATAAAAATACTTGATTATTTCAAGAAAATAACCATCATCATGCTCTTTACTTTCTATATGATTTGGTTTCACTTGCCTTCCATTTTATGGATCCCACTATAATTCAACAGCACACATCTTCATGTCGCATCTTATAGTCACTCCACTAAACTAAGGGTTTGTTCACTACGGAGATAGGCTATTGATTATGTATTTTAAAAAGGAACTACAACGTTAACGGGGTTTTATTGTTTCATAGAGTCAATAGAACTCTATATATGAAAAAACGGCGGAGTGCTACCATTTAAAGGGGTGCGTTTTTGAGAAAAGGGTGAATTAGTCCCTAGGCACAGGGCAAATTAGAGTGAGTTCTATTCACCTTTGGTACAAACACGTTTACAGAAAAATTGTTTCAGGTTAAATTTACTATCGAAATATCACATTTTAAAGTCAAAAATATTTTTTTTTACAAAAATATATTCAACAGAAAAGCAAGAAAAAAACACGAAAGGTAGCATTTTTGTTTCTTGCCCTACAACTTTTTTTCACGGGGATATAGGTATAGGCATTACTTCATAGAAAAAGAACTTCCGTCCTTCCTCTTTAAAATGGCGTTTGGTGTAAGTCTGTATGATTTACAGTTTCGAAAATATGATTTTTCAAATTTCGCACTCACAACAATTTTGGGCGATTTTCCTTGTTACTTCGCAAACATTGTTGTGTAACTTTTTTTACGCAGCTTTAGGTATATGCAATGTTACATTTAGTAGGAAGCAAAGTCAATTACCTTTAAAATGGTCTATCGTATAAGGCTGTATGCCTATTTTTAAGTAAGATATGGTTTTTCAAAATTTTATACTTTTAATGATTTTTGATATATTTTACGATTATTTTTAAATTTCTCATTATAACTTTTTATTGTATACCTAGGTATACACATTGTGCAATAAAAAGGAAAGCTTATTTTCTTTACTTTAAAATGGTGTATTTAAAAAAATTCTAGGTCTATTTTTAAACAAGATATGCTTTTTCATAGTTTGACATATACACATGCAATAGGTTCCACTAAGTTGGAACCATATGGAAAACTTTTTATTATTAACTTTATGAAAAAAATTATTCTTAATAAAATGCTCTGCATAGTCTATAACCTAAGATGTAATCATCAGATATAAAATTTTATCAATAGTGTACGAGGTATGTTAAAAAATATGAATTTAGCTCAAGAGTAAAGTACCTTTATATTCCACAATATCGAAAAGTGTTATCAAGAAAAGTTATTTGGAATTAAAAGTTATGTTGCAATATGCAATTATATTCTTCTAATTGAAAAAATAAAAAAAATTTAAATTTTTTCTCAAATTACGGATCTCCTTGGATATCCCACGGATATCTTGTTTAAAAATAGTCCTAGAGGTGATAGCAATACAACATTTTAAAGTAAAGAAAATAAGATTTTTTTATTCTAAAATGTATATACTTAAATGTACTAAAAAAAAAGTCATAATGAGAAATTTAAAAAAATAATCATAAAAATATCAAAAATCATTAAAAGTATAAAAGCTTGAAAAAGCATAACTTGTTTAAAAATAGTCGTACGACCTTACACAGTAGACCATTTTAAAGGCAATTGACTTCTCTTTTTACTAAATGTACCATTGCATATACCTAGAAATGCGTAGAAAAAAGTTACAGAACAATGTTTGCGAAATAATGGGGAAAATTTCTCAAAAATTCTGTGAGCGGCAAATTTTGAAAAATTCTATTTTGGAAACTATAAATCATAGAGTCTTCTAACAAACGTCATTTAAAAAAAAAGGATGGAAGTTATTTTTCGCTGAAGCAATACCTATACCTATATCCATGTGGAAAGAAATTATGGGGCTAAAAACCAAATTACTTTCTTTTGTGTTTTTTTCTTGCTGTTCTTTTGAATGTATTTTTGTAAAAAAATACTTTTGACTTAAAAATATGATATTTCGATAGTAAATTTATCCTGGAACAATTTTCCTTTAGAAGTGTTTGTACCAAAAGTGAATGGAACTCACCCTAATTCACCCTGAGCCTAGGGACTAATTCACTCCTTTCTTAAAAACGCACCCATTTAAATGGTAGCACTCCGCGGTTTTTTCAAACATAGATGTCCGTTGACCATATGAGACAATAAAATCCCGTTAACGTTGTAGTTCCTTTTAGCTCTCTTATTTTGAACATAATCAATAGCCTAAGATCATCGCATCGTATCCTAGCCTAGAGCTTAGTATCTTACTCTTCATTTTGGTGAACGCTCGCATTTAAAATAATGCATCTAGCGATCGATAATTATGGTACGAGCAGTACGAGGGATACCAAGGAGCGAGGGTCGGCGCGGCGCCCCGTCGTGAGCACAACTTAAGGGAGAGAATAACTCATATGGTTTGTTCAACAGTAAATGGTTGAGTTGAACTAGTGCGGTCGTAAATATTATTAAATTTATCTGACCTGGCCCATTGTTAAGACCCACCCGGAGCGATAAGCTACCGAGGTAGACAGAGTTAGTCTTTTGACAATTAACACTGACTAGACGGTACTCCCATATTAAAACAAAGAAATTTTACCAGAAAACATATTTAAATTTTACCTGAAACCGGGCCTTTTATATTATCGGTTAATCCAGGATGTTTATAGTGGTGACTAATTGAGCTTAACCATTTACTGTTAAACATACCATACATAGATATTGGAAAGCTTCTTTGGAACAAAGCAGGATTAACCGCCTGAGTGTTTCCTCTTTATTAATGTTATTGTGTAATTGTTAAAAAAATAATTTTTATTCAATCCAGTTTTCTTGATTTTGTATTTATTTTTCTCATAAACTAATCACTTTAAGCATAAAGTGTTATATACTTTTGAAATCAGCATAAAGAGGAGAATCCAAATCTCAAATAAAAAAATATGGAAGTAATTTAAACAAAGTTATATGGCATAATGTCTCCCCCTTTAAGTATTGTTTGACGTGTTTTTGCGTTTTTTCTATAAATCAGTGTGGTTCAAAAGTTATTTAAGGTGGATAGTTTTATCTGAAAAGCACTGTATCGTAGTCATCACAGGCATATTACCTCAATCTGAAAAAATTCAAAATCTTATCCTATGTAAAGTTGCAGAAAATGAATATTTCAAAACATCTAATACAGATATTTAAATAGAAGCTATACATAAGCTATACCGGGTGGTGAATTGGAAAACGGGCCATAGGAAATTTAATGTAAAATTTTAAACTGTTGAATTTCTGCTTCCCTAATTATTTTACATCAATCCAGAGAAATTATTTGTAGAGGATTGAAATCTGTATTGAAAACAACTACCAAAATTTTTCTACGAATTAAACATATTCCAAAATTATGTAAAAATATAATAAATTTTTCACAGAATCACGCCAAAGTTAGTCCACACACAGTGCCGTAATGTGCATCGGTTGCGTTTGGTCACAATGAAGTTATTATAAATATTAACAATATTTGAACTGTAAAAATTTTTATTTTATCATTTCTTTTTTAAAAAATAATAAAATTGATAAGATACCCTCACTTGAGGGTAAGGTATTAATAATAAATATGTTTTATTCAGTCAATAGTGTGCGCACGGTCAGTTAAACAATAACGTGGGCCTCACTTTTACACACATAGATACCTACTGGCAAATGTAGGTATTTTTCAAAATTTTAGAATGTGTTTAAATTGTAGAACAATTTTAACATTAGTTTTTCATACATATTTTAATCCTCTACAAATAGCTTCTCATGACTTTCGACGTAAAATAATTAGGGAAGCAGGAATTTAACAGTTTAGAATTTTACATTTGGTGTCCTATGGCCCGTTTTACGATTCACAACCCTGTATATATAATAGAAGAATATAAGCTCATACTCATATTTCAGTCTTACAGATAAGGAATATATTATTAAGAGGAGTATTACCTACTTGTCTTCAGATTCTACAATTAGAGTAAAACCATGTTCTTATGATTTTCCAACATTTCGCCCAACTGAAAAATTTAGGCAATATCGACAATACATAAACAACAGTACGTAAATAAAAGTCCCTTAGAGGAAACAATGCAAACATGATGGACGTTAAAAGCAATCGCAAATAAAATTCCGTTGTCAGAACAAGAACTGACAGCAGAAGACATTTGTCAAGAAACTACTAGATAAAAGACTGCCGGATGGATCTTTTAAGTAGATCCCGTATTTAAAAATGTGAATGGCCATCTAAAATTAATCATCTATTTCTCACTGCCCGAACACAATTTTTGAAACTATAAAAATATTTAAAAAGCTACCAATCTATTTTCAGGAATATAAAAAATTCATAGTTCAACAAACCGAAGTGAAATGTGGGAAATTTAGGAATAAATGAATATTACGAAGAAAAATATTTCATCCCATATCATGTGGTCCGAGAGCTGGTAGACATTTTCGGGCAGGTATTTTAGACAATATACAAATTTTTCTGGTAACTCTTCCATAATAGCCTAATATAAAAATACAGGCCTTGCTGGAGGGTACCAATCGTGTACCGAGAAATTACCCGCAAATTAAAAAAAGGGTCAAAATTATTATTACAAAAATATCTTTGAGTCGACTTATATTTTTTTAATATAAATTAAAATATTCAAGTATAAAGAAAATAAACAAGCCAGGTGATTTGTGAGGGATTTTAACTCTTTAAGATGCTTGCATGGGCGCTCCCAGGATTATTTTTAGGGGTTGCATCTAAACTTAAACTAAGTATTCTAAACTCTAAACCACATAAGCCGCATGACAACAAATAGGGTAGTCAGGACAGCGAGAGACGGTTCCCCAATAGGAAGACGATCAGTGGGAAGACCACGAAAATGATGGAACGACAACTTTCTAGAGACACATTGAAAAAACAGACAGAGCCATGTCTATACAAAAAGAAGAAGAAGCATCTTAACTTCAGGGGCTTACATCTGAATCAATACACACTATTAATCAATATAAAATATACATGTATAGCAGGTACACATGTATACCATACATGTATAGCTATGTACTTTCTCTGCAGACAGGGGGTGTAATTGCTATTTTGACAGGGTTTTTTAATATATTAAAAATACATTCTCTAAAAAAGACAGGTTTTTTGGTGAAATTTCCTACCTGCCAGACAATCAAAAAACTACGTGTGCATAAGAATGAAAAGCGCCATAGGCAAGCTGCAGTGTGAGAATATCGATAGCTGCTGGAATTGAGCAAAATCAAGTGACCTCACGATATCCATGTTGCTGTGTCTCAAAATATTGGAGTAATTATAATATAAAGGGTCAAGAGTCAATGGAGTTTTTACTTATGGAAAAAATCAAACAAGATAGAACTTTTTATAATTTCAAGAAACAAATAATAAACAACATATCAACAAGTTCTACTGAAAAAGTGAGTGCTTAATTTTTTATTAAACAAATGAACTGCGAAATTAGTTGTTTTTTTAAATACCTACGAAAATCTAAAGTTTAGAAAAAAAATTGACTAACTGTTGAAAAATGCAGAAAATTTTATATAAAGATTTTTCTACAATTAAATCTACAGCTTCTATAATTTTTTATTTATAATGCTCAAGTCACCCCTCTCACAAACATTGGCGCACTGTATGGCATCCTTCAGCGAAGCGCGCTGCGGAGTTAATTAAACATAATGTTTTAACTAATTGAACAAATTAAATTTTACAAATTGGAAATGAAAGAAGAACAATAAAGCTATCTTATATTATAAAGTTATATAACAAAGAAAACAAATTATGTGCATAAGTATAGGGTGGGCGGAAAGTCGGGCTTACATGAATTTTGTTTAAAAATGATTTAAAAATGTATTACTAATACAATTTTACCTATAAAACTCTCAAATTTGCACAACTTACTTTTAAAGTCGATACATGGTACTAAACGATGTTTCATTAAACAATCTGAAAAATTTAATTCAAATGATACGACGACGGACGTCTCAAAAATTGTAATTTTTGAAAACTTCGTAGTTTTACAGAATTACTATCAGTTTAAGAGGATATTACTCAAGCTTAAACCGATATGTTACACTTTTATAGAAGTTTTTTTAAGCTTATGATGTAATCTTCAAAATGCACTAAATTATTTTACTTTATAAATCAAATAACAACTTCCTTTGAGAAAATAAAGAAAGATAAAAAAATGTATAAGAAAGATAAAAAAAGTTTATACAAAGGCATAAACACTTTTTTCTGTACAACTTACCTAAAATATATTTAAGAACAGGCTTAAAAATAATAAATGTTAAAAAAATTTAACACAATATGTCTGCGTAACTTGGAACCTATTGGCAACTTTTTAATTACCAAATTTATGAATAACAGTTATTCTTCATAAAATGCTCTGAATGATATAAAATCTAAGATGCAACAATCAGATATCAAATTTTATCTATTTGATACCAAGTGTGTCAAAAATATGAATTTCGTTGAAAAGTTAAGTACCTTTGTATTTAGCAATATCGAAAATTGTTATTATAAAAAGTTGTTCTAAATTAAAAACTATGTTCGAATATGCAAAAAATTAATAAAGGTTTATATGTTATGATTTCTCTTTAGATTTTAGACCATACAGAGCTTTTAATAAAGAATAAGTTTTTTCGTAAAATCAATAATAGAATAGTTATCATAATATAAAAAAAATACAATTTTTTCCAATAAGAAGGATGTAGTTGCATATAAAAACATAGTTTTAAATTCTAAACAACTTTTCATAATAACAACTTTCGATATTGTGAAATATAAAGGTACTTTACTCCTGAGCGAAATTCATAAATTCATATTTTTTGACATACCTCGTATAAAATGAATAAAATTTGATGTATAATGGTTCCATATTAGATTTTATAAAATTCGGAACATTTTATAAGGGGTAACTTTTTTGTAAAACAGAGCAAAATGGTCCGTAATGATCGTCATGGTCCTGAATGGATGAGGCACATGAAGTATTGAATTAAGTAAAATAAAAGAAGACTGCCGTTATAAAAAGAGCATGTGAGCTTAACTTCAGCAATATTTCCAAAATTTTCTTTGATTGTCTTATGAACTATAGCATCATAAAATGATTGCTACAAACGATCTCCCTCAAACCAATTAAAATTGAATTTGTCTATATTTAATATCCATCTGTTTCCGTTACGTGTTAAAGAACTGGATAATTGTAAATATGCGTTTCGGCAAATACTGGTGATATACTTACTGTGTTCATAACACATGTTGTCTCAATTCAGCTTTCCACGTAGGCAAAGTACATGGATCACACTTCTTCAACATTTTTTTAAAGGGTATCGTCAGGTCACGTGATTTTGCTCGAGCGAATAGAATCGCTTGTGATCGAAAACGCAAACAGCTATCGATATACACTCTTTCTCACACTGCAGCTTACCCATAATAGGATTTTGTAGGATTTTTGAATAACTATAAGACTGTGTAAAATAAATTCGGTTAGATCCCTTACTTTTCAATTGAGGTGGGTTTAAAGGGCTCGAATAAGGGGGTATTTGTTCGTAAATAGAGGTTTAAAACAGCTATATCTCACTAACTATTCACTGTAATGAATATCTATGCACAATATAAGTTTTACTATTAAAAAAGCTACAATTTAGTAATCCATAATTTTTTTCGTATCTCCAGTATTTTCTTAGATATTTGGAAGTAAAAGGTGAACAATACGAAATAGCAAAAAATCAATTTTTTTTAAACTCCAATTTTTCTAAAATTAGGCCTTTAAATAGGTCAAACTTCTTGGGTGTATTGACAATACAAATATACAAGGAATTACAGAAAGGTGAACACCAATTTTTAATTAGGAGGGTAGTTAGGGGGTTATTTTCACTAATTTTTTCATAGAGAAAAGCAGATACCGCCATTTGTTTGATCATACGTCGTTCTATTTTCATGATAATTTTTTTTATTATTATTCTTTGAAAGGTTTAATTGTATACCTACTTGAAAAAATATAATTTAAGTTTCCCTCGAAAAGTGACAAGTTTTCCAGTTATTTGGCTTTGAATATTTCAAATTATGCATTTGACGAGAAAAGCTAACCTTTAACATGCCGTATCTCGGTTTGTGTTGGTCTTTAAGATATTATAGAAAAAGAATTTAGTTTGTGTTACTAAAATATACAATTTTGCTATCTGCAGTTTTTTTGATTAAATGCATATTTTTCGAGGTATTTTCAAAAAACCCTCTAAAAAAGTCGATTTTTTCGACGAAAAACTGTTACTTTCCAGCGCGAATAACTCGAAAAAGATTAGTTTTACGAAAAAAACGTAAAGAACATTTTTTCTTAAAATTACATTTTTTATCGATTTCCATGGTCAAAATGTAATGAAAAATTTCCGCCCCCGAGATAAGGTGGCAACCACCCCAAGGTTTTAGCGTACAGCGGCATGATATAGAAAATTATCCTTGAACTATTCCCTACCTTCTGTCAAAATTTCAAGTAAATCCATTTTGGGCGAATAAGTTGCGAGCCAAAATGCTTCATTTCCTCGACTAGGAAAGATGAAAGAGCAGATGAAATGTGAAACAGAATAGAAGTAGAATGCTCAATTACAAAAAAGTTGTGGTAGTAAAAGTAGAGCGATGAAATGGTACGGGCATGTATAAAGAACGCCGGAGCACAGGTTGGCGAAAAGATTACTGGACTGGGACCCGCGGGGAGGAAGACGGAGGGGAAGACCTGCTGTGAGATCGAAAACTTACATAGGAAATGCTATGATAGAGACACCTCTGACTGGGAGAATAGAGTGCTATGGAAGACGAAAACGGCAAACTCATAATGGGAAAAAGCCAAGAAGAAGAAAGTAATTCAGCTAACTAGTACAGCTTATTATAAATAATAAATTAAATAAAATACTGTGTTCTTGGAAAAATAGTGAAACAGGAAAAATAATTTGACAGTCATGAAGCCGGAAGCATTTATTGGTTCTCATCTTGCGAAGTCGCGTCGCATAATATACCACTTGTACTATTCCGATGACTCTAAAACAGTACTTTCGGTCGCATTTCTAAAACCGGAAGTCCTAGATCAAATGTCTGACCTTTAGTTCCATCCTTGGATTATAAGCTTTCATTTGACACCTCACTTGTCATTCTATCTCGTATAGTGACGGAGGAATTATATTCGCGGTCGGGTGGACGGATAGCCTAAGTCAAATCTCTCACCTTTAGTGCCATCCTTGGATTATAAGCTTTTATTTGACTTCTCATTTGTCATTCTACCTGGTATAGTGACGGATGAGCTATATTCGCGGCCGGAAGGACAGACAGCCTAGGTCAAATTTCTCACCTTCAGTACGATCCTTATATTATAAGCTTTCATTTGACACTTCATTTGTCATTCTACCTGGTATAATGACGGAAGAGTTGAGTTCACGGATAGACAGACAGACGGGCGGATAGATAATTTAACGTTTTCACATTTTTTCAAAATTGGTGAGAACAATATTAATTCGTACTCGATTTTATTTGTAAGTTTGTCTTTTATTTTAATTTTTGGAGAAAACCTCATTCTTTTATTTATTATTTTTTATATTATTTAATTATACAAGAATATATTGATTTATAGCATGTATCAATATATTCATTCGATGTATCATATTATAGAGTATATAGTATATCGATGTATATATTTTTTGTCATCTCTGTTGGGACTTGATTTGGGAATTCCAGCATGTAAAAGTCCTTACATGTTCGCTAAATTACTTTCAACTCGGCTAAATTGGTTTAGACTAGGCCGTACTAGTTTATCCTGAAGTGTGAGTCTTTATTATATCAGGATAAACTAGTTTGGCCTGAAGTGTGTGTATTTATATTATGATAAACTAATTTGGCCTAGGACAAACTAGTTTGTCCTGAAATCGGGTTTGGCCGGTAACATATTATATACATGTATAGTTGTATATTTTACATTGGTTAGTAGTATGTATACAGGGTGAGGCAAATAAAGTGCCTATTAGAAATATCTCGAGAACTAAAGGCAACAGAATCATGAAAATTTGAATTAAGGGGTTTTGAAGAGTCATCTATTTAACGAAAATATTTTCATCTATTTGCTACTTCCGGTTATACCGGAAGTTGCTTATAACTTCGTTTTTTTAAATGGGACACCCTATATATTTTTACATTTTTGGATTCTCTTCGATGTCTTCTTTTTTAAAATATGAGATTTTGTAATGTTATACAGGGTATTTTAAAAGATAATTACGTTTTTGTATTAATTTCGTAGCAATATTCACACCCTGTAGAAATGTAGTGGTTTGACATAGAAAACTCTACTTACGTTCAAATGATTTTTAATATAGTCTACTATTGTTAAGAATCATTAGTATAGCTAAATTTTTATTTTTAGTATACAGGGTTGGTCGAAACTCGGAATCAGTATTTTCTGAGTTTTCTTAAATGGAACACCCTGTATTTTAGTATTGTACTGAAATGATATTTTACGGTACTTTTTTATTTCTTAAGCATTCCCTATACCTAACTGCTTTAATTTGTGCTTAATTGTTAATCGCACCAACAATTTTAACTACGTAGGTATTTTGATAGCTAAACCATTATTGGTAATTTTAAGGATTAGTCTGGATTAATATGTATTTATTTCTGAAAAATTATTTGTACTTGAATTTTTTCACTGCCAACCTAATAAAATTTTACGTATTTTTTGTTGCAATTAATGTTTATCTTGAATCAACAATAGCTCACAAATTAAAGCAATTAGGTATAGGGAATACTTACAAAATAAAAAAGTACCATGAAATATAATTTCGTTACAGTACTAAAATACAGGGTGTTCCTTTTAATAAATCTCAGAAAATATTCATTCCGAGTTTCGACCAACCCTCTATACTAAAATTTCAAAATTAGCTATACTAATGATTCTTAACAATAGTAGACTATATTAAAAATCACTTGAACGTAAGCAGAGTTTTTAATGTCAAACTGTTACATTTCTACAGGGTGTGAATATTGCTACGAAATTAATAAAAAAAACGTAAATATTTTTTAAAATACCCTGTATAATATTACAAAACCTCATATTCTAAGAAAGAAGATATTGAGGAGAATCCAAAAATGTAAAAATATACAGGGTGTCCCATTTAAAAAACCGAAGTTATAAGCAACTTCCGGTATAACCGGAAGTTGCAAAGAGATAAAAATATTTTCATTTAATAGATAATCCTTCAAAACCCCTACATTCCAATTTTCATGATTCTGTTGCCTTTAGTTCTCGAGATATTTCTAATAGGCCAGTTATCTGCCTCACCCTATATATTTAGATGCAACGCCCTGAAGTTCAGATGCAACCCCTGAAAATAGTCCTGGGGGCACCCATGCAATCATCTTGCAGAGTTAAAATCCCTCAAGAATCGCCTGGCTTGTTTATTTAATTTATACTTGAATATTTAAATTTAATTTAAAAAATTACAATTCGCCTCAAAGATATTTTTGTAATAAGTATTTACCTTTTTTTAACTTTGGGGGACATTTTTGGGGTAAAGGACCGCTACCCTCCAGCCAATCCTGCATTTTTGTGCCAGACTGTTATTTCAGAGTTACCTGAAAACGTTTCAGAATGCCTCAAATACCTGCCCAAAAATCTCTACCAGCTCTCGTACTAATGAAAATTTACGTCCTAACAAAACCAGTGATAAATATTACCAGTTTTATTTGATGCATTTAATTTAAATATCGCTAAAGGGTTATCAAGTTCTGTCTACTGTATTTAATATTCTACGTAGATGTCGATATTTTATACAAACAATGCGGATAACAAAAAGAACAAAATGATCATTTCATAAACTGTTTTATTAAATATTTTATAAATAGAAAATCCTGATTTACAAAAATGCATTGAAATTTAAATAATTACATATGCAAAAAATGGCCTCATTTTAAAATCATGGGTGTTCAAAGAAATTGCATTCATCATCATTCTCTTTGCCTTATCCCTATGCGGGGTCGGCTTCCCTAATTGCATTTCTCCACACACATCTATCCTGGGCCATATCAATATTAATCCCCTTTACCAACATGTCCTGCCTAATCGTCTCCCCCCACGTCTTCTTTGGTCTTCCTCTCATACTCCTTCCAGAAATCTGCACTTCAGCTACCCTTCGTATTGGACGATTAACGTCTCGACGTTGAACATGACCAAACCATCTCAACCTATGCTATCTCATTTTGACATCAATTGGTGCCACACCTACACTGAAAAAAATATTGTACATAGTACCAATGAACGCCAATCATTGACTTTTTTTACATTGATTCAATGAAAATTTCGTTAATACTATAAACACGTAGTCATTAAGTAATGACCATATTCATAATTACAATGTAATTCTATTCATTAAAAAATAATGAATAGAATCATTAATCCAATGAATCTTTTTATCTATCCAATGACTTTTTTCATAATACTAATAATTTGTTCATTGTATATATGAAATCATACATCAGGATTATGCGGTTAAATTAATGAATATAACACGTTGCACTAATGTGCAGTGTTCTTTAAATTACGAACTCGTTTATTGAATCAATGTTTTCGTAACATTAAATCAATGTTTTCGACTTTGATTAATAACTCGATACATTGTTTTGATGTAACGCAATCATTGTATTAATGTAATATACCTGAATCAATGATCAATTCATTGTAGCCATGATCTTATACATAAACTGGTACATTTCTTAAAACTCTATAAGTGTTTTTATTGGTGTAAAATAATCACGTGACAACAGTTGCAGCCTCCTAGCAGACAGTCACCTTGCAGACTCTGAGGAGCGGTGTTTGGCACTAGTGATTTGGTTGATTTTTCTAAGGTATGTATTTACATATATTTTTAACTGTATTTATAAATTATTTTGTTGGATTTCTATAAAAAAAAGTTGTAATTCTATTTCCACTTTTGCAGATTGATATGGAATTTGGAGTAGCATTTGGAAATGGAAATGGACTTATTGATGGATGGGACAGCAATTTCGAAAGAATTATCTCCTTTCTTCAGTGTGAAAGTCATATCAAGGATAAAACAAATAAATTTTTATTTGAAAAGATTACCCTTGAAGACATTACGGAATGTAAGTACCTATTTCATTATTCAATCCTGCATATCCAGTATTAATTAATTTTTGTTCTCTGTAAATTTTTTCAAAAGCTAATTCGACACATAGGTAAAAGAAAATAGGAACAATTTGAAAATATTTCTAAATGGTGTAATCTTATAAAAGATTAGTAAATTAAATCTTTATCTAGCATTTTTTTTTCAGGATAAATTAAAATATTTCTATAAAAAAGTGATAGCCTAAAATACAACTATGCTCACTATTCAGATTTATTTTTTTTTAAATAATTATTATAATAAATTGTAGATGGCTAACGTGCAGTTATTCTTTGGGTTCTACATCGATATTTTGTACGAACTAATAAAATATACCATCAGAGATTTCCAGTAATCATTCTTACATCGGGAAGACCCAGCAAGAAGTCGAAGATCATATTAGATTTTTGAAATCAAAGAAAAATGCCATTCAACCATTTGCTTTTTGTATGGGTGGTGATAATTAATCCCAGAGAGATGTAGTATTTATGGAGATGTTATTGTAGATGTATTTATTTTCACGATATCAGGTATACATTTTTTACATAATATAAATATACATATATTTTTATATATTTTATAAGAAGAATCAATTTCTGTTATATTTAGTTATTCAGTTTTTTCCAAATTATATTATAAAGAGTTGTTTGTGTTAATTAAAAATATATGTTTTTTTTCTTTAAACTTATAGATAATACTTAACATTATTTTGACAATCGGCAAAAAATCGTTGCTTCAACCTATATTTGAAATATTTATGTAGCTATTAAGTCGTCATTTTGTTTACTTATTAACTATTTGTATTTTATATACAAATATACATGAAGATGCCATTCACTGAACCAAAAAAGTACGTAAATATAATGAAAAAAACATTGATTCAAAAACGGGGAGCATTAATTTTCGTCCAATGTTTTTTCATTATATTTACGTACTTTTTTGGTTCAGTGTAGACTTCCCCAAATATACTCATTTTTAATTTTATCCTTTCTTGTCGCTCCACTCATCCATCTAAGCATTCTCATCTCCGTCACATGCATTCGTTGTTCCTCTTTCTTTTTCACTGCAAAGAAATTGCACATTGTTATCAAATTAAAGAGTGATTCCATTTCAAACTACTAAATTTTGGATCCAAAAATGGGGGTGGTTGCCACCTCATCTCGGGGGTGGAAATTTTTTATTATATTTTGACCGCAAAAGTTTATAAAACCGTTCATTCTAAGTAAAAAATGTTTTATACATTTTATTGATAAAATTAATAGTTTTCGATTTATTCACTTATTAATCGAAAGTGTTAGTTTTATATCGAAAAAATCCGGTGCCGCCCAAAATCCCGACAGTCAAAATCCCGACAGCCAAAATCCCGACGGCCAAAACGCCGACACGCCAGAATCCCGACACGCCAGAATCCCGACAGGCCAAATCCCGACATGCAACAATCCTCGCATAAGTAAAAATTCCGACTTTTGTCGGACTTTGTTGTTTATACTTTTAAAACAAAAAACTTTTGTTTAATAACAAAAATAAAAAACAGATGGTCATAAACAAAAAACAAGAAATAAATGTAATTATATGTTAAAAAGAAACTTATCAAACTTGTTGGGATTCTGGCCTGTCGGGACTTTGGCCTGTCGGGATTCTGGCGTGTCGGGATTTTGGCCGTCGGGATTGTGGCTGTCGGGATTTTGGCTGTCGGGATTTTGGGGTAGACCCGAAAAATCAATGTTTTTCGATATGCTCACTTACGATTCACTCAATTTTTGCTGTAGATAAAATTTTTTCACACCAGGTTCTTGAAAATTAAATAACTTACAATTTCATTTTAAAACAATTTTTCGTATCTCTAATGCTAATCTTTCTATTTTGAAGAAAATGGCATTTTTTCCAAAGTACAAAAATTCGTTATTCGCTTTTCACTTCAGTTTTTTAAAAAATATTCATTCTAAGCCAGCCAAACCTCTAGGATCTATTAATAATACACAAATAAAGAAGAATAAATAAGGCCAATGACTAAAAACACCGCTATATAACTTACAGTATTACGCTTTCAACTGGATTTGTCCTTTTATTTTCAAAAAAAATATATTGATTTTTTAACCGTAACTTTTTTATTTTTATCTTAGAAAGTTTAGTAAAAAAATAATTTTGTAGGATTTTATAAGATCTATAAGCCTATTAATATTAAATCTTTCTAAAATCCTCAGTCGCAAAAAGAGATGACTTTGAAAGGGTTGGTAAAGATGGTTTTTGCATGTTATTAAAGGTTTTAATTGTCAATAGCTCACTTAATATTTGCCGTAGAAAACATTGCCGACAACAGGTTGTTGAAAATGAAATAAGCTACAATTTGATATTTAAACATTTTTTCGTATCTCTGACACTAATATTTCTATTCTGAAGAAAAGCCATTTTTTTCCAAACTACAAAAATTCGTGCTAGTGCTAAATAAAGAAGACCAAATAAGATGAATGAATAATTTTAATTAGTGTGGTGATTAGGGGGTTGCTTCCGATCACTTTTTCGATGAAAAAAATAGAGGCTGACATTATTTTCATTATAAGTCACTTAATTTTTGAGCTAGAGACTTTTTTTATTTCTGGAGATAGATATTTTTAAATACTTTAAATTAGTTTCAACAAGTTATCATCGAAAAATGCATAGTTTTCACGTCTTTTGACTTTGAAACTACAATATTTAGCATTTGACGAAGAAGAGCTAACATATAATAAAGTATAGCTCGATTACTATTGGTCTTACAGAAAATTAAAAAAAAAAGTATTGTTTATTTTTTCAAAAGGTACATTTTTTAAGTAAAGGTATTTTGATAAAACGAAAACTTTTGGTGTTATTAGCCTAAAACTTATTAAAAACATTGATTTTGTTCAATATAAAACTAACACTTTCGATTGCAAATATTTCGAAAACTATTAAATTTATCAAAAAAAATGTATAGAACACTTTTTACTTAGAATGAAAGTTTTTACCAACTTTTGCGGTCAAAATATAATAAAAAATTTCCACCCCCGAGATGGGGTGGCAACCACCCCCATGGTAAAATCGCCTTTCAACATCATATAGATTTTGATCCTTCGACTATCCACTACTTATTCTCAAATTTTCAGGCAAATCGATCCATTCTGTAAAAATTGCGAGGTTTTGTCCTATTTTCAGTTTCATTACTTTAGCCCAATAAATGACCGTTTTGGAGTGTAATTTCCAGGGGCAACTCCGAATTGCATGAAAATTTGGATTTACGTTCTACTTACCCTCCACTTCAAAGTTGAATTTGTGCCGTTGGTTGCTTTTACTTGGGGGTGATATTTACCCCTTCTCGGGGGTGAAAAACTCCTGTTTAAAATAAGGCCGGAAATGGATAAATTGACTTATTTTAAGCACCTTTTGTTCTATAAAGTTTTTTTACGTAAGTCAATACTTTTCGAGTTATTCGCGATTTAAAATGTTGATTTTTCGACAAAAAAATTACGTTTTCAGACCGTTTTTCCCAAATAACTCTAAAAGTAAATATTTTATCGAAAAAAATATTTTTAGCAAAAGTGTAGCCTATAAAAAAAAACGAAAAAAATGGTGTACCCGTAAAGTCTACAAATTGAGTAGAAGCAAAGTTGTAGCTCATGAAAAATACGTTCTTATTCGTCTAATTCCAAATCGAATAATTCAACGCGAAATCACCGAAGAAAGAAGCGTTTTTCGGGAAAACATTATTAACATTTTTAAAGTATCGAAAAAATGCTTATTATTTGTTTTCTACAAAAGTTTACAGCGTCAAAAATAAACGAGTTACACTGAAAAAAAAAGTTGGCCCCATTTTTTGGTAAAAAAAAATCGTGAAAATCTCCCTCTATTTAGCACCCTAAATGAAATTAATCATTTGGATTTACCATCTATTTTAACTGTATGTGTATTGTTTATACGATCTGTAAGTTTGATGACTTTAAGATTGGTTTGAAGCGCTTATTTTTGAAAACATTTGGTTTTATATTTAAAAAAAAATTTCTAAAATTTTTTAAAAAATTTCATTTTTTTAAAATAACTTAAAAAGTATTAGTGATAGGAAAAATCTTAAGGAGTAAAAAACTGTAGGTTTTGCTATTATAAATATGCTAGTTTTATTTTGTTTCTCCGTAAGACAAATATTGGTTAAGATATGGCTGTTCAAAATTTGCATACACTCGTGATTAGCGACCAATTCAAGCTTTCTCAATTATAACCCTTTTAAAAATAAAAACTTTAAACCGGTGAGACTGATAGATCATATAAAAAATAGATAGGTAAGCAAATTGTTTGTAAAGCGGTAGCGATTAATTTCATTTGGGGAGCTAAACACGGCGAGATTTTCATGATTTTTTACAAAAAAAAAAGAGGGCCAACTTTATTTTGAGCGTAACTCGCTTATTTTTAATGCAACAACTTTTGTTAACAATTAAAACAAATCTTTTTATAAACAATTTAAAAAAGTTTAAATGGGTTTTTCCCGAAAATTGCTTAATTTTTCGGTGATTTCACCTTGACATATTAGATTTGCAATTAGACGAATAAGAACGTATTTTTCATGAGCTACAACTTTGTTTTTATTTGATTGATAGACTTTACTGATACACCATTTTTTTGAGTTTTTTATAAGCTACACTTTTGCTAAGAATATTTTTTCGATAAAATATTTACTTTTTGAGTTACTTGCGAAAAACCGTCTGAAAACGTAGTTTTTTTGTCGAAAAATCAACATTTTCAATGGCAAATAACTCGACAAGTATTAACTTACGTAAAAAATTCTATAGAACAAAAGTTGCTTAAAATTAGTCAATTTTTCCATTTCCGGTCTTATCTTGAACGTATGTTTTTTCACCCCCGAGAAGGGGTGACTGTCACCCCCCAAGTAAAAGCAACCAACAACACAATTTCAACTTTGAAGTGGAGGGTAAGTAGAACCTAAATCCAAATTTTCACGCAATTCGGAGTTGCCCCTGAAAATTACACGGTATCGCCGAATTTCCCGTTCATTTACTGGGCTACTTGAAATACCTATATCAAAAATAGAGAATTTGTGATATACAGTAGGAAAAATGAAAGAATACCCATGAACGAACATATAAAACACGCTGTATTTTCCTGTCACCGTGTCACACAAAAAATTGGCCATCGCAAGTACATGTAATAATTATTGTTACAAGTACTTGCACTGGATAATTTTCTTTGTGACACGGTGATAGGAAAATACAGCGTGTTTTATATGTTCGTTCATGGGTATTCTTTCATTTTTCCGACTGTATGTAATCAAGCATGGAAAAATGAACAAAAAATTTAGTGGAACGGTTCGTGTATAGTCCTGAAAGAAACATGTGGTAAAAAGAAAAAAAGAAAATAAGCTGCTGTTATTATGTTAAATGAAACCAAGTGCGTCGCAAATTCCTTTGCAGGATGGAGTAAGATGGAGTTTCCGAAGTGAAAATCGAAACGTTAAAATAAACGTATCTTAACCGGAAATTACCAATAAAGATAGTAAATAATTTTCTAACGGTAGATACTGCACACATAGTATCCAACAATACCGGAACGCGACTTAATCATCTTGCTGCAAACAATAATAATGATTGTTAAATTTAAACACAGAAAAAACAAAAATAATGACTCAGACGAGAAGAAATATAGTCCCAGAAAACATTATACATGAAGATGACATTGAAACGGTTGAAAAGTTTACATACCTGGGAGTAGAAATATATGCCGACGGATCAGAAGATGGAGAAATAAGGAAGAGAATAACGCAGGCAAACAGAGCTTATTTTGCCCTCTCCCATATATTTCGGTCAAAAAGTGTCCACCGAAATACAAAGATGAGAATCTATAAAACCTTAATTCGACCAATAAGATGCTATGGCAGTGAAGTCTGGGTGCTGAAAGAAACATCCAAAAACAAACTCGACACATTCGAAAGGAAAGTACTTACGAGAATACTAGGACCTGTGAGGGAAAACGGAATCTTCAGAAGTCGATACAACAACGAGCTTTATCAACTTTATAAGGAAACGCCCCTGTCAGACTTCATTAGATTACAAAGATTGCAATGGGCCGGATATGTGATAAGAATGGGAGAGGATAGGCTACCAAAACGAGCACTGAATGCTAGAATGCAAGGAAAGAGATCGGTTGGGAAGCCACGAAAGAGCTGGGAAGACACAGTAAACAGCGACGCACAAGCCCTTTTAGGTGTCCGTGTATGGAGAAGAGCAGCCACAGACAGGCAAGGGTGGAGGCAAAAAATAAAGGAGGCCAAGGCTCAATTTGGGCTGTAGTGCCGTAGAAGAAGAAGAAATCAACAGTGTTTGAACATAAAAACACGTACAAACAAACATGTATACTGAATAATGGCAACTCCGGAATTCAAATCGACTATAATATAGCAGTACATGCAAGACATGGAAATAATTATTGTTTAGACGTGAGAGCCATGAAAGCGAGTCTGACTATACAGTGTGATCAACTGCTGCGACAAAGTCCAATATATCTGTTATTATACAATATATTAAAAAAGTTGTTAATAAAAGTTATAGACACCTTTAATATACACATTTTAAAATGAGTCAGAAATATACAGGGTCCTCCATAACACAGTGCCAAACAAAGTTATGTTTTTTAAACGAAACACCCTGTATTTTATTCAAAATCTGGTTTCTCTACATTTTTCTGATTAAAGAGATATAACACTTGTCTAGGGTTATACCGAGTGTTTCAAAGTTATGAGCACTTTTATTAAAAAGTCATACTGATTTGATCGCCCTGTATGATTCTAACGGTGTAATGTAAACTTATTTTTTTACTGCTGCTAACTGTTAGTATTAAAGTAGTTTTGCAACAACGTACAATTTTTTTATTACTACACAATTTGTATACAGGGTAAGTCAAAATGTAAATAAAGTTCTATCATTATACTTGCATATCTTTTAAATATTCCCTATACCTAAACTTGTTAGTTTTCGAGATGTTTTAGTTTTTTATTGTTGATAACTCATGGATACGTTTATTACAATAATTAATTAGCATTAATATTAGAAACCTCCAATATGTTTGTTAGTGATAATTAAAATTAGACTGCATTTCATTTTTTCTCCAAATTTCTGGTAAATTTTATAAAATAACGAAAATTTTATAAATTTACGAACAAAGGGATGTTAATTTTTTGCGAAGAAATGGGAACTATAAATTGCTGCAAGTTTTTGCTTAAGGTGGCTTTGAAATAATTGACACAAAAACTGTCAGATGTAAGATTTTAATTATTATCTGTATCTAGGTTTTTATTTTTATAATTGTTACCTAATAATAGTTAGGTAAATTTTATAATTGTTACCTAACAATGAATTGTATTCGTGAAGAAATGACAGACATGATAGAGATTTTAGGAGACTCTTTCAAAAACTCATTACTTGCCACAAGAATTTATAAGGAACGGTATCCACAGCGTCGACAACCAAATAAGAGAGCATTTGACAACTTTTTAGACAGGTTTATTCGTACTGGTTCGGTTTTATATAAAGCGAAGGAAAAAATAAAAACCATTATTACGGATGAAAATAAATTAAATGTTTTACTGGCTGTTACAGAAAATCCTCATACAAGTATTCGAGATATTGTTCGAAGCAAGATATAAGGTATGGATCTATCCAAAACATACTCCAGAAAAACAACATGCACCCATATAATCTACAATTACATCAGGAACTTGTTGGGGATAATTTCGAACGAAGAGTACAATTTTGTCAATGGTCACAACAGCAAATACTATTGTTACAATTAGTTATACAGAGAGATTATTTTTGAGTTTGCTATTTTTGGAGACGAGGCAACATTCCACAAAAATGGTAGTGTAAATAGACACAATTTTTATTATTATTCCACAACCAATCCGTAATGTGTTCGCACACATAGTCAAACTAGATGGTCCTTAAAAGTTTGGGGTGGAATCATAGGCAATTACGTTATAGGTCCTTTTTTCTTTTGAGGAATAGGTAAGTGGTGACGTTTATTTAAATTTTCTAATAAATCATTTAAATATTTTACTTGAAAATGTACCACTAAACATCCGCCAACATATGTGGTACATTCACGACTGAGCCCCTGCTCACAACAACGCACTTGTCAACGGTGAACTCGATGAACTATTTCCTGAAATATGGATAGGAAGTGATGGGCCACTGGACCCCAGATCACCAGAAATAAACAAAGTAAACTTCTTTTTCTGGGGTTATGTTAAAGCCGTAGTGCATAGGACACCTTCAACAACAGTTGATGATATGCAAATAAGGATTAAAAACGCATTTCCAAGTGTCACAAAACAAATGGTTACAAATGTCAGTAGGTCTTTCGAAACTCGTCTCCAGGTTTGTGTAGACGTTATGGGAGGATACTTTGAACACCTTTTATAAGAAACATAAGAAGTACGTTGAACATATTTTTAATTAATTTAGTTTTCTTAATAAATTAAAGTATTGTTATTAATAACTAAGTAATACATGCTGTTATCAACAATAATACTAAAATATCTCGAAAACTAAAAACTTTAGGCATAGGCAATATTTAAAAAATATGCAAGTATAATGATATAACTTTTCAATGGTAATATAAAATACAGGGTATTCCATTTGAAAATATGAAGAATTTTTTTACTTACCCTATATATAAATTATGTAGTAATAAAAAAATCGTACGTTGCTGCAGAACTACTTTAATATTGACAGTTAGCAGCAGTAAAAAAATAAGTTTATATTACACCGTTAGAATCATACAGGGCGATCAAATCAGTATGATTTTTTAATAAAAGTGCTCATACCTTTGAAACCCTTGGTATAAACCTGGACAAATTTTATATCTCTTTAATCAGAAAAATGTAGAGAAACCAGATTTTGAATAAAATATAAGGTATTCCATTTAAAAAAACAAAACTTTGGTTTGGCACCGTGTTATGGAGGACCCTGTATATTTCTCACTAATTTTAAAATGTGTACATTAAAGGTCTCTATAACTTTTATTAACAACTTTTTTTCATATATTGTATAATAACAGATATTTCAGACTTTGTCACAGAACTTGATCACCCTGTATATTAGCGTATGGGTGAGAATTAGACTGGGAACAATAAATCAAAGAGCACAAAATACCGAGAAAATAACAAGGTCGAATACTAAAAAATTAAAATGCCAGTATAATAAATCTTTTAAAACCAAAATTTAACATAACATACAGAGAGAGTCTGTAATTTGGAATAAATTCAATATCTCAAATACTAATTGTTTTTTTGAAAAATACTCAGACCTGTCGATTAGTATTTCAAATTGTCCTTTTTGACATACAATAATAATGTATACAGGGTGTCCCAATTTAAAGATATATGACATCATCGTTAATTTTCTTAAATGGCAACACTGTCATTTTGATAGCTATTTTGATAGGGTGTGTAAAGTTATAGACAACAGCAATATATCAAATTTTTGTTCTCTACCATTTACAAGATAATAAAAAATAACAAAGTTATATCTGTAATTTGGAATAAATCAATAATTAAAATACTAATTGTTTTTTTGAAAAATGCTCAGACCCGTCGATTTGTATTTCAAATTGTCATTTTTGACATACAATAGCAATGTATACAGGGTGTCCCAATTTAGAGATATGACGTCATCATTGATTTTCTTAAATGGCAACACTGTTAATTTGATAGCTATTTTGATAGCATGTGTAAAGTTATACACAACTGCCAAATTTCAAATTTTTATTCCCTACCATTTACAAAATAATAAAAAATAACAAAGTTATGAAAAACAAGTAGGTAATCAAAAAATAATAATTGAATTTAATTATTTCAATTAAGCAAATATATGTACTCATAATGTTGCCCTCAATTTTTGTCAAATTGTCAATGGGCAACGTTATGAGAATTTGCTTAATTGAAATAATTAAATTCAATTATTATTTGATTACTTGTTGTTCATAATTATTATTTTTTATTATCTTGTAAATGGTAGGGAATAAAAATTTAAAATTTTCTCAGTTGTGTATAACTTTACACAAGCTATCAAGATAGCTATCAAAATGACAGTGTTGCCATTTAAGAAAATCAACGATGACGTCATATCTCTAAATTGGGACACCCTGTATACATTATTATTGTATGTCAAAAATTACAATTTGAAATATTAATTGAAGGGTCTGAGCATTTTTCAAAAAAACAATTAGTATTTTAATTATTGAATTTATTCCAAATTACAGATATAACTTTGTTATTTTCTATTATCTTGTAAATGGTAGAGAATAAAAATTTGATATTTTGCAGTTGTGTAAAACTTTACACACCCTATCAAAATAGCTATTAAAATGACAGTGTTTTCATTTAAGAAAATCAACGAAGACGTCATATCTCTAAATTGGGACACCCTCTATATATTATTATTTTATTTCAAAAAGGAAAGTATAAAATACTAATCGACGGGTCTGAGAATTTTTCAAAAAAACAATTAGTATTTGAGATATTGAATTTATTCCAAATTACAGACTCTCTCTGTATATAGCAACTGGATAGAGAAAATAGGACACACAAAGTAGAAAATCAATGCTTCACAGGCTATACAGGAAACAGCTACAGTAAAAACAGCTGAGGATTAACTGAGAAAGAAACAAAGCAAAAATTATAAAATGGATTCTACGAAGAAAGCAAAGACCTAATAAAACAAAGAGAATTGCCGCTAATGAGAAATATATAATTCCCTCTCAACAAATTATGATTTAAATTAAAGCACAATACCTAAATTAGAACAAGAGACTAGTAAAATGGGATTGAACGTTGTCAGAAGTTAATACGACATGAGATAAAATAGGGTAATATGTGTCAATCTGAGACTTCAATTTGGAAAGAATCATAAAATTTAAACATTTTGGAGCAATAATAACAGGCAATACAACATTCAAGAAGATATCCAAGCTAGAATCTTTGCAGACAACAAATGCATATATATTTAATAAATATTTCTACAAAAACTAAGATACAAATTTATAAAATTCTCATTAGACAGATAGTATTGTACGGTTACGAAACCTGGACACTAGTAAAAGACACAAAAGAAAAACTACGGTGCTTCGAACGGAAAATGTTCTTCTTCTTCTTATCCTTCTACAGTCCATTTTTCTCCTTCAACCGATCTCTATCCTAATATAATATAGTGCTTCCCTATTCGTCTATTCTATTCTGTTCGTCTATTTGCCATATTTTTTAATAAATGAGTTTATGAGTGATTAATGATGAAATTAAGTTCATCTAAATGATGTAAAAAAAAAGTGTTTAGTCACAATTTTTAATGTTCATTAAATCTTAAATAAAGTTCTGCTTCTGAGAACGATATCTGAGTTTACCATTTGTAGGTACTCCATTATCAGGTCTCTCAAACTAAGACAAGATTACAGTAGAAATTTTTTTTTACTGTATTTAGCGCAATGCAATCTCTCAAGGACCAGTTTCCTATTAATTTTTGTTTAATTTTTAAATTTATATTTATACTGCTACTGCTGCTTCAAACATGAACTGCAGTATATTAGTGCCCTATGTATAGCCTCCCTTTTTTAGACTAACGTACATGTGCCTTATCATTCCCGTCTGTTTTTACTCTCTCCTCTGCTGGACTGACTGTATTTAAGTTTGTCCCCTACTTGTTAATATTAAGGGTTTATTTAAATTTTTTTATATACAGTATGTCCCTGTAAGTTGTATCCATATGGAAAACTTTTTTATTATTAATTTTACGAAAAAAAGTTATTACTAATAAAAAGCTCTACATGATCCAAAACCTAAGATTTAACTATCAAATATTAAATTTTTTGAATATTATACGAGGTATTAAAAAATTTTGAAATTCACTCAGGAGTAAAGTAGCTTTATTTTTCACAATACTGAAAATTGCTATTATGAAAAGTTCTTTGGAATTAAAAACTATATTCTAATATGCAATTACATCCTATTAATTGATTTTTTTTTTAAATTATGGATATCTAATCTAACATTATTTTCAGTAATTCAATTCAGATAACTCTATTATTAATTTTACGAAAATAAGTGAATTCACTCAAGAGTAAAGTAGCTTTATTTTTCACAATATTTAAAATTGCTATTTTGAAAAGTTGTTTGGAATTAAAAACTATATTCTAATATGCAATTACATCCTTCTAATTGAATTTTTTTTTTGAAAAATTATGAATATCTAACATTATTTTCAGTTATTTCAATTTAGATAACCCTTTTATTAATTTTAAGAAAATAAGTGATTCTTAATAAAAAGTTCTGCATGGTCTAAAACCTAAAATACAACCATCTTATGTCAAATTTTATCAATTTTATACGAGATATGTCAAAAAATATGAATTTCGCTCAAGAGTAAAATACGTTTATTTTTCACAATATCGAAAATTGTTATTATGAAAAGTTATTTAGAATTAAAAGCTATGTTTCAGTATGTAATTACATCCTTCTAATTAAAATATTCTGAACTATAAAGGTACCTTACTTTTGATCTAAATTTATCTTTTTTGACTTACCTCGTATAAAATTGATAAAATTTGATATAAGATGGTTGTATTTTAGTTTTAGACCATCCAGAACTTTTTACTAAGAATCACTTTTTTTCGTAAAATTAATAATAAAAGAGTTATCAGAATTGAAATAACTGCAAATGTTAGTTATCCATACTTTCTCAATTTTTTTTTTTCAGTTAGAAGGATGTAATTGCATATTAAAATGTAGTTCTTAATTCCAAACCACTTTTCATAATAGCAATTTTCAATATTGTGAAAAATAAAGCTATTTACTCTTGAGTGAAATTAAAACCTTTTGACATACCTCGTATAACGTTTATAAAATTTGGCATCTGATGGTTGAATCTTGGGTTTTGGACCATGCAGCACTTTTTATAAAGAATAACTTTTTTTCGTAAAATTAATAATCAACAAGTTTTAGATGTGGATACAACTTACAGAGACATACTGTATAACACATAACACTTAAAAACTTTTTTTTAAAAAGACATAGAAAACCCGAATAAAAATAGATATTTCTCTGAAACCTTAATTCAAGATCAGTGAGATAGCTATTGAGCCTTTGCAAAATAGGAAGATCAAACATTCTACTTAAATGTCTCGTTAATGTATCTTTTGTATGATCTATATTTATTGAGGCCACATAGGTCTTGACGAAAGTTGCCTTCTTCTGCATTTTAATACTTTTAAAACTATTTATTACTTAATTAAATATTAATAATGCTTACAAGATACTAACAAGAAGTGAAGATCATAATATACATAATATACCTATAATAAATTTTCAAATTTCCTTTTTGCATCCTAAAATTAAACCTGCGTTCAAGAATTATATTTCCAATCAATAATTCATTGGAGTGTGCCAATAAACTGAAATTAAGTAAGTAATAAAGATCTTAAGGACTATCAGTATCCTTCTTTCGGAAGTCGGAAGGAGATTAAGGGAAATAACCTCAATTGGTGCTTCACGACAGTCGTGGCCGTATTTTTATTTAAACCGTTCATTGATTATCTTTCAACTCGAAAGATTAATTAGAGGAAATGCCAAATGGAAGTATTTTGTAAAAGGGGAATAATACATGTTTGTATCATATTTACATATCAATGCAGATCGAAAACATGCATTGTTTCGGAAAAAAATCAAACAAGATTATATTTTTCTCAAACTTTTTTTTTCTGAAAAATGGCTTTGGCAGAGCTAATAGGGAACTTGCACATTTTTTTTATTACATAATAATGTTCAGTTTTGTATAAAAATGAGATTTCCAAAATTTCACGCTTCAAAAACTCATAATAACTTAGAAGTAAAAATTTAAAGTCTTTTTATCCTAAAATAGTTCAAACGACCCGTGACATCACAGAGTTTGACTATGTGGTTCAGTTTATGGTTATATTTACGTATATTCTTCTTCTTCTTCTTCTTCTTTAGTTTATTGGCCTCCACTTACTTGGGTATTTAGCCAGATCGTCGTCGGGGAATAAAGGAAAAATAGAAGTACAAATTTAAAGTCTTTATCTTAAAATAGTTCAAACGACCCGTGACGTCACAGATTTTGACTATGTGGTTTAGTTTATGGTTATATTTACGTATATTCTTCTTCTTCTTCTTTAGTTTATTGGCCTCCACTTACTTGGGTATTTAGCCAGATCGTCGTCGGGGAATAAAGGAAAAATATTTATATTCTAATGACATTTATCGTATGTCATTTTAATAAAATACACCAGTTTGTTGAGATTGCAGTTTGATACAGTTTTTGAAGAAAAGGAAAGAAGGTTTACTATTGAAAATAAAGCCATCTTGTAATAGTACAAATTTTCTATGAATAGTTCAAACGATCAAAAACATTTGTAACGTCACATAACTGTATTTTCTACTGACGTTTATAATGTCTAATCCAAAATTATATATACAATTGGTATAGAATGTAAACATACAACCCAGTGACGTCACAACGCGTTTTGGGGTGGCTGGTATAAGTTGAATTTTTAGTCGTCTTTAGGGGCCAAACGAAAGACAATCAAAACTTTTTTATTTTTGATACAGGTTCTAAATTATGTTCTGTTGTGATTTATACCATTTTTTTCGAATTTAAAATTTTATGCAAGTTCCCTATTAGCCAAACTTGTTTGTGATTGACTGCAGATTCATAGTCATAAAATTCTTATTTCATAACATAAGCACATACTACAATATTACTTTTATGGATACATAGCTACATTATGTTGTTTTTTATTTTGTTTTTAATTATTTTACTGTGTTTTTTTATTATATATTTTAATTTATGGTAAACACTTTTTTACTTCTTTGTTTTTTTTTGTTATTTTTCTTTTATTTTTTCTTTTTGTTTCTATTTTTATTCATTTTTTTTTGTTATATACAGCGTCGAACTATTGGTTGACATCAGGAAAGATGTTACCTGAAACGGAGGATTCATTACTGGCCATTCAGGATTTTTTGTTATTATTATTTTATTATGTTGTGCACTTTTTTATACATTATTTTTTTTGTTTTTAATTTTTTCAAACCACATTAACAAATTATGCCAAGTTAGTACATATAACGTTTACAACTTGTATTTACATAATTTAACATGTTTATAAATGAGATGAAGAATTTCCATATCATTTGTAAATATTAAAGTATTAAGGTTTTTTGGGAAACAAGATTTTAAATTTTTTAATTCCTCATAAAGGTAGTTTATGTTATTTATGTGTAAATGACATTCTAATAATAAATATGTTAGATCTTCGATTTTGCCACAAGGACAATTGGGAGTATCTGACAAATCGATTCTATGCATGTAAGCTGGCGTAAGAGCATGATTGGCTCTCAGCCGATTAATGGTATTTATAAAATGTCTATTATATTCTGTGTAAAACCATCTTCTTAAGAATATCCTAGGCTTCCAATGAGCGATCGGACGATCGGACATGTCGGATATGTCTATCGGACAGCTCAGTGGGATTAGCGGCTGGCCGCACTTCACTTCGCCATGATGAATGCGAGTTCAAGCCCCAGCAAGGTCAACGGAAAACAAAAAAAGTTAACGTGTCAGTATAAAATTCTAATATGACCCTGACGCTTAGACTGGAATATGCGGGCGTCTGATCGGCCTATGAGGGAGCAGTACAGCAAGGGATAAGGGCTTGCAGCTCGGTGACACTCCCCCATATATCCACACCGGAAGGCTGTTGACACCTAAATACCGGTGTATATATATACAATGAGCAAAATTTGAGCCAGTATTATATTCTCTGTAATGCAATTGCCAATTATTTTTAAGTTTTTGTCTGCTAAACCTATCAACATCTGCAGCTGGAATTAAATTTTTGTTTATTTTTCCTCTGATAATATAAGCTGATTTAGCAACATTTTCAACTATTTCATTGCTTTCAAACTTTTTTGTTAGTTTATCAAGTTAATTTATAGTGGTTTTACCACTAATTGTTTATTAATTTTTTTTATTTAGCTAATGATAAACAACTCATGGTCATTGGCATGATAGAGTTGATTTTGCAATCAGATACTTAGTGTAGCGTGTACTGAGCGTGTTGAGTAAATGTATTATTACTTAGTAAGGTCGACTTCGTTGTCTTTACAAAGAGACGCTAATTGTATCCGAACGTCTGCGGTCAATCCGGTGAGTACCGATCCCACAATAATAGTACCTACAAGGAAACTATTTTCATTTATTAATTGTTTAGACAACAAAAATTGTTTTGTATAAATATTTTAAAAAATATCGGTGAATTCATCATTTTACTTTATCAAAAATGTTTCTATTTTGTTTTTGGTTATGCTGAATCCGAATTTGACATTACAATTTGAAAGTTCAAGAAAACATTTTTTTGAGCTCTTATACAGTATGTCCGCTTCACTTGGAACCATAATATGGGAAACTTTTTTATTATCTATTTCACGAAAAAAGTTATTCCTCATAAAATGCTCTCAATCGTCTAAAATCTAAAATGCAACCATCAGATAACAACTTTGTTCAATTTTATACGTGGTGTGTCAAAAAATATGAATTTCACTCAAGAGAATTTCACTACCTTTATACTTCATAATATCGAAAATTGTTATTATGAAAAGTTGTTCAGAATTAAAAACGATATTTTAATATGCAATTACTTCTAATTGTAATACTGTAAACTATAAAGGTAATTAACTATTGAGCGAAATTCATATTTTTGACTGACATAACTCGTATAAAATTGATAAAATTTGATATTTTATGGCTGCATCTTAGGTTTTGGACCATGCAGAGTTTATTATACTTTTTTTGTAAAATTACCAATAAAAGAGATATATTATTTTGTAATAAATTAAAAATTAGCTATTTAAAAAAATGTCAAATAAAAGGATGGTATTGCATATTAATACATATTTTTTAAATCCTAACAACTTTTTACAATCAAAATTAATTTTCGTTACTGTGAAATATAAAGTTACTTTACTCTTGAGCGAAATTCTTATTTTTTGACATACCTCGTATAAAATTGATAAAATTTGATATCTGATGGTTTCATCTTAAATTTTTGACCATGCACAGCATTTTACAAATAAAGACTTTATTTTGTAAATTTGATAATAAAAAATTTCCCATATGGTTCCGAGTTATATAGGGAGACATACTGAATATGAGCTCAAAATTTTTTAAATATTTTCAAGATAATTTTCAAGAACTATTGACCTTGCTAATTTTCTTTATATCAAATACAGGGTGAGTCAAAACGCAAGTACATTATTTTCTCAGTAATGTTAAATGGAACACCCTCTATTTTATAGCATTATTGAAAAGTAACATTACCGTACTTTAATTTTTGTAAAACAATCCCTATGTTCAAATTTATTAGTTTTCGAGATATTCTCATTTTTCGTAGCAAATTTTACGTGTCTAAATTTATATAAATTTTAAATAAACCATGACTGAATTGACAATAATTGACGATTACAGATTATCAATCCGGTAATCAATGTAACAATGTAGTAAATAAAGAAATAAAAATAATTTATTAGCAATTGATTTTACAAAAAAAAAAACATAACCACAACATGCAACATTTTTGAAACAATTAAACACTACTTTTGTATTGTAAATGTAACAACGTAACAAATAAAGAAAGAAAAATAATTTATTAGTAATACATTTTGCAAAAAAACATGTTTAAAAAAATTAGAAGCTACTTTTAATAAAATATTTTTAATATTTAATTACATAAGGTGTTCAAAATTACCTCTTAACACATTTATGCACGCCTCAAAACGATCATTGAATGAGCTACTTACTATACGAAGTATTTGTAAGTTAGCACATCGAAATACACTTTGTATTCTATTTTTTATCTCATCCCTTGTTGTTGGGGGTATTTTATAAACTTCATTATTAACGTAACCCCAAAAAAAAAACAAACCAGTTTATTAAATTCTGGTGATTTGGGTGGCCACGCTAGTGGTCCATTGAAAAATGAAAATATCTCGAAAACTAATAAATTTAGACATAGGGAATGTTATCTAAAAATTAAAGTACGGTAATGGTACTTTTCAATAATGATATAAAACACATGGTATTCCATTTAAAATTACTGAGAAAATAATGTACTTGTGATTTGACTCACCCTGTATTTGATTTAAAGAAAATTAGCAATATCAATCATTCTTGAAAATTTTTGACAATACGTAAAAAATATAGCATTAATAAACCATTGCTGTTTTGCTTATTTTTATTTATACAGGGAGTTGAACTTGTTACGATTTTCATATAAAAAGTTAGTTATAACTTTGTAAATACCCTGTATAACATAACAAATCTTTATATTTTTGTGATGGAGAAAAGTTAACAGGATTTCGAATTTAAAATAAAGTATAGGGTGTTACATTTAAAAAAACATAGGTTTGGTCTGCCACTGGTTATCGAACACCCTGTAACATTCTAACTAATTTTGTAATGTGAAGGTCAAAGGTGGCTAAAATTTATGTTATTAAAAAACTCTAACAAGAAGTAAAACCACTTCTATGTAAATTGGTATATTTATTAAAACTTAAAAAATCCCAATGGATTGAATGAAATATGTCCAATTCAGAACGTTTTCAGACCTATCGGTCCATCATCAGTGAATGTACAATAAAATAAGTAATCCCACTATTAGAATTGAAAGATGGTTAAAATTTTTAAAAGCTAAAAAAGTGTGGTTAGATTACTTACATGCAAACTTGCTAAATAGCCCCAGAACCAAACAATGGTTGAATTTAAAATTCAATTTACAATATTTAAAAATAATATTAAACAGACTAAACGCTGATGTTAAAGGATATAGCCTATGGGAACATGGTGAAACCCTACCAAAACTTCAATCAACCATCTTAGGCCAACTTTGACTATAAAGGGTCAAAAGTGTGTAAGGAACTGTTTGAAGTGACATTGACAGTAGAGAAAAAGGTAGTCGATTTTCAAAGTTAATTAACCAAAAGGTCATGACCCACAACAAATGATAAAGATTTTAATATCTGAAAATGTCTAACATTTTTAAATCTATTGGTTTTTGAAAAGAAATTGTGATATACATAATTAATTTAGAATATAAGATTATTTATGTTGACTGTATACTATAACATTAGATTGATCAAATTGATAGAAAGAAAGTTAAGCTCCTGTCAATAATGATAAAAAGATAAAAATAGATGAAGGTGAGAGTAGAGAAAGAATAAGTATTAGTTGGAATGTTATTGTACAAAATGAATAAATTGGTAGGCAAGTTAATCAAGTCTATATTGTATTGGTGGTTGTATATTATACAAAATGAATAAATTGGTAGGCAAGTTAATCAAGTCTATATTGTATTGGTGGTTGTATAATATACAACCACCAATACAATATAGACTTGATTAACTTGCCTACCAATTTATTCATTTTGTACAATAACATTCCATTTTGTACATATTATGTAAAAGGAAAATATTGTTATTTAAAAATAAATGCAAATTTTGTAAATAATGGATTTGAGTTAGGATACAGTCAAATACTTAAAAGTGTGTAATATGTAAATGAAAAGGATTGTAATTATTATGAGATGTTTTATTTTTTATTTTATTTTAAAAGTTTTGAGAGAATTCTTGTGACAAAATGAGGGTATGCGAAGTTAGATATCAAGAAATGTATGATTATAGCTGAGTCCAGTTGATACAAGAAAGAAATTAAAATGAAAATAATATTGAAAGAGTACTGAATAAAATAAAACCAAAGTAAGAAAAAGAATATTGATATAATTTAATTGTAATGATAATGGATCTGAATGTGAGAACTGAAATTAAGTGATGGGATGTTAGTTGGAGAGGTAAAAAATTACTTGGAAAAAGTCAAAGGCAAAAAGTAGACGGCTGTGGTGTAAGGTATAAAGACAAGAATTTTAAGGGAAAGAGAGGGATAAAGAAAAGATGAGGTGTGGAATTAAACTGAATGAAGTGATGAAATGAAAAAGAAGTGAAAAGATAGTAGGGTGAGTTAATGAGGTGATGGCTAATAGGGTTCAGTAGTTAATAATGTTAGTTGGGTAAAGGAGTTTGGAAGCAGTGAAGGAAAGAGGAAAATATGAAAAAAGAAGGGAGAGTAAGTTAAAAGAGAAAGAATAGGATAAAAAGAGGAAGTTGAAAAGATAGGAATTATGAGAATAATTGGCGGTGAATGGGGACAAAATTGCGGTTAAGGGATGTTTGTCTTACAAATACCAATACCAATTTACATAGAAGTGGTTTTACTTCTTGTTAGAGTTTTTTAACTATATGGTATACAGCCAACCTAGGGAACTTCCCTTTTAGTTTATGTTATTAACTTTTATTGCTATCTATTACTATAGCGGATCTATTGAGCTTTACCCCACTAATCAATCATCATGTATAAGGTTTTTTGTGTAAAATTTTCTGAATTCTTCGATGGTTAAGTCAGTTTTTTTTCTAAAATTTATATTTTTGTAGGTATTTAAAAAAACAAATAATTTCGCAGTTCATTTGTTTAATAAAAAGTGAAGCACCCACTTTTGTAGTAGAATTTTTTGATATGTTGTTTACTAAACATTTCTTGATGAAATTACAAAAAGTTCAATCTTGTTTGGTTTTTTCCGTAAGCAAAAACTCCATTGACTCCCCTATATAAGTATTCTCTAGTTGATTTTCTGCAAATTCAAATAAATGTTTAAGTTGATTATATTTTAACAATAAATTTTGTTAAAAGACCAAGGATAGCAATTAATCAGAATAGAATCAGAAAAATACAGAATAGATCGATTTGCTTAAAAGTTTGAGAAGAAGTAGTAGATAGCCCAAGGATCAAAATATATATAAAGCAGAAATGCGCTTTTACCAAAGGGTGGTTGCCACCCCATCTCGGGGGTGGAAATAATAATGTGCTTGTGTTTTGACTCACCCTGTATTTTATATAAAGAAAATTAGCAATATTAGTCATTCTTAAAAATTTTGACAATACGTAAAAAAATATGGCACTAATAAACCATTGCTGTTTTGCTTATTTTTATTTATACAGGGAGTTTAACTTGTTACGATTTTCATATAAAATTGGTTGGAAATATTTTATTTTATTTTGACCGCAAAAGTTGGTAAAAACATTCATTCTAAGCAAAAAACGTTCTATACATTTTTTTGATAAAATTAATATTGTTCGATTTATTCGCTATCGCAAGTTAGTTTTATATTGAAAAAATCAATGTTTTTAATCAGTTTTCTGCTAATAACTCAAAAAGTTTTCGTTTTATCAAAACAACTTGGCTTAACAGAAATGTACCTTTTGAAAAAATAAATAAAACAGTTTTTTTATTTTCTTTAAGACCAATACCAATCGAGCTATACTTTATTATATGTTAGCTCTTCCTCGTCAAATGCTAAATATTGTAGTTTAAAACTCAAAAGACAGGAAAATTGTGTATTTTTCAAGGATAACTTGTTCAGACTAATTTAAAGTATTTAAAAATATCTATCTACAGAAATAAAAAAAATCTCTAGCTCAAAATTTAAGTGACTTATTATGAAAATAATGTTAGTCCCTATTTTTTCAGCGAAAAAGTGATCGGAAACTTCGCCCTACTTAGCACCCTAATTAAAATTAGTCATTGACCTTATTTGGTCTTCTATAGTTATATATTATTAATAGGTTCTAGAGGTTTTAACGGCCTAGAATGATTAGTTTAAAAAAATGGAGTTAAAAGCGAATAACGAATTTTTGTAGTTTTGTAAAAAATACACTTTTCTTCAGAATAGAAAGATTGTCATCAGAGATACGAAATAGCTATTTGTATAACAAGGGAGGAAAGTGCTACTTTTCCTCCCGAGAATGAACTTTACTGCCCGACGCGTAGCGGAGGGCAGTAATCATTCAAGGGAGGAAAAGGCACTTTACTCCCATGTTATACATATGGTTTTTCCACCTTCCTCAAATAACAAGTCATTTTTTTCATTTTTACTTAATTTATTTATGTAACTAACCAACAAAATTTATTAGAACTAAAACTGACAAGTAGGTACAATATAACTGTCAACTGTCAAATATAAGTCAAATTATTAATGTAAACATTGTTAAATCAAAATAACAATTTACTGTTTTTTACCATTCTGCAAAATACAGGGTGTTTTATAAATAAACGTTAAAATGTATAGATACTTACCTAATAGAACATAGATATTGTACAGGGCGTCAATAAGTTATAATTCATGAATGAAATACCATGACGTCACTTTTACTTTTCCTCCCTAGGAAGGAAAAGTACTTTTCCGCCCTAGGGAGGAAAAGTACAACTTTGCTCCCTACAATCAGGTCCGGAAAATTATACTTTCGGTAGAGGTAGGTGGAAAAAATATTTAAACGTAAAATCGTAGCTTATTTAATTCCTAAAAACGGCGTTAGTAACAATTTTTTTCTATGGCAAAAATTGAGTGAGTTATTGACAATTAAAACTTGTAATAGCATGCAAAAACCACCTTTACTAACCCTTTTACAGTCACCTCTTTTTGCGAATGAGGATTTGAAAAGGATTTAATATTAATGTCCTTATAAACCTTGTAGAAACCTACACAAATTCTTTACCAAACTTTATAGGATAAGAAATAAAAAAGTTACAGTTAAAAAATCAATACATTTTTTTGAAAAAAAGGAGAAATCCAATTGGAAGCTTAATAATGTAAGTGAGCGGTGTTTTTAGTCATTGGTCATATTCATACTTCTTTACTTATGTATTAGTAATAGATGCCAGAAGTTTTACTGGCTTAGAATGATTAGTTTTAAAAAACTGGAGTTAAAAGCGAATAAAGAATTTTTGTAGTTTGGTAAAAAATACGATTTTCTTCAGAATAGAAACATTAGCATCAGAGATACGAAAAAATGTTTAAATATGAAATTGTAGATTATTTAATTCCCAAGAACTTGGTTTGAAAAAAATTTTTGTATGGCAAAAATTGAGTGAATCGTAAATGAGTACCTATATTGAAAAACATTGATTTTTTTCAATATAATACTAACATGTTCGATAGCGAATAAATCGAAAAATATTAATTTTATAAAAAAATGTATAGATCATTTTTTGCTTAAAATTAATGTTTTTATCAACTTTTGCGGTCAAAATATAATAAAAAATTTCCACCCCCAAGATGGGGTGGCAACCACTCCCATGGTAAAAGCGCCTTCCGGCATCACATAGATTTTGATCCTTGGACTATCCACTACTTATTCTCAAATTTTCAAACCAATCGATCCATTCTGTAAAAATTGCGAGGTGAAAAGTTTCGAATCCTGGACTAAATATTAAACTACTCATATTTTGGTTTATTAAAAAATGTTAAACACATACGATGTATCTGCTTATATTGTATTAACAATAAGAGAAAACAAAATAAGAATTTATTTCCTCTATCAAAAGCCATGGAAACTTAATAAAGTAAAGCACACCTAAAAAATGAGGCGTGCTTTTCTCGACATAACTTTATCTTGCCGCGTTTTTCTACACGAATTTTGTAAGCGATAACATGTTAAAATTTAATCTAGCTCCCATCAACTTATTTTCATATTTTCTTTCGGCTATAAAATGTAGGTACTGAACTCAATGTTTTTAATATCAGAAACTTGAAATATAAACTAGTTTAAAACGTGTGCACTTAAAACTTCTTATCTACAACCGTGTTAAAAATGAAATATTTAGCACTCCATACGAGCTTTAAAAATGCTACTTTAAGGCACTAGTGCTTTAAAAAAATTTTAAGGCACTGCAGTTCGTATTGACCGTATAAGCAATTTTGATGTAATGTCAAAAAAAAATATAAAAATGGAATGTGAGTCAAGTTCAAGTAAAAGTTTTTGTAGATATTGTCCAGTAACGATTACGTTTGTAGAAAAAATATTGTATGATTTGTGTGTTAAAAAGTACATTTTTAAGGCACTTCTGTGAATTGCAGAACTCGCTATCGCTCATTCTGCAAACTTTCACATGCGTGCCTTAAACGTGTACTTTTAACACTTATAAATAACTATTACTGGACAAAAATCGTATAATCTTTTATAATTTAAACAATTTATGTGCTAAATTTTCGGTTATTTCTATTTTTGAATATTAATGGTCCAATGCCATTTAAATGCATTAATTTCTTTCGAATCCTGAGAAAATAAATAAGTATTTTTGAAATATTTAAACGTAGAATGAAAGCTTACATTATTACCGAGGGCCAAAAGTTCATGAAAATTTCTATAATGTTTATTCTGATAAGTTACAGGAGTGAAAAATAAAAGAAGAAAATTTATTGTGATTTTTAATTTAAATATTTCATTTGAAGGAAACTTGTTGTTTCCTTTTAAGGGACTTTCGACCCTAGGTAATAATGTAATTTGCTATTTTCCGTTTAAATTTTTCAAAAATATTTATTAGTTTTCTCAGGATTAGAATAAAATAAATGAACAGAGCATGGACCAAGATTTTTCACAAATATGTATATTCAAAAAACAAAGCAAAAAAATCACGACAAAACGCGTTTTTCTTTTTTTGTCCCATAATCTAGCTTATGGGTATAGGCATTGCTTCACAAAAAAACCACTATCCTTCCTTTTTAAAACAACGTCTTAAACAATGTTTTAAACGACGGTAAAGTTCCTTCCAAGACGATTAATATTATTGGAGATACGATGTTTTAAAGTTCGCCACTCACAAAACTTTTGGGCTAATTTCCCTATTTTTTCACAAACACTGTTCTATAAATATGGTTCTTCAAAATTCTTTACTTTTGATGATTTTAATGATAACTAACATGGCTATTTTTAAAATTGTTCGTGTTAACTTCGTTTCTTATACATTTAGGTATTTTGCTAAATAAAAAAGAAAGCTTATTTATTGTGCTTTAAAATGGGTTATTCTCCTCTGTGGCTTAGTGGTAATAGAGCTCGCCTTTGCACCCAAGGGTAATGAATGTCAACTGAGTAGAGAATTTTTCATTTATTAAAAATTAATAAATAAAAATAGTTTCTTTCCCTGTGGGATCGGTATTCACTGGAAGGACCGCAAACGTTCGGACATAATTATTAGCGTCTCTTTGTAAAGACAATAACGTCGACTTTGCTAAGTATCAAGACATTTACTCAACAAACAAACTACACATTACACTAGGTAGGTACCTGATTGCAAGAATCCATTGTATCACGCCAATATGGCCAGTAGTTGTCCAAGCATTAAGCTAAATAATAAAAGAGTTATCATAGATATCTGATTAGCGAGACAGAATAATTCTTTGATATTTTTTTTACCTGTATTATTTCAAATTATTATTTGTTTTTAAACAAAGCAAAGAAACGTCGTTTTTGTTATGCTGATTAATAATAATCTTATTTCAATGTTATCGTTTGAACAATTTTCAATGCGAACGTATATTAAGCCGGCCACTCACGATACTGCGGTGTCAATTCTGCAGTACTGAAGCACAGAAACCAGTTTCTTTGTGGTAAAATTGTAACGATTTTGTTGGCTCCATGGTTACACACGATTAAAATTTTTGTCAACTAGTCGAATTCGACAAAATTGAACGATGCCACAGTATCATGCCTAGCCGGGTTTACTTCGTCAGCATAAGCTTCTATATCTCTTTTCCTGAGGCATGATATAATATAAAATAAGCTTTGTTTAATTTTAATGTACGTACCTAAATGTAGAAGAAAAAAAGATATTTATAATGATAAATTTAAAAAATAGTCGTAAAAGTTGGCAACAATCGTTGCTAGTACCAAATTTTAACGCACCATTTCTCGGTTAAAGTTAGTCCTAAAATATTTTACCTGGGTCTGGGTCTTGAAAGAAACATCCAAAAACAAACTCGATATATTCGAAAGGAAAATACTGAGGAGAATACTAGGACCTGTGAGGGAAAACGGAATCATCAGAAGTCGATACAAGAACGAACTTTATCAACTTTACAAGGAAGCACCCCTGTCAGACTTCATTAGAATACAAAGATTGCAATAGGCCGGACATGTGATAAGAATGGGAGAGGACAGGCTACCAAAAAGAGCACTGAATGCTAGAATGCAGGGAAAGAGACCGGTTGGAAAGCCAAAAAAGCGCTGGGAAGACACTGTAAACAACAACTCACAAGCCCTTTTAGGAGTCCCTGTGTGAAGAAGAGCAACCAGAGACAAGCAAGGGCGGAGGCAAAAAATAAAGGAGGACAAGGCTAAATTTGGGCTGTAGTGCCGTAGAAGAAGAAGAAGAATATTGTACAGTAGACCAGATATACCTAAATGTACAAAACAAAATAAGAAAGAGAAATTCAAATGAAAAATTTCAAAAGTAGCCGTAAAAGTTATATATTATATTATAATATAATATAATATAATATAATATAATATAATATAATATCATTAAAGTTATATATTATATTATATAGTTATACAGGGTGTAACGAAAATACAGGTCATAAATTAAATCACATATTCTGAGACCAAAAATAGTTCGAATGAACCTAATTTACCTTAGTACAAATATGCACATAAAAAAAGTTACAGCCCTTTGAAATTACAAAATGAAAATCGATTTTTTTTTAATATATCGAAAACTATTAGAGATTTTTTATTAAAAATGGACGTGTGGTATTCTTATAGCAGCAACATCTTAAAAAAGAATTATAGTGAAATTTGTGCACCCCATAAAAATTTTATGGGGGTTTTGTTCCCCTAAACCCCCCCAAACTTTTGTGTACGTTCCAATTAAATTATTATTGCGGTACCCTTAGTTAAATTGAATATTTTTAAAACTTTTTTGCCTCTTAGTATTTTTTCGATAACACAGTTTTTATCGAGTTGCGGCTTCTTTTTTAATATGTTGACATAAAAATTTTATGGGGGTTTTGTTCGTTTAAACCCCCAAATGTTTGTGTATGTTCCAATTAAACTTTTACTGTGGTACCATTAGTTAAACACAGTGTTTTTAAAACTTTTTTGCCTCTTTGTATTTTTTCAAGAAGGCACGTTTTATCGAGATATTACTTCTTTTTTAATATTGTTCAAAATATACCTAAAAATGTAAATCATAAATAAATTTTCATATTATTACCAAGTCTCCATAATCGTACTTAGCCATATACAAATATGTGGTGGATTTGAAAAATATTCAAAATATCTGGATAAAAACTGACTTTTCGAAAAAGTACTGAGAGGCAAAAAAGTTTTTAAAATATTGTGTTTAACTAATGGTACTACAATTATAATTAAATTGGAACGTACACAAAAGTTTGGGGGGGTTTAAAGGAATAAAACCCCCATAAAATTTTTATGAGGTATCCAAATTTCACTATAATTTTTTCTTAAGATACTACTACCATAAGAATGCCACATGTCTATTTTCAATAAAAGAGCTCTAATAGTTTTCGATATATTGGAAAAAATCGATTTTCATTTTGTAACTTCAAAGGGCTGTAACTTTTTTTATGTGCACATTTGTACTAAGGTAAGTTAGCTTCAATCGAACTATTTTTGGTCCCAGAATATGTGATTAAATTTATGACCTGTATTTTTGATACACCCTGTATATTAGTGAAAATCGTTGAAAGTAGAAAATTTTGAAGAACCATATCTTGTTTATAAAGAACCATATTATATTAAAATTAGTTCTAGGATCTTTTACAATAGACTATTTTAAAGATAATTGATTTTTATTTGCATTAAATGTACCATTGATAATACCTTAAACTACGTACAAAACAGTTGTACAATAATGTTTGCAAAAACCAAAAAAGGGAAAATTGTCCAAAAATTGTGTAAGTAACAAATTTTGAAAAATCGTATCTTGGATACTAGGAATCTATAAATAGAATGCTCTAATCTATAAAGAATAAGAAGAGAAGTTTTCTTCCTGTGAAGCAATGCTTACACTCCCGTGGAAAAAAGTTTCTTCTTCTTATAGTGCCTATCGGTTTCAGATATTGGCGACCATCATGGCAATCTGTATTTTGCACACTGCTGCTTCGAAAAGGTTTGTGGTTGTCGTGTTGAACCACGTACGTAGATTTTTCAGCCAGGAAATACTTTGCCTTCCTGGTCCTCGCTTTCCTTCCACTTATCCCTGTAAGATTAGTTGCAGCAGTCCATATCTTTCGCTGTTCCTCATCCTGCTTTTATTGTGGTTAACAGCTTTTTTCTTTTTGCGTTCTCAACAAAATACCCGGATTAGTAACGTGTCCGGTATAAGATATCTTCAGGATTCGACGATAAAGACACATTTCGAAAGCCTCAATTTTCTTGCAGGTGGCGTCTGTGAGAGCCCAGGACTCAACTCGAAAAAAGTTATTGGACAAAAAAATCGCGTTTTGTCATGATATTTCTTCGTCTTTGAATATATTGTTGAAAACAAAAAAAATATTTTAGAACGTAACATTTCGACAGGAAATTTAATTTTGAACAACTTTTCTGTAGATGTATGTGTACGAAAACTGTACAAAATTCACCATAATTATATATATTGTTATATTCCTATTTGACATGAGAAATAAAAGACTATGTTTATATTTAAAATGCAAATTAAAATAAAAATTTTCATATTTCTCAACCACGAGCATATAAATTTTGAACACCCTGTATAAGACAAATTTTGTAAAAATAGTTATAGCTAGTTTTTAAGAAAGTGTTTTTGCAGAATTTTTTACTAGCCCCATGAACAATGCATTTTAAGTAAGAAATTAGGGTGCTCGTTTTTAGAAAGTGTTCTTTGAACTGTTTATCAAAACCACAGACAATATATTTTATTAAACAAAAGAATAGGTCATTAAGTTTTTCAAGATATTGCGGGCAGGTAATTCATTAGCCGCACGGTACATAATAGATAGTTAAAATATACCTGTGTATTAAGATTCTTAAACATAGATAAAAATATGGTTAGTGTAGAAAATAGAATTAAAATAGTCGGAATATTATTTTTTCTTGGAAATCCATAAAGACATGTTTAGAAAAAGAAAAGAGTTTTTTGGTAAATACGTCATGATTGAAAGTTGTTTTGATTGGTTGGAAAATTAATTCTGGAGGGGAACGATTTGGAAGGATGAGAATGAATGAGGAGAGAGAGTCAGTCTGTTTTGTTGGACCGAAAAGAAGAGTCCAGTTTTGAGGGTAGTGTACAAAGAAAGTAAAACGCCGGTTGGTTTTTGGAAAAGTGACAAGCATCATATCGTGGAACGAGTGATAGGCCAAGTCGAGAGATGATATAACTCCTTAAGTCTAAAGTATCCAGTGTTTGTTTAAGTGTTTCAAAAAGTTGGAATACTGCATCAGGAGAAAGCCGAAACGAGTACTGTACGAGGCATAGTGAGGAAAGGGAGAACGAGTTTGCAAAGGAGCAGGGACATTATTGGAAAATATGGAAGAGTTTCTTTGGATCGCAACACCAGCAAAGAAGAAAACGTGTTTTGTGTGAAGACATTGTCGAATCATCAGCAAAGGTCAGTTTTAATTTTTTTTGTTGAGACATGAATGTATGGTTTTGCGTAATAAATACCACAGTGCATATTGAACTACACATTTCACTAGTGTAAAATCATCAAACCTCAATCAATTTTGTTACTTATAAATAATTATAGTTGTTTTTTTTGTATACAATAATATTGATAAATTTTTTTTTATGTCAAAAAAATTTGAACACGTAGAATATCCTGTATAGCAGAGGTAGAGATTCATAGTTAATTATTTATAAAAAAAAATTGGAGACAAAATAAATAAGATTCCTATTTTCATAACTGTTGGATAAAATAAAAATATAAAGATATAAAGAAGAATAAATAAAATTTGCAATATTAAACATTTATTTCCGTTTGATAAAATAAACGACTTTTATAATTTCTAATTGAAATTCATATGTGTATTATTTTATTCTCTTTTATCTATCCCTATTAGGAAGCCACTGAAAAATATTTTGAAGCCACGAAAGTAAGTATTGATAGCATAATTTAGTCCTGAGATTTACAATTTATTTATGTTTAATGTGTTGGATTAATGAGAATAATTAATTGATTAATTAATCATAGTAGATCACAACAATATATAATTCACCCTAGTGCATAGGGATTAATGTACCCCTTTCACAAACACGCACCCCATTAAATAGCAACATTCTGGGGTTTTTTCATAGTTAGAGGTCCATAGAAGATATGAAATAATAAAACCCCTTTAATATTGTAGTTCCTTTTAGTCCTTTTTTATTGAACATAATCCATAGCCTGCTAATATAATCAAGAAAATATACTTCGACAGATGAAATAGGATAAAAAATAATACGTTTCTTTATAGAAATAAAATTTATTTTTTACTTCTTGGACAGCTGTTATAATACATCACTATATCAGAATCTTTGCATAATTTAAAACAGAACTGATATTATGTAAACTGAAACAGCGAGCCCTCTCAAAGATGAATTAAATGTTGTACTAACGAGGATTAAAGGAAAATGTAGTTGGTGAGTTTAGTCAATCTGTCTTCATGCCAGAGTTAATTGAGGTTTGGGCGAAGGTACGAGAGGGTAGTTATGATTAATTTGAGACAGTTAGTCAAAACAGTTAGATAGTTTAATTCTCACTGGAAAATAAAAAAAATCTTTCTTTTGGAATTATTAAATTGAAAATAGAATCTATCGTTAAAATTCTACCAAATTTATTTCAAATTAAATATTAGTTATTTTATAGGAAGAAATTTACTTAAGGGCTTAGGCGCAAAATTTCGGCTCCAATGCTCTTAAATGCCTCAATTTTTTTCGCATCCTGAGAAAACTAATAAATATTTTTGAAAAATTTAAGCGGAGAATGAAAGATTACATTATTAACGAGCGCCGAAATTCCCTTAGAATAAACAAAAAGTTTAGTTTGAATGAGTTATTTGAAATTAAATATCATACTAAATTTTTCTCTTTCTTTCATCCCTGTAACTTATGAAAACAAACATTATAGTTTATCAGAAAGTTTTCAGGAACTTTCGACTAAATCTTTTAAAAGTACTTATTAGTTTTCCCAGGATTCTAAAAAATGAATGCATTTAAATATCATTGGAATCGAAATTTTGTATCTACCCCCTTAAGGTGATACAGTAGCGATCAACAGGTAGCCAAAACGCGTTCCAAGGTTGCGGCTGTAATTTTGAATATTTTTTCGAGATATTTGGCACAAGTATTCGTAATATAATAAAGAATGACGGTACAGAGCCCAATTTGAAAAATATATTAATATGTGGAAATTACTCTGTAATTAAATACAATATTAAAAAAACGAGCCTGTACCACCATTAAGAAGAACAAAAAAATACACTTTCTTCAAATAAACTTTTTTATCCGATGCCCAGATTTTGTGTCATTTTGGAACTACTAATGAAATAAAAAAATTTAGTAGTTCCAAAATGACACAAAATCTAGGCATCGAATAAAAAAGTTTATTTGAAGAAAGTGTATTTTTTTGTTCTTCTTAATGGCGATACAGGCTCGTTTTTTTAATATTGTATTTAATTACAGAGTAATTTCCACATATTAATATATTTTTCAAATTGGGCTCTGTACCGCCAGTCTTTATTATATTACGAATACGTGTCCCAAATATCTCGAAAGATCAAACTTATAATCAATAAGATCATATAAGATCAGTACTTGGTAACAACAAAACTTAGAGTAAGTATATTTTTTGTAAAAAAACAAACAAACAATTAAATACAAAATAGGTGCTCCTTTCACATACTAACTCATACTTGAAAATAAGAGTATTTAAATTAATCAAAAATGAGAAAAAACTGGACTTTTACAAAATCGCGGATCAGACGTTAAATAAATTATTATAAATTTATTATACTCAAAAGAGGTACCTCTAAGAATAATTATAATGATCGAAAACATCTATCAGAATAACACAATAAAAGTAAAAATAGAAGATGAAATAAATAATTAATTTACCACAAAAATGCAAAAAAAATGGCGAAAGTCTGATTGACTTAAAAAAGTATTTGAGAGAATTATACTAAAAAATATAATACATCTTCTTTAAAATAGAGAAGTCCCCCTAGATATCATAAAAATTATTGAAAATATCTACCAAAACAACAAAATGGAAGTCAGAATAGATGGAAAACTTACAGAACCTATAGACATAAACAGCTGAATATGACAGGGAGACTCATTGAGTCAAAAGAAAGGTCTGTTGTCTAATTACTATGTAATAATAACATACGGTGTAGTCACTGCACAAATGGAGACAAATCGGACCCGTAGAATTGTAGAGGAATTAACTTATGAAAAGGCTCAAATTAAAAACCAAAGTGATAACAAACTAATTAAATGAAATTATAATATTAGCAGAAGAACAACAAGGTTTTAAGTCTGGAAGATCATGCACCGACGTTATGTTAATAATGTGGTAAGTTCAAGAGAAATCATTAGAATACAACAAGCTGGCACATATTTATGTTTCGTGGTCCTTAAGAAGACATTTGACAGAATAAAATTAAAAGATATCCATTTATTATACTCAAAAGGGGTACCTTTAAGAATAAATATAATGATCGAAAACATCTACCAGAATAACACAATAAAAGTAAAAATATTAGATGAAATAACTTACCCAATTGAAGCTGGCAATGGTATAAAACAGAGGGATTCCTCGATTCCTTTAGTGTTCAACTTAATCATGGACGAAATAATAAAAAATTAGAAATAAAAAAATTATACCAAATGGGAGAAAACCAACTAAAAATAATCCGCTATGCAGACGACGCAATACGCAATCTCAAAGTCAAGATGGTTTACAACGTATTCTGCACAAATTTAAATAACCGCCAGAAAGTTCAACATGCTGATTTCCCCAAAAAGACAAATACTATGATAAAATTGATCCAAAAGATGGCATAACCCAGACATCCAAAGTGAAAGTTATCCTCCTAAACCAAATTGTTCTACATGCTCCACATAATGTTCAGAAAAAAGTCACACCAATTTGAGCGTCGGGTATGGGTGGGAGAGGGGGGAGAAATCGGTAAATTCGTAGTTTTTTAAGTTTTTCGTCAATATTTCTAAAACTATGCGGTTTAGCATGAACAGCCTTCTATACAAAAATGTTCCACATTAAATTTGAAATAAAAAAGGCCCAATACATAATCCTTCTAAAATGAACGGTTTCAAAGTTACAGAGACATTATTGTATAACTGGTCCAAAAAAAGGCCTAACCCAGACATCCAAAGCAAAAGTTTACTTCCAACACCAAATTGTTCTATATGGTCCACATATTGTTCAGTAAAAAGTTACACCATTTTGAGCGTCCGGTTTGGGAGTGATGGGGGAGAAGTCGGTAAATTAGTAATTTTTTTTTAAGTTTTTTTATTTTTTTTAAGTTTTTCATCAATATTTCTAAAAATATGCTTTAGCGTAAACAATGTTCTATAAAAAATATTCTACATAAAATTTAAAACAAAAAAGGTGCTATACATAATTGTTATAAAATAAACGGTTCCAGAGTTACGAAGGGTGAAACGTGGACGTTTCCGATACTTTTTATATTATTTGGGCAATTGATGATAATTTTGGGTGGTGAGGTTGACGCTTGTCCAAGGGCTTATCACTAACATACAATCGACCACTGAAAGAGCAAATTTTATTTACAAAACACAATCCTGTTAAAGAAAATTTCTTTCATAAGTAAAACTATTATAAATTGCCCGAGGAATATAAAAAGTATCAAAAACCTCCACTTTTCACCCTCCGTAACTCTGGAACCGTTTATTTTATAACAATTATGTATACAGGGTGAGCCACGCTCAGCGGGACGGAGCCTACCGGGGAAACGGCTAAATATATTAAAAATTACTTTCGTAGGAATACGTAGGTCAGTACCGGCTACAAATTAAAATTTGTAAAATATATACAGGGTGTCCTAATTTAGCGTAATGATATAAAGTTATATATTTTTAAATGGAACAACCTATATTTCACTTTAATTTTGAATTCTACTGAACAAAATAATGTTATTTTATTCAACATTTCCTATACCTATTCTTGACCGATTTCGATTTATTTGGGTTTTTCTGAAAATGTACTATTCGCGAAATTAATTAATTACAGATTACCGCATAAATTTTAATTAACGTCTTTTTGTCAGTTAATTGTCAACTGTCCATGCTTTATATCAGAGTAATTACCATTTGAAGCTAATCTACAGAGTGTTCGCAATCTGAAGTGGCAATGCTGTACAATATTTTGTATAATTACTTTCTTAACTTAAATGAGACACCCTGTATTTTACTTTAATTTTGAATTCTAATCAAAAAAATAATATAACTTTATTAAACAATCCCTATACCTATCTTCGATAATTTTCGATTTATTTGCGTTTTTTTGAAAATGCACTATTCTTGAAATTAATTAATTACAATTTATTACATAAAGTTAAACAAAACACACTGGAAAAAATTTATTTACATTAAATGTTTAAAATGGTGTCCATTTTCTTCAATACATAACCTCACTCTGTGTTCAAAATTTTGTTTTGCTTTTCTTAACATTTCTGGAGTAACTGTTGTAAACGCATTACGAATACGCGTTTTCATGTATTCCGCGGTTGTAGGTGGAGTTTGATAAACCAAACTTTTAATATATCCCCAAAAAAAAGTCCATTGATGTTAACCCAGGTGATCTAGGAGGCAAATTGACAGCACCACCCCTATCTATCCACTTTCCGGGAAATTTTCTGTCTAAATATTCTCTAACATTACGCGTGTAATGTGCTGGAGCACCGTCTAGCTGCAGAAACATTGTTCTTCTAATATTTAAAGGGATATTTTGCAAAAGTATCCAAAAGTCTCTTCGTAGAAATCTTAAAAACTTTTGTCCATTTAAATGGCCATTAAACAAATACGGCCCTATCACATGTTCTCCTATTATTCCACCATATACATTAAGGGACCATCGCTTTTGTCGATCAATACATCTATATTCATGTTGATTTTCCGTATTATAATAGTGAAAGTTATGTCGATTCACGAGTCCATTATTATGGAAAGTAGACTCATCAGTGAACAAAATTTTATCAAAAAAATGTTGATCTGCTCCCGTTGTGTCTAGAAACCATAAACAAAACTCTAACCTACGTTTAAAATCAGTTCCATACAAATGCTGATGCATTTGAATATGGTATGGGTGATATTTATATTTTTTAAGAATTCTGCGTATACTAGTTTGGCTTACCTACTTCAATCTCCCTGGCAATCGTCCTTGTACTTGTATTTGGATTTTCAATAACTGATTGAATAACTTCTAATTCGGTATTTTCATCTTCAGTTATGGGATTTATCAATTTTCGTTTAGTATAAACAACACTGCCTGTTTCACGAAACCTTGTTAAGACTCTTTCAAATACTTCTTTACGAGGATGACGTTTTAAGGGAAATCTCTCAGCACAGACTCTGGATGCTAACAAAACTGTTTTGATCACATTCACCCAGTATTAAAATCATATTTACTCGGTCTTCAATTGAATAATCTGCCATTTCCATTAATTGAAAGCAATACAGTTAATAGTTTGACTATTAGTTTGACAGCTAGGTACCTTTTGTTTTTTCATGGCATTCTTTATAATGTATAATGAGCTATGTAATTAACGACATTTAATGTTCCAGGTAACATAATGCAAATAGATCTGAAGATACTAGATATTAATATAAAATTTTATAATAGTTTGATTATAATAATTGTTACAGCATTCAAATATAGGGTATTTTGTTTAAGTTAGAACTTTATGTAATAAAGTATAATTAATTAATTTCAAGAATAGTGCATTTTCAAAAAAATGCAAATAAATCGAAAATTATCAAAGATAGGTATAGGGATTGTTTAATAAAGTAATATTATTTTTTTGATTAGAATTCAAAATTAAAGTAAAATACAGGGTGTTCCATTTAAGTTAAGAAAGTAATTATACAAAATATTGTACAGCACTGACATTTCAGATTGCGAACACTCTGTAGATTAGTTTCAAATGGTAACTATTCTGATGTAAAGCATGGACAGTTGACAACTAACTGACAAAAAGACGTTAATTAAAATTCATGCGATAATGTGTAATTAATTAATTTCGCGAATAGTACATTTTCACAAAAACCCAAATAAATTGAAATATGTCAAAAATAGGTATAGGGAATGTTGAATAAAATAACATTATTTTGTTCAGTAGAATTCAAAATTAAAGTGAAATATAGGTTGTTCCATTTAAAAATATATAACTTTATATCATTACGCTAAATTGGGACACCCTGTATATATTTCACAAATTTTAATTTGTAGCCGGTACTGACCTACGTATTCCTACGGAAGGAATTTTTAATATCTTTAGCCGTTACCCCGGTAGGCTCCGTCGCGTGAGCGTGGCTCACCCTGTATAGGATCATTTTTTGTTTTAAATTTTATGTAGAATATTTTTGTATAGAAAAATTGTTTTCCACCTACCTCTACCGAAAGTATACTTTTCCGGACCTGATTGTAGGGAGCAAAGTTGTACTTTTCCTCCCTAGGGAGGAAAATATTTTTCCTCCCTAGGGAGGAAAAGTAAAAGTGACGTCATGGTATTTCATTCATGAAATATAACTTATTGACGCCCTGTATAATATCTATTTTCTATTACGAAGTATCTATACATTTTAACGTTTATTTATAAAACATCCTGTATTTTGCAGAATGGTAAAAAACAGTAAATTGTTATTTTGATTTAACAATGTTTACATTAATAATTTGATTTATATTTGACAGTTGACAGTTATATTGTACCTACTTGTTGTTTTAGTTCTAATAAATTTTGTTGGTTAGTTACATAAATAAATTAAGTAAAAATGAAAAAATGACTTGTTATTTGAGGAAGGTGGAAAACCCATATGTATAACATGGGAGTAAAGTGCCTTTTCCTCCCTTGAATGATTACTGCCCTCCGCTACGCGTCGGGCAGTAAACTTCATTCTCGGGAGGAAAAGTAGCACTTTCCTCCCTTGTTATACAAATAGCTATTACGCTAAAGCACAGTTTTAGAAATATTTACGAAAAACTTATAAAACCACTAATCTTTCTCACCCATCTCCCCCCCCCCAAACAGGACGCTCAAAATGGTGTAACTTTTACTGAACAATGTGTGCACCATATACATCAATTTGTGTTGGAGGAAAACTTTTACTTTGGATGTTTGGGTTAGGCCTTTTTTGGACTAATTATACTATACTACCTCCGTAACTTTGCAACCGTTCATTTTAGAAGGATTATGCATAGGGCTTTTTTATTTAAAATTTAATGTAGAACATTTTTGTATATAATTTTGTAGTGTGAATATAGTATTTTGTTTTGTAAAAAACTACGAATTTACCGATTTCTCCCCCCCCCCCCGAAACCCGACGCTAAAAATGGTGTGATTCTGATCATTATATGGACCATAATATAGAATAATTTGGCGTTGAAGGATAACTTTCACTTTGGATGTCTTGGTTTTTGGTATAGTTATATCATACTAAAAATATATGGATATAACGGCAAATCTAATAAGACGTGACTTAAAGCTGGAGAGACAGATAATTATAATAGAACAAGTGATGGAGTTAAAATATCTAGGCATCACACTAGCTAGCTACGATAAGCTCGACTGAGAAGTTGAAGGTGAAGTGAATAGAACAAAAAGAAACGTAGGTTGCCCGAATGACACAATATGGAGAAATAAAAATATTCGAAAAGAAATGAAAGGCAGATTTACAAAATAGTCATCAGACCAATAATGATATACGCGGCAGAAACACGACCTGATACAGACAGGACAAAAATATTGCTCGAAAGAGAGGAGATTAAAAACTTTTCGAAAATTCGATGGTAAGACACTATGGGACAGAGCTAGAAGTACAGGTATAATATGACGGAGATGCACGGTGGAGAACATTAGTACATAATTGGGTAAGAAACAGAAGAGTAGAACGGAATGACAACATAAGCCAAATGATAACAAATAGAGCAGTAAGGACGGCGAAAAACGGTTCCCCAATAGGAAGACGATCAGTGGAAAGACCACGAAAACGATGGAACGACAACTTACTGGAGGCACATTAAAAAAACAAACAGTGATTTCTATACAAAAGAAGGACAACACTACGGTGTCGATGTCCTGCTGTTTCAAGAAACCCATCAAGGTACTATACAGTTCTTAACTACTTACTTGACTTGAGTACTACGGTACTTGACGACTAGTTCTTAACCCACTAATATTTTTATTTTATAGCAACTGTAATAAGAAGAACTGACGGTACTTATGGTTACGTTTTTTCTGTTATGTTATCTCGTGTTAATCTTCCAATTTTTCTCTAAATTCCTCACGTGTTGAGATGGTTATATCATAATTTGAATTTCAACTTTTTAAATATTTTTGTAAAGACTTAAACTGTAAAACATAAACCCATGTTTACTTGCTAATAGTTCCTACATGGAAATATTTCCCTTTCTCATAACTAAACTTAGCTTTTGTTTCAAAACTTTCCCAACTTTGCTCTGTTCTTTTAGCTCCAGCTTGAGGTTAATTTCTAACGAAATCCAGACTGAGAAAACTTTCTTTTATATAATAAATTATATTTTCTAACTTCCTAACCTAACTTTTATAACTGAATTCGTATATAATATTTCGAAAAATTTCGAAGAACTTAAAATTAATGTTTCGAGATGTATTTCAAGATGCTCTCAAGTCGTGAAAGGTTTAAGGAAAACTCTGTTTTAAACTATAAGACAATCAAATTGTAAGGTAATAAAAATGTAAATGATATCAGAAACTTGATCATTGTTACTGATGATGGTCTGATAGGGCAAAAAACGTTTTGAAAATTGCAATGCATTTAGATATTTTCATAATGGTAGGGGAGCAAACTATGCTAAATGTGCAGTCACTCGAGCGCTTTGGGGTTGTGAAGAGTAGGTCCTAAAACCAATAAAAGTTAAGTATAGTTTTCAATTTTAGTGGGGACTTTCCATTTTTAATTTAATTTTCCATTTCCAACATTCGTTTTTTAGATTATAGCGCCATCTATCCATAATTTGAAAAAATGTCTCGAATAAAAGTTACTTACTTTTACGTAAGGAATCCAAATCTGCAGTAAAAAATGGGGGCTCCCATTTAGGATTTTAAAGTAACCTCCCACCCCACCTCCGTTGACGTTGTTTTTGGTGCCATTCGATAGATTTTTCAAAAATATTGAATAAGTGTATTTTTCAGTTTTTCGATATGATGTTCATTTCGCGAAATATTCGCTTTTTTCTTGTGATACTGTGGGACTCACCTATTTCCTTACGCTCCGCTCAAATCGTCAGATTTTTGAAGTATACACTGTTTTGCATGTACTTACCTACCTACCTTATCTTAATCTGACGATTTCGAGTTCTTCTAACGATATACTTTTTTTTCGGCCCCCCCTTAATGAACTGCCCTGCATTAAGAGCCAACATATGGTATAGGTACATTTTCAGGATACAAGGTGTCTCCCAATGTAATAATCTGACGCGCTCGAGTAACTGCAAAAATCCCCGCTCGTGCTCTCCTACCATAATTTTAATTATTATTTTACAAAAATATACCAATTACACTAGAAGTTTTTACTTCATTGTAAGTTTTAACTAACTATGATGAACCGCTAACTACTGAAAGGTTTCCCTTAATAAGTAATTTTTATTTGCCTATGACAGCCATATTTTTTACTAAATCCAATGCTACATTTATTTGTTAATGGTAGCTATACATCATCCCGTCTCTACTTTGTACTCTACTTTGTTCGGTGCAAAAAAAATAATTTTAGGAAAAAAGCCTAATCTTTCTCCTCGCCTGGCAAGGTCTTATGCTGTTCAGAATCGCCTGGAATTGTACACATTTCTTCTAAATGACTTATTCAAACACATACTTAAATTTATACTTTACAGGAGAAGGTTTATTTTACCCCCTAAACTATGCACTTTTCGATTCACCTGGTAGATACACGTGCAGAGTTGATGCCTGCCAGGTCATAATTTTTAGCTTTGGTGTGCTATGAATTATCACTATACAAATTTCTAGCCTTACAGAAAGACCGTTAGTAGGAGAGTTCACTACCTCTCAGACTAAAAATGGAAACGTCTGGTCTAAATAAAGAACATTTTAAACAAAATGAGATGGGGCTCCGTCTTGAAAATCACATCTCATTATAATTATGTTACAATTTGTTTTTAGGGCACGTACAATTTCCTTTCTAAGTACCATTTAATAATTATTATTGCTTGTTATGTCCTTAAATTTTGGCAATTTACATACCCACACAGTGTAGTGTAAAACTTCGGAAAAAGATACTATCTTGTTAACGAAGTTCTCGTCAGTCACAATTTCATTTATCATACCTTACTTAACTGTAATCTATGGTCATATTTATCTTTATTTCATTCTTGCAATAATTGGACTTTGTATGGTTTAAATTAACAATAACAAAATCTTGGAAAGGGTGAAACACTTTAGATATCTGAGTAGCTGGATTGACTGCTGGGTTGAAAGTGATGAAGAAATTTCGACCAGAATAGAACTTGCAACAACAGGCTAACACACAAATTGGACTCGTATCAACCAGTAGAGCAGGCAGGATTCCGAAAGGGATATAGCACCTCTGACCATCTTCTAACAATTAGGACACTAATAGAAAAAGCTAACGAATACCATATAGATCTGCACTTAGCGTTCGTTGACTACGAAAAAGCATTTGACAGCGTGGAAATGTGGGCAATAGAAAAAGCTATAAACAACTGTAGAATAGATTCCAGATACAGAATACTAATACATAATATATATAAGAAAGCAACAATGACAGTACCATTCTAAGAAACCACAAAACCCATACCAATTAACAGAGGAGTGCGACAGGGAGATGTTATTTCTCCTAAACTATTTACATTAGCACTGGAAGATGTTTTCAAAACAATGGAATGGACAAACATGGGAATAAACATAAATGGAAAGAAACTAAACCACCTAAGATATGCAGACGATGTAGTAGTCATAGCATCAAGTTTGGAAGAACTACAAACCATGCTAACCGAACTAGCAAATGAATCTGAACAAATAGGTCTAAAAATGAATTTTGGCAAAACAAAAACAATGACAAACACACAAGACAATCGAAACGTAATAATAAACGACACCACAAGAGAAGCGGTTAATGATTATATATATTTGGGACAGATGATAAAAATAAATAAGGAAAACCAAACAGCGGAGGTAAAAAGAAGGATCAGATTAGCCTGGGCAGGATTTGGAAAATTAAAATGGGTCCCAAAGAATAAAAAAATACAATACTTAAAAACAAGAGTGTTTGACCAGTGCATACACCCAATTCTCACATACGCATGCCAAACATGGACCTTCACCAAGGCAAACATGGATAAAATAATGAAGACACAAAGAGCCATGGAGAGAGCAATGTTAGAAGTACAATTGACAGACAAAAAGGAAAACAACTGGGTCAGCAATATAACAAAAGTCAAAGACGCAGGCCAACATATAGCCAGGCTAAAATGGAGCTTCGCAGGTCATAACGCTAGACAAATGGACAATAGGTGGAATAGCACGATACAACAATGGAGACCATGGACAGGAAAGAGAGCAAGAGGACGACCCCAGATGAGATGGGGAGACGACATTAAAAAGATAGGAGGAACGCACTGGAAACAGAAAGCACTAATTAGAAGCGAATGGAGGAAACTGGAGGAAGCCTATGTTCAAAATTGGACGAATTAAAGGGCAAAAGAAGAAGCAGGAAGAAAAACTTGCAACCTAAATTCAAGACTGTTGTCGACTTTGTGTTTGTTGTATGGAATATAAAGCTGGACAATACCATCTTTTACTCGTCCAGTTTTCTCAAAGCAGTTTAAAATTTTTTGTACCGTCGCCTTATGGAAAGAAGAATCGTTTGGGAAAATATCGTTGAATAAGTTGGCTACTTCAGTATAAGATCTTTTTTTATCGCTTGTCCTCTTATTTTTAAAACAGCTCGATCTTTTTCATAAAAACTGTTGTTATTGTAGAGCTATTAAAAAAGCAAACAACTGTCAGCTTAAGTTATTAATACAATTTATTTTACAAAGCTTTCAAACGCCTTTCAAAATCCCGACAGATTATTGGCATAAAAATTTAGATTGTTCAAGATATGATATTGTTACTATCTCTCGACTAAAATTTGGCCATGCCTGTTATCCCGGACATCTACAATAAGTGACTTGGAGCATATACTTTTTGCATGTGACAAATATGTGACACAAAGAAATCTATTGAATATGTAGCTATTACAAGAAGACGTTTACCCCCATATAATCTGATGAACTTACTAGCTTTGAACAAACCGTCAATCTTTAGGATTCTCCTAGATTATGTTACGTCGTGCAAATTGAAACTTTAGATTGGGTCTAGCTTTGCTACCTTTGCCTTATCTCACTGATAATAATACCCCGTATCCCTACTTGGTCTGTGGTTAGTCACTTTGAACGACCTGGATGCAAAAAGTTTTTTTCCCTTCCCTACCCTTGATTGTTGGATTGGATTCGTAATAGTCTTGGTGTATGGTAGGTTTGGTTAGGCGTTGATTTTAAGAAGTGTTGCTGGCTAGATAGGTGCAGTTCCCAAAGGCCATAAAAGAAAAAAAAAGCTTTTTAAAAAACGTCAGCCTCTTGTTACTTTTATAAATTGTTATCAAAATAACAGCATTCTATATATTTACTCACTTATTTCAAAACTATTTTGGCACTGAGGTTTATTTATTTAAGACCTGCGTGGCTACATAAATTACCAAGTGTTATATACGGCTGAACTCGTATTGCAGTGAGGATTCCAATATTATTGCAATATAATAGAGTGTTGTATTTACACCAAAGGGACTAATAATACCAGAAAAATGGTAAATCTGGCAATATTGCAAGTATAAATGAGGCGCTCAGAGAAACAGTGGCCTAACCCACAAACTTAACATTTTTAGATTAATATATCAATAAAAGCAGCAACATTAAATCTTGGAATTAACAATGGTCTACAAAATCTACCTCTTCATAAGCATAATGAAAATACGAATGCAAAGATTGCATTTATCTCAAAATTCGTTTTTGGGGTTAGGCCACTGTTACGCCGAGCGCCTCAAATTTAAAATCTTTACATTGCAGAAAGGCGTAACCCGATTTTTGTAATATTAGCACCATACATTTTAAGAGATAATTAGACATTTCCAGACTAAAATATGAACATAACTAAATATTTCAGGAAAACTTCAGCAACCAACTTATGACCGAAAATCAAATATTACAAATTATTAACATTATCATTAATATTACTTATCAGAATCGCAATGATAAAGACCTTCAAATAAATATATATTGATTTGGCTGAGTGGATTTGAACACAAAACCATGAAAAAATCCACGAATAAGAAACAATTTTAAAAGGAGAGGAGAGAAAAAAGAAATGAAGTAGAGTTGTGGTCGTTATCATGAGAGGAGATCCCCTATAGAGATAATATAAACGATGAATATCACAAGGAGAAACAATTAAAATTCTATAAAAGTAAATACTTACAATATTATTTTACGAAAATTTCCTGAAAATTAAAAGAGCACTTAAAACTTTCAAGAACTTGTCTTCATTTTATTTCTCTTTTCCAATTACGAAAATCAACTAAATAAATTAAATTTCCTCCATTTTTACTTGTTCGTCTCCCTTAACTTCAAGCTTGATTTACCTAAAACTTTAGCTTGAAGCTGAGATAAAAATAAAGTGAAACTATGCCACTATAGTCCATTTACTCACGGTTTTTGCTGTGAAATTTAAAAATCCGCTTAAATTAAAATGTAATTTGGCATACACATAATCAACATGTCCTGTGTGTAATTTTGCCCTATGGACAAGTTTCACCCCTTCTCGGGGGTGAAAAAACATACGTTCAAAATAAGTTCGAAATTGGATAAAATGACGGATTCTGAGCAAATTTTATTCTATTATAGAGTTTTTCCACCAAGTCGATAATTTTCGATTTATTTGCTAGTGAATATGTTCATTTTCAACAAAAAAATATACACCTTATTAGACGTGTATTTTACCGACAAAATAGTCTTAGGAAACATACAGATTATAAAAAGAGTAAAAAAATGGTGTATATAATATAAAGTCTGTACACCCAGTAGAAGCAGAGTTGTAGCTAATGAAAAGTAGGTTCTTATTCATCAAATTCCAAATCGAATATTGCAACGTGAAATAGCCAAAAAATTAAGCACTTTTCAGGGAGAACCTACCATAACTTTTTTAAAGTGTTTAAAAAAGTTTTCGTACTTCCGGGCCTAAAGTGACAACTTCACTCCCTTGTGACAGGTACTAAAGTGTCACATTTAATCCCTCCGGGATTAAATATTGACGAAACTCCCGGAACGATTAAATCACAAACAAACGAATTTAAGGGATATTTTATTGAAAAATATAATTAATTAGAATGGTAATTAACGTTAATATTCAAATTAATGATGGCACTGTTTTCTGAATTTTTGATCACAAAATTTCGGTCAATTTTATTTTTGGTGTTTCTAATCGCAATTAGGAAGGAATCGCCCAAATCTCTCACATCGTCGATTTCTAAATCAACCAACTCTTTTCCACGACAAGCTCCCGCAACGCCCAAAATAAGTGCAACCTACAAAAAAATTGATTTCTTAAAATTTCTGAATATAAACAAATTTCCAAATTTACCTTAAGCATTAAATATTTATCATCCGGAGCCTCCCGTAAGAACTGATCTACCTGCTCAGACGTGAGAATTCTTGACTTCTTTGGCTTAAATCCCTCATTTCTTCTCTTCAAAAAAGCTAATAATTTTGGAAATTTACTTATATCAATATCTTCTCTAATGTTAATAACCGATTTCAGCATTGAGTAATGTGCCCAGAGAGTTGAGGCACAAACCGCTTTTGATTTATCATCGAAGTAGACTAACAGCGCATTTTCAGTAGGTTGTCTCACATTTTTTAAGCGGCACCACTTTTTAAAAGCATCGTACTGCTGCTCGTATAGTTTTCTAGATTTCGGTGGTAACAATTCTTCACCTACTTCGGCTGCTCTTTTATTAATATCAGATACACCTTCTTCACTCATGATACCAATAATTATCAATAACAATGTTTCTTTACAATGACACTAGTAATGACAATGTTTCTAAATTATAACTGTCACAACGCAATGTTACTATGGTAACTTATTTTAAAGACAGTTTATTAAATGAGTTGAAGAGAGAAAAAACTGATTGAAATTATTGAAATAATTAATAAAATCATACCGGAAGTACGAAAAGTATCGTATATACCTTGCGACTGAAGTACATTTAATCCTTCAGGTAAATTATGGCCCTCCCTGCGGTCGGGCCATAAACTTTACCTTCAGGATTAAATGTACTACTTCAGTCCCGCGGTATATAATGTACTATTATTTTTGAGATTTAAAAAAGTTTTTAACATCAAAAGCAAATAAGTTACACTCAAAATAATGTTAGTCCCTTTTTTGGTAATTTTTTTTTATAAAAATCTCCCCCTAATTAACAAACCCAAATAAAATTAATCGTTACCGCTTCACATTTTTTTTTGAAACAAAATTCCATTTTTTTTAAATAACTTACAAAAATATTAGTGATATTGTCCTTTTCATGATTATTTTCCAGTGCGTAACAAATGATAGCAAAAGGGTAAGTCCGTGATAATACACATTTATGACATTTATTCTAACATGACATTTTAGTTAAATCTGACAGTTGTCACATTTTATTTTCAATTTGGAATAAAAATCAATCAAATGTGTTTCTTGCATTTATAAAATGGTATTTTCTTTGATTTGTATAGTCTTATAAATTATACAGATTATATTTGTAATAATTATCTAATTAAAAAAAATTATTTTTTATTATGGCGCCATCTATCGGCAACTAGAATAACTAGAATAAATGTTGTAAAAATGTCACCGACGAAATGTAATCACCGACGTGCCTTTTTTTCTGTCACATACAATTTAATGCGTTAGAAAGAAATCGAAAAACTGTGACGCACTGAAAGATGATCATGAGAAATACTGTAGCAAAAATCTTACCGGGTAAAAAAATAGGTATTGCTCTTCTGAATATTTCGGATTTTTTGTTTTCCTGAAAGACAAAAATTGGTTATAAGACTTTTAAAAATTGGCATACACTCGAGCTGAACTCGATGATCAAGCCCTTTTAACTATAGCATTTTTAAAAATAAGCACTTTGAACCGATGAAACTTATAGATCATATTATACACAATACATCAGGAAAGTAATTTGTGAAGCTGTAATGATTAGTTTCATGTAGGATGCTAATTAAGGGGCAATTTTCACGATTTTCTTTTTACCAAAAAAGCGACCATTATTATTTTGATCGTAACTTACTTTTGATGTTGGATTTTTTTTTTAAAACCAAAATAAAGCTTTTTTCAAACAGTTTAAAATAGTTTGATGAGCTTTCCCAGAAAACTGCTTCATTTTTACTTTATCGTACTACATACGCAACGCAGTATGAGTATAATAGATAAAGCTATAGGATCGTGCAAAAAAAATTTTTTCAGATTTCACTTTTTTTCGACGTTTTGAGTCCCCCTGAGTCTAAAAAGCAAATAAAAAATATCCCGGGTTATCCCCGGGATCTTTTTTGAGTAAACCGCTTATATACCGCATCCTAATCCGTGTATAAGGCAAATTTTATCGTATTATGATTTGTGGATCCGTCAGAAGAATTAAGCCGGAACATGAAGTTACTTATGGTCGTCTTTTGTTTTTTTATCCGTCTTACCAGCTTACCAACTCTGTATTCTTTGGATAAATTGGTTGCAGATTCACCTCCCTCTAACCGTTTGTTAATGTCGTGTTGATTTTTACTTTATCGTACTACATACGCAGTATGAGTATAATAGATAAAGTTATAGGATCGTGCAAAAATTTTTTTTTCAGATTTCACTTTTTTTCGACGTTTTGAGTCCCCCTGAGTCTAAAAAGCAAATAAGAAAACATGTCGGAAATATGTACGTATGTACGTACGTATGTACGTACGTATGTACGTACGTATGTCGCCACCGCCCAGCAAAAACTACTGGACCGATTTCGATGAAATTCGGTATGAGTAAGTTTAAGAGAATTTTGTCGAGAAACTAAGCTTCTAAAAAAACCTCTCAAAGGGGGACCGAAATAGGGGGGCTATTTGGGGCCCATTTTTGCAAATTTTGACCGAAACGAATGAAATTTAACTTAAAGTTAGCTCATCGACAGGTAAATAGAAATACGGAATTTGACATTTCCAAATCCAAAATCGCGGCCAGCATGGCCGACCGCCCACCCGATACATTTCCCTACCAATCTAAAAACTTGTTTAAGATAAATTTAATTTGAAAAAACATTTATATAGCCTAAAGATGGGGCTATAATAAGAATATTATCGTTTTTCAGAAAAAGTTATGGGTTGCCTATATTTAAGGGGTCAAAATTTGACATAAATTTGAACTAGATTTTCTCAAAAATGAGTCCAAGGAATTTGTTTATTTTTTGATATATTTTTGATATCCTATCGGTAAATTGAATAACATCGGTCAGATTAACTCCTCATAGGAGGGGAGTTATGAATTTTTTATAAAAAAATATTCGAGTGCCCGTAACTACCTCTGTAATAGAAACTAAAATTTGAAATTTGGCAGACCTATATAGTACTTTGTTATCTATTAGCACAATAAATTTTACCCACAATATGGCTTCCGGTTTAACCGGAAATGAAAAAAAATCTTAATTTTTTACATACGCACTATATATTTTTACATATTTTGAAAGAATGTAAAATTATCTTTCCATTGACATAAAACTCGTTGCTGTAACTCAAAAACTCGAAAAGTTACAGAAAATTGAAATTTTGCTAGAATCTTGTGTGTGTGTGTCCCTCTCACGCGATCATAGCAGAGCATTATTATAGGGCAGTCAATGAGGGTATTTGGCTCCGAATTCCATCCTACTACATCGATGTACTTGATATTTTCACAGTAAGTAGGGAATAGCTCAAGAAACAAAATCTACCCTATATACTATGGCGCTTTTATCTTGGGGCAATTCCCACCCCTTCAAGGGGGTGGAAAATTTATTGGTCAAAATAAGCATGGAAGTGGCTAGAGAACCTATTTTTAAGCAAAAACTGATCTATACTTTTTTTTGAGAACTCAATCCTTTTAGAGTTATGCGTAGTTGAAAATTTGCCATTTTCATTTAAAAATGACACGTTTTCGGACGGTTTTTTGTGAATACCTTAAAAACTATGCATCAAACTAAAAACACTATATAAAAATTTTTTTTAATTATAAATAACAAAGAGATTCGTTCCTTCGTAAATTTTCTATTTATAATACAAAAAGAGATATGGTGGGGCCAAAAGAGTTTGTTTTTTGGTGCATGCTCAAAGTGCTCATGCTTTTGTAGTGTTTGAAAAGGCCTTTAAAACGAGCACCGTTAAATGTCGGTTACATTCAAACTAAGCGAGATATGGTGCAAAAAGATATATTAATGTACTTTAAGGAAACATGAGAAGTACATACATTTAACCCCTCATTCACTAGAATTTAAATGCATTGTTTTTCTTTTGCAATATCTCTTAATATAGTGTTATTTCTACTTTCAAAAAGTTGGAGGGGTGAAAAAAATAAGACCAAATTATAGAGCGCATTTTTAAATTTTCTTAAAATTCTTCCTTTTGCTCCATGCAATTCGAAAATAAAAATGTTCTATCCCCGAGAAGTGGTGAGAACCGCCCCCATGATAAAAGCGCCATTATATATAGGATAGACTTTGAATTAGGAGATTGGGCTTTGGGCTACTCCCAAAATTTCATTACAATCCATGCAGTAAAATGCAAATATTGTAAACTATTAATTTCTCAGAAAAATGGACTAATTTGAAATGAAAGTATGACTAATATTCTATTGATTTATGCAATAATCTATAGTGTGTCCCCGAACATTTTCTCAAATGCGGGAATTAATGATGCGTAGAACCATAAAATATTTTCAAGTATACAAGGTGTTTCTAAAATATCAAAATAACGAGTAACTTTGTTATTTTTATAGAATGCCAGTATCTAGTGCGATAACGATAATAGATCGGTACTATAAAGTTCTCGGGCGGCCCTTCCGTCCAGCGTTTTTTATTATGTTACGTTGAAATATTCGATACATTTGATTAGCTATAACTCTGCGTCTTCTGGGTCTACAGACTTCAAATATACACCATTTTTTTTTCAATTTTTTTCAGACTATATGTTTGTTACGGATATTTTTTTAAGAAAATACTTGCTTTTTGAGTTATTTATGATAAACTATCTAAAAATGTGTTTTATTTAAAGAAATATGAAAATATTCACTCGCAAATAACTCAAAAAGTATTGACTTAGTGAAAAAAAACTCTATAGAACAAAAGTTCAATAGAATTAGTCATTTTAACCACTTCCACTTTTTCTCCCACGAAATGGGGTGAAACTCACCTCCAGGGCAAAAACTTACATCGGCACAATATCACTTTTTTCTTTGACATGTTTGCTATGTGTATGCCAATTTTAATATCAATCGAAGCCGTTGTTTAAAATTGTGAGGTTTTTCCAATATTTTACCGTGAGTGAATGGACTACTAGAAATTGGAGTATTTCGCGAACACTGTTCCAGTTTCCCGCCAGCGATTCTCCCGTAGAAGAGCATATTCACCATTATTGTAGCGTGTTTCTTGCGGATATCTGATATGGGGGAGCATGATATGTGCATTTTTAGATTTTGGAAGTTACACTGTCATGTAGATGGGATCGATTTCAGTTTTGGGGTATATTTTTTTCCGGTAGTTAGATCAGTCTAAGGAAAGTTATCAACAAAGTGTACAAATATCATAAAAATATCAGTCAAATACAAGCAGTAAATGCATTTAGGCTAATACCACGGTTTTGTACCCTTTTATGAAAATAATACATCTTCTTCTTTGTGTGCCGTTCTTGTTTTCAAGTATTCTAAATGGGAAACAAGCCACAATTTAACTAAAAAAATGATTTTATTAACGTTTCGACGTCCACATCGGATGTCGTTGTTAAAATACAAAATATTAATAAATTAAACTAAAATATTGTTGCTTAGTAAACAATTCATCTAATAATTTAATTTAATCTAACTCATTTATATCGGCAATTCAGACATATATACATGTTAAAGTAGAAGACTCCATAATAAAGCACGAGGAAAATCCAGGAAAAAACCTCGTGATACCATCCCGACATCGTAAGTATTTGGTCTTGCATTTAGTTTACTCTTAAAACTAATACCAAATTCGGACTTTAATATATAATATAATATATACAGTGCTAGTCAAAAGTCCGTACCCCCCTCGTATCTTTTTAACGGTTATACCTATAATAGTGAAATTTGGAGGGAGGAAATAAACGGACGTGAGCTTTTTAACTAGACAGATGACGTAATAGTGACAGATGAAGTTACAGAGCCACTGTGACCGATAATTTTAAATGGGACCTTATGGCAAGTGACACTTCGTTTGAAAGGTATTCAAAATACCTATTCAGTCATACTAATTTTCTTGGGTTTTAGTTGATTTTGATTTTGGTGAATAAATTAAATGAATATAATATTTTAGTTTCGCATTTAATAAAAATGCAAATGTCCGCCTATGGTTTTTTTGTCAAAAAGGTTGACGTATTTCAATTCTCTAGTAGTTTCTACGTCAACGTCAACCTATTTGACAAGTAATTATATGCGTAATTTTGAATTTTTATTAATTAAGTACGAAACTACAATTTTATATTTATTTCATTTATTCATCAAACTTAGCTTAAACTCAAACAAAATTAGTATGACTGAATAGGTATTTTGAATACCTTTCAAACGAGGTATCACTTGCCATAAAGTCCCATTTAAAATTATCGGTCACAGTGGCTCTGTAACGTCATCTGTCACTATTACGTCACCTGTCATGACTAGTTAAGAAGCTTATGTCCGTTTATTTCCTCCCTCCAAATTTCACTATTATAGGTATATCCGTTCAAAAGATACGAGGGGGGGGGTACGGACTTTTGACTAGCATGTATGTTATTTTAAATTATAAATAATACAATAAACAGCAAAAGTAACGCACCACCTTACCACCTTAAAAATGGGACATTTTTGATGTCTCGTATTTCCTTATCCTATTGTCCGATTTGAGTGATTATTTAGCATATTATAGCCTTATTCTTTGAGGATATCGGTTGTAAAAATCACACTGTGTTTTTTCCTCAAAGTTCGAATCACCCTGTGGAATATTCTAGCCTATGTAAAATATTGAAATTAATAATTAATGATAGCCATGTTCTTCATCAGCACAGGGTGTTTCTTAATAAGTGCGACAAACTTTAAGGGTTAATTCTGCATGAAAAATAGTGACCGTTTGCTTTATAAACATATGTCCGCACATATTTTGTTTCCGAGATACGGGATGTTGATTTTTTTCTTACAAACTGACGATTTATTTATTGCTCTAAAACCGGTTGAGATATGCAACTGAAATTTGGTAATTTTTAAGAACTAATTATTGCGCATTTTTAACATACAAGTAAGAATTTTATATTCACCATTGGCGTGTATACGGGTATAAACATTTAAGATACATCCCGTATGCAAGCTAATGGTGAAAATTAAATTCTTAGTCGTATGTCAAAAAATACGAAATAGATACCTCTTAAAACATACCAAATTTTATTTGCATATCTCAACCGAATTTAGAGCAGTAAATAAATTGTCAGTTTGTAAAAAAACAACATCCCGTATCTCGGAAACGAAGCATTTGCGGACATATGTTTATAAAGCAAACGGTCGTTATTCTTTAATGTAGAATTATCCCTTAAAGTTTGTTTCACTTATTTAAAAACACTTCTAAATTTAGAAGAACATGGCCAGTTTTTATAGTACCTAACTTTTTTATTATCCAATAAAAGCGAATAAATAAAAAAACAAAATGTTAAGAATGCCTGAAGCTACAATCGAGTTTTAACTTTATTATTTTATTTATGCTAGAATATTCCACAGGGTGTTCCGAACTTTGAGGAAAAAACACAGTATGATTGTTACACCCGGTATACAATGACATTTACATGTCTAGCAATAATGTTATTACATCGATATTCTTAAAGAATGAGGCTATATATAACACGCTAAGAAAATCACTCAAATCGAACAACAGGTTTCGGAAATACGTGGCATCAAATACGTCCCATTTTTAAGGTGGTCTGTTAATTTTGATGCTTAGTGTATTAATAACACATAGATATACAGTGTGCTGGAATAAGTGTTACTCCCCCCCGCCCCATATTACCTTAATTATTTTTAGCACATTAGCAAAACGCTTGGAGAGGTCGATTTTTAAAATAATCATAGTATACAGAGAGAGTCGTAAAGTGGAATAAATTCAATATCTCAAATACTAACTGTTTTTTTGGAAAATGCTCAGACCCGTCGATTAGTATTTCAAATTGTCCTTTTTGACATTCAATAATAATGTATACAGGGTGTCCCAATTTAGAGATATGACGTCATCGTCGATTTTCTTAAATGGCAACACTGTCATTTTGATAGCTAATTTGATAGGGTTTGTAAAGTTATACATAACAAATATCAAATTTTTATTCTCTACCATTTACAAGATAATAGAAAATAACAAAGTTATATCTGTAATTTGGAATATATTCAATAATTAAAATACTAACTGTTTTTTTGAAAAATGCTCAGACCCGTCGATTAGTATATCAAATTGTCCTTTTTGACATATAATAATAATGTATACAGGGTGTCCCAATTTAGAGATATGACGTCATCGTTGATTTTCTTAAATGGCAACACTCTCATTTTGATAGCTATTTTGATAGGGTGTGTAAAGTTATACACAACTGCAAAATTTCAAATTTGTATTCTCTACCATTTAGATGATAATAAAAAATAACAAAGTTATGAAAAAGAAGTAATCAACTAATAATTGAATTTAATTATTTCAATAAATTAAGCAAAAACTCATAATGTTGCCCTCAATTTTTGTCAAATTGTCAATGGGCAACGTTATGAGCATATGCTTAATTGAAATAAATAAATTCAATTATTATTTGATTAGGTACTTCTTGTTCTTCATAACTTTGTTATTTTTTATTATCTTGTAAATGGTAGGGAACAAAATTTTGAAATTTTTCAGATGTGTATAACTTTACACACGCTATCAAAATAGCTATCAAAATGATAGTGTTGCCATTTAAGAAAATCAACGATGACGTCATATCTCTAAATTGGGACACCCTGTATACATTATTATTATATGTCAAAAATGACAATTTGATATACTAATCGACGGGTCTGAGCATTTTTCAAAAAAACAGTTAGTATTTTAATTATTGAATATATTCCAAATTACAGATATAACTTTGTTATTTTCTATTATCTTGTAAATGGTAGAGAATAAAAATTTGATATTTTGCAGTTACGTATAACTTTACAAACCCTATCAAATTAGCTATCAAAATGACAGTGTTGCCATTTAAGAAAATCGACGATGACGTCATATCTCTAAATTGGGATACATACTATACAAATGTATACATTGGTATACATTTTTATTGAATGTCAAAAAGGACAATTTGAAATACTAATCGACGGGTCTGAGCATTTTCCAAAAAAACAATTAGTATTTGAGATATTGAATTTATTCCACTTTACAGACTCTCTCTGTATTATAGCATCAACTTTACGCGTATCCTATTATTCTGATTACAAAAATGTATAATGAATGTATAATGAATTTAATCCTTTTTGAGAGCGTAGGCACAAAATTTCGGTCAAATTCTTTTTAAACGCATTATTTTTTTTCGAATCCTGAGAAAACTAAACAAGTCTTTTTGAAAAATTTAAACACAGAATAAAAGATTACATTATTACCGAGGACTGAAGTCCCTTATAATAAACAAATAGTTTCTTTTGAATGAAATATTTGAAATTAAAAATCAGACTAATTTTTTTCATTTTTCCCCCTGTGACTTATTCAAATAAACATTATGGAAATTCTGGGGGACTTTTACCCTCTATAATACTGTAGTATTTTATTCTGCGTTTAAATATTTTTAAAATACTTATCTATTAGTTGTCTCAGGGTTCAAAAAAACTGAGTGCATTTAAAAAGAATTTGAATGAAATTTGGCACCTACACTCTCAAAAAAGATTAAAGTATTATACATTTTGTAATGAGTAATGAGTATTTTAAAATCTTTAATTTCCGACTGGTACATTATTTGATAAATAATGACATGATTTCGAAGTCAGTTAAATATGATATAATGCCCTAGGGCGTTATTTTGAAAAATAACTAGTTAAATACTCTCAAGTTGACAAATACAAACCTAAAAAAAACTATGGTTACCACAATTACGTTACGACTATTGCTGCTAAATGTACTTATTTGAAAACTAATTAATTCAAAATTCATTCAAATTTTTTGCATATAAAGAAGAGTTTAGTCGGATATTAAACGTTGAAGGCAACACGGGTATTATAGATAATAACGCTTTCGGCCAACGTATAAAGTTATGCGTGTCACCTGAAAAGGTATCGCGTAAAGTTCGAAACATTGATACTATACCTAATATACTATGGGTATTTTAAAAATCGACCTGTCCGAGCGTGTTAAAAATAAATAAGTTAATAAGGGGGGTAACACTTATTTCAGTGCACTGTATAAATAATACTGAAATGTAAAATATGTACTATCCTCGATATAATCAACTATTCTAAATGAGAAATAAGCCACAATTTAAATAAAAAAAAATGATTTTATTAACGATAATATATGTCTGGATTGCCGATATAAATGAGTCAGATTAAATTAAATTAGTAAAGCTTGTAGTAAAGATTTTTTTGCAATCTAATGTCGTATGTGTCCAGACGAAATAAGTCCAAGCAATTAACAGTAATGTATGTGATACTCAATCAAAAGCTTTTTCGATGTCTGTAAAGCACATGTTAATATTTTTCCTAAACTCAATGCTCTTTGTAAGAGTATTGGCATGCTAAAAAGAGCTCCCGAGTACCCATACGGTTTCGAAAACCGAACTGTTCATCAGCAGTTATCCCCTCACTAAGATTATATAATATGTGAAAACGCAATATTTTCATATAAATTTTGAGCATGTGACTTATCAACTAACATCTTAAATCAATGACGTAAACACTAACTAACCGCCTGGCAGACGGGTTTAACATTTTAGTGGTAATTTTTGTTTTTGTTAAATATTTTAATGCAAAAAAATATCTCTATGACTTAGAGAAAGTATTGATTATCTAAAAAACACAGTAATTTATCTAGTTTTTCTGTATTTATTAAAATAATAAACATTATAACAAGAATGAGAGGATTGTTTGTGTACCTTTTTACTCCTGAAAAAAAAGTGTGATAAAAATTAAACAAATTAAAGAATCTTAATAAAAATTTATAATCGAGTTAAACAAAGAGAAAAAGGTTTTAAAAAAATGTTAAAACAAAAAAAAACTGACAGGTACTATAGTTAGTACAGTGTAGCAATGGTAGTCAGTGGTAACATTTTCATCACAAATTGATTCCACTTCGCTTACATCGTCTTATACCTCATCAAACCATTTTAAAAGAGTTTCCTCACGGTCTTTATTTCCTCATTTAATGATTTTTGATGAACTGGGGCACATTATATGTAATGACAAACTGAGCACAAACAGCTATTAGACGGAAATCACATTTTGAGCCTAAATATCTTTCGAATAACAACCTGCCGCAAATTGCCGAATTCAATACTACTAAAGAACAACCCAACTTGAAAAGTCATAAACGGGTGACCTTAAAAACTTTCTAGGAAGGGAAATATCCGACATTCGACAAGCGATGCCGTCTGAGAAACGGAGTGTTAGTACTTCAGGGTTAAACTATTAAGTCGATAGTCGCTATACTGTGTGATATTCCTTGTCTTGGGGATAGTTACAAATATTGATTCTAACCAGTTGTCTGGTAATTTGCCGCTGCTGTAAATGTTGTTAAAGAAGTAGGTGCTAATCGCAACACTCTCATTAACTAAATAATTGTAACAATTTTGTGGGTATTTCGTCAGAACTAGAAGCTTTTCTTTGTTTCGCTTGGTCGATGGCCTACTGAACTTCTGAGATTAGGATCGGTGGACCTGTATCTCTGCTAGATGATATTTCTTCTTAGATTCTTTGCATAATATTAAATTCATAAGACCATGTAATATATTAATGGAAATTTACCTACTTTCAAAGATTTATTAAATATGTAAAACAACCCATCTAGCAAGATAACGTTACCTTAACGTTAAATTTAGGTTTTTTGGATTGTTACGTAACATCTATCAAAAAATGACGTTACTAATACGAAATTTTAATACGTATATTATACGTATGAATTTATTCGTTTCTGAAACGGGGCTCTTTGGTAGGTATTTAATACGTATGATTTTATTCGTCCCTAAAACGTGGATTTTTGGTAGGTATTTTTGATGAATAATTTTGACAATTTTTTTTTATACAAATTTTCTTTATTTACACTAATATTACAACTTAATAGTTATTTATGATATAAGTGTTAAAAGTACACGTTTAAGGCACGCATGTGAAAGTTTGCAGAATGAGCGATAGCGAGTTCTGCAATTCACATGAGTGCCTTAAAAATGTACTTTTTAACACGCATATCATACAATATTTTTTCTACAAACGTATTTACACGACAATATCTACAAAAACTTTTACTTGAACGTGAGTGACATTCCATTTTTATATTTTTTTGACATTACGTCGAAATTGTCTATACGGTCAATACGAACTGCAGTGCCTTAAATAGTATATTAAGTATGGAGAACGGTAAGGGTTTTATACCGACCGAAGACAATTGTTTGGAGGAGGAGCGGAGCGACGACTCCAATTATTGTCTGAGATGGGTTACCCTTAACGTTCGACATGCTTATAACGTTTTTTGCAAGATTGATACCATTATAAATTATAAAACGCATATAAAACTTCGTCCATTAAAAGTAAAATCAAATCATTTGTTCTTAAGATACGCCAAAGGAAAATGTTGTGCTCAAGTAATAGGGAAAGGGACAATCGGGGGCTGGCCTTCTCAAATTCTTAAATTTGCCTAATCCCGAGAACTATACTGGCCATTGGTTCAGGAGGACATCAGCAACGCTTTTGGCTAATAATGGTGTTGATGTCCTCGGATTAAAGCGTCATGGAGGTTGGCGTTCATCGACAGTGGCAAAAAGCTATGTAGAAGATTCTCTTCAAAATAAAATAGATTTTGCCGAAAAAATATTGTGCAATACTAGTAATACTACTAATGTATGCGATTCTGCAGAAGTTTCTGTTAGAAGTGAAACCACAGCCCAAACAAGTGGGATTTCATTAAATAATTTAACAAATTGTACCATAAGCTTCAATATTAATAAATAATTCGTTAGTTTTCTTTATTGTTTCAAAAAATAAATTAAAATTAAGAGATTTTTTAACTCGACGGTAAGTGAATTACTTACCGTCGAGTTGGAGTACTTACCGTCGAGTTGGATTACTTACCGTCGAGTTGCTAGTAAATGTCACCTACTGACGTAAAATCTGTCACAAATCAAAAAATATTTTAAAGCACTAGTGCCTTAAAGTAACATTTTTAAGGCACGTATGGAGTGCTAAAAATTGCATTTTTAACACGGTTGTAGAAAAACGTAATTAAATTAGTCTATGTATCTAACTATTAAAACAAGTATTTTTAAAATTAACTGTACGCACTTCAAAGATTCTTGCCCTGAGATATTTTCCTGTTTTCTTTTACAAATAAAAATAATTTGTTATTGCAACCTTTTAACCTGAAAATTAAAAAGCAAACTGAAACTTGTGCAATAACAAAGAGAGGCATTTATAATAATTCTTAATTGCGTTCATATTCAAATTTTCCGCGCGTGTATCTGTCCATGGCGCTTGTTGTACGAATTGGTACGACCTCACTTCGGCTTCGGCCATCTTACCTTGCCGTAGCGGTGATGTTTTGTCAAACGTGTATGATTGTTTGTGTTTGTGCTTTGGATACTTTTATAATAAATTTAATAGCATATTGTGATAGTGCATAAAAATGGTGTCCTGTTCTCAAGGCAGTTGCAGTTGTTCAGGGAATGTTCTTGTGCTTTTGGGGATATTCCAGGAATGTTTTTAATGTCCTGTGTATAATTCTAGAAACATACATGTAATGTTTTGGTGTTATTAGGGGGTACACAAAGAGCTTTTTTTAACAACAGGTCAAATATGTAATAAATGTTTATTTCAATTATTTAATAAAGGTGTCAGCATCATATATGTGGTTTTATTTACACAATAATTTTAATTCCTTTTTATATATTATTTATACCGAAAATTAAACTAGAAAATAACGTTTTTGTGACGTTAAAAAGGTTACGTAGAAATAACGTAAAACTTTTGACGTAACTTCTTCCAAAATGTTGACGTTTGTTTGACGTCATATATACGAACATTGTTAGCTGTGAAAGGTCGTGATAGTATAAAACTGAATTCCCTAAAAAAATTAGGTGGTATGGTGGTTATGAGTTATTTAAAACCAATTTAGCTATAGATTTATTAAGAAGTGACTACGACATAATTTATATTCGAGGATTTTATATTCCCCCACACCCACCACTGACTTGAGCTTCTGGTGACCGCGCCTGTCTTGGCTCACGCCATTATCTCAAGGCACACATTTCTTCGAATGTATGGCGGAGGCGCCGATTATAGGGTTCCCGTTACCAGATTCTTTGTTTTTGTCGATGATCGAAGGCTGAAATCCCTTAGAAAGACGCAAAACGTGTAATTTATATTCTCGGAGAGGATCCGTTAACGACGATTCAATATTGTTCCTGAAACGCCAGTAATGCAGCGATAGGGGTGATAGTAGGAAGAGTTGATTTATAAAGTGTTTTTTAGAAGAGATGGGAGCAAAAAGGAGCTCATTGGCACGTCGTTTGTAACATGTAAACAGTGAAATGTATATTTTTTACTAACTATATAGAATATTTGAATCATTGAGAATAACAGGCATGTTATACCAAAGATTAGCTACATAATATGTAACAATGAAAATCGATATTTAGCACAAATCGATATTTTATTTAATATTCGAAATCCCGTTAACTTCTCCATCACAAAAATATAAAGGTTTGTTATGTTATACAGGGTATTTACAAAGTTATAAGTAACGAATGTTTTACGAAAATCGTAATAAGTTCAGCTCCCTGTATAAATAAAAATAAGCACAACAGCAATGGTTTATTGGTGCCATATTTTTTTGTTGATTGTCAAAATTTAGAAAAATGGTTGATAATGCTAATTTTCTTTATATTGAATACAGGATGAGTCAAAACGCAAGTACATTATTTTCTCAGTAATTTTAAATAGAACACCTTAATTAATAACTTGCTCTGAAAAATGAAAATATCTCGAAAACAAACGAATTTAGGCATACGGAATATTATACAAAAATTAAGGTACGGTAATGATACTTTTCGATAATGATATAAAATACAGGGTGTTCCATTTAAAATTTCTGAGAAAAGAATGTACTTGCGTTTTGACTCACCCTGTATTCGATATAAGGAAAATTAGCAATATCAACAATTCTTAAAAACTTTCATTTCACAATCAACAAAAAAATATGGCACCAATAAACTATCGCTGATGTGCTTTTTTTATTTATACAGGGAGCTCAACTTGTTACGATTTTCATAAAAAATTGGTTATAACTTTGTAAAAGCTCTATATAACATAACAAACCTTTATATTTTTGTGATGGGGAAGTTAAGAGGATTTCGAAAATAAAATAAAATATAGGGTGTTCCATTTAAAAAAAACATATGTTTGGTCTGCCACTATGTTATCGAACACCCTGTAACAATCTAACTAATTTCGTAATATGAAGCTGAAATTTGGCCACAATTTTTAATATTAACTTTTTAAATCGCAGAAATGTCTGTCAATTACAGTTCATATTTCTAATAATGTTTAAAAAGTAATGACAAAAAATTTTTTTGTCTTACAATAATTTTAAATTCGATATATTTACCTGTACAAGTGTGCTGCGAAGTAATGAAGGCAACCTGTGTCAGTACCCAGATGGCCGGTACGGTGTTTGAGGAAGCATGGGGAATAATATATAAAAGAATCAGCTGTCTTAAAATGATTTTTTTCCGACTTTGCTAGCTCTTGGTCCATGGATGGTTTGACTTCTAACTTCTAGGTACCAAGAGATGTTTTCTAGAAGGTTCTGTTATTTATATATTCCGGAAAGTTTTCTTTTGTCGGAAAATATTTTATAAATTTTTGTCATGTAGTATTTGTGTGTGTATTCTATTTTATATTCGTGAACTGTATTTTCAATGGACGAGTCTATCTATTGTGACTGATACTTGTGAATAGGTGAAGCTGATGGAAAGGTTGTCATGTTATATTATTTATGTAGGATTTGTTTGGGATTGGAGAAATTTTTTGTTGTGTCTGGTTTTATATCTGGCACGAGGCATTGTCTGTGTAGTGTAATATATGTGTATTAGATGACTAGATGAAGCAACGTTGATATGGATGTATATGTATATAGGGCAGTCAATGAGGGTATTTGGCTCCGAATTCCATCCTACTACATCGATTAACTTGATATTTTTACAGTAAGTAGAGAATAGCTCAAGAAACAAAATCTACCCTAGCCGATGTGTGCTTTTATCTTGGGGGTGGTTCCCACCCCGTCTCGGGGGTGGAAAATTTTTTGGTTAAAACAACTAGGATAGTGGCTAGAGTACCTAAGCAAAAACTGTTCTATAATTTTTTTTTTTGAAAACTCAATACTTTTTGAGTTATTCGTGGTACAAAATTGGTCATTTTCATTGAAAAATGACACCCTTTCGGACGGTTTTTTGCGAATACCTTAAAAACTATGAACCTAACGAAAATAACTGTATAAAATATTTTTGTAGCTTATAAAAAAACAAAGAGATTAGTTCCTTCATAAATCTTCTAGTTATAATCAATTACTTTTAATGGGAAATAAGCCACAATTTTACCAAAAAAATAATTTTATTAAAGTTTCGAAGCCCAAATCGGGTTTCGTTGTCAAAATATAAAATACTACTAAAATAAACAAAAATGTTGTTGCTAAGTAAAAAAATTCTTTTAATAATTTATTTAATCTGACTCATTTATATTGGCAATTCAGACGTATATTATACATTTTAAAGTAGAAGACTTTAAAATGATACCGAAAATATTTATGAGTTGCGTTCCTGGGACGACTTTATATGCCAATATAAATGACTCAGATTAAATAAATTATTAGAAGAATTTTTTTACTTAGCAACAACATTTTTGTTTGTTTTAGTAGTATTTTCTATTTTGAAAACGAAACCCGATTTTGGCTTCGAAACGTTAATGAAATTATTTTTTTGGTAAAATTGTGGTAAGAAATGCCCCAAGAAAATAGCTTCGGAATAACATCTTCTAGTTATAATACAAAAATAGATATGGTAGGTGAGATGATTTTGTTTTTTTTTGTATACATGCTCAAATTGGTGTATTCAACTTGAAATAACAGAGAAACGGTCGATTATAGGTGTTTAATGCTACCAATACCTTTTGTAGTGCTTGAAAAGACCATTAAAATGAGCAATATTAAATGTCGACTACATTCTAACTCTGCTGAAAAATTTGATGACTAATGTATTTTAAGAAAACATGAGAAGTATATTTAACCCTTCATCCATCAGAATTTACATGCAACGTTTTTCTTCTACAATACTTTTTATTATAATATTATTTCTATGTTTAAAGTATTGAACAGGTGTTACTGGGCTGTTACGGCTTTTAAAAAAAATAAGATCAAATTATAGAGCGCATTTTTAAATTTTTTTAAAAATCTTCCTTATTCTCCATGTAACTCGAAAATGATAAGAGATACGAAAAAAAGATTAACTCAAAATACATTCTACAGCTGACAGAAAACAGAAAAAAATGTTCCTTTAGTAAATAAACATTTTATGTTGCTTAAATTCAATACTCAACCTACCAAGAGGCAAATGGGTATCAGATTGAACATTGAAATTAAGCGAAAAGCAATGTTTATTTATCAAAAATATATTCAGCAGTAGAATGTATTTTGAAATAAATAAATTACATACATTCTTTTTTTTTGTCAATTAATTTTATTCATTTTTTGGACACCCTGCGTAAATACTTATGTTAATAATAATAAAAATGTATACCATTTTTATTCAGTTGCAACGCGAAGTCAAATCCGTCTTAATTTTTACTTAGATTAGAGAGTGCAGCCAGCACTCTTATCGACGATTTAACCTCTTGTTAGAGGCTCTTCAGAGAATGCATAGGCTGCTTTCTCTAATCCTGGTAAAAATTTTTCGACATATTAGTCCCCCACTGCAACTGACATGAAGGCAGTAGGTGCGTAGCGGCATCTGCTAAATGAAAGACTAAGTTTTTCAACCTAATAAAAATATTTGTAAAATAAAATATTTTTAAAAGATTTTTAATTGAAAAACTTATTAGCCCATTTCCCTGGTGACACCTAAAAGGCTTCTACAATATGCAAGCCAAATGGATGCTGTAGTGAAGACAAAAGGGAAGGAATTCTACACTATGCAATTCACAACCCCCGTCTGCAGCTTGGTAAAGTTCCAACGAAAAATGGACCTAGTTACTCTATAGGAGTAATACTAATATAAACATAAAAATGTATGCCATTTTTATTCAGTTGCAATGCGAAGAAGCCAAAACCGTCTTAATTTTTACTTAGATTAGAGAGTGCAGCCAGCACTCTTATCGACGATTTCACCTCTTGTTAGAGGCTTATATTAGTATTACTCCTATAGAGTAACTTGGTCCATTTTCCGTTGGAACTTTACCAAGCTGCAGACGGGGGTTGTGAATTGCATAGTGTAGAATTCCTTCCCTTTTGTCTTCACTGCAGTATCCATTTGGCGTGCATATTGTAGAAGCCTTGGAGGTGTCACCTAAGGCTAATAAGTTTTTCAATTAAAAATCTTTTAAAAATATTTTATTTTACAAATATTTTTATTAGGTTGAAAAACTTAGTCTCTCATTTAGCAGATGCCGCTAGGCACCTACTACCTTCACGTCAGTTGCAGTGGGGGACTAATATGTCGAAAATTTCTTACCATGATTAGAGAAAGCAGCCTATGCATTCTCTGAAGAGCCTCTAACAAGAGGTGAAATCGTCGATAAGAGTGCTGGCTGCACTCTCTAATCTAAGTAAAAATTAAGACGGTTTTGGCTTCGCATTGCAACTGAATAAAAATGGTATTCTTTTTTTCATGATCATCTTTCAGTGCGTCACAATTTTTCGATTTCTTTCTAACGCCTTAAATTGTATGTGACAGAAAAAAAGGCACGTCGGTGATTACATTTCGTCGGTGACATTTATAACATTTATTCTAGTTATTCTAGTTGTCGATAGATGGCGCCATAATAAAAAAAATAATGTTTTTTAGTTAGATAATAATATTACAAATATAATCTGTATAATTTATAAGACTATACAAATCAAAGAAAATACCATTTTATAAATGCAAGAAACACATTTAATTTGTTTTTATTCCAAATTGAAAATAAAATGTGACAACTGTCAGATTTAACTGAAATGTCATGTTAGAATAAATGTCATAAATGTGTATTATCACGGACTTACCCTTTTTCCTATCATTTGTTACGCACTGAAAAATGTTCATGAAAAGGACAATATACATTTTTATTTTTATATTGGTATTACTCATATAGAGTAACTAGATCCATTTTCCGTTGGAACTTTACCAAGCTGCAGACGGGGCTAGTGAATTGCATAGTGTAGAATTCCTTCCCTCTTGCCTTCAATGCAGCATCCATTTGGCTTGCATATTGTAGAAGCCTTGGAGGTGTCACCAGGGAAATGGGCTAATAAGTTTTTCAATTAAAAATTTTTTAAAAATATTGTATTTTACAAATATTTTTATTAGGTTGAAAGACTTAGTCTTTTACTTATGTAAATGTTTAGAGTACTGAATAGAGAATTAAGTAACCTTTCAAATGAGCTAGCACATGATCCTTATTTCCTATTTAAAAATGAGGGGTGGGGGAAGTGGAAAGGGGGGGGTTTACAAATGACAGATGTATGTACCGTAAAAATGTATCCCCCTTAGATCAAAAATCGACCTGTTTCGTCATTTCCTTAAAATCTAATAAATACTGCCAAATATCGAGGTGGACTCTTTTCTTTGGCCCACACTGTACGTATATCCAACAACACAGGTATCGTGATAAAACTTTTTCTAACCCCAAAATTACCTCGGAAGCATTGGACTGACACTAAATTCATTATAAGGGTTGAAAATGAGTTTGTTTGGACTTTTGACCTTTAGAAATAGATAATTTGATACCAACTTTTTTGTTCAGGGGTTAATCTAATTTGCTAATTTGTATATCGGGATAGGTAAATATTTTAGGGATGGTAATATTTACGACTTTATAAATTGCTTATTAAACCAAATTTGCGCTACGAATTGAAAAATTAATGATTATATATTAGATACACAATCTTTGTTCAAAACTCAAATTTTAAAAAGTTGTACGGCTTTTAATATATTATACTCTAACTTCAGCATTATTTAACATGTACTCTAAAAACATCTTTAGAGAGACCTTGGACGGATCAGAAGATAGTATTGCAGTAAATGGCTAATTTGTAAACAATATTAAATATGCAGATGATACAATATTGCTGGCAGATTATGCGCAGGTGCTCCAAAGAATGATGGATAATGTTGTAGAAACATGTAGCAAATACGGCCTAAAACTAAATTATAACAAGACAAAAATATTTACCATTAGCAAAAACACCAACATAAACGCGCCCAAATTACAATTAGCGATACACAGTTAGAAAGAGTAGAGAAAATATGTTATTTGTGCTGCAATATTAAGGATATTTTAGATCAAAGCTACGAAGCCATCTCTTTTTACAGTCTTAGGAAGATTCTCTGCAATAAGTCAATGTGGTCGCCAACATCTGCAGAAGATAGGCATCTTTAGAAGGAGTAACTGCAGTCCTCTTTTAATGTAACTCGGCCAACAGATATTTACTGTAACTCAATATAAAGAATGGTATGACTGAATAGGATAGATATTCTATACAGAAATAGCTCAAAAACTTAAACTTGTCCAAGCAAACAATCTCTTTTATTATCAGTATATCTCTGATAGTATGCTTATGAATGACAACGACAAGCTACACTGAGACTGCTGAATCCATCACAGACCAATTCTTCTTCTTCTTATGCCACTCCTATTGGAGAGTTTGCTTTATAAATTTATGTCTGCAAATGCTTCGTTTCCGAGATAGGGGGTGTTGAAATTTTTCTGACCAACTGACGATTTATTTATTGCTGTAAAACCGGTTGAGATATGCAAATGCAATTTTGGTGGAATTTATGACGTAGTTATTGCATATTTTTGGACATACAAATAAGAATTTAATATTCACCATTGGCGCGCATACGGGTAATATGAGCCATCATATTACCCGATTGCGCGCCAATGGTGAATACTAAATGCTTAATTGTATGCCAAAAAATGTGTAATAACTACCTGTTAAAACCCACCAAATTTCATGTGCATGTCCCAACCGGTTTTAAAGTAACAAATAAATCGTCAGTTTGTCAGAAAAATTTAAACACCCCCTATCTCGGAAACGACGCATTTGCGGACATAAGTTTATAAAGCAAACTGTCATTATTTTTTCATGTAGAATTACCCCTTAAACTTTGCCAAAAAGTTTTAAAAACACCCTGTATTGATAAAAAACATGCCTAGTTGTTAAAGCCCCTAACTTTTTTATTACTCAACATAAGCGAATCAATAAAACAACACAATTTTAAGAAAGCATGAGGCTATAATAGTTAGGTTTTAATTTTAGTATTCTACAAATGCTAGAATATTCCACAGGGTGATGCAAACTTTAAGACAAAAACACAGTTTGATTCGTACACCCGGTATACAATGAAAATTTACCTGTTTAGCAACAATATTACTATAACGATATTGTCAAGGAATAAGGCTATTAGGCGAGCGGGAGATACCCCTAAAATGACCAGGTATTGACCACGGAGGGCCGAAGGGCTAATTTTATTCATACTTTATATTTTTAAGGGTGCTGAAAACAGAAATGAGGTTTATCTTGAATTTTATGCGGGGGAACATTGTCAAAATCGCAATTTTAACTTAAAATTAAAAAAAGAATAAATCACGTTTTTTTGCGTTTACCTCGCTCAACTCTATTCAATTTTAATATTTTTTTCTGAAATTTTTACAGTATATAGCTCTAACATTTCTGAAGACAACAGTACTTGTTTTAAGCTTTAATTCTCATTCTGATAAAGGTTATGAATTTTTCAAAGGGAAAGGTACGGATTTGTGCATTGCAAAGTTTAATCGCAAAAGTTGAGTGACGAAATTTAAAATTTAGCCTTTTAAGCACGTTTATGGTAAAGTAGAGAGTACAAAGAAGTTTTCTGGAAAATTTTTGATCAAAATGTTTTATAGAAAAAAAAAATAGTGCAACTTTTATTATCGACATTAGAAATCCCCGATATAACGGTTATTCTTGAGATACTGACCATGTGTGGTGAATGGCTAATTTTGGTCTTAGATTATGTTTTTGATGGTGCTGAAAACGAAAATGAAATTTATTTTAAATTTTAGGTGGTTGAATATTGTCAAAATGGCAATTTTATCATAGAAATAAAAATAAATGTAAAATCACGTTTTTTTGCGTTTAACTCGCTACAACTCTTGTCGATTTGAATATTTTTATCTAAGGTTTGTACACTGTATGTTGCTCACTTTTTCGATGACAACGGTATCTGCTTTAAGATTTTAGTCTTATTCTAGTAAAAGTTATGAATTTTTTAAAGTACAAGGTACAGATTCTTGAATTGCAAAGTTTAATCGCAAAAGTTAAGAGGAAAAATTTAAAACTTATCTTATTAATTACGTTTATGTTAAAACATAGAGTACAAAGAAGTATTCTGGAAAGTTTTAGTTACAAATGTTTAATAGAACAAAAATTGCACCTCTTTTAATATAGACGTTATACGTCCCCAAAATAGCGCTTATTTTTCGACATACTGACCATGGGAGGTGAATGGCTAATTTTGGCCTTATTTTATGTTTTTGATGGTGCTGACAAATGAAAAAGAGTTTTATTTTGAATTTTATTTGACGGAACCCGAATTTTTACGTTTAACTCGCTACAGCTCTGTTCCATTTTAATATTTTTTTCTAAAATTTCTACGGCATATATTTCTTACTTTTGTGAAGACTATGAAAGTAACTGTAGTCTTCCAGTCTTTTTTTTTTGTAAAAGTTATGAATTTTTAGAAACTAAAGGTGCAGATTCGTGAATTGCAGAGTTAAATCGCAAAAATTAAGTAACATAATATAAAATCTATTTGATTACGTTTATGTTCAATCATAGAGTTCAAAGAAGTTTTATGGGGAGTTTTAGGTCTAGATGTGTTATAGAAAAAATATGGTGCAACTTTTAATTTTAAGAAAAACGTGGTTTAACTTTTTTTTATTTTTAGGGCAAAATTGCGATTTTAACAATTTTCTCTCACCTAAAATTCAAAATAAACTTGATTTTCGTTTTCGGCACCATCAAAAACATAAAGTAAGACCAAAACTAGCCATTCACCACCAATGATCAGTATCTCGAAAAATTAGCGTTATTTTGGGGATTTATAACGTAGATGCTAAACGTTGCACCATTTGTTTTCTATAAAACATTTTGATCCAAAACTTTCCAGAGACCCCCTTCGTGGCTCAGTCGTAAGAGCGCCTGCCTTTGGATCGAAAAAATCCGAAAGGTTGTGGGTTGTGGGAAAATCTCACCAGGGTCAGAAATTTTTCATTTATTATAAATTAATAAATGAACATAGTTTCTGTCCTTGTGGGATCGGTACTCACCGGAGGGACCGCAGACGTTTGGATACAAGGGTCTCTTTGCAAAGACAATGACGTCGACTTTGCAAAGTAACAAGGCACTTACTCAACACACACACTACACATGACACTAGGTACCTAACTGTTCAAAATTACCGTACCTACCATGCCAATGGCCATTAGTTGTCGAGGCATTAGCTAAACAAAAAAAAAACAACTTTCCAGAAAACTTTTTTGTACTTATGTTTTATTTTTGAATTTGATTTAAAATCTATATTTCAAATTTTGTCGGTCAAATTTTGCGATTAAACTTTGCAATTCACGAATCTGCACCTTGTACTTTAAAAGATTCATAACTTTTACTAGAATAAGACTAAAATCTTAATGCAGAAACCATTGTCTTCAAAAAAAGTGAGTGATATATAGCGTAGAAACTTTAGAAAAAAATATTAAAACGGACCAGAGTTATAGCGAGCTAAACGCAAAAAAACGTGATTTTTTTTATTTTTAGGGTACAATTACAATTTTGACAATATTCCCCCACCTAAAATTTAAAATAAATTTTATTTTCGTTTTCATCACGGACAAAAACATAATTTAACATCAAAATTTGCCATTCTTCACCCATGGTCAGTATCTCGAACAATAAGCGTTATATTGGGCATTTCTAATGTCGACATTAAAAGTTGCACCATTTTCTTTTTCTATAAAACATTTTGATCTAAAACTTTCCAGAAAACTTCTTTGTACTCTTTATTTTAACATAAACGTAATTAAAAAGCTAAATTTTAAACTTCGTTACATAAATTTTGCAATTAAACTTTGCAATGCACAAATCCGCACCTTTTCCTTTGAAAAATTCATAACCTTTATCAGAATAAGAATAAAAGCTTGAAACAGGTACCGTTGTCTTCAGAAATATTAGAGCTATATACTGTAAAGATTTCAGAAAAAATATTAAAAAAAAAACAGGTTGTAGCGAGGTAAACGCAAAAAATCTTGATTTCATTTTTTTTTATTTTTAGGTTAAAATTACGATTTTGACAATGTTCCCCCACATAAAATTCAAAATAAACCGCATTTTCTTTTTCAGCACGCTCGAAAATATAAAGTATGAATAAACTTAGCCCTTCGGCCTTCCGTGGTCAGTATCTCGAAAACTAAGCGCTTTTTTGAGGGTGTCCCGCACGTGTATACAGCATATTAAAAAAATCACTTAAATCGGACAACAGGTTTAGGAGATATAAGACATAAAAAATGACCGATTTTTAAGGTGGCCGGTTAATTTTGACCCAGAGTGTATGTTAGAAGTTTTTCTGGGAGAAAATATATTAAATGAGGACGTGCAAAGGTGGAATATGTAATTGAAAAAATTGCGAAAGTAAAATGGAGCTGGGTAAGACACATGGCATGACCAGATAACGAAGGATGGACGAAAAAATTGTATATCGAAGACTTGACCAAATAGCACAAAACAGAGAAGAGCGGACAACTCGTGGAGAGGCCTTTGTCCAAATTTTTGATGCAAAAAGACTGAAAAAGAAGAAGAAGAAGAATCTGCGTGATAAATAGGCAGAAAATATCGTTAAGTGTAGAGATCTTGATATGAAAATGAAACAATGGAAACATGAGAAATTGCCTAGAGCGTATTTAATAAACAACATGGCTAAAGACTGCGTTTTAGTGAAAAGAGCGGTACTGCTCTTGACTTTCAGATAAGTCCGAACATTCTTGGGATATTCCAGCATAATAAGTTACTTAGAGCTCCATAACAGAGAGGGAACCCCCAGAATAAATCTCTTTTGTTACTGTAGATGAGAACGAGTAAATTTTCTCATTAAAGGAAATAAGAGCCACTGAATTTGATCTGGAAATTGGATTGTTATATTTAGAGAGCGGATTTTATGCTAAATGCATATTGCTTGCACATTTCGCATATTTGAGAACTTTACCAAATTTTGCATATTTTTAAAAAACGTGCATATTATGTGTCTATTTAAAAACATTTTTGTCCAAACAGAAAAATTATGAAATTTTTTAATTCGACAAAAGGTATTCCCCGTCATAAAATTATTGTAGGATGCTAAATTTAAGAGAATTTTTACACCTCTAAACATCGTTTTACGATTCTCTAACGGAAATTTAAATATAATTTTGATCAGATCCAGTAAATCAGTAAAATTAGCCATCTTCAGTCGGTCAATGGAAATGTTTAGGTTTTGAGTAAAAGTAGATACTTTTGTTTGTGAATAGTGCAAAATATTCTAGCCTGGTTTATTCCCCCGGATGAGAACCTATCAACAGCTTCTTTAAACCATTGGAAAATTATCTGCAAAACATGTGAGTTTAAGATTGCTTTCTTCCTCTTTTTCTTTAATAAATAATATTTGTCGTCTTCCTCAACAATTTAAGTTTAAACAGTTTGAAAAAGTGTGATGTGTTATTGTCGAAATTACAACCTAACGAAAATTTTCGGTTGATCAGTACTTGATCAGTTACCAACTGACAGTAGACAATCGTTGATGACATCTAATAAACAATATAAATTTAATTCGGATTTATTCGAATCTATGTTTAAAAGTTTTTTGAAAATACATTCCAAAAAAAATGGATACATCATGTTTACAACGATACATTAGTGGAAAACCGATACATTTATTTTATTATAGATAAATATGAGGTTGCTCAAAATGCGCATTTTTTGAAATTATTGTGCATTATCTTGAGCATATTTCATATTGTTTTGCATATGTATGCGCATATTTCATCAAAATTGCTCGCATATAAATCCGCTCCCTAGTTATATTAATAGGACTATTTTCAGTTAGTGGAAAAAGCCTTTAGAAATTTTTTGTGTATTTCGGAACAAATTCAATTTAAAATCTGTTTTTTAAAACCCACCTCGCCAACTACTGGAATAAAACTAGGATCATCTAGGTATTGAAAAGAATATTTATTTAATTTCTTTGGATTTTTTGGATATTTTAGAATAAATCATTTTGAGCCTAATTTTGCCACTGAAGTAAGCGTAAAGTAGTTTTACCCTGTAACTCCGTCTATGGGTACGACACCAAGAATCCCATTTCCGTCTTATGATATTCACTTATTACGACTTCCCCGTTTTTCCTTTTTACGCAAACTTTGAAGCTAACTTAGAGTTAGCGATGAAATTGGGAGCAGGGATTGGTATAATCGTCGTTGGATCTCTAAAACTATAAGGAGACAAACTTGAAAACTTTTTGATTTATAACTATTAGAATTTGGTTTCATTTGGCAAACATTTAGTGCCTTCAGACTACAGCAAATTTGATGCAATAGATAATACGTAGACTCTACCGGGAGCTCTTAATTTTTTATACAAATTTAACAGAAAATATGATTACTCGATCTACGATATCTCAACAAGTAAAATAACGCAATCGCGTTTTTTACGTTGACAAAGTAAACACGGAAAGATAACGTTTATTTAATTTATTTAATTATGTTTGAGGAGAAGTATTGCGTGGAGTTTTGAATGAACTCGTCCAAACGTGTTCGTCACTCGTCCAATCGATCAACATACTGCTAGGTTCTGTATACTCGTGCCTAAATGATTAAAACCTAGGTGTGAAATAATATACCAAATATTCATCCAGCAGAATTCTAAAAACACTAGAAAAAGAAAAATAAAACAAATCTGTTCCAGATATTGTTTTAGCGTATTTTGGATATTTTATCAGATCAGCTCAATAGTTATTAAGGTACCAAGGGTATTATAAGGATAATAACGCTTGAGGTCAATGGTGTATAGACCGAGGGCCTTCGGTCCGATGTATATACGTTGACCGAAAGCGTGATTATTATAATACCCGTGGTGCCTTAAACGTTTAATGTCCGACTAAATTATTCTTTATATGCAAAAAAGAATGAATTTTGAATTTATTAGTTTTCAAATAAGTACATTTATCGGAAATAGTCGTAACGTAATTGTGGTTACCATAGTTTTACTTGGAGTTTTATTTGCCAACTTGACAGTATTTAACTCGTTATTTAAATTTAATAGGCTTTAGGGCGTTATTTTTCAATAACACGCCCTTGGGCGTTATATCGTATGTTCGAAACTCTCACAAAATATTCACAAAATTCAAAGAAGTACGTTCCTTATTTATATTATTGTACATATGCGGCATTTCCCATCTCTAGTGACGTCAAAAATATGATTCTGTCACGTAAAAGCAAAAACCCAAAAACGTCAAAGTGACAATATAGAAAAAATTCATCTCCCGTAATTAGCAGATCATCTCGTTCAAGAAAGAAATTGGAAAAATAACCCCAAAAGAGACAAATATTTGTGTTTCTCTCCACATAATAATATAAAGGATAATTAAATAGAAGATACAAATACCCAGAGTCTCTCCCGTTAAGTATTTAGTAATCGTAAATTTGGTCATCTGATTCGTAGCAAAATTTGAGTGGAAATTCTCGTCATACCTAGGCAAGTGGTATTAAGTTGGAGGTAAGGACATTATTTATATTTATGAGCTCATAATATAAAGACATATCGGTCAACGGACTATTTTAGTGCGCGGAACATTTATGTAAGTTTAGATACAATACCGTAGTTTTTCTCGTAGTTTTCGTTCGGACATTTTCATTAGATTTAGTTTATAAAATCTGTCATTTTTGTTTACTGTTCATAATTATTTATTTTTAGGTACATATTATTTTATTTATACGTATATATCTTCTTCTTCTTTTTCATACAGAGGAAGAATTATTTATATATGTATATATTTTTCACTTCTCTTTAATTTCATTGTTTGATTTAGAATAAATGTGTTAAATTCTTATCTTATCATAATTCATTGCTCTAAATTTATCCCTTTTGGAAGCAGTCTCGCTGGTACTTTTAGTGGTATCAGCTAATTACCTTTCTCAGCGAACCAGCACCTATAGAACCTGAGATTGGAACAATTTCATTAAAGTGGGGTCTATTTACCAGCCTCATAACATGGTCCTTCGAGCCGGATCTGAATAGATATTGGTGATTTGCTTATTTTGCTATTATAATTTAACTCATTAAAGATCATATTAATTTTTCTCTCTCATTTTATTAAGTTTCTTTGTTTCTCTTATTATAAATTAACACATTTATTCTAAAGAAGGTACTTCTCTGAACTTTAAGAATGGATATTAAAATGGCCAAGGAAAATTGCAAATCCGCGAAAGCGTCTATGACCAGAATTCAGAAATGGGTTAATAGTAAATTAAACTCAGAAACTAATTTATTCATTGTAGAAAATAAAATGTCACTGTTAAAAGATGCCTTTGATAAATTTTCGGTAAATCAAGATATAATAGATTTAGCTACACCTGACACACAAGAACCTGTGGACAGGTCCCTTCAGGAGGATTTGTTTTCTGAGTTATCAGCTCGTCTAGCTGAGAAGATGAATCCTCAGAAGCACAGAGCCGTAATAGATTCAACTCAAGTACTAGTCAATAATAAGACAAGTACGGCACCTAGTGTAAAGTTACCCAATATTTCTATTTAATATTTCTTTGGTGACCCTAGTCAATGGTCAAATTTTTTCGATTTATTTTCTGCCCTTATTATAAATAATAATGAAATTACCGATGTACAACGATTTATTTATTTAAAGTCATATCTTAAAGGTGAAGCTCTCAAAATGATTAATAATATAACAGTTTCGAATGATAACTTTCATATAGCTTTAAAAACTTTGAAAGATAGATATTCAAATAAATATAATATTATAAAAGCATTATTAAACGAATTACTCGATATTAAGTCTCTTAATAGTAATGCAAGCCATATTCATGTACGCGAATTTTATATTCAGATAAAAAATACGTTGCAAGCTATAAATAATTTAACTCTCTCTGACTCTGAATTAATGCAATTGATTTTGATTAATTTTATTGATAGACATTTAGACTTTGGTACACGTAGGTTTATAGAATTTGAAAGAAAAGGCGAAAAAATAGACTCTCTTGATGAATACCTTAACTTTATAGATGAAAGATGTTCTCACCTAGAGAATCTAAACGTTAAAGAAAGGAATAAATCTCATTATAGAAAGGAGGAAACACAGGCCTCGTTTCATACAACGGTGGTAAATCGTAAAGCTAGTCCATCTTCGGGATATGTCAATAAATTCTCATTTTGCAATAATACAAGTCACAAAATTTACGCTTGTCACGCATATCAAGCACTCTCAATTCAAGATAGGTTGTCTTTTGTGAAACGATAGGAAACACAGGCCTCGTTTCATACAACGGTGGTAAATCGTAAAGCTAGTCCATCTTCGGGATATGTCAATAAATGCTCATTTTGCAATAATACAAGTCACAAAATTTACGCTTGTCACGCATATCAAGCACTCTCAATTCAAGATAGGTTGTCTTTTGTGAAACGATCGAAGCTTTGTATAAATTGTCTAGGACATTCTCATCTAATTGCTAATTGTACTTCGTCTCAGTTATGTGCTTTATGTCATGAAAAACATCATTCGTCCCTGCACCATTCGTCCAACAGTGAAGGCAACAGGAATATGGGAAGTAGAAGAGGCTTCGCTGATGCATCCAGAGGACAATCTCCTACAGTTTCAGCTGACAGTCAGGTACAACGGAGTGCTACTATTTTAAATGACAATAGAGAAAATGATATTTCTCGAGCAGCGCTAGCTGTTAGCAGACCTCTAGTACAAAAGGGCTCTATTCTATTGGCCACATGTAAAGTAAAAATAGCAGATGCATTTGGCAATTATATCTCGTGTAAAATGCTGATCGATACGGCTAGTCAGCTATCCTTGATAAAGAGTAGCTTAGTAGAAAGACTAGGTTTTCAAACGTACGCAAACACAACTAGTGTTCTAGGAGTAGGGTCTCGGGTAGCTAAATCAACAGAAATGGTTGATCTCGTAGTTTATTCAAGTAATACAAAGAATAGTTTAAATATTAATTGTGCAGTATTAGAAAATATTACTTGTGAGTTACCTCAGGTAGAGATTGATATATCCAAGCTCAATATTCCTCTCGAGTATAGATTAGCTGATGATGAGTTTCACGTTAGGTCAGAAATTTCTATTCTCCTCGGCGCAGATTTCTGTTATAAACTTTTCTCGGATGGCATATTTCACCTAGGTAAAGGACTCCCGACTCTTCAAAATACCTTGTTCGGTTGGATTGTTGGTGGTTCTGTTGATAGAAAATATCATCGCCACAAGGATTCTACTAATCCTTCTCGAAATTTGGGTCTAGTGAGTTATGCATCTTGTGAAGAACAGGACCGACATGTATCGTTGCTAGTGTCAGAGGGAGATGATGAAAGCCTTAACACTCTCGTGGAAAGATTTTGGAAGGTTGAAGAGATACCGATAATCCATACACCCGGGTCTGAAGCTGAAATGGCTGAGCGTATATTTAAAGAAACAACCAAGATATTGCCGGATGGCAGGTATTAAATCTCTATACCCTTTAGTTCTCAAAATGCGACGTCTAAACTAGGCGACTCTTATAGAATTGCGCAGAAAAGGTTTTTAAATGTTGAAAAAAGGCTGATTGCTAATCCCGAAGTATTTGCCCAATACCATTCTATTATAAATGATCATTTGAAGGTAGGAATTTCACAGATAGTCAAAGATCCTCATCCCGTGGTAGGTAAAGATCAACACTCCATTCCTCATTTTAATGTTTCGAAACAGAAAGCGGACGGTAGTATAGGTATTCGTGTGGTTTACGATGGTTCTTGTCCTACTTCTAACGGCATTGCTTTAAATGAAGTAATGTTAAATGGTGGCAATTTGCAGCCGTCATTGTTTTCAATTATATGTCGTTTCAGGATGTTTAAGTACGTTCTTACTGCCGATTTAAGTAACATGTATATGAACATTGCCATTGATCCCACACAACACGCATTATTGCGCATAATATGGCGCAATGATACCTCGGACCCATTGCAGATAATTGAGTATAAAAGGTTGTTATATGGGTTAAAATGCAGTTCATACATTAGTCAAAGAGTTTTAAAAGATATAGCGGACAATGCCCATGAAATGCCCTTGGCCACCAATGCGATTCAAAATCAGACATACATAGACGATATTTTAGCCGGTACCCAAACGTTAAATGACATGCAAGTGTTGTATGAACAATTGTCTACTGTTCTGAATGCAGCTTGTTTTTCTCTTCATAAGTTTAACTCAAATTCATCAGAGTTCTTGATGTCTAACAATCTGGTAGCTCGCGATAATGTAGAAATTCACACTAACGAATCTCAAAATAGTAAAGTGTTAGGACTGCATTGGAATCCGCAAGAAGATAGTTTTTATTTTTCTAGTCCTCGTCATCTAATTGAAGGTAAGCTTACTAAACGTCGCATATTGTCAATAGTAAGTCAGTGTTTTGATCCAATAGGCATCATTAACCCATTCGTTTTAAAGGGAAAGCTGTTAATGAAAAAATTGTGGAAACTGAAAATTGGATGGGATGACGTCATCACGGACGATTCCATCATTAAGGAGTGGTTAAGGTTGGTCAATGGCTTTGAATCATTGAATATGTGTAAAATTCCGAGATGGTATTTTCATAACAAGTTAATACGAGAACAGGAGCTTCATATTTTCTCAGACGCCAGCAAGGATGCTTATAGTACATGTGCTTATATAAGGTCCCTTTATCTAGATGGATCAGTCTCGTCAAGTTTGGTCGCAGCAAAATCTCGGGTAGCTCCTTTAAAGGAAATTACAATTCCTCGATTGGAATTAGCAGGACTAGTGTTAGCTGCTAGGTTATTTGCAACTCTAAAACAGGTTTTTGAGAATGGTTTATCCTTTAGCTCATATCACATATATTCAGACAGTATGATAGTATTAAGTTGGTTAGCCAGTGATTCGTCTAAATGGAAACAGTATGTTGCGAATAGGGTAGCATTAATTAAGGAATTGACTCCAGAGGTACATTTTCATCATGTACCAGGCTCAGGCAATCCTGCGGATATAAATTCTCGAGGTTCCTTTCCTCAGGAACTCTCAAATAATTCTCTGTGGTTTTATGGTCCTTCTTTCTTACAAGAAAGAATTATTGACTATTCAAATTTAAAGTTAATCCTACTAGACTCGTTACCGGAAGAAAAAACGGAACATTCTCGTTCACATCACGTCGCAATAGACGATGTGCTAGACTGGGTTGAATTTTTCTCGCGATTTTCTGAATATGAAAGACTAGTTAAGGCTGTTAGCTATGTATTTCGGTTCGTTCATAATGCTCGTTTCAAGGGAAGTAATAGTCGCTTGCAGTCAGGCAAGGTAGTAACCGCGGATGAACGATTAATGCAGAAAATTTTATCGTTAAAAGTCTCCAAAGAAAATATTTCAAAGCTGAATACAAGGTTATTTTAGACAATAGCACAAGAAGCTCGTCACGTATTTGGTCTCTATCTCCCTTCATCGATAATTCACGTGGACTTATATTGGTAGGTGGTCGGTTAAGCTCGTCTGAGCTGTCCTTTAACCATAAACATCCAGTTTTGTTGCCAAAGGACGACCACACAGTCTCGCTTTTAATAAAGTCTGTGCATATATCACTCGGACACGCTGGAGTTCAAGCTACTCTAGCTAATATTCGGCAACGGTTTTGGGTAATAAACGGTTTAAATGAGGTCAAGAAGGTTATTCACCGATGTATTCTTTGTCATAGATTTCGAGCAAAATTTGCTACTCAAATGATGGCCGGTATGCACAAGGACCGAGTTCAAATTTGTAGACCATTTTCTAAAGTTAGTGACGACTATGCCGGTTACTTCTTGTTAAAAACCTCTAAATTACGAAAGGCCGCTACTGAAAAGTGCTATATCGCCGTATTTGTTTGTATGGTGACAAAGGCTACACATCTCGAGGTTGTTACCAGCTTGTCAACCGATGCCTATCTAATGGCATTGAAAAGGTTTATAGCACGTAGAGGCAATCCTGCCCTTATATGGAGTGATAATGGTACAAATTTTTCTGGTGCAAGTAACAGATTCGTTGAATTGCACCACTTTTTTGCAAATAATGCAAACTCTAATTGCATCTTGGATTTCTGTGCAACAAATAGAATAGAATTTAAATTTATAGTACCTAAGGCACCACATTGGGTAGGTCTTCAAGAAGCCGCCGTAAAAAGCACGAAACGGCATTTATACCGAATAATGAAAAATCTCACAGTTACATATGAAGTTTTCTCTACAATCGTGACCCAAATAGAAGGAATTTTAAATTCGCGTCCTCTCTCCCCACTTTCTGAGGACCCAAATGATTATGGCTGCCTTACCCCTGGGCATTTTCTTATCGGAACTGCATTAACTGCTCATCCGGAAAAAGATCTCTCGCAACATAATTCGAATAGGTTGAATATATATCAGAAAATTTGTCAAGCTCGACAACTCTTTTGGAAAAGGTGGAAGTTAGAGTATCTTCATCAACTGCAACATCGACCTAAATGGTGTAAACCTGTTAAAAATATACAGATTAATGATCTAGTTATCTTACGCGACGACGATTCGCCTCCCCTTTGTTGGCCACTTGGACGTGTGATTGAGACATATCCCGGTAAGGATGGATTAGTCCGATCTATTAAAGTTAAAACTTCATCCGGGGAGTATGTTAGGCCCATTACACGTGTTTCACTTCTCCCGATTGATGATTCCAAACTCATGGAAGTTGGAATGCCATAGCCCAGGACATGATAGTCCAGTCATATTAGTGATAGAGGTAATAAGATTCAATTTTAGATTTTAGCATTGTTACACAGTAGTATAAGATTTAGTTTACGGTTACATTCTGATCCATCTGGGATCTGGTCCTTCGAGATTTTTTTTTGTTCTTGTTTTTTAGCTTATTAATTTATTTAGACATTTTGACAAGACATCGCCTTGTCAAGGCCGGCCAATATGTTCGAAACTCTCACAAAATATTCACAAAATTCAAAGAAGTACGTTCCTTATTTATATTATTGTACATATGCGGCATTTCCCATCTCTAGTGACGTCAAAAATATGATTCTGTCACGTAAAAGCAAAAACCCAAAAACGTCAAAGTGACAATATAGAAAAAATTCATCTCCCGTAATTAGCAGATCATCTCGTTCAAGAAAGAAATTAGAAAAATAACCCCAAAAGAGACAAATATTTGTGTTTCTCTCCACATAATAATATAAAGGATAATTAAATAGAAGATACAAATACCCAGAGTCTCTCCCGTTAAGTATTTAGTAATCGTAAATTTGGTCATCTGATTCGTAGCAAAATTTGAGTGGAAATTCTCGTCATACCTAGGCAAGTGGTATTAAGTTGGAGGTAAGGACATTATTTATATTTATGAGCTCATAATATAAAGACATATCGGTCAACGGACTATTTTAGTGCGCGGAACATTTATGTAAGTTTAGATACAATACCTAGTAGTTTTTCTCGTATCTAGTTTTCGTTCGGACATTTTCATTAGATTTAGTTTATAAAATCTGTCATTTTTGTTTACTGTTCATAATTATTTATTTTTAGGTACATATTATTTTATTTATACGTATATATCTTCTTCTTCTTTTTCATACAGAGGAAGAATTATTTATATATGTATATATTTTTCACTTCTCTTTAATTTCATTGTTTGATTTAGAATAAATGTGTTAAATTCTTATCTTATCATAATTCATTGCTCTAAATTTATCCCTTTTGGAAGCAGTCTCGCTGGTACTTTTAGTGGTATCAGCTAATTACCTTCCTCAGCGAACCAGCACCTATAGAACCTGAGATTGGAACAATTTCATTAAAGTGGGGTCTATTTACCAGCCTCATAACATCGTACTTAATATACTTCGAAATATTGTCATTATTTGTCAAATAATAGACCAGTCGGACATTATAGTTATTTATTTACCAAGTCAGTAAAGTGTCTTTATCGAATGAGTCTTATATTACGAGAATAGAGGGAGAATAGTGAGCGAGGCGAGTAACAGACGAGTTCGATAAAGAGTCTTTACTGACGTGGTGCTGATATTGGTTTTAACACTTATTGCAATTTACAATTGAAGCACTTTTTAAATTTTAGACGTAATAATTTCATGACGGTGATGACAGATAACTTTTTGAAGATGACCGCTTTCGATTTTAAATCGATAGTTAGCAATATTAAATAATTATTAAATCGGTAAAGTAAAATACCAGCTTCTTTTCGAATATGTAAAAATATTTTTTCTACGGATAATATTTTTTATATTAATATAATTATGAATAGACATTACAGAATACGACAGAATTTCACTTTTTGACATAAATTTAATTGATAATATCGCAAATTTTGTACTATATTTTTAATAAATAAAGTAAATAAATGTCACGTTCATTCAAATAAATAATCTATTACTGTCATCGACCACTTTACATTCCATCTCGGTTAATTTGATTAATAATCGCGGCAGGTAAAGTAAAATTTTTCTTTCTGTACAATAAAGTTTTATTTTATTGCCGTAAATGAGGGCAAATGAGTACAATAATAAATGACTTTAGTGACGGTTGGCGATAAAATGATTTTTCCACTTACCTTTACCGAAAGTATACTTTTACTGACCTGATTTTATGGAGCAAAGTCGTAGTTTTCCTCCCTAGAGAGTAAAAGTAAAAGTGACGTCATGGTATGTCATTGATGAAATAACTTATGGACGCCCTATACAATATTCTATTATCTATTACGTAAGTATCTATACATTTTAACGTTCATTTGTAGAACACCCTGTATTTTGCAGAATGGTAAAAAACAGTAAATTCTTATTTTGCTTTAACAATATTTACATTAATAATTTGACGTATATTTGACAGTTAACAGTTCTACTGTACCTACTTGTTAGTTTTAGTTTTCTAATACATTTTGTTAGTGACATAAATAAATTTTTTAAAGATGAAAAAATGACTTGTTATTTGAGGAAGGTGGAAAAATCATAAATATGTATAACATGGGAGTAAAGTGCCTATTCCTCCATTGAATGATTACTGCCCTCCGCTACGCGTCGGGCAGTCAATTTCATTCTCGGGAGAAAAAGTAGCACTTGTCTCCCTTGTTATACAAATAGCTATTATTGTATTCTTTTTGTTCTATGTTTAGTCGCGTATGTGTTAAAACATTATCTAAAATTAATAGCATCTTTAAAACGTTAGTCAAATAACCTTTTATATTAACTAAAAGTTAAACATTCTAAAACCAAGCAAAGTACCTAATATTAATTATTTTTAATAGTATTAGCAAATATTATAGTAATTATTTCGCAATCGTGATCATTTACAAAAAAAAAAACAAATATCTTCGATTTTTTGATTTTTACACAAATGGCGTTTTCCAAAAGTGCACACGCGGGTGTGTGTATATTTGTGATTTTCCTCATAATTTACATTGGAATTACTGACAGCAAAATAAAATTCGATTAAATAAAATAATGGTAGGGGTGCAAAGTATGCTAAATGTGCAGTCACTCAAGCGCTTTTGGGGACCTATTGGGTTGTGAAGAGTAGGTCCTAAAACCAAAAAACGTTAAGTAAAGTTTTCCATTTTACTGGAAACTTGTCCATTTTTAATTTCATTTTCCATTTCCAACAATCGTTTTTTAGATTATAGCGCCATCTATCCATAATTCGAAAAGAGTCCCGAATAAAAGTTACTTATTTTTACGTATGAAATCCAAATCTGCAATAAAAAATGGGGACTCTCATTTAAGATTTTAAAGTAACCTCCCATCCCACCTCGAGCGCGTCAGATTATTACATGGGGAGAGACCTTGTACCCTGAAAATGTACCTCTACCATATATTGGCTCTTAATGCAGGGGAGTTCGTTAAGAGGGAGCCGAAAAAAATTTATCCTTAGAAAAAATCGAAATCGTCAGATTAAGATAAGGCATCGTCAGATTAAGATAACTTCCAAGTCTCCAATAAAGTTATCCTAGAAATGCGTCAAAAAATATTGACCATATCATTTTAAAGTCATGTATGTCTGAATTGTCATGAATGAATTGAATTTTAAGAATGATGCAGAAAAAATTAAAATAATAAAATTTTTTTTTGTATTATCAAATAAAATATTAATTATCAAACATTACTTTAACAAACTTTAATATCAAACATTAAAGTAATTTTTTATCCATATTTGCCATAACCTCTGTTTAACTGAGCTTCATTCCAAGCCATATTTTTCACCTCCACTCCTCATGTAATTCTAATGTGCTTGAAAAGGAAGGTTTTGATTAGTGTGTACTCCCAGATCTAATGTACGGAGCAGAACCATTGACACTTACCAGAAAAGTGATCAATAAAATATAAGTGGGACAGAGATCAATGAGGAGGTTAATGTTGAGTATATGCATTAGAGATAGAGTTTGAAATAAAATTGTTGGGAGAAAACTATTACAGTTGCAATTAAAAGAATAACAACACTGAAATGGAACTATGTGAGACATGTTATCAGAGTCAGAGATGAAAGATTGGTGAAGAAAATTTTAGAAGGGAGACCTAGACACAATGCTTCTGGTAATCGACAAAAATGCTTCCAACAAAATGTTCGGACATCAAGCACATCTACCACAATTTGATTCATATGCTTAAGATGGAATTATTTACGGGAGGCTTATCTTGAGCAGTTGACTCTGCCTTAGTGAAGCGGCTAATGATGATAATGCTTCAATATTTCCTGCTTTATAGACGTATCATTTATCAGAATTATTTTGTCACTATAGATCACATATAATTCAGGTATTGTCCATGTTTTTTAATACCTCATTCAAAGCAACAACCTTAGTCATACATTTTAGAACATTTTAAAAAACAGTAATTCTCGTTAAATAGTAATATTAAAGCAACCATTTATAAAGAAATATATCTACATCTTTTCGTTCTAACTCACATTTGTATTCCCTAGACACACTCTTTCACAATTACAACAAAATCTTTTTGATTTACCGCAGTTCGTTCTTAAAAACTTCAAATAAGACGTATCCTCTCAGCTTCGAGTAATAAATCTTATCATACCGTTGCCCATATTTTATGACGTAACACTAGGAATTTGCCCCACAACCGACATGCACGCCATGGCATATCGTCGTTTCCGCCAACGGCAATTCCAATGAGTTCTTTTTTAACTTTGCTCTCGCAATTTGTTCTAAAAATTCCTCATTTGGACAGGTTTCTTGAAAAATAGACGAAATATGTTGAACTCAGTAGCGGACGAGATGATCTGTTTATTCAAATAGTTTTCACATTAAATATAAATAAAATACCGTTTTAAAATAACAAATAGATAATAAAAGTGGACATATATCAAAAATACCTCCGAAATGGATATCATAATATTATTAGTCTGGGCAGATTATCGGAAAATAGGCAATTTTTGGGAAAAGTTATTTAACAACAATCTTATTAGCCCAGGGCGCATCTGTCAAAAATATTAGTATATTTGAACGTTGAGAGGTGACTAACATTTTTTTGCATAAATTACTTGGATATAATCATATAATAATAATTGAGTTATCCTCCCACTTAAAAAGGTCAGGAACATTGTTTCAATAATCAAAATGTCAGAAAATTATGGAAAAACTCGATTTTTTTCTTCGTTTTTGATTGTAACTTTAAAAAGAATGCATTTTCGAGAAAAGTTGCATGGATATAAAAGTTGCGTAATTAAATTTCCTACAATATAGCATTAGTTAAAAATTTTAGAAACTGTCACCCTTGTTGAAAAATAGCAATAATTGCGAAAAAAAACATAAAAAAACAAGTATTCGCATTTTACAGTTTTCAACTATTTATGCTATACATAGGACCTTCATGTTTTACCCAGAAAAACTACGTGATGTAATAAAGTAATACTGTGAATCACATTAAGATCGGTTTAATAGATTTTTCAAAATAAATTTTGTAATCCAGCTTTCGCAAAAAATATTCATTTTTTCAAAATGTTGCAGGACTGAAAATAAAGCAGACAGCAAATTGATTTTTTTGCATATAGAAGAATACTGTTCCTTTCATTTGTAATTTGCACAACTAAAATCGGTTATCTATCACGGCGTCAGGAATTTAAAAAAAAAACATTAATTTTTGGTGCTATGCGCAGGATAGCGGATAGTTTGCTCTGATTGGGCATTCCAATGATCTTTGATAATGACTGATAAATTTAAATTTTTACTACATTTCGATAAAAATAAATAAATTTGTCTATTGCAAAATAAAAACACATACTCTGTCTTTTGAAATAACACTTTTTTTAGCAAAAACTTTCTTTGTTCATATATTGTAACTTAGAGAATAAAAGTTTATTATTTTTAAACACATGCAATTGTTTAAACAAAATTTAACAAACAATAATCAAATTAGTTTGATTTTTGTGGAATTAAAATATTAAAATACAACAAAATATAGAGTAAGAAAATAATATATTAGATAAAGATTGGCAAAAATTTTGGTGGAAATCAACTTATGTGAATCAAACACAGCTGTCCTGCGCATAGCACCAAAAATTAATGTTTATTTAAAAAAGTTTCTGACGCCGTGGTAGTTAATCGATTTCATTTTGCAAATTGCAAATGAAAGGTACTGTATTCTACTATATGTAAAAAAAAAATTCAATTTGCTATCTGCTTTATTTTCAGTCCTGCAACATTTTGAAAAAATGAATTTTTTGCGAAAGCTGGATTGCAAAATTTATTTTGCAAAATCTATTGAATCGATCTTAATGAAATATATAGTATTGTTTTACTATGTCATAAAGTTTTTCTGCGTAAAATATGCAGATTCTAAGTGTAGCATAAATGGTTGAAACGAATACTTGTTTTTTATGGTTTTTTTTTCGCAATTATTGCTATTTTGAAACAAGGGTGACAATTTTTAAAAATTTTAACTAAGCCTATATTGTTGCAAATTCAATTATTCAACTTTTATGTCAGTACAACTTTTCTCGTAAGTGAATAGTTTGAAAGTTATAATCAAAAAAACGAAGAAAAAAATTGAATTTTTCCTTAATTTTTTGACATTTTGATTATTTAAACAATGTTCCGGACCTTTTTGAGTGGGAGAATAACTCAATTATTATATGAGTTAATTTCAAGCAATTTGTGCAAAAAAATATGAGTTACCTCTCAACGTTTATCTCAAAACAGATGCGCCCTGGACTATATTGCTGTAATCGAATCTTATGAGTGTATTAATAATATAGGTATGCAAATTCTGACTAAAGCAACTTTAGCATTTAGTAGTGCTCTACTCGAGTTACTTGGAAATAAAAAAAATAAAGAAAATTACTCGATGGGAAGCCGAGACAATACATTTTTTTAACGTATACCGATTTGCAACTTTGAGATTCTATTTTCTTCAATCTAATTTTTGACTGGTTTTTGGTATTTTTGGTATTTTTCACGCGTAATACCGATCATTAATTTTATTATTTTAATACATGATATGAGTCTCTTTAGGATATGAAAATTTGTTTGTAGAAAGAGGACCTAAATAAAAGGTAATGGTTCATAAATGACCATCCTATCGTTTACAACTTCGTCGCAAATGCCGGTCAAATTTGACCGGTTGTATCTCAGGAACCACTCATCGCAATTAAACTTTTTTCCTTTAAATGAAGCGTTCTGTTGCGTCTTTTCCAATGCCGTTTCTTTTAATTCAATTGAATCCAATAGTTGCGTAGATATTGTATTTGGTTATAAGCCAAAAAAATTATTATAATTTTAAAACATTCCCAAGGCTGCTCATTTAGTTCAATTTGAATTCGTTAGATTGAGTAGGTTAGATAAGTATAGTGCTGTTTATATGGAAATCATAATTATTCTAGTATATTATAACTTATGGTTATTATTGCGACCGTAAATTGTTACTAAACTATTCGTTAAATTTCCACCGGGGCCTAGGGAAATATAATCTATATCAAAAAGCTTTTATGTAACCAAGTTCTCTCATTAATAATAAATAATTACTTACCTAAAATTTTAGTTGAAAATAAAAGATTTTGTTGAGAAAATTCCAGTTTTTTCGAGGAAAATTTTCGTGAAAGCAAATCGGGAAAAAACATCTCTATGCAGAATTAAATTGCGGTCAATTTTTATTTGGGTGTTTTTGATGTAATGTTAAAATCTTTGGAGTAAAGACTAATAATTGAAAAAAGACGTTTTCTTAGCGCTAATTTGTTTATAAAAAAATAGCACACAATCTGCAGACTTTGCATACCTATATTAATAATATATACAATAATAAAATTCGACAATAGCAATAAAATTGCTGGTAAATAACTTTTCCTTGTTTTTCCTAATTTGCTCAGAGTATATATTAAAAGCTGTTGTGTAGATGGTATTAGGTACTGGGTTGTTTAATAGGAACAAATTTACAAAATAATTTGAAAAGTTGTCTTTTTCAATAAATATATCTTTAAATTTTATTTTAAGCCATTACAATATTAACTAGCTCAATATATTAATTCAGGATACACGTACGGAATAACAAAAGAGATGATTACAGCTGGAAATCAATCTACTTTGGAGGCAGTTAAAATCTTAATGAACAAGTGCCTCTTTCGACGTACTATTCCAACCAATTGTTAAAATATGCAGGTACTTACAACACAAGAAAGGAGATAAACAGAAACTCGAAAATTACTGACCAATAAGCCTGTTACCACGTTCGTACAACTGATGACCAAAATAATAACCAATAGACTATCAAATAAGCTCAAAGTTACCAGCCTATTGAACAAGCGGAATTTGTTATAGTACCATAATTATATACTCATAGTCATATTATAACACCTATACAGTGTCAATTTAAAAAGTTGCCACCCCCTATAATTTGGTCCCTATAGAAAATCTAAAAATATTCAAAAACACGTCAAATTTATTTGTGAGGGGGACATTTTGTAGACCAGTTTTCAACTAAATTAAATCAACTCTATAGCGGGGGCGGACACAACCCCCAAAATCTTTAATGGAAAGGGGGTTGAGTGATACCTCATTTTGAAGGTCATTAAATTACCTTTTCAAAAATACCACATGCCTTATATTCCTTTTCAGTACTTTTGGAAAAATCTTGGACTCAAAACTCTAAAAATTTTTGGAGTTCTGAAGTCGATACTTAATATCTTAACGGTTTTACTTGATTTTTCCAAAAGTACTTCAATAAAATACTCTAAATACTTCTACACCCCAAAAAAATTCAATTTGGAGTTCAAAACTCCAAAATAATTTTTGGAGTTCTGAACTCGATATTTAATTATTAAAATTAATTATAAAAAAATTAAAATTATTGAAAAGAAATATAATGTATGTGATATTTTTGAAAAGGTAATCGAATGACCTTTAAATAGAGGTATCACTCAACCCCCCTTTCCATTAAAGATTTTGGGGGTTGTGTCCGCCCCCGCTAGAGGGTTAGTGTAATTTAGTTGAACACTGGTCTATAAAATGTCCCCCTCATAAATAAATTTGATGTGTTTTTGTATATTTTTAGATTTTATATAGGGAACAAATTATAGGGGTGGCAACTTTTTAAATTGAAACCCTACATACAATACGGATAATTATCGAAAACTGCAACGAATAAAATGAATTTTTTAATTTGGCATTTGTGGATTACAATAAGGCAGTCGATTCCATAGAACTCTGGGTCATATTAGAAGGAATATGGTTGTACTTGTCATACTGTCACCTTTGCATGTGGTTGTCTTTTTAAAGACAGATCACATGCTATGATTTTTTTGTGACGAATATTCTTGAGTTGGGGTTGATTTTATGTAATCAAATGAACTATATTTCAGTAAAGTTTGCTCAGAAACGCAACTCATAAATATTGGCAATATCATTCTAAAATCTTCTACTTTAAAATGTATATACATATGTCTGAATTGCCGATACAAATGAGTCAGATTAAATAAATTATTAGAATAATTTTTTACTAAGCAACAACATTTTTTTTAAATTTCATATTTTTGTATTTTGACAACGGCATCCGATTTGGACGTCGAAACGTTAATGAAATTATTTTTTGGTAAAATTGGGGCTTATTTCCCATTAAAAATAGTTAATTACAAAAATGCCACAATAAAATAGCTTCAAAACAACATTAAGAAATGACTAATGCAAGGATTGATTCCATACTCCTAAAATACATAATATATGACAATGCAACTATGCAAATAAATGTAGTAAAAGGTCTAACAACAAGCAAAATGAGAACGGAGAGAGGAGTTATACAAGGAGTGATTATTGGCGACACTATATTTCTCCAAAATTATTTACTCTTGTACTAGAAGATGTGTTCAAAAAGTTAAATTGTGAGCAACACGGAATTAAAGTTGATGGCAAATCTTTAATGTAAGATTTGCCGATAACAAAGTACTCGTAAGCAACAATACAGAGCATCTATTCTAAATGCTAAAGAAGCTTAAACAATTATCTGCGAAAATCGGTTTAACAATGAATTTAAGTAAAATTGTAATTGGAAGAATTGCGCAAATGAAACGAAATTGGGTAGGACTCATGGTACGACAAAACAACGAAATATGGACGAGAAACATTGTACATTGGAGACCACGCGAGCAGAGTCGTTGTAGAGGAAGACCATAAAAGCGATGGCTAGACAATATCAAAGTAAAAGTGGGCAGAAACTGGCTCAATAGAGCACAAAAGAGAGAAGAATTACTTATCGGGAGGTCTTTGTCTAGTAAATACAAACAGGCTGAAGTAGAAGAATTCAAGACTCCCCCAGTTTGGGAAGAAACTGGCTCCATATAGTGTGATGGTACCCGGCAACTCTCACGGAATTTTCCTAATTCTTTTGTTATAAAAATAAGGTCATAATATTATAATTGCAATTTGTATAATTTATTACGACAGTAGCAAAGTTCAAAGTATTGAACTCATTTGAAAGACTGCAAAGAAAGCCCACGTCATTCTTACTACACTTATAGTACCTCACCATAATATATGGTAATACAAATTGGCACTGTTTTTAACTGTAACAGATATAAATAGGAAAGTCGTGTCCTGATACATTGTTGTTGTTACACTCTCTCGCGCGAAGTCATGGCATCTAGTTACCGGAGTAATGGTTTATCCCCGACCAATCTCAAGTTTTACGTAAATTAGTTGTATATTTAATTATATAAAAATAAAGCTTCTGGAAAAAGTTCAAGTTCGTTTGTTCGGGGTCTTGCAACCCCCAACGTCACAATAGCACAAAACAGAGAATGAAGAACTCATGGGGAGGTATTTGTCTAGTAGATGCAAACAGGCCGAAGAAGAAGAAGAAGAATTCAAGATATTTATTAGGTTGTTCTCGAACATATCCAAAAATTGAGCTAGTTATAAAAAACAATCAAATTACATTCTTTGTCTTTCCATTTTTTGTTTGTTCTAGGGCTGTAATCATATAATTTTCCAGTATGTTTGGTTTATCCAGTTTCAAAGTGTTCACTGCAGTAAAGAAATTTTTGATGTAAATGTACAATATATATATGTAATATCTGTTCGTCCTTGTCTACAATAAGTTTGTTGCTCTCGTTTACTAACCTTTCAAGCTGTCTTTTTTTGAAAGTATAAATCAACTCTTTGATTTTTTATGCATGTTGAAGATGTTATGTCTTCGTTCTAACTTTTCTAACCCTTAACATGTATCTCGTAACCATTTCTCTTTAACATCTTTTATTTTTATGTCAACAGTTCTGTCTAGTTCTTTACTACTAATGTACTTACCGTTGCACGTCACTATCTAAGTCAGAGATCTAAGTTGACATAGTTGCCCAATTACAAAAATTCTTGAATTCATTTTAAATCAAATATATCACATTTTTTTGCGGAAGTATGTATATTATGCAACAAAACAAATTAATATTCAATGTAAATAAATAAAAACTTTCGAAATAGAAAACAAGGATTAAGTTATAATGTTACGTTAAAGTAAGTAATAAAAACAGTAAATATAATAAATCAAATACTTATAGTAAAGACTAAAAACAAATATAAAGTGTCATCACCGCAACTGTCAAATAAATGTTACCAATTTATGCCAAAATATCACCTTCGTTCGACTACAGTTACAGTGTGTTCCGAACAAATGTGCTTCAAAAAAACGCTTTATAATCCGTTTATACAAATTAAATGAAACATATTATTATTGTGTATTTCTTTAAGTTAACAATAATAGAAATATTCAAATACTATGTCTACGCGTATATAATAAAATATGTCTAGTGGTTATAATTCCAGTGCACTCGGCACAATGATTCTAATAAATAGTCTAAGAGCTAGAGCCGAAAAATAATCGTCCTAAGTAATATGGAGTTTGGCATGTGAAATGTGTCTATTGTATATTGATAATTATTACTTCTTTCAGGCTGACACCTCAGTGGATACAGGAAGTAGCAATAAGGGATGAAAGGGGAAAGTTAGTGTAGTCTAAAATTTTCACCGCCTATTTTGTTAAACCTCCATCGATTTGCATGAAAATTGGTGACTAGTTAGAGCATACCACAAGAAATAAAAATGATTTGGTGCCAACTTGCACTTTTATCCTGGGGGTGGATACCACCCCTTCTTGGAGGTGAAAACTATTTTGTTAAAAAAACCCCACAAATCGATAGAGGGACAAATTATAAGTAAAATTTGTTATACCATGTTTTTAAAATAAATCAATACTTTTTAAGTTATTAAAGATCAAAGATTTGTCTGTTTAAGAGCACATGCGTGAAGTTACGGATGATAAAAGGAACATATTAATTAATTGTATGTTACTAAAATATTATATTTATATTATTTCGATATTATAAATTTAGCAAAAGTGTATTCGAATATGTCAAATCTACCCATTATTGGACACCCTCAGTTTCTGGACATATTCAGTTTATATTGATAAAAAAAATTCAATCAAATATCGACATAATATAAAAATAATATTTTACTAAAATGCAATTAATTAATATGTTCTTTTTATCATCCGTAACTTCACGCATTATGCTCTTAAATAGGCAAATCTTTGATACTTAATAACTCAAAAAATATTAATTTATTTTAATAACAAGATAAAACAAATTTTACTTAAAATTTGTCCCTCTATCGATTTGTGGGGTTGTTTTTAATAAAATTGTTTTCAATCGCGGGAAGGGGTGGTGTTCACCACCAGGGTAAAAGTGCAAGTTGGCACCAAATCAGTTTTATCTCTTGAGGTATGCTCTAACTAGTCACCAATTTTCATGCAAATCGATGGAGGTTTAACAAAATAGGAGGTGAAAACCTTTAATGACTGCACTAACTTTCCCCTTTCATCCCTTATTGCTACTTCCTGTATCCACTGAGGTGTCAGCCTGAAAGGGGTCATAATTATCAATATACAATAGACACATTTCACATGCCAATCTCCATATTATTTATGACGATGATTTTTCGGCTCTAGTCCTCCGTCTAAAAGAACACACCTACCGCCTTAATATTTCGTGTTGGTGTCATGTGACATCACGGGCTAGGACGCGGCTGACGTGCAACGTTAAGTATAATAGGCGAAGTATATATGCGTCGGGATCATTTTATGTTTTCTCTTTCTACCTAAAAGCTGTAATATTTCATTTGTGACCCACTAGTCATCTTTCCCTGTTCAGAGTAATTAATTATGTCTTTCGGGCTGTTACATATATTGCCACTTAAGTTAATCCAAACCGTGTCAATGTAATCGATTGAGTGGCTGTTAGTGCGATATTATAAGACTTACTTTTTCTTAAAAGATTACGCTCCGGAACACCCATTTTCATCCCTTTAAAGGGGGTAGTTTGTGGTTTTTTGCAAAACGTAGCCCTTCCTGTACGTTTTGCAAAAAAATCCTTAAGAAGACTACATTTCCTATAATTTATTCCTCGACCGCATATGTCTATCACCCACCGTTTAGCGGGGGTGACGCCTCAAAGTTGACAAGTTTTAAAAAATAGATTTAATAAAAATTTTTCTTTAACTGTAACGGGAAATAAGAAGAAATCCTGCGGTAATTAATCACAAATAAGTGGCTGATTTTTTCGTATCGGTTTCATTTAAGGGCTATTACCCATTTTTAATTACAGGGTGTTAAATTTTTAAAAACCCCTTTTTATACCATCTGAACCGCTTATGCTAGCGTAAACTTTCAGTGATTACCCATGTACAATGTACAAGTGTTATTTACAAATTTGTATAAATACACCCTCATATTTTCCCCGGAACCACCCCAAAAACGGAAAAGCATTAATAAAAGAAATATGCAAAAATTGATTTTGGACCACCACTGTGGCTTTAGGGTGCAAAGAAAGTAAAATATGCATAGGTCATAATGTGTAACAGAAAGTATGTTCTTTTATTTGCCGTAAGTAGGTTATCAATAAAATGCATAGGTGGCGAAAAAAAAACAAAAACTTGAGCCTGCCAAAGCATTTTTGAAGTTTACGGCGCCACTGTGCCGTAACGGTTGCTTATACGAAAAAAATGCATAGGACATTATTTGTAGAAAAAATAGTGGTCTTTAATTTTGTATAAGTTTGGTTTAAAAAAATGCATAGGTAATGAGAAAATTGTAAAAACATGCTCGCCAAACCTATTTTATGGGATAGGGGTAGTTTCCGCAGAGATGTTGCAATATCCATATATATTTATGAAAAACCCTATTGATGCAGTATAGGCCCATATGGGTCAAAAATCGAAAAATTTTATTTTTAAGCGAAAAAAAAAAATAAAACCGAACTTGTGTCGAGTTTGCGAAATTCAACCTGTTTCCTACACTAAAGTGTAGGATATGTGCAAAATGAATATTGTAGTCTCCCTTGTCTATTATTATTTATCGGTCTGTATGCTTGCAAATTGTAGAAGGATCAGATTTCCGACAATATTTTTAAAAGTAAATTAACAACTTGCGTGTAGCCAAAATATATAATATAGGCATAACAATAATACGATACCTATGTCCTATGTCTATAGAATATCATTGAACAGTCCTGAAAAGATTTTTGAAAAAATGAGTTAAAGAAACTTTATTTTATATGTTCACAAGAGAAAAAAAATCTATTCTGTTTAATCCGATTACAATCGCCTCTGCTAAGATAAAACTCCAACTCGTCTTTTCCACAAAAACACGTAATAATAGCATCTGATTCTTCTTATTAATAATAATAAAGTTTTTTCAAGAAGGCTGAAGTGATTTCTCGAGCCATCCAAGACGCTATTTTCACCCAGGTTATCAGATAAAATCTCAAGGGATCTCAGGAACTCTGATTGTAAGTGAAAATACAATAGAATATAAATGTTCTAAGGAAATCTGATCCCAAGTGAAAAATCGAGAACGACGACCGAAAAATCGATTCAGCTGGTTTATTCGTGGCAGTTACATCTGTCGAAGTTGTTTTAATGAATGCAGAGAAAAATTATTTGAATGAGGCGAAAAAATAGTTTGCATTATATACAGGGTGATTTATTAGTTTGATAAAGCTTAGTAGATCCGCTATAGTAAATAATATATAGTAATAAAAGTTAATAACAAAAATGGTAGCCAACTTTGAACTTTTTTACATTACAAAATTAGTTAGAATTTTACAGGGTGTTCGATAACATAGAGATATACCAAACTTATGTTTTTTAAATGGAACCCCTGTATTTTATATTCGAAATCTTCTTAACTTCTCCATTACGAAAATATAAACGATTGTTGTGTTATACAATGTATTTACAAAGTTATAACCAATTTTCTATGAAAATCGTAACAAGTTTAACTCCCTGTATAAATAAGAATAAGCACAACGGCAATGGTTTATTGATACCATATTTTTTTATTTATTGTCAAAATTTTCAAAAATGATCGACATTGCTAATTTTTCTTATATCTACTACAGGGTGAGTCAAAACGCAAGTACATTATTTTCTTAGTAATTTTAAATGGAACACCCTATATTTTATGTCACTATCGAAAAGTACTATCATTGTGCTTTAATTTTTATATAATATTCCCTATGTCTAAATTTATTAGTTTTCGAGATATTTTCATTTTCCAGAGCAAATTATTAATTATGTAGGTGTCTAAATTTTGCATTCGTTTTGCACCCTTACCGCATTTAATTGCACCAAGTACTAATCCAGGAAACTTTGGACGAGAGAATATTATTTTGTGAATGGGCCTCAGATAAAATCATTTAACAAATAGATTTTTTCGATAATTTACTACACATTTGGAGATGAAGCTACGTTTTATACAGACGGTTCAGTTAAAAGCAAAACTTTCATTATTATGTCACAACTAATCAGTTGCCACATCAATGCCACATAATAGTTGCACACAGTCAAACCAGATGGTCGCTGAACGTATTGTTTGTAAGTATATAGTGAGACCATATATTTTTTAAGAAAATCTAAATTAGTCCTGTCGCCAGGGGGGGGGGGGGTACAACGGCCTCCTTAATTCAGATGGACTTACCCAAGTTTTTTTTTATATATTTTGACCCGCAGAATACGAATTTTTTGGGTAACAGTTGATCCGGATGTCGATAAAATTGTTATAGACAAAGAACTTGAGGAATTACATAACAGTGATTTCTCGCAAAACAAAACATCTTTTTGTATTTTTTGGTCATTCTCGGCAAAAAATGTTTTGACAAGTTTTTTCGTAGGATGCATAGTTTTCGAGATAACCGCGGTTGAACTTTAAAAAATTCGAAAAATTGCAATTTTTGAACCGGAATAACCTTTGATTAAAAAATAAAGTAGCAATTCTGCTTACCGCATTTGAAAGTTTAAGTCAAATTATATCGGTTTTGATTATTTGCATTGCTAAAAATTTATTATTTTATTGTTAAACAAAGCTATAAACACCTAGTGCGTGAGTGATGTTTGCAATGATTTCTCATTTAAAATCGAACGAGTAGGTAGAGTAGCTACAAGTGCAAGCGAGGCAATTTCTACGTAGCATGCGTTAAAACGCATGTATTAGGCACGAGAATCACTATGTGTTTATAGCTTTGTTTAACAATAAAAAAATTAATTTTTAGTAATGCAAATAATCAAAACCGATATAACTTGACTTAAACTTTCAAATGCGGTAAGCAGAATTGCTACTTTATTTTGTAATCAAAAGTTATTCGGGTTCAAAAATTGCAATTTTTCGATTTTTTGAAAGTTTAAACGCGGTTATCTCGAAAACTGTGCATTCTACGAAAAAACTTGTAGGAATATTTTTTGCTTAAAATGACCCAAAAAATACAAAAAGATGTTTTGTTTTGCGAGAAATCGCTGTTATGTAATTCCTCAAGTTCTTTGTCTATAACAAACTTATCGATATCCGGATCAACTGTTACCCAAAAAATTCGTATTCTACGGGTCAAAATATATATAAAAAAACTTGGGTAAGTCCATCTGAATTAAGGAGGCCGTTGTACCCCCCCTGGCGACAGGACTAAATGGTGAAATGTATAAATTTTTTGGTGAATCAATTGCCCATATTGTTGGAAGACGTTCCACTTCGTATTCTATTCCTGAAAAAATGTGGTTTTTGCATGACCCTGCTCCTGTTGACCATAATGCATTGATTCAAGGTGAACTTGACGATCGGTTTCCTGATAGATTGATTGGAAGAATCCATCAGTGGACCAAGTAGTGTGGCCACCCAGATCACCAGAATTTAATAAAATAGACTCATTTTTTGGTGTTACGTTAGGGGGATGGGTACGTAGTTTCGGCTCGAATGCTGTTTAAATGGGATTCATTTCTTTCGAATCCTGAGAAAACTATTAAGTATTTTTAAAAATTTAAACGCATAATGAACTATTACGTTCTTACCGAGGGCCGAAAGTCCCTGAAAACTTCTGCAATGTTTATTTTAATAAGTTACACGGGTGAAAAACTAAGAGAAAATGTAGTGTGATTTTTAATTTCAAATATCTCGTTCAAAAGAAACTTTTTATTTATTCTAAGGGACTTTGTGCCCTCGATAATAATTTGGTCTTTCATTCTGCGTTTAATTTTTTTTTAATATTTATTATTTTTTTCAATATTCGAAAAAAATGGACATCATGTCCGTGGTGATATTTTCCAAATCGAACATTCGCTATCTTTGTCATACAACACACCGAGTCGAATAAAATATGGTGACAAGACAGTGACAATTTTTAATATTTGACATGGCATGGGTAATATTTTGAGTTGTTGATTAAACAATATTGATAGTGTATTTGATAAATAATTGATTTAAGACGTGAACTTAATAAAAAGTTATTTATTGTTTATTATTTATGGAAGATCCAAGCAGAGAATATACCAGGATATATTCTGTGATCCAAGTATTTTGTTGTTAAAGATGTTCAAAATTTTAAGCGTTCCATAGTAACAATATATTATTAAAAAATCACTTTTCCTCTTTTCTCGATTGAGTATTAGTTTTTGTTGTACAGTATAGAAATTATTACAACCACTGAATACATACTTAGTGAAAAAATTATGATAATTAAAATTATCGTAATTAACTGAATTAATGATGCAATTATACAAGTAACAGTTATCCAAGAACATTCAAAAGCCATCTCTTTAAAGTTAATGATGACATTTGTCAAGTAATCTTTACATATCCATACCAGTGAGAATTTTACTACACGTAACTTGCCGTGTAAAGACAGAAAAAGTAGGGATAGCTGTAAAATATTTCCGCCCATGCCTTTAAGAATGAAGTTTATAAAATACCTCCAACAACAAGGGATGAGATGAAAAATAGAATAAAAAGTGTATTTCGAAGTGTTAATGTACAAATAATTCGCAGTGTAAGTAACTCATCCAATGTCCGTTTTCAGGTGTGCATAAATGTGTTAGGAGGTCATTTTGAACACCTTATGTATCTAATTAAATATCTAAAAATAATTACTTTATTAAAAGTAGCTTGTAATTTTTCCAAAAAATGTTGTATTTTGTGTTTGTGTTTTTCTTGTAAAATATATTACTAATAAATTATTTTTCTTTCTTTATTTGCGACAATGTTACATCGATTACCGGATTGATAATCGGTACTCGTAAACTGTCAGTTTAAGATAATTCAATTATGACTTACAATTTAGAAAAATTTAGACACAATTAATAATATGCTCTGAAAAATGCAAATATCTCAAAAAATAATAGATTTAGACATATGAAATAATATATAAAAATGAAAGTAAGGTAATAGTAATTTTCGATAGTGACATAAAACACAGAGTGTTCCATTTAAAATTGCTGAGAAAACAATATATTTGCGTTTTGACTCACCCTGTATTCAATATAAAAAAAATTAGCCATATCAACCATTTTTAAACATTTTAAAAATCAATAAAAGAATATGGCATTAATAAACCATTGTTGTTATGTCTATTTTTATTTATACAGATAATATAAAAGAGTATGGCATTCTTAGGACAGGAACATTTAAAAAATATATAGTGAAATTTGTGCACCCCATACAAATTTTATTCAGTTTTGTTCCCTTAAATCCCTCCCCCAAACTTTTTTGTACGTTCCACAACCATATTTGTATATGGTTGAGTAAGAACATATTAAAAAAGAAGCCGCATCTCGATAAAAAGTGGCTTATTGAAAAAATACTAAGACGCAAACAAGTTTTGAAAACACTGTATTTAACTAATGGTACCACAATAATAGATTAATTGGAACGTTCACAAACATTTGGGGGGTTAAAAGGAACAAAACCCCATAAAACTTTAATGTAAACATATTAAAAAAAAGCCGCATCTCTATATAAAAACTCTCTTATCGAAAAAATACTAAGAGGTAAAAAGTTTTAAAAACAGTGTGATTAAATGGTACCAAAATAATAATTTAATTGGAACGTACACAAAAGTTTGGGGGGTTTAAGGGAACAAAACCTTATAAAATTTTTAAAGGGTATACAAATTTCAGTGGTATTTTTTTAAGATGTTCCTATCATAAGAATGCCACATGTCCATTTTCAATAAAAAATATCTAATAGTTTTCGATACTTATATTGAAAAAAATCGATTTTCATTTTGGAACGTCACAGGGATATAACTTATATAACTGTATATAACAGCTTAATAAAACTATAAACTACTATCTCACAAAGTGTCACGTCACGTCTGTGCGTCAAGTATTTCTCGTTAGATGAGACTAGTGTCATTATACGATTATCCAAGATCAACGACGCACCGAACACAGTGTCACATATCGACTTGTGCAAAGCATTTGTCCATCTAAGATGTGTATATAGCGTCGTTTGTCGAGTTAAGACAGTATATGTGATTACTTTATTCAAAACAATCTGCGTATGTGCTCAAGAAAAGTGACACATTTATCACGTATTTACCTTTCTTTTTGCAGTATTTTGTGTTTAATATTGTTGCTTGTATTTAAAGTTACATCATTAGAAAGTATAAGTACCACTTATAAAGGGACCTAGTTTTATCCGATCAGCTCACAGAAGTGAACAAATTGCTAATTTTTTTCTCCAATTAATCCTCAAAAGCAAATTAAACAAATTAAGCAGACATGACATAACGCAAACTTGAAAACGTTTAAAATTTACATACAGTCCGTACAATATAGATATCATTATTTGAAGTCATTCTCGTTATTGTACGTGACGTCACATGATATCAACATGAAATATTTAAGACGTAGCTGTGTTACTTTTTAGAATCCTTTAGCTGAGTAGGTACACTGGAATTACAGTCACTAGACATGTTTTATTATATACGCGTAGAAATAATATTGGAAGATTTCTATTAATGTAAATTTAAACAAACATACCCTAATTTGTTTGATTTAATTTGTATAAGTGGAATATAAAGCGGTTTTATAAAGCACACTCACACTTGTTCGGATTACACTCTAACTGCGATTAAACAAAGGTGATATTTTGGCATAAATTGGTAACATTTATTTGACGGTTGGGGTATTGACATTTCAGATATTTTTTTATTCTTTACTGTAAGTATTTGTTTTATTATATTGTTTTTCATTATTTACTAACGTAAGATTATAACTTAATTCTTGTTTTCTATTTCTAATCTTTTCATTTATTTACATTGAATATTAATATTAATTTGTTTTCTTGTATAATCCACTTCGCAATAAGTATGTGATATATTTGATTTAAAATGAATTCAAGATTTTTGGAAATTGGGCAACAATGTCAACTTAGATCTCTGACGTAGATAATGACGTGCAATGGTATCTATATTGTACGGACTGTAGTTTTAAGTTAAATCGAGTGTCTAGAAGCTGCCATTAACAAATGGACCGTATTTTACAAAAATCCATAATGAGCAGAAACAATAATTCCAACACAAAGAGATATTTCTTAGTGTTCTTTTTATATGTAACCTTGAGCAATTTTAGATTCTTTTAAAGAACATTGTACTACAGGGATTGATTATCTTCGGTGTGGGCGCTTGAAAGAATTAAAAGCGATAGTGCGAATAAGAAAAGAGAAGAGAGCACCGTGACAGGGGTAAAACGAAGGATAAGGGTTGTTTGTCTACGTTTGTAGCGAAGTGTTGAGAATCAGGAGGGGAAAAAGCGGCCGAGTGAAAAATTAAACATCGATGGTTGCAACTCAATGTAGGTTTTTTACGGGAAATTTCACATGATTGTTTTGTCTTCAGAGGGTTTAAAACAAAGAGAGCTAGTTATATGTACTTTTTTTTTAATTTTTCCAAGCTACAGGTTTGTCAAAAGTTTGTAAAAGAATACATTAGAAAAGATAGATATAGAAGCAGAAATATCTACAGGAAATAGGAGCAAATCAGCAAATAAGCATTTTACAAATAATTCATGCTGCTTTTATTCTACATCATAATAATTTCTTTTAAATAGGTTAGTTTTGTTGATTTCATTTTAAAAATATTGGTTACTATGCCCAACTATTATACAGTGCGCTGGAATAAGTGTTACCCCCCTTATTAATTTATTTATTTTTAAAACATAAGCAAAACGCTCGGACAGGTCGATTTTTAAAATAATCATAGTATATTATAGCATCCATGTTTCGAACTTTACCCGATCCCTCTTCAGGTGACAGGCACAACTTTGATTTTTTTAAATGGGAAAGTATATCATGTGACACCTCATTTAATAGCTTTTGAAATACTAATGCGACCGAAATTTTGCGCCTACGCTCTTAAAAAGGATTAAAGTATTATAAACTTTTGTAATCAGTATTACAAAAGCTATTAAATGAGGTGTCACAAGATGTAATTTTTCCATTTAAAAAAATCAAAGTTGTGCCTGTCACCTGAAGAAGGATTGCGTAAAGTTCGAAACATTGATGCTATAATATACTATGATTATTTTTAAAATCGACCTGTCTGAGTATTTGGCTTATGTGCTAAAAATAAATAAGTTATTAAGTAAGGGGGGTAACACTTATTCCAGCTCACTTTATATTATAAATATTGGATACTATTCCTTTTTAATATTTACTCCGAACAAATTTTTAAAAAAGCACTGGATAAAGCAAACGAAGGCATAAAAATCAATGGAAATTTCACAAATAACATTCGATATGCGGACGATACAGTCTTACTTGCCAGTAGTCTCCATGAACTTCAGCATCTTATGGACAGGGTACAAAGAGCGAGTGAAGAAAGAGGACTTAACCTCAACATATGTAAATAAAACAAAATGGATGCTGGTCAGCAGAAGTCAAAAACCTTAAACCTACCAAACAATTGAAAATAAAAAACGAATTAATTCAACACATTGTATCGTATATGGGTCATTCCATTTCAAATCACTCAATTTTGGAGCAAAAAAAATTTTGGACCTCCGATTTGTCTGAAAATTGGTATATAGCTTCTGCGGGACGTACAAATAAGATATTTAAGGTCAAAAAATCTTCTACTTCTTTTTTTCTCAAAATGTTATTTTATGCGATTTTACAGTGATTTGGTGTTTATTTATACAAATTTGCATTTTCTATCGTAAAGTATCAATGAAAAACATATTTTAATAGAAAGGACCCAAAAATGTCATTATATGGCATTATAACAAGTTACTTTGATTCAAAACAAGCTTTTGATCAAATTTTTTAGTATAGAAAACGTTAAAATACATTTTTCTCCATTCCCAAAACACGTCATAATCGATTTGGCTGAAGATTTGTCCACAGATAGATAAAACATAGGACTTTAAGTGGTGAGAAGAATTTGAATTATGTTACAATACCAAAAAAGTTACATGCAATATTATAGTCAAAAATATAGGCGTCTACTGTAAGTAAAATTAACTCGAAAATATCGACCTCACGACAAAAATTGTTAAAAAGAAATTGTAACAATTGTAAATACGATTTATTTGGAACAATTTCAGTTCCTACCATTTTTGTCGAAAAGTTAAAAATGGCGGAGATATTGAGCCAAACAGGTTCTCCTTTAAAATCAAGATGGCGGCTAACGTAACGGAGGAATTCATTCGTGATTTTAAATTTAGGCTACTATTGACTCCCTTAAAGATCAGAAAAATAAAATTTTGGGCAGCTCGGCATTCAAGGTCAAATGCTATCCCGACTGGACTAATATATACTTTTGAGTCTGATATTACTGCATGTAACTTTTTTGGTATTGCAATATAATTCAAATCCTTCTAACCACTTAAAGTTCTATCTTTTAAATATCTGTGGGCAAATTTTCAGCCAAATCGATGATAATGTATTTTGGGAATGGAGGAAAATGTAAAAAACGGTATTTTAACGTTTTTTACACTATAAAATTTGATCAAAAACTTGTTTTGATTCAAAATAACTTGTTATAATGCCATATAATGACATTTTTGAGTCCTTTCTATTAAAATATTATGTTTTTCATTGATACTTTACGACAGAAAATGCAAATTTTTTTAAATAAACACCAAATCACTGTAAAATCGCATAAAATCACATTTTGAGAAAAAAAGAAGAAGAAGATTTTTTGACCTTAAATATCTTATTTTTACGTCCCGCAGCAGCTATATACCAATTTTCAGACAGATCGAAGATCCAAAATTTTTTGCCTGAGTGATTTGACATGGAATGTACCATATATACCTTGGAACAGTCGTCAACTTGAAATTGGATCAAACAACCGAAATACGATCTAGAATTGAAAAGGCCAGAGCAACATTTAACAACATGAGAAATATATTCACCAATTGCGACATATCTCTTCCACTAAAAATACCTCTGCTAAAATGCTATGTATTTCCAGTCTTGCTGTATGGCGCAGAGGCATGGACACTAACGAAAACATTAATGAGGAAGCTGGAGGCATTCGAAATGTGGGTGTACCGACGTATCCTCAAAATATCGTGGACGACTCACACCACCAACGTAGAGGTATTGCGCCAAATGGGAAAACAAAAAGAAATCTCTTTCACAATTAAGAAACAGAAACTTGAATACCTCAGACATGATGAATATCATATACTCCAAGTGATAATACAGAGTAAAATAGAGAGCAAACCCAGACCCAGAAGAAGAAGACACTCATGGCTTCAAAACTTACGCCAATAGTTTGGACTAACATCGATCGAGCTATTCAGAAGCACCGCAAACAAAATTAAAAACCATAAATACTGAAATTAGAAATTGAGGCGGTTATAAACAAGCTAAAATTCAGAAAAGCTGAAGATGGAATAATAGCCGAAACAATGAGATTGAAGTAATGCTTATAATCTCAATTAAATCTGAAACACCGCAAAGTGTAAAAATAACTGGGGTGAACACACCTTTATTCCCATATATAAAAAAGATTTACACACAGATTGTAACAGCTACCGGATAGTAGCATTAACATATGTAGTACTCTTCTCATTTCTCATCATCAATGAAAGACTAAAATCAATTCTCTTACCACAGATTCCCCTAGAACAACGCCGATTCGTAGTGGGTAGGTGCATAAGATAATAAATTGTGGCATATATATACTTAAAGAAATAGGTACACCAGAACATCTATTTATTAAAACTGTATGTAAATAGTACCGTCAATATAAGAGATACTAAAGTGAATGCAAAAAACCTCAAATTGAAATATGAAGTTCGGCAGGTATGTCTAATATCACTCATTATATTGGACATGTACAGTGAATACACTATGCGCTAAGTTTTAGAAAAATAATCAATAGTAGGATGAACAATTAAAAATCTACGATATGCTAATGACATGGTCATATTGGCGTTTTCAGCAGAAGAACTGGAATACATTATGAATAAATTGGGCACAGAGAGTATGGAAAACGGTTTGAAAATAAAAATACAAAAAGCCAGAGTAATAATCAAAGATGTTAAAAGAAACAATCAAACAGAGATAAGAAACCTGACAGAAACCAACCAGGAGGCAATACAGCGGGCAAACACCCAGAGGAAGCTCTCCAGCACGCCGGTCAGAAACAAAGGACGTGACTGGTTACTCATTCGCCAAAGTAAAACAACATGCACAGGAGAGAGATAATTAGAGACAGCTACAGTCAAAATAATTACATGACCCCACTACATTTTTACGATGGAGAAAATAATAAAGAAGAAGCGCTAATTTTAGTTAGTTATGTGAGTTTGAACCAGGTTGTGCGACAAGGTTTTTTCTTCCATATTTATTCTACACCGGTTATACGGCAATTGTTCTTTTTGTACATCTTCAATTAAGTACTATAAAAGTACTCTGGAGTTTGGCACATCTACTATATATGTTACAGTTCAAGTTGATTCTCAGTTAGAGTTGACTCCAACTAGTTGGAGTCAACTCCAACTGAAACGAGCAGTAAAAGTTGATTTTAAAAATTTAAATCAACTTTTACTAGTTGGAGTTGACTCTTCCTGGATCGATTTAGTAAATGTTGATTATACGAGAATCTCAAGTGCATTTTTGATGAGTGTGCGTTTCTTTGTTTTGACCGTTTCAACTACTTATTAGCATAGTCTGTAACGTCGCCCCCGTTAGGTAAATTATTCTGATTCGATTTTTTGCACAAACTTACTCAAAGAAATACATCCGTATAACAATCGTTATAACAAGTACACAGGGTTTCACGCGGTACCGCGGTTGAAAAATTGTTTAACCAATTTCAGTAAAGTCAGTCAGTAAAGTGACTCTTTATCGAACGAGTCTGATATTACGAGCAGAGGAACAGACGCGTTCGATAAAGAGTATTGAGATGGTGCGTACAAAATTGTATCGTTAATCATAAAAAACATTAACACTTACTTACAACTTTGAGGAAATTTTTTTAATTTTAGACGAAATAAAAAATTCGTATGACAGTAATGACAGTAATGACAGACGACTTTTGCATGATGGCCGGTTTTGATGTTTAATCGATAGTTATCAATATCGTATAGGTACCTACCTAATTACTAAATCTGTAAAGTTTTGATTTACTTTGTATGAATATAATTGCGAAATACAACAGAATTTTACTTTTTGACAAAAATTTTATTAATAATAAGATAAATTTTGTACAATATTTTTAATAATTAAAGTAAATAAATTTTAATTTCACTCAAATAAATAATCGATTGCTGCCATTGACCACTTACATTCAATCTCGGTTAATTTGATTAATTATCGCGGCAGGTAAAGTAACATTCTTCTTTCAATACAACAAAGTGTTACTTTACTGCCGAAAATGAGGGCAAATGAGTACAATAACGAATGATTTTAGTGAAGTTTGGCGATAAACAATGATTTTAAACAAATTCGCAGAAATACATAGTTTTTTTCACTTCGTACAAATTTTTTTAGATCCGTTGGGCATTTTTTTCTCTAAAATTTACTGTTGTCGAGTTATTAGCGACTTAAAATTTGAAAAACGCCAAAATAGCCATTTTCAAGGTTTAATAACTCGGTTAAAGATAATTATTGTGAAAGTCGAGCGAGCGGCCGTGGAGTAACGGCATAATCGCTGGCCTCATACGCCAGTGCAAGTGTGTTCGAGTCCTGCTAAAGACAAACCATTTTCATTTTCAATAATGACACGAGCTGTCTCACCGTGCCTAGGAGAGCACGTTAAGCATACGTTCCCCCTGGGCTAGTGTACATCGACACTAGTTACTTGAAACAGGGTTAAAGATGTATTGGCGCCGGAACTGTCCGAAAGGCAAAAATTCCATACGATATTATTATTATGAAAGTCAGAACCTAAAAAAAAATCAAAGATTAAAGCTACCTCTATAAGATCCTGAAGAAATTTTTGTCATTATTTCATTAATAAGATATTATTTTTAATTATCAACAATGAGCGCTAACCGTGTATTGAGGCGGCCGTCAATGTGAGTGCGAGTGAGAATTATTTCATTAATAAGATATTATTTTTAATTATCAACAATGAGCGCTAACCGTGTATTGAGGCGGCCGTCAATGTGAGTGCGAGTGAGATTCACCATTGGATGGCTGGAATGGTGCATCTCTTTAGCACTCACCATTGACGGCCGCCTAATACGCACTTAGCGCTCAATGTTAATAATTAAAGATAAAGCTTAGTAATAAAATAGTGACAAAAATTTCTCCTGGATCTTGTAGAGGGGGCTATAAACTTTGATTTGGTCACTTTCTGACTTTCATAATAATGGATTTTAACCGAGTTATTAAGCCTTGAAAATGGCTATTTTCGCATTTTTCAAATTTTAAATCGCGTATAACTCGACAACAATCAATTTTAGAGAAAAATCTCAAAATACCTTTTTTTGCTCAGAATAACCCAAATGATCTAAAAAAAATGTTCGAAGTGAAAAATTATTTTTGTGAATTTGTCTAAAAAAATTGTTTAAAAAAACAATTTATCGATCAAGGTACTGCCTGGCACCCAGTAGATTTGTTATAAGGACCTCTTTTTGAGTAAGTTTGTGCAAAAAATTCGAATCGGAGTAATTTACCTAACGGGGGCGACGATACAGTCTAGACTAATTTGAACATATTCAGTAACATTTAATTTCTATAATCGGCTGTTTGTGTGAATCAGAATCAACTTTTACTAAATGGCATTGGGAAGAGTATACTTTTCCTAGTTGGAGTCTACTTTTAATAGTAAATGTTGAATATAAATCTTCATTTTATATTTATAATCAACTTTTACTGAAACCAGCCGTTAGAGTTGACTCCAACTAGTTGAGTCAACTCCAACTGGATAATCAACTTGAACTGTAACATATACAAGCTTTCCACCTATATCCGATGGATCTTTTATTTGCTAAACTTCTTGATCAATAACTAAGAAATTGTAACCTTTGCACAAGTAGTATTTTTATTATTTTTTTTATCTGTATTTGGGTGTCATATGCAGCAGCTTAACTTTTAAACTTATTAATTACTAGGTAGACTATGCAATTTGCAATTTATTAAAAAATCTGGAAATGGATTCTTTCTGTTTAACTTCATTATTATTATTTTTTTAATTATATTGACGATTTATGTAACTTTAGTAAATTAAATTGTTATTGTTTTGTTTTATTTTGACTTTTTATAAGCTGTCGATAAAATTGTACAATTTTTCATAACAATATAGCATATTTCTATTCTATCCCGTAACCAAAGTGAGCTCTGCGGAAGTCGGCTTACTGTGCTGAACGTTTACCTGTTTAACCTTGATTAAGGTCATTCAGATAGATTTGTGGCAGATACAGTGTCCAATCCATTCCAAAAAATCACTGTTTCAATTACGAATGCTTGATTAGAACTTTGGCTAATCAATCATATTTTGGTCTAAATTTAATGATTTTTATATACATATTATACACAATAACCCTTATTCCCCTAACCGTCATGTCCTATCTGTTTAGTTTATCAATCTACCTTAATACCAAACGAACTCTATCACCTCAAATTCCCCCAAGTATACACGCCAAAGATCATCAATTGCCGTCCTAATCGAAATGCACGGCGTGTCCTGTCCTCTTCCAGAACCGCCGCTGACAGCGAGCAGGCACTTCTAATGACTCTCCTCTACCTTGGACTACTATTCCTGCAATTTACTTTATTTCGGAATTCTTTCTCTACTTCCTCCTACATAACTAAGGTCCATAGGCGCCCATACACACGGGCAGGGGGGGGGCCGTGGCCCCCCTAGCTTTTCGGGAAAGAAAAAAATTAAATTTATATTACATAAACGCATTTTTGTCAAAACATTATTGGATAATTTTGAGAGATATATAGGAAACAACATATTTATTAAAAAAAAATTCACATATTGGGTAGTTATTAATAGTTTAACAGAAAATCTTTGTGTCTGCGACAGTGGTCTGTATGGAATATGTGCATAATACACATTTCCCACAATCACGGTATGCTACTAACGAAAACATTGACAGAGATTAGAGGCGTGGGAAACATATACACTGTAATCGACACCCAAAATTACAAATTAAATGAATCATTTATACTGCAAAAAAACCATATCAGCAAGAATTCCGATCTCTGATCGATAATCACTAATGAGCCATTTGTCTTTAACAACTGGTATAAAGTAATTATATTTTATATCTTGAAAAAATTCATACTGAAAAATAATTTTTAAAATTTATTGAACATAGTCAAATTTTAGTTTGCAAAAGTATTTTTTTAGTAAGTAGATTATTTTTAAAGTGTGCATTATGATGAACAGAACAATTTTATTTAAATGAAAAACAGGTGATCTTTCATGATGAATGAGTGTTATATACAGGGTGTCCCAAAAGTAGCGGAAAGGCCGAATAATTCGCGAAATGAACATCGGATCGAAAAACTGAAAAATACGTGTTGAATAATTTTCAAAAATCTATGCGATGACACTAAACAAGTCCACCACTTCAACCCCTGGGTGTGGAGCGGGGGGTAACTTTAAAATCTTAAATGGAACCCCTAATTTTTGTTGCAGATTTGGATTTTCCTTGTAAAAATAAGCAAATTTTATTCGAGCCATTTTGCGAATTGTGGATACCTAGATAGCGCTATAATCGGAAAAAACGGTACATCGTGATACCACAGCAAAATTATAGAAACGGTCTAATATCTCGAGAAATATATGTATTTCCAAATAAAACTAAAAAACACGTGTTTAATATTTTTCAAAAATCTATAGAATGACACCAAACAGGATTTTTCATTCCACACTCTGGAGGTGGGGTGAGAGTTAACTTTAAAATCTTAAATAGGAACCCCCGTTTTTTCTTGCAGATTGAGTTTCCTCCTCAAAAAATAAGTGACATTTATTCGAACTTTTTTAGAATTGTTGACGGATGGCGCTATATTCGGAAAATGCGATTTATTTGCGCCATCTATCAACAATTCTAAAAATAAACTGTCGAAACCCAAAAGACTCCATCTTTAAACAAATAAATGTTTAAAAATAATAAAATCTTTGGATTTCTTGGTTCGGAAGCAGATTCTCTCTTATACCTATTCCCCATCCTTCTAAAAATTGCAAGGAAAAGGGTGATGAATGTAGAGACATGGGGAGTCTACATAGTTGCACTCCACAACATATCAATTCACCGAGGTAAAGATCAACAAATCTGCTTCCTAGTACTCGATACGTGAGTAAAACCGTGGGTCGATAAAAGGCATTATATTTAATTTCGAGAAATAGTTCGAAATGGTCCATAGAAAGATGGTAATGATCTCTGAATCGAAATTAAATATAATGCCTTTTATCTAATTCTAAAACTGTTTGGAATATGTGTGCCTTATTTTTCATAAGGATTCTATATCTGCAAAAATAAAGGGGGCTCCTTTTTAAGATTTTAAAGTAAAAACTTGGTTCGACACATACTCTTGGTTAGTCTGCTCGCCAAAGTTGAAGGGAAGGCTTTGCAAGCATTGTATTCTTTTCAAACGGGTTTTAAAGAGAGGCTCAACTTTTGTGGTACCCATGACATTTCCATTTAAAAACTTGGTCTAGTGTTTAAATGTATGAATAATTCCTCACAACAGGGTTCAAACTAGGTTTTTTAGGTGGTTTAAACTACAGTAGACTCCCTCTATAACGAGAACTGAAATGGTGAATTATTTATCTCGTTATAAGCGGATCTCGTTATATCAAACAATAATAATATTGAAATCTTTTGATGCCTCTTACGTAGTTTATTATGTGTCGATGGTCAACCTGAACAGTGAACAATGAGACTTCGCCGCCATAAATTGTAAATTTCCTATAGTATTCAATATCGGTCGATAAACAGGCAGATGTTTATTACAGGTGGCCGAGTTTATTATAGCACTGGCCTCGATAATAGGACAGATGTTGGGCATTTCTATGTACAGGTAGTTGGGGAATTTATTTATTTATGACCATTACAAGGCTAAAAACAGGTAAAGACAAGTATTCTTCGATTTAAATTTTCCTCGTTATAACCAAATATGCCTCGTTATAGAGCGTTATAGTTCAATAGGAATTTCATGGGACACCTAATGTACCTCGTTATAAGCGAAACCTCGTTATATCCGTGTTCGTTATAGAGAGAGTCTACTGTATATATTGTCATCCGAAATATACAAAATGTAATGTGCAACATCTTCACGTTTGGCCTCCCCCTAAAAATTTTTATATGGGCGCCCTTGCTAAGGTCGATATGTACGGTTTCTGCAAATGTAGGAATCAGAAAAAATCGGCGGATGCAAGAAGGAGGTCGTGTAGTATATAATATTACCAGGAATGCTTATGACTAAAAACAAAGAAAGGTGAGATAATGTAAGTATACAGAAATTGTAATTCTTAATTTTGCTCTCTTTTTTATTTTATGACTATGTATTATACAGGGTCGGATAAAGAAAATAGTCCACCTCGATATTTGACAGTAGTTATTAGATTTTAAGGAATTGCCGAAACAGGTGGATTTTTATTTTTAAATTACAATTTTTTGATATATATTTCATACTAGTGATGTCATTCGTCTGGGAGTGATGACGTAATCGATGATTTTTTTAAATGGAAATATAAACATTTACAAAGGTAATTATTTATATAAGGTGCCCAAAAAAACTTTATTTAAATAAAATTATTTGACAAAAAAAGAAGAATTTATGTAATTTATTTAATTTCAAATACATTTTGTTGCTATTAGAAATCAGAAAAAAAGTTTATATCAGAAATAAACATTGATTTTCGCTTAAATTAAATGTTCAAACTTCCAAGAGGCAGGTGGCTGGAGGGAGCTGACTTGAACAGTGAATTTAATCGAAAAGCCATGTTTATTTGTGAAATTAACATTTCCTGTTTTTGGACAACAGTAAAATGTATTTTGAATTAAAAAAATTACATACATTCTTCTTTTTTTTTGTCAAAAAATTTAATTAAAATTTTTCTTCTTCTTCTTTTTTGTTTTTGGTTTCGCTGCAAGGCGATTACCAGCACGATTTTTAAGCGATCTTGACGTAGTCTGGCTCTAAGCCATACCAAAATCGCTGACTATGTTCTTGTAAGGAAGCTTTTGATGAGGTGTGATGATTATAATTAAATGAGATTAATTGGGTCAGGTTAAGTATGATTAAAAATTAAAACATAAATTAAATGACAAATAGCAACATAATATAACACGGATACATATAAACAGTTGAGCCTTGCAATTTGTAAGCTTATTTTGTTAATTGCTAGAAAACGCATTGCAGTTTATAAGCTTATTTGGTTAATTGCAAGAAAACGCATAATTACATTGACTGATTCTTCCGTTAAGGAACTTAGAATATCGTATATAGAGAGCGGTGTTTTGAAGTTCATGGAAATAAATTTTGTGTATATATCAAAATTAGGAATCACATTAATCGGGCATTCAAAAAAGACGTGGTTTAGATTTTTTTACAAATTTTTTAAAAAATTTTTTTTACAAATACAAATATATAATTATATAGTTGTTTATATTACTAAATAGAGAATTAAATGACCTTTCAAGTGAGCTACCACAAAACCCTATTCCCATTTAAAAAAATCATCGATTACGTTATCACGCCCAGATGGATAACGTCACTAGTGTGAAATATTTATAAAAAAATTGTAACTTAAAAATAAAAATCGACTTCTTTCGGCATTTCCTTAAAATCTAATAACTACTGCCAAATATCGAGGTGGGGTGTTTCCTTTGGCCCACCTTATATAATAGGTCTAGTAGTGTTTTTTATTTCTCTACTGACTCTATTATACACTTTTCACAAAAAATATCGCGTAAATGTATTAAGTCTAGAAATTTTGCTTATTATCCCCTTAATTTTCTTGGAAATGCTAGGGAATGTAACGCAAGAATATTTAACAATTATTGTTTAATCCAGTAAAATGACAAATCAAAGTCTAATAGGCCAAAAAATGAAAATAATAATTATTCAACAAAAATGAAAAATACAAATCTATAAAATAAGGAATTTCAAGGAAAAATTTAACATTTTAGTATTTTCTTAGTTTTGTCTTGAAGTTGATGTAATTCAACTTAATAAGTATATAGAAAAAAATTATACAGAAAAACTTAAGTACATACTGGTATATTATTTTGCCACCTTCTACGTCATCCGTGTTATATAATCCGAAGTTATATCCCAAATTATAATCCAATTGAAAACGGTTCCAAATTTATTTACGCCACTATTTTACCGAAATCATCCCTCACAATAAACTAGGGCATGACAAAGGGATATCTTTGGCCGGTGAGTTAATTACGGCGAACCTTTGAAACAGGCAGATTTCCAAACCAATAACGCTCCAAACTAAAAGGTAGGTCTTCATTAATGTAGATTATCAAACATTTTCACTCGTATCGAAATATATTATTATTTGCTTTGTTCGTATTTCTGTTCGACTAAACATAATATAGTGACATGGAAAGGAAGAAGGGTTATTGATAGCTATTACAGGCCGCTAATCCGCAAAATTCGATGGGTGAATAATTCAGCCGGATTATATAGGTGGTTGATTTTGTGATGAGTTGGTCCATATGGCGTATGAGTAGGAAATAGGTGGCTAGTGGTACGTGAAAACTATGGGGATTGGAATTGAAGTAATTAAAATTTCCAAAAAATTTATACCATTTACCATACTAAAAGCTGCCCTTGTAGACTCCTGATTATGTTCAAAATAAGAGAGCTAAAAGGAACTACAGAGTTAACGGGGTTTTATTGTTTGATCTGGTCAATGGACCTCTAAATGTGAAAAAACCGCGGAGTGTCACCATTTAAAGGGGTGCGTTTTTGAGAAAGGGGTGAATTAGTCCCTAGGCACAGGGTGCATTAGGGTGAGTTCTATGGACTTTTGGTACAAACGCGTCTACAGAAAAATTGTTCCAGGTTAAATTTACTATCGAATTATGACCTTCCAAAGTCAAAAATATTATTTTTACAAAAATATAAAAAAAACAAAAAAACACGAAAGAACGAAATTTTGTTTTTTGCCCAAACTTTTTTCCATAGGCATATAGGCCAAGGCATTGCTTCGCAGAAAAAAAACTACTATCCTTCCTCTTTAAAATGACGTTATCATATATATCGAGAACAATATCGGCAATCATAGAAGTTATCCACCCCAAAATTTGGGTACGGTATTCAAAGAAAATGTATAAATAAGCCACATAAGAAAAATGATAAGGCAATCACAAAAATGGCTACATGGAACGTGCGAGGCATAAACGGCAAGAAAGAAGAAATAATTGAAGAGATGAAATTACAAAAGATACTACCTGGGAGTAATAAAAAGAAATAGTAGATTTTAAAAGATCGTTACCGCTTATACTGATCAGGAATGGACTCAAACGAATGGGGTGCAGGGGGTGTAGGCCTAATAGTAAGAACAAAAAAACATAATAGGTGAAACATATACATAAACGAAAGATTATTAGTAGTGGAAGTGAAAATATGTAGAAAATACAAACGTATCCAGCTAAATGTAGAGTATGGGTTATACAAGCTTTCGAAATATTACAAGCAGAAGATGCATAATAGACTATTTCCTAACAAAAAAAGACTGAAAAATGATAAAAGACGTAAAGGTAAAAAGAGAGGCTGAAATAAACAGTGATCATTACTTGCTTATAACAAAATTACGAGTATACACATATAGTACAACAGAACAAAAAAGAAAAATAAAAAATAAAACGCTACAAAATAAGAGAACTCGAAAATAAAGAGGAATACTAGAAGAAGTTAACCAGACAATTTGAGACAATAAAGGAAATTAACACAGGAGTAGAATATAAATGGAAGCAATTTAAAGAAATCATATTGACAACAGAAAAGGAAGTATGCGGAACAGCTAAAACCACAAGCTAATATACGAAGAAAAGTAAATGGTGGACCGCAGAAAACCAACTCAAAGTGAAAAAAAAAAAGGTTTGGAAAAAGTGTCTAAAAACCAAATCGGAGGACGATTACGAAAAATACGTTAGACAGACAAGACGTTAAACACTAAATAAAAACGGGGAAAAAGCAGTCCTAGGAAGATTTTTGACACAAGATGAATAAAGACTATTTTAATCAACAGAAATTGTTTTATGGTACATTGAAACAGCTAAGACAAAAGAAAGCACCTAGATTAAGAAATATAAGAGCTAAATAAGTAAATATATACAGAAAAAGAAATAATGCAAAGATGGAAGCAGGTCTTTGAAGAGTTCACAGAATAGCATCAACAAGAAGTAAAAGAGGAAGACATGAATATATGGGAAATTCAACAAATAACAAAAGAAGAAATTACAGAAGCAATTGACAAATTAAAATTGGGAAAATCTTCAGGCTAAGAAGAAATCACAGCTGAACTGTTAAAATACATGAGTGAAAATTCAAAAAATAAAATTCCAAGACCTACTAAATGGAATAATCACGGTAACAGAAATACCATCGGATTCGAAAACAGTCAGGTATAATAAATACTGTTTAAGAGAGGAGACGCAAGAAATTGCGAAAATTATAGAGGTTAGGTACGACAAGCGTTCTTGCCAAAATATTTAACAGAATAATATAAAAAAAGGCTGAGGGGAAAACTAGTACATAATACAATTAAAAGAATCTCAACACGGCTTCGAAAAAGGAAGAAGTACCCAAGATTTGATTGTTCTATTGAGAAAAAAATATGAAAAATCCATATGCTTTATTGATTTGAAAAACGCTTTTGACACACTAAGAAGGGAAGATATATGGAAATGTTCGAAGAAAAGTGGATTAGAAACGGATATGATAGAAATCATTAAAGCCTTCTAAGGGCACACAAACAAGAAAATCTAATGGATTCCAGGCAAAGAGTGGTGTAAAACAAAGCTGCGTACTAATTATATTACTCTTCTCAAAGGTACTTGATGACGCAATAAAGCAATGTAAGGAGAAAATAAAAACCTGGTATTGGGGACATACCACGAGCAGCAGCCATGTTTTATACATATAACAGAATTCCTAAATCCGTTACCCTTTGACGTCCATGGTGTCAACCGATGATGAGGATAGTTTTGGTGATGAAAATGCAGCATGTGCTATTTGTGGAAAACGTTTTTCACAAGACAAGCGAGGAGAAAAATGAAGGCGAGGAGAAAAATGGATAAGCTATTTTAAGCTCTTCATGAGATGTGTTCATCTTCAACAAAAGTTAAAAATTTTGTTTTGTGTCTGGATGTGTAAATTGATATAACCTATTAATCAAACTGTATAAACATGTTCCTCAATTAATTTAATAAAAGAGATATTAATACTGTTTAAATCACGTTTTCAAAAAAATCATAGATTTTAACTGGGAATGGGTTGGGGACGAAATTTGCATTATTTGGAGTATTTTTTATTTTTGGTTAAATAAAATTTATTTAGTAGAATCGTACTAGCAAAACTCTTAGGTATAAAGTTGACAGTTGTTGAAAAAAGAAAGAACGGACGACGGAGGAAATCTTAGATTTAATGGAAGAAAGAGGTCAACATAAAAACAAAAATAATTAAATGTACAAAAATGTGGACAAACAAACAAAATTCAAAATAAAGCAGGCAGAAAATAACAATGGTTAAAAGAACAATGTGCAGAAACAAAAGAACACCAGAAAAGACATGATGGTTTTAACACACATACAAAAATTCACTAAAATATCACATCGATATTTCAAATATATTTATCATAACAAAAAATCTTGGGAAGTAAGATACATATCAAGAACTGAATTTACTAAAGTATCATGAAATCTACATACAGTAATATGTCGTCCCCTCAAAGCAACAGTAGGATATGTAAAATAATGTAGTTTCGAGAGTTTTATGTTTGAATGGATTTACATGGAATTTTGTTTAAGTACCTAACTTTATATGCGTCACATAAAAATTTATATTAATTCATAAAATAGTGAAAAATAATTGGAAAAACAGTTAGTTGTCCTACTGTTGCCCTCAAAGATAATCTGTTTTTTAACGATATCCGTAAATTTCTGTTCTTACATTGCACTAAAGTTCTGTTTAAAATTTTACACATTTCAATACAAAAATCAAACAATTTTGTTGTTCAAACATGTTATTAAATAAATTATAATTGTTTTCCAAAAATTTAAAAATTTGAGAAGATAATAAACAAAATAATATGAAAAAATCATCAGAATCAGTTTTGATAATATCGGATGCTGAAAGTTGTGAAAGTAAAAACTTATTACATTTTCTTAAATTAGCCCGAAAGTTCTAAAGGGGAATTTATCATGAATGTAACTTACCTTTTCCCTGTGCTTGAAAATTCCACATAGCAGCTCAGAATCAGTATTATTTTTGTTCGCTAAATACACTAAATACTGACTTCTTCTAGATATCCATAATTTTTACAATTTAAATTGGCTGAATTATTCATTTTTACTCTTAACATACACCTTTTAACATCAACGTAATAGAACTATTGTTTAAGATTACTGAAGATAAAATTGTGACTGCAAGCTGGATATTATAAACAAAAACATAATCGCAACTCAGCAATAACTACATGACAACAGTAGGATGTGTGCGTAAGATAACTTAGTATTGCATTAATATTGATAACCAAAATGGTTAAACGACAAAATATAATGGTATGATATGTACGTTGTCTTAGTGTTGCATTATAGAATTTGGGCTAAAAGGAATTAAGCTACACAAGGATATGTAATATGAAAAAAGTATTTCACTTTTTATTTATCTTAGTGTTACACTTAACAGAAGGGTCTATTTCGAATCATTTGACATGGATATCCCAAAAGTCATTTTTTACATATCCTACTCTTGCTTTGAGGCGACGAGTAGGGAATACGTGTATGTTTGGGTCATAAAAATAAAAAAAGCATGAAAATACACTAAACGCCAGAAGTATCGCATAACTTTTAAAACAGAAAAAAAATTGAAAATAATTTCTAATTTTAGCAGAATGTTATAATACCCGTCTATCGTCTTCTTTAGGTGTCTACAAATTCATAACATTTCAAGTTGAAGCGTGTTTTTGTCGAAAAAAAAAACAGTAAACAAAAACGTTGTTAAAGGAGAGTATTTATTTTGGACATTTATGTTCGAAAATTTGATCTGTGTACTGTGTCTGCTTGAGTTTTCAATAAGGAGATGCGTTCATACAAAAATGCAAAAATGACTAATATAACGTCAGAACAAGCAACCCAAACCGTAGGAATAATTGGAGATGCACGATCGCAGTATCTTGCTGATGATATGGGAAACCACCAATTCAGCATTTCAAGAGCTTTAAGAAGGCATAAAGAAAGGGTAGAAGATTCAAGAATACCAGTTTCAAGACTCCCCAGGTGCACGAATCCAGCAGATGAACGTTATTTACATCTGCAGACTTTACTTGCACACCATGTTACAGCTAGACAACTGCGAAATGATCTTTTCACAGCCCGTGGCTCGTAATGTTCGGTTCGTAAAGTTCCAATTCGATTAGAAACAGATTAAGAGAATTTGGAATGAGAGTTAGAATGACTGCTACTGCTCCACTCTTAACGAAGGCACACCGTATGGCACGTTTAAATTTTGCACCAAAACATATCGATTGGGATGTTAACAACTGGACTAATATTCTTTTTACTGAGGGGTCAAGATGTGCACTTTGTGGATCCGACAGTGCAAAGTGTCTATCGGATCCAAAAAGTGCAAATTTTGACTCATCAATAAAAAGAATATTAGTCCAGTCGTTAATATACCAATCGACATGTTCTGTTGCAAAACTTAAACGTTACATACGGTGTGCTCTCGTTAACAGTGGAGCAGTAACAATCATTCTGACTCTGATTCCAAGTTCCCTTAATATGTTTCTAACCGAACTGGCACCTTACGAACCAAACATTACGGGCCACGGGCTGTGGAAAGATCATTTTGCAGTTGCCTAGCTGTAACATGATGTGTACGCAAAGTCTGCAGATGTAAATAACGTTCATCTGCTGGGTTTGTGCATCTGGAAACTCCTGCAACTGGTCTTTTTGTGTATCTTCCACTTTCTCTGTACCTTCTTAAAGCTCTTGAGACGCTGAATTGGTAGATTCCCATAACTTCAGCAAGATATTGCTGCGATCGGCCATCTCCAATTAAACCTACAATTAGGGCTGCTTGTTCTGACGTTATATTACTCATTTTTTGTAAGAACGCTCCTCCTCATTGAAAACTCAAGCATACATAGTGCACAGATCAAATTCTTGAACAAAAATGTCCAAAATTAATATTCTGCTTTAACAGCGTTTTGTTTCTTGTTTTTTTTTTTTCGGCAACAACATGCTTCAACTTGAAATGTTATGGGTTTGTAGATACCTAAAGAAGACGATAGACGGGTATTATAACATTCTGCTAAACATTAAAAATTATTTTTAAATTTTTTTTCTGTTTCAAAAATTATGTGATACTTTTTGTGATTAGTGTATAAACCCCTATACACGTCAGAAAGAATATCTACAACATACTGAATCTGCTGCAGATTTTTTAAAGAGCCCTTCCCGTCCAAGATCTTTATATTTGTTCCGAACCGGCTCTGCACAAAGTCGCTATAATCCCTCAAAAGTTCGAAGTAAATATTTATGTTTAACAAACTGGTACAAGTAAACTTATAATTGACAGAATTTAAAAATCGAAATTAAATAAAAAATAAAAGTTCCAACGATATAAAGATGAAATTTTAAACTTTCCAAAACTGAAAAAGAACGTCACAACTGTTGAAACTCTTAGTTGGCCAACCCTAACAACTTGGAAACTTTTTAAATTAAAATAAAAAAGTTTTTTATCTTTTGTATACAAATTTTAAATTAGATTTTTACGTCTGGTTGAACAAAAACAAACAAAAGTCATGACTATATTGTACATAATTAACTACAGAATGCTAATAGCCAAAATAGTACGTTCTTTAACGATAAAATATTGCAAAACCTCTAAATTTTAAAGAACCGCTTAGATTGACATGACATTTGGCATACACATATCTCACAAGTAAAAAAAGTGATATTGTGCCGAAGTGTGCTTTGTCCTGGGGGTGAACTTCACCCCTTCTCTTGGGTGAAATCTATACGTACATAGTAAGTCCGGAAATGGATGAATTGACTAATTTTAAGTAACTTTTGTTCTATAGAGTTTTTTCATTAAGTCAATACTTTTCGTGTTATTTGCGAGTAAATATGTTCATTTTTCAACAAAATAACCACGCTTTTAGAGAGTTTTTCGCAAATAACTGAAAAAGTAGGTACCTATTTTGTCGAAAAAAACATTCTTAGCAAAAATATAGCCTGTAAAAAATTGAAAAAAATGGTGTATATATTAGGTCTCTATACCTAGTAGAAGCAGAGTTATAGCTAATGAATAAATAGGTTCATATTCGTCAAATTCCAAATGGAATATTTTAACGTGAAAAAACAAAAAAATAAAGCTCTTTTTGGGAAAAACGTATTACAACTTATTTAGACTTTTTTAAAAAACTTCATTTTTGTTTTGTAACAAAAATTTCTAGCATCAAAAGTAAACAAGTTATGCTTAAAATAAAGTTAATCACTTTTTTGGTAAAAAAATCGGGAAAATCACCTCAGGATTAGTATCTCAAATAGACTTAATCGTTACCACTTCACAAGTTTCTTTACTCGTGTATGTATTGTTTATATGATCTGTAAGTTTCATCGGTTCAAAGTTCTTATTTTTGAAAGGACGGTAGTTAAAATGGCTTGAACAAGTCACTGATCACGAGTGTATGCAAATTTAGAAATACCAAATCTTAATCAATTTTTGTCGACAGAAAAACAAAAAAAAATACAAGATATTCAGAAAAGCAATGCTGACTTTTTTTGTTTTTTTGAGATTTTTGGTATCTCTTACAATTTTTAAGTCACTTTAAAAAAACCTTTTTTTTTCAAAATTAAAATTTTTAAAAATTTTACTTTAAAACCAAATTTTCTCAAAAATAAACACTTTAAACCGATGAAACTTACAGATCATATAAACACAACATAAGTAAAATAATTTGTGAGGCGGTAACGATTAATTTCATTTAAGTGGCTAATTAGGGGGTGATTTTCCTGATTTTTTTTGCCAAAACAAAAGGGACCAACTTTATTTTGAGCGTAACTTGCTTACATTTGCTGCTAGAAACTTGTTATAAAAACAGAAATAAAGCCTATTTTAAACACTTTAAAAAAATTATAATGGGTTTTTCCCAAAAAGTGCTTCATTATTTGGATATTTTACATTGAAATATTCCACTTGAAATTTGGCGAACATGAACCTATCTTTCATTGGCTATAACTCTGGTTCTACGAGGTCCAGAGGCCTCAAGCCTACACCATTTTTTTTTACTTTTTTACAGGCTATATTTTTTCTAAGAATATTTTTTCGACATAATACATACTTACTTTTTGAGTTATTTGCTAAAAACCGTCTAAAAACGTGATTATTTTGTTGAAAAATGAACATATTTACACGGAAATAACTCGAAAAGTGTTGACTTGGCGAAAAAGCTCTATAGAACAAAAGTTACTTAAAATTAGTCAGTTTATCCATTTCCGGTCTTATTTTACACATATATTTTTTCACCCCTAACAGGGCAAAATCACACATCGGCAACATATCACTTTTTTTCTTTGACATGTTAGCTATGCGTATGCCAAATTTCATGTCAAGCCAAGCGGTTTTTTAAAAGTTACAGCAAAAACCGTGAACGAATGTACTAAAATATGGTAAAGGTATTTGTTGTATAAGAAAAACAAGACATTTAAAATATTGCATATGACGTTTAATAAGGGTAAGCTCACATGACAGGCACTTAACGCGCGTCTTGGTAACGCGCGTTTATAACTACATACATAAATTTAATTCAGGCCGTCCACATGTTAATGAGCGTTAAAAACGCTTTATTCAACTACATACATTTTATTCAGGCCGTACACATGTTAACTCGCGTTAAATTGGCGGTAACATGTGTACGGCCTGAATAAAATATATGTAGTTGTAAATGCGCGTTACCAAAATGCGCGTTAAGCGCCTGTGATGTGCACTTGCTCTAAATATGATGTTGTGTGTGTAGGAAGGAGTTTGGTTTCAGACTTAGGCCCCGTTGATAGCCCCTTAGGCCCCTTGGGCGTTGATAACGCCCAACTACAACTAAATACATTTTACTTAAGACCATTTACATGCTAACGACCTCAAACAAAATATATGTAATTGTTATCGCGCGTTATCAAAACGCCCGTTAAGCGCTTGTTACCAGAACGAAGTCTTAGGGCACGTTCACATGACAAGTGCTTAACAAGCATTTTGATAACGCGCGATTACAACTACAGTCGGAAAAATGAAAGAATACTCATGAACGAACATATAAAACACGCTGTATTTTCCTGTCACCGTGTCACAAAGAAAATTGTCCAGTGCATGTACATGTAACAATAATTATTACATGTACTTGCACTGGCCAATTTTTTGTGTGACACGGTGACAGGAAAATACAGCGTGTTTTATATGTTCGTTCATGGGTATTCTTTCATTTTTCCGACATACATTTTATTCAGACTGTACACATGCTGTAATCGTGCATTATCAATTATCAATTCGCGGGTTAAACGCTTGTCAGGTAAAAGTGTCGGTAATGCTCTATCCACATATTGCATACTGCAATTTTGCTACTGCATACTACTAAAATTATACTGAGTTCATTGCAATCTGCTAATTTACTGATAATTAAATTAAGAAAAAAGTAATCTGAATCTAGACTGCGCGTCAGAGAAAACGGGCCATCCAAAAAATGGATAATTTTTGATGTCTCGACTTTCCTAAACCTGTTTTCCGATTTAAGTGATTTTTTAATATGTTATAGCCTTATTCTTTAACAATATCGCTGTAATAATATTGTTGCTAGACAGGCAAATTGTCATTGTATACCGGGTGTACCAATCAAACTGTGTTTTTTTCTCAAAGTTCACCACACCCTGTGGAATATTCTATCATTTATAAAATACTCGATTACAACCCAACCATAGCCTTAGGTTTTCTTAACATTCTGTTTTTTTATTAATTCGCTTAAGTTGGATAATGAAAAAGTTAGGTACTTTAACAACTAGCCATGTTCTTGATCAATATAGAGTGTTTGTAATAAAGTGCGACAAACTTTAATGAGTGATTTTGCATGCAAAAATAATGACCGTTTACTTTGTAACATACGTATCCAAATGCTTCGTACCATATTTCGATAGGGATATTGCATTTTTTCTTACAAACTGACGATTTATTTATTACTCTAAAACCGGTTGACATATGCAAATAAAATTTGATAAGTTTTAAGAGATAATTATTGCGCATTTTTTGACATGCAATTAACAATTTTATATTCTCCATTGGCGCACATACGGGTCGCATCTAAACATTCCGTATATGTATTTGGACCAGAGGAGTTTTCTATTCGTTCGTTGCAGCACGCGGTAATATTTTAACCAATAGGCGGCGAGGTTCCAAATGCATATACGGAATGTTAGTCGGTCCCAAATTCATATACGGAATATTAAATATCGTACACCGAAAAAGATAAGTTTTTTTAGTCTTTTAAAAGGAGATTGATTATTAAATAAAAATAAAACAATTATAGTATTTCGAATGTTATTTGGTGCGAAATTCATATAAGGTATGCTAATATTCGTAGAACAAAAAGACGATTTTTATGAAAGCCAGTTAAAATGAGACTGGTTTTTAATAGTACATTATGCAACGAGCATTTAATGCTGGTCATTATGAAGCGAGTATAAAGGATACGAAACGAGTTTCGTATAGAGTACGAGCGTCATAATGATAATTAAATGCAAGTTGTATACACGATTTTTGTTCTATGATCATTCACAAAAAAATATATTCAAATTTATTAATTTTGTAACGCAAACAAATTAAGTAGTTTGTCAGTGTGACAGTTTGTTTACATATTGAGAACTGTCAAAGCGTATGTATTTGACTCGCCATTGGTTACTGCGCGTGTGCCACCTTTATCGCGAATGTCATATCGCGATTCTATTAGTTAAAAATCTGTATCTTAATGAAAATCTGTCTCATAATAAAGTTCATTATGATATAGATAGTGACATCATAATTGATATATAGGGCATTTCATCGATTGTCATTTGTTTCGAGCTTCTGTCATGTGTCACATAATATTAATATATCTACGTCATTCGTTTTTGTTTTGTATTATTGTATATACCAATAACATTAATTGTTTTATTTTTATTTAATAATACAGTAACAAGTATTTTAAAATCAATCTCCTTTTAAAAGACTCTAAAAAAACTTATCTTTTTCGGTGTACGATATTTAACATTCCGTATATGAATTTGGGACCGACTAACATTCCGTATATGCATTTGGAACCTCGCCGCCTAATGGTTAAAATATTACCGCGTGCTGCAACGAACGAATAGAAAACTCCTATGGTCCAAATACATATACGGAATGTTTAGATGCATACGGGTCATATTACCCATATTAGGGATAACCGTAAAATAGTTTTAGAATTAATTTTTGTTTTATTTTATTTTTATAGAACAAATTTTATTGTCAAACCCACCACTTCTAAAAATATGCAAAAATATGTATAGTACACGACAATTAGTGCAAATAGTAGTGCAAAAACTAGCCGTTCATTCAACTTCTAGCAAGTGCTTGCCGACAAGTGGCCACTGCACTTTCCTGTTGTACATTTGGCAAGTTTATTAGAAGCAAGCACTTTCAGCCAGTAAACTTGCCAAGTGTAACTGAGCCTAAAGCTTAATTTACACTTGGCAAGTTTACTGGTTGAAATTACAGGCGGCCACTAAACTTGCCATGTGTAAACAACAGAAAAGTGTACTTGCTAGCACTTAGTTTATCATTTAGTTTAGCACTTATTAACGAAAGTATCCATGCCTTAAAATATGATCCAACTAAACGTTTACAAAAGGAAAGTAACTTTTGGCAAGTAACCTGCCTACTTTATTTGCTTTCGTATGGCTTCATGTATACCGGCCCTAAAGTCCAAATAGCTATCATGACTGTCGAGCTCTGTCTCGGATAAATCACTTGAAAAAGAAGAAGAAGATTTACAAAACTGCACTAATCACCGAAATGATAGGATACATTTCAGACTATGGACGACCCCGTATTTAATTGTAATCTTTCTTTTATTAGAGTCTGAATTATGATCAGGTGTACAGTTGAGTCCACGGTTCTTTACCCGTGCGTCATCATTTAAAACATACGAATGAAGTCGGAAGTTTACTAAACGAAACAGCAAGTGACAGTAAATAGCTACTTCCCCAATCACGGGTTAAAATTTGACGTTATCAAAAAAAATGTCAAAGTAACTTTTGCTTTAAAATTTTGGTGCAGAATTACAGCTACACTTGAAGTAGCTTAATCAATTCTTTAAATAACATTGATTAATAAATAAATATACAATTTATAAAAAAATCCAATAACATATTTTCTTTTTGTTATTTTATTCACTTTGGCGGAATATTAAACACAAGCATTCCTTAACTGAGTCAATGAGGATAGCTTTGTACGTTGTCAAAATTATTCGTAAAATAAAATAAACTTTGTATAAAATTTCAAACTCCAATATAAAATAATTAGTTATGAAAACAACTGTTTGTATGCTATATACCCCAGGCTGTGGGTGAAAAAACGTGATATAACTCAGGAATTTTTGAAACCTATCAGGTGTTGTAAAGGACGATGCCAGGAATAGCTTCGACTAAAATGTAACTAAAAATATTGTGCGGTTTTTTATTTATGACGATTTTCATTTGTTAAATTTACAATTTTTAAAGATTTTTAATTTTGCAGCTTAGGATATTGATTTTAGAGAAGAGAAAAACTTTTTAATAGAAAGTTGTAGTAAATAAAAAAACCTACAATTTGAGTTATGGTATGTTTAATTTGGTTAATTGGTTATTGCAAAACAGCCTGCGAAAGTCCAAAATGGCCGTTTTTACAATTGCATTATTTATTGTACAAATAATTTTTTTTTTATTTTTTAAACCTTTAAAATGAAGATCTTTCAATTCCAAACATAAAAAAAATTGTAAAGCCAGATTAACGAATTTGTTGCTTAGATATTGTAAATTGTTTATCCTAAGAGGTCAAATGTCGAAGGTTATAACTTTTTGAAAAAAAATCGTAGAGAGTTAGTGAAACATCCAATCTCCTTCTAAAGAGTTATATTTTCATATCCTGATATAAATAAATGCGTAAAACATTTTTAAAACTCTAATTTTTGGGTTTGAAAATAAGGGGACAAATTTCGTTATAAACATTTAGAGCTGAAGCGGCCCTGTACATCCTATGAGTTTTTAACTTACAGATTACACTGGTAAACACACAGTTTGCTGCCGGAAATTTTTTGACTGTTTCTAGGTAATTTGGGTCTGCTGAATCCAAAAATGCCACCAGATTTGCTCCATCAGATCGTTTTCAGAAAATACGACAACAGATCCCATTTCTAACATATAGGGTAATTTAACGCAGCACTACCTACATATATGTAGTGCTGATACCAAGGAAATAAACCAAATACTATTGAAATGTAAGATATTTATTGTACAATAATGTACTTACAAAAATCATCACACATATCTGCCAAAAAAACTTAACTTTTCATCTTACCTAACCGCCAGCCTCGCAACAAAAATGTGTTATTCGGCGTCACCTAAAAACTTGCTTTTATATGATTTTCTTGTAAATGCTTTAAAAGGACGGTCCCTTTGAAGACTCCAGAAGTAATCCGCCATCATGTGATAGCCCCGTCTCCCTAATACCCCTCTTCCATGGTTTTGATATCTTGGTGAAGATTTTCTGGGAAACGGTAAAAATTGGCTGTGGAGGTAATGAATTTTAATACTCATATGACAACCGTGTTTGTTAAAATTGTTGAGCACTTATTCCACTCTAATGCCCAATTGGTATACTTTCATATTTGTTGCCATTATGTAGAAGGACACTTTATACTTCGTTTGGAACTGTCGATAAAAAGACGCCAATGATCTGGTGTATACTCCGAACACCCATTTTTTCTTATAGTCCTTTAATGTTGTTATAAAAAACCATATCATCTTGCTGAGAAAAAAAGGCAAAAGATCTTTTATCTCTATTACGGTAGTATGTAATTTTGGTGTCTGGGTGAAAAACATTCTTTTTTTTTAGTCTCGAGGTAAGCAACTCGGAAGAATCCTTTGGAAGGTTCAAATTTCTGATAAGATCGCTTAGCTCTTCCTGAGTAAATCGCTCAGGACGTGTTGAATCCCCTTCAAAATCACTGTTGTCTTCCTCAAATCTATTAGTCTGTAGTTCTCCAAATAACGTTTCGGCATTATCCTCTGGTAACATAGGTAGACTGCTAAATATTGGCATGAGTATTGGCTCAAGCTGATGTGGAAATTGCCGAATCCAGGTTAGGATATGTTCACGTATGTCTATTGTTATGATTAATGCCCTTTATATTCACAAGACAGAAATATATATCAGGTTTGTTCTAGCATCCGTTTCAAACGGTTTGAAACCATCAGCGAATAGTGGACCAGCGCGAGTAGAGGGGATAGCACTGGTGACTGTATTATGTTCTCTCACTGACCAACTGTTTGCTGACGGTTTCTAACTAGTTTGACTGTTTGCTAGAACAAACCTATTGTCAAAATGATTTTTTGGTTCCCTCCATATTATTAGATAACCAATTTTTAAACATCTCGTCCACTGTCTCAAGTTTTCAATACAAGTTTTGCACACTACATGTGGAACTCAGGATTTATCTTGATCTTCTAAATGAACACCAAAATAGGCCCTTTTGTTCATTTGCCCATTTGTCTTAGAATTTGTTAAGTTTGGTTATAAACATATTGCAATTAAAATGGTGGAATATACAGAAATGTAAGAATATTTAAGTATTTGATAAGTATGATATATCTCGAAACCTAGAGCTGATACAAAGAAAAGGTTTGTATTTTTGGAATCAGCACAGATAAATTAACTAAAATCAGTTGATTTTTTTCGGCAGCAAAACAAAAATTCTTTTTTGTTGGGCTGTGTTATTGTTGCTGAAGATGAAACGAAGATTTATAAAAAAATAAAAAATTTCTACGACCAACTGAAGCCGAGATAATTTTTGGGTTTGAAAATAAGGGGGCAAATATCGTTAAAAATATTTAGAACTGAAGCGGCCCTGTATATCCTATGAGTTTCTAACTTACAGATTATTCTTGCTGTAGACGAAACGAATATTTATAAAAAAATTAAAATTTTCTACAACCAACTGAAGCCGAGATAATTGTTTTTTTTTTCTTAAATCGTAGTGCCTTTATTTATAACAATTAAGAAATTATTTTACAGTCATTGACTAAAGAAAGACTTATATTATCTTAAAATAAAAATTATTATAAAACATAATTACATTTAATTATTAAAAAGTATTTTTTAAATCGGTGCTTTTGCAAGCGGTCGAATTTTGCAAATCGCCCGGCTCGCTTCAAATCCGCGCGCTCGGAAAATTTTTACGTAACTTATATTAAATTTTGACAGAAAACAATTTAATAATATTACCATTATAATATACAGCCTATTTACCACTGTATTTGTTTTTCTTGATAAACTTTTATATGTGAAATCCAAAAAGAATAGTCACTAGAAGAAGAAAAATTTTATATTGTATATTAGAGTAAGAAGTAACATTATTATTATTATATTTATATAAAAATGAAAAAATTAAAAATATAGTTATATATTTCATATATATGTATCATTTTTGTAATATTATTTCTTCAGAAATGAAATTTCACATATAAAAGTTTATCAAGAAAAACAAATACAGTGGTAAATAGACTGTAAGTATATTATAATGGTAATATTATTAAATTGTTTTCTGTCAAAATTTAATACAAGTTACGTAAAAATTTTCCAACCGCGCGGATTTGAAGCGAGCCGGGCAATTTGCAAAATTTCGCAAAAGCACCGATTTTAAAAAAAATTTTAATAATTAAATGTAATTATATTTTATAATAATTTTTATTTTAAGATAATATAAGTCTTTCTTTAGTCAATGACTGCAAAATAATTTCTTAATTGTTATAAATAAAGGCACTACGACTTAAGAAAAAAAAAACAATTATCTCGGCTTCAGTTGGTTGTAGAAAATTTTTATTTTTTTATAAATCTTTGTTTTGTCTTCAGCAACAATAATCTGTAAGTTAAAACCTCATAGGATGTACAGGGCCGCTTCAGCTCTAAATGTTTATAATGAAATTTGCCCCCTTATTTCCAAACCCAAAAATTATCTCGGCTTCAGTTGGTCGTAGAAATTTTTTATTTTTTTATAAATCTTCGTTTAATCTTCAGCAACAATAATCTGTAAGTTAAAAACTCATAGTATGGACAGGGCCGCTTCAGCTCTAAATGTTTTAATGATATTTGCCCCCTTATTTTCAAACCAAAAAATTAGAGGTTTAAAAATGTTTTACGCATTTATTTACATCAGAATATGAAAATATATCTCTTTAGAAGGAGATTAGATGTTTCACCACCTCTCTACGATTTTTTTTTCAAAAAGTTATAGCCTTCGACATTTGACCTCTTGGGATAAACAATTTATAATATCTAAGCAACAAATTCGTTAATCTGGCTTTATAATTTTTTTTTATGTTTGGAATTGAAAGATCTTCATTTTAAAGCTTTAAGAAATAAAAAAAATTATTTGTACAATAAATAATGCAATTGTAAAAAACGGCCATTTCGGACCTTTCGCAGGCTGCTTTGCAATAACCAATTAACCAAATTAAACTTACGTTACCTCAAATTGTAGATTTTTTAATTTACTACAACTTTCTAATAAAAAGTTTTTTTCTAAAATAAATATCCTAAGCTGCAAAATTAAAAAATAATAAAAATTGCAAATTTAACAAATGAAAATCGCAATAAAAAAAGCGCACAATATTTTTGGTTACATTTTAGTAGGTTATTCCTGGCATCGTCCTTTACAACACCTGATAGGTTTCAAAAATTCCTGAATTATATCCTGAAATCGACCTATTTTTCACCCACTGCCTGGGGTAATAATCGTTATTTAGGATATAAGTGTTAAAAGTACACGTTTAAGGCATGCATGTGAAAGTTTGCAGAATGAGCGATAGCGAGTTCTGCAATTCACATGAGTGCCTTAAAGATGTACTTTTTAACACGCATATCATACAATATTTTTTCTACAAACGTAATTACAGGACAATATCTACAAAAACTTTTACTTGAACTTGACTGACATTCCATTTTTATATTTTTTTGACATTACATCAAAATTGCCTATACGGTCAATACGAACTGCAGTGCTTTAAAAATATTTTAAAGCACTAGTGCCTTAAAGTTGCATTTTTAACGTTCGTATGGAGTGCTAAAAATTGCATTTTTAACATGGTTGTAGAAAAAAAAATTTAAAATGTAAAAATCCGACAAAATAACAGCAAAAAATTTAACAAACTGACAGCCACAAAATAAACAAACCAAAACTTTACAAATTGTACTTTAAATGTGGAAACATTCCCAATCGTCTTTTTTTGTACCTATTTATTTTCAATGTACTGAGGCTAGATCGTTCATAAAAATAACATGTGTTTTTACTTAATAACAGATGGTAGCTAGTTTGTCATTAGTTTCATGCGTGGAAGAGAATGATGCTAGATAAAAGGTATGTGTTTTATCTCGTCAGGTATTAATGACGCACGGCTAAAGTCTCGTGGACTCAAGTGTATTATGTTACCGGCCAAACCCGATTTCAGGACAAACTAGTTTGGCCCGAAGTGTGTGTATTTATATCAGGATAAACTAGTTTGGCCTAGGACAAACTATTTATGAGGGGGACATTTTGTAGACCAGTTTTCAACTAAAGCACATCAACCCTCTAGCGGGGGCGGATACAACCCCCAAAATCTTTAATGGAAAAGGGGGTTAAGTGATACTTCATTATAAAGGTCGTTTAACTACCTTTTTAAAAATACCACATACATTATATTTCTTTTCAGTACTTCTGGAACAATCTTGGAATCAATACTCAAAAAAATTTTGGAGTTCTGAACTCGATAATTAATATCTTTACGGTTTTACATGATTTTTCCAAAAGTACTGAAAATAAATATAATATATCTTTAAGATGAGGTATCACTCAACCCCCTTTTCCATTAAAGGTTTTGGGGATTGTGCCCGCCGGGTTGATGTAATTTAGTTGAAAAGTGGTCTACAAAATAATAAAATCATCCTTACATATAAATTTGACGTGTTTTGCATATTTTTAGATTGTCTAGAGAAACCAAATTACAAAGGGTGGCACCTTTTCAAATTGACACCCTGTATGTATGTAAAATGATAGTAAAATTTGCCGTAGTTATCCTTTACTGCATCAGCTCCAATACAGTCAATCTTATTTTATACTACGTCATGAACTCAAACTGATGTAAAGTAATCTCTCGTAGACAGTGCTTACATGTTTACACGGTCTATTAGTTATGAGTGGAGTATAATCATAAAATCTACCCCACTTGGCACACTTTCAACCTAATCAGCAACTGGATTATCCAAGATGTTTACGTATGTTTATTTCGTTAGTTACGAGATCTGGTTAATACTCCTAAATCAGATTTTACAAATCTGATTTAGGGGTTTGCAGAGGAAGTTTACGGATATCGATGAGGGAAATGTAGATAAAAACATTTAAGCATTGGGAGATTAATTCCAGATAAGAAGTATGTTGTTTCAAGTAAAAGATTCAATACGAGAATATTAAATAAATACTATTTTTAATTTTCACCGAGATATATTTATTTGAATATAGCAAATTTATATAAAAAGGAACCGTTTAAGTTTTAAGGTAAAAACTGAAAAAGTGAAATTTAAAAATTTGATAATTTAAGAGCGGTACCATGGAGGGTGGTTGTCACCCCATCTCGGCGGTGGAAAATTAACAGTTTTCGAATTATTCGCTATCGAATATTTTATATCGAAAAAATCAATATTTTTGATCAATTTCCTAATAACTCAAAAATAATTCGTTTTATCAAAACAACTCTAATTAACAAAAATGAACCTTTTGAAAAGATCAACAAATTGTTTTTTTTTTTAGTTTCCTTTAAGATCAATAGTAACCCAACTATACTTTATTATATGTTAGCTCTTCTTCTAGACCAGTGCATTTAGCACTAAAAACACCCGAATAAATAAATTTTTAAATAAAGCACCTAGAGACTTGCAGCTTTTGGCATTATATTCAGGATGACGTCAGGAAAAAAGTCTACTATTCAAAAATGGGTGGAAATGCATAATTGCACTGTAAAGTGCATAAAATGCATCCAAAATTGGATAAATATAAAAATGAAGTCAAAGTCAGTATACTAAGGAACAAAATTTATTATTTGGGGGGTTTTTGCGGTCACCGAATACGATTACGCCACCAGAACTTATCCCCGGATCACGTGGTGGCCAAGGTCACGGCAAGAGACGTCATCTTCTGGAGTTTCGATGGGTTTCGGCATTAAATTGATGCAAACGGATTACTCAAGGGTTTTAGTGGTCGCAAAATACGAATATGATATCAGAATTGACCTCTGGAGTACCTGGTGCCCAGGGTCGCTACTAAGGCACGTCGTCTTCTGAAGTTTCGAGGGATTTCGGCACTAAATTGATGTAACTGGACTGCTCGGGGGGTTCTTGAGGTGGTTAAACACGAAGATGCCATCAGGATAAACCTTAGTATCACTTGGTGCCCAAGGCCACTGTAATAGACGTCATCTTCTGGAGTTTCGAGGGCTTTCGGTATGAAATTGATGCAAACGGATTACTTACGAGTTTTTGAGGTCGCTAAACACGAATATGCCATCAACACTGACTCCCCTTGCACCTGGAGCCCAAACTCACTGCAAGGGGCGTCCTCTTCTGGAGATTGAGAGATTTCGGCATTCAATTGAAAAAAATTGACTACTCGGGGGTTTTTAAGTCGTGTAACACGAATTTGCCATCAGAACAGACCTGTCAATCACCTGGTGCCCAAGGTCACTGCAAGGGACGTCACTGATGTTTCGAGGGCTTTCGGTACTAAATTTATGCAAACGGATTACTTGCGTGCTTTGGGTGTTGCTAGACACGAATATGATATCAGAATTGAACTCCGGAGTATCTGGTGACCAGGATCGCTACTAGGGCACGCCATCTTCTGGAGTTTCGAGGGTTTTTGGCATAAAATGGATGCAAATGGATTTCTCGGGGAGTTTTTGAGGTCGCTAAACACGAATATGTCATTAGAACAAACCCACCGAGCACCTGGTGCCCAGAGTTACTGCAAGGGACGTCATCTTCTGGATTTTTGAGAAATTTCGGCATTAAATTGATGCTAATGGATTATTGAGGGGTTCTTGAGCTCTCTAAATACGAATATGCCATCAGAAACGAATCCCAGAGAACCTGGTGCCCAAGGTTATTGCTAGGGTGTCATCTTCTGAACCTTCGAGAGTCTTCGGTACTAAATTGATGCAAACGGATTACTCATAGGTTCTTGGGTTTGCTGAGGATTTTCGGCATTCAATTGATCCAAACGGATTACCTACTAATCGGATTTTGGCGTTATTGAACACGATTGCGCCATCAGAACAGACAGCAGAGCACCTGGTACCTAGGACGCGTTATCTTCTGGAATTTCGAGAGTTTTCCGTACTTAATTGATGCAAATGGATTACTCATGGGTTTTTGGGGTTTTTGAACATAAATACGCCATCACAACAGACACCGGAGCACCTGGTGCCAAGGCACATTATCTTCTGTAGTTTTGATAGTTTTCGGTACTAAATTAGTGCAAACGGATTACTCTTGAGTTTTTGAGGTTGCTGAATATGAATATGACATCAGACCCAACTCACGCAGAATCTGGTGCTTAAGGCAGGTCATCTTCAGGAGTTTCGAGTATTTTCAGTACTAAATTGATGAAAATGGATTACTCATGGGTTTCTCAGTTACCTGAACATGAAAACGGCATCAAAACAAACACCGAAGCACCTGGTGCTTAAGGCACGTCATCTTTTGGAGTCTCGAGAGTTTTCGGTACTAAATTGATGAAAAATGGATTACTTTTTGGTTTTGGGGTTATTGAACACGAATATGGCTTACATGATGAATTCTAGAGTGTCTAGTGATTACGGTTTATCACTAAAAATATCAACGCATAATAAAACTCATGCAAAAAAATTAAATAGATCAACATAGTAGAGTTCGTATTCCGTAAACCCAAAAACCCATGAACAATTTGTTTAGATCAATTTAGTACCAAAATTTTTCTAAACTCCATAAAATGATATACCTTAGGCACCAGGTACTCCGGTGTTTGCTCTGACAGCGTATTTGTCTTCAGCAACCCCAAAAGCCCATGAGTAATCCGTTTGAATCTATTTAATGCCGAAAACCCTTGAAACTCCAGAGGATAACGTGCCTTAGGTTCAGATGCTCCGGTGTCTCTTCTGATGGCGTATTTGTGTTTAGTAACCCTAAAAACCCGTGAGTAATCTGTTTGCATCAATTGAGTACCTAAAACTTTCGAAACTCGAGAAGATAACGTGCCTTAGGCATTAAGTCCTCCGGTGTTTATTCTGATGGGGTGTTCGTGTTCAGCATCCCTAAAAACCTATAAGTAATCTGTTTGCATCAATATAGTACCGAAAAACTCGCCTAGCTGATGACGCCCCTTGCAGTGACCCTGGGCACCAGGTGCTGCGATGGTCTGTTTTGATGGCATGTTAGTGTTTTCCGACCTCAAAACGCCAGGTGATTCGGTAGTCTATTCTGATGGCATTATCGAGTCTAATACCACAAAAACTCCCCGAGTAATCCATTTTAATCAATTTAATGCCAAAATTCCTCAAAACTCCAGAAGAGGACGCCCCTGCAGTGAGCTTGGGCTCTAGGTGAACATGGGGTCGGTTCTGATGGCATATTCGTGTTTAGCGACCCCAAAAACCCCGCAAGTAATCCATTTGCACCAATTAAATGCCGAAAACCCTCGAAACCCCACAAGATGACGTGCCCTAGTAGCGACCCTGGGCACCAGGTACTCCGGAGTTCAGTTCTGATATCATATTCGTTTACATTAATTTAATGCCGAAAACACTCGAAACTCCAGAAAATTACGTGCCTTAGTAGCGATCCTGGACACCAGGTACTCCGGAATTCAATTCTGATGGTATATTCGTGATTAGCGATCCCAGAAACCCGTAAGTAATCCGTTTGCATCAATTTATTAACCGAAAGCACTCGAAACTCCAGAAGATGACGTCCCTTGCTGTGACCTTGGACACCAGGTAATCCGGTGGTCTATTCTGATGGCATATTCGTGTTTGGCGACCTCAAAAACCCCCGATTAATCCGTTTTCACCAATTTATTACCGAAAGCCCTCGAAAGTCCAGAAGATGACGTCCCTTGCAGTGACCTTGGGCACCAGGTGATCCAGAGGTCTGTTTTGATGGTATGTTCGTGTTTAACCACCTCAAAAACCCCCCGAATAGTCCAGTTGCATCAATTTAGTGCCGAAATCCCTCGAAACTCCAAAAGATGACGTGTATTAGTAGCGACCCTGGGCACCAGCTACTCCGGAGGTCAATTCTGATGGCATATTAGTACTTAGTGACCCCTAAGACCCGTGAGTATTCCATTTGCATCGATTTAATGCCGAAAACCATCAAAACTCCAGAAGATGACGTCTCTTGCACTGACCTTGGGCACCAGGTGATCCGGGTGTCAGTTCTGATTACGTAATCATATTCAGTGACTCCAAAAACCCCCTAATAATAATATTTGTTCCTTGGTATACTGACTTTGACTTCATTTTTATATTTATGCAATTTTGGATGCATTTTATGCACTTTACAATGCAATTAATCATTTCCACCCATTTTTGAATAGTAGACTTTTTGCTGACGACATCCTGAACATAATGCAAAAGACTGCAAGTCTCTGTGCTGTATTTAAAAATTTATTTATTTTGTGCTAAATGTCCTCGTCTATTCGTCAAATGCTAAATATTGTAGTTTCAAAGTCAAAAGACGGAAACTATGCATTTTTCGAGGATAATTTATAAAAAGTGATTTAAAGTATGTAAAAAGATATATCTTTAAAAATAAAAAAAAGTTTCTGACCCAATAATTGAATGACTTATGATGAAAATACAGTCACTCCCTTTTTTTCAGCGAAGAAGTGAGCGAAAACAACTCCCTAATTACCTCCCTAATTAAAATTAGTCATTGGACTTATTCAAACTTCTTTATTTATACAGGGTGTTTCATTAATAATTGTCCATATAGTAACTGGAGAAACCTTAGCATAAAATACGAAGATTTAACCTAAAACTCTCAAATAAAATGTAGTTCCTTACTGAGTTACAGGGTGTTTTATCTTAAAATTTAAAAACTATTTTGGCTCAGCATTTTAAAAATATTGGATGTATCCTTTTCATACTTGGCAGGAAGTATAGGTACTGTACACACTACTAAATTATGTTAAACAAACGTTTGTGGCTATTACCAGAGGCGTACGTCGGGGGAAAGTGAATGGTTGACCCTTTCCAAATTCTACGCCACTGGCGAAATTGCTATTTTAGTTAAATTTTTGGATTCTCCAACACTTTCTATGAAAATAATATACTCTTCATTCGTAACGATAAAGTCATTATTTTTCGAGATATTTGAAGTTAAAAATGAAAAGGCACACTTATTTTGATTAATGTACTGTGTCGCTTCATTTTTATTTTCAAATATCTCGAAAATTAACCAGTTTATCGTTACGAATGAAGAGTATATTATTTACATAAAAAGTATTGCAAAATCAAAAAATTACACTAAAATAGCAATTTTGTCAGTGGCGTAGAATTTGGGAAGGGTCAACCAGCCACTATCCTCTGTCGTACGCCTCTGGTGTAGCTAGAAACGTTTATTTATCTTAATTTAGTAGGGTGTACAGTACCTACACTTTCTGTCAGGTATGATAAGGATACGCCAAATAGTTTAAAAGTAATGGGTACAAATAATTTTTAAATTTTAATCATATGAATCATATCATAAATTAATCAAAATAACTGTGCCGTTTCATATTTAACATCTAATATCTCTAAAACTAATGACTTTATGGTTACCAATGAAGAGTATATTATTTACGTAGAAATTATTGGAGAATCTAAAAATGGCACTAAAATAGTAATTCCTCCAGTGGCGTAGAATTTGAGAAGGATCAACCATTTACCATCCCCTGTCGTACGCCTTTGGTAGTAGCTAGAAACGTTTGTTTATCATAATTTAGTAGTGTGTCTAGTAGTCGCACTTTCTGCCAAGTATGAAAAGGGTACGTCGAATAGTTTTAAAATGCTGAGCAAAAATAATTTTTAATATTTTAGATAAAACACCCTGTAACTCAGTAAAGAACCACATTTTATTTAAGTGTTTTAGGTTAAATCTTCGTATTTTGTGCTAAAGTTTCTCCAGTTACTATATGGACAATTATTAATGAAACACCCTGTATATTATTAATAGATTGTAGAAGTTTGACCGGCTTAGACTGATTAGTTTTTATGGTGTTAAAAGCGAATATCAAATTTTTGTAGTTTGGTAAAAAATGCCATTTTCTTCAGAATAGAAAGATTAGCATCAGAGATACGAAAAAAATATTTAAATATGAAATTATAGCTTTTTTAAATCCCAAGATTATGGTTTGAGAAAATTTTTTGTCCTGCAAAAATTAAGTGAGATATTGACAATTAAAGCTTAAACATGCAAAAACTACCTTTACCAACTTATTCGAAGTCACCCCTTTTTGAGACTGAGGGTTTTAATAAGATTTAATATTAAAAAGCTTATAGACCTTGTCAATACCTGCAAAATGCCTTTTTAACAAACTTTTTAAGGTAAAAAATAAAAAAGTTACGGTTAAAAAAAATATATTTTTTTGCAAAACAAATGGAGAAATCCAATTGGAAGCATAATAATGTAAGTTAGCGATGTTTTTTTGTATTGTGTACGTTAGAAACTTATAATACACGCATACATTGATTCATACTCGACTCATGGAACCATAGAACACATAAGAATACGTATATATACATGTTTGTGTAAGTTGGCGTGTATCCGTAAATTTTGGGCGGGACGAATCTACGCCCGCAGGACCAAATGAAAGTTGAAACATCTTCTGACGTGTTTATTTGTGTAAGCAAGTATCCTTTTCATTCTGGAGGCGCTCGCCAGTATTTTTCGAATATATTTGTATATAATTTTTTTGCAAAATGATATTGCCAATATTTATGAGTTGCATTTCTGGGACGACTTTACTGAAAGGTAGTTCATTCGATTACATTAAATCAACCCCAACTCAAGAATATCCGTCACAAAAAAATCATAGCATGTGATCTGTCAAAAAGATAACCAAGTGTTACGGTGACAGTAAAATTCTCGTGTTAGAGATTCCATAGTAAATCACGAGGGAAAACCAGAAAAAAACCTCGTGATAATATCCCGACATCGTAAGTATTTGGTCTTGCATTTAGTTCACTCCGACTTTACATTTTTATTTAGAAGTTTTATTAGTTTTAAGAGTAAACTAAATGTAAGAAGACAATACTTACGATGTCGGGACAGTATCACGAGGTTTTTTCCTGATTTTCCCTCGTGATTTACTATGGGATCTCTAACACAAGAATTTTACTGTCACCGTTGCATTTGGTTGTGTTTTTTAAGACAGATCACATGCTATGATTTTTTTGTGACAGATATTCTTGAGTTAAGGTTGATTTCATGTAATCGAATAAACTATCTTTCAGTAAAGACGTCCCAGGAACGCAACTCATAAATATTGGCAATATCATTTTAAAGTCTTCTACTTTAAAATGTATAATATATGTCTGATATAATTGCCGATATAATGAGTCAGATTAAACAAATTATTAGAACTTTTTACCAAGCAACAACATTTTTCTTTAACTTAGTAATATTTTGTATTTTGACAACGACATTCGATTTGGGCATCGAAACGTTATTAAAATCAGTTTTTTAGTTAAATTGTGGCTTTCTTCCCATTAAGAATAGTTGATTAAGTTTCATTTCTTGGACTATTGATAATCAATATTTTTTAATTGTAGAAAATAATACTAATTTTTTTTGAAATGTAGGTATAGAAAACTCCAGAAAGTTTGCTATTATATAAGTAGGTGGACCCAGATATGTTAAATAATGTAGATAGTAACATTTTTATGTCTCATAGTGTTGCGGCGCAAAATACTCCCCGTGTGTTGTTGTGTAGGGTCTTGTTTGTGGAGAATACGTTATTATTGTCCTTATACGGGCTTTATAAATTCCTAATTTTCCTTCATTGTTCATATGTGGATTTTATCATACAATATTAAGAGTATTACGGCATCGTGCCAGTCTACATGCTTTTTGTAGTTAATCTCCCTCCATTCTCCATCTTCTTTATTAAATACTATTGTTTTGAAATGATGAAAGGGTTGCTGATGTAAGCACATATTAATTTATGTTACGAAAACAAGTCCTGTACTCACAATCCGTTAATAAGTTTTATTAAATTGAAAAAAGATTGGGCGACCGGTTTCGCTGTTTACAATTCATACAGTATCATCATGGCCACAATTCATACAGTATCATCATAGCATTAATGTTCTGTAAATCGTATATTCGGTCAATCATTGATTATGGATGCTTTTTATATGGTTCATCGTCAAAATCTAATTTATCAAAAATCGATCATATTCAGTATAAGGCAATACGTATATGTATTAGTGCGTTTAAGTCAACGCCATGTGCTGCAATTCTAGCAGAAGCGCAGGAACCTCCTCTAAACCTTAGAAGAGAATTCTTGTCTAATAAGTTTCTATTAAAGACCAGGACTTTAGACTCACATAAATTATTAAGTAAAATTAACAGTCTCACTGAATATAACTTAACAAATTCTTATTGGAGAATTAAAACTTCTCCCCCTCTTACAGATGCTTAACTAGAAACTAACAACTTTAGCATTAACACTAAACAAATATTACCCATATATAACCTTTCTATTGAGGAAATCGCAATCTTTCCAAAGATCATAAAACCTACATATAGAAACTTACCATGCCAAAACAATAAAATTATAAAATTAATCTTATCTGAATTTTCTAATTATAAATACATCTATACAGATGGTTCAAAAACATGTAATAGTGTAGGTAGCGCTTATTATGTTTCTAATATAAAAAGTGGTAATTCTTTTAGACTACCTAAATGTACATCTATCTTCACTGCCGAACTTTATGCTATTGAAAGAGCCCTAACTTACGCGGTTGAACAGAACTTTGGAGACACGGTTATACTATCAGATTCTTTATCTGCTCTTGAGGCAATATCACAACCAATAACCAAAAAACACAACAATGAGTTGTTATGCCATATTAGAAAGACAATCGCTCGATTTAAAAATAATAGTAGTGACTTGGTCTTTATCTGGGTAAAAGGACATGCTGGAATCAAAGAAAATGAGATAGTGGATGAAATGGCAAAGAATTCGGCAACTTTAAATGAAATAGTAGATTTAACAATCTCCAGCGATTACATTCCAGAATTGCATAAAAAATTAAGAAAGAAATGGGAAACTATTTGGCTTAAGTTTGTACAAACTTCGAGGAATCCATACACTTACATATACCCACAACTTCCGCAAAATATCCCACATATATTTGATTATCACGTTACTCGGTTTTATTCCACATCCCTAAGTCGCTTAAGATTAAACCATGGCAATTTTCCTGCACATTTAGCTAAAATAGGAATGCGTATCAACTCTCTCTGTTCATGTGATAACTACTCTACTGCAGATTTAAATCATATAATCTTTAATTGTGAACTTAATAAAAACCATACGAAAGCACTAATTGCTAGACTTCAGGAGCGGAATGTAAGTTTACCGCTGAATATTTCACATCTACTAAGCTTCAATACCAAAACTATTAATGATATTATCATACAATTTCTTAAAGATTCTAAAATAAAAATTTAATATGACATCTTCAATCTTCAACTTTCAAATATATGTGGCAAAAAGTTTATCTAATGCCATCCCCTCTTTGTGAACACACACACATCATGGCCACAATAAACTAAGGCTAAAAAGCATATAGGTAGTGTATGTAAATAACAGCGAAAAATGTAATATAACGATACAAATAAACAAGTATTAAAGTGGTACAGAGGACTTAAGCAATAGTTAGCTGATGTAATACTAATTATTTAGGTAACAATAAGTGTGTTATAAATTAAATTTTAAAGTTAAATTTTAAGTATTACTCAGCTTCACTATGATATTGACTGTATGAGTTATGTTTGTAAAAAGATGGAGTTAAAAAACGTGACAGAGAGAATACTTACACATCAGTACAAGTTTTTATATTGCTTCATTTAATATTGATGGTGAATAGGAAACTTGCACATTTTTTTTATTACATAATAACGTTCAGTTTTGTATAAAAATGAGATTTCCAAAATTTCACGCTTCAAAAACTCACAATAACTGAAGTACAAATTTAAAGTCTTCTGTATTTTAAAATAGTTCAAACGACCCGTGACGTCACATAGTTTACCTATATGGTTCCGTTTATGGTTATATTTAAGTATATTCTTCTTCTTCTTTAGTTTATTGGCCTCCACGTACTTGGGTATTTGGCCAGCTCGTCGTCGCGGAATAAAAGAAAAATATTTACATTCTAATGACATTTATCGTATGTCATTGTAATAATATATACCAATTTGTTGAGATTGGAGTTTAATATAGTAATTGAAGGAAAGGAAAGAAGGTTTACTATGGAAAATAAAACCATTTTGTAAAAGTACAAATTTTCTAAGAATAGTTCAAACGATCAAAAACACTTGTAACGTCACATAACTCTATTTTCTACTGACGTTTATAATGTCTAATTTAAAATTATATACAATTTTGTTTACTTTGTTGGTGCAAAATGTAAACATATAACCCTATGACGTCACGACGTGTTTTGGGCTGGCTGGTATAATTTGAATTTTTAATCTTCTTTAGGGGCCAAACGAAAGACAAACAACACTTTTTTATCTTTGATACATGTTTTAAATTATGGTCTGTTGTGATTTAAAACATTTTTTTCGAATTTAAAATTTTATGTAAGTTCCCTATTTTACTTATTGGTAAAGTAAATTGGTACATGAACCCTGCCTTCCAGTCACTTTTTTTTATGTATATAGACAAAGAAGAACCATATTAAAAACATACACAAATGCAAACACATAATATTTCACATCATATAATGCATGTCGTTACCCCTTTTTATTTTAACATTTAAAAACTTATTAAAGGGGACAGTCTCAGACCAGTTTTGTTTATATTAGTAATGGACAGAGTAATGAAGAGCGCTAAAAGAAGGTCAAGACAATTACAGTCAACAATAGGGTACAGGAATTTAGTACCAGTGAGAATGGAGGGATTACTATCTGCAGATGACCTAGTAATAATAGCAGACAATAAAGAGAAAATGCAAAAATTAATCGATATCTGGGTGGAAGAAATAAAAAAATTTGAAAACGGAGGTAAATGTAAAGAAAACTAAGACCATGATAGTAGCCCAAAAGAAAAGGGAAGAAATAAACCAAACGATATTTAGGTGCAAAAACGAAATACCTAGGTTGAATACCTAGGAGTCATAATATCAGAGGATGGAAAGCTAGATCAAGAAATCCCATACAAGGCGAAAAAAGCAAATAAGATCTACTATGCACTAAATAAAACAATATTTGGAAAGGAAGAAATAGATAAAGAAATAAAACAGAAGGTATACAATGCAATATCTGTACCAACTTTAATATATGCAAGTGAGACATGGGTAAACAATGCAAAAATAGACAGTACAATGGTTTTTTGAGTTAATATTTTCAACATTAATATCACATGAGAGTGAGAATAAATTGAAAATATTGCGAGAATTTTTCGAAATTTGTTGCCTGGCAATAGACACGAGAGCCCAGGTGCGGGAGCACGCCAAATAGAATTCTATTTTAGTGATGTCACGTTGCCTAGCAACCGTCGATTCACCCATTATGAAATTATATTTTGTGACGTCAGCAAAATAGAATTCTATTTGGCGTGCTCTGGGCCCTGAGGGTCGATTGAAAACAAGTTTAAGAAAAAAATTGAAGCATTATTTTCTTATTTATTCTTACTATCGTGTGTTATTCGACAGATTATTTTTTAATACCTACATATAAAATTCAAGTCTTTGTATAAAAAGATTCAGTGATATTTATCCCAATTAATGTGACATATAATTTTCAACTTGTCATGTGAACAGCACAGGTTAGCAAATATTCAGACGAATATATCAATAATAGATTAGTCAAAATTATTTATAAATACAGTTTTATTCATGAAATAATCTTATAGAAGTACAATCGATCGCTTAAAATTGCCGTTTTGTGTTATCCTCGTGATAATTTGACATTAGATGCAGAACTAAAAGTTTATTATAGTTCATTTTTTTAAATGTGACAGTTGTCAAAACTGGAAAATTCGTTGTATATAAACAGAAACAATCTACCTAAAAATATTCCCACTGTAATAATCTAGGTAGAAAATTCCCACTATAATAATAATGAGATTGGACAGAATTAAAGGTGTGATGAGAAATCTTAGTATACGATTTTAAATTAAAATCATTAAAAACGAATCATATTTAATTTAGGTCAAAACGGCAAACAGGTGTATGTTTTTAAAAAACTTTTGATAATGTGTAAAAAATATATTTTATATCAGCTAAGTACTTTCAACACATAACGTGCCATCATCAGAGCTTCCTAAAAGGACATATTTAAGATAAGATTTTTTTTTCTTCATATAAAAAATGAGTGAAAAACTTACGTCCTCTTAAAATACTTTCATAGAAGAGCAATTGCTTAACAATACAACAAAAAAACATGAATACTGGGCAAAAGCCACATATATAGGGTAATAACCCTTTACAGTGAATAGAATCACATCTAAATTCTTTTATTAATTTATAAAGACAACATGACTGAGTCAGACCATTTTGAGCCCACGTGAACAGCAGATCAGCTGAGGAAGACTGTCATTTATTAAAATGGTAAAGAAGGAACTACAATCTTATGCGACCTCTATATTCATAAATATTAATTAAAAAATTGAAAATGACTAAAAAGCCATGTATAGGTTAAATGAATTTAAAGTTAAGATACTAAATTTTAAAGTTAAATTTTCAAAAGATTACTATTATTACTATTGAAGTGAAATGTTAACATGTATATTGTAAGTTATCAAAATTCTCCCAAAAACAAAACTGTTATAGTTCGACCAAGTGTAGAAGAAGTTAGATGAAATCAAACCTAGGAGAAATATCATTTGACAAGCTCAGAGTTCGAAAGCTGTTATTTAAAAATTTTTTTTAAAAAATCGTATTGATTAATTCAGACAAATAACAAATATTTATTTGTTTAAAAATATGTAAAACATGAACGAAAACTCAAGAATACCTAAAAGTAATGTTCAAAAAACTTTCATAAATTGTTGGGTATACTGTATACTAAACCAAAATTATTAAAGAAATTTCTTAAAAATAGGATCAAATTTACAATTTAATTGAATCTGGGTATTAACACAGTTTTGAGGGTTTCTTTTCATTTCTCTACTTATTTCTAGATCTTCTAGTAGATTCATTTTGGTGTAGTTATTATTAGGTATGCTGTGTAAGATCCTACTATCTCTTTGTGGACTAAAGCTATGTTTCGATGAATGTAAATGATGACCAAAGCTAGATTTATCGATCTTTGACAGATGCTCTTTGATACGAAAATCCAAAGGTCGTATCGTTCTACCCACGTAAGTCACAGGGCATTCACCACATGACAATTTATAAATGCCACTTTTTGAAGTTTTTTTAATTTTGTCTTTAGTATGAGAGAAAATTGACTTGATGTTATCTTTGCATTTAAATGAAAGTTTTAAGTTAGGAATGTTATTTAAGATTTTTGCTATATTGTCTGAAGGATAACCTATGTATGATATAGATCTATACATAACTGCTGAGTTGGAGTTGTCTGGGGTCGCAATATAAGCTAGAGATCTGTTTCTTTTATTCCTTAATTTGTTGAGAATGTTATCAACCAAAGTAGGGGAGTAACCGTTACTATGTGCAAGTTGTTTAATAATATCCAATTCAGAAGTAAAATTTGTATCTGATAATGGTAAGGTAAGTAAACGATGGATATAGCAATAAAAAGAAGACATCTTCTGTTGAAAAGGATGATTCGAAGATCTAGGGATAGTATGGTCAGTCTGAGTTGGTTTTCTAAAGACTGAAAAACTTAATTTGTTCTCTATTCTAGTCAATGTTAAGTCTAGAAAATTAATAGAATTGTTAGACTCTGTTTCTAAAATGAAAGTTATGGCTGGATGTAAATTATTGAGTGAAACTAGAATATTTTCTGCATCTGAGGTATATTTAATTTACCCCGTAGGGTAAATTTAAACTATTAAACTATTTGACGGAATGCTTTGATATTTCGAGCATATTTTAAGTACCATAAAAACCAATATTCTAAGTTCAATTAAAAAAATTAATATTTATATTAAATCGGAATTTTCTAAAAAAAAACAAGGAGAGAAACATTTTAAAACTATTTCGAAGGTGTTATACGACTTGTAGTTTCTTATTTACAGATTTGTTTCAAATGCTTCATTTTTTGCTGATAGACCAAAAGAGCGAAAACTGGCCGTTTTTTGACTTTAATTTGTTAATAACTAATTAAGTCCAAAAAATAGACTGTAAGAAACATATAACAAGAAACCCAGGTTCTTGTTAGGAAGTCCCTAATATGTATTCAAACAATTCTCGCGTGTCTGGCTGGGTCAGTGTCAAGAGAAGAATCCTATTTCCCTGGACTATTTTTAACATAAAAAGAACAAGCTTCACTAATAGTCCAAGTAACGAAGCTTAAAATAGGACAACACCTCGCAATTTTTACAGAATAAATCGGTTTGCTTGAAAATTTGATAATAAGTAGTGGATAGTCCAAGGATCAAAATCTATATCATGCCAAAAGGCGCTTTTACCATGGGGGTGGTTGCCACCCCATCTCGGGGGTGGAAATTTGTTCTTATATTTTAATCACAAAAGTTGGTGAAAACGTTAATTCTAAGTAAAAAACGTTCTATAGGTTTTTTTGATAAAATTGATAGTTTTAGATTTATTCGCTATCGAAAGTATTAGTTATATATCGAAAAAACAATATTTTTAATAAGTTTCTTGCTAATAACTCCAAAAGTTTTCGTTTTATCAAAACAACTTTCTTAACAAAAAGAACCTTTCGAAAAAATAAACAAACCCTTTTTTTAATTTTTTTTAAGACCAATAGTAATCGAGCTATACTTTATTATTTGATGGCTCTTCTTCTTCAAATGCTAAATATTGTAGTTTCAAAGTCAAAAGACGGGAAAACTATGCAGTTTTCGATAACAACTTGTTAAAACTAATTTAAAGTACTTAAAAATATCTACCTCCAGAATAAAAAAAGTCTCTAGCTTAAAAATTAGGTGACTTATAATGAAAAGAATGTCAGTCCCTATTTTTTTCAGCGAAAAAGTGATCGCAAGCAACCCTCTAATCACCACCCTAATTAAAATTAGTCATTGACTTTATTTAGTCTTTTTTATTTATGTATTTTTAATAGGTTCTAGAAGTGTGACCGGCTTAGAATGATTAGTTTTTAAAAAACTGGAGTTAAAAGTGAATGACAAATTTTTGTAGTTTGGAAAAAAATGGTCTTTTCTTCAGAATAGCAAGATTAGCATCAGAGATACGAAAAAATGTTTGAATATGGAAGTGTAGGTTATTTAATTCGCAAGAACATGGTTTGCAAAAATTTTTCCTACGGTAAAAATTGAGTGAGCTATTAACAAATAAAACTTGTAATAACATGCAAAAACCACCTTTACCAACCCTTTCAAAGTCACCGCGTTTTGCGACTGAGGATTTTAAAAAGATTTAATATTAATAGTCTTATAGATTTTATAAAAACCTTATTTATTCTTATTGACCTTATTTGACCTTCATTTACCTTATTTATTCTTATTTATTTATGTATTATTAATAGATTCTAGAAGCTTCACTGGCTTAGAATGATTAGTTAAAAAAAAACTTAAGTCAAAACGAATAACGAATTTTTGTAGTTTGGAAAAAATGCCATTTTCTTCAGAATACAAAGATTAGCATCAGAGATAGGAAAAAATGTTTCAATATAAAATTGTAGGTTATTTAATTCCCAAGAACTTGGTTTGAGAAAAAATTTTTACGGCAAAAATTGAGTGAATCATAAATGAGTAAGTATTTCGAAAAACATTGATTTTTCTATAGAAAACTAACACTTTCGATAGCGAATAAATCGAAAACTATTAATTTTATTAAAAAAATGTATGGAAAATTTTTTGATTAGAATGAATGATTTTATCAACTTTTGCGGTCAAAATATAATAAACAATTTCCACCACCGAGAGGGGGTGGCCACGACCCCCATGGTAAAAGAGCCTCTCGGCATTATATACAGGGTGTAACGAAAATACAGGTCATAAATTAAATCACATATTCTGAGACCAATAATAGTTCGGATGAATCTAATTTACCTTAGTACAAATATGCACATAAAAAAGTTACAGCCCTTTGAAGGTACAAAATGAAAATGGAATTTTTTCGAATATATCGAAAATTATTAGAGATTTTTTATTGAAAATGGACGTGTGGCATTCTTATGGCAGGAACATCTTAAAAAAGAATTATAGTGAAATTTGTGCACCCCATAAAAATTTTATGGGGGTTTTGTCCCCTTAAACCACCCCAAACTTTTGTGTACGTTCCAATTATATTATTATTGTGGTACCATTAGTTAAATTCAATATTTCTAAAACTTTTTGCTTCTTAGTATTTTTTTGATAAGGCAGTTTTTATCGAGTTGTGGCTTCTTTTTTAATATGTTTACATAAAAATTTTATGGGGGTTTTGTTCCTTTAAACCCCACAAATGTTTGTGTATGTTCCAATTAAATTTAATTAAATTTTACTGTGGTACCGTTAGTTAAACCAGTGTTTTTAAAACTTTTTTGCCTCTTTGTATTTTTTCGAGAAGGCACTTTTTATCGAGATATTACTTCTTTTTTAATATGGTTCAAAATATACCTAAAAATGTAAATCATAAATAAATTTTCATATTATTACCAAGTCTCCATAATCGTACTTAGCCATATACAAATATATGGTAGATTTGACAAATATTCAAAATATCTCTATAAAAACTGACTTTTCGAAAAAGTACTAAGAGGCAAAAAGTTTTTAAAATATTGTGTTTAACTAATAGTACTTAATAATAATTAAATTGGAACGTACACAAAAGTTTGGGGGGTTTAAAGGAACAAAACCCCAATAAAATTTTTATGGGGTGACCAAGTTTCACTATAATTTTTTTCTTAAGATACTAGTACTATTAGAATGTCACATGTCTATTTTCAATAAAATATCTCTAATAGTTTTCGATATATTGGAAAAAATCGATTTTCATTTTGTAACTTCAAAGGGCTGTAACTTTCTTTATGTGCACATTTGTACTAAGGTAAGTTTGGTTCAATCGAACTATTTTTGGTCCCAGAATATGTGATTAAATTTATGACCTGTATTTTTGTTACACCCTGTAGATTTTGATCGTTGGACTATGCACTACTTATTCTCAAATTTTAAAGCAAATCGATCCATTCTGTAAAAATTGCGAGGCGAAAAGCTTTGGTTCCTGGCCTATAAACAGTTTATTAAAAAATAACCAAAATTCCCAGACGTAAAACATGCTTTTCGTAACTTGGTTTTTAATTTTTTTGTCCCCTGCTTTTAATTCCGTAGAGAATTTACAAACGAAATGCTCATTTTTTAAATGTGCTCTACTAAGTAAAACGTTAATTGAAAAACATTTAACCTGCAATTAAGCTTGAAAGGAAAACACGAAAAACAAAAATTAGGTTTAACGTGTCCGACCCAAAAAAGTCTTTTATTTCGTTATTTATTTATTTTCAACAGATTTTTCCACTCTCGCCTGCAGAGACTAATGTACGATGACAAAAACCGAATAACAAAATATTTGGGGTGCGTATACAAGCGTTTTTTGTTACAAAATCAACAAAATTGTTTTTGTTGGTGTTGATTTAGGTTTTAGGGCGGATGGATATTACAGTTAACCTATAAAAAAGTCACACATATCTCAATTAAAAAGCCAATCAATGACATATAGGCAGGATAAAGAAAGTATAAATTAACAATTATGTATAACACACGAACATAATATATGTGTATCCAATTTAACAACTTTTAATTGGATACAAAATCATATAATCTATAAAAACCTTAACATTTGTTAGTCGAAAGTTGAAAAATTAAGCTTTGGAATAAACCGCAATAAGCTTCCAAGAGAATTAAGAGATGCTATTCTAAGCGTCCTACAGAAGAATGCTTAGAATAGCATGGAAATAGTGCGAGAAACGAGCAAATAATACGAAATAAAAAACACAATAAAAATAAGAAAGTTACAATATCTGAGACACGTAATGAGGGGACAGCGATATAAAATTCTAAGACTGATAATACAGGAAAAGATAAGAGGAGGAAGGAGTATAGGAATAAGGAGAGTATGATAGTCGAACAATTTATGGTTTAAGGTAAGGCACCCTTCGAAGAAGCGATGGTCAGACTATATGGGACAAAGCTAGAACTACAGATATACGACGGGGATGCAAGGTGGACAACATTAATAACTGGGTAAGAAACAGAAGAATATAATGAAATGACCACATAAGCGGAATGACAACAAGTAGAGTAATAAGGAAAGCGAGACAGTGCCGGTTTATCCATTGGCGCTGGGGCGGCAACCGCCCGTGACCTTTCCTTTTATTGATAAGAAAATAAAATCCGCTAAATAATCAAGGTACATATTTTTTGAAATAGAGGAAGACTGCGAAATTCCTGCGCTTTTGAAATGGTCTGATTTTAAGACTGATAACTTTATAAGAACTGGGATAACCTTTAAACCAAGGAGTACTTCTGCGAAAATGTCTGAAGCTGGAGACAAAGCTTGTTATAGAAGATTATGGCAATAGAGGCAAAGAGGTGAGCGATTGGCCAACATACGACGCTGCTTGGCTAATATAAGTGTTAAAGCTGTTTATTGTTACCCGTGCAAATTACTATTAATAAAAAAGAGGATTTGGATAGAGACCCACTGAAAACATTTGTATAGTTTACTCAAATCTCATGAAGAAAGCAAATTTCATCTAAACTCTATGGTTACATTAATAACAAGATCATTAGTTAGATGGAGTTAGATGGATCATCAGTTAAATTGGACTTATAGACGCTTGCTTAAAAGAGCAAGTCGAACGCAAAGCTGACTATTGGGTAAAGGTCCTAAGAAGAGTTGTAATAGTCTTACCAAAGTTACCAGTTAGCTATGTACCTGACCAAATTTGAAATGAATTCCTGGAATTGATGAAAACAAAACTTGTAGAAACTTTTGACGCTGTAAATGCTTTATTTAACCCGGGAGCAGTCGCGCCGTTAGAAAAAATCTAACATTTTACCTTTTTTCGTGATAACTCGAGGAAAAAATTTGCAACATAATTTTCAACTCGTAAGTGTCTCGAGGAAGGGTGTAGTAATGCGTAGGTTTATTTTAAAAAAATTCTTCTTATTCCTCTTCTTTTTTTTGCCGAATTTATAGTTTTCGTGAGAACCAATTAACATTAATAATTTTTAGAAATAATATTTCTAACATAACAAGCAAATAAATATACTATAAAATAAAAATTTAATGTAAATTCGAATTTATATTCGTATTGTTAGATAAAATCTAACACGCGACTGCTGACGTGACAGAAGTTAGCGCGACTGTTCCCGGGTTAAAAACTACGGATCCATCAAACATGTTTTTTCCAGTTAACCCGGCACCTGCCACGTGGGGTGCTACCAGCACCCCATAATACATTTTTATCAAATATTTGGTATTTCAAGTTTGGTAACGGAGCTGTGCGTCATAGTAGCTTTCTATAATATTATATAGCATAGATGTGTTAGTGTTTGAAGTGGTTATTTAGTGTCATTTTGAACTTATAGCACTAAAATCGAATTTGGGTGTCATCATCTGGTACTTTAAGTTTTAATTTTTTTTTGTATTTTTGATAAACAGGTCAAATTTACATTTTTTATTGAAATAATTGATTTAAATTATTAATATAGACCCTATACTCACCAAATCTTAATTTTTTTTAGATATTTTACTTGACTTCATATATTATGGCTTGGTACTTGCTAATTTGTTTATGGCACCTTTTTCATTTTATTTTTTAACTTTTATAACATATTACTGGCTAATAAGTTAATAAAACATGTTTTTTTATATTCTTGTGTTACTCAACACATTATTTTGTTTTTTAAACAAGTAGATCACAGAAAATTTTTAAGGGGTGCTGTGAGCACCCCACGTGGCAGTTGGCGCCTTGCAAAGCCACGTGGCAGGTGCCGGGTTAAGCAATACTATGGACCAAAAATAAGCAGTTAGAAGTAAGGCTAAGGCACTGCAGATTAAAATGGATACCTTTGCAAACAAGCAAAACGTTAGAAATTGTGGACTTTAACGTGTCAATTGGAGTAGAATTAATGACATTTGAGCTTGGTTGGAGACGTAAGGAATAAATTAACCGAAATTGCATTAGAAGCCAAAAATATTTTTTTTGCGAAGGCGATAATGTTTCAAACATATTTTATAGAATTGACCTTCAAAGAACAAATAAAAGAAAAACATTTTTCAATGAAGCATTTGAAAGGGAAACAATTTTAAAAGGGCAAGAAAGATTCAGAATTAATATACAAGATAATATAATGCTACAAAGATGTTACATCAGCTGTTAGATGTTTTTTACACTAAATAAAGAAGAAGTCAAGATGTGAATTAGTATTTCATACGAGATATATAAAAAAGATATTGATGAAACCAAAGAAAACTTTTATAATGAAATTACTCATTTTATAACGTTATGCTATCCAGGATGTAAAGGCAACTTTTCTTTTTCCCAATTTTTAACTTTATTGCAAATTTATTTGACGATTACCAATTTTTAATGCGTCAGGCGAGCGGTATTTGTCGGTTTTAAAAAGAATAAGGTACATAATATATTGAAGGTCAAATTTGGATCAAGAAACCAAGACGCATTATCACTATTGTATTATAGAAAATGAAGAAGTGGAGCGACTGAATTTTGATAGTATTAATAATATTCCATTCTTTCACGGTTTTTGCTCTAAATTTTAAAGAACCGCTTGGATTGCCATGAAATTTAGCATACACATAGCTTACATGTCAAAGAAAAAAAGTGATATGCTTTTGCCCTGGGGGTGACTTTCACCGCCTCTTGGGGGTGAAAAAATATATGTCCAAAACAACTCCGGAAATGGGTAAACTGACTAATTTAAATAACTTTTGTTCTATAGAGCTTTTTCGCCCAGTCAACACTTTTCGAGTTATTTGCGAGTGAATATGTTCATTTTTCAATAAAATAACCACATTTTTAGACGGTTTTTCGCAAATAACTCAAAAAGTAAGTATTTTGTCGAAAAAACCATTCTTAGCAAAAATATATCCTATAAAAAAGTAAAAAAAATGGTGTACGCGTTAGGTCTCTGGATCTCGTAGAACCAGAGTTATAGCCGATGAAATATAGATTCATATTCACCAAATTTCAAATAGAATATTTCGACGTGAAATATCCAAAAAATTAAGCACTTTGGGGAAAACCCATTTTAACTTTTTTAAAGTGTTAAAAAAAGCTTTATTTCTGTTTTTACTAAAAGTTTCTAGCATTAAATTTAAGCAAGTTACGCTCAAAATAAAATTGGACTTTTGTTTTTGCAAAAAAAAATCCGAAAGACCACCCCCTAATTAGCAACTTAAATGAAATTAATCGTTGCCGCTCCATAAATTATTTTACTTATATTGTGTTTATATTATCTGTAAGTTTCATCGATTCAAAGTGTTTATTTTTGAAAAAATTTGGTTTCAAAATAAAATTTTTAAAAATTTAAATTTTGAAAAATATGCTTTTTTTCAAAATATCTTAACAATTGATAGAGATACCAAAAGTTTCGAAATACAAAAAAAGTCAGATTTGCTTTTCTGAATATCATGTATTTTTTTGTTTTTCTGTTAGACAAAAATTGATCAAGATTTGGTGTTTCTAAATTTGCATACATTCGTGATCAGTGACTCGTTCAACCCCTTTTAACTACAGCCGTTTCAATAATAAGGACTGAACCGATGAAACTTACAGATCATATAAACAATATATACACGAGTCAAGAAACTTGTGAAGTCGTTACGATTAAGTTCATTTAAGATACTAATTAGGGGGTGATTTTCTCGATTTTTTTACCAAAACCAAAAGGAACTAACTTTATTTTGAGCGTAACTTGTTTAATTTTGATACTAGAAATTTTTTTATAAAACAAAAATGAAGCTTTTTTTAAACACTTTAAATAAGTCTAAATGAATTTTCCCCGAAATGTGCTTCATTTTTGGTTAATTTACGTTAAAGTATTCCACTTGGAATTTGACGAATATGAACCTATATTTCATTAGCTGTAACTCTGCTTCTACTAAATAAAAAAACGTGATATATTCACTATTTTTTTAAATCTTTTATAGGCTATATTTTTGCTAAGAATGCTTTTTCGACAAAATACTTACAATTTGAGTTATTTGCGAAAAACCGTCTAAAAGCGTGGTTATTTTGTTGAAAAAATGAACATATTTACTGCCAAATAACTCGAAAAGTATTGACTTAGTGAAAAAACTCTATAGAACAAAAGTTACTTTAAATTAGCCAGTTTACCCATTTCCTGACTTTGTTTGGACGAATATTTTTTAACCCCCAAGAGGGGGTGAAAACCACCCCCAGGGCAAAAGCACATATCGGCACATCACTTTTTTTCTTTGACTTGTTAGCTGTGTGTATGCCAAATTTCATGTCAATCCAAGCGGTTCTTTAAAATTGAAAGGTTTTGCAATATTTTACCGTTAATGAATGGACTATAAGGCAGTTTGCGAATGCCAAGTCAAGAAAAAAAATGAGCTAATTTTTGTCTTATGTATTCTTTAGAATATTTTTTTTGTTTGTTATGTGTTATTTTGTAAAACTTTCTGTTTTTTAATATTTTCAAATGTATTTTTTGGAATATTTTTTACATTAGCTATTTTTGTTTGTTTGTTTCAAAAAATTTATTGTATGAGTTTTACAATAAACGACGAATAGCAATGAAGGGGGCCCCTAAATCTCCAGTGCCCAGGGCCCGAAGTTAATTTAAACCGGCACTGAGCGAGAGACGGTATCCCAATAAGAAGACGGTCAGTGGGAAGACCACGAAAACGATGGAAGGAGAACTTACTAGAGGCACATTGAAAAAACAGACAGAGTCATATCTATACAAAAAGAAGAAGAAGAAGAAGATGGTTTAAATGCAGTTCTATAGAACTATTCAGAGCAGCGGTAGAAGAAGTAAAGATAATGATGATGATATCCAACCTGCGATTGGGAGACGGCACTTAAAAAAGAAAGGAGGTGGTAAAATTGAAAGATATACGAGTATTTCATTCATAATTAACGTTTAATAAAATCGACTTATAAATTCTCTTAAAGATATGTATAATAATACACAGGGTGAGTGAGGAGGAACACACCAAACTTTAGGACTGTATAATACAGGGTGTTTCATTAATAATTGTCCATATGGTAACTGGAGAAACCTTAGTACAAAATACGAAGATTTAACCTAAAACACTTAAATAAAATGTGGTTCCTTACTAAGTTACAGGGTGTTTTATCTAAAAATTAAAAAAATATTTTTGCTCAGGATTTTAAAACTATTCGACGTATCCTTTTCATACTTGGCAGGAAGTATAGGTACTGTACAAACTATTAAATTATGTTAAACAAACGTTTCTGGCTATTACCAGAGGCGTACGAAGGGATAAAGTGAATGGTTGACCCTTTCCAAATTCTACGCCACTGGCGAAATTGCTATTTTAGTTCAATTTTTGGATTCTCCAATACTTTCTATGAAAATAATATATTTTTCATTTGTAACGATAAAGTCATTAGTTTTCGAGATCTTTGAAGTTAAAAATGAAACGATACGGTTATTTTGATTAATGTATTGTGTCGCTTCATTTTTAATTTCAAATATCTCGAAAACTAATCATTTTATCGTTACGAATGAAGGGTATATTATTTATATAAAAAGTATTGCAAAATCAAAAAATTACACTAAAATAGCAATTTTGTCAGTGGCGTAGAATTTGGGAATTGTCAACCAGCCACTATCCCCTGTCGTACGCCTCTGGTAGTTGCTAGAAACGTTGATTTATCTTAATTTAGTAGGGTATACAGTACCTACACTTTCTGCTAAGTATGATAAGGATACCCCAAATAGTTTTAAAGTACTGGGTACAAATATTTTTTAATTTTTAATCATTATGAATCATATCATAAATTAATCAAAATAACTGTACCGTTTCATATTTAACTTCAAATATCTCGAAAACTGATGATTTTATCGTTACCAATGAAGAGTATATTATTCACGTAGAAAGTATTGGAAAATCTAAAAATTGCACTAAAATAGTAATTCCTCCAGTGGCGTAGAATTTGAGAAGGGTTAACCATTAACCATCCCCTGTCGTACGCCTCTGGTAGTAGCTAGAAACGTTTGTTTATCATTATTTAGTAGGGTGTCTAGTAGTCGCACTTTCTGCCAAGTAGGAAAAGGATAAGTCGTATAGTTTTAAAATGCTGAGCAAAAATAATTTTTAAATTTTTAGATAAAACACCCTGTAACTTAGTAAGGAACCACATTTTATTTAAGTGTTTTAGGTTAAATCTTCTTATTTTGTGCTAAGGTTTCTTCCGTTACTATATGGACAATTATTAATGAAACACCCTGTATACATAATAATAATTAAAAACAACTCATATGTTGTTATTCGATTTTCAATTGTTTTCGAGTTATAGCGATAATAACACAAAGTTGTAATTTTTCATTAATACTGTTACTTATCACATTGCGGTACCAGGTATCTGTGATTCGTTTAATAATTTGTTGCTGCTTCGTCTATGCATATTTACCGTTGCTCTCCTGATTTCGGCATGGCACCCCGAGTGTAGACTTTTACCTTGTAGACCTCATTTTTAAACCAAACCAAAAAAGGTAAAAAATAGTCTAATGGTGCTAGGTCTGGAAATCTTGGAGGCCAACTAATAGAGTCACTGCGGCCAATCCAACGCCTTGAAAATTTTGTGTTTAAATGTCGCCTTACCTGAAGAGTAAATTGTGCGGGAGCTCCATCGTGCTGATAATTCATTTGGATTATGATGTTTAGTGGGACGTATGTACTGTAGAAACAATTGTTGCATGTTGATTTTTCGCAAGAACGTTTCTATTACAAAGCCCATAAACAAGCATCATATTTGCATAATCACAATAATTGTAATAAGTATACGGTGTTTTGTAACAACTTTTTTTTATAAAAGCTGTCAAAGAAACGTTAAATCACGTTCACCCCCTCCGTGGCTCAGTGGTAAGAGCGCCTGCCTTTGGATCGAAAAAATCCGAAAGGTTGTGGGTTCGAATCTCACCAGGGTCAGAAATTTTTCATTTATTATAAATTAATAAATGAATATAGTTTCTGTCCTTGTGGGATCTGTACTCACCGGAGGGACCGCAGACGTTCGGATACAATTAGCGTCTCTTTGCAAAGACAAATGACGTCGACTTTGCAAAGCAACAAGACACTTACTCAACACACACACTACACATGACACTAGGTACTTAACTGTTCAAAATTACCGTACCTACCATACCAATGGCAATTAGTTGTCGAGGCATTAGCTAAATAAAAAAAAATCACGTTCACTACACTAACACATATGGCAGTTAACAACTTACTAAACGAATCACAGACACCTGGCACAGCAATGTGATAAGTAACAGTAAAAAAAAGAATGTGTGTGTACTTTGTACGCACGTAAGAAGATATTCTTCTATTATATAATAGGTAATTTAAACGAAGTAAATATACTTAAAAGGTTATTTGTACTTATTTTATTTAAAAATCAAACTAACTTTCTTATCTACCACTTTCAAAAAAGAAGAATATCTTCAAAAATTATATAATAATATACTTACAATCATAAAATCTATAAAAAAAATAAAAAAATAATAACTTGCTTGGGGCTTGAACCCACTTCACGTCTACCGCGCCGTACGAAAGTTGACGCCATTTCAAACTGCACCAAACTCTCGTATACGTCATGTGGGAATATACACAAACTAAACGTTCACATCATAAATTTATATGAATTTAATAAAATTATTAGTTTGATTTTTGTCGAAATAAAATACAACAAAATATAGAGCAAGAAAACGATATATGAGATGAAGATTTGTAGAAAGTTTGTTCGTAATCAGATTATGTAAATTAAAGCATTGCCTACTAATAGGTAACTACATTATTTTGTTTACATTTTCCAAATAGATAGGTATTGAAACTATTAGGTATTTCCAACTGAAACATTTAGAATTACGTACCTGCGGCTTTTCAAAACTATTTAAAAAGTCACTATAATTATAAATTTGATTTTATTTCTGTCCACACATCAATAAAAACTAATATTATACAATATTTCTGTTTACCGATAACCTCCATATTGAACAATTATTGACAGATCATTTCAAAATTTCAACACCCGATCAGAGCCCGTATAACAACTAATACCATACTGTCGGTGTGCGCATGCGCGCGGATCAATCAAATTTTACCCTCAATCGATTCGCCGCTAAAGAAGAATATCTTCAAAAATTACAACTTTGTGTTATTATCGCTATAACTCGAAAACAACTGAAACGCGAATAACAACATATGAGTTATTTTTAAATATTTTTCCGTATATCATACAGTCTTAAAGTTGGGTGCGATCCTCCCCACTCACCCTGTATAATTAAAACTCTTTCTTCTATCCTATAATGGTGTAAGCTTTAATTGAGGCCACGAGAGCCAGAGTGTCCTAACTGATTTTAACATTACTTTACATAATCAAAGAAAATGATCAGAAGCTATCAATATCCGGTTGTTTTAGTAGTTTTATGCTGGCCAAGAATAATTATTGGTCAACATACAATTACTAAAACAATCGGACATTGATAGCTTCTGATCCTTTTCTTTGATTACGTAAAGTAATGTTAAAATCAGTTGCCATGAGGCCACTCATGGCAACTGATACACTTTGGATAACACTGCTAGTAGACTGATGGGCCGGTATGATTCTACCCTTTCAGGTGGTTTGCCTTGTTTTAAAATGGGTGTTATTTCGGCTACTTTCCATTGTCGCGGGAAATAGCTGATTTTCATGATTGAATTGAATAATTGTGTTAGATATGTATATCCTATTTCCGGCAGTTCTTGTAATATTTGTCCTGTGATTAGGTCGTACCCTGGAGCTTTTTTAGGGTCGGTATTGAATCTTATTGTGGCCTTTATTTCACTTTTTTGAATCTTTTTTCTGGTAATTCTAGCTGGTATGGTTCTTCAAGTGCTTGGTTTATTGTTTCCTCTTGGTTGGGGTGAGTTGTCTCATTGGGAATGAACACAGTTCTTAGGTGGTTTGCAAATGTCTCTGCTTTTTCCTTTGGTGTTTTTAACCATCCGACCTGCTCTTTTTCTAATGGTGGTGTATCGTATTGAGGTCTTTTTAATTTTCTAGTAGCCTTCCATAGGGAGCAGTTTGTTTGTTCAGTTGTATCTAGTTGTTTTATGTGTTCACTAAATTGTAGATTCTTTTCTGTTGCTATCATTTCTTCTGGCTCCTTAACGGCATTGTTTAACTGCGTTTTTGTTTGTGGCGCTCTAGTTGCTTGCCACTGTTTTCTGAGTTTTCTTTTCTGGGCTATTTTCTCTCTTATTCTTATTGATATTGAAGTGTATTCACTCTTCATTTCATTGTTGGTGGGTGTTGTTGAGTCCCAGGCAGCTTGTTGTATAACTAAGTTTAGGTGTTCTACTGCATATTCGATCTCCTCATTGGTCTTTAGGGAAATGTTTAGTTAAAGTCCCTCCTCGACCAGTTGTTTAAAGATGTTCCAGTTTGTTTTTCGGTTGTGCAATACACATGGTTTTTCCCTGTGGAGAATTTTTTTATTTAGTGTTATAATAACTGGCGAATGATCGGAAGAAATCACTCAAATTTCATCCCCTCTTCGTGGTTTCGTGTCAACATGTTTGCGTTTATCCATATCACTCCTCTTCTCCAATATTTTTCCGATTACTTCATCTCAGGTCTGCCTTGGCAGACTTATTGGCCTCCTTTTTCGTTTTTCAATAATTATTTTGAAATCCACAAGGAAAAATTTCCTGTAGCTGGCTGTATACCATTAGTTACAAAAAATTGAAGAGAAATCTTCTGTGTAAAAGGTATGCTTCTTTTCATGAACATTTTTCAGTGCGTCACAAATGATAGAAAAAAAGGTAAGTCCGTGATAATATACATTTTAGTGACATGACATTTTAGTTAAATCTGACAGTTGTCACATTTTATTTGCAATTTGGCATAAAATCAAATCAATTGTGTTTATTGCATTTATAAAATGGTATTTTCCTTGATTTGTATAGTCTTATAAACGGGTATAAACGGTATAACGGGTAGTGGGTAGGAACTCCTTGGAACTCCTTGGATAGTCCTATCAGGGAAACTGAATCTATCTCTGCCCCCCACAGATTCCAGGTGTTTCTTGGCCCGGGAAACTAGTACCTGCTTAGGGTCCCTTGTCCAGGGTTACGGATGAAGGCCACAACGGCAGCCACGGCGGAGAGGGAAGCCTTCGGTACGGCGAGGATGGCGGAAGTGGCGACCCCGGAGTTTAGGGTTAGTATAAAATCTATCACATGGAAATGGGAAGCAGCATTTTCATTACTGTGTTAAGGTGGAGAAAAAGTTTCGGAACAGTTTAATACGGACACATTTAGGCGACAATTACTATATTAGATTGATACGGCTAAAACACTGCGATGGGGAAGGCAACGGGAAACCACCCCAATATAATCCCTAGTAAAGTTATCATGAAATCAATTAGTGAAACGAATAACATTACTGATCATGGGCTGCGGAACTCAAGATCCGGCAGGGGAAGGAATACAAAATTAAACCACAGGGCTTCCCAGGTCGCTAGCCAGCGAAATCCCTGTGAGCAAAACATCACCAGACATAAGATGAAAATGAAGAATCCGTATAAAATAGCTACATGGAATGTAACAACTTTATATGAAGCCGGTAAGCTGAGAAATCTACTCTCTGAAATGGACAGACTAAATATTACTATCATGGGGGTATGTGAAACAAGATGGCCAAATACAGGGAATTTCATAGCACACGGATACGCCGTTTATTTTTCTGGAAATCAAGACCATATGCATCGAAACGGAGTAGCAATAATTATGAAACAGCATATTAGTAAATATGTGACTAACTTCATCCCAATGTCAGACAGAGTAATTTTAATACAGCTGAATACTACACCTGTAAATATAAATATCATCCAAGTTTATGCTCCCACTACAGATGCAGATGAGCAGAAAATGGAAGAATTCTACCATCAAATAGAAGAAGTGCTAAAAACAAAAAACAAACACGAAACAACAGTAATTATGGGAGACTTTAACGCTAAAGTTGGCAAAAGATGACACAAAACATCACCGGAAAGTTCGGCTTGGGAGAGAGAAATCAAAGAGGTGAGTGTCTAATAGAATTCTGCCAAGAAAATGACTTCGTCATTACAAATACCTGGTTTCAACTTCCAGAAAGGCGTCTCTACACGTGGAAATCCCCTCAAGATAGACATCAAGGTAAAATAGTACGGAATCAAATAGACTACATCCTAATAAACCATCGATTTCGGAACAATATTAAAGATTTAAGAACTTACCCCGGCGCCGACATAAACTCAAATCATAATTTACTCTGCTCCAAAATACAAATTAAATTAAAGAAACTAACAAAGCCAACTAAGCCTAGTAAGATATATCTCGACCCCCTTAAAAACACCCAAACGCGCGAACACATAGCACAGCAGATAAGTAGTAAAATGCCCAGAATATCAAATTTACCAAACGAAAACAGAACTATTAACGAATGTTGGTACGATATTCAAAACTCGATTTTAGAGGGCGTAAGGGAATCTTTAAAAACACCTACAATGTTGGCAAAAAATGAATGGATGAACCAAGAAATTCTAGACTTGATGGAAGTTCGACGAAAATACAAAAATAGAAATATTATCAAATACCGTGAAATTAACAAACTCATAAAAAGGAAAATTAAACAGGCCAAAGAATCTTGGCTCGGGAATTCATGTAAAGAAATAGAAAACCTCCAAAAAAAGCATGACAGTTTCAACCTCCACAAGAAACTTAAATATACCTCCGGAATTAGAAAACAGAAAAATGCTCACGTACTTAAAACCGCAGGCGGAAAAATCACGAAATCACGAATTGTGATCACGAACAACAGTGCAAAGAATGGGAGAGACACATCAGTGACCTTTTTGACGATGCTTCTCGAGAAAATGCTCCAAATACTACCTGTGACAACCAATTAGACAGAGGTCCCACTATACTGAAGTCAGAAGTCATAAAAGCAATACAACAAGCCAAAAACAATAAAGCACCTGGACCAGATGAAATCCCTGTTGAGCTACTTAAACTTTTGGATGAGGAAAACATTACCTACTTGATTACTTTCTTTAACAAAATTTACAACGAAAGAAAAATACCAGATGATTGGTTGGAGTCACTGTTTATAACATTACCAAAGAAAAGCAGGCCCACCAAATGCAGCGATTTTAGACTAATCATTTTGATGAGTCACACACTTAAGATACTTTTACGTATTATACAAAACCGAGTATTCCTTCTGTGCGAAACTAGAATGGGTAATAAGCAATTTGGATTTAGAAATGGTCTAGGAACTAGAGAAGCACTATTTTGTATGCGCGTTCTATTACAAAAAAGTTGTGAATTCCGAAAGAACGTTTATGTTTGTTTCATCGACTTCGAGAAGGCATTCGACCGAGTACAACATGATACACTTTTCGATTGCCTGCAGGCAGCAGGACTTGACCACTACGATATAAGACTGCTGAAATACTTATATTACAATCAAGTAGCCTCTATCCAAATTGGAGACAGTCGTAGTGAAAAACTGCCGATAAAACGTGGAGTACGACAAGGTTGTGTTTTATCACCCACCCTTTTTAATCTGTACTCTGAAGAAATCTTTAGGGAGGCTTTGGATGACAGAAAAGAGGGAGTAAGGCTAGGTGGAGAAGTAATCAACAATATTAGATACGCTGACGATACAGCCATTCTTGCTGAAAATTTACAAGATCTTCAGACACTACTAAATCTAGTCAGTGAAGCAAACTATCGGAGAGGCCTTAAAATCAACATTTCAAAAACAAAGTGGATGGCAGTTGGAAAGATTAATATAGATCAAGGTCAGCTTTCTCTTGATGGAGAGGAGTTAGAACGGGTAAATCATTTTAAGTACCTTGGCAGCTGGTTAAATGTAAATTGTGACTCTGATGAAGAGATAATAACTAGGATCGAAATATCACGGAAGGCTTTTATGACCTGGAAACCAGTTTTATGTAATAGAAACCTGTCGATGAATATTCGAAAGAAGGTGCTGAAATGTTATGTGTGGTCTATCCTATTGTATGGTTGTGAGACATGGACGTTAAAAACCACAATGCTAAACAAAATAGAAGCATTCGAATTGTGGTGCTATCGACGAATCCTAAAGATATCGTGGGTTTCGCACACTTCCAATGAAGATGTTCTTCAAATGATGAATTCGGAACGTCTGCTCATAAGCATCATAATGAGGAGAAAAACAGAATACTTCGTCCATATAATTAGAGGACCTAAATACCATCTGCTTCGCCTTATAATACAAGGAAAAGTGGAGGGAAAAAGATGGATTGGTCGAAAGAAACTTTCATGGCTGCGTAATATTAGACAATGGTGTGACTGCACAGTAGAAGAATTATTTCGCGCAGCAGCCGATAGAGAGAGATTTCAGGAAATTGTAAACATGATGACGGCCAACGTCTGAATACAGACACGGCACCTAAAGAAGAAGATAAATTGAACAGATTATATTCGTAGATATATTATATAATTCGTTAATATTTTTTTCGACTATAGCGCCATCTATTGACAACTAGAATAAATGTTATAAATGTCACCGACGAAATGTAATCATTGACGTGCGTTTTTTTCTGTCACATGCAATTTAATGCGTTAGAAAGAAATCGCAAAACTGTGACGCACTGAAAGATTCTCATGAGAAAGAGCATATATTTAGTATAAATATTTTGCTTCGCACACTCTTCTCACTGATCCCAGAGCCCAGAGGAATACATATTTTTACGATACACACATCTGTAATTTGTCAACCCCCTCCCTTCCCCTTCCCCAACCCCTTATTTTTAAATAGGTAATAGGGGTCGTCTGCTAGCTCATTTGAAAGTTTATTCAATTCTCTATTCAGTAATATTAACATTGACATAATTACTTATACAGGTTGTCCAAGAAAAATTATTTTGAATTAAATTAATTGACACAAAAAGAAGAATGTATGTAATTTATTTATTTCAAAATACATTCTACTGCTGTCACACAACAGAAAATAATGTTTTTTGATAAATAAATACTGCTTTTGGCTTAATTTCAATGTTCAAGCTGCCACCAATATGCCTCTTGGTAGGTTGAATATTGAATTTAAGCAACAAACAATGTTTATTTATCAAATGAATAATTTTTCTGTTTTCTGTCAGCATTAGAGTGTATTTTGAGTTAAATAAATTACATAGGTACATTCTTGTTTTTTTTTGAATTAATTTAATTCAAAATAATTTTTCTTGGACACCCTGTATAACTAGTTATGTCAATGTTATTATTACTGAATATAGAATTGAATAACCTTTCAAATGAGCTAGCACACGGCCCCTATTCCCTATTTAAAAATAAGTGGTGGGGAAAGTGGAAGGGAGGGGGTTGACAAATAAAAGATGTATGTACCGTAAAAATGTGTCCTCTTTAGATCAAAAATCGACCTGTTTCTTCATTTCCTTAAAATCTAATAAATACTGCCAAATATCGAAATGGACTGTTTTCTTTGGTCCACACTGTATAATATGCTCCCTATGCTATCCATTTTGGCAGCACTTTTAACTCTTGTATACGCTTCTCCTTTAGCTTTTGCTACTGCTTCTTTCGCTTCCTTTTGGACAACCGTGTAGTTTTGAATATCTGTGTCCGACCTATTGTCAGTTTCCTGATCAGTGTCCATGAAATTCCAAACTAAGATCAGAAAAACCACCTTCTTTAAAATTAAATTTATATAAACTACAGTCAATTCTGACGACGTTTAGCAATCAAATTAGTAGTATGACTGGAGCCAGTTTTGCAATGACCTATAGTCCATGTGGTGAGACCGGTCCCATCTGAAAAAATTTCTGATATGGTTTCTTTGCGGATTCCTATTCAAGAATGTCTCCTTTAAACAAATCTGGAGGGTACCGGGCGGAATTTTTGGGCAGAAATTGTTTAAACAATTTTTTTTAAACAAATACAGAAGATCATCTTTTTGGCTCCCAAAAATATTTTTGTAGGTTTTTGGGCCATTCTAAATAAGAAAAGTACCTTGTACTTTTTCTCAAAAATTGATGGTTTTCGAGTTATAGGCGATTTAAAATCTGAAAAATGCGAAAATAAGCACATTTGAAGCTTAAAAACTCCTATTTAAATTAGTATTTTTGAGGTTACCAAGTACTTAAATTCAAGTTTAAACATTCATTTTAAGATTCTGAAGAGTGGTCGGATCTAACTTAACTTAATTGTTAATTATGCGTGTCCATCATTTTTTTGCCGGTCCGTCGCGCTCTATTTCAACAATCTCCTATGTTCCTCCGAAAAATATTTTTGTAGGTTTTCTGGGCCATTCTAAATAAAAAAGGTATCTTATCATTTTTGTCAGAAGTTAAAAGTTTTCGAGTTATAAGCGATTTAAAATCTGAAAAATGCGAAAATACGCATTTTTGAGGGTTGAAAACAACCTAAACTTGATTTGTCACCTAAACTCTGCCATGTAAGGTTATACCTTCATTTTTCCAACCAATATGGTTGATGTCATGTGATGCCAGGGGTTAATCTGGAAATATTTTAAACATCTTTCAAAATCAGATAATATAATGTAACCGCAACTGTCTAAAATCAATTTAAGGGTTTTTACCCGTACATTTTGGTGGCTTAAAGCATGTAAACCTGTGATAACACTGATGATGGAATATTGATTCCGAAAACGTTTTGTGATACAGCCCTTTTTAGGGATTTTAAATACATATACTTTTTACAAAATAAGGTTTTTATTTTTTGTTATTTATGGTATACAGCCAGTACAGGAATTTTTTCCTTGTGATATTTTTATTTATTATTTAATTTTTACAATAGGGTACATTGATAATACTGCACGTCTATTCTCCGTTCTTCGACCTTTCAGAATTTCCAAGTCATAAACATTGTAATCTTTTATTTTTTATTACCTTAAAATAAAGTAATACCACCGAGATGCTTACCTGTTTTACCTAGGTGATTGTCCGGTTGTGACAATTTATTAGCTTCCGGCATTAGGTACTAAGCTATTAAAATTTCTTTACTTTTCTGAATAATTTCATTTTGGAAATCAGATTTTGTATAAAATATTATATGACAAATATTGCAAAATACGCAAAAACAGTAAAAAAAGGCAACTATATGCAAAATATGCAACAAAATATGCAAGTGTCATAAAGTCCGGTCTCTACCGATCACTGATGGCCAGCAGAAAAGTTTCGGGACCTCAATTTTTTATTCCTTAAACCGGTATTCTAATAAGCGGGTTCGACTGTATAATGATTAAAAAAGCAATAATAATAAATATTGGTGGACCAGATAGTTCGATTAACTAATAAACCTTGCAAAGCTTAATCAGACGTCGACATAGCAAGAAGTGAATTATAAACCAATAAATCAATCAATAGATGAAGAAATATAAAAACTAATAAAAAAGATAAAGAACAATAAAACTCCAGGTGAAATTGATGTTTCAGCAAAAACGTTAAATACGACAGGGCACAGGCAGCTCAGCAACCTCATAAAGATAATAAGGGAGCACGAGAAACGGCCGGACGAATGGACGATGTGCTGTGATTTGCCCATTCACAAAAAAGGCCATAAAGCTGTGGGCCAGAAATAGAAAAACATAGTAGTCATAGACTTAACATATAAGATTTTCGATCTATTAATAAAAATTATCTTATTAGTTTATACGGATAAAGTAAGAGAATGGTCAGGATAAATTAAATGACCGCTGTAAATTTCTACAATAAAATAACTGCTACACCAGGAGCAAAGAACAAAATCTTGGTCTATATGTACACACATCGGAAAAGTCAATTATACAGGGTGTTAGTAAATAAGTTTGAAAAACTTTAAGGGGTAATTCTACATGAAAAAATAATGACAGTTGGCTCTATAAACGTATGTCCGCAAATGCTTCGTTTTCAAGATACGGGCTGTTGAAATTTTTTTTCAAACTGCGAATTTTTTTATTGCTCTAAGACCTTTTAAGCTATGAAAATTAAATTTGGTGGGTTTCAAGAGGTAGTTATTGTGCATATTTTGCAAAAGTTTTTTTGCAAAAAATATAACATCTTCGCGCGTATTTTTCGTTTCGTAATACATTATCAAGGACTTTCCAATATAATAATGACAAACTAAAACAATAACAGAAAATATTTTTAAAAGATTTTAACTATCTACAAGGCTACAACAAATGTTCAAAATTACCTCCTTTAAAGGTGCCAGAGTAATTTTATATTCACCATTGGCGCGCGTACGGGTAATGGCCCGAATGTTTTAAAGAAAAACGCCATACGCCACTGAGATATGTCAAATTAAAAATCATTTTTGAATTCCTCGTTCAATTTACGATAAAAATCGTTTTGTCTTTTCTCATATGAGGCGCCGTTTTTATGCAAAAAAAATAAAATACCTTGACGTTTACAAAGTATTTGAAGTAAGTTTCTATGCATATGGAATTTACCTCGAATAATTTGTAAGCATTAAGATGTTTTATTTTTTTTTTTTGTATAAAAACGGCGCCGCATATGAAAAAAAAAAATGGTTTTTTGTCGTAAATTTAACGAGGAATTCAACATTGATTTTTAATTTGACGTTTCTCAGTGGCGTACTATTTTTTTTTCTTTAAAAAATTCAGACCAATACCTGTACGGGCGCCAATGGTGAATATAAAATTATTCTGTCACCTTTAAAAAAAGTAATTTTGAACATTTGTTGTAGCTTTACACCTAGTTAAAATCTTTTAAGTAATATTTTCTGTTATTGTTTTACTTTGGTATTATTATATTGGAGAGTTCTTGATAATGTATTAAGAAACGAAAAATACGCTCGAAGATGTTTTATTTTTTCGCACAAAAACGGTGCACCATAGGAAAAAAATACAAGAAAAGTTCTTTTTCATAAATTAAACGTGGAATACAAAAATAATTTTTAATTTGAAATATATCAGTGGCGTACCATTTTTTTCTTTAAAAAATTTCAGACCATTACCCGTGGACGCGCCAATGATAAATATAAAATTGTTATTTGTTTGCCAAAAAAATACGCAATAACTACCTCTTAAAACCCATCAAATGTAATTTTCAGATCTCAACCGGTCTTAGAGCAATAAAAAAATTGGCAGTATGAAATAAAAATTTCAACACCCTGTATCTCGGAAACAAAGCATTTGCTGACGTACGTTTATAGAACAAACTGCCATTATTTTTTCATGTAGAATTATCCCTTAAAGTTTTTCATACTTACTTACTAACACCCTGTATATAGATTCGGGTTAGAACGTCCTGCGACGTTGTCCGATGCCCAATTGCCATCGCGTCCTATAACTACAATCTTCTTCTGTCAATCCTCGTTCGCTCATTGATCTTCGAACTCCTTCCATCCGATTTCTTTGGTCTTCCTCGTTACCTGTGTTCCGGTGGTATCTATTTTGCTAATTTCTTTTGTAGTCTTTCTTCTGGCGTTCTTTGAACATGCCCATACCATGTAAGCTGTTTTATATCTACGCAGTCGGTCACAGTTCCTTTTAGACCCATTTCTTCCTTAATTGTGTTGTTTCGAACCCTATCAAGTTTAGTTTTTCTAGCTGCTCTTCTTAATGAATCAATTTCTGTGGTTTCTATTTTACTTATTTGATGTTCTTTCAGACGCCACGTTTCAGATCCGCGCAGCAGTGTGCTTTTTATCATTGTGTCATATGTTCTCAATTTTCTTTGTTTTTCAATTTCAGTACTCCATAATGTTCCATTCAGAGGTTTAATTAATTTTCTAGCTTCATTTACTCTACCGTTTATCTCTGCATCATCCGTTCCTTCTTTGTTAAAATTTATTCCCAGGTATCTACAGTCTTCACATCGTTTTATTGTTTTATTGTTTTAGAGTTGCAGGTCAGTAGTTTCCTCTCCTACGCAGAGGTACACCGTCTTTTCCATGTTTCTTTATCAGACCCCATTTTTCAAATTCCTCATTCAATTTTCGTATCATGTACTCGAGATATAAAAGTCAATTTCATAATATAATTAAAAATTATAAGGACGAACGTCACAAAAAACCCACTACAATTTTTATATTCACCCCTGCCCACCACTCCTTTGTCCCTCACGCAGCTTTCCGCCCCTGGAGATTTTGCTTAGTTACGTCATCATCTACTTATTCCCAAATTTTGGTGAACTATCTCGATCATGAGCGCCACAAAAAAATAATAAAAACCGCGACTTTGACCCCTTATAACTGCCCTCGTCCCCCACTCTAGTTTCCGTCCGTAGGGGAAAGTCATTTACACAATTGATTCAACATATCACCATATAGTTTGTCCCTATTACTTATCACGAGCAATATCCGCTTCTATCTCTTTGATTATACCTAAATAAAGTTAATTTCAAGTGGGAAGGTATTCATTTCTATTAGGATTGTAATGACGAGAGTTTAATTGTTACATTTAAAAAAAAAAGCAGGGAGCGACTTTATTTTTGTCATAAGTCAGTTAGTTCTTATGCAAAAAACTGTTATCAGAGCTAATTTGAATACAATTTTCGATTTCGTTTTTTAATACAATTTTCGATATTGTGAAATATAAAGGTACTTTACTCTTGAGTGAAATTCATATTTTTTGACATACCCCGTATAAAATTAATAAAATTTGATATTTGATGGTAGCATCTTATGTTATATACGATGTAGAGCATTTTATAAATTATACTTAACTTTTTTTCGTAAAACTGATAATAACAAAGTTATCAATAGGTTCCAAGTTACGCAGACATACTGTATAATAAGAGCTCAAAAAAAATTGATTATTGTTGAAGCTTATTATTAAATGTATTTTAGGTAAGTTTGACAAAAAAAGTTTTGATCCCTTTGTATAAACATTTTATTAGCTGGTAATTTTCGGTTTTTGTATTACATTTTCTTATCTTTCTTAATTTTCTCAAAAAGGAATTGTTTATTTCATTTCTAAAGTAAAATTATTAAGTGAATTTTAAAGATTACATCATCATCATTATTCTATTTGCGTTATCCCTATGCGGGGTCGGCTTCCCTAATTGCATTTCTCCATACAATTCTATCTTGGGTCATATCAATGTTAATCCCCTTTACCAACTCTTCCTCTCCTAGTCCTTCCAGGAATCTGCACTTCAGCTATTCTTCGTATTGGATGGTTAACGTCTCGGCGTTGAACATGACCAAACCATCTTAACCTATGCTCTCTCATTTTGGCATCAATTGGTACCACACCTAGACTTCCCCTAATATACTCATTTCTAATTTTATCCTTCTTTGTCACTCCACTCATCCATCTAACCATTCTCATTTCCGCCACATGCATTCGTTATTCCTCTTTCTTTTTCACTGCCCAACATTCAGTTCCGTGCATCATAGCTGGTCTTATGGCTGTTTTATAGAATTTTCCCTTCAGTTTCATTGGAATTTTCCTGTCACACAACACACCACTCGCTTCTTTCTACTTCATCCATCCAGCCCTAATTCTACTGCATGCACATCAATCTATTTCTCCATTACTCTGTAATACCGATCCTAGGTACTTAAAACTATTGCTTTTCACAGTCATTTCACCGTCCAAAGGTACCATTTTATTTGTAGTAACTCCATCTTTAAATGAACATTTCAAATACTCTGTTTTTGTCCTACTAAGTTTTAAACCTTTTTCCTCCAGAGCTTGTATCCACTGTTCCAGTTTTTTTTCTAAGTCTCTTTCACTATTTCCTATTAACACTACATCATCAGAATACATTAGGCACCATGGAATACTACCCTGCATTTTCGCCGCTATCAGGTCCAAAACTAATGAGAATAAATAAGGAATAAGCACCGATCCTTGGTGCAATCCTACTTTCACCTGAAATTCATCAGTCTCTCCCACACCTGTCCTAACACTAGTCGTTACTCCCTCATACATATCTCTCACAATCTTTACATATTCGCCAGGGACTCCTTTCTTATTGAGTGCCCACCACAGAATCTCTCGAGGAACTCTATCATATGCTTTCTCAAGATCAATGAATACCATATGAGCGTTGGTCTCTTTATTCCTGTATTTTTCCATCAGTTACCTTACAATGAAAATTGCATCTGTTGTTGATCTGCCATGCATAAAGCAAAATTGATTATCGGATATTTCGGTTTCTTCACGTATCCGTCTATCGATTACTCTCTCCCATATTTTCATGGTGTGGCTAAGTAGTTTTATAGCCCTGTAGTTTGTGCATTGTTCTATATCTCCCTTGTTTTTGTAGACAGGTACTAATATACTGCTTCTCCATTTGTCTGGCATTTGTCTAACTTCCATAATTCTATTAAATAGACCTGCTAGCCAACATATTCCTGTCTCTCCCAATGCTCTCTATACTTCGCCAGGAACATTTTAAAGATTACATCCTAATCTTAAAAGAACACCTATAAAACTGTAATAAATTTTTTCAAACTTGAGTAATACCGTCTTAAAGTTCTAGTAATTCTGTAAAACTACGAAGTTTTCAAAAATTACATTTTTTGAGAAGTCGAATCATTTGAATTAAATTTTTTTAATTTTTTTTGAATGAAACATGGTTTAGTAATATGTTTGAAAGGTAAGTTGTGCAACATGTTGAATGGCAGTTGCAAACTACCATTCAACATGTGAACAACTCAATTTGGGGACAGATGGTACCCTGGGCATAATACATGTTATATTTTGTGCATCCATGTTTAATTTCATAATTATAGTCAATGTTTCCATGACTGATTAAGTTTAAAGTGTTTTTACCCTAATAGGTCACCCCCAGGTGCCCCAAAAACGGCTACCACAGAGGATAACGTGAAAGAAATTCACGATCATGTATTGCAGACTAGGATCTAAGATTGCGTGGGTTATAAAATTTGGGGCATGAGAAAGCTGCCGGCGCGATAGGTAGTGCATTTTCTCACTCAAACCAACAATACAATACAAGCGCAGCCATGAATAATGATCTTCCAGCACGACAACGCACCGGCTCCCACCTCTGCTGTCACCAGGGCCAAACTGGTCGAATTGGGCTACGAACTTCTGTCTCATCCACCGTATTCTCCCGATTTGGTCCTGTATGACTTCTTTTTGTTTCTACACTTGAGAAAGTCACTCGCCGGTCAGCAAATTAAGTCGACTAATGAGTTTATCGCCGCTATGGAAGCCTTCTGTACAGACCGCGAGAAAATGTATTTTTCAGACAGGTTAAAGAAATTCGAGCATCGCTGGGTGTAGTGTATCGAGCTAAAAAGTTATCCTTGAAATACCTTCAGAAATAAATCACCACTTTTACAAAAGTTTTTTTTTTTGAGGCTAATTACTTATCGGACCGTCTTAGTATACCAATATAAATATAAAAATGGAGGAATTGTCATTTCGAATCAGCCCAATTAGTTTTAGCTGTTGAAACAGTTCAGCTAAAATCAGAAAACTTAATATATATTTTTATATAGGGTGTCCCAAAAGTAGCGGAACTGTCGAATATTTCACGAAATGAACGTCGGATCGAAAAACTGAAAATTACGTGTTCAATAATTTTCAAAAATCTATCGAACAACACCAAACACGACCCCCACTTCACCCCCTGGAGGTGGGCGGGGGTAGCTTTAAAATCTTAAATGGAAACCCCCAATTTTTATTGCAGATTTGGATCCCTTATGTAAATGTAAGCAACTTTTATTCGAGACATTTTTTCGAATTATGGATAGATGGCGCTATAATCGAAAAAACACTATTTATCGTGATACCATAGATAAATTATAGCAACGGTCTAATATCTCGACAAATACATTTCGAAATAAAAAACCACAAAACACGTGCTTAATATTTTTCAAAAACCTATCGAACGACACCAAACACGTCTCCCACTCCACACGCTGGAGGTAGGGTGGGGGGTAACTTTAAAATCTTAAACCGGAACCGCCATTTTTATTGCAGTTTTGGATTCCTCATGAAAGAGTAAGTAACATAATATATTCGAAACATTTTTTAGAACTGTTGATAGATGGCGCTAATAAATTGTATTTTTCCGATTACAGCGCCATCTATTAACAGCTCTAAAAAATATTTCGAACAAATGTTGCATATTTTTTCATGAGGAATACAAATCTGCAATAGAAAATGCGAGTCCTATTTAAAATTTTAAAGATGAAGTAGTTTTCAATCCTAATAGCCATATTAATAATATTTAAAAATATTAAAATATTACTAAAAGATTTTTAAATTGAAAACTTATTGGTCCATTTTCTTGGTAACACCTCAAAAGCTTCTAAAATTTGCAAGCCAGATGGATGCTGAAACGAAGAAGACAAGAGGGAATTCAAAAACTTACAATTCAGGACCCCGTCTGTTCAGCTGGTAAATTCCAACAGAAAATGGACCTAGTTACTCAAAAAAGTAACGACCAATATAAAAATAAAATAAAAATTCCATTTTTATTCAGTTGCAATGCGAAGGCAAAACAATCTTATTTTTCAACTAGAATACGGAGCGAAGTCCAGCCCTCTGAATCGACGATTTTCGACTATTGTTGGAGTCTCATCGGAGAGAACGTAGGCCTGTTACTCCATACTGCAATTGACCAACACCGAGAGTTTATTCCCCACACCGCAACTGACGTGAATGGACTAGGTGACTAGCGTCATCTGGCAATGGAAAGTTGAAATAGTTTTAAATCATAATAGCCATATTAATAATATTTAAAAATATTAAAATATTACTAAAAGATTTTTAAATTGAAAACTTATTGGTGCATTTTCTTGGTAACACCTCCAACGCTTCTAAAATTTGCAAGCCAGATGGGTGCTGAAACGAAGAAGACAAGAGGGAATTCAAAAACTTACAATTCACGACTCCGTCTGTTCAGCTGGTAAATTCCAACACAAAATGGACCTAGTTACTCAAAGAAGTAACGACCAATATAAAACTCTCAGTGTTGGTCAATTGGAGTATGAAGTAGCAGGCCAACGTTCTCTCCGATGAGACTCCAACAAGAGTCGAAAATCGTCGATTCAGAGGGCTGGACTGCGCTCCGTATTCTAGTTGAAAAATAAGATTGTTTTGCCTTCGCATTGCAACTGAATAAAAATGGAATTTTTATTTCATTTTTAAAATTTTAAAGTTACCTCCCATTCCACTTACGGCGGGTGGGGTGGAGCGTCATGTTTGGTGTTATTCGATAGGTTCTTGAAAAATATTAAACATATGTTTTGGTTTTTCATTTGGAAGTATATTTCTCGAGATATCAGACCATTTCTACAATTTACCTGTGTTATCATTATAAATCGTTTTTTTTTTCGATTATAGCGCCATCTATCCACAATTCGAAAAAATGTCTCAAATCAAAGTTCCCTACTTTTCCTAAGGAATCTAAATCTTTAATCGAAACTGGGGGTTTCCATTTAAGATTTTAAAGTTACATTCCACCCCACCCCCTGGGGGTGGAGTGATGGGTGGTGTTTGATGTCATTCGATAGATTTTTTAAAATTATTGAACCATGTTTTTCAGTTTTTCGATCGGATGTTCAGTTCGGGAAATATTTGACCGTTTCGCTACTTTTGGGACACTTTGTATAATAATATTATAATAGGTCTTGGGCCCACATTTAAAATTATCAAGATTACCTCCCTTATAAGACTAAAATTGTTCATTTATTCATGTCGAGTCGGACAACGGTACTAATACGGAAAATTTTCGGGAGGGGGTCGATTCGTAAATATAGAGGTTTCCAAATTTTGGTGCGTCCGACAGCTGGAGTAGGTACCCTTAAAATTTTGTCGGACAATATTACCAGTTAATTGTAAATTTTTTTATTAAACAATCCTGTTAAAATCAGTTGTGGTGTTATAAATGATGATTTTTTTGGAGGATTGTTTGATAAATGTACTTTCCATTCACTGGTAAGATTGTCCGACATATTTTTAAGAGTACTCCCGTTGTAGGACGCACCAAAATTTAGAAACCTATTTACGAAACGCCCCCCTCCTGAAAATTTTCAGTACCTATTAGAAAAGTTGTCCGACTCAACATGAATAACTGAATAAACGAAGTCTCATGAGAGGGGTAATCATGACTTTTTTAGTGTGAGCCCAAGGTCTATAATCTTTTAGACCTGGATCCCGCGTAACAAAAAAAAGTTGATTAATAGCAAGCTGAAAATTTGTTAGTAGCTTAACGCTGTCTAGTCGGACGAACTTTGATGTATGGGAACACTGGAACAGGGGAAGTTTTAATTGTGGAACAGTTTAAAAATTTGGAACATCAGATTACGAAAACGTTCCATGTATTTTGTCGAACAGGACTTCCAATTGATTTGTTACCATTTCATTAAACTCTCATGCAAAAATCAGATTGGTGTTCATCACCATCTGGGCATTTTAATAAGTGGAACACGAAGAATATGTCAAATGACAGGAATCATGTCGGTTAGTAATAGCAGTCTGATTTTTTCATGAGAGTTTAATGAAAGGGTAACAAATCAATTGGATGTTCTGTTCGACAAAATACATGGGACGTTTTCGTAATCTGATGTTCCAAATGTTTAAACTGTTCCACAATTAAACCTTCCCTTGTTCCAATGTTCCCGTACATCAAAGTTTGTCCGACTAGACACCGTTAAGCTATTAACAAATTTTCAGCTTGCTATTAATCAACTTTTTTTTGGTATGCGGGATCCAGGTCTATTTTACATAACTTATCGAGTCGGAACAGAAAATTTCAAAATACAATTATTCTGGTGTCCTCCGACCAAAATTAAATAAGTCACTATAACACACGCCAAAATAGAAGACAATATCTTAAGAACTATAGTACAATTTGTATTTGCAATACGGACGAAACTTAATTGGGCTTGTTACTTAATCAAAACCGTTTGAAATACCGTACGCGTCAAGCCGAATCTACTGGGTAAATATTGTCTGGTTGAAGGAAAATACTCGAACAAAGTTTGTACATCATCGTCAAAGTCTTGCATTAAATGCTCTTTAACGTCGCCGCTTTAGCATCAAACTTTAACAAACTGCTGTCAAGTTTAAGGGCATGCACACCGTGTTGAAGACCTAAATATCTCATGGATGTGGCAACGGAGAAGGAATTCCACCGCATTCCGACCATAATATTCGAGTTCCAATGGAATAAATTAGGTTAGGCTAATTGACTGACACATGGAGGACTATTCTAACATAACGAAATGTTGCAGTTAAATTGAACATATTAATAGTTTTGTGCAAATATACTGATGGCCAAAAAAAAGCATAATTTTGTATACGGTTATTTATTTGAATAAAAAGTATTTCTTTTTTACTTCCCTATGTTTTGTTTAACTCATGTTTTTTTGCAAAAACCAAAAATAAAATAGGTTTATTTCTCTGTATTTAACTTTAGTTTGTTGGTAATTATTAGTCATTTTGGATTGTATTTGATTTACCCAAAAAATTCCAAATGCCAAGAGTTCATGGTCCTTGGCAATTTCATCATTTAAGCAACTTCGAAAAAGGACGCAGTATAGGCATGAAAGAGGTCGGTTTTGGTTTACGGGTTTCACCAAAAGTTGAAGCTAATCCATCTACTGCATTAAGAGTTTGGAGGAGGTGGTCCAATAATGAGATTTATCGGCGTAGTCTGTCCAAGAGATTCTCGACATCCTATAATATTGCAAGGCCATGATTTCCGACATCTTCTCAGAAACAGACCGGACCGGATATCAACTAAGAGATGATGTAGTTACAGCTAGCTCAAGGAGAACAGTTAATCAAAGATAAGTTAAAATAGATTTGGGCTTATCGTCCACTTTTGGTGTCACCTTTGGCACCAGTCACTTTATATTGCCTGACTTCGCCAAACTTAGAAGACCTGTGACATACCATAAGAAAAATCTGGATCATTATACCACAATACGTAAAAGTCCACTTAATCCGATCAATGCCCCATAGAATAACTGAGTGTATAAAAAATAAAAAAGGAGCCATTTTTTATTCATTTTTTTCACGAAAATGGCGTAGCAAATTTGAACCTGTTTATAATGTTTTCAAATAATAATAATATTATATTGTACACATACTTGTCCTTCGTGTACAAAATAGTTATTTATGAAACAGTTCGTGAAGTATGCTTTTTGCGAACGCACGCGATTTTTAGACTTTTTTTTTTAGATTTTTATACATCGCGTAAGTTCGCAAAAAGTACTTCACGCACAGTTTCATACAATATTTTATCTACGATAAACAAATAAAAAAAACTGTAACTCTTCGTCACTGGAATTCATTTCTATTCTACAATTTTTAGAACTGACATTTAAAAATCCTAACTACTTTCAAACCACAAAACTGTCAAAAATTGTGTTGTAAGTCATTGCTCATATTGTTATCACCATGACAACGCGAAAGTTAAGGATATTTGATTATGAAAGTGTGCCAAAAAACCCATAGAAAATGTGCGAAAATGTAAATCCCATTTAAAATACATTGTTATTTCGCGCACACTTTAAACCATTCACGCACTGCTATCTATAATGACAGTTTTCACAAACTAAAAACTTATACATAATATGACATAGAGTAGATAAAAATATTTGGCCATTCGTTTTTTTGGCCATCAATATATTTGTACAAAACTTTTTTACAGAACGTTTTCTTGTTTGCAAAAGTATGCCTCGAAGTATTATGTTGTAAGTTATTTTTAATGTCCGCGCAAATAAAAAAAATGTAATTAGAAATTAAAATATGTATTCCAAAATAGGTTTTGAATTCTGAAATGTACATGAATTTTATTTATATTGAATCTAATTTTGTTGTGTTGTTAATATAATTCGATGTTGCCAGTTCTATAAAACTAAATTACCCTACGCGCTTTTTGATAGATCCACCGAATATAATCCAGTGACATAATTGGAAGTAATAGATAAATGACTACATGATTAATTCTAAGCAATTTTTGTTCTACAGAATTATTTAGTAAGTCAGTATTTTTTAAGTTATTTATTTGCGACTGAATATGTTCATGTTTCAACAAAAACCACATTTTTAGACGGTTTTTCGTAAATAACTCAAAAAGTAAGTATTTTATCCAAAAAATATCCGTAGCAAATTCTCGTATGTATGAAATCTGGTACACAACAATTAGACCGAAATCATTAGACCGAAAGCAGTAGAACGAACTCATTAGACCGAAAAGCACTTTACCGAAACCTCACTAGACCGAAAAGCATTAGACCGAAATGGTATATAAATTAAAAAAAGATTGCAGTAAATTATGCTACGATTTTGAATATCTGTCTTTTTGTTTATTGTATTTTTTTTGTACTATTTTATATATAGACTGTGTAAATTGTTACTCTCTACAGTCTGATATGAAAAAATTTTCATCCGTTAAACAAATTAGTGAAGGTAAATATAAATTAAGGGTAGAGTGACGTTAACACTATTTTAACTATTTAAAATAACCATCCAAAAGCATTTAGTTGTAATTACATTAGTCTTACCTCTTTTACTGCGACAACTAAAAAGAACTACTTTTCGGTCTTCTGCCGTTCGGTCTAGTGAGCTTTCGGTAAAGTGCTTTTCGGTCTAATGAGTTCGGTCTACTGCTTTCGGTCTAATGATTTCAGTCTCTTTAAGTAAACTATGAAATCTGTAGACTTGGTAAAAGCAGAGTTGTAGCTAATTAAAAGTAGGACATATCCAAAAGATAAAGCAATTTTCGGGGAGAACTCATTACAACTTTGTGGCTTTATTTTTGTTGTTTAAAGAAGTTTCTAGCATAAAAAGTAAGTTACGGTCAAAATAAACATTGTCCGTTTTTTTTTGTAAAAAAAATCGTGAAAATCACGCCCTAATTTGCATGCCAAATGAAATTATTGGTTACGGCTTCACGTATTGCTTCAAGTTACTTTACTTATGTATTGTTTATTGATATGTAAGTTTAATCGGTTAAAAGTGCTTATTTTTGACAAAAATTGGTTTTAAATTGAAAAAAAAAAAGAATTATCATATAAACTTTACAAGGTTAAAAATAATGATGGTTATACCTGGAGCCACCAAAATATAGGAGTATATATAAGGAGAATACCCTTTAAATGTTTTACAGTTGTAGAAAATCTACGTGTTTATATGAAGTTAAGTGTGATTTTTAAAATATTCCTAGATTTCAAATAAGGGAACATAGGACTCAAACCACAACACGTGGGTTGGTAGTCCCAAGGAGCAGAACCTCACATTACGGACTCCAAATAGCAATTAGTTTTACTGACAGTTTGAAAGGATATCAGAACCAGACCGTCAATGCAACAGGAAGTATGTATATTTATTGTTACTATATTGATATCGATTGATAAGGAATTGTTCAAACGTATGTATACCCAATATAATTGTTGAAAGGCAAAAATCTTTAACAAAAAGTTTAGCTGAAGAACAACTTATTATTTAATATAAATTAGTGATGAGACGAGTAGTAACTACAAAGAGAATGAGAACTCCAGCGGTCTGAAATCAACAAAATAAGTCAATTGCGGGAGGTGGAGAGATGTAGGGGTAATTATTAAACTTAGATGATATAATTCCAGAATAAATTATTAAAAAAATAAACGATGAGAGCAATATCACTTAATTCAAAAGTTTGAGAACAGGGTATTAAGAAATATTGTCGAATATCCTTGGTACGTGAGGAACAATCAGAAAAAGTAGGTCCCTTTATAAGACCCGGAGTGGGAACAGTGGTTAGAATAAAAAAATATATAGCAGACAGTTAACAAAAGAATGTGTGTGTACTTTGTACGCACGTAAGAAGTTATACTTCTACTACATATTATGTGATTTTTAAGACAATACCAAAAATTTAAAAAATAAAAGAATAAAACGCACACAAATACATTGAAAAATGCCACAAAGAAGAAATTATTTCTGAACGATAATAATTGTTGGCAAAAATTTTAAATACGCATTTTCTGAAAAAAAAATTATAAAACAAATATACTTACAATCATAAAATGCATAAAAAAATAAAAAAATAAAAACTTGCATCGGGAATCGAACCCGTGAATTTCGCGGCGCTTTGATTCGTAATCGAAGCCTAGACTCACTCATCCAATTCCACATTATTTGTCATGTGGAAAAATAGGGTAACTGAACGTTTTACTGTTTGACAGTTGTTTTGAATATAATTAAATTATGTAGTTTAAATTTTGTGGAAGGAAATATTAAAATATAACAAAACAGTAAGAAAACAATATATTAGATGAAGATTGGTAGAACTTTTGTTGGTAATCAAATTAAGTATGTAAATCAAAGCATTACATACCTACTAGATAAATAAATCTACGCCAAAATCATAATTTAAAAATAAAAATCGGACCTAATTTGGGATTTCTCTCTAAAATCCCCATTCTTGAGAAAATAAATGTATGTATTCCAACCTAATCCAAATGTATAATTACAATATGATTATAATAAAAACTGCTTACCAAATTAGAATGAGTTTTCCTTGTCCAAAATAGTCCAAAAGTTCAAAAATATAGGTATATGAAAACTATTTAAAAAGGCAGTATAACTATTAACTAACTTTGTTTCTTTTCCCACAAATTTCAAAACGCAACAATCATAAATAATCAAACTACGTATAGCTGTGCCACAGCCGCCATATTGAATAATTTTTGACATGTCATTTGAACCTCCAATCAGAACAAAGTTATAATGCGCATGCGCCGGGATCATAGGATTTAACATATAAAAATTCACCCTCATATCGCCGGTAAAGAAGTAAAACTTCAACAAGGATCTTATATTGAGGCAATCCAGCTCATATTGGGGTCTAGGACGTTTCATCGCCGCCGTTTCGATGCCGCCAGTTCGATGCCGATTACGGCCGATTCATCGCCAGTCAATTAATCGCTATCTGATATAATTCCGAATTTTCGACAGTTACAATTATTAGTTATTTTTAGTATTAATAAGGAATTCTAGGGAATGCGAGATATGACGGCGATGAAATGGACTGGCGATGAACCGGCGGCATCGAAACGGCCGGCGATGAACCGGCGGCATCGAAGCGTCCCATTCCGGATAATACTGGTCTATTTCTTAGACTGAAAAAGACGGAGCATTTGAATTGGTTTAAGTATTAGTGTAAAATAATAATATGTTTTAAAGTATTGCATTATTTTGTTAGTTCACATAAGAAAGGTAAGAAGGTAAGGTAATTGGAATAATCATACTAACAATATAACCAATACGGCTAAGTGACCCTTCTGGAACTATGTCCAAGTTGTAGGTAAAACCTGGAGATTGAAACACGTTGTAATTAAAAACAGCTGTAATCTGTTGGTTCTATCCGAGGCCTACCTTTGATCGTTTATAAAATGCCCTGATCGGCCCCTGGGCGAGAAGAGTGTAATCCTTGTGTCAAATCCTTGCCCTCTCTTTTACAAAATTTGTATCTGGCTGTGTGGGTTTTACCTTAAAGCCAAAAAAAAAAATCTGTTGGTTATACACATCAGTGATACGACCGACAGTTACTTATGGTTCAGTACTTTGGTGGAGAAAATGGCTTTGCAATCTTGTGTGACCACTCCCACCACCCTACAAAAACAAGCGCTTCTAATTATAACAGGAGCCTTAAATACATAGTACAGAAACGGCTTCATTAGAGGCTATCACAGGTCTCTTTCGTCTGAAATTATATATTTCGGCGGTAGCCTTTATGACCATCCTGAGACTCAAGGCAAACAATACAGTACGTTCTTTAAAGGTAAAATATTTCAAAACCTCTAAATTTTAAAGAACCGCTTGGATTGACATGATATTTGGCATACACATAGCTAACGAGTCAAAGAAAAAAAGTGATATTGTCCTGATGTGTGATTTTACTCTAGGGGTGAGTTTCACCCCCTTTTGGAGGTGAAAAATATATGTTCGAAATAGGTCCGGAAATAGATAAAATGACTAATTCTAGGCAACTCTTGTTGTATATAGTTTTTTCACCAAAATAATACTTTTCGAGTTATTTGCAAGTGAATATGTTAATTTTTCTACAAAATAACCACGTTTTCAGACGGTTCTTCGCAAATAACTCAAAAAGTAGGTATTTGGTCGAGAAAAAAATCTTTTCAAAAATATAGCACGTAAAAAAGTGAAAAACATGGTGTATATATTAGGTCACTATACCTAGTACAAGCAAAGTTATAGCTAATGAAAAATAGGTTCATATTCGTCAAATTACAAATCAAATATTTTAACGCTCCATAACCAAAAAATGAAGAACTTTTTTGGGGAAAACTCATTTTAACTTTTTTAAAGTTTTTAAAAAAATGCTTATTTTTGTTTTTTAAAAAAATATTTTAGCATCAAAAGTAAACAATTCACGCTCAAAATAAAGTTGGTCCCTTTTTTTGCTAAGAAATCGGGAAAATCACCCCTTAATTAGCATTTCAAATGAACTTAATTGTTACCACTTCAAAAGGTTTTTACGCGCGTACGTATTGATCATATATGATCTGTAAGTTTCATCGGTTCAAAGTCCTTATTTTTGAAAGAGCTGTAGTTAAAAGGGCTTGAACCAGTCACTTATCACGAGTGTATGCAAATTTAGAAACACTGAATCTTAACCAATTTTTGTCTTACAGAAAAACAAAAAAATACAAAATATTCAGAAAAGTAAAGCCGACTTTTTTATGGTTTAAGATTTTTGGTATCTCTAACAATTTTTAAGTTATTTTGAAAAAAAGGATTTTTTTCAAAATTAACTTTTTTAAAAATTTTACTTTAAAACCAATTTTTTTCAAAAATAAGCACTTTCAATCGATGAAAGTGATGAAATGGGAGGAATTTTGGGGGTGATCTTCCTGATTGGGGGGTGAAGTTGCTAATTGGGGGGTGAACTTTATTTTGAGCGCAACTTGCTTACATTTGATGCTAGAATTTTTCTTTATAAAAACAGAAATAAACCTTTTTATAAGCATTTTAAAAAAGTTGTAATGTGTTTTCTCCAAGAATGCTTCATTATTTGGATATTTCACATTGAATTATTCTATTTGGAATTTTCCGAATATGAACCTATTTTTCATTAGCTATAACTCTGCTTTTGCTAGGTATAGAGACCTAATATATACACCGTTTTTTTTTTACTCTTTTATAGGCTATAGTTTTGCTAAGAATATTTTTTTCGACAAAATGCTTACGTTTTGAGTTATTTGCGAAAAACCGTCTAAAAACGTGGTTATTTTGTTGAAAAATGAACATATTCACTTGCAAATAACTCGAAAAGTATTGATCTGGTAAAAAACTCTATTGAACAAAATTTGCTTAAAATTAGTCAGTTTATCCATTTCGGGACTTATCTTGGACATATATTTTTTCACCAACGAGATGGGGTGAAAGTCACCCCAGGGCAAAAGCACTCATCGGCACCATATCACTTTTTTTCTCTGACATGTTAGCTATGCGTATGCCAAATTTCATGTCAATCCAAGCGGTTCTTTAAAATTTACAGCAAAAACCGTGAAATAATGTACTAATACTTAGAGGCCAAATTATGTTTTGAATAGCCATACAAACGCTACTGGGACTATACTTGAGGAATCCATTTTATGATGAACTCAAATATGATGACACCGGAACTGATCTTCACTGAGAATATTAACACAGTTATACCATCTAGAGAAAAAAAAAGTCCCAAATATTAGTAGAGACTTAATATGGTTCACTTATGGATTATGTATCTAAAACTGCCCATGGTACTGGATCAGGAGTCTTTGGGCACACATGTATCCATAATAAATCTTGCAGCCAAGGCCAACATAGAACTGTCTTCCAGGCTACAGTTTTTGCTTTGGTGGCCTGAATTGGTGAAATCATTGATGAAGACCCTAAACCTAAGAGAATCAACATTTATACAGATAGCCAAGCGGCTATAATGGCAGTAAAGAAACCACTCACGAAATCAAAACTGTGTCTTTATAATGGGTGCCGGGTCATGAAGGGGTGCATGCGAATGAACGAGCAGATATGTTGGCAAAATAAGGCTCTAGAGAAACTTTTGAAGACCTTTTTGTAGCATCACTAAAGATGCAACAGAAAAACGAGGTTCAGAAATGGCTAATAAGTAATCATAAAAAAAAATGGAGAACCACTCAAGGCAAATCCAGACTAAAAAAATATATCACGAACATTGATAAAAAACTCTCGAACACTTTGATGAACCACAATAAACGTGTGTTCAAAACGGTCACTCAAATGGTGACTGGATATTGCCGTTTAAGAGACCACCTATAAACTAGGTAAGGTGAATGAACCATGGCGCAGAAAGTGCGAAATGGAAGAAAAAACTGCCATACACATACTATGCGTTGAACCAGAAGAGTTCCTAAAAATAACATGAAAAAACTGTTGGCATTCGTTGAGGCCACAGGACTTATTAGAGTTTAAGGAAAAAAACAAAGTATGGTACAAAGTCCTTACAACCAAGTGCCAGATACTAACGAGTCTCGCCTGATCTAAGAGGAAGAAAAAGATAATGTAGGGTAAGGTTCAAGTCCAGATTTTAGTCAAAACTAACACTGCGTAGATACTTATGGAAGGCAAAAACCAAAATATTAGATAAAAAGACTTAATAAAGTATTAACAATAATAAATAAAAAATCAACCGTCAAACGTGATTGTCAATCAGAATACACAGCTAAAGGTAAAACTCAAAAAACAATACTCTAAAATGTCATTTCGGAAAGGGCATTGGTACGAAATATGTATACAGGGTGTTTCATTAATAATTGTCCATATAGTAACTGGAGAAACCTTAGCACAAAATACGAAGATTTAACCTAAAACACTTAAATAAAATGTTGTTCCTTACTGAGTTACAGGATGTTTTATCTTAAAATTTAAAAACTATTTTTGCTCAGCATTTTAAAACTATTCGAAGTATCCTTTTCATACTTGGCAGAAAGTATAGGTGCTGTACAAACTACTAAATTATGTTAAACAAACGTTTGTGGCTATTACCAGAGGCGTACGACGGGGGAAAGTGAATGGTTGACCCTTTCCAAATTCTACGCCACTGGCGACATTGCTATTTTAGTTCAATTTATGGATTCTCCAATACTTTCTATGAAAATAATATACTCTTTATTCGTAACGATACAGTCATTAGTTTTCGAGATCTTTGAATTTAAAAATTAAACGACACGGTTATTTTGATTAATGTATTGTGTCGCTTCATTTTTATTTTCAAATATCTCGAAAATTAATCAGTTTATCGTTACGAATGAAGTGTCTATTATTTACATAAAAAGTATTGCAAAATCAAAAAATTACACTAAAATAGAAATTTTATCAGTGGCGTAGAATTTGGGAAGGGTCAACCAGCCACTATCCCCTGTCGTACGTCTCTGGTAGTAGATATAAACGTTTATTTATCTTAATTTAGTAGGGTGTACAGTACCTACACTTTCTGCCAAGTATGATAAGGATACGCCAAATAGTTTGAAAGTACTAGGTACAAATAATTTTTAAATTTTAAGAGGATCGGTACGTTTTTTCGGCTGCAATGCTATTCAAATGAGGATTCATTTTTTTCGAATCCTGAGAAAACTAATAAGTATTTTTAAAAAATTTAAACGCAGAATGAAAGATTACGTTATTACCGAGGGCCGAAAGTCCCTGAGAACTTCTATATTGTTTATTTTAATAAGTTACAGGGGTGAAAAACTAAGAGAAAATTTAGTGTTATTTTTAATTTCAAATATCTCATTCAAAATAAACTTTTTATTTATTCTAAGGGACTTTCGGCCCTCGTTAATAATTTAGTCTTTCATTCTGCGTTTAGATTTTTCAAAAATATTTATTGGTTTTTTCAGGATTCGAAAAAAATGAACACAATGTCCGTGGTAGTATTTTCCAAATATATCTTTGTCCTACAACGTACTTAGTCGAATAGAATATTGTCAGTCAGACATTGACAATCAGTGACAATTTTAAATAATTATTTGACATGAATCGGGAATATTTTAGTTGTTGATTAAATAATATTGATAAATAATTTAAATAATTTATTGTGTATTTAATAAATAATTTATTGTGTATTTGATAAATAATTGATTTAAGAGGTGAACTTTATAAAAAGTTATTTATTGTGTATTATTTATGAAAGATAGAAGCAGAGAATACATTAAGATATATTCTGTGATCCAAGTATTTTGTTTTTAAAAATGTTCAAAATTGTAAGCGTTCCATAGTAACAATATATTATTAAAAAATCTCTTTAACACTTTTGCTTTTTTCTCGATTGAGTATTAGTTTTTGTTGTAGGTACATATTATTACAATCACTGAATACATAGCTAGTGAAAAAATTATCACATTTATTAACTGAATTAATAATTTGCAATTATACAAAAAATAACAGTTATCCAAGAACATTCAAAAGCTATCTCTTTCAGCTAGTTATGGCATTGTCAAGTAGAATGACATTCTAGTAATATGTACATATCCATACCAGTGTGAATTTTACTACACGTAATTTGCCATGTAAAGACAGAAAAGGTAGGGATAGCCGTAAAATATTTGCGAATTATGTACCCATAGCCTTAATCATATGAATCATATTTATCATAATAATTTAATCAAAATAACTGTGCCGTTTCATATTTAACTTCAAATATCTCGAAAACTAATGACTTTATCGTTACCAATGAAGAGTATATTATTTACATAGAAAGTCTTGGAGAATCTACAAATGGCACTAAAATAGTAATTCCTCCAGTGGCGTAGAATTTGAGAAGGGTAAACCATTCATCATCCCCTGTCGTACGCCTCTGGTAGTAGCTAGAAACGTTTGTTTATCACAATTTAGTAGACTGTCTAGTAGTCGCACTTTCTGTCAAGTATGAAAAGGATACGTGGAATAGTTTTAAAATGCTGAGCAAAAATAATTTTTAATATTTTAAATAAAACACCCTGTAACTCAGTAAGGAACCACATTTTATTTAAGTGTTTTAGGTTAAATCTTCGTATTTTGTACTAAGGTTTCTCCAGTTACTATATGGACAATTATTAATGAAACACCCTGTATAAAAATATAGCGGAACGAATTTTTAACCGAAATAAACACAGACCTTCCGAATCACAATTTATTACCACATTGACCGAAAGGATTTTTGATAGGCGCTTTGATTTTTGCTCTCCCATCCAAAAAGATTTAGACCAGGACCCTTTTTTATTAGACACATTTCTTTTCCAGAAGAGGTAACATTTACTTGGAATGTCAAATCTATCTTTCATAAGATCGGCGCGGATACTCCGAGTGGTAAACTATAATTTTACAATAAAAACTCGTGACTAAACTCGTTTAAAATGAATGTACAAAAATAGATTAATTATATCTTTTACCAATCTGTAAATGGCGTGAAATTATTTTTAGAAAAATAATACGTAAATTTTCAAAACCTCACATCACTGAGTTTATTCTTCTAAAAGAGGAAGAAAGGCAGAGAATTAACTTTCACGCACAGGCTGGGAATAATTCTCTTAAAATAATTATTTTACCATAAGAAAAGGGAGAGTATAATACGTAAAAGTAAATATTACAAAGTAAGTATTATATACCGAAGCTTGTCAAGAATACAAGAAGACTGATCTCTAACATCTACCATTTATGCAAAATCTTCTAATGAGCTATTCGAAAACATTATATCTAATATCAAATCAACAAAATAGTTTTGGCAAAATCAGATCCACAAATAATATAGGACTGGATCCCGCGTACCAAAATTTTTTTTATTAATAGCATGCTGAAAATTTGTTAATAGCTTAACGGTGTCTAGTCGGACAAACTTTTATGTATGGGAACACTGGAACAGGGGAAGTTTTAATTGTGGAACGTGATTTTAATTGTGGAACGTCATTTTGACAAGTTTATAATTGTGAAAACTAGCAGGTTGTTTTTAAGTTTGTTCCGTGGGTGGTGTGTTGATGGAAACAAATAAATGAAATTACAATAAGTATATAAGAATTATATATTGTAAAATTCCCTCATCTTCCTTAGTCTCGGCATCCGTATGGCTTGCAAATTGTAGAAGCCTCGGAGGTGTAACCAGAGAAGGTTCCCATTGTTTTCATTCTGGTGGGATGTAGAGTAGCATTATGTTGCTTTATATGCCATTAGAGTGAAAACTTAGACTTTTGATAGCAGTTGCCGCTAGGACATCTATGCCATTTCGTTCGTTGCGATCCGTGACTGCACGCCGGGGTTTCTTTTGGTTGGATCGGGGAGAGCAGCATATGTGCCTCCTGATGAGAAACTAATAAGTTTCGAGTGGTAGAGGTGCTTGCGGCACTCTCTGATTGGACTAGAATATCCCGCGGCTGTAGTTTCGTGTTGCAACGACATTGAAAATGGTTATTCATTTTTACAATAAGTGTAAGACAACGAACAATAACATATTTATTTATTTTTGGTTAAAAAGGCATGCTTACATCTCGTAAGAGGGTTTGTTATTCTTTGCGGGACGAGGGTTTGTGTCAGACTGCCTGTGGATGAACTAAAAACATTTGTTTTACATTTCTGTGGTTTTTAAAGAAGTTAAGTTGAAGACTGATTTATTGACATAAGGAGGCTGGCCTTTTATCATCCCGTAATCTATTATGAAATTTGCGTTTCCCATACATAAACTGAACAGGCCATCAACATATGGTGTTTTAAAAGCTAAGAAAGCATTTTATCTGAATACTGATATATTTCGTTTCTTAAAATTCAATAGGCCCTTTATGCATATGGTTTGTGAATTTTAGAATGGGACGTATTATTTCATTTTGAAAAAGTTATTAAAAATTAAAATTAGCAAAATAGTAATTGAAGCGTGTCGCCACAAGTATATTAAATAGCAAACTTAAAACAATGAAAAATGTTTGTCCGACAAATATGTTAAGAGGAAACAGTAGCGATCAACAGGTAGCCAAAACGCGTTTCAAGATTGCGGCTGTGATTTTGAATATTTTTTTGAGATATTTGGCACACGTATTCGTAATATAATAAAGAATGGCGGTACATAGCCCAATTTGAAAAATATATTAATATGTGGAAATTACTCTGTAATTAAATAGAATATTAAAAAAACGAGCCTGTACCGCCATTAAGTAGAACAAAAAAATACACTTTCTTCAAATAAACTTTTTTATCCGATGCCTAGATTTTGTGTCATTTTGGAACTACTAAAATTTTTTATTTCATTAGTAGTTCCAAAATGACACAAAATCTAGGCATCGGATAAAAAAGTTTATTTGAAGAAAGTGTATTTTTTTGTTCTTCTTAATGGCGGTACAGGTTCGTTTTTTTAATATTGTATTTAATTACAGAGTAATTTCCACATATTAATATATTTTTCAAATTGGGCTCTGTACCGCCATTCTTTATTATATTACGAATACGTGTGCCAAATATCTCGAAAAAATATTCAAAATTACAGCCGGAATCTTGGAACGCGTTTTGGCTACCTTTTGATCGCTACTGTATCACCTTAACCATTTTAATAAGTCCGACACGAAGAATATGTCAAATGACAGGAATTATGTTGGTGATACATAGCAGTCTGATTTTTGCATGAGATTTTAATGAAAGGGTAACAAATCCATTGGAAGTTATGTCCGACAAAATACATGGGACGTGTTCGTAGACTGACGTTCGAAACTTTTAACCTGTTTCACAATTAAAATCCCCTGTTCCAGTGTTCCCGCACATCAAAGTTTGTCCGACTAGACACCGTTAATCAATTAAAAAATTTTCAGCTTGCTATTAATAAACTCTTTTTTGGTACGCGGAATCCAGGCCTAATAGCAGCATTCATCTAGAATCAGAAATCCACATTATGCAATCCACAATCCGCAATATTCACAATCCGCAAATAAACAAAAATTATTAACTTTTTTGACCTCAAAAAACCATAAAACTTAATTTGACAACATAAAAATATTAAAAGAGTCATAGATTGGAACATAAACTGAAATATAGTAGTTTTCATAGATAATGTTTTGTAACACAGACATTTTACCGTCAAAGTAAATGATACCCTCTAAAAGAAACTAAATCTACAAAATGGTACTCCACGGGGATATACTCTACTGTATATCATATCATTTCCCACATCATATCTCCACTAAAATAAGTATATGTATGTACATGCAGACTATAAGTGTATGTTAAAGAAAAATTACCAAAACCCTGCAAGCAGGTTTTGATGAGAGAAACAGCAGATATACAAAATAATTCAAGTTTTAGTGTTTCATAATGCATGCTAATAATAAGAAGAACACCAACAGATAATTCTAGCCTAAACATTGGAAGAAAGGTACTCAATTTTTGGAATTCTGTTCCACATTAAACTTGACTGGAAATAACACTTCCATCAACAAACAAAACTGTATACAAGAACTTAATTAATTGATGGATTCGACCGTTACTTGATGGAAGTTCATTTTATCTAACAATAAAACACTGAAAACGTTTGTTTTCTATACTTCCACAAAATTAAAACACTGAAAGTGTTTTATTGTTAGAAGAACTTGATTAATTACTTAAGCCGTCCTCTTATACCTTATGGTGTCGAGGTGAGCATAGGCGCCCATACACACGGGCAGGGGGGGGGGCGTGGCCCCCCCTAGCTTTTCGGGAAAGAAAAAAATTAAATTTATATTACATAAACGCATTTTTGTCAAAACATTATTGGATAATTTTGAGAGATAAATTGGAAACAACATATTTATTAATAAAAAAATTCACATATTGGGTAGTTATTAATAGTTTAACAGAAAATCTTTGTGTCTGCGACAGTGGTCTGTATGGAATGTGCATAATACACATTTCCCACAATCAGGGTATGCTACTAACGAAAACATTGACAGAGATTAGAGGCGTGGGAAACATATACACTGTAATCGACACCCAAAATTACAAATTAAATGAATCATTTATACTGCAAAAAAACCATATCAGCAAGAATTCCGATCTCTGATCGATAATCACTAATGAGCCATTTGTCTTTAACAACTGGTATAAAGTAATTATATTTTATATTTTAAAAAAATTCATACTGAAAAATAATTTTTAAAATTTTTTAGTTTGCAAAAGTATTTTTTTAGTAAGTAGATTATTTTTAAAGTGTGCATTATGATGAACAGAACAATTTTATTTAAATGAAAAACAGGTGATCTTTCATGATGAATGAGTGTTATATACAGGGTGTCCCAAAAGTAGCGGAAAAGCCGAATAATTCGCGAAATGAACATCGGATCGAAAAACTGAAAAATACGTGTTCAATAATTTTCAAAAATCTATGCGATGACACTAAACAAGTCCACCACTTCAACCCCTGGGTGTGGAGCGGGTAACTTTAAAATCTTAAATGGAACCCCTAATTTTTGTTGCAGATTTGGATTTTCCTTGTAAAAATAAGCAAATTTTAGTCGAGCCATTTTGCGAATTGTGGATAGGTAGATAGCGCTATAATCGGAAAAAACGGTATATCGTGATACCACAGCAAAATTATAGAAACGGTCTAATATCTCGAGAAATATATGTACTTCCAAATAAAACTAAAAAACACGTGTTTAATATTTTTCAAAAATCTATAGAATGACACCAAACAGGATTTTTCATTCCACACTCTGGAGGTGGGGTGAGAGTTAACTTTAAAATCTTAAATAGGAACTCCCGTTTTTTCTTGCAGATTGAGTTTCCTCCTCAAAAAATAAGTAACATTTATTCGAACTTTTTTAGAATTGTTGACGGATGGCGCTATATTCGGAAAATGCGATTTATTTGCGCCATCTATCAACAATTCTAAAAATGTTTGGAATATGTGTGCCTTATTTTTCATAAGGATTCTATATCTGCAAAAATAAAGGGGGCTCCTTTTTAAGATTTTAAAGTAAAAACTTGGTTCGACACATACTCTTGGTTAGTCTGCTCGCCAAAGTTGAAGGGAAGGCTTTGCAAGCATTGTATTCTTTTCAAACGGGTTTTAAAGAGAGGCTCAACTTTTGTGGTACCCATGACATTTCCATTTAAAAACTTGGTCAAGTGTTTAAATGTATGAATAATTCCTCACAACAGGGTTCAAACTAGGTTTTTTAGGTGGTTTAAACTACAGTAGACTCCCTCTATAACGAGAACTGAAATGGTGAATTAATTATCTCGTTATAAGCGGATCTCGTTATATTAAACAATAATAATATTGAAATCTTTTGATGCCTCTTACGTAGTTTATTATGTGTCGATGGTCAACCTGAACAGTGAACAATGAGACTTCGCCATATCGGTCGATAAACAGGCAGATGTTTATTACAGGTGGCCGAGTTTATTATAGCACTGGCTTCGATAATAAGACAGATGTTGGGCATTTCTATGTACAGGTAGTTGGGGCATTTATTTATTTATGACCATTAGAACGCTAAAAACAGGTAAAGACAAGTATTCTTCGATTTAAATTTTCCTCGTTATAACCAAATATGCCTCGTTATAGAGCGTTATAGTTCAATAGGAATTTCATGGGACACCTAATGTACCTCGTTATAAGCGAAACCTCGTTATATCCGTGTTCGTTATAGAGAGAGTCTACTGTATATATTGTCATCCGAAATATACAAAATGTAATGTGCAACATCTTCACGTTTGGCCCCCCCTAAAAATTTTTATATGGGCGCACTTGGAGGTGAGTGAATAAATCAGACGTCTCCATGACTTTCGGTCAAGAACTTAATATATTGGAAACATGGGCACACCAAGGTGGGGCACAGACAAAAAACGGACCAGTTGAGTGAAAAAAGCTCGAAAAAGCAACATCAAAAGAGTAAAATTTATCCGAAACAAAGCCCTTAGTATACCTTTTGGTGAATACCCAAAAAGATTCAGAGAAAATATGTATAATCATGACCATTAGAACGCTAAAAACAGGTAAAGACAAGTATTCTTCGATTTAAATTTTCCTCGTTATAACCAAATATGCCTCGTTATAGAGCGTTATAGTTCAATAGGAATTTCATGGGACACCTAATGTACCTCGTTATAAGCGAAACCTCGTTATATCCGTGTTCGTTATAGAGAGAGTCTACTGTATATATTGTCATCCGAAATATACAAAATGTAATGTGCAACATCTTCACGTTTGGCCCCCCCTAAAAATTTTTATATGGGCGCACTTGGAGGTGAGTGAATAAATCAGACGTCTCCATGACTTTCGGTCAAGAACTTAATATATTGGAAACATGGGCACACCAAGGTGGGGCACAGACAAAAAACGGACCAGTTGAGTGAAAAAAGCTCGAAAAAGCAACATCAAAAGAGTAAAATTTATCCGAAACAAAGCCCTTAGTATACCTTTTGGTGAATACCCAAAAAGATTCAGAGAAAATATGTATAATCCTACCCTATTTTAACTCTATAGGAGAACTACAATTCGATCCAAGCAACTTTTATTACCTCATGGAGTTAAAAATTATTACTTCCTACTAAGCCAAGTCACAACAACCTTTTGGTGGATTAACGACAAACAGAACTGTACGAAAATAAAAATAATATCCGATCCTTTCATAAGCTAATATATAAACCCTTATCTCAACTACAACAAAGAATTTTAAAAACTCTTCCGTTGCACAATAATAATTTTGCTCCTGGATTCTCTTTCCTATAACCATACAAACATAATTATCTAAGAACAAACATACAGTTTGTTTGTATATAATCAAAAATTAATTTAATAAACTCTCCGAACAATACAACTTCAATTTTAAATATCGCATATCCCGTTCTAAACCGTAGCAACTCAAAATATAAAAATATACATATACAAATTTTACAGGAGAGCGAAAACAAAATATTTGCTTTGATTATTTCTGAATATAATATGTTTCGGATCTTATGCTAGGAGAGCCCAAGCGGGGATTTTTGCAGTTACTCGAGCACGTCTGAAAATCACTTGGGGAGAAATCTTGTACCTTTTAAATGTACCCCTACCATATATTGGCTCTTAATACAGGGGAATTCGATAAGGGGGTCCGAAAAAAAAACCTATCCGTAAAAAAAACTCGAAATCGTCAGATTAAGATAAGGTACGTTAAGTACACGCAGAACACTGTATATTTCAAAAATCTGACAATTTGAGCGAAGCCTAAGGAAATGGGCGAGTCACAAAATTTCACAAAAAAATCGAATATTTCGCAAAATGAACGTCAGATGGAAAAACTAAAAAATACGTTTTCAATATTTTTCTAAAATCTATCGAATGATAAAAACACGACTCCCATGGAGAGGGGAGAGGAGTAAATTTAAAATTTTAAATAGGAATCCCGCGATATTTCACGAAATGAACATCTCATCGAAAAACTGAAAAATACACGTATTCAATATTGTGGAAAGTCTATCGAATGACACCAAACACGACCTCCCACGGAGGAGGGCTGGGGGTAACTTTAAAATCTTAAATAGAAGCCCCCATTTTTTATCGCAGATTTGGATTATTTACGTAAAAATAAGTAACTTTTATTCGAGACATTTTTTCGAATTATGGATAGATGGCGCTATAATCGGAAAAATCGATTGTTGGTAATGGAAGATTAAATTAAAAATGGAAAGTCCCCACTAAAATGGAAAATATAACTTAACTTTTTTTGATTTTAGGACCCTATCTTCACAACCCAATAGGTCACCATAACGCATGTTGTAACCAAACATTTAATTGTGAAGAGGCTGTTTTTCCTGTACAAAAAAGATAATGAGGAAAAGTAAGTGTTACCTGCATCACCTGCAACCGGTATGCAAAGTTGCTTTAGCTTCAAAGTTTATTATTTGAATGATGCTGATTACAGAGAAATATTGCAAGAACCAGGAAAGCAGATAACTAGAAAAAGGAATCTTGAGGCATAAAAAAAAATAAAAAACGAAAAATACTAACGAGGGTAAGTTTATACAAATACAAGAAAATCTAGTTCCTGGTAAAAAATTAGTAAAGAAAATTTTTGTGCAGAAAATTGTAGATACGACTGCATTAAAAAAACTTGACAGTATTACGAGAAGATACATGAAAAAGTCTTATTATTCTGTCGATCATGATGAAAAACTCCATTACCTAATTTACAATACCAGACGCACTTTGGTAAAACGCAGAAAATCTGTTTCGACGATTTACATTTGAATATTATTTTGTAATTATTTTGGTAGGGGAGCAAAGTATGCTAAATGTGCAGTCACTCGAGCGCTTTGGGGACCTATTGGGTTGTGAAGAGTAGGTCCTAAAACCAAAAAAAGTTAAGTAAAGATTTCCATTTTAGTGGGCGCTTGCCATTTTTTAATTTAATTTTTCATTTCCAACAATCGTTTTTTCCGATTATAACGCCATCTATCCATAATTCGAAAAAATGTTTCGAATAACAGTTACTTATTTTTACGTAAGGAATTCAAATCTGCAATAAAAAATGGGGGCTTCTATTTAAGATTTTAAAGTAACCCCCCACCCCACTCCCGTGGAGGTTGTGTTTGGTGCCATCCGATAGATTTTTCAAAAATATTGAATAAGTGTATTTTACAGTTTTTCGATCTGATGTTCATTTCGCGAAATATCGCTGGATTCGTATTTAAAATATTAAATTTACCCTCCACCCCTCTCCGTGGGAAGTCGTGTTTGGTATCATTCCATAGATTTTTAAAAAATATTGAGCACATATTTTTTAGTTTTTCGATCTGTCATTATTTTCGCGAAATATTCGCTTTTTTCTTGTGAAACTTTGGGCCAATTTGGGGCTGACCCATTTCCTTACGCCCGGCTCAAATCGTCAGATTTTTGAAATATACACTATTTTGCATGTACTTAACTTACTTTATCTTAATCTGACAATTTCGAGTTTTTTTAAGGATAGATTTTTTTTTCGGGCCCCCCTTAACGAACTCCCCTGTGTTCCAAGAGCCAATATGGTAGAGGTACATCTGCAGTGTACCAGGTTTCTCCCATATGATAATCTGACGCGCTCGAGTAACTGCAAAAATCACCGCTTGGGCTCCCCTACCATTAAAAAAACGAGAAAGTAAGACTTTGTAAAAAGTTGTTTTTCCTGACAACATTGGTAGTATTAGTAGACAGTTACCAGTCTATAATATTCATTTAAAAAAGATAATACGGGAGCTCCGGCCAACCTCAGTAAAAAATATCGAAATCTGAAAACGATAATAATATAGTGGTAGGGGAGTCCAAGATGGGATTTTTACAGTTACTCGAGCGCGTCAGATTATCACATGGAGAGAAACCTTGTACCCTGTTAATGTACCTCTACCATATATTGGCTCTTATTACAGGGAAGTTCGTTAAGGGGGTCCGAAAAAAAATCTATCATTAGGAAAACTTGAAAACATCAGATTAAGATAATGTAAGTTAAGTACATGCAAAACGGTGTATATTTCAAAAATCTGATGATTTGAGCGGGGCGTAAGGTAAAGGGTGGATCACAAAGTTAAAAAAAAGCGAATATCTCGCGAAATGAACGTCAGATCGAAAAACTAAAAAATACGTCTTCAATATTTTTCAAAAATCAAATAACTTTGATTTTAATTTAGAGCTTCTACGCCCAAAGTGGGATAGATGAGAGATTAGTGGAAAATACAGACTTGCGGAAAAGGAAAATAGAGCATTGCTATTGGTATTAACTCATCCTCCTGAAATTAAAGAAAGAATTATACTGCGTGATAGCTGCGTCCCTCAAAATAAAAATTTCCTATATCCTTAGCAATCACAGATTTCTACAGAGATATTCGAAAGTAAAAACGATTACAATGAAATATTCCGTATCTAGAGTTCAAGAATGAGAAAACATTCATTCTCGAATTGAAAAATGTTTGAGTGTATAAGATGTATCGTCTTCCATTTCTTTTGTGAGATTGTTAAAAAAGGAAACGAGGAGACATCCAATTTTTGTTATAAATACGAAGTCTACGAATTTTAAGGATTTAAAAAATTACAGAAATGTGTAACTACAGTAAAGCTCCTTATTCTAAATTGTGCCAGCTAAGATTCTCCTAAGATGAACTGCTTTTGGTAGAGTAAAAATATAACACATATTATAATTCTGACTTTGTAAAAGCCACAATAATTAGGAAAATGGTTGAAACGTCAAGGAAGACTCTACAAATTACAGTGCTAGTCAAAAGTCCGTACCCCCCTCGTATAATTTGAACGGTTATACCTATAATAGTGAAATTGGGAGGGAGGAAATAAACGGACGTAGGCTTCTCAAATAGTCATGACAGGTGACGTAATAGTGACAGATGACGTTACAAAGCCACTGTGAGAGATAATTTTAAATGGGACCTTATGGCAAGTGATACCTCGTTTGAAAGGTATTGAAAATACCTATTCAGTCATACTAATTTTGTTTGTGTTTAAGCTAATTTGGATGAATAAATGAAATAAATATAAATTTGTAGTTTCGCATTTAATTAATAAAAATTCAAAATTCCGCATATGATTACTTGTCAAAATGGTTGACGTTGACGTAAAAACTACTAGAGAATTGAAAATCGTCAACTTTTTTGACAAAAAGCCATAGGCGGACATTTGAATTTTTATTAATTAAATGCGAAACTACAGTATTATATTTATTTAATTTTTTCACCAAAATCAAAATCAACTAAAACCCAAAAAATTAGTATGATTGAATAGGTATTTTGAATACCTTTCAAACGAGGTATCACTTGCCATAAGGTCCCATTTAAAATTATCGGTCACAGTGGCTCTGTAACGTCATCTGTCACTATTACGTCACCTGTCATGACTAGTTAAGAAGCTTACGTCCGTTTATTTCCTCCCTCCAAATTTCACTATTATTGGTATAATCGTTCAAAAGGTACGAGGGGGGGTAGGGACTTTTGACTAGCACTGTATGCTACTAATGACGAATGAAACAAATCGTTTTTGGATAAAAAATTGAAAGTATTAAATTTTCTTTTTACTATATGTTTCGCGAAGATAGTTTCGCAGTTTGTGGAAGCACTGACTTCAGATTTTAATAAAGAAAAGTAGAGTATAGCTTTAATTGTCAATTTATCTGTTTTAAAGTGAAGATTAACTTGCGTTTTTTTTTATTTTAGAAGTCCTGGTATACTTAGCGGTCTCGAAGATCCAGTGTAACAAAGTTCTATGTATACAGGGTGTCCCGAAAAGATTAGTCATAAATTATACCACAGATTCTGGGGTCAAAAATATGTTGATTGAACCTCACTTACCATATACAATAGTGCACACAAAAAAAGTTACAGCCCTTTGAAGTTACAAAATGAAAATCGATTTTTGAAACATCACTATAATTTTGTTTTAAGATGTTCCTGCCATAAGAATGATACATGTCCATTTTTAATAAAAAATCCCTAATAGTTTTCAATATATTGAAAAAAATCGATTTTCATTTTGTAACTTCAAAGGGCTGGAACTTTTTTTAAGAGCACATTTGTACTAAGGTAAGTTAGGTTCAATCGAACTATTTTTGACCCCAGAATGTGTGTTATAATTTATGACCAACTTTTTCGGGACACCCTGTATACAGTAATAATCCACAGAGAACGGCAGTTCTCACCAGTGGCGCACAACACCCCTACATGCGACACTATATATACACGAAATTTTCGATTTTCTAAACCTGACTGAATTGAAAATTGGGCCAAATCCCATCTTAAAGTTTAGAAAAAGTCTCGTCCATCGATATGTTACTTCTCCATTTTGGTCCAAGGGTGTGGATTTTACGGCCCTTCCCATTTAAAGCCTGTTTTTCGTTCTCGTCCCCAAAACTCCCAAAAATTTCAAAAATTTAAGCCCGACCTTTACGGCTTCTGATAGAATAGATCATTACCTTTCCAACGCATGTTTAATTTTGAAAATCGGTTATACCATTCAAAAGTTATCGAGCTCAGAAATATGACTCAATTTTTATTTAAAAAATGGAAAATGTTTGTGGATATGTATGTATGTATGTATGTATGTATGTATGTGTGTGGAAAAGTTAAACCGATCTGAATTTTTTTTTCTGTGTTTCAAGAGGGTGTGAAGGCCGATTCAGAACCGGTCTAATTTTTGACTTCTGACTACCCGTAAGTTAGCTAGAGGACTAGGTAAATACAAAATAGCATATTTTTTAGGCGTATATATCTTAGGTTCAAGGAGAGACAGGAAAACCGCAAATACACCAAATTAATAGGGTTGAGTAAGCTTTCAAATGGTGCTTAAGCGATCAACCTGAGACATACACACTGCTCACCATAGCCGAAAAACTGAAAAATTAAACTTTGAAAATTTTGGTTTTTCGGCAATTACTCAAAATTTCAACCTACGAATTGCGCCAATAATTGAGCGTTTGTAGAAGGACTCAGGACGCGTCTAACGGTGTATACCTTATATCTGGGAAAATTCGAATTATTAAGTTCTAGGCTTCATAAGTATGATCAAATCTATTTCTTATGGGAAAAAACGGTTTTTCAAGCTCAATAATTCCTGTAATACGTTCAGTTATCATACTCGATCTTGGTTGCATCAGATACTACTTGTCCATACGTTTCAAATTCGTGTTTAGTGATCAACATCAGGTAAGCCGTTCAGAAGTTATAGAGCTCCAAAAGTTTAATTAGTCCAGGAACTGAAATTTTTCACTGCGCAATTTTTACAGAATGGATAGATTTGCTTAAAAATTTGACAATAAGTAGTAGATAGTCCAAGGATCAAAATCTATATGATGCCGAACGACGCTTTTACCATGGGGTGGTTGCCACCTCATCTCGAGGGTGGAATTTTTTTTTTATATTTTGACCGCAAATGCTGTAAAAAATATTAATTATAAGCAAAAAATGTTCATTATACATTTTTTTGATAAAATTAATAGTTTTCGATTTATTAGTTATCGAAGCTGTTAGTTTTATATCGGAAAGATTACCAGATAACGGCAGTTCTCGCCAGTGGCGCAGAAATAAACCCCCCTACACGCGACACTATTATATACACGAAATTTTCAATTTTCTAAATCTGACTGAATTGAAAATTTTGCCAACTCCCATCTTCAAGTTCAGAAAAAGATTCACCCATTCATATGTCAACCATCCATTTTGGTCCAAGGGTGTCGATTTTAAGGCCCTTCCTATTTAGGGTCTGTTTTTCGTTCTGGTCCCCAAAACTCCCAAAAACTTCGAAAATTTAAGTCCAACCTTTGCGGCTTCTAACAGTACTGATCGTTACCTTTCCAACGCATGTCTAATTTTGAACATTACCAGAGAACGGCAGTTCTCGCCAGTGGCGCACACCCACACCACCCTACACGCGACACTATATATACACAAAATTTTCGATTTTCTAAATCTGACTGAATTGAAAATTGGGCCAAATCCCATCTTAAAGTTCAGAAAAGACTCACCCATTTATATGTCAACTATCGATTTTGGTCCAAGGGTGTAGATTTTACGGCCCTTCCTATTTAGGATCTGTTTTTCGTTCTCGTCACCAAAACTCTCAAAAAGTTTAAAAATTTGTCCAACCTTTGCGGCTTCTAATAGAACTGATCATTACCTTTCCAACGCATGTCTAATTTTGAAAATCGGTTATACCATTCAAAAGTTATAGAGCTTAGAAATGTGACTCAATTTTTATTTAAAAAAGGGAAAATGTTTGTGGATATGTATGTATTATAATATATAAGTGTATTATAATATATATTAATATATGTGTTTGAAAGTTAAACCGATTTGATATTTTTTCTCTGTATTTAAAGAGGGGGTCAGGGCCGATTTAGAACCGGTGTAGTTTGTGACTTTTGACCATCCATAAGCCAGCTATAGGACTTGGTAGGTACAAAACAGCATATTTTTTGGGGGTATATATATTCGGATCAAGAAGAGGCAGGAGAACCGCAAATGCATCAAATAAATAGTCTTGACTTTCAAATCGTGTCTAAGCCGTCAGTATTAGACATAATACATACGGCTCAGTATAGCCGAAAAACTGAAAAACTAAACTTTGAAAATTTTGGTTTTTCGACAATTACTCAACATTTAAACGTACGAATTGCGCCAATAACTTAGCGTTTGTAGAAGGACTCAAGACGAATCTAACGATGTATACCTCATATCCGGGAAAATTCGAATTTTTAGGTTATAGGCTTCATAAATATGATAAAATCTATTTCCTCTGGGAAAAACGGTTTCGAAAGCTTAATAATTCCTGTAATAGCTTCAGTTATCATACTTGACCTTAGATCCATCAGATACTACTGGTCAATACGTTTTCGTAAGATACAAAAGTATAATCCAATTAACGATTATTCCCCAAATGGTTTATGTTTATGTAGTTGTAGTGGTTACGACGCTAAATTTGATCTGGCAACGGGCAATCCGACTTCATTTACCGGCCATCTCAATATAGTTTTTTTTCAATATATTTCGAATAGAAAAAAATCTAGTGTACGTTCGATGGACACTAGATCATTTGGGAGATAATGCAACAAAGGTGACAATTTATAAAGCTTGACGTGTAATAGAGGAACATTGCATTCAACTTCATACATTTAATTTATAAATAACTTTGAAAAACTCCTGATACAAGAATAAAAAACCGCTAAACGCCGTAAAAATGAGTGGCGCATAAAATATTCCAGCTACAAAAGATCTGATATGAATGTTACGTGGCGCAAAAATGGATTTTCATTTGATGCAAAACAAAATTTTAGTTTTATTTCAAAATATTTTTTCCATAATATTTGCTAAATTTGAAGTAAACGCGCCACAAAAGAGTTTCAAAATTCAAACTGTATCAAAGTTACTCTTTTGTGGCGCGTTTACTTCAAATTTAGCAAATATTATGGAAAAATATTTTAAAATAAAACTAAAATTTTGTTTTGCATCAAATGAAAATCTATTTTCGCGCCACGTAACATTCATATCAGATCTTTTGTAGCTGGAATATTTTATGCGCCACTCATTTTTACGGCGTTTAGCGGTTTTTTATTCTTGTTTGATATACCTTGTAAAAAATAAGGTTACAGTGTGTTCTTATTTCGCATCAATAAAGTTTAAAAAACCTAAACGAGCTAAATTTATATTACAATGCAGTGTAAATTAGGTTCCATAAGACAGGTCGATTAACCACCTTTCTTCTCTATCTATTGTGGACAATCCGTAGGTTAAAGTTGTCTCTTTAGTCCAGCCTTTGTAAAGAAAGTATATTATGGCCTTAGGTGACACTTCTACAAAGTTCTAGGGCTCGAGTTAATAATGTTCAAATGTATTGAGCCTTATCGAATTCAAGCACAGAACGTCTTGTTCCGCCGTCTCATCATCAGCCTGACAGAATCTGCAATTACCACTTTCTATCAGTCCGATTTCGTTAATGTACCCCTTGAGGCGACAGTGTCCTATTAGAAGACCTACTATAATAATGACTCACAGATCATTCCTATTCATATCTATTAGTACTCCGTTGGCTGACGGTAAAATATTGCAAAACCTATAAATTTTGAAGAACCGCTTAGATTGAAGCGCTAAAGTTAATCATTACTATTTCACATGTTGCTTTACTCGTGAATATATTGTTTATATGATCTGTAAGTTTCATTAGTTCAACGTGCTTATTTTTGAAGGGACTGTAGTTGAAAGGGATTGAACTAGTCAATAATCACGAGTGTATGAAAATTTTGAACAGCCATATCTTAACCTTTCTTTGCCTTACAGAAAAATAAAAATTCCAAAATATTTAGGAAAGCAAAACCTACATTTTTTTACTCTGTGATTTTTGCTATCACTAATAAATTTTAAGATATTTTAAAAAACAGCATTTTTTTTCTTTTCTATTTAACTATCGGCAATTTTAAGCGCTTGAGTAAGTTTATAACTAATTTTAACTAATATTTTATTGATATTTTCTTCTAAATATTTGCCTAACCTGTTTATGCTGTTAACTTTCACAAGTTGTAAAACAATAATTATTGTGATAGATGTCACTAAATATTTATTTACAGACTTGAATTTTGTATGTGAGCATTCAAAAATATACTTTTGATTATCACACGATAGTAAGAATAGATAAGAAAATAATGCTCCAGTTTATTTCTCAAGCTTGTTGCCATTCGGCAATAGTTACTCGAGCCCTCAGGTCTCTCGTGTCTATTGCCAGGCAACAAGTTTTCGAAAAATTGTCACATTATTTTCATTTTATTCTCAGTATCTTGTGATATTAGTGTTGATAATTTTAGAGTTTTTCCTTTTTAATTCACAATTTAAACCATACAGGATATTTTATGATAAATGATTTTTTCCTTTAAAGTAATCATAAATAATCCAAACGGTTTCAACATATGAATTACTTAACTTTATAATTTACATATATGTTTATTCTTTGATATAATTTAACAACATTTTTAACAAAACATAGTGCTGGGTTCCAATATAACTTCTAAATATTCTGTTTCTAACCTGATTTAACTTTGCCGCCAGTTGCATAATCTAACAGCTGTAGCCTCAATTTCCCCTTTAGACTTTCCTTAAATACCACATCATCAATATACATTAAATACCAGGAGATTTACCCTTGAAGCCACTTTAAGATCCCTTACACTAAGTAAAACAAAGTAAACATGTAAGAACTTTGAAATTAAGATGCATAATAGTCGTTCAAATAATGAACTAAAATCTAAAATTTCTATAAAATAGTCATACAGCGGTTATATTTAGACGCTGCCAAGCAAAACGACATAATAGTTATTTATGATATAAGTGTTAAAAGTACACGTTTAAGACACGCATGTGAAAGTTTGCAGAATGAGCGATAGCGAGCTCTGCAATTCACATGGGTGCCTTAAAAATGTACTTTTTAACACGCATATCATACAATATTTTTTCTACAAAGGTAATTACAGGACAATATCTACAAAAACTTGTACTTGAACTTGACTGACATTCCATTTTTATATTTTTTTGACATTACATCAAAATTTCTTATACGGTCAATACGAATTGCAGTGCCATAAAATTTTTAAAGCACTAGTGCCTTAAAGTAGCATTTTTAACGCTCGTATGGAGTGCTAAAAATTGCATTTTTAACACGGTTGTAGAAAAACGACATTAACTTGATTTTTCAGGAAAGACATAAAACTGATTATTTTTATTTTTACCAAATCTGTTTATCTGCACAGAGGCTCAAAAAAATTGTTGATTTTTTTTTATCTTAATATTATCTGAACATTAATGTGGCTTAAAATCCTATCTGAAATAAATTAAAAGCTAAAAAATGGAGCTTATTTAAATCAAAATAAAACACTGGTGAATATGCCAAACTTACCTCTGGCGTTTATGTCGATCGTATAGCTGTAACGTTAGCCAATATGGTGCTTAAAAGGAATATATGCCATAAATGAAAAAAATATGAAAATAAAAAATTGTCGCTAATGCCAACAAAGAAAATTATAAAATTATGAAAATTTTTGACGTCTTTATTTTTAATTAAACAAAAATACTTTCTAAATAAAAAATAAGTTTCTTATCGAAATTTATCTCCCATTGATCAGAATCATTAGTTTCTGAATAGGCGGATACTAATTCATAATCACTGTAACAATCAATTTTTGGATCAACATCCTTATTGGTTTCCTTGCTTGAATTTCCAAATCCTAATTAATTATACTTGTATCCAAACCATTAGTGCTGCCAGTTTAAAAAATGTGCGATCATGCTAAATTATATTTCTTCTTCTATGATAGCGTTTGTTGGTTCTTCAAAGATAATAATATTATTGCTAAAAGCTTTTGTAATATAGACATCATACAGGTATAAGCTTTTAAGGAGAATACGGAAGTATTATAGTCAATACAATTATTATCAGTCTGCACAGTTTTATTAAATTCGACTTCTATACCTAACTCACTAGTCTCTGGATTTTTGTCACTAAGATTACAAGCAGTCTTATCATTTTATGCTGCTTTGTATTACTTTTTTTTCTTTAGTAACGACATTATTTTCTTATTTCTGCTATTAAAAAAAATGGCAAAAACGCCAAAAATCGATCGCCGTTTTTAGCCATCTAAAATCAATTTGAACTATGCTGTAATAAAAAATAATCGTTCAACAAACTAGTACGAAGTTACAATAGAAAATTTCAAAATTAACTTTTTATATGGGTAACTTTAAAATAATAAACCTGCATAAGAATACCATGGAGGGATGGTACTTGTGTTAACTACATTTAGTCCAGTCGGGATACCATTTGACCTTGCATTAGGAGCTGCCCCAAATTTTATTTTTCTTATCTTTAGTGGGGGTCAATAGTAGTATAAATTTAAAATCTCGACTGAATTTTTGACCGTTGCGTTAGCCGCCATCTTGATTTTAAACGAAAACTGTTTTTATTCAATATCTCCGCCATTTTCAACTTTTCGACAAAAAATATAAAAACTGAAATTCTTGAAAATGGGATTTTCTATAATTTCATTTATTATAATTTTTTTCGTGCGGTCCATATTTTCCGAGTTATGCGGAAAAAACAGTGACAGTTAAAGCATAATTATTGATTTATTGAATTATCTAGTTTATTATTACTTTTACAACAAATTTTAACCTTTACAAAAATGAAGATAATTAAATTTTGTACAATTTTGATCTCTTTCATTTTTTTGATAAAATCAATATTGAAGGTAGTACGTATGCGGTAAAGGCGCGACCGTAAGACCCGATTGATTTTAAAGCAATTGTTTTTGTTCAATATCTTCCCCATTTTCAACTTTTCGACAAAAAGTGTAGGGACTGAAATTGTTGCAATTACGATTTACTACAATTTTACGAGAGAACCAGTGGCGGGTCTAAGAGGGGGGGAATGGGAAAATTTCCCTCCAACGGGGTCCAAAATTAAAAAAAAATTGTTGAAATATTAAAATATGTTAGCTGACATGAAACTTAATTATCGACAGACAAATTCAACCAATAAAACCCGCTGGTTAATAAAATTAAGTGAACTTAATGCATATAAGTTGTTATTTATGTCTTTTATGTACTTAGTTTGGTTGGTGTTTCATTGGAAGTTTCAAAAATTGTATAAAATATAATTCTCTTTATTTTTGTTTATGTACAATTATGTCGTAAAGTTAATAATAAATGAGACAATTCAATAATTATGCTTCCCCTCCGCTTCCAATATTTTCCTCCTTAACTAGGAGAATATTGATCGCATAAAAAAATTGTGGAAAAGCAATTGTAGGAAATTGCGTTTCCAACAATTTTAGTTCCTACCGTTTTTGTCGAAAAGTTGAAAATGGCGGAGATATTAAGCAACAACGGTTCTCCTTTAAAATCAATATGGCGGCTAATGCAATCGCGGAATTCAGTCGAGATTTTAAATTTACACTACTATTGATCTTCCCTTAAAGGATAGAATTATAAAATTTGGGTCAGCTCGGAAAAAAGATTCAATTCAGTAATTATCCTCCCCCACCACTTTTTACTATTTTCCCACTTAACTCGGAAAATATCAACCGCATGAAAAAAATTGTTAAAAAGAAATTGTAGGAAATCATATTTGGAACAATTTAAGTTGAAAATGGCGTAGATATTGAACAAAAACAATTGCTACAAAATCACTCAGGTCTTACGCTCGCGCCATTATCGCATAAATACTACCTTAAATATTAACTTTAGCAAAAAAATAAAAAACCTAAAATTGTGTAAAATTCAATTCTCTCTATTTTTGTATAGGAACATTTTTGTCGTAAAACCAACAATAAACGAGATAATTCAATAATTACCCAGCTAACCAGATGACGAGAAATGACGTCACCGAGACGTCATTTTTAGGTCACTTTTCGTCATCTTGGTCACACATCACAATATGACGTTAAAAAGACGTCATTTTGATGACGTTTGTACGACGTCACATTATTACGTCACAGTGACGTCCCTGTTTCGTGATTTTTGTTCCCGTATAAGTTAGGAGCAGGTGTATATTTGTTAGCATCTGGTTGGCTTAAAATCTCTGCCAATTATATGATTCACGTTTAATGCCGTTTTAAAATTTCAGGAATATTTGAACGATATATTAACAACCTTGTCTGCTGTGTGTTTTGGAAAAGATGTTTTATGTTTCCTTTCCAAAGTCTATGCCTAGATAAAAAAGTATAGATAATTTTCTATATAAAGCATATTAGGAACTAAAATATAGTTTCTCGTATTGTGGTAGATGACGCTTTTAGTCGATTTTTCAATATAGCGGGCAATAGGCAATCTCGTTTAAGATTGCAGCGCCATTGCGTATTTAACTCGAACCTTTCAAATAGACATTAATACATAACCTTACATTTCCGAATTTCCGTTGGCTTAAAATCGTGTTTGTTTTTATTCAGTTATGGCAAAAAAATCTAATTGTTATTGTTGTGTGCCTGAATGTGATTCTTGGATAAAGCGTGATAGTAATTTATCGTTTCATTCTATCCTAAAAAGGATAAACAAGACAGAGTTTTATTCAATGGCACTCTAGTTAACAAACGAAACTTATGGAAATACCTTCTAAAAATGGGAAAAGAGCCTAGTCCGTATATGAAAGTGTGCAGTTTACACTTTAAAAATGAAGATACTTTAATGGTATGTTTATGTATTATATAAAGTAGCTATTATTAACAGATAAATATTTATATTTTAGGAGAAAACTTGTCCAAACTAAGAAGATTGAAAAGATGTGCTATACCCACTTGTAAGTTGCCAAAAGGAGTCAACATATTATCAAAAGAACTCCCCACTAACTACCCGAGCTGAACGTTCTAAAAACCGCACAAAACAAAAAGTGAACCCAGAATGTGATCCTGAACAACCAAGTATTCCAGATGTTGATGTTCCCAATAAAACAAATGAACCATCAGAGGAAGAAATTTTATATGTTGATGCACTATTGCAATTAAGCGATGGAATAGTAAAGTCTTTTAAAGACTTTCAAGTTCAAGTCAACACTCCAAAAGTGGTTACATTATCAGATATAATAACGTCAGATACCATGCTATGCAGTTTTACAGGATTGCAGAATTTCCAATGACTGGATGGTATAGTGTCATCAGTTAATTTAGTGTATAAAGACATTAGAAGTCATAGACTAAGTGTAAGACAGCGAATAATACTAACAAACATTTGTAAAATTGAAGTTGGATTTAAGTCGAGACAAAAAGAAAAAGACAACGGAAACAGTTTTCGAGTAGTAGATGTGATGGGGATACTTCAGTGGTGAAACGTCCACCTCTATTAAAAATTAAAAAAGTTGCTGGTGAGTCTACACTAGTTAAACAATTCAAATAAATAATTATTTTTCTTTATACAGCAAGATCTCCATCAGTTGAAAGAACTTCAAGACACATGTCAAAAAGCAGCAGCACCTCAAGAACTTCAAAACACACGTCAAGAATTGGTCAATCCGTCTATACAGATATATGCTAAAGTAAAATATACTTAATACAAGTTTATCATTGTTGTGATAACACATATTTTTTAGCATATCAGACACTATTGCAAAAGCTCACTGGTATTCAACAGCAAAATACCCAGATCCTAGCTCTGTTGGAAGAAAATAAAAACTGTACAGCAATAAATGGGGATAGTTTTCCAGATTTTCCAGTTACAATTCCCATAACATCAGATGAAGATCTTTCAGTTTTAGAGCTTTTTTTAGAAAATCACGCAAATGTTGTAGTAAGTTATGAAAATAATGAGTTCATGAATAGATAAAACTTTCACCCATATATTTTTTAGATCTGTTTTTTTGACAAGAATTGGAGGTGAAACTGTAGTTGTCAAGACTAATAGGATTTTGAAATATATTTTATCAGTTAACTTGGCAATAGCCTATAGCTTTTATGGAAAGCGTGATAAAATGGAGTTTCGGAAACTAAAGCTTTTCAGTGTTATAAGAGGTATGTATACTTGTTTTTTTTTGAGTTGGTAAACATATTTTTAATTTTGTTGTGAGCTAACAAGACAGTATATCTGTGTCAGTAGTATTCACCGAAACTTTAACAGGTTGTGAGTCTCTAACAGCTGGTTAAATTGCAATTTTGACTGATCGATATAACCAGAATTACAATTTCGATATATCGAATGGTCGAAATTGTAATTCAACCAGTTGTTAGAAACTTAACAAACTGTTAAGGTTTTGATGAATATGGCTGTATGTGAAGTATCAAATGTGTAAATTTCCAATAACTAGATATTATGTACTTGAGAGGAAATGATATTTGTGTTTAGTCCAAAACTGCATAAAATATAAGGTGTATTAATTTCTAAATAAAACTATTTTTATGCAAAATATATTATTTAAGTTTGTTCTCTTTTAAGATTCAGTTAAGCAAGTGTTTAAAACTGCTACCGATTATGAAATAGAGAAAGAGACTAACGTGTGGTTGAAACATGCTCCACAGAAGAGAGCCCAAAACAAAACTATTTAAAACTATTAAGTTTTTTAAAAATGCATTAGAATTACATTTTTGTTTTTTAAACTATTTTAGTAAAATTTAAGTTTGTTAAATACTTATTTAAAATATTCTTATTTTATTTTTATTCACTTATTACTTAAAATATTTGGTAACTATTTCCAAGTTATTTCACAATGTTCAAGAAAATAAATTTAAAAAACAAAGTGGGCAAGAGAGAGTATTACAGAAGAGTTTCTAAACAGGTTTCTGCAGAAATGAGGGACATTTTTTGTAACAGTGAAAGTATGAAAAAAAAAACAGTCAGACAATAATATTGTCTCAAACTGTATTAATGAAATAACCTGTAATGACATACATGACATACTGGATGCTGATTCTGAACAGAATATTAATGATCTTGAAAATATTCATAAAGACTATATGGAAAAAGTTGATGATTGTGCAGATTTAGACAACTTAGAGGATCATGAATGTACTGATACTGATGTTAATAAGTTTAATGACCTAAATATTGAACTAAAAAGGTGAGCTGCTACTGAAAATATTCCGCAATCTTCTGTATCAAAATTACTTCATATATTAAAACCTTTCCATAAACATCTACCACTAGACTATCGGACTTTGCTTAAAACTCCGAGAACAGTAAATACAATAGCATTACACAATGGAGAGTATGTTCATTTTAATATAAAGGACACTATACTAAATATATTGTCCAAATGTCAACTTCTGACTAATATTTTAGAATTATCTGCTAATATAGATGGTTTACCTTTATTTAATAGTTCCAGTAAGCAATTTTGGCCAATATTAGGACTGATAAAAAATATCTGTAGTCCTTTTGTAATAAGAATTTTTTGTGGAACATCTAAACCAGAATATCTTCAGTTATTTTTGCAAGAATTTATAAAGGATATTTCAAGTTTGATGCAACATGGTTTAAAATATGGTAACACAGTTTATGAATTAAAACTCTATAACTTTATATGTGATGCACCAGCACGAGCTTTTGTGAAATGCATAAAATCTCATTCAGGATATTCATCATGTGAAAAATGTGCTGAACATGGCAGTTACATTAAAGGAAGAGTTGTTTTTAAGTCCTGCAGTAAATCTGCTAAACGAACAGATGAAACTTTTATTTTGCAGTCAGATGAAGATCATCACATTGGCATTTCTCCCTTGCTAGAACTAAATATTGGTCTTGTAACCACTTTTCCCATTGATTATATGCATGCTGTATGTTTAGGTGTAATGAGAAAATTATTACATTTTTGGATTGGTGGTAATTTAAATGTTAGGCTTCAAGCCTATTCTGTTAAATTACTGTCACAGAGTTTGTTATTTTTACGTCCTTTTATCGTCAAGGAAATTGATAGAAAACCTAGAAGCCTATCAGAGCTGGCACGATGGAAAGCAACAGAATTTCGTACTTTCTTATTATACTTAGGACCAGTTGTGTTAAAAAATTTAGATATTGGAATTGAACTTTCTTTTACTTCATGTTGGAATATTTTTTTTATTTTTATCTTTTTTTTTTTAAACAAATTTGGATATGATTTGGTCAATAACTCATTGTCAATTTTTGTATCACATGCTATAAAAATATATGGAGCTGAGTTTGCAGTATATAATGTTCACGTTTTGTCGCACCTTGCTGATGGCTCTAAAATTTATGGTGAATTATATTCATTTTCGGCATTTCCATTTGAAAACTTTTTGGGTCATTTAAAAAAAATGATAAAGTCTTCAACAAAACCTCTTCAACAGGCTTACTGTCGATTAATTGAATCAAATAATCATTTAAAAATAAATTCGGGAACAAAAAAATACAATGTTCGTATGAACATTTCTCATGTCTCCGTTTACATTTTGATAAAGATTATAAAGAATTTAAAAAAATTACATTAGATGGGTTACAGTTGACTATTCATTCCTATTCCTATTCGGATTGTTATGTTTTAACCAACAATGGCTTGGTTGTTCAAATTCTGAATATTCTAGATAAACAATCTGATATTTATTTTGTTGGAAAAGTATTTGAAAATTATGATTCTTTGTACAGTTATCTTTTTAATTCAAAAGAGTTGAATATATATGTAGTAAATAAACTTTCTACAATACAATATTGGTTTCTACATGAAATTGTGGCAAAATGTATGCTTTTTCCAAAGGAGGGTACAGATATTTTTGTATCTTTTCCTTTATTACATTCATATATTACATTTAAATAAAATACAGGGGATCCGGTCCTGAAATTTCAGGTAGTAAAGTCGAAATAGTGTGAGCTCCAAAACTTTTATAGTTTTGAGAAGAAACATTGTAAATTTAAATTATAAACCGAAATATATAGAAGCAGTGTACAGTGGTCTGTTAATAGCTGTAAGTACAGTTTCCAAATTTGCAGTAGTTTGATTACAAACATTGTTTTTATATACACACATAGAACATTATTTATATTTCGTATTCATTAATTATTTAAAAACTAGTTTCAACACTTGGCATTATCTTGCTAATTGCTAGATCGACTATTTACTTTTAAATAAACAGAGTCGGACCTACCCAAATTAAAATTATTGAAATGAAAGTTCAATTTAAATTTAAAAAAAGATAGATTAAATTTGACAAAATGGCAGGTGGTACTTCTGACTACAGGGGTCCATCAATTAATCCCGATCAGCAAAAAATTACTTATTCTACCATTACTAAGCAACAACCATTAACAAAATTCCCAACAAAAAACCAGGCCATAATTTTACCGGCAGTAGATGGAATAAGAACAGAAGAGTACACCATTGCAGTAGGAACTATAGTCCATCCAAAAAATGTACTGTTTTCGTCCAAAATGTCAAACGGAAGAATATGCATCTACCTTTCAAGCATACAAGTCGTAGATGATTTTCTAAGTCAACATGGTGAAATTAAAATTGGAGAACATACAATCAAAGCACGTAAACTAATTACACCCGCTAATAGACTAGTTCTATCCCAAGTATGTCCATCTATACCCCATAACATAATCGAACAGTCTTTAATCAATCTTGGTTTTAAATTAATGTCTCCGATTTCGTTTCTTAGAGCTGGAATACAAGACCCGCAATACAGCCATGTTCTTAGTTTTCGAAGACAAGTTTACTTTGCACCTACAGACAATTTTACTGTACCCGACTCCGTCCTAATTGATTTTGAAAATATTTCTTACCGAATTTTTCTTTCCGATAAACTAATTTGTTACAAATGCCACCAAACTGGTCACGTTTCCTCGGACTGTACCTCAAATCATTCTTATCCACAAAATACTCAAAAGCCCCAAACGGAGGAAAATTTTCTTTCACAGATACCATCTACTAGCCCCGAACAAAATCAAATTACACATGTAAATGACGAATCTCGAGAAGAAATGGATGCTCAAGTCAGCACTGATACCGATAATAAAAATAAACGATCTCACTCGGAAGTGTCATCCCCAACTTGCTCCACTCCTACAGAAACTATACCAACAGAATTCACGAAACCAAAACCAGTGCAAATTAAAAAGAAGAAAAAAATTATCAAATTAGACAAATCCACTTCAGAAACTACCAATATTGAGTCATTATTACAACCAGTCCAACAATTTATCCAGGATGCATCACCACCATATGTACTAAATTACACCCAATTACTAGCATTCTTAGAAGACGTTCACTGTTCTTCCACCCCAGTAGAACTGGCCCTAGAATACACACAGGATATAAACGGGTTGGGACATATGCTAACTGAAATATATCCCATGTTGAACGAAAGAGCAATTAAATCTAGAATTACAAGAATCAAGAAAAAACTACTTAGTAAAATAAACCAAGATTTGAGTATTCAGGATGACACCTCTGAAGATACTGACGCATCACAGGAAAATACTCCTTTTAACAATAAATAAATAAATAAAAAAAAAAAAAAAAAAAAAAAAAAAAAAAACAAACACAAAATTAACAAAATGGCTATTATTCAGTGGAACATTCAATCCGTATTCACACATATAGAAATGCTACAGCTTTTAATTAAAGAAACACATCCACAAGTTATCTGCTACAAGAGACAAATTTCACAACAAATAAAAAATACTCATTAAAACAATATGAGGCCTACCATAAAATTAGAACAAACGCTGGTAAAGCTAGTGGCGGCGTATCCATTTATGTTAATTCACATTTGGAATCAGAGGAAATCCCCATACAATCAGAATTAGAGGTTGTAGCAGTTAAAATAAAATCTTCAACACAATATTCTATATGTAATGTATATATTCCATCAGATACCGAAATCACTGCCAAACAACTCGAAATGTTAATAGAACAAATTCCAAAACCCAGAATAATAGTAGGAGACTTTATTGCACATAGTACAACATGGGGATGTCTATCTACAGATAAAAGAGGTGATACTATAGAAAGATTTTTAAGCTTAACCGACTTTGTCTTGCTTAACTCAGGGGAAAAAACTCGCTTTAACTCAATTACTGGTAAGCATTCCGCTATCGATCTCTCTATATGCGAAAGCTCGCTAGCTCCAAATTTAAACTGGGAAGTACTACATCATACTTATGATAGCGATCACTGGCCTATATTAATAACAAACTACGCATCAGATCAAAATACTGAAATATCCTTTCCAGAAAAGTGGAAAATCAATAATGCAGATTGGGAAAGTTATCAAAATTTTATCATAAATTCTATACCCCACTTAGGACCATTGGAAACTGATATTGATTCAATCGTTGAAAAATTCACTAGAATGATTATAAAAGCTGCAGAAGAAACTATAGGTAAAACAAGCAGGCCAAAACGTAAACAGACGGTCCCTTGGTGGAATGCTGAATGTCAAGATGCACTGAAACTTAGTAAACATGCCTTCAACGTATTAAAAAAACACCATACAGAAGAGAACTTAGTTAATTTTAAAAAACATAGAGCTAAGGCGAGATATATAATCAAAAAGAACAAGCGTGAGTCATGGAAACAATATGTATCCTCCATTACCGAAGATACCCCCACATCTGAAGTGTGGAACAAGATCCGCAGAATTAAAGGTATTCCATATACTTACAAGATAAACTCTCTGAATATAAACGGAAATCAAATAACTGATGAAGCACAAATAACAAATGCCTTAGCAGTTTCGTTTCAAACATACAGCAATGACTCTATGTATGACCCTATATTTATTGAACATAAAAGAACAAGAAATAATCATTACCAATAACAATCATCCACTAAACTCATCACTAAGTATAAATGAACTAAATGAAGCACTTCAGGACGTTAAAAATTCTAGCCCAGGACCTGACGAAATACCTTATGCATTCCTTATAAATCTTCCAGCAAATGCTAAACAATACCTTTTGGATATCTATAATCTGTTATTCTATACGAAACAATTCCCAAAATCTTGGAAATCAGCAATTGTAGTTCCTATTTTAAAACCTAATAAAATAAAGACGGATCCAAATTCGTATCGACCTATATCTTTAACATCCACCTTGTGCAAACTAATAGAAAAAATACTTAACAAACGTCTGCAATACTTTCTGGAATCCAATAATTTAATATGCAAACAACAAAGCGGATTTAGGAAAAACAGATGTACAACGGACAACTTGATTAAACTAGAATCGGTCATATACGAGGCATTTGCAAGTAATCGTCAAGTACTGGCCGTCTTCTTTGATATAGTAAAAGCCTACGATACTGTGTGGAAGTATGATGTCCTAAAAAGATTAAAACAATGGGGTGTGGACGGAAATCTTCTAGCTTTTATCAAAAATTTTGTTTATGATAGAAATTTTAGAGTTAAACTGACTAAACATTTTTCAAGTTCGTATACCCAAGATAACGGAACTCCCCAAGGATCAACACTTAGTGTAACACTTTTCTTGATTGCAATGAATGAAGTTGTGGATAACATTAATACTCCTGTCCAAATTGGTTTATATGCAGATGACCTTGTTCTTTATGTAAGCAATAAACATAGCCAGATAGCTGCAACTATTTTGCAAGAGTCCATCAAATCTTTAGAAAAGTGGTCAGAGAGAACAGGTCTTCGTTTTTCTACAAACAAAACAAAAGCAATATGTTTTTCAAGAAACAAACAAACAAGTTGGCCAAAATTAACACTATATAATCAAAATTTGCAGTATGTAGAAGAACATCGATTTTTGGGAATGATATTAGATACAAAACTCACTTGGAATATTCACATTCAACAACTTAAAAAATCTTGCATGCAAAATATGAACATTCTCAAAGTATTAGCCAATCAAAATTGGGGATCTGATACCACACAATTACTAAATATATATAAAACACAGATTCGTAGCAAGCTAGATTATGGATCAATAGTCTACAGTTCAGCTAAAGATAGTTTATTAAAGCAATTGGACATCATACAAAATACCGCATTAAGGCTTGCACTTGGAGCCTACAGGACCAGTCCAGTAGAGAGTCTGTATGTAGAAGCTGAAGAACCTCCTCCTTCAATTAGAAGACACAGGTTAAGCCTACAATATGCAGCGAAAATTGGAGCAAACTCTAATAACCCTGCTTACTCCTACACATTTTCTAACAATTTTCATTTAATTTTTGAACAAAAACCCTTTCTTTCTGCATCATTTAGTAAAAGAAATACAGGTTTCAATTTTCCGAAAGTTATTTCCAATGAAATAAACTACCCTCCTCCTTGGACCATAAAACTCCCCAAATGTAATACCAATCTTCTACTGTACGCTAAATCTGATACTTCATCACATATAATTCTCCAACGGTTTCAAGAGATTAAAGACAAGTACAAGAGATATTACCAAATATATACAGATGCGTCAAAAACTTCTGAAATGGAAACGGTAGGCGCAGCTTTCGTTGACGAAACAACTAAACATCAGTTCCAGCTACCTAAGGAGTACTCCATATATTCCGCCGAATTATATGCCATATCTAAAGCCCTACAACATATATCAAACCAGCCCAAATTGGAAGCAGTCATTTTCACAGATTCTTTAAGCGCAGTACAAGGAATATTAAGGGTTTACCCAAACCACCCAATACTATGTCAAATTAAAATTGATCTAGAAGAACTTTACAGTAGGAATAAACGGGTAGAATTTGTTTGGATTCCATCTCATGTAGACATAATAGGTAATGAAAAAGCTGATCGGGAAGCTAAAGAAGCCTGCTATACGAATAGACCAGATAAAGAGCTCATAGAAATTCCTCATTCCGACATTAAAATCACCATCAAAGAATTTTCAATGAGAATATGGCTCGAAATATGGAAAAAACTTGACGACAACAAACTACAACGCATCAACCCAAATTTGTCACCAATAGGGATAATGCCACAAAAACGACGAGACCAAGTCACACAACACCGCTTGAGAATAGGACATACCAGGTTAACCCACCAGTAGCTAATGAAGAAAGAACAACAAAAACTGTGCTATGTTTGTGATATTCCTCTGACAATCGAAGCAGAGTATGGGTCGGTTGGTCGTGGGAAAATTTCGTATCTCAATAGCACTGTAAGCCCCGCCCACCACAAAGCCACGCCCACCGACCAATGATCGCCCACCTCAAAGCCACGCCCACCGACCAATGGAAATAAAGCCACGCCCACCTACCAAAGGAAACAAAGCCACCGACCAATGAGAACTTAGTCCTGCCCCTCGACCAATGAGAACTTAGTCCCGCCCATCGACCAAGGACCAATGAGATGAGCACTTACCGAACAATGAGAACGTCACAAAGGTCTCATCTAGCCTGTCTCTTCTTATAACACGGATGTAGTCAGAAAGCCAAATAAGACACTTATCCATCGGTCTACCCAATCCATCTAGCACCTATCTGCCATCTGCGCTGTTATTGGTTCGTTTATTACATGTAAGACATTAGCAAAAGAGCAGCAATCACAAAGACATTAGCAAAAGAGCATTGTAGCATGTCTCCGACCTGACTGATTATATATTGTTGGAAAGCGGAAGGAATATGTTACCATATAAACAAAGATGTCAGCAATGACAAAACGGCACTATATCATATCTTCGTGTCTATTGGTCCAATTCGTGTGAATATGGTCTCGTTGCAAAAAAGAGGGGGTATTGAATATGGTAACATAAAAACAAAGATGTCAGCAATGCCAAAACGACACTATATCTTCGTTGCTATTAATTTTAACGCAACAGACATCGAAGGGAAGGAGAAACATGGCAACACTGCCAAAACGGTGATATATTTGTTGCTATTGGAGATATTTTGACCTGTCAACTTAATGGGGATTCCACGTCTATTACAGTTCTTCGCCTAATCATGCCACCTGTCGGCTGCAACATGTAACTATGCCCAAGCCATCTAGAAGAACGTATACCATTCTTACAGTATGACCAAACCATCAAACATCCTATCACAGTTGATAATCTCGTCATACAAATCACCACCTGTCGGCTGCAGCATGTAACTATGCCCAAGCCATCTAGAAGAACGTATACCATACTTACAGTATGACCAATCCATCAAACATCCTATCACAGTTGATAATCTCGTCATACAAATCGCCACCTGTCGGCTGCAACATGTAACTATGCCCAAGCCATCTAGAAGAACGTATACCATTTTTACAGTATGACCAACAAACATCCTCGATCTCCCTCCAATCATACATTCCTACAATGAACATATACCATTCTTACGCTGTGGCCAAACCAGCAAACATCTCACGTACAAGTCTTTTCTACGGAAAGTTGGGTAGTATCATGAAAATCACCAAACAAAAAAAAATGGTATTGCGATTCGCATACTGTATTTTATCTACGGCAAGGAGGGTAATATTATGTAGGTTGGTATTTTACTTTTATAGTTAAATAATCGTCTATTCAATATATAGGAGACTACATTTGCCATCTAGTTTTTATGTTTATTATTAGCTCTAATCCTTCCGTAAACGGAACATAATGATGTATACAACGTTTATATGATATATAAACCTTCGGTGTAGAATACTATGACGTTCCCCCACTCATGGAAAATTCACAAATACACGATAGAATACTATGACGTTCCCCCACTCCTTCAAAATTCACAGATACATGATAGAATGAATAAAGCAAAAATCAGTATCATTCAATCATTCGATGAAGCAAGATGGAAAAAATTGAGTTGTTCAGAGGTCCGAACGCAGTCAGAAAAATTAAGCAGTTAAATGTAGATGATATACTTATTGATCAATGGATGACAAACACAAAAGTTACCTGCTACATCCTTTATGTCAGCGGAGTACCAGCATCATTTGTACTCTTATCGAAACGTGACTTTGATCCACTTGGACAACATGATGTACCAAGAGTATTAGAATACGTATACACTTTACCTAATCATCGGAGAAGAGGATATGCATGCAAACTTATACATCACATAAAGAAAAATAATGAATTCACTGCGTTCTGCTCCAACGAAGAATCTGAACGGCTTTTTTTAAAAAGCAAATGTATTAATCACGGCTTAATGAATTATAATGTAATGTTTAGATATCCATAATAAATTTATATAAAATATATCTTGTATTATTTCTTACACGTTTAATGTACTTGTAAATAATAGATGGTGTAGCTTACAATGACAATACATAAAGATGCATGAAACTGTCATGGTTATCAATCCTATTTGATATCGCCCAATAGAAATATGGGGTATAATAAAATGAATGAAGAGATAAAGAAATGATAAAAATAAAACTTTTTTCATTTATCCACTCACTTATGCGGTTAAAAAAACCTTAAAAAGGAAAAGGTATCTGCTGTTGCCATGCAACGCAGCAGTAGCACACATAGTAAAAACACATCCATCCTTGTTTGCATACAACAATACACTGATCCATAATATAAGAATCAATTTATAAATAATCACATAAAGCATATGATAGAGTGCCAAAGAGGCCTTATACATAACATGTTGTTAAAACAGACATCATAACAGAGATTTGGTTCTTGAAGAAGCGAACCATCAGCCAATATCTTTTCCTGACTAGTTTCCAAATCATAGAATATAAAAAGAAAATCCTTAGATAGAGGAGTACCGGAATCGGACTGCATATAGCAGAGATGATTGTTGGGGCATTTCTTTTTACAAGTTTTACAAAAGACCTCACCACAGACATGACTTTTGGCGTAGATCTTGTAACAGGTCTTACACCTTTTGATTTTATCGCATACCGAACCAACATGAGCATTGAAACATGCCTTACCGTAGAAGTTTCGACCACATTGATCGCAGGGTATTTTCACGCAATCTTTGGAACAAGCTGGTGAACGACGACAAGCAAAACATGTACCACCACATCTGTGGTCGTTTTTGTTGTTAAACGGCTGGTGGCACTCCTCACAATAATAAATACAACAAAAAGCAGCTGTCAAAGAAGTGATCACGTTAAAGTGTCCTTCATGATACAAAAGATTTAACGCTGGACCATTAGTGTTACCACAGAACATAACGTCACGACCCTTGCTACCATAACTATACACCACAATTTTGTAATCTGTGAGGTGTCCCTGAAACTGTTGTAGCTCGGGTATTCCTGCCCTCCGACAGGAATTGTTACATTAGCGGCTTCAATCAGTTGATGGGCTCTTTGTCCTTGTATTTTTCCAATATCTTGACTTACCTTCTTCCATTCTTGGTCCTTATCTACGTGAGCTTTTGCAACCACAAGAGCACGAGGTAAACAAAGATTATCCTTGTTTTTAATAACAACAGTTCCTCGCCTTTTCGAACACTCCTCGTTAAAGGAGTTATAAGCTCTTCCTCTCGGACCACCTTTTCCCGCGGGCAGTTTTACCGTCGTAATACCCAAACAAAATGTCTCGGTATTGAGGCCGATGCTATTACTCTGATATATGGAACTAATCTTATCCCATATATCATCAACGGTCACTTCACAGGCAGGCTTGAACCTCATCCAACCCTGACCTCTGGCAAAGTCTTTCGAGCAAAAAGTGAAACCGACCTGATCGGTTGGTTCCAAACCTTCTGTTCCCTTAAGTACAATCCCCTCGATGGCCTTTTTTACCCATCCCACAGGTTCCTCACTCTGCGGCACATCCCTGATTTTAAATTCCAGAGTTCGTCCCTGGAGGCCAAATTTACGAATTTTCTTAAATGTATCTTTAGTGACTAAGAATTTGTTCATGTTTTCGTTATTAAAGGATGAAAAATTATTTAAAAAAAAAATACTGACCAAATCAAACAACACTAAGTAATAAAATAATAATAAATATTCAAAACCTAGAATGCAAAAATTTAGAACCCAAACTCGAAAATATGTATACAATTTTCAAAAATTAAAAATTTTCAAAGTTTACCACTCACCAGAGCACACATCTGAACACTAGGAATATCTGAAACAGAATGAAGAACATACCTTAATGCCGGGTATTAAATATATGTTAGTCGGCCGGAAAACTGAACGGTATGATATTACACTCAAAAGGCCCCTGAAGTGTGTGAATTTGTGCTTGTTCTTCCATAAGAATCAATGTAAAAGTGCTACATTTAACACATTTATTGAACTTGGTTACATTTTTCCCTACTTATGCTACGAGAGATACATGAAAGTATCAGTACTACCAACATAATACCGATACAGCAAGTACTATAAACACTGTCTACCAACTTATATTAAATTTTATATGGAAACACTTAAAAATCTTGATTATTCCCCACCACTTTCATTACTAACTGCAGTACCTCAGAATTACAGAGGGGGGTACCTCAGACGTACAGACGTCATCAGAGACATGCTAACATATAACTACACAGGGTACCTGAAACATTCAGATGCCATCAGAGACAAGCTAACAGAGACTAGCACAGGGTAGCAGACGTCATCAGAGACACGCTAACAGATGACTACACAGGGTACCTGAAACATTCAGATGCCATCAGAGACAAGCTAACAGAGGCTAGCACAGGGTAGCAGACGTCATCAGAGACACGCTAACAGATGACTACACAGGGTACCTGAAACATTCAGAAGCCATCAGAGACGCGCTAACAGAGGCTAGCACAGGGTAACAGACGCTATCAGAGACACTTAGCACAGGGTAGCAGACGTCATCAGAGACACGCTAACAGAGGGTAACAGAAGGTAGCAGAGACATACAGACGTCATCAGAGACGTGCTAACAGAGGGTAACAGAAGGTAGCAGAGACATACAGACGTCATCAGAGACACGCTAACAGAGGATAACAGAAGGTAGCAGAGACATACAGACGTCATCAGAGACGCGCTAACAGAGGGTAACAGAAGGTAGCAGAGACATACAGACGTCATCAGAGACGCGCTAACAGAAGGCATAAACGACCACAGAGGGGTATCAGAGACATACAGACGTCATCACAGACACGCTTATAGAAGGCACAGACGACCACAGAGACGTACAGACGTCATCAGAGACACGCTAACAGAAGACACATATGACTACACAGGGTACCTGAAACATTCAGATGCCATCAGAGACACGCTAACAAATGACTACACAGGGTACCTGAGACATTCAGATGCCATCAGAGACACGCTAACATATAACTACTCAGGGTACCTAAGACCTCATCAGAGACATGCTAACAGAAGGTTACAGAGGTATAAATACAAGCAGTTACAAATCGAGAAGTCATTTGTTAACATGTCTTCAAATAGAGCGGTTCAAGTAAACAAACTTGCGGCAATAGTGAGAGAAAAGTACAAAGCTCTTAGAAGAATGCAAGCAGATGAAAAAGAACTTCTACAGTCAACGTTTAAACCAATAACTACTCCTCTTAAAGAAATAACCAATTATATGAATAAAAATGTTCCTAAACCAGATCTCAACGAAGATGACTCACAAACTAATCAACCATCACAGACCAGTGACGACGAACCTCTACATATACAAACATCGTATAACCCTTATTTAGAAACATATACGCAAGATTTAGGGAATACTGACCAGATCTTTGGCCCCACGTTTAACTGGGAGACGGGTGAATGGGAGTTTGGAAATCACACCATTCAGTTCGGTAAAGATAGCATTAAAATGGATTCACACATTTTTAAAGCTACACCCGGCCTGTACGAACTGATTTTCTCGAAGGAACCTACACAATATACTCTAGCCGATCAAAAAATTTACAAAACTCTTCTAGACGAATCCGGAGTGCATAAAGATGACCGTGGACGTCTACGTCACCAATCTCGCACAACAAAATACGAAAAAATTATTAAGCCAATGTATCTAGGAAAAAGAAGAACACAGGTCTTACATGGCACCGCAAAAAATGTCGAACCCGACGCAGAAAATACATCAGACATACAACAACAGGGTAAAAGAAGACATATATCACAGAAGGAACAAGATGCAAAGAACATGCAGATACAAGGTTCAAAGATGCGTCACCAATCTCACACAACAAAATATGAAAAAAATATTAAGCCAATGTATCTAGGAAAAAGAAGAAGAAGAACACAGGTCTTACATGGCACCGCAAAAAATGTCGAACCCGACGCAAAAAATACATCAGACATACAACAACAGTGTAAAAGAAGATATATATCACAGAAGGGACAAGATGCAAAGGACATGCAGATAAAAGGTTCAAAGATACGTCACCAATCTCACACAACAAAATATGAAAAAAATATTAAGCCAATGTATCTAGGAAAAAGAAGAAGAAGAACACAGGTCTTACATGGCACCGCAAAAAATGTCGAACCCGACGCAAAAAATACATCAGACATACAACAACAGTGTAAAAGAAGATATATATCACAGAAGGGACAAGATGCAAAGGACATGCAGATAAAAGGTTCAAAGATAAACCGTGATGATGTTCCCTCCAGACCTCTTGAAACACGGGATCGTGATATAGCAAATAAGCAGGTACTTAACGAACTGCAAGAAATATGGTTTCAGTATAACAAATATGGTGATCCGAACATGCTTGTGAAAGGGCTTAAAATTCTTTCAAAAGCCGATGCTTTAACCGGAAAAGAAGCAGCTGAAATTATAGAAGAACTGAAGTACCTAGATATTATTGACTAATAACAGACACATACTTCAAGAAAACAAGAAATTTTAGAACAATCAAGAAAAACTTCAGAATTTAAGTTCATCTTAATAACAGATAACATATCCGACCTTCAAGAATGAATATACTAAAGTTCTGTGTTTTATACGTATTAATTTTTAACAAATAAAATATTATAGATTTTATTTAGCGTACCTTTTATTATATACATACCAGTTCATCGATTGCACACGTCACTACCTTTAAAAGGAGCGATGACATCACCTATCCTAACTGGCTTTAACAGCCTAAACTATAAAAAAAATATTAGAAGTCACAGGTGTTCATAGAGGATATTTGAGACATCAAGCATTCCCGGATAAATTTAATAAGATCATAAAACCTTTGTTTAAAAATAACTCAAACATGCGTCGAAGCCCCTGTGAAAATGTTCGGAAAACTAAGAAAAAACATAGTAAGAGTGATGAACGCTCTGACCGACAATTTAAACAGCGCACAAGCATAGATTACAAGACATCATCGTTTAACCATTATGCCGTTGGACCTATAAATAAAAATGTTAAAATAAATCGACTAGGGCATTTAGTTTTTAATTAAAAACTGTAATAATGTACTAGTATAAAGTAAAAATAATAAAATGACTCATATTGTTTCTTATTTACTAACCCAATGCAGTACAAAGATTGTCAATATATTTTTAAAAATAAAAATAAGTTGGGTCGTACATAAAATAGAAAATGCAACACGATTATTATCACACTGTTAAAAATAAATACCAGCTACGCTTGGTCGTATATAAAATATAAATGACAGCTACGCTTGATCGTATATTGCTGAAAAGCAAAAGTACGGTAGAATGCGGCATAAAAAGATACTGAAATAAATCATAAAATTGTTCAGAAATATACGGACAGGTGTTGCATCATACATGCCTGAAAAAACATGAAATAAAACATATTTATAAATCAAATTAGAAAATAAGAACTAAACGGTAAAATACTATTATCCTAATGCAGATAACAAGAAAAATGTGCTAAAAGAAGACGGAGTACCGCGCTAAATTTATCATAAAAAGTTACTATTCTTGAGTGTCCGGGAGTCGGCATACCACCGATTCGGGACCACATGGCGATTTTGGTGCATGAAAGTGGCCCCCGTATCGGCATACCGATTCTGGCTCATGATGAGCTGGAATCGGCCTACCGCTTCTGGCTCATGATGAGCTGGAATCTGGTGCATGAAAGTGACCACGTATCGGCATACCGATTCTGCGCCACATGGCGATTCTGGTGCATGAAAGTGGTCACGTATCGGCATACCGATTCTGGGCCATATGCGGATTCTAGACCATGAAAGTATTAGAACTAAATAGTAAAATATGATTATCTTAATGTAAAAACCTACCTCATTTATTTATGTAATAAGGAAATATTAAAAGATGAAAAAAGTATAGTAGAAATGAGTCATAAACAGCTATTATTATTTTAGGGATAAAACGTAAAATCAGTTAAAAATATCAGCGACAGATACATCCTATGATATATAAAAACAAGTAATAAAATTACTTATAATAAATCACATTGAATATAAGAATAAAATCACCTATAGTACACACATTTTATTTTAAGAGAAGTATATATAGATACAAGAATCATAAATACTTAGAAGACCTGCAAACAAGTTGGGAAGAGAGAATTAAAACCAGTATTACCCATAGATAAAAAGAAACACATGTACATCAGAATTATTTAACAAAATAGCAAACCAATAAATTCACAAAAAACCATATGTAAAATAAACAACAAAATCGCTTACCTTAATTGAATATCTTTCACTGAACACTGCAACTATACTGTAGAAACTGTCAGATGTCGACTATGGTATATGCTCGTCTGTTTCAGCATTTATAGGCGAAATTCACGCAGCATGAACGTGATCAAATGTTTGAATGTGTTTTTACAAAAACAAGACCTTGTGGTTTTAAAAATATACGATAACATTTACACAAATAACAACTGTGGGTACGTATTATCAACCAACTCCATCCGGACTTTTAGCATTGTGGTTTGTCATATCTTTAACGGATTCCTGTTGTTGCAAAAATAACGTCTACATTCTTTCTTATCAACCATACGCATCCGGCATGTTAACAAACAACTTAAAATATTTTTGTAAATATTTCAAATTATTCGATTTTTCGTAATTTTGTACAAATATTTGTATCTTTGGAACGGATAATCAGAAATCAATGTATGACCCATCAAATTAAAGGATTTTGAATGACGAATTACGTTGTGATGTCTGTTTTAACACAATGTTCTGTATAAGGCCTTTTTTGGTACCATATAAGTACATTTTGTGTCAATATAGTACATTGAGAATTTGTAGTTTTTTGTTGTTTTCAGCCATAAATAATGACCGTAACACACTTGGTCAGTGATTTTCTTAATATGTATGAAAAGACCTTTCTAATGATATATTGCACGGAGCACTTGGTGCAAAATTGAGCTACTTAGGATTTGCTAGAGATCGAACTGCGATAAGAGATTTTTCTATGCTAATGGCTTTGTTTTAACGTCAATAACAATAAATAAGCATTTACAGTTCAACCAAGTTATCACTTAGGCCGTTATGGCAATGTACCATGTATCTTTGGAACGGATAATCAGAAATCAATATATGACCCATCAAATTAAAGTATTTTGAATGACGAATTACGTTGTGATGTCTGTTTTAACACAATGTTCTGTATAAGGCCTTTTTTGGTACCATATAAGTACATTTTGTGTCAATATAGTACATTGAGAATTTGTAGTTTTTTGTTGTTTTCAGCCATAAATAATGACCGTAACACACTTGGTCAGTGATTTTCTTAATATGTATGAAAAGACCTTTCTAATGATATATTGCACGGAGCACTTGGTGCAAAATTGAGCTACTTAGGATTTGCTAGAGATCGAACTGCGATAAGAGATTTTTCTATGCTAATGGCTTTGTTTTAACGTCAATAACAATAAATAAGCATTTACAGTTCAACCAAGTTATCACTTAGGCCGTTATGGCAATGTACCATGTATCTTTGGAACGGATAATCAGAAATCACTGTGTGACCCATCAAATTAAAGGATTTTGAATGATGAATTACGTTGTGATGTCTGTTTTAACACCATGTCATGTATAACGCCTTTTTGACACATTATCGTTTATTATTAGCATTGTATGGTGAATCTCATCGTATGACACCTCAAATTACAGGATTTTGAACGACAAATTACGTTGTGATGTCGGTTTTAACAACATGTCACATATAACGCCTTTTTGACCCTCTATCTTATATTATTCGCATTATATGTCAAATCTTATCATGTAGCACCTCAAATTACAGGATTTAGAATGTCAAATTACGTTATGATGTTTGTTTTAACAACATGTCCCGTATAACGCCTTTTTGACCCTCTATCTTATATTATTCGCATTATATGTCAAATCTTATCATGTAGCACCTCAAATTACAGGATTTAGAATGTCAAATTACGTTATGATGTTTGTTTTAACAACATGTCCCGTATAACGCCTTTTTGACCCTCTATCTTATATTATTCGCATTATATGTCAAATCTTATCATGTAGCACCTCAAATTACAGGATTTAGAATGTCAAATTACGTTATGATGTTTGTTTTAACAACATGTCACGTATAACGCCTTTTTGGCGTTATATCTTATATTATTTGCCTGATATGTTGAATCTTATCATGTAGCACCTCAAATTACAGGATTTTGAATGACAAATTACGTTAAGATGTCTGTTTTAACACCATGTTATGTATAAGGCCTCTTTGGCCCTCTATCTTATATTATTTGCCTGATATGTCGAATCTTATCATGTAGCACCTCAAATTACAGGATTTTGAATGACAAATTACGTTATGATTTAACATGATAACTGTTTTAACAACATGTTATGTATAAGGCCTCTTTGGCACTCTATCATATGCTTTATGTGATTATTTATAAATTGATTCTTATATTATGGATCAGTGTATTGTTGTATGCAAACAAGGATGGATGTGTTTTTACTATGTGTGCTACTGCTGCGTTGCATGGCAACAGCAGATACCTTTTCCTTTTTAAGGTTTTTTTAACCGCATAAGTGAGTGGATAAATGAAAAAAGTTTTATTTTTATCATTTCTTTATCTCTTCATTCATTTTATTATACCCCATATTTCTATTGGGCGATATCAAATAGGATTGATAACCATGACAGTTTCATGCATCTTTATGTATTGTCATTGTAAGCTACACCATCTATTATTTACAAGTACATTAAACGTGTAAGAAATAATACAAGATATATTTTATATAAATTTATTATGGATATCTAAACATTACATTATAATTCATTAAGCCGTGATTAATACATTTGCTTTTTAAAAAAAGCCGTTCAGATTCTTCGTTGGAGCAGAACGCAGTGAATTCATTATTTTTCTTTATGTGATGTATAAGTTTGCATGCATATCCTCTTCTCCGATGATTAGGTAAAGTGTATACGTATTCTAATACTCTTGGTACATCATGTTGTCCAAGTGGATCAAAGTCACGTTTCGATAAGAGTACAAATGATGCTGGTACTCCGCTGACATAAAGGATGTAGCAGGTAACTTTTGTGTTTGTCATCCATTGATCAATAAGTATATCATCTACATTTAACTGCTTAATTTTTCTGACTGCGTTCGGACCTCTGAACAACTCAATTTTTTCCATCTTGCTTCATCGAATGATTGAATGATACTGATTTTTGCTTTATTCATTCTATCATGTATCTGTGAATTTTGAAGGAGTGGGGGAACGTCATAGTATTCTATCGTGTATTTGTGAATTTTCCATGAGTGGGGGAACGTCATAGTATTCTACACCGAAGGTTTATATATCATATAAATGTTGTATACATTATTATGTTCCGTTTACGGAAGGATTGGAGCTAATAATAAACATAAAAACTAGATGGCAAATGTAGTCTCCTATATATTGAATAGACGATTATTTAACTATAAAAGTAAAATACCAACCTACATAATATTACCCTCCTTGCCGTAGATAAAATACAGTATGTGAATCGCAATACCATTTTTTTTTGTTTGGTGATTTTCATGATACTACCCAACTTTCCGTAGAAAAGACTTGTACGTGAGATGTTTGCTGGTTTGGCCACAGCGTAAGAATGGTATATGTTCATTGTAGGAATGTATGATTGGAGGGAGATCGAGGATGTTTGTTGGTCATACTGTAAAAATGGTATACGTTCTTCTAGATGGCTTGGGCATAGTTACATGTTGCAGCCGACAGGTGGCATGATTAGGCGAAGAACTGTAATAGACGTGGAATCCCCATTAAGTTGACAGGTCAAAATATCTCCAATAGCAACAAATATATCACCGTTTTGGCAGTGTTGCCATGTTTCTCCTTCCCTTCGATGTCTGTTGCGTTAAAATTAATAGCAACGAAGATATAGTGTCGTTTTGGCATTGCTGACATCTTTGTTTTTATGTTACCATATTCAATACCCCCTCTTTTTTCCAACGAGACCATATTCACACGAATTGGACCAATAGACACGAAGATATGATATAGTGCCGTTTTGTCATTGCTGACATCTTTGTTTATATGGTAACATATTCCTTCCGCTTTCCAACAATATATAATCAGTCAGGTCGGAGACATGCTACAATGCTCTTTTGCTAATGTCTTTGTGATTGCTGCTCTTTTGCTAATGTCTTACATGTAATAAACGAACCAATAACAGCGCAGATGGCAGATAGGTGCTAGATGGATTGGGTAGACCGATGGATAAGTGTCTTATTTGGCTTTCTGACTACATCCGTGTTATAAGAAGAGACAGGCTAGATGAGACCTTTGTGACGTTCTCATTGTTCGGTAAGTGCTCATCTCATTGGTCCTTGGTCGATGGGCGGGACTAAGTTCTCATTGGTCGAGGGGCAGGACTAAGTTCTCATTGGTCGGTGGCTTTGTTTCCTTTGGTAGGTGGGCGTGGCTTTATTTCCATTGGTCGGTGGGCGTGGCTTTGAGGTGGGCGATCATTGGTCGGTGGGCGTGGCTTTGTGGTGGGCGGGGCTTACAGTGCTATTGAGATACGAAATTTTCCCACGACCAACCGACCCATACTCTGCTAATCGAACACATTATTGTTAGTTGCCCACTCTATCATCTGGAACGACTTCAAAGTGATTTACCAAGTGATCTGAAAAGTGCTCTGAACTATAGTAAATGTGATAAAGTGACTAAGTTTCTAAAACTAACTAAATTGTACAATCTAATATAAAAATAAGCTTAAGTTCTCAATTGTAATTAGTTGTTATAAGCAAACATCTGATTTTATGTACAACTCTTCCCCGCCAATAACCTTTCATGGTTGACGCGGTTTACTTAATAAAAAAAAAAAATAAAATAAAATACAGGAAGTTAAGTAATAAATGAATAAAAGTTAATTTTAGCAATATAGATTTGGTTTTTATGGTAATAGGGATCTACATTTTATGTTTGTATTTGACAAAACAATTGTATATTTTTTTTAGTCGATATATTATAGTAATCTATACAATATACAATAAAAACCTTTGTATGTCATCTATTACTTGTGACCATATTGTAAACTGGCCTCAAAATCCAAGGCTATTTACATTTTTCGAAAAGCAACCTACACTACAAATTTTATTTAACTAACTCTGGACTTTGTGACCAGTTTACAATATCTGGTCACAAGTAATAGATGACTTACAATGGTTATTGTATTGCATAGATTTATAGTTATATTTTAATGCAATGTTGTTTTTCTTTTTATATTTTTTATTACTAATATAATAAATAATTATATATTGTTCCACTGTTTTATTATTTAATTTACAGACACGAATTACAAGGTTTTAAAAAAAAGTTAAGCCATATGCAATTTAAGGTAGTAGATGGGCTATGTATGTTCTGGCGCAACCCCTAAGAACGCACCCCTTAAATAGCAACCCCCGGTCGTAAATGCCAAACGGCTTAACGTAGGATGACGTGTGACGTATCGTTGGAAAGGGGATGAAAAAGGGGGTTGAACGCAGTATGTGGCGTGCGCATCGGAATATGCCAAAAGGGCATTACGTCATATCTTCTTTTCTATTGGTCCGATTTTGACGTAAGAGGGCTCGTCGGAACGGGGAGGGGGTAACGAATAAGTTGAGACAAAAAACAAAGATGGCGACAGTGCCAAAAGGGCATTACAGCATATCTTTGTTGCTATTGGTCCGATTTTGACGTATGGGGTGTCAAATAAAAGCGGTGGTGACACAGAAGCCAACTGTCAATTCTTCTTCTTCTTTTCGTTTGTCAATTCTTCTTTTCCGTATAGTGCCTAACAGAACGTGACATTCGACATCTTTGTTGTCATTGGTCCGATTTTGACGTATGGGGTGTCAAATGAAAGCGGCGGAGACACAGAAGCCAACTGTCAATTCTTCTTCTTCTTTTCGTTTGTCAATTCTTCTTCTTTTCCGTATAGTGCCTAACAGAACGTGACATTCGACATCTTTGCTATTGGTCCGATTTTGACGTATGGGGTGTCAAATGAAAGCGGTGGCAACACAGAAGCCAACTGTCAATTCTTCTTCTTCTTTTCGTTTGTCAATTCTTCTTCTTTTCCGTATAGTGCCTAACAGAACGTGACATTCGACATCTTTGTTGTCATTGGTCCGATTTTGACGTATGGGGTGTCAAATAAAAGCGGTGGTGACACAGAAGCCAACTGTCAATTCTTCTTCTTCTTTTCGTTTGTCAATTCTTCTTTTCCGTATAGTGCCTAACAGAACGTGACATTCGACATCTTTGTTGTCATTGGTCCGATTTTGACGTATGGGGTGTCAAATGAAAGCGGCGGAGACACAGAAGCCAACTGTCAATTCTTCTTCTGTCAACGTTCAATATTAACTGTCAATTCTTCTTCTTTTCCGTATAGTGCCTAACAGAACGTGACATTTGACGTATGACGTGACATTTGGCGTAGGACGTGACATGAACGACGTGACATTTGTCGCAGAACGTGACATTTGACGTAGGACGTGAATGACGTTACATTAGATGCAGAACGTGAATGACGTGACATTAGACGTAGATATGTGACATTTGACGTAAGACGTGAATGACGTGAAATTCGACGCAGAACGTGAATGACGTGACGTGAATGACATGACATTTGACGTAGGACGTGAATGACGTGACGTGAATGACGTGAAATTCGACGCAGAACGTGACATTTGACGTAGGACGTGAATGACGTTACATTAGACGCAGAACGTGAATGACGTGACGTAGATATGTGACATTTGACGTAGGACGTGAATGACGTGAAATTCGACGCAGAACGTGAATGACGTGACATTTGACGTAGGACGTAAATGACGTGACGTGAATGACGTGAAATTCGACGCAGAACGTGACATTTGAACGTGAATGACGTGACATTCGACTTGCTATCCTCTGCTACCGTCTGCTAATCTCTATTACCTTCTGCTTCACTCTGCTGACCCCTTATACCGCTCTGTGATCGTCTGTGCCTTCTGTTAGCGTGTCTCTGATGACGTCTGTGACCCTCTGCTACCCTCTGTTACCCTCTGCTACCCTCTGTTACCCTCTGCTACCCTCTGCTGTTACATTAAAAGCGGTTTAGAATATGACGTCTGTACGTCTCAGGTACCGTCTGTGTCTTCTCTTAGCGTGTCTCTGATGACGTCTGTACCCCTCTGTGATCGTCTGTGCCTTCTGTCAGCGTGACTCTGATGACGTCTGTACCCCTCTGTGATCGTCTGTGCTTTCTGTCAGCGTGTCTCTGATGACGTCTGTACCCCTCTGTGCCTTCTGTTAGCGTGTCTCTGATGACGTCTGTATGTCTCTGGTACCCTACATACATTTTTTAGAAAATGCTGACAATTACACGCAAAGAGTGGGGGATTGAAAAAGTATAAATTCTCTCAGCAACCATCCGTCACATTCAGTTTGAGTTTCTCCAACCGACTTGTGCATTCAGTTGCAACAGCAGTAATATGGCTTCTCAAGATAGCGGATACGAAAGTGAAGAGACAATTATCTACGACGCTGAATTAGATCGAGTACTGGAAAAATATGAAGAAGCTGCCAAAGATGAGCCATATTATCTATTGGAAACTACCTATCCAATAGGATGTTTTCACATAAAAATTGGTCTCTCCAGCTCGACAGTTTTCTCCATCCATTATTCTGTACCAACATGGTAAATGTACAAGAATCAGTTTAAACACATTCGAGTGGACTACCCTAACTGAGATGTTTATACAAATTATGGAAGAATTTTTCATACCACCTTTGCCGACCTATGCCGATGAGTATGATCCAATCGAATTTGAGTGTGGTGATTTCTGCAAACTAAGACAATTGGTAATGGAAAATGTAAAGTTCCTGACTATCGAGAAACATGGAATCGAATATTATTTATGTGAAGATGATGTAAGCCAGATCCTGAGAGCAAACATTGATTTAGTGTCTCAACGAGTGTCGTTATTGGATAATTTACAGTTTTTTTCGTATTATAGAAATGTTGTACGTTTTATTCAAAACAATTGTAAAGCTAGTACTAGTTTATATGGTCCGCTTGAACTTTTAACTGCGTTTTGTGAAATTTCTCCAGATACTTTGCTAAGTCAAGCTTTAAATGAATATGTATGGTATTATAAAATTAAAGTTGTAAATGATTTGGATAATTGTGAATAAATAATATTAATAAGTATGATGTCTTTTATTTTTATCTAACATAAACGAACAAAAATCAAGATTAGACAAGTTTATTAATAAAAAATTACATTATACAATGGATAATATATTTTTTTTATATACAATTTACAAAAACTTAGCGATAAGTGACCTTTTCTTTTTTCTGTTTTAAGTAGCCATTAAGCATTTTCATAATAACAAAAAAAAATTACGAAATATTAGAATGCCCCCACGGAAGCGTATTAAATGATTTTGGTATTAAGTACCGCTTGTCGTCATAAGGACTTAGAGCCGTTTTGGACTGTTCGATGCTAAATACTGAATGTTGATACGACCGAATACATCTTTGGCTTGCGTTTTGAATTTTGAATTCTTTAAGACATTTTTCATAGTCTTCGTACGTAATTTTATTTCGAACGACATTATATTTCACTCCTTTTGCCTTTTTTGTTATTCCCAAATTGCTTACGTCGCTTTCAATTCTCTCTTTGTTTAGTTGTTTTCGTTCCAGGCGCTGTCTTTCTTTTTCCCTCTCCACGTCTGTTATTTGCATTTTAAATGTGTACATTTTTGATCTTAGCCCAATAAAATGTGTAATTATTTTCCCATTTGCCTCATCCTTCATTAATCCAGGGATTTTTTTATTTAATCATTCTATGTCAAATGGGTTATTTTCAGCGTAGTCGGAGGTATCGAATTTGCTTGGATGTGCTTTTAAAACCTCTCTATATGCATCTGAACATTGCAATTCATAAATAAAGCTGTCTGTGTCCATGTACAGCAATGAACAGTTTCCTCCCATCGTTGGAAGCATAAAGTTATAATGAAAATCGTACATACATAATTTTGATATATCGAGGATTGCTGCGCCTATATACAGGGGTTTATTAAAGCATACTTCTGATTTTTTCAGTTCGATAGCCACCAAATTCTCATGAAAGATCGTTCGACTATGAAATCGACTACTTGCAATCAAATTTTTGGCGCCGTACCTTCCATGCCATTTTTTACATAATTTTACGATACGATGACGTCTTATGTTGACATTGTCTTACCGAACACAGCATTATTCATTAATTTAAAGAGATTTTTTTCGAAGCTACTTGTGGCTGCTGTTCGTAAGTTGGTATTTAATTCAATATATGGTCGCAGCCACGCAGATTGATTAAATTTCAACACTCTGTGTATCTTTGTTAAAATTAACCCGTTCGCTAATGCCTGTTTAAGATTTCTATAATGAATAATATATTTTGTTTTGTGATATAAGGTCGGTATTAACTTTGGCAATTTTGAACCGGGCGGAATGCGGTGTTCGGCAGCAAATGGAAAATCTTTGTGTTTATCATGCAATTCGCGTGGATACTCCAAGTCAACTTGGAAAAAATAGCCCTCTTTCGCATCATTCGGTATTGACATAATATCAATATGGCCTTCGGGAAGATTAGTGGATTTTGATGCAACACCAAATTTGATGTCATCTTCAATCCATTTGAATCCTCCTATTGGTAAAGCCTCACTCATGGCCCAGCCATACAGATTATTCACGTCTAAATACATGATGTATTTAGAGGGCCGTGTGGGGTCATACGTCGACATGTATTTGTTGTTGGCCTCTGAATATCTGTTGCTGCAAACAGATATTCCACCTCTTATGGCTTTTTCCATGAACAAAATCATATCCACATATTTTATCAATTCTAATTTACATTTTGTGTATCCCAGCATACAATCCCACGTGTATCCTGGCATGGTATAATACCAAGCAGGATCTAGTTTATACGTGTCTCGACATTTTTGTCGAAACTGCTCAAACACATCAGCCAGCAGCAGAATATCTGTTTTCAAATACAAATCGCTGTATTCACCCAAATTTTTACAATTAAATTTATTCCAAACATTCTGCGCATGAGCATACTTCTCTTCACTAATATATTCATTATTTAGCTTATTATAAAAATGTCTAATGTTGGGTAAAGAAGTTTCATCTAATTTTTCCACGCTATCGATATAATCGTAACAAAATACTCCTTTACAAGTTAACAAATTGAATGTATCATCATCTAAATGACTAAATTCTCGTTTTAAAATTTTCTTTTCCGATGTGTCTAAAATTGATGCTAATTCGTCAAGTGAAGCTCCCATAAATCTTAGTGAATCAATAAATCGTAATTTAATTTGATGTTCGTCAGAGTGTAATGTAAATGAAATATATTTTTCTTTATTAATTGGAAGTAAGCTCAAGTGCCCATGTTTGCATAAATCAATAATCATAAAATGCGAATCGTAACCACTAAAATTGTGAAAAACCACGGGAACAACAAAAAGTTCAAAAAGTTTTTTTAAAGTTCAAATTACATGCTTGGTGTGCAAATCCACGTACCTGTCCAGTAAAATGGTCGTGGTCTACAACAATTGTATCTGTAGCCAAAAAGCGTTTCTCACAAATATGACACACCGTTGCTCCCTTTGTGTTAGGCTTTTCGGCTATAGGTATAATTGTTTTCAACTTGGAATTTACAAATTTGGAAATTTCAGCCATTTCTTTTGCAAACCACTACATGCAATTTTCACCTCTATAGCTCTTAAAATAAGATAAACTCTCATCGTAAGCACATTTAAAATAATAACCTGCACTAAAAGGTACATATTTCTGATATTTTGCTGTTTTACTCAATTTGACATTGGA